>NC_060119.1:1171661401-1176461401 GCF_021461395.2 Schistocerca americana
TCATTGCGTGAATGTTCCCCCATGCTGCAACTAATTCCCGAACAGAACTGGATTAAACTTCAGTTGGTGGTGGGAACATCAAGAGAATAAGCGGCGAGGGGGATCAGATACGTGCAACTCAGCCTCGTGGTCAGAAAATATCCACGTAGTTGTGTCTTAGGTAACAATGTGTGCAAAAATCTATGTGGGATTACGGTTGTTTTAAACACCTCAGCCATTTATAACCAGTACTTGTAAGATATCATTACATCCTTATTTCTGATCCCATTTCAATAACCAATAACTAAAAATTTATTTCAAATTGCATACCAGATCACAAGACATTGTTACGTTTCAGCTCGGTTTGTATTTCCTCGTCGTCAGTAGACAGCGATACATGTACAACGAGGTGTCTACTTGCCCACATCACCCACAAACTACGCGTTCAGGCAATCACGTATGGACCTCGACATCAGATCATTTCATATACTATGGAATAATGGCAATGTGTTCTAATGTGTAATTGTAGTAGAAATGCTTAAGTACTGTATAGGTTTATCACTGTGCCGAAAGATCAATAGATTTTCCTGAGTTATTCGATAATTCTTTTGTTGCCACTTAAACTGTAAAAAAATTATTTAACTCTTAACTCACGACGTGGCTTTTCTGTAACATGTACTACAAGGTGGGGCTCTGGAACTCCTACGCTTAATCCGAGATTTAACGCACAAATCATTTTCAATTTTTAATTTAAGTTACATCAAAATTATTTTTGCAATTATTTAAGTGCGTTCAAATGGTGTGCTGATGGAGGTGAGGACTGAAAACATGCAAGCATTAACCTTTAACTCACAAGGTGTCGTCTCGAGGACTGTGCGAAAATGTTCGAACACGCTCTCCTAGGTAATTTCCAGCGGAATGCTTCTATATCCCCCCCTCCCCAACCATTCATAAACCGACAACACTATAAGCCTTCTAAACTTAAACATAAACCACACTGCAGTTATGACAATTGATGGATATGAAATTGAAGCAGTGATATAACCTCTCCCTTCCTAATTGTCCTACTGGCCTGGTCTTTCGACCCCATTGTTCAATCTATATATCGAAGAACTAATGGCGGAAATAAAACAGAGGTTGAAGAGTGGAATTGAAATCCAGTGTGAAATGTTATCTATGATAAGAATCGCTGAAGACATTCTTATCCTCAGTGAATGTGAATAAGATTGCAGGATGTGTTGAATGGAATGAGCAGTCTAATGAGTACAGGTCATGGATCGAGGAAGAAAGAGGAAAATAACAATATGGCATTTTATTCTTTGATCGCTATTTTTTATTTTAAATGACCGGTTACAGGACAGCTGCCCATCTTCAGATCTGTTAGACAAAGTTAAAAATATAATTAACAAGAGAGATACATTTACTGATAGAAATATCGTCGTTTACAAAAAGAAGAAATTTTGAAATGTATTAAATGCCAACATACCATATATTGCAGTTACAGAGTAACTTGTCAGTACAGAACTATCGGTTCACTGTCATAACTAAAGTAAATTTTAATCTGTTAAAACCTTATATCGCAGTTTTGTAGAAACCTGATTGGAAACAGTAAAAAGGGCCCTCTAACTATAACAATTGTGCATATGTTATTTTTTAACCTACATATTAATGGCGAATATACTTTTTAATGAAACATTTTTTTTATTTCGGTTCATGGCCCACTGAAAAGAAATTGTTTTATTAAAAAGTATATTCGCCATTAATATGTACGGTGAGAAAATAACATATGCACAATTCGTATAGGTAGAGGGCCCTTTTTACTGTTTCCCATCAGGTTTCTCCAAAACTGCGATATAAGCTTTTAACAGATTAAAATTTACTTTAGTTATGACAGTGAACCGTTAGTTGTGTACTGAAAAGCTACTCTGCAACTGCAATATATGGTATGTTGGCATTTAATACATTTAAAAATTTCCTCTTTTTGTAAACGACGATATTTCTATCAGTAAATGTATCTCTTTTGTTAATTATATTTTTAACTTTGTCTAAGAGATCTGAAGATGGTCAGCTAGCCTGTAACCGGTCATTAAAAATAAAAAATAGCGATCAAAGATTGAAATGCCATATTTTTATTTAAAGAACGATCGCGGAAATCCCATTAAGACAATCATGTCTAGTTTTGATAAAGAAACAGGAAAGTAATGAGGAGTAGCAGAAATGAGAAAAAGCAAGAACCTTAACATCGGGATTGGGGGTAACGATGGCCCAAAGTAACTTGTTATGGACGGAGAAAAGAAGGTATAAAAAGCATTCTAGCACTGGCAAAAGGGGCATTCCAGCGTAAAGAAGGCTACGAGTGTTAAACATTGGTCTTAATATGAGCAAAAAGTTTGGGAGAATTTACGTTTGGAGCACAGCGTTATATGGTAATGTAACATGGGCTGTGGGAAAACCGGAACAGAAGACAATCGAAGCATTTGAGATGTGATGCTACAGAAGAATGTTGAAAATTAGGTGGACTGATAAGGTAGAAAAATGCAGAAAAGGGTATATATGGAATTACTGACAAGAAGACGGGACAGGATGATAGGACATCCGCTTAGACATCAGGGAATGACAACCATGGTCCTAGAGGGAAATGTATAGGGTTAAAACTGTAGAGAAAGACAGAGACTGGAATACATCCAGCAAATAACTGAGGACGCAGTCTGAGATGAAAAGGTTGGCACGAGAGGGGGTTTCCTGGTAAGCTGATCAATAAGTCAGAAGAATGATGACTAAGATGTTCGTGCATATCTATGAAAGTTTTCAAATAGCAAACACCTACGGTCCTTCAAAACAGAAGCTAATTTTTTAACTGTCATAGTATTTGTAGAAACATTTGATCTTTGGACTCAATACTGTTCTGAAGTTGTCTTGAACTGGCTCGTTTCTGATGGTGTTGTTTTAGTTATGATGTGAATTCATTTCAATTATATTTCATCTGAGTTTTTGTTGGTAGTTTATTGATGTTTTAATACTTGAAGTTGGAAACAACACGCGTGTGAAGCCAGGGTCTGTAGCTGTTTGGTATGATTAACTCAAATCTGTATTTGTATAACGCTATTTATTCGTGCCTTACAAATGTATTAACATTGTACATGTAACTTTAAATCAATCGGTTTCACCCTTTAATTTTAACGGTCAATCTGTCCCCATATACAGCTCGAAATATCTGCAGCACCACAGACTTTCTCTTACATTATTTGTCACTTTGTATCCTTACATGAAATTATTTAAGTGCTGTGTCATTTCACAGCAACGCTCGCATGTTCCGAATCGTGATATAGCTTAATTTTATTGATGTCCAGTAAGAGCTAAACATAGTAAATTTAAAATCTGTAATGATTTATCGATATCAATAATTTCTGTCTTTTGTAATCAAAGAATAAATATTTGTAATAAAGTTGAGAGGGATATTCCCAGAACAAAAACAAGATATTCCCTTGATGATATTTCCTACTGTGTACTGTTACTGATTGACATACTACAGCATTACATGGAGTGCAGTGGCCATATCTCAGGAGGTGTATCACCAATGAGCGAAAGTGAGGATTTGAGACTTTTTAAGGCAGATCATATCTTATTGCTGCTGAACAGCAGGAGCATAGAATGCTCTCTGGTTTCATTAAGGTCATTAAGCAGAGTTGCGCAACATTGCCCTTTTCGTCGGTCTCGAAAACAAATGTCCGATGGATTAAGGAAGAAAGAAAGTCACCGTTGTTTTACTTAATTTTATCCCTACATTTGGGTACACAGACCTTAAATATCTGTTACATCATGAATCTACTGAGGCTTTCGTACCTGAAAAAATTTTTTATTTGTCACTGTTGGCCAATTTGAAACACGAGATCATTATCAAGCGTATCATGATGCCAGAAGTGTCATGCACATAATAACATATACGAGGGGGTATTAGGAAAGTAAGGTCCGATCGGTCGTGAAATTGAAACAACTATGAAAATAAAAAAATGATTTACTTGAAACGGTTAGCTACACCTTTCAGCTACTTCTCCATACAGTCGCCACTCCGACTTTGACATTCGTCGTACCGTTGTACAAGTTTTCCAGTAGCCTCCTTATAGAAGGCAGGCGCCTGCGCTTTCAACCTATTCTCTACGCTAGTCTGCACCTCGTTGTTTGTGCCTAGATGTTGTTTTCACAGCCAGTGGTTCGTGTGGGCAGTGATGACTGTCAAGGGGAGCCAATTACAGGCTGTATTGTGAGTGATCAAACACATCCCTTCGAAAACGTTGCAGGAGCATCTTCATTGCCCCTGCAAGTGCGGCTGAGAATCATCATGAAGAAGGATACGCAAGGGAGTTATGCTATGTGGGCTGCATGACATCAGGCGAAATCTCTCACCAGGCCCTCAAACGTAGCAGGAGACTCTATTGTTGTAGTCTTTTCCAAACCACTCATCATGTGCTTCCGGCAGGTGTGGCCAAGCGGTTCTAGGCGCTTCAGTCTGGAACCGCGCGACCGCTACGGTCGCAGGTTCGAATCCAGCCTCGGAAATGGGTGTGTGTGATGTCCTTAGGTTAGTTAGGTTTAAGTAGTTCTAAGTCCAGGGGACTGATGACCTCAGAAATTAAGTCCTATAGTGCTCAGAGCCAGTATTGAACACTTCCCTTCGAAAACGCTCCAAGAGCATCTTCATTGTCTCTGCCGAGTGCGACCGAAAATTAACAGGAGGAAGGACACGCTTGACGGTTATGTTATGTGGGATGCACGATATCAGGCGAAATCTCTCAACAGGCCCTCATACTTGGCGGTGATCCAACTGCTCTAGGCATCTTTAAATGTTCACTGTGCCCTCAGAACTGAAAAGAGCGACCTGACGCGATCAACCGGCATACTAGATACACCTCTCAACACATCTGTGCAGAAGCGTCGTGGAATTTTCACTTCAGTTTCCATTTCGCAGCCGATCGGACCTTACTTTACACATATCCCTCGTACAGGATGATTCAAAAGTAATTGCACAACTTCGTGGGTGTAATGTATCCATCAAAATAAGAATAAAATGTTAAATAAAGTCTTGTCTGAATTTGTTTTATTTCTGAGTACGATGCATAACGTCATCTATGGCAGGAATTACATCATGAGCCAGTAGAGGCTTTTGGAATGTGTGTTCGCCTACATATCGACTGATGTTGCATTCTGGGCCTCTCTACAGTGCTCACTTGATTTTGGGACGAGATGCGTTTGTTTTCTTGACTTCGGTGTAGTCCATTGGACTCTATAGCGCTGTTGTAACGTAGCGGCACCAAAAGTACTACGTTAATTAATTCTGTCAGTAATTCATAGACTACAGTCTTTGTGTACGGTATGATGGTGTATTCAAAATGTGAAAAAGCGGATTTGCGCCTCCTTGACAGTGTAGCAGAAGGAAACGGACGAGCAACAAGACGACGGCATATGGCAGTGTTTCCAAACAGAAGAGTACCAAATCATCGCTCTTTCACAGCCGTGGACAGGCGTGAAAGAGAATATGGTATTCGCGGTGCTCAACGGTTGGATCAGCCTCAACTGGATGGAGTGGGTGTTGAGAAAATCCTAGAAATGGTAGAGGAAGATCCTACAACAAGTACCCGCTGTATAAATTGCCACTGTAGGGGTTCCTCAGTCAACTGTATGGCTCCTCGTTCGGAGACAGCAATTCCATCCATTTCACCTGCAGGAGGTACAGGAACTGACGCCTGTAGTCGAACCTAGATTTCAGAATATCTGTCAGTGGTTACTCGAGCGCCGTACTGCTGATCCACTGGTCGGTCGTCAGGTAATATTCCCAGAACATAATTTTGAAGACGTTCTGGAGTAAATGTACAGAACGTAGTTGTGTTGAATTTCGGATCCCCTCGTGACGTTTTCTGTGAAGAATTAATTTTGTATTGTTTGTATTGGTATTATGATCGCTACTCTACTTTATAGCTCTCAAATAAGACATTTTGTACTTGCTTTGATGCATGCATTACACCCACAAAGTGTGTGAAGTTACTTTTGTGTCATCCTGTACATGATCATTCTCGTGATCGTATCTACTTCGTGTGGTCCTGACACTGGATACTGACCACATGATTGGAATTCGCCAATAATGACAAATAAAAAAAAATTCAAATTTGACAGGTGCAGTTGAATCGTGATGTGTTTTAACTAGTTTTCATTTAGCACTTCGGGATCACCAACATTTTCTATATACCTTGTTTCATATTGACATCTGTCCCGACTTCTTTTTCTCAGAAGTGCACAGTTATAATATCTATTATCACTGGACACTGTGATACACGCAGTTTACATGCATATTCATTAATGGTTTGCCTTTATACGCTTGTAGCTTAGTGACATCTCTAGCGTGCATACACTTGTTCTGGAAAAGTTTCCACTATCCCTTAACAGTATCTTCAAACGTCAACAGTACTCGAGGAGAGCACTTTGGGGAGCTCCCGTCTGTGTTTCTCTTGCAAACATCCGAAGGATGGGCCTCTTGGTTTGTTTGTTGACCTGAGTCCGGGATTACAGTCCACTTCATTGTCTTCCTTATCAGAGCCTTAAGGCGTTTTCGGAAAATAAATGTCAGAACTGTATTCGTCGTCTGTAATGGTCTCTATTTTTTGAAAGTACGCTAAAGGCGACATGTAGTCGGTCTCTACGGAAGGAGGTTCTTATACTGTGTCATTACTTCTTTTGTCTGTTAACGCAGCTTGAGTGAGAAAACATTGAATTGCAAGGCACAGGACATTCTTAAGACACAGAACGGCGATGGCATCACGCACTAGCAAACACATCTTAATCCTTCATTTCGCGCAGCTTTAAAATTTTTGTACGCGGCTATTTCCATGATCGTCGAGTAAAGAGACTCTAGTAGAGTCTAATGAAGCAGGAGTTAAATATAAGGGAGAACACAATACACAACCGAGCGGGGTGGCGTAGTGGGTTAGCACACTACACTCGCATTCGGTAGGCCTGTGGTTCAAACCCGTCTCCGGCCATCCTGAGTTAGGTTTTCCGTGATTTCCCTAAATCCTTTCAGGCAAATGCCGGGCTGGTTCCCTAATCCGAGCTTGTGCTCCGTCTCTAATGACCTCGTTGTCAACGGGACGTTAAACACTAATCTCCTCCTCTGCAATACACATAGTGTGACGCTTAACTTCACTTATTTCGTCACGTAGAAAGATTTAATTGGTAGAATATATTTTAGATGTGTTGCCTTGTGGTTCCCCGGTTCGATTCCCGGCGGGGTTAGGGATTTTCTCTGCCTCGTGATGACTGGGTGTTGTGTGATGTCCTTAGGTTAGTTAGGTTTAAGTAGTTCTAAGTTCTAGGGGACTGATGACCATAGATGTTAAGTCCCATAGTGTTCAGAGCCATTTGAACCATTTTTGTTGCCTTGTCGTATATTTTGAGACTACGTTCAGGACTTGACTGAAAGCTTACAAAGAAGAAAAGAGTGAAAGTTCGCAGGCTAGTTTTACAGGTGAAACTGGTGGAAATGATCACGGAAGTTTGATAACACGTTGCTACGTATATAAAACTATTGACGTCAACCTATATAACATACGCGAAAACAGACATGTAAAAAGCAGTCTTGCTTCGCTATAACTACGACACGAAAGGTAAACTAATTGATCTGATAATATTCGTACTTGTAAATGATTTCAATGTGATTCATCTATCCAAAGTATCTTGCCGACAGTAATGAAATGCGTTAATACAATCAACAGTAAAATGCATTAATTTGTTAATAATTACTATTAAAAACAGTCTTGATCACGATTTATTTTACAAGGTGACCGGTTTCGACCACTACTGTGGTCATCTTCAGACCATTGAGTAGGAACCCCTTTCTGTTGGAGAATCACAACTAGTGGTCGAAACCGGTCACCTTGTAAAATAAATCGTGATCAAGACTGTTTTTAATAGTAATTATTTACAAGACATTGATCACTGCTGTTCCCATAATGCATTCAAAAGTAATTAATTTGTTAAATAATCGTAGTACAGTGTATATATTCAGGGCCCATTCTTTTTGTGGAGTGTATTCTGCATACTGATGAACTGTACACCTGCTTCCTTGTTAAAATCTGGTTATAAAGTTCTAAGGCCTGGAGTTTAGGGCGGAATATACGTAAATACATCAACGACATACGTTTCATTTACTTTGTGACTAAGTAATACTAACAACGACCAATATTTGGTAACAGCGTCCATCATTGCAGACTGAATAATGGGAACTGGTTTCTGCCTCACTACGTAGATTACTGGTATTTTTGTGGCTAAAATACGTTCCAGCACATTACTGCCCTCATTGTTGAATCATGCTTTGTTCAGCTTCTCCTCTCGTAGGTACTTCTATTGACGGTCATGTAGCTTCTATGGTGTTCCCAGCGTGCCAAGTACTGTGAAGCTGTGACCGGCCGTCCAAATTGAAACATACTTCAAAATTAATAAATCGGCTTTGGGTTATAAGAGGGCGGCGACGCTTAGAACAGTCATTGAGACACCTCGCTGAAGTGCACCAGGCAGAGTTCAATCCGTCATAAAAGGGTTGACAACCCCAAGTTGACATTCATTAATAGGGATCCGGAAAACCTTCAATCAGATAGTGTAATTAACAGCCGTAAAACAGAAGATCGAGAATAAACATTCTTTACGTGAATATTGGAATATCTGACAATGCATCTTTCTCAGAAATGTGTACCGGAAATAAATATGAGAAAAAAGAATGGCAGCTGGCTTTAAATGTAGCAAAACGTAATTTAACAGATGTAAGTTGACACATCAAACCTATCACGATCGACTATAGTATTATTATCGATGTGCTGCATGACACAGGCAAACGGAAGGAACACGGTCATGCAGTCGGTTATAGGGAAAGCGAATGGTCTACCTCGATACACTGGTAAAATTCCAGGAAAGTGTGCATCTGTATAGAAGACCGCGTACGTGTACGAAACACTGTACGGCCTGCTCTAGAGTACTGTTGGAAAGTTTGGGATCCACACCAGGTCGGATTTACAGACAGGCATCGAAGGCAATTAAGGGGAGTGCCCTTTTTTGTGGCTGTCTCGATATCGTCCTTCACAAATCTCTGTCTTGTGCCAACTTATTGTGCCAAACCTCTTCAATTCAGAGTAGCACTTCCACTCTACGTCTTCAGTTATTTGCGTTAGTTGTATTTCATTCTTCTGTCTGCCACTACAGTTTTTATCCTCTACAGCTCCCTCTACCACCACTACTGATGTCTTAGCGCAAGTGCTATCACCGTGTACCTTCTTTTGTAGGTGTTTTCCATATTTTCTTTTCTTCTTTGATTCTGCTGAGAACCTCCTTATACGTTATCTTATCAGTCCAGCAAATTTTCAACATCCTTCTACAGCGTCACATCTCAAAAGCTTTAGTTCTTTTCAATCCTGGGCTACCAACACTCCATGTTTCGCTACCATACAATGCGTGCTGCAGACGTTCATTGTTAGAAATGTCTTCCTCAAACTATGACAATGTTACTTAATAGGTCACTTCTGTTCGCCAGGGATGCCCTCTCAGCAAGTGCTAATCTTCTTTTTATGTGATCCTTGCTTCGTCCGTGAAACGTTATTTCGCTTCCTATGCAGCAGAATTATTTAACTTCGCCTACTTTATGGTCCTCAGATTTTATTATAAGTTGATTAATAATCCTATTTCTCGTTCATTACGTTCGTATTTCTTTGGTTTACTTTCAGTTCGTGTTCTGTACTCATTACACCATAAAATTTTAACACGTTCTATATTATTCTTCACTTTCCCTGAGGATATGTCATGAGCGAATCTTATCATTGGTAAGGCTTGTGCGGGAAAATGTGGACTGTGATTTTACCCTACTTCCGTTTGCGAGTGGATCAGGAAAGGGGAAAACTAGCAGTTGTGGAAGCGACCCTCGGCCAGGCACTGGATGGTGCCTTCAGGAATACGTATGTGCAAGGGTGTGCTAAAAAAGGAATTCGTCCAAATTTTTTGTGTCAAAACTCTTAAAGATTTTTAAACAAAACGGACTTAATTATCATTCCAAATCTTTATTATTACTGTGTATGTATTTGTTTCTCAACATAGTCATCCCAGCGAGAGACCAGCGTGTTAATACGTCACAAAGGAATTTGTTGATGGAGCCAAAACCTCAGCTCTGCTTTCACCGCTTCATCACTCTCAAAGTGAAGTCCTTGACGCTGTTCTTTAAGCTTTGGGAACGGTTGAACATCGGATGGGGCAAGGTCAGGATCGAATGAACGATGATCGATGACAGTGAACGCCAGGCATAAGATCGTTTCAGATGTCGCAGCGCTCGTGTGCGGTCTGGCGTATTCTCACGCACCGACATAGTCACGTTACACATAGCCATGTTACATTCAACAGTTAGGAGACCTCTAGTGGCAAAGGAAGCAAGACTAAAGAAAAAAGAAGACACTTTCATACGATTTGTCGATCTGGAAAAAGTGTTCGACAGTGTAAAATGGTACAACATGTACGAAATTCCGAGAAAAATGGGGGTAAACTGTATGGAGGGAGACGGGTAATATGCAATATGTACAAGAGCGAAGAGGCAATAAGAGTGGACGATTAAGAACAAGTGCTCGGGTTAAAAAGCGTATAAGACCGGTATGTAGACTTTCTCCCCTACTGTTCAGTCTGTTACGCCCTTTTCCTTAACGACCGCCTCCTTCCCAGCAACCTCAGTAAGGCCAACCACCTCACTTCTCACCTTTCCGAGGTCTTTTCCATCCCTGATGATACCCACTTTGATTATTTCCTTTTTCCCACCGTCATGGAACGCACTGATACCTCGGTCGCTCCAGTCGCTCCCAGTCTCCAGCACTTGGGGCAGTTACCTCCCTCCGACGTCAACACTCCAGTCACAGCACAAATTAAACTTATATTCCAGTCAAAATGCAACATACTCCCTAGTCACGACTTTGTCACCTACCGCCACCTCAGAGAATGCCCCGTCTCCTTCCTGATTGTCCTTGCCGGTGTATACAACATCATCCTCTCAACCGGCCTCTACCCCAACCTGCTGAAGACTTCCCGCGCCCTCTTGTTCCTTAAACCAACAAACCCCCTTCCGTCGCCTCTTCCTATCGACCCATCTGCCTCACCTCCGTATTCAGTAAGGTCTTCGAATCCATCCTTCCCGTCGTATCCATCACCACCTTAATCAGCTCCACCTACTCCCCCCTACCCAGTGTGGCTTCCGACCCTCCTTCACCACCAAAGATTAACTCCTTAATCTCGTCCACCTTGTCTCCCTCCAACTTAACTCCCGTCGCTCCACCATTATTGTTTCCCTCGAGCCCCAAAATGCTTATGACCACTTATGCAGCCCGGTCTCCTCTTTAAACTCTAAACCTATGCCCTGTCTATCTGTTTTGTCCACCTGGTCACTTCCTTCCTGTCACGCCATCCTTCCGTCCCTTTTACCCCACCGCAGGCGTTACAATGATGGCAACGGTGTGCCACCACATGAGACATCCTTCCGGGTTTTCTGGTGACGATGGCCAAGATCCAAACAAGTGGCTGAAGGTATATGAGCATATAGCCAAATTTAACAAGTGGGATGACACCGTGTGTTTGGCTAACGTATTTTTCTACATGGAGGGCACTGACAAGCAATGGTATGAAAACAACGAGGAGAAGTTAACGAGTTGGGAAGTATACCAGGCGCAACTGTGCAAGTATTTCAGCAACACACAACGACAGAAGTGCAAGGCAGAAGATAAATTATAAAGTGCAGGGCACAGCGTCCAGAAGAAGCTACAGCACCCTACATTCAAGACATCGTGGAGCTGTGTGAAATAGTGGACCCTAGAATGAAGGAGGAAGATAAGGTTGCACATCCCATGATGGATGTTGTTGAGGACATGTATCAAGCCCTACTCCTGAAGGCAGTTTCGACAGCAGAAGACTTCATAAAATGGTGGCAGCATATCGAGGCAATGCATCACAAAAGAACTCCACGCAAGAAGTTTGAATGGGTTCCAAACGTCGTATCGATGTCTGTGATGGAGGAAGCAACTGATTTCACAAGTGTTCTTCGTCAAATAGTGAGAGAGGAAGTTCAGAAGGCACTTGGATTGCATGGCGAGCAAAAAACTGAGGCGCTTCAAGAGGTCATAAGGGAGGAAGCGGAGGAGACATTGAACCCAATCTCTCGTCCTTCATTTCCCTTTAGAACGGTGAAACGCTTTAGAACTGTGAAAAAGTCGAGAACCAGGCTGAGTTCCTACAATGCCACATGAGAATCCTCTTTGGGCACCAAGGAAGACTGACGTCGGAAGGACCCAGAATAACCAACCGGTATGTTTCCACTGTTGACGACCGAGACATGTGGTGTGCAATTCTAGGGAAAGTCGGCCGATATTTGATGACGCCCGCGCAAGAAGACAGCAGACCGATCTTAGCCGACGCCAAATCTGGGACGACGAAGATGAACAAGAAGATGTGGGTGCAGGACGACATAGGTCACCATCGCCTTTAGCTAACCGCTGGAGAGGACGCTCCCCAAAACGACGATCAAGGTCTCCATCATCGTTTAGAAGCTCCAGCTGATCACCTATCCACTGCAACCTGGAAAACTAAAGGGTGTGACCTTCCATGGAGGTGAGGCAGACGAAGAGAAAAATCGTCCGCCGTCGATCACTACAAAAGTGATTCGAAACTACGTCGATATCCTCATGCATGGCCGAACAGCCCAAGCTCTTGTGTACTCTGGAGCATCATATTCAGTAATTTTGGAGAAGTACCGTCGCCAGTTGCAAGGAACCGTATTCGTCAACAACAAAACATCTTTGCTGAAGGTGGCTAATGGTAAATATGTAAAACCTACAGGAAGATGTACCATTGATGTGGGTATAAGCGGCTATACACGGGACTTAGAATTCATCGTCTTACAAGAGTGTAGTCATGACGTCATTCTCAGGTGGAACTTTTTGAAAACTTCTCAGGCAATTGTAGACTGCGCTCGTTCGAAGATTATGCCGGAAGAGATGAGATACTGTGGACAGGAAGATGCGCATCCGAGTGTGTGGAGACTATGTGTGCTGGATGATCATTCCTGCAGTCAGCGCTAGAAAGGAAACTGTCATTCGTCATGCCATGCATCAACCCATGGATCTTGTAGTGGAATGTAAGGGAAGCATGCTGGAGAGTAACTTGGTCATCCCAGCCTCTGTCGTCAGACCGGATTTGGTGAATGAAATGTCGCGTGGCTAGGGCCTCCCGTCAGGTAGACCGTTCGCCTGGTGCAGGTCTTTCGAGTTGACGCCACTTCGGCGACCTGCGCGTCGTTGGGAATGAAATGATGATGATCAGGACAACACAACACCCAGTCCCTGGGTGGAGCAAATCTCCGACCCAGCCGGGAATCGAATCCGGGCCCTTAGGGTTGACAGTCTGTCACGCTGACCACTCAGCTACCGGGGGCGGACATTTGGTGAATTGTGGATAGTTAACTGTCGCCGAGGACCGCAGATTCTTCCACGATTCATATGTGTGGCAAACGCTGAGCCGTTAATTGCAGAACAGCTGAGTGTCATAGAAACCTCCCATGTCGAGTCTGTGGGCGGAATTAGCGGAACCACTACGAGACGAGATCTTCTAGCTCAACTATCACCAAATCTCACTCAGGTACAACAGAAGAAGTTACTTAATATTCTTCAAGAGTTCTCTGAATGCTTCAATTCACAGGTGAAGAGCAAACTAGAGAAAATGACGATGAAGCACTGGATTAGCACGGGAGACCATCAACTAATAAGCCAGAGAGCATACTGTGTGTCAGCAACGGAATGTCGAATAGTTCGTTACAAGGTAGAGAAAATGATGAAGAATGACATCATTCAGCCTTCGCTGAGCCCATGGTCGTCACCAGCAGTCCTCGTCAGGAAGAGGGATGGCAGCTGGCGCTTTTGCGTTGATAGCAGGAAGCTTAATAAGATCACTAAAGATGACTTTTGCCCTCTTCCACGAATTGACGATACGCTAGATTGACTGAAGGGGGCAAAGTTTTTCTCAACCATGGACTTGTACTCGGGATACTGGCAAATTGAAGTAGATGAGGCTGATCGTGAGAAAATTGCATTTATCACCCCTGAGGGCCTGTATGAGTTTAAGGAAATGCCATTTGGTTTGTGTAATGCACCAGCAACTTTTGAATGGATGATGGAAAATCTTCTACGTCACCTGAAGTGGACGATGTGTCTTTGTTATTTAGATGGCATTATAGTGTTCTCAGAGACATTTGATGAACATATAAAGAGACTGAGGGCCATTCTTAAGTGTCTCCAACAAGGTGGACTGAAACTTAATCCAAGAAAGTGTCTCTTTGTAGTAAAGAAATCAAAATACTTGGACACCTTGTGTCAAACGAAGGTGCGCGTCCAGATCCAGAAAAGGTCAGAACTATAACGGAATTTCCTATTCCTAAAAGTATTAGAGAAGTGAGAAGCTTGCTCGGATTATGTTCTTATTACCGTCGTTTTATCAAATACTTCTGTATCAAAGCCAGGCCACTCCAAGAGTTGTTAAAAGCTGATGCTAAATTTATCTGCGATGGTGCTCAACAAGATTCTTTCGATGTGCTGCGAAGAGCTCTGACGAATGACCCTGTACTTGGTCTGTATGATGAGAGAGCACCTACAGAACTACACACTGATGCCAGTGGGTGCAGGATCGGTGGTGTTCTGGTGCAAATTTGGGATGGAAATTTGCTTCTAGGACACTTACAAAAGCCGATAGAAACAACTTAACTACAGAAAGAGAATGTCTGCTGTGATCTGGGTCATGTGCAAATTTCGACAGTATCTCTATGGAAGGCCATTCACAGTTGTTACAGACTATCATTCACTTTGTTGGTTGGCAGATCTTGAGGATCCAACAGGACGACTCACCCGGTGGGCACTACGTCTTCAAGAGTATGACATTACCATAGTTTACAAAAGTGGAAGAAAACACCAAGATGCCAACTGTCTCTCAAGAAACCCTGTGCAAGACCATCAAGACTTTGATGAAGATAGTGGCTGTCTCGCTGCACTCCAGTATCTCTCTGCTGAGCAGAAGAAGGACGCCGAACATCGCAAATTATGCGTGCCATTAAATCGTTAAGAGGATGTGATAGGACAATTTAAGGTAGTTAATGGATTGCTTTGCAAGAGAAAGTTTGAGCCGTTTTGGAAAGAGGTGGCTACCAATGATTCCTAAGCATATGTGCTTAGATGTTCTACAGACACACTCGAGGCCGGACATTTAGGTTTTATTAAGACATACGACGTAATCAGCAAGATATTTATTTGGCCAGGTTTATTTAGGAGTGTCCGTCACTATGTGTCGCACTGTCGAGTGTGCCAGAGGAGGAAGGCAGTTCCTCAGAAACCACGTGGCCGGGTCATACCAATTCCACCAGCCGAAACGCCTTTCCAGCTTGTTGGAACTGACCTCCTCGGACGATTTCCGATGTCTGCTAGTGGCAATAGATGGATTATTGTTTGCGCTGATTATCTGACACGCTATGCCATTAAAAAGGCCGTGAAAACAGCCGAAGCATCCGAGGTAGTATACTGTACGTGTTCTGGCCGGAGGCAGTTAGCTCCGCACTCTTGTGTGTGCAAGTGCTGAATAAACCGTCGTTAAGTAAATGTAGTGTTCGTCATTCATCTAATTACACCTTCTTCTACGTGACAATATTTACACTGCAATGGTCTGCAACATGCCGCAATAAAAGGAGTTGTAGAACAGCGAAACGGTAACAATTGATTTGAATGGCAGAGAGTGGCGTGTACATACCCCCAGAAGCCCCCTCTTATGTGTGACCGGATAGGTCAGGGTTGTGCAATGCTCACCCAGTGCGGAGTCGTCATATGAGGTGCGAACGTGTAACCAAGTCTCACAATGCCTCGCCAACATCACAGGTTGAAACATTGGCAGGTGAGCGCGTTTGAAAGCAACAGACATATTGGTCTCCAGGAAGCGGGTCATTCGTTCCGCGACGTTGCGGCTTGTATAGGGTGCGTTGGTTGATCAGTGAGATGTGTGTGGGACCAATGGAGAGAAGAGGACCGTGCAGCGCTCCACAATGTGCTAGACGACACTATGTGACCACAGCGAGAGATGAATACCACCTTGTCCACTTGGCCGTAAATTACAGGACAGCATCGTACACAGTGCTGGCGCGACACTGGAGCAGTGCGATGGGTGTAGACGTGCCTGCGTCCATAGTTTTTCGGCCTCTTTTGCGGGCTGGACTGGTGACATGCATGTCATTGGTTGGTTGGTTGTTTTGGGGGAAGGAGACCAGACAGCGAGGTCATCGGTCTCATCGGATTAGGGAAGGACGGGGAAGGAAGTCGACCGTGCCATTTGAAGGGAACCATCCCGGCATTTGTCTGGGGGGATTTAGGGAAATCACGGAAAACCTAAATCAGGATGGCCGGACGCGGGATTGAACCGTCGTCCTCCCGAATGCGAGTCCAGTGTCTAACCACTGCGCCACCTCGCTCGGTCATGCATGTCATTGCTTTGGCTTGCATTGACTAGCAGCCACTAATACCGAGGACTACGATGGGCACGTGTATTCCGACACTGACATGTGGAGTGGCAAAAAGAGTTTGCGGGTGAGTCCCGCTTCAACTTGTCTTTCAGTGACGACAGCATACGCTTCTGACGCCGCAGTGGTAAACGCAATCAAAATGGCTCTAAGCACTGTGGGACTTAACATCTGAGGTCATCAGTCCCCTAGAACTTAGAACTACTTAAACCTAACTAACCTAAGAACATCAAACACATCCATGCCAGAGGCAGGATTAGAACCCGTGATCGCAGCGGTCGCGCGGTTCCGGACTGAGCGCCTAGAACCGCTTGACCACCGCGGCCGGCACTACATTTGTATATCCCGATTTATGCCAGGGAAAGTGTCATGGTATCAGGACCACAGTTACAAATTCACCCGGCCAATTTTTCCGTAATGGATTCATGTGGCGCAGAAAGATATATATTTTATGAGCAATTGTCTGCCGGCTGCATTTCGCTTCTGCATGCACTCATAAGTGAAACCCCAAGATAGAGAGACGTGATTATAACGAAATTTATTCCATTGATTAGGGTCGTGACACTACACAAAAGACTAGCGTCACAAACTGGTAAATGTAGTACGGAGAAGCGGCACCACGTGCTGAAATCAGAGCCGCAAGATGTCGTGACATGGAATCAAACAGCACCTTAGTATGCTGCTGGGGAATACTCCGCCACCTGGTTAGTAGATTTGACCACAAAGAATGAACTTTGGCTGCAGGAAGACTGACTGACTGTATCCCAGACATCGGTGGGTGTCGTGTCAGGCGAACGGGCAGGCCAGGGAAGCAGTCCTACCTGTCGTTCTTCGAAGAGATCTTGGACCTTCCTCGGCACACGCAGCCGGGCGTTGTCCTGCTGAATTGCGGAATGTGGGACAGCCTGCAGGAAGGGCAGTGTCTCAAGCTGTGAAACCTCTCTGATGTAGCAGTATCTGTTCAAATTTCTCTCAAGACGTAGGACGCGAGATCTCGTATCGCAGCCAGTGGCGCCCCGGACCATCACACCTGATGTTTGTCCGCTATGCCGCTCAGCAATACTGGTTGTCCGATTGCGTTTACGCCGGCAGGTTTGAATACTGCCTCGGGCATGGATGTGTGTGATGTCCTGTGTGATGTCCTTAGGTTTGTTAGGTTTAAGTAGTTCTAAGTTCTAGGGGACTGATCACCACAGATATTTAGTCCCATAGTGCTCAGAGCCGTTTTTTTACAAATGTACACTCCTGGAAATGGAAAAAAGAACACATTGACACCGGTGTGTCAGACCCACCATACTTGCTCCGGACACTGCGAGAGGGCTGTACAAGCAATGATCACACGCACGGCACAGCGGACACACCAGGAACCGCGGTGTTGGCCGTCGAATGGCGCTAGCTGCGCAGCATTTGTGCACCGCCGCCGTCAGTGTCAGCCAGTTTGCCGTGGCATACGGAGCTCCATCGCAGTCTTTAACACTGGTAGCATGCCGCGACAGCGTGGACGTGAACCGTATGTGCAGTTGACGGACTTTGAGCGAGGGCGTATAGTGGGCATGCGGGAGGCCGGGTGGACGTACCGCCGAATTGCTCAACACGTGGGGCGTGAGGTCTCCACAGTACATCTATGTTGTCGCCAGTGGTCGGCGGAAGGTGCACGTGCCCGTCGACCTGGGACCGGACCGCAGCGACGCACGGATGCACGCCAAGACCGTAGGATCCTACGCAGTGCCGTAGGGGACCGCACCGCCACTTCCCAGCAAATTAGGGACACTGTTGCTCCTGGGGTATCGGCGAGGACCATTCGCAACCGTCTCCATGAAGCTGGGCTACGGTCCCGCACACCGTTAGGCCGTCTTCCGCTCACGCCCCAACATCGTGCAGCCCGCCTCCAGTGGTGTCGCGACAGGCGTGAATGGAGGGACGAATGGAGATCTGTCGTCTTCAGCGATGAGAGTCGCTTCTGCCTTGGTGTCAATGATGGTCGTTGCGTGTTTGGCGCCGTGCAGGTGAGCGCCACAATCAGGACTGCATACGACCGAGGCACACAGGGCCAACACCCGGCATCATGGTGTGGGGAGCTATCTCCTACACTGGCCGTACACCACTGGTGATCGTCGAGGGGACACTGAATAGTGCACGGTACATCCAAACCGTCATCGAACCCATCGTTCTACCATTCCTAGACCGGCAAGGGAACTTGCTGTTCCAACAGTACAATTCACGTCCGCATGTATCCCGTGCCACCCAACGTACTCTAGAAGGTGTAAGTCAACTACCCTGGCCAGCAAGATCTCCGGATCTGTCCCCCATTGAACATGTTTGGGACTGGGAGAAGCGTCGTCTCACGCGGTCTGCACGTCCAGCACGAACGCTGGTCCAACTGAGGCGCCAGGTGGAAATGGCATGGCAAGCCGTTCCACAGGACTACATCCAGCATCTCTACGATCGTCTCCATGGGAGAATAGCAGCCTGCATTGCTGCGAAAGGTGGATATACACTATACTAGTGCCGACATTGTGCATGCTCTGTTGCCTGTGTCTATGTGCCTGTGGTTCTGTCAGTGTGATCATGTGATGTATCTGACCCCAGGAATGTGTCAATAAAGTTTCCCCTTCCTGGGACAATGAATTCACGGTGTTCTTATTTCAATTTCCAGGAGTGTATTTGTCGCGGCGAATGGTTAGATTTAATTACTGGGAACTATATTGAGCGCCGGTCAGTAGAACGCACGAGTGCTATTCAATAAAGAATGATCATAATTTTTTTTGACAACATACCTTTCCCCATCCTTATAATTTTGACGGTCCTTCTCAAAGTGGTCTCCCGTGAATGCGATGCTCTTGTCTCAGCGTTTCTTCCAGTCTTTAAATACATGCTGGAAACCATTTTGTGACAAGTCCTTCAAACTCACCTCTGCAGCCTTCACGACTGCTTGTGATGATTGATAATGCCTCTCACGATGGCTTTTCTTCATGTTAGGGAATCGAAAAAAGTCAAATCAGGCTAAGTCAGAACTATGGGTTGGGGGGGGGGGGGGGTGACGAGGAATGCACTTCACGTTGATGTCTGCAAGATTTTCAGCAAAAACATTGGCAATATGCGGCCGCGCATTATCGTGCTGCTGCATCTAGCCCGCTTCACGGAAATTTTTATGTCACCAACCTGTGGGTGGCACGATCCTCCCTTACAATGACAGCAGCAGTGTTGATGTTTTCTTCTGTAAGAGCAGTAACTGGAGCACCGGGTCCACTTTCCTTTGAAGTTAATTTTCTCCCCTCTTTAAGCATTTTAAACCAACTTCGAGCTGTGCTGTAGCGAAGAACAGACTCTCCATAGGCCTCCTGTAACATTGTACATGCGTCAGCTGAAGATTTGTTGCGACGAAAGCAGATTCTTCCTCGCGTATTACCTCCATTGCAGCGGTAGGCGATACTGAACATGTCTGACCTTGGCTGCCTCTCACAGGCGGCAAGCAGGAGGCTCAACAATAAAACTACTACGGCCTGTTTGTTGCACATTAACAGAATATCATAAGATTAAATTTTAGCGCCGCGAGGAGTGGCCGCGGGGTTTGAGGCGTCATGTCACGGACTGCGCGGTCCCTCCCGCCGGAGGTTCGAGTCCTCCCTTGGGTACGCATGTGTGTGTTGTTCTTAGCTTAAGTTAAAGTTAGTTCAAGTAGTGTGTAAGTCTAGGGACCGATGACCTAAGCAGTTTGTTGCAGTAGGAATTCGCACAGATTTTCAAATTCTAGCGCGAGAAATTATGAACATAAAAAATTATGATCATTCTTTATTGAACAGCCCTCGCGTCACTGGGTAGCTGGGTATTGAGGAGCAGGGTGCATGTCGAGCAGTGGGGCCCTGACCGGGGGCTGGTGGCAGTCATTAATCTCTGAGCAGAGCTGTCCTGTAGAGACGCTGAGGACCAACCGTGGAGCACTTACACCACCGCTAGAGTCTCCATTACATGGCCTGCCCATTGTGCACACTGTCCGGCCGCTGTGTAGGTAATTATAATCCGCTTAGTGTGGCTGTAGGGTGCGCCATTCATCATGCGGACATTGCCCTTAATGCGGCAGCGTAGTCCGCCCGGCGTCTGCAACAGCGCGAGCCCTTGTGGGAGGTGAGCGGTCCCCTTGTAAGTATTTTTAGTAATCGTCCCTATTGTGGATGCGGGCGCTGGATTCTGTGCTGATAAAATGTGACGTTTTATTGGCATCGGATGTTTTCCTTTCTCCAGGCATAAACGTGGCGCTGACAATGTGGGCTAACATTTTGGGAAGCCAAACTTCACTATACGTCTCCAATTAGATGACAGATTTGCAATGTAGGTCTGTAGCTCCTGTACTGAAATCTTTTACGAGATCATCATCATTTGAAGTGATAAAACGGTGTAACATAAACAAGAATAAAAACGTAAAATCACAGAATTTCCTTCAAAACCATGCACACATATACCACATCATGGGTTAGACTTAAAACCTGTTTCCTTTTCTGCACAGTGGGTTCCAAGCCTGTATAGTCACTAGTATGTTTCCTCGTTCGCCTATGCTTATGTACTCATACCTATCTTTCTGAGTCAAATACTCACATCGCCACGAGGTGACAATAAATCTGACGATGTGTGGTGGTCATAATGTTAAGAGTCATCAGAGTATTTTGCAGTCGAAACTGGTATTTCTTAATATCTCTGCAATGCGATACTTTGTGGCTCAGAAGCTTCTACTTTTCTCTGAAGCTATTTGGTTCTCGGGTGTCTTGACCTCTCTTTCATATTGGTTTGTAAATGACCGCTTGCTTATCTTCCCCCATTCTGTTCATATACTTTCGTTCCATTTTATGCACTCTACCTCTATCTTATTCGTTCGTACATTATAAACTACGTTGTTCTCTTTTCATATTCTTGTATTTCATCTCTGAGGGTACGTGATTCAATTTTCCTTAAAAATATGATATCAGCGAAGTCATTCCTTCTCAGTTAATTTCCAGGATTCAACATCCATATAATAGAATATCTGTAGCCATTACTTTGTAAAATTTTAGCTTCGTAACCTTCCTTGTCTTGTCACTCAGTCTTCTTTATTCAGCGCGACGTATCATTTGAAACGTATTTAATGTATTAGTGATTTCATTGTCTTATATCAATCCATGTGTGGTGCGGGTCTCCCGCATCGTCCCTTACGCTCCTCGGAGTATGGGACCTCATCATCATCATTCACTGTGTAGCATCCTTCGCATGAGGAATACAGAGACTTTCTACTATTGTTGTAACAGTTCGGCATAGCTCATAAGAAAGTGCTGCAGAACATTACGACCACCGACCTAATAGCCGGTATGTCCACCCCTGGCGAGGATGATTACGATGATGATGATGATGATGATGATGATGATGATGTTTGGTTTTCGGGGCGCTCAACTGCGTGGTCATCAGCACCCTATAAGGTCCCAATTTTTACATAGTCCAATTCATTTTCCTCACAGTCAACTCTAGCCTCTGCCACGAATGATGATGGTGATGATGATTGTGAGGACAACACAAACCCCAGTCCTCGGGCAGAGAAAATATCCAACCCGGCCGGGAATGGAATCCGGGACCCCGTGATTTAGAGGCAGCAATGCTAGCCACAATAGACGACCAGCTGCGGACAGGCAAGGATGAAAGCAGCGACGCGTCGTGGTTTGGAAGCAATAGGCCTTGGTAGATCGCTGGAAGGAGTTGGTACCACGTCTGACACAAGTCACTTAAGTCTCGGAAATTCTGGGAAAGAGGTCGATGAACTCTGACATCAAATTCAATCACATGCCCGATGTATTCGATCGGGCTGGGATCTGGCGAGATCTGGAACTCACCCTTGTTTTCCTTGAACTACTGCATAACTCTCCTAGCCTTAAGACATAGCGCATTATCCTGTTGAAATATGCCACTGCCGTCGGGAAACATGAGCATCGTGAAACGTGGTCTGCATCCAATGTACAATACTTCTTGGCCGTCATGGTGCCTTCCACGAGCCCCTCTGGACTCGTGGATGCCCACGCGAATGCTCCCCAGAGCGTTATGGAGCCGCCACCAGCTTGTCTCCGTCCCGCAGTACGAATGTCAAGAAGCTGTTCGGCTGAAGACGACGGATTCACGCTCCCCATCGGCATGATGAAGAGGGTTTCGGGATTCATCAGACCATTCTATGCTCTGTCTCTGCGCCAACGTCCAATTCCGATGGTCACGTGCTCGATTAAGTTGTAATTGCCGATGTCGTGGTGTTAACATAGACCATGCATGGAATGTCGGCTGTGGAGGCCCATCCTTAGCTGTGTTCAGTGCACTGTTTGTTCAGACGCACTTGTACATTAGAGTCTGGTGGTAGTTCCGCCATGGTTCGCCTCCTGTCCTGTTTCACTAGTCGCCCGTCCGACGTCTGTTATGAGGGGTGGCCGTCAAAAATCAAGATGTACGGACGTGGTTTCTCATTGGTTTCGCCACGTGTTGACGACACTCATCATAGCACTCCTCGAACACCCAGAAAGCCGTGCAGTTTCCGTAAAGCTTGTGCCTATCCTTCGGGCTGTGCAGTCTGCCCTTGGCCAAACTCAGATAGATCGCGCGCCTTCACCATTCTTCTCATGGACAGCACGCACACTGATACTATACGCACCGTGCGTGCGTCTGACTAGCACGCCATTTCTCGCCAGATGACGCTGCTATCGCTTGGACGGGTTTAAATCGATAGTAGGTCGGCCTTAATAATGTTCTGGCAGATCAGTGTGTATAGCTGCAACTGTAGGCTCTATACGCTCTCCTCTGTTTACTTTAATGTAGCGTTCACTCCATGGTGTCATTATGGGACTGTCAATGACCTTAAAACACACAGTTAATAGACAGAATGGGAAGCACTGTCAAATTGTTCATCGATTATATGAGCTTTACTTTTCCTATACTCAATATTCGACACTCCTTTTTAAATCTGAGGTAAGTGTATTTAGTTTTCGTAAGTCGCAATACAGCCCAAAAATTACTAATTTACAATAATATATCATTCCTTTCGAGCTGTTTCATAAACTACCCCTTTACAGTGGAAAGAACATTTAACTCTTTGCTACCTCGACCACATGGTTGCGTCCCTCATAATGCGAGTTTTAGTGGGTTTTCTAATCATTTACCGAAGGTATTTGAACGATGCAATTATTTTGTTTACTCTGTACTGAAATCACTGTGAAAAATGTGCCTTAGCTATAAAACGCTCTTCCTACAGACTTGCCGTACACGTTCCATCATCTAAGAGCAAGGTAGAAGAGCACCACCTGCCCAATTTGACGTTTCCTTAGCACATGTGCTGATGAAATGCGGGTTATTATGTTGCTGATAGAACTTCGTGCATGTCATTGTTCAGGTATTTATGAATCCTTCGTCTGTCATCCCTCTAATTATATTCCATCATAATATTTGTCATTGACAATGTTGACTCATCCAGAAGAAACTGCGCATTTCCCTACCTGTCCTGTTCTACCAGTTGGTCCTGCCTACGACGTCCGATATTTGTAACGCCCTTATTGTAACTCCCTTAAACATTGTGCAGAAAGGTGTAAGCTAGTCAGCAGGATTTGTTTTGAAAAGGTTTCCAGCACAACAGAAAAAATGAGTGATAATCTGTAAGTATTCAAATCAAAGTTGAAAAGTTTCCTTATGACACACTTTCTATTCTGTACAGGAATTCCTGGCTGTAGTTGAGAACTTTTCTTTAGTGATGCAGTCATTCTGTTTGTTTGAAAAGCATGGACCACTGCTAAAGGTAGCCCTAATATTCAATAATCTGTAGGATAGGAATACGTAGTGCCCAATAGGAAAAAGTTAATTATGTTACCTGATACTAACGTACATGGAAAATAGTCACACACAGAACACTTACGTAAATTCAGCGCTGCGAAAGGAATGGGCCTGCATATCGAAATATTATATATATAACTGCCGGAATAAATTGTTTCATGAAAGCAAGAGATTAGTTTGAATATGTGAGTTGCAAAAATAGTTAAATGACTGAAAGCTCATTTATACATAATCTTACCTACTTCTTGTACGTAGTAAAGACTTTTCAACCTTTTCAACAACAATGCTTTCCGTCAAACGAAGGTGACTCCATCAGAACAACACAATTAGGCCCTCCAACTGACGACCAGAACCGGACTAGATATAGCTCCCTAAAATATTGTAGTGTAATCTCTAACTCCCTTCGAACAAGGAAGCCATATGGCTTGCAAACCGCTAACTAACGTCACTAGTTTGCAACAGTTTGTGTATCGGCGTATGTAGGAACTGGTTAGTGTAAGATCTCAAACATAGTAATAAAACAAATATTACAATTCAAGAAATGTGTAATAGGTAAAAATAACCGCTGAGGAAGTGGAAGAGCCTACTGACAGTTACCTTTCAATGTGTTATTCGTTGTTATACACTGTCACATTTTTTCGTATTTTATTAACTCTCGGGTTTCTTTTGTTTATTCGCCTAGTTATCAGCATTCTATAAACTATCTATTCTCTCGTCCCGTGACCAAAAAGCTATGGCTGACATGGTCCCACGGAACCTCATAGATAAATAAATAAAATATATTAGCACTATGTTGCTTGTTTGAGAAGGAGTATCAGTGTCAATGAACCAAATAGACTGTCAAAGATTTATAGAGGTCACTCCACCATGCCCAAACAATAATTTATAATATTTTCTTTTGCTAAGAAGGAAGTGTTTCAACGAAAACTCAAATTTCATTGACTTATAAAGACCTATGGAGTTGGCTGCGGCGATCACTAAGACTAAGGAAGGAGTTATGCGTAACGAATTGATAACCTCGTCCTTTTCAGATGTAAGCTAAAAACGGGAAAAGACTGCAAGAACGTACGTACAAATCAAACAAAGTATAATGTTCTGCTAGACTGGCGAAATGTTGCACAGTGCAACCTCTGGAAATACACAGAACACCAGTTTCAGTACGTTTAATTCCTTTGGTTCTAAAACACCGTTCTTAGCATCCTGCCTGTTATATAGTACGTGGCGAGTCTGTGCATATTGCGTGTGTTACTGTGTCTCGACAGAGCCAATAAACCTCTTAGTGTTGCATCATTTGGCGCCCAGCCAAGGAATTCAGGAAGCATATAATAGTGCGGCGTGACAAGTTCATTGTCTCCACGCCCGGAAGTTGGCGCATATTCAGAAGATATGACCCAGGAACTGCATCCCCTCAGCGACAGTAAATTAGGACCTTTCTTGAAGAGGCGAGTGTGTCTAGCCTGACCTAGTTAAGCGTACTCAGACTAAGAAAAAGGTTCACTTCAGAACCAGCTATCTGAATGATTTGTATCCGACAGCCACTTAGAAACAGAATGAGATTATCACGCCAGATGATAGGATATAGCAGTGCAGGACACCTGAAATGATGTAATTCGAAATTTTGAGCACCTAGCGCCAGCTCGCCTCAACGTATTTTCAAGTACATTGCTTTAAAAATACCAAGATTATGTGCATTTTCATTGTATCGACATCTTAAGAGAAACTTTTCGGTAGACTGAGACTGTTTCTTTGACCGAAAATTGAAACGGGAGCATTAGTGACCGAGTAGATTCTCTTGCGAGTGAGATACCCAGGCACAATCTGTGACCTGCCCAGCAGTGGTACTTGTACCAGATGGTCTCTCCTAGTTTCCCAACTATGGTTAGTGAGACGTGCCTGCATAACCAGTTCAGCAGAAAATATACTCACGAAAGACAATGGCTCCGAGGCAAACATACAGCTTTAAACAGCCAGGAGGTTTCAAATCAGCGCCCACTCTTCTGCAAAGTGAAAATCTGTTTTCGAATATCTAGCTTGTTTTCGTTCGTATCACACATAACGTAAGTAGGCTTTCTTGGCCAATCCGCGCTGAAGAATTCTTGTCGGGAAATGGACCGACTATTATCTTCGTTTACGATCGGCGTTCTGACATTTTTCTAATTTGCCGTCGTCTGACGAGGTAATCGGAATGTCGATGCAAAACGAACAGTTTACTTAGCTAATTTTCCCGGGAGGAAGATAAGACATAATTGAAATCTACATCCACGTCAGAGGGTACTTTTTGTACTACTAGCTCATCCATCCTTCCCCGTTCCACTCGCGAATGGCACGTGAGAACAACGACTGTCGGTAAGCCTTCGCATTAGCTCTAATTTCTCGAATTCTTTCGGTGTAGTCTTTTCGCGAGACGTATGCAGGAGGAAGTAATATGTTCTCCAACTCTTCCCGCAAAGTTCATTCAGAAATTTCAATACTAAGAGTCTCCGTAAGGCACAACAGCGCTCTTGAAACGTCTGCCACTGTAGCTTTTTTGAGCAGCTCCGTAACTCTCTCCCGGTAAATTAAACGACCCCGTGACGAAACCCGCTGCTCTTCTTTGGAGCTTCTCTACTTCTTTTATCAGTCTTACATGGTAACGATCCCAGACTGATGAACAATACTCAAGAATCGGGCGAATAAGCGGATGAGATACATTTCATTAAGGTTTTTTTCATTTGTTTTATGTGGTCATTCCGCTTAAGGTCCCTATGGATAGCTCTACCCCTAGGCATTTTACAGTAGATACTATCTCCAGGATTTTGTTATCAATAGTGTAGTTGTGCAGTAAGGAATTTCGTTTCCTTCGATAACATAAGAGGTACCGGATTTTCAGGCGAAAGGGAAGAAATACATTTAAAAAAATTGACAGAAAGTGCAAGATGCCTCAGAGGCAAAGACTAGATGGCATAAGTCAGTCTTAGCCCAGTCAAATCAAGCCAAATTTTGATTTTAGGGGGAAAAGTAGTAATAAGCTGGATGTTTGCACATACATTCTTCATACCTTCCTAAACAGCATACTAGAAGTACTACTAACCAATCGGCCTGGAGCTTCGTACGCAATATTGGAAAAAGGTGGCAAAAAATCACCTTCACGCATTTTTATGGAAAACGATTGGATTTATGAGCAAAATACTTCAGTAAAAATTAAAAAATGCGAAAGTACCTACAGAAAAGCCCAATGTGCTATTTTCAATGCATACGCGGTTTGAACACAGAGGCCTTTTATTTGAAATCTCAGTACGAAAGAGCACCTCTCCGCGTCCTGCATCCTGACAGTTATTATGAAGCATTTGGTGGAACTGTTTGTCACTGAAGCTGTGACAATTCTGATAAGTCGGAACACATCCTTAGGAAACGATACTACCAAAATGCATCTCGTAACTCTGCTATCTGAAAAACGTGAAAAGCCAGGGACGGATGTGAAACTAGTGAAGGACGATGCCAATGCTTTAATAGTTCAGAAAGCAGCCGAGATCACAAATGCCAATCCAGTGATCCAGTTGTTGTTGTTCTTGTGGGAGAAGATGTAGATTTATTGGTTTAAAGAGTAGTATTAACTCCATCTCAGGAAGACATTATCTTTCTTAAAGCAGGAAAGGCAAACAAAACACAAACATGATACCTACCAAAGGAAAACAAGCAAATGACAGCTTCTAGGAATATGTTGTTCATTCATGCCTTCAGTGGATGTGACTCCATATGAACAGCATTCATGAAAAGAAAAAAGAAAACCTTCTGAGTTATGAAGAATTTCATATATTTGGTACCTGCAGCGTCAGGCTTAAGGATCCCAATGCATAACATCACACTATTTTTTAGGCCAGCTCTCAATGGTTTATTGCCCTGTATGGGGCTTCTGTCAACGAAGGGTCTCTGAACAAGTTGCATTACCACGACTTCGTAACCTCAGCCACTAACAATGAAGTTAATCTTTCGTCATTTCTCCCAACAGAGGAAGCTACTAAACAATGCCCCTACGAACCGTACCATCAGGTACAACTATGGGCGAGTGTCTCCGGACAAATGGGGGTAGAGGAAATCTTTTAACAGGCTAGGCACAGCAATTACTCAGCACCCTCCCGTTACAGGCCGCCTGCTGAAGTTGATAAGCTGCAAGTATGCAGAAGAATGTGGGTCTGCCTGTAGCTGTAGGAAGGTTGCTCTAGAACACTTCAAAGTGCTCAGCTTTTGTTGAGGTATTCTTGGTTTAACAAGTGCTCCACATTTGCATTGCAAGACGAAGATAATGAAACACTGCAACTTGAAGTACCGGATGACAAAACACTTAATCAATAAAAGTTAATTAATCTTTTGTTATGGATCATTCTATGTTCTTCCTACAGCATCTAACTGACTCCCGCAATCAGAAACTAAAATCCCATAATTATACGGTCAGACTAAATTTATAAACATTTTGAAGCTGAATCGTTAATACTATGAAAACAGTACTAACAGTACTTAGGACCTTCTTTGTAGATAGTTTTATGTTCTTTAATTTTGTACTTTAGTACTTTGCCCTTAAATGCAACCGTTTTCCATGAAAAAATTCGGAGAGATGTTTTCATGCCGGCGTTTCCCAATATGGGGGACCAAGTTCCAGCCCGATCGGTGGGGACTTTCAATGTGTTGTTTTGAAAGGTGTAAGGAAGGTCTGTACAAAAATCCAGCCTATTCCCATTTTTTCCTCTAAAAATCCTAATCTGACTTGACCATCTACAGAAGGATGTATAGCTAGGGGACTGATAGATACCGGCTGCAGGAAAATTAATGAGGCCTCTGCAAAAAAGGGAAGCAGCTCTATGAAAACCAGCTCCAAGGAAAAGTGGGATTTGTTAGAGGTAGAAGGTATATATTATAGAGATGCTCGATGAGGGGATAATATTGTATATCGCCGTTGACAATATTGAGTGGTATACATTTTTTGAGAGTCTGAAGGGAACAGGGGTGACATAGAGGGAGTGAAAGGCCTTCTAAACTTAAACAGAAACCACATTGCAGTTATGACAATTGATGGACATGAAATTAATGCAGTGACATAACTTCCCCCTTCCTAATGGTCCTACTGGAGTGCAATATAAATGACCGCGATCGCATATGTCTAATGAAATCTTACGATCAGTGAGGGTATCGTTACCGAAGGAAAATAATACTGGTTAGTAGGAGGAAAGTATACAACAGACCTTTCTGAAGGAATAATTTATTCTAAACGAAATCTAAATATTGATAATAATTTTGAAATGGGTGGAATTAAGTGCAGTCTCTCACGAACCATACTATTGGGAAAAGGATACGACGTAATATTTAATTCAAAAATAATACTGTTTGGCAAAGAAAATAACTAAATTATCGCCAGCTCACAAGGGCAACGAGTATCCAAAGGTTGTCACGCTTTTTCGCAACTCAACAGTTCACGAGAAAGTAAATCAGTCAGAAAGCACTGAATTTAATACAAAAATAATACTGTTTAGCAAAGAAAATAACTAAATTACCGCCAGCTCACAAGGGCAACGAATACCCAAAGGTTGTCACGCTGTCCACAGCTCGTGGTCGTGTGGTAGCGTTCTCGCTTCCCGCGCCCGGGTTCCCGGGTTCGATTCCCGGCGGGGTCAGAGATTTTCTCTGCCTTGTGATGACTGGGTGTTGTGTGATCTCCTTAGGTTAATTAGGTTTAAGTAGTTCTAAGTTCTAGGGGACTGATGACCATAGCTGTTGAGTACCATAGTGCTCAGAGCCATTTGAACCATTTGGTTGTCACGCTTTTTCACAACTCAACAGCTCACGAGAAAATAAATCAGCCAGAAAGCACTGAGTTTGCAGTTACTTACTCTGAAATGCTAAATTTTGAAAACAAAATTAAATGAAGTTGCTGGTTAAATGAATTACTGACTGTAACTGAAACTTTGTTACGTAAAAAAAAAAAAAAAAAAAAAAAAAAAAAAAAAAAAAAAAAAGACTTTCAGTGACCTCAGCGTAAAGTAATGTAAAATTCGGAAAATGGCAAGCTATTTACTTTTAATTATTGAAAGATTGGATTGAATTTACTTTGAGCAACTGATTTATTCTTAAGATAAGAGCAACAAAACCTGCAGAAGTCACTCGCTAAGATAAATACAGAGTAAATGAAACTGTGTATTCTTAATTTGTGCTGTATCTTTAGTTATTAGTTTTACCAGTGAAATTTTACGTTACTTTAAGTGAGTGAAGTTAATAATGAAAATTGCAAATTAGTTTAGCCTCTGTTACGCAATAGAAGAACGAACAGTTACTGGGGCAGCATAATTTAGTCTGAAACTGGTCATTGGCAAACAAACGAACCTGGCAGTAAATAGTTAATCAGTTTTCATATTGTTACGAGACACGGTTCAAAAAATGATTCAAATGGCTCTGAGCACTATGGTACTTAACATCTGAGGTCATCAGTCCCCTAGAACTTAGAACTATTTCAACCGAACTAACCTAAGGACAACAAACACATCCATGCCCGAGGCAGGATTCGAACCTGTGACCGTAGCGATCGCGCAGTTCCAGACTGAAGCGCCTAGAACCGCTCGGCCACAACAGCCGGCGCTCGAGATTCGGTGATTGCATGGAAACCAAGGGACCCTGCTAGGTAATAATGTCTAAGGACAATGACAACCCAGGTACCCTACAATATTAACTATTCCAGCTTATTACTCCAGAAAGTCACTCATTAAAGTTTGTCAAAGAAATGGCACTGGGTAATGCCTGTACAATACTAATTATACTTCGCCAGTTAACCGTATTACGACGTACGGACAACGAAGAATGCAGCCAATGACAATGTCGAGCTGGTGCTGTTGGTGGCGTTACAGAGCTATGGATAATTACGGGACAGGTAACAGCTAGAACTGCAGCTTCCACCGCCTGTCCACTCCGACCGTGCTCTCAGTAGTCGCGGGTTAACGAATAGGTGGACCATAACTGGCGCGATGATAGCTCCACACCGCGTCTGCATGAGCAACCAGCAAACACTTCCGCACTCTTTGAAACCCAAGCTGCTCTGTCTCCCCTCTGCTCGCAGCGCGACCGAAACTCCCCATACCCAAAGATAAACTGTGTCGCAGTTACTGTTATTTCGTCGTTGCTATGCATACATTGAAATAAAGTTCCCTTGGCCATCACCTAGCAATTTACAATGTTTACATTACAATTACAATTCATCATACAGGCTGGTCCATTGATCGTGACTGGACCAAATATCTCACGAAATAAGCGTCAAACGAAAAAACTACAAAGGACGAAACTTGTCTAGCTTGAAGGGGCAAACCGGATGGCGCTATGGTTGGCCCGCTACATGGCGCTGCCATAGGTTACACGGATATCAACTGCGTTATTTTTAAATAGGAATTTTTTATTACATAGTCGTGTAGTTCGCAAAGAAATATGATTGTTTTAGTTGGACCTCATTTTTCGCTTTGTGATAGATGCCGCTGTAATAGTCACAAACATATGGCTCACAATTTTAGACGAACAGTTGGTAACAAGTAGGTTTTTTAAATTTATATACGGAACGTAGGTATGTTTGAACATTTTATTTCGGTTGTTCCAATGTGATACATGTACCTTTGTGAACTTCCATTTCTGAGAACGCATTCTGTTACAGCGTGATTACCTGTAAATACCACATTAATGCAATAAATGCTCAAAATGATGTCCGTCAACCTCAATGCATTTGGCAATACGTGTAACGACATTCCTCCCAACAGCTAGTAGTTCGCCTTCCCTAATGTTCGCACATGCATTGACAATGCGCTGACGCATGTTGTCAGCCGTTGTCGGTGGATCACGATAGCAAATATCCTTCAACTTTCCCCACAAAAAGAAATCCGGGGACGTCAGATCCGGTGAACGTGCGGGTCATGGTATGGTGCTTCGACGACCAATACACCTGTCATGAAATATGCTATTTAGTACCGCTTCAACCGCACGCGAGCTAAGTGCAGGCCATGCATCATGTTGGAAGTACATCACCATCCTGTCATGCAGTGAAACATCTTCTAGGAACATCGGTAGAACATTACGTAGGAAATCAGCATACATTGTACCATATAGACTGCCATCGATAAAATGGGGGTCAAATATCCTTCATCCCACAATGCCGCACCGTACATTAATCCGCCAAGGTCACTGATATTCCACTTGTCGCAGCCATCGTCGATCTTCCGTTGCCCAATTGTGCATATTATGCCAGTTTTCGTTACCGCTGTTGGTGAATGACGCTTCGTCGCTAAATACACTCCTGGAAATTGAAATAAGAACACCGTAAATTCATTGTCCCAGGAAGGGGAAACTTTATTGACACATTCCTGGGGTCAGATACATCACATGATCACACTGACAGAACCACAGGCACATAGACACAGGCAACAGAGCATGCACAATGTCGGCACTAGTACAGTGTATATCCACCTTTCGCAGCAATGCAGGCTGCTATTCTCCCATGGAGACGATCGTAGAGATGCTGGATGTAGTCCTGTGGAACGGCTTGCCATGCCATTTCCACCTGGCGCCTCAGTTGGACCAGCGTTCGTGCTGGACGTGCAGACCGCGTGAGACGACGCTTCATCCAGTCCCAAACATGCTCAGTGGGGGACAGATCCGGAGATCTTGCTGGCCAGGGTAGTTGACTTACACCTTCTAGAGCACGTTGGGTGGCACGGGATACATGCGGACGTGCATTGTCCTGTTGGAACAGCAAGTTCCCTTGCCGGTCTAGGAATGGTACAACGATGGGTTCGATGACGGTTTGGATGTACCGTGCACTATTCAATGTCCCCTCGACGATCACCAGTGGTGTACGGCCAGTGTAGGAGATCGCTCCCCACACCATGATGCCGGGTGTTGGCCCTGTGTGCCTCGGTCGTATGCAGTCCTGATTGTGGCGCTCACCTGCACGGCGCCAAACACGCATACGACCATCATTGGCACCAAGGCAGATGCGACTCTCATCGCTGAAGACGACACGTCTCCATTCGTCCCTCCATTCCCGCCTGTCGCGACACCACTGGAGGCGGGCTGCACGATGTTGGGGCGTGAGCGGAAGACGGCCTAACGGTGTGCGGGACCGTAGCCGAGCTTCATGGAGACGGTTGCGAATGGTCCTCGCCGATACCCCAGGAGCAACAGTGTCCCTAATTTGCTGGGAAGTGGCGGTGCGGTCCCCTACGGCACTACGTAGGATCCTACGGTCTTGGCGTGCATCCGTACGTCGCTGCGGTCCGGTCCCAGGTCGACGGGCACGTGCACCTTCCGCCGACCACTGGCGACAACATCGATGTACTGTGGAGACCTCACGCCCCACGTGTTGAGCAATTCGGCGGTACGTCCACCCGGCCTCCCGCATGCCCACTATACGCCCTCGCTCAAAGTCCGTCAACTGCACATACGGTTCACGTCCACGCTGTCGCGGCATGCTACCAGTGTTAAAGACTGCGATGGAGCTCCGTATGCCACGGCAAACTGGCTGACACTGACGGCGGCGGTGCACAAATGCTGCGCAGCTAGCGCCATTCGACGGCCAACACCGCGGTTCCTGGTGTGTCCGCTGTGCCGTGCGTGTGATCATTGCTTGTACAGCCCTCTCGCAGTGTCCGGAGCAAGTATGGTGGGTCTGACACACCGGTGTCAATGTGTTCTTTTTTCCATTTCCAAGAGTGTAGAACGCGTGCAAAAAATCTGTCATCGTCCCTTAATTTCTCTTGTGCCCAGTGGCAGAACTGTACACGACGGTCAAAGTCGTCTCCATGCAATTCCTGGTGCATAGAAATATGGTACGGGTGCAATCGATGTTGATGTAGTATTCTCAACACCGACGTTTTTGAGATTCCCTATTATCGCGCAATTTGTCTGCTGTTGATATACGGATTAGCCACGACAGCATTTAAAACACCTACTCGGGCATCATCTTTTGTTGCAGGTCGTGGTTGACGTTTTACATGTGGATGAACACTTCCTGTTTCCTTAACTAACGTAACTATCCGGCGAACGGTCCGGACACTTGGACGATGTCGTCCATGATACCGAGCAGCATACATACCACACGCCCGTTGGGCATTTTGATCACGATAGCCATACATCAACACGATATCGACCTTTTCCGCAATTGGCAAACGGTCAATTTTAACACGGATAATGTATCACGAAGCAAATACCGTCCGCACTGTCGGAACGTTACGTGATACCACGTACTTATACGTATGTGACTATTACAGCGCCATCTGTCACAAAGCGAAAAAAGTGGTCCAACTAAACCATTCATATTTCTTTAAGTACTACACGAATATGTAATAAATAATAGGGGTTCCTATTTAAAAAAAAAAGTTGGTATGCGTTTGATCTATGGCAGCGCCATCTAGCGGGCCAACCATAGCGCCATCTAATTTCCCCCTTCAAGATAGACGAGTTTCGTTCTTTGTAGATTTTTCGTTTGATGCTTATATCGTGAGATATTTGGTCCGGTCACTATCAATAGACCACCCTGTATACATTCACAAATAAAGAGACTTTACTGCCATTGCGTATTAAATATAGTTTCTGTAATGAAGCTTAGAGATTCAGAAATAGTAGTTTACTAGAAATTATCAACAGATAATAAGCAACGGAAGATTCTGGATGGTGCAGAAGGTCAAAGAAACTAAAGGAAAAATTAAAAATGGAATTTAGTGATGTCACCTTAATCGTGTCAGAGACTGTAAAGAACTTGGAGACCAAATAAATGGAAAGGATAGTCTTGAAACGATGTCTAAGCAAAGGTAATCAATTGTAGTCCATCCTGAGGAAATTAGAATTGGAAAGAAAACGCTGAAAGCAGTAGATAAATTTGCTGCTTGGATAGTAAAACTACTGATGAAGGCTGGAGTAGAGAGAGAGAGTATAAAATGCAGATAGGCTATAGCAAGAAAAGCACTTCTGTAAACGAGGAATTTTAACACGTAATATAAATTTAAGAGTCAGGAAATCTTTTTTGAAGATATGTGTCTGTAGTACCGCGTTGTACGGGAGTGTAACGTGCACTATAGGCAGTTCAGCCAAGTTGAAAAGAAAGATGAAGATTAGATGAGTGACTTATGAGGGATATTCAATCGAATTTAGAGAAAAAGAATTTTAGGACACAATTTGAGTAAACGAAGGGATCGGTTAAAAGGACATATGCCGAGGTATACAGGGATCGTCAGTTTGGTAATGGACGGAAGTGTAGGTGTAAGAACTGTAAATTGAATCCAAGAAATGAATACAAGTGAGTCGATCCAAATGACTGCAGTTTGCGGTAGTTAGTCGGACAGAAAGACACTCATACAGCATAGACTAGAATGGAGAGCTGCATCAAACCAGTCTTCGGAGTGACTACCACAACATCGTTACTCAGTCCAGATTTTTTTCCGGTTTATTTCGACTCTAATCGCTGAGCGATATTGAAATTATTTATTGAGGAACTGACGAACAAGTTCAGATTAATCTGTACTTGCTAACTAACGTACGATTTATATGCAATGTAGAGCATGTGGCCAGACAGTCTCATGGGAGCCACGTTAATATCTTTCGTGATCTATTCTTCCACTTTTTACACGACCTGCAAACTAAAAGGCAATTATCAAAATATTTCTTCGTATTATGAACTTGTTTTTGTAATTCATATTTAACCGTGTATTAGACGTATCCCTCCTGACCCTCTATTCTAAGCGACTTTGCGACTCCTCCGATACGGCCCATTTCCCGGCAACTTTTCGCTTCTAGTGTCTTCCTCTTCTGTTTGCTACGACGTAGCCGCAATTTCTACAGCTCGAGATTCTTGATGCTTTTATATTTCTTTCAGCGCATCCCGGGAATATCGATGTAAGCTTCAGGCAGTTAGAAGTCTCTGCAGCAATTAGAACAAGCGCCGAAACTTCTGTATTTTAGCAGCAGCGAGTCAATTTTCAGTTCTTATGCAAAGTGTGCTTCTGAGGAACAATGCGTCCGGTGAGTATTCAGAAGACATTGGGAGGTAGTTGAGAGTAGTTCTCTGAGTGAATGCAGTTAGTATCACTGAGGAGACACCAACATAGTCTGTAAAATGTAAGTCAGTAGTGAACAGGAAATAATGCCAAGACCATAAAAGAAGAAAAATGCGTTCCAGTAGCCCGGAAAACAGATGTATTGTTGTACTCAGCCTTACGATCATTATGAATGAAGTGTGGCACCATCGAAAATTTATGTTATTAGTTAGTAAACAGTAATCAGATGTAGAGGAAAACTCAACAGTAAAATGCAGTACAAAAACATCTGTCACTGAATTCTAAGAACTCGTACAAAGAAAAGAATGCTGATGGTTACGGTTTGTATTGAAACACCTAAGATAGTCATTAAAACGTTGAAATAAGTAACAGTAACATAACCAACAGGCTCACAGATGATCAAAGCTTTGATATTGATACGTCTAGTAAGTTACACTCGCAATACATATTTCTCACGTGATTATATTTCTATTATTTCTCAGCATGTCACAGTCTAGTAAACACAAAAAACACCTGAGACCCTTGATTTCCGTGAGAAGCCTGATGTTAATGTATTACCTCAACAAATCATGACTAATCGTGAAAATCTACCAATATGTAAGTCCCCCATCTCTCACTTTTTTCACTTTTCTGACTGATTCGATGGGACACGTCACGTATTCTTCGCTCGTGCCAACCTTTTCATCTCGGAGTATATCATGCGTCCTCAATTATTCCTTGGATATATTCAAATCTCTGTTTTTCACTGCAGTTTTATCCTCTGGAACTCCAATTAGTACCATGGAAGTTTTTACCTGTCGTCTTTGGGCTTTAATCCTGCCCCTTGTCATTGTTTTCCAAAATTTCCATTCTTCACCGAAACTGTGGGGAACCTCTTCATTTCTTATCTTACGAGACCACAAACTTTTCAACATCCATCCATATCTCACACGCATCGATTTCCTTCTGTTCCGGTTTTCCCACAATCAGTGATTCATTAACATACAATATTGTGCTACTGTTTCTCATGTTTCGAAATAACTCCCACAGATTAATATTAACAGACATCTCTTCGCCAGGAATGCCCTCTTCCTCTGAGATAATCCCCTTTTTAGGTCTTTCATGCTCTACTTCCAAGCTAGGTAGATTCCTTCATCTACGTCGAACTCACCAATTTTTATGTTAAATCATCGCTAACCTCATTTCTACTGCTCGCCATTACTGTCATCTTCCTGCGGTTTACTCTCAATCCATATTCTGTACTCACTAGACTTCATTTCACTGAACACGCCCTGTAATTCTTCTTCACATTCAGTGAGAATAACAATGTCATCAGCTAATCTTTTCGTTGATATCCTATCCCTTTAAATTTTAATCCATCTTTTATCTCCGTTATTGACTCTTCGGTGTACAGTTTTGAACAATAGAGGCTAAAGACTACATTCCTGCATTACATCCTTCTTAATCCGAGCGGTTCGTTCTTGGTCTTCCATTCTCATGGTTACCTCTAGTATGTCGTACATCTTTCCGTATAACTTACTCCAATTTTTCTTGATATTTTAAAGCACAATGTTATACGAACAAATATACTAGCATTTAGAGTCCCAGGGAACTATATGCGCGTAAATTCAACTAATACATAGGGTTACAATAACGAACAACTATAATTGGAACGATCACACAGAAAATGTTGTGGGGAAGGCAAACAAAAGACTGAGTTTTGCTGGCAGAAATCTTAGGAAATTTGCTAATGAGACTGCTTACGCTTGTCCGTCCTCTTCTGGAGTAGCTACGCGGTATTGGTTCCTTACCTTATAGGACTTGCGGGAAAAGTTCAAAAAAGGGCAGCTCATTTTGTATTATCGCGAAATAGAGGGTCACTGATACGATATACGAGCTGGGAAGGCAGACATTAAAACAGAGACATTTTTGCGTTGCGGTGAAATGATTTGCCTAAATTTCAAACACCAATTTCCTCCTGTGAATGCGAAAATATTTTGGTGACGTTCGCAACCATAGGGAGAAATTATTAGCAGGGTAAAATAAAAGTAATCAGAGCTCACACGAAAGACTGAAGTGTACGTTTCTCTCCCGGTCGTTTCCGGGGTAGGACAGTCGAGAAGTAGTCTGAAAATTCTTCAATGAGCTCTCTGCCAGGCACTTAATTGAGAATTGCACGGTAGTCATATACACGCAGATATAGATGTATGAAAAATTTCCTATGACGGGCGCTAGCTGTTACCTATGTAGACTTAAATGAGAAAAGATGAGCCAGTCAAACTCTTGTAATGAAGAAAGCCTATTTCGCCCGTGAAAAAATATCTTCTGATACCTTCTCTGCTTCGTCCATCAAGCGGAATGTAACTTCCACGGCTGAGCAAGTCAGTTGTTTTACTATTGTGTCTTTTCCATCTTCAATGTTAAACAGTTGGTTATTTTCTTTTCTGCTGTTTTCCGTCACAATGTTTTTTCTCTTTGTGTTGCCTTAACCCATAACCAGTGTTTAATGTGCTGTCTGTGCGATTCTACAGGCCTTGAAAGTCTTTGGTAAATCCGACAAAGGTGTCTAAGAGTTCCAGTAGAACCAAAGAAAGAAAATATTGTAGGCCCAGACAGCGCAGATCACTGCAGAACTGCTCAACAATGCAAGACTCTTATTGTTAGCTTTCAAAAAATGTAAATTCGGTACTAGAAAAGAACGACGCGTTATTGCTCCCACACTATTTAACTTGCACACTAACGACCAATCTCAAAACGGTGCTAATACATCATTTATTTATACTATGTGGATCACTCGACCCAGTAATAGGGTCTTGAAGGTGTCGATAAACAAGTTTAGTCTGCTCTTGACGACCTGGGAGAGTATTATGAAGCCAACACCCTGGTGCCAAATCGTTGCACAAACGGTGGTCCTCGGCGACAAACGTGCCAATTATATTTAAAAGTCTCGTGGCTGGGAGCTCCTCTAAGTCACAGCTCTACCTCATGATTATTCTTGATCGAGTCTGACATTCAGAGAGCAATGTGACATTGTCATAACTGTTGCAGAACGAAACAGTAGCCACAAAAAACTGAAAAGCACAAGTTAGGGAGCAGGCCTACGTGTACTTCGGACGTCTGTATTAGTCTTATGTTACCCAGCCGGAGAATATGCTTCCCATGTGTGGTACCAATCCTGCAACTAGGAAAAGGTTGATGATGCTCTTCACCAAATTTGACATCCGGTGACAGGATGCTTGATACTAGCTCCAGTCGACTAGCACCACGCTTTAGATGGGTGGTAACAGCCAATTTCGTACGTCGATACTGATGACAGACTTGTTGGTCAATGTCGTCGCAGCAGGGAGAGATGTATCTCACGTAGCGCTCCCCTAGAGAAGTGTAAGGCCGATGAGGGACTAACGTTGGGAGGGCAGAGTTAAAAGTGATTGCATACCACCAAAAGAGGAGCCAATCTATGGGTACTACCTGCGTTGGTCCACATAGAACTCACTCACCCGTCTGTGTGTGGGCGTTGGCCGAAGTAAAAATGCCACGTTAAAGTGATGGCTCTGTGATAACCAAGGTATGTCTCGTACGTGTGGTGCTGAGCAAACGGCGATTAATGTCCTTCTACCCATTTTACAGCATCTCCTCGCGCATCGTGATGAGAGACGATCTGGTATCAGCAAGCCCAAAAACTTTGCAGCTTGTTGAGATGACACAATCCCATTAAATGGCATACAAATTGTTTCACGCACATGCTACAAATAAGAAGACTCTACTAAGCACAAAAACCCCCGAGATTCCTAATTTTAAGTTGAGTTTTCTGGTAGTAAAATCAGCACTGCAATAATTCATGATGGACATGAAGATCTTTAAATATATAAGTAGGGTATGGCAGCAAGGAATACCTACTGTTTTTTGACTCCGAACAAGGTTTACAACCGAGCGGTTCTATGCGCTTCAGTCCTGAACCGCGCTGCTGCTACGGTCGCAGGTTCGAATCCTGCCTCGAGCATGGATATGTGTGATGTCCTCAGGTTAGTTAGGTTTAAGTAGTTCTAAGTCTAGCGGACTGATGACCTCAGATGTTAAGTCCCAGAGTGCTTAGAGCCATTTGAATTTGAAGGTATACAAGTGCACGCAAAATACCTAAATACCAGTCCTAGCTACTACTGACGTTAGACCTTCAATGAGAATAGAGCAGCACGAAGACAATTAGAAAATATCCCAATCTTTGTTTCCGGTTTCATCATAATGATATTGGTGATACCGCATCTTAAGACCTGTGTTGTACAACATAAGTTGCTGTTCTAAATTGGACTGGAAATCCTTAAGGAGGAATGAAACCATGATTACAATAATTATGAAGCAGTCTTCAAAAATGCCGTATGGTTGCTCAAATTGCTCAAAACTATTCACTGTTTTTTGTGAATTTCTTTGATGTTTCTTGTAACGCCACGTTTCGAGATTATCACATCACCTCTTGACCTGATAAGTAAAATAAATTTCATATTACGTATGGTAGATGTTACTAGCGTCTTGTACTGGTCACTAAAAACAAAACAAAAATCGAGAGTAATAATATATGGATCTCCGAAACGTACCATTGAGTACACTTGTAGAACACTACTTTGACATGTCTGTCGTGTATCTTCTAATGAAGCTTAAGCTTCATCAGTTAAAAACTTAATGGCAACAGCAAAACCTAGCAGGCGTAATGCTAGAACTGTAGTTTAAGCCGAATGGTCTGGTTTATTTATAAGGTCACTTGATGGTGTAATAAACCTGGAGCGCATCATGACAAGAAACAATAAATGAATTCACTTCCGAGCAACCTTACAGTATTTTTAAAACCTATTTCACAGTTACTCAATTAACGTTGACGGTGAATCAGATATTATGTCTTATCGTTTGTGTTAGGTAGAACAATTAACAAAAATATTTGATGTCTGGCCTTTCGTACGATATTCACTTCCTCAGAGCCTTTTTGTTTATCGCTTGTTGGTCATTTTATACGGAAAATCTCGTAATTGCATGCTATTGCTGAGCATCGCCTACAACATAGTTTACAAGCAACCGAATGCCTATTTTTAACTCAGGAACTTGTGCTACACAAGTAATTCTAACGTTAACTGAGGAGGCAGCAGATTAAATTGCAACTTGCTTCACAATTTAATTTCCTTTCTGGCGTTCTCATTACGCATCCTGATTAAAATCCATAACTCTGCTTTAGTGTCATCAAAAACTTGTTTGCAAAGGTCGAGGCCAGAGAACCAGAGTGAGGTAGAATTTTCCTCTTGTAACATTCTAGCGTTGCTACCTCTGGATTACGGGGTCCCGGGCTCGATTCCCGGCCGGATTAGGGATTTTCTCTGCCCGGAGACTGGGTGTTTGTGTTGTCCTCATCATTTCATCATCATCATCATCAACATCATCACTTGTGAGAGTGACTAGATTGGATTGTGAAAAGAAAATGGACTGTGTAAAAACTGGGACTTTGTACGGGCGCTGATTACTGGGCAGTTGAACGCCCCACAAACCAAAGATCATAATCCTCTTGTAACATTACCAGCGTTACGGACCAGTAAATATTTAACCAAATGTTTCTTATCATTTAAAACAAACCGCTCATGTGGAAGTTTCTATAGATATATGTAGTAATAAAGGATTCATAATGTTACAGAATGTGGAACTGTAATGAACAGTGCTCAATTTCTTTTAGTCATTGGTTCATTAAGTGTTTTAATGTTGCCCTCGGGTCTTTTCCTATCTTTCGCTAAGCGTTTTATCTCTGTGCAAGCACGAAGCCCAGCGTCTTCTGTAATCAGTTTTGCATGCGGGTACTTTAGTCCTTATCGGTCCATACTTTTCCTCGTTGATTTCTCCTCCCAGCACCAAGTTAACTATTCCTGAATAACGCAGCAGATGTCACACTGACCAGTCCCTTTGTCTGAAAACGGAGTTTCACACACTTCTTTGCTCTCCCGCTATTTCTAGTAATTTCACACTTTATCTATCCACTTTTTAACATTATCCAACAGCATCATACTGCAAGTATTTCCAGTTTTTTCTTCTCCAGACTACCGAGGGTTCATGTTTTATTTTCATACAATGCGGTACTCCAGATGCACACCTTTGAAAGCTTTTCATTTCTGTATCAATACCTGATACGAGTGGATTACTGTTACTGGAGGAAAGTATCTGCACTTATACTGGTCTGCAATGCCTGCTACAAAGAAGAAGCACCCAGAAGGGGAAGAGGAATCGAAATGAATCTTCAACGGTTAAGAGGATGTTATCTCAGTGATCACAAAATTTGCAAATAACTTGGCTGTGTGAGCCAAGTTAGCAGTATGACGTTGGACTCCCTCTGGGCTGGAGGCATGAGCTAATTTAGTTAGGAGTGGTGCCACACAGCCTTCGTACCATCCCCTGAGGCAGGATGGCCCACAAATCTTGTAAATGGGTCTTTAAATCCTGAGCATTGACACATGACGTCTGAGCTGGTGCCACACGTGTTCTGTCAGGCACTGATCCGATGTGCTGCTGGGCATGGAAGTACCTCAAAATGACCTAGGCATTTGATAAACACACGAACAATGGTGTGGACGACCATTCTATTGTAGAAAAATGGCACCACGGTACTGTCGCAAAACGTGAACACAGGAGGACGTAGGATGTCCACGACGTATCAGTGTCCCGTCTGAACTCCACCGCCGGAGGCGGCGCAGTGGTTAGCAAACTGGACTCGCATTTGGCAGACCGACGGTTCAAATCCGCTTCTGGCCATCCAGATTCAGGTTTTCCCTTGATTTGCCCAAATCACTTGAGGCAGGTGCAGGGGTGGTACCTTTGAAGAGGGACGGCCGATTTTGTTCCCAATCCTTTCCTAATCCAGTGGGACCGATGACCCCGCTGTTTGGTCCCCTCCCACAAATCAACCAACCAACCAGCCAATCAGAGCTCCCTCAAACACTCCAAGTATAACACCACTATGCCTCTCCAAAACATCGCAGGAATGGGACTTTTACTCAGGTAGTCCCCATACGCGTGAACGGTGACCGTGTGCCATCGCTGAAAACAATGTGACGCCATTTAACAGCAGTCCATGCTTCGCAGTCATGGACCACTCCGTACACGGTCCGGGTGTCGTGGTGCTAACAACGGCCGACACATGGAACGGAAATTCCGTAGTTCAGCTGGCAGTCTCCGACCAGTAGTGTGTTGCAGGGAGCCTGCGACCGAGCGGTGTTAAAAAAAATGTTCACTAGCACCTGCAAGCCGCAGATTAATGTACATCTACCTCAGTACAGCATTCGTTCACCATCCGTTGCTCTGCATTCGTAGAACTATGTAGACGATGTTAAAAGCAGCGTTGAAGAAAACCATTGTCCTCACTTACGATTGCATAGTCCGCGTAACTCAGGTAACAAACCTGTAAATCTCTATTAATAATGGGCAAAAGTGGATGCTTCTTTCCTTCATTAAAAATGTCCGCTTCCCGATACTAACGTCTTTTATTGTCTTTTAGTTATGGAGTCAACAAGCCCACATTTACGTCGATAGCACATCTACTACTAGTTCATGCAGCTTATACCACATGCAAGACAGTCAGAAATGTACAAGAGCGAGGTCATCGGTCCCATCCGATTAGGGAAGGATATCGGCCGGGCCCTTTCAAAGGAACCATTGCGGCGTTTGCCTGAAGCGATTTAGGAAAATCACGGGAAACCTAAATGAGGATGGCAGGATGCGGGTTTGAATCGTGGTACTCCCGAATGCGGGGAATTACTCTCCGCACAGTAATTTTGTGTCTACTAATGGTTGACATGCTGACAGGAGTATTGACGGTAAGTACCAGTTGTAGCATAGCATTTATGAGGAGAGGGGTTCGTTCTGGGAGCTGTAAAGACGTGGGGCTCTTTTAACTACTATTTTACAAACATCAACCGAACAGAAATGTGGACCAGAGGCTGTGCCGTGGTGCATATACCAGTTCCCGTCATATCGCCGAAATAAGCATTGCCGGGCATCGCTAACACTTGGGTAGGTGACCGACTGGGCCGCCTTGCACTGTTGACCTACCGGGGTCCACTTAGCATCGCTACACTATTTGACGAACTCGGCCAAGTACAGCGACTCCAGATCACGAGCACTGACGGTGGGCGGGATAGTGGTGTGCTGAATCCACGCTCCTCCATATCCACATCCAATGACGCCTGTGGGCTGAGAATGACAAGGCGCGGTCGTCGGTAGCGTTAGCCCTTCCGAGGCCGGCTCGCAAGGAGCTACAATAGAAATACTCTTTCACTAAAATATTTCCGTAGACCGTAAAGGTCTTTTCAATAGGGCCCCACATTGTCAATACAAAATATCTTCCATTAAATAAAATAATGAAACCCAATCATGGCCCCAATCTGCAAAACCGGGTAACAACATTATCAAATTGCAAAGCGTGACCCTTGGTCATAACAAGTCAGCACGTCTCAGACAACTTCAGCAGTTAACTAACTAGGAGCAAGTTCCACAACTTCGCATGGGTCATCTGTTACCATCGTTACTAGAAAGCTATCATAACGAGCTACGTACACATATATTTTAATAGTGATACACATAGTTGATTATTCACGTCGACCAAATAACAGGATGAAAACATAAGAGACAAAGAAATTGGTACTCCTGCCCAGTATAGTGTAAGGCCCCCGCGGGCTGCAGGACGTGGCATGGACTCGACTAACGCCTGAAGTAGTGCTGGAGGGAATTGACATTATGAATCCTGATGGGCTGTCCATAATCCGTACGAATACGAGGGGTGGAGATTTCTTCTGAACAGCACGTTGCAAGGCATCCGTGATACACTCAATAATGATCATGTCTGGGGAGTCCGGTGGCCAGCGGAAGTGTTTAATCTCAGAAGAATGTTCCTGGAGCCACTCTGTAGCAGTTCTGGACTTGTTGAACTGCCCAAGTCCGCCAGCCGCAGTGGGCGAGCGGTTCTAGGAGCTTCAGTCTGGACTGCTACGGTCGTAGGTTCGAATCCTGCCTCGGGCATGGATGTGTTTGATGTCCTTAGGTTAGTTAGGTTTAAGTAGTTCTAAGTTCTAGGGGACTGTTGACCTCAGATGTTAAGTTCCATAGTGCTCAGAGCCACTATCAGGGGTCCCATATCTCTGCAACTGCACACGCCCCATAACATTACAGAGGCTCCATCAGCTTGAACAATCCCCTGCTAACATGCAGGGTCCATGGACCCATGAGGTTGCCTCCTTAACCCTACAAGTCCATCCTCTCGATACAATTTGAAACGAGACTCGTCCTACCAGGCAACATCGTCCCACTCAAGAACAGTCCAATGTCGGTGTTGACGGGCACAGGCGAGGGGTAAAGCTTTGTTTCCGCTCCGAAAACCCATATCGATTATGTTTCGTTGAATGGTTCGCACGCTGACACTTGACCCAGCGTTGATATCTGCTGCAATTTGCGCCGAAGGGCTACACTTCTGTCAAGCTGAACGATTCTCTTCAGTCGTTGTTGGTCACCTTTTTGCAGGATACTTTTCCGGCTGCAGCGACGTCCGAGATTTTATGTTTTACCGGATTTCTTATATTGACGGTACACTCGTGATATGGTCGTACTAGTAAAATCTCCAGTTCGTCGTACTTCGGAGATGCTGCGTCCCACCGTTCGTGCACCAACTATAACGCCACGTACAAACTCACTTAAATCTTGATAACCCGGCATTGTAGGAGCCGTAATCGATCTAACAACTGCGTCAGACACTTACTGTCTTATATAAGCGTTGCAGACCGCAGTGCCATATTCTGCCTGAATTGTTTGTTGTTGTGGTCGTCAGTCCTGAGACCCATGCTACTCTATCCTGTGCAAGCTTCTTCATCTCCCATTGCCTGAATACACATGCCTATACCAGTTTCTGTGGCACTTCAGTGTATATTGTAACGTGTAAAGTTATAAAGCGGCTTGCAGCCAGTACAAGTGTCGTATCTGGTGGGTCAGCAGCCGCGGTCAATGTCGTGCTAATAGAAGAACGCCTAGCCACGTGTCCACTTCTGCGTCGTCAGCCGTCTGCTGCCGATGATCTGGGACGTTGGCCAGCCTGTGGGAAGATACTACACCCGACATACTGTCGATTACAGTAGACCCTTACCAGACCCTAGCCGTTGCCCTGTTCCAGATGGTACCAAGTGACACGCAAACTCAGCCGTTCCTCGAATTCAGCAGGAAGAAGCTGTATTTACAACCAAGCCCAGCATGTCATGATCACCACAGCATGGTCACTCATGACGCCTGCCGTGTGTCATTACGAGTTCTACTGCAACTCTGCTGCCTCTGGATCGAGACCCACGGATCTCTGTCTGACTACCCTGCCCTGGCAGCCAGAAAGTTGCCACTGCTGCTGCCTCCACAGGACTACTGGCGCCTGCCAGCAGCCTGACGTCAGTGTTCAGTCAGCACTTAGATTCCGTCGCAAAAACCAGACCACCTGCTACGTCCCACTGCCGCTACATTGCCCGTCGCTTCAGAGTGCCACGTGCGTTGTCCTGGACCGTTGCCGTCGAGTCCGCATGCATAGGGGGCATACCACGGAGTCGCGTCCCTGCAACTCTGGCCACTACTACACCCCTCCAGTCCGCCAGGATGTTACGTGCAGACGGAAACGCACTCACATGGTTGTATGGGTTGAACGGATTAATTAAAGACCTGTTTATGTTCCTGGTGGAGTCAAGTTGGATGACTGAAGAGAGGACTGTGTGTATGTCATCGGTAGTTGACTGCGACTTCCCCACACGTTTCACCTGTCTCCCAAACCATTTACATACCCTGAACGCCTCAGGAAGGCTCGAAGGAAGGAAGAAAGACTGGGTTTAATGTCTCGTCGACAACGAATCCCTTAGAGACGGAGCCCAAGCTCTGACTGTGTCAAGGATGAGGAAGGAAATCGGCTGTGCCCTTTCGAAGGCACCGTGCCAGTATTTCCCCTGAGCGATTTAGAGAAATCACAGAAAAACTAAATCAGAACTGCTGGTCGCGAATCTGAAACGTTGTCTTCCAGAATTCGAGTCCAGTGCTAACCACTGCAGGAGCTGGTGCAGATTACAAACTGTCGATAAGTACTCTAGACTCGGCCGCTCTAGTGTCCTATATGCGGCCTCCTTTACAAAAGTGGTTCAAATGGCTCTGAGCACTATGGGACTTAACATCTGAGGTCATCAGCCCTTTAGAACTTAGAACTACTGAAGTCTAACTAACCTAAGGACGTCACACACATCCATGACGAAGGCAGGATTCGAACCTGCGACCGTGGCAATCGCACGGTTACGGACTGAAGCGCCTAGAACCGATCGTCCACCGCAGCCGGCTCTGCAAGAAGACTCGAGCATATTCTGAGAATCAACTGCTGTGTATTTTTCACTTGTTTCTACATAGTTACTTCTGACTTGCTACATTTTGGCGTCCAATTTGGGACAACCTGCATATGACTTTTTTTAAATTTATTGGCTTTCGGAATGCGCCTGAACAGCAATCTCAACACCGGAAATTCTGTACTGCAGTTTGTTTTGATAATTCATAGTATTCGTTCGTTTAAGTTGTTCCCTGTAACATAGGCGTAACATAGGACAGCTTATGCCATAAAACAAATTTTTGAATCGAATAAACAAGACGAAGATTCAATACAAGATACACAGAGGAAGTATGCTATTAAACTCCTACTGGTAACACAATAAGAAATGATTAATCATCGTTGGTATACATTTGGGATAGCCCCATTTCAATTCATATAAATGACTATGTATCTAAATTAGCACTAAAATGTTCTGTTGTATGCCTTGTCATAATTGTTTCAAAAGCTGTGAGTAAAGTATTAAATATTTGTGCATTTCTATAAGTAGCATCTAGACAGAGCATGAGAACAGTATACAAGAACCAGATTTGGGTATTACAGCCTTACGTCTAGTTACAACAGTATTCAGGCATATACATATAGGAGGTAAATAGCGACATACATTTAGAGGCTGAGCATTACACATTTGCTGAGTAGCAAGTGGGAAGATATTTAATTGGATTTTGGACTTCCCCTGGAATACTAATCACCAAGAACATTTGATCAGGAGTCCATGGAGCCTTCTCTTGATGCTGGCACTGTTGAAGAACTCGTAAAATGGTTTTTACATAACTCTACCGCTGGAAACTAACAAGCTTGGAGATTTCTCGGGACCTGATGGCCAAGAGCCTGAGGACTACTGGCGAGGATGTTTATGTGAAACGTGTTCCTAGGTTTTGATCTTGTTCCTCTCCCAGCGTATGCCATCTAAACTGGTCAATAACTATGTCATGTACACGACATAGTTTAAAGAAACACTTAAGGAGCAATACAATTAATTACGATCACAGCCAGTACTTAACCAATTGATCTTCTTTGGCTCGCAGTGCCCTCACCTTCTCTCGAGGGTGACATCAATAAATAACCACAACTTGTTACATAACAACCACGGATTAGCAGGCAGAATGCGATCGCTAGAAAATACACCGCAAGGGAGTGTTATAGGCCCTTTGGTGTTTTTTTTTTTAATCTATTTGGGAGAAAATCTGAGCAGCCGTCTTAGGTTGTTTGCAGATGACGCTGCCGTTTATCGACTAATAAAGTCATCAGAAGATCAAAATATATTGCAAAACGGTTTAGAAAAGATGTCTGAATGGTGCGAAAATTGGAAGTTGAACCTAAGTAACGAAAAGTGTGAGGTCATCCACATGAGTGCTATAAGGAATTCGTTAAACTTCGGTTACACGATAAATCAGTCTAATCTAAAACCCGTAAATTCAACTAAATACCTAGGTACAACGAACAACTTAAATTGGAAGAAATACAGAGAAAATATTGTGGGGAAGGCAAACCAAAGACTGCGTTTTATTGGCAGGACACTTAGAAAATGTGACAGATCTACTAAAAAGACTGCCTACACTACGCTTGTCCGTCCTCTTTTAGAATACTGCTGCGCGGTGTGAGATTCTTACAATATAGGATTGACGGAGTTCATCGAAAAAGTTCAAAGAAAGGCAGCACATTTTGTATTATCGCGAAATATGGGAGAGAGTGTCACAGAAATGATACAGGATTTTGGCTGGACATCATTAAAAGAAAGGCGTTTTTCGTTGCGACGGAATCTTCTCGTGGAATTCCAATCACCAACTTTCTACTCCGAATGCGAAAATATTATTTTGACACCGACCTACATAGGGAGAAACGTTCATCAGAATAAAATAAGGGAAATCAGAGCTCCCATGGAAAGATATAGGTGTTCGTTCTTTCTGCGCGCTATAAGAGATTGGAATAGTAGAGCATTGTGAAGGTGGTTCGATGAACCCTCTGCCAGGCACTTAAATGTGATTTGCGGAATGTTTATGTAGATGTATGTCACTCGTATACCACACAGTTTACAGTATTAACCACTGTCAGCTGTAAAAGTACTAGGGTAGTGCTCCTCTGTACATGCAGAAGGCCCATTCACCATCTGGACTGGTATCTATGTCTGTGCGCCCAGGAAAAGACACCGCCACGTTATCGAGTCCACACAGGTGCAACGCCCACACAGACCGTACTCACTCTGACTGGCAACATTGCAGCACACCAGATTCTCAATGCCCTAGCTCATGGCTCCGCCCACAACTCGCTCGTTCGTCTCTGTGCAGTGACTGACTACTTGAACACCTTCAAGTCCAGCCCGCCATACGACCACATGAGCCGCACTGCCAGTCCAGTCCCTGGTGACGCGACACTTGCTTCTCCGCTGCCACACTCCTTTTTCCTCCCTGTGGCGTCGGCACTCACCTCCGCAGATGTCGCTGGCTGACCTCTGACTGACCTCTCAGCCGTCCGTGTTTGCTTCCAGCACGGCACTAGTGCCGCTCTAGACAATCACGTGCCCGCACTGTACACTCTGTCGCGGCTCCAGCGCAACACTCTGCTAATATGACTCTCTAGACCCCGGGTGAACAACCGCGCCGCTCGATACGGCATACCGTATATTGATTACGGGTGGTTGTTGTCCTGACGACAATGAAATGAAGAGCCTGATCGTGTTTGCCTGATTAAATTGAGCCTTGCACGCTCGTTTATACTGATGGAGAATGCCATCGCTGCTCTTCACATCAGAATTTGATAGCTTTGCATTGCAGCTCTGGCCGATAGTCAGATCAATCTAGACTCATAAATTCTTGTTGCTGTTCACTCAAATTAAATTGGACTAGTGTTTATGCTATCATCTTCACAGTTGATTGTCACATGCATTTGTGGAATACTAAATTTCTACTGATTTGTAGCTGGGACAGATAAAACGCTTGTGTTCTGTTAGCAGTACGCTTCTACAATTACTGGCTTCACCTAAAATAAGTTAGTCTTGCTGTGTTGATTGAGAAGCGTTCTACAATATTTGAAAATTTTTCTGACGACGACGTTCTATTCATTATCGAGTCGTTTTTCATTATTAAAATCTCTGAATAATACTGCTATTACGGTCAAATTCATGTTTTGGTGAAGCGGACTGTAGAATAGCACTCAAATGACAGACAGTATGGGTGTGAATGATTTGCTTTTCTTGCAGCACTGTCTGTTATTGCTAATCTGCGTTGATTCTAGGTGAAATATATATTTGTATTGCTTTAATTGCATTGTATAACTCTGTTTGAAATACTCGTATCTTCTCAACTGAAATGTTGTGTATTATAAAGGTACTATACAGGCGGGAATATTAAATGTTGTTACGTCGATTTCATATTTATAGTTGCCTTGAATCAATTGTGAAGTTTATATATCAGCAACATAGTGAACACTGTCCAGAAGTATCCTACATTAATCACCAATGAGTACTTCTTTGCACTTTGCAATTTCGACTGCAGTGCGCTGTCCATAGCAGCTGTGTAGATCCACGACTATTGCCGTTATAGTATCTGTCCCGAAGCAGCACAGATGACCTGTGCTGTAAGGGTAAATTCACACAGGTGTAGCTCCAATGTACTCTAACATAAGACTTACATATATTTCACAAAAACTGTGTCATTACCGACAATAACGGTTGCTCAAGAGACCTTGTGTCCAAGATTCCTCTGTCTAATCACAAATCAATGGCTGGATGCCCTCTGCAGCTGAAGAAAAGTAAGTTGTGTGATATTAATGGTCCAAAAGCATTCAACAGTTTTTCAGAGTGAAGATTTCTTACAATTACGTAATATACACGAGAGCGACTTGAAATGGTACATCATTTCAAAGGTGATTGGCTTGTATTTTACTCAGGTAGTTACCTTCATATAAACTTTCTGTTACGTCAGCCCAAAAGTTATTTCATGATTGAGTAACACCTAGACCAAAAGACAGATACACATCATTATCAATTCATTGTTACCCAAAACTAGGTAAAGCGACGGGCTTTGATCTGACTTGTCGTGATATATATCATTGTGCAGTCTAAACACCCTTGGCAAAGGAGTCACTGTGGGATACTGAATGTAGACCTCTGGTACTGCAGTGCATTTATTTGGTTATCGACAGAAGTTCGAAGCGATTTTAGACTATACAGTACTAACTCGAGAGCCCAGCTAGTAAATTGGGTTTACAACACGGCTTAGTTAATTCGTATGTAAGGGTCAGCAAGACAGTTAATCCGAATTAGGCATTTGCAATAGTTTGTTATGAGCGAACGAATTACTGTGTACGTAAATTATAAAATATATTGCGTTTAGTGTAAGAATAGTTGAGAAATAAATAATTGAATTATATTTCATGAATCTTGCATTTTAGCGAAATTATCTGCGAAGGACCACTATTTCCTGAATCAAATCGCCCTTCCCGGGCTAATAGCTGCCTTACCATTTCACTGTCATGTATTACAAGTACAGTAAAGAGAATATCGTTGAATTGTACCAGTCATAAAATATTCTGTCACTGTTCCTTTTCATACCGTCTAACAAGAAACTCCAGGCAGGTACACAGCATCTTAAAACAACTCTGTTCTTCCAAAGTTGTACGTTCTGCACTTGCGATGAATAGTAATTTGGTTTAGGCAATATTTTTTGCGTTTGTATGTAGATTTGGGAAAGGCTAAAGTTCACGTGGCTACTCTTTACTCACGTACTCAATTAATGTTTCAAATTTTTCTTGGAAACCCTGTTCATTTCTCATTTTAGAGGTTCGTAGTTCATCTCAAGCTGTACAGAATATTATTATGACGTACATAAAACAATTCTGATTATCGGAGGATTAAAAACTGTAATCGAATTTCGCCTAGGCAAAGTATTATGAAAGTTATTGAAAAGTCTTTAACGACGTTTTAATTAATTAATAGTAATCAAGACATAGGCTTTTAGGTGGAACTAGTTATCAGAAGCAAGGTGGTGGGACTTCCTTCTTCGACTGATTAACATCGATTTCTTGAAAATGCTTTCCCAAAAAAATGTCAGAAATAAGATTAGTGTTGTCATATCAGGCTTTGCCATAGTAGCAGACGGAAGTCATTCCCAGAAAAACCGATTGTGTCACTGCAAGTAAGTGGTGGCCCTGACTTTTAAGATAGATCAGTAAAGCTGGGGACGATTTCTAAATGACAAAGAAAATACGAAAACTTTAATTACACGAAGAAAGCTCGTAAAGTATGTAGAAATAAATGATTCCGTACGAAAAGGGACGAATAATTTCTAGCAATTTCGTGTAGAGGGCGAAAGTGTATGTTTTGATACATCAGAACCAACTTTTATTACTTAGAATTTAAGTTACAGCGATTAAAACACTTTTAAGTTGAAGCAGTCGGCTTGGAATCTATCGAATGTTCTCAGCCGATGCTGAATTTTTGAAAAAGAGGCGAGTTAAATACAACTGTATCACAACGTTATTTTGAATATAAGAGCTTCGTAAAACACAGATTCTTATTTTCACTATTATCCTGAAAACTTTTCTGGCCATCTTTGTAGAGAAAGACATTGCAAAACACGTAGCCGTGGCCCTGAATTGGAGACGGACCCGTGTTCCGAGATTTTCCGCTGAGATTGAACACCGTCCTCGCACTGTTCTCCGTGGCTTCATTTTGGCAGACAACAGATACAATATGTGTCACACGTAGCTGCAGTCCTTGCGTCGCTGAGTACAGTACCGGCATTAATTTTGCAGGATCCTCAGCCACTGGAGACATTCCGCAAAGTTTTGCGACCACAGTTGAGCAAAGACGAGCACCGAGCACGCGGTTGCCCGCAAACGTGCCTCCCTGAGGGCCCCAAATAGGGAGCAATATTCTGACGCTGGGTCGTGAAACGCGCAGTCTGCGATGTGGAAACACAGCTCCCGAGTCACAGTGTCCGCTGTCCTTCACCAAAAATATCAGCTTGTGTAGCAAGTATTCCATTCCATGCCGCGTTGTTCGTAAGTGCAACCGCAGTTACACTGTTCGCCTCCGATTTTCACCTACCTTTCTAGTCTGAGGAGATTTGAGACAAAGTTGTATGTTAGCTTTTACAGTTACGAAAGAATTATTGTTCTGATGACATAAAGTTGTGACGCAATTGTATTTAACTCGCCTCTTTTCACGAATTCAGCATCGGCTGAGACCATTCGATAAATTCCAAGCCGAATGCTTCAACTTAAGAGTGCTTTGTCCGCTGCAACTCAAATTCTACGTAATAAAAGTTGGTTCTGATGTATCAAAACATACACTTTCGCCCGCTACACGCAATTGTTAGAAATTATCCGTCCCTTTTCGTACGGAACCTTTTACTTCTACGTACTTTACCAGCTTTCTTCGTGTAATTAAAGTTTTCGTATTTGGTTTGTCTTTTAGAAATCGGCCCCAGCTTTACTAGTCTGTCTTAGAAGTCAGAGCCAGCGCTTATTTGCAGTGACATAATCGGGTTTGCTGGGGATGACTTCCGTCTGCTAGTACGGCAAAGCCTGGTATGACAACACTAATCTTATTTCGAACTTTCTAGAAAATTTCTGATAGATAACGTGAGGGGACTTCAAAAATTGTTTACATATTATTGTGGCAGGACTAGAACTATTATTGAATGCTGTGGTATACGTGACGCAGATGCATGATATCTTTCAACTTAGACACCAAGCACCAGTAAATAACGATTGGAAGTTCCTACCAGTTCTTCAATTCCCTGACGTTTGAAATCCAATCCTTGGTCAGAAAGCCATTCGAGAACTGCTGTTTGGGCGTCCCCAGAGTCGGAAATTCTGTTCCCCTGAGATAGTCTTTCAGCTAGCCGAAAAGATGGAGATCACACGTGTGGATGATCTTTACCTCATGGTGAATCAGCTTCACCCACGCCTGTGCTTCATTGGTCAAATTGCTGGTAACATTTCACTACGTTTGGACGCGACATTTCCTTTGATATATACGCCGTCAGAATGTTACTTTGCTTCTTTGTGCAATTTAGAGGCTTCGTCCGTTAGAATAGTAGTGTCCCTCGTACTTCAGCTTTGGAGTACGTTTAAAATTGCCGCAACATTTAAATCTAACACTGTAATTCACCTAATATGCGTACTGTAGCGGAATTGAGTCTTCAGGAAACCGGGAACTTGTAGGACCTACTCCCTTCTGACAATGTTCCACTCTTGTTACCCAATGTTGTTAGCTTGGGACTACATGTTTAACTTACCTTCATCTACATCTACACCTATGTGGTTACCCTGGTACTCACATTACAGTGTCTGGCAGAGGGTTCAATTAACCACCTTCAAGCTGTCTCTCTAGCGTTCCACTCTCGAACGACGCGCGGGAAAAACGAGAACTTAAATGTTTTTGTGCGAACCCTGATTTCCCTTATTTTATCGTGATGATCATTACACCCTATGCAGGTCGGTTCTAACACAATGTTTTCGCAATCGGAGGAGAAAACTGGTGATTGAAATTTCATGGGAAGATCCCGTAGCAACGAAAAACGCCTTTGTTTTCATGATTACCACTCCAATTCACATATCATGTCTGTGGCACTATCTCCACTATTTCGCGATAATACAAAACGAGCTGGCCTTACTTGTACTTTTTCGTTGTCATCCGTCAGTCCCACCTGACACGGATCCTACAGCGCACAGCAATAGTCCAGAATAGGGCGGACAAGCGTGAATCGCAGTCTTTGGTTTGCTCTACCCACAACATTATCTGTGTGATCGTTCCAATTTAGGTTATTTGTAATTGTAATCCCTAAGTATTTAGTTTAATTTAGAACCTTCAGGTTTGTGTGACTTACCGCGTAATCGATATTTAGCAGATTTCTTTTAGTTCTCATATGAATAACTTCACGCTTTTCTTTATTCAGGGTCAATTGCCACTCTTCGTACCATACAGATATCTTATCTAAATCATTTTGCAATTCATTTTGGACATCTGATGACTTAACAAGACGGTAAATGACGGCATCATCTATAAACAATCTAAGACGGCTACTCAGATTGGCTCCTATGTCGTTAATATAGATCAGGAACAACAGAGTGCCTTTACACTTCCTTGGTGATGACTTTCCGTCTATTACTACAAACTGAGACCTTCCTGACAGGAAATCACGCATCCAGTCACGTAACTGAGGCGATATTCCACAGACATGCAGTTTGCTTAGAAGACTCTTGTGAGGAATGGTGTCGAAAGCCTTCTGGAAATCTAAAAATACGGAATCAAGTTGACATCCCCTGTCGATAGCACTCATTACTTCATGAATTTAAAGTGCTAATTGTGTTTCGCAAGAACGATATTTTCTTAATCCGAGCTGTCTATGTGTCAAAAAAATCGTGTTCTTCGAGGTATTTCATAATGTTTGAATACAGTATGTGTTCCAAAGCCCTACTGCAAGTCGAAGTTGTGATTTGGACCATCTACTGCGCGTAAGATATTTAGGAATCACAAGTAATACAGTGGTTCACAATTTCTGTAACAGAAAGACACAGATGGGATTACAGTTACGGGTTATGATTTTGAAGACAGAAAGAACGGATCCTGTCTTAGCCAAGACTCGTCGGCCCATATAATCCCACTAGCTTTGGCAATGTGTGGCAGGCTCATAAATGGCAACAGATGTTATCTTTTCGGAAAGCGTAAATGGTGCTAAATATTTGAAGAAGTTTGTAGGCGTTCGTTGACGTTATGCGTAACAAGGCTTTGACTGCTATCTTTTAATATGCTTTTAGCATTTAGTACACCCAAAATTTACATTTTGAGATTAAACTAATTCAGTTATCTACGTAATTGTAATAGCTCTTTGGCTTCGTTCAGACGAAAAGTTTCGTTGTGTCTGCTTCCGGATACTGTAGGTTAGGTATCCTGAGGAAAGACCGCCTAGAAGTCCGCCTGTTTAGCTGAGTGGTGACGTTCTTGCCTCCAATGCAGCGGGCCCGGTTCGATTCCCGGCTGCGTTGGACATATTCTCCGCCCGTGGACTCGGTGTTGCGTTGTCCTCATCATCATTGACGCGCAGGTCGCCCAATATGGCGTCCATACAGTAACACATGCAGCACGGCGGCCGCACTTCCCCGGACGGGACCTCCCGGCCAGCAATGCCATACGACCACTTCATTTTTACCCCCAGGAAAAGGTAACAATGTTTCTGCGGGCACCATTTTTCGTAATTCGTTTCTCCATCTCCGTTCGAGAATTGCTGCTGGCTGCCCAGCCTGTATGAGGCAACAAGTCAAGGCACCAAATGTAGGTTGTAGAAAATTCCCATTATGCTAATAGAATTGACAAATATCCAAAGCAGTTGGAGCTGTATGTGTATGAAAGAGTGAAAGTGTGTATAAATGTCTCGAAGTAGACAGAAATACGCATCATTTAAAGTCTGCATATACCGAAACTTCTTCCTCGCGGGGATTTTACGCATTTGTTCATGTCTACACATCTGCTGTTAACTAGATATTAGGAGGCAGTCACCGAGTTAACAGAAAAATGTCAAAGCCAAAACAAACACTTGGACGCCAACTTCTTTTTACCAAGTGCTGCTTGGTAGACGAAATTTACGAATTAGAAACGCAATCAGCAGGGTAAGAGTCCTTGGCGGTATGAGGAAACTGGTGCGCTACTCACAGGAGTAACAAGTACCACTTACAATTCCTGTAAACGGACGTTTATAAAAGATTCATTGAGATGGAAATGATATTCACTTTGTGAAACAGAATGTAAACATCAACCATACCAGAAAATCATTCAACGTATACCATTGCGAACAATGGCAGGCAGATCTCATGAAAGGAAGCAGAAACACAGCATTAAAGACTTTGTACAGCATTTTTATGAGTGGATTAATAAAAGGTGAATAAGCTCAAATGTGTTGCATTAGAAATAGTTAATGTAAGAAGTGAAGTTATGTACAAAACGAATGTGCTAAACAGAAGTTTTCGGAGAAAGGCAGTTTACCAAAACTGCAACAATGCTCTAATTGTTGTTCTTCTTCATAGCGACGGGACAACCAAAATATACACCCATAAAAAAGCTTTGTATCACCTCAGGCCTCAGAGTTCCGGAACCTATACAGAAAACTGGAATAGAGAGAAACATAAACATCATTTCCGCCCTTTTCGTTACTCATGAAAACCACACTTTGCATGTAGTACCACCATACAGCGAGACCTTCAGAGGTGATGGTCCAGATTGCTGTACACATCGGTACCTCTAATACCCAGTAGTACGTCCTCTTGCATTGGTGCATGTGTGTATTCGTCATGGCATACTGTCAACAAGTTCATCAAGGCACTGTTGGTCCAGATTGTCCTACTTCTCAACGGTGATCCGGCATAGATCCCTAAGAGTGGCTGGTGGGTCACGTTGTCCATAAACAGACCTTTTCAATCCATCCCAGGCATGTTAGATAGGTTTCATGTCTGGAGAATATGTTAGCTACTCTAATCGAGCGTTGTCGTGATGCTGAAGGAAGTCAGTCACAATATGTGCACGATGGGGACACGAATTGTCATCCATGAAGACGAATGCCTCGCCAATTTGGTTGCACTATCGGTCGGAGGATGGCATTCACGTATCATACAACGGTTACGGCGCCTTCCATGACCACCAGCGGCGTACGTCGGCCCCACATAATGTACCCCAAAACAGCAGGGAACCTCCACCTTGCTGCACTCGCTGGACAGTGTGTCTATGGCGTTCAGCCTGACCGGATTGCCTCTAAACACGTCTCCGACGATTGTCTGGTGGAAGTCATATGCGACACTCGTCGGTGAAGAGAACGTGATGCCCAGCGTGAGCGGTCCATTCGGCATGTTATTGAGCCCATCTGTACAGCGCTCCATGTTGTTGTAAGTGGTTCAAATGGCTCTGAGCACTATGGGACTTAACATATATGGTCATCAGTCCCCTAGAACGTAGAACTACTTAAACCTAACTAACCTAAGGACAGCACACAACACACAGTCATCACGACATGTTGTTGTAGTTGCAAAGATGTACCTCGCCATGGACGTCGGGACTGAAGTTGGGCATCATGCAGCCTATTGCGCACAGTTTGAGTCGTAATACGACGTCTTGTGGCTGCACGAAAAGCAATATTCAACTTGGTGGCGTTGCTGTCGGGGTTCCTCCGAACTATTATCTGTAGGCACCGGTCATCCACTGCAGTAGTAGCCCTTGGGCGGATTGAGCGACGCATGTCATCGACAGTTCCTGTCTCTCTGTATCTCCTCCATGTTAGAACAACATCACTTCTGTTCACTCCGAGACGCCTGACAATTGCCTTGTTGAGAGCCCTTCCTGGCACAAAGAAACAATGCTCACGCGGTCTGACCGCAGTATTGACCGTCTAGGCATTGTTGAACTACAGACATTAGGAGCCGTGTACCTCCTTCCTGGTGGAATGACTGGAACTGATCGGCTCTCGTACTCCCATCCGTCAAATAGGCGCTGCTCGTGCATTATTGTTTACATCTTTGGGTGGGTTTCGTGACATCTCTGAACGGTCAAAAGGGACTGTGTCTGTGATACAATATCCACAGTCAACGTCTATCTTCAGGAGTTCTGGGAACCGGGGTGATGGAAAACTTTTTTTGATGTGTGTAGAAAAGCACAGACGTGTCAGTTTCCTCGGCCGTGAAGTACATAATTATCATACATCACATAGGGATGAAATTGGATGTGAAATAATGAAAGGAATACGGCTGCTACAGGACTGGATATAGTACAATAAACCACAAGCATGATCTGTACGAGGGGAAAGATTCTGAAAACTAATCAACGAAAGCTGCAAATGATACGAAAGCAAACTGTAAAATTATTTGTTGAGTGATATTACGGAGGAAAATATTCCGTCAATTGTAGAAAGATAAAAATTTCAGGGTTCACAATGTGGAACCAAACGTAGTGAAACCATGAACTGTTTGTGAAATGTGAAACCGAAGCAAAATGAAGCGCCGGCCTGAGTGGCCGTGCAGTTCTAGGCGCTACAGTCTGGAGCCGAGCGACCACTTCGGTAGCAGGTTCGAATCCTGCCTCGGGCGTGGATGAGTGTGATGTTCTTAGGTTGATTAGGTTTAATTAGTTCTAAGTTCTAGGTGACTGATGACCTCAGAAGTTAAGTCGCATAGTGCTCAGAACCATTTGAACCAAAATGAAGCGTAACAACTAGTCGGAAGATAATGCGAAAGATCTGCAGGTGAATGAAACTGTGTTAGCTGTATGGGGAAAGCACATTACTGAAATATACGATACATATCAGGACACTATCAGATTACTCAATCGCGTCTTCGTAGAGTCTGTACCAATGACGCACAGTTTCCTGAGGAGTTCAAAATCCTAACAGCAGAGGGTTTACGAGTCTCTTACTACCTTACTGCACAGTAAATAACTCGTAAATTGCGATACGCGATTCTGAAAGTAGTAAGGGTTACTTCTAAGGGAAAACTGGCAGCAATTACAATGATTACGTTGGTGGCTAAATTGCTAATGTTGGAGAGCTAGGGCATAAACGAATGGCTCCAACACGTCCTGCACTATAAATGCTCTTTACGATGCGTACGTAGTTGTAATGTTTCATCAAGTAATTAACGTGAAATTCCAGTGAAAATTACAGCTACGGGTAAGAATTATACGCTATATTAACGGTGCCAAATAGTTAATCTCCTAGTATGGCAGGGAAATGTAAGATGAGAATGCGACCTAACATTGGTCGTGTGTGCTCGTTAAAGAAATGGAAAGTGGAACCGACAAAGTGTAATACTTTTTAAAGACTGACCACAGCCTCTGTACTTGGAGCAACTAAAAAGTTATGGACGATGTACTTCGATTTTTTTTCTTTTCTTCCTTTGTAGTCTTCAGTCTTCCGATTGGTTTGATTGGGTCGAGACGAATTCCTCTGCTGTGCCAACCTCTTCAACTCAGAGAAGCACTTGTCACTTGTAACCTACGTCCTCAATTATTTGCTGTACGTATTCCAATCTGTCTTCATCTATAGCACCATGGAAGTTATTCGGCGCTGTCTTAAGACATGTCCTATTGTCCTGTCGCTTCCTCTTGTCAGTGTTTTCCAAATATTCACTACCTCACTGACTATGCGGAGACCCTCCTCATTGCATACCTTATCCGTCCACCTAATTTTCAACATTCCTCTGTAGTACTACATATGAGCTGCTTCGATTCTCTTCCGGTTTTCCCACAGTCCACGTTACACTATTACAATTCTGTTGTCCAGTTATACATTCTCAGTAATTTATTCCACAAATGATGACCTATTTTAGATACCGGTAGACTTCTCTTTGCCAAGAATGCTCTTCTTGGCAGTGCTAGTCTGCTTTTTATGTCCTCCTTGCTCCGTCCATGATGGGTTATTTTGCTGCCAGGTAGGAGAATTCCTTAACGTCGTCTACTTCGTGACACCCAATCCTGATGTGAAGTTTGTCACTATTTTGTGTTTCACTCAGTCCATGTTCTGTACTCATTAGAATATTCATTACTTTCAGCATATCCTTTTTACGTTCACTGACGATAGTAATGTCTTCAGCGAATGTTAACACTGACATCTCTCAGCCTAAATTTTAATCCACCCTTAACCCATTCTTTTATTTCCGTCATTGCTCCTTCGATGTATATATTGAACAGTAGGAGTGAAAGATTGCATCCCTGTCTTACACCCTTTTTAGTCCGAGCGTTCCGTTCTTGTACGCACTGTATGTTACCGTTTTTCCTTATAGCTTACTCCTATTTTCTCAGAATTTCACGCTCTCACTGCTTTTGCCAGGTCGGAAAACGTACGAACGTTTCTTGATGTTTCTCCAGTCTTTCTCCCTCAATTCTCTTTTCCATTCTTCTGTATATTATTCTTGTCAGCATCTTGGACATTGCATTGGTTGGCAATAATTCTCGCACTTTTCAGCTCTTAAAATATTCCGAATCGTGTGGGTGATGTTTCTCCGAATGTGATGGTATATCTCCAGCCTCATAGAAGCCGTCAGTGTACTCTTTCCACTATAAGCTCTCTGCTCTACATTTACTTGTGGAATTTCCATTTCACTCTTTTTGTCACCGCCATTAAAAGTACTGCTTTTAACTTCACCAAAGGTTGTATTAACTTTACTGATGAGTCAGTTCTTCCGACAATCAATTCTTTTTCGATTTCTTCACATTTTTCATGCAGCTATTTCGTCTTAGCTTCCTTGCACTTTCCTTTTGTTTCATTCCTAACTGACCTATACTTATTCATTGCTGAATTTCGCTAAACGTTTCTTTAATCCTTTTTTCTTCGATTTACTGAGGATTTCCTCTGCTACCAATAGGTTCATCGCATTTTCCTTCTTGTACCTATGATTTTCCTTCGGATTTCTGTGATTGCCCTTTTCAGACAAATCCGTTCCACTTGAACTTAACTGCCTGGTGCTGTTCATTATCGCAGTACCTATATCTTCCAAGAACTTAAATAGTATCTATTTCCTTAGTACTTCTGTATCGAACTTCTTTGGGCCCTCATTCTTCCTGCACACACACACACACACACACACACACACACACACACACACACACACACAGAGAGAGAGATTGCAGTTCGTTCTGTTTTTCTGTTTAAGACTGTTATATCATGCTCACTTTATTCATCGATCGCTCTGTTGGGATCTTCTTCAAGATCTTCTGGTACTCCATCTTCGCTGAAAAATTCGGCTGATCAATTCCTGAATATTTCGGTAAAGTGGTCGAAATTTCGATGGTTGATTTTGTAAGAATAAAGCAATAGAGAAAACGACGCTACTTAAAAACCAGTAATACATTTTCAGGTTCTGTGACTAAAAAGAAAAAATATTTAAATCATACAGCATTCCACTTTACAAAATTTCGATGTCTTAATATGGCTTCCTTTTCAAATACTTTGCAGATGCATAGGTTTTACAGCCCAGTAAAATATGTAATACCCTTCTCGTGTTCGTCCTTCCTGGAGTGATTACCGATTACTGTTTCCATTCAGATACAATTCAAGTTATATATCGAAATAATCAGCAACTAGCTGCATAAAAAAATCTCGTTTCCTTAAACGGTTTAAGTCATTTAATGCCCTTCGTTATAAGGCTGTACAGGAAAATATACTACAGATAAGATGAAGGTAGATAGGAACATTAAAATTAAGAATGAAAAGTTTAAAAATTAAAAAAAACATAAAAATATTGCATACTTATAACTATCGAGTTATTTGCCAGTGTCAACAGTAAGGTTCACGCAACATATAGCTGGGATCCTAGAAAATATAAGAGCGATAAGTTATACAATAAAGAATCCATTAATACAAAACAAGCTCGTAAATGCTTGCATGTGGCTCATAGCGCCTGTGCAAAAATTGTTTAAAGAGGCCATATAACTATACAGCTACTTACTGCTCGTTATCGAGACTAGTGTACTGACTGCGACGTACTGACTGTAACTTACTGAATATAACTACAAACACGTAGTTGTAGTAGCGACCGTAAGCAGCTAAAGAATAGTATTCTACTAGTGAAAATTAGTTGGCTCATGTAATTAACTACCACCATCTAGGGACTCCATTTACATACCACAGTCTGATTTTATGGCACTGCAATAATTATAGACCAGTTATAAGAAAAATGTGAAAGGGGAGTTGCGGAAATTGGAGGGGGCTGAAGGGGAGAACTGGGGAGGGGGGAGGGGGAATGATTAGTTTCAAATAGACAGAATGAGGGGGAGAAAGAGAGAAGCTAAAGTACATATACAAACCTGTGTGAGAAAAACATAGCGTATAGAGGGGTTGGAGGTTGGGAGGGGGTATGGGAAGGGAGCGATGTGATAAGCTGGCAAACCGTGTGGGAAGGATTTGGGGGAGTGGGATGCTGTGGATTGGAGGAAGAGATAGAGGAGATGTTATTAATAATAACAAAACTGGCTTATAACAATTAAATACTTCCGACAATTAAGCCGTACCGATGGTGAATATTAGTTTGTACATTATTATACACAAAGTCTGCAAATTATTAAAAATAACATACTAATTGTAACTTATGGAGTGTAACCTACTGATTATGACTGTAATGGAATGATTATGACACTAATTGTGGTAATTACGTTCTACCTACTATTCGTTTTAGCTACTGAATGGGAATTGGCTCTTGATCAACTCCAGTTATTGTTTCTCTCCCCGTGGTGCATCTCGCACTCTGTTTGTGCTGCCATATGTCCTGATACCACGCTATTGACATCTCTACACCAGTTCAACGATGCGTTGTAAAAGTTACAGTACCATACAACTGATATAAATGCCGATAGTTACAATTCTTTCGTGAAACATACTTGCGACTTGCATATATTACAGTACTAGTTGCTTCACTATAATGTAATTCAGCAAACCCTTCTTTTCCAACACTTAGTAATAGTGATTAGCAGAACATTGTCCATCCCATTACTCCAGTTACAGGTTCCAGACGCATGACACGCTTCTCTCTTTATTTTTGCTGACAGGTTCACTGTCGGCATGCTACTGACCTCGCTATACTTGCTTGGAGAATAGTTCTGAGATCTCTCACGCATAGCGCCAGTTGTTGTTGGTATTAACATTTTTTAAATATCATTAGATATTTATATGTCACTTATTAACCTGCTTATGCGCACTCACGTTTTTCGGTTATGCCTTATCACAATCACAGTTGTGTAAGGTTTTATTTTATTATTTTTTCTTACTTCCCCCCTCCCCCCCACCCTGATACCCTCATGATATACATGTCATTAGCTGATTAACTCCACTTCTGGCAAGACGTCTCTGATAGTTATATGGCTTCTTTACATCATTTTTGCAGAGGCGGTACGAACCACATGTAAGCATTTACAAGCTCTTTTTGTATTATTCGATTTTTTTACTGTGTAAATTATTACTCTTGTACTTTTTAGGATCACAGCAATACGTTACACCCATCTTATTGTTGACACTCGCAAATATTGCGATAGTTATAAGTATGTATCATTTTTTGCCTTTGAATTTTTTGGACCTTTTTAAACTTTTCGTTCTTAATTTTAATATTGTTTTCTAATTTTTACTTAATTGTGGTATATTTTCCTGTACAGCCTTCTGAAGAAGGGCACCAAGTGACTGAAACCCATTTCGGAAATAAAATTTTTATTATGCAACTCGTTGCTGAGTATTTCGATATATACAACAACAGTTGTTGAAGATGCATTAAATAAAATACTTCAAGATGTTCATCGTTGAGAAAACAAGAAGTCCTTTGGTATTTCCATAAGTAGATCAGTTATTTGGCGTCTTTACATCGATATGATTGTGGCTGAAGTCATTCACAAGTTATCGTGCACTTCTTGTCATTACAGCTAATGATAATCGTGTAATTAATTTAGTCTGAATTCGTGATACTTTTCCAGATTGTTGCGTCATAATACCCGTGCTTAATTTATATCTACGAGAGCAGTTGTTTAATAGTTAGGTGAACTGGTATTGAGAACATATTATTCTGTTAATGTTGTTGTTATTGTTATCCTCGTCGTTACTATGTTCGTTATAAATTCGGACACAGTGCTCTACTTAAAATGAAATGTAACGCACAATTTTAGGAAAGCAGCATGTTATTCTCCATTTTTCATTAATTTCTTGGTTGTTCTTGTCATTGCGAATACTCACAGTTCTACTGGCATACCCAGTTATCTAATGGTGAACCAAACTTGGCGTGAAACATGCTCACGAGCGGAGATGAGCCCGTTTGTGATCGCACTTTAAACCTACAATAAGCGGCTCGCGCCGTTCACACTTATGGGCAGCGCCCTCGCTAGTGCCCCTGAGCCTTTCAACTCGTACCCTTACGAAGCTTTATACCTCTGTGCAGTGTGTCGTGTGTGCATGTCCTGAACATCAATTTGTTATTCGAGACGTGACTATGAGTTGCAATTCCTGTAACTTAGACTTCCCTCCACACAACGAAGTTAAGCAGGTCGGCAGACTCGCCAGGCGAAGCGAGTCCGTCAGCAAATTGGGGAGGCCTGCTGCAGAGGTCTACTTCTAGTCAACGCCGCCGTCATCACTCCAGTTTACTGCCAGTCATCTACCCTAAGAAGGATCAGCGTGCTTCGACATATCACGATTTGGTGGAAACAGGATTGTAGTCACGTCAGTAGTTGTTATTACAGGTTGCCTGCCCTGTGGTTGATTAGGAGTAGCTACCCTGTTTACACTGAAATCAGCTGCACATCGATGTTTGTTGTCAACCTATATGTTGGCGACAACGTATAACTCCAGCAGTACTCTGCGAATAGGTTTAATATGCCCCTGTGCCTGTATCAAGGTTGCACAATTACAGGGCTAAAAGATTATCGATTCTTGAGTGTTCTCGGTGTTCTCGAGAACTGACATCGAGTATCCGAATGTCACAGCGGATAACAACAATTCCCGTTCTACGTGACATATAGGCTTATGTCGGCGGCACTCGAGGCCAAAAGACGTTCTCGGATGTGTGATCGTCTCCAGTTGTTTCCAGCTACTGTTGTCACTTATTAACTTGTTGTACAAAAAGAAAAGTTACTTTGAAAGATGTGTTTATAACTGCAGTAATATAAACCTATTGATATTTGCTAAGAAATATTCCATTAATCTCATAAAGTAATTATTAAAACACAAGAGAATAATGATTCTTGAAACAAGTTATGAGAAATATAATAAAGCCCCTCCCCCATATTTAACGTTACTTTTAGAGTTGAGTTTTAAACTTCTGTACGCTCTTTTGCGACTGAACCTAGTCGTATGTTTATTTTCTCTACATGTAAACATAGATAAAGACTTCGAGATGTCTTGCCCACAATTTTACTATTGAAACTACGTTATGCGTTTCGACTTACGACATTAACAAAGGCCATCACGTTGTTTACACTTGGATGTTATCGTGCAATTTTTGAAGGTTTTGAATCACTGTGCTTTTTCGCAAATTGTAGCTGATACTATGCGTAATCGGGTGCTCAGAGACGTCAAAACGATGTATTATGAAGAAAACTTGAGCATACGAGGTGCGGCTAGAAAAAAACCGGACTGATGCTGGAAAAAACATTTATTTACAATTATTTACAATTTCATGTAATCTCCTTCAAAATGTACTCTCCTCCTCGGTGTCTACACCGCTCCATACGAATTTTCCACTGTTCATAGCAATGCTGCAGATCATTTTCGGTAAGTCCATACATTACTTCCGTCGCTTTTTCTTTTACTGCTTCAACAGTCTCAAATCTAGTTCCATTCAAAGCTGACTTGACTTTAGGGAAAAGAAAAAAGTCACAGGGGGCCAAATCAAGTGAGTAGGGTGGATGATCTAAGATGGGAATGTTGTGTTTTGCCAAAAACGTCTTCACTGACAACGCACTGTGAGCTGGGGCATTGTCTTGGTGAAGGATCCATGACTTTTTTCTCCACAAATCGTTCCGTTTTCTCCGTACTCGCTCACGTAGGGTAGCCAGGACGCTAACGTAGTATTGCTGATTCACTGTTTGTCCCTCTGGTACCCAATCAATGTGCACAATCCCTTTGCTGTCAAAAAAAAACAATCATCATTGCCTTGAATTTTGATTTTGACATTCGTGCTTTTTTTTTGTCGTGGAGAACCAGGAGTTTTCCAATGCATCGATTGGCGTTTAGTTTAGGGATCATAAGTAAAAAACCACGATTCATCGCAAGTAATAACATTTTGTAAGAAGGTGGGATCACTTTCAATGTTTTCCAGGATGTCAGAACAAATCATTCTTCGGCGTTACTTCTGTTCAATTGTGAGACACTTTGGAACCATTTTTGAACACACTTTGTTCATGTTGAAACTTTCATGAAGAATCTGCCTAACACTTTCCTTGTCAACTCCTGTTAACTCAGACACTGCTCTGATTGTTAAACGGCGATCTTGTCGAACAAGTTTACCGATTTTTTCAATGTTTGCATCAGTTTTTGCTGACAATGGTCTGCCAGTGCGAGTGTCATCACTGGTGTCTTCGCGGCCATCTTTAAATCGTTTAAACCACTCAAACACTTGTGTTCGCGATAAACAATCATCGCCGTACACTTGTTGTAACATTACAAACGTTTCACTTGCAGATTTTCCTAGTTTGAAACAAAATTTGATGTTAACACGCTGTTATTTCTGTACACTCAACATTTTCCGACACACAGACAAAACGTCAACTACTTAAAACAGACGCCACGGGCAGACTGAGTGCAGGAGGCAGATGAAACTCGAGCAGTAGGCGGAGCGAGAGTCACGTGACAGGCCACGCGACTTTCAGCCTTATTGCATTTGTTTTATTGTTTCACCAGTACTAGTCCGGTTTTTTTCTAGCCACACCTCGTACACTTCAACGAAATGTGTTTATCTTATGGAGTTACTCCGAAATATGCAAGATTAAAAACTTTCAACATCTCCAGGACAGCATCCAAGAATAACAAAAATTGTTATGAAATAGCTTGAACTTTGATAATGACACTTTGAAGTAATAATATTGTGGTCAAGACATCTCACTGACTTTAAGTGCACCCAATGGCCGCTTTGTCTCACAGAGCAGTTACAAAAATTGTTACTGAAACGTAAATTAATTTGTGAAATTAACCTTAACTTTAATTTTTACCGAACGGTAAGAATAGGGCAGCATAGGGAAGGAAACACTGTAATTCCGGAAACAGTGGTTTTTTGCAAAAAATCAAATGCTTCTCGGAGGGCTAACTTCAGAACCGGTTGAAGATTATTTTCAATTACAAAGGACTGTATACTTTAGAGGATCAGAAGACGACAACCGAGAATCGATAATCTTACGACTACATACAGCTGCGTGGCTGAAGTGTACCGTTTTCCTTAGCAGCTGTGTTGTAGTAAAAGTTCTCCGATGCATGTTTATTACATTCCTCTTTGTTCTCGAGAGTAGGAGTCTCGGTTAGTCGTCCTTGGTGCTCCCCATAACTAAAAAAAATTACACGGGAGGTAAGGAAAGGATACGTATTTTATTTCAATTTCTATTATAATGTGTCACATCACCAACAACTTCAATGTCGCCACAATTAATAGCTCCTTTAAGCCATACGGACACAGACTGTAACTCATTTATTTTACGATAATTCTTCCTAAGAACCAACAGTATTGTAGACATATAATAAGATGTACCTCTATCTATGTTTTAGACTTCAGAAATCTGAAATGTCCGATAAGTAATAACTTCGCGACTCTTAAGTCTCCAGCTCTGCTGCAGTATCTACTTTAGGACCACGTATTACAGCCACAGTAACCCTACCATTACCATGTCCATTAGCGTCTGTGTTAGTAAGCGTGAAATTCAGTACGCATCCACAAAAGACTGAAGGACCATGCAAACATCAGCATAGTTACATATGTTCTTCTACATCTACATGATTACTCTGCAATTCACATTTAAGTGCTTGGCAGAGGGTTCATCGAACCACAATCATACTATCTCTTTACCATTCCACTCCCGAACAGCGCGCTGGAAAAACGAACACCTAAACATTTATGTTTGAGCTCTGATTTCTCTTATTTTATTCAACTGAAAGGAAATGAGAATTTAAAATCCTGTCGACAACGTTAGAGGCTGTAGAACAAACTCTGATTGCAAGAGAATGGGGAAGGAAACAGAAAAGGACCCATCCCGTAATTTGAACCAAATTCTAGACTGCTCCTCCGAATTCAGTACGTTACCACTGCGTCGCCTCGATCGGCGATTCAGTTCTAACTTGTCGTTTGCGATCGAGATCTCACAAATGACCGCGCTGCAGCTAAATTTTTTACTTTTTGTAGGAGCAATGTGTATATCTCTGTGGCATTTATGAGACGTTATGAGTCACAATTTAATTTCAGTACACCCACTGTACGTCTCAGGAGAGGTGGGGAGCTTACTTGCTGCACTACGACAGATGCCCTTGATACCTTGCCGAAAATTTCGGTTTGTAGAATACTTTGTCCTCATACAAAACTGCCAGCGGTATGTATAACTTCAAGATATATAAACATCCTGGCGGATTATAATTGAGTGCCAGACGGAGGCTCCAACTCCAGACCTTATCTTTTGATGGTACGCTCTGAGAGCGGGTGGTGAGTCGTGCCTAAAGGCAAAAGTCCCGAGTTCGTGCCTCGGTACGGCACATAGTTGCAGTATGCCAGGAAGTTTAATGTTAACGCACACTCTGCTACAGAGGAAAATCTCATTCTGGATACATAAATATTAAAAGAAGAGGTTAGCATACTGGAATCGCTCCCCACACTGATGTCTCACATGTGTGATAATATTTGTTAAAAAGAACTGTCGAAGATTAGGAAATGAATGGAATCGATGTTACGAAATTCGGCGGATCTCTGAAGAAAACGCGGCTTTTAGGAGCAAGAGAGTACTGTCACGTTTGGTCCTTAAGGAGTCAAACTCAGTGCCCGATAGTGTTAACACGTAACTCGTTGTCGTTGTTAGAAATGGAACGAATGTTAAAGGAGCACCGAACGACGTTCTGTATGATATTAAACAACTCTCAACAAAATACAGTGATTTAAATATAATAATAAAGGTGCTCGATATTATGATTAGACATCGCGATATTTATGTTGCCCAATGGATTTTTACTATCTCTCATTCCTTCTGATTTTATCATACAGCCAGGTACAAGTATTTCTTATCTGACACAACTGGACTAATAAATAAGTTGTCAACTTTTGTATTACATCATAAACTTCGAATATTATTGTGGTGACAGTAGTGGCGATTCGAATGACGACACGTATTTTCGCTTTTGAAAATAGCTGTTTTAGAAGTCCTGATCTACGGAGAATTAGTGCAAGGGGGACAACAAGTCATTAGAGAATAACTGTAAGCTGGCCTCTCTTTGAACAGTCAGCATTCCATCGAGTGCAACTGTTCAGATGCACACCTTATCCATCGTTGCCCTCAACTTGTAAACTCACGTAATGAAGGACTTAGGGAGTTGCAGTGATGTATCGCTTCAGGAATATTCCATCCGTTTAAAAGCACAGGAATCACTACAAATCGTTAGTATCTTTTTATTCCAATATATCATTCTTCCAACATTAAAATTTAATTCTTATCTTCTATTTTTGTAGGGTAGCGTAGAACAAGACGACTGAGTAATACAGAGGTTAGTACGTTGGTCGAGGTGATGAAATTCACAGTGACATCGAGAGAGCCATAAGATGGAGCGGCCGATGGTAATCGGATATAGATGGATCGATGTTACTTTACTCTCCCTTCCAAGATTTATTGACCGGTTGGAACGTCGTATTCTACACCGACTCCGATGCCAGTCAATGTCTTTAGTTTTTATTTTGCGCTATATTTACGCATTACTGTCGTAGTGTCAACCATTTATAGCAGGACCTTTCCTTAAGAACTTTCGTTCAACAACAAGTTTTCATTTGTATTGCTACTTTGAGGTATGTATTTTATATCAAGCTGTAAAGACGTATGACTAAGATTAGAGTCTGAGTTCAAAGATCCGTATGGTATTTAATCCAATTATTGTCACACGCAAGTCAATCATGTCCGCGTAATAGTTGCAGAAGAGAAATGGATTTATTCCGTCATTTATAGTGGAAAATCAATCCTAGGAATTTTCCGCAACGTTTCGTCATTGGATCTCCACGTTAGGTATCTGAACATATCTGTTGTCGTCGTTCTAGACGAAAGCTAGAGCTCATTTGTACGGAATTTGTGAAAAAGAATGAAATCACCAGTAATAATAATGGTAATGATATTAACAGCTTTCAATCCATGGATGCAGGATTTGCTGTGCTGATGTGAAATCTACAGAGATGGTGAACATGGGCCACACCATTTATTAGTCTGCTAATGGGATTTAATTACATTCTCTTTGAAATTAATGGACAAGTACTCTTTACTGTTTCACGAAACTTGCTTTGTTCCGCCATTTGGCATGAAATTAAAAACACTGGTGGTATAGCACTTTAAATTTTTTTATTATTGTTGTAAGTGTAGCTTATAAATATTAAGAGAAGTGCTATCATCGTAAAAATTAAACCCCTCCGAATGCCAAGGCTTAATGAAGAGCATATCAACAGAGCGTATTGGCCAGTTATGCACTAGAAGCGGAAAGTCTGTCATCGATTGTAGAATGGGCAGTTTATCAAAAAGGGTGCAAGATTCTAAGAGGGCAAGATTCCTGTTCCGGTGTAAGTAATTTGGTGAGTTTGTGATGCGTCGAAGTGAAAGAATTAAGCTTTATTCGTTATATACGGATCGAAAGATAGTGATCGACTCAGTATTTTTTGGGGGTAGGTTATTTTGATACTTGCCAATCATTCTGCGTTAGTATAAGCGATTATCGTTGCAATAATGGCAGCTACATTTTTAAGTTCTTAAATTACATCTACATATGATTAAATATAGTGTAGCGAACGAGTTATGAATTAAAGGTAGAAAATATTTTTGTATGCACAAATAGTGACAGTTCGTGCTGGTAGGTAGACGTACGAGTAAAAAATAAAAAAAAATAAAAAAAATTACTGAGAAGCTGCTGTCACACATTAACAAAAGTAAAACTAACCAGCATATAATTCAGTCAATCAATAGATTTCAAAGTCGATAAAACGATATCAGCTTAAAAAATACCTATATTAATCTTAGAAATTTTTTACAATTTGTTTTCTTACGAAACTTCACTTGTAATCATTTAATGTAGTCTATATATTACATTGTTATATTTTATTTTTCGATGTCGATTTTACTAATTAGTGCTTATGTGTTCTCAAAACTACATGTTTTTAATTATTTGTGTAAAGTGTAACTCGGCTGTACAGTTCGACCAGAACGAGATGCGTATGGGAAGCCCCCAATGCTTTAATGCCACTGGCCTGTAGAACCAACACTTGACAGTATAGGACTGAACCGAGGCTATCCACTTATCACCAATTCGTAACACTTTATTGTGCTGTCATGCTAACTTGGCTGCACAGTTTGTGTATTTACGAATGCATGTTGCACTGTGTAGAACACGTAGTAGAAATCAAGAAGACAACCTTTGCAGGTTGAAATTTTCCAAACTGTTTTTCATTCCCCTAGTGCAGAAAGTAGTATTTTCTCTATCCAAATGGTGAAGTAGACATAGAAAAAGAAGCGTAGATGAACAATAGAACAAGCCCGTGTTTGTCTGCTTCAGTCGCTGTGTCGTGTAAAATTGAATGTGGTATCGTTTAGACGCCATATGATACTACAGTTACCGTTCTATGTCACGAAATTCGTGTAAAGTTCTTTTGAATGTTTACTCTGTGGTATGAGAGCTGTTTATTACCGTTTGTGCACCATAAAATCATTTTCTTTTACAGTTTTAGTTGTGTGACGATTAAATTTTTGTGTGATTTAACCTGAGTGTAAAAAATGGTTCTGGGTGAACCAACGACATGCAGTTGTTATTCTTCCTCTACAACTACATGGGTACATTGCAAGTTTCAATTAAGTACCTGGATACGGTTTCATCCAACCACCTTTAAGCTACTTCTCTAGCGATCCACTCTCGAACACCGCGCGGGAAAGACGAACACCTAAGTCTTACTGTGCGAGCTCTAATTTCTCTAATATTAATATGATGATGATTTCTCCCTATGTAGGTGGGCGCCAACAAAATATCGTCACGCTTTGAGGAGAAAGTTGTTAATGCAGATTTTATTAGAGGTCCTGCCAGTGAAAAACGCCTTTGTTTTAATGTCTGCCACCAAAGTTTCTGCATCATATCCGGCGTACTCTCTCCCTTATTTCGCGATAATATAAAAGGAGATGCCCTTCTTTAGAACATTTCCGATGTCCTCCTTCAATCACATCTGATGCGTATCTCACATTGCTCTGCATTATTCCAGAAGAGGGCGGACACTTGTTTCATTTTCTATGTGTTCTGCCAATAAATCGCATGCTTTTGTTTGCTTTCCCACATCATTATCTATGATATCGTTACAATTTAAGTTATTCGTAATTGTAATCTCTAAATAGTTAGTTGGATTTACAGCCTTCAGAGCCGTGCGGTGTAGCCGCGAGGTGTAAAGCGTCCTGTCACGTTTCGCGCGGCTCCCCCCGTCGGAATTTCGAGTCCTCCCTCGGGCATGGGTGTGTGTTGTCCTTAGCGTAAGTTAGTTTAAGTCAGAGTAAACTGTGTGTAAGCTTAGGGACCGATGACCACAGCAGTCTGGCCCCGTAAGACAATACCCGAAATTCCCAAATTTTTCCAGCCTTCAGATTTGTGTGATTTATCGTGAAACTGAAATTTATCGGATTCCTTTTAGTGTTTATTTGTATGACATCACAGTTTTAATGATTTAGAGTTAACTGGCGCTTTTTGAACTATACAGATATCTTGTCTAAATCATTTTGCCATTCGTTTTGATCATCTGATGACTTAACATGACGGTAACTGACAGCTGCATCTGCTAACAATCCGAAAGGGTTTGCTCAGATTGCCTCCTAAATCGTTTATGTGGATCAAGAACCACGAAGTCGTATAACACTTCCGTGGGGAGCGCCAGATACTATTTTAGATTTACTCTCTGACTCTCCGTCAGTTGTTTCCAAACTGCGACCTATATGACAGGATATAACGAATCCCGTCACACAACTTAGACGATACTCCTTATCCACGAAATTTAATTAGAAGTCACTTATGAGGAATGGTGTCGAAAGCCTTCTCGAAGTCTAAAAATACGAAATCAGTTTGAGATTCCATGTCGATAGCACTCATTACTTCGTGAGAATAAAGGCTTGCTGTGTTTCCGAAGAACGACATTTCCTGAATCCGTTTTCGCTATATGGCCACAAATGAATTTCTTCAAAGTGATTCATAATGTTCGAGCACAGTTTATGTTCCAAAATCGTAAGTAAATCAGCATTAGTGATATGAGTCTGTAATTTGGCGGATTTGTCCTATTTCCTCTCTTGACCATTGGTACGACTTGTGCAACTTTTCAGTTTTTTGGGTACGGATCTTTTTACGAGCGAGCGGTTGTATATGGTGAAGTATGGAGCTACTGTATAAGCATGCTCCGAAAGGAACTTTACTTGTATACAATCTGGACCGGAAGCCTTGCCTTTCTTAAGTGTTTAAGGCTGCTTCGCTACACCGAGGATATTTTCTTCTAAGTTACTCATGTTGACAGTAGTTCTTTGTCTTCCTTTGCGAAGGAATGTCGGAAAACCGGGCTTAGTATGTCTGCTTTGGTGGCACTGTCATCAATTAAATCACAATCAAGCAGTGAAGCTATCGATTGCGTCTTGCCACTGATGTACTTTATATCCGACAGGAATCTCTTGGTTTCCCGCCAGATTTTGAGACAGAGTTTCGTTGTTGGAGCTATTAGAAGCATTTCGCATTGACATTCGCTCTAAATTTCGAAGTTCTGTAAAACCTCGCAAATTTATGGCATTTTGCGTTCTGTTAAATTTGGAACGCTTTTTTTGTTGTTTCTGCAATAGTGTCATGACCTGTTTTGTTTACCATAGTTTATCAGTATACTTCTTTCAATTCCCGTCGATACTATTTCTTGAATTTAAACCACATCTGTTCTACGCTTATATAGATTGGAAGGAATGGAGACTGTCTCTTAAGAAATTGACAAGTGAATTTTGCATGCATTTTTAAAACGATGTACTTTGCGTTTATTTTTCGTGTGTTTGGATGTTAAGGTACTGAGTATAATTACAACAACCTTGTCGTGACTAATCCCTGTACCTGTCGTGATGCTCCCTATTTGGTCAGGATTACTTGTTGCGAAGATGTCAAGTATGTTTTCTCAACCATTTACACTTCCTGTGAACTCCTGAACTAGTTGCTCTAAATAATTTTCTGAGTAGGCATTCAGAACTATTTCGGACGACGTTTTATGCCTACCACTGACTTTAAATTGGTATTTTCGCGAACACATCGTGGCTAGATAGTCACCACCATCTGTAATTGTAATGAGTGGGGCACCTATATGAAATATTCTGAATCACGTAATATTTGTGTTAAAAATGTATCATGATCCGAATATGACAAAATGGTTTCCGAAGCATGCCAGTAATTAGTTTCACCTGCAACATGGCGATGATACGTGGTTAAGTTAATCCCTACTTTCGATGTGACTTTGTGTGGGGAGATGATTAAATTACAGAAGAAACCAACAATTAGTCGTATTCGATTGGAAATTATTATTGTGCAATCTGATTATTAGGCACCATCTGTTCATTTACAAAGCTAATAGCGATTTGATCATCCCTGATTTATCAAGTCAGTGATTTTTTTGGGAGCTCGACACACTTCTGCACTTGCTCATTGCTTTACTTGCAATATTCGAGTCTTTTTTGCTACTTCGATAATCCCGATTGTCAATTTTGTCAATACTTTGCACGCACCCTCATGTCATCCACTGTCGCTCACTTCCCCCCTATTGTTTGACTCATACTGACTTTGCGTCCCTTCCAGCCGGTGGGTCTACTTGGGTTGCATGTACGCTATGAACAGTGCTCAGGGATTGACACCAACAAAAGATGTCCTTTTCACGTGATCGCCAGAGACGTACTCATTTAGAGAATCCCTTTTCTTTACGTTGCTTCCATAATGAAACAGCTACGTTAAAGTTATTCATTTACATACGAAGGATCTTAATTATGTACACATTAATAAAATGTGAGGTGGCATATGAAGTTTCCGGGGATACGGTCACCGTACAACATTGTCAAAAGGTAAACTTCTGATTTGGTCGAACTTTTCACCGTGGGGAGGGGGATTCCTAGAGGAAATTTTATGTGGATGAGGGCCAAGTGTGCTGTGTGCACGACTATGTTGTGGTTTTGTGAAGGGCGAAGGGTGTCCAGGGAATTGTCGACTATTTTCGCACGCCAGAGTCATGGTCCATGGTGCATGACCAAGGAATTTGTTGCTAGCGCACTCGAGCAGATGTAATTTCGATGGATTGCTCACGCGCTGCCTGCGATGTGTAAGCTATAAGAGAATCTCAGACCAGAGAGAAGTGTTGTCAGCAGTAGGAAATGTGTGTCAGTAGGAGTAAGTAGTTGCTAGCAGTCGCGTGTATCGAGTTGGCTGGGCCGGTCGTGGGGAGCGATGGCGGAGTCTGAGCGATATAATATAAGGTAAAAGCAGCCTCGCGCATATGTACTATTGTTATGTCAAACCCCATGTAAATGTTTTTTAAAAAAACCTCTTAATAATACTCTTTCTCATAAAAAATAACTTTTGACGATCATTCATGTCAATTTAAAGAATTTACTAATTTCTCCAATCCATGGTCATCCCCATTATTGTAAAGAAAAATCAGTTGTTTCTTTTTATACATGACAAATCTATCGGCCAGCATTGCACTGGGCTGTGCCAGAAAAATTTCTTATAGGAGCAGATATATACGCGTTATCTGGGGACTTCATTGAGGTAAGAATTTTTAATTTATTCAGTATGATCTTTCAGGGCCATGACGCAGCACTGCTGACGTCCAAAATTTACCAGTTTAAATTCACACTCAATTATTGGAAGATTATCTATGAGTCACATTTTTTATTAGGAGAATAGTCACATATTATTGATAGGTTACGCAATTTATTTTTTAGGAGGTTACACTAAATGTGAATATTATTTATATTATTTATCTGTGGGGAGGTTACAATGAGCTGGTACTATTACTGCAGCTCAGTAAGTTCGGATACGAGTAAGCGAGAGGTGAAAGCTTGGAGAGACTATCTCGGCACTGTTTTGTAACGGTTTGCTTTCGCTTGATTACAGGAGTGCGCAGAAACAGCCACCACTGCAAGGAAACGGCTTAATAGCCCGTGAAGTGTACGACAACGAAACAAACACATGATAACCGACTAGACCTGTGGTTATTAAAATCGCAGAAAACTAACTTACAGAAATAACTAGGAATTCTACAATGGTTAAACAGTGCCCCCTGTTCGCCCATTGCCCTATCCGTCACGTTGGTTTTAGATATGAATGGTATCAGTTCTGTCGGACTAGTCTGATAGAACGGACCACACTCATATCAGTAATCCTACGGGTGCGACGGCTGGTTGATGAAAACGTTTCAGTGCCCATGCGCAACAATCGTCCAATTTATTATGGAATTAGTAGGGGATTAATGCGAGGGGTCGTTACGGTGCAGGCAGTGGTATGTTAGAAGTTTGGGTCTTACGGAAAGCGTGTCCAGATGATCGAGGTGGTTAAGGAAACCGTTCGAAGGAAGCGAAGTACCGGGGTTCGAAACAGTCCAGCACAAATTTTCAACTATAGCCACTGCTTTTCCGAAATGCCCAGTTATACGTGTATGTGTTGGTGTATCGTCCTGTGTCTTTCCTGCGAAGTGATGTAGGCGCAACAAAGGAGGCACTCCGTCGGACAGTTTCTTTGCTACTGTTCGGCTGCGAGTGGCGATAGCCCAAGAGTCCAGACACTGCATACCCTCACTGAGGTCGTGCACCTTCAGTCGTAAACCCACGGTCTGATGTCTACTAAATGCGGTGACAATGTGTGAGGGGTCCTGCCCACTCGTCGCTTGTGGCGTGCCTAAGGGATGCTGCGTTTTCGAAATGCTATACAACAATTCAAGCAAATAACATTGTTGTTGTTGTTGTGGTCTTCAGTCCTGAGACTGGTTTGATGCAGCTCTCCATGCTACTCTATCCTGTGCAAGCTTCTTCATCTCCCAGTACTTACTGCAACCTACATCCTTCTGAATCTGCTTAGTGTATTCATCTCTTGGCTTCCCTCCACGATTTTTACCCTCCACGCTGCCCTCCAATGCTAAACTTGTGATCCCGTGATGCCTCAGAACAAGTCCTACCAACCGGTCCCTTCATCTTGTCGAGTTGTGCCACAAACTCCTCTTCTCCCCAATTCTGTTCAATACCTCCTCATTAGTTACGTGAACTACCCATCTAATCTTCAGCATTCTTCTGTAACACCACATTTCGAAAGCTTCTATTCTCTTCTTGTCCAAACTATTTATCGTCCATGTTTCACTTCCATACATGGCTACACTCCATACAAATACTTCCAGAAACGACTTCCTGACACTTAAATCTATACTAGATGTTAACAAATTTCTCTTCTTCAGATACGCTTTCCTTGCCATTGCCAGTCTACATTTTATATCCTCTCTACTTCGACCATCATCAGTTATTTTGCTCCCCAACATCAGTAGTTTTATTTCAAATAAGAAGATTGACAATACTTAACTTGGAATTTAGAATGGCGTCGCAAACGATGGGCGACATTCAACATAAATCCGAGTCCTTAGCTACATTCAGTGTTCATGCATGTTTGACACACAGTTTGTGGATCACTGATAACTGCCATTGTAGATTTCTTCGTTACGCCTGTCAGGATACTGTCCGAATACGGAGCCGATACTGAGCGGGCGTGGCTGGCAGGAGCGGCGATTATATTCTCTTCTTGTAGAGCCCGATCCTGTCTTGGCGCGGTCCTAATTAGCACGCCTTTGGCCGTCGTTTCAAGGACTTCTCTTGAGTTCTTCATCTTCGTTCCGGCGCTTATGGTTACTCCAGAACAGTGTGGAACGATTAGGTTTTTGGATTTAGAATGTAAACTGAAAGTAAGGCAAAGGAATGTAGAATTAATGGAAACAAGAAGAAATAAACCGGTATACTTATCATCAGAATTGGGGTCTACGAAACATGAAGTCATGGAGTTTTACTATCTTGGAACCGAAATTACGTATATCGGACGAAGCAAGGAAGATATAATAAGTAGAAAAGCACAAAAAGACAGTGCACTGCTCGTACTAGTAATAAACATAGGACGTAACCTGAGGCAGTGCGGTGGTACTTAACGATTACAGCGAGTGTAGTTGCTCTTCTGAACAACATGCCCTACGTGCAAATCAATTGCATCTTTATCTGTGCTTTCTATTACTTTAGGCCCTAGGACCATGCACGGCTCTGTTTATGAAGCTCGATGTATTCATGGGTTCGAGCTGCACATGTCTGCTTTCATACCCCGAAGATAATACGCTGCAGATAATAACCTATAGTGTTCATCCAGCAGTCAAATAATCTATGCATTGACTAGAATGTAATAAAATACACAGAAATGCAAAATAAAAGTTAAAAAACAAATTTCATAACAAGGAATCATTCTAACTTCTGCAACTGATGTAGACGGCACAGAACTATATTAATTATTGCATATTCAAGCATGGACATCTTAAATAAAATGGAAGTGGTCCTACGACATTGAAAGTACAGACCGAAAAAACTCTTATCAAATGCAGAAAAGTTACGTTGGGAGCGTTATAAGAATGGTAGCCAAATCCCCAAACCTATCAGTCATCAAAGATACACGAAAACTAAGGCCATTTCGTAAGCACAGTACACGAAATATTCACCAGCTCAGTTCAACAACTCTCCGCGGAGTCCACTCCCTGCACTCCTACCTCCTACATGCTTCTTACAGTCCATAAACCCAACCACACAAGACGTCCCATTGTGGCCGGCTACTGTGCTCTCACTGAGAGGATCTCTCCACTCGTAGAGCAATACCTACCCTCCTACATAAAAGATATCAACCATTTCCTCCAGTGACTCTCCACAGTTCCTGTCCCTTTACCACACGATGCCCTGCTCGTCACTATTGATGCCACCTACCTTTACACTAACATCCCTATTGCCCATGGCTTTACTCCTATTGAACGCCACCTTTCCCAATACCCGACGGATTCCAAACCGGCAACCTCCTTCCTGGTCGCCATGACCAACTATATCCTCACCCAACTTAGAAACAAATCTAAGGTACGGCTATGGGCTCCTGCATGCCGCCATCCTATGCAAACCTATTCATGGGCCATCTACAGGAATCCTAAACCCCTCACCTGGTTGATTCATTGATGCCATCTTTGCGGTCTGGATAGAGGGTGAGGACACCTTATCCACATTCCCAACAACTTCTCCCCAATTTGCTTCAACTAGTCCCAATCAACCCAATACGGCACCTTCCTAGATGTTGACAGCTGCCACCAGTTCCATGCCAAAAGTCCCTTCTGTACAACCTGGCCCTCTGTGGTCGTCGCATCTGCAGTGACAAACGGTCTGTCTCAAAATATACCGAGGGTCTCGCTACAGCCTTCAGAGACCGTAATTATCCTCCCACCTTGTACAAAAATAAAAATCCCATGCCTTATCTTTCCACTCTCCCAGCGTCCCACTGCCTGGCCACAGAGTAACATTTCCCTCGTAACTCAGTACCACCCAGGACTGGAGCAACTGAAGTACGTTCTCTGCCATTGTTTCCACTACCTCTGATCGTGCCCTGAAATGAGAAATGTCCTACCAACTATCCTTCACACCCCTCCCACTGTGGTATTCTGCTATCCACCGAACCTACACAATATACTCGTCCATCCCTACACAACCCCTTACCTCATGGCTCATACTACTGTAATAGGCCTACATCCTCCCACCACCACCTACTCCAGTCCTATCACAGACATCACATATCCCAAGAAAGGCAGGGCTACCTGTGAAACCAGTCATGTGATCTACAAGCTAGCTGCAACCACTGTGCTGCATTCTATGTGGGCATCACAACCAACAAGCTATCTGTGCATATCAATGGCCACCAACAGACTGTGGCCAAGAAACAAGTGGGCCACCTGGTTGCTGAGCACGCTGTGAGGTATAACATCCTTCATTTCAATGACTGCTTCACAGCCTGTGCCATATGGATGGATCCCACCAACACCAGTTTTCATGAATTGTGCTGGTGGGAAATTTCCCTGCAATATATTCTATTTTCCCGTAACCCTCCTGGTCTCAATCTTTGTTAATCATTGTCCTCAGCCATCCAGCCTCCCTGTTCCCATTTTGGCACTATACAGCCCTCATTCTATCATCGCACCCAGTCTTTTTACTTCTCTCCTTTCCTGCTATCCCCTCTCCCCACCACTCCCCTGCTCAAAGTCTAACCTCCCGACTGCGCATAGCTGCCCTGCCCTCCCCAACTCGTCCCTGCGCGCTTCCTAACAGTACTGCGCTGTCCGTGCCCCTACCCTACTATCCCTCCCCATCTCGGCCCCAGCTTCCTTCTTACTCCCATCTAGTCGCCACTCCGATCATGCATTAGTGCTGCTTCTCGCAGTGTAGCTACAGCTGCTTTGGACTGCATTTGCGTGTGTGTGTTATCTATTTTTGACGAAGGCCTTAGGGGCCGAAAGCTTTATTTGTAACAGTCTTTTTGTAGTGCCTATCTGCGACTCAGCATCTCCACTATATGGTGGGTAGCAACTTTCCTTTTCAAAATATTGCAGAGATGATAGCTGTAGTGCAATGTTATGATCTGAGATATTGTACGTTGAAATCGCATAAAGCGCTTAAATGATGTTAATTCAGAGGTTCATTTGACAATGTTTATTCTCTGTGAAACATAAACTTTTGTGGTTTTAAAGATATTGAAAATAATGTTGTGGCACTGGATGCGCCTCATTTATCTGAGATCGTAGATGTATTCAGTTTTGCTTTAGTAGCTGACTGTGAATTATTGTAGATTCTTGAAGAGGTGTAAGAAGCCATCTTTCAGCTTATCTAACAGCCCACCATTTCTTGGAGTATTGCCTGTTCTACACAAAAGCCATCCATATTCCGAGCTTTGGGATTCACCTGTTTCCGGCGACGCTGTTCGTCTTTATACCTGGATGGCCTGTACCAGTTGCAGCGTCTTGCACGGCCACAGCGCTTTGTCTAAGATGCCCTTAGCCCCAGGCCTGCACACTAAAATTCACCTTACCTCCTACTAGTTCTAGGCGGCTAAATCGCCCATCTACATACGCATAACGTTATAGCAGAAATAATGACTATAGTCGTTTTAGACAGAGGGGAAAAAAAGGAACAGAAACATTTTGGAGGTTTTGGTGAAGGCATCTTGAAAAATATGGGCTGGTAATACATCAGAAGTTTCTCCTCGGATTTGGTGAGGAAATAAAGAGCGTAGTGAAACGTAGACTGCAGATCTACAGATGATGAAGGATTGTGCAGGGACTGTCAGTTAAACATGAACGTGAATAAATGTAACGTACTGCTTATGAATAGTCGAAGAGATGTGTTTTGATGTGCTATCAGTAGTGGCGAGGTACGTCACTCTGAATAGCTGTTCTGAAACCACTATGCAATAAACTCTGTTTTATTATCACAAATACCTTGATGAGAGCTCTGAACGCAGGTATACAGTACTTCCAGTTATTCAATCTCATGCCTAAGACTAACTTGTAAGTCTAGATAAAGAAACAGTATCAGATTGTGCTGGCTACGGTAAGTTTGCCACTGCTATAGTATACTCCAGGGTGGTATGCCAGTCAGTTCACAGTAACTGAAGAACGGGCGACTTCGACTAGATGTCCAGGGTTTCGCTTCGTGGTGTCACTGTCTTTGCAACCCTCGGTCGCGAGTTATAATACCTCGTTAATAGGTACAGCGGAGATACTGAGCGCTTCACTGGTTGGCTTTCCTCAACGGATGATGTCATCTTAGTCTCGAACTGGCGCCTGTTGGAGGTGCGACAAAGTAGTTCCTCAACCGAAGGTGACCTCTGGACTGGTACAGTTCACTGCGTAACAGGTGGGACCGGCAACACGCAGCACAGCGATGTGAGGATGGATGTATCCCGCAGGAGTAGGTGGAGCATCCAACAGCATTCACTGCTATTTGATTTTACCTTTGGCGAAAAATCACTGGAAACCGTAAGTACTGGAACCATACAACACAATCCAATTTGGAATGCCCATTTAAAACCAATAGTAGGAAAAAAAAGTTCCGACGATGAAGTTAATTGGGAAAATCTTAAGGAAATGTAATTCATTCACTGCCGGTTGGTGTGGCCGTGCGGTTAAAGGCGCTTCAGTCTGGAACCGCGTGACCACTACGGTCGCAGGTTCGAATCCTGCTTCGGGCATGGATGTGTGTGATGTCCTTAGGTTAGTTAGGTTTAAGTAGTTCTAAGTTCTAGGGGACTGATGACCACAGAAGTTAAGTCCCATAGTGCTCAGAGCCATTTGAACCATTTTAATTCATTTACTGAAGAAGTGGCCTTCAAAACACTTTTCTCAGTCAGAGATAAAATCCGCCGCTGTTGTAAAAATTGTTTATTTGTGAAAAGGAAAGCCCTACCCTGTTTCAGTACATATCCCTTCTTCAGATGCTTAATACAATTTGAATCCACAAGGGATGAAAAACTTAAGTTAAAATACGAGGGCTATCCACAAAGTACATTACGTTTTCGTTGTGTCCGTTAGGGGCGGGGCTAGCGCGGCCATCTTGGTGTCATGGCATTCCGCCGCTCAGTCGGCATCCTGCCGTGCTAGTGAGAGGTTCGTACTGTACTCCGTTGAGTTACTGTGACAGTTTGAAATGTCAGCGTTAATTGAAAATGCCGCGAAGTGTGAAGTGTAATAAGGTTTCTGACTGCAAAAAACTGTACACCGATAGAAATCTATCGGCAGCTTTGTGAAGTGTATGGGAACAACATAATCACTGAAGGTGGAGTGCGTCAATGGGTCATAAAATTTAAAAATGGCCGGACTAACGTTCACGACGAAGAGCGAAGTGGAAGCCGAGCATAGTGACTGCCGAACTTGTCGAAAATATCGATGCCGCAGTCCGTGAAAACCGTAATTTCACAATAACGGAACTCTCTATGAGTTTTCCACAAATTTCACGAAGTTTGTTGCACGAAATCATTAGCGAAAAGTTTGGTTACCACAATTTAGTGCAAGATGGATACCAAAAATCTTGACAGAGATTCACAAAAATCAGCGAATGGCTGCAGCGTTAAAGTTTTTGGACGCCTACGAGAAAGATGGCGACTCATTACTCGATCGCATCGTTACTGGTGACGAAACATGGGTTAAGCATGTGAACTGCGAGACAAAATTGCAGTCAATGCAGTGGGGGCACACAAATTCCCCCCAAAAACCCAAGAAATGCATGCAGACAATGTCGGCAAGGAAGGTGATGGTGACTGTCTTTTGGGACAGAAAAGGTGTGACTTTTGTGGATATCCAGGAAAGAGGCACTACAATAAACTCTGCACAACCTCAGAAGAGCAATACAAAACAAGCGCAGGGGAAAGTTGGGCTCAAAGATCTTGTTGATTCACGAAAACGCCCGGGCCCACTCGGCAAATGCCACTCGTGAAGTTCTCGAATCATTTAAGTGGGAGTTGTTTCCTCATCCGCCGTACAGTCCCGACTTGGCACCGAGCGACTTCCACTTATTCCCAGCAATGAAGAAGTGGTTGGCTACGCAGCGTTCTGATGACGACGCACAGCTTCAAGAAGAGGTAACCACGTGGTTGAAGGCGCAGGCGGCCGAATTTTACGACGAAGGAATTCCCAAGCTCGTCCATCACTACGATAAGTGCCTTAATTTAAATGGCAACTATGTAGAAAAGTAGTATTTAAGTGTGGCTTTCATCTGTATGTAATAAAAATAAATTTCCAATACTTTATTTATTTTTAATTCCAAAACGTAATGTAATTTGTGGATAGCCCTCGTAAATTAGTTCTGCATCTTTTTTGAACTCGTGTTTTAGTATGCCCCTGAAGATGGGAAATATGTCCTGAAAAGGGGTAGTGGTTTCCTTTCCAGAAATAAATATTTTTTGGATGTAGCGGATTTTAACTTTGAGAAAGAATAACAGTTGTCTCTGTGCAGTGAAGAGAAGTATTCCTACGTATTTTCCGTGAGTATGGGACCCTCGACAAGTGGAATTTATAGAAAAGAACAGCGTGTTTCATAGCCGTGTCGTTTAGTATGAGGAACAGCGTTATCGCCAAGCTAAACAAATTTCAGTGGAAAACGCCGAATGAGAAGCATTGTGCACCATGGAGAGGTTTACTGTTGAGATTACTAGAGCTTAATTTTCAACAACAGTCAGAGGACAAGTACGTCCACCCACATAATTTTGGCGAAATGACAAGGACGGGAAAATTGGAGCAATTATGGCTCATATGGAACTTTACCGAGATCATTGTTCCCACGCTCGTGAACGGGACACAGGGAAAGGTGGGACGAGATAGTGATCCCAGAAGTACCCTCCGACAGACAACGCAAGGTGTATGGCGGAGTATTCATGTACACGTAGAGGTGACAAACAGAGGAAGAAGGGACTGGCAGATAGGAGATGTTTCAAGACATCAGAGAATAACTTCCTTCGCGCTAGACGAAACCGTAGAGGACAAGAACTATGGAAGACGAAGATTGGAATATATCCGATAAATACTGGAAGACGTTCCGTTGAAGTGCTTCTCCGAGATAAAGATGTTAGCCTGGGGAGTATGTCTTGGCAGGCAGCATCGTTCAGAAGATTGCTTAGCAAACAGAATACTTAACAGGAAGGGAAAATGTAAGTCACCGCATTAGTATTGGATGTTTTCTTCTTGTTAGGTGAGTGACTACAGTTCTCAGAGTAATTATTTCCAATGCGCGTACGATTAAAATTCTATGGTCCGATAAATCTTCTTTTCTGACGCCCTTCTTTCTCAATTTAACAGAATGCTGCACTCCATTTAGATCTCTCAGGGATACGTAGATGGTTTCAGTGGATCGAAGACTGTTTATGAGGTACCCAGTCTTATGAGTTACGACACTTAAATTGAAATGACGTTATGACATACCGAATGCGAAAAGCACTTCTATCAAACCAAAAACTTATTTGCTCGTTTTAAACTTAAATGCAATTAAAACTAGCCAAAGGGAAAATTTATGCTAAGTAGTACAGTTTAATACAGTACTATCACAGAAAACTGACCAGTACCTCACAGTGGAGAAAAACCGTACAATAATTACCTGAACGCGTTACCGCTCGCACATAAATTACTGTCTGTAAACCATTTCCTACAGGACTTCGACGACCATATTCTGCGTCTAGTAAGCCTACTGAATGGAGGATTTCGCCCTTTCTAATCAAAGACATAAAATTGCCTCTGGCTGAAACTAATCTTGTAATGAAGCAATTCTCTCATAGTGGTGTACGAAATTTACTATCCTTTCAAGATCCACGTAAATGGTTATGAAACTTAATGTCGATTTAGAAACTATAGTACAAAAAGCATTCCTCAATAACAATTAGCCGCTGAGCTACTCTCACACTCGGCAAGGAAGACCAAGAGAGCTGCTTAGTGAGATTGATATCGCCCCAATATTTGCCTGCAGAGAAATGTTTATGTTGCGGTGAATCAAGACGGACTTTAACGAGGCAGTTGGATGTAAGAAGCTCATCACTTCCTCCAACAAAACAGCCTAATCGCGAAAGTCCTCTTCCCGCTTAAAGATTAAGCCGCACCGCCAGCTCATTTCTCGAAACTTTTCCTGGCGACGCCCAAAGTTCCTGGCCCGGCTGTGGCAGAATGTAACAGATATTAAAAGAAAACTTCCCTCCCCCTCCTCCTCCTCCTCCTCCTCCACCACCTCCTCCGCAGCTGAACACTGGCCGTGGGGTTGCGTCTCGCCTGAAGAGCAAACACTGCCCCCACCGATGTGCAGATTACGCGGAATCCGAATTTCCTGTGTCAGCAGTAGGCGATGAAACTTCATTCAGATCTTAGCACATGGCCTCTGGCGCCGACGTTTACTTATACTGAGCTCTGCGTTCAATTTCGGAGTCGGAAGTGAGCAAACATTTCGCAGGTTTGGGGATCATATCTAGACCGGAAACTGGAACTTCAATTTAGTTGATATGAGTCACTTTCAAATAATGTAAGTCATAAATGCCACTTTGTATGGACAAAAACGTTATTACCGTAAAGTGAAGAACAAACCGCCTTCAGTCACAAGTTGTGTTTATTTACTGCACTATGCATTTCGAGCCCTGGAGGCTCATCTTCAGGTGCTTTTTATTGATTTACATCAGGTTTTTTTAGTTGTTTGCAGTTTAACATTGTATGATGTCTGCTTCTGTTGTGCAGTTGGTATACACAATACACATCTTTAATTTTGCAGTACATACTCGGATATATACATAGTCACATTGCACAACAGAAGCAGACATCATAGAATGTTAAACTGCAAACAACTAAAAAAACCTGATGTAAATCACTAAAAAGCACCTGAAGATGAGCCTCCAGGGCTCGAAATGCATAGCGCAGTAAATAAACGCAACTTGCGACTGAAGGCGGTTTGTTCTTCATTTTACGAAAGTAAAACAGTCGCTGACGAAACACTGAAAGAGAATGGATAAAATTTAAAAAAAGAAAACATTATGATTCGACAAAAATTCAGACTTATGCAAGACACCGTATGGTAAGTTTTGTTTCACACAAAACGTGTTTCAACACTTTCTCTGCGATCTTCAGTGAATCTTCTTTATTTTTTTATGGTGTCTTGCATAAGATTGAATTTTTTTTCAATTAATTTTAGCAGGCAAGGAAACTAGGAAGTTTCCAGAGATTTTCACTCTGCAGCGGAGTGTGCGCTGATATGAAACTTCCTGACAGATTAAAACTATGTGCCCGACCGAGACTCGAACTCGGGACCTCTGCCTTTCGCGGGCAAGTGCTCTACCATCTGAGCTACCGAAGCACGACTGACGCCCGGTACTCACAGCTTTACTTCTGCCAGTATCTCGCCTCTAACCTTCCAAACTTTACAGAAGCTCTCCGGCGAAACTTGCAGAACTAGCACTCCTGAAAGAAAGGATACTGCGGAGACATGGCTTAGCCACAGCCAAGGGGATGTTTCCAGAATGAGATTTTCACCCCGCAGCGGAGTGTGCGCTGATATGAAACTTCCTGGCAGATTAAAACTGCGTGCCCGACCGAGACTCGAACTCGCGACCTTCGCCTTTCGCGGGCAAGTGCTGTACCATCTGAGCTACCGAAGGAGAGCTTCTGTAAAGTTTGGAAGGTAGGAGACGAGATAGTGGCAGAAGTAAAGGTGTGAGTACCGGGCGTGAGTCGTGCTTCGGTAGCTCAGATGGTGGAGCACTTGCCCGCGAAAGCCAAAGGTCCTGAGTTCGAGTCTCGGTCGGGCATAAAACTTCTCAGGAAGTTTCGAAGTAGGAAGTGTTGATAATCACAAGGAAAAACACCGATGCATGTCTCTGCATCTAACTTTAGGTGCTCGACCGATCGTAACTGTTGTTAATTCATAGAAATCCATTTGATAACCACACTGACTATAAATATAGCTCTCTATATATTTGTTTTGTATTTGGAAACCAGTTTCGACACAGTTAAATTTTACTACGCACGAGGGTTGTTCAATAAGCTATGCCACACATTTTTTTTTTAAAAAAGCCATTAATATATACAGACAAACGACGTTGTTGGTGCTGCACATTTGATGTTTGTTGTGTGCGCCGGTGAAGTTTCGAACCGTTCTGCAGATGGCAGAGCCGTAGTACAGCGTCAAAACCGGCCATCCTGATTTAGGTTTTCCGTGATTTCCCTAAATCGTTTCAGCCAAATGCCGGGATGGTTCCTTTGAAAGGGCACGGCCGATTTCCTTCCCCATCCTTCCCTAACCCGAGCTTGCGCTCCGTCTCTAATGACCTCCTTGTCGACGGGACGTTAAACACCACTAACCTAACCTACAGCGTCAAAATGACGTCTACATAATACTCACGTTACAAGCAGCGTGCCGTTATTGAATTCTTGTGTACAGAAAAAGAAACCGTGATGAACAACCATAAACATTTGTGTGCAGTGTATTGCGATGCTGCAGTTGATAGGAGTACAGTTGGGCGATGGGTAATGAAAGTTATAGCCTCAGGAAATGCAGAAACAGAGCTTCATGATCAGCCACGCTCGGGACGTCCTGTCACAGCCACAGATCCAGACATGCTGAATCGTGCGGATGCCATTATTCGCGCCGACCGGCGCATCACAACTCGATTCTCTACGGGAACACAATTTGAAGAGGACGAGAGTGTCAGTCATGCAGGGAAAACATGACTACGCCCACAGGACAAGAGCTTTTAGCAGCAGGGACTACATGCTCATCCAAAACATTGGAGTACGGCCATAGAACGTGTTGGAGACTGCGTAGAAAAAGTTGTACATGGACAAAACATGTTGATGTATACTGTCACCAAATTCTGACTCCTAACAATGAATATGTTCTGAAAAAAATTTATTACTGGACTATATGGCTTTCTCTTGCTGAATGTGGGTGTATACTCCAAGTCTAAGAAGGTGGAACATTGCATTGTAAGTCTGAAATAACTAAAGTTGTGCTCTGTACGTGGTGTCCCGGGAGGAGCATTCGGTATTCAGGGTTATGACAGGAACGATCATTCGATGCAGAAAATTGTGGTAAACATGCAATCTAAAATACATTCTGTAAGATCTGTGAGTACTTATGGTATACATTTTAGAGTTTACTTGACTTCTTTGCTTCGAATGATCGTTCCTGCCATATCCCTGAATATGACCATTACACCCGAGACACGATGTATTTTCCCCTTCGTTGGATATGCACACTTCATTGATAAGTTGTAACTGCATAAGACATCTCATCCGCTGCCATCTCTAGAGGATATTCGATGATTCTCGAACCAGTCGATAGCTTTATCCTCAGCCATGCAAACTTGTTCCTTGCCCACCTACGCTAGCCTCCTATTTTTCTACGTGCAATAGGTATAACTGATATCAGCGGTGTAGGATGATGAACTCCTATAAAAAGTTATTCTTCTCTATAACGTGAGTAGCAACATTCACGTTTTGATTCACTGTAGCTAAACTTCATTTTTTGCTTGTGATTTTTAAGGATGTATGGAACCGAAGGAAGATTCAACTTTTTCATTGTGAAATATGATTAACAATGATTAAAATAAGTAGCGTTTGGTTCAAATACTCTCTCAACGTGACTGAAAAATTAATGTGGTGATTCCAAATTAAATAGTATTCGGATGTATTTCTGGAATCGAACTGTTATGTTGGCAGTTCTGATTAAAAATGCCTATTGAACCATGAATGTACGGGATAATTAATTGGAGTAGGATTAGTTTATAGTAAAGGGGATTATTTATCTTAAGAATCTGTGTACAACTGAATTAAATCAACCTCTCAAAGAGACACTGCCACCCTGTAAAGATGTTGGTAGGGTGCTGGGTAACTTCGACGCTGTAGGACGCTTGGAAAGGCCAGGACCCGACATACGAGAGTGGCCAGAACAACCCTCCCCACTCACACACTGTGTGCTGCATCTCTGGTGGGCACAATAGCAAATCCAGTCACTGGTTAGAACCAGTTGATTTAGTTCTGGGGAACAGCACAGGACGGTTGAATGACATGAAGAGGCAGGGATGCGTACCCGGTCATCGGCGTAGCTGCTTCAGATGCTGGCATTGCAGAGTAGGATAACTACGTCGCATGCGGGGTATGTTAGTGGACTGATTAGCAGCGATTGTTGATCGAAGAGGTGGAACCAGTGGAGCAAACCCCAGCCTTGGGAATCAGTGTGGCGATAGTAAAAACTAAGTGGGTCGATGACGAGAAGGGTCCTAGTTCGACACTCTGCCCATCGGAACTGATGCTGTTCCATTCAGAAAGCTTTAGGAAAAGTAAATGCATTAGAGAGGCAATTCTAACGTAGCGGTTGATAGTGGAAGCAAGACTGAAGAAAAATCAAGACACGTTCACAGGATCTGTCGACCTGGTAAAAGTGTTCGACAGTATAAAATGGTGTAAGATGTTCGAAAATCTGAGAAAAGTAGGGGTAAGCTATAGGAAGAGACGGGCAACATACAATATCTACAACAGCCCAGAGGGAATAGTAAGAGTGGACGACCAAGAATGAAGCACTCAGATTAAAAAGGGTGTGAGACAGGGATGTAGTTTTCCCCACCTACTATTCATTCTGTACAGAAAGGTTCAGGATATTAATGATACCATTCGCTGATGACATAGCTATCCTGAGTGAAAGTGAAGAGGAAGTACAGGATCTGCTGAATGGAATGAACAGTTGGGTAAGTACAGAATATGGACTGAGAATAAATCGAAGAAAGACGAAAGTAATGAGAAGCAGCAGAAATGAAACAGCGAGAAACTGAACATTAGGATTGATGGTCACGAAGTAGTTGAAGTTAAGAAATTCTACTACCTGGACAGCAAAATAACCAATGATGGACGGAGCAAGGACGACATGAAAAGTCGACTAGCACTGGTGCAAAGGACTTTCCTGGACAAGAGAAGTCTACTGGAATCAAATATAGGCCTTAAATTGAGGAACGAATTTCTGAGAATGTACGTTTGGAGCACAGGAGTGTATGGTAGTGAACCGTGGACTGTGTGAAAACTGGAACAGAAGAGAATTTGGTGCTACAAATGAATGTTGAAAATTAAATGCACAGAATAAGGTATGAGGAGGTTCTGCGCGTCATTGGAGAGGAAAGGAATATGTGGAAAATACTGACAAGTTGAAGGGACAGGATGATAAGATATCTGTTAAGACAACAGGGAATGATTGCCACGGTACTAGAGGGAGCTGTAGAGGGCAAAAACTGTAGAGGAAGACAGAGACTGGAATAAATCCAGCAAATAATTGAGGACGCAGGTTGCAAGTGCTACTCTGAGATGAAGAGGTTGGCGCAGGAGAGCAATATGTGGCTGGCCGTATCAAACCAATCAGAAGACCGATAATAAAAAAAATAAAATGGGAACAAGAACGAACTCATATGATATGGGACGATAACGACTGCACGAGCTGGTCACGGTAAATCCCCGATGCTCCTCTGGACCACTCAGCGGTAGCCCGCTCCACAGCAATCGCCAATTCCTGGTCTCTTCCAGTTGTTGGCTTAGGCTCAGGCATGTTGACTTGCGTATACCTTGGGCATCACATAACTCGCTTGTCGCAATCCTTTTGGAGCGTCCTGTATTTAGGTAACACTGTTGGCAGACGATGGTGTGTTCATACCAACGTAATGCTGAAATGCTGCACCAACTGATTACTGCAGTCAATGCAGTTACCTCAGTGGTGGCTTGCGGCCGTCATAGCCTCTACGATGTGTTTCATAAGATTATGAGGGATGTCACGCAATGAAAAAATAATGTCTAGAAGTACATTTTTTTAACCAATGGCACAATGCAAAAACTCCATTGTATAACTTTTACAATGGGTGTACAAAAAACACAGTTGTAGACCAGCTTTTCCAAGAGCAGGATTATCCAGTGTTGTTTTGCCTGGGTAACAGTGGAAACGCATGTTGTGCGGGATTGCAATGTCTGGTGTGTAGCGAGTAGGATTAAGAGAAAGAGAAGATTAGCAGTGACGCACTGACACAGCTGGTAGTGTGGATTAGCTACACTGACTAGGGAGACGAATGTTCCTCTCATCCTTGGCAACATACAGTGAATGTCACATCATCACAATGCGGACAGCGTGCTGAGTGAGGTAGTGACTGACATCGGCAAGGTTACCGTCTGAATGCAGCAGTGAGTAGTGAGACTAAAAGAGAACTGCATTTCATAGCAAAATGTCCTACAGGAAGGCTCCTCTGAACTAAACTATGTCGCAAAATTTTCTCCTCCAAGGTTCCAAATGATGAAAAAGTTCTTCTGCGCTACTCTATTTCCCCGTCTTTTTCACTCATTGGCTAATCTGTTGTATGTGCTCTAGCAAGTGAGATGCAGTGTTGTCAGGTCGTGGCGTGCTGTAGGTCGCATTGGTGCCACTTCGTGTATCTGGCAAAGAAATTCCTCCAGGAAGACGTTGCGACCGGAATTTCCACATCCAACTGCTGCGTGCTTCTGGCTATGAGAATGTTCGTTCTACGACGGTGAGCTTTCCTCGTTTCGCTATTTTCTTGCGGCGTATTTTGTGTGTTTGCGGCGTCGTGCTAAAGTCGTTCCACTGGGACCCTCGTCTTGTTTCATTCTAGCGTATAAAGAGATATGCCAGGCCATCTGCTGACAAGAAGCTAACAGGCAATTACTAGGAAGGCTTTTTCTTGTATAGTGGTACGCGTCCCTTTCCACGTTTTGTCGTGGTGGGCCGAATAGTAAACAGCGTCCACCTCAGTAACAGAATTTTATTTTGTTTCTTTGTGAGACTGGTTTTACGCGGTCCACCAGGAATCCACTCCCATGTGGTACTCTTAATCTTAGAGTAGCACTTATGCCCGACATCCTCAGTTATTTAATGGATATATTTACAATCCCTGTCTTCCCTCACAGCTCTCCCGAATACCACGGAAGCTATTCCTTGATGTCCTAAAACATGTGGTATCACTCTATTCCATCGAATAAATTTTTTCCACATGTTGCTGCCCTCACAGATTCTGTGGTGAACCTCATCATTTCTTACATCAGTCTACCTCGTCTTCAACATCCTTCTATCACACCACATCTCCAAAGGTTTCGATTATTTTCTTTTCCGATTTTCCCACATGATTCACTTCTGTACTTTACTGTACTCAAAACATACAATCGCAGAAATTTCTACCTGAAGGTAGGGCTTGTGGCTGATACTAGTAGACATCGTTTGGTCAGGAACACCTTCTTTGCCTCTGCTAGTCTGCTTTTTATGTCCTTATTTCTTCGTCTGTCGTATGTTCCTTTGCCCTCGCATATACAGCCGGTCCCATAGAAGAGGTGACTGACGTGAACTAAAACAGAAGAAGTCGTTTATGTTTAGTTTACATTATTGTTTGTTCAAAACAGGCTTCCTGTAAGTTAATATGCAGATGGAAAAAGTATTCGAAACAGTTCTGGTACTGAGCCTTTGAAGGTGCCGGAAGTAGCATGAGCGTACCTGGTTTAATCGGGAGTGTATCAAGAGTAATAATATTTATCAGCAAGAATCTTACTCAACACCTACAACTCAAATAGAGTAATGAATGCTCATATAACGAAGCAGAAAAATTTGCCAGCAGGAAAACATTGTACTGAGTATCAAATCCGAAGAATCACAGCTTCTTGATTTAAGAGATACTAACAGAAGGTTGCAGAACCACAATTGACTGGTAAATTTCTGTTGAGTTAAAGTTCATAAAGGAGTAAGAGGAAATGAACTAGATAACAATCTAGCTAAGCGAACAACCCGATCATGGAGAACAAACTAGAAACAAATACCGATAAGTGCAATAAATAAAAAACTAACGGGAGATATTAGAAACAAATGTAGCAACGAATAAAATGAGGGAACAAAAACCATTATTTTTCAGTGGTCTGCCGACTTATAACGATTAAGCTACCAATCCATGTTAACAGCAATAGAAAAGTAGAACCGTATCATAAATAGTTCTGAAAAGTCTCCCCCCCCCCCCTCCCACACACACACAAAAAAAGAAATTTGTAGGTGTGAGGTCAAAGAGAACACCGTCTATATATTCTCTCACGTCAGATCTCCGTAATCACATGACTGTCAGTTAACACAGAATGTAATCTGTCTTCAAGATGCCCAACGTCAGACCGTTCAAGGAGCACTAGCGGGAAAACTGTGCCCATGACATTTCTGTCTCCTCTAAAATGTCTAATTCTATATAAATATAGGTGTAAAACGCTTTGTATACAAATTTTAGAATGGTCGTAGGAACACTTTTGGTTAGACCTTACCGCGGCTGCTATCGATATCGAAGGAAACAAATGCCTTTCGAAGGTTTAAACCTCCTTCATCAGGTAGCTTTACATGTGCTAGTATGATATACGTGTGTGTTTTGGTACGATTTTGGGGTAAATATTGCACTTTTTAGTTTCCAGACACCGAACTTGTTTCCAAAATATGACAGTTTCCATGTGTTGTGTTACGCCAGAGAAAGGAACCTATGAAGGCTGGAGACACTGCCACAGGTTGTCCCAAAATCGTAACAAAGCACATACATATACACTCCTGGAAATGGAAAAAAGAACACATTGACACCGGTGTGTCAGACCCACCATACTTGCTCCGGACACTGCGAGAGGGCTGTACAAGCAATGATCACACGCACGGCACAGCGGACACACCAGGAACCGCGGTGTTGGCCGTCGAATGGCGCTAGCTGCGCAGCATTTGTGCACCGCCGCCGTCAGTGTCAGCCAGTTTGCCGTGGCATACGGAGCTCCATCGCAGTCTTTGACACTGGTAGCATGCCGCGACAGCGTGGGCGTGAACCGTATGTGCAGTTGACGGACTTTGAGCGAGGGCGTATAGTGGGCATGCGAGAGGCCGGGTGGACGTACCGCCGAATTGCTCAACACGTGGGGCGTGAGGTCTCCAGAGTACATCGATGTTGTCGCCAGTGGTCGGCGGAAGGTGCACGTGCCCGTCGACCTGGGACCGGACCGCAGCGACGCACGGATGGACGCCAAGACCGTAGGATCCTACGCAGTGCCGTAGGGATCCGCACCGCCACTTCCCAGCAAATTAGGGACACTGTTGCTCCTGGGGTATCGGCGAGGACCATTCGCAACCGTCTCCATGAAGCTGGGCTACGGTCCCGCACACCGTTAGGCCGTCTTCCGCTCACGCCCCAACGTCGTGCAGCCCGCCTCCAGTGGTGTCGCGACAGGTGTGAATGGAGGGACGAATGGTGACGTGTCGTCTTCAGCGATGAGAGTCGCTTCTGCCTTGGTGCCAATGATGGTCGTATGCGTGTTTGGCGCCGTGCAGGTGAGCGCCATAATCAGGACTGCATTCCACCGAGGCACACAGGGCCAACACCCGGAATCATGGTGTGGGGAGCGATCTCCTACACTGGCCGTACACCACTGGTGATCGTCGAGGGGACACTGAATAGTGCACGGTACATCCAAACCGTCATCGAACCCATCGTTCTACCATTCCTAGACCGGCAAGGGAACTTGCTGTTCCAACAGGACAATGCACGTCCGCATGTATCCCGTGCCACCCAACGTGCTCTAGAAGGTGTAAGTCAACTACCCTGGCCAGCAAGATCTCCGGATCTGTCCCCCATTGAGCATGTTTGGGACTGAATGAAGCGTCGTCTCACGCGGTCTGCACGTCCAGCACGAACGCTGGTCCAACTGAGGCGCCAGGTGGAAATGGCATGGCAAGCCGTTCCACAGGACTACATCCAGCATCTCTACGATCGTCTCCATGGGAGAATAGCAGCCTGCATTGCTGCGAAAGGTGGATATACACTGTACTAGTGCCGACATTGTGCATGCTCTGTTGCCTGTTTCTATGTGCCTGTGGTTCTGTCAGTGTGATCATGTGATGTATCTGACCCCAGGAATGTGTCAATAAAGTTTCCCCTTCCTGGGACAATGAATTCACGGTGTTCTTATTTCAATTTCCAGGAGTGTATCATAGTAACACATGTAAATCTACCTGATGCTGGAGATTTAATCTTTCGAAGCGTGTTGTGGATATAAATGAACAGTGAGTGGTAACAGTGAACTTGTTTCATTCGATGTTCGTAGGAGATGAAAGGAAGCACGGTTGTCATGAGACGAAAAGTCCTTTGCTAAAACTCTTTTGTTACTAGCAATCAGCCGGCCGGGGTGACCGAGCGGTTCTACGCGCTACAGTCTGGAACCGCGATACTGCTACGGTCGCAGATTCGAATCCTGCGTCGGGCAAGTATGTGTGTGATGTCCTTAGGTTAGTTAGGTTTAAGTAATTGTAAGTTGTAGGAGACTGAGGACCTCAGAAGTTAAGTCCCATAGTGCTCAGAGCCATTTGAACGATTTTACTAGCAATCATTTCAGAAAATATTGATAAACCTGAATTAACTAAAGTACAAGAACAATCTCTAAGCATTGTGCAAAATATTTCGACCACAGAACTAGTAGTTTTCTTCAGTTGTTGCAAATTCACGTAACAGCGCAAATTACAGCTCTTGAAGAACAGAACTAGGTCGCCCGTCGAAATATTTTGTGTAACATCGAAACAAAAAGGTTACGAGCACCCGAAAGTACAGCACTCCACAGTGGTTTAAAGAGTATGCCGGTAGATGTAGCTAAAGGTAAAGATATTTGGCTGTAACGAATTAGTGAAATAAGTAGCTTATCAAAATGAAATAAGTAGTTTAGTTTGATTTCATTTTCGTTATAAGAGTTGTATCTTTGAAACAAATTGTACTGCTATGTGTACTGCCAGCCAGGGTGGCCGAGCAGCTCTAGGCGCTACAGTCTGGAATCGCGCGACCGCTACAGTCGCAGGTTCGAATCCTGCCTCGGTCATGGATGTGAGTGATGTCCTTAGGTTAGTTAGGTCTAAGTAGTTCTAAGTTCTAGGGGACTGATGACCTCAGATGTTAAGTCCAATAGTGCTCAGAGCCATTTGAACCATTTTTGCTATGTGAACTCTTTCTTCCACTATTTGTCTAACACCTTCAGTTAACAGCGATAGCAAAGGTTAATCCACTACTAAGTTATTGACAGTTTCACCGTGATCACACTCTGTTCATAGGTAGCAGTCACTCGTTAATATGCTGCACCGCCCGGTAACTGTGATTTGGCAGCAAGCGCTTGCTTGGTACTCGTAAATTAGCTTCGTGAAACTCGGTTCCGCAGCGCAGCTGACCGTTCCAGTGTCAAGGTTTACTGCTCGCAGCTGAACGCAATGCCTGCGGAAGCGTAGGGCTTCCCTTGTCGAACGAGGCTAGGCACAACAGCCTGACGAAGAGTCTCACCGCGACCTGCCTGTATTTTTACCCTCTTATCCTCGAGACACTAGTTATGCATCAAAGAACTATTAGCGAGCGTTTTCAATGATCTTCTTACCCTCTTTGATGCAGTTATCCATTGGAAGACAGGCAGAGAGTCAAAGACTGTACGATGCAACGCTGTCTAGAAGAACCCGTATCCGTAACCCGTCAAGAAGTGTTGCCGCCGTGGCAACCAAATTTTGCGAGTCACAGTCATCCGAAGAGTCTACGATGTGCGGGATATGTTCTGCATACAAAAAGCTTCGGTTATTCCTCACCGACAGAGATGTTACTAGAAATCCACACTGAAGAGCCAAAGAAACTGGTACACCTCGCTAATATCGAACAGGTCCCCTAAGACCACGCAGAAGTGCCGGAACACGACGTGGCATGGACTAATGTCTGAAGTAGTGCTCGAGGTTACTGACACGATTAATGCTACGTGGCGGGAGAAATCTCTTATGAACAGCACGTTACAAGGCATCCCTGATATGCTCTATAATGTTCATGTTATCGGAGTTTGGTGTCCAACGAAAGCGTTTAAGCTCAAAAAACTGTTCCCGGAACCACTCTGTAGCAATTCTGGAGGTATTGTGTGTCGCATTGTCCAGCTGGAATTTCCCAAATCCGTCAGACTGCACAATGGACATTAATGGATTCGGGTGATCAGACAGGACGCCTACGTACGTGTCACCTTTCAGAGTAGTATCTAGATGTATCAGGTGTCCGATATCACTCCAACTGCACACGTCCAACAACATTACAGAGCCTCCACCATCTTAAGCAGTCCGCTACTGACATGCAGGGCCCATGGATTCATGAGGTTGTCTCCATACCTGTACACGTCCATCCGCTCGATACAATTTGAAACGAGACTTGTCCGACCAGGCAACATGTTTTCATTACATTTGAATACATTGTGGGAGAGGCAGTGATCAATGCCTTACAAATATTTACTATTAAAAACAGTCTTGATCACGATTTATTTATCAAGGTATTTTTTTTAAATTTACCGGTTTCGACCAGTACTGTAGTCATCTTCAGACCTACAAGTTGTATACATAGCTTTAATTAGAGGGCTGCATACGTAAAGAAAATACATAAAGTTATAAAGCTATAAAACGATGAATTACCATTGAGTAGGAACTTCTCTCTGTTGGAGAATCACTACTGGAGAAACCAGTGCACGTCTTACTATATATAATGGAGGCTCCGCCCACTTCTGGCAGCGTGACGTCATTACTAATCAATGAGTTATAAGTCGAATTACAATTTAAAATTTCTTAGTTAAAAGAACATTGTCAAGAATTAAAAATAAATACACTAAACTTAGCTTATTAAAAAGCTATTGTCAATTAAGAAGCGTTAAAAATATTTAAACATGTAGGATAAATGAACTTCGGTTTAGCAGTACATGGGTTGCCCTCTCAAGGCCTGTTAGTGAACCATTTGGAACCCTGGTTGCCACGGTGAAGTTGGACGCCGTTCCAAAGATGAGGCAGCAGGCTTCTTTCCACTAAAGTTGTAAGGTCGATAGGCGAACTAGTGGTTGCCATGGTGAGGACAAACGCCAGTGCAAAGATGTGGCAGCAGGCTTCTTTCCAACGAAGTTGTTGCGAAAGTGGAATGTCGAAGACTGTCACGTCAGACGATGTATTATTGAGCAGCAACATGTCTTCATTGAAATACTTAGCTGACATGTATACTCAAGCTGCACCAATAGGATACAAAGTACTTGTCCATATATATGAAATATTGTCTATGAAGTTGGTACGTAAATTACATGTGACAACTTTTAAAAGGCATAGCTGTTCCTTAAGTTATATGCCAGTCTTGATAAATAAATCGTGATCAAGACTGTTTTTAATAGTAAACATGTTTTCAGTCATCAACAGGCCATTGTCGGTGTTACTGGCCCAGGCGGAGGCGTTACGCTTTGTGTCGTGCCGTCATCAAGGGTACACGAGTGAGCCTTCTGTTCCGAAAGCCAGCATCGATGATACTTCGTTGAATTTTTTGCACGTTGACACTTGTTGATGGTCCAGCATTGAAAGCTGCAACAATTTCCGGAAGGGTTGCACTTCTGTCATGTAGAACGATTGTCCTCTGTCGTCGCTGGTCCCTTTCTTGCAAAATGGTTCAAATGGCTCTGAACACTATGGGACTCAACATCTGAGGTCATCAGTCCCCTAGAACTTAGAACAACTTAAACCTAAGTAACCTAAGGACATCACACACATCCATGTGCGAGGCAGGATTCGAACCTGCGACCGTAGCGATGGTGAGGTTCCAGACCTTAGCGCCTAGAACCGCTCTGTTGCACAGGTCGGCCCATTCTTGCAGGATCTTTTACCGACCACAGCGATGTCGGAGATTTGATGTTTTACCGAATTCCTGATATTCGCGGTACACTTGTGAAATGGTCGTACGAGAAAATCCCCATCTCATCACCACCTCAGAGATGTGTGTCCCTTCGTTTTTCTGCAGACTATAACACAGCGTTCAGACTCAGTTAAATATTGACAATCTGCTATTGTAGCAGCAGTAACCGATCTAACAACTCCGCCAGACTCTTGTTGTCTTATATAAGCGTTGCTGACCGCAGTGCCGTATTCTGCCTATTTACATATGACTGTATTTGAATACGCATGCCTGTATCAGTATTTTGGTGCTTCGGAGTAAAAACTATAGTATGTGATACGTAGCGTCTTCAGAAGGTAAATCACAAAAGCCATCCCACGCTAAGACCATTATGCAACAAGAGTGGCTGTTTGTCATATGAAAGCATGTGTTCCGGGCGTCTGTAGGGACAGTTCTCTTGGCGTAGGGATAGCAGATGTACCACTGTGCTTGAATGAAATGGCGCGGCCACTGGAAATGTACTCCAGAGTTAAAGAATGCGAGACAGTAACATTCTTGTGTGCATGACGTCTACGTTGCAAACCGATTCTGGTGACGTATGGACCTAATGCACTCACGTGTCGAACCGTGATCAAGTGGTGCCAACTTTACGAACAGGTCCACATAGACTTGGCCTTTTTTTTATCTTAGTGAGTATTCTGGCCTCATTAGACACTTGAGTCCACTGAACAGCTCATTTTCACTGAGGATTGTCATTAGTGAACATTTCCTCGTATATGCTTGTAATTCCACGCCTGAGGCACATCCACACATTTTCAGTCGATTCTCCTAACTTACACTTTTTTTTGGGAGAACTGCAGACATGTCGAATTTTTAAAATTGTCGAAAACGAACAAATTCTCTGAAGGCGACATTTTTTTTCTTGCGTCTTGCTTGAGAAATTCCGGTGGTATGTCTCTACTCTCTAAATTCAACATATTAAAGTTCAATTAAGACTTTGACCAATGATTTCTGAAATTTCGAAGAAATGTTATGTATTCCTTCTACAGTGTTCGATCACAAGTCTTTCAAAGCTCATTTATATTGCTACTTTAATACTGCATTCCTTTTGTCTTCCAAATTGTCACCTATTTGTTCTATCATATCCACAGATATTACCCCCTCTTCAACCCCCCACCCCCAATTCCTGCCGTCACCATCACCATCGTAAATGTAGGCTTTCCGCCTATCTCCTCTGCTCACTCTTCTATTGACGCCTTAGCTTTAATTGCACCGAAAGTCATTTTGCTTTTTTTATGTGGTAAATCACTCCTTTCGACGACTATTGCAAGTGATTTTGACTTTCTACAAAATGAGTACTGGGGAAGGGTTCCGAGCTTGAGCGTGGGGAATAGGATGATGAACGAGGTCATCAGAAGGGCACAAGAAAGAGACGTCTTCGAGAGAGCCACAAGGCTGAATCGACATTCGGCTATGCTCGTAGCGAAGAAGCACAACATCAAGTAAAGCAATTTGGATAGTGAATTAGCGTCCTTTACCGTACCGAGCGGTCAGGACTTGGAAGTGGGCCTACAGGACTGATGTTAAATGAGAGCAAGAAATTAGGTCAAATAAAGAGTATATGATTCCAGAATGAGATTTTCACTCTGCAGCGGAGTGTGCGCTGATATGAAACTTCCTGGCAGATTAAAACTGTGTGCCCGACCGAGACTCGAACTCGGGACGTTTGCCTTTCGCGGGCAAGTGCTCTACCAACTGAGCTACCGAAGCACGACTCACGCCCGGTACTCACAGCTTTACTTCTGCCAGTATCTCGTCTCCTACCTTCCAAACTTTACAGAAGCTCTCCTGCGAACCTGGTAGAGCACTTGCCCGCGAAAGGCAAAGGTCCCGAGTTCGAGTCTCGGTCGGGCACACAGTTTTAATCTGCCAGGAAGTTTCAAAGAGTATATATTTCAGTATACACGAGGCGCGCGTAGGGTAGAAACTTGCTACGCGTGAACCAGTCTAGGAGATCGAACATACTACCGGAGTAGGTAGGGAGGGATACGGCGGTTCATGTTGAGTTCTGCTGGTGGCCGGTCATGAAGCGCATAGATAGGGTCTCTGCCACCTAAGAAATACGTCCGTTACAGTCCACATCTAGATCACCACAGAGAGAAGCGACTTTCTTCTTCTCTCCAGATCCCTGCAGCGTCCACACACGTGACCGCATCCCATGACACCTATTGCCTAAGCTGATGGCTTGAATTCGCAATCAGCATTAGCAGAGATCAAAAGTCTCTTGTCAGCAGCATTAATCGGATAGAATTGACTCGGTTCTGAATGGCAGGTGGCTTGGTTCACGTAGACACACCCGAAGCTATTCTGGGAGAAAACTTCTGGAGGCTTGACTGGAGACTTTGAATGAAAATTTTTCAACCAATGCCTTGAGGCATTGGCTCTGAGCACTATGGGACTTAACTGCTGAGGTCATCAGTCCCCTAGAACTTAAAACTACTTAAAACTAACTAAACTAAGGTCGTCACACGCATCCATGACCGAGGCAGGATTCGAACCTGCGGCCGCAGCGGTCGCGCGGTTCCAGACTGTAGCGCCTAGAACCGCTCGGCCACTCCGGTTGGTCCATGAGACATACCTTGATTGATTGCTACCTTGTACAGAGGTATTGGAAGAGAGCGGAAAAGGTGGCTCTATATTATCTAGGGGTGCTTGGAACATAGTGATTCGTGCTTGCACAGAAGTGATGCAAGTGAAAAAAGTATGGGACAGGTCTTCATTGAGAAAAACAGACATTCGTTCTGAAATGGATAATATCAAGAAAAAGAGAGATACTTTACATTAAGTGTCTTCGATAATTGTGGCCTTTCTTCTCAACATGATCGTTGCTGTTGTTTACACAGTCTCTTTAAGCAGTCAACCTTTAGCGACTGTGAATTACATAAATAATAAATGCGTATAAGGGCATCTGCACAAATAGCCAGCAATTTATTTTGATCGTGTCAGAGACTACCTCTCTTGATAAATGAGCTGCAGGATTGAAAACTCCCACGTACCGATGAGACGGATAACGTACGCAGTTATATTCGGCAGCTGACTCGTCCACTTTTGATAACACGGAAGTAAATCATAGCGCTGCGGAAATGTTCCCAAAGCGACACCGCATTAACTGTTGCAGTATGTGCTCGCTGTAATTACATTGCGCAAAATGAGTGCGAGTGCAAATTATTTCTGTGAAATTGGACAGATCCCAAATAGAACGAGGCAGAAAGTCGGTTGGCAGATGCACCGCCCGTAAGTGGATCATTCTGCAGATTCTTACTGTCGCGACGTAAGTTCACTTCATTACAGATTAACGTGAAATCGTCTTGTTGAAGACGAGTGCACAGCCAGAAAGACGGAGTGCTTACACAAAATTCTTACTTTCACAGCCACACTGCTGAAATTTTATAGGCTTTTGCGTTATGATGTCGACAGCAGGGAACCTTATCAAAAAATTTCGGGAACAGAATCATAAACCCACCACGCAAAATTTGAATCACTGTGTTAAAGAAATATACTGATCGCATTGAAGAGCTGTAGATTTTGTGGAACTGGTAGCAGATGGTCATAGACCGTAGAAAACTGGCTTAAGTCCTTGTTGGGAAGTGCTGAGTAGTTGTGCCTGGACTTGGAGGCTTGACATAATGTCAAAAATGAGTAATCGTCTTCGGACGTGTCTATCATGAAGAGTAGGCTTTAGCTGAAAAGACAAGTCATAAGGAATCACTGCGCAAAGAAGTGGTATACAAAAGTACTAAGAAATGAAGAGATACGCTTGAAGTTCCATGAGGCTATAGATACTGCGATAGTGAATAGCTCAGCAGGCAGTTAACTGAAGAGGAATGGACCTCTAAAAGGGGAAGACACCGAATATGGAGGGAAAAACGTATGTACAAGGAACAGAAGTAAAACTTCAGCTGATCGACAAAAGAAGGAAGTACAAAAATGCCCACGAAATTTCAAGAATACAGAAATATAAGTCACTTACGAACGAAATAAGTAATAAGAGCAAGGAATCTAAAACGAAATGGCTACACGGAAAATGTGAAGAAATTGAAAACGAAAGAGTTGTTGGAAGAACTGACTCAACATATAGAAAAGCCAAGTAAACTTCGATGGAATTAAAAGCAAGGGCTGTAACATTAAGAGTGCAAAGGGACTTACACTCTTAAATGCAGAGGAGAGCGGATAGGTGGAAAGAGTACACACAGGGCCTCTATGAGGAGGAGGACTTTTATTGTGACGTGATAGAAGAAACAAACATAGGTCTCAGTTTCTTGGTGAAATTTCTGAGAATGTAGGTTTGGAGCAGAGCATTGTTTGGCATTGAGATATGGACTCTGGGAAAACTGGAAGATAGAAGCATTTGAGATGTACTGCTACAGAAGATTGTTCAAAAACAGATGGGCTGATAAGATAACGAATGAGGAGGTTCTCCGCAGAATCGGCGCGAAAGGGAAATATGGATAAGATTGGGAAAAAGAAGGGATAGGACGACAAGACATCTGTAAGGCATCAGTGAGTAACTGCTGTGGTACTAGAGGGAGATGTAGAGGATAAAAACTGTAGAGGAATACGGAGATTGGGATATATGCAATAAATAATTGAGGACATAGGTTGCAAGTGCTGCTCTGAGATGAAAAGTTGGGCACAGGAGAGGAAATCGTGGCGGGCTGCATCAAGCAAGTCAGAAGGCTGACGACTCAAAGAAAAGAAAAAAAAAGGACGAGACCACATTATGGTTGAAGCTGTCCAATATATTAGTTTATCAACGAGGTGTATCCCACATGTTTACAGCGACTGATATTCCACTCGTAGTAACGTAACACGACGTTAGGACGACTTTCGTTATATGCTCCTAGCCGATAGGGACTTGAGACAAGAATAACACCTTGTCTACATTTACATGACTGCTCTGCAATTCACACTTAAGTGCCTGGCAGATGGTTCATCGAATTACCCTCAGACTGTTCTATTGTTCCACTTTCGAACAGCGTGCAGGAAAAACGAACACTTAAATGTTTCCAGTCGAACTTTGATTTCTCTTATCTTGTTGCAATGACCCGCCTTCAACAAAATATCTTCGTATTTGGAGGAGCATGTTTGAAATTTCGTGATAATGTCTCATCGCAACGCAAATTCACTTTGTTGTAATGATTGACATCCACCCCGAGTATCATATCTGTATCACTCTCTTCCCTGTTTGTCGATAATACAAAAAAAGCTGCCCTTCTTCGAACTTTCTCAGTTTCCCCCCGTTTGTTTAGTACTCCAGAAGGGTACAGCCAAGCTTAGTGTAGGCAGTCTCTTCAGACGGCTTGTTCCATCTTCTGAGTGTTTCGCCGATAAATCACAGTTTTTTTGTTCGCTTCCCCGAACCTTTACCAATGCGATCTTCCCAATTTCATATGTTCTTAATCGTGATCCGAGTTTTTTACTTATATTGGCAGATTTTAAATTTGTGTAATTTATCGTTCAACCGAAATTTAACGGATTCCTTTTAGTACTCATGTGGATGACTAACCACCATTTCGACTTAACTGCCGCTTTTCGCGCCATACCATCTTGTTTAAATAGTTTTGCTACTGGTTTTTATCTTCCGAGGACTTTATTAGAGAAATCTGAGAGGGCTGTTCGGATTATCTCCTAAATAGTTTACATATATTAGGAAAAGCAGACGGCCTGTAATACTTCCTTCGGAACGCTCGCTATCACTTCCGCTTCATCCACGACTCCCCGAACTGTGACCTTTCTGACAGAAACATATCCAGTCGGACAACTGAGAAGATAGTTCATAGGCACGCAATTTGATCAGAAGTCGTTCTACATCTACATCTACACTCCGCAAGCCACCCAACGGTTTGTGGCGGAGGGCACATTACGTGCCACTGTCATTACCTCCCTTTCCTGTTCCAGTCGCGTATGGTTCGCGGGAAGAACGACTGTCTGAAAGCCTCCGTGCGCGCTCTAATCTCTCTAATTTTACATTCGTGATCTCCTCGGTAGGTATAAGTAGGGGGAAGCAATATATTGGGAGGAACAGCGTCAAAAGCCTTCTGCAAATCTAGAAATAGGGAATCTATCGGAGATCCTCTGTCGACAACATTAATTACTTAATGAGAATAAAGAGTTAGTCGTGTTTCACAAGGGCACTGTTTCCTAAATCCACTCTATCTGTGAACAGATCGTTGCCTACCAGGTAATTCATACTGTTCGATGACAGTATATGTCCCAAAATCTGGCTTAAAATCGACGCCAGTGAAGTGGCTCTGCAATTCAGCGGACTACCTCCATTTCGTTTCCTGAATATTGGCGTGACCTATGCAAATTTCCAGTCTTTTGATACGGATCTTTCGTCAAGCGAATGGTTGTATATGATTGCTTAGTGTGTAGCTATTTTGTCAGCATACTTCGAAAAGAACGTAATAGGAAGGAAGGCTTGACTTCATTAAGAGATTAAGCTGCTTCGCCACTCCGAGGATATTTAATAAGTGTGGGCAGCTGTTCTGGATTCGAATTCTGGAATATTCACTTCTTTGATGGCAGTCGTTTTCAAACTAGAGAGAACTGTTTCTATCACTTTTAAAGTGAACATTACGACGAAAACCGCATGTTATGGGCTTGTGGAGTTGGGTACATCGCAAAGGACAGTTACTCCCGGCAGCATACAAAGCTTTACGTCTTCGATGGGGCCCGCATCTCGTGGTCGTGCGGTAGCGTTCTTGCATCCCACGCCCGGGTTCACGGGTTCGATTCCCGGCGGAGTCAGGGATTTTCTCTGCCTCGTGATGGCTGGGTGTTGTGTGCTGTCCTTAGGTTAGTTAGATTTAAGTAGATCTAAGTTCTAGGGGACTGATGCCCATCGATGTTAAGTCCCATAGTGCTCAGAGCCATTTTTGTCTTCGATGGGCCAAACTACACCGGAACTGGACAGTAGATGTGTGCTGTGGTGTGAAGAGCTGCGCATTTGCTTCCTTTTAAATGATGCAACGTGTCCAGGTCATGGACGGGCCAGTATTTAGACGATGTAGTTCAGACTGGAAGTCGTTCTGGTATGTTTTGGAGCTGTTTGGCGCCCGTTCAGTCAGGTTGCCGCGAACATGAACGGAGATGTTTATTCCAACATTATAGGTGACCACATTTCTTATTTAGTCGTTTATCAGTGGTAGCGCGTGTGATGTGGACACTCCTTCCTTCCAAGATGAAAAGATGACAACGGCCGCGTTCAAAATGTTGCATTCTTACGTTGTTGCTTTTGAAGGTCATTCGGGCATCCTATCACATCCCGACTGTTCCGTTAAGTGTTCCTCACAAAGGCGTCTTGTTTATCAAATTAGAGAAACTAGAGCCACTTATTAAGGAGGTTTTTGAGTTTAGAAACATGAGTTACAGGTAGTGGTTCAGCTACAAATTTTGTTTACCTATTACGATGCAGATTTAGGGGATATGCCACTTTCTTCCATGCGCGAGGTACTCTGCACAAGCCGAGCCTATTGGAGGTACGATGAGGGAGTATTCAGCCGGGGAAAGTACAAAAAAATTGTCTATTGACACGTCTAGGAAGTTGACACCGGTCTCCGAAAATGTGACGCAATTTTGACGATATTAGTATTACGTCAAATGAACAGACGTGGGAAAGATAGCACTCCGAATGGAAGAACTGAGATGTAGACATAATCAGTTCAAAGACCTGAAAACTGAGATGGAGGACACGACGAGCAACATAGCAATATGCAGATACGTCAGTCGCTGGGAAGACGACAGTAATGAGATTCTTAAAATCAGTGGTATAATTTCCCAGTACAGGATGTAAATGTGAGGCTGGCTGCAGCAAATATATTTAGATGGCTAGGTACGTGGTTCAGCATGAAACAGATTTCTATTTGGCGGGTTATCTCTACCAAAATTGAAAACAATGGGATAACAGTTACGATCGAGCCATATGAAGATGCTAACTTCAGTACCATAAAGGCAAACGAGAAGGAGCTGTAATGTTGTAGCTAAATATTTAGAGGAAGATTTTAGTCTTGTGCGATTCCTGTGTGACTGACGAAGGACGATGAAGCAAATACGGAAATGAAGGTCACCATATATTGTCTACTGACGGATATCAAGCGGACTTAAAAGTGCAAGACCTGTAACTCCTTGGACTCGCATTCGGGAGGACAATGGTTCAAACACGCGTCCGGCCATCCTGACTTAGATTTTCTGTGATTTTCCTAAATCACTTCAGGAAATTTCCGAGGTGGTTCCTTTGAAAGGGTGTGGCTGAATTCATTCCCCATTCTTCCCTAATCCGATGGGACCGATGACCTCGCTGTCTGGTGCCGTGTCCCCAAATCTATCTCTCTGTAACTCCCGTGCCCGAACACTTTCGAGACAACGCTGTGACAATGGAAGGAAGGCCCGACGGAGCACGTCCGTTTGGCAGATCTCTGGCATGAAGTCGAGGGTAACTTACCACAGCTGAGGACTGAAGATAAAATGATGAAAAAAATCTCCAAGACGTAGTTACTGAAGGCAGTTTATGAGATCTGTGCAAAGGTCAGTAATAACGAGAAGCAAGCAGTCATGCATTATTGCGATCATTATGATGTTTATTACTATCGGAATTGTTTCCTTGCACTTTGCAGTCAACGTAATTGCCCTCCCATCAGCGACAGGGCTGTGGTAGTAGTCTAGAAATTGGAACCACACATAGTGTAGACATGATCAACCCCAGCCAAAATTGTTGTAAAACCTATCGAAATGTGAAAATGCTGGTGTACCGTATTCAGTTTCACTCGGATATTTAACAAATCGGGTAGATAATGGTTCGAGGGAACGTCTGTAGCAATTTACGTCATATAAGTTGTTGGCCATCCGTAAAGACGAAATTACGACGATAAATGCAAACACAAGGAACTCAAATGTCTTTGTAATTCTGTCGTCGATTCACAATGTGACTAGATAGGGATTCATTAGCAAATACATAACAATTGTCACATCACTGACCACGCCAATTTTAGACAAGTTATTAACTGGTTAACTTACATCTCTCTCTCTCTCTCTCTCTCTCTCTCTCTCTATCTCTCTTTGTGTCTTTATTCTACTACAGTTGATAGCCATATATCTAAACTCTTTATGGAGCTTTTTGCTTTTCTTTTATACTTCTGTCACCCTTCATTAACTGAGCAGAATGAATTCATAGATCTTAACAGTAGTTCAGCACTTGATATAAATTGCCAAATCACTTGCCGTTGCCTGCTATCTCCAGTTACTGCTTCTTGAAACCTCAACGACATGAACACCCAACGAGCGACGTTGCAGATGAGCACTATATTTCGCTTTTAAACTGTTGTGTAAGGGCACAGCTGGACAGTTTACAGGGTATCAATACGTTTTCTATCTCGTCCTCTAATTCTGTCTTTTGCTACAATCTTGGAGCGTCGCCTAGCTCGAAACTCAATCGACATAGGCATTGGTAACACACTTTACGTTGCATTTAGGTGTACTTCTCTCTGTCGTATGGCCTCACACATATCAAAGCGTTCTATAACCAAGTTAAAACTCTGATTTATTTCTAAACTGTGATTTATAGCGTCCGTAAGCACACATGTCAGTCCATGATATGCGTTCCATGATATGTATGCTTCCACTTATCGCAAAGATATCTGTCATTCTGTCTCCACGAACAATTAATGTCAGTGCCCGACGTTTCACATATGCACAAGTATATCCACCGTTTAAGGCATTTTTTTCCCATCAGTTTATATCGTGGAAGACAGTTGTGGCAAAACATAATAACAACTGAGTCTACCGAATTACGACTACGAGGAGCAGTTGTAAACTGTAATGCCTCACTCATTATCGGCTCTTAAACCTCAGTGAAATAAATACAGATAGTCTCAACTTTGCATGTGTGATTGTGTAGCATTAAGATATGGATCGTAACTACCAAAGAAATTTAATTAATAAGTGATGAAGAACCAGAACCTGTCATAAATCTAAGTGTTGGAGGATTAGATAATATTTAAAACTATTAAGTAAATTACGGTAAAAATTATTGACGGTAAACTATATCGTCTACTTAACCACGAATGTTTTGTATATCATTGGTGTGTACACAGCTGTTGATCTGTCACAAGACTTTAGTGAAAGGATATATTCAAAAACATGAAACCAACTAAAATTGTGGTAGAGCATGACCGTTTCCGGAATCCAAGCAGCAATCCTATATACGTTGATGCATCCAGAATAGATCCGTGCCGTGTATGATAGTACACTGCTTTAGGCGTTGGACAAATAGCTTGGTGAGTGAATGTAATATGCCTTCTGACTATCATCTGGATCGGTGTTTTCAATTATTTACTCTGTTTACAGACTACCTTCAGCAACGAAAACGGAATGTCTATCACCATTCAGTAAATAAATTCATTATTGATAAAGCTCCCTTCGGAATTTAAAATTACTGTTGCTTTACTATACTGTCATCATTCTTCGAACTGAGGCATGGCACCTTAACTATAACATGCATTACTGAAATCCGTACACAAATGTTATTTACGTGTGCCTTTGGGAATATAGGCTATATACAAGGAGAAAATCACATCAGCAATTCCCACGTTGGTCATCATTTTTTCAGTTATTCTATTTTGCACTTGTAGTTTACAGTGTTCCGAAATAAGGTGATAATCGACTGTAAGTAGAAAGCAGCAAGACAGAAACGCAAGAAAGATTAAACTGGGCTGGCGAGTAGCGGAACTCCAAAGTTCCCGACGTCATACCAAGTGTAATGTGGGTCATGGCTGCCGAAGTTACCACCCCACTCAAAGTCAACTTTAGTGACTAGTAGCTTCAGGTCATTCTTGTGAAGCGACACAAATGAAAAGGAGTGTGCGAATATCGCGTGAAGTTTGAATACGCATTTCTTTTCTGGTGCCGACGTTTTCCCTAATGTTACCAGGAACTTATGAGACCTACCACTACATTCAATTTAATCGTGCCTACCTTCTAACTGAGTGGTAAGTGAGAGCGAATTATTTAGCGACTTTTCAACTTTTGACTGTATAATGAAGTCGATACACTTCTAGGGCGAGTTCTCAGTGAATTTTTGGAAACGCACCACGCGTTCTTCACTTGACGTTTTCCCAGCAGTGATATAACATTACGAGCAATCACACAAAAGAGGGTGAAATTTAAAATGACCTTTTGCATAGTACAAAATTAGGCTACACGTAATCTAAGTTCAAATTTTACTCACTTTCTTGACTTTTCAATTTTCGATTTTATTTGGATACCACTCGGTATGGTAGCACATTGCATTTTTACCACGATGCCAGACTCTGATAATCATCTTAGTATCGTATTAGTAATTTATGATTCAGAAATTTGCCACATTGAACATTAGGGTTCTGTTACATGTATTCTCGGGATTGTAAAGCGTGGCATGAAACTTCCTTGTTGTGTTACTATTTCTGTACGTTTATTACGTTATTTACAATGCTAGTACTCATCTACGTTACAGTGGACACGACCATTGTCAGAAGGAAAAAGGGGTGGAAGACAGGGCGTCTCTTAGTCTTCTGGTAGCAGATTATCGGATACTGAAATGAGGAATTTGAAGAGGCTCAATGAAAAAGTAAAAGTTACGAAGGCGTTTGAAGAGACAAAACCTAAGATTTTTCTTTAAATGAGCTATCTTGGTAACGATTCTAACGTTACGCAACAGATTATTCCACAGCTGAAGTACTGAAATACGGAACGACTTTTGTGCAGATGCTTCTGTTCTGGGACAGGACTAAAGCTAATTGAAACGCGTCACGGATTCAATGGATGTGACGTTGCTATGATTGACGAATGAAATTTAGTAGTGTAATGATAAGTTAGTGGAGCAAATATTGTAATTTCCAGCTGTCGTATGATAATATATAAAGACTGTCATTAATTAAAAAGGTTACACACTTTTCTGAAATTAGATAGTTTGTTCTCGCTTGAGAGAGAACATGCAGGAATGAAAACCGACTTGACTGGAGATATCAGTGTGTTCCAATACACACGAGTATCTGTAGATAAACTCTGATATACGGTTTCACATAAAGCCTGTGATTAGTATCATTTAATATGTATGCGTACCGAGGTATGAGATCATTCTGTGGGAGTATCGATTGAATGATATCAGTTGTAATGAGTAATGATCTCATTATCTACGAACCCTAATGAAGGAAGAGTCATTTGCATTTACGTAGATAAGCACTCTATTGTTAACGTACTAGGTCTACGTCGTTTCTGATCACCCATAGGGATAATTATTTTCGTCCATCTTTTTGCTTCCTTTGGCCCCTTCAGTGTATGAAACACAGCCGTATAGTCGGTGAGTGACTGGTACACTTATAATCTATTAAATATTAAGCTTGACAAATGATAGACAACTACCAGTTCAGTGAATGTACTTATTCTTGGACACAGAACCATGTACAACAAAACATTTTTACCTCTGCTCGCAAGTTAATGATTCAGTCGTGAAGTAGAACAAAGGTGTTCAGTTACACAATTCTTTCACTAAACGTGCAGATTATTTGCATGTGGAAGCATATGGAAGTAAGTTTTGCTATTCCGATGAGACCTAATTCTCCAGTTATCAGTTTAGTCAGACTGTTTTGGGAATACATCGAACAATAAAACGAACCCGGTATCAACCTATAATTTCTTCTAAAATTCCATAGTTCTATTGATGTTTAAACTAAATGTTGAGATTACGTATAGTCACTTAGAAAGAACCACAAATATGCTAGTCAAATTTCCTCTCTGCTCAACGCTTACACGAAGTGAGTTTGCAGCACATTTAAGGTTAACATGGGAATGCTTAAAGAGGTCAGTCGGGCGAATACGTCCTCATTTCGTATGGCTGGCAGGGATTCGCTCCGCCGGCTAGGATACGGTAAACTGGGACAATCTTTGTACTGCGGATTCTGTTGTGGCGAGCGACGGTGTAATTACAGGCAGACACTGGGCAACAACAGGTTGCCTCAGGGGCTATTCAGAATCCCGCTTCAATGCAACGGAACAATTACCGTAGAGAGAAAGTTATAAATCAACAGGTTTCCAACTAAAACGGAATCAGCACATTATCGGGTCTCGATTTACACTGCACACACACACACACACACACACACACACACACACACACACACACAGAGAGAGAGAGAGAGAGAGAGAGAGAGAGAGAGACGGACGGGAAAAAATGGCAAAACCAAAAAGTAATAAATGTAGAGTATCGAAATTTCGGGCATACGTTAGTCCAGCTCACATATTTATATATTTCAGGATCACAGTTTAATGTAAGCGCGATATAAGTCATTGCAAATGCTGAATGCTGGTATACTAATGACCTGTGTAACTGACAGAATGTTGAATGCAAGCATCAAACGTGCAATCTTTGTGTCGTACGGGTGCCGTATGTCAGTTTATGTTACCAGTTTACTTTGCACTCCGTGTCGCAACTGAACTGGTAGTAGCAAATTTTAAACTTATTTTCAGTTCCTAACATAAAAAGTTTTAATTTTTTTTATATTATCGTACTGTATAAACGGTAACAATGCATGGGTCTTAATAAGGCCTCTGCTGAAACACATACTATAAACATATGTTTGTTATTGTGCCTGCAAGTAAAAATTGTTTTGCTATATACACCAATCGTGATGGTTCCCACAAAATAAATGAAGTCCGTGTACCGTATAAAAATGCACGGCAAGAATTTAAACTGCAGTTCATATTCCAACGGTGAATGATGGCCAACTTCAATCATCAGATATGATGCTGAAGATACTCTGTTCTAAATATGCAAAAATATTTCAGGAAGGGAAAGAGGTTAAATCTCAAACCCCCTCGACGACGAAGGTATATGGTAAGAAATGGAACAAATACTTACTTGTAGATTATATCAGTGTAGAGCAGGAAATCTGTCGTCCCCTTTTGAAACGTCAATGGAACAGCAACGAGAACTTACACGTGGATGGCTGGTTAGGAACTGAGTATCATTGTTCCCTCATTTGGCAGCGATGACAGTCTAACCGCCAATCACGAGGATGTTACTATAGAAATGTCCGAAAATATGCCTCAATCTGCAGAATGCGAATTATCGGTACGCATGCGACATGATGCTCGACCAAAATGTTACAAAATGTCGCATATAAAAACGGGATTATTCTGTTGTTCATACCTTGGGTTCTACTGGTGATGGAAGGGCGGGGTCAAGCATTTTGGAGAGCCCTTCGGCTAGGAACCATTCTTATACTCAGCAGAACGATCTACGAACTTGCAGAATTCTGCAGGTGCAAGACAGGTGCGAAACTTGTTTTATAATTGAGACAAATGGTAGTAGTTTGGACATAAGCTGTATTAAGGAGTGTGCCGGCCGAAGTGGCCGTGCGGTTAAAGGCGCTGCAGTCTGGAACCGCAAGACCGCTACGGTCGCAGGTTCGAATCCTGCCTCGGGCATGGATGTTTGTGATGTCCTTAGGTTAGTTAGGTTTAACTAGTTCTAAGCTCTAGGGGACTAATGACCTCAGCAGTTGAGTCCCATAGTGCTCAGAGCCCTTTGAACCATTTGAATTTTGTATTAAGGAGTAATCTTTATTATATTTTGATGGTGACTAGTTTCGGACACCGATGTCAATTTTCAAGGCATTCATATCGTATGACAAGACAGAGGAAAGCCTATGTACAAAAACTGCCCCTGTAGTGACGATCAAATCGCAACGGTAAAGAGACCACTTAGGACGGACATTACAGAACTCCGCTATATTCTCGTACGCGCACTTTCTGCGTGTGGTTGTTGGTGGCCTGCTACTTTATACCAAACGGAATAGCGTCGTCATCCGCACTCTGTTAATCTGCATGTTTAGGTGAGGAAGGAATGATACCCACTGCACCACCCCCACGCAGTTTAGTGAAAACTCGAGTCGAGGAGAGACTCATAAGGAAAGCCCACGTGTATTAATAACAAGGACTCCACAATAAATGCGCCAATGAATTCTAATACCCTTTGGGCAGTGGTGGGGTCCGAAGATGGCGGTAACGTGCCCCCAAAACTAGTCGTGTGAGACAATAAAGACATCTACAACTACGTGATTACTCTGCTATTCACAATAAAGTGCCTGGCAGAGGGTTCAATGAACATTCTAGAGATACAGCTGTGGTGAGACTTTTTCTATGAGCACACACGTTTTAATTTATTACACTGCTACTAGAAAATCGTATTCCCTACAATCAGCACAGACATCCCCGTCGAAAAACATGTACACAAATAACAAATCAGCATACTCATCCTTAAACCGTGCAGTAACTTCGACCAACAAGATAGTAGTGTGTACTATTATGCCGCTGACTTTTTTGTACAGCACCTACAAAGGGTGAACATTAATAAAACCGACAAACTGTAGGGACAGGTTCCTAACTGCAAATGGAGGAAAAAAGGCCCTATGACCACGTGTCAAGCCGGCCGTGGTGGCCGAGCGGTTCTGGGCGCTTCAGTCGAGAACCACGCGGCTGCCACGGTCGCTGATTCTAATCCAGTCTAGGGGACTGATGACCTCAGATGTTATGTCCCATAGTGCTTAGAGCCATTTCAACCATTTTTGAACACGGTTCAGATGGCTCTAAACACTATGGGACTTCATCAGGTTACCTCCCATTCAGAGGCTGTTGCACGCAGCGACCGTTATTTTTGTGTGTAAATAATAGATTTCCTCTATCAGTCGTCCTTTGTCAGATTTAGATTTCAACTAGAAACTAGCTATTCTCAATGCACTGTCATTATTGGTTGATGCATAAAATGTCTGTTGGTCGGGCTTTGTCCACAGTTCATTGAGCATTAGTATGGGACATAACATCTGAGGTCATCAGTCGCCTAGACTTAGATCTACTTAAACCTAACTAACCAACAGACATCACACACATCCATGTCCGAGGCAGGATTCGAACCTGCGATCGCAGCAGCCGCGTGGTTCCAGACTGAAGCTTTGGAACATGTGGCAAGCAACAGATGGTGTGCGTGCAGCGACAAAAGATGATCCAGGAACATAGTACTGTGACGCATTGCATCCACCTCACAGAGGATATCCAAAGTGGCCTCCAGGCATTGTAAAGCATGGACTGCCGCACACATTCCGGCTTCTCTCCGAATACCGTCACTGCCGTCGTGAAAACGCTGTTGAAGGGTTTGCACAGCAGCAAATTGTTGAGCATAACAACACACTCGTTGCAGGTGATAGGGATAGTAGCAGTTGTTATGCAGGATACATAGGATTGTACTTTGGCTTATACCGTGTTGGCGACCTAGTTGCCTGGGGCTTGTACTAGGGTGAGGGTATTTGTTCTGGTACAGCTGCGCTGCAACTCGACAGTTTCCATCTGCTTGCCCGTACACAAACACCATCTCGGCTTCTTCCCGACATAAATACCGGACCATTCTGCGGCTTTCGCGGCTTACAGTACGCTGCGTCCATCACGCAGCCTGAAATACAAAAGGACCTTTCATTCGTCACCGCCATCTATCGTCAGAACGATGCACTTCCGGACACATGTTCGTCAGACCTTTTTTTCTTCATTTCCAGTCAGGAATCGGTCTCTGCAGTTCGTCTGTTTTATTAATGTTTATCCAGTACGTATTCAGCTCGTCATGTCGCTTTCTAATACCCTGTTGTCTTATTTTTTAACCTGAACCTTACTACAGTATTTTTAAATAGTGAACGTGACAATAGCTTTCCATTTTTGTATACAGTTATTTGTTCGAGTTTCGTACCAGATGGTGGTTTGTAACTGAAACGGATAGTACAATAAAAGAGTCCGATACAGCTTTATGTTACCAATTTTTAGAACGAGTGAATTCCCGTTTCATCATGTTCCATGCGTATTTAATTTTCGAGAGATCAGGTGGTCTCAGCTATTGTACACCAGCAGCCTTATGTGGACGTGCGTTGTCATACTGAAGGAGGACATCATCTTCATGTCGAAGGAATGGCAGTAGAGCCGAGATAACAGCTTGTGCAATGTAGTGGGCACTGGTTACTTTACCCTGCAGAAACACCAAAAGCGACCGCTAGTTGTAAACCCCCTCTTCCCCCCCCCCCCCCCCCCGGTTTCTCACGGCATACACATACACACACACACACACACACACACACACAGCATGAGGTCTGGGATGAGAACCGTGTGTCGTGGGCGAATGCACTCTGGAATAGGCAGCTCACCAATTGTATTCCACACCGTGAACATCCATCACTCTCATACAGACGGAACTTTCATCATTCTCGACACCGGAGTGGCCATTCTTGGTAGTGTCGTGGTCTCAGCGGTAGCCCGGCAGTAGGCACGCGTAACCTTAACGCTACTGCATTCAGACTGTTCCCAGTGGTCCCTGATGACACGGCAGGTGTAACACGTGCCATAATTTCGTCTCTGGATGATATTCAGTCACCGCTGCTTCCGCAGTGCGTCAATCTTGACTTGATTCTGTAGTATGCGGACGTACAGCAGTTGGGCTACAAGTACGGGAACTTTCCATAGACCACTGCTAAAAGCAGCAACACACTGCCGAACATGCGTAGCAGCCGGTCGATTCGTCAGTAGAGCCTCCCTCAGGCGATCCTGTTCAAATGGCTGGAGTTCGTCACAGGGGTCGTACTCGTCGGCGGGGCTTGGTTGTATCCTAGAATGAATGTTGCACACACTGTTCACCTCTAAACTCAGAACAGTTACTGACTCCAGAGTCAAAAACAAAGGACGCACAGCCAAGCCTCCAGAGCGTCGTTTGACCACCGATGACCGTGACAAATGAATCGCTGACACTGCAACCTCTCAGTATGCACGTATTATACTCTGGCGCCAGCGAACATCGTCCTTGAGGGTCCTACAGTTTTTTTCCAACAGTGTACAACGTCAGGCAGGATATAAAAAAATAATATAGAATTAGCGGCCGAATGTGATTGGGAGGTTGTGATGTCAATTATGATCCACTTTTCTCCGTTCAGACTTGATATCACTGGATTCCTGTCGCGCCACATTCAAAACGGTGACGATACGACCATAATGTCGTTGTGGCGTCTATGTAAGTGGAATTTGCAAGAAAAACCAAAGAACAGTGTAGAGTTTTCTTGTTTGGGAAAGCAAATAAAAGTGTCATTAATGAATTCCTTCATAATCAGCTCCAAGCATTCAGCGCGGGACACAAAGATACTGAGTGTCTTTGGTTGGAATTTAAAGGTATTGTCCACCACGTGTTCGAGAAATATGTGCCTAGCAAACATATAGGGGAGGGGAAGGACCCACCTTGGTTCAACAAACGTATTAGCAAGTTGCTTAGGAATCAGAGAATTTTGCACAGTCATTTTACACGTTGTCACTGCCCCAACGACAGACAGAAATTATGCTAAATGAAAGCAGCTGTCAAAAGGTCAATGAGAGATTCTTGTAACGGATTTGAAAGCAATATTTTATCTGCAGAGTTTAAAAATAACCTTAAAAATTTTTGGTCGTACGTGTAATCTATGAACGCTACAAACACTTCAATACCTTCTCTTGCTTACAGTACGGGTAATGTAACTGATGATGATAAACAGAAGGCCGAAATTCTAAACCTATCTTTCAAAGCTCGTTTACGGTAGAGGACTGCAGCACCATTCCCCCTTTCAATTATCGAAGAAACGCAAGAATGGCTGACGTAGTGGTTAGTGTATTTGTGATTGTAAAAGCAGTTAAGATCCTTAGATGCCAGGAAGGCATCTAGCCTAGACGGTATCCCCGTAAGATTTTATGTTGACTACGCTACAAATATAGCACCATTCTTATCCATCATCTATCAGAGATCACTGGAACAGCGGAAAGTTCACGGGACTAGAAGAAGGCCCAGGTCATAGCAATCTATAAAAACGGTAGAAAATCGGATGTACGTAATTACCGGTCAGTTTCACTGACATCGATTGGTTGTAGAATCATGGAACATATTATGTGTTCAGACATAATGACCTTTCTAGACTCTGAGAAGCTCATCTTCAGAAACCAGCACGGTTTTAGGAAACAGCGGTCATGTGAGACACAGATGGCCCTCTTTGTGCATGATATACAACAGGCTCTAGATACCGGCTCCCAGGTTGATGCCATATTCCTCGACTTTCGAAAGGCGTTCGACTCAGTTCCGCACTGGCGCTTGCTCCAGAAAGTGCGCGCTTACGGTCTATCCGATGCCATATGCGGTTGGATAGAGAGTTTTCTAACAGACAGAGAGCAGTATGTTGTCCTGAATGGGGAGACTTCAACAGAATCAAGCGTAACATCAGGTGCGGCCGAGGGCAGCGTAATAGGTCTGCTGGTTTTTACGATTTACATAAACGATCTGGTTCATGACAGTGACAGCGGCATTAGACTGTTTGCCGATGAAACTGTACTCTACAGAAAAGTAGTTTCGCAGGAAAGTTGTGAACAAATCAATGGGGATTTGCACATAATTAATGGGAGTGTAATGACTGGCAGTTATCTCTCAATATTAGTAAGTGTAGCCTACTGCGTATAACAAAGCGAGAATCCCCATTAACATGCGAGTACAATATAAATGCCCAGCTTTGCAAGCGGTAACACTCGTCAAGTATCTGGGTATGACTATTCGAAATGATCTCAAATGGAACGATCAGATAACACAAGTAACGGGTAAGGCGAACTCTAGATTGCGGTTTATTGGTAGAATTACGAATCGATGCAGTCCTTCAACAAAGGAAATTGCTTACAAGACTTTAGTTCGTTCAGTCTTAGAGTATTGTTCGTCTGCATGGGACTCTTACCATTTGGGTCTGATTCAAGAGATTGAGAAGATCCAAAGAAGATTCGTGACTGGTACATTTAGCCATCGCGAGAGCGTTACGAATCTCATACACACTTCCAAATAGACGACGCGCTAAACAGAAGGGATTGCTCACTAAATTCCAAAATCCGATATTCGCCGAGGATGAGTAGCATATATTATTACCACAAACTTTCATAACGCGCAATGATCACCATTCAAAGATAAGGGAAATTAGAGCCCGTACTAAGTCTTTTTTCCCGTACGCGATCCGCGAGTGAAACAGGTGGTGGTGGTGGGGGGGGGGGGGGGATATGACTTTGGTGCGAATAGTGCCCTCCGCCACACACCGCTTGGTAGCTAGCGGAGTATAATATGTAGATGTAGAGGATAATGGACTGGACCGTATAGCTCGGCGGAAAAGACGTGGTGTGCATTTGTCACATATTTATGTTCGTCTTCGGCTATTTACGCATTTGGAAATACTGCCCCTGCGATTCTGACGATCAGTCATAGACACTGGTCATCTCTTGTGTGATCTCCGATAGCCTATGACACGCTTCTAGCACCGGTTATCATGGAACATTTAATGTTGTTAAACTTGTGACTTGCTAGTCTACAACGTTCATTAAACATCTGTCTGTAATGTATTGCTCAAATGTCATGTCTGTTTCCGGGCGATTCACCGCATCTAGCTGTAAAATCCACGTTCCGTACAGAGCGCGTCTTTCAAACGCACCATTCATTCCCTGAAGTTTAGCTTCTCAGCTTAAATACCTTCGTGAGTGATCTAATAACCTACAAGTTAGAACCGAACTCAAATCCTTCACTACTACTTTCCGATTCTGATTATTGCCTTAAATCAGTTATTCAGAGTATTACTAGACATGGCATTAACGGTGTAGGGTACTTTTGCAAAGCACTACAAAACCAGCAACCCTCCCTCCAATGATTCCTTAGAGATTTGAATCACTCAGTTAAAAAAAAAACTGTGTTTTACAATGGAATTTTCACTCTACAGCGGAGTGTGCGCTGATGTGAAACTTCCTGGCAGATTGAAACTGTGTGCCGGACCAAGACTCGAACTCGGGACTATTTTTTCACGCATCTCGATGTTTATGACATCATATCTCCTGAATAATGTGCGGTAAAATTATATAATTTACAGGTCCCTTTAGTTATACGTGTTAATACTGCCTGCAAAATGTGTTGCTAGTAGAGAAGTAGTAAATTGTCATGCCTGAAACTGAAGTTACATCGCGTGAAGAGGGCAAATGTAGTCAGCAGGAATAAGTTTTATAAATATTTGAAGTATAGTTTATTAGAAGTCGCTAAGTGCTCCAATTCTCAGAAATCGGATGAATATAATCTTGGTAAACTGCGCGGCATGAGTTACGCTGTCGCCCTTTTTAACATGCAACTCATATCTCACTACCTAGAGCTCCCCTAACTGCAACTCGCTCACAGCCAGTAGTCCATCGCTGCAAGTCGCTCATATCCATCCACTCCCACTTGCCCAATCTTACTCATTCATTCACTCCAACTAATTGTCATTACCTCTTTATGTTTGTCACCGTCTGCTGTCTCACAGCCCAGTCTCCCTCATTCTGTCCTCCTACTGTTCCTCTCACTGTCGCTCTGTTGTCTCTCTCTCTCTCTCTCTCTCTCTCTCTCTATTTCTCTGTCTCTCTTACTGCTACTATCTCATTCATACCCTTCCCATTGCTGCTGCATATTCTCACTGTCACTATCTCTATCTTCCTATTTGTCATTGCTATAGACCTGCCTCTCGTAATCACTAGCCCTCGCCCACTTCCACTTTCTCCTTCCCTTAATTCCTCTTCCACTGGCACTGTCTTCTTCACTCTTTTCCTAGCACTCTTCTGTCACTGTCAGCACGTTCCACAGCCATTCCGTCGATCTCTTTCTCTCACACTGCCATTTTCTCCTTCGCTCTTTCATTACAAAACCACTATTTCCTGTCTTCCAGTATTTATTGCTTTACCGTCTCTTTGGCTCTGCACTGTCTTGTTCTCTCTCAATACAAAAAAAAGCGCGATTATGTTCGCATGCCAGAATTTTTGGGAACATTTTCAATGTGCTTATGAAAGTGGAATGAGGCATTTGGTACCCCACATTTCAGTCAGGGTTTTCTAAAATGAAGCGTATTCGTCTTTTTTGTGCTCCGATAGAAGCATTTTTTTTGCTGGTTACTTTCTCTGCAACAACAGGGCATGTCACTCATATGAAAAGAACTCAATGCGCCAGTAAAAGTTTTTGTCAGACAACTTACTCTGATCGTGCACAGCGGATACATTATCTTCGAGAAGGAAATGGAGGCAAACGATTGGAATTTTGTCGTTGGCTCATTGCAAGTCACCGAGTAATACCATTAATACGAAGTCTATCGTCATCAATTAAACTCGTAATTCATGTGGTGATCCAACGAAAACCCATATAACTTTTGGAGGCACATTTTCAAAAATGCTTCCTCTAAATGTGTGGTGTGATGTGAGGTCAATTAGGTGCCTGGGTCTGTGGTCTTTACAAATCGTTCACGGAGTCCGTTGTCTATTCTTGAATAACAGATTTGAGCTTTACTGCAAGAGCTTGCTTTGACTACACGGGTCGTTTACACTCTACTTGTCAGGTCACACATTATCTAAACCTTAATTTTCCCAGAAGGTGGATTGGTAAAAATGATTGCGTTTCTTGTGCCCCAAGGACCAGAGACGTCACCCTTTAGATTTCTTCCTGTGGGGATTGTTGAAAAGCGAGGTTTACAAATCGAAAGTGAAATTGAGGAACGAATTTATCTTTATAATTAGGAACAGTGCTGCCTTAAAAAAAGAACGGCAGAACGATTTAATGAATGCTACATGTGGCGTTTTAAAGAAATTTCTAAAGGGCAATTTAATCAAAATCTTTTAATGGTTTGCTTTTGGTCACACCTTTTGTCGGTATTTCTTTTGGGTATATTCTAACAGTTGCATCTTCATAAGCTATCAAAAACTGACGCATGTTACTAGCAATGCTTTACTAGTTTTAATCTACGCTACGAACTCCTAAAATATTTACTATTCGTCTGGAAACGATCGTTATGATAACCTTTAGTGTGGGATGTTAGCCTTTCATTGCAGTGAAATGGCTCTAAGCACTATAGGAGTTAACATCTGAGGTCGTCGGTCCCCTAGACTTAGAACTACTTAAACCTAACGGCATCACACACATCCATGTCCGAAGCTCGATTCGAATCTGCGACCGTAGCAGGCGCGCGGTTCCGGACTGAAGCGCCTAGAACCGCTTGGCCACAGCGGCCGGCTCATTATGATCGATTGTTAACTATGTAGTGGAAGTATAATGCAGAGATTATCTTTTCCAAATGAGATTTAGCAGAGAGTGTACTAAAGTTAAAATAAACATACCATCATGCATACGGAAATCAATGGTATAATGCGATATTGCTGTTACCGCTTCAAAGGCAGTGTCACATCTGAGCGCTGATAATATGGTTACCGGGTACACTTCTACTTTAGTGCAAATTGCGAGCATGTGCTCGTGGTACCGTATTATCTTGAGCATCGTATGCATCTGATAGGATGAGATATTGGTTGTCCGCTTCAGGTAGACGCATCGATCAGGCTACCATCTCATCATGATTCCTTACGCAAGCAAACTTCTCTGCTGTTTTTGCTTACATCTGCTTCCACAGCATCTCAAATACTACATCCATCTTCTCCTGCGCTTTCCCTTACATTTCTGGTAACTTTACGCTCACAGAAGCACTTCATTCAAGGTATGTAGGCATAGAATTTCGCTTCCTTGTAAATAAAATTTCATTGCACTGTCGCAAAATCTAACAATAAGTATCGTACGTATCTGTTAAAACTTTTTTTCTTATAAATCGCTCCAATTCATTTAAATAAGCAAATGAGATATAATGTCTGAAACCCACTATCTTCGCAAAAAGAGAAATAAAGAAACCCTTCGAATTACTTCTAAATTTTATTGTGAAAGTATTTATTACTATTTCCGCCTTATTAAGCTTAGTCAAGAAAACTGTTGAATGAAACCAGGATATGTAAGAAGACTACGCTATGGATCCCCACAGAAACGCATAAAATGTGGGACAGTGAGAGAAACTAGAGAATACTGAATAGTAAAAGCAATGAGATCAAGCAATTTAAGAGAAGAAATAGGTCGCCAGGGAGTTGTGAAAATCGGGCATCCGACGAGGAGCGAACCTATTCTAAAATCGATAAGTAATAATAATAATAATAATATAGAAATTTAGACAAACTGTTGCGAGTCACATCTAAGGGGAAGGTTGCTGTGATCTTAGCATTTCACTGGCATTGCTCTCGCAGTCAAATCGCTCAGGCTTCCTCCAAGCAAGGAATCGAAGTTCAACTTACCCTGGGCGCCCTCTAGTTCCAACGGCGGTACGCGCAACGGCGGTACGCGCCTATGTCCGTTGAAATAAAATGTCCCTTCGACCAAGAGGCTTTTACAGGAGACACGTCGTCCGTTGAAAGAAAATGTCCCTTCGACCAAGAGACTTTTACAGGAGACACATCGTCAGATTGGTCAAGAATGTGGTACCGAAAACATCCATTTAAAAGATACTTTCACTGCATTCACTTTAAGCGATTTGGAAAACAGCTATAAACTTAAACCTGAAGCTCCTGGGCTATTGGAATCCTGCCCCTCCTGGAATCAATTCGTTAACGGCGGTACGCGCCTATGTCCGTAGAAAGAAAATGTCCCTTCGACCAAGAGGCTTTTACAGGAGACACGTCGTCCGTTGAAAGAAAATGTCCCTTCGACCAAGAGACTTTTACAGGAGACACATCGTCAGATTGGGCAAGAATGTGGTATCGAAAACATCCATTTAAAAGATACTTTCACTGCATTCACTTTAAGCGATTTGGAAAACAGCTATAAACTTAAACCTGAAGCTCCTCGGCTATTGGAATCCTGCCCCTCCTGGAATCAAGTCCAATTCGTTAACTACTGCGCGTTTGTGCTGTGATCCCCATTCGGCACACTGTATTAGTTGATAAAACAGCATGTACGGCATTAACGATAGCAGTATTTCACCATACTGAGGGAAATTTCGTTGGATGAAATACAAGGTAAGGAGTCTAGGTGAAGAACGATGCGGTGAACCACAAAGATTGTGCGAAGGTAGGATTAATGCAAATGAAGGTGTCGTAGGATGATGATATCGAAGAATCTGCTGCTTGCTGATGACTGGCAGAGTAACTGAGCTATGAATGCAACTTTACAACTACCATAACGTGTACCAAAGCCACGAAGAGTTTCCATATATCATTGTATAGCATTCTCTTCATGTGTCTGGACAGTCGGATACTCACTCTGAGTTTCTTTAAAAAGAAGTCCACACTTCTACATCTACATCTACATCTACATGATTACTCTGCAATTCACATTTAAGTGCTTGGCAGAGGCTTCATCGAACCACAATCATACTATCTCTCTACCATTCCACCCGAACAGCACGCGGGAAAAACGAACACCTAAACCTTTCAGTTCGAGCTCTGATTTCTCTTATTTTATTTTGATGATCATTCCTACCTATTTTCGCATTCGGAAGAGAAAGTTGGTGACTGAAATTTCGTAAATAGATCTCGCCGCGACGAAAAACGGCCTTGCTTTAATGACTTCCATCCCAACTCACGTATCATACCTGCCACAGTCTCTCCCCTATTACGTGATAATACCAAACGAGCTGCCCTTTTTTTGCACCCTTTCGATGTCCTCCGTCAATCGCACCTGGTAAGGATCCCACACCGCGCAGAAATATTCTAACAGAGGACGAACGAGTGTAGTGTAAGCTGTCTCTTTAATGGACTTCTTGCATCTTCTAAGTGTCCTGCCAATGAAACGCAACCTTTGGCTCACCTTCGCCCCAATATTATCTATGTCGTCTTTCCAACTGAAGTTGTTGGTAATTTTAACACCCAGGTACTTAGCTGAATTGACAGCCTTGAGAATTGTACTATTTATCGAGTAATCGAAGTCCAACGGATTTCTTTTGGACCTCATGTTGATCACCTCACACTTTTCGTTATTTAGCGTCAACTGCCACCTGCCACACTATACAGCAATCTTTTCTAAATCGCTTTGCAACTGACACTGGTCTTCGGATGACCTTACTAGACGGTAAATTACAGCATCATCTGCGAACAATCTAAGAGAAATGCTCAGATTGTCACCCAGGTCATTTATATAGATTAGGAACAGCAGAGATCTCAGCACGATTCCCTGGGGAACACCTGATATCACATCAGTTTTACTCGATGATTTGCCGTCTCTTACTACGAAGTGCGACCTTTGACAGGAAATCACGAAACCAGTCGCACAACTGAGACGATACCCTATAGGCCCGCACATTGATTGGAAGTCGCTTGTGAGGAACGGTGTCAAAAGCTTTCCGGAAGTCTAGAAATACGGAATCAACTTGAGATTCCCTGTCGATAGCGGCCATTACTTCGTGCGAATAAAGAGCTTGCTGCGTTGCACAAGAACGATGTTATCTGAAACCATGCTGATTACGTATCAATAGATCGTTCCCTTCGAGGTGATTCATAATGTTTGAATACAGTATATGCTCGAAAACCCTACTGCAAACCGACGTCAATGATATAGGTCTGTAGTTCGATGGATTACTCCTACTACCCTTCTTAAACACTGGTACGACCCGCGCAATTTTCCAATCTGTAGGTACAGATCCATCGGTGAGTGAGCGGTTGTATATGATTGCTAAGTAGGGAGCTAGTGTATCAGCGTAATCTGAAAGTAACCTAATCGGTATACAATCTGGACCTGAAGACTTGCCCGTATCAAGCGATTTGCTTCGCAACCCCTAAGGTATCTGCTTCTAAGAAACTCATGCTAGCAGCTGTTTGTGTGTCAAATTCTGGAATATTCCATTCGTCTTCCCTGGTGAAGGAATTTCAGAAAACTACGTTCAGTAACTCCGCTTAATAACTTCCTAGTTATTGTACCTAAATATCTAATTATTTACGCCCTTTGCGATGACGTTCAACACAAAATACACAGCACATATTCAACTGAGGCAGATAAAGATACTCGGCCCGTCTGGAACATTTCCAGAGGAGTAAAGGTTACTTAATGTATCATTATCTTTGACGCAATACATGTGAAGCAATGGTTGAAGCAGCCAGTAATGTGTTGTAGAAAATTCCTCCTGGTACTTAAACTCAGAACGTTGCCTTTCAGGGCAAACGTTCTTAGCATTGAGCTAACCAGGCTCGACTCGAGGCCCACTTGGGACCCCTGCCAGTGCTTCCACTTTTCAGCTACTGTGACTAGTACTACTTTATGACAGAGTGTGACTTCACAGAAAGTTTCTTAACAGTGCACTCTACGCTGAAAGATTCATTCTGCAAACAATCCCTACGCTATGGCTAAGCCATTATCCCGCGAGTTCCTTTTATCGCCGCCAGGTATTCATGAGAGCTGCTGTGAACTTTGGGAGCAGTGGTTCTGGCGGAAGCGGCGCCGTAACGATGGCTCATGTGTTGTGCACGGATGGCTCTGTAGGAGAACTGTCCTTGGAAGACAAAGTTCTGGGTTCGAGTCCCTGTCTCGCACAGACTCTAATCACGACAGCAAATTTTAAAATATCACTAAGTCCGCTAAAAAGTGAAAAATTATTTCTGGAGCCATCTTCAGAAGATTGAAATACTAGTACATTTACTATATTCAGTAGATTCAATTCAGTACTTCAGTTACTACAGTAACTGTGGCGTTGAAGCCTCGTCTCTGTCGACACTTCGAATCTCCTTTAGTCGCTCCCCTATTAAATTCCAAGCGTCAACCGAAATCCTCAGAAGTATTCAGATAGCCGGAATGTCTTACGAAGAACATAGTAAAATACATAAAGTGTTTCAAAGTCGGGAACAGTATTGCAGTGAAAGGATCTATACAACGATAAAACAAGGCAGCTGCGAAACATTCTATTCGTCCCTAGTATTTCCACCGAATTTGAGTCAGAACACGAATTCTGGATGCAAAGAAGCTTTCGAGGTGATTTGTTTAATCATAATATGCTTTAAAGCCAATTAAAATGTTGCCAGGTTTACGATAGTTTGCCGTCTCAGTGATACAGTTTTCACACATATGAACATGAAAATCTAGTTAAAAATAGGGAAAAAATGTTAGAAGACGAAAATACAGTTAGTATTTTGTACAAAAAACCATTAACATCGCTCAATAAATTTCTTTATATATTACGGCTTTTCGGCTACTGTCATAATCAAATATGTGCAGTTAATCTTATGATGGCAGTAACCGAAAAGGAGTAAGAAATAAAGACGTTTATTAAGTGATCATGACGATTTTGTGGATGAAATATTCACAAAGATTGCGGTCTCAAAGAGGAAATTTGTTTCCTTTATTAATAACGAAAATATATTGATATTAAAATATCTGATGTTGTGTAACACATACTGTTTATTAACAATGAATTAAAGAAATTATGCTACCAATGTCTGTATTTTCAAGATTGTAATCGAATTCATCTCCTAATTTTATCTTAAGACGCTACTAAGTGTTCAGCTCCCCAAACTCGCAATAGCTGATATAGTATCGGAAATCGGCAAAACTCGTAAGATATTCGAACTACCGTCCTTTCTAGAGATGAAGACGCCTGTCAGCAGTATTGCCATACATTTAACTCACGTATCTATAGAAAACAGTGCATTTTCTTAAGAGTGATTTCATAAACAAGATACATTCTTGTTGTCATGTACACATGTCTTACAGCTCATATTGATTTTCCGCCTTTGCTGTATTTACTGACGAATGTGCATTTGTTTACTCACGATTGGCCAACCATATATTTCAGTCATTTGCAGTTATAAAGAGAATCGCACTGCCGGCCGAAGTGGCCGTGCGGTTAAAGGCGCTGCAGTCTGGAACCGCAAGACCGCTACGGTCGCAGGTTCGAATCCTGCCTGGGGCATGGATGTTTGTGATGTCCTTAGGTTAGTTAGGTTTAACTAGTTCTAAGTTCTAGGGGACTAATGACCTCGGCAGTTGAGTCCCATAGTGCTCAGAGCCATTTGAACCATTTTTTGAGAATCGCACTCCAAAGTTTGGAGGAGCAGCATCCCTTCAGAGCAGATGTCATTATTATGGAGCATGACTTAAATTTTAATGTGTGTTTCATAATGGCTTATCTGTTGAGCAGTGTAAATACAAATGAACGTTCGCGAATAAAAACAGCTGAGGCGGAAATTTATACGACCTATAAAAATCTTGGGCAGCGGAACCCAAAGTGCAAACATTTATATCCATACATCTCAGTACAATAAAATCGTTCCGATTCCTCGCTATAAAAACTGCTTTGCTTTGTTTATCGTAGATGCTTAGGTGGCAGGACTTACAGCTGCTCTTAAATTTCATTCACTATAATATCGTCATATTACGGGAGCTATATCGCGCTGTGATGAACACAGATGATTTTCTAATTTGTGTCTTAATGTTAGCAGCTGCAAATTATCCAATATTTTCCGACGTAATCGTGATTCATCTGCTGAAGAGATAAGACCACTTTCTGAAATTATGAAAGACATAAACAATGTACTTTTCAGGAAGGTGATTGTCGAGAGTGTAAAAGATATTTCAGCATTCTGGGCGTCAGTGCCAGCTTACCGGTCTTGACGACTGTAATGCCTGACTCGTTCGTCGTTCATCGGTTTTACAAACTACTAGCGAGATGTAAAAACAGTCCGTCCAAGTAGGGAACAGATCAGAGCCGGAGTGAGCAGATGGTGCTATATTTACGTGGAGATGTTTCGGCGTTCTGTGTATAATCACCAGCTTACCGATTTTGACGATAGTAATGCCAGACTTTTTCGTCATTCATTGGTTTCACACACTCCTCAAGACATGTAAGGAGAGTATAAGGAGACAGCCATCTGATGAGAAGCTCAGCGAGTAATGGGTGATATGTTTACGTGGAGACGTTTCGGCAGTGTGAGCGTTGTCGTCAGCTTGCAGATCTTGAAAACAGTAATCGTCTAACTTGTTATTCATTCATAGACTTTAAAAACTGCTGGTGAGGTAAAAAATCAGTCTGTCCAAACACAGAGCCGGAGTGAGCAAATGGTTCTATAATAATGTGGAGATGTTTCGGCATGCTAGGGCTCATCGTCAGTGTACCTATCCTGAAGAAAAAGTTGCTCGAATTCTTCGTCATTCGTTGGCTTCACAGATTGCGGAATAATTAGAAGGGGAGTGAGGGCAAATAGCCATCTGATAAGCGGAGCGAGCAGAAGGTGCTTCGTTTAGGTGGAGACGTTTCGGAGCTGAGGGTACCCTCGTCAGCTTGATTACGATGTTGCCTGCCTTGTTCGTTATTTGTTGTTTCCACAAACTTGTGTAGACGTAGAGTGGCAGACAGCCATGTGATGAGAAGCGGAGCGAGCAGAGGGTGCTGCGTTTAGGTGGAGACGTTTCGGCACTGCGGCGCCGTCGTCAGCTTACCGATCTTGACGACTGGCGGCAGCGCGGCGGCCGCGGCCGCTGCGGCGAGGAGCGCGACGGCGACGGCGAGCGGGCGCATGTCCGCCGGCGCGCATCCCCCTGGCCTGGCAGCTCGCGAGACGCTGTCCTGCGCTGCTCGCGGCGCGACTGGCCCCCACTGCGCCGGCCGCGCCTGCTCTGGCGTCGCGACGCCCTGCCGCCCCCGCCGCCCCCGCCGCCGAAGCTGCGCGCGCAGCGGGGCACGTGGTGAGCCGGGCTGGCGTCTCGGCGCCGGGGCAACGCTCGTTGGCCGTCGGCCGGCCCGGGGCTATGTCTACAGTTTGCGCCCTGTTGACAGAACACAGTGCGTCATCAGGGTGCTACCATTAGCGGACATCCTCCAGGCTGAGTAGTCGCGAACGCTATGGGCGAACTTATTAACTCCTACAAGAGGTGTTCAACAAGTAATGCAACATATTACTATATTTCTGAAAGCAGGTTACTTTAATTCAGGACAGTAACACACAATAAATTGAGGTGACAGAAGTCATGTGCTACCCCTAATTCCTGCCAGACCTCTGTCTTCCTGTTGTATTGCAGCAATTCAACGCGGCGTGGACTCAACAAGTCGCTGGAAGTCCCTCGCAGAAATATTGAGCCATGATGTCGCTATAGGCATCAATAATTGAGGAAGTGTTGACGGTGCAGAAATTTGTGCACGAGCTGGCCTGCCGATTGTCTCCCATAAATGTTCGACGGGATTCATATCGGGCGAACTGGATGGCCAAATCACTCACTGGAATTGTACAGAATGTTCTTCAAATCAACCATGAACAATTATGGCCCGGTGACAGGCCGCATTGTCATCCATAAAAATTATCTTTTGGGAACAAGAAGTCAAGAATGGCTTCAAATGGTCTGCAAGTAGCAGAACACATCCGTTTCCAGTCAATGACCGATTCGGTGGGGCCGGCCGAAGTGGCCGTGCGGTTAAAGGCGCTGCAGTCTGGAACCGCAAGACCGCTACGGTCGCAGGTTCGAATCCTGCCTCGGGCGTGGATGTTTGTGATGTCCTTAGGTTAGTTAGGTTTAACTAGTTCTAAGTTCTAGGGGACTGATGACCTCAGCAGTTGAGTCCCATAGTGCTCAGAGCCATTTGAACCATTTTTTTGATTCGGTGGGTCGAAGGACCCAGTCCATTTCACGTAAACGGAGCCTACACCATTATGTATCCACCAGGAGCTTGTACATTGCGTAATTGGCAACTTTGCTTCATGGCTTCGTAGTGTCTACTCCACACTCGAACCCTACCATCAACTGAAATTTAGATTCGTCTGACCAGGCCACGGTTTTCCAATCTTCTTGCATACGATATGATCAGAGGCGCTGCAGGCGATGTCGTGTTATTAGTAAAGGCACTCGCATCAGTGGTCTGCAACTGTAGCCCCTTAACGCCAAATTTCGTCCCACTGTCTTAACGCATACGTTCGTCGTACTTGCAACATCGATTTCTGTATCTGTTTCACAGAGTATTGCTCGTCTGTTAGCAGTGACAAATCTACGCCAACGCCTCTGCCCTTGGTCGTTAAGTGAAGGCTTTCGGCCACTGAGTTGTCCGTGGTAAGTGGCAATGACTGATATTTCGTTATTTCGGCACACTCTTGAAACCGTGGCTGTCTCAATATTTAATTCACTACTGAACCTTTTGACACGAGTCACCTGACAGTTCTACTAATGAACTGCCCTTTTACACCTTGTCTGCAACATATTACTGCCATCTATATATGTGTATATCCTCGTTCGACGACTATCACCTCAGTGCACTGTGGCCCACTCGTCGGGACACTAAATACTAATTTTCAACATAATCTCCGTTCCATGCAACAGCCTTACTCCACCTTACTGGCAAGGCCTGTATGCCCACGTGGTACGTGTCTGCTTGTCGACGTCGGAGCCAACGTTTTGTTGAATCAATAACCTCTGCATCATCCAAGTACTGCTTCCTGTGGAGTGCCAACTTCATAGGATCGAACATCGATCACCTCGAATGAGAGTTTCTGCACGTTCAAACATGCGGCAGTCAGGCCTGTGCTGCGTTCTCCTGCATACGTGAGGTCACATAGGTTTGCGCGAATTTGTTGCGAAGATGCTATATGCTTCCCTCAAAGACAGGGGCTGAATCTGGAATATTGCACAATGTACCACAACAAATTCCATATTTTTGTCAACCGAAATTGGGCGAGAAAAGAAATATGTGGCTTTACTTATTGAACGTCCTCCGTAATAGTGAGACAAACTACCAAATTTCGTAGATTTTAAACAGTTGCGTTAATGTTAAATGACAATAGAAATTTGGGAAAAAATGTTGTCGAACTGAGTCGGGGTATTAGCTTCAGAAATGAGACGTCATAAGATACTGACGAGTTTTATTACATGGCCAGCAAAATAACTGACGACGGCAGAAGTGAAGAAGTTATGAAATACAGTCTCGCGACAGCTAAAAATGCTTTACTTAACAACCACGTTACTATCAAATAAAAGTGTCAGGAAATATTTTCTGAAAGCATTTCGGTCTGCTATTTAAAAGGGCATATCTATCTCCCTGTAGCGACTATTATAAAATTTTTAATTACCTTTTTTGCCATATACCATGGTCTCATTTAAATTCACTTAGCCGGCCGCGGTGGCCGTACGGTTCTAGGCGCTGCAGTCCGGAACAGCGGGACTGCTACGGTCGCAGATTCGAATCCTGCCTCGGGCATGGATGTGTGTGCTGTCCTTAGGTTAGTTAGGTTTAAGTAGTTCTATGTTCTAGGGGATTGATGACCTAAAATGTTAAGTCCCATAGTGCTCGGAGTCATTTGAACCATTTGAAATTCACTTACCTCCAAAAAGGGATGGGAGAGATTACTCATACGTTAGATTCTCCCTCACTGTGAGTGCAATACCTCACAAGCCAATAGCAGACCTTTATCAGGGGCAGAAGTTTAGAAAACCAGTCATTTTGAATTGCGCAGTGAGTATCGCCATGGTCTTGCTACAGTTACGCTCACACATTGGTATTATTACAAGTTCACTTCTGTTAAACTTCAGACCAGTCTTTCCTTTCCTGAGAATCAGCCTGCAAACATAACTGCTGCAATAATTTGAATGATTTCATTAATAATCTTTTCGAGAATTACAAAAGGAGGTGGTAAATGTAGAGGTTGTGAGCAATAGCAGAGCATACACGAGTTCATGTGGAAGTTAAATACAATCAACTTTTTTTTTATTTCACAAGCGCTGCTGACCAGATGTGGGTAGAATATTATGTACAGCCCGTTGACACACACTGGCGTTGTTAGTTACTTTCTTGACCGTAATTATCAGTGTAGATACCCACAAAGGAATCAGAATCCAGACTCTAGGAACCTCTAAGTTGTAGCGTATTGGCCATATTTGGTCAAAAAGTTCGCCAGAGCAGAAATGGTTCAAATGGCTCTGAGCACTATGGGACTTAACATCTGAGGTCATGAGTCCCCTAGAACGTAGAACTACTTAAACCTAACTAACCTAAGAACATCACACACATCCATGCCCGAGGCAGGATTCGAACCTGCGATCATAGCGGTCGCGCGGTTACAGACTGAAGCGCCTATAACCGGTCGGCCACAACGGCCGGCGCCAGAGCAGAAATGAGTTGAAACAGAGCCAGCTACAGGCAGGCAAGAGTGTTATGTATTGTGAAGCAAAACACGGACGAGAGGCTGGGTGTGGTTTAGCAACAGTTGATGCTGCAATGTGCTAGCGGAAGGACAGATGGCTTAACATACCTGCCACTGTTTAGAGTATGTTCCTTAAGTGCTAAACGTACTCAGTTCAGGATATATAAGTATTCAGCCATTCGTGCACTAAAAAATTCTCGTCTCAGTATCACAGCCTACACCATGAGCCTGTGACACCCAGAGTAACATCCTGGAATGCAGTATGGGGTCAGCTGTTCGACCACAGGACAGGTTAGCCTGCTCTTGGTCACATAATTAGCCACTGGCGCACCACCGAGTTGCCCCCTCGCTGGAGGGCGGTCACAGCTGCCTCCACAGCACTGTCAGCTGCCCTGCTATGTTGTCATGACGGTCGCAGCCAGAGACGTCACCGACAGCGGAATTCGAGTGATGCTGTACCCAGCCCCTCTCTCTGCGGTTTAGGAATGCCAGACGTCTATTGTTTTGCACGAAAAGGAACTGGACACCTCCACCAAGCTGTTCCCGATGTACTATGGCCGAGGTCTGGAATGAAGAAATTAACGAATCTGCTGTTGTCCTGACGTAAAATTTCACTACCCATGGTTGAAATCCACAGGTCATCTAACAAAGTGAAGAATAATTCTGTTCTAAAATTCACGTAAACAACCGCTCAAAAGAAATTATGGTCATCTGCTCACTACACCGGACTGTGGACTTCATGATCTGAAAGAGTGTAGCTATAGTGGATGGCAGTAAAGTTTTGAGCCTTCCACAAAAATAATTTAATTTCATAGGGTCTGGTTACTGAAATACCTTCATAAATACAGACGTTCGGTATCCTCAGGAAATTTGCACTGTCGAATGGAACCGCACTGCACCAAACACCCAAGCCTTTAGTTTCACGTATGTTGTCGGCCGACATCAAGGACCAGCTCATACTAGTTTGTAGGAAACCACGACATAAGAATGCTACTCATAAATAGGTGATAACGATTACTCACCATGGAATCTCACCATCGCACCCCTCTCAGATTTAGTTATAAGTTGGCACAGTGGATAGTCCTTGAAAAACTGAACACAAATCAATCGAGAAAACCGGAAGAAGTTGTGTGGAACTATGAAAAAAAAAGGAAAATATAGAAACTGAGTAGTCCATGCGCAGGATACGCAACATCAAGGACAGTGTAACGTAGGGAGCGCCGTGGTCCCGTGGTTAGCGTGAGCAACTGCCGAGCGACGGGTCCTTGGTTCAAGTCTTCCCTAGAGTGAAAAGTTTACATTCTTCGTTTTCGCAAAGCTATGATCTATCCGTTTGTTCATTGACGTCTCTGTTCACTGTAATAAGTTCAGTGTCTGTGTTTTGCGACCGCACCGCAAAACCGTGCGATTAGTAGACGAAAGGCCGTGCCTCTCCAATGGGAAACGAAAACATTTGATCGATTCCCCCACAGAAAAACATCTCTGATGTATTCTATACGACACTGGAAAGGAATATGTTGTCGACCCACCTAACTTGTACACTTGGCAAATGGGTAAAAAGATTCTTCTACCTTGCCCTATTTAGGTTTTCTTGTGGATGTGATAATCACTTCCAAAAAGTGATGAAAACATAAGAGTTTGTCACATAAACTGCAACAAATGAATGCAACAGTTTCACAGTCGCACAGTTTTCCCTGTGCTCTGTCAAAACATATGTTTTTGACGTTTTGAAATTTTTCCGTTTGTAGACCGCCAAATCCTGCATATGTCCAAGCAAATCTGAACATGTCCTGGAATTTTGGAGAGCGAAGTTGATTATATGTGAGTGCCTGAACTCTGATAATTGACACAAGATCACGTAAACAATACTCCTCCGTGTAACTGTGCAACTTCGTAAAATAATTGTCTGAAAATTAAAATCTCCACTCGAAGGATGACTTAAACCAAGGACTTCTCGAGCCGCTGCTGTTCGCGCTAACCACGGGACCACGGAGCTCTCAAGCTCACAGTACCCTTGATGTTGCCTATCTTGCGCATGGACTACTCAGTTTGTATATTTTGCTTATTTTTTTCATAGTTCCACACAACTTCTTCCTGTTTACTCGAGTGATCTGTGTTCAGTTTTTCAAGGCCTATCCACTGTGCCAACTTATAACTAAATCTGAGGGGGGTGCGATGGGGAGGTTTCCTTGTCAGCAGATTAGTTATGAACTTTTCGCAACTTAGAACATTGCACTGGGACCACCCCTCAAGTCATATGAGAGCGATATTACTAAAATTTCATTGAAATTACTAACTTCAACGAGTTTACAGCTTCGCGAACTCGTGCATATTAATTATTGTACTCGGAGGAAATAATTAAAGCTAAAACAAATGTGTTCAATGCACATGTTCAGATCTGGACCAGACGCGAAGCACAATTGCAGGTACAATCAGTTCACTGACATTTAAACAAATAGTACCACAGTTGAAGCCAAGAAAAGTTTCTGAACACGTAATTCGTAAGTGAGTAGTTCCGTAACAGTATCCGACATTGAAACTTCATGAAGCAAGCTGAACATATCTCAGAACTATGTTATGAAGAACAGTGATACACACGGGGCAGCTCCGGGACTGACTTGAACAGCAGCCAATATTCGCCCGTTGCAGAGCACAACTCGTTCTTTCAGCGTGGCGGGGGATGGTTTCCGTTGCAGGACCTAGCCAAAAGTGCAGGAACTAAAATAGCGGGAAACCTCCGAATCGACAGCAAGCTAGCAGAAGTTTTGTTACTTTATGTGACTTTTTTTTTTTTACTTTATTGTTATTTTAAAACCTGTACAATTCAGGTAGGCTGGCAGCGGCACACTACGCCGCTCTTCAGCCATAGCGGTTTACAAGAGTATAAAACATGGTGAATGACAATGAACAGAGTGACGGGCTTTATGTGACATAAACTGTGGAATGATATGCTCACTCACGAGACGACTAAAGAAGGTAACAGAGAGATGCTATGCGTCAAAACACGATGACAGAGTCGAAATTTCGTAAATAATTATGTTTTATGAAACTATTTATAATTCATTGTATTAAGCAGGGTGGTCCATTGATCGTGACCGGACAAATACTTCAGGAAATAAACGTCAAACGAAACTTCTCTAGCTTGAAGGGGGAAACCAGATGGCGTTATGGTTGGCCCGCTAGATGGCACTGCCATAGGTCAAACAGATATCAACTGCGTTTTTTTAAAATAGGAATCCCCCATTTTTATTACATATTCGTGTAATACGTAAAGAAATACGAATGTTTTAGTTGGACCACTTTTATCGCTTTGTTGTAGATGGCGCTGTAATAGCCACAAACATGTAGCTCACAATTCTAGGCGAACAGTTGGTAACAGGTAGGTTTTTTAAATTAAAATACAGAACGTAGGTACGTTTGAACATTTTATTTCGGTTGTTCAAATGTGATACATGTGCCTTTGTGAACTATCATTTCTGAGACCGCATGCTATTACTGTATGATTACCTGTAAATACCACATTAATGCAATCCGTCAACTTCAATGCATCTGGCAACACGTGTAACGACATTCCTCTCGACAGCGAGTAGTTCGCCTTCCGTAATGTTCGCACATGCATTGACAATGCGCTGACGCATGTCGTCAGGCGTTGTCAGTGGATCATGATAGCATATATCGTTCACGTTTCCCCACAGGAAGAAATCCGGGGACGACCAATCCACCTGTCATGAAATATGCTATTGAACACCGCTTCAACCACACGCGAGCTATGTGCCGGACATCCGTCATGTTGGAAGTACACACCATTTTGCCATGCAGTGAATCATCTTGTACTAACATCGGTAGAACATTACGTAGGAAATCAGCATACATTGCACCATTTAGATTGTCATCGATAAATTGGGGGCCAATTATCCTCCCTCCCATAATGCTGCACCACACATTAACCCGCCAAGGTCACTGATGGTCCACTTGTCGTAGTGCATATTATGACGGTTTACGTTACCGCTGTTGGTTAATGACGCTTCGTCGCTAAATAGAACGCGTGCAAATAATCTGTCATCGTCCCGTAATTTCTCTTGTGCCCAGTGACAGAACTGTACACGACGTTCAAAGTCGTCGCCATGCAATTCCTGGTGCATAGAAATATGGTACGGGTGCAATCGATGTTGATGTAGCATTCTCAACACCGACGTCTTTGAGATTCCCGATTCTCGAGCAATTTGTCTGCTACTGATGTTCGGATTAGCCGTGAAAGCAGCAAAAACACCTACTTGGTCATCATAATTAGTTGCAGATCGTGGTTGACGTTTCACATGTGGCTGAACACTTCCTGTTTCCTTAATTAACGTAGCTATCCAGCGAACGGTCCGGACCCTTAGATGATGTCGTCCAGGATACCGAGCAGCAAACATAGCACACGCCCGTTGGGCATTTTGATCACAATAGGCATACATCAACACGATATCGGCCTTTTCCGCAATTTATAAATAGTCCATTTTAACACGGGTAATGTATCACGAAGTATATACTGGCGCAATGTTACGTGATACCACGTACTTATACGTTTGTGACTATTACAGCGCCATCTATCACAAAGCGAAGAAAGTGTTCCAACTAAAAAATTCATATTTCTTTACGTACTACCCGAATATGTAATAAAAATGGGGGTCCCTATCTAAAAAACCGCATTTGATAACCGTTTGACCTAGCGGACCAACCATAGCGTCATCTGGTTTCCCCCTTCAAGCTAGACAAGTTTCGTTCTTTGTAGTGTTTTCGTTCGATGTATATTTCGTGAGATATTTGGCCCGATCACTACCGAGGGACCATCTTGTATATAAGATTTTGCACACTTCTCAACTACAGTGAAGCTTCTAATTAATTATTCTAGCATATAAATTGTACGTATAAAGTGCACACAGCGTGCATATTATCAAATACTAATAGAAACATATAGACGATTCGAGGGATGGATTCTCTCACTTCCTCATCGAGGACTCGCACTGCCTGGGCTACTCTCAGGGTGTATCTTCGACGTGGAAGAGCCCCAACCGTGCCTGTCGCGTTGTTGCCCGCCTGCACGCCGTCACTGCCGCCCGCCGCCGCCGCCGCCGCCGCCGCCGCCGCCGCCGCCGTCTCTTGGTGCTCGCCGCTTCTTCTGCCGCCGTCTCTCGGTGCTCGCCGCTTCTGCCGCCGCCGCTGCCGCCGTCTCTCGGTGTTCGCTGCCGCCTGCAATCATGGACGCCCCAACTACCACCATCATCTACACCTCCCCTTCACCTGCCTCCACTGTAACGTTATGGAGTGCTTCCTCTGCGATTAACCCGTCTCATCCGCCTCCCCTACTCACCGTCTCCTCCCCATCTATCTCCTCTCCATCACTGTATCCCCACCTGTATGTCACTCCAGCTCCTACACCTGCTACTACACCTGCTGCTGCTCCTGCTCCTGCCTCTGCCCCTGCTCCCACCCCCCATACAGCTCCTGTCGCCCGCCGAGACGACTTTCCCACTCTCCCCCCTACAACTACCCTTGCTTCCCCTGCCCGAGTCACCGCCCGCCGCGCCACAGTCGCCGCCACAGAGCGCCCTACCCTCTCATCCGGTGCTACTGCCTCACAGGAGGGCCCCATCCATCCAGCCCCTCATCCCTCCTCCCAGTGAACACCCGCCAAAAAACCTTCCGAACGGCCCAGTGGGGACCTCTCCTCTACTCCCTCATCCTAAAAGCCACTGCCCACCCCACCTCCCACTGACCCTGCTGTGGATACCACCCCACCCCCCTCATCTCCAGTCCCCTCCCTGTATACCTTTGTCCTAGCCAACCCTGATCTGAAATTCCTGGATGCCCGCACCCTCACCCTTCAAATCCGGAAGTACATCCCTAGTGCACCCATCACCCAACTTATCCCTCGCAGAGACTCTGTTCTCATCAAGTCTCCGTCTCCATCCTTCCATACTGATCTCCTCCGGCGCCTTCCCCGCATCACCTTTGGGCCCCACGCGTCCCTCACCCCATTACTTACATCCTCCTCTCCTCGTCAGAACCAACTGCCTCGTCGTCTGCCGACCCTCACCACCGTCATCACAGAACTCAGCCCTGTGGTCACAGAGGCTGAGGTGTTGGCAGAACTGAATGCCCACCCCGCCCTGGAAGTCCGCTCCGCCCGCCGTATTTACAACTCCTCTGGCCCTACTTTTCTCATGCGTATCTTTACAGAGTCCACCTCCTCCATCGACCACCTCCTCACGCAGGGAGCCCTGATTTTCAACCGCCGCCACCCTGTTGACCCGTCCTGCTCCTCTCCTCAATCCTACCGCTGCCATCACTGTCTTCTGTACAACAACCACCTCACCCAAAACTGCAAGAACCCACCCACCTGCCCCCATTGGAAAGCCTCCCACTTCCTTAAACAGTGTCCCAACCTCGCCTCCCTCCCGTCCTGCAACACCTGCAATGAACCTCACCCCACCTATTCTTCCAAATGGGAAGCCAAGCCCCCTGCCACCAACCCTGAACTCACTGTCCCCGTTCGCCCCATTGACCAACCCATCCACCCTAACAATTCCCTCCACCCTCCCCCTACAGCAGAAGACATCATCCGGTTCCTCACCATTGTCTTGCAGAACATCCACCCCTTCCAGCGCCCCCACACACTCCAGCAGATTTCCCTTGCCGCCCACTCTGTTTTCCACTTAAACACCTGCCCCACATACTCCCACAACCAGGCCCACTTTACCTTCACCCTCCTAGACACCCTCGTTTAAGCCCCTCTCTCCCCTTCCCACAACCTTCCCACCTCCAACCTCCTGGCGCGTCAACAGTATCGTCTCCTCTACCTCAACATTCGCTCCTTCCCTGCAAACAAATACCTCTTCATGCATACCCTCTCCCAGCACCAGGTTGACTCCTTCATCCTTAATGAAACCTTCCTCCAACCCCACCATGTTGTCCACACATCCCATGATCTCCTTCACCGCACTGACAATCCCCTTCCCCTAGCCCGAGGCGGGGTCGCTATAGGCATCTCCCTGTCCGGCCACAACCCCTCCTCAATGACCTGACCAAACACCTTCTCCTCAGCCTATTTTTCTCTCCCTCACCGTCACCTGTGCCACTATCTATATCCGCCCCACAGCTCCTCTCCCGTTTGACTTCATTTCCCATGTTGACCGTATCTTCTCCACCTATGTGATCGCTGCTGACCTCAACATCCACTGCCGTGACCCTGCCATCCTTCGGCGGTGGCATCAGTTCCTTGCCACCCTCCATGGTGACCTTGTTCCTCTCCCACATCACACCCATCCTGAAAGTAACTCCACCCCCGATGTTATCCCCGCTTCCCCCAACCTCTTTGGTCGCATTGCCATTGATGTCCTCGACCTGCTGGTAGTGACCATTTTCTTGTCCTTCTCACCATTTCCTCTACCTGTCCCGCCACTGCAGCCAACTGCCCAGCTGCCCCTCCCAAGTCTGTCCATGACTACCACCATGCCAATTCGGATGCCTACTGGGAATCCATTGCCTTACAGGTCGAAAGCCACCCCCTCTCCTTTCACCACCCAGATGACATCACCCATGCCTCTTCCTTCCATCAGAAGATCATCACTGATGCTGTGGAGGCTCATGTCCCTACCAAACTCATCAACCGTCAATGCTCTATGCTTCCTCAACAGGCCGTCCTTCTTCTGCGTGAATCCCGCAGGCTCTACCGCTCCTTCCTCCGCACTCGTGACCAGGATACTCTCACCCGCCACCGGCAATTATTGCGCCATATCCGGAACCTCCTTACAGCAAAGAAACGCCGGGACTGGCGCCAGACATGCACACACCTAAACTCCACCCTCCCTGTCAACTCCTACAAGTACTGGTCGGCCATCCACCGCCTTACTGGTAGCTATCCCACCTTTCCTGACAACCTCAGTAAGACTAACCATTTTGCTTCCCACCTATCTGAGGTCTTCTCCATTCCTGACGATCCCCGTTTTGATTACTCCCTCTTCCCCACCGTCCTTGACTGCACTGACACCTCTGTCCCCCCGCTCGCCCCTAACTTCCAGTACTTCAGTACTTGGATCGGTTACCCCCCTCAGACGTCAACACTCCCTTCACCACACAAGACATCACACTCGTCCTTCGCTCCAAACGCAACACCGCCCCTGGTCATGACGGCGTCACCTACCGGCACCTCAAGGAACCCCCTCCATCCTTCCTGTCTGTCCTTGCTACCCTGTACAGTGTCCTCCTCTCCACTGGATTTTACCCCGACCTGTGGAAGACTTCCCGTGTCCTGCTGTTCCCTAAACCTAACAAACCCCCCTCTGATACCTCTTCCTATCATCCAATCTACCTCACCTCCATGTTCAGTAAGGTCTTTGAGGCCATCCTCTGTTGCCGTATTCACCGCCACCTTAGCCAGCACCGCCTCCCCTCTTACCCAATGTGGCTTCCGGCCTTCCTTCTCCACCGACGACCAGCTCCTTCACCTTACCAATCTTCTCTCCCTCCAACTTAACTCCCGTCGCTCCGCTATCTTTGTTTCCCTTGATCTCCAGAACGCCTATGACTGTGTCTGGCATCCCGGGCTCCTCTTCAAACTTCAGACCTATGCTCTCTCCATCAACTTCGTCCATCTCGTTGCTTCCTTCCTCTCCCATTGTCCCTCCTATGTGACTATCCACAATTCCCACTCCTGTACTTTCTACCCCTCTGCCGGCGTGCCCCAAGGTTCTGTCCTTTCCCCTCTCCTATAACTCCTGTATACTTCTGATATGCCCAAACCTCCCCCTCCTGTTCATCTTCTCCAGCTCGCTGATGAGACCGCCTTCCTAGCCCTTCATCCTGCCCTTCAACGGTCCCAACGTACCCTCCAAACCCACCTTGACCAATTCACTGCTTGGTGCAACCAGTGGTTCTTCCGTGTTAATCCCTCCAAGACCCAGGCGATCATCATAGGCCGCACCACCCGCTCCTTCTGCCTCCATGATCTATGGCCATGATTTATGGCCGTCCTATCCACCTCACTCCTACCCTCTAATACCTTGGCCTCACACTCGACCGCCACCTCACCTGGACTCCCCATCTCCTTACCATCCAAAACAAAGCTCACAACCGCCTCCGCCTCCTGAAACTCCTCTCTGGCCGGACGTGGGGTCTGCATCCTTCGACCATCGTTCACACCTACAGATCCTTGATCTGCCCCATCCTCTGTTATGCCAGCGTTGCTTGGATTTCCGTCCCTTCCCAGTTCTATAAAGCCCTCCAAATCCTCGAATGCACTCCACCTTGCCTTCCACATCCGCCTTCCGTCCCCCACGCACATCCTCTATGACCTCATCCCCTTCCCCCACCTTCTCCTTTTCCTCGGACACATCCGCACGCTATATATTGTCCGCCGCCTTGATCCCCCTCACCCCCTGGTTTCTCCCATCCTCTCCACCCCCAACCAGTTGCCGCGCCTTTACCATTGTGTCCCACCCTCTCTCCATCTCCACACCCTCCATCTCCTTTCCCAACACAACTTCCACCATTTACCCCTCCCGGATGATGAGCTTCGCCCTGGCATCTACCCTTCCTACCAGCTCTATCTTCCTGCCTCCTCAGGGCTCCCTCTCCTCCCTCTCCCTCCTCCTGATCAGCTTCCCCATCCTACTCCCCATCCATCTCTTGTGCCTCCTTTCAGCGTGTCTGCACTCCATCCTGCCCTGTCTTCCCTCTTCCTCTCCCACCTCACATGTCTTCTGCCTCTTTATGAACCCACTGATGCCCCCCCTCTCTTCGTCCCACCGCTTCTGCAGCTGCCCCATACTCTCCCCTCATTTTCCATCCTCTCTGACCTTTTCCCTCGGCAGGTCCCACCTGGCAGTTTTATTCTTTGTCGTGTGTGCTCCAAGTGAGTTTTAAGTGTGTTGTTCCGGAGTGTTTTTACTACTGTGGCCGACTTTTAACCTGTGCCTGCGCATTCAGTGTCTTCTCTGTGTTTTAAGAATCGCCAACTGTGTTTTTTTTAACATTCTGGTGGCTTTTTTAACTGTCCCCCATGAACCGCTCCATGGCAGTGTATATTTTAGCTCCATATTCTCCCCTTACTCTGTTTTATGTTCCCCTTTTTTAACTCCTTATGTATGTATCATTTTATTCTTGTTTTAGTTGTAGTGTCACTCGGCTGAAGAGCGGCGGATTGTGCCACTGACACCCCTCACAATAAAGAAAAGAAAAACATTTAGACTAAGCAGCAGCCATTTATGAGAAAAGTTCGACATAAGCGTATCACTTGTACGCTTTATTGATCTACAACGAAATATTTAACTCCTATGTTGGTTATCGTAGTATGCATAATCTCTCGAAAAAACCAAGCGTAATGAATTTCCAATATGTGTAAGAGTTCACGGACTCAGTGTACTTCAAAATCAAATATTTTTGTATGTCAGTTGTCTATATTATCTACTAAAACACTGGCTGCTCCCCTATTGGCATTATTTAAATGAATTATAAGTTAGTATACGACAAAATCTCGATCTGAGCACCACTTACGAAATTCTTCGAAATACATAACAATTGGTAGAACAAGGGCGCTACTCAGACCTAGCTTACAACTAAAAATTCAGTGGGGAATCCGCTGTTAAATGTAGAGAAGAGAGCGAATTGGTGGAATGAGTGAATTGGTGGCTTCTATGAGGGGGAGAACTTGTCTGATGATGTGATAGAAGAAGAAACAGGAGTCGATGGAAGAGATAGGGGTTCGAGAATTATTGTCAGAATTAATAAAATAACGTAGAAGGGTTAACGTTCTATCAGAATTTCTAAAATTACTGGGGGAAGTGGCAACAAAACGACTATTCATGTTGGTGTGTAGAACGTATGAAACTGCTGATATACTCAGGCTTTCGGTAGAACATCATCCAAACAATTCCGAAGATCTCAAGAGAAGATAAGTGCCAGAATTATAGCACAATCACTTTAAAAAACTCGTGAATGCAAGTTTCTGACAATAATAATACATAGAAGAAAGGAAAAGGAGACTGAGGATCTGTTAGACTACGATATACTTGGCTTCAGGAAATTAATAGGCACCAGAGGGGTGGTTCTAACGTTACGTTTGAAAATGGAAGCAAGACTAAAGGAACATGTGGACGCGTTCTCAGAATATGTTGACCTAGAAGAAGAGTTCGACAATGTCAAATATTTCAAGGTGTTCGAAATTCTGAAAAAAATACGAGTTAGCAGCAGGGAAAGAGGGGTAATATATAATATGTAAAAGAAACAAGAGGGAATAATAAGAGTGGAAGACCAAGAGTGAAATGATCGTTTTAAGACAGGGATGTAGTCTTTCAACCCAACTATTCAAGCTTTACATCGAAGAAGCAGTGAAGGAAATAAAAGAAAAATTCAAGAGTGGAATTAAAATTTTAGTAAAGGATAAGATTCACTGCTGACGTTACTAACCTCAGTGAAAGTGAAAGAGACTTCCAGGATACGATAACGGAATGAATAGTGTAGTTAGTGCAGAATATGGATTGAGAGCAAATCAAAGGTAGACGAAAGTAATGATAAGTAGTAGAAATGAGAACAGCGAGAAATTTAACATCAGAATTGCGGACCACGAAGTAGACGAAGTTAATGAATTCTGTCACCCAGGCTATAAAATAACTCATGATGGAAGGGGCGAGGAGGATACAGAAGTAGACTAGCAGTGGCAAAGAGGGCATTCTTTGGCAAAGACAATTGTACCAGTATTAAATACAAACCTTAATTTGAGAAATGTAGAGTGTTTGGAGCACAGCATTGTATAGTACTGAAACATGGGCGGAGGGAAAACCGGAGCAGAAGGGAATCGAAGCAATTGAGATGTGCTACTATAGAAGAATGTAGAAAATTTGCTGGACTGATAAGATAAGGAACGGAGATATTCGGTGCAGAATCGGCGATGAAAATAATATATGGAAAACACTGGCGAGAAGAAGGGACAGGTTAATAGGGCATCTGTCAAAACACCAGGAAACACCTGCTGTGCTGGTAGAGAGAACTGTAGGGGAAAAAAGAAAAAGGAAAGGTTATTCTGCTGCAAGACATATACACAATTTCTAACTTTGATACCTGACTTAACGTTCTCAAATTTTTAACGTAAGATTCTATCTCCTAAAGAGTAATTAATGGCAGCATTTAAAAAATTTATTTTCGGTCTAAAATTAGTTGAAAAAATTAGTGTCGCCCTGGAAGCCCGTAGATAGGCAACTAGAAACCGAAATTTGGTGACTGATTGTCCGTTTTAGTAACACACACTGGTGTCCTATATAGAGGCAACAAACTGTTATTTCCCCGTCCTGTGTCTAATTCACGATATAATCATACAAACTGTCAACAGATGTCGCTACGATCATGTTCTGCACTGAAGATGGGATTCCAATCACCGTGAATATCACCAGCAACGACGTTAGGGTACCTATTAATTGGAGTGGTTTTTGCAGGGTAGTCCCACATCCACGAACGCTACGTACACAGTCACACACGGTGCACTATGGCATAGAGAAGATGCCTATAGACTCTCTGCCGTGGAGGGCCATAGGATGGTTAAAAGCAGGAGAATCGCAAATTGATGTGGCCCGATGGCTTAGAAGTTATTTTGGAAAGGGAAGATATTGCACACATGCTGTGGCCTGCTCACACTCCCGATTTGAAGTCCATAAACCATGTCTGGGATGCACTACGGGGATGGGTTGCATCCATCAACCAGCCTCCAAGACTTGTGACCAGCTCTGCGGGAAGAGTAGGCGTTGTTGTGTCAACATGATATTGATCACACCATTCACAGCGCTTCCCATCGTTTTCAGGCCTGTATTGACGCCACAGATGGTCACACCACATACTGAGCACATTAAGCAGTTGTCAGAATGTGTGTGCGAATCCCTTAAGATGGAAAAAAAACGAAGAAAATTTTTTTTCCGTTATGAATGTTGCAGCTGATTACGATCTGTACTCTTTACAGTGTTTCTGGTGTACTGTCACCTATTTGTACTGTTTTGTCGCAAAATAATCGCAACCTTCCAAAATTTCCCTATGTTGCTTTAATTTTGGACAGTAGCGTAGACATTAAACATTGCCATAAATTAAATAAGTGATAGAGATAAGAAAAGCCCAAGGAGCGACTGGGTATTGAAAGACAGAATGCTGATTTTAGATATGCGTAGATGTTATATTATAATGTCCACATTAATGGTAATTAAAGCTACAGATTGCATGTTAACGATCGAAGAGGGCGAATGCAGTCTTGGGTAGTAAAATGATATTTTGAGCTTGTGTTAAAATATAAGAAACGTCCCTAAGTGTTTTAACAGTTTGAACAGATATGCAAATCGAACAGAGAAGTGTAGGTTACCCTGAATTTTTACTAACGTCACAACTCTTCTGACCAAACACTGCATCACATCTCAAAGAAATTACAGTGCCACGTCACTTGTAGTCTTTATTCTAGGGGAGTGCCACATAAAACAGTTTATCCTGCAGTTGCTGCGCAGTTTCAGTTTGGGCGCCATCTCGCATACCATCACAGTTGACAAGAAAAAAAAAAAAAAAACATGGAAATAACTGTGTGGCGCGCATTTTTCTACTCTAAACAGTACACCATCATCTTGGTGAAAGAACGCTTCCAGGACGTATCGCCGGCTTTGAAATTTGCCTCATTTGTTATATAGTGCTGCAAAAAGGCACCTTCCGCCGCACATAATTTGAGGGTTGTGGAGTATGGATGTGGAAGTAGATGTAGTGTAGATATAGAAGAATGTTTCAGCAAGATTACTTGCTTCCACGAATAGTGCGAAAATGAGACTGAAGCCCTGATGTTCATAACTGCTCTGCATCAGAACAAATATGTTTTCTTTTGAGAGAAGAACTAGGAAAGTAATTTCGGTAAGTGTCGGAGCATGAAGTATTACGAATTAAAGAATACACATAACTGAAGAATCTGAAGGTAAAATAGACAAGTTAAGGTCTGGTATACACAATGTCCCTGAACAACGTGTTGGAAGGTTACTGATCATACAGGATCGTAAATTATCTCTGATTGGAAAGTCTAATGAGCAGAGATCGGCTTTACCCTTTATTGAACTAAGCAGTTTATATCTTGCAGCAACAACCTAAGCTCACAATAACTGTTCAAACTGTACAGACACAATGCATACATTAGAACTTAATTCCAGGTTCAAAATAATTTGGCCTCATTATTTTCATGCATTGTGTGTAATAGTGATGCAAATCGTTCACCAGTAACCTCCGCACTATGTTCTTCCGAGTGCTCATATTTCGTTCATGTCGTAGTGGTTAGTATTAGTAAACCTTGATTCACACAATGGAACACCATGTCTTATTCTACTCTAGGGATAACTTCTGCCAGAGGACGTAGGGCAGCTCCGTATGAATTCTTGACCAAGCTAGTTTCTTTTTCCAACAAGAATGACGCCTGTTGCAAAACATCACTCGGTACATTCGTTCAGCTTCCTTGGAACTACATATTACTGAACCACAGTGATAATGCATGTCCCCAAGTTCCTGTAATGGGTAATGCTCCCAGATCGACATGACATGACCCGCCAATATTGGGCCACCTTAAATCCACCGTACTCACATCGCAGACCAGTAGGTATCTTAGTCACCAGCACTTTCGATATTGCAGGTAGTTGTTTGGTATTAGACATGAGAAGTTTCCTTACACGTTTGTAGGCCACTTTTGTGACGAGTTATTCTGAACAGATGTTTCAGAAAGCACTGATATGTTTTCAAGATATTCTAATCGGTCTACAAGGCTATCCTAAAATAAAATAGCTGGCTATCTGACTTATATACACGTTGTACATAAGTACAAGCGGCTATTATAAGAAGGTCCTAATGAGGAAGAAAATGGAGTTAAAATTTTACTGTCCCAACAACAAAAACATCAGATGGCAAATTGTGAGTGAGACTAGCGCCCTGAGACTTCCGTGCAAACTATTTCATCCTTCCTGGGATTCCAGAATCTCAACAATATTGGCCTGTTGTCGATACAGTACTCAGACTATCCCGAATATACAAAAAGAAACGAGCAGGAGACTTCCCCATTATATGTAGATATAGAGGACGTGATAAAACATTTTTGTTTACTTACTGAAACATGAGTACAACTTACTTTTTATGTTCATATTTAGTAATGTTCGTCTGTTACGCTTCTGATGGATGATGAATACTATGTAGTTTCTAATCCCAAAAAGACAATTTAATGTGACATAATTATAATTTTCAGATTTTGTACTTTACTTGTACTGTGAAACCTTCCTTCTTGCCGAACTGCATGATTCTACGTCAACAGGATGTAACCTATAGGTTTTGATGATAGCGTTTGCGGGTATCAAAATATGTGACTTAATTTGCCGAGTCTTTTGATTGCATTGACTAAGAATCTTAAATTTTCTTCACAGCCAAAGGACTATAAAAGTTAATACGTGACACAAATTTGAACTTGATACACCGATCTGTTCAAGAGAAAAAGGGGTCATAACACACGGACAGACAAAGAGATAGATGAAAAAAGAGAAAAAAGCATTCTTCATGCTATACAAGTAATAAGTAATAATTTTCGCATTTCTTTCTTTACTAATACTGTGAGAACTTGCTTCTTGCCAAATTTCATGATTTCAGGTCACTGGAAAGTACAGTACAGGTTTTTATGGGTGAGTTTTCAAGTATCAAGCCGGCCGAAGTGGCCGTGCGGTTAAAGGCGCTGCAGTCTGGAACCGCAGGACCGCTACGGTCGCAGGTTCGAATCCTGCCTCGGGCATGGATGTTTGTGCTGTCCTTAGGTTAGTTAGGTTTAACTAGTTCTAAGTTCTAGGGGACTAATGACCTCAGCAGTTGAGTCCCATAGTGCTCAGAGCCATTTGAACCATTTTTCAAGTATCAAAGTGTGTGACATAAATGGTCATATCTTTTGATTGAATTGACTTGGTAGCTTAAAATTTTTACACTGACTCGGAGCCATTGACTTTTTTTTTTTTTTTTTAATCATCAGTTTCTGACTGGTTTAATGCGGCCCGCCACCAGTTCCTCTCCATCTCAGAGTAGCGCTTGCAACCTTCATCTTCAATTATTTGCTGAATGTGTTACAGTCTCTGTCTTCCTGTAGAGTTTTCGTTCTCTGCAGCTCCCCCTAATACCACGGAAGTTGTTCCATGATGTCTTGACAGATGTTCTACCGCCCTATACCTTCTTCTTGTCAGTGCGTTCCATATATTCCTTCCCTTGCCAATTCTGCTGAGAACCTCGTCATTCCTTAGATTATTGTCAGGCCAACTAATTTGCAACATTCTTCGGTAGCATCAAATCTCAAATGCTTCGATTCTCTTTTGTTCCGGTTTTCCCACAATCCATGGTTTCCTACCATACAATGCTGTGCTCCAGACGCACATTCTCAGAAATTTCTTCCTCATTTTAAGGCCTATGTTCCATACTAGCTGACTACATCCCTATCTTAGACCTTTTTTTATTCGAGCACATCGTTTTTGGTCTTGTGTTTTTGTTCCTAGTACATATTGTATATTACCCGTATTTCCCTACAGCTTATTCCCATTTTCGTCAAAAATCAAACATTTTGCACCATTGACATTGTGGAATGCTTTTTTCAGGTCCACAAAACCTATGAACGTGTCTCGATTTATCTTTGGTCTTGGTTCCACTATACCTCAACGTCAGAACTGCGTCCTTTGTGCCTTTACTTTTCCTAAAGCCAAACTGATCATCATGTAACGGATCCTCAATTTTCTCTTTCGTTCTTCTGTATTTTATTTTGTCAGAAATTTGGATGCAGGAGATTTTAAGTTGATTGCGTGATAATTGTCACACTTTTAGGCTATTACTATCTTCGGAACTGTGTGAATGGTGATGATCTATTACCAGTCTCAACCATTCTACACACCAACGTATATAGTCGTTTTCTTGCCACTTCCTCCACTAATTTTAGAAATTCTTCTGTTTTAATTTATCTTCTGTTTAATTTCATTTTAAGTCTTCCAAAGCTCATTTAAATTCTAGTTCTAATAGTGGATTCACTATCTTTTGTATATCGACTCCTATTTCTTCTTCTATCATGTCGCCTGGCAATTACTCCCCCTCATAAAGGCACTCAATGTACTCTTTCCACCTATCCGCTGTCTCGTCTTGATTTAACAGTGGAATTCGCATTTCACTCTTGATGTTACTACCCTTCCTTGCTTGACTTTTTTATATGCTAAGTCAGTCTTCCGATAATGATTTATTTCTCGATTTCTTCACATTTTCCGTGTACCCATTTCGTCTTATATTCCCCTCACTTCCTATTTGTTTCGTCCCTAAGTGAACTGACTTTCTATATTTGTGAATTTCTCTAAATATTTTTGTACTACCTCCTTTCATTTATTAACGCATTTCATGCTGCAGACGTCAGAAACGGTGGCTCCAGTGGATTCACCGCCTATACCTCTCATACAGCATGCCCAACTACCCCACTAACAACGGGTTAATTCTGCATAACAAGCGTTGTCCTCTGGGCCAGTCCCCGACGAAAAGCATTCTTAACAGTGGGACAGACAGACAGACAGATAGACAGACGGACTCCAAAGGAGTCATATCAGGGTCTCGTTTCTGCATATTGAGCTACGGAAGTCTAAATACGAGGAAAATAAACAAATAATTCGAAAACGTTGAGTTCCCTTGAACTGTGGTGTTAGACCCAACAGTCACTCGTACGCGGAGTGAGTACCACAGTGACCAGAAACCTTCCAGAATTTATTAAAATGCTTAAGATCTTTGTGTCCGTTCGATTATAAACTTGTATCTAACTCTTCTCAAGATATACGTTGCAGTAACACAGCAAAAAGCGTTACATAGTGTCGTGAGGACGCGACCTCAAATTCATTTTTATGTTCTAGATTTTGGGGAACTTGATTTGAGACATGACGCAATTCACGTTTTTAAGTCTCCTTACATGGGCAATAACGGAAACCTTGGATGTAAGTTATTATAGCTGAAGTTCCTTAAAAGTAACCTGGATGCAATTGTCCATCTAAAGTTTCCCTACTCGTAGATTTGACATTTTACTAGTTACATTTATCATAGAGCTAGTCCCAGGATTTTCTCAATGAATTCACCTACTAAATACAAATATCTTCGAGAACAACGCTCTATTTCCAAGTTCTATAACATTCAACATTTTTGCATATACTACGGCAACTTTAGTAGGTGTGAGACTTCACACTGGATTGCATGTGGTTACTACTGACAAGTATTTTCTGATTCCGAGAAGCAGCGATATCGGCCATTATAATCGCATTTTTTCGTATTATAACGCTTTATAAAGAAGTATAAGCAGCTTCTGTTCAATGAAGGTTGTAGTAGCATTGCTGTCTTCTCAATTCTAGAAGTTTCTCCCGTTATCAACACGAATGCGTCATTTAAGTTCTATGTTAAATACCGGGTGATCAAAAAGTTATTATATATTTGAAAACTAGATAAATCACGGAATAATGTAGATAGAGAGGTACAAATTGACACACATGATTATAATGACATGGGGTTTTATTAGAACAAAAAAAATACAAAAGTTCAAAAAATGTTCTTCATCTGATCAGAATAGCAATAATTAGCATAACAAAGTAAGACAAAGCAAAGATGATGTTCTTTACAGGACATGCTCAATATGTCCACCATCATTCCTCAACAATAGCTGTAGTCGAGGAATAATGTTGAGAACAGCACTGACAAGCACGTCTGGAGTTATGGTGAGGCATTGGCGGCGGATGTTGTCGTTCAGCATCCCTAGAGATGTCGGTCGATCACGATACACTTGCGACTTCAGGTAACCGCAAAGCCAATAATCGCACGGACTGAGGTCTGTGGTCCTAGGAGGCCAAGCGTGACGAAAGCTGAGCACACGATCATCACCAAAAGACGCGCACAAGAGATCTCTCGGACATTTTGTGAACTTTGTTTTTTTTTTGTTCTAATAAAACCCCATGTCAATCGAAGCATGTGTGTCAATTTTTACCTCTCTATCTACATTATTCCGTGGTTTTATTAAGTTTTCAAATGTATACTGACTTTTTGATCACCCGGTATGTTATACGTTGCGTTGTGTTTCTTCCTTTATTTTCGTAAAATTAACTCCTTCCTAATATAGAAGGGGATGTCTTTAAAATGTCTCCATGTTACGACATCGTAAAATAATAAAAATGTTCCTGCACAATTACATATTTTCAAGCGTAATTGCTCAAGAATTTTTTGTTGTTTCAGGAAGTCGTAATTTTGAGGATGAGTAATTTTTCCTCTTAATAAACCGGGTGTGCCGTCTTTTGTGCTATTCTCTCAAGCGTTAAGAATACGTCGAACCATTAGCAGATCCACTGAATATGCATGTAACTGCTTCTCAACTTTTCCTGAAGCCAAGAGAAATTATTCAACTTTAAGAGTATTGTGGGTAATGGGCAGTTGAGATAATCATTCTACTTCTAAAGCAGGGCATTTCTTTCACCACAGATGCGACCGTCCGAGAATTTTGGCCGAGAAGGATTCTGTTTGGAGGAATCTTTCATGTAAAAGTGCTGCACTTAATATGAAAGAACTGAATTAAGTTTTGGCAACAGTGATGAGTAAAACGTGTAGGCATAACGTATTTACTGTTTACACTTGTAAATCTAAAAACATCTGTTTACAATAAACAGAGGCGTTTATTATAAACAATAACTTGGGAAACCAGAACGTATTTGAACAGTTAATAAACTACAATAACTGGCTGAAAATGTCGAATAATTGTTAAATTATACCCAATCAAAGCATACAAGAAAATACGTTCATGTTGTAGCTAAAGGAAGGTACATCCACACTGTTTTTATTTATGAGAAAGTACTTACTTCATACAACACTGAACTTTGTTCACAGCTGTTAGTTACTGTCATATCAACCGTACATATCCTGTAACGATTTTTTTCGGCTCATCATTTTTACTGCATTATTCTCTGTCTTACAACACCATTTACTTCCATAAGATATCACGATGTTGTGATGTTCACTTAAAACCAAGCCATTGTTCTTCTGTTCGACGTTCCTTGAACTGTTGCGTTGCCTGTGATGGGACTGAACGAAGACTGAACCGATGAAAATTTCCTGTGGTTAGATTTTAGATGTCCATATGATACTTACTGGGGCAAAGAGAATCACCAACAAATAGGCAGCAAGGAAGGGGATTGAACACTCAGTAATAGACGCTTGTGAAAACATATTATTCCTGACCAAAGGCGTCGAACACTCTAATACTCAGCTGGTTCGAAATATAACAACGGATCAGGCAAAATGGACTCGAAACGGCAGGATAGTCAATGTGAATTTATACTTTCTGGCATATAGAATTGGTGAAAAGCTGTCCGATCTCCATCTGGGAGGCCGTGTTGAGATACAACTATGTTTCGGCAGGATTCTTACCGATCATCTTCAGGCTGAAATATCATGTTTCCTCACTACTGATTTTCAAGAGAGTATCCAACACTGAAGCGTCAAAAGTTAAGAGATACGTCTCCCATTGCTGCCTGCGGTTATTTCAAAAGGCGTTTCTTGTCTGTTAGCACTGCCCACTCTACGGAAATGCCGCTAGTTTCAAACTTTAAGTGAAGGCCTTCGACCAGTGTTTTGTCCGTGGTGAGAGGTAATGCCTGAAATTTGATATTCTTGGTACACTCTTGACGCTGTAGATCTAGGAATATTAAATGGTTCAAATGGCTCTGAGCACTATGGGACTTAACATCTGAGGTCATCAGTCCCCTAGGCTTAGAATTACTTAAACCTAACTAACCTAAGGACATCACACACATCCATGCCCGAGGCAGGATTCGGACCTGCGACCGTAGCAGCAGTGCGGTTCCGGACTGAAGCACCTAGAACCGCTCGGCCACAACGGCTTGCTGAATATTAAATCTCCTAACGATGTCCGAAATGGAAAGTTGCACATGTTTAGCTTCAACTATCATTCAGCGTTCAAAGTCTGTCAGTTTGTGTCGTGTGGCCATAATCATGTCGGAAACCTTTCCACATCAAACACTTCAGTACCTTGCGTACACGATACCACGGCCATCTTTATGCGCACGTATGGCTACCTCACTTCAATGTATTAGTGCCTAATGTCTGGAATTATATATCGCTGATCAGCCAGTTATTCTGTCACGATTCATGCATGCATCTTAGTCCACTAAAGGTCTACATCAGATGATTAACTCCAGTCGTTAGCCGAAGGACATGCTGCCGAAATCGGCGGTTACGCACTGCAGTGAGACCGAATTGTCGGCGACCCACTGACACGTTTATGTCGATGAAGACTTTTTTTTTTGAATCATCAGTCCTCTTAGCGGAATGACGCAACACTTCACGACTCCCCCTCTTGTGCCACCTTCTGAATCTCAGAGTAGCACGCGCATCCTGCATCCTTATTTCTTTGGTGGGTGTATTCCAACCTCTGCCTTCCACTACACTTTTCACGGTGTACGGATCCCTCCAGTACCACGGGAGCAATTATTTGGTTGCTTTAAAACATGCCCTTTTATCCTGTGTTTTTTTCTTGTTTGTGTATTCCCTATTTTGCTTTCTTCGTCGATTCTACAAAGAAACCCTTCATTCATCACATTATCAGTAAAACTGATTTTCGACGCCACATCTCAAACTCTCCGATTCTCTTCTGCTCCAGTTTTCCCACTAGCCACGATTCACCATCATGCAGTGCCGTGGTTAAATGTACGTTCTCATAAATGGTGATGATGCTGAAGAAGTTCCATACTCCGTAACAGATCGTAGGGGACGATGCGGGAGACCCGCACCGCCGTACTAGGCAAGTTCCTGGTGGAGGTGGTTTGCCATTGCCTTCCTCCGACCGTAATGGGGTGAATGATGATGATGAAGACGACAAACAACACCGTGCTCGGAAAGCAAGAACACTACCGCGAGACCACGAGCTGCTGACGTTCTCATAAATATCTTCCTCAAATTTAGCTCAATCTTTGAAACTAGCAGACTTCTTTTTTTCCAGGAGACCCCTCTCTCTCTGGGCAAGACTGCGATCTGCGTCCTCCTTGCTTCATCCGTTAAGCATTATTTTGTTTACAAGGCAGCAGAATGCTTTAACTTAGTCTACTTTATGGTCAACAATTGTGATGTTAAGTTTACTGCTAACCTCATTTTTACTTTTTCTCAGTACTCGTCTTTCTTCGTTTTATTCCCAATCCATATTAGCCCTATGCTGTCATTAGACTTCTTTCCACTCTGCAGATTATGTAACTCTTCTGCACTTCATTTGAGGATACCGACGTCGTCGGCAATTGCATCTTTGTTATTCTTTTAGACTGCATTTAAATTCTGCATCCGAAGCTTGCTTGTGTTTCCATCATTTCTTCTTCTATGACTCGGTTTTTAAACAAGGGTTGCCCAGAAAGTAACGCACTGCGTTTTTTTCCCAGCCGAAAACAATGCTGCGAATGCGAAACGTTACATATGTATTATTTGAAGACATCTGAGTGAGTGCGCCGAGTTTCCGTCACTTCATACAGATAGCGTAGCTGCAGAACTCTTTCAAAATGGCGTCTGTAGGTGACGTACGTTACAAACAACGTTCCGCAATTGAGTTTCTCAGTGCAGAGAAAGAAAAACTGTGGGGAATATTCACAAACGCTTGTGCAAGGTCTGTGTAGTATCTGCTGTCGACGGAAGTACAATTAGTCGCTGAGCGCGGAGGGTGAGGTCATCAGAAGGCTGTTCGGCTGTTCTCCACGATTTGCTGCGGTCAGGGAGACCATTCACGGCTGTCACACCTGATACACCTGACCTAGCTTCCACGGACTCCCACTTATTTGGGCCGTTAAAGGATGCCATTCGTGGAAAATATTTTGAGGACGATGAGGACGTGATTCACACAGTGAAGTACTGGTTCCGCCGCCAGGATAAGAATTGGTACGGACAGGGCATACACACCCTTGTTTCGTGCTGTAGGAAGGCCACAGAACGGGATGGAGATTGCGTGGAAAAAAGGGTGTGTAAATAAAATACAAGTTTTTCGTGTGTGTAGTTCTCATTTTGTTCAAAAAAGAATTCCTGAGGAAGAAATATGTTGTTCAAATCTGTGTGAAATCTTATGAGACTTAACTGCTAAGGTCATCAGTCCCTTAACCTAAATTATCCTAAAGACAAACACGCACACCCATGCCTCAGGGAGGACCCGAACCTTCGCCGGGATCAGCCGCACAGTGATAAAAGATTCACTAATTACTTTCTGGGTAACACTCTATAAAAGAGTCTTGGAACAAGCAGAGGAAAGAACTGTCGAAAATAGGCTACTGCCATGTCGGTCGCAGCCGGCAAGGGGACTGCATGATCAGAGGCTCCACAAAGTTTCTACGACGAAAGACCACACTTGCCGCCGATGCATAACGCAGCCAGCAGATTACTGCAACCCAACTGCGACAGCCGGGGATTACCGACATTTTCCAGAAGATCCTGTGCGACATACTAGCCGTTGTAAACAGTAGAAATGGGCACGGATAAGTAATAATTAAGGACCCGCAAACCACCCCGTCGTCATTGAACAGCTGGACAGTGGTGTGACGTTGTGTGCCACTCCTCCCAGCTCCACTGACGTGAGCATCCAACCATCACTGCATTTATCGGTAGCAAAAAAAGACCAATGTGCACTGACCACAGGAGCATGGCGTATCGCGAAGTTTCCAGTAGACGCCTCCACCAGCCACCCTCGCTACGGCCAGGAAGTACAGAAACCTGACTATGCAGAGCAGCAACAGAACAGCTGCAGAAAGCGCATCCAGTAGCTGGAGGCCGTCGCTACAGGGTGAGACGTCGTCATATTTTTCGCGCAGCCCTCTAGTGACTGTAAACAAACCTACTTCTGAGAATGGACACAGTGAAGAAGAAGATAGCAGCCGGAACCTTAGATCTTCGGCAGCAGACATATTTGAGTCTGTATGGTTCTTTTCTAATCCTTTGCTGGCCGTTGTGGCCGAGCGGTTCTAGGCGCTTCAGTCCGGAACCGCGCGACTGCTACGGTCACAGATACGAATCCTGTCTCGGGCATGGATGTGTGTGATGTGCTTAGGTTAGTTAGGTTTAAGTAGTTCTAAGTTCTAGGGGACTGATGACCGCAGATGTTAAGTCCCATAGTGCTCAGAGCCATTTGAACCATCTAATCCTTTCTTCGTCCTTTCATTTTTTGGGTATGCTGGTACTTGTGTTGGTTGTAAGGAGGTAATAAGGACAACAAGTTTCAGCTCAGAACGCTATTAAGCCGTTAATAAAGCAAGCAGGTCAGTTACAGGCAGAATTAGGGCAACTAAGGGAGGAAAGGAGTGAACAGAAGCTTCGTTGCGCACATATCATGGATGTCAACATCTCCGCTTGGTTACAACATTTATGGGTAAGTCAGGGCAGGATATCTTCTTAGTTTTGAATAATTTGGTCACAGCTGCTAGGTTGGGAAATTGGAGAAATGAGCAAATTTCGAGTTTAGTCAAGGTAAAACTAGCAGGGGATGCGAGGATGTATGTAATGTTCCATAAAAAGTAAAGGGAACTACAGTTGTCCAATGCCTTCAGGAAAGGGTTGGTAGACATACAGGAGGAAGAATACAGCGATCTATTACCGTGAGCAATTTAACAGTGTCCTTTATGTATCAAAAACATGGGTATCAATAGAGAGTTCCATAGACAGTGTTTACGAAACGAATCAGCTCACAAAGTCATCTTTCAGGAAGCAGAACAGAGAACAGGTGGTACGGTTTTATGCGGGTTACATCCAGAAGTGACTCGAAGAGTTCGGATCGAATTGCCAAAGACTCTAAACGAAGCATTAGAAAAAGCATTAGTACTAGCCAGAACTGATGAAGTCACCAATCCTCAGGAGAAGAGGGTCTATTTTAATATAGGTGTAAATGTTTTAGATGTGGACATTTAAGGAAGATGAAGCATAATTGCAGAGAAAAGCAGTGCCTGATATGTGAATGGTTTGGACATTCCGAGCCGAACAGTAAGGGCAGAAATTCACAAAGGTAAGTAAGACTGGCACCTCGCAGTGAAATGGAGGGGAGGGTGGTGTGTCCATTATATAATGCTCCCAATGAGAGTCAGCACAAACGCAAAGTCAATGGCACACCTTTTTTATTACTGCTTACGTAAAAGTAAAGCTTTGTGAATTTTTTAAGGTACTGGGCCTGCCACACTGGAAATCTAGCTGCGTAGGTGGGGATCACGTAGATCTGCGGTTCAATGGTAGTAGATTTCTAGGTGACAGAATGTAACTTCAGGTTTGACACAGAAGTTCTTCCCATGGTCAGCAGTATCTATGAGACCATTCTCAGTTTACATTTCATGATTGCACATCGCTCCAGAGTAGACTTGGAACGGCATGTAGTTTAACTGAATGCAGTATTGCTTCATCTTGGCTCTACAGTAAGACTAACATCACTGTCACACGGTTCACCTCTATGCCAGGGGCGGCCATCTGAATTGTGTGTAAAGTCCCACGAAATCAACCCGAGGGATCTTGTAGAGAAAGGTACTGGAAAGTGGAATGTCATATAATCTGATCTTCTGGTGAATTCCTTGTGCGCTGTTGCAACGTCAGCGCAAATGAAGAGTTGGACAAAGTGAAATGTTTTGTATGACATAACTTGTTCTCTGTATGGGAAATTCAAGGATGTATAGTAGTGTCTTTTAGTATTTATTACTTCAGCCCAGATGAGATACAGCTACCAAGGAGTACCCTGAAACCAAATTTTGAAGCACTAGATGAAGACTAGTTGGATTGGGATTGTCTGTTAACTACACCACACTGAGGTACAAAGTAGCCAATCTAGACGGACACGATGAGGTGGACATGGAAAGTCTTACAGAATAATGGACTGGATTGTTTTATGCCTCTGTTCCATTTCCTGTCATTCCACTAGCTCCTACGGGAACTGATGTGCCTGTTTATAAGAAACCATACTGTGCACCTCAAACCAAACAACATGCCATTGGAGACGTTATTTATTAACAGCTTCAAAATGGAATCGTAGAAACAACTGTCATCACTGTACTGAAATGATCACAAGATGGCAGCAAAGCATACTGGTTCTGTTGTGTTTACTGCTACTGAAATCAGGGTATCAAATGCATGCCTGATCCCATATGTAACAGAAACATTAGATAGTATGGGCCAATGTCGATATTTTACAGCTGTGGTCTTATGAAGTGGAGGCCATCTATTAGAGGCAGATCCTGAAGATCGTCCAAAAACAGCATTACCAACACGTTCTGATTATTGTCAATATTGCTGCATACCTTTTGGGCTGAATAACGCATCAGATACTTTCCAGCGATCAGTACATAATGTATTGTGATGATCAAAACTGAAGCAATAAATGGCATGTTTAGGTGATATAACGAGATCCAGCACCATACACCGCATTAATGAGAAATTTTCAATCATCTATGTACTGCACAATTAACCTTTATCTGGATAGTGACATTTCATTTTGCAAGATGTCCATTACTTGCGCCATATTATCAGCTGAAAGGAGATTTGCACCAATCCATGAAGTGTTGGTGCCATAAAAAAACAGTACAGGAATTGCAGTCGTACATAGGTTTTACCAATTTTTATTGCAAGCACGTCCCAAACATAGCTGAAAGTGCCAGACATCTCACACAATTATTGTCGAAAGAGATCAAATTTCGAAGCGCTGTTTCTAAACATCTATTCTAGTTCTTGCCTTTCCAGATTCCCACAAACAGTTCTTATTGATTATGGAAAGATTTATGTTTCAGACTTGTCACATCATGAAGTGTTATAAATGTCAAAAAAATCCGACTTGTGTGGAACTTGATTCGATTTTAGCTGGACAAGCTGGATGCAGGGTAAGAGAATGCGCAGTGGTGCTATATTACTGGTGTGTAACACACAGACTTGATGTTTGTCATCACATGAAGAATTGAATACCAAATGTGCGCAGGGCAGAGTACAGTCACCAAAGCAGTATACTACAAAAGCTACCCAAGGCAGATAAACCATTTCAAATGAGATGATATAATCCTCCTACGTCTGCAGCTAAATGGGCTTTTCTATACGACCGTGTACCTAAAGTCCCTAATCCGTCTGGAAAAGGCATCTAATCGAAGAATAATGCAAAACCGAGAGAATTAGATGAAGTTATAACCGAATCAGCATTCCTCAGTGTTTTAGCAATGACGATTAGAAACAAAGTTCGGTTAACTATATATATATTTTTAATTATGTGAACTAGTTTTTCAATTAACAGTATCCAGGGGAAAATTTGGAAGAAAGGTTTTCAAAGTATGTCATTAATGAAATAACCAACTGTTGCCAGTTCCTCAGCGGAACAAGAATAATTAAATTGAAACTGAACTTTATATTCGGAAGCAATCTTACGTAAGAATAGTTATTGGCGTCATGGCGTAGGAACAGTAACTATCGCACGTTTCCAAGTACTTCACACCACACATGTCACAGTAGTCAGATAATAATAAAATAGCAAACACATACAACATATGTTAATTTTCAAAGATCAGTTAAAGTAAGATTTTTCACTGTCTGTGGACAGAAACTTCTTTGTTACGTTACTTACCGTAATACTGACTGTCGTACAAAGCAGAAAGATTGAATTTAGCAGGTACTTTGATATTTCTTTGTAATAAAAGTTACAAATTATGCCACAAACTATAAATTAGAACTGTGATTTGACAGTGAAATTCAGTGTCCAAGTTACGTAAAGTTTTACTACCAATTGTTTATTATGAAAGTTTCTCCAATTTTAGAAAATGGATTAACACTGGTTTGTGCATCATTCTATTTCTGACATTATTCGTACTACAACCGAAGATTTCATTATTACGTAATTGTTCAAAATGCGTAAAAACTATGTTCTGATAATCTAATAAATTAATGTTCACTTAATTTTCAGTTCATTTTCTAATTATCTCGGTTCGTACAAAAGGTTAGGGTGGATACTACTTGGATAATGACGTAGGAAAATTATTTACGGGACAATAAACACGAAACCAGTGTTACTACTGCAATAAAATTCCAACTACGCTCGGCAGTATATTACCCTTCTAGTTATAAAATATCTAGATCTTACGTCACTTCATGAATGTATGATGTTTCTGAAGCAGTAGCTAAGATTGGTGGCAGGCGACATGGCGCCTAACTGTACTAACGGCTCTTGATGTGCGAATAATCTATAAAATCTCCTGTTGGCTTCGAATTTTCAACATATTACAGCTATTCCATTGTGCAGAAAATACCAAACAATAGCTAGATCCACATCCGTGGAATATCCCTCATAACCATTGGGGGAAGTGGCAACAAAACGACTATTCACGTTGGTGTGTAGAATATATGAGTCTGGCGACATACCATCTGACTTTCGGAAAAGCATCATCCACAAAATTCTGAAGACGGCAAGAGCTGACAAGTGCGAGAATTATCGCACAATCAGCTTAACAGCTCATGCATCGAAGCTGCTTACAAGAATAATATACAAAAGAATGGAAAAGAAAATTGAGAATGCGCTAGGTGACGATCAGTTTGGCTTTAGGAAAAGTAAAGGGACGAGAGAGGCAATTCTGACGTTACGGCTAATAATGGAAGCAAGGCTAAAGAAAAATCAAGACACTTTCATAGGATTTGTCGACCTGGAAAAAGCGTTCGACAATATAAAATGGTGCAAGCTGTTCGAGATTCTGAAAAAAGTAGGGGTAAGCTATAGGGAGGGACGGGTCATATACAATATGTACAACAACCAAGAGGGAATAATAAGAGTGGACGATCAAGAACGAAGTGCTCGTATTAAGAAGGGTGTAAGACAAGGCTGTAGCCTTTTGCCCCTACTCTTCAATCTGTACATCGAAGAAGCAATGATGGAAATAAAAGAAAGGTTCAGGAGTGGAATTAAAATACAAGGTGTAAGGATATCAATGATACGATTCGCTGATGACATTGTTATCCTGAGTGAAAGTGAAGAAGAATTAAATGATCTGCTGAACGGAATGAACAGTCTAATGAGTACACAGTATGGTTTGAGAGTAAATCGGAGAAAGACGAAGGTAATGAGAAGTCGTAGAAATGAGAACAGCGAGAAACTTAACATCAGGATTGATGGTCACGAAGACAATGAAGTTAAGGAATTCTGCTACTTAGGCAGTAACACAACCAATGACGGACGGAGCAAGGAGGACATCAAAAGCAGACTCGCTATGGCAAAAAAGGCATTTCTGGCCAAGAGAAGTCTACTAATATCAAATACCGGCCTTAATTTGAGGTAGAAATTTCTGAGCATGTACACTCTTTGACATAAAACCCGACCGGCGGCCGGCCGCTTCAGAGGCTAAGTCCGCGCCGATCGCGACATGGGACAAAAAAACTGGCCAACTCGCTAATTCTCTAAGTCCGGTTATCTGCACAATCTGGCAACACTGTAGACTGCGGCACTTCCTGGAGGAAAACTTGTCCCTTGATAGAGAAACACCAGGCAGATTACGCCTGTGGTCTAGCGGTAGCGTGCGTTGTTTCTGTTCGTAATGTCCATGGATCGAGAGCAGCTGGCATAAAATATTTTTATAGCCTCTTCTGTCTGAATGCTGAAGATGTGAATGTAATGGTAGCGCAGATTCAATCTATTTCGCTTTTTTACACACCGATATCAAAATTTTATCCAGTAACGATTTTGCGGCAGATTTCCTGCAGACTGTCCTCCTCTGGACGCCGTATGCGGCAAAGCTCCGGGATCCATTTGCTGGCTACCGGCAGCGGCCGTGGCGACAGCAGCGGCGCTGCACTCCCCCGTTCTTTATCGAAAGCACCTGCTCCTGCTCATCGCTTTTGATCATTTAAAACGCTTCATTATTAAATGTTGCTCCACAGAAAATTTCTACGATTTCCATTCACGCTCAAAAGCAACGGAGACGGACGCTCTGATTAGTAGGCGGGTATTATATTACATTAATCGGCAAGAGCTGAGTATGGCCCGAAATTAATTTTATAGACTGGGACGAAATTAAACCACCTCGCTACATTCGATGATTTTATAAATGCTTCATACCTCGTTTCTTTTCCTTTCAAACTCAATTATTTGTGCAACTTTTGGTCAATGTTCGGATGTTTTCGTCAAGCCGGGGTGAGCGTCTGTGGTGTAAAGTGTATTACAGTTCTTGTTTCATTCCTTATGGTAACTCTATGCGATAAACTGTATGAATACCTTGCAATGCATGCTCTGTAGCAGTGCAGGAACACTGCACATTTGGAGTTCCATGTATGGGTCCATGAAGTATTTAATGTTGATCGGAAGTGATAGTTAAGGTCATCAGATGTAGACCAGAAAAATGTTTCGTTTTGGAGGTTTCAGAGAACGGAAAGGAATTGCTAACGCCGGTGTTAGAAAACGTCTACAGTTAAATGCTACTGCAAAAATTTAGAAGAGGGGAACTATATTAATCAACATGTGCACTTCATAAACAACCTTCTGACATGTTAGACCTATATGACGAACAAAACTCAAATTTATATCGTTGACAGTCGCTTTGAATCTTTTCAGGATCTATTTTACAGTGAAGCACCTTGGCATTTGCAAAGCAGACATCCATGATATTAACTTAATTTACTAAGTCGAATCGGACGAAGATTGACGTTTAAAGGCATTCTTCAGATTTCGTATAAAGAATTTTTACTAGCCGTTTGAAACTCCATTAATTAAAATGGAAAATAAAAGGTTGTAGTCAGCGGCTTCCACCGAGATTGGAACTGCTATGTCATACAGTACGACCACCGTAACGCACAAGGGAACCTCTTTTTTTTTAATTCTGCTTTTTTTCTTTTACTTTTTTTGACGATTACCCCTTTTTTTCTCTCTTACTTTAAAGCCCCTTAGGAAAATGGCAATAAAAAAAGAAACTAAGTGCCACCGCCACTTTTCATCCTATAACAAAAAAAAAAAAAAATATCTGGTCCACTTCAGGCGCTGGCTCCTGACTAAACATACCCCCAGAGCTGCCTATATACCAGGGGAAATATGGGAATTAAAGGTTAGGGCTACCATTACAAACAAAACAAAATCTTCGTTTTTCTGAATTTTATTTTTATTTTGATTTTTGTTTTGTTTATTTTTGTTGTGTAATTGATCAGACGCCTTCTGCGCCCCGCTGGTAATATGTTGAGTCACGTCTTCTCGAAATTGGTGTGTTCCGTTTAGTAGGTCAGAAATGTTCATTGGTTCAAACTGGAAACCTTCTTCACTCTTGGCTTAACACATTCCAGGTGCGAGGCGGGTCGTGAAAAGCACTCTCAAGGAAGTTCGATAAAAATTGTCTGTATTTTGGGTGGCGGACAACGACATAATGACGGTCGTTGAGGTATGTCCTAAAATCGAGTACAGAATCTACAGTTTGTCCAACTAGGTAGTGAATGGCATGTCCGCGAATCCGATTCACAGCATTGGTCTTTGTCCGAGGAAAACAGTCACGTCCCGGAACTAATAATGAAAGGGGAGTATTCCGATTCAGAATGTCCCGCGTTAGAAAAGCCACAATATGACGAATAACCTCTGAGCTAACGACACACTGGCGACCACAGACGGACTATAGTCACTGTGATGTTGCCTGAGCCTCAAAACGCAACCTTAAAACACAGAAACAGGTGTTACTTATGTGAAGAACGCCGTTCTTGGAGTCCAGAAATTAATTATACTTTCTAAGTGTCTCATCTTACAGTGGATTCTATCGTACGAGTCTTCGATGTGGAAAACGAATGTCAAGTGAATTTAGCGAGGTAACGCCGGCCTACACCCGGAAGTAAATGCACTATCAGAGTGTTGACAAATACTTGCTACGACGCTGCCATTTCTCGGTTCTCTTACGAGGCAGCTCTTCAGCGAAATGCTTGCCGTGATTCTCCGATACGGTCCTTCAGAGTGGAGACGCGCGCGCACGTTTGGTTTTTATGCGGCGTTCTCCCCTAATGGTTTCTGACGTCGCCTTGTGGGCTATGTCTACATTTGAGACATTCAATTATCATTAATCAAGAATGATACAAGTTTCAGCTTCCGGCGTGGAATAAGGCTGTTGACGCCGACATTATATCATTTCAACGTAGGGAAAGCAAAACGGGTCATTCAATGTTTCTCATTCAACATTAAGCATGTGAGATAATTTTCCGTAACGTTCATAATCATCTAAAAATACAAACGAAGTAAAAATACATCTGAAGCTTATTCGAATTGAATATAATGTAAGATACCAAACGCTTTGCACCTCGATGTCGAATTTGTCCACGTGCAATCTTTTGCAGCATACAAAAAGAATGTCATGATTACCACGAGAATGAAGAAATATGTTGGTACGGATGGAAGCAAGGAGAGACGCAGTCAACAAATATTCGATTCCTCATGGCATTCATTTCATTTGAGACGTAAGAAGAGTTAAAGCGGGATATTAGTTTCGTTAACACGAAAGATATGCCGCACATATTGATAACGAGGAAGTCTGCGTCATCATACGTTTCCTCCTTGAAATCTGTATGCTCTCTTATATACTAAGTAGCCTGATCACTGTTTCAGTAATGTTACCCTCTTGTTTGACCCCGTAACGATGAACAGATTCCAAATGCATGTCTCTGCATGAAAGTAGCTGTTCGAACCCTTCCTGGGTTGCTTTTTGTGTTTTATTGCTTGGAATTCCTGAAGCAGACCACTGTGCCTTCTCCCCTTGTGGGTTAGGTCTCAAAACTAAACCGCTTTTTATCCAATGGCATAATTTATTCAGACAGCATCAGCACAAAACTGTCAAACAAAGCCCTCCATTTACAGTTGCAACACTCTAACCAGCACTGACCGAAGTGTAATCCACGGTCATGTCCCGAAATTAGCAGCTGTCGGCTAATGTGGCAAAGTCCGTACTACACTTTCGATTCCGCAGCACCATTTTATCTGGTAACACTGTGTAGTTGCAGAGTTGTGCCAGCATGTCTGTCCTCACACTGTCAAATTTATGTATCTCACTTCTCCTGTAGCGTTGATCACAAGGAGCAGAAGTAAATGAGTGTATTCTGCATGACGTAACATTCAGTATTCCGTTGTTTCAAAGCCACTCTTCATGTGCATCGATACCAAATAGGAATGCGCAAACTCTTGCGAGTGAGAGAATGACAATAACAATCGTAACAAGAACAATCAAATAATGAATAATGTCTACTCCAACGCAGAACGAGGATGGCTTTAAATATAAAAATCTATATCTATATCCATATCTATTGATCTTTGAGTTGGCACAATGCAAATACATTCTTAGCATTTAGTTACTGAATTTAGTTCGGGATGTTTGCAGAGAAAAGAAAAAGTCGTTACTTCTCGCTAGTGTAATATAATGTGAACCAGCAACTACCCCCCGTTCCTTAGAACACGACTCAAGCAGGTCCCCAAGTAGGTACCAAGGCACTGCTGCATTCTGTTCCCTGACATTGCTCTGATGACGGTTAATGCAGATAGTTCCGATTATGAAATACAAAACGAATTGCAGGTTAGTTCCTAGGATAGTAACATTAAATTTGCGTTGTAGATGGCACATGAACGTGACGACTATCCATATTACTCATCAATATAAAAAGACAATATAATGGGAATTTAGCAGGATTACTCAACGTGAATTCTGAAATTGGTTGACTGACCGCACAGGTGCTAAACTTCGTCAAGAGTATACGATGGCCCAATCGCATTAGGAATATGAAGATCGTCTTCGACAGCTCGCAACTTTCACATTGCTATCTCCACCCTACTCCAGACAGCCCTCGGTGGAGTTGCACTAAGAAGCCGTTGCAATGTAAGGCCTTCAAACCGACAACAGACGACATATTGAAAAATACAAGCGAGTTCTCTTGCAGCGTAAGCTTATTGTAACTAATCTAAAAATTATTGGACAGGAACATTGTCCTATTCAAAAAAAGCTGCCTAGCAGATCCTCTAATCGCTCCTTGGTACAGTCGTTTGACTATTGAAAATGGTTCCAACAAGTCACCACTAGAAAACACTGCTCTGTACCGCAATAACTCAAGATGTAAAGTAATACCACGGTACTACAAATATCAGGGAACACCTTATCACAGATAAGACTGTCCTTAAGGCTTGTAAGCTCACATTTATTACAATAAATGACATACCTGAAATGTTACCACTCTCATTATTACGTCAGATTGGTAATGCACGTAGTAAGTTCGTCGTATTCGTGATTTCCTCTTCAAAGTAACATACCGTACTTATTATTTAACACAAAATGACATTAAAAACTTAAGTTATTCACGAGCAACTAGTTGAGAATATGTATGAACTTCAAATGACACGACGAACCGTCTTGTTCCGCATATGGATTCAAACCCAGCTCATGCAGACTAAGCAAAGATTTCGTTACTGACGGAAACTGTCATTGCTGATTAAGCATACAGAGAGTGATATACCTCGATTTTAGACAGTATCGGTTAGCAAATATCAACTTTAAATTGCATAACGCAAACATGTTTAACAGACGCGAATTCCTACCCATCATCTATTGTCCCTGTTAACGAACTACGAGAGATGTTAAATATTGCTTCTTCACAAGTAACTTACTTGAAATGCCGTGAGGTAAAGCTTTGTGTCGGACACGGATTCGAACCCAGAACCTAATCGGATTGCTATCGAAGCACAGACAAATGTGACATATCGGATTTTCGCGGCAGTAGCTAGATGTTTTAACTGAAATGACGAGACGAAACATTAATTTTTTCCTTCCCAGGACTCCTACCCGGCACCTATCGCTGTTATATTCTAGAGAAAACTAACGTTAAATATGGGTTTGTTGCGCCAGCAGTGATATGTGAGCATGTCTGAACTAGAAATAATATGACGAAGAGTTCAGCGCTCACTGGGAATAGGGCCCCACACATATCGTTGTTGACTACACACAAAGAGACGTCAGCTACCGAATTTTTCTCCACCAGCTGCTCAGAATAACATCTTGAACTTACAGTCATCTCGCAAATAGTTCTGTGTCTCACTGGGAGTTAAAAACGTCAGATATCGTTAGTGTTGACAACGAATGAAAAAACATTAAAAATCAAAATTCTTATCCACCAGCAGATAGGTGTTCTCATGCTAGAGCTTGATAATACATAATTAAATCTTTAGTGCCGGGCCAGGATTCGATCCCATTCACGCGTAATATGTGGAGATGTTAAGGAATCTGCAGTTTTGAACAAACAACAAATGGTAGCCGAGCTGTATTGTCACGAAGGGATCAAATTCCGCTTTAAGGGCGGTCTGAGTTGCATTCCCAGTTCAGAACCAATCTTATCGACATACAGAAGCTCAGATAAAAGATGGAATAAATGTCCTGTGACCATACATAGCGTTTGTTTCGTCACTTGATATAAGTAACTAGTATAAGAAAGGTTACTGGTGATGGAGTTTTTACATGTCGCCACTCCACACTTTATTGTGGTTCAACCTACCGTCTACTTGGTAGAGAAGGAAAATCATCTTTAATGTGAATTTTCAGACCACACTGCCATTACACCTTCATCACTTGGTGTAGCCAGGAGAGAATGGACTCTGTCTCTCCCTATCTAAAATCAATGACAGAAGTGGGAATCCAACCCTGACCATAGGTATAACAACCTACCATCCGTCCAACAGACCACGAAATCCTCTTCTCTCATTTTTCTGTCGTAACGCCGTTGCGCCACACTGGATGAGAATTCTGACACACAGGCGTCCTGTAGTAATTTGCACCTTGTTCAGTAAATTCTTTTACTTGGTTGACCGAATCACCATGAACTAGCTGCCTCGGCTACCCAGTGTATACATTCCGCTCTATATTTTGTAATCACCGAAATAAAATCACGTAACTGCCACCTACACAGAACTGCCAACAGTGTAGGATGCAGAAGTTTAAATAGGAAGTGTTCCTTTCCACTTGAGCTATTCTATTGCGCTATCTGTTTGTAGAAAACGTCGTTCAGTAAAAAAAAAAAAAAAATACAAAGCTGTAACTGTTTGTCTCTCAGAAGTCAAGACCTGGCCATATGCATAATCTCACAGTGTTGTGGAATCAAAAAGTTCTGGAGGATTAGTTGTCGAGCTCTGGAGCTATTGTAGCTACGTGTCAGCTAGTAGCATAGATAAGATGTCGCGAGTTCGGATACATTCAGTGCTACATTTTTTAAAACGCAATTCTGCTGTCTGCTGAAGTTGTCAATCTAATGGAACTTTAAACATACTTCCCTACACTTCTCAACCCAAAGTAGTCGCATGTGGAAAAAGGGCTAACTACTGTGACATTTTGTTCTGTTCAGGTTTAATAGACAGCAGGCAGCAGATGCATCTCGAAGATGTGTAGGGAGAGCGCATCGTGCCATAATATGTCAGAAAAGTATTTTCTACATTAGCTGTCGTGTGGTAGTGAGATTTTATTCTGTTAAAAACTTTGTTTGACAGCCTTAACTCAGAACAAGTTTTCTACATGCATGTAATCAATAAACTGCACGTGCATTGTCATACTGTCGTAGATAACATCAGAGAATTCGCATATATCGTTGATGATTAATTTCTCTCTCATGTTTACTATTGTTTTAACAACACTAAAGGAAACCTTACGAAAATTGTGCACTGTGTTATAAGAAATGAAATAAAACTGACCACGATAACCTTACGACGGAAGTATGTTTTAATAAAACCGAGTATCTGTACACAAATGTGCCTCTATCGACACGAATTAGTAAAATACTACTCACTTAGATTTTGATTGGGTCTGTGTTTCATTGGTATGCTGTGTCGTACTCAAGTGGTATGCAAATGTGGCATTTCATAAATATAGTTACGTATTCCTAGAAACCCAAAATTCGCTTGTCAGCAGCGGAAAGAGGCGTTGCCTGTTGTGCAGCATTGTAAGTTTTTCAACATTGCACTATGAGCCGAAAGTATTTTCTTGCGATTTCCTTATTGATGTTTGATCCGACTCCTTGTAGCTCTTTCACAGAAGGGATAAAAACGTTGCAGTCAATGCGGCTGGAACTGAATTTGTGAAAAATCAAAATGGCTTCACATCCAGCCTATGATGCCTAGAAGAGTCTTTACATCCTGCTGACATGAGAATAGCATAATCTCTGCGTCAGAAGCTTGCTTCTACTTAACCATTTAATACACTCGCATTTTTTCCATCGTGATTAATTTTGTAAGCTAAGCACATCATCCGTTACAGCACACTCCAGGGGCTGGGAAATGTGGCCACAATGGTCTGGTGGAATGAACTATCACAGGTGCAATGCGTGGGTTCAGGCATTTGCTTTTAAGAGGCACATACAGATTTATTTTACCTCTGGTAACCTCAAGAGAAAGACGTTATAATCCAGAATCAGCATCAAACATCGCATTCCTTCATTACCAACTGGGCAGAGCCAGTTTACGTTGGGAAATGACATAGCGGAAGTCATTGTAAACAGAAATACAGTCGCCAGTAAGCTTACTTACATTAGCAAATTTTATTTTATTTGATGAACCGATAGCCATTTATAGGGACAGGGCTCTTAGTTTACTTGTACTTGATTGAACTAGAGACGTTGAAAACTTTGGTGCTGGACTGTGATTCGCATTCGTATCTCCTCTTTCGAGGATCTGAATCTCTCGGAACAGTATAGTTCAATCATTTCGTTCCTTTTCCCAAGACTGCAGTCTTCTCTAGGTCTCCTCCAAAGGTAAATATGTGGATCCCAATTCTGATCCAGTACAAAAATATTCATAATTTCATTTCCAGCTCTATCAAGTGCACACCCACCTGCTAGTGAAAATTAAAGCGCATTTTTAATGTCTGTTCATGTGTTGCCAACAATCGCAACAGGTGTCGTTATTTCTGGTCAAACACGCACACATCTTACTGTTCGTGAGTAAGAAACTGATACTTAAGCTACATTCGTGGATGCACGGTAGGTGTGCAGTTCGATTGTCTCTTAGGCACAAACGTTTGCATCCTTATTTTAGATTCAGACACCTAGCGGCTCGTAAGAAAAACAGATACGTAACATTTGATTTTTCTTAGTTAACAATCCGATTACGTGTTGGGTTTGTATCTCCGTCACAGAACTTCACATCATGCACTTCATCTTTAAATGCACGCACACTTTGTTACTTCAGAATGGAGGTATATCAGACATCTTTCATGGTTAGATAACAGGGACGAAAGGGTCTTGATAGGAGTTACGGTTTATTACAAAACCTGTCGTCTTTTATTTTCAAGTTTAGATTTGGTCACTGGTATTGGCAAAAATTTCGGTAATTCACGACTCTTTATGGCTAGTCATCAATATGATGTGATTAGATTAGATTAGATTACATTACATTACTTCTTGTTCCATAGATCATGAATACGACATTTCGTAATGATGTGGAACGTGTCATTACAATGAAAGGTATTACAATGAAAGATTTCTTTAAATACCATGATACAATTTCTTTACAACAATTTTTTACACTCTCATTCTTTTTTATCTCTCTCTCTCTCTCTCTCTCTCTCTCTCTCTCTCTCTCTCTCTCTCTCATACACACACACACACACACTCACTCACACTCACACACACACACACACACACACACACACACACACACACACACACACATATATATATATATATATATATATATATATATATATATATTCTTTTTTATTTTTATTTGTTTGTTGTGCTCGACTATCGGCGAGGCACGAAACCGCCTGTGAATGAGTTTCTTAGTTTTGAGTACACTTACTAAAGAAATATAAAAACAACAATGAGAGTTACTGATTTATGATGCTTAGTTTGCAGTCAGTTCTGATTATTATTAGTAACTACGCTCCAGTCCCTAAACCTAGTTAGAGTAAGTGAGTCAGACGCATTACATATTCCAGGCCGTAGCAGCCGCGACTTGGAGACACCAGCTATGGGTACTTCCCAGCCCGCTGTAGGATCACATCGGTTCGTCTTCTTCCTGCTGGTACTGTAACTGAGATTTGGCAACAAGGCAACGTATGTTTGCCAACTCTGTGATCGACGAGTTACTTCCTGGTGTGCACGGAATTAAGCCTCAAAGTTCACTTGATTTTACCTGTCATTTCCATTGAATAATCTGAGTTGTTATCGCTTGAAGGGTAACAAAAGATAGCAAATTTACGGTTTTCAGCCCAGGAAAGTCGTTGCCGGTGGAAATCGCACCTAATCTCGACCTTTAAATAGCGGTTTACGAGTTCTAGGCACTATTGCCGTCGAAAGAGAACTCTCAGACCCATACCCCTTCGACAGCTATGTGGTAACGTGCTGACCTGCGGAAAAGTGTCTGTTATGGTTTGCAGTTCCAGCCGCATTGACTGCAACGTTTTTATCCCTTCTGTGAAAGAGCTACAAGGAGTCGGATCAAACATCAATAAGGAAATCGCAAGAAAATACTTTCGGCTCATAGTGCAATGTTGAAAAACTTACAATGCTGCACAACAGGCAACGCCTCTTTCCGCTGCTGACAAGCGAATTTTGGGTTTCTAGGAATACGTAACTATATTTATGAAATGCCACATTTGCATACCACTTGAGTACGACACAGCATACCAATGAAACACAGACCCAATCAAAATCTAAGTGAGTAGTATTTTACTAATTCGTGTCGATAGAGGCACATTTGTGTACAGATACTCGGTTTTATTGAAACATACTTCCGTCGTAAGGTTATCGTGGTCAGTTTTATTTCATTTCTTATAATACAGTGCACAATTTTCGTAAGGTTTCCTTTAGTGTTGTTAAAACAATAGTAAACATGAGAGAGAAATTAATCATCAACGATATATGCGAATTCTCTGATGTTATCTACGACAGTATGACAATGCACGTGCAGTTTATTGATTACATGCATGTAGAAAACTTGTTCTGAGTTAAGGCTGTCAAACAAAATTCCTTTTTCCACATGCGACTACTTTGGGTTGAGAAGTGTAGGGAAGTATGTTTAAAGTTCCATTAGATTGACAACTTCAGCAGACAGCAGAATTGCGTTTTAAAAAATGTAGCACTGAATGTATCCGAACTCGCGACATCTTATCTATGCTACTAGCTGACACGTAGCTACAATAGCTCCAGAGCTCGACAACTAATCCTCCAGAACTTTTTGATTCCACAACACTGTGAGATTATGCATATGGCCAGGTCTTGACTTCTGAGAGACAAACAGTTACAGCTTTGTATTTTTTTTTTTTTTCCTGAACGACGTTTTCTACAAACAGATAGCGCAATAGAATAGCTCAAGTGGAAAGGAACACTTCCTATTTAAACTTCTGCATCCTACACTGTTGGCAGTTCTGTGTAGGTGGCAGTTACGTGATTTTATTTCGGTGATTACAAAATATAGAGCGGAATGTATACACTGGGTAGCCGAGGCAGCTAGTTCATGGTGATTCGGTCAACCAAGTAAAAGAATTTACTGAACAAGGTGCAAATTACTACAGGACGCCTGTGTGTCAGAATTCTCATCCAGTGTGGCGCAACGGCGTTACGATAGAAAAATGAGAGAAGAGGATTTCGTGGTCTGTTGGACGGATGGTAGGTTGTTATACCTATGGTCAGGGTTGGATTCCCACTTCTGTCATTGATTTTAGATAGGGAGAGACAGAGTCCATTCTCTCCTGGCTACACCAAGTGAAGAAGGTGTAATGGCAGTGTGGTCTGAAAATTCACATTAAAGATGATTTTCCTTCTCTACCAAGTAGACGGTAGGTTGAACCACAATAAAGTGTGGAGTGGCAACATGTAGAAACTCCATCACCAGTAACCGTTCTTATACTAGTTATTTATATCAAGTGACGAAACAAACGCTATGTATGGTCACAGGACACTTATTCCATATTTTATCTGAGCTTCTGTATGTCGATAAGATTGGTTCTGAACTGGGAATGCAACTCAGACCGCCCTTAAAGCGGAATTTGATCCCTTCGTGACAATACAGCTCGGCTACCATTTGTTGTTTGTTGATAACCGCAGATTCCTTAACATCTCCACATATTACGCGTGAATGGGATCGAATCCTGGCCCGGCACTAAAGATTTAATTATGTATTATCAAGCTCTAGCATGAGAACATCTATCTGCTGGTGGATAAGAATTTTGATTTTTAATGTGTTTTCATTCGTTGTCAACACTAACGATATCTGACGTTTTTAACTCCCAGTGAGACACAGAACTATTTGCGAGATGACTGTAAGTTCAAGATGTTATTCTGAGCAGCTGGTGGAGAAAAATTCGGTAGCTGACGTCTCTTTGTGTGTAGTCAACAACGATATGTGTGGGGCCCTATTCCCAGTGAGCGCTGAACTCTTCGTCATATTATTTCTAGTTCAGACATGCTCACATATCACTGCTGGCGCAACAAACCCATATTTAACGTTAGTTTTCTCTAGAATATAACAGCGATAGGTGCCGGGTAGGAGTCCTGGGAAGGAAAAAATTAATGTTTCGTCTCGTCATTTCAGTTAAAACATCTAGCTACTGCCGCGAAAATCCGATATGTCACATTTGTCTGTGCTTCGATAGCAATCCGATTAGGTTCTGGGTTCGAATCCGTGTCCGACACAAAGCTTTACCTCACGGCATTTCAAGTAAGTTACTTGTGAAGAAGCAATATTTAACATCTCTCGTAGTTCGTTAACAGGGACAATAGATGATGGGTAGGAATTCGCGTCTGTTAAACATGTTTGCGTTATGCAATTTAAAGTTGATATTTGCTAACCGATACTGTCTAAAATCGAGGTATATCACTCTCTGTATGCTTAATCAGCAATGACAGTTTCCGTCAGTAACGAAATCTTTGCTTAGTCTGCATGAGCTGGGTTTGAATCCATATGCGGAACAAGACGGTTCGTCGTGTCATTTGAAGTTCATACATATTCTCAACTAGTTGCTCGTGAATAACTTAAGTTTTTAATGTCATTTTGTGTTAAATAATAAGTACGGTATGTTACTTTGAAGAGGAAATCACGAATACGACGAACTTACTACGTGCATTACCAATCTGACGTAATAATGAGAGTGGTAACATTTCAGGTATGTCATTTATTGTAATAAATGTGAGCTTACAAGCCTTAAGGACAGTCTTATCTGTGATAAGGTGTTCCCTGATATTTGTAGTACCGTGGTATTACTTTACATCTTGAGTTATTGCGGTACAGAGCAGTGTTTTCTAGTGGTGACTTGTTGGAACCATTTTCAATAGTCAAACGACTGTACCAAGGAGCGATTAGAGGATCTGCTAGGCAGCTTTTTTTGAATAGGACAATGTTCCTGTCCAATAATTTTTAGATTAGTTACAATAAGCTTACGCTGCAAGAGAACTCGCTTGTATTTTTCAATATGTCGTCTGTTGTCGGTTTGAAGGCCTTACATTGCAACGGCTTCTTAGTGCAACTCCACCGAGGGCTGTCTGGAGTAGGGTGGAGATAGCAATGTGAAAGTTGCGAGCTGTCGAAGACGATCTTCATATTCCTAATGCGATTGGGCCATCGTATACTCTTGACGAAGTTTAGCACCTGTGCGGTCAGTCAACCAATTTCAGAATTCACGTTGAGTAATCCTGCTAAATTCCCATTATATTGTCTTTTTATATTGATGAGTAATATGGATAGTCGTCACGTTCATGTGCCATCTACAACGCAAATTTAATGTTACTATCCTAGGAACTAACCTGCAATTCGTTTTGTATTTCATAATCGGAACTATCTGCATTAACCGTCATCAGAGCAATGTCAGGGAACAGAATGCAGCAGTGCCTTGGTACCTACTTGGGGACCTGCTTGAGTCGTGTTCTAAGGAACGGGGGGTAGTTGCTGGTTCACATTATATTACACTAGCGAGAAGTAACGACTTTTTCTTTTCTCTGCAAACATCCCGAACTAAATTCAGTAACTAAATGCTAAGAATGTATTTGCATTGTGCCAACTCAAAGATCAATAGATATGGATATAGATATAGATTTTTATATTTAAAGCCATCCTCGTTCTGCGTTGGAGTAGACATTATTCATTATTTGATTGTTCTTGTTACGATTGTTATTGTCATTCTCTCACTCGCAAGAGTTTGCGCATTCCTATTTGGTATCGATGCACATGAAGAGTGGCTTTGAAACAACGGAATACTGAATGTTACGTCATGCAGAATACACTCATTTACTTCTGCTCCTTGTGATCAACGCTACAGGAGAAGTGAGATACATAAATTTGACAGTGTGAGGACAGACATGCTGGCACAACTCTGCAACTACACAGTGTTACCAGATAAAATGGTGCTGCGGAATCGAAAGTGTAGTACGGACTTTGCCACATTAGCCGACAGCTGCTAATTTCGGGACATGACCGTGGATTACACTTCGGTCAGTGCTGGTTAGAGTGTTGCAACTGTAAATGGAGGGCTTTGTTTGACAGTTTTGTGCTGATGCTGTCTGAATAAATTATGCCATTGGATAAAAAGCGGTTTAGTTTTGAGACCTAACCCACAAGGGGAGAAGGCACAGTGGTCTGCTTCAGGAATTCCAAGCAATAAAACACAAAAAGCAACCCAGGAAGGGTTCGAACAGCTACTTTCATGCAGAGACATGCATTTGGAATCTGTTCATCGTTACGGGGTCAAACAAGAGGGTAACATTACTGAAACAGTGATCAGGCTACTTAGTATATAAGAGAGCATACAGATTTCAAGGAGGAAACGTATGATGACGCAGACTTCCTCGTTATCAATATGTGCGGCATATCTTTCGTGTTAACGAAACTAATATCCCGCTTTAACTCTTCTTACGTCTCAAATGAAATGAATGCCATGAGGAATCGAATATTTGTTGACTGCGTCTCTCCTTGCTTCCATCCGTACCAACATATTTCTTCATTCTCGTGGTAATCATGACATTCTTTTTGTATGCTGCAAAAGATTGCACGTGGACAAATTCGACATCGAGGTGCAAAGCGTTTGGTATCTTACATTATATTCAATTCGAATAAGCTTCAGATGTATTTTTACTTCGTTTGTATTTTTAGATGATTATGAACGTTACGGAAAATTATCTCACATGCTTAATGTTGAATGAGAAACATTGAATGACCCGTTTTGCTTTCCCTACGTTGAAATGATATAATGTCGGCGTCAACAGCCTTATTCCACGCCGGAAGCTGAAACTTGTATCATTCTTGATTAATGACAATTGAATGTCTCAAATGTAGACATAGCCCACAAGGCGACGTCAGAAACCATTAGGGGAGAATGCCGCATAAAAACCAAACGTGCGCGCGCGTCTCCACTCTGAAGGACCGTATCGGAGAATCACGGCAAGCATTTCGCTGAAGAGCTGCCTCGTAAGAGAACCGAGAAATGGCAGCGTCGTAGCAAGTATTTGTCAACACTCTGATAGTGCATTTACTTCCGGGTGTAGGCCGGCGTTACCTCGCTAAATTCACTTGACATTCGTTTTCCACATCGAAGACTTGTACGATAGAATCCACTGTAAGATGTGACACTTAGAAAGTATAATTAATTTCTGGATTCCAAGAACGGCGTTCTTCACATAAGTAACACCTGGATGTGTGTTTTAAGGTTGCGTTTTGAGGCTCAGGCAACATCACAGTGACTATAGTCCGTCTGTGGTCGCCAGTGAGTCGTTAGCTCAGAGGTTATTCGTCATATTGTGGCTTTTCTAACGCGGGACATTCTGAATCGGAATACTCCCCTTTCATTATTAGTTCCGGGACGTGACTGTTTTCCTCGGACAAAGACCAATGCTGTGAATCGGATTCGCTGACATGCCATTCACTACCTAGTTGGACAAACTGTAGACTCTGTACTCGATTTTTGGACATACCTCAACGACCGTCATTATGTCGTTGTCCGCCACCCAAAATACAGACAAATTTTCTCGAAATTCCTTGGGAGTGCTTTTCACGACCCGCCTCGCAGCTGGAATGTGTTAAGCCAAGAGTGAAGGAGGTTTCCAGTTTGAACCAATGAACATTTCTGAACTACTGAACGGAACATACCAATTTCGAGAAGACGTGACTCAACATATTACCAGCGGGGCGCAGAAGGCGTCTGATCAATTACACAACAAAAATAAACAAAACAAAAATCAAATTAAAAATAAAATTCAGAAAAACGAAGACTTTGGTTTTGTGTCTAATGATAGCCCTATCCTTTAATTCTCATATTTCCCCTGGTATATAGGCAGCTCTGGGGGTAGGTTTAGTCAGGAGCCAACGCCTGAAGTGGACCAGATTTTTTTTTTTATTATAGGTTGAAAAGTGGCGGTGGCACTTAGTTTCTTTTTTTATTGCAATTTTCCTAAGGGGCTTTAAAGTAAGAGAGAAAAAAAGGGGTAATCGTCAAAAAATGTAAAAGAAAAAAAGAAAATTAAAAAAGAAGAGGTTCCCTTGTGCGTTGCGGTGGTCGTACTGTATGACATAGCAGTTCCAATCTCGGTGGAAGCCGCTGACTACAAACTTTTATTTTCCATTTTAATTAATGGAGTTTCAAACGGCTAGTAAAAATTCTTTATACGAAATCTGAAGAATGCCTTTAAACGTCAATCTTCGTCCGATTCGACTTAGTAAATTAAGTTAATATCATGGATGTCTGCTTTGCAAATGCCAAGGTGCTTCACTGTAAAATAGATCCTGAAAAGATTCAAAGCGACTGTCAACGATATAAATTTGAGTTTTGTTCGTCATATAGGTCTAACATGTCAGAAGGTTGTTTATGAAGTGCACATGTTGATTAATATAGTTCCCCTCTTTTAAATTTTTGCAATAGCATTTAAATGTAGACGTTTTCTAACACCGGCGTTAGCAATTCCTTTCCGTTCTCTGAAACCTACAAAACGAAAAATTTTTCCTGTCTAAATCTGATGACCTTAACTATCACTTCCGATCAACATTAAATACTTCATGAACCCATACATGGAACTCCAAATGTGCAGTGTTCCTGCACTGCTACAGAGCATGCATTGCAGGGTATTCACGCAGTTTATCGCATAGAGTTACCATAAGGAATGAAACAAGATCTGTAATACACTCTACACTACAGACGCTCACCCCGGCTTGACGAAAACATCTGAACATTGACCAAAACTTGCACAAATAATTGAGTTTGAAAGGAAAACAAACGAGGTATGAAGCATTTATAAATTCATCGAATGTAGCGAGGTGGTTTAATTTCGTCCCAGTCTATAAAATTAATTTCGGGATATACTCAGCTCTTGCCGATTAATGTAATATAATACCCGCCTACTAATCAGAGCGTCTGTCACCGTTGCTTTTGAGCGTGAATGGAAATCGTAGAAATTTTCTGTGGAGCAACATTTAATAATAAAGCGTTTTAAATGATCAAAAGCGATGAGCGGGAGCAGGCGCTTTCGATAAAGAACGGGGGAGTGCAGCGCCGCTGCTGTCGCCACGGCCGCTGCCGGTAGCCAGCAAATGGATCCCGGAGCTTTGCCGCATACGGCGTCCAGAGGAGGACAGTCTGCAGGAAATCTGCCGCAAAATCGTTACTGGATAAAATTTTGATATCGGTGTGTAAGAAAGCGAAATAGATTGAATCTGCGCTACCATTACATTCACGTCTTCAGCATTCAGACAGAAGAGGCTATAAAAATATTTTATGCCAGCTGCTCTCGATCCATGGACATTACGAACAGAAACAACGCACGCTACCGCTAGACCACAGGCGTAATCAGCCTGGTGTTTCTCTATCACGGGGCAAGTTTTCCTCCAGGAAGTGCCGCAGTCTACAGTGTTGCCAGATTGTGCAGATAACCGGACTTAGAGAATAAGCGTGTTGGCCAGTTTTTTTGTCCCATGTCGCGGTCGGCGCGGACTTAGCCTCTGAAGCGGCCGGCCGCCGGTCGTGTTTTATGTTAAAGAGTGTACGTCTGGAGTACAGCATTGTATGGTAGTGGAACATGGACTGTGGGAAAACCGGAACAGAAGAGAATCGAAGCATTTGAGATGTGGTGCTATAGACGAATGTTGAAAATTAGGTGGACTGATAAGGTAAGGAATGAGGAGGTTCTACACAGAATCGGAGAGGAAAGGAATATGTGGAAATCCCATAGTGCTCAGAGCCATTTGAACCAATATGTGGAAAGCACTGATAAGGAGAAGGGACAGGATGATAGGACATCTGCTAAGACACGAGGGAATGACTTCCATGGTACTAGAGGGGGCAGCAGAGGGCAAAAACTGTAGAGGAAGACAGAAATTGAAATACGTCAAGCAAATAATTGCGGACGTAGGTTGCTAGTGCTACTCTGAGATGAAGAGGTTAGCACAGGAATGAAATTCGTGGCGGGCCGCATCAAACCAGTCAGTAGACTGATGAAAAAAAAAATGGAGCTTCCAATTGCCTCTCTTAGCATCGTCGAGGCGTACCGTGCTAAGGCTAGCCACATACTGCGTGCCGTTCACACAAAGGAGTTGCTCAGTTGGACTGCCAACCGCACCTTTTACATCGAGCCATGCCGCTTGCGAAGGTACTTTCCTACAGCGTTTACATGTTACAAATACAAGTGCCGTAAGCATGAACCAGCTTTTAACAAACATTTTAAAAAATCTATTCATATTATTATTAATTTACCATTTCAGCATATTCTTTTGATTTCATCGTATATACATTACAAAACTCTAATTTTCAAGCCATAGATCAATGAGTTTAAACAACACTAACACACACTTCATTAATTGCAGATACACAGTTACATAATGTAAACGTACTCCTAATCGATATAAGTGTTACATGCTGTCACCAAAGGGGGAGACGTCATCATATTTTCTACGACATACTGACGCATGCAAGCAACCCTCAACCCTAATTGTGACTATCATCGGTCCTTGTTCAGTTGCACAACATCCTCGCTCAGTAGTGAAGCCTAGCCCACACTCACCTATCAGAGCCTTCTTGTTATACATTGGACAGTGGGGACAAAAAAAATGGCAACAGTCTCTCACGATTTTAACTCATGTTCATGGTCTTCCATTCTTATTGTTCCCTTTAGTTCCTGTACACATTGCAGGCCTAGAGTCACTTACGTTTCCCTAGTGAGTACTCGTACTTTTCTCAGAACTTCGAACATCTTTCACCATTAGACTGTGTCGAACTCTTTTCTACTTCCTCAGATTTTACGAAGGTATCCTGATTTTTGCCGGCCAAGGTGGCCGACCGGTTCTAGGCGCTACAGTCTGGAACCGCGTGACCACTACGGTCGCAGGTTTGAATCGTGCCTCGGGCATGGATGTGTGTGATGTCCTGACGTTAGTTAGGTTTCAGTAGTTCTAAGTTCTAGGGGACTGACGACCTCAAGTCCCATAGTGCTCAGAGGTATTTTAACCATTTTTATCCTGACTTTTCCTCATTCTTGCTTCCATTATCAATCGCAACGTCAGAACCTCTCTCATATCTTTGGGATTTATAACAACATTCTTTTGTTATATCTAATAAATTATACACATCAATTTGAACAGTAGTTGGATTATCACTGCTAAAGGAATGTTATGTAGCCCTTCTGTCTTATTTGATCGCACGTATTCTGTTACTCTGATGCTAATTCTAAGGCAACTCATGTTTTCCACCAACAACAGCGATTTACAACAAATGTGTTGGTTGTTATTTCTAACGATCATCTTCTTAGGCCATATAACGCAAAGACAGGAAGCCCACACCCACCACAGTGGCACAAGTTTATATGCTAACTAGTTCCATGAAATTATCACATCTTTCTACCTGAAATGTTGCAGGTATTCCTGCCAGCATCCAGGCATTGATTGTGTTTCCAGCATAACAGGGCCCACAACGTTTTACCGTTGATGACGGAGGAGGTATAGACAACTGTTTGCCCAACTGTTGGATTGGGAGGGATGGGCCATTACAACGGCTACCACGGTCCCTCAGTCTCGCTGCTGTCGATTTCTTTTCGCTGAGAGAGATGACACTGCTGGTGTACATGACACCGACAGACGCTGCAGAAGAGCTGGTCTTCTATTTGTTTGCTGGTGCAGCCATTAGTCATGAAGGACCTGGTTTTTTTACCGTATTAGACAATCACAAGATAGTAGCTGCTCGTTGTGCACTAAAGTAAACGAACGACATTTTCAGAGACATGTCAATATGACGCGGTACCATACCCAAATAACTTTTATGTCGACTGACTCTGGCCGCGGAAGCACACCGAGTTATATGTCTAAAACAGTTATCATCATACGGCAGTTTGAACACGGTCCCTAAATATTATTAGCACCAAAAACCTGCATTTACAGCTAGCAAGAAAACGGTGAACCTGTAGTATTTTTGTCACGTAAAAGTAAGTGACATACTATTCCAGCTGAGTGTACTTAATTTTAATGAAGTAATTTTCCGTTGCCGCAAATGCCGTTACGTAATAATTTTTCATCCTGAGAGAACTGGGACCTTCAACAAGCGGAATGAAGAGTACTGGTAATGCTTTACCACTATTTTCACGATCTGTCGAAGTAGTTTAAAGCCCCTTGGGGCGTAGGTAGACTAAAGACTAGTGTTGGCTGCTGAGACTGATTTAGGTGGTCGTTCAGATAAACGAAAGTAATTGAGTGATGTAAATTGCTCAGCATATGAATGAGTGAGTGATTAGGACAAACAGTCAACCCCCCACACCACACCCGGTTTCTCTCTGGACTACTGCTACTGTTTCATGCAATTCGACCCTTCGAATTAAGTCTGGTTCCCGCACTGATTGTTAATAACTTATTTGTGCCTGTATTTTACCTATGCTATTTTCAGTATGTCAAAATGTGTATTGCAGTCAACATTGTCAAAGGTTTCTCCAAACCTACGAATGCTAGTTTGGGCTACGCTCTATCTCCTCAGGTAAGTCGTACAGTTACTGCTGCCTCGTGTGTTCCTACACTTCTCCTCTCTGACGTCGATTTTTCTCAGTTTTTTTTTCGTTTTTGTCTAAATAATTATTGTCAGCACTTTGCACCCATGAGTAACTGTTTGTCAAGTACCTTCTCACAAAAATGTTTGTAACGACGAATGTAACAAGTTACCTCCATACCCATGCTACTAAGATTCGTTTTCGATCTTGATTATGGTAGCGTGTAGTTCCTGCTACATAATTTTCAGGGAAAGGCATAAACAAAAATTTACTTCCATTGTCACTTCTTAAATTTGTTTGCTCAGAAGAACGAATTGTGACTCATGTAATATAGAGACACATATTAATTATCCGTAACATTGCACATCAAATTAAAAATCTTATACCCCTTATGTGCTTTTCACAGCGAACGAGAATGTAATTAATCTGAGTGTAATTTTAAAAATGTCAGTCTTCTTAAATTGCTGCAAAGGTGAAACAGAATTTAATTAAAGCCGAAAGAATTTGAGGAAAAGCATTGCAAATTACAGTCTTTGTCCTATGTTGCAGCCTCGGTGGATTCAATGACCGTCAGGTGCTTACAGCAAATGTAACGGGGCGGGCTTCGTAGGTTTAAAATGAATAGGAAAGCAATGGTTGTTAATTAGATGTATCCCATTCCGAAATAGGTAGATACTAAAGTGAGCTCGCACGGAGGGACGCCATCACAAATAATTGGAATCTGTTCACGCAGGTAAAAGAATGTAATTAGAAAATCAAAAATTCACAACTGCGAGCACTTGAAGAATGGTTTCTTTTTAACCTCGGTCCGTGAACGGAATGGAAAGACTCTGGAATATTATAGATTGGTCGTTAATTCTCCGAGTGATTTCATTTTGTCCTACACTAGTTTCTGACCTCTGAGTGTGAAATGAGATTAAATGCGTGTTAATTGATTCAGAATTTAATTTGTCTCCTTTTCATTGTGTGTAATATAACATCCCACCACTGTGCGATATTCGATCTGCGATATAGTTAATTCAGACATAGAGCTGTATGAAAGTTTGCTTTTAGATGGAAGTTGTGATATTCCTTGCGTGTTGCTAAATGATATTCCTTCCCATAAAACTACAGGGGCGGTAAACTTCACGTTCTATACTGATTTACGCCTTTCTTTGTTTCCACTTCCATGAAATCCATTAGTTTTTGCATATACTTAAATTGTATGCCTCTCTTAGCTTTTCTTTCCTATTGGCATATCATTTTATTAAACCTTGGCACATAGTTCTTGCGTGATTTTTGCATTAGGGTGTAGCGATTGGTACGTAATATTAGTCTGTATAATTGCTGTTGAAAATTATTCAAAGGATTTGTTGCTCTTGCACTTGGTTACCATCTTATTTTTTGCAAAGGAAAACATCTTTTCCCAGTCACTACCTTACGCTCCCGAATCAGTTCTAGAATGAAGACCACTATACAAAAAGCTACAAGGGTACAATCATATATTTAAGTTCCAGCGAAGGGCACAACTGAAGACTCTAAAGGTAACTCGAGGGTATTATCTGCGTATGTCAGTTGTTTCCACCGAATGTTCCAAGCCTTCACGAACTGTAAACGAAATGGCAGGGATGAGCAACACATTGTCCAAAATTTGTCATAGAATAACTGTATTTCGTTAAGAAGAACTCGATTTGCATTTAAGCATATCATAATTAATCGTAGAATGCCAGAAAGTGTGAAATGTAATCACACATTGTAGGCTTTCACGACCGGTGTCCTCTTTAGTTAGGACGTCCTGACTGAGAGGCCGTGGTTGATGTAAACGATGTATTATACGGCCTCCAGTTTTACACATTGACCACGGCCCCACAGCCCGTAAATTTTAACTGAAGGAGTGTGAAACTTGTTTTTTTATTGTAATTCGGGCAAAACTACTTTCTATATCGTGACTGTGACACCGGGAGCGTGGATTACGAGCGATTAGGCATGCATTGCATACAGTCCTTCCACTAGGTGCAATTCTGGAGTGATAATACGGTATTAATAAAGTGTAGTAATGTTTTAATAGTGACCTTATGTTTGCCCAAAATCGTGAACTAACGTGGTAACCTGTACTGCCGAGTGGGAAATCGCTGAAAATATTACAATTTGAGCCAGTGCACTGCACGAATTTTTATGCGAACACTGGAGACATAGCAAGTGTCATGTAGCGTTACAGTGTTAAATTCACTCACTTTGGTCCGTAAAGGTGTTCAGTGTTCTGGAACGCATAGTTGTTGGGTTTCATAAACAGTCTCAGTACTATTAAAATACAGTTTTAAGAGGAACCCGAACCAAATATTAGATGCCAACTATTTCTACGTAAATGATCAATTTTTTGAAAGCATATTTTTGTGTGTGTTGTAATTAATGCCTCATAATTTAATTCGTACGTGACACTCGACTTCTGCACATTTAATGTGTTATAACTGTCCCCTACCTAATACATTGTTTACGTGAGTGGAATGCAAAAACTGGCAAAATTGCTTTCTCAGGACACTGTCAGAAGAGGAGTTATAATCTCTTAGCTGGTAAATACTGGTATTGTTATTTAGTAGGATCTTTGCCTCTATAAGTTGTTGAACTGTATATACAACCCTGCCGTTCTCATAAAACTTTCTTAGTAGAGCATATTATGATAACTGACCTTCTGAATGCGTTACCTTCGGCTGTATGTTTGAGTTCAGTCGTAGCCAGAGATACTGAATAACAGCTGCTCTATGTGGCTGCATTAAGACCGCGCTGAAATGTGCAAAGAAACTTGTATAGCGTCACCCATATAAACATCAGACCTCGAATAATACTAATAAGTAAAGCAGGGTCTCATTTGCACATACTGAAATTACGACTGGTCGCAAATGCCGACCGACTGCCCGCACTTCCCCACAAAGCACCAGCAAGTACAATTACTAAGGCAAAAGCTGTTTATTAGAAATGACTAAAATTTGTAACGTAAGTCGGGTGATCACATCCCCGAATGAAAAACGAGATTCTTTTTATGGTGCTATTATTGGTGTAAGTAGGATGTTTAGGATTTTTTATTGGTAACGCCACGTAGCGCTCTGTATGAAAATTACTGGCTGTGCTGTGTGCAGTCTGTGGCTAGTTTGCATTGTTGTCTGCCATTGTAGTGTTGGGCAGCTGGATGTTAACAGTGCATAGCGTTGCGCAGTTGGAGGTGAGCCGCTAGCAGTAGTGGATGTGGGGAGAGAAATGGCGGAGTTTTGAAATTTGTAAGACTGGATGTCATGAACTGTTATATATATTATGACTTTTGATGACTATTAAGGTAAATACATTGTTTGTTCTCTATTAAAATCTTTCATTTGCTAACTATGCCTATCAGTAGTTAGTGTCTTCTGTAGTTTGAATCTTTTATTTAGCTGGCAGTAGTGGCGCTCGCTGTATTGCAGTAGTTCAAGTAACCAAGATTTTTGTGAGGTAAGTGATTTGTGAAACGTATAGGTTAATGTTAGTCAGGGCCGTTCTTTTGTAGGGATTTTTGAAAGTGACATTGCGTTGCGCCAAAAAATAATGTGCATCAGTTTAAGCACAGTCATGCATAATTTTTCTAAGGGGACGTTTCATATGTCGATTCTTAGCCGAGGGTACCTCACTGGAATCTTCTGATTTTTTCTTGTAGTTTGTGTAATTAGTGTAGGTATTGTTTATTGCTAGCGCATAATTGTAGAGAGAATCTCCTTTGTAGTTGCAGTCTTTCATTATTGTTGTGGCATGCATGTAGATTTGCACCAAGTATTTCGCTGCTGCGCTTGCAATTAACTAGATATTATTTTCAGTGCTATGTTAATGTGTTTTCTTATTTTGCTCGTCAAATTGTGCTTTTCTGTGTTGTCGTGTGAAATATTGTGACAATAATGGCGTGTGAAAAACGTAACACTAGGCTCCAAGGTAAACTGAGAAATAATAGTGACGACTAGCGTAGCTTACCAACACCACTGTGTAATGAATTAAAAGTCATTCAAAGTAGTAATTTGGTAACTGTGCGTAGGGAAATGGAACGGGCGTCAAATAATAGTGTAGACAGTGAAACAGGTAGTGAACAGGGAAGCATTATCGATCGATCGGTCGGCAACAGCTCGCCTCAGGAATCGGGAATGACAGAACCTAATATTGCAAATACTGTAGACTGAGGTTTTGGGTTCTCACCGTTTTCTCAAATGTGTCAAGACACATTTTCCGCTTGTCAAAATGTGAATGTTGCCGGTGCAAATTCACTGCCGAAAAGCGCTGAGGAACATGTTTCAGACACCAGTGCATTGTTATTACAATTAATGCAACAAATGGGACAAAAGTTTCAAAAGTTGGATACAATGGAACAAAATCAGAGACAAATACAGAAAAGCTTGAAAAGTTAGACACAATGGAACAAAATCTTCGGAAGTTAGACACCACGCTTGAACAAACACGTGAAGATTTAACTACTGAGTTACATAACATTGAATCTAAATGTCAAAAAGTCTGTAATGACGTAAAAACACAAATTTGTGAGCATTTTCAACCTATTTTTTCGCCTCATGAAAATGCATTACAGAATCGTGAAGCAGCCATAAAAGAACTGCAAACTATTGTTCATGAAAATTATGAGACCTTGCAAGCTAAAATTGACTCAGTTGCATCTACCGATTCAGTTACGCAACTTGCAAAAACTCAGGAAAACTTAAAGACACAGTAAATACTCTGAAAATTGGTTCAGAAAGACACATGGAGGAAATTAGTTCATTATCAGAGAAAGTAGACGAACTTTCGGATCAGCTAAATAATTTATCTACAAAGGTAGATGATGATCTGAATGACACAAGACCTGTAGCCTTCACTGACACTGAAGAGTATGAACAAATGAAGAAATTCACACACAATCAGAACCAAATTAATACGCAATACAAAAGAGAAATCCGGGAAGTACAAGATCAGTTGGCACAAGTAATACAAAAATTACATATTTCAGAGGACACTCGCGCTCCAACACGGGAAGAGGAACTTAGAAATACGGAAAAGCCACAAAATAATAACACAGGGCATTTCGGAAATTATGAAAGAAATTGGCAAGGTGCACCGAATTTTGAGATGGAACCGCGGACACGACGTAACAATGACCGATATTCTACTCGCCGACAAGATGATTTTGACTATAAGCTTTTCATTACTACACGTAAATTCAAAACATTTAAGAATTCCGGCAACGACATTCATCCACAAGCGTGGTTCCATCAATTCTCTCATTGTTTTCCTCCCAACTGGTCATTAGAGCACAGATTAGAATTTATGTGTGGCTACTTAGAGAATGAACCAGCTGAAAGATTGCGATCAGTCGTTCACGATTGTTACAGTGAAGGAGCATTTTATCAAGCCTTCCTCTCAGCATATTGGTCTCAAGCTACACAAGACCGAGTAAAACATAGCATCATAATGATGAAACATTTCGAACAATCTGAATTCTCCAGTCTTGTGAAATATTTTGAAGACATGTTGCACAAGAATCAGTACCTGTCAAACCCATACAGCCCCTCAGAACTCATCAGCATTAGCTTAATCAAATTGCCTCAACATTTACGACATATTATTTTGGCAGGACGTTGCAAAGACGACATTGAAGCCTTTGATGGACTCTTACAACAGTTAGAAAATGACACTGACAATCGCGGAACGCGAAAACATCCGTCGCAATTCCGCGATGAAAGAAATAATAACTGGACATGACGAGGGTATTCTCACAACACTAATCGTGACCAAAACAGACACCACACGTATGACAACCACTGGCAGAGTAAGAGTTACAGAGAAAGATTGCATTTCCGTAGTAATGAATATAACAGAGACAATCATAGAAACAGACAATATGGTAACCAGAACTATTATTATCACGGGAGACAGAATAACTTCAGACGCAACGGTCCACAGTGCAGTGATAATTCAGGGAGGAATCCTCCACCACGTGACCGACAAGAAAGAAACTATGGAATCTACCGACATGACGACAGACGATATAATCGTAGCGACAGACTTGAATTGCGTCAGAACTGGCGAGATTCAAACGGAGCAGGGCACTCTCGACAAGGTGAATTTGTAGAAGTTAGGTCTCCTAATACTAATAAAGACGCGCGCCAAAACAGAAACAGACAATGACTCGCACCGGCAGGCTGCCACGTGCGCCGGCTGGCTTGAGAAAAATAACATAAGCTAACCTTGAGAAACATTCCAGTGTTCCTTACCGACGTAACCAAATGATAATTGCGTTGAAGTTGAAACTCTGCGTACTAGGAAGAGTACAGGTCTACACCACATTTCACATGTAAAACCGTTTATTGAAAGATAATCTGTGTTTTAACTTAGTCTTTGCCATAAAACTTTCACTTCATGCTATTAGTACAATTTGTCACACTGAGAAACTGTTAACATGCAACAATGTTTTGAAGTTAACTATCCAGTCTAGAACCCAGGGAACTATTTTAAACAGAAATTACGAATGCATTGTTATAGTGAACAGATGACACAGTGTTGTTATTTGTACATTCTTGCTTGTTAGTTGCACGATTACGTAACGACTATCAGGTTTACATACTTAGAACATATATTGGTACTGCTAATGAGATTTTAATGCAACATTTTGGTTTACTTGAAAATACATTCTGGATTTAAAATACTTTCTGCGAGATAGCAGATGACACAATGGTTAGTTTATGTGACAGCTACTAATGAGTGACAATTTACAATGTTGCTTTTGCGGTGTTTCTGTTTTATGTCTGCACTGTTTTATGTATTATTCTGGAAAGTAAAACATGTTTTAGTAGTAACTTTTGTGGTATAGCTACAATGAGACAGCCTTTTCCGTAGCACAACAATACGGTACATTACAGTACTTTCTTGATCACGGTAAGGTATGTAATAACTACGATATCTATACGCAAGGCATTCCACTTTCGTTTATGATGAGGTAAGTACATTGACTTCAGCAGAACTTTGCTTACAGAGGACGATAACTACAACACTTCCACAGAATTATGTTAAAGCAAGATGCACATTTAGCGCTACAATACACGCATTTGAGTGATTAATTTTGTACTTAAACCATTTACTTTTCAAGATTTCTCAATTACAAAGTAAGTTTTCTGTGATACATTTCATTCCATTGCTGTCATCTGTAATACGTGAGGGTATAATTACATTAATCCTGAGGGGGGTACACGCTTACTTTGTGTCCATGTGTTTGGCAAGCGCAAGGAGCTAATATGGTATTTGCTTATACATCTTTACAGATCAGTACCATATTTCTGTAACACACAAATTACACAGCTATCTGATCATTTAACTGAGAGAGACAAATATTAATTTTACTACATCAGTGACAGATGTTTACGTAATTGCACAGTTGGATAACTTCACACTTATGAAATTGTATTTTGTCTGTACTTTGTGAACTGTTCATATTTCTTCGGAACCATTGTGATACTATGAGAGCTTTGAATGATGTATTTGTTAAGGGAGCATGATTTTAAAGTACGTTTGAGGTAGATGACACTATTGAAATGAGGAGAGAACTTTTTTTATGTTTTGACATTATTGCAGAAAGCTACGACGTTTTTGAGATTTGACTGAGGTGTTATAATGTTATTTTTACCACAACGATGTGTATTATGCTGTTGAGGTATGCTTATGATCAATAAGATGATGCTACCATAAATGAGGAATTTGATTATGATACCTATTTATTTTGATGAAATATTGAAGAAGTGTTGACAAATACGTATATGAATAATGAGTAGTGGTTAGGGACTCTGATTTGTGGAAAAGGATGTTGGAAACCAAGAATCGTACTTTAAGAGTTATGAAATGTGTGTAAATGTGCGTATGTATCACAATGCCGACGAAAACTTTTTGAACACTGTTATATTCATAGGATTTTGTTTCTACACATTTGCAACGCAAATTCTTGACCTGTGAAATTTTTTATATGAGACTGTCACTGTAATGCCAACTGGTGTCGTAAATATTTCAATAAGAAAGTTAAGTGACCATCTTCACATAATGAGTCGTGGGCACCCAGCCGCTCGACAGTCGCCTGGAAAAAAGCCATTAGTGTGTGCATTTCAGAGGCACAGGTGAAAAAAAAGAAAACAGAGAGACCATTATCCTTGCTATTGACGTTCCTTCGTAGAAAGCATCGCAAATACGACACGCTCATTACTTGGAAGCATATGATTACTCATACTTTGTGCTACTTATGCTTATAAATTGATGGGAAATATTCGCACATCTGCGCACCTGATTAGGACAAGTGTCTTTCTACGAGAATTGAGAGAATTTCTACTAACTTATGAAATGCCTCATGACTACTGAATGATGTTCTTATGCTTTACTTTGTACATAGTTGCTTATTTCATTTGATATCTATTTTCCAGATGTCTTGCAGCATTGGTTTCGTAAAATAAAATTAAATGCATTTGCTAATGTGAACACTTTCTGTCAACAGATCTATTAAATAATTATTTTATGATCCACATTCTTCGAAAAAGGAGCTCTAGGAATGGAAAGAACAATAAGAAGGGACTAATAAGAGTAACTTCATATATTATTTTCTTTCCAAGTACTTGGTAATTTTTTGTAGATTTAGTTTATGTGGTGCACCACTTTAATTACATAGACATTACGATGTGAATATACATTTCCCTTGTCTGCATTGTAGTCTTTAGTGTAATATTTTTTTCCACTTGGGCTATGTCATGTTTAGATATAAGTTATTGCATTTGCTGCTGCTGTTTGCCAGGCATAGTGCTACTAAATTTCACTTTGTATTACTCTGTTGAGCTAGTTTTACTACTGATTTATTTTTCTTGTTTGTTGCTCATTGCCTTATATTAGTTGTAATATTGCTGCTTGCTTTGCCAACTTGCATTTTTCTGTCATTGCTGCTTGTGTTAATTGTTTTGTACTGCTGCATTACCTCATCCCATAGTTTAGCATCTGGGCTCAGTAGATTTAAGTTAGCTTAAGATGGGGTAGGCCATATAAGAGAACAAGTTGTGATGAATTGGAAGAAAAACATTGAGATGCTATAAGAAATTAGTTTGGCCAAAAAAGTAGTGTACAGCAGAGAAAAACAATTTTTGAAAGAGGATGTGAACAAAATACAGAAAGCATGTTTGGATAGGACTCTTTGGAAATAATGAAGAACGAAGGGAGATCTCCAAGAAGTAAAGAAAGATTTGTCTGCAAAATACTGCAGTAAAACAAACCCTGTCCTTTCCTTGTGTTATCCCACTATGTGTTTGTGTACTCTTGTATATTTGTGTTTTTCCTGTCTTTATGTGTTTATCTGATGAGAGTTTCATTGTAGAATTTTACTGATAATATGTTATTTACTTTGTAAAGATGTTTAGACATTATTTATTCTGTTTTGTTTTAATGCTCATGTGTGAAATTAATGTTTCGAAAACTATTCTCATTATTTTATATATTTACTTATGTCATAATTCCTGTAACACTGATGTATCTGTTTATTTCTATTCTTTTGTAAACCCTGTACTACTACAAATGTTATCTGTATTGTTATGTTCCTTAATGATGTATTTTGCATCTTTGTTATTGTATTCTTATGTTATAAAATTGTAATTGACACCAGTTCATCAAATTAAGTAACTTGTAAGTTACATTTCACTGCACACGTTTCTGTTGGTCATAGTATATGGACAATATGTGAGAAATAGGGACTGTTAGTGTTTGCATGTGTGTTAATAATTCAGCAAGGGACTGGATAACAGCATTGCTGGTTCTAAGGACAATCCCAAAAACTTTGTGAGTGCAGAAGTGGTGGTTTATGGAGTTGCTATATTGTCTGCAAGACTCTTCGATGGTGATTGTGCACCTGCACAGTCGCGACAGATGGCTGCTGGCCGTCTATACAAGGACTGAAGGGGGTCTGCACCTACGATGGCCCACCAATACCATTATCTCTACAAGGACTACAGTGGGTCTGCATCTTTGATGGCCCACTAATACCATTATTTCTACAAGGACTGCAGTGGGTCTGCACCTCTGGTGGATCACCAATACCGTAATCTCTACCAGGACTACAGTGGGTCAGCTCTGTGATGACCTACCTACCAACATTCCTCAAAACGTCGAATGACTCTGCTGTGGGTTTGCTCTGTAGTGGAGCATTACCTGTCTGCATGTCAAGAGTCAGCACTGTTTTCCGTTGGAAGGACAACACTACTTCTTCAAGACTGGATGGAAATCCACTACTTCCATGTGCATTTTCTTTTACTGCTCAGACTTTGAGAAAAACACTGCAACATTACTGTGATGAGCGATCAGAACTGTCTTTATGGACTGTGAGAAAATTTTATCTTTTGATCAACATTGTATCAGTAAGTGTGTGTATTTTATATCTTTGTTATTGTAATTATGAAAAATTTCTTCAAATCTGTATTGGCCACTGCCCAAAAGAAATGCCGACCGACTGCCCGCACTTCCCCACAAAGCACCAGCAAGTACAATTACTAAGGCAAAAGCTGTTTATTAGAAATGACTAAAATTTGTAACGTAAGTCGGGTGATCACATCCCCGAATGAAAAACGAGATTCTTTTTATGGTGCTATTATTGGTGTAAGTAGGATGTTTAGGTTTTTTTATTGGTAACGCCACGTAGCGCTCTGTATGAAAATTACTGGCTGTGCTGTGTGCAGTCTGTGGCTAGTTTGCATTGTTGTCTGCCATTGTAGTGTTTGGGCAGCTGGATGTTAATAGCGCATAGTGTTGCGCTGTTGGAGGTGAGCCGCCAGCAGTGGGGATGTGGGGAGAGAAATGGCAGAGTTTTGAAATATGTAAGACTGGATGTCATGAACTGCTATATATATTATGACTTTTGATGACTATTAAGGTAAATACATTGTTTGTTCTCTACTAAAATCTTTCATTTGCTAACTATGCCTATCAGTAGTTAGTGCCTTCTGTAGTTTGAATCTTTTATTTAGCTGGCAGTAGTGGCGCTCACTGTATTGCAGTAGTGCAGGTAACCAAGATTTTTGTGAGGTAAGTGATTTGTGAAACGTATAGGTTAATGTTAGTCAGGGCCATTCTTTTGTAGGGATTGTTTAGTCAGATTGCGTTGCGCCAAAAAATATTGTGTGTCAGTTTAAGCACAGTCTTGTATAATTTTTCTAAGGGGACGTTTCATTGGCATAAAGCAGCTCACACTTACATAACAATTTCATGTATCCTGTCGAAGCATCAAGGAGGGAGAGAGGTAGATCAACCCATTAATCATCGTTTTATAATTATTACATGAGAAACAAACTCTCCATAATAATCAACATTACATAACAGTTTATTTGGATAATATTTGTATGTGTTTAATAAATGACAGTGTTATCTTAGGGCCAGCCGGTGTGGCCGAGTGGTTCTAGGCGCTTTAGTCTACGGTCGCTGGTTCGAATCCTGGCTCGGGCATGGAGTGTGTGATGCCCTTAGGTTAGTTAGGTTTAAGTAGTTCTAAGTTATAGGGGACCGATGACCTCAGATGTCGAGTCCCATAGTGCTCAGAGCCATTTGAGCCGTATTTTGTTATCTCAGGCACTTCCCCAATATTTCAAATACTGTAAATCTTTTATTTAACGTACGTGAGTGTAAACAACGGCTTAAAATAGTAAACTGGTTGAAATTGGTAAATGGTGCGCTACAATGTATGTAAAACTGCAGAATCTTTTCTTCTGACTATTCTAGTCTGCATCAGCCATAGAATTACTGTACTCACTTGTGTATGAGCAACTTTAGACCATACTCTATTAATACGTAAATAATGGCATGCTCAGATGCCTGAGTTTCTAAACCTGACGTTGGTCCTTGTCGTTTCCCATACACGTGGAGAGGCCCTAGCGAACGTTTCATCCATGCTGTACAAAGAAAGAGCACCGAATTATTCAATTAACACAAAATCCGGTTACTGGTACGTACAGGAGGAGAAATTACAAATATAAAGACCGCTATCACGGGTAGATTGCGTGCATATTTAAGAAGGCGGAAAACTTAACACACAAATAGTCACCACGATATCAATTTAGATCGGTATTCTGGAACCGTCTATATGTTACTGAAACACAGCACCGTTGGATTTTAAGGTCAAAATAGTTTTAATAACAACCAAACATGTTTTCTTTTTTAGATTTTCCAGATGGCGTGAACCGTAGATGATAGGAGGCCTCTAGTTGAAAATGCCTTCGTGGCAAAACCGTCATGGAGTAAGAGCTTTCTCTTCTGGATGTCGGAGGGACGCCACTTAAGAATGGCTAACCTAAGAGCTAGGGAAACACTTGAATAAGGCACAAGAGATCATCACAAGATATAAAATTAAGCAACTAAAATCTGATCCAACTAAGAGATTCCAAACGAATTTTAGAAAAACTCTGAAAGTCCTTGAACATAGAATAGAAAACAATGAAAAAGAAAGCCAACCAAAGCTACACAAGAAAGACCTTCCTGTCAGAGCTGTTGTGAATTGACGAAACGATCCCACATGTTCAAAGTCTTATCAGAAAACCAAAAATTACCTGAGGATAGAACCACAAGACACACCACAAAATTGATTCATTACAAAAAAACTCATACAACTTCCAGACACACCCACCCTGCTGTCATTTTATGCAGAGAATCTGTATTCCCCATGCACCAATAACTGAAACAACAAATATTGTAGAACCAAATATTCATACACACAGTACACTTCCACATGAATACATTAAAGAAAGAGTCTGGCTACTAGAGCTCTTAACAGAACAGAAATACTTCCAGCTCAGTAATGAATTCTGTTTACAGAGTGAAGGATTACCAATGTGATAATCAGTGTCTGGAACCACAAACATATTTATGAACCATGTAGAAAATATTATAATTACCAAAATAGTGTCAAATATGTACAACATACTATACGAGATATATAGATCATATTTTGTGCCTGATAGATGAACCAAGCGATAAAATTAACCAGTTATACACAAATACAAATTGTGTTCATGACAAGATACATTTTACTGTAGTGAAAGAACAAAATAGGCAGTTAAATTTCTTGAACATCACCTTAAAGATTCAAAACAACAATCACACATTTAACATATATCGAAAATCGACAACAACAGGCACAATTATACACGAGGCATCACAACACTCCAAGTTCTCAGAAGTAGGCAGCACTTAGATACCTTTTCCACAGATTGAACACAGTACCATTAGATACAGATAGTTACCAAATAGAAAAAGATGGCTCTGAGCACTATGGGAGTTAACATCGGAGGTCATCAGTCCCCTAGAACTTAGAACTACTTAAACCAAACTAACCTAAGGACATCACACACATCCATGCCTGAGGCAGGATTCAAACCTGCGACCGTAGCAGTCGCGCGGTTCCTGACTGAAGCGCCTAGAACCGCTCGGCCACCACGGCCGGCACCAAAAAGAAACGAATACCATAATACAAACAGATGTAAAGAATGGATAGAAAGAAGATTTAGTAAAAACGACGAATAATAAATCAAGAAATAGAAAAGCACAAACACCCAGCTATCACTGACACAAGGACAGAATCCCGCACAAACACACAAAATACGAGAAAAGAAACAGTACAAAGTGAGAAAGAAGCAGAACACAAAATATGGTAGAAAATGACAAACGATTTCAAATAAAACACAGGATAACGAATATTTTCAAATAACAAGGCATAAAAATATAACACCATCCAATAATTCAGTTCAAAAGTACTTCCCAAAAACAATAGGAAAAACTGATGTATGCCCGAAATCAAGTAGGTAAAAAGACGAGGGCTAACAGAAATCCTTGGGCAACAGAAGAGATATTGAATTTGATTGATGAGAGGAGAAATTAAAAAAATTCAGTAAATGAAGCAGGCAAAAAGGAATCCAAACGTCTCAAGAATGAGATTGACAGAAAGTGCAAAACGGCTAAGCAGGGATGGCTAGAGGACAAATGTAAGGATGTAGAAGAGCTTATCACTAGGGGTAAGATAGATACTGCCTACAGGAAAATTAAGGAGACCTTTGGAGTAAAGAGAACCGCTTGTATGAGTATAAAGAGCTCAGATGGAAGCCCAGTTCTAAGCAAAGAAGGGAAAGCAGAAAGGTGGAAGGAGAATATAAAGGGTCTGTACAAGGGCGATGTTCTTGAGGACAATATTATAGAAATGGAAGAGAATGTAGATGAAGATGAAATAGGAGATATGATACTGCGTGAAGAGTTTAACAGAGCACTGAAAGACCTAAGTCGAAACAAGGCCCCAGGAGTAGAAAACATCCTATTAGTACTACTGACCACCTTGGAAGAGCCAAGCCTGACAAAACTCTACCGTCTAGTGAACAAGATGTATGAGACAGGCGAAATACCCTCAGACTTCAAGAAGAATATAATTATTCCAATCATAAATAAAGCAGGTGTTGACAGTTGTGAAAATGACCCAACTATCAGTTTAATAAGCCACGACTGCCAAATACTAACACGAATTCTTTACAGACGAATGGAAAGACTGGTAGAGGCCGACCTCAGGTAAGATCAGTTTGGATTTCGTAGAAATGTTGGAAAACGTGAGGCAATACTGACCCTAGGACTTATCTTACAAGGGAACCTCCCCATCGCACCACCCTCAGATTTAGTTATAAGTTGGCACAGTGGATAGGCCCTGAAAAATTGAACACAGATCAATTGAGAAAACAGGAAGAAGTCGTGTGGAACTGTGAAAAAATAAGCAAAATATACAAACTGAGAAGTTCATGCGAACATATGCAACATCAAGGACACTAGGATCGCAGGAGCGCCAAGGTCTCGGCGGGTCTCCACCTACCGGCTACATCTACCGCACCTTCTGCAAATACTGAGGGTGGCCGTACACAGCAATATCGTATCGCCACGATGAATCTTGCCACCATTCGTGCCCCCCATAAACTGCCCATGTTCAGAGACACTATTTACTCTGCGGATGTGGATATAGCACTCTTACAAGAGGTGTTTGTGGCTGACTTCCTAGTTCCCACCGGATACAACGCCCATGTTTCCCCCGCATCCGATACCGGTAGCGGCGTCGCCATCCTGCTACGCGACGGACTCCCTGCAGAGGACGTCATCTACCTCCCCACTGCGCGAGGTATGACCCTGACACTGTTCGGCGTGCGTATTATTAATATCTACGCTCCGTCCGGCACTGTCCGCCGTCATGACCGACAAACTTTTTTTGCCGAAAGCGTCACACCCCTCTTCACCGGTCCGCAGGACGATTTGGTACTCGGTGGGGCCTTTAACTCGACACAAGAGCCCGCGGACCAACTCCCCCGACATTCCCCTTGTGCATGTCTCTCAGTGGTCATCGACCGTCTCCGACTTGTTGACACATGGAAGAAGCTCCACGGAATTCAACCGGGCTATACATTCTACACCTCTCACTCGTCAAGCCGCATAGATCGCATCTACGTTACCCGCTCCCTTGCTGATGGCACACATCATGCGGAAGTCTGGCCCTTGGCCTTTTCAGACCATGATGCGTACCTCTGTGACGTCACTCCCGCCCGACAGCAAGTGTGGCATAGTCGTGGTCTGTGGAAACTCAATGTCGCTCACCTGACCTCCCCAGACTGTCGCTGTATGGTCGAAGAAGCGTGGGCACGCTGCCACCATCGTCGAGAAGCCTATGACTCCACCTTATCATGGTGGCTCTCCTGTGCAAAGCCGACCCTCAGGAAGACTCTGATGAGTTATGGGAAGGAATTAAAGGCGTGGCAAACTAATACCCTGCACTTCTACTACACCATTCTACGTGACTGTACGACGATGCCTTTCTCGCCAGCCCGGCAGTCGATGGTCCATCGCACGAAGGCGCAGATCTCTTTGATCATGCGGCGTAACTTAGAAGGCACTGTAGTCCGTTCTCGAGCTTCTAATCGAATCCCTCAAGAACGTCCGTCGATGTACCACCTCCTTCAGGAAAGACAACGACGACGACGAGCTCTGATCCAAGTCCTCACTGATGTGGAAGGGCGCCGGCATGACACCCAACAAAGCATCGGTCGTGCTCTCCATGCTCATTTTGCCGGGCTCTACGCAGCCGTACCGCATTCTGCAACACTGGTCACAGAAGTCGCTCAGCTTACTACGAACACTCTTCCGGAGGATGCAGTGCATGACCTCCAAGACGACGTAACCACAGATGAAGTGGTAGACGCTATCAAGACGGGTTCCGACAACAGATCTCCTGGACCTGACGGTATACCCATCGAATTTTATAAAAGTTTTCACTATTTGTTGGATTCCATTTGGACGGCAATCGCACAAGAGCTGATGTCAGCGATGACAGTGGTCCCGAGCGCCTTTCTAGAAGCAATTATTATCCCCGTACATAAACCGCGCGGGTTATCGAGGGTCCAGGACTATCGACCAATTACTTTGCTCAACAGCGACATGAAAATATTCACACGGCTACTGGCATCGCGAATCAAGAAGGTCGCACGTTACGTCACATCCTGCGACCAGACTTCCCTAGGAGGCGACAACAACATCCGTACGGCCCTTTGCCGTTACAGAGACATGATAGCATTAGCGCATCATCAGCGTCTCCCTGGCGCCTTGGATTCACTGGACTTTAGCGACGCTTTCGACCGTGTTGACCACATTTACGGACAGTTCTTCAGCATATGGGTTTTCCTGGCAGTATTGTCACAGTGGTTATGCGCCTGTTGAGTAGTGCAACCTCTAAAATCATGTACAATGGTCGTCTTACACCGTCCCTGGTCATCCCACGATCTGTACGACAAGGATGCCCTCTTTCCACAATTTTGTATGCTTTCGCCTTGGAACCCCTGCTCCAGGGCATGCGCCAACGTTTGGAAGGCATGGCTGTGCAAGGCCACCGTTTCTGTTTTACAGCCTACGCAGACGACATAGTACTATATCTGCGCAGTGAAGATGAAGTACGAGCAGCACTGACATGGGTGGCGACTTACGGCGAAGCGTCGGGGAGCTGCCTCAACGTGTCCAAATCCAAGGTCCTGCTCGTTGGTGAGGGCTTGCCGGAGGGATGCGCTGCCCCCCTTAGTGTCGTCGCCACCATACGGTGTCTTGGACTTGATTTCACAGCAGACCTGCGCCGCTCAGCGACTATCAATGGTAGACGCTTGCTACAGACAATCAGAGCAAATCTCGCAGATCACCGGCTACGAGCTCTCGACGTTATCCAACGCGCGCAATACGTGAACATGTATCATGCTTCCCGTATACCACACGTGGCTCAAGTACTACCAGTCCCAAAGCTCCTGGCGCGACGACTTTTGATGGCTTTCGGCTCCTTCGTCAGCTCGGGGATGTTATTCAAGGTGCAGTATGAATCACTTGCACTACCACGAGATCGTGGCGGGGTGGGACTCATCCACGTGCCGACTCGTGTCAAGGCACTATACGTCAGCTCCCAACTAAAACTTTGGCATCGTTGCCCGCAGAGCCTTATTAGCCTCCTGCTTCACAACTTTGCACCGGCCTCCTTGTCCGCCCCAGTACTGGTATCGACCATTCCAAACCCCTTTTATTACATCCAACGATTTTTCCTGGAGTTCAGTTATATCTACCGGTCCTTACCACATACACGTTTGTACCTCACGAAAACAGTCTCCGAATTGTTACAACAGTGCCGCCCGTCCAACCCCATCGAACGTAAGTATCCACAGTACGTGTGGCGACACATATGGAAGGCGATCCATGCCCGTTTTCTCGAATCAGATGTTCAATCAGCATGGTACATCACCGTGAATGGCAAACAAGTTAACCGAGATCGTCTGCACCGCATCCATCTCGCCGATTCATCCCTCTGCACCCACTGTGGAGTGGATGTTACGGATGTCGACCGGTTCCACTGTGGCACAGCGCTAGACGCCTGGACACTTGCGCGGCGAATTTTGGCGTTTCTTACTCGCCAGACACCGGCTCAGATCAACGTCCACGTGCTTTTGTACCCCGATAAGACTTTCTACCCCTCCGCCAAAACTAACTCTGTGAATTGGATCTGTGGCCACACGGTCCGCTATCTTTTCAATTCTGGCGACAAGTCTACGCTAGGATATTGGACTTATCTCAACGAACGACACTGCGTCCTGATACGCAACCCACGCTATAAACAATATTTTTCCAATTTCTTACGGAGCACTTTCGATGACCCACCTCGTAGCTGGAACGTCCAGGCCCTGAAAAGCTGAAAACTGTATAGACCGAACCGAACTGAATAGATCTGCTACCCAGAACCCACGCCTACGCCATGAGAAGACACGTTTGGACGAGCTGGCATGCTGTAGGCGGATACACTTCAGGAGCTCCTGTAAGAACTGGACTTTAACTACAAGTCGCACGACGACTTAAAAAGTTTTTCCTTATTTATTCCTCATAATTTGTTCTTAAAGGAAAAAGAAATTTGATTTTGACTTTGAGCAACTTTTTTTTGTTCCAAAAGATTGCTTCTTCGCCAACAAGACGAAGGAGACTCATTTTTGTTTACTGGACGGAGAAACCAGTAGAATTGGAATCTTTATTTTCTTTTGGGAAAAAAAACTTTTCCTTATTTATTCCTCACAATTTGTTCTTAAAAAAGAAGAAATTTGAGTTTGGCTTTGGAAAAAAAATTGTTCCAAAAGATTGCTTCTTCGCCAACAAGACGAAAAAGAAGAAAAAAAAAAACGAAAGGTCTCGTGGTAACGTGAGCAGCTGCGGAACGAAAGGTCCTTGGTTCAAATCTTCCATTTAGTGAAAATTTTTATTTTTTATTTTCAGTTTATGTGACAAACCCTTATGTTTTCATCACTTTTTTCGGAGTGATTATCACATCCACAAGAAAACCTAATTCGGGCAAGGTAGAAGAATCGCCAAGTGTACAAGTTAGGTGGGTCGACAACATATTCCTGTCATGTGGTGCACATGCCGTCACCAGTGTCGTATAGAATATATCAGATGTGTTTTCCTGTGGAGGAATCGGTTGACCTATGACCTTGCGATCAAATGTTTTCGGTTCCCATTGGAGAGGCACGTCCTTTCGTCTACTAATCGCACGGTTTTGCGATGCGGTCGCAAAACACAGACACTAAACTTATTACAGTGAACAGAGACGTCAGTGAAAGAACGGACAGATAATAACTATGCAAAAGTAAATAAAGTAAAATTTTCACTCCAGGGAAGACTTGAACCAATGACCTCTCGTTCTGCAGCTGCTCACGCTACCACGGGACCACGGAGCTCCCGAGCTTACATTGTGCATGACGTTGCCTATGTGGCCCAAGGACTACTCACTGTATATTTTGCTTATTTTTTCACAGTTCCACACAACTTCTTCCTGTTTTCTCAATTGATCTGTGTTCAGTTTATCAAGGCCTATCCACTGTGCCAACTTATAACTAAATCTGAGGGGGGTGCGATGGGGAGGTTCCCTCGTTAGAAAATAGATTAATAAATGGCAAACCTACGTTTCTAGCATTTGTAGACTTAGAAAAAGCTTTCAACAATGTTGACTGGAATACTCTTTCTCAAATTCTGAAGGTGGCAGGGGTAAAATACTGGCAGTTATAAGAGTCGAGGGACAAGAAAGTGAAGCAGTGTTTGGGAAGGGAGTGAGGCAGGGTTGTAGCCTATCCCCGATGTTATTCAATCTGTGGTTTGAGCAAGCACTAAAGGAAACAAAAGAAAATTTCGGAGTAGGAACTGAAATCCATGGAGAAGAAGCTGAAACTTTGAGGTTCGAAGATGACATTGTAATTCTGTCAGAGAGAGCAAAGGACCTGGAAGAGCAGCTGAACGGAAAGGACAGTGTCTTTAAAGGATGAACATCAACAAAAGCAAAACGAGGATAATGGAATGTAGTCGAATTAAATAGGGTGATGCTGAGGGAATTAGATTAGGAAATGAGACACTTAGAATAGTAAAGGAGTTTTGCTATTTGGGAAGCAAAATACCTGATGATGGTCGAAGTAGAGAGAATGTAAAATGTAGACTGGCTATGGCAAGGAAAGCGTTTCTGAAGAAGAGAAATTTGTTAACATCGAGTATAGATTTAAGTGTCGGGAAGTCGTTTCTGAAAGTATTTGTATGGAGTATAGCCATGTACGGAAGTGAAACATGGACGGTAATAAAAGAAGAGAATGGAAGATTTCGAAATGTGGTGCTACAGAAGAATGCTGAAGATTAGATGGGTAGATCATATAACTAATGAGAAGGTATTGAATAGAATAGGAGAGAAGAGAAATTTGTGGCACAACTTAAATAGAAGATGGGACCGGTTGGTAGGATAGATTCTGAGGCATCAAGGGATCACCAATTTAGTATTGGAGGGCAACGTGGAAGGTAAAAATCGTAGAGGGAGACCAAGAGATGAATACACTAAACAGATTCAGAAGGAGGTAGGTTGCAGTAGGTACTGGGAGATGAAGAAGCTAGCACAGGATACAGTAGCATTTCGAGCAGCATCAAACCAGTCTCAGGACTGAAGACCACAACAACAACACCCGAAATCAGGAACATACCAAGTTGAATGCAAAACATGTTATAAAGATACAGAGGTCAAATCAGATCAGGAGGACATTTGTCACCTAATAAAAAAAACATGTAAGAGTATGGAAGCTTAAGACAAATCATTCATCATTTGCCAAATTCTTACGTTGACGCCAACATAAACTTACAGCCAGAGACACAGACAAGGGAATCATAAGCATAAACAACAACAGACAACACCTCCTCACCTTACAAGAAAATTACCACGTTCAAAAAACCATAACAGAAAAGAAAAAAAAACTCATAAATGATCAGACTGATCTAGCAAACCAGACACTCTTTAAACTAATTGACCACGTAATATAATATTAAATATAGACATAATCACAGACTCCGTTTACCGCTACCATCTCGTCTCACATTCTGTTCTACAACCACCATCCAGCCTCCTTCCAACCTCCTCCCGCCCCAAAAAATACAGAACTTGCAATACCCTCCATTTCCCCTCACACCTCTGCCAAACATAAAAGACATTTTCATTTATTTGCAGCAACTTACTCACTCACACAAAAATACACACACACACAAACACACACATACCATAAATAGTGTATTTTAGACGACAAGTAGTTTTACCAATGCTAGCAAAATTGCATTTTCTTGTAAACATCCTGAGAACCTTGGAGTTATATGAATGCATCACCGCAACTGAGCTACAGTTTTCAAATGTTTAAAAAGTAATTTCTCTATACAAGTAATGTTCTACACGACTTTAAAGTATCGCAGCAAGCGTTTAAATTTTATTTTATATATGATTCCAGTTATTTTTTAATTCAATCTGTGTGTGAGAGATGTGAAAGATGGTTTATGAAGTTGTGTAGTCCATCTGTTACTACGTATTCAGGAGTGGCACGATATTTACAACTGTTATTGCTAGGTTTGTTAGAAGTTATGAGCATGCAAGCTACTCTAAAGACTTTTAGGGTTGGTCACTTACCTTCTATTGTGCCACAAATACGTAAATAAGCTTATAGTTCCTTCACTCAATTGAATATATTTGGTTTATTATATAGAAGGTCATACTTTTATCAAATACCTTACAAGTAGTACTAAGTTTCTCAGATAGAAAATATCCAACTTCCTCGGATAGTCGCGCTCTTTATCAAGCCGCTTCTGAGATTCGGGAATTCGTCCCAGCTCCAATACGAATCCGCCCGGCGAATTAACGAGAGCCGCTGAGCCGATAGAGCCTAGATTTGGTTTGTCTTCGATTTCAAGTATCCCACGAGGTAAATACTGGGCTGTCAACCACGTCCCGTTTCACTTATACGATCTGCACATTTACTATAGGATAACACTAGACAGATGGACATGGTATACACAAATTCTGTACCAGCGAAAGTGATGGAGACCGGAATGCCATTAAGCCGCCCTACGTATGTAACATTGCGAAGTCTATTAATTAACTCGCCAACTCTGTGACAATACGGGTTAGAGGTCACGAGGAAGAAGAACTACACAGCAAATGTTTACTGTGTAGTGTGCGATCTCTGACGATAGCACACAAAGTATACGACCTGTAAATGTGTGTATTCTTGTCAATAGCTTTAGCTTTCATACACACAGTGTATCCAAGTAGAAGTCTGAAGAGATTTATGTAAAAGATGACCACGACCTAACATTTATGTTATTATTATTATATACATCATTTCAGCATAAAGGAAAGTCGGACCTACCTTCGGTGAAATTAAAAGCAAGGGCGCTAACATAAAGAGCGCAATAGGAATCAAACGGTTAAACGCAGACGAAAGAGCGTGTAGCTAGAAAGAGTGCTATTAGCCCCTCTATGAGGGTGAGCACGTAACTGATAAGATGATATAAGAAGTACCAGGACTTCGTAAGGAAGATATAGGAGATCCATATTAGAGTCAGAACTTAGAAGTGGTTTCGAAGATGGAAAATCAAATAAGGCAGAAGGGATGGATAACGTACTTTCGGAATTTCTTAAACCACTGGAGGAAGTGGCAACAAAACGGTTATTCACATTGGCGTCTAGATTGTATGATACTGAAATTTAGGGTCAGACGTTAGCTGAAACATTATCCACACAATTCCCAAGATTGGAAGAGTCGACAAGTGTCAGAATTATCGAACAGTCAGCTTTATTGTTTTAAGAAAATTAATCAACCAGAGGCTCAGTTCTGACGTTGCGGTTAATAGTGAAAGCAAAAGTGAAAAAATATCAAGACAACTTCATAGGATTTGTAGACATGGGGAAAGAGTAAAATGGTGCAAAATATTCGAAATTCTGAGAAAAGTAGGTGTAAGCTAAAGGGAAAGAAGTGTAATGCGCCATATGTTCAAATGGTTCAAATGGCTCAAATGGCTCCGTGCACTATGGGACTAAACTTCTGAGGTCATTAGTCCCCTAGAACTTAGAACTAGTTAAACCTAACTAACCTAAGGACATCACAAACATCCATGCCCGAGGCAGGATTCGAACCTGCGACCGTAGCGGTCTTGCGGTTCCAGACTGCAGCGCCTTTAACCGCACGGCCACTTCGGCCGGCACGCCATATGTACAAGAGCTAACAGGGAACAATAAGAATGGAAAACCAAGAACGAAGCGACAAGATTAAAGAAGAGTACAAGACACGGGTGTAGTTTTCGCCGCTACTGCTCAGTCTATGTATCGAAAACGCAATAAGGGAAACAAAAGAACGATTCAAGAGTGGTACTAAAAATCAGAGAGAAGGATATCAGTGATAATATTTACTGATGACATTCCTATCTTCAGTAAAATCGAAGAAGAGTTAAAGGATCTGTTGAATGAAATGAACAGTCTGTCGAGTACAGAATATCGATTGAGAGCAAATCGAAGAAAGGCGAAAGAAATGAGAAATAGCAAAGAAATGAAATCAGCGAGAAAATTATCATCATGATTACTGACAACGAGGTAAATGAAACCAAGGAATACCTTGGCAGCAAAATGTCCCATAACGGATGGAGCAAGGATGACATAAAAAATCCGAAAGGGAATTCCAGAAGTCTACTGGATTCTAACATAGGCCTTAATTTGAGAGAAGAAATTTCTGAGAATATACTGTACGTTTGGAGCATATCATTGTATGGCAGTGAGACGTGGATTGTGGGAAAACCGAAACAGAAGAGAAAAAATGCATTTGAGATGTGTTGCTACAGAAGAATTCGAAAACTTTGTGGGCTGAAAAGGTAAGGAATGAGGAGATTCTCAGTCGAATCGGCTAGAACTAAATACATGGAAAAGACTGTCAAGAAGAAGGGACAGGATGATAGGACGTCCGTTAAGACACAAGTGAATGACTGTTATGGTACCAAAGGAAGCTGTAGAGGGTAAATACTGTAGAGGTAGACAGAGATTGGGATATATCCAGCAAATAATTTAGGATGTAGATTGCAAGTGCTACTCTGAGACGAAGAGTTTGGCACAGAACAGGAATTCATCACACGTTGCGTCAAACCAGTCAAAATACTGATAACTCATAAAGATATCTCTTTCTCTGTTATTGTAGGCGTAATGTTTCAGTGAAATATTCAATATATCTACATCTACATATATACTCCGCTAGCCACCAAGCGGTGTGTGGTGGAAGGCACAATTCGCGGCAAAGTCATATTCCCCCCCCCCCCCCCCCCCTCTTCGACTCGCGGATCGCGCGAGGGAAGAACGACTGTCTGAACGCCTCAGTACGACTCTTATTTCCCATATGTTTTAATGATGATCATTACGCAATTTGAAAGTTGGTGGTAATAATATATGCTCTACATCCTCGGTGAAGATTGGATTTCGGAATTTAGTGAGCAGCCCCTTCTGTTTAGCGCGTCGCCTATCTGCAAGTGTGTCCCACTTCAAACTTTCTATGAGATTTGGAACGCTCTCGCGATAGCTAAATGTGTGCTGAACCACAATGTGAGTAATATGTTATGTTTTTGAATCTCCTTTTATTATAAAACTCCTATACCGAGGGTATGGTGTTTATGCCACTATGTTTATAAGCTCTGTTAGGAGAACACCAGTTGGAATGGTTTCTCGGCAGAGATGTCAATAGTAGTTGTTATAAATAAATAATTTCATAGGTAATTGTGCCTATGATCTCCACATAAGTTCCCTCAGAAACATTTAATTTAAAATGTGAGATAAAACATTAAGTTGTAGAATATAATTTCTTATGAAGTGTTTGTATTTTGTATTATTGTTGCTATGACTTGTTCCTCATGAACGAGGCCATTCCCACTTTGAACATTGAGTCCAACGAAGTTCATGGTTACACGCAGAACCAAGTAGGCTAAAACGTCAGATTTGTCTTTCTTGCATAACTTGCAGCGGCACTCGTGTGGTAGCAAACGAAGTTTGGTTGTCGCGGTGTGTACGCTATCTTCGGGATCGCCAACAAAGGGCTGCCGTGGAATGGCGCCATTACCGGGACCGCGACAGCGGCCGCTTTCATCGGCCACTCAGGCGCTGGACGTCATTACCTGTCGCCACTGATCAGCCGGTATCGCGCTGGCGGGCTAACTGGGGCGGCCCACCGCGCCATTAACGCGGCTCTGTGTCACTCACATGACGTCACAGGTGGCGGGCGCACGCGCCTCGCGGCAAGCCGACGTCAATTTAGCCGCGCTACACCGATGCGTGAAAGGTATAGGTTCCACATTTTAGATTAAAGTTGAATGTACAGTCGGTAAAGAGCGCCAAAAACAATGAACTCTCTCGTGCAACATGACGTAGAGTACAAAGGAAAAAAATTGGACATAGACCTTCGTTGGTGAGAAGCTCACCATAAAAAATATTAGTGACTTCCTTAGAAAAGCACACATGTAGCTTTGGATTGCTTTAGATGGTGGAAAATTTACCTGCAGGTCTGGTGACCATCCACCGCGGCCGCAAGTCATTACACGGAAAAGGTATGTACAAGTGGCGTTCTGTAAGCAATGCACCAAATTTTTTTTTCCTGAAAGCAGGTTAGTTCTATTCAGGATTCTATTACCCCATATTATTGCTTACTCTTTTTGCTACACAATATTATTCCCCACTCTTTATGATACAAAATACTTGAGCCGTGCACGGCTCGTGTTCTTGCCATCATGTATTGTACACCCTGCTTTTACTGAGTTGCTGCTTTGCCTGTTCGTGACCGGCCCTAGCGGCGCGCATCGATAAATCCCCTCTCGTAGTATCTTTGCTCGACTGCTATTACTTCCCGGTCGTTGAATGTCGTGAGTTCGGCCAACACCGACTCAAAGGAAGGCCTCGGCGCTTGTTCGTGACGTCACGTCAGCTAGGCACGGCGAACGCCAGGTCTGTTACAGGCATACTCATAATGGTGGTGTCTCCCTCCCTGATACAGGAATATGTGAAACTATTGGCGGTAGTTGATCAACACACATTGTTCTGAGAGATTTCTGCAATCAATTAATTGTGCAGTTTATTACACTTATTAACAAAAAGTGTACTCGTGAACATAAACTTCCACCTGTTTTAAGGATTGACATACAAAAACAACTTCATGGTCCAGCAGCAACAGAATTCGTTCTTCTTTACCTTATTTGTAAATCTGAGGAAGTTACGTTTGTACTGGGTTGCTTTTACAAGAAACTGTGAACATATTGGTGCTCTTCTTTAGGTATATTGGTTGACTATGGGGTCAGTAGCACTGAATGTTAATGAAATATCTTGAGATTGTAAACGTTGGGGGAGGGGGTGGGGGACAGAAGAAGAGGCAAGAGAGAGATGCTTCTTTTATCAAACAAATTTTTTTTTATCTTATAAAGTTTCTGCTTTCCGTTGCAAGTGGGGAATATTTATCTTTTCTAATGTGCATGTTTAAAAAAGTTTAAGCTCAGCAGTATTTTCGATGTATGAAGCAATTTTGTTTCCTGTTTAGAATTCCTTTCGTTGAAAACGACTGTAATCTAATGACTGGCAACAGTTGGACATTTACACATGTAAATTAGTTCACATTTCCAGTGACGATGTCAAACGAAAATAAATAAATAAAATAAAAGAAACAAGTTCATTGTAAGGGGGTTGGGGTAAGTTTCGATAACAAAATAAATCAAGTAAATATAGTTACTTGAATGTAAAATTTCCGAAGCTTGCAATGGGGCAAAGCGTCTTCTCATATTGATCTACGTTTGTTTCGTCAGGATTCAGTAATACAGAACTATGATTTTCATTTGTAGCTTTACGATAGTAAGAAAATCTTTCATCTAAATAAAACTGCTGAATCCAAAACAATACCAAACATTTTGTCCAAAAATAAGAGATTTATAGTGATAATCACGCCCAGGCGTTTCTGCCTAGAACAGACCTGGCGGTCGCCGTGCCTAGCTGACGTGACGTCACCAACAAGCGCCGAGGCCTTCCTTTGAGTCGGTGTTGGTTCGGCTCGCGAGTTCGGGTCTGCCAGTCCATTGGAACACGTCTGGAGCGCAGTCCGGACCTGCCAGTCGGGAAATTGCAATGCGGCACTAGTGCAGTCGGGTTGGAGCAGCAGTGAGGTCCGCTTCGGCATGGCTCTCCCGACCACTCGACCACTGCCGCCGAGCATCACTTGAGCCGGGCCACGGTCTTGGTGCATCGTCGGTCGATCGGTCGTTCTACCGGACGACGCGTTTTGGCTCGCCGATCGTTCATGAGTCATGTGTGTGTGTGTGTGTGTGTGTGTGTGTGTGCAGTTGACGTTATGTCCACTGACCACTATTTTAGATGTTGTCCCCACTCTGAGGCAGTCGGTCGGTTGCTGCGGACCAGGGAAGTTATTTCTGCGCTGTACAGTCGGCTGGGTCCGCTGTCGGTCAATGCGCAGTGTCGGAGCGTGTGTGGAGCTGTCCGATCGCTACGAGATTCGTGGTTCGCCTATCCAGGACGTCAAAGTTGAGTAGTGGTTTCAAATACCGAAGCCACGTCCATTCATGTTGTGTGGTTCGCTTCGGTGGTTCGCTGTTCGTAAGGTTTTGCTGTGAGAAACACCGACTGTTTGTATTGCTGAAATCTAGCCGACATGAAGTGGAATTAACTATATTGGTTGACTACTACAATTAAAGGGCACCAGCGGAATTTTCTGCCTTGTGGTCTTCAGTGTTCCGGTTACCTGCCCTGGCCACTAACGTAATTTCAGGCAGTGTCCTTTCCTCACCTGTTATCGCTGTCCAGCCCGGTGTATAGTTTTGACAGCTTAATACATATACATATTTGGTTGTGGATAATCACGACCGTAGCATTTTGTGCTTGAACTCTCATGTACCGATTGGTGGGAAGCAAGTCGTTAGTGGGTCGGTTCGACCGTCCCTGTCTCTTGGTTGGGTTCCGACGGACCAAGCGTAGTTGGGCTGACCGCCTGTTTCACCTAAGTGAACGAGGGCGAGACCGACTTCCCTGTAGGCTTCTGAGTGCCGTTTTCTGCCTTGTCCTTCTCACCGGTGTTTAATTGTCTGTTTATAATCTGTCATAGCCAATGATTTAAAAATTCTTGTTTTTACTGGAATTTATGTATTTTTGAATGTTGAAAAACCTATTGTGGGCCTTAAGCCGCTTAAAGCCTTGTTCTTGAAATCACCCTTTAAGCAAAAACATTGCGGCCTTCTGACTTAAACGATTATGGTAATATATTTTAAAACTTTCAAATTTAATTGTGGTCCTCAGCTGCTTGTATTGCACCTTGCATATATTTGTTCTATCTACTTTTGCCATGAGGCTTCCCAGCCTGGCTGTGATACCATATATATTTTAATTATTTTATTTGTTAATTGAACTGAATTTTTATCTTTGCTGACTCTTATGATTTCTTGTTTGGAGACCCTCAGCCGTGAAATAATTGCCTTTTTTGAAACTCTTAGTTGTAAAGGTTCGGCTATGTGCCGTTTTCGTTGTAAATGTCTTATTAAATGCCGGCCGGAGTGGCCGTGCGGTTCTAGGCGCTGCAGTCTGGAGGCCAGCGACCGCTACGGTCGCAGGTTCGAATCCTGCCTCGGGCACGGATGTGTGTGATGTCCTTAGGTTAGTTAGGTTTAATTAGTTCTAAGTTCTAGGCGACTGATGACCTCCGAAATTAAGTCGCATAGTGCTCAGAGCCATTTGAACCATCTTATTAAATTACAATAAATTACAATTTTGAGTGAACCTGATCGACACTTTATTTGGCCCTTTCCACAATCCTAATCACCTGTTCTGCCCAGTGGGTTTAGTGGGCGTCTTAACACTATTTTTCAATATAATCTCCGTTCAGTGCGACGGTCTTTCGCTACGTAACTGGGACGGCCTGTATTCCCGAAGTCGGAGACAACGCCCTGCTGCATCAATGACCTCCCCATCATCCGCATACTGCTTCCAGTGGAGTGCATCCGTCATTACGCAGAACAGATGTAAGTCGAAAGGTGTGAGGTCTGCACTGCAGGGTGGATGTTGAAGAACAGTCCAGTGAAATTTGGTAACCTTCTCCCGCGTGCGCAGACTTGTGTGGGGCCTTGCATTGTCATGAAGAAAGAAACGTTCGTCTGCATTTTTGTGGCAGCGAGAACGCTGAAATCGTTTATTTAATATGCTGAGGGTTGCACAATACTCTTCAGACGTGGTCTTTGCACCATGAGGGAGGACATCAAACAGAATAACCACTTCAGAGACCCAGAAAACGGTTGCCATGGCTTTTTCTTCGGAAGGAAGGTGGCATGGGGTCACTCCATGGTTTTCCGCCTTGTTTTCAGTTCGAAGTGATGAACCCATGTTTCATCGCTTGTGACAGTGTTCGATAAATGTTTGTGACGTTCAGCCTCGCTACGCTCAGGCAATTCCGCACAGATTATCCTTCGTTGTTCTTTATGTCCTTCCTTCAGGCGGCGAGGACCCCAGCACGCATAAATCTTTGAGTACTCCAACTGGCGCACGACTGTGTCAGCTCCATCACGTCGAATGAGAGTGTCCACACGATCCAACATCGCAGGTGTCATTGCTGTGTGCCGCTGGCTGTCACACAGGAGACCGGACAGATTTGCGCAACCTTGTTGCAATGATGACAGAATCCACACGATTCACCGTGCATTTGTTCACTGCCAGGTCTCTGTAGCGCCTGAGGATATCTTCAATGCTATTGTTTTCCGCCAAAACATGCTCATTGTCAGTTGTCTGCTTGCAATGTACTTTCGTTACAGACAACACTTTGAAATCTACGTAATGTGCTGCCACCTACTGAAACTTCATGTGACTATAGGGCTGTAGCGGGAATATTTTGTTCCACATCAGATTCGTCATTTGTTCAACCGAAATTAGCAGAGAAAAATATGTGTGGCATTACCTATTGAAACCTCTCATACACGGTGTTTCACTAAATGTGTTTGCTTCTGTAAGTTACGAAGTAATAGGCGACGAAAATATTTATTGCGGTAGGCCACCATAAGAAACGTTTCACTGTCGGCGGAGCTATGAACGTAGTTTATTGTGTTATTATCCAAAGAGTTACAGCAAAAAGATACAATTTTTTAAATGAAACAATAGTTGTTTCTATCATGCACTGGAATCAGTAACACCAGTGGTGTGTACATCAATTTAAATTACATTCCTATCACTCTTAGTTTGGGAGCTACAGCCCTTTAAAGTTTCAGGGGCAGAAACCACATGCTGTACATAGTACATGGGTGTGTGGTGGGTGATGGATGTTCTGGCGGTGGGAAGTTGATTTAAATTAGATGTTCAAATGTGTGTCCATGTTCCTAAATGCACAATGCAATGTGCCTTCTAAAGGATCTGCGGACGAGATTTAACATCGCCGGTGGTACGGAGCAACATGCGTCCTCGATGCGCCGTTTTAGATCATCTGAGGGTGTGGGATCAGTGACATAGAAACGATCCTTTAGGTTTCCCCACACATGCACGCACACACACACACACACACACACACACACACACACACACACACACACTCACTGGTCATACCAGAGTCCATTACCGCAGCAACGTATTTTCGCCATCTGTCCCTGTCTTGGGCTACTTCCTTCCATTTACCTTCAATACCCAGGCTCTTCAAATCAGCCTTCACATTGTCCTCCCATCTACGCCTCGGTCTCCAAATTGGACGTTTTCCCTCTAAGTGCCCTACCAGTACTCTGCGCGCTGCCCTGCCCTAATCCATTTGAGCTACGTGACCCGCCCATCCCAGCCTAGGTGATTTAATAATACTGATCATGTCAGGGCTTGAATAGAGTTCGTGAACCTCTTCGTTATGCAGTTTTCGCCACTCTCCGCTAGTGTCATCACGTTTTGCTCCGAAAATTTACCTCAAAATTTTATTTTCAAATACTCGAAACGGCTTTTCATATTGAAAAGTGAGAGACCAAGTCTCACACCCATACAGCATAACTGGTAGAATAATAGTTTTGTATATTCTAATCTTTTAATTCCTAGACAATATCCGTGATGAAAGTAATCTATTCAGTGAGAAATTGCACGGATTTCCCGCCCCTAATCTCTTCTTCAGTTCGTATTCAATCTCATTTCTCGAAGTGATGTCCACGCCCAGATATTTAAATGTGTTCACTTTTTCAAACTGCATGTTTCCCACTCTTAACATTTCCTGATCTACTGCCGTTGGCATTCTAGTAGCAACCATGTATTTACTTTTGTCTTCACTTATCCTTAGACATACATCTTCACTAGCCTTGATTAACGCATTCGCATTTGCTGTTACAGATTCTTTCCTATCGCTAATGATGTTTAGGTCATCTGCATACCCTAATATCTTAATATTTCCATTTAACTCCACACCCTCTAAATTATCTGCTGCCATTCGTACAGTATATTCTAGGATTAAATTAAAAAGTAGTGGAGACAGGGCATCTCCCTGCTTAAGTCCGTTCTTTATTACAAATTCTTCTGACTCCAATTTCCCCACGCGTACTCTAGCTTTTGTGTTTTTCAAACTCGCTTCTATAAGTCTAACATACTTCTTTGGTATTCCAAGTTCCAAAAGAATTCTGTACAATTTTGATTGCAATACTTAATCGTGTGCTTTTATAAAATCTATGAAAAGATTATGAACTGGTTTATTGCACTCCTATTTCTTTTCCAAAATTTGACGCAGAGTGAATATTTGGTCTGTAGTTGATCTGTTCCTCCGGAAGCCAGCTTGGTAATCCCCCATAATTTCATCTGCATATGGTGTAAGCCTGCTTAGCAGAATACTCGAGAAAACTTTGGAACATACTGGTAATAGCGATATCCCTCTATAATTACTACAGTCCATTTTGTCGCCCATCTTAAAAATTGCGATCAGAATCGACTCCTGCCACTCTTCAGGTTCCATCTCTGAGTTCTATACTTTAGTTATCACTTTGTGAACTACTTCCACCAGTTTTTGTCCCCCATTTTTAATTAATTCTGCAGTTGTGCAATCTGATTCTGATGCTTTATGGTTTTTCAATCTGTTGATTGCATCTCTTACTTCCTTTAACGTTGGGGCAGGTACCTTGGGTTTCACTGTATGTATTTCGTACACTTGCTCATTTCCTGCTAAATTTGCACACAAAAACAAAACTAATGGTGTTAAATCGGGCGACCTTTCGGGGCCACGAATGACGATCATGGCGCCCCAACCACCTTTCTGCAAACCTTTTGGTTAGTTCTTCCACAACAGCACGCACAGAATGGGCTGAGTGACCATCGTGCTGTATCCAGATATGGACTCTCGTGTGTAGACGCACATGTTGAAGGAGACCACCCAAACTGTCGACCATAAACGTGAGATATAACTCCCTTGTCGTGTACCTGGGAAGTAGTATGGACCGTTGATTTCATCCCCAAGGATTCCACACTATACACTAATGGACCACATACGTTGACGGTCGGCAGGTAGTTCCCACCGAGGATTGTCTGCGGGCCTGTAGTGCACGTTATGGTGATTCACTGCGCCATAATTTTTGAACGTGGACTCATCAGAGAACATAACACCTCGTAAATACTCCAGCGTTAAATTACGCATGGCCCATTCACAGAATGTAACTCTCGCACGGAAATTGTTCCCATGTAGCTTTTGGGTCAGTGACAGGCGGTACGGGTGAAACCTGTGGCCGTGTACTGTACGCCATACAGATTTGAGACAGACACCAGCGACTACAGCAACGGCTCCTAAGCTGACATGAGGATCGTGGTGTAATGCAGATAAAACAAACACCCCCGTCTCCTCACTTCTTGCAGTTCTTCGTCTGTCACTGCAGCGGATTACCAAGCAGCCTGTTTCCCGAAGTCGTTGTTCGGCACGTAAGAACATAATGGCTGTCGGAGCTCTTCGCCTAGGATATCTCACGGCGTACGCCATGGCTGCTTCAGTGGTATATTGTCGGCATTCGCCGACTTCGTAAATTTTGTTTCGGTTAGTTCGTTAGTTAGCTAGTCAGATGATTTGTTTGATAATTGAACGTTGTGTGGCCTCATGACCATGAGAGAAACAAAACTTATCCGAATCTGCGGAAAAATTTAATATGTGGCTCATCATTTGTAAAACTGTAATTCCTCTCTCTCAAACCACACCCTATGGGGAGAGAGGGAGAGTTTTAATTTTGGCAAACCAAAGTTTACGAAGTAAATAACAATTTTTTATTTATACGTTGTCGCGAATAGTAGAAGATAGAATTAAAATCATGTAGGCTGTAGGCTGGAAAACTATTGCTACAGATCAAGCGAGGTGGACGTGACCAGACTATCTCGTGTGTAATGTGTAATGTGTACTCGACTAACAAGAGCGGAGTATGCAGTATCACGAGGCTCAAGCACAGTTAGTGGCAACCCTTAGACACAACAAACAGTGGAGAATGGCTAGTTCATCACGTAGGCATCAGATGCTGCCGCGTGACTAGCCTACTCAGGGCTCAAAGTTCGGGGGTGCTAGAACCTTCTAGAACAAGTGGTGCCGGGTGCACTACCCCCAATAAAAGCGGATAGCCGCTAGATCGAAGGACAGTGATGGAGTGAGGTACTTGGGACGCCGGTCCACATTAGTCTGCGTCGGGATGCTGCAAGAGTTGCAGGAGAGTATTGAGCACAGCAACAAGTAGGGACTTAGGCTGAATCGACACAGCTGACACTTAGTCTGGTGCGCTCGCCTCTCCTGTAGTACGACTTAGGTTTGGGAAGTTAGGGATGGCAACTGCATAGCCAGATAGACAATCATTGGAGACTGTATATAGAATCTTATTTAAATCAAAAGTGCCAGGGGTACTTCCAGTATAATCGTTCTATGCATCGAGTGTTCATACATGAAAGCTTCCCTAAGATCCTATCCGAGTTCCGTACTCTAGCTCACCTTGCAGCCTTCTCTGCAACGGAGCAGTGAGGAGTTGGCGGCCTACACCACCGAGACCTCATGCCAAGTAAGTTCTCTGACGCGCACCAACGCAGTCCTTCCACTCCCTCTCAGGACACGTCAGTGGGACACGACAACGTAACCATTTTCCACCCAAAAATTACAACATGGATTTTCTTGAATTACAGCGCCAACTACCATGAAGCAAAAGAAATGTTAAACACAAAATGTACTCATTTTTTATGTAGAATCTGATTCTGCAATAAAGAATGGAGGTTCCCGTTTGAAATTTTAATGTTACCCCCACCCCACACCCAAGTAGTACTGGGGTACTAATTTTAGCACCAGCAGATGTCCCCCTTTAAAATAGTCAACTTTGGAGTCTACACATTTTATCGTGTGAAGCTTATTTTTCGAGTTGTTCTGGTTTGTCAACCTAAAATTTACACACTGTATATATACATCAGGGTTGACTGAAAAGTAATTAATGCCTCCAGCTTCGTAACTCTTCAATAGTTGGCAGCATTGGTATGCTTTAGGTCCTGGCATGTTCCGTAGCCTCTTCTCTACAGCTCCAGTTTGCAGGAAGCCTTCGAATTGAACGGTTGTGTTGTTACAGTGTAAAGTATGGAACCCGTCGCTGACTGTCGGTCAGCGCGATTTAAGCAACGTGCAATCAGTGAATTCTTGACAGCAGGAGATGTCACCCCAAAGGAGATTCATCAAAGAATGAAAACAGTTTATGGTGATTGTGTTGATGTGAGTACTGTGCGTTGTTAGGCGAGTAAGTTCAAAGATGTTGGGGCGGGAACATCTGACCTGCGTGATAAACAAGGAGTTGGACGTCCTGTGACAGCAACCACCGAGTTTCACAAGTAAAATGTTGAGAGACTGATTCAGGACGATCGTCGTATCACTCAGAGAGAAACTGCAAGCACGAACCTCTGATGGATCTCCTCTCGGGTGACACATTCTGCTGTCAAGAATTCTATAACTGCACTTTGCTTAAATCGCATTGACCGACCGTCTACGCAGAGTTACATACTTTACACTGTAACAACAAGACCGTTCAGTGCTATGGCTTCCCGTCAACTGGAGCTGTACAGAAGAGGCTACGGAACATGCCAGGGTTTGCCGCATACCAATGCTGACAACTGTTGAAGAGTTACAAAGGTAGAGGAATTACGTTTCATTCTACGTTTCTATATACACATGCATAATGACCAGGCAAAATATCTCACGAAATTAGTATAGAAAGAAAAAATGAGAAGAACAAATCGGTTCGAGCGTGACGGGAGTAAACAAGTGGCGCTATGGATGGCCAACTAGATCGCGCTGCCATAGCTCAAATTGATAGAAATTAAGGTTTTTAAAAAAATAGGTACCCCCAATTCTATTACACATTCGTGTAGTACGTAAATAAATATGAATGTTTGATTTGGAACATATCTTTCGCTTTTTGATGTGTGGCGCTGTAATATTCCAACACTTTTAATATGCCTCAACCATTTAGATGAGGAGTTGGTAACAATGCGGTTTTTTAAATTAAAACACAAAATGTAGTTACATTTGGACTTTATTTCTGTTGTTCAAATGTGATACATTTACTTTTGTGACCTTCTCATTAATTATGGGAACGCATGCTGTTACTGTGTGAGCAACCGTAATAACCTCATTAACGTAATAAATGCTCAAAATGGTGTCCTTGTACTTCAACGCAATTGCAATACGCGTAGCTAAATTCCTCTCAACAGCGAGTAGATCGCCTTCAGTAATCGTCTCACATGCATTGACAGTGAACTGACGCATGTTTTCAGGCGTTGTCGGTGGATCACGATAGCAAATATCCTTCAAATTTCCCCACAGGAAGAAATCCGGAGATGTAAGATCCGGTGAAAGTGGAGGCCGTGGTATGGTGCTTCTACGACCAATCCACCTGTCATTAAATATTCTAATTAATACCGCTTCAACTGCGCGCGTGCTTTGCGCTTTACATGCATCATGTTAAAACTACATCGCCATTCTGTCGTGAAGTGAAACATCTTGTAGTTGAATCGGTAAAACATTAATTAAGAACTTCGCAAACATTGCACCATTTAGATTGCCATCGATAAAATAAGGGCCAATTAGATGTCCTCCGATAATTGCACACTATATATTAACCCTCCAGGGTCGCTGATGTTCCACTTGTCGCAGCCATCGTGGATTTTCAGGTGTCAAATAGAACATACTATGCCGGTTTACGTTACCTCTGCTTGTGGATGACGCTTCGCTTTGTCGCTAAACCCTGTTATCGTCTCGTAAATTATTTTGTGCCCAATGACAAAAATTTACACGGTGTTCAAAATCATCACCATGCAATTTCTGCTGCATAGAAATATGGTAAGGGTGAAATGTATGATAACGTAAAATTCTCAAAATCGACATTTTTGAAATTCCCGATTCCCGCTGATTCGCAGATGAGCTTCATCTGCAGGTATAATACTTATTTGAGCATCTCAATTTCTTGTTATTCGTGGTTGCGTCTTCTTCTTTGGCTGTACACTTTCGGTGTCTTTAAATAAAGTAACTATCTGACTAAAGGTCCGGACACTTGGACTTTGTCCGTAAGGATAACGATAAATTTACATAGTACAAGCTTGTTGGGCGTTTTGATCAAAATAGCCATAAATAAGCACCACATATACCTTCTGCGACTGTTAAACTTTCTAATTTATAAACATGATAGCCTTGGGTGAGCCAGTCCTGACAAACTTCTACCATCTGGTGAGCAAGATGTATGGTTCAAAATGGTTCAAATGGCTCTTAGCACTATGGGACTCAACTTCTGAGGTCATTAGTCCCCTAGAACTTAGAACTAGTTAAACCTAACTAACCTAAGGACATCACAAACATCCATGCCCGAGGCAGGATTCGAACCTGCGACCATAGCAGTTTTGCGGTTCCAGACTGCAGCGCCTTTAACCGCACGGCCACTTCGGCCGGCAAGATGTATGAGACAGCCAAAATACCATCAGACTTCAAAAAGAATATAATAATTCGAATACCAAAGAAAGCAGGTGTTGAGAGATGTGAAAATTACCGAACTATCGGTTTAATAAGCTATAGCTGCAAAATACTACCACGAATTCTTTACAGACGAATGGAAAAACTGGTAGAAGCCGACCTCGGGGAAGATCACAGTTTGGATTCCGTAGAAATGTTGGAACACGTGAAGCAAAACTGACCCTAGGACTTATCTTAGTAAATAGATTAAGGAAAGGCAAACCTACGTTTCTAGCATTCGTAGACTTAGAGAAAGCTTTTGACAATGTTGACTGGAATACTCACTTTCAAATTCTGAAGGTGGCATGGGTAAAATACAGAGAGCGAAATGCTATTTACAATTTGTACAGAAAGCAGAAGGCAGTTATAAGAGTCGAGGGGCATGAAGGGGAAGCAGTGGTTGGGAAGGGAGTGAGACAGGTTTGTAGCCTCACCCCGATGTTATTCAATCTGTATATTGAGCAAGCAGTAACGGAAACAAAAGTAAAATTCGGAGTAGGAAATAAAATCTATGGAGAAGAAATAAAAACTTTGAGGTTCGCCGATGACATAGTAATTCTTTTCAGAGACAGTAAAGTACCTGGAAGAGCAGGTGAACGGAAAGGACAGTGTCTTGAAAGGAGGATATAAGATGAACATCAACAAAAGCAAAACGAGGATAATGGAATGTAGTCGAATTAAATCGGGTGATGCTGAGGGTATTAGATTAGGAAATGGTACACATAAAGTAGTAAATGAGTTTTGCTATTTGGGTAGCAAAATGACTGATTATGGTTGAAGTAGAGCCGATATAAAAAGTAGAATGGCAATGGCGAGGAAAGCATTTCCGAAGAAGAGAAATTTGTTAACATCGAGTATAGATTTAAGTGTCAGGAAGTCTTTTCTGAAAGTATTTGTACGGAGTGTAGCCATGTATGGAAGTGAAACGTGGACGATAAATAATTTAAACAAAAAGAGAATATAATCTTTAGAAATGTGGTGCTACAGAAGAATGATGAAGATTAGATGGGTAGATCACATAACTAATAAAGAGGTAATAAATGAAAAGCACCAGTTTGCTTTTGTTTTGTAGAATAAAAGCAAACTGGTGCTTTTCATTTATTATTATAATGTTGTTCTACCAAGAACCGACGGAAGATTCTGTTAATATAATAAGGAGGTATTTAATAGAATTGGGAAGAAGAGAAATATGTGGCACAACTTGACTAGAAGAAAGGATCGGTTGGTAGGACATATTCTGAGGCATAAAGGGATCACCAATTTAGTATTGGACGGCAGCGCAGAGGGTAAAAATCGTATAGGGGGACCAAGAGATGAATACGCTAAACAGATTCAGAAGGATGTAGGTTGCAGTAGGTACTGGGAGATGAAGAAGCTTGCACCGGATAGAGTAGCATGGAGAGATGCATAAAACCAGTCTCTGGACTGAAGACCACAACAACAACAACAACATGTCTTCTGGGAAACTATTATGACTGGAGAAGCGTTCCTTTTTCTGTTGATATGGTACACTACAGCATCACCAGCGTTCCACGGTCTAACTGTGTTGGTGATCCAGTAAGTATAAACCATAGGGCAGTGACACTGTGTCACTGCAATACACTTTTTAGATGTGGCAGTGGGACTTGATGTCCCATACCACCCTGCAATGGTGAAAATATTCTTCTGTAGTCTGACTTTTGCAGGTAGGATTGGAAAGTATTGGACGTGGAACAGAGGGCTAGTCCTGCCAAAGGAGGCATCTAGGATGGTCGTGCCAGGCCCAGCGCTAGTCCTTTTCGGAAGATGATTCCTCTAGGAAGGTCAGCGGAAACAGATGGTGACGCCAGTGATGTGGATGTGTACTCCCAACGTGGTGTAGCCCATGGACAGTGTCCCATAGGACAGCCACTTTCTCATAGAGTCGCAGCACGTTGTTGTGTATGGTCTCCTTGAGGGGGACGATATCTGCTTCCTCATGGAGAGTCACAATCTTCGTGAGTGGCGGGGCTCACAGGCTCCACCTGAGAACTTGTTCTGCAGGTGCTGCAACGTCCGCATCCTGGTGACACTAGTCGTGGCCCACGCAGTGGAGCCATACGTCAGGGCAGGCAGGCTAACTCTCCGGTAGCTTCGTAGGCAGGTTAAGTTCCCTACTGTGGAAGAGGGGGCACAAGGCCCAAGTGTGCTTTTGCCACTTGTTGGCGACATACTCCGCATGACAGTGGAACAGCAGCTTGTGGTCGATCTGGACCTCGAGATAGGTGGTTGTCGGGGACCAGGGCACCTGCACGCCTGCAATCGAAATATTGCAGTGGAGGACTGGGCGCCGTTTCGTGAAATAGACTGCCGTAGTTTTGGAGGCATTAAGAGCAATTTTGTTTGTCCGACACCAGGTGATGGTGGCGTCCACTTGTCTTTGGAGGTGGGCGATGATGGTGTCAGTGATACGTCCAGTGGTATAGAGTGCTGTGTCATCAGAATATTGTGCCAGGTGGCACTCGGGGATAACCAGGATATCATTCATGTAGATGTTAAAAAGAATGGAAGACAGCATGGATCCCAGTGGAGTGCACGCTGTCAATGGGTGAACGTCAGAACACATTCACTGGTAAGCCACGAGGAAAGTCCTACTGTGGAGGAAGTCATCCACAATCTTCACATAGACATCCAGTATAGGGGTCTGTGTCAGCATTTTGTGCAAGAGTCCAGATCGTATTGTAGGCGCTCTTGCAAGTCTAGAAAAACGGCAGTTGTCGACTTGGCGGCGTTGAAGCCTTTGCTGACGTGTTTAGTGCATCATAGGACCTGAAGTTCGGCAGGTAGTAAAGCCGAACTGTTCAGGTCGGATCGTCCCAGCCACAGCCAGAGGTTGGTAAAGTCGGTGGAGGATCGCTGATTCTAGGACCTTCGCCATGGCATTTATGGAGCTTGAACAGCTGGAGGATCACAGTTAGCTTGGCTTGCTTCTACTGAGAGGGGAAAAGACCAGACGTGAGCCAACCATTTAAGATCTTGCTGAACAAGAGTAGAGGCATGCGTGGTAGGTGGCAAAGATGTTCATTTAAAATTCCGTCCAATCCAGGGGCTGACCAGCTACGTTTCCGTCGTAGGATCCGCTGGACTTCTGCCATGGACGTTAAGTGAGGGACAGACTGAAGTGGACGGGTGCAATAAGTGGCAACAGCTGTCAAGGCATCATGTTCGTCCTGTAATTCGTCTGGCGAAGTGTCCTGGACAAGGAGATGGTTTTGGGCCTCGAGCGCATCCACCAGCGTCTCCACAATTTGGGGGGGTATCATATGACAAGTCCACTGCCGTGCGAATAGGATAGACAGTCACTCGCACAGAACATTGCAAGGCGCAAATGACAGCCCAGTCAGGTGTACGGTTTAGTAGGAAAGTGGACATGCGGTCCTCTCATTTTTCGGACCTCCAGTCTCGAGCTGGAGGCATAATTCGCAATGGAGACGCATAATTTGACGTTTGTCCCAAGGATCGTGGAACTGCTTCCACCGCCGGTGGCAGCGGGTCTTTTGCACTTTCATGTCCCATAACAGAGGAGCCAAATCGTCCAGCAGGGTTAAAGGCCGAGGGACAGTGGAGGTGGAGAACTTCACTGCTTTCGGATTTTGGCGGTAAGGTAATCCACAGCACGAACGATATTGGCCGGTGTGGTCAAGTCAATATCATGCCTAGTGGTGTTATGAAGTACCCTGGCGAACATGTCCCATTCGGTGTGAGCCACAGTGGAATGAACATCCAATGAAAGAGCAGCATCAGTGAGGTGCAGGAAGACTGGGTCATGGTCAGAGGTCAGTTCATGGAGAACTTCCAGGGAAAACTGAGCGGTAACGGTTTTGAATATGGCCACATCCAGAACGTGTGGTTGGCATTTGGAACGGACTGGGATATGAGTAGGTTCGTGGGGGCCATAGACTGACAGTGCTAAAGTGTCCTCCAGGTCAAAGAGCAGGTGGCCTTTGGGAGTTAGAGACCTGAGAATGTCAAGCCAGGTGCTTGGCATTGAGATCAGCCCCAATGATGAGCCTGTTTAAGGACATCAATGTGCAGAGGTCTGCTTCGAGCAGTGGCTTTTTTAGGCTCAAGTATGCTACTGCGAAGGTAATGGCACGAAGGCATGTGGAAATGGTAACCACTGTGACCTCTATGTGTTCCATTGGCCGGAGAGTCTCCTGGGTATGGACCAGTGCTTTATTGAGGAACACAGCCATCCCCCACCACTGCAGTCAGGCGGTCAGAGCAGTAACACAATGTTGCAAAGGCAGAAATCGTCTGCTGGTTTAACATGTGTTTCTATGATCAGTAATATATCTACACAAAGGTCATTGAGTAAGATGATCAGCTCTATCTTCATCCTTTCATCCGTTTAATGCCATTGGAATTAAAAATGCAGGTGACAAGATCCCAAGGGGGCTGATGGGGTCGTCGTGGTCGAGCCGCCAGTACACTAATATTTGACTTAGTCCTTCCATGAGGGTGATAACTTTGGAGACCCTGTCCGACGGATTTTGTGGGCAGTGTCACGCATAACGGCCTGGATTTGGGGTCGCTTGAAGAAGGAGATGACCTGGAGGATCTCACACATGTCCTCTCAAAAGGACGTCTCATCTGCCACCACTGGGGGAGGGTCCTGTGTGGGCTGCTTGCCGCTGTGGTGGGCAGTGGCGGCTGTAGTAATAGGCAGAGTGGGGTTAGGGGCTGGAGCCTGGGATACAGCCAGAGGTTGATCGGACAGGGCTGCAGCTGGCTCCTGGAGTGGGTGTGCAGGGGAGGCCATAATGGACAATGAGTGGGAGATTAGGCTGCAGCAGCAAAGGATCACTTGGGAGTCTTGGCAGAGGGGGGAACAAGTGCCTCAGAAATTTCCAGTGTCTGAGTGGCTGGTCGCACAGCAGCTACTGAGGGAGGCGCACAAGAATGGCCCTGCAAAACAGGAAAGTTGGTTGTGTCCCATTGCGGTGGGGGAGGGCGATTCATTCTTGGTTTCTTTTGGAGGTTGGGAGGACATGAAGACTTCAATGCCTTCTGGTAAACAGGGCACCCCTACAGGATGCTATGTGGTGGGGATCGTGGCTCGAGCCCAAACACCTGGCGCATGTAGGTTTCTCCGAGGTGGGGAGTATGCAGTTCTCCACTAAATGTGGGCTGGCACACTTAACATACCGCAATGGTATGGAGCAGTAATTCCCAGTATGTCGCAGACGCTGGCATTTGCGACAGATGACAGGCCAATTTCTACCCTCGTACTATTCAATCCGGACCTTCATGTACAGAAGGTACCGGGTTTAGCTAAATCCAGGAAAGGGAGACGACATGGGTAGGGCAGGGTATCAACAGAAGGGTCTCAGGATCTCTCTTGCTATACTGGTGGACAAAAGGATGCTCAAAATGGAGCCGAAGCAGTTCCTCCTTCACCTCCCCTGCTGTAACTTTTGCGGGCAAGTCCTCGACGACGATTTTTCCGGTGATTGCCCGACGTCTGGTGGATCAAGTAAGGCAACGCCCTTGTTTTGACAAATTCGAGAACAATAAGATAGTCGTCCCTACTGTCGAGCAGGTATTTCACATGATCATTTTGGTATACAATCCACAACCGGCCGAAGCTGACCTGCTGGAGCTCAGAGCTCAGTATTGTATAATTAATGATATTATACACCACAATAGCTGGTATCTTCTCTTTTTTACAGAGGGCTGGAAGGTGTCTCTTGCGAAGGAGGGTCGGGAACAGGAGCCTTGTCCGCATCCAGCAGACCATCCGGCGTGGTGTCCCCCAGTGGGAAGGCATCGGAGCTCGATCCGCAATCACCACGGGCCGCGTAGGCGCACGAGCTCCTGGAGCGTCTGGAGTGACGGCCAGAGGACTTTCCAACTGGGTCAGGGTGCCTAGAAGACTCACCACGGAGGCGGGACGACGGAGGAAGAGGTGCACTCAGGTACAGCCAGGTGGTGTTCAGACACAGCCAAGGTGGCCGCCGACTCATAACGGGAAAAATAAATTACTAAGCGATCAGAGGAGTCATCGGACGACAGACGACGACACTGAAGAACGGTCCCTGACACGGGGCGGTGGACAGTCGTCACGGGGGTCGGTTTCAGTGCCAGTGGTAGCCATTGGGATTTGTGGCGGTTGGCGCGATTCAAAGGATCCTTCGCCCGCAGCTAGGTGGGCGGAACATCAGGCTCGATCGGAACTTGATTCATCTGCAGGGGTGGTGGTGGACGTATCGGAGGGCGGCAGAGGTTACTCCGCAGACTTCTCCACGGTGGAAATGGGTCCACCTGGCGTAGCCATGGACTTGGCACGAAAGGACTACGCACACCAAAAACTTTCCAGCTAATCTGGGGCAAAAAATACGAAACATCAACGTCGAAAAGGCAGATCGGCAATGCTGATATACGGTGAGACGTACAACGGTACGAAACCGAAACGCACTCTTATAACGAAACACTTACAGGGATCCAACCTGTAGCACGTGGACAAGCGTATTATCATATCTAATTGAAGTAACGAATTGCACACAGTGTTGTCAGGTGTGTTGCTACATTTGTGAGAATATTACAGCGCCATCCATCACAAAGCTAAACAAATGTTCCAAATCAAACATTCATATTTGCTTACGTACTATACCAATATTTAAAAATATCGGGGTACTTATTTCAAAGCCGGCCATTGTGGCCGAGCGGTTCTAGGCGCTTCAGTCTTCAACCGCGTGACCGCTACGGTCGCAGGTTCGAATCCTGCCTCGGGTATGGATGTGTGTGATGTCCTTAGGTTAGTTAGGTTTAAGTTGTTCTAAGTTCTGGGGGACTGATGACCTCAGATGTTAAGTCCCATCCCATAGTGCTCAGAGCCATTTTGTTTCTACCAATTTGAGCTATGGCAGTTTCATGTAGTTGGCCATCCATAGCGCCATCTGCTTCCCCCAATCACCCTCGCTGTCAACTGGCCAAGTGAGGCAGGTAAGTCATAACACCCCTTGTATCTCCACAATCGTAATAGATACAAAGATGCCGTTTGGATTGTGAATTTCAGGGGCATCACATTTCATGTTTGTGCTATTTTCTATTACAGAGATATGAGGACATCTTTGGTTTTTTTTAAAATGGGACCCTATGTTAAATTTTAGCGTAACTTAATGGGCCTAAGAAGACGGTTTCAAATATGTGTATATCGTATTTGGGCCAATAGTTTTGAGACACAGATATTTTCTCGTATCGTGTTCGTCATTCGAAGCGGCGTTGTCCAATGCGACCTTTCCTGTTGTGTAGAGTACATGGAAAACGTCGCGAGTCCGTCCTTACTCAAACACGCCCATTTACCCGACCATAGTAACACATACTGCGATATTTTGCGCAAAAAGTAACTGATGATGTCTCGCAAATATTATTGTCATTTGACAACTGTGATACCAAAATAGTAGAAAAATGAGGAGGCCCTTATTGGTCAGTCACAATTATTTCGTACGTATTTGTTTTCTTTATTTGAAAATATTTACTATTGGTCACAATATGAAGCAAATACACACAAAGATGCAAAACACATACTGTACATGATACAAAACTTAACTGAAGCATGTGCTCAAAATGCTTCCCCTCTGCTGCAATGCACATTTGTAGTAGCCGTTCGAATGATTTGTGAACGGCTGCGAGGGTGTCACGTGAGATATCAGTGCAAGTTTCGATGATACGTTGCTTCATATCGTCTGGCGTGGTTGGTATTTGAGCATACGCTTTATGTTTGATTGCTCCCCAGAGAAAAAAATCAAGAGGGGTCAATGCAGGAGACCGGCCTGGCCACTTCACTTCAGCACGTCGTCCCATCCAACAATCCGGGAACTTTTCATTTAACAGCTCTGTAGCCACACGGGAGGAGTGAGGACAGCCGTCATGTTGGAACCATATGCACTGACGAGTGGTTAGTGGTACCTCTTCCAGCATAGTGGGTAGAATGTTTAGAAGGAGCTGTGCATAGTTATTTCCATTTAGTATACCCGGAATGACGTACGGCCTCACAATGACATTTCCGACGATGCCGCACCACACGTTAACACTCCACGGTTGCTGATGCTGTACCTGTCGAAACCACTGAGGGTTGTCTATTGACCAGTTATGCATGTTATGTAAATTCACATTACCGTGGTTGGTGAAAGTCGCTTCGTCAGTAAAAAGCACCCGTTGAAAAATGTTGGATCATCTTGTAGGCGCTGCAGAGCAAACCGGCAAAATTCCTGGCGCCGTACGAAATCCACATCAGAGAGTGCTTGATGTAATAAGAGGTGAAACGGGTGAAATCTATGCCGGTGCAATATGCGTAGATCACTTCTCTGACTTATACCACATTCTGAGGCGATACGTCACGACGGAACAGTAGGGTCGTTATGCGCCAGCACCAGAACGCCCTCTTCATGTATCTCGCCAGTTGTAGTTTTCTGCCTTGTCCTCTGTATGGCGATCCATGATCCCGATTCAAGTAGTTTCTTCCAAATAGGTGCTAGAAGTTGGCGCGTAGGACGCTCACGATCTGGATACAGCTCTCCATATCGCTTTATTGCTCTAACAGCATTTCTTCTGCTTTCACCATACATTAGAAGCATATCTAATTTTTCTTCGCTGGTGTACATGTCTGCTCCAAGAAACTGTGATGGAAATGCGATGTCTCATTACCCCAGCAGCACATTAATACCCTTCTCTCCAGCTACCTCGTGCGTCACCTTGCGGCGTTATCGAGAAGCAGGAAAACAACGCCTTCCCTGTTAAGGAAGTCAGTGGTCAACAGGGGAGGTCGCATTGAACAACGCTACTTCGAAGAACGAACACAATACGAGAACGTATGTGTCTCAAAAACTATTCGCCTAAATATTATGATATACATATATTTGAAACCGTCTTTTTAAGCCCATCATGTTACGCAAAAATTTAACATACTGTTCAATTAAAAAAAATCAAAGATAGCCTCATATTACTTTAGTAAAAAATAGCACAAACATGAAATGCGATATAAACAAGTAGCCCATGTCCCTGCAATTCACTGTCCTAACGGCATCTTTGTATCTATTACGGTTGTGGAGATACAAGGGGTGTTATGACTTAGTTGCCTCATCCCGTATATATATATATATATATATATATATATATATATATATATATATATATATATATCAGTAAAAAGCACCCTTTGAAAAACGTTGAATCATCTTGTAGGCGCTGCAGAGCAAACCGGCAAAATTCCTGGCGCCGTAAGAAATCCACATCATCATATATATATATCATGGATGTTAAGAAAATATGAAATCAGTTTCCTTAAGAAAACTGCCAAGCGCAATTTCTAGATTCAACAGATTTACAGATTGCTAGCTGTTGCCCAGGACACTGAAACTATTCATTTTCACTGTGACCAAGATGCACGTTGGACTACGGATGGAAACTTTTCTTAACTAAATTAGAGGAGAATTACTTCAGTCTGCTAAGGTCGGCGTTCCTTTTATCTGCACTTCTCCCGAGCACTTTTGCGAACATAATGCAAGAAAACTGTGTAGAAACTTTGTCGCTTGATATAAACATCAACCAGTTGCGAGGAGATGGCACCAGGAGTCTGGAACGGAGTCTCAAGTTTCTTGCATAATAGAAACAAACAAGTTGCTTTGTACGTAAGGAACGCCACGAGTCAAGAGTGGATGCCTCTGCGGCACGTGATCCCTTAAGAAATAAATGTAAGATGTATGCCACAGTTCCTACTTTCGCGGAACTAGGGAAGATGATACTTTGACCATGCCTGAAAAAAGGAACTGGTCGTTTTCGATAGTCAGTCATCAACAGCGAAAAGTCTCTAATTAACAAAAAAGTACAACGTTCTGGTCTGAGGTTCACATACAAAACGTAATGGCAATGGAGGCGAACGTATACGTAAAAATGACAAAATTTTAACTGTATCAGAGATGATTTGGCAGTGATATTTTACATCAGTGATTAGCTGCTAGCTATGATTTTAATGGCCACTACAATATTACGCTGTAACTGGATATTTAGTTTTAATGTTGCACTGGAAGGGATTGTACGAGGAGAAGGTGTTTGTGGCTTCTCTCATGATAGTTAAGGCGGTGTGTGGCTTGCCACCGTCTTGGATTACGATGTGAGAGGGACATGCCGATGCACATATATATTCCATATTCGTCACTGCATCGCTGTTCACCCAAAACCGATTCTGTAAACTGCGAGAATGTCCTTCAGTAGCTGTCGTTCATTAGTGTTGAATGACCAGCAAACCACTTCGTTTTCATCGATACTAACAGTTGCAAGTTGATCGACTCCCCCGCTCGAAGATTTCGAGGAATTCCACCATGGCTTCTAGCAAAAAGCTGAATCCCCGCCAGGCTTTCTTTAAGAACTGATGAATTACGAAAGGTAAGTTTCAAGAGAGCACGCTTGAGCAATGTGCCAGTGAAAATTCAAGATCCGACACATCACATGAGCTCATCGAACGGTTTCATTCGAATTCTAACGTGGATGCTAATCCACATGGCAAGTGTCTTACTCTGGTCAAAGAGAAAGATAAATAATTTCCTGCTTTTAGCCAAACAGGCGAGAAAAGAAATTTGCAGCACAACGTGACTAGACGAACAGAGCGGTTGGCAAGACACATTCTGAGATATCAAGGGGTCACCAGTTCAGCATCAGGCGAAAGTAACGGGGCTTAAATCGAAATGGCAGACCAAGAGATGAATACAGTAAGCAGATTCAGAAGGACGAACGTTGCGGTTGGTATTTGGAGATGAAGGGGCTTGAACAGGATACAGTAGCATAGAGAGCTGCATGAAACTAACCTTGGAACTGAAGACAACAACAGCAACGACGACGACGACGACAGCGACAGGTAAATTAAACTGCCTGAAGCTATAATTCAAAATCGATACCAGTTAAACAACACAGTTCATGTGCCTGTACTCGCAGATAGTATTGAACTAGCTTGCATATACTTTCAGAACTATATTAGAAACATATTAAAGAAAGTAATATTTCACATGGGATGCAAACAGCGTGAGGTAAACTGCGTGAAATTCACTTTCAGTATAGGATGCCTATCACTAAAATTGATTTCGATTACACGTGTTAGAGAATGTGTGCCGAGTCGAACAATGATCAGTTTCAACACATGAAATTAAAACGCGATGAGCCGGTAAAAAAAAAACTAATTTGAAGGGAAACTATGATTCAAGGCGCGTGACAGTATACATTGTAATGATACTCTATCCGAGTAGCTGCTCAAAAGCTTCGATCATGTGCACGAGGCAAAAGGTCTGAATAACTTCTAGAATACGGCGGGCTCCATTTCAGCGCACCTCTTCCACCGATCAGACGTCTACCACCAGCAGGAGAACTGTGTAGTCTTGTTTGCTCTGAACTTCGTGACCGGAAAATTACCCAAAACTTCTGCCTCGCGTTGCGACTGTCAGACTGGGTCCCAAATAACCTTAGCATCTAAAGACCACTGCCTACTGACACAGGAAAAGATGGGTGGCACCCACACTTTGCAGTCTGCACGCTAATCAACAGCCTGACAAGATAACAAGGAATTAAAAGGCGCGTGTCATTAAGTAGCAGTCTGTCATTTTATTCTTATTTTATCTGCTGAGGTACCCAAGACCACGTTATATGAAATTGACACATGGCCATGCTAAATACGCTAGGTGAAGGAATAAGAAGCGTTTTGAATCTGAGCTACAAAGGATGTTCACCGACAAAGTAGTAGGAGCAAGATGATAGTAGATCACCGTTAACGTAAGACTGACCAGATGAAAGGGAAACTGAAAGTGATAATAGAGTGCAGATATTGTAATATTGTAGGAACAGAAAAAGGAAAGTGTGAAGCCGATATTGATGGTTTAGAATGCAGGAAGTGGAATGGATAGAATAGTTGCAGGAAATATAAAACAGTAGGAAGGGTGTTGAGATACATGTAAAAAATAAACTTGAAATAACTTTACAGCCCCTTCTTGAAACATAGTTTCCAATCTGCACGGAAAGTTAATCAAACGTATTGCTTAAAGTTATGGAAAGAAAGGAAATCTGAAAGTTAAATTATATTTCTGATGATTTAGTTTTTTTACAACTTGTTGTCTGTATTCATTATTGCCTACAGGTACATCGAGATGAGCTTCGGTACTTAGACTGATGTAATAACATGTTTAGTATAGCTCACTGTGTTGCACTGATGTTTTCTCGAAACATTCTATTAAATCCTTTTAGTGTGGTTTTCACTGGATCATTTCGTTCACTTCGCAGTACAAAACTTGCTCAATGCTACACCCTGCCGAGTGTGCTGTAAATAAGTGATGCTTTCAGAGACAATAGCTACGTTAATCACCTTGGCACTGTTGCATTAAAATGAAAAAAAAGGCGAAGTTCACATTATGCGCCGAGACCTTAATCCACTACAGCGAACCAGATTTACGAGAATCTCATTACATTCCATTTAACACGCTGAATAAACAATGAGCTTCAGCTCCATGTCCGTGATTTTCGTAATTCTTTTTTCGCACAGCTGTGAAAATACAACACTTTCAGATACAGCGTATATATAACTGGCATTGTACATTTGCAACGGCATTATGAATATTTAGCAATAAGAATAGTCTGATTGTTCTACACTGGGGCTTGTTATTTTAAAATATTCTTCATCTTCTTTTCCGTATTTGTTATTGTCAACGTTATGTGCCTGTTTTTGTGGTATTTCGTTCTAAGGTCATTTCATGATTATTATTATTCTAGAACACTTTTGAGTGGAAATACTCCTCCATACACTAGCCCTCCTGTATTACGCAGCAACAGCCTTCCTATATTATACAGCAATATTGCGTAGGTATTTGTATGTTACAATATACGGAATATGAAGAGACGAATATGAAGAGATGGATAGAGGTTTTTGGAATTCCTTTGCATTGACAAAGGGATATTGTCCTGCCTCGGAAAAGAGAAATTGATAATTCAGATGGAAGATGCGCTTATAAACAGCGCAAGCGTTAAGCATACACAAAATCCCTCCCATTAAACATCCAGGAAGCTTATTCACAGGAAATGCGCTTGATTGTTATCGTTGGAGAGCTGCTTGAACAATTCATTCGAGCGGATACAATCTTAGGTCGTATGGCACATAATACGTCTGAACAAATCATCAGATTTTTAAGAAGAACACGAACGGAAAATATGAACAAAGCATTATTCTAAATAAGTTCCACAGTAAGAGGCAAACGCCCAGATCTTTTGAGCAAAGCCGGATTACCGCGTAGCAAGAGTTAGCAAATGCCAATGGCTCCGAGCGTTAGTGGGGGGGGGGGGGGGGGGGAGGGGACTACATGCTTGACTATAGTAAATTCTGTGCGGTTAGGTATGAATAGTATTCTACCTGGCGTCGAACGGGAAGACGATGGTTTCCAAATCTACAAATGATTTCTAAAACTGAGCGCTGTCCACATCATACTTTATGTGTGTCGTACGTTGATACGTTGATAATATCGCAAAATTTACAGGGGTATTCCCTTATGTTGTCCCAGCTAGTCGTAGTAACTCGAGCAAAGAAAATAGGTTTATTTTGATTACCAATAAAAAGTAAATAAAGGATACCCTATCTATTTTTTATGTCTCCTTCTACAGTCGTTCATTCCTCCTATAGTGTATTCCCTTTATTTACTTTTCTGACAGTGCATCTGATACGAGCAGTAGAGACTGGAGGTTGTTTCTTGTTGGTGCATTATCGTCGTATGACGTGTTGTTGTTTCCCTATTCTAGCGTTTCTTTTGTGTCGTCTTTTCACTGCCACTCGCTGTGGACAAATTGATACTTATAGAGTGAAATGTAATTTTAAATAGTGATTGTGAAATTTTCCGACAGGGAAAGACAAGGCACTGAAGAATAAGCCAAGTGTAATTGTTTTGTTGACGTAGCACGTTAAAAACAAATAAGTATGTTCAATGTGCAACGTTTTTAACAACGTAATTGTGAATAACTAAACGTTATCATTGTTATTCATTTGCTTCCGAATTCACTAAAATTTTATTAGGACAAGGGGAACACTCAATGCGAGAGGTCGGCTTTGGTCAGTGACGTAATGTTAATGCAGGATTTGGTGTTCAAATTCACAGTGTCTTTTTACTTGGCGAAGCCAAAGGACGTGAAAGGAAAAGAGAAACTGATTGTGGTTACAGATTGATTTGTATCTTAGACCATTTCATGCAATTGAAATACCATCGTGTTATAGTCGCCACATTGTTTATGGCGTTTGTCGCATGATTCCTGAGTCAGTGGCCAAAGCTCACGACTGGTATCGAACACTCTTCTGCATCCGATTCATTTGCCACTCAGACGCCATGGGCGGGACCAGCTTTTTAGAACCACCCATACAACGACGTACGATTGATTGCCAGGTTTCACACTGTGTAGCTATCCATCGTGATGCAGCACCGTTTTTGAAAATGTGACAAAAATAACAAGATCTAGCGAGATACTACACCGTAAAAAAAAGAAAACATAAGTCTACGCAGTAGCTCCACAGCATAATAGCTGCGGCTTTAGGCTACTAAGTTAAAGTTCGCGTGTTCGGTACTTACACAGCGGTACTATTTTTAATAATCCTTATCAGAATGTTTGCCATCTTTATTTTTTTTCGCTTAATTTAGTTATAAGTGTTTAATTTTCAATCCTTGAATGTTCCATTTCAATTACTTTATTGACTCTGTTATTTTGCACACTTGTATAAAAATGTGATAGCAGTAAGGTAGCGTTTGTACTTTGCGAAAAGAATTCATATTTTAAATGTCTGCCAGCCGGTGTGGCCGAGCGGTTCTAGGCGCTGCAGTCTGGAACCGCGCGACCGCTACGGTCGTAGGTTGAAATCCTGCCTCGGGCATGGATGTGTGTGATGTCCTTAGATTGGTTATGTTTAAGTAGTTCTAAGTTGTAGGGGACTGATGACCTCAGATGTTAAGTCCCATAGTGCTCAGAGCCATTTTAAATGTTTGTATGATGATAACGATCAAAGGAATACTACATGCCGTTTTGAAACCAAAGCGCAGCATTACTTTAAATCCCAACACTGAGATTTAAGGCAAACCAATTTCTTCTTAGCTTTTGCTACGGGCCACGAAGAGGCACTGCTTGTTGGTAACTGTGGAAAATCTACGGTTTATACAAGTTAAACTTTCTGCGCTACGGTATTGTTTGCTGTAGAAATTCTGAGAATATACGTTCTTAATAGGGTCAACCACGATATTGCTTCCTCTTACACATATCTCGCAAGAAGATCGTAAAATGAAGGTAAGAGAGATTCGGTCTCATATGGATTCTTATCAACAACAGAGCTTCCGGCGCATCATTCGTTGATGGAACTGGAAAGGGGCGAAGTGGCAGTAGTACACTACTCTCCGCCACACAACGTGCGGATAGAAATATAGAGTTCCGGTAACGGAATGTTTGAACAAGGACTGCTTGGAATAAAAGGGAACCGAAAATTCTCACCGTGCAGAAGGACATAGAGAACAACATCCGATAACTACGAGAATAATTTAATATAGTTTCGAACCATTCTGTCCACTTCTGTAGGTCAGTGTCCAGCGAGTGTAGCTGCTATGGAGAGGATCCGTGTTCGATTCCAGGTGGTGTCAAGGGGATTTACATTGATGGGAGGACTGAGCCTCGTGATACCGACTGAAGATCTACTTGAATGGAAAGAAGCGGCTCCAAGGTCAAGAAAGGTGACAGCTTTTGGGAGTGCGCTGTGATGACAACATACCCCCGCCGTACACTGTCCAACGAAACCATTGGCAGAGGGTGGCACGGCGGTCGGTGGGTCACGATTGTCTCATCAGTGCCAGAGTGCAGACATTTTCTTGCTCGGTCTATCTTAGGCAAGAAATATTTTCTAAGAAATATGGCAGGTGTATGCTTATTGTATCAGTATGTCGCTCTGGATGGAAACAAAATGTGTCACCAGAGCGTATCGCACAGGGCGAGAAGTCCCCATACTCCGCAGTATCGAATGCTTATCGACTTGATTTGTTTTAGCACAAGTTCTTACTTACGTATTAAGTCTCCGTTGCCCATAATGCTGCAAAGACATTTCCATACGCCTCCATGCTCTTCTTGACATATTTTTATTATGCGAAATGCATCCTCAATAGAATTGTGCTGTTCTTCGTTTATAGCGTAACGACGTGCAGATACGTGAGCTTTAATGTCTCCCCATAATGAGTCCTCAGGTGTGGTGACGTCAGGTCTTCTTGGTGGTCACTACAAGGGAGCTGATGTTGCTAATAAACCACGATCTGTCCACCGTCCAGGAAAGTGTTTATTTAGGAACTCGTGCACTGCAAGAGCGTACTGAGGAGACGCTCCGGCTTGCCTACATTTGCAACATGTGGAAATACATTCCACCATTCACAATCCCTTCAAAAACATACGGTCCAAGCAGATGTGTTGTCATCGCTACTCATATCATTACGTGAGTTGTTTTCCTTTCCATGTAGACTCTGTAATGAGCATTCCCTTTGGCCCAAAATACAGCATTTCAAGCACGTGAGCTGAGTTAATTGGCGCATTCATCTGAACACATAACCTTGGCACGGCTCACTGAATTTGGAAATTGAATTATCAATGCGTGCTATGTTAAAATGCGCTCATCCGGTCTGCATCCCGCAACTCTTTTACGAACACCGGTCAAAAACGTCTGACCCTACGGTTTTTCTTTATGCTATCTTGTATTGTTATCTTCGGTACACCGAGCTCCGGAGCACTTTTAGGTGTATACTTCATAGGAGACTGTTCAGTCGAAGCATAGACTCCTGTACATGTTTCTTTTCGTATCTTCTATCTTCCACACCGCCACTCCGGATGTCTTTAACACTGGCGAAAGCAAAAGCACGTCTTTCCCAATCCAGAACTCTTAACTTTCACGGTGAAGCCTTATTAAACCTTTCGCGAAATGCTCGTATACTCTGTTTCATTATCTACTCTGTGTGTAGTTCGTACACCCACATAATTGGCACTTTGTACTTCCCAATTTTGTAACTGTCACCGGTCACTTCTGCCATGGTTACAAATTGAAACTCGACTTAGACTCCAAAAACATGACCATTTGAATTCCAACAACTGATTCCATCAACTGATAAGACGTAACGTAGCCAATACACAACACAATAACATTTAATACTAAACAGGATTTGCAGGGGTTCAGGGACTTCTCTCCCATCCTGTGGGTAAGGGAAGAAGCCCACTATTTCTTAATGAGTGTTTAAATACATTAGAAATACGGTGCTTAAATTTCTAGGTAAGTTTGAAATTTTTGTGTTGTCAGAAGACCGCTGATTTGTTGCGAAAAGTTCGTTAAACAAAAGTAAATATCGATTTACAACAAAACTCCTGATAGGCAGCATCTATGCACAAAAAGACGCGAAACCGCATCCATCGACGTAGTTCTGGTAAATAGCAGAAGAGATATTTTTAGACGTGTGTACTTCGTCTGAGGAATAGTCTTAACTCCCACAGCCCATAATAATTCTGTGTTCATAAAACAAATTCAGTGAATAATTTTCGCTCTTTATTATATAAATCATGAAAGATAACATCATTACCTTCAGTCACTGTCTCATAACGCCATCGTTATTGTTGTGTCGGTAGCTGGGCCGACACCGTGAAGTTGATGGCTGAAAATGAAATCTAGACTAACGCTGTAGCCGATAGTGCACGCACTGCTAAAGCAAACGGGCGTGAAGTCTGGAACATGAGAACTTATAAATGAATAAGAAGAAAAGTATGTAGATGCTTATTACTTATCTTTTATTTGTTCTTTGGAATACATCTCTCTTGAATACTCGTAAGCTATAGGCACTGATACAAATGGCGCCTTGCTAGTTCGTTGCCATTAACTTAGCTGAGGGCTATTCTGTCTCTCGGCTAATGAGAGAGAAAGGCTTCGTACAACTGGGCGGTAGCTAGGTTCTAGTACAACTAGGCGGTAGCTAGGTTCGCGTACAACTGGGCGGTAGCTAGGTTCGCGTACAACTGGGGCGAGTCCACTCTCGTATCACGAGACCTGCCTTGGTGGTGGCGCTAGGTCTGCGATTACAGTGGCGACACGCGGGTCCGACATGTACTACATGGACCGCGGCCGATTCAAGCTACCACCTAGCAAGTGTGGTGTCTGGCGGTGACACCACATTCCTCCCCCGCAAATCGGCGAACGGTCGTGAGATAAGGCTTCCGCCCGCCGTGGGGAGGACCACATGTTGACGTATGCGATGAGGTGGGGAGCCTAACAACAGGCGAGGCTGTGCCACCCGCACCCGGCCATCCGGTCCGAGGGGAGCTAGGAAACGCCTGCAAAACTAGTCCAGGGTGCACGTCAACATGCGGTGTAGGCGCCCGTAATAAGACAGGAGGGACCGAAGGGTCGATTTCCATGGCGTCGGGGTAGCCGACGCGCGATGACGTCATGTGGTCCGGAGCGGGCGGGAGTTCCATGGCGGAGGACAGCTGGTCACGGGAAGCGATCGGCGGCGCGAGACCCTGGGAGGCGCTTGGCGGCTGCAACGAAGCGTCGAACGCGGGCGGCGCCGGCGGGAGAACAAGCGGCGGCGGCGGCGGCGGCTGCTGCTGCTGCTGCGGCGGCGGCGGCGCGTCGCCATGGGGCAAAATGGAAGGCATCGTCGGTAACACCTGGGGATGAGGCGAGCCAGTAGATGGGTCCCCAGGGCGCTGACCGGACGGCACCGTCGCTGAAAGCAGACGGGGAGCGGCAGAACCCGAGCGACGACAGAGGCGCAGCTGATTGAGATGCCGACGCACCTCACCAGAGGCCCCCAAAACCAAATACATCGCGCGGCCGAGGCAGCGAAGAATGCGCCCTGCGAGCCAACGCCGGGAACCTCGATAGTTGCGATAAAATACAACGTCGCCTGGAGCAAAAGCAGGAGTCTGCCGCTGCACAGGAACCTGATGCGGCGGATGCAGCAAAGACATCAAGGTGCGATGAGGACGACCGTGGAGCAACTCAGCCGGCGAGCGCCCATCTCGGGGCTGAGAGCGATACGAAGACAAAAAGAGCAACAATGCGTCCTCCCGAGAATGCGACTCTTTCAATTTCAACATCTGTGACTTGAAAGTCCGGACCAATCGTTCAGCGGCACCGTTGGACTGAGGCGAAAACGGCGCGGATGTCAGATGTTGAATACCATTGGCCTGGCAGAATGACTGAAATTCTGCGGACATGAATTGCGGGCCATTGTCGGAAACAATAGTCTGCGGAAGACCTTCAATGCAAAAGATAGCAGACAACGCTTGGATGGTGGCGGAGGACGTCGTGGAAGACATCCGGACAACAAAAGGAAAATTACTGAAGGCGTCGACCAGAACCAACCATCGAGCATTCCAGAATGGACCAGCAAAATCAATGTGCAAGCGTTGCCAAGGGGAAGTGGCTTTTGGCCACGCAAAGACTTTCCGCGGCGGTGCGGATTGTTGTTCGGCACACGCCGGGCACGAAGAACACATATTCGTAATCGCAGCATCGATTCCGAACCAAGTACAGTGCTGACGAGCAAGTTGTTTCGTTCGCACTATACCCCAATGTCCTTGATGAAGAAGCCGTAAAACAGAGGACTGTAACGAACGTGGGACCACGACTCTGGACTGATCATTATCAGAACGCAACAACAAAACACCACGTCGAACAAAAAGTCTCTCCTTGTGAGCAAAAAATCGGCGAACCAACGGATCCTCGATCCGAGACTTTGACAAAGGCCATTGCGTAGCAACAAAACGTAAAACAGTAGCAAGGACAGGGTCAGCAGCTGTGGCTGTAGCTACACGACGAAAATCAATCGGAAACGATTCGACCACTTCATCGGTTTCCGAATCAATGAACATGCAAGCAAGTTCGGAAGAATCGAATGCTGTATCCTCAGCAACAGGCAAACGGGACAACGCATCGGCGTTTCCGTGCTTAGCAGTGGACCGATACAAGATATCGTAGCGGTACTGCGAGAGGAAAATAGACCAGCGAATGAATTTCTGCGCTGTACGTGGAGGTACAGGCTTGGTCGGATGAAAAAGCGATGTCAAAGGTTTGTGGTCTGTGATGATGGTAAAGTGACGACCATACAAGAAATCATGGAACTTAGTAACACCAAACACGAGAGCCAAAGCTTCTTTCTCTATCTGTGAATAATTTCTTTGCGCAGACGAGAGCAATTTGGACGCAAAGGCAATAGGGCGATCATGGGAGCCAACTTTGTGCGCAAGCACAGCACCGATCCCGAAATCTGATGCATCTACCATCAACAAAAGGGGTTTCTGGGGATCGAATGGCGTAAGGCAAGTATTAGAAAGCAACGCCGATTTCAACTGGCGAAAGGCGCGTTCACATTCCGTCGTCCAGACGAACGGAACACCTTTACGGCGTAAGCGATGAAGCGGAGCTGAAATGGAAGAGGCATTGCGCACATATTTATGATAATAGTTAATGTTACCCAACACACTCTGTAGCTGTTTCAGATTTTGAGGGGAAGGCAAATCGTGTATGGCACGGAGGTGCTCTGGACTCGGATGTATGCCTTGGGCATTAATGACATGTCCCAGGTATGGTAAGTCACGAGCAAAAAACACACATTTGTCCTTCCGCAAGCGAAGACCATTTTGCCGCAAGACCTGAAATAATGTTCGTAAATTCGCAAGATGATCTTCTTCTGTCTGTCCGGAGATCACTATATCGTCCAGATAGTTTGCTGCAGTAGGGACCGACGCACAAATAGTTTGTAAATATTGCTGAAACAAGGCAGGGGCGGATGCACACCCGAAAGGCAGTCTTTTGAAGCGGTACAATCCAAGATGCGTGTTAACCACCAAGACGCGCTGGGATTCGTCGTCCACCGGTATTTGCAAGTACGCATCGGCTAGGTCCAACTTTGAAAAATATTTTCCCGGGCACAGTTTAGCAAAAAGATCTTCCGGGCGGGGCAAAGGAAAAGTAGCAGTCACTAGCTGTGGATTCACTGTGGCCTTGAAGTCCACGCAAAGTCTCAATTTTCCGGAAGGTTTTGGCAAAATGACTAAGGGTGAGGCCCAGAGAGAAGCTTGCACACGTTCAATTACACCCTGTGATTCGAGATCGTGTAACGTTCTTGCGACCTCATCACGCAATGCGTGGGGAACATTGCGCGCCCTGAAAAATTTCGGTTGCGCGTTTACCTTCAGTTCTAAATGTGCTTCATAGTTTTTAGCGCAACCTAAGCCCGGTGCAAAAACGTCTGCAAATTCGTCACATACACTAGAAACACTGTCTGAAGGCACAGTCTGATTCACTGATAGGACCTGATTTACAATAGACAAATTAAACAACTTAAATAAATCTAGACCAAATAAGTTCACTGCAGAAGAAGAACGAAGAACGTAAAATGACACAAGTTTTGTTTGTCCCTTGTATGTTGCAAGAAGGCTGCACTGTCCTAACACAGGAATGTTCTGTCCGGAATATGTAGTTAGCTTAACATTTGCGGAACGCAACGGAGGTTTGCCCAGTTGTTTGTACGTGTCGTGATTGAGCAATGAAACTGCAGCTCCGGTATCGAGCTGGAATGGTATCACTTGGCCGTCAAAGTCTAAGTCCACAAAAAGTTTATTGTTCTGCTGACGACAAGAGCGACTGTTTTGTGCAATTTGAATAGACGCTGGTACAGAATCACTTGCTAATTGACGTGATTTCCGGCGACGTCGACGCACAGTTTTTGTGGGACGAACACAGTTACTGTTAAAGAAAGTGTCACTGGACGAAGTGGAATTAACGACATGAATGTCCATAGGCGAAGGTCCACGAGCCTGAGTGTCCGTGGTTCGATTCCGGCGCGAAGCAAAGAGCCTGGAAGGATTGTGATTGTCTGATCTGAGCTTTTTCTGGCAAACACTTTGAACATGTCCTTTCTTATTGCAGAAAAAGCAAATAGCTTGGCGTGACGGGCAATGTTCACGCGAATGTCTAGTAGCACACCGCGGGCACGATTTCACTACATTTGTGGACTGGCGCGGCACACGTGGCTTAGCGCGCGGCGGCAGCTGTGCGGACGGCCGCGAGGGCAGTTGACCGGGCCGCGTTGCGCGAGCGCGCCCGGCGGGCCGGTTAATGTTACACACAGCTGGCGAAGTTGCAAAAGATTCCTGAGCACAGTCAAGTGTGTCCTGTCTATCCAATATGTCTATCACTTGTTGAAGGGAGGGATTAACTAGTTTCAAAATTTGCTCCCGTATGCGAACATCAGAAACGTTCTGTGCAATTGCATCACGCACCATTGTATCTGAATAAGAAAGACCACAGTCACATTCAAAGGCACAGTCCCTAGTAAGTCCTTGCAATGTTGCTACCCACTCCCTATTAGTTTGATCGGCCGTACGTTTTGTACGAAAGAACGTATACCGTTTTGCAACCACATTAACTGTTTCTTTGAAATAGGCATCTAATGCAGACAAAATTTCCTCGTAGGACAGAGTTGCGACGTCGCGTCGGGGAAACAATTTCACTATCACACGGTATGTGGACACACCGACACAAGAAAGCAAAAACGGCTGCCGCTCATTACCTTGAATTCTGTAGGCAGCAAGGTGGAAGTTGAACTGGCGAGACCACTCTTGCCACGTCTCATCGGCTGCCACGTATGGTCGAAAGGGAGGTGCAACAGCGTGTAGTGGCAGCGGTAGCGAAGAAGCGGCGGCGGCCGCATCGGTTTGAATGGTACGTTGACCCTGGACGAGCTGTCCAAGGGCATCCAGTAACGCCTGCGTCTGCTGATTCTGCAAGCGATAAAACTCGGACAGTACATCTGGAGAATGTGGCGAAGCCATTACACAATTAAATGTAAGCAATCAGAAAACACTTTAAATTGTCGCCAATGTTGCAAACGAATTAATACAAACTCTTTTGCTCGTCGCCAATAAATGTTGTGTCGGTAGCTGGGCCGACACCGTGAAGTTGATGGCTGAAAATGAAATCTAGACTAACGCTGTAGCCGATAGTGCACGCACTGCTAAAGCAAACGGGCGTGAAGTCTGGAACATGAGAACTTATAAATGAATAAGAAGAAAAGTATGTAGATGCTTATTACTTATCTTTTATTTGTTCTTTGGAATACATCTCTCTTGAATACTCGTAAGCTATAGGCACTGATACAAATGGCGCCTTGCTAGTTCGTTGCCATTAACTTAGCTGAGGGCTATTCTGTCTCTCGGCTAATGAGAGAGAAAGGCTTCGTACAACTGGGCGGTAGCTAGGTTCTAGTACAACTAGGCGGTAGCTAGGTTCGCGTACAACTGGGGCGAGTCCACTCTCGTATCACGAGACCTGCCTTGGTGGTGGCGCTAGGTCTGCGATTACAGTGGCGACACGCGGGTCCGACATGTACTACATGGACCGCGGCCGATTCAAGCTACCACCTAGCAAGTGTGGTGTCTGGCGGTGACACCACAGTTATGACACCAGCTACAGAACAGGGAAAGCGATCAAAGAATCTGGCAGCAGAATTTTTTATGCTTTTCTGAGTAAAAAACAATTCTAATGAAGAATAACGCAAGTGACTTTTACATCTAGTGTTGTAATTTAGGAGGTAATTACTTCTTCTGTTAGCTAACGTATTGATTACAACAAATTTCGTCACAGATACATTTGCTGAGATGGTGTAGTTCAAGCGCCCATCTCCTTAAACATTTGTGTACTAGGTGATCGAGAGGGAACAACACATATAACGCCTATGATATGCTCTTGTGCATTGAATGCATCGTTTTTTTAAAACATATGCTACACAAAGTAAATTCTGAAATCATTACTAAATGGTAGTAAACGAATGGTGTTAAGTCACTGATTTGATTACTGAAATCTCAGAGAAAATAACCGTTGTTCAGCCATACAAAGAGGATGACAGGTTTCTTTCAACTAAACCAGCTGAAACAGAAGCGGTGGTCATCTCTGTCATTAATAGGATGACAGGAATGGAACGTACTTGAAGGAAGTTATTCCATAGAGCTGAATGGCATCCCTCAGTCGACAATGGCTTGCTCGTTTTCATCTTATTAGGGACCGCGTATTCCGTAACATTGTGGCTCAATCAGCCATTCACAAGAGAGAACGCTATATGTTTCGGAAGAGTCTATGTTCGTCATTACAACAAAGAATTTCAGCTATTACTCATAGCATCCTGCCTTGAGCCGAATACCTTTCTCTGCGATAGAAAGTATCAAGGATTTTCCCGAGAATATGAGGGCATATGGAGCTAAATAGGGTATAATAAACTCATGCTGGCTTCACTTTAGCCATTTCCACACTAAAGTATTGTATAGATCTACAGAGTATCTTAAAGGAGTAGTATATCATATACCCTCACCAAGATCATGCACAACAGTCTCCGAAAGGTTCATTTACATTTTTCATATGTAGATACTATTACACTACTGGCCATTAAAATTGCTACACCGTGAAGATGACGTGGTACAGACGCGAAATTTAACCGACAGGAAGAAGATGCTGTAATATGCAAATTATAAGCTTTTCAGAGCATTCTAACAAGGTTGGCGACGGTGGCGACACCTACAACGTGCTGACATGAGGAAAGTTCCCAACAGATTTCTCACACAGAAATAGCAGTTGTCCGGCGTTGCCTGGTGAAACGTTGTTGTGATGCCTCGTGTAAGGAGTAGAAATGCGTACCATCATGTTTCCGACTTTGATAGACGTCGGATTGTGACCTATCGCGATTGCGGTTGATTGTATCGCGACATTGCTGCTCGCGTTGGTCGAGATCTAGAGGCTGTTAGCACAATATGGAATCTGTGGTTTCAGGAGGGTAATACGGAACGCGGTGCTGGATCCCAACGGCCTCGTGTCACTAGCAGTCGAGATGACAGGCATCTTATCCGCATGGCTGTAACGGATCGTGCAGCCAAGTCTCGATCCCTGAGTCAACAGATGGGGACGTGTGCAAGACACCAACCATCTGCACGAACAGTTCGACGACGTTTGCAGCAGCATGGACTATCAGCTCGGAGACCATGTCTGCGGTTACCCTTGACGCTGCATCACAGACAGGAACGCCTGCGATGACGTACTCAACGACGAACCTGGCTGCACGAAGGGCGAAACGTCATTTTTTCGGATTAATCCAGGTCCTGTTTACAGCATCAAGATCGTCACATTCGTGTTTGGCGACATCGCGGTGAACGCACATTGGAAGCGTGTATTCGCCGGCCTGGGTGGCCGAGCGGTTCTAGGCGCTACAGTCTGGAACAGCGTGACCGCTACGGACGCGGGTTCGAATCCTGTCTCGGCCATGGATGTGTCTGATGTCCTTATGTTAGTTAGGTTTAAGTAGTTCTAAATTCTAGGGGACTGGTAACCTCAGAAGTTAAGTCCCATAATGCTCAGAGCGATTTGAACCATTTTCTCCTCTCTGAACGTTAATTCCTCATCCAGATTTCTCCTTGTCTTCCTTTGTTGCTTATTCAGTATAGAGACCGAATAACAAAGGAGAAACTACAACCTTGTCTCATTACATTCATTAGTACTGCCAACCCCTTCATGTTTTTGACTGCAGTAACTTCGAGTACTTTCTGGAGCCAGTGCCAGTAGAACATCCTCCGTTGGCCTCCACATTTCATTCAGGTCGATTCAGAACTTCAGAGTTCCAGGCAACACTCAAAATTTACGATAAAAGGGCGGAGTGACATCGATTGTTCCTTGTGTTGTGCAGGCACTATCGCTCTTTCTTGAACTCATAAGCTGCAGGGGTTCATCAAAAACATGTAAACAATTCGAGAAATTCATATTTGAGTATAAATGGAGATGATAGCCAAACCCGGAGATTTCAATGTTATGTTTAACCACAAACTATACATGTGTAATGTCTGTATGTTATAAGTGTCACTAATGATCGTTACAGCGATCAATGTTCTTCTGCTTGCGTTCTGTAAAACGTATGTGATTTCGAACGTCGGCAAATTGTTTGTGCTTGCGTGGTGAGTGCTCCCATTACAAAGAGAGACGAGGTGTACCACATTCAAGATTTATACCGCATATTGGGAAAGCGGAAGAACACAATCCGCTAAGTCACAACGCGGACGAAAGTGCTTGATGACGCATTGTGACAGACGGTTGTTTAAGAGGAGTGTGACAAAAAATAAGAATTCACCTGCTATAAAAATTACTGGAGAAGGAAATTTGGCAATCGCGAATCCTGTCAGCACCAAAACAACATGAAGCGAGCACCATAATCAGGAAATTGCAGGGCGAGCTAGAATTCGAAAACATCTCCGAAGTGTTCCAAATGGCCATAAAACAAAAGCCTTGTGCCGAAGACACAAAACCTGGGCTGTACAGAGGTGTAAGAATGTCATTTGGACGGATTAGACATGAAACACACTTTTTTCCGACATCTGGCCGAGTTTACGCTCTAAGAGAGAAATAGGGCGGGTGTTTCCTGACACTTTGGGCAGGAATATCCTGGTATTCCTCAGCTTCACGGTTACTCAGCAAGGCGATAGTTTTGGCCGATTAGGTCAGATTTTGTTTTAGAACAGGGTGAATTGTCGCATGTCTCCTGGCCACCTCAGCCCCCAGATTTCAGTGTTTTCCACATAGTCCTTTCCTCTCCAATTCTGCGCAGAACCTCCCCATTCCTCACCACATCAGTCCACCTAATTTTCGACATTCGTCTGTAACACCACATCTCAAGTGCTTCGATTCATTTCTGTTTCCTACAGTCTAGGTTTCACTTCCATACAATGCTGTTCTCCAAACGTACGTTCTCAGAAATTTATTCCTCGAATTAAGACCTATGTTTGGTACTAGTAGATTTCTCTTGGCTAGGAATGCCTCTTTTTCAACTGCTAGTCTGCTCTTGATGTCCGTCTGTCTCCGTCCGCCGGCCGGAGTGGCCGAGCGGTTAAAGGTGCTACAGTCTCGAACCGCACGACCGCTACGGTCGCAGGTTCGAATCCTGCCTCGGGCATGGATGTGTGTGATGTTCTTAGGTTAGTTAGGTTTAAGTAGTTCTAAGTTCTAGGGGACTTATGACCACAGCAGTTGAGTCCCCTAGTGCTCAGAGCCATTTGAACCATTTTGTCTCCGTCCGTCATAGGTTACCTTTCTCCCTAGAAGTAGAATTTCTTAACTTCATCTATTTCGTGACTATCGATCCTAATGTTATGTTTCACGCTGTTATCATTTCTGCTGTTTCTTATTAATTTCGTCTTTCTTCTATTTACTCGCAATCCGTATTCAACAGACCGTTCTTTCCATTCAGCTACCACGTAATTATTCTTCACTTTCACTGGGGATGGTAATGTCATCAGCGATCATATAATTGATATTCTTTTACCTTGAATTTTAATCCCACACCTGGATGTTTCTTTTATTTCGATCATTGCTTCTTCGATATACAGATTGAACAGTGGGGCGAAGTACCCTTTTTAATCCGAGCACTTTGTCCTTGGTCATCCACTCTTATTACTCCCTCTTGGCGCTTGTACGTATTGTGTATTTGCCTTGACTCTCTAAGGATTTCAAACATCTTGCACCATTTTACATTTTTGAATGCTTTTTCCAGGTCGACAGAGCCTACGAATGTACCTTCATTTCTCTTCAGTCTTGCTTCCATTATCAACTGAAACGTCAGAACTGCTTCTCTGGTGCCTTTAGTTTTCCTAAAGCCAATCTGATTGTTTTCTAGCACATCCTCAAATTTCTTTTCCATTCTTCTGTATATTATTTTTGTTAGCAACTTGGCCGCATGAGCTGTTAAGCTGGTTATGTGATCACTCTCGCACTTGTCAGCTGTTGTGTCTTCGGAATTGTGTGGATGATATTTTTTCGAAAGTCAGATTATATGTCGACAGACTCATACATTCTACAGACCAACATAAATAGTCGTTTTGTTACCACTTTCCTCAATGATTTTAGAAATTCTGATGGAATGTTATCGGCCGGCCGAAGTGGCCGTGCGGTTAAAGGCGCTGCAATCTGGAGCTGCAAGACCGCTACGGTCGCAGGTTCGAATCCTGCCTCGGGCATGGATGTTTGTGATGTCCTTAGGTTAGTTAGGTTTAACTAATTCTAAGTTCTAGGGGACTAATGACCTCAGCAGTTGAGTCCCATAGTGCTCAGAGCCATTTGAACCATGGAATGTTATCTCTGCCTTCTGCCTCATTTGATCTTAACTTCTCCAAAGCTCCCTAAAATTCTTATTCTATTACTGGATCCCCTATCTCAAAATCGACCTCTGTTTCTTCTTGTAGCACATCAGACAAATCCTCCCTCTCATGGAGGCCTTCATGATATTCTTTCCTCCTATTCTCTCCCTCCTCGGCATTTAACAGTGGATTTCCCACTAAACTCTTAATGTTAACATCCTTGCTTTAAATAAGGTTGTTTTGACCTTCCTATATGCTGAGTCAGTCCTTCCGACAATTGTTTCTTTTTCGAATTCTTCACTGTTTTAATGCAGCCATCCCATCTCACCTTCCATGCACTTCCTATTTATGTCATTCCTTAGTTGCTTGTATTTCTGAATTCGTGAATTCGCGTGAATATTTTTGTACTTTCTTCTCTCATCGATCAACTGAAGCTTTTCTTCTCTCACCCATGGTTTCTTCGCAGTTACTCTCTATGTACCAACGGTTTTTTTCCAACTTTTTTGATTGCCCTTTTTTAAGGTGTCCATTCCTCCTCAACCGTACTGCTTACTGGGCTATTCCTTATTGCAGTATCTATAGCCTTAAAGAACTTCAAGCGCATATCTTCATTGCTACGTACCCCATTTCTTTGTGTATTGATTCTTCTTGAATAATCTCTTAAACTTCAGCCTACTCTTCATCACAACTGCATTGTAATAAGAGTCTATATCTACTCCTGCGTATGCCTTACAGTAGGGTATCTGATTCCGGAATATATGTCATCATTATGTAATGTAACTGAAATCTTCCCGTATCTCCAGGCTTTTTCGAAGTATACCACCTCCTCTTGTGATTCTTGAACAGAGTATTCGCTATTATTAGCTGAAACCTATTAAAGAAATCAATTAGTCTTCATCCTCACTTATTCCTAGTAACAAGTCCATATTATCCTGTAACCTTTTTTTCTACTCCGTCCACTGCAACCGCATGCCAATCTACAAGACTGTTAGTTTCTCTTGAATTTTCTCATTTTCGAAGGCAATCTGTTTTAATTGTTAAAACCATTCAACTGCCAATGTCGCATACCATATTTTTTTTTTTTTTTTTTTTTAGGACAACTGGTTTCAACCGACTTTGGTGTCATCTTCAGGTCTTATAATCGTTTTGTTGTAAAACGTGTTCAATTTACGCTGAATCTCACGCACAAAATGTAAAGTGGATAAAAATGCCCCAAGGCAGTCCTCTCCCCGAATACCGAATCGAGGGCTTTTCCTGAATATTTTTCTAATGAAACAATCATCATGACATTTTTTTTCAATTACAGGCCCGATGTACTGTGGATACACATCATGTGTCCTTAAAGCAGTGGCTTCCGTTGCCTTCTGCATGTTCATTCCTTTGATCACTGCTGATTCTTTCGCCTTTGGGGCAGTTTCCCACCCGGGGGATAAGAGAGTGCCCTGAACCTCTGTCCGCTCCTCTGCCCTCTTCGAAAAGGCCGTTGGCAGATTGAGGGTGACTTCTTATGCCGGAAACCTTCGCCACCAATTCTGATTATCTCTCAGTGTTATGTAGCCTTTGTTGTCTGCTTTGTAGGGGAAGGTATGTGATCACTATCCACCTCCATCATTATTCCCATGACGTGCCTCATTTTCATGAATGTTATAATACGAGTATTCCCTTGAAAACAAGACAGGATCAATAGATATCCATTTCAAGACGCCTGGAAAGTATTTTGAATCCCAACAGTTTTCCTACACCATATTAGGCAAGGTAATGTCTTCTTGGTGTTTCCATATTTTTGTCCAGAGCCTGTATTTCTAACAGATTTGCTCGTAAGTGTGGAGCTGATGTCTGCAGTACTTAACTTGGGTGCTTTTGTATTTGATTATTGGATTTCGAACATTAGTGGTCACCGTTTGTATATGGTGGTGAGCTGTCATGGAGTGGTAGGAGAAAGAGAATGGCAGGATTAGTGAATGCTGCACCACTTGAGTATATTGTTATTCCGCCCAGGTGTTAATGTTGTGCTGGAAACTCTTGTTTGTGCCTTGACCGGAAGTATGAGTGATGTGTTTCCTGGATGACATGTCTCGGTATCCAGATGTGCCAGACTCGGAAGAGAGAGCAACATGAAAAGATGAAACGGGTAAGAGTCACGGCGACTGCAGTTAATCGCAAAGTCCTGCACGAGATTGAAAGCTGTTGACCTACCTAGAGCTGGTATCGACCGGGAGAACAGGTGGGCGCGGAGTGGAACCCGCCTGCCTGCAGCTGAAGGAGATACAATGGCCGCTGCGCCGAGGGCCCTCTGTATCCGCACCCCGGAATAGAACACCCGCCCCAAGTGCGTGGACGCAGGTGCGTCGCCCCGGCGCCTTCCCACCAGCTGCCCGTATCGACGGCTCTTTGCCTGGCTCATGACTTTGTCGTGCGTGTGATTCGTTAGCTTACAAACCTGTTGCCTACATCCAACTCATCTACTTTTTCTGTATTCGTGTAATACACTACTGTTTGAGAAAATTGGTAACAATGAGAAGGAGGCATATGATTACGAACATTTTTCCACAGATTAGGAACATGGCAGTACTAAAATATATAGAACTGACGGGATATCAAATCGATTGTACGGACAGGACGCGAAAGATCTTCCCCTTCTTCTAGCACCAATGCACTCTTGGTCTATACAGCGTGTTACAAAAAGGTACAGCCAAACTTTCAGGAAACATTCCTCACACACAAAGAAAGAAAATATGTTATGTGGACATGTGTCCGAAAACGCTTACTTTCCATGTTAGAGCTCATTTTATTATTTATCTTCAAATCACATTAATCATGGAATGGAAGCACACAGTAACAGAACGTACCAGCGTGACTTCAAACACTTTGTTACAGGAAATGTTCAACATATCGTCCGGTAGCGAGGATACATGCATCCACCCTCCGTCGCATGGAATCCCTGATGCGCTGATGCAGCCCTGGATAATGACGTATTGTATCACAGCCGTCCACAATACGAGCACGAAGAGTCTCTACATTTGGTACCGGGGTTGCGTAAACAAGAGCTTTCAAATGCCCCCATAAATGAAAGTAAAGAGGGTTGAGGTCAGGAGAGCGTGGAGGCCATGGAATTGGTCCGCCTCTACCAATCCATCGGTCACCGAATCTGTTGTTGAGAAGCGTACGAACACTTCGACTGAAATGTGCAGGAGCTGCATCGTGCATGAACCACATGTTGTGTCGTACTTGTAAAGGCACTTGTTCTAGCAGCACAGGTAGAGTATCCCGTATGAAATCATGATAACGTGCTCCATTGAGCGTAGGTGGACGAAACTAAAATGAGCTCTAACATCGAAATTAAGCGTTTCCGGACACTTGTCCACATAACATCTATTCTTTATTTCTGTGTGAGGAATGTTTCCTGAAAGTTTGGCAGTACCTTTTTGTAACACCCTGTAGAACAGCGAAGCGTTCGTAATGTCTGCAGAAAGCACAGTTCATTCCAATTTACAAGGAAGCATTCGGCAAGGTGTCCCATTGCAGGCTGTTAACGCAAGTACGGGCATGTGGAATAAGTTCACAGATATGTGAATGGGTTGAAGACTTCTTACGTAACAAAATCAAGTATGTTGTCTTGGACCTCGAATATTCATCAGAGACAAGGGTATCATTAGGAGTGTCCCAGGGCAGTGTGATAGGACACTATATATAAAAGTGATTTGGCGGACAGATTGGGCAACAATCTGCGGTTGTTTGCTATGACTGATGGTTCTGTGGTGTACGGTAAGGTGTTGAAGTTGAGTGGCTGTAGGAAGATACGAGATGACTCAGACAAAATTTCCAGTTGGTGTGATGAACGGCAGCTAGCTCTAAAAGTTAATGCGGATGAGTAGCAAGAACAAATCTGGAATGTTCGGGTGCACTATTACTAGTGTCCTGCTTGATACAGTCAAGTCGTTCAAGTATCTGGGCGTAACGCTGTAGAGCGACATAAAGAGGAACGAAAGTGTGAGGACTGTGGTAGGGTAGGCGAATGGTCAGCTTCGGTTTATTGGGAAAATTATAGGAAAGTGTTGTTTGCCTGTTAAGGAGACCGCATATCGGACGCTAATGCGACCTACTCTTGAGTATTGCTCGAGGGTTTGGGATCCGTACCAGGTCGGATTGAGAGAAGACGTTTCGGGAACTCAAATGGAATTTCCTGGAAAAACACTATTGAAAAAAATTAAAGAACCGGCATTTGAAGCTGACTACCAAACAATTCTACTGCTGTGGCATACATTGCCAAGGTGAGATACGAGAAATTAGGGCTTATACGGTGGCATATAAACAATTGTATTACCAACGCTCTAATTGCGAGTGAAACAGGAAAGGAAATGACTAGTAGTAGTACAGGGCATCCTCAGCCATGCACCGTATGGTAACTTGCGGAGTATCTATATAGATGTAGATGTAGGAAGGTCATTGAACAGACGCACAAAACTATAGGCCTTTATCTCTGACGTCGTTCTGTAGTAGAAGCTTGGAACGTATAATATAATGCTCGCATATTATGAGATTTACGGAGACCCAAGATCTCCTTAGTAGGAACCAACATGGGTTCCGAAAGCAACGATCATCTGAAGTCATCCCCATTCTACTGGTCGTACACGAGATCCAGAAAGCAGTTGATAAAAAGCACTGGAAGATTCCGTGTGCCTTGGCTACCCGGAAGCTCTCGATGCAGTTCGATCCTGCCGCCTAAAGAACAAAATACGAGCTGACCAACTGCGTGTTTGGATTGAAGCGTTTGTAGCAGACAGATCACAGTATGCTACTCTGATCGGTAATAAGTCTTCAGACGTAAAATAGCTTCGGGCTTAACCCAACGGAGCGTAATGAAACCTATTTTTCTCAGACTATATATATTTAGTTGACCATATGGTAACTTCACTCTATTGCCAAACGAATTAAGATTCGAATATAATGTATGCCCTCTTGGCTAACAAAACACAGCTGAGTCTTCTAATATTAGGTTTACTATCGCAGGGCAGAAGAAGCTTAACGTTGATTTGAAAAACGGGTTCAAATCGCTTTTGAAAATAACTATGTGCCTCCTACTACAACCTTGTATTTAATTTTACGACTTACTGAAACCAAACCAGAATTTATACAGCACATCAAAGCATCTGAAGCTCCTCAATGTAGTCTCAAATTTTATGAAATATGTTTCATTTCATTAAAATTATTCAGTTCCTTTGCGTGATCAATTTTCTTTAAATTGCTATTTTAAAAGTCAACTTGAAACTGCAGCAACCAAATTTACTTATGAAACAAAACGAAATACATATATACTATGAGCTACAGTTTTGAGATCATAACACTGATTCAAGCATTAATTACAACTAGACTTCTGATGTTAGACTTCTGATGTATGCGACCTCTTAAATAAATTTGTATTTATTAATGACAATATGTTTTACAGCCTTTGATGTCAATATACGCCTCGACGATGTACAAAATACGTTGTTGTTTATACGATGTTTATTTACAAGAATGTTGGAGTTGTGACAGTTAGAGTCAGTGCTCCAAGGATATTATGAGTAAGACAATTCAGAGTAGAACGTCGTTCTTGTATTGAAATTTGCAAACGTGAATTATCGTCGACCCAAACATCGATAATTTGGACAAATTAACGATCGCTGCCGCCTGACAGTATAAATATGGCTTTTGGTGCCGGAAATCTTGGAAGCAATCTTCATTCGCTATCGGTACAGCTATTTTCGTTTAAGAAGAGGGGCCGCATCTTTAAGGGAACTGGAACCAGTAAGGAAAGAAAAGAATTCGGGAGGAATTGGCTGTGGCCTGTAGCAATAGCGCAACCCCAGCATTATGTTTAAAATGGGAAACCACAGAAACCAGTTTTCAAGGCGCAGAGATATCCCAACCAGTGGAGTATTTTGAAAAACTGGTTACTACACGTTGTTTTTTAAATATGTAAAATGCATCATAACAAAAGATGTATTTCTGATATTGCATATTTTTTCTTTATTTGTGAATATATGGTCATTTGAAAGTGAATTAGAGCAAATTGAATATTCAACATTGTTGTCATCATATACCCCTTCCGCTTTCCCCAAACCCCTACCTATCGTTCAGAATTGGAAACGTATTTTGTGACAGGGTACTATCCAGGTCACCAGATTGGGTGATATTTTTCCATTTGGGCTAGTAACACCTATAAAGAAATGAAGAGAAAAGCTGAAAGATGCACAGAATGGAGACAAGCTGCCATTGTAGCTGTTGCAAACCAATCCTTGGATTGACCACTACAGAAGAAGAAGAAGGGCTAGTAATGGTAGGGTTTTGAGCAAAATATTTTGAACAAATTATCCATCAGCTGTTTAGGTGATATTTTTATTGATAATGCGATTTTTTGTGGCATTGGCAAATCCAAGTGTATTTTTATGCACTGATAGTAATTTAATATTATTTGCAATATCGTTTAGCACTTCGCTGACAGTTATACCTGTCTCCAAATTACGATTCCATTGTTAAAAATAAGCTGCTATATTTACATAATTAGGCTATTACAGTGATGTTTACATATTTTTAACTTATCATAACGCTAGTGGACGAATCGAAGTAGGTTTTCCTTATCATTCTTGTTACAAACTATTCATAATTAGAAAGTATCAGAAAAGCACAGAGCTAAAAACAATAAAGAGCTGCACTTACAATAAATTAAACTGCAAGTAAGAACAACTGATCAATGAAACATCAACTGCAAAATACGGCCAACAATGTACTACGATTGATCTTGGCTAAAGTACGGATGGGTGATATCGATACTGCTGTTAAAGTAGTCGACAGCCTTGTTGACGCAGCCACCCCACCGACGCACCAGGTTAAAAATACTGGTATGGTAAAACACTAGGTGCTGCTGCCTGGAGAAGTCCATAAGTGCCTGCTGCAAATCCTCGTCCCACAGGAATCTACTATCCCTCAAATACCTTTTAAAGGAACGGAGGGGGTGATAATCGCATAGGCAGGTATCGAAACTATAGGGCCGATGCTTGAGTGCCTCCCACTTGAGTTCGTTTAACTTCTGCTTTACTATATTTTGCGATATGGGGGCGTGCGTTATCACGATGGAGTAACACACCTTGTCGACAGACATGGTACCCATACAATTCTCCATTCACCACTGGACGTCTACGAGTGTTTGTTCTTTCGCAGCCAAGAAAAGAATGACACCTTGGTCCTGGTTGGACACACGTAGTAATAACGTCGCCGTAGTTCGGAGGAAGGCAATGGCAAACCACCTCCGCTAGGACCTTGCCTAGTCGGCGGTGCGGGTCTTCCGCATCGTTCCCTACGGCCCCCGTAGTATGGGACGTAATCATCATCATCAGTTCATGTTTCCGCATTTCTGCATTTACCCCCTGCAGATCTGAAAGACACGAATGCCACACCAATCTCCTGCAATACTTCAGTTCTTATTCACCCGCAATGGAGTAGCGGTACGTTGTATATGCCCAGCAGCAACGCTCTCAAACGGATACTTTTTGATCATTCCTTGTATCTTTCAGTTTCGACACACTGCAGCTACGGCTTGTATAGGCTTGTATAACTTCATTTAGCTGATAGGAGGGTCCGGATCTCCTGGAGCCCCCTTCGGCTACGTCCTTGGCCATGGTAGTGGCTTCCACTCTGAAACAAGCAGAAGCGTGACTCGTCAGAATACACTATACTTTGTCTATTCTGTCACTCAACACGCCAGTGACTGCATGCATTTGCCCGGTGCAACCTGAGGCGCTTCTGGTCATCGTAAGTACACAAAATGCCTTAAGTGCCACCACTCCGGTCTTCAGCAAAAGGCGTCGAACCGTCGGCACAGTCATGTCCACATCCGTTGCAGTCCTCTGACGTCGAGCCAACACTGCGGACGAAGCTATTCTGTCGTGCGAACAAGATGGCAGTCATCCTGCGTTGCGCTCATGTTGTGTGCTCCAGTGCCCGTTCGTCGGTGTGTACGATCCTCTTGTATCCACAGTTTCCATTCGCTCATCACTTTCGTAGCGGCGTGTGCTAAACGGGCTGCAGTCTCATGGCAGCACAAACCCGTTACTCGGAGACCAATCATTCTGCCCCGTTCAAACCCAGTTACAATGTGACATGCGCCCTTGGAACGTTTCCACTTCGTTTGAAGGCTCGTCACCTACTGAGCATGGCGTAACACTGACCTATCCGATCACACAGAGGAGGGCTCTGCCGGTCGTACATGCACACCACTTCTCTGCCATCTTAATCACACGTTATGGGTCTAATGTTACGCACATCCTACGATTATAGAGAGATTCAGGTCATATCATCTGGTTGTTGTAATTAACGCAAACTGTAGAGCAAGTTCTGTATGTCGTTAAGACTTTTACTTCTTAGTGACATTATTGCTAATGTCGTCTTACTTGGTAGTGGAAAAACACTATGAAGACAACCAAGACCTGTGGTTAGCATTGTGAATGTAAGGGACGCGTTTGATGCTGCGGACAAGGTGAAGATATGGGAAACACTGGGGAAACTTGAATACAGGATGATATGGTACACAGGATCCAGAATCAGCAAGAAGATAACCACAGTAAAGTGAAAACACACGTAGCAAAGCCTATCTGTGGGTCGACTCTTAAGAAGACCTTGATGTACTAACTTTCAAAACGCAGGTGAATGTTTTATTGTGTGTGTGTGTAGACAGCTTTTGGTTGGAGAAACGGGAGGGAGAAGAGAGGGGGAGAAAGAGCGGGAGAGGGAAAGCAAGAGGAGGGGAGGGGAGGGAGTCAAGAAGTCACTGACTTTGCTCCTCCAGGAGTAAAAACCTGCCCTTCTTTTAAACCTTTCAGAAACTTCTCCTTGGAGAACACATCCCTTTTTACCATGCGTCGAATACTTACGTTCGTTTCTTGTTTGAGGAGTTTTCAGTAAGATGGAACAAACTAGTAGGCTTCCACGGGACGTACTGCAAAAACCTGATATACAATATACCGCTCGCAAGTAAAATTTCATACTATAGGATGTTTCAGTTACGGGTTTTAGAATTTTCTTTCTGTGGTTCGTTCCCACTAAATTCATAAGTTAAATTTTCCTCGCTACACTTTCAATAAATTTTAATGCATCGTATGTATTTGTCCCTTTGGTCTTTGATTTTCGATCTCTCAGATATCACAAATATATTAATCAGCACCCCCAAAAGTGCAAGTTTTTGAACAGTACCTATAATTCTAAATATAAGTGCAAATTTCCATTTTATACAACAGTAAGATCGCCGCTGACATTCGTCGATCGGGAGAAACATACCGATATTGAACTGGAATCTTACCACCTTAGAAATTAAAAGAACCGAACAATACGTGACAGGAGCAAATAAATTCTGAAAGTAGCGCCGAGGGTATTCACGTCCACCCACTCGGGAGGTGATATTTCAGTTACATTTTCGCTCTCTTTATTTGTGAACGTCAGTGGTTGTGACAGTTCCTGATTGACAAAGCTGCCTTTGTCGCTCGCTGTGCGTAAAGGGTAACCGATGTGCCTTGTGTGGAATTATGATTGATGAACTGCTTTGCTATCAGAAAATAAAAGGTTAACTGGCAGACGCTGTTTTCAATGAAAAGAGAAACTGAGTAAGATAATGGCTGAAAAGCGCTTCTGGTAACTTTAATTCAGGAATAGACTCATTTTTTTGCCTATCAATAAAGCAATTACTCATCTCAGATTGTCACCTTCTGTTATTCGTACAAGTATATGACGTAGCTATTTTTTACTCCAGTTCTCTTCGGAACACGCTTTTATATCTTGTAGGTACACTGCTCTGAAATTAGATTATGTCTCATCTATGCATCTATTCTGATTCTGTGACTCCTAAATGTAATTCTGTTATGTATAGCATTTTCACAGAAATAGCTTTAGGTTTTTCAATTTTCTGTACTGTTGCGAGAAACAAAAATTTGTAATTTAGCAAGTGTCCCAAGTGTTGAAGCAGAGCGAAGTGGCACGTGAAGATGGCTGGATAGTTCTTCTGAAAGGGCGCGCTCGATTTCTTTCCTCATCCTTAAAAAAATCAGTCCGAGCTTGTGTTGTGTCTCTGATGACATCACTGTCAAAGGAACGTGAAGCCCACCTCCATTCTCTACGTTAAATAGGAAAAATCTGAAGGTACTACGATAGCTATTCTTTGTCTGTCGAAGCCGACATTTTTAGCATACATATTGATTTTTTCAACCTTGTCTGTAGTTATTCAGTAGCTGTCATTTGGGTGCCTTCATATAAAGAAAGACTAGTCCAAATATAGCAAATGGGGTATGACAGATAGTGCTCTAGTTTTTATAAGTGTTTCTGATAGTTGATAGTACTGGTAACCTCACTCACGAACTATTCAAATATGGACCCCGTTGTTTGAGTGACGACGTATCAGTTACACACACTTGGGTTGCCTACATTAAATATTAAAAATGGAGCGAGTAAAAGTCCAGTGTTGAGGGCTGCATACATTAGAAATCAAGCCGCTGCTGTTACATTGGTGCCTCATCGGCTTCTTTCCTTCCTGCTGCAGTTCTGCGAGTATGACGAGTTTTAGAGGAATGGCGCTATGATCACTTCCAACTCATCGACTCGTTCTCTCCTACTAAGCAGTGCTGAAGTGCTGTTATGTCCCTGAAAGAAAATCAGCTTTTGTTTTTTGGTCATGGGAACTAGTGTTCGTGGACTAGTAGCTAGTTGTGTAGCTTATCATTCATTTCTGTAACTTTTTGGAAGACTGTTGTAACTTTATTTTAAAAATTAATAACCATTTAGTGAATAAACTTCCGCTTCCAGCCTAGCTTTGTTTTTCTGTTTTCACAGATTCAGTAAGGGATCGGAAGTGTCTAATTGTTAGACATTCCTTTAACAGAGATTGAATTTCTGATTCCTATTAAAATGTGTGTGTGTGTGTGTGTGTGTGTGTGTGTGTGTGTGTGTGTGTCTGTATGTCTGCGTATTCTGATCGTGGTCTTGCGGTAGCGTTCTCGCTTCCCGCACACGGGGTCCCGTGTTCGATTCCCGGCGGCGTCAGCGATTTTCCCTGCATCGACATGACTGGGTGTTGTTGTGTGGTCTTCATCATCATTATCATTGATCTTCATTAGGATCGGAGGAAGGCAATGGCAAACTACACTCCCGGAAATGGAAAAAAGAACACATTGACACCGGTGTGTCAGACCCACCATACTTGCTCCGGACACTGCGAGAGGGCTGTACAAGCAATGATCACACGCACGGCACAGCGGACACACCAGGAAACGCGGTGTTGGCCGTCGAATGGCGCTAGCTGCGCAGCATTTGTGCACCGCCGCCGTCAGTGTCAGCCAGTTTGCCGTGGCATACGGAGCTCCATCGCAGTATTTAACACTGGTAGCATGCCGCGACAGCGTGGACGTGAACCGTATGTGCAGTTGACGGACTTTGAGCGAGGGCGTATAGTGGACATGCGGGAGGCCGGGTGGACGTACCGCCGAATTGCTCAACATGTGGGGCGTGAGGTCTTCACAGTACATCGATGTTGTCGCCAGTGGTCGGCGGAAGGTGCACGTGCCCGTCGACCTGGGACCGGACCGCAGCGACGCACAGATGCACACCAAGACCGTAGGATCCTACGCAGCGCCGTAGGGGACCGCACCGCCACTTCCCAGCAAATTAGGGACACTGTTGCTCCTGGGGTATCGGAGAGGACCATTCGCAACCGTCTCCATGAAGCTGGGCTACGGTCCCGCACACCGTTAGGCCGTCTTTCGCTCACGCCCCAACATCGTGCAGCCCGCCTCCAGTGGTGTCGCGACAGGCGTGAATGGAGGGACGAATGGAGACGTGTCGTCTTCAGCGATGAGAGTCGCTTCTGCCTTGGTGCCAATGATGGTCGTATGCGTGTTTGGCGCCGTGCAGGTGAGCGCCACAATCAGGACTGCATACGACCGAGGCACACAGGGCCAACACCCGGCATCATGGTGTGGGGAGCGATCTCCTACACTGGCCGTACACCACTGGTGATCGTCGAGGGGACACTGAATAGTGCACGGTACATCCAAACCGTCATCGAACCCATCGTTCTACCATTCCTAGACCGGTAAGGGAACTTGCTGTTCCAACAGGACAATGCACGTCCGCATGTATCCCGTGCCACCCAACGTGCTCTAGAAGGTGTAAGTCAACTACCCTGGCCAGAAAGATCTCCGGATCTGTCCCCCAATGAGCATGTTTGGGACTGGATGAAGCGTCGTCTCACGCGGTCTGCACGTCCAGGACGAACGCTGGTCCAGCTGAGGCGCCAGGTGGAAATGGCATGGCAAGCCGATCCACAGGACTACATCCAGCATCTCTACGATCGTCTCCATGGGAGAATAGCAGCCTGCATTGCTGCGAAAGGTGGATATACACTGTACTAGTGCCGACATTGTGCATGCTCTGTTGCCTGTGTCTATGTGCCTGTGGTTCTGTCAGTGTGATCATGTGGTGTATCTGACCCCAGGGATGTGTCAATAAAGTTTCCCCTTCCTGGGACAATGAATTCACGGTGTTCTTATTTCAATTTCCAGGAGTGTACCTCCGCTAGGACCTTGCCTAGTATGGCGGTGCGGGTCTCCCGCACCGTCCCGTACGTTCCTCGGAGTATGGGACCTCACCATCATCATGGTAGGAACGATCATTTAAAGCGAAACGTTTTGTGAACGTGAGCTCTAATGTACGTGCCTTAAACGATATAAACACTTACTCATCTTTTATACTCTGAAACGAATCTTTTCTAACGCAGACTCTGCGCTTTTCATATTTTGAGTAAGTTGTCCGGTAACCAGGAGCTCTGAACTGCATACCTTTAAGTACTAAATGAATTTTTTTCATATTCTCTGTATGTCCTCTGCTCAACAAGTGTTTATAACTCTTCACGTATGCATTTTAAATCCTTTATTTACTAGACTGTTTTTCTTCGAATGATCATTTGTGTCGTACCCCTGAATACTGACCATTCCTCCTGTGACGTCCCATAGATAAACAGAACAGTATTCATTGCTAAGTAATTTTAATGGTATATAATAATGTTCATGCCCAGGGGATGCTCAGGTAGCGACAATGCAGCGAGTCCTTGGCTACAATTGCGAATTCGTGTACTCGTTCTCCTCTCTATGCAGTTACAATCCACGTGTACGTATCCTACAACAAACTGACGTGACGAGTTTTCAGGTAAACATACGTAGTTAAACACACGAAGTATGGAGACGCCGAGTTCGGAGCTGTCATAGGAGAGGCTGAGGAGTTTAAATTAGGTGTACAGAGCTCATCTCTTATCTCTAGCCCATGCTTGGTGAGTGGCTTGAAGCCCCCCATTTAGACGTCTATCGGAATGCTTTATCCAGTCCATTGTGGTATCAGTCAACGACTGACACAACCTTCACGTTACTGTGAGCACTGAGGCACACTTGTGACGAACTTTTTAGTTTATACTGATTACGTCGCAGAAGGTGTCCACGGGATTATGTCAATTGTTGTCCGTTCTATTTAAATAAAAACAAGTGTTATATAAAATTTCGGGTAAACTGAACGGATTTCAGGAACAAGCAGCAACGACTTTTCAGAGCATAGTCTTCTGGTCATCTTCACATATATACTCCTGAATACGGCCAGATCACTTTACACAGAAATATCGTGGTAGCAAGTTGGTGACATCTGTTCAGTTCCCCGAAATTTTACGGATCACACTATACGACTTTAAATTTCGTATAAATACTACTTTATTACAATTGTATCACAGAAGAAGTGTCTGTACTATTCAAACGTTACTTACCTAGGGAAATGCTATGCCGCAAAATCTTTTCGAAGAATAGATATTATTTCCGTTATTCTATTTAAATGGCACTACAGCAGAGACTGAGAATCTATTAAGTTGCATTCACTATGCAGGTATAAAGCGAATAACAAATTTAGTAAAATACACTCCTGGAAATTGAAATAAGAACACCGTGAATTAATTGTCCCAGGGAGGGGAAACTATATTGACACATTCCTGGGGTCAGATACATCACATGATCGCACTGACAAAACCACAGGCACATAGACACAGGCAACAGAGCATGCACAATGTCGGCACTAGTACAGAGTATATCCACCTTTCGCAGCAATGCAGGCTGCTATTCTCCCATGGAGACGATCGTAGAGATGCTGGATGTAGTCCTGTGGAACGGCTTGCCATGCCATTTCCACCTGGCGCCTCAGTTGGACCAGCGTTCGTGCTGGACGTGCAGACCGCGTGAGACGACGCTTCATCCAGTCCCAAACATGCTCAATGGGAGACAGATCCGGAGATCTTGCTGGCCAGGGTAGTTGACTTACACCTTCTAGAGCACGTTGGGTGGCACGGGATACATGCGGACGTGCATTGTCCTGTTGGAACAGCAAGTTCCCTTGCCGGTCTAGGAATGGTAGAACGATGGGTTCGATGACGGTTTGGATGTACCGTGCACTATTCAGTGTCCCCTCGACGATCACCAGTGGTGTACGGCCAGTGTAGGAGATCGCTCCCCACACCATGATGCCGGGTGTTGGCCCTGTGTGCCTCGGTCGTATGCAGTCCTGATTGTAGCGCTCACCTGCACGGCGCCAAACACGCATACGACCATCATTGGCACCAAGGCAGAAGCGACTCTCATCGCTGAAGACGACACGTCTCCATTCGTCCCTCCATTCACACCTGTCGCGACACCACTGGAGGCGGGCTGCACGATGTTGGGGCGTGAGCGGAAGACGGCCTAACGGTGTGCGGGACCGTAGCCCAGCTTTATGGAGACGGTTGCGAATGGTCCTCGCCGATACCCCAGGAGCAACAGTGTCCCTAATTTGCTGGGAAGTGGCGGTGCGGTCCCCTACGGCACTGCGTAGGATCCTACGGTCTTGGCATGCATCCGTGCGTCGCTGCGGTCCGGTCCCAGGTCGACGGGCACGTGCACCTTCCGCCGACCACTGGCGACAACATCGATGTACTGTGGAGACCTCACACCCCACGTGTTGAGCAATTCGGCGGTACGTCCACCCGGCCTCCCGCATGCCCACTATACGCCCTCGCTCAAAGTCTGTCAACTGCACATACGGTTCACGTCCACGCTGTCGCGGCATGCTACCAGTGTTAAAGACTGCGATGGAGCTCCGTATGCCACGGCAAACTGGCTGACACTGACGGCGGCGGTGCACAAATGCTGCGCAGCTAGCGCCATTCGACGGCCAACACCGCGGTTCCTGGTGTGTCCGCTGTGCCGTGCGTGTGATCATTGCTTGTACAGCCCTCTCGCAATGTCCGGAGCAAGTATGGTGGGTCTGACACACCGGTGTCAATGTGTTCTTTTTTCCATTTCCAGGAGTGTATAACGTTAAGCATTAAAACCCTAATGGTTAAAGATGCAGAACTCTAATTACGTTTTTGACCTCCTATCTCGAGAACTTTGTGTGGTACAGTGATTTAGTTTTGCAGATGCACTTGGTGGCATATGTGGATACTGTTTTCTAAATACTAACAAATTTTGTAACACAGAAGTTAGCTGAAACATCATGCATATTCAAACGTTTTACTGCATGGAATGTGAATACATTGTAAGTGATATACTTTTTCCTTTTCATTAGTTTTTGTGGAATTTCGGTGAAATGAACTTTCTAAATGTTTAGAAATGTTGTGTAACATCGGTTGGAAGTTGCTAAGTGCTCTTCTCAAGTTGAGGAGCCAAAGCAATTCTTGGGAGTACTTCTTTTTTAGGCTAAGATCAGAGTCCAATCATCCAACATTAATCATTGATTAAAATTAAGCTTAATGAGAAGCTCAGACAGGCAGGTACTGGAGATGTTAAAATATCACAAGATTCCCGTAATAGTACAGTGAAAAATAATGTTAGTATGGCACAAAATTCACATAAAAGCACAGGGAAAAATAATGTTAGTATACTGGACCAGAGCATCAGGGGATTAAACAACAAAGTAGATGAGCTTCTATTATTTTTTTTAGAAGATTTAGAAACTGAGGGTGCAATAGATGTACTATATCTGTCTGACCACAATATAGTTACTGGTATGGTAATGGTAAATGTAGGTGGATATAAGCTTCCAGCACATATAAGTAGAGACACCATGGCGAGAGGAGGAGTTGCCTTATATGTTAAAATCTGTCATAGTGTGAAAAATTTGGAAATTAAAAAATGTTGTATAGAGCAACATACCGAGGAACGTGCATGTGAGCATAAACTAAATATTGGCACTTTTATAATTGTAGCTGTGCATAGGTCTCCACTAGGAAATTTTCAACTAGTTTTGAAAATATTGGATTCTTTTTTCTGATATTTGTCAGACAGAGGAAACAAATTATTCTTTGAGGGGATTTAAATGTAGATTTTCGGAAAGAGTCTAATAGAAGGCTTGACTTTGAGTATTACTTGGTTCTTTCAATTTGACTTCAGTTATTGACTTTCCAAATAGGGTGGTACAGGAAAGCAGCACACTGATAGATAATGTGTTTATAGATTAAGATAAATTTAACGTAAGAATAACTTTTACTGTTACGAATGACCTTTCTGATCATGACGCACAGCTAGTTATAGTAGTTGACATAGCTCCATACAGTAATGCAAAATAGTAATCCAAAATTTTGCATTCAATTAATAATTTAACAGCTGAAACTTTTGGGAGGAAGCTTGCAACAATTAGACTAGGGTGGAGTGTACAGGGAACCTGATGCTAATTTAAAATATAACCTATTTCATGATACATTTGTGAATATATTAGAAAACAGATTCCCTAAAAATTAATGAAATATAATTTTAAGAAATCATGTAAAAACCCATCGCATACTAAAGTGATAAAAATATCTGTTAAACAGAAAAGGGAAATGTATCTTATAGGTAGGAGGGGTAATGATTCCAAAACAGTGAAACATCATAAAAACTACTGCACTGCATTAAGGAAAGTTATTAAAAGTCCAGAAGTATGTGTAACATGCCTGAGATTAGCACATCTGATAATAAAATTAAAACAATTTGGAATATGCCTAAAGTGGAAACAGGGCAACCAAGAGCTCAGGAAGACTGGTTTTCTATCAAACTGAATCAAAAGTTTGTCAAAAAGAATTCATGAATAGGAAACATTTTTAATAATCATTTTAAGTGTTGTAGAGAAAAATACTTGTAGAATCGAGACATTCTTTAAAAATGCAAGGTAGTATATGGAAGAGGCAATACCTTTGCAATCTGATAAAATTGAAATTCAGCCACCCCTCCTACAGAAATTATAAAAATAATAAATTCATTCAAAAGTAAAAGCTCACACGGAATTGATGACATTTCCAACAGAGTTCTAAAAGCTTGTTCCCAACAAATAAATAGGGTTTCCAGCCACATATATAATAACTCACTGAATGACTGCATTTTTCTAGATAGACAGAAATATGCTATTCTTAAACTATTGCTTAAAAAAGAGGATAGGTCAGATGCTAACAACAATTGCCCAGTCTCACTTCTGCCAGTTTTATCCAAAATTTGATAATTAAAAAACAGTCTTGGTCGCAAATTTATTTTAATCAGATTGATCAGTTTAAACCCTTAAGTATCGTCTTCAGACTCCAGAACGACAGGTACACTTCCATGGATCAGTGCAGCCAGCTCGATGGTAGTCCACCTGCCATTCTGGAGTCTGAAGATGATCCTTAAGGACTGAAACCGGTCACTCTGGTTAAAATAAATCTGTGATCAAGACTGCTTTTTAATTTTTTAATTATCATACTAATATAAGATCGCTGACAATGTTTTTAAAATTTTTATCCGAAATTCTTGAAAAAATTATGTATTTAAAGGTAGTATCACATATTTGTAAAATTGAAGTAATAACAAAATGTCGATTTGTTTTTCAGAAAGGCTTTTCAATGGAAAATACTGTATATGCTTTCACAGATCAAATATTAAAGGTATTGAATAACTGAACATCACCCATCGTACAAAAGGCCTTTCAGAAAAATTATTAAGTGGTTCTCTGCAAATGAACTCTCACTAAATTTTGAGAAATGACAGTTTATGAAAGTCTGAACAGTAAATGGGATAACAACATTGACAAATATGGCCTATGAACAGACGCCTGTTGCCAAGGCAGAATATTCAAAATTTCTAGTTGTGTGCATTGATGAGAAATTGGATTGGAAGAACCACATCCATGATGTACTGAAACGGTTAGTAGCATACTTACGAGTATGCTACTAGAGTTATTGCAAATTATGGTGATAAACATTTCAGTAAATTCGCCTACTTTGCCTATTTTCATTCAATGCTTTGATATGGCATCATACTTCGGGACAATTCGTCATTAAGAGAGACAGTATTCTTTGCCCAAAATCTTGTAATCAGATTAACAGAAGGAGCCCATCTGACATCACCTTGCAGACATTTATTTACGGAAGTCGGGAAATTCATAGTTCCTTCGTAATACATACATTCACTCAATAATTTTTTTTTTCATAATCCATCCGAATTCAAAAATAACAACAAAGTTCATAGCTACAACACTAGAGTAAAGGATGAACTTCACTACTCTGCATTAAATCTCACTTTGGCACATAAGGGGGTGAATTATGCTGCCACAAAAATCTTTGGTCATTTGCCAAATAGCATTAAATGTCTGACATATAGCCAACAACATTTAAAAGCAAATTGAAAGAGTTGCTCAATGGCAACCCCTTCTACTCAATAGATGAATTTTTAGGTGTGAACTAGTAACTGTAAAAAGAATGATTAATTAATTAATCTAAAGAAAACTTATGTTAAAGTAACATGTTTACACGTTCCACATCATTATAAAATGTCGTATTCACGATCTATGGAACAAGTATTAATGTATGTATGTAATTGTGGATGAAAGTAGCCTGTGGAATTCACGTGCTAGGAGTAATGCTGCCTTAAGACATATAAACAGTTTCTTACTTGACTAACTGACTGATTGTGTTGAACCTTTGACTTAAGATTATACGTCTAATTGAGTGGTCCTTGACAATATTTTAAATTTTTAAATTCCACTAATTATTATACGATATACAGAAAATCATATTTTTGACGGGCCTGGAATCAGTTAGACAAGCAACGTGTAACCATGAGTCGGTGACCAGGTGACCGTTTCAAAAAAATTGTGATGTAGATAGTAATCCCCATTAGCTATTTTTATCTTCCAATTTCGATGAAAAGGTCGCATCTGATAGTGACAAAATACTTACTTGTGAAATATCGAACGCTGATTGTCACAATGCTTCCTCTGTTACCCTTAGAATGAATTCTGTTATCACTATCTGATAATTAATGTAAACACGCATATCTGAAAACCTGTACGTTTGGTAAACAATACTTTAGCTGCATGGAGGGGAAATTATAGTGCGTTGCAAAGGAAAGGTAAGCTATTGATATGGAATATGTGACAGTGTAACATTACATAGAAGTGTCATTCGACGATATGAGACTTTGTTTGCGAAAAGGATACAATTTAAAGACGACAGATGTGAGTTTATTTCCACACCGGAGAAGTAACTTCAGGCGTGCCGTGGGGAAAATATAGTGGAGCCCTCGTTGGTCGTGTTGTTCAGTTATGATTTTGCAGACCGTATTAATACTAACCACAAGCTTTCTGTGTATGTTGCAATCCTGAATAATGGTGTACTAACTGACAAAATCAACACAAAATTTGTCAGATCCTGTCATTATTTTAAAGCACTACAAATACTGGCAGGTTTCATATAAACTTCAGAAGCGTAAAATTGTGGACAAAGCAAAACGTGAAAAAATAGCATAATTACTCTGCATTAACAATTTTTCACAACTGGAAGCATTAAACTATTACAAATACCGGTGTACAGCAGTCTGTGAGGATCTGAAACGGAATAGTCCCATTGCTTCATTTGAAATGAAAACAGGTGGCAGGATCCGGTTGATTAGCAGGACACTGGGGAAATTCAGTGAACACTGTGCGATCCGTTCCAGAATCTTGGTAAAGTTAGTAGGACTCGTACTAAATGAGACTAAAAGCAGAACTTGACCACTTATAAGGAAGATCATTTCGAATGGCCTCAGGTTTGTATAACTCATGAAAAAGGAGAGAACAGTGAAGTAGCAGGCGCTCGAAGATAGACGTCTGATTTTTTGGAAAACATACTTAATAAATTTCAGGAATCAGTCCCGATAGAAGCCACGGAGACAAGATTTTACTAATAGCCCACCCATAGATGTATCTAAACAATCGTTCTTCTAAGATTCCATAAGCGACAGGAACGGAAGGAAACTCATATATGTGTTGCAATGGGAAATAGCTTCTGCCACACTTTTCATAATGCTTCGCAGAGTATCTATGTAGCTTAGATGTATATTTCAGTCTCGTGATTTGAATTTATATCTCTCTGAAAGTTGGACAAAATTGACAATATGATTTATGGTAGCCTATGCCAAGAGAAGAAATTAGAGGTTTGATGCCAGTCAGTTGTCGAAATGTGTTGCGAAACGTAGAGAACTGTTTGTGTATTGATGCATTATGTAATATCTATTTTTTATACTAGATACGTTTTGGATTTGTAACAACTCCAGATATCTCGCATAACACAGATGGAGTCTCTTATTCTGCTCTGCGTTTTTCTTGCACAAATTGTCTCGATAAGCCCGCCGAACCGCTTCCCAAGTAAATTGGAAAAGAGTATAGGCAACGGATAACCTCAATGCAGCACAGCACGCAAGAGCCACGTTTTTGCCAGCGTCGGTCTATGCTGGAAGACAACAAGACGCTACTCATTCTTTGGCAGAAAACTATAACTGCGTAACCTCGCAAAAGTTAAATTGTGCAACCGGAACATTTTAAATCTTCAGGAATTATTATTCAGGTCTTAAAAGTTGATCGAAACAAGACGTTCTTTGATCCTATATTAACGTTCTTAAAGTTGGGACTCTCTCACTGTTAGTTTAAGCAGACATATTTTGCCACTTCTTTCTCCAATTCCTTTAAAAGAGTAAACTGCCTTTTGACTCTGTATTACTATATATATATCTTCCGTACCATCGAGATTTCGACTTTTCTCAAGAACAATGCTAAAATTTGTTATACCATTATTATGTCATATCTGTTAAGACAGTCAAAAGCACACAAACGAGACTAACACACATCTATAAGACATAACTGTCAAAGAATGTTGACACCAGAAGACATTGTAAATATAGAAGTATCACAGATATAAACTTACAAGTGTTAACTTATATCTGTGTAACTCTTATACTTACTATGTGTTTTACAGTAGACAGTTACATCTCAAAGACATGTGTTAGTCTTGTTTTCCTGCCATGGACTGCCTTGAGAGATATGACATAGTACTGGTCTAACAACTTTTAGCATTGTACTTGATAATGGCATAGAAGCCGGAATCTGTATAGTACAGAAGATAAATATAGAAATACACGGTCAAATGATGGTTTACTCTTCTAAAAAGCTTTACATGGCTGTGGATCTACACTACCGAAAATTCTTGAAGTTGTTAGAACACCTATACGTGTATAAGGTATACGGCAACATCAAAATAAGCCATTTCACCCCCGAACCGATAATCGATTATTCTCTTTCACTTTATATTGCGCTTAAATTCAGTAGCCTACCAATCAACCGAATGCTGCCACCTGCTTTAATTTTAGATGAACCCATTGTTGGTCGTATTCTCTGAGAATTCTAGCTAAGCCGACTGTGAACGAATTCCTCCAAATGTTGCTGTGATCTCAAAATACTAAAGTGCCAAATCTCTATCACATGAATCATCTCTGTCTCTTGATGACACGCTTACCAAAGATGAAACTTTGTACTTTAGTAACGCTACCGAAGTATTTATTTGTAAGGACTAGAGTATATGTGCTGTCTCACGCCAAAATATATACATGTTTAATAATTGGCATCATCATCTCACACGAATTTCTGAGAATGAGTGTGGATTTCCTGCTGTTTACGTCTAAAACAAATTCTTTTCCAATTCTCTACGAACTTTCCTAGCTTTCATCTGATACACGTGGTTTCTGTAAACTGATTAAGAGATCTTCGAGTATGTTAAGTAGTCAAGGAAACTAAGTAACATACAAAGGAAGTAATACGCTAATATTCTTTCCAGAGATAATGAGGATGTTTAAATAAATGAAAAATTTTAACGATTTCTTCATTAGCAAACTAAACCAAAAATTCTCACAAACTGCGAACGAATAAAAACAAAAGTGAATGAGGCTATTCCTAGTCTACAATAGTGAAACATCGACAAAGTAAACAGTTTGTAACGCCTACCTACTTAGATATCATTACGAGACTGAAGATGAACGTAAGTTAATTATTATAAACACATTTAGGTTTCGGCCACAGCCCTCGTCAGTAAAGAGAGACACGCACACGCAACATTCACACACAAACACGAGCAAGCACACCTCACGCACACACGATGGTCAACTACAGCATCTCGGGCAGGCATGCAACATGACGTGGGATATGTTGCATTCCGGCCAAAGATGCTACAGCTGGTGGTTGTGTGTGCGTGAGGTGTGCTTGCTTTCGTTTGTGTGTGAATGTTGTGTGTGTGTGTGTGTGTGTGTGTGTGTGTGTGTGTCGTTCCTGTCTGCAACTTGACGTCTGTTCCTGCAGTGTTGGTATTCCTACCTGGAGTTTCCATAGTTCGACATTACGAACAGTTTACGTCACGAGATACTACTGATAGCATATATGTCTATTGTATCTACATAGTAATGCGTCGAGTTGAAAGAATCAGCCACTAATTAGAACTTCAGGCCGTTTTTCCATTGCCAACTAAATCAATTGAAGTTTACAGTGAAGTACTGAAAACATGTAGATTTGAATACCGGATACATTTATGAACCAAAGTAAATGACTGGTTTGATGCGGCCGTTAACGAACTCCTGTGCTGTGCCAACTTATGTATCTCAGAGTAATTCTTCCAAACCGACGTCGTCAATTATTTACTGGGTGTACTAAAGTCTCTGTTTCCTCTACAGCTTTCACCCTCTACATCTCACTCTAGTACTATGAAAGCTATTCCCTTATGTCTTAGTAGACACCCTATTATCCTTTCCCTTCTTCTTGTCAATGTTTTCCATACACCTCTTTCCTCACCGATGCTGGGCACAACATCCTCATTGCTTACCTTATCAGCCCACCTAATTTTCATCATTCTTCTACATCACCACATTTGAAGTGCTTCGATTCTCTTCTATAACTTTCGCACAGTCCATGTTTCACTACCATACAATTCCTTGCTCCGAACGTTCGTTCTCAGAAGTTTATTCCTCAAATTAAGGCCTATGTTTATCTTGGCTTGGAACTGAGCCTTTGCTAGTGCTCGTCTGCTGTTTACGCAGCAGAATTCCTTAACTTCGTCTACTTCGTGATCACTAATTTTGATGATAAGCGTCTCCGTCTTCTCGTTTATGCTACTTCGGATTACTTTTGTCTTTTTCCGGTTACTTCACCATACATGTACTGTACTCATTAGACCGACTATTCTATTCGACATAACATGTAATTCTTCTTCGCTTTCTCTGAGAATAGCAAAGTCATCAGTGAATCGTATCATTGATATCCTTTCACCTTGAACTTTAATCAAAATCTTGAAGCTATTTTATTACCATCATTGTTTTCCACTGTATATACAAAAGAGTTGTAGCGAAAAACTACATCCCTGTTTACACCTTTCTGATTCGAGCACTTCGTTCTTGGTCTTCCACTCTTATTGTTCCCTGTTGATCCTTGTATATACTGAATATTACCCGCCTTTACCTATTTTACTCAAAATTTCGAACGCATTGCAGCTTTTTAAACTGACGAACGCTTTTTCCTGTTCGACTAATCCTATGAACGCGTCTTGCATCATCAACCGCAACGTCAGAACTACCTCTGTGTTGCATTTACCTTTCCTAAAGCCAAACTAACCGTCATCTAATAGATAATCAAATTTCCTTAATCCTCAAATTTCTTTTCCAGTCTTCTGTAAATTACTCTCGTCAGCAACTTGGATGCATGAGTTGTTATGCTTATTGTGTGATAATTCTCGTACTTGTCGGCTCTTGCAATCTTCATCATTGTGTGGATGATGTATTTGCCAGAGTTAGATGGTGCACGTTTCATAAATTCTACTCGCCAGCGTGAATTGTCGTTTTCTTACCACTTCCTCCATGGTTTTAAAAAGTCTGGTGGAATTTTACCCGCCTTTCTGCCGTTTTTTATAGTAAGTCCTACAAAACTCGTTCAAATTCTGATTCCCTGTTGACTCAGGTTTCTCCTATCCCGTCATCAGACTCGTCTTCCCCTCATAGAGGCCTTCGAAGTACTATTTACACCTATCCGCTCTCTCTAATGCATTTAGCAGTTTAATGTTACTGCCCTTCTTTCAATTTTCACAAAAGTTATTTGAATTTTGTATATGCTTAGTCTGTCCTTCTGACAAAAATTTCTCTTTCAATTTCTGCACATATTTCAGGCAGCTATTTCGCTTTAGCTTGCCTCCACTTCCTCCTTCTTTCATTTTCGCTGTTACCTTCCTGGTACCTATGTTTTTCTTTCCAACTTACGTGATTGCTCCTTTTTGTGACTTTCATTCTTCTTCAACTGATCTGCTTACTGAGTTATTCATTATCTCAGTATCCATAGAATGGGATAACCTCAAGGATATCTGTTCTCACTCTTTCTTTGCTCACTGATTTTTCCTGACTGTTCTCTTAAACTTCAGCCTACTCTTCATCATTACTAGATAGTGAACCGTGTCCTGGGTTGACCTCATAAGCCAATATCTGAATTCCGAATCTCTTCCTGACCATGATGTAATCTAACTGCCATGTTCCGGTATATTTCGGCCTTTTCCAAGTATACCTGCCTGTCTTGCTATTCTTGAACGGAGTATTCGCTGTTATTGTTGTTGTTGTGGTCTTCAGTCTACAGACTGGTTTGATGCAGGTCTCCATGCTTCTCTATCCTGTGCAAGCTTCTTCTTCTCCCAGTTCCTACTGCAACCTACATCCTTCTGGACCTGTTTAGTGTATTCATATCTTGGTCTCCCTATACGATTTTTACTCTCCACGCTGCCCTCCAATACTAAACTGGTGATCCCTTCATGCCTCAGAATATGCCCTACCAACCGATCCCTTCTTCTAGTCAAGTTGTGCCACAAATTTATCTTCTCTCCAATTCTATTCAATACTTCCTCATTAGTTATGTGATCTACCCATCTAATCTTCAGCATTCTTCTGTAGCACCACATTTCGAAAGCTTCTATTCTCTTCTTGTCTAAGCTATTTATCGTCCACATTTCACTTCCATACATGCCTACACTCCATGCAAATACTTTCAGAAACGACTTCCTGACATTTAAATCTATATTCTATGTTAACAAGTTTCTCTTCTTCAGAAACGCTTTCCTTGCCATTGCCAGTCTACATTTTATATCCTTTCTGCTTCGACCATCATCAGTAATTTTGCTCCCCAAGTAGCAAAACCCATTTACTTCTTTACGCCTGTTACTAATAGACAGCAATTAGTCTTCCTCCTCTCTCATTCCTACACCAATATTCTCCCATAATCCAATCTTGTATTATTTCCCCTACAACCGCATTGTAATCCCCAATGCCAGGCAAATTTTCAGTTTCATGTATCTGTTCAGTATCCTTATATACTTTTCTGTCTCTTCATCCCCTGCTTGCGACGTCGGCATGTACAGCTGGACTATTGTTGCTGATCTTCGTTTGCTGTCGATTCTGGTAACAACCCTATCGCCGAACTATTGACAGTAACTCACTATCTGTCTACCTTACTACTCATAACGAATACTTCTCCCGCCATACCGTGTTTTGTTGCTGTTGTTATTACCCTATAATCTGAATGAAAATTGTTGTATTCCTTCCATTTAACTTTATTGACACCCACTGTATCTAGATTGAACCTTAGCATTTCCCTTTTCAGATTTTCTAGCTTTGCTACCGCGTTCTAATTTGTGACATTCGATGCCCCCTACATTCAATGTGTTACACCTTCATTTTTCAAGCTTTTTCTCATGGTCACATGCCCCCTCACCTACCCCTCGGAAATCCCCTCCCGTCCATCCGATAGGGAGACTAGACCGGAATCTTTTGCCAATGGAGGGATTATATGATATCTTTTTAGTTACCGGCCTCATTCCCTGTAGCTTTATTGCACTGGTTTCTATTGCCGTTGGTCATTGCTCATTCTTTGGTGGTAGTCCCCCCCACCTCCCCAGCCCCCCTCCCCCTAACGTCAAGTAATGTCAAGAGAGTGCCGTGAACGTCTGTCCGTTCCTCCGTCCTCTTTGACCAGGTCGTTGTCTTCAGGCGCCATTGCTGATGATATTTCTTCAAAATTTAGGCATTGGCTGGGTTCGAATCCGGAGCAGAGGTCGTTTTGATTACTTGCCAAAGACGTTACGCTAGAGGACCAGTATCAATAAGCCGTAGTTTGTCACCTAAATTCTTGAATTCTTTGGCCGGACTTCCTTGAATCAAAACAAAATTATTGGTATATCAAACTCTTGGGAAATGAAAACATAAATTTAGCTCAGTAAGTTACCACCTAAATATGACACAACATAACAGTATGGAATGACATAAAGCAAAGTGTATCAGCTTTATAATTTAGTTATATATTTATTGGTTTCTTATACCTGACAGTATTCTCACCGAAAAGTTTCGTTTAGGCTTCACAGCAGTAAATTGGTACAGTCGATTAAACTTTTCATCTAGTTTACTACCAAGTCGTCATCCCAAGAACTTAACAAATTAAGCTCTTAAGTTGCCCGTCAGTATGCAAGTGTTACGTGGGAACGTTTTGTAGAATCTGAATTGTATGCAAAGTTTGAAGCTGTGGGCTAATGAATTAACTAGAATGAATTTAATAATATCCGTGTCATTTTCGTGGATTGCTCTTTCTCTAACTGTACTTAATTTGCTACTTGTGACTCTGTTCGTATCTGTTGCCGACTAAACAATTTAGTAATATGTAGTGAAACGTCCCCTTTTAACAATTATACACGACTGACCTTAACCTGACACACAATATTTTTAGCGCAACGCAATCTGACTTTCAAAATTCCCTACAAAACAATGGCCCTGACTAACATTTAACTATACCTTTCACAAATCACTTACCTCACAAAAATCTTCGCTGCTCAAGCTACTGCAATACAGCGAGCGCCACTACTGCCAGCTAAATAAAAGATTCAAACTATGGAAGGCACTAACTACTGATAGGGATAGTTAGCAAATGAAAGATATTAATAGAGAACGAACAATGTATTTACCTTGATATCATCACAAGCCATAATATATATATCAGTTCATGACAAATTACAAAACTCCGCCATCTCTCTCGCCACATCCACCACTGCTGGCGGCTCAACTCCAACTGCGCAACGCTACGCGCTGTTCACAGCCAGCTGCCTAACACTACAATGGCGAGTATTACAACAATGCAAAGCAGCCACAGACTGCACACAGCACAGCCAGTGATTTTCATATTGAGCGCTACGTAACGTTGCCAATAAGAAAACATAAACAGCCTACTTACATAGAGAAAACATAAACAGCCTACTTACATTGAGAAAACATAAACAGCCTACTTACATAGCCCCCATGCTCCCCACAAAAAGTTTTACAAATTTTTTTTGGGCAGTGGCCAATAATGATTTGATAAAATTTTTCATAATTACAATAACAAAGATATCAAATGCACACACTTATTGATACAATGTTGGTCAAAAGCTAAAAATTTCTCACAGTCCATAAAGACAGTCCAGATTGTTCATCTCAGTAAAAATGCAGAGTTTTTCTCAAAGTCTGAGCAGTAAAAGAAAATGCACACAGAAGTAGTGGATTTCCATGCAGTCTTGAAGAAGTAGTGTTGTCCTTCCAACGGAAAGACAGTGCTGACTCTCGACATGCAGACAAGTATTGGTCCACAACAGAGCAAACCCACAGCAGAGTCAGTCGAAGTTTTGATGAATATTGGTAGGTAGGTCATCACAGAGCAGACCCACTGGAGTCCTGGTAGAGATTGTGGTATTGGTGGGCCACCAGAGGTGCAAACCCACTGCAGTCCTTGTAGAAATAATGGCATGGTGGGTCATCATAGATGCAGACCCACTGTAGTCCTTGTAGAAATGGCCAGCAGCCATCTGTTGCGATTGTGCAGGTGCACATTCACCATCGAAGAGTCTTGCAGAGAATATAGCAAGTCCATAAACCACCACTTGGGCACTCACAACATTTTTGGAATTGTCCTTAGAACCAGCAATGCTGTTATCCAGTCCCTTGCTGAATTATTAACACACGTGCAAACACTATCAGTCCCTACTTCTCACATATTGTCCATATACTATGACCAACAGAAACGTGTGCAGTGAAATGAAACTGACAAGTTACTTAATTTGATGAACTGGTGTCAATTACAATATTATAACATAAGAATACAATTACAAAGGTACAAAATACATCATTAAAGAACATAGCAATATAGATAACATTTGTAGTACAGGCTTTACAAAAGAATAGAAATAAACATATACATGAGTGTTACAAAAATAGTGACATAAGTACATACATAAAATAATGAGAATAGTTTTCGAAACATTAATTTCACACATGAACATTGAAACAGAACAGAATTGTAAACAACTTTACAAAGAAAATAACATATTATTAATGCAACTTATATTTGAGGATAACAGTATTCCTCCTCATAGTGAATATAGCTTAGTATTGGAAGAGAAAAAAATTCTATGAAACAGTACACAGAGACAGGAAGAAAACAAATACTCAAGGGTACACAAACACATAGTGGGATAACACCAATAGGAAAGGACAGGGTTCGTTTTCAGTGTAACATTTGGTACTGCAGTCCAACCCAAAACTTCATATATCTTTCCTCTTATTTCATCCTTTGTTTCCACCAAAAAAAATTCTATCTAAACATGCTTTCTGTATTTATATGTTCACACATTTCTTACCTCAACATTTATTTCCAAGAAAATCCTACCTAAACCTGTTTTCTCAATGCATTTCTTCCAATTCATCGCAACTCATTCTCTTAGAGGCTACCCCCTCTTAAGCTAACTTAAATCTACTGAGCTCAGATGCTAAACTAAGGGACGAGGCAATGCAGCATCACATAACAATTAACACAAACAGCAATGAGAAAAAAAATGGAAATTTGCAAAGCAAGCTACAGTAAATCTAAATTAACAAGCAATGCAACATTACAACTAATATGAGCCAATGCGCAGTAAACAAAAAATTAAATCTGGCTTAGCTGAGTAACACAAATTAAAATTCAGTAACACGATGCCTGGCAAACAGCAGTAACTTATACCTAAACATGACATAGCGCAAGCAGAAAAAATATTACACTAAAATGGCCATGTCTAATACCTATGTCACATCTTAACATTAGAGTGATGCATCATAATTTATTCTACAAAAGAAATTACCAAGTACTTGAAAAGAAAATTATGTGTTACTGTTATTAGTTCCTTCTTATTGTTCTTTCCTTTCCAAGTGCTCCTTTTTTTTTTTTTTTTAAAGAATGTGGATCATAAAATAATTATTTAATAGATCTGTTGACAGAAAGTGTTCACATTAGCAAATGCATTTCATTTTATAAAAGCAATGCTGCAACACAGCTGAAAAACAGGTATCAAATGAAATAAGCAGTTACGCAAACCAAAGCATAAAAATATCATTCAATAGTCATGTGACATTTCATAAGTTAGTAGAAATTCTCTCAACTCTCGTAGAAAGACGCTTGTCGTAATCAGGTGTGCAGATGTACGAATATTTCCCATCAATTCATAAGCATTTCAGTAATTAGCACAAAGTGCGAGTAATCATATGTTTTCAAGTAACGAGGGTGTCGCATTAGCGATGAAAGGCACACCCTAATGGCTTGTTCTCCAGGTGTTTGACACGTCCCACGTCCCCTTTTTTTTTTTCTACCTGTGCCGCTGAAAAGGGCTCGCAATAATGGCTTTTTCTCCAGGCGTCTGACACAGCTGGGTGCCCGCGACGCATTACGTGCAGGTGGTCACTTAACTTTCTTACGGAAATATTTACCGCTACAGTGACAGCCTCACATAAAAATATTTCACAGGTCAAGAATTAGCGTTGCAAATCTGTAGAAACCAAATCCTATAAATATAAGTGTCCAAAAAAAAATATTCGTCAGCATTGTGATACATTCACGAATATACACACACATTTCATAACTCTTAAAGTACGTTTCTTGGTTTACAACATCCTTTTCATAAATCAGAGTCCCTAAACACTACTCATTATTCCTTACCTCATTATACATATACATATTCGTCGACACTTCTTCAATATTTCATCGTGAGAAATACGTAGCATAATAAACATTCCTCAACAACATAATACACATCGTCGTCGTAATAATAACATCATAACACTTCAGTCAAATCTCAAAATCGTCGTAACTTCCTCCAATAATTTCTAAGCCTAAAAAAATTCTCTGCTCATGTCAAGAGTGTCATCTGCCTCAAAAGTACTTTAAAAATCATGAATCCATACCAAATACATCATTCAAAGCTCTCATAGTATCACAATGGTTCCGATAAAATATGAACAGTTTACAAAGTACAGACAAAATACAGTTTCATAAGTGTGAAGTTATCCAACTGTATAATTGCGTAAACATGTGTCACTGATGTAGTAAAATAAATGTTTGTCTCTCTCAGTTAAATAATCAGATAGCTGTGTAATTTGTGTGTTAGAGAAATATGGTACCGATGTGTAAAGTTGTATAAGCAAATACCATATTAGCTAGGGTTCCTTGTGGTTGCCACACACATGGTACACAAAGTAGGCGTGTACCCCCCTGAGGATTAATGTAATTATACTCCCAGGTGTTACAAATTACCGCAATGGAATGAAATGTATCACGGAAAACTTTCTTTGTAATTAAAAAAAAATCTTTAAAAATAAGTGTTTTAAGTATAAGATTAATCACTCAAATGCGTGTACTGTAGCGCTAAACTGTGCATCTTGTCGCAACATAATCTCTGTGGAAGTGTCGTAGTTATCGCCCTCCGAAAGCTAAGTTCTGCAGAAGTCAATGTACTTACCACATGATAAACAAAAGTGAAATGCTTTGCGTATAGATGTCGTAGTTATTATGCTTATTGGCGTGATGAAGAAAGTACTGTACAGTAACGTAATGTTGTGCCACGAAAAAGGCTGTCTCATTGTTGCTATACCACAAAAGTTACTACTAAAACATGTTTTTCTTTCCAGAAGAATTCAGAAAACTGTGCAGATATAAAACAGATACACCGCAAAAGCAACATTGTAAATTGTCACTCATTAGTAGCGTCGTGATAAAAATCGTGTAGCTGTCACATAAACTAACCTCTGTGTCATCTGGTATCTCTCAGAAAGCACTTTAAATTCAGAATGTATTTTCAAATAAACCAAAATGTTGCATTAAAATCTCATTAGCAGTACTGGTAAATGTTCTAAGTATGTAAGCCTGATAGTCGTTACGTAATCGTGCAACTAGCAAGCCAGAATGTACAAATACAACACTGTGTCGTCTGTTCACTATAACAATGCATTCGTAATTTCTGTTTAAAAATGTTCCCTAGGTTCTAGACTGGATATTTAACTTCAAACATTGTTGCATGTTAACAGTTTCTTAAGTCTGACAAAGCATACTAGAAATGTGAAGTGAAAAGTTTTATGGCAATGACAAAGTTAAAAAGCAGATTATCTTTCAATGAACGGTTTTACATGTGAAATGTGGTGTAAACCTTTACTCTTCATAGTACACAGAGTTTGAACTTGAATGCAATTGTCATGCGGTATACGTCGGTAAAGAATGCTAAATCTTTCCTCAAGGCTAGCGTCTTTGTTATTTTTCCCTGAGCCAGCGGGCGCACGCGGCTGCCTGCGGTGCGAGTCATTGTCTGTCCCTTTGTTGGCGCGCGTCGTTATTGGGATTAGGAGACCTAACTTCTACAAATTCGCCTTGCCGAGGGGGCCCTGCTCTGTTTGAATCCCGCCAGTTCTGATGCAATTCAGGTCTGTCGTTACGATCATATCGCCTGTCGTCATGTCGGTAGATTCCGTAGTTTCTTCCTTGTCGGTCATGTGGTGGAGAATTTCTCCCTGAATCGTAACTCCGCGCTGAACTGTTGCGTCTGAAGTTATTCTGTCTCCCTTGATAATAATAGTTCTGGTTGTCATATTGTCTATTTCTATGGTTATCTCTGTCATATTCATTTCTACGGAAATGCGATCTTTCTCTGTAACTATTTTTCTGCCAGCGGTTGTCATAAGGGTGGTGTCTGTTTTGGTCACGATTTGTGTTGTGAGAATAGCCTTGTCGTGTCAAGTTATTACTTCTTTCATCGCGGAATTGCGACGGATGTGACCTGTAATTGTTATGATCCTGTTTCCGCTTTCCGCGATTGTCAGTGTCAATTTCCAATTCTTGTAACAGTCCCTGAAAAGCTTCAATGTCGTCTTTGCAACGTCCTGCCAAAATAATATGTCGTAAATGTTCAGGTAATTTGACTAAGCAAATGCGGATGAGTTCTGAGGGGCTGTATGGGTTTGAAAGATATTGATTCTTATGCAACATGTCTTCAAAATATTTGACAAGACTGGAAAATTCAGATTGTTCGAAATGTTTCATCATTATGATACCATGTTTTACCCGGTCTTGTGTGGCTTGAGACCAATATGCTGAGAGGAAGGCATGGTAAAATTCTCCTTCACTGTGGCAATCGTGAATGACCGACCGCATTCTTACAGCTGGTTCATTCTCTAAGTAGCCACACATAAATTCTAATCTGTGCTCTAATGACCAGTTGGGAGGAAAACAATGAGAGAATTGATGGAGCCATGCTTGTGGATGAATGTCGTTGCCAGAATTCTTAAATGTTTTGAATTTACGTGTAGTAATGAACAGCTTATAGTCAAAGTCATCATGTCGGCGAGTCGCATATCGGTCATTGTCACGTCGTGTCGGCTGTTCAAACTCAAAATTCGGTGCACATTGCCAATTTCTTTCATAACTTCCGAAATGCCCTGTGTTATTATTTTGCGGCTTTTCCGTGTTTCTAAGTCCCTCTTCCCGTGTTGGAGCGCCAGTGTCCTCTGAAATACGTAATTCTTGAATTACCTGTGTCAGCTGATCTTGTACTTCCCGGATTTCTCTTTTGTACTGTGTATTGATTTGATTTTGATTTTGTTTGAATTTTCTTATTTGTTCATACTCTTCTGTGTCAGTGAAGGCTACAGGTGTTGTGTTATTCAGATCATCATCTACCTTTGTAGATAAGTTAGTGACCTGATCCGAAAGTTCGGCTACTTTATCCGATAGTGAAATTATTTCCTCTGTATGTTTTTCTGAACCAAGTTTCAGATTGTCCATTTGTGTTGAAATCGTATCTACTGTGTCCTTTAAGTTTTCCTGAGTTATTGCAAGTTGCGTAACCGAATCGGTAGATGCAACTGAGTCAATTTTAGCCCACAAGGTCTCATGATTTTCATGAACAATGGCTTGCAGTTCTTTTATGGCTGCTTCGTGATTCTGTAATGCATTTTCATGCCGCGAAAAAACAGGTTGAAAATGCTCAGAAATTTGTGTTTTTACGTCATTACAGACTTTTTGACATTTCGATTCAATGTTATGTAACTCAGTAGTTAAATCTTCACGTGTTTGTTCAAGCGTGGTGTGAAGATTTTGTTCCATTGCGTCTAACTGTTGCTGTGTTTGTCTCTGGTGTTGTTCCATTGTGTCTAACTTTTGAAGCTTTTGCTGTGTTTGTCCCATTTGTTGTATTAATTGTAATAACAATGCATTGGTGTCTGAAACATGTTCCTCAGTGCTTTTCGGCAGTGAATTTACACCGGAAACATTCACATTTTGACAAGCAGAAAATGTGTCTTGACTTATTTGAGAAAACGGTGAGGATCCAAAACCTGAATCTACAGTATTTGCGAGATCGTGTCGTGTCATTTCGGCTTCCTGAGGCGAGCTATTGCCGACCGATCGATCGATAATGCTTCCCTCTTCACTAATTGTTTCACTGTCCACGCCATTGTTTGACGCCCGCTCCATTTCCCTGTGCACAGTTACCAAATTACTACTTTGAACATTAGTAAATTCATTACTCGGCGGCGCTGATAAGCTACGCTCGTCATCACTATTATTTCTCAGTTTAGTTTGGAGCCTAGTGTTACGTTTTTCACACGCCATTATTGTCACAGTATTTCACACGATAACAAAGAAAAGCACAATTTGAAGATCAAAAATAAGAGAACACATTAAAATAGCACTGAAAATAATATCTAGTTAATTGCAGCTGCGAAATACTTGGTGCAAATCTACATGCATGCCAAAACTGTTTTACTGCACAACAATGAAAGACTGCAACTACAAAGGAGATTTTCTCTACAATTACGCGCTAGCAATAAACAATAGCTACACTAATTACACAAACTACAAGAAAAAAATCAGAAGATTCCAGGTTCGAATCCTGGCAGGGTCGCCATATGAAACGTCCCCTTTTAACAATTATACACGACTGACCTTAACCTGACACACAATATTTTTAGCGCAACGCAATCTGACTTTCAAAATTCCCTACAAAACAATGGCCCTGACTAACATTTAGCTATACCTTTCACAAATCACTTACCTCACAAAAATCTTCGCTGCTCAAGCTACTGCAATACAGCGAGCGCCACTACTGCCAGCTAAATAAAAGATTCAAACTATGGAAGGCACTAACTACTGATAGGGATAGTTAGCAAATGAAAGATATTAATAGAGAACGAACAATGTATTTACCTTGATATCATCACAAGCCATAATATATATATCAGTTCATGACAAATTACAAAACTCCGCCATCTCTCTCGCCACATCCACCACTGCTGGCGGCTCACCTCCAACTGCGCAACGCTACGCGCTGTTCACAGCCAGCTGCCTAACACTACAATGGCGAGTATTACAACAATGCAAAGCAGCCACAGACTGCACACAGCACAGCCAGTGATTTTCATATTGAGCGCTACGTAACGTTGCCAATAAGAAAACATAAACAGCCTACTTACATAGAGAAAACATAAACAGCCTACTTACATTGAGAAAACATAAACAGCCTACTTACAGTAGTGCTGCTACAGAATCGTCGACAGACCTACACAAGCAAAAATAGTTCAGGTATAAATGCATATGTCACAGACAGAAAATAAAGATGTAATAAAAGTATATGAAGACACTGAACCGGTAATTATCGAAGTAAATGGAACTGATAAACGCACACTCATGGGTCATTTAAATGCAGTAGTAGGGGAAGCAACGTAAGAACAGTAGGACATTGTGGGTATGAAAGTAGGAATATGAAAAGGGAAAGACTGAGTTCTGCCGTAAATTTCATCAAGTAATAATGATTACACCGTTCAAAATCGCAGAAGGAGGAGATATACGTGGAAAAGGCCTGGAGGCCTACGTAGATTCCCGCTGGATTACAAAATATTCAGATACAGACTGAGAAATCAGGTACAGGAATATAAGGCATACCCAGAAGCATATAAAGACTCAGATAACAATTTAGTAATGATGAAGAGTGGGCTGGAACTTAAAAGTATCGTGCGACAGAACCAGTGTTAAAGAAAAGTAGAATATTTAAGAACTGAGGAATAATAAGGTGTATTGAAGTTCTATGCGGCTATGCTATTATAACGAATAGCACAATAGACAGTTCAGTTGAAGAGAGACGGTCAGTCACAGATGTTGGAATGACAAATTTAGGTACAAGGAAGGTTAAAGCGAAGAAACCTTGGGTAACAAAAGAAATATTCATCAAAAAACAAAGACGAACAAAACTGTTCAGGCATATAACGGTATATGTCATTTAGGAATGGAATAAATCGGAAGTACACGGAAGCCAAGGCAAATGCCTGCTGAAAACGTGCGAACCAGTAACAAAAAATGGACATCGGACTGATTGACTCTGCGTGTGGAAAATTTAGAACAATCATCTTTGAAATTAAAGTAAAAGGCGTCAATAATATGTGCGCAAGAGAAATTTCACAATAGAAATGGAAATGAGCGTACGGCATTGCGGGCCGGGAGTACCCCATTTGGGAAAGTTCGGCCGCCGAGAGCAAGTACTTACTGCATTCGACCACACATTGGGCGACTAAATTCAGAGGAGTGTGCAGATAGGTAGAGGGAGTACATCGGAGATCTCTACGACAGGGAGGAGCGGATTAATGGCATAACAGAAGAATTAGAAGTCTGTTTGGAAGATATAGGTCATCCAATATTGAAGTTGCGTTTTGTAGAGCTTTGAAATATTTGCGGTCAAATAAGGCGAAATAAACAGATAACATTTCTTTAGAGCTGCTAAAATTACTGAAATAACTGGAAACCAAACTACTATTCAAGTTCGTTTATAGGAACAGTCCGGAGAGATATCAGCATGCCTTCGGAAAAATATCATCCAGAAAATCTCGACGATATGACTGACAAAAAAGTGCGAGAACTACCACACAATCAGCGTAACATCTCATGAGTCAATGGTGGTCACATGCTTTATGTACAGAATAACATACAGAATGATGTGAAGAAAACTTAAGATCTGTAGACGGGAAGTTTGAATTTAGGAAACGTAAAGGCACCAGGAAGTAGTCATGACGCTACATTTTTTAATGAAAGCAAAACTGAAGAAAAATCGGAAGCATAAGATTTGTTTACATATAAAAAGCGTTAGAAAAAGTAAAATAGTTAAAGCTAGTCGAAATTCAGAGGCAAATAAATGTCGTCTATAGGGAAAGAAGGATAGTGTGTAATGTGTAAAAGAACCAAGTAGGAAAAATAAGAATGGGAAAATAAATGATCGTATTAGGAAAAGGGCGAGACAAGGAGAAAGTCTTTTACCCGAACTATTCAATCACTACATCTATGAAGCAATGACGGAAATAAACGAAAGTTCAGAAGTGGATGCTAAATTCAGGATGAATGACGATCGATGATCACAGTGCTATAATAAATGAATGAGAGGAAGAACCGAAAGACATCTTCCACGTTTCTCATGACTGCTCTCCTTACTATGGTCAATCTACCTGTTATATCCTGTGTGCATCGAACATCATCATTTATTTTGTTGCCCAAATAACAAAGCTCATCTATTCTGTTAATGTTTCAGTTCATAATGTAATTCATTCAGTACTGCCTAATTTATTTCGACTACATTCCATTACTGTTGTTTTATTTTTGTTGATTATTGTCTTACAACTTCTTTTCAAGACCCTATTTGTTGATGCTCGTCTTACACCCTTTTTTCAAGGCGCTATTTATTAATGGTCGTCTTCCAACCTCTTTTCAAGACACTATTTATTGATGGTCGTCTTACAACCTCTTTTCAAGGCGCTATTCCGTTTATCTGCTCTTTCAAGTCGTTCCTAGTCTCTGACAGAATTACGTTGTCATCGAAAAACCTCAAAGTTTTTATTTCTTCACAATAAACCTCAATTATCTTCTTTGATTTTCTTTAATGTTTATTGAATAGGATCAGGAATAAGCTAATACCTTGCCTCACCCCTTTCTCAGCCACTGCTTCACTTTCATGTTCCTCGACTCTTATGAATGGTGTCTGGTTACTGTACAAGTTTTATAACCTTTCTTTCTCCTTAATACCTTCAGAATTTAAAAGAGTGTATTCTTGTCAACACTGTCCAAAGGTTTCTCTAAAACTACAATCATTATGAACGTAGGTTAGCCTCTTTCTTTAACCTATCTTATGCTATAAGTTGTGAGGTCCGTATTTCCTTGTGTGTTGCTACATTTCTCAGGAACCAAACTCGTCTTCGCTTTCTAGCCATTTTATCCTTTTTCTGTAGATAACTCTTGATAATATTTTACAATCATATCTTATTAAACTGATAGTTGAGTAGTATTTACAGTTATCAACACTTACTTTTTATGGATTTGGAATTATGACAAAATTAAAAAAGACTGAGAATACCTCAAATGGTGGAAGAACTTTGTCATGGCTGGCTCTCCCAAAGATATCAATTATTCTGAGGCTATGTCGTCTAATGCCGGTGCCTTGATCCGATTTAGATCTTACGGTGCTTTGTGAAACTCCTCTCGTGGTAGCGTATTTCCCATGTAGCCAACGGCCTTTTATCTTCAACCTAACCAGCATCTACGTCCTCTTCCCTTTCTATAACACTGCCTAAAATTGTTGTCTTCACGTTTTTGCTTAGAACTAGCTTGTATCTTATCTCAGTAGCTTCTCATTCTTCCAAATGTTTCTATAATGTTAATGTAGGACGTATCTATCTTCCCACTAGGTATACATTATCTACAGCCCTGCGTTTCTCCTCTAGCCAGTTCTGCTCAGCCATTTTGCTCCTTCTGCCGATTTCCTATTTTAGACGCCTGTTTTCACCTACTCCTATTTCATTTGCTGAATTTTTATGCATTGTTTGCTTTGTTCATTTAAATTCAATGTTTCGGTGTTATTCAGACTCTGAATGTAGCCAGTATAAAGAACAACGACCACAGGATTATCTACAATTTTGACAGAGTCCAGATAGCAGTTTTAAGTGTCGAGTAATATGAGAGGGAGGCTGTTGTTGAGAAAGAAGGGGGATTAATGATGATAAAAAGGGCACCACGTGTGACTAGTGCACACGTGGAAGAGAGCTGACTGCTGTTTGCTTTTGATACTCTTCGTTTCCTGTGAGACATGACCTGAAACATTCTGAGGATTTACATGGACAGCCATAATATTCTACATCTACATCTACATCTACGTGATTACTCTGCTATTCACAATAAAGTGCCTGGCAGAGGGTTCAATGAACCACCTTCAAGCTGTCTCTCTACCGTTCCACTCTCGAACGGCACGCGAGAAAAACGAGCACTTAAATTTTTCTGTGTGAGCCCTGATTTCTCCTATTTTATCGTGATGATCATTTCTCCCTATGTAGGTGGAGAAAGCTGGTGACTGAAATTTCATGAGAAGATCCCGTCGCAACGAAAAACGCCTTTGTTTTGATGATTGCCACTCCAATTCACGTATCATGTCTGTGGCACTATCTCCCCTATTTCGCCATAATACAAAACGAGTTGCCCTTCTTTGTACTTTCTCGATTTCATTCGTCAGTCCCACCTGATGCGGATTCCATACCGCACAGCAATACTCCAGAATAGGGCGGACAGGCGTGGTGTCAGCAGTCTCTTTTAGTAGACCTGCTGCATCTTCTAAGTGTTCTGCCAATGAATCGCAGTCTTTGGTTTGCTCTACGCACAATATTATCTGTGTGATCGTTCCAGTTCAGGTTATTTGTAATTGTAATCCCTAAGTATTTAGTTGAATTTACAGCCTTCGGATTTGTGTGACTTATCGCGTAATCGAAATTTAGATGATTCCTTTTGGTACTCATGCGAATAACTTCACACTTTTCCTTATTCAGGGTCAATTGCCACTTTTCGCTCCATACAGATATCTTATCTCAATCATTTTGCAAGTTGTTTTGATCATCTGATAACTTTACAAGACGGTAAATGACAGCATAACCTGCAAACAATCTAAGACGGCTACTCAGATTTTCTCCTATGTCGTTAGTATAGATCAGGAACATTTGAGGCCCTAGAACGCTTCCTTGGGGAACTCCGGATATTACTTCTGTTTTACTCGATGACTTTCCGTCTATGACTATGAACTGTGAGCTTCCTGACAGGAAATCACGAATCCAGTCACACAGCTGAGGCGATGCTCCGTAGGCACGCAGTTTGGTTAGAAGACGCTTGTGACGAACGGTGTTATTTTATTAAAAACGTTTCAAAATTACCTATACTGAAAATGCAAAGTGAAAATTCGGGAATAGAAAGAGAAGAATTGCAGGACAACAAGGATGCTTGCTTATGGTTTGCATAGCTGGTAGCGTACAGGAAAATTAAATAAAGTTTGGGAGAAAAGATAATATCAAGGATGGCCAATCTTAGGCACAGATGAAAAGACTAAATCGTGCAAGGAATATATTGAAGGGATGTGTAAATGAAAATCACTTGAAGTCATAAACGGACGAGGAAGCAAACGAAGATGGGAATGGGTTGGCAGCAATGTCAGGCAAATTTGGCAGAGTACAGAATGAACTAAGTCGGTACAAGGCACCGGGAGCAGGCGAAATTCCGTCAGAATTATTAAGACCTTTGGGACACCCAATCGAGATAACACTGTTCTCTTAAATAAATGTACAGGACGAATCACCTAAAACTTGCACTGCAAATGGAAACTGTTACTTCTGCGCAGTTTTCCCAGAATGGTTTGGTAGCCAGGGGCTCGTATTGTTAGCCGTTCAATAGGTTGTAATAATACTAAAAAATGTATTTTTTCTCCAAAGCTTTTTGAAATGGATCAATGCCTTTTGACGTTAACAAATTAACGGTAGGGTAAATTAGAATGTCAGTACTGTTTATCGCAGGATCCTAGTGGGAGTCGTTAACGGGATATCGTATTTTGAAACGTTCTGACACCGACACTCGTATAATACGGATGGTAGCACACACTAAAGAACAACACAAGTGCATACAGTAGTTACGTGGGTTCTGACAAGTAAAGAGACAACTGAGCACCACAGGTTGTGTTCAAAATGACCACCAGCAGCGGCAATACACGCTTCTGGTCTGGTATGTAGCGATTGCTGCACAGATGCTAGCATTTCAGTAGAGATGTCTGAGCAGGGTGCAGTAATACGTCGTTGCAAATCATTATATCTTGTTCGTATGTCCTGTTAGAAAACGTCTTTTAGCTTTTCCCACAGGATAAAATACACAGACGTCAAATCCGGGGAAACGGGTCAGTCAAGGTACAGGTCCTCTGAATCAAATCTAATGATTTGGAAGCGATTCGTGGAGACAAATGTAGTACTTCGTGCACCATGGGCTCGACAGCCATCACGTTGGTAGCACAGGTTCCTCCTAGTCTGAAGACGAACGTCTCCTAGCATCCCTGGAAGGTGGCCTGTTAGCAGACTGCGGTACGTGTGCGAGTTCAGTATTCCTTCTGTGAAAAATCGGCCTTTGGGCTGGTACTTCACTATCCCAATACCACACGTTTAACTCACTCGACGCCGACTTTCCATATGACGAAGCCAACGGGTACCTGGCCATTGCAGGTTCAAATGGCTTTAAGCACTATGGGACTTAACATCTGAGGTCATCAGTCCCCTAGAGTTAGAACTACTTAAACCTAACTAGCCTAAGGACATCACACACATCCATGCCTGAGGCAGGATTCGAACCTGCAACAACAGCAAGAACATTAATTCCTCCTCTTCTGTAGTCACTTGTATGTTACTGTCACGCTGACCACATGCCACACTACGACTTGCACGTAACTAGTTGAAGAGTTTGATAAATAATTATCGAGATGACTGATGTCTATTGGAATCTCTTGCCACATACAGCGTACAAGAACGATTTGCTTTCTTTCTATACTTTCCATAGAACATGAAGGTGTCGGTTTTTTTCGCATTAGTTAATGCTATCGTCCACTCACGACCAACTGCTTGGACGGTCACACAGTGACTGACTAGCAATCCGCAGTGCACTCAAGGAACAGACAAGCACACTGTATGCAAACATAACAACACCGTACCCAGCAACTAAGCAGGTTGAATGGCACAGACAAGTATAATATCTCGAAAATGACTCGCGCTAAAATCCTGAGACAAACACCACTGAAAATCTAAGTTACCCTGCTTCACCCTACTATTAGTTTGTAGGAGAAAACCTGAAGGGTAAGAGAAAGTTTGGAAGAAGAGGAGGGGGATTTTTATCAAAAATTTTATTGGATGAATGATTTCGCGGCGATATGAATTAATAAAATTTTCTCGGGCTTCCAGCCGCGTCAGGTGGTTAAAATCCCGCGAGCTTTCGGCCGAGCTCTCCTCAGTCATTGTCAAGTGGTAAGAATGACTGCTGTGTCACCGTGGCCCCGTCGTTATATAGCCGCGCTGCTGGCTGTGACGTCACTAGTGCTCTCTTCCTCGCCATATGTGGTAATGTTTTCATCCTGCGTCCGTCGCGCCCATTTTAGCCTCGCGATGGCCGGGTCCCAGGTGAGTTGAGCTGCAAACCGCCGTCCTTGTTGATGAGGTTTCCAGAGGTTTTTATTTTAAAAGCTTCTTTTATGACGCTATCCCAAAAAATAGCTCTGAGCACTATTGGACTTAACTTCTGAGGTCATCAGTCCCTTAGAACTTACCGCTATTTAAACCTAACTAACCTAAGGACATCACACACATCCATGCCCGAGGCAGGATTTGAACCTGAAACCGTAGCTACTGTTCGGTTCCAGACCGTAGCGCCTAGAAGCGCTCGGCCACCCCGGCCGGCACGCTATCTCAAAATCCTTTCGTCCTCATAACGCCGGATGTTTCGTCGAATAGAATTAGGTGTCCATTTTCTAAGACTTGTTCTGCCACTGCCGATTTTTCTCGATAGCGTAGACGTAAGGTAGGCGTAAGCATCTCTCGTGTACCGTCGAGCGTTGCTCCATAGTGCGTACTGTCTCGCCGACATAGTAACAGCCACACTGACATGGTATCTTGTACACTCCAGGCGTTCTAAGCTCTAGATCGTCCTTCACAGGCCTCATGAGCTGTCGAATTTTTGCTGGAGGCCTGAACACCGGTGCAATGTTATATCTCTTGTCGCCAACAGAGGTTGCTTCCTGGACGAAATCTGTATACAGGGCTCTTCCTTCAGGAAAACAAAGTAAACGACTTTTTCCGACTCAGGGTTGATGCACCTGATTGCCTCCACACCCCGTTTGTCTATGACGTGACGTGTAACTGAGGCAAAGTGTATTTAGGTGAAATGGGAAGGACTGCTAAACATCGTAGTAGGAGAACGAACGCCTCCTATAGAGACAATGTATGCATTAGAGTCGTGTACATGCTCCCTTTCTGAATGCGCCAAGACTTTGGACAGACCAGTAGAATGCGTGCACTGCGGGACGGAACCTCTTCTCGTAACGGCGCGGTGTCGCTGACAAAGCAGTACAGTGCAGGGCGACGTGAGGCGTGTATCCGCGATACGCGGGCAACGACTTCCGCAGCCGTTTCTCATAACAGGCGCCGGTCCGCCTGTTTTAACAGCCACGCGCTGTGGAGTCAGGCAACCATAAAGACACCGCCCGAACCGCAGCGATATTGCCGGCGAATTCAGCACGACCCGCGCGCTGCGGGCAGGAAGCTGCAAAATGAACGCACACGGGCCACGTACCGAGGTGGGAGTCAGTTGCGGCCTCATGAAACCGGGGGGGGGGGGGGGGGGGCGACAGCCATTTCATAAGCACCCGGCCACGCGATAAGCTTAAGCAGGGGGCGAGGCAGAACGAACACACTTGACAGCGAATATCCACGAACTCGCCCACAAATGTACTGTTTGTCGTAAATCGGCTTCCTCAACGCTGCGTCGCTAGTGGAGGTGGCTAATAAACTCAGACATCTAAAAAAAGATTGTTTTTTCATTCATCAGTTTTCTGGCTCGTTTGGTGGAGCGCGCCACAAATTCCTCTCTTATGCTAGTCTGTTCATCTCATAGTGACACTTGTTAACTACGCCCTCGACTATTTGCTGGATGTATTCCAATCTCCGTCTTTCCTTATAGTTTTTACCACATACGGCTCCCTTTAGTACTAAGATAGTTATTACCTGACGTCTTGCCACCCTCTCCTTCTTTCCACTGTTCTCCAAATATTCATCTACATCTACATCTACATACACACTCCGCAATCCACCATACGTTGCGTGGCGGAGGGTACCTCGTACCACAACTAGCATCTTCTCTCCCTGTTCCACTCTCAAACAGAACGGGGGAAAAATTGCCTATATGCCTCTGTACGAGCCCTAATCTCTCATATCTTATCTTTGTGGTCTTTCCGCGAAATATAATTTGCCGGCAGTAAAATTCTACTGCAGTCAGCCTCAAATGCTGGTTCTCTAAATTTCCTCAGTAGCGATTCACGAAAAGAACGCCTCCTTTCCTCCGGAGACTCCCACCCGAGTTCCTGAAGCATTTCCGTAACACTCGCGTGATGATCAAACCTACCAGTAACAAATCTAGCAGTCCACCTCTGAATTGCTTCTATGTCCTCCCTTAATCCGAGCTGATAGGGATCCCAAACCCTCGAGCAGTACTCAAGAATAGGTCGTATTAGTGTTTTATAAGCGGTCTCCTTTACAGATGAACCACATCTTCCCAAAATTCTACCAATGAACCGAAGACAACTATCCGCCTTCCTCACAACTGCCATTACATGCTTGTCCCACTTCATATCGCTTTGCAATGTTACGCCCAAATATTTAATCGACGTGACTGCGTCAAGCGCTACACTACTAATGGAGTATTCAAATATTATGGGATTCTTTTTCCTTCTCATCTGCATTAATTTAAATTTATCTATATTTAGAGTTAGCTGTTATTCTTTACACCAATCACAAATCCTGTACAAGTCATCTTGTAACCTCCTACAGTCACTCAACGACGACACCTTCCCGTACACCACAGCATCATCAGCAAACAGCTGCACATTGCTGTCCACCCTACCCAAAAGATCATTTTTGTAGAAGGACAACAACATGGACCTACCACACTTCCCTGGGGCACTCCAGATGATACCCTCACCTCCGATGAACACCCACCATCGAGGACAACGTACTGGATTCTATTACTTAAGAAGTCTTCGAGCCACTCACATATTTGGGAACGAATCCCATATGCTCGTACCTTAGTTAGGAGTCTGCAGTGAGGTACCGAGTCAAACGCTTTCCGGAAGTCAAGGAATATGGCATCCGTCTGATACCCTTCATCCATGGTCGATTGTGCGGAGAACCTCCTCTACCTTACCTTTCAGTCCACCTGGTTTTCAGCATTCTTTTGCAGCACCACATCTCAGATGCTTCGATTCTCTTCTGTTCCGTTTTTCCCAAAGCCTATGTTCCACTACCATACAACGCTGTGCTCCAAACGTACATTCTCAGGAATTTCTTCCTCAAATTAAGGTCTATGTTTGATATTAATAGCCTTGTCTTGGCCAGGAATGCCCTTTTTGCCAGCGCTACTCTGATTTTTATAGTCTTCTTGATCCGTCCGTCTTGGTTTCTTAGCCGGCCACTGTGACCGAGTGGTTCTAGCCGCTTCAGTCCGGGACCGCGCTGCTGCTAGGGTCGCAGGTTCGAATCCGGCCTCGGGCATGGATGTATGTGATGTCCTTAGGTTAGTTAGGTATAAGTAGTTCTAACTCTAAGGGACTCATGGCCTCAGATGTTAAGTCCCACAGTGCTTAGAGCCATTTGAACCATTTTCTTCGTTTATTTTACTGCCTAGACAGCAGAACTCACTGACTTCCTGTATTACATTATCGCCAATTCTGATTTTCAGTTTCTCACTGCCCTCATTTGTGCTACCTTCGTCTTTCTTCGATTTCCTCTCAATCCAGTTTCTATACCCATTACACTGTTCATTCCATCCAACGGATGCTGTCATTCTTCTTCACTTTCATTCAGTATAGGCATGTCATCAGGAATTGTTATCATTGATATCCTTTCACACTGAATTTTAATCCCACATTCGAACCTTTCCTTTATTTCCGTAATTGCTCCTGCGGTGTATGGACTGTAGGAGTGAAATATTACATCTCTGTCTTACACCGTGTTTAATCTGAGCACTTTGTTCTTAATCTCCCAGTCTTATCGATGCCTCTTGGTTCTTGTACATATAATATATTACTCGTATTTCCCTATAGCTTACCCCTACTTTTTACAGAATGTCAAACATCTTAATCATTTTACGTCGTCAAATACTTTCTGTAGGTCGACAAACCCCATCAAAGTGTTTTGATTATTCGTCAGTCTTGCGTCCATAATCAACACAACGTCTGAACTGCCTCTCTGGTGCTTTCATCTTTCCCAGTGCCAAGAGGTCCATAACGTTCGTTTCGGTTCTTCTGTGCATTTTTTTTCAGCAACTCGTTTGCATGAGCTGTTAAACTGAGTGTGTGAAAATACTAGCAATTGTCAGCTATTGCTATCTTCAGAATTGTGTGGATAACGTTTTTCCGAAGGGCTGATGGCGTATCGCCAGTCTCATACATTTTACATACCAAAGTGAATAGTTGTTTTGTTGTCACTGACCTGTATGATTTTCGAAATTCTGATGGAATGTTATGTGTCTCTTCTGCCTTATTTGATCTTAAGTCTTCCAAACCTCTTCTAAATTCTGATTCTAACACTTGATGCTCCATCAATAAAAACAGCATTTAGTTTTGTTGTGGTCTTAGTGGTTATCCAAGACGACTCCTACACTGTTGCATTGCAAACAGCACACACGTTATAAATAAATCATTGCAGCACGCTTAAGATTATTCTTAACATCAGTTAAACCGTCACACGTGCTATACACTCTAGGAGCATTGTAAATAAAGAAGAGTATTAACCACATGTGTGAAGTAAGGAGTCGCATTTTAAATAAAAAAATTGAGTGTAAAGCCCACATGTTATCCTCTATCTGACATTAAGAATATTAAGTGAGTCACAGCGATTTATTTACAACATGTGAGCTGCTTGCATTATAACAGCATACACATGGTCTTAGATAAGCATGAAGACCACAAAATACTAATCGCTATCCACTGGAACACATTGCAGGAGCAAGTGGCATTCTGCTAACCAAATCGTCAACGTAAGTGGTAATATCAGCCATCTGAAGACGGGCATGGTGACCCAAAACCGTTACGGCACTGAAATTAGGAGTTTTAAAAGATTCTGTGGGTGGCTATGTTATTCTTCAACAATCATTAATAATTTTCAAATAGTAAAGGATACATCAACAAGTCGCAAATGATGTGTACTGCATATAAAGATTTATGTTACTGTGTGGCCATCTTCAGTGCTCATCTCTAAATCTATATATTTTAAAAGAAAACCAAGCAAAGTAATGTCATGGAACATCCTGATTGGACAAGAGGAGAGTGGCGGCTGGACCATGTCTGCACGGACAAATTCCATCATAAAAAATGAGAAACGTTAAAGTACTCAGAGGAACAGAACACACAGGTTCAGATCATTATTTGGTCAACATCAAAATACAATTCACTCCTTTAAGAAAAAAAAAGGCAGAGAAAAATTGGAGATAAAAGAAAGTATGACCAATATAAATTAATCAAAAATTAAAATAATCAGAAAAACACAAAAAATACGATGGTAACCGATAATCTTCAGTAACTAATACCAGTATTAAAAAGCGTGTTGAAGAATCGGACCCAGTAAATCAACGTAAAAAACATGAATGGTGGACTACAGAATGTGACGAAGCTCATGTCGAAACACATCAAGCTGGGACAAAATTTCAAACTCACAAAACAGTAGAAAATGCAGCTAACCTCAAAAACATCAGAAAAAGTTCTCTCAAATTATTGGAAATCAAAGTGGGAATATCGAAAGGATCTACTGAGTTTTTTTACCTATTTTGTATCTGTGTCGATATTTCTTTGTCAATTTGTGTAGTAGTGCTCAAGTATAATGTTGTATCTGTCATGGAAATTCTTTGAGTATGTATACATATTTCAGTTTTGTGAACTTTTGAACAATTTTGTTTAAATTATACTTGTGGATTTAAATAACTAATGGAATGATTACGGTATAATGTACTGTAAATGACTTGGTCCATAGTTAGGAAACGTAGTGTTCAATCTAAAATATGTGGGGAAGCACCGCAGCTACAGAAGTACCCTTGAGGAGCGGAAAAGGTGTGGTTGGCGCGAAAGTGGGAACTAGTCCTTTGTAATGAGTAAGGAGTCTGGGATGACCAGTGCTGTGGTTGACACCTAGCAGTAGCGGATCATTGTGGCTTACATGCTTGGAGTTATGATGCCAGAAGAGTTTAAGGGCAGTATTTATTGGCCTTGGATTCTGCATTTGGTGATACCATTGCCATGCCATGGTTTTTGGCCCCGTAAAAATGTAATTCCGACGCAAACAAGACATGTAACAGGGAGAGGCCAACAGTACTGCCATAATTGCATCGCCTCAAGGTTAATAGCCCTGCAAATTGCGACGCTAGTGATACCAGCCTTCCACTAATTTGTTTATACTTGGCGCTCAGTAAATTGGTTCTTTTTAATAATAGTCTTGGTTCTGCTAAAAACGCTATCATACACTCATGATTATTCCAAATCACAAACCTGGACAGGAATCCTATTCTAATAAGTTTAATTTCGAGTGTCCTAATTTATTATAAGAAAGTGAACTTGAATCTAATGTTGTGTTGTCATTTTCACAGCCAATTATATATCTGAGTATGTAAAAAGACTGTTTATCAAAGCACATTTATTATTTAAAGAGTTCCTTGTTGTTGTGCTTTACTTAATTAATAATTAAAGATAAGAATACTTACAATTTTTCATACATACTGTTGTAGTTTTGTTAACGAGCATGTTTTGCAAACCATGAAAGTTTAACGGACCTCATGTACTAGGCTAGTTAGTTAATGAAGCAATGCAAGTTTCCTTCAGAGCCCCTGTAGTTAGATCTGCATTCTTTTTAGTTGCAGCAAACCGAGTATAAGAAAGAACTATTTCCTGTGTTATATCTTGTAACGCAGGTTGGTTAATACACAGGCATAAAGACCCTGTACTAAGCAGTGAAATTGTACATTATGATCATTAGCAGACCCCCTCATTTAAATTCAGAATCATTTCAGGCTTTTCCCTGTGCAGTATTGCTGCTAGTTTGATGTGTGTCTGTGTGTCTGTAACTGGTTTTAGAAACTGTTACGCCTACTTCACTTAGGGTACTTGTTGTTGAGAGGCATATGTTTCTGTTTACTGTCTCGTTGGCCATTTGTTTGTTAATTACATATTTATCTGCAAGATCAGGTTACTGTGTTATAAAAAATGGTTCAAATGGCTCTGAGCACTATGGGACTTAACATCTTAGGTCATCAGTCCCCTAGAACTTAGAACTACTTAAACCTAACTAACCTAAGGACATCACACACATCCATGCCCGAGGCAGGATTTGAACCTGCGACCGTAGCAGTCCCGCGGTTCCGGACTGCAGCGCCAGAACCGCACGGCCACCGCGGCCGGCTACTGTGTTATAGTACGAACAGATATAAGGAAAGTGTTTAGTGTGTGTTTCAAGGAAGGTAAGGTTATCCTTAGCATTGCCTTCTGTTTTATCAGTTTGCTTGACACAAGAATGCCTAATTACGCTGGCGACCGGTTTTAATATGCAATGTTACAACTTACTTTTGTGCTGGGAGAACGTCTGTTCCTGGCTCACCGTTTACTGTTGGTTATACTGTGCAGGTGTGTTTCGCGAACGAATCAAAGTTTGATTGTTCTGTTCCCATTAGGTTATCTCACAGTCATATCTCAAAAACTCCTCGCATAGGTATAACGATAGCATAGATTGTCGTTTTAAAGGTGGTCGGTGGTACCGTTACAAGTTACATTGAAGAAAACTCCCACAAAACCAATTACAGACAGTTTTTCAAAGCCTTTGATAAACAGTTACGTAATTAAAACCCTCTCAAACTGTTGCTGAGAGATAAAAATGGAAGAATAGCGTATACTAACAAGGAAAATACAGAAATGTTGGCAGAAGCATTCGACAACCTCCTGAACTGTGATGAAACCCCTTTAGAAACCAAACGAGAAAATATAAATCCACCTAAAGTAAAAGAAATTGAAACTGTACTTAAAAATGAGAAACTACAGAGCATGTGGAGAAAAATCAAGTGTTGGCAGAAATGTAGAAATATGATGGTAAAACAACTCAGACATCTTTACATATTATTTTACAAAAAATGTTGAGCAAGAGAAAAATACCCAGAAGAATGGACCACAGCTGTAATCAACCACTTTGTAAGAAAGGAGACAAAAGTGGTCCAGTCAACAAACAAATAATTACTCTGAAATTATTCATGGCTTACTACTGCAAACGAAACAAGCCTCTCTCAATTACATTTATAGATTTTAAGAAAGTATTGATTCTGTCCACAGACCCTAACTGTTAAAAAATTTGAGACTTTTCGGACTCTACCCAAAATTAAACAGATGGAGCTTACCTTTACAAATAAAAACTTGAAAAATAAGTTCAGAGAACTTTCTGAATCATTCTTGACAAAAACCGGTTTAAGGCAGGGAAATGGCTTGTCACCACTTCTTTCTAATTGTGGCATTGAAAACATAATGAGGGAATGGAACAAGTACAATTTAAAGAATATTATGGCTGGAACAAAAAAGGCTGTATAAGATTGAACGGTTTAGGATTTGCAGATGACCTCGGCCTACTCGCCAACAACATTTAAGAAACCAAACAAATAATACAATCATTACGGGAAATAGCTCGGAGTATTGGCATTAAGATATCTTTTGAAAAAAAAAAAACTGAAATAATGCTAACAGAACCACTATTGGCAAACAAAATTAGAACTGGTCGACATAACACAAATATTGTTGAAATGTTTAAATATTTTGGAGGAATAATAACACACAACCTGAATGAGAAACAATCATGGCAGGGCAGAGTAGAATAAACAAATTGATTAACACATCATATTTCCAAGAACACACATAACAATAAATGACTCTCAGTGGCCAAAAAGCTGGAACTCTACAAAATAGTCACACAGCCTCAAGTAACATATGCTTGTGGAACTACATTTAAAACTAACAACAGTTTAGCAATAGACAGATTACTCAAAATAGAAAGAAGGTTAGTCAGAACATGAATAAATAAAAAACACCAAAAAGACGGAGTCTGGAGAATAGCTTCAAATGAAACAGTTTGTAACGAAATTGAACCAGTGACATGTACAATGAAAATGAAACGGATCTCTTTCATAGGACATTTGATGACCACAAAAGAAAATAGAATTATCTAGAAAATAATTGAGAAGTTAAGGAATAGTAAGGGCGGCATTAAATGGATCGCAGACATCAAGGAGAAAACGATCAAATTAAAGATTACAATAGAGGCTTTGAAAGGCAAGACAGACGCTCCCAAGACACTTCAAGACGAACATATCAGACTACCAAGAAAAATTAACAATCCGAGAATGGGAAGGGTGATTTTGGCTGAGAAGAGAAACGCACGATCTGAAAGAATGAAAAAGTATTGGGTAAACAAAAAACAGAACAACCTAGTAGATGAAATTGACTGAAGTGGTCCAATGTAGGCCATAAAATAAATTAAAAGAAATATGATCTAACTGACAGTTACATACTGCTGAAGGTACAATGACTTATAACACCAATCTTGTCTGGGCACGGCCGACTTCCTTCCCCATCCTTCCCTAATCCGATGAGACCGATGACCACGCTGTCTGGTCTCCTTCCCCAAACCAACCAACCAACCAATCTTGTCTGTTCCAATTTCTTAATTGTAGTTAGAATCAAGCACAGTTTCTATAGAAATTCACACCGTTTGTGACTGTAAAGCATTTTTCACTGGTTTTAGTTAATACCACCTTATTTGTTTTCTGTACATAAGTTTTTAAAAAGTTTAAAATAAGAAATAAAATGAAACATCATGGATGTAAGGAGGACGCTGTCAATTGGTATGATGTACACTGAAGCCAGCTGTATTGAAACTGCCGTGCGGTTAAAGGCGCTGCAGTCTGGAACCGCAAGACCGCTACGGTCGCAGGTTCGAATCCTGCCTCGGGAATGGATGCTTGTGATGTCCTTAGGTTCGTTAGGTTTAACTAGTTCTAAGTTCTAGGGGACTAATGACCTCAGCAGTTGAGTCCCATAGTGCTCAGAGCCATTTGAACCATTTTTTTTGTATTGAAACTGCAAACAGTGGTCTTAGTGTAAACCCAATGCAGTTGGGACTATATGCCTGCACAAGTGTTTTTAATGCCTTAACTTACATTTGTATGTATTTTGTTAGTGACTTACATTTAAAGCTAACGCAAACAGATATTTAATAATGCTTGCATGTTACCTTATTGAGCAATAATCATCATTTGCGACTGACTGCTGTATCATTTACTATTTCACATTCAAACAGTCAGAGGGAGGAATTGTTTCACTAGTGAGTGAAACCCCATATTAATAATTTTACTTGCACTGCGTACACTTAATACATGAGATGTACGTAACTTTGTTTAACTGTAGGTTCTGCTTTGGGGTTTAGGTATCTACAGTGATAGTAATTTATTTTATAGAAATGAATGTTTTAGAATACTGATACACTCTGATAGCCTCTGAATATTAACGACGTTAAGTAGCTTCCTGCATTGTCGGTGCATTTTCCTCACAGCGGGCTTCCACACTAATGTCTCCACACTACTATACGTCCAACCGCTCGATATAATATGTAACGAGACTGGTCTCATCAGGCAACATGTTTCCAGTCACGTCGGTGTTGACGTTCCCATGCGAGGCGTAAGGCTTTGTGTCGTTCAGTCATCATGGCACCGAAAGCTCATATCGTTGAATGGTTCGCACGCTGACACTTTTGGATGCCCAGCATTGAAATCTGCAGCAATTTGCGAAGGAGTTGCAGTTCTATCAGCTGCGCCGAGTGGCCGTGCGATTGAGGATCCATGTCACGAACTGCGCGGCCCCTCCCGCCAGAGGTTCGAGTCCTCCCTCGGGCATGGGTGTGTGTCTTGTTATCAGCGTAAGTTAGTTTAAGTACTGTGTAAGTCTAGGGACTGATGACCTCAGTAGTTTGGTCCCTTAGGAATAGACACACATTTTTGCAGTTCTATCACGCTGGACGATTCTCTTCAGTCGTCGTTTGTGCCGTTCTTGCAGGATCTTTTGCCGGCCACAGCGATGTCGGAGATTTGGCGTTTTATCTGATTCTTGATACTCACTGTACACTCGTGAAACCGTCGTTCGGGAAAATCCCCACTACATCGCTATCTCGGACATGCTGTGTCCAATCGCTCATGCGCCGACTATAACACCACATTCAAACTCACTTAAATCTCGATAACCTGCCATTGTAGCAGCAGTAACCGATCTAACAATTGTGCCAGACACTTGATGTCTTATATGGGCGTTGCCGACAGCAGCTCCGTATTCTGCCCCTTTACATATCTCTGTATATGAATACGCATGCCTATACCAGTTTCTTTGGCGCTTCAGTGTGTGTTCTTGACATGTTGAGACTAGGGCTAGACAAAGATTTTATAACAATAATTTAAACTGAAGAAAGACGGAAACTGTGAGGAGTAGCAGAAATGAGATCACCGACAAACTTAATAGAACATTGGGAACCACGAAGTAGAAGGAAGTATGCAGTGTTTGGTTCAAATGGCTCTGAGCACTATGGGACTTAACTTCTGAGGTCATCAGTCCCCTAGAACTTAGAACTACTTAAACCTATCTAACCTAAGGACATCACACACATCCATGCCCGAGGCAGGATTCGAACCTGCGACGGTAGCAGTCGCGCGGTTCCGGACTGCGCGCCTAGAACCGCTAGACCACCGCGGCCGGCTATGTAGTATTTAATGTGCCATAGAGAACGAGGTCATAAGATTCGGAGTGCAAGCTGAGATTAGAAAATAACGTGAAAGAAATTTAGCCATGCCCTATCAAAGGGACATTTCTGGCATTTCCCTCAGTCGATTTGTGGAAATCATAGAAAACTTTAAGCTGGATTGTCGATGTACGATTTGAACTGCAATCTTCCGGAACTCGTGTTCAGTGCGTCATCTCACTCGATCCATTGAGGTAGAAGAAATGAAGCAATTGTCCTAACACAGATGGAAAAAGTAACAGACGATGGCAGCAAGACATAAAAGATGAGGTTAAAGAAGAGAAATCGGCATTCCTGGCCAAAAGAAGCTACTGACGTTGAACGTCGGTCTTCATTTGAGAACGAAATATCTGATAAAGAACTACAATGACGGACTAAATAATTAGTACGCCTGTACAGATGACGTATATTTTGATTCTATAAAGAGATGAGCCATCTGGGGTATGGCTGATGTACTGATAGTGGTTTAAACGTCATCCGCCATCTAGCTATCAGAGCACCATCTGTGTCCACCCTTTAACAGAGAATGCTCACAGCCGGAGGGCACAGTGTGGTGCAAACGTGTGAAGCAATCAGGCAAAACAAGCTGAGAAACAATTGTACTTCGTACAGACAACTGAGCGAGTTTGAAAACTGCCAGATTGTGACCTTCCGAGTAGCGGAACACACAAGTTGGATGAGCGGCGTCAGTTGTGCAAGGACGCTGGTATAAACCGTCGCGCGAAGAGTCTCACTTTCGTAGACAAGGTTCTGGGCATCAACGAAAGACAGACGCCCATCAGTATAGTCGTATTGTAAGGGCAGCAAAGGCAGATCGTACAGCTACCATAGCACAGCTAAGAGGGTTTGTGAAATCAGGCATGTCAACACCAACTGTTGCAAACCGGTTATTAGCCGTGGGACTAAGGGACACTGACTACAAGCCCATCGATTGGTGGCCCTACCTGATCAGTTGGACGATGGAACAGCGAGCCTTTGTCTTTAGTGACGAAAGCCAATTTTGCCTGCACACAAATGGAGGTCGTTTGCGCTTACGGCGTAGACCTAGTGAGCGGTGTCTCGTAGAGTGCGTTTATTCAATACGCACTGGCTCCATTCGAGGCCGTATGGTGTGGGATGCTACCAGCTACACTCTCGTTCAGCTTGGAGTTTTTGGAAGGCACGTTAACCAGCGCTCGATACGAGCAGAATGTTGTTAGACCCGTTCTTTTTCCATTCTTGTAACAGGTAGGTGATGCGTTGTTACAATAGGACAATGGTCGCCCACACACTGCCCCAGCAACGTCCCTGGAACGAGAAGTGACTTCTGCGATTCGTCATCCAACAGCTCTTACAGAACTACGTGAACAGGTTGAGCAGGTGTGGAATAACCTATCCCAGGACAGTATTCACCATCTTTACGATCGACTGGATTCCAAAACCAACTCCTGGACTGCCGCCCGTGAACGTTACACCTCGTACTGATACGGGTGATTCAGCTAGGGTCGATACATCGTACGTCATAACAGGTGTTGCTATTGATCTGTAAATCTAATTATTTCATGTACTCCATATGCACTGTTGGAACAATGAATCTTGATTGAATGATAGACCTTCTATACGGTGTAATTTTTTTTCCTGGCAGTGTGATGTTTCAAAAGTATCTGAATGACCTGAATTGTGTATCAACTGATTTGTATGCAACGCACTTATCGAAAAGTTCTAGCAGATCGTGTAGTGCCTTTTCGGTACAGTCGTTTGACATGGAAAATGGTTTCATAAGGAGACTAGCAGAGAAGACTTCTCTGTATGTCTACGAGCCAAGGTACAAATTAACATCACAATGATTCACATATCAGGAATCAAGTTATTAGGGATGGTGCAGTCTTTAACGCTTGTAATCTTAAATTTATTACGACAAATCGCTGCTCAAAAAATCAAATCTCAACTTGAAACTGACTAACCACAAAAGATCTTAATTAGGTTTTACTCACAAACAAAAAAGTGTGAGCACGTTTTAACTTGAAACGATGTGCATTAAGTTATGTGGTGGACAGGGATTTGATTCCAGTATCTAAACTATTGTTAACTAAGCTCAATAAAATGTTAGTGAAATTTTTCATTTGTATGGAGATGACTAAAACAAATGGCGAGACGAAAAAGATGTGATATACGGGGATTCGAAACTGGACTCCATCTTCGGTTTTTTTTCTAGTCATGTATGTATGTTAAATATCGGTATATTTCACCAGTAGATGGATGTGTGCATGTTTGAACTGAAATTAAGGTGATGAAAATTTCTGGAAGTCGAATCCACACATGTAACTACGTTAAGTATCAAATTGTTCTTCGCCAGTAGCTAGGAGGGGCATGATTGAAGCTGAAATGATGCGATTGAAGGCTCCAGGTCTCTGTGGGAGTCAAAACAACCTCATACGACGCACGTAGAGATATTAAATCTCATAAATACTTTTCACGTATAGTTTGGAGTGGGCAGGCTTGAAATGACGTGACGGAAATCTTTGTACCACTACAAGATTCCAACCCCGACACCCGCTTCTTTGGGAGACCTTAAGGAGTTTGGAACGTTGTGGAAGCAGTTAAATGATGGAACTGTATTCTCCTGAAGGTGACAGAACCAGAGAAAGAGGAGATCTAAGATCTAATCCAATCCAGCGCTAATATTTTCCAAATACGACTCGTAGAAAAACAACTAGGTGTAACGTGTCTGGTAATATAAGGAATAAGACAAGAACGAGAACTTAAAACTATTAATGAACAGATCGAAGACTAGAATTAAATGGAGGGAACATCTCGCAAAAATTCGAAGTTGAATGGTCTAAAATATCAAACAATTATGGATCAGTATGGTAAAGATCAATAGGCACACAAGGAAAGAGGTGGAGAGATTAATTTGAAACTTATCACAGACAAAAGAGCCACTCAAAAAGCTGGCAAATGCCTAACAGTGGAGGAAAGAATTTTTCCCATGCTGCATGTTGTATTTGTAGCACCAGTTGAGTTATTTCACAGCGTAGCCACTTTGCTGTGGACATAAGAGCCCTTAAGAAGAGCAAGATTATATCTCAAGTAAGTGCCCTTTCTTTTCCTCTGTGAAAGCAAAGAAACTTGCTTAATTAGCACTTTCATTTTCAGACTCAGATTGGTGACCATCTCTCGACGGGCGTCGTCTTGTCTATAGCTGCTCATGCTCTGGACTACAGTTACGCTCTACAAAAGCTACAGTTCTGTAGTTTTGGTACAGTACTTAACTAACGTAATTAAGGGTGGTATTACTAGTAGTACTGGTGGGGAATGTGTGTGGGAGAAACTGGAAGCCGAAGACGTCTCCTCGTTTCTTGTTCGTTTCTTTGTACATCGTGCTTTTATACCCTTACAAAACATAATTTGCATATTTATAAGTAATAAAAATTTGTTGATTGCATAAATCTTGTGCTTTTATGTAATACAAGCAATAATTTTTTATGCAAGTGCAGTTTACAAGCTCAAATATAAAATATCTACATAATTATTGCTGTTATTTTGTACAAGAACATTCTTCATAATGATCAACGGCAAGAGTTTCCTTTTATTACTGATAAGGGTGAAAGTTGTTTATGGATAACAGAAACTTGTTTCATACATGCTCGATGAAGTGTTGAAGCAGTATTTGATGTGATTTTGTTTTGAGGTTTTCTAACTTTATCTTTTCTCAAGAAATTGCTTTTTCTAGCGACATACGATAAATCTATATCGTTGTAAATTTTAGCTGCAGCATTCTCTGTTTCACATTAAAAATCAACGGTTCTTTAATAAAACCTAAATTAAACATCGACAGTTTCAATTTTGTTATAAATACTTCTTGTCTTTAAGTAACAGACAGGAAGCTAAGTGTGTAGAAGAAAACTTTCTACACGGTTCGCCACTTCCAACTTCTAGGGGAATCTAGTAAGACACGGAGCGCATACACACACAAGCTATCGAAATAGCGCCGCATGGGTATGGAACACACTTAACATTCGGGCAATGCAATTAAGAGCTTAACTGACAAACGTTACTGCGAAAAGTACCATAGTCAACGCTTACTTACGATTGTCTGCAATAGCCTTCGGTAGCTTTACAACTCTGCTTCTGTCGTATTGCTCACACAGCAGTAGCAGCAGCAACGGAAGAACAAGAAGAAGGAGGAGGCGAAGAAGACTCGTGACAAAACGCTGCTACCGCGGCCAGACGTAGTGCGCGCCGCAGCCGGCAGAGGGCAGCTCGGGTGGTGGCGGACAGGCCGGCTACGCAGATTCTGGATCTGCCGCAGCGGCGGCGGCGGCAGCGGAGGCGGCAGCGGCGGCTCGGCGGATATTGGTCCTCGCAATTGGATTGGCGGGCAGAGGCAGGTCAGGTTCGCGTCGGACGAGGGTCCGTCCGACTCACGTGCAGGCTTCCACCAGCACGATACGTCATCCCACCTCCCCTTCCGGTTCCCTACGGCCAGGTTTGGCGGACGAAATTCATTCTTAGGCCCAAAGATATTTTTGCCTCATGGTTGTAATCGTCCAGGAAGGAATAAGACTGTCACCTGACAGGAGAGCAGTTTTACCTCAGTGGCCTGTCGCACCACCTACCTGAATTTTACACACAGGCTGCTCATTTCTATGTGACATTACACACTACGGGCCATTAAAATTGGTACACCACGAACATGACGTGCGACAGACGCGAAATTTAACCGACAGGAAGAAAATGCTAAGCTATGCAAATGATTAGCTTTTAAGAGCATTCACGCAAGGTTGGCACCGGTGGCGACACCTACAACGTGATGACACGAGGAACGTTTCCAACCGATTTCTCATACACAAACAGCAGTAGGATGGCGATGCCTGGTGAAACGTTGTTGTGATGCCTCGTGTATTGAGGAGAAATGCGTACCATCACGTTTCCGATTTTGATAAAGGTCGGATTGTAGCCTATCGCGATTGCGGTTTATCGCATCACGACATTGCTGCTCGCGTTGGTCGAGATCCAACGACTGTTAGCAGAATATCGAATCGGTGGGTTCAGGAGGGTAATGCGGAACGCCGTGCTGGATCCCAACGGCCTCGTGTCACTAGCAGTCGAGATGACAGGCATCTTATCCGCATGGCTGTAACGGATCGTGCAGTCACGTCTCGATCCCCGAGTCAACAGATGGGGACGTTTGCAAGATAACAACCGTCTGCACGAACAGTTGGACGACGTTTGCAGCAGCATGGACTATCAGCTCGGAGACCATGGCTGCAGTTACCCTTGACGCTGCATCACAGACAGGAACGCCTGCGATGGTGTACTCAGCGACGAACCTGGATGCAAAACGGAATTTTTTCGGATGAATCCAGGTTCTGTTTACAGCATCATGATGGTCGCATCCGTGTTTGGCGACGTCGCGGTGAACGCACATTGGAAGCGTGTATTCGTCATCGCCATACTGGCATATCACCCGGCGTGATGATATGGAGTGCCATTGGTTACACGTCTCGGTCACCTCTTGTTCGCATTGACGGCACTTTGAACAGAGGACGCTACATTTCAGATGTGTTACGACCCGTGGCTCTACCCTTCATTCAATCCCTGTGAAACCCTACATTTCAGCAGGATAATGCACGACCGCATGTTGCAGGTCATGTACGGGCCTTTCTGGATACAGAAAATGTTCAACTGCTGCCCTGGCTAGCACATTCTTCAAATCTCTCACCAACTGAAAACGTTTGGTCAATGGTGCCCGAGCAACTGGCTCGTCACAATACGCCAGTCACTACCCTTGATGAACTGTGGTATCGTGTTGAAGCTGCATGGGCAGCTGTACTTCTTCACGCTATCCAAGCTCTGTTTGACTCAATGCCTAGGCGTATCAAGGCCGTTATTACGGCCAGAGGTGGTTGTTCTGGGTACTGATTCCTCAGGATCTATGCAGCCAAATTGCGTGAAAATGTAATGACATGTCAGTTCTAGTATAATATATTTGCTCAATGAGTACCCGTTTATCATCTGCATTTCTTCTTGGTGTAGCAATTTTAATGGACAGTAGTGTAGATCTCCTGAAATTTTCTTAAGTTCTACAGGAGGATATGGTTATTGTTGTGTCACTTAAGGCAACACAGTTCTGGTGACATCAAATATGTTCTGAAGGAGATTTGCACTGTTCATTCTCTTCTGATACATATATCCGAGGCACTTTCGCATGAAACGGAACTTGTTGTACCAAATGCAAATGTCGTGTGACTAGGGCCTCCCGTCGGGTAGATCGTTCGCCGGGTGCAAGTCTTTCGATTTGACGCCACTTCGGCGACTTGTCGTCGATGGGGATGAAATGATGATGATTGGGATAACACAACACCCAGTCCCTGAGCGGAAAAAATATCCTGCACAGCCGGGAATCAAACCCGGTCCCTTAGGTTTGACATTCTGTCGCGCTAACCACTCAGGTTTATTTATTTTTATTTAGCGTATGACTATACATGCAACATTAATACATCAAGTGTTAGACATTAAAATCTTATAACAATCATAAATATAATTTATGTTTATATTGGTCAGTTAAAAGGTTATATCGAGGTTTGAGATCCATTCTAGCGCCGATGGGGATGCCTCCAGCAAGTCTGACCAGTTCCCTGCATATGCTCGCAAGGAGCATTCACCATGGATGTGTTGGATCGTCTGTCTAGGGGCACCGCAGTCGCATTCTGGTGACATCGCTCTTCCCCATTTGTGTAGTGAATCCGCACAACTGCCATGTCCAGTACGTATTCGATTTAATGCGGACCATGTTTTCCGTGTTAGTTCCATTCCAGAGATGATGCAGTTATAGCTCTCAAACCAGGTCTGTAGTTGGTCATTTGTCTTTTGGTTCCAATCTAGTCTCCATTGTTTCATGTGGTCATAGTTCTTATTTTGAAGCTGCTCAGCTGTGCGTATGGGTGGCTTTCTTGATTTCAATCGAGTGTGTGAGAATTCTTCTTTAATTGGTAGTTCTGGTTTTGTCTCAATCTTTCTGAATTCGTGCAGTAGGGCCACTTTTCTACGCAGGTCCGGGGGCAGGATATTACATAGCATCAGTAACCAGTACGTAGGCGTTGATTTAACAGTTCCAGAAATCAACATCATTGTGTTATTTAATTGCCTGTCAATAAGTTTGGTGTGACAGCTATTAATCCAGACTGGAGCGCAGTACTCAGCCACAGAGAACACTAAGGCGATAGATGAGGTGCGTAATGTTTTTGCGTTAGCTCCCCTAGTAGTACCGCTAAATTTTTGGATGATGTTATTCCGTGTTCCAATTTTTGCAGTGGTGTTCTCCAGATGTTTTCGGTAAGAAAGAGTGCGATCCAATGTTATAGCTAAGTACTTTGGAAACTTATTATGTTTGAGGTTGGTGTTTCCGAGTTTTATGTTAATAATTTCATTTGTCATTTTGTTATTAAGATGGAATGTAGATACTTCAGTTTTGTTAGGGTTTGGCTTGAGTCTCCATTTCTTGAAATAATTGTATAGTATTTCAACGTCATTATTAAGGACTTCCTCTGTATTGAAGAGATACTTGTCTCTGGTAGCCAGTGCTATGTCATCCGCACAGCAAAATTTTCTTGACTTTGTGTTTGGAAGATCTGCTATATAGAGGTTAAACAGAAGAGGGGCCAATATGGAGCCTTGCGGAAGCCCGTTGTTAATAAGTTTTGTTTTGCTTGTCTTTCCGTTTAGGGTGACCTGGAAGGTTCTGTTACTCAGCATATTATGTATTAAGGATGTTAGAAGCTGGCAAGGAATCACTCTTAAGAGTTTGTAAATTATTCCATCTCTCCAAACAGTATCATATGCAGATGTTAAGTCTAGAAATACAGCACTTGTTTTCAATTTCTGTTGAAAGCCAGCCTCTATGTAGGATGTTAATGCCAGAACTTGGTCACAGCAACTACGGCCAGGTCTGAAGCCTGCCTGTTCTATGGGTAAGTTCTCCATAATAATGCCGCTAATTCGATTATGGACAAGTCGTTCGAGAAGTTTGTATGTACAGCTAAGAAGTGCTATTGGTCTGTAGCTTAGCGGTTGGTCTGCTGGTTTCCCTGGTTTCAGCAAAGCTATTATTCTTGCCTTTTTGAATTCTCTAGGGAGATGGTTTGTAGTCAAAATGTTCGAAAAGAAATTTGCCAGTCATTTGATTACATTCTTTCCAGCGTAGGTTAGAAATTCTGTATGTATGTTGTCAAAACCTGGGGCTTTGCCCGGTTTCATATCCTTGAGGGCAGTAATGACATCATCCTCAGTGAATGGTCTGGAAAGCTCCGATATATTTGGAGTATTCATTTTTAGTGTTCTGAGTTCGCGCTTAATCATCCTGGTATGTGGTTTGTCTCTCGGAGCTCTTGACATTTTGACAATGTTATTTGCAATTTTCTCTGGTGTTATGGTTGGATTTTTCTGGGCTGGTTTTGTCGTACCTCCGGGTTTACGTAACAAACTCCATGCCTTCCTACTTGATTGAGTGAAATTCATTCTTTCAGTTGCTTCAGTCCATCGTTGTCTTCTTGCGGAATCTAGATTGTGGAGGAGGTCATCAGCTATTTCTTGGTCACCACTACTAGGAAAATCCTCATATAGCTGATGGCATTTTGCATCCCATCCTGGGATGTATTCTTTTCGAAACCACCTAGGGGTGTGTTTTTTAGCTGTGGTAATTATAGCTTTCCTGAAACGATCGTAGCATTTAGGCAGTGACGGTATAAACCGGATGCATTTATCAAGGTCCGCTGAATACCACTCAGGTACCTGGGGCGGACACTTGTTGTACCGTTCCATATATTTTCAATAAATTCCGGTACAGGAGAATTATAGCGAGAGTGTTTTTTATTCTGCAGAAATAAATCTGAGAGTAACAGGCAAGAGAGAATGGACCAAGCGGTGTTTATTTATTTATTCATTGATTTTTTTTTTTTTATTTCATGTGTGCCACATTTCCCAGCAAACTTTCCCTTGTGCGACCTGGACTGTATGAATGAGAAATTGTGTGAAGTAGTAGAAAGCTTTGGTCAGAGGTTGTAGAATTGTGTGAGTAGAGTGGTTCTGTGGTAGAATAGTACCAACCCCCTAAACGCGGACAATTTTGTCAAAGATAGTGTGCAAGTCAGGTCAGAGAGGTCGCGAAGGCACGAGTATTGGCTCCCTCAGGTTGGTGAGCCATCCCCTCCACCAACTTTTGAACGAACAACGGTTAGGATATGTGGCCGCAGGTCCACTTGTTCGAGGGTAGCGGCGCTGGACAGATGTGAGGGACCGAGCTCACGATTTTGGTGATGTTACAATGTTTTAAATCTCATTGTTAATAACGTCCAAGTGTTGAAATCAGGTGCGCGATTACCAGTAAACCCTCGTAAGGGAGATTATTTTGATAATTAGTCAAATTTCAGTAATAACTGTGCGTTTGTGCCTTGGTCAGGCCGCGCACAATAGACCTTAAGCTCACAGTCATATTATTGCTCTGTGCTTAACAGAAGCCAACTCGGTTAATGTATTTTAATGTGGTCTTTCTTTTACAGCAAAATTTTCGGGGATTTTTTTTATTTTTTTCATATGTTATCTTTGTGTACTCGCTTTCCCGCCACGTGGTCGGTCGGAGCAAGCGCCATATTGGAAAAGTGCAGTTTCGGTCTTAGACGAGTGAATACCCATACAGTAGTGGGTGAGTGTAAGATAGAGAAGGAATAATCTTGTGTGTCCGTATTTTTTGCATTTCTGTTGGCTACCTCTAATTGACCACTTATGTGGAGTAACATTTGTGTGATAGTTAATGTTTCTTGTGCCGACCATAATTGCTTAATTTATTCTGCGTGACCTATAGCAATTAAATGTAATAAGCATTGGTTTAGGTATAATTGTGTGCTGGCATAAAATTCCATCGAAGCCAGGTCTGCGCTCCCCTCTTCCTTTCCATAATTTCGTGGCGACAGTGAATCATGTTAACCAAAGACCAGTTGTGATGATGTATAATTCAACAGACACACGGCTAGTTGTTGAAATGTCATCGGTATTGAATAAATATCAATGAATCTATAGCTTCGACTGATTATTTCCTCGCTTCATCATAAAGCATAGGTGAAAGTTAGTCACCACTACAGTCAAATGCTGGGTTGGCGAATGAAGGAAAATAAAAACTGTATGCTGTCTAATACGCCATGCTTAGGTGCCTTCTGTAGTGGTTCTAAAAAATATTGCGTTATCCGTTGCGTTCACATTTTTACCGGTTGGTTAAACCCACCAGCAGTAACTTGCAGGAGCCTGTAATTTCGTGGACCACACGAATATGTTAAACCATTGCTACAGATGGTTGCTTGCAGGAGCAATAGGACATGAAAAGTGACGGTAATCTTACTACCAGATCCGAGTTTCAACATTAACTATACCACTGGTAGTAGGAGGTTACGTTGCACACAGTCAAACTACTGGAGTGAATATTCATTGTGAGTATTATGGCGATCTCCTTGAACAAGTCAACGCGGTGCCACAAATGTAAACGAACGTAATTTTATAATAAACATAAACTGGCATAAATTGTTCACTGAACGTATCGTTTGCACTATTACGTGGGATACAAGTACACGCGCTACCAACTAATGCCTGTTACTACTCAAACTTTTCAGCTCCGTGCTCCTATGAGCGAGTCTCGTTACACTAAGCTGGGGGATCACATCAATCATTTCGCAGTGACCGCCAACCATCCAGCGGCAAAGAGATAAATGCAATGCTAGCGGCAATGATATAGAGCTCACTCGTTCCAAGCACACTTTTTGTATTGCTTGTTTAGAACCTTGACTTCCACAGTAACACTGTTTCATCATTACGGAAGAGAAGGTTGCTGTGAATCTCTCGGTAATTTAAATCGGATTCAAATTGATGTACTATTTTCCATGGCTTGATCAAGCGCTATTTACTCCTGCTCAGTTGCTTTGTGAGACAAGCGCTCACAAACGTTTGATGGTGAACAGTTAGTGTGCAAGAATAAGATCCCCAATGCACTTACCTGGACTGGAGACCCGCAACACTTAACCCGCATATTGATAGATGTGCTACATCCGTTAAACAAATAAGGGACTATTAGGGACTTCAATCGGGAAAGGTGTTTCTATGGAAGCCAAATTGGAGGATCTGACGAAAAAGGCCGGTTATCCGATAGTTCAATGAATTTCTTACGCTAAATTGTTGGCAAACAGAGGTTTCAAGTCAGGAAATACTTATCGAAAGACTATCATTAGTGTTTATACTCATAGAAACGTATAATTTTCACTTTGTGATTTTGAATATTTTTTAAAGGAAGGAATAGTAGGTCCCTATGAAGTGATAAACTTAGACGATAACCACATCCTATATAAGTAAATGAAAAAGAAGTCGTACGGAATCCCAATAAACTGAAAAAAAAACACACGCAACCCGAAGGAAACATCTGAATGGGACGGAAATTGATAGCTCTGATGTACATGTACAGACAAACAAATGATAACAACAGCAGAAAAAAATTTGAAAAACTGAATGATTTGACCAAGTGAAAGAGCTTCACAAACTTAGCAAGTGCGGGTCCACCTCTGGCCCTTAAGCAGGCACTTATTCGGATTGGCGTTGATCAATAGAGCTGTTGGATGTCCTGTTCAGGGGTATCATGCCAAATTCTGTCGAGTTAGATCGTCAAACTCTCGAACTGAATGGAAGGCCCTACCGATAATGCTTCGAACGTTCTCAGTTGAGGAGAGACCAGGTGACCCTGCTGGCCAAGCTAAGGTTTGTCAATCGCGAGGACAGTAGTAGAAATTCTCGCTGTGTGCGGGCGGACATTTTCTTGGTGAAATGTAAGCCTAGTATAGATTGCCTTGAAGGACGACGAAACTGGGCGTAAAATATCGTTGACGTACATCTGTGATGTAACTGTGTCGCAGCTGACAATCAAAGTGGTCCTGCTATGAAATAAATGGAGCCCCAGACCATCAAACCTGTCTGTTAGACCGTATGCCGGACGACAGTCTGGTTGATTTTGTGTACAAGGACGTACCAACAACATTTCTACCATTTGGCAACTACTCCCTTTTCTGCAAAACTGATGATCCCATTCTCACACCTAAGGGTTATCCTCATAGCTGTTTTACTCTGCAGAAGAACAATTAACCTATTTTGTAGTCAAACGACTAAACGTGTCACAAAACCGCAACTGCAGGTTGCCTATCCAAGACCAAAAAAATTAATTTTTATTATTAATGGAATTTAAAAATTTTAAATGTATTCATAATATGCATATTAAAAGTTATAATCTTACGTTAAATGTTCAATAAGTCAAGTATTAGAATTAGAAACTGTGTGTATCTCCAAAGGCAGCATAAAAATGGCGCCCAAATTACGCAGACTATATTCGTGTAGTATTTGAGAATGAGAACAATTAACGACTTCCAACGAACTTTACACGTAATTTCAAAAGTTTCTCTCACTGTAACCCTCACAAAAATTTTATCGGTTATTACATATTAGCTCTTCATGATGCAAAACTTTAGCATCAAGCATGACGTTTTAATTTATTACTTCTTTATTATTGACTCTATTTGCAATACATTTTGCAGATGGGTACACGCATATAATACCACCGAATGTGCTTGCAAAATGATATTATCACAGGACATATGATTCAGAAGATTACATCCGCCACCACCGACCTGCCTCCATCGGTGCGCTCTCGTCTTATTGGTGATAATGTTGTGTTCCTTGCTGTGCTGAGTTGGAAGCCACTATCCCGTTTCACCAGGTTACCACTGACTCGTATCGCCACTACCTCTTTGATAATAGTCTCCGAAACCTTTCGCTCTACACAGTCTCTTGGTTTCTTCAAATTGAAACGTGTGTTCTTCACTGAGGCTGTGCTGCGCTACCGCGGATTTTTCTTTTTATCCGAGGCGATCGCTTCTCACATGTTCAGAGATGTGTTGTGTTATGCAACGCTGCGTCTGTCCAATATATTGTTTCCCACGTTCACAGGAAATGTTATAGACACCCGACCCGGTGTTCTTAGAGCCAAGTTGTCCTTCGTTGAGTCCAGCGCTATTCTGATTTTTGCTGGAGGTTGGACGGTGGTTTTTATCTTGCTCTTCTCCAGTATCCTGGCAATCTCGGCCGTGGGCGGCCCTGCGTACGGGAGGAACGCCAGACCTTTGTTGCTCTATTCTTCCTGAAGGTCCTCCTTCTTCTTCCTCTTGCTCATCTTGTGAGCTTGTCTAATTTGCGTTTGGGAGTGTCCATTCTTCTGGAAGATTTTCTTCAGGTGCTGAAGATAAACCGTCTTTATCGCATACGTCAAAAGCTCTGCGGACAAGGATAGAGGTTATGGATTTCCGTTGAGCTGGCTGATGACAGCTGTTAGCGTTAAGGAACAGGTCTGTGTGTGTTTTATTTTGGTAGATCGAGTGTCCCAGTGTGCCATCCGCTTTGTTCTTTATTAGGATATCGAGAAAGGGTAGGTACTCATTTTCTTCTTCCAATTCCATTGTGAACTTGATGCTCTCGTGTATGATGTTCAGACCGTGAAAGAATCGTCCACGTACCGATAAAAGACCCTGGGCTTAAGGCGTGCTGTATCCATGTACAGATTGGTGATACGTAGTGCCAGTGGGATCCCATAGCGACTCCATCCACCTGTTGGTAAAGCTTGCCCCCAAACTGGAAATACGTGGTCATGAGTGCATGGCGGAATAATTCCACTGGGTCTTCGTCGAATTGATTCTCCAATAGTTTCAAGGAGTCCAGTAACGGTACCCTCGTGAACAGGGATGTAACATCAAAGCTGACCATAATATTTTTGTCAAGACGCCACTCCTTGTGTGCCTTAACAAACTCCGTGGAATTTTTGATGTGGTGGGGACATTTACCGACTAGAGACTTGAGTAGTTGTGCCAGGTGTTTGACTATACCGTACGTAGGAAAATATGTAAATTGTATATTATTGAAATTACTGTATTAGCTGTATCTCATAATATTCCACAGCTACGCAGTGCAGAGTTTATAACGGGTTTTGGCTTGAGTAAATAAATGAAACTGGTTATAACATGCTGAAATTTGAACGTCTATATTCCCAAAGTGACAGAGAGGTGAAGATAATGTGCTGATGTTCATGATGTATGGTGTTATTTGTCCCGATTTATAGCGCTGAACAAGCATTGGCATTAATGACTTACAATTCTCCTTGAGACATTTCAGTATCAGCTCTTATAAACCGAAGACATGAATTAAATTTAGTGCCACCGTCAGGACTTGTACTCAGGTTTTCTTGCTTGCTAGGCAAGTGTGATAGCCGTTACACCACCACAGGTGTACAGCTCAAGCAGGTGCACGGACCTACGTAGTCTAATGCCCTCCCCATCACAAACTTCTCTTGATGTCTTCAGCATATTTTCCCTTTTTATATTGTCACTACTGCGGAGTCTCTCTGGTACGAATGGTGTAACGGAGATTTGGGGTCAAGTCCCGGCTATAGCACAAATTTTAATTCATTTCTTCAGCTTCTATCATTATGGTAGAATTACATTTCATCTTGAAGATGGCAATTTGCAGTAAAACGAAGCGTTGGTAAGTAGCAGCCCGTTATTACGCTCAGGGACATCCATGAAGACGAAACTGGCGGCCAAACGCCGCTATGATCTGATAGCCTAATAACACAGAGATCGAAAATAATACTTGAGACACTATCTCTCCGGGATGTAACTAACAACTTTTTTCTTTTACAACTGGTGTATCCTGCCAGAAGTAACTATTCAGCTTTCACCTTAACTGACCTAGGAAAACGGAGGAAAAAAAAGAATTTTTTAGTTAACTCGAGCCCTGCTCCCTCTGTACGAGTGTCCAAAGTCTTCAGTGTTACAAGACCTCGCTAAGGTAAACGGGAATGAGGAGATTACAGTAATTCGTGTTTGATATTTAAAAAGATTACTACACAATAGCATCTACCTCTACACACATACTCCACAACGCCCCGTACGTAGCATGGAGGAGGGTACCACGCACCTACACTACTCATTTACTTGTCTGTTCCACTCGCACATACAGTGAGAGAAAATCCAGCATGTATCAGCTTCCGTACGAGCTCTGATTTCTCTGATGTTATCTTCGTAGTTCTTACGCGAAATGTACTTTGGCAGAAGTAGAGCCGATCTGCAGTCGGTCTCAAATACTGGTTCTCTAATTTCCCGAAATAGTGCCTCTCGAAAAGAGCGTAGTCTTCTCTCCAGGGATTCCCACTTGAGGTGACCCAGCTTTAAGTAATACTTTTGTGCTGATCGAACGTACCAGTAAAAAAAAAAAAAAAAAAAAAAAAAAAAAAAAAAAAAAAAAAAAAAAAAAAAAAAAAAACCAGCGTCACGCCTTTGAATCGTTCCGATGCGTGTCCTAAAATCTGACCTGGTGGGGATCCCAAACACGCGAGCAGTACTCAAGAATCTGTCGCTCTAACGTTCTATACTCCGTCCCCTTTAAAGAACTACTCTTTCTCAAAAGTCTGTCAGTGTAACGTAGTCGGACATTTGCCTCCCCGATTATAAATCCGATGTGCTTATTCCACTTCATATCGGTTTCAACGCTACGCCTAGATATTGAATGGTCGTCACAATGTGAAACAGCTCATTACTAGTCATGGATTCGAAAGTTACAGGAGTGTCTTTTCTTCTCATCCGCAATATGTTAAATTTTTCTGCATGTAGAGGAAGTTGTCATGTATCATACCAACTAGAAGCTCTAAGTGTTTTGTATCCCCCTACAGTTACTCAAGGCCAACAGCCATCCGTATGTCATCAGCAGACAGCCACAAATTGCTGTTCACCCTGTCCGCCAGAGCATTTATGTGCACCCTTGGCCAAAGGTATTCAGCATCCAGGTAAATTTGAGTGGTGTAAGAAATAAGAAAATTAAATAAAATTTAAATAATTTTTTCGAGTTTATAATATTTATTAGTAACACAAAATCAATATTTCAGGACCCATCTCTTCCCCTTATTACAGATACTTTTTGGTGGAGATACATCAAAAAAATGGCTCTGAGCACTATGGGACTCAACTGCTGTGGTCATAAGTCCCCTAGAACTTAGAACTACTTAAATCTAACTAACCTAAGGACAGCACACAACACCCAGCCATCACGAGGCAGAGAAAATCCCTGACCCCGCCGGGAATCGAACCCGGGAACCCGGGCGTGGGAAGCGAGAACGCTACCGCACGACCACGAGATGCGGGCAGGAGATACATCAGCTTTAAGCAATTTTTGGCACTTACGATCTTCCACTCAAGAGACAGGAGGTCTTTTGATTCTTCTTTTGACTTCAGTTGTAAGCCGCCTGACTTTGTGCTTCAATAAACCCCTCAATTCTCTATGGAGATGAAGTCCGATGATTGGGTAGGCCAGTCCAGAAGCTCATGTCATTTTCCAGAAGCCAAGTCATTGTGCGGGCATATTTATGAAGGTTGCGTAATCGTGCTGGGATTTGAACGTCTATGCACTTTGTGGAATCCATGTGGGCTTCAGTTACGGCCGTTTGTCCCAACGCTGCAGCGCTAGTGCAGCCCCAGATCACGACGCAGCCTCCGCTGTGTTTTACGGTAGGTACCTCACGCTCTGGTTTATATTACTCGCCCATCAGGCGAGGGACGTAGGCCATAGCCGATGTACCAAAATTTTGAAATGTGAATAAATATGGCAGAGAATTCTTTCGTCAGTTCCTAAATTAATACATTTTGTTTTCAACCTAAATTGGTATGTGTTAGAGCATCAAATTGAGAAACCTACCTGAATGTTTGCTTCGCCAGCCCACACGATATTTGACTACACTTGTTCGGTGAACGTTGGGCATTTTTGAGCCCACTCATAACGTGCGCTTCTATTCTTGTCTGAGATTCACAGCTTCATCCTAGCTTTACAGCGTTGTAGACCAGATTCTTGAAGCCGTCGACCGGCGTGGCCGAGCGATTCTAGGCGCTACAGTCTGGAACCAGGCGACCACTATGGTCGCAGGTTCGAATCCTGCCTCGGGCATGGATGTGTGTGATGTCCTTGGTTTAGTTAGGTTTAAGTAGTTCTAAGCTCTAGGGGACTGATGACCTCAGATGTTAAGTCCCATAGTGCTCAGAGCCATTTGAACTATTTGAACCAATGGGTTTACTTGCTGTTATGTAGGCCTATATCGCGAAAGTACAAAATTTATAGGGTGCTCAATAATTTTGGCGAAGGATGTATATGGAGAATAAGTGCGGTCCTATCACATTTACCTGGAACACTCCTAACGACGCCCTAGTCCCTGATGAATACTCGCCCTCCAGGTCAGCGTACTGTTCTACTACTTAAAGAGTCTTGGAAACACTCGCATATGTCAGAACCCGATCGGTATGTTCGGACCTTCGTCAACAGTCTGCCGTGGGGCACCATATGAAATGCCTTCCGGGTATCTAGGAACATGGAGCCTGCCTGTTGGTTTGAAGAATATAATGTAAGATGAGGGCAAGCTGCGATTCGAACGAGCGACGTTTTCTAATTCCAGGCTGATCTGTGGATGGAAGCTTTCTGCTTTCAAGGAAATTTATTATATTCAAACCTACAATATGTGAAAGATACCTGGAGCAAATCGATGTTAGAAATATGGGACTGCTGTTAATCGGCACCATTCTCTCATCTTACCTATATATAGGAGTCGTTGATTCGATGGTGATACAATACTTTCAGGAAGACTGATGACTTGAGAAAGGTTCAAGCTGGTGATAGCTCGAACGGTGGGGTTTTCATCTGAGCAGCAGAATTTTATCTAATTGCCCGTGCCAGAAAGAACGCCCCATAATCTGTTCGTTCATCATGCATGACACTAATGGATGAAAGTTTTCTCTAGTCGAGGGCTCAAAACTGAGGCTGCTGCTAACCGCTGTGATTCAGACCGTGAGCGTATCGCGCACCACGGGGCTAAGATTAGGAGCGAGTTTGTCCTCCCTCGGTGTTTGAGAGAGCCTCGTAGAAATTTCGCTCAGCGTCTGCATTGCTATCATTCTCAGCTACTTCCGTACCAAGCAATGTCTTGAAAAGTTGGGCCGGTTGACAAGGCGAAGTTCGAGGGTCTGCATTGTCATCATCTCTCTCGGAAGCTCTTCTCAGCATCTCTCCTGTGTTTTGCGTAAGAACTGACGTATGTACCTCGTAGCAGTACTAGGCGAAACTTTCTTATGTCGGTGCACAATGACTTCCTTTGTCTCGCAGTCTGCGTCGAACTTATTGCGAAGACAAGGTGCTCCAGTAGCGGACTCCCCACGCATGAATATTATGCCGCTATGTTCCGTAAGAACAATTTTTAAAGTAGCAGACAGTTTGGCAACAACGTAAGTCGAGCCACATGTGTAAATAAAAACGAAAAGTGACTAGTGAGATCTAGTTTTAAGGTCGTAGACACATCCTGCTGTAAAATAACACTTCATTTGAATAAAATATAGAGAACTGGTCACATTTAATATAATACATTTTCAGGCGAAGAATTAAGCATTTACGCATGCGGAGTAAATTTTTTCACATTTGGCAAAACGTTACATCAAGTTTTAGCCACTCTGTGAAGCTATCTAAAGGTTTAATAACCTACCGATATTGATTTTTATCTCACGATCTTTCAATATTTATTAAGAGCCTGTGAAGTACTGGTGTCAAATGAGTTGTTTAATTTATCGGTTGTGCAACAATAAGCATCCAATTGATAAAATAAAAAGACAATATCAAATAACTGTACAACCATAACTTTTCGGTTGTAGGTAATGAGAAAAATCGATCAGAGAACACTTCATCCAACGGCCTTTGTAAAGGAAACATCCCGCAAAATGGTTTGTTATTATTTATAAGGACGAAAGGCAAATCTATTCTGTATTTCGAACACGTATCCGGGAGGTAATGGACTGATGGGAAGTGATTCTTTTGTTTTTCTTGCGTCCGCCCTGTAGGGGCACTAAGATATGCAACTGCATTGGTGCTATTGCAAAAGAGATTTTGTTCTACGCTCACTAAAACAAAAAGTGTTAACACCATGAACACTTGACCGATTGCTAACAGATACTCCGATATTTCCATACCTTTGGCACATTTTCATTGAAATTTCATTCTTATGCCAGCTTATTTCCATTATTTTAAGTACATAAAAGAGCCATTCCTACAGATGAAGAATGGTTTGAATACATTATGGTTATTCGCTGTGTATAAAGTTAATAGAAATTTTCAGGTGGTGACAGCAGCACAGGAATGTCCAGAAGTTGTGTACGTGCAGTTTTGGTTCAAAAATGGTTCAAATGGCTCTGAGCACTACGGGACTTAATTGCTGAGGTAATCAGTCCCCTAGAACTTAGAACTACTTAAACCAAACTAACCTAAGGACCTCACACAGATCCATGCCCGAGGCAGGATTCGAACCTGCGACCGTAACGATCGCGCGGTTCCAGACTGTAGCGCCTAGAACCGCCCGGCCACTCCGGCCGGCACATGCAGTTTTCGATTTCGACAACGGTTGAATTGTTGGCATGCCGAACATGGGGAGCATCGTATTGACAAATCATAATAACAGGTGGGTGCAGTGATGCAAACAATTGTGTCAGGATGAATTCACAGGAACAGCACGATAGGAGGGTAGCCACTAGTCCTTACAGATAGACTACAGTTCGAGTTGATCTTTGGAGTGTTCCACAGGCTCTGGTGAAGATACGGATGAAAACAGCTACATCTAGATAACAGTCCGCATGTCATCTCATTGCGTGTGGCGTTGGTTACTTCTGGTTACACTGACTGAATCCCCGCCCATATTCCACTCTCGAATTTCTTACTTTGTTATAGACAACCATATAATCTGCGAACAACCTTTGAGAGCATCCGATGCTATCTATTAGATCATTTATACATATTGTCAACAATAGCACTCATTTCACAATTTCTGTGGATTTTGTTCCGTTAAGGGCGACATGTTAAGTTCCATACGCAAGAACGCTCTTGCATCCAGTCGCAATTATGGTCTGGTACTCGATAAACTTTTTTTTTTTTTCACTAGACGGCAGTGCGGCACGGCGTAAAGTGCCGTTGGCTACAGCACTGTGGATCGCATGGAGGAACATAACGAACTGAGTTTTGCAAGATCTCTGTTTGCGAAACCCATGTTGATTTGAGAATAATTTCGTTCTCCGAAAAGGCATAATTCTTGAGCATAAAACATATTCCATAATTCCGCAACAGACTGATCTCAACAATATATGAAAAATAGGTCAATAATTGTGTGCATTTGTTCTACGGTCCTTCCTGAAAGCGGAATGACCCGAGCAATCTTCCAGTCCTGTGAACCCTGCTTTGCTCCAGCGACCAACGAGAAACTGCTCTTAAAAGGGACGCAAGTTCTTTCGCTTGAATTAGAATTCTTTAAGTGTCTCATCTGGTACTGATGCCTTCCCACTAGCAAGGGGTTGTAGTTCCTTTCCTGTTCCGCGATCGGTTACCTCTATATCTGCGGTGTCGACGTTCGTGCGATGATTGAAAGGAAGGACTGTGTGACGATCTTCCTCGAAGAAACAGTTTCGGAACGTCGAATTCAGTTCTCTTTAATCTTCCTTTTCGGTACCGGGATGACCTCTGAGTGAATGAATAGATAGTCTCTGAACGTTTACTGAATTTGCAAACGACAAAAACCTGCAAGAAGACGTCAACAGCTCCGTCGTGAGCAGTGGAATCGGCGATTTATTTCACAAGAAGGCTTTATTTTAATACTCTACAAACTCTGCATTCACCGTAGACTCTGCTCTCTTGTGGGGGCCTCAAAGTGACTGCTAGGAGAAGCGGAGATGTAATGTTAAATTGTGACAACTCACCTCAAAATCTGTTGTTCACAAGACTGATTTATTCACTAATACAAAAAATGGAACGCTTTGTATAGTCGTCCTACATAAAAAAGGCTGTAAAAGCTTCCTGACATATTATAACATAAAAATTATCCCTTAAGGAACAAATTCTTCTAAAGAGCAACAGACTGAAAAAGGTAAAACTTAATTAACAACTGTCCACTTCTTGAGTGTCAGAGGATCAAAACAGGTACCAGAGGAGGTGCATGTGCCATTCATACTTTGATGTACGCGAGAATTCAACCATCGTAGTCTAGCTGGTTTAATGCTCTCCAAAACCTGGAGAGTGCTAGAGAGTACCATTGGAGTACATCTAGGTGGACTAGCGGAATCTACTACCAACACGTACAAGGAAAGAAAAATGAAAAAGTCATTTACTGACACAACTTTTGCGCTGCTTCTCGTGTAGCACACCAATAACATGCGTATTCAGAGCATGTGGTCAAGTGAAACTCACACTGCAAAATTATTATAAACTGCACATGCATGTGGGATTCAATAAGCTCAGGTGAAAAGGATCTATTGATTTAACATAACCATAAGAAGATATAGCTGGGCTGGATTACATGTGGTTGGCTGATGGCCGAAAATCAATTTTAAAACAAAGGAAACCCTCCTAAAAACATGAAAAATCGAATAGTCGCGTATGTCAAGAATGCAGAAACACTTTGCAAGTAATACCTCACATCTTTACACTACAAAGAGCACCACAAGACTACAAGTCTAACGGCCATTCTCTCAAGGCAATGTGAGACCTAATGAAGTGCATTATGTGAATTTACCATATGAAAAACTGAGGAACAACAAAACTCATGATAGGTATAAATTGTCTCCCCAGTGACTGTTCTAAGTTAATCGCAAACACAAACCGAATAAATCCAACGGAACGGTTTGCTTATAATGCCAGAGTAATGCTTGGAGAGCCCATCTGTCACTTACCAAGCCTCATGGGAGAGTGCTGAGTTCCTTGCTCGGAGTGTGCGCTCATCCCGAGCGAGTGGAAGCGGAAATGACCGTTGCCAAACTAGGTACCCGTACCCAGCGAAACGGCAGATCTGCCCTCTGTCACTGACCAGCGTCTCTGATTTTAGCTCAAAACGGATAAAAGTTAGGTTGACACAACAAGGCTACGTCTCTACGGAGAGAGTATGTTGGGAATTACTCGTATTCTCCCGGTTATACATACCTACATACAAGCACAACAATAAACGGTGGAGGAGAGCGGACTGCGTAAAAAAAAAAAAAAAAAAAAAAAAACTTAGGTCCACTCTCCATAACCGAAGATTTGTGATTGATGAGCCAGTGATGCTTCAGACAAAAAGAATACAGTTCACTCCACTCAGCACATTAAGGCACAACCTGCACTTACGTCTTATGAAAGCGAGCCGTATTGACGTCTTTTAACTTAAGAGGCAGATGTCACCACGAAGCAATGGGAACAGATTACTGGATGCTGGGTAGAGATTTCGAGCTGCCATGCTACCATAGCACCATAGACAAGAGAGAGGCTTGAGACCAGAGTCAACTGAAAGATTATGAGGTGTTCAATGATAAGTTTCGTATATGTTTGTAACGGTTGGACGGACGTCAACGCAATTGTGGAGAAAATGGAGCTACTGGACGTAACTCTACAGTACTGATTCGGTAACTGTTTGAAGTGCGTATGCCATCAAGTGGTAAGAATGATAAATCCTGCTGTCATAACGTTTATGTCCAGGGTAGCTAACGTGATACACCAGCAGGAAAAAACAAGATCTCACACTGCAGTTGACATCACAGAAATAAGAACGTACGCATGCTTGATTGTCCTCACCAGTCCTCTGTTCTGTCCTCTGCAGAGCATGTCGGGGATGAGACGGGAAGGCGTGTATTACATATCGAGACAGCAATGCAGCAAAGCTCAGAAGACATGTACGTGCAGCAATTAGGACTTCGAGAAAAGCTGAATTATTGGCACGCTGAACATGGTAGCATGATATCGACAGATCACAGGAATGGTAGGGTGCAATGACTGCAAAATGAATGGTGACTACCTGCATTCTGAAGAAGTGTCGCCAAGGATTATTGCGGAAGGACTGCACTGCGAGGGATCTTTATGTACTGATACGGTACGTGTTACAAGCGTCGCAAGAAACAGTTTAACAGTTTCGGAGTGTGACCGTGAGAACAAAATGACATTCGGAGACTGTGTGCTTCCATGCCACAAAGAGTGTAGAAGTTAATGCGGACCAGTTGGCGTCACAACTAATACCGAATTCTGAGAATGAGTATCAGCTTCAAATGCAACATCCCCAGAATGGTAGTAAAATTTCACATTCATGGTTTACATATTCTAATTTCTTCCCCTATCTCCCCACAACAGAAATAATTCAGACATATCCACAAGATACGGATGTTATATATACAGGAGAGGTGCGGGGACTGAGTCCAATAAGTGTACAGCGTCCTTTTAAAGTTTGTATTAATTTCCCAAGAAACGAAACAAAAATTCAAAACACAGTAAAATTTAACCATTCCCTTGAACCAGCAGTCACATCTTTACCACCACAGTTTGTGTTTATATTTACAACAATTAACTTGAATTAATCTTATAATTTTCTCAGGTCAAATAGACCACTGCTTCAGTGCAATCAACCCAAGTGGACGCCTTAGTGGTATACAATGTGACGCTCCACAGACGTTGCTGGAACCACGCGACACAAGTAATAGTCGTTATATCAAATAGCCTCATCTCTAATGGACACTGCTGGGTGACAATTATTGAACTATATGAAATAAAATCGTCACCACTTCTGAACGGTTGAACCGCATAGTTGGCCGCGGAGTATGATGGGGATTAGTACGCGTAGTGTGCTTTGGTTTAGCGACGAAGCACACTTTCATCGGAATGGGTTCGTCAATAATAAAACTGCCGCATCCGCGGGACTGAGAACACGCATTTCGCAATCTATAAGACTGTTTATCTTCAACTGGTGACTGTGTGGTGTGCAATGGCAAGTCATTGAATAATCGGTGCGATATTCGTTGATGGCAGGGTAACTATCGAACGGTACGTGAAGGTTATGGAAGACGATTTCGTCTCCATTATCCAATATGACCCTCATTTCGACAAGATGTGGTTGATGCAAGACAAAACTCGAATCCATAGAAGGTGGGCGAGTATTTGATGATCTGGAGGAGCACTTTGGGGACCGCATTCTTGTTCCAGGTTACCCGGGGGCCAATGGCATGGGCCTTGATTGGCCAACATATTCTCCGGGTCTGAACACATGCTCCTCCTTTTTGTGGGGCTATATCAAAGACAAGGTGTAGAGCAATAACCCCAAAACCATTCCTGAGCTGAAAACAGCCATTCAATAGGTCATCTGTAACATCGATGTTACGAAACTTCAGCGGGTCTGCGCCACATAATAGCTAGTGATGGCAGGCGTAACGAACATGTCATAATCAAAATCCGAATATATGTAGTGATACATGTTGAATATAGTTTATGCACGCTGTAGTTCGTAATTAATTTACGTTTTTTTTTCATGTAGTTCAATAATTGTCACCCTATACATTAAAACCTTACCACAGAAATTTTCAATAACAACTCCATTCGATCTTCCCCTTTAACATCCGCACCTTCAAACTATGAAATTAAAGGCCAACAGTTCAGAATTGCTGTGTAGCACTGTAAAGCTGAATTCCAGCCGATAATCAGGAACTAATAAATTCACCAACAATCTAAGACCTGAGCTATACTAACGGTGACAACGTTCATCAAACAACACATACTTAAGAAGAAATAGCAGCGCTAGATATCGGCGCCTAGGCGGATTTCTCAAAATCCACTTCCAGCACAGTGGCAAAATGTTCGACATGAGAACCAATAAAAGATCAGGTGAAATCACTCAGTTTTACAACAAATACTGATGTGAGGTTGATGCGAGGTTATCTACACCCATATACTCGTGCTTGCGTGCGCAAATGTAGGCGGGCGGCAAAGCGCCCCTTAACGCCACAGCAATAGCGCGCTCTCGCCACAACGAATTAGAGTAGTACAAAAACGTTCCGAGGTTATTCCCATTGAAAGCTCTGACAACGAACACTGACGTACGTCATTAATGATAACCTGATTCTGAATAAAAATTACGTACGGTGGCTTCACGTCGATTAGAATCATCTGACGAAGCCAGGCAAGGTATGACAAACAGAAGTAGTTATCCCCAAAAACCTCATATGTACCGTTTCCACTGCCTGTATCCTTCAATTGTGTAGTATCGTAGCCAGATATAAACGGTTAACACCATTATATCCATCGGCTAAAGCATCATCGGATTTCAGCTGGATAAAATACTTCCAACACACTGGAAGCAACATCCTTCAGCCAACACCTCCTTTTAATAGCCGTAAGCCATGTCGTAAAATCGCTGCTACTGACTGCCCATGTGTTTGACAGCTCGCTCCAAATGACTCCGTACCTCTCCCTCTCTCCTCCCGCCGCGGCCTCACAACGACGCTCGCGTCGGACCAGCTCGCACAATGTGAAGCTGTACCAGATCCCCGACACAAGCTCATGGCTACAGACATGACACATCATTGCATTTTAGAGTCCTCGCCCGTCAGAACATTGCTGGGGATGGCGAGAAGTCACGTCCCCGTTGTTCCTGATCCTCACTGCGTGGCCGAGAGACTGAATTTTCAATAAAGTCTTCTCCTTGTGTCAGGTGGCGTTAAAAGTACTCTGTACGTATTTTTCTGTAGGTACCTCCAAGACTGCAGAAGACAACCGCGCAATTAGAGATGTTTAAATAGGCACAAGTATCAGCAGGTAGAGCATCTCTCCAGTTATAATTCGCGTTATGGGTGCTCAGAGTGGCCACCGTTTGTGACGTGCCAAATGTCAATATGGGCAGTGAAGCACGTTCGTACGTTTCATCGAAATCGCCAGTAACTGCAGCGTGCATTGCAGATCTGTTCATTGAGTTGCCTATATGCAGGCGCCACGTAATTTGATACGACAGTACAGAACAAATGATTTACGAGGTGCATTCAAGTTCTAAGGCCTCCGATTTTTTTTTCTAATTAACTACTCACCCGAAATCGATGAAACTGGCGTTACTTCTCGACGTAATCGCCCTGCAGACGTATACATTTTTCACAACGCTGACGCCATGATTCCATAGCAGCGGCGAAGGCTTCTTTTGGAGCCTGTTTTGACCACTGGAAAATGGCTGAGGTAATAGCAGCACGGCTTATGAATGTGCGGCCACGGAGAGTGTCTTTCACTGTTGGAAAAAGCCAAAAGTCACTAGGAGCCAGGTCAGGTGAGTAGGGAGCATGAGGAATCACTTCAAAGTTGTTATCACGAAGAAACTGTTGCGTAACGTTAGCTCGATGTGCGGGTGCGTTGTCTTGGTGAAACAGCACACGCGCAGCCCTTCCCGGACGTTTCTGTTGCACTGCAGGAAGTAATTTGTTCTTCAAAACGTTTTCGTAGGATGCACCTGTTACCATAGTTCCCCTTGGAACGCAATGGGTAAGGATTACGCCCTCGCTGTCCCAGAACATGGACACCATCATTTTTTCAGCATTGGCGGTTAACCGAAATTATTTTGGTGGCGTTGAATCTGTGTGCTTCCATTGAGCTGACTGGCGCTTTGTTTCTGGATTGAAAAATGGCATCCACGTCTCATCCATTGTCACAACCGACGATAAAAATGCGTTATTCATGCTGTCGTTGCACGTCAACATTGCTTGGCAATATGCCACACAGGCAGCCATGTGGTCGTCCGTCAGCATTCGTGGCACCCACCTGGATGACACTTTTCGCATTTTCAGGTCGTCATGCTGGATTGTGTGCACAGAACCCACAGAAATGCCAACTGTGGAGGCGATCTGTTCAACAGTCATTCGGCGATCCCCCAAAACAATTCTCTCCACTTTCTCGATCAAGTCGTCAGACCAGCTTGTGCGAGCCCGAGGTTGTTTCGGTTTGTTGTGACTCGATGTTCTGCCTTCATTAAACTGTCGCACCCACGAACGCACTTTCGACACATCCATAACTCCATCACCACATGTCTCCTTCAACTGTCGATGAATTTCAATTGGTTTCACACCACGCAAATTCAGAAAACGAATGATTGCACGCTGTTCAAGTAAGGAAAACGTCGCCATTTTAAGTATTTAAAACAGTTCTCATTCTCGCCGCTGGCGGTAAAATTCCATCTGCCGTACGGTGCTGCCATCTCTGGGACATATTGACAATGAACGCGGCCTCATTTTAAAACAATGCGCATGTTTCTATCTCTTTCCAGTCTGGAGAAAAAAAATCGGAGGCCTTAGAACTTGAATGCACCTCATATTAACATGTGCTCACAGGGTTTGTCTCGCAGTGCAATTAGGCCATGACGCAGTACAGTGAATATGTGTTACATTGCAGCCGTCTTCTGAAACCCTGGAGGTACATGTGAATAACCCTGTATTGATTCATTGGGTAGTTACAATTCCAGTATAGCTACTCTTGGGGATACAGTATGGGTTGTAACTGTCGTATGGCAGCTCAACTTGGTGGATATGTTAATACGTTAATGCAGAACTAAACTACGCTGGAAAAAGTTATGGCCACCAGATGCAACCCTGGCGCAGTACACTGTTGTTTACGGTATGTATGAGGGATTAGTGAAACTGTTTTGTGTGAACAGCGGCAATTACAGTGCTGCATTGAGAGAGCTAAGCCGACTGAAAGATTTGAGGATAGTTTTGGTGGCATTAAATGGTTTAAAGAAGATGACAATTAAATTCGAAAAGACGGGCGAGCTTGGTGTGGGATCTGGAAGACGGAGGCGTGGTATTCCAGTACCGTTATTGGCGAGGTATCTGTTTCTGTTATCCGCGCACCACTTTCTTCGGATAGTGCTCGTGCGCTATCACAAGAATTGTCCATCTCATGGTCAACAGTACGGGAAATGTTGCGGTCTCTATTGCTTTGGTACACTTACAGGAGCCAGGGAGCAGAGAAACTTAAATCTCGTGATCCGTAGCAACGTTCTGAATTTGCCCTGCCGTTTTTGGCACGGATCGAAGTTTATGACATGTGGTCAGGCAACATTCTATGGAGTGACGAGGTACATTTTACACTATGATGCGCAGTGAATACACGGAACAGCTGAACTTTGTGTATCATTAACCAGCCCGTTGTACTAGAAGAGCCGTTGCAATCGTCGTTTGTGACTGTGTGGTGTCGGTTCACAAGCTTCGTTATTCTCGGCACGATCTTCTTTGAAGAGAGAACACCCAAGGGACCTGGGCCGACGTCTGCACATTATCAAAACATGCTTGTAGAGCATGTGATTCCTGCTTTGGAAGAGCGTATCAGTGCGGATGCCACTGCTTTCTTGCAAGATAGGACAACACCTCATGTCGTTCGCCCAGCGAAAGGTCTGCTTAATGTAACCTTCAACGAACATTTTTTCTCCCGAGAAGCTCTTCAGATACATGTCTTGCAAGCTCATGTGATGTGAATCTATGTTACTTTTTGCTGTGTGAATATCTGAAAGAACGAATTTACCAGAGACAAAGTCAGTCTCTAATTGATCTGAAGGCTTGTATACAGGAACAGGTTGCTAAGATTTCACCGGAACTGCAGCGAGCAACAGCTGATCGCATCTCGTCGACAGCTCCAGTGCCCATACAGAACAAATTGTGTAAGTCGTGGTTAAAAAAATTAACATTACAATTTGCTAACGTGTTTGACCTTTTCCGCCATTACATACGACAACATTTATATGCGTCTTTCGTGCATTTATAGCGCTAGATTTGCGCCTGGTGGAAAAAATTTGAACTAATTGTTTTCCAGTGCAGATCGTTTTGCTTTAACGCATTAGCGTATTAGCGTACGATAATGGCAGCCCACACTGGACCTTCCTCAGTAGATGCCGTTGACTTCAAATAAAATGCTTTTTGTGAGATGCACTTAAATTATAACTACCCGGTTTAAGTAATTCCGAAATCCTATCCGTCCTGATCCTACAGTTACTTGTATTGGGAACTCATCTACATGCTTCATTGGTCCCCTATGCTCTTTACCACCCTATTTGTTATTTTTGCGAATGCTGACAATAACTGCTGTGCCTTTCCAGTACCGGGGGCAGTGAATGGAAACGGCGCAACCATCAAAATCGCGAACACAACGGGGACCAGCCGAGAAACGGCCGTGCAATCAGCTGATTGAGTCCTCCAGACATTGTGGAGCCGCAAGAAGTAGCGGGAGCGTCTTGCCCCGCAGACAGGCCGTATATTTTGCGGTTCTTCTCGGGGCTGCAGCAGCTGCGATAACGGCGGCTGCCGTTCCCTCAAGTTCGCTGCCAGCCAAAGAGTGTGCGGGCTGCCACTGCTGTCTCTACTAGGTGCTCTTTTCTTTCGGTAGGGACGACTACCACTGTACAGTACTTATCAGGAATACTCTTACAAACTCTGGGGACGGATTCCTCACAACAAAAAACATTGTCGTTGTATCATACGTTAAAAATACTTACGTTCTGACTCTCTCCAGAAAATTTTAAGTTCATTGTTTTTCTAGGTGAAGTCTAATTAATGTTGGTATTCAGTTGATACTATCGACTCACAGCCAATATGAGTCGACAGTATCAACTGAATAAGAAAATTAATTAGACTTTACCTAGAAAAACAATGAACTTAAAATTTTATGGAGAGACTAAAAACGTAAGTGTGCAAATAGATTCTTACGTTCTACCAGCACGTCTTTTAGGTGCTGTCTACAAATAACTTTATTCGCAACACTGTTCAAGATTTGCAAAAAAAATTTACCTTTCCTATTTCCTGGTGATCAGGCGATCATAACAAAAGATTGGATATGAAGACTAGGATTAGCGTATTTATTATAAGAAAGTACAATATCTTACTAATTATGTGGATGAACTGCACATAGACGGAAAAAATGTCCAAAAGTTTAACAGTATTTGCATTATCTGCATCGACATACTCCCCGAACCGATGTAAGGTGCGTGTTGGATGGTACCACCACGTCATTTCCTTTCCTCAAAACTAGACATGATTGTTGTGGTGTCACCGCCAGACACCACACTTGCTAGGTGGTAGTTTTAAATCGGCCGCGGTCCATTAGTACATGTCGGACCCGCGTGTCGCCACTGTCAGTGATCGCAGACCGAGCGCCACCACAAGGCAGGTCTCGAGATACGGACTAGCACTCGCCCCAGTTGTTCGGACGACTTTGCTAGCGACTACACTGACGAAGCCTCGCTCCTTTGCCGAGCAGATAGTTAGAATAGCCTTCAGCTAAGTCCATGGCTACGACCTAGCAAGGCGCCATTAGCCTTACAAGCAATTGATACTTTTCGTATAAAGCATGTCTCATCAAGAACGATGTATACAACAAGGATGAATGAAAGTTAAGTATTCCAAAAGCTACGTACTTTTCTTTATAGCATTCATTACGTATCCTGTTTCAGACCTCACGCCATCCTTCGTGTGTTTATAGCGTGCATTGCGGTCCCCTCAAATCACACTGTGTCGGCACTTCTGTCGACACATCAATTGTCTTAACGGGATTGCCGCGATCGTTCTTTAAATAAAAATATGGCATTTCAGTCTGTGACCGCTATTTTTTATTTTCAATGACCGGTTTCGGGCTAGCTGTCCATCTTCATATCATATATTGCAGTTACTGAGCAACTTATCAGTACAGAACTATCGGTTCACTGTCATAACTAATTATGACAGTGAACTGATAATTCTGTACTGACAAGTTCCTCTGTAACTGCAATATATGATCTGAAGATGGGCAGCTAGCCCAAAACCGGTCATTGAAAATAAAAAATAGCGATCAAAGACTGAAATTCCATATTGTTATTTCCTTACCTGACCCACTCGCAAATAGAACCAGGATGAAATGATTATCTGCATGCTCCCGTGCGAGCCCTAATTTCTCTTAGCTTCGTAGTACTTACTAGAATTGTACGTTGTCGGATGTAGAATCTTCTTTAATCAGCTGCAAACTCCGGTTTTGTAAATTTTTTTAGTATTGTTCCTAGAACGTTGCCTTCCCTCTAGGGAAGCCCATTGGAGCTCCCAAGCATCTCCGTAACAATTGTGTGTTGTTGGAACCTACAGGTCACAAATTTAGCAGCCCACCTCTGAATTTCTTCGCAGTTTTCCTCTGATCTGGCCTGGTGCGTATCCCAAGCGCTGCAGTAGTACTCAAGAATAGATCCTACTAGTCTCCTCTGTGCGGTCTTTACAGATACATTACGTTTTCCTAAAATTCTCCCTATAAACCGGAGTCGAACATTCGCTTCCCTACTACAATCCATTCACGTTCGTTCCATTTCATATAGCTTTGAAATATTACGACTAGATAGTTAAACGAGATGACTATATCAAGCAGCACACTGCTAATGCTGTATTAGGACACTATGCATTTATTTTTCCTAATCGTTTGCATTACCTTCAATTTTTTCTACATTTAGAATTATCTGCCATTTATTACACCAACTAGAAATTTTGTCTGAGTCATCTTGTATCCTCCTACAGTCATTCAACTTCGACACCATACCGTACGCCACAGCGTCATCCGCAAACAGCCGCAGGTTGCTGCTCACCTTGTCTGCCACATCAGTTACGTCTATAGAGAAAAACAATGGTCCTATCCCATTTCCCTGGGGCACTCCTGACGACACCCTGATGAACACTCACTGTCATGGAGAGTGTTCGAGCCACTCAGGCATCTGGGAATTCGTTCCGCACACTACCTTCGTTAACAGTCTGCAGTGGGTCACCATGTCAAATGTTTTCGGAAACCTATGAATACGCAAATTGCTTCTGTTCCCGTCTGTCGTCCATCTTAGAAAGAGACCGAATTTCTAATTTAGAAATCAATAAAAGCATTAGCTATGGAAGCAAGGCCATGAGATTCTCAATTCAATCTTATGAAGCAGGATTGGGATGAATACAACAAGAACACATTAAAGTCGATACTACAGAGTACAGTATTGCATGAAGCGGAGTACTAGACAACTAGTCACAGATATATCAAACAAACTGAAAGTATTAGATGTGGATTTCTGCAGAAGATTAGCATGAATGCTAAGGAAAGATCGTATGAGGAACATCCAAGCGGCAGAGGTAATGCTAGTGGAAGACAGGAAATTTGAAGTGATTAATCGAAGAAGATGTAAGAAGAATAGAAGAAGCAAGGAGCTTGCCATGGGAAGTTGGGAGAAGGAGAGAAGACGACGGCCGGTGCCTACCTGGTTCCAAAATATGCAGGCGACAATGGGGAGATTTAGTGCAGAAGAAGAGAATACGTGAACAGATAGTATTGAGTTGTAACTGTACAATGCTGATTGTAACAGCTGCCGAGTGTCTCTTTATGTCTGCTTCAAACCTCTGTTTTGAGAAAAGTCGCAACAAATGAAAAACGGCTACCTTTGCACCTCTGTACGTACATCTATGTCCTTCATAACATCATGAAACGGATTGCGCTGACAATTACTGCTTAAATTCCTCTGTACACTCGGCAGGCACCAAGGTGCGTTTGAGGCTGTAATATATCCCTAGCCTCCTCACTCTTGAAATTATGTTAGATGTTTTTCGCTGGGTAACTGGCGTTTTCCTCATGCATCTGTCACGTCAGATTTTGCAGTTTTTTGTAGATTTTTCCAGAAGGTCAAGCAAACCCGAAACCATTTGTGGTGTCCTTCCACGTGTAAGTTCAATATGCCCTGTTCGCTCTACTTGTTACAGGTGCCACACACATAAGCAGTATTGTGAGTTCACACACAAGTATAAATAATATACAGGTACGAGGGTAATCCCAAAAGTATGGTCCCCTATACATAGACCTCTTTATTTCTACAACGATGGTTTACATCAGTTTACAGATTGAACTTTTAGCTATTTTTCTACATAATCACCATTTCTGTCGATGCATTTTTGCAGACGCTGTGGCAGTTTTTTTATGCCCATGTCATACCAGCTCACCGCCATGCTGTTAAGAAAGTTATGAACTTCTTCTTTCAAGTCGTCGTCGGAGCTGAATCCCTTTCTGGCCAAATGTTCATTTAACCTAGGGAGCTGTTGATAGCCACTAGGCGCAAAGCAAGACTATAGAGTGGGTGGGTGATTACGTTCCACAGAAACTGCTGCATGAGAGTAATGGTTTGCCGAGTGATGTGTGGGCGAGCGTTGTCATGGAGAATGTGTTCGCTCTAGCTCAACATTCGTCTTCTCCGGTTCTGCATTTCCCATTTGAGTTTTTTGAGAGTCTCACAGTATCTGTCAGCGTTAATTGTGGTCCGAGCGATTCAGCTCCGACGACGAGGTGAAAGAAGAGGTTCATAACTTTCTAAACAGCATGGCGGCGAGCTGGTATGACACGGGCATACAAAAACTGCCACAGCGTCTACAAAAATGCATCGACAGAAATGGTGATTATGTAGAAAAATAGCTAAGAGTTCAAGCTGTAAAGTGATGTAAACCATTGTAGAAGTAACCAGGTCTATTGACTTACAAAAAAATAGGAGACCTTACTTTAGGGTTTACCCTCATGTAACAAACGTACAGAATTTTGGGGGTATAAGAGCAGATATTGCCATCACTACCACCTTAATGTGTACCCACTTCGGTGTGTTAGTTAATTTTTCTCTGCGTCTAACAGGCTTCCCTCAAACACGTTAGGTAACATACGTCCGCACGGCCGTAACTGCACCACTAATCGAAGTATGCCTGTCACTATAGAAAACCCGTTTGGCATCGATGCATCCAAACTTCAACACCTGTCATCCTGTCTAGGGGAAAATTGTTCTGGCGTAACGAGAAAAACCGGACCGAAGTTGCAAAAAGCAAGACCAGAGAAGGCGGCGAGGAAACGGCGGCCATTGGTACGCGGAACTGGACCACCCGCGCCAAGTTCGCCCCCTGCAAGACGTTAATAAAAGTGACGCTCCTGGCAGCCCCAGCCTCGCAGATCGGCACCGAACCGCGGACGGTAGTTGTCAGTGACGTGTCAACATCCAGGAACTTTATGTATACCAAGAACTTAGCTGTTTTCATGTCGCCTCTCGCTAGCGACATTTGATGTATCTGCAAAGTACTGTCAACTGCTATCTAGAAATAAAACTACTAACATTTTCTGTTTCAAATTGTTGTATAGCATTCCGAGAACTGTATATCCCGTAGGTGCCCAGTTAGCGACGAGTGGGCAAGACACCACAAAAGTAAACATGAATGGCTTGATTGGAGGTACTAACCAAGCAAACTACATAAGAAAAACATTTAATAAATAATGAAAAGCTATTTAAAGCAGGTTGGAGTTATTCAGGATTCCAATCGTATTATTCCTCACTCTGTTGGCTGCAAAACCCAATTTTTCAACATAACCTCCGTTGAACGTGACTGTCTTATGCCACAATGGCTGCATGCCCGCATGGTACCAATTTATTGATCGATGTTGGAGGTAACGTCTTGCTGCATCAATAACCTCCACATCATCTCCGTACAGCTTCCCAGTAGTGCATCCTTCGTAAGTCGAGAAGTGCGAAATCCGGGCTGTAGGGTGGATGAGAAAGAACAGTCCAATGACGTTAGATGAACTCTTCTCGGCTGTGCAGACATCTATGAGGTCTTGAATTGTCATGGAGAAGGAGAAGTTCATCTTCATATTTAGGCGGCGCAAAGACTGTTCCACAAAATTACGGCAGTGCACCCGCATAGATTCAGCTTCTTCTTCTTCTAATATGTCGACTGTATAGCGTCCAGCCATCTTCAGAGTGAGCCGAGGCGATTGGCGCTCCAGCAGTTGCTCCGTCCATTTAAACCCGTGGACCGAACCACTGTGCGTGCGGCCACAGATACACAAGGCGCCAGAGACGTTGATCCGCGGCAAAGAGGTATGAAATAGGCGTGGAATTGGGATGGCTGCGCAGTCGATCCACACGGTAATATCGATGTATGTCTGCGAGCTCCTCGGTCGTGACGTATTTGTGATTTAATTACAGAAATTACCGGATTACGTGATTTGTCCAAGCTGAAGCCGCTGTCTCTATTAATGAAATTCGTTGCCAACCGAATTTCAATTGCTTCTCTCACTACAGAGTCCCAGAAAGATGAACTCAAAGATAGAATTTCGACGTTACCGTACACTTTAGAGTGCCGAGTATCAATACAGTGCTCCGCCACCGCAGATTTATTATGTTGTAACAGCTGGGTGTACCTGCGATGCTCTGTGCATCTCTCCTGGACTGTACGTGCCATGTGTCCGATGTATGAACGGCCGCAGTCACGGGGGATCCTGTAAACCACACTCGGCACTCTACAGTGTACGGTAACGTCGAAATTCTAGCTTTGACTTCATCTTTCTGGGATTCTGTAGTGAGAGAAGTAATTGAAATTCGGTTGGCAACGAATTTCATTAACAGAGATAGCGGCTTCAGCTTGGACAAATCATGTAATCCGGTAATTTCTGTAATTATATCACAAAGACGTCACGACCGAGCAGCTCGCAGAGATACATCGATATCACCGTGTGGATCGTCTGCGCAGCCATAGATCTAATTCCATCCATATGTCATACCTCTTTGCCGCCAATCAACGTCTCTGGCGCCTTCTCTATCTGTGGCCGCATGCGCAGTGGTTCGGCCCGCGGGTTTAAAAGGACGGAGCTAATGCTGGAGCGTCAGTTATCTCGGCTCACTCTGAAGGTGGCTGGACGGCATTCGGCCGAAATATTAGAAGAAAAAGTTGAATTTATGCTGCTGCATGCCCGAAATTTTATGGAACAAGGAGAAGTTCATTTTTCATTTTTATGGTGACGATGATGATGATGTTTGGTTTATGGGTGCTCAATTGCACGGTCATTAGTGCTCGTGCAGAGTCGCAATTATTACACAGTCCAATTTATTTTTACAATCCAATCTAGGCACTCTCACAAATGATGATGTTGATGATGATGAAATGATGAGGACAACAGAAACACCCAGTCCCCGGGCAGAGAAAATCCCCACCCGGTAGAGAATCGAACCCAGGTCCCCGTGGCCCAGAGGCAGCAACGCAAGCCCCTAGACCACGAGCTGCGTACATTTACGGTGACGAATACATAGTAGGAGTCATATCTGCGTGCTGCCTCCGGCACGCGGGATATCGGTCTGTGCGACGACAACAGAGACCTTGCCCAACGACTCACCGTGCTTTTGTTCACAGCCGGGTCTCAGCAAGCAATTAGCAAGCGCCTACGAATATCTGTGATACTCTGGTTTTCCACCAAGAGAAACTCAGTGACAGTCCTCTGCTTAGAACGCACCTGCGTTACAAATGCCATTTTGAAGTCTACTTATAGCGCTGCCACTTATCGATACTTCATTGAACTATGGAATCTGAAGCGGGAATATTACACGATGTCCTACAACGGATTCCGCTTTTTTTAAAATCAAAACTGAGCAAGAAAAACAAGGTGTTCCATTACTTACTGAACATCCCTAGTATTACTAACAGCTGCAATCAATGGTCTACGTATGATGTAGATGCTTACATAATGTTCGGTACACTGTCATCAATTACTATTATAAATATCTGTACTTATTAACCTAACACCCTGTGTGTCATTTAGCTTCATACATATCAAACTAGCGCATTAAACCTTAGCAAAGTTAAATGATGACAAGCCTACGTCAGTAACTCTCACATATACTTCCTCCATCTGTAATAGAATCTCGGCGCTACCAGTGCAGTAAATATTCAAAAGAAGTCAGATTGTGGCAACTTTCATGAATTACACTTTCGTTCAAATATAACTTTCCTTTATTTCATGTAAAAGACACACAGTTACAACCTATGTAATCAGTAAGAAAAGAAAAACTTAGTACTAATTCTAAACAGGGAACGAACGAGGAAGATCATTCCCATCGAAAACAAGCTTTTACTAGAGAAGAGGACGCTAACTTATAGAGTTTAACAAAACGCATGCATTTACTAGGAGGCAACATAGAATCAACCCAACCCATGTTACGAACATAACGGCAGAGACACGACTAAAATGCTCAACGCGGTAATAACTCACAATGAGAGTTTTGAATCTGTACGTATAACAAGCAATAACGAAAATCAAGGAAAGAGTTCAGGAGTGAGATTAAAATTCAGGGTGGAAAATGTCAGTGATAGGAGTCGCTAATGCCATCAGTATCCTCAGTGGAAGTAAGGAAGATTTTCAAGATTTGGAGAACTAGACGAACAGCTTAAGAAGTACACAACATGCACTGAGAATAAACCAGAGAGCAACTATGTTAAGAGATATTAGAAATGACAACAGCGATAACATTGACACCGTTATCAGGAACCACAAGTAAACGAAATGAAGCGATTCTGCTACCTCGGAAGCAAAATCACACGTAACGGATGATGCAAAGGAAAGATAAAAAATGAAACCCGCATGGGGAAGAAGGAATTCCTTGTCAAAACATGTCTACTAGGATCAAACATGGCCGTAACCAAAGAGAGAATTTATGAGAATGTGGATCTGGAGCCAGCATTGTATGGTAGTGAATCACTGACCATGAGAACACCCGGATAGAAGAAAATCAAAGAGATTAAAGTGTGGTGCTCTAGAAAGTTGTTGAAAATTAGATGGACTGTTAAGAAAAGAAACTGGGTGGTTGGTGAAAAAATTGACAGCAGAGGAATGTGTGGAAAACAATGAATAAAATAAGGGATAGAATTGCATTAGAGAGCTACTGCTGTGGTACTAGAGAGAGCTACGAAGGGTAAAAACTGTAAGGGAAGACACAACAAATAATTGAGAATGCAGGATGCAAGTGATACGCTGAGACGAAGAGGTTGACACAAGAGAGGAATTAGTGACGGGCCTCATCAAACCAGTTACCCTGATGAATGTCATCATTTTAGTGATATGGAATGCTCAGTTTAGGGCTGAACAGAATTTTGTATGCATCCTTTTGTTGTATCTGTTTCTCGCTTTATCACGCAGTGCAATTACATGGTTCACATGAAAACACTGCAATATATTGCAGGAGCATACACTGTAACTACCTGAATACTGTTGAGAAAGTCCTGCAGTATGCACACATAGAAACATGTCCAAGAAGGAGAGAACTTGGTCGCTCCCAAAGGGGCAGTTGCCTAGACGGCTTCTGTGGAAGACGCGAACCATTAAGATAAGGGAGCATCTGTTCCATGGGCACTGAAACTTTACAACGCTGCGGCACCGGGACATGTGCTGTTACAGATTGCAGCACACACAGAAACAATCTGTCCCGACATCCGTTTCACTAACCTGGTTATCCATATCTCGTCAAACCAGTGATATTTTGAATGAATTTATGTTTAATACTGTCAAGAAGAGACCTCTTACAGTGTCTGTCGATAGTTCACTAATATCGTCATTAACATTGAAATATCCCTCCATCACTTTCATTATGTTTCTTAAGATCTGTTACCAAGAACGTACAAAGCTACAATTAATCACTTGGCAAATACGTCATTACATGATCTTCACTTACAAGCTTGATAATATGTTTTCTTGTACTGATTTAGAACTCGAAGCAACAGCAATAGAATGTGCGAATAAGTTGTAATCAGACATTAAAAAACACTCAAGAAATTTGACGTTATTTCTACGAAGATGTACGCATCATTCGTTAAACAACCGGTTATAACAAATAATTCAGTGAGCGACATACATGAACTTTTTAAAAATATGAACAAATCCTTGCTATTAAAAATACACAATCTGTCACCAGTGACCTACGATTTACCAAACGTAAATAAAATCGAACAATTTTCTGAATGTTAACTAACTTTTTTGCAACAGGATATCTAAGTACAACTTCAGCATAGCCCATGCTGAATAATAAAATGACAAAATCATAAGCATATACCCATAGCAATTTAACCTTACGAAACTTGCGCTGCCAAATCTTGTTTCTCATCAACCGAAAAGGCATTAAAAACTATAATATTTACGTTACCAAACGGTCACCCGGTTCCAATTGATACCTCAAAACTTTCAGTGGCAACAAAAACTTGATTTTCAGTGCTTGATATAATTACAGACTGAATTTAAAATGCTGTCATAATGTACTCATTAAGAGGTATAATCTTACGTGAAAAGCTTAACATAACAATTCAAATACTAAAGGTGGAAACTATGTATGTATCTCGAGGAACCACAAATTACACTATATTCATCCAGTATTTGAGAAAGAAGGTACTTAGCGACTTTCAACAAACTTTAAATTTTCTTTTAAGTCTTCTCGAAACTTTCCCTTGCTGATACCCCGCCCCCTAACACACACCCACACCCAACCATCTACGCACCCACCTATGTACCCAACCACCCACCCATCCACCCACCCGCACACACACGCACACGCACACACACCCACAGAGAGAAACACATAATACTAAAATGAAAACAGTTCACCGCTTACTAGTTTTTCACCGTTCTTTCACTAAAATCTCACTATCAGAATCCTGTTGTGAAATATGAAATGGGTATTGTACTTAGTTTTCTTATGTACAATTTTCGCTTTCCAACCTTCGTTAGTTTACTCGAATATATTAATGGAAAAATTGAATGTACTTGTACTTTGTAACGTACCCAAAATGTAACTTACCAAATTGTGACCACAATATCTTGACGGAATTGTGTTCTTAAATTAGAATTTCAAGACTTTACTTCTATAGCTTCCAATACCTCAAAATATTTTATGTGAAAATTCTTGAAGCTTTTTAAGTAAACAAACGTTATTAACACTCTGTATCCGTAATTCTCATGTCTACATATTTATTTCTCAATACAGTCACCCTGAAGATCAACACAATTCTGCCAATGAGAGACCAGTTTCTTGATACCGTCACTGTAGAATGATTGAATCTGTTGACGGAGCCAGAGCATCAGCTCTGTCTTTACCACCTTGTCACTATCTAAGCAGAGTCCTCGAAGGTATTGTCTGAGTTTTGCTATTACAAGAAAATCGTATGAGGCCAAGTTTCTGCTGTATCGAGGATGACCGTTGACAGTGGGCCCAAGGCGTATATTTGCTAGAGATGTCGCAGCGGTGTAATATGGTCTTGATTGTCATGCTGAAAGAGAGGGTGCTACATGTGTGGCCGAACTCTTAGAGTTCGAAACTCGATTACAGTATGCAGTTTCTCACTCATCGAAATATACAAGCGCCAAAGGAACTGGTACCGGCATGCGTATTCAAATATAGAGAAATGACAGCAGGCAGAATACGGCGCTGCGGTCGGTAACGCCTGTACAAGACAACAAGGGTCTGGTACAGTTATTAGACCGGTTATCAAGATTTAAGTGGTGTTATAGTCGGCGCACGAGCGTTCGGATATAGCATCTCCGAGGTAGGTATGAAGTGGAAATTTTCCGGTACTAGAATTTCACATGTATACCGCGAAAATCGGGAATCCGGTAAAGCATCTAATATCCTACATCACTGCGGTCGGTAAAAGATCCTGCAAGAACGAGACCAACGACGACTGAAGAGGATCGTTCATCGTGACAGAAGTGCAGCTCTTCCGCAAATATCTGCAGATTTCAGCGCTGCGCCATCAGCAAGTGTCAGCTTGCGAACCATTCGACGAAACATCATCGATATGGGTTTTCGGAGCCGAAGGCCTACTCGTGTACCCTCGATGACTGCACGACACAAAGCTTTGCCCCCCGCCTGGGCCTGCCAACTCCGACGTTGGGCTGTTGATGACAGGTAACATGTGGCCTCGTCGGACGAGTCTCGTTTCAAATTGTATCAAGCGGATGGACATGTAGCGGTATGGAGACAACCTCATTAATCCATGGACCCTGCATGTCAGCATGGGATTGTTCAAGGTGCTGGAGGCTCTGTAACGGTGTGGAGCGTGTGCAGTTGGAGTGATATGGGACCCCTGATACGTCTAGATACGACTTCGACTAATGACACGTACGTAAGCATCCTGTCTGATCACCTGCATAGATTCATATCCATTATGCATTCCGATGGACTTGGGCAATTCCAGCAGGACGATGCGACTCCCCACACGTCCAGAATACAGAGTTGCTCCAGGAACACTTACGTGAGCTTAAACTCTTCCGATGGCCACCAGACTCTCAGACATGAACATTATTCAGCTTATCTGCGATGCCTTGCAAATTGCTGTTAAGAAGAGATAGTACTCTTATGAATCTGTAGAGAGCCATGGAGGATTCATAGTGTCAATTCCCTCCAGCACTACTTCAAACATTGGGCGAGTCCACATCACGTCGTGTTGCGGTACTTCTGCGTGCTCGTGGGGCCCAACACGATAGTAGGCAGTTGTACCAGTTTATTTGGCACCGCAGTGTAGTTACGCCACACACTGTCACGTTACACGCTAAAATTCAGAGCTCGTTAGTGGCACAGGACTGCTAATATAAAGAATAATGATGCAGAATGTTAATAACGTTTGTTTTATTTAAAAACCTTTAAGGGTTTTCCTATAAAAAGTCGGAAGTATTACTTTTCAGCACGCTCTCGCTCAGTTGGTACGATCATCCCTCAAAAAATTAGTTTGACACTATGCACTGCTGTTTTGCATGAATGTATAAAGAGGTTACTAGTTTCTGGTTTACGTGTCTAGTTTTGACTTTTTCATTAGCCTGTGGGTGAGTAATTGGAGACTAACGAAAGCAGACTACTCCATTACACACACACACACACACACACACACACACACACACAAAGAACGGAGCACCACGAAGGAAATATCCGAATGGAATATGTAACATGTAATGTACACATGCAGACAAATGATTGTTACATCAGAAAAATTTGGATTATTTATTCAAGAGAAGGACCTTCACAAATTGAACAAGTCAGTAACGCCTTGGTCCTTATGGAATCTATGGAAACAGTAATTTGGATAGCCATTGTTGGATTGAGTAGTTGGATCATCCTCCTGGGGGATGTCATGCCATACGTTGCACAATTGGCAGGTTAGATTGTCAAAAATCCCGAACTGGTTGTGGGGCTTTGCCCATAATGATCTAAGCATTCTCAGTTGGGGAGAGACACGACGATGTTGCTGCCAAAGGTAGGTATAAGCAAGTACAAAGACTGCAGTAGAAACTCTCGCCATGTTGCGTGGGCATTATCTTGCTGAAAGGTATTGTACTATCGCGAAATAGGGGAGATAGCGTCACAGACATGATACGTGAATTGGAGTGGCAATCATTAAAATAAAGGGGTTTTTCGTTGCGACGGGATCTTCTCACGAAATGTCAATCACCAGTTTTCTCCTCCGATGGCGAAAACATTCTGTTGGCACCTGCCTACATAGGGAAAAATGATCATCACGATAAAAAAGAGAAATCAGGGCTTGCATAGAAAAATTTAAGCGCTCATTTTTCCCACGTGTCGTTCGAGAGTGGAACGGTAGAGAGACAGCTTGAAGGTGGTTCATTGACCGCTCTGCCAGGCACTTTATTGTGAATAGCAGAATAATCACGTAGATGTAGAAATGTATAATAGGATAAATTTCCACGAAAAGCGGCACAACGGACCGTAGAATATTGTCCAAGTACCGCTGTGCAGTAAGGGAATCGCGGATGACAACCAAAGGAGTGCTGCTATCAAATAAAATGGCACGCCAGAGCATCATTGCTGGCTGTCAGCCCGTATGACAGGCCACCGTCAGGCTGGTAACGCCCCGCTGCCCGGGGCGTCTCCACACATATCCTCGCTGTTCATCGGGGCTCACTTCGAAGCAGTACACAACACTGGAAACATTTCTACTGCAGTCAATGACTTTCCAAGCCGAACGTGCTCGTCAGTACAACAAACCAGTTCGTTGGTCTGCCAGCCAAAGTGGCTGAGTGGTTCTAGGCGCAACAGTCTGGAACTGCACGACTTCTAAGGTCGCAGGTTCGAATCCTGCCTCTGGCATTGATGTGTGTGATGCCCTCTCTAGGCCGACCGCCTCCTTTTTGACTCTGTGTTCGGCCGTGGTTCACCTGTTCCTGCCAACATCGTTAAACAGTGACAGCGCTCATAATCAAATGTCGAACAATTCACCGATTTCTGCAACAGGCGTCTCTATGTCCATCTACACTTCCTTTCTCAATCGCTGACATCGTATATTGTCCAAGCGCCTCTCCACGGGACGTAGATACACCGAATGAAATTCGCAAAGAACCTATGCTCTGGTATGTACATGGCTCCTGCTTATTTTCGTTGTCAGCTGTGCGGCGAAACTGCGCTGCCCCGTCACACATTCGCCCGCCAAAGTTTTCAGTTTTGCCTCTTCCGTCGGTACCTGTATGAACATCAGTTAGCGACCGATGTGCCTAACTCCATCATGGTGCCTCGTGTTTTCGCGTTAGAGTGTAACTAGTGTTTTACATTTTCGTCCATGAAGGTTTTACATGTTTAACATCACTTATTTAATGTAATAAGTCATTTGTAAGGTAATCAGACATATGAAGAGGTTTTATACGCGGAAGCTCGATTCACTGAAGGGTCGCGGTTGGGAGAGAGTTACTGGTAGTAACATACAGGGTGTTTCAAAAATGACCTGTATATTTGAAACGGCAATAAAAACTAAACGAGCAGCGATAGAAATACACCGTTTGTTGCAATATGCTTGGGACAACAGTACATTTTCAGGCAGACAAACTTTCGAAATTACAGTAGTTACCATTTTCAACAACAGATGGCGCTGCGGTCTGGGAAACTCTATAGTACGATATTTTCCACATATCCACCATGCGTAGCAATAATATGGCGTAGTCTCTGAATGAAATTACCCGAAACCTTTGACAACGTGTCTGGCGGAATGGCTTCACATGCAGATGAGATGTACTGCTTCAGCTGTTCAATTGTTTCTGGATTCTGGCGGTACACCTGGTCTTTCAAGTGTCCCCACAGAAAGAAGTCACAGGGGTTCATGTCTGGCGAATAGGGAGGCCAATCCACGCAGCCTCCTGTATGTTTCGGATAGCCCAAAGCAATCACACGATCATCGAAATATTCATACAGGACATTAAAGACGTCGGCCGTGCGATGAGGCCGGGCACCATCTTGCATAAACCACGAGGTGTTCGCAGTGTCGCCTAAGGCAGTTTGTACCGCCACAAATTCACGAAGAATGTCCAGATAGCGTGATGCAGTAACCGTTTCGGATCTGAAAAATGGGCCAATGATTCCTTTGGAAGAATTGGCGGCCCAGACCAGTACTTTTTGAGGATGCAGGGACGATGGGACTGCAACATGGGGCTTTTCGGTTCCCCATATGCGCCAGTTCTGTTTATTGACGAAGCCGTCCAGGTAAAAATAAGCTTCGTCAGTAAACCAAATGCTGCCCACATGCATATCGCCGTCATCAATGCTGTGCACTATATCGTTAGCGAATGTCTCTCGTGCAGCAATGGTAGCGGCGCTGAGGGGTTGCCGCGTTTGAATTTTGTATGGATAGAGGTGTAAACTCTGGCGCATGAGACGATACGTGGACGTTGGTGTCATTTGGACCGCAGCTGCAACACGGCGAACGGAAACCCGAGGCCGCTGTTGGATCACCAGCTGCACTAGCTGCGTGTTGCCCTCTGTGGTTGCCGTACGCGGTCGCCCTAACTTTCCAGCACATTCATCCGTCACGTTCCGAGTCCGTTGAAATTTTTCAAACAGATCCTTTATTGTATCGATTTTCGGTCCTTTGGTTACGTTGAAAACTTCATCTTGTTGCAACAACACTGTGTTCTAGGCGGTGGAATTCCAACACCAGAAAAATCCTCTGTTCTAAGGAATAAACCATGTTGTCTACAGCACACTTGCACGTTGTGAACAGCACACGCTTACAGCAGAAAGACGACGTACAGAATGGCGCACCCACAGACTACGTTGTCTTCTATATATTTCACATCACTTGCAGCGCCATCTGTTGTTGAAAATTGTAACTACTGTAATTTCGAAAGTTTGTCCGCCTGAAAATGTACTGTTGTCCCAAGCATATTGCAACAAACGGTGTATTTCTATCGCTGCTCGTTTAGTTTTTATTGCCGTTTCAAATATACCGGTCATTTTTGAAACACCCTGTATGACGCACTTATTAGAGCGGATGGGCCAGTTCTCCACGGATAAAATTTCAGAGATTGTTGACGGATATTTTGGCACAAAGAACACACAGTCTCTGGAGGGCCGTTACCAAGTTACTGTATTCCACTTCGTTTCTTGTCCCAGTTAGCTATTTATCAGTATTGTACTGAAATTAATGCACAAAAGTGCTGATGTCGACGGTATGCGCTCACGGAACCTGCTGTTGATAACGCTAATTGCCTCCTTATCTCATTCCCTCAAGTTTGAATTCAGTACTGCACGGTTCTTGGTTCAAATGGCTCTAAGCACTATGGGACGTAACATCAGGCGTCATCAGTCTCCTACACGTAGAACTACTTAAACCTAACTAACCGAGGCAGGATTCGAACCTGCGACCGTAGAAGCAGCGCGCTTCCAGACTGAAGCGCCTAGAACCGCTCGGCTGCGCGGTTCTGTATATGGTTTTGCGTCAGTGTTAATATTGCATGAAGAGTGATACATAATAGAACGGTAGAGAGGTTTCTTGATGAATTGGGCGATATGCATCTCGTGTATCGGTACGTTGAATGCAACGGGCGAGCGACGCAGTGGCGTCATAATAAATTACTCCCACACCGATGGTAATCACATCACAGTACTTCTGCGGACGGGGATTGTTGTATTGCTCTGTCTTGGGCGTTATACGTTTTGGTTCTTGCATTTTACAGTTTTAATCACCGTTGCGAAGGAATTTTCGAAGAAACAAGAATGATTGTGGAACAGACTGTAAAAATCATACCTTATACACTGTAACGAGCTGCTGGCGACCATGCATCCCTCACGCCAAATTACTCAGAAGGTATCCCTAAACAATCTCTGAAGCTTTCTCGGTGGAGTTTGTAACAATACAGCTATCATTAAAATTCTGAACGATATCTTTGTTAACAGAGTTACTAAATTTTGGTCAGGTAAATTGTTAGTCTTTATACATCATATATTTGAACAGTAGCAGTTGGCACCGCTGAAGCAGTGGTCCGCTGTTATCGAAAGAGCTCTGAGAGTTTTTTGGTGAAGTTCGTAACGATACAGGTATCATTGCAACACTGAACAATATGTTTATTAACAAAATTACTAAATTTCGATCAGGTAAATTGTTCGTCTTTAAACATCGTAACTTCGAAATGTACCAGTTGGCACCGCTGAAGCAGTGGTCCGCTTTCATTGAAAGAGGTGCTGTATGAGCCTTGCATAATGTAGATTCATGCCATCTTGCGGCTGCAGTGACGCAGTTTGGTTGCAGGAACTGACAACCTATGTTATACAATTACTGAACTATGCTAAGAAGCAATTAAATATATTACGTTCTATTTACTTTGTTAAAAAGCGTACAATGTTAAAACGATTGTAAAATTGTGTATTGTGTATTACAAAGAGTAATGGCTTTAGAAATAAATAATAATTAGTAAGGGAACTTCCACTTATGAATCTGAGCTGCAGTATCCCGGCCTTTTTGAGAAGGGGTGCCTCTCGAACAAAGATTGTCTAAGCAGTCAGTAGTAGTATGAACACAGTGTAAGTGTATAGTATATAGTGTTTGCGTGGGGAAAACTGAGAACTGTTAAAGTTAGTCTCAGATGACTGCTGAATGTGCTATTTTGGAGTCAGTGCAGCTCAACTGTGTGTTACGGAACAAGTGGTTAAAATTTGAGCTCTCCTAAAATTTGCCTCGCATGACTGCTGAATGATGCTATTTTAGAAGCAGTGCAGCTAAACTGTGTGTTACGGAAGAAGAGGTTTGCTCAGACATTGTGCAGTAAGAAGCCAGTTGTATTGTGGATCGCGGGCTCTGCTAGTTGCAAGACATATATTGCTGGCTATACGTGCAACTGAAGATCCGATACCGCTGAGAGCCACAGATAGTAAGCTGCCTCTTCATACTTCAGTAGCATTTGTAAAAGAGGCTTGGGCGTGGCTCGTCATCATGTGAGATATTACGGTTATATTTGGTCCATGCTACAAAACTTAGGCCATATTTTTTCTGTGAACTTCGAGTAGGGAAACCATATTAGCAAAACGTGTAAAAGCTATGACATCGCAGGAACTGCAAGTTGAGTAATACTATACTGACCATACATAAAGCAGACGATTATCTCGTGTGTTTATTTATTCATTTAAAACCAACGAACTTGTAGTTTCAGTGTTTTAAACCAAAGATTTTTACAGTGATGAAAGCTGGTATTTATGTGAATACAAAAACGTTTGCTGACTTACAATGAGGTTGCATATATAACTTACAAACCAGCCAAATTTCGTAACGGATGCTGTGTGTCGCTGTTACTGTTGAGAAGACAACAGGTCAAGGTCAAGTTAAACTTCTATCCCTTTTCTTCAGAAAACAGTGGTAGCTTGTGTACTTTGCAAATCGAAACCAGTGGCATGTGGTGAAATCTGAGCTTGTGTTAATTCAAGTGAAGTATAGGTAGTAACTGAGACCCATTACGTAATTTCTCATTATATACTGCTAATGATTTAAACTTTTTCATATCTTGTTTGAAATACGTTTATAACGTTAACGTTCAGTATTTTACCCCCACAGTAAATAAGTATGTTCAGTGTTTCTCAGGTTACTCATTAAAATTTACTATGTTAATTCTGATGAAATGGGCTGTGCTCTTTAAATTAATTACATATGTGTGTATATAGGCACATTAGTATTAGGCATTATTGCGAATTTAAGTGCTCCATGTTGAGTTTACATCCTGTACGATCGTCACTTCAAAGGCAGTTAACATTAAAATAACTAGTTTTCCTCTACAATCATTTGCTGTTATATCTGTTTACTATCGTTTGAACTAAATCGTGTGCTAGACTGCAAACTCTCACAGACAAAAGAGAGTGACCAGCCATCACATAGGTGAGCATCTACTGTACGCGACTCTCTCCCGTAATTTAGGAGTCCCATTGCCAGATGCGGTTGATCCCAATTAGGATAAACTCAATTGAACCGAACGGGAGTATCGTAAGTTCTGGTTCACTCTCTACCGGGAGCCGTTAGAGAATATTTTTTCACACAAGCGACTTACAATTTGAACACCCCCCTCTTCCCGGCCTTTTGCCTCGTACACTTCCACGCATGACAGTTGCCTTTACTAATTGTGGTACACAGTGTATACAATTATTGCTTCTTCACGCAACTGGCGTCCCTTTCAGCTGACAGTCCGAGTGGCCTCTACAAGTTGCGATGTGCCCTGTACAGAAATCTTACAGTTACCAATCCTTTGGCGACCCACCACCTTGGCTTCCCAAGTGGTGGCTTGTGTCGCTTGAGCCTTAAATCAACCCTATACTGAAGCGTAAAACAAACACACCAGATCCTTCATAAATAAAAGGAAGCTAGACTCGTATTTCACAAAGCAATCACCATTTCGTTTAGTTGCACAGACTGACTACATCTTTAAGTATCCATACATATTATAGAAACTGCTGTACGTATATAAACTGACGGGAAAAAATCTCAACACCAAAAACTGAGCTCTCATTACTCCACACGAGTAATGAAATTTCGGGAATGCATTTTTCTAGACAACGTATTAAAGTGATTAACATAACAAAATCTAAAGGTAATGTCAGTGCGAGATAATCTATTCTACATGTTAAATGTTAGCACACTGATAACCGGTATAACACGCAGAATGTTGATTGGAAGCATGCAAACGTGCATGCATAATGTCGTGCGGGATGGACTTCACAGTCTGTTAGACTTGATCAATGCAGAGACGGATAATGCTGTTTGCGGATGACGCTAGAGTTCTCGTCTGATGATCTATTGGAGACATATTTGGTGATCGAGGAGGCAAAGGGAAAATGTCGACACTTTGTAGAGAATTGTAGATTAAAATGGTGGTATGTGGGCGTGCACTAACCTGTCGTAAAACAGCTCCTAGAATGGTGTTCATGAATAACAGCTCCTGAAATCGAATCATCTGACTGACGTACAGATTTGCAATCAGGTTGCCTGGGATAACCGCTAGAGTGCTCCTGCTGTTATACGAAATCGCACCCCAGACCATAATTTCAGTTGCTGGTCCACTGTTTCTAGAAACGCAGACAGGCTGGCTGCAGGTGGCACTCTCCTTACAAACACACGCTATCACTGACACCGAGCCAGAACCAGCTTTGATCAGGAAACACAACAGATCTCCACCCTGCACTCCAATGATCTCTCGCTTGACAGTACAGAAATCGCAAGTGGGAGTGGTTAGCATGCCATGCACGCTGCAGGGCGTATGCCTCGGAGCTCTCCTTGAAGTAACCGATTTGTAACTGTCAATGGTGTCACGAAGGTGCCACCTGATACTTAAATTGCTGTTGCAGTTGCAGCACGATGCGCCAGAAGCATACGCTGCACACGATGGTCTTCACACTCCGTAGTGTAACGTGGTCGTTTGGAGTCTGCTCCATTTGCGACCGTACTTTCTCTGACCACCGCTGCCAACAAAAATGTAAAGTGGGTACATTCCTGCCAAGTCTTTGGGTGTAATATCACAGAAGGAACATACGGCTTCTCATAGCCCTAATATACGGCTCTTGGAAACTCTGTAAGGTCGTCTCCATTATCCAGAGTGAGCCTGATTCCGACAAGATGTGGTTTATGCTTGTCTTGGCGCCTTTGTCACCTTAGAGATAACTAACTTTCTCTACCGTTACATTGTGTATTTATAGCAAACCTTATGTGTGTCTTCACAGTACCGCTGTTAGCACCACTCGTACATGACCAGCACAAAATTTGAATACACATCATCTCAAAGTTGTAGACATACGGCCACCAACTTCCTGTTAGGTCGCACAACTGTTTCTTGGTGTTGCGATTTTTTTCCGTCAATGTTTGTACGTACGCAGGAATGTGTGTACAGTCTCTATCTCTTCTTAAATAACTGTACCGACATCAACCAAATTTGGTACACACATCACTTAACTGCTGGAAAGAATCGCTGTGGGGATAACAACATATCTGTCACAAGGGTGGAGATTGGGTATTAAAAAGCAGTGCAGCCCATGACGAGTGAACAGCCATACTTCAGATCAACCAGGATTTGAGAAAGAGAGCACTTTGTGACTTGGAACAAACTGTACATATAATTTCAAACCTTTACAAAATATTTTTCTCGCTAACAATCCCACAAATCGACGAAAGGAAAGAAAAAACTTTCTTGTTACGTTTTTGCTCTTCAAGTGTCACATGCGTTCCGTTTTAATTTTTTACGTTTTTTCTCCTGACTGCTTCCGCAACATAATCTACAGACAGTATTCACATTTTCAACTCAATGTATCAGCAAAATTCTGCAGATACAACTTCATAAACGTTAAACTGCGTGAAAATAAAACGGCAAGGAGAAATTCGCCAGAGGCACACGGAAAATATGTGTACAAATACGTGTGAAATATGTTAAATATGTCTTGAATACACAGGGTGACAATTATTGAACTACACGAAAAAAACGTAAGTTAGTTACAAACTACGGCGTGCACACTTTATTCAACATGTAAACGTCATTACAGGTATTCGGATTTACGTTCTGACATGTTCAATATGCCCGCCATCATTGGCGATTACGCGACGCAGACGAATAGCGAAATTTTGCATGACTTGCTGAAGTGTCGAAACATCGATGCTGTCGATGACCTCCTGAATGGCTGTTTTCAGCTCAGCAATGGTTTTGGGTTTATTACTGTACAGCTTGTCTTACATACAGCTCCACAAAAAGGAGTCGCATGTGTTGAGATCTGGAGAATATGGCGGCCAATCGAGATTCCGGCCAGTGACCTTCGTGTTCCGAAGAGCCAGAATGCGGTCCCCAAAGTACTCCTCCAGTAAATCACTCTACGGCTTTGATAGGGTCGAGTTCCGACAAGCATAAACCACATCTTCTCGAAATCAGGGTCACTCTGGATAATGCAGACGAAATCATCTTCCAAAACCTTCTCGTACCGTTGTTCGGCAGTCACTGTGCCATTAAGGAATATCGCACAGATTATCCCGTCACTGGACACTGTGCACCATACAGTCACACATTGAGGGTGAAGAGACTTCTCCTTTGCGAAATGCGGATCCTCAGACCGCCAAATGCTCCAATTTTGCTTGTTGACGAACCCAACCAAGTGAATGTGGGCTTCATCAACAAGGCGCCTGCGCATGCGCATACTAGTGCCCAGCGGTGAAATGTGCAATTTGAACGTCCTAACGCTGACGAAGTTACAACGATTTTGCTTCATATAGTTAAGTAATTGTCAGTCTGCGTTTGACATGTGAGGACTGGGGCAAAGCCGCGTGTAAGAAGCTCATCCTAAATCTGGAACGATTTATACCGAATTTTATGCACATATTAGTTACTCTCTGAATAACGATGGGGGTAGGAACCATCAGTATCCCATTGTGGTGAGCATTAAAACGTGGAGCATGGAAAGGAAAGGAGGAGATAGACATTTAGGGGGAAGGAGGAAACAGATAGGGGGAGGGGGGAGTTGGTGGAGAAAGAGTGGGAGAGGGGAATGGACTGAGAGAGCGGAGTAGATGGACAGAGAACAGAATGAGGAAATGCACAGACAGGAGGAGAAAGAGAGAGGCAGAGACAGGGAGAAGAAGAAGATGAAGAGAGATGGGATGGAGGAAGAGGACGAAGAAGGAGAAGAGGAGAAGGTCGAAAGTGGGAGGAGAGGGGAGGAAGTCGAAATGGGAATTAAAGAGGAGGAGATGAAGGAACCTGAGGTGGCCAGAGAGAGGGTGTGTAGGGAAGCAACCTACACACGCCATATAGAGTTCATATGCTTTCCATTGGGTGCCCGCCTAGTGCTCTGTAACTAGCGCTTGACGTCACGAATGTTGCGGAATACCTTAAAAGTAAAGGAAACAATCTGAAAAGTTAATAGCATATCAGAGAGATGCTAAAATAATAATGTGTTAAGTTTCAGTTTAGTAACTTTAACAGGTTTCGAAATTTGGACGTTTTACGTAAAAAAAAACATTGGGGCAACAGGAAGGAGCTAGAAACTTAAAAATTTATATTCGGATTCCTTTTTCATTGTAATTTAATGGAAACAGCATGCTGGATCTCACAAAGTAAAATTTTGGTTGGAATTCATGATTTTCTGTTTTTGTGTCCGAAGAGTAAGGAAGCAAGATACCTGAAGTGATTAGATAAATCTAGGATGTTTAGATTTAGGTAGAATGGAGATACTCTACAATAAGAAAGATGTGAGAAGTTTCCAGATAGATAGCTCTAAAACTATAGCTGTACCGCCTCACCAAAGGGCAAGTTCAGAGCTCATCTATTGCGTGCAGTGCAACTAAAATAATTATCTCCCCAAAAGTATATAACCGAGCCACATCAGAATTTTATTACAGATACTTACCTGTGTGCTCATTGCACAATTAAACTGAGAGCATCATTGGCCTTCAGCAAATGGAGCAATTAATTATTTAGTAACTTGAAGTCGTGCTTTATTAGTAGAGGTGTACAAATTCCCCTTGCAGCCTGCTTGCCCCTAGCTCCTCTGCAACCATTCATGCAGGTCAGCCTGCCGCAACGTAAACACAAGAGTGCGCGTGTACTGAGGCATAGTGGGTAATGCGGCCGACTTGGGCTCCCGCAAGCCCGGGCTACTTGGGTTCCCGCAGGCCTGCCAAGCTTCTCGGGACCCGTTCAGCTTGCTGCGTCTGACAACAGGTTGCGCTGTCAAGCTACGGTGACTAGAGTAGCCAGGTAGTTATCCCGCAGTTCATTTATCGCAACGGTGGGGGCAGCACAATGAATAGGTCGAACTTTAGTGAGATTGAAAAAAATTGACAACTGGCGAAGACATGTTGGTAACAGAGAGCCGGCCAGAGTGGCCGTGGGGTTCTAGGCGCTACAGTCCGGAACCGAGCGTTCGCTACGGTCGCAGGTTCGAATCCTGCCTCGGGCATGGATGTGTGTGATGTCCTTAGGTTAGTTAGGTTTAATTAGTTCTAAGTTCTAGGCGACTGATGACCTCAGAAGTTAAGTCGCATAGTGCTCAGAGCCATTTGAACCATTTGAACGCAACAGAGCTCAAGTGCCGCATGGGAAACGTTTTCGTGTGTTTATGAGGCCGCAAACGATGTCAAAATCTTTTGTAAGGTGCTCAATTCCATGCACTGTCCGAAATATTATGTAGACAGTGATGTTCCTCTTGATGGTCAAGCGTGCAAAATTTCTTCGAGATCCGAATAAAACTGTACGTTGGTGTAGAAGTGTGTAAGTGAAGTACCCTCCCCCATGCACCATTCAGAATTTTAAGCAGACAGCGCCCTTCATCCTGCTTTGAATATCAAGTGTGACAAATTTCATCAAGATAGGAATAAAAACGTACAATTTGTCGAATTCCGTTAGGTAAAGTAACCCCTGCCATGCACCCGACGAAATTCTATGTAGACAGTGATCTTCCTCTTGGTTTCAAGGTACAGTGTGCAAAATTTCGTGAAGATTGTATCCAATACAAACACACGGACACAATGAAAACGCACTTTCAGGTTTTCTCAAATTTTCCGATTTTTCGGTCGATTTTCCAAAATTTTATTTCATGAAAACCTTGTCCTGAGAATTACGAACACAGCAAAAAGAAAAGAAAAAAATAGCCGAATTGGTCCAGCCGTTCTCGAGTTTTACGCTTATCAACACATTTGGCAATTCATTTTTATTTATATAGATAATAAGCCCGAAATATACTCGTAAAAGAAGAATGTACAAATAAAACCCAATATTTTTGACCTGAAATTAATATGTATATAATTATATAACGTTGGGGTTTGTCTTTTGGTGCTCAGGTAAAATAAAAACTTTTAATTAACGTTCATAATACGACAATGGCGAGCGCAGACTAAACGGCTGCGTAGCGCAGCTCAGCAGTAATATCGACAGACAAGCAAGTTTCCCACAGCCTGCCCGGGTTGGGTTCTGCTTGGCTTGGCTGGGAGTGAAGCAGCCTGCCCGTTCTGCTGACAACGCGCGGCGGCCTGTCCGCCTGGCCGCCAGGCAAGCATGGGCGGGTTAAAAGCGGAACATGTACTGCAGCTCAGCAGTAATATCGACAGACAAGCAAGTTTCCCACAGCCTGCCCGGGTTGGGTTCTGCTTGGCTTGGCTGGGAGTGAAGCAGCCTGCCCGTTCTGTTGACAACGCGCGGCGGCCTGTCCGCCTGGCCACCAGGCAAGCATGGGCGGGTTAAAAGCGGAACATGTACACCACTGTTTATTAGCCCAACAGCTCGTCAGGAAGGCAAATTTTGTCGGCTGCGCCTTCGGCGGTCCGCACCGCCGCTATATAAATGAGGGCGAGCGTGAGGGCTAGAGTCAGGCCCCAGTTCTCTTCTAGTTTCGTATCAGCGCTCACTCTGTGTCGGAATCCGCGTCGCGTTTGTGCGGTTGCAAGGAACAGCCTTGGATGCCGTATTACGTAACTCGGTATGCACGTAACAATGAGTTTGGATTGGGGTAAAGTGTTAATTGTGGAACGACTTCAGTGATTTATTCTCAGTTTGCGTATGTTGTATTTTCACGTGTCTCCGCAGGACAGACCTTCTATCATTGTCAGCGTGGCATTTGATGAGTATTAACATCAGACTTTGGCGAACATTCACTTTGAACACTTACATCGATAACGATTATTGAACAGTTTCGTTATCTAGGGATGATAGAATTCGCACGATAGACTCTGAACAGCTATGATAGTACAATAGCTGATAGTAGCCTTGCCTGGTGAAACATATGTCTGGAACTTTACGCTTTATCGTTTTCAGAATATAGTGGAAATTGTTATAGTAAACTGCATTTTCTATGAATCCCAGACATCCTAAATCCACAGAGTTGTGAACTTCAATGATCAATAACTTTATTTCTCCATCAGAGTGGGCACAGTGAACTTTAATTACAGGCATCACGTTTTTGTTAATCACTTTCTGGTTTCCAAAATTGTAGTTAGAGATCCTGTGTTGAGAAAGTCAACAGTAAAATAGAAATTAAAAATTTTCCACCCGCCGCCCCACAGGTGAAGGAGGAGATGGAGTTAGTATCCCCTCACGCTCTAAGAGATTACTTCTTCTGTACGGAAAGTTTGGAAATAATTCCAGAGTGAAGGATGAGACGGGCAGTTAGAGGGAGAAGGACTGATAAAAGGTTAGAATAAATACATACCCAGGCAAATCCGGGTATTCAGCTAGTAATGATACACGGGATTCGGAAACTCCCGTTACAAACTTCTAGGACTTGTTTGGGGGGGGGGGGGGGGGGGGTACTTTGAGCTGAACCCCAGGTCCGTGAACTTACTGTTTCTCGTTCTACGACAGTTTCACTTCAGATGTGTAACACGTCCACGTCTGTTGAGGGAAAGAGAAAAGTCTGAGAGTTGCTTGTCGTGATTGGGTAGAGAAGGTAACGTGTACTACGCCAGTCGGTCACCTGATGTCGCTTAACGTAAGAAAAGTTTATATTACGAGACTCCTGTAGAGAGAGAGGAAGATCTGCTAACAACAGTTCTGGCCGTTGTACAAGAAATTAAGGATACTCTAGGGGGGATGACAGTCTGTATCAGAACATGCTTCATAGGTACAATGTCTGTAACAACGTTGTTGGTCGCCACATGGAGCCGCTGTTGTAACGCATCAGTACTGCTCTGTATATCTATATTCGGTTTGATATAATGTAAACACGTCATGTTTAAGCGTTAATACAAACAGACGCGCTTTAGTGGTAAATGGATGTTCCGTTACGCTTCCTTTCGAATTGTTGAGTGATAATTGTACTGCATCACAACTAATTCAGTCGCTCAAACACAAGTGGATGAGTTACGCATCTGAATTGAGACCTCCGTAGAACGGAAAGGGCGCGTTTCCGCATATGGGTTCCTATTCAGAATGTTATGTACTCACTTCCAATTATGTACTTACTCCACTCCACAAGTCCTAGAAGTTTGTAACGAGATCTTCTGAACATTCCGTACAGAAGCAATTAAGGATACGGGCTATTTATAAATGGCGGAGAAATCGACATTTTTATGCCATTATTCAATTCTATAGTCTTTCCTGATTACATTTATATACACATTATAGGATTTAAAATGAGAAATGACGTATATATTCCAAATTTTAAAGCTACGGCCATGTATGCCACCACGCCTCCCTTATTTCTGTTACAGAAACCAGTATTATTTCGGAAATAACTGTGAACTTTCTGTTTCCATCTATTATATGTATGATGCATTGTATATGTTGGTAACAATGCAGTTTCTAGTGTCTGTAAATGATTATCTTTGCTAGTACTTACTTTTGTTTCGCTGAAGCAGTTTGGTCACGTATTGCTGAATGTTTGTTGTCCAAGTGCTACATATATTTGTGCACAATTCGTATGAAGTGAATTTGAAGTTAATGTATGCAATGCGAGCAACAAGAAAAGGAAAAAGGGCTGCTCGAACGTTTTGTGGTTTGATGGACCTTCCTACAAGTAGCAGGTTCAGCAAGTACATAAAAGTAGGTGTCTTGACGGTTGTGTCCAAAGCATAAAATGTGCCTCTAATATGGAAGATCAATTGCTTATGTGTTACAGACAACGGGTGCATGAAGCTGAAAGATTCGCTCTTCTAGTTACCAAAGAAACGAGAAGTGCTAAAAGAAATTCCAAGAGAAAACTTGAAGATGAAGAAATACTGCAGGCTGAAGACTGTGCTTCAGAAACGTTCTGAGGAATAGTTTAATGAGACTCATATCTTCATTCACAATTTCCCGCAAATTGTATTCTTCAGAATTCAGGTACAAATATTTCCTAAAATTTATAAAGCATTGCTCTAATTTTTTTCTGTAACTTGCCATAGTCCATACTTAAATAGTAGACCTAAGCTTTCTTGCAGAATCAACTAAATTATAGAAAAAATAACACATTTCTTAGGAAAAAATCATAAAAATTAAAATGCAAGATATTATATTTTTTTATCCTTGTAATATGCATAGCAGGTTGAATTAAATAGATCTTGTACCTTAGCCATCATGTCATGCAGATCTGGTAAAAATTTGGCCTCCTTCAAATGTATGTCATGGATTACATGATACCTCAATTTGAGGAAGCATTTTGGAAAAAATACTGCATCAATTTTTTTGTAATTTTTTTAATAAACCTAAGCTGGTTCAAAAATATTCAAAATATTTCTAACTTGTATTACCTGATATCAACAAAAAACTGCGAAAGAAATACGTTGTAAACAGTGCCTGAAAGAAATAGGTGTTGATTGTTACATAATGTTGAGGCAGAAAAGTAGCCTGTATCCTTAAGGAACGATGGAAGACGGAAGATCGTGCAATGATGATCATCACTGTGTCCTTGTCGACTTCGTGTAACTTGAAGTGTACTGATGATGATGATGATGTGGTCTTCAGTCCTGAGACTACTTTGATGCAGCTCTCCATGTTACTCTATCCTGTGTAAGCTTCTTTATCTCCCAGTACCTGCTGCAACCTACATCCTTCTGAATCTGCTTGGTGAATTCATCTCTTGGTCTCCCTCTACGATTTTTACCATCCACGCAGCCGTCCAATACTAAATTGGTGATCCCTTGATGCCTCAGAACATGTCCTACCAACCGATCCCTTCTTCTAGTCAAGTTGTGCCACAAACGTTTCTTCTCCCCAATCCTATTCAACACCTCCTCATAAGTTATGTGATCTACCCATCTAATCTTCAGCATTCTTCTGTAGCACCACATTTCAAATGCTTCTATTCTCTTCTTGTCGAAACTATTTATCGTCCATGTTCCACTTCCAACCAAATACTTTCAGAAATGACTTCCTGACACTTAAATCTATACTCGATGTTAACAAATTTCTCTTCTTCATAAACGATTTCCTTCCCATTGCCAGTCTATATTTTATATCCTCTCTACTTCGACCATCATCAGTTATTTTGCTCCCCAAATAGCAAACCTCCTTCACTACTTTAAGTGTCTCATTTCCTAATCTAATACCCTCAACATCACCTGACTTAATTCGACTACATTCTAATATCCTCATTTTGCTTTTGTCGATGTTCATCTTATATCCTCCCTTCAAGACACTATCCATTCTGTTCAACTGCTCTTCCATGCCCTTTGCTGTCTCTGACAGCATTACAATGTCATTGGCGAACCTCAAAGTTTTTATTTTTTCTCCATGGATTTTAATACCTACTCCGAATTTTTCTTTTGTTTGCTTCACTGCTTGATTAATATACAGATTGAATAACATTAGGGAGAGGCTACAACCCTGTCTCACTCCATTCCTAACCACTGCTTCGTTTTCATGCCCCTCAGCTCTTAAACTGCCATTTGGTTTCTATACAAATTGTAAATAGCCTTTCGCTCCCTATATTTTACCCCTGCCACCTTCAGAATTTGAAAGAGAGTATTCCAGTCAACATTGTCAAAAGCTTTCTCTAAGTCTACAAATGCTAGAAACGTAGGTTTGCCTTTCCTTATCTATTTTCTAAGATAAGTCCTAGGGTCAGTATTGCCTCACGTTTTCCACCATTTCTACAGAATCCAAACTGATCTTCCCCAAGGTCGGCTTCTACTAGTTTTTCCATTCGTCTGTAAAGAATTCGCTTTAGTATTTTGCAGCTGTGACTTATTAAACTGATACTTCGGTAATTTTCACATCTGTCAACACCTGCTTTCTTTGGGATTGCAATTATTAAATTCTTCTTGAAGTCTGAGGGTATTTCGCCTGTCTCATACATCTTGCTCACCAGATGGTAGAGTTTTGTCAAGACTGGCTCTCCCAAGGCCGTCAGTAGTTCTAATGGAATGATGTCTACTCCCGGGGCCTTGTTTCGACTCAGGCCTTTCAGTGCTCTGTCAAACTCTTCAAGCAGTATCATATCTCCCATTTCATCTTCATCTACGTCCTCTTCCATTTCCATAATATTGTCCTCAAGTACATCGCCCTTGTATAGACCCTCTGTATACTCCTTCCTCCTTTTTGCTTTCCCTTCTTTGCTTAGAACTGGGTTTTCATCTGAGCTCTTGATATTCGTACAAGTGGTTGTCTTTTCTCCGAAGGTCTCTTTAATTTTCCTGTAGGCAGTATCTATCTTACCGCTAGTGAGATAAGCCTCTACATCATTACATTTGTCCTCTAGCCATCTCTGCGTAGCCATTTTGCACTTCTTGTCGATATCATTTTTGAGACGTTTGTATTCCTTTTTGCCTGCTTCATTTACTGCATGTTTATATTGTCTCCTTTCATCAGTTAAATTCAATATTTCTTCTGTTACCCAAGGATTTCTACTAGCCCTCGTCTTTTTACCTACTTGATCCTCTGCTGCCTTCACTGCTTCATCCCTCAAAGCTCCCCATTCTTCTTCTACTGTATTTCCTTCCCCCATTCCTGCCATTTGTTCCCTTACGCTCTCCCTGAAACTCTGTACAACCTCTGGTTTAGTCAGTTTATCCAGGTTCCATCTCCTTAAATTGCCACCTTTTTGCAGTTTATTCAGTTTTAATCTACAGTTCATAACCAACAGATTGTGGTCAGAGTCCACATCCGCCCCTGGAAATGTCTTACAATTTAAAACCTTGTTTCTAAATCTCTGTCTTAGCATTATATAATGTATCTGAAATCTGTCAGTATCTCTACGCTTCTTCCATGTATACAACCTAAGTGTACCATCAGTTTCAGAACTGAGGCTGTCGGCAAGTTGTATTTTGGTAGGGGGGGGGGGGGAGGGGAAACGGTGTTCAGCCCCACTCCTCCACCCCCGCCCGCATTCAGACTAAATTATGGACCGGCGTCTGGTCGTGATCTCACTCGATTAACACGCAGCGTAGACACAGGTATGTACGGAGATGAGACAGACGGGCAGCAGGTAGTTCGGCTGGCTATGCGCGCGTCGCTGCTGGGACACGCGCCGTGTTGGGTGGAGGGGCGACAGGTACGCGCGGCTAATTTGCGAGCCCAGCGGATCGCGGGCAGCGTGTCCAAGAGGGCGCCGCCCACCGCCCACCGCCCGCCCACCTCTGCTGACGACACCAGCGCCACCGGCAGCGCCGACGCCGCCTAATTGGCCTCCTGAGGGCGGCGGCCGCTATCAGCGGCGGACGTGATTGCGTGGCTCGGCGCGCGACGTGGGGTCCTCCCCGTCAGATGGCCGATATCGCCTGCCGCGGTGCAGCCGGAGCGACAGTGGGCTAGCGGCGAGGGGACGTAGCTGGCGACGGGAACAACAGAACCAAGAACTCGATTCACTCGGTTGTCGGGAAACGATCGATTCACTGGATATAGTTTCACGTATGAACTGTCCGTTCATTATTTTGAGTGAAACCGTTCTTTGCGGGCAACCGAATGAAAATTTTACGCAACGGCCGAATCACTTATTAATTCTTTCGAGTGAAACCAGTCTACGGGAGGAACCGAATCAAAACAGTCCTTTTGGTTGTTTTACTTAAGGTAGGACCTCAAACGGGCCGACTTGGAGCAGGAGAGGCATCACAGGACATTTTAATTTCCAGTGTCTATACTTTTACAAATAAATTCATAAAACTTTGTCAGCGTCACCAGGAAGGAATCAGGATTCACACTCATTGCAGTGGAAGTTCGAAAACATAACAAAATATTTTTTTTACTTGTGACATTTCATCATTTTTTCACTTTGTTTTGTTGCTATAGGTACACTTTATTTCATAAGTTAGAGAGATTCGTCGATGAGTTTTGCACAGCATACATACCATACTTACAGGTGTATGAAACTGTAGAATTTATTGAATTTATGAAACAACCAATGATCTGCTGTATTTTAAACTTCATGTTTAGAAAAAATGGAAATTTTGTAGTTAATTACCTCAGTTTTTACCACAGTTTTTAATAGATTTGGAAAATACTTCATATTCATACAACTTTAAGAATGGTTTGTATGCTGTGCAAAATTCATCGAACTATCTCTCTTACTTATGAAGAAAAGTGTACCTATAGCAACAAATGCTGCCATTAGTAAGTGAAAAAAATGATGGAATTTCACATGTAAAAAAAAATTTCTTCGTTATGTTTTCGAACTTCCACTGCTATGAGTGTGAACTCTGAATCCTTCCTGGTCATGCTGACAAAGTTTTATGAATTTATTTGTAAAAGTCTGGACAGTGAAAATTAAAATGTCCTCTGGTGCCTCTCCTGCTCCAAGTCAGCCCGTTTGACGTTCTACCCCACTTAAAATGGTGAATTATTCATTTATTCTTTTGAGCTGAACCATTCTTTGATAGCAACTGAATGAAAATAATCAACTCATTCGTTTGTAGATTTATGTATCAACTGAATTTTGTACTCATTCTTTTGAGTGCAACCACGCTAAGTGAAGAATGATTGCAATGGAATTATTCGGATATGATGTTGAGGTCCCACACTTCGAGGAGAGTAGGGGACGATGCGGGAGACTCGAACAGCCGCCCTAGGCAGGGTCCTAGCGGAGGTGGTTTGCCGTTGCCTTCCTCCGACCGTAATGGGGATGAATGATGATGATGAAGAAGACATAACATCACCCAGTCATCACGAGGCAGGAAAAATCCCTGACCCGCCGGGAATCGAACCCGGGACCCCGAGCGCGGGAAGCAAGAATGCTACCGCAAGACCACTACTGGTGAATTACTCATTCATTCTGTTTGGTCGAGCTGTTTGAGTAAAATCATGACAGGGGTGACGGATTGAAAGCAATGGGCTAATTTGGTTCTTGTTTTGTGTATAGATTGAATTATTTATTCACATTCTTTGGTTAGTCATGCAAGATAGGACCATACAAATTTCCTCCATTTGTATCTAATTGTTTGGTTTCTTCTTTCTGTAGACAATCTTATGATGCCTCAAAAGGGGCGAAACGTATCATTGACATTAAATAATACCTCAACCGAGACTGCTCTGTTCTGAAAGACTTTTAAACCGATCGCTGTAACAGCCTTTCACGATGGAATAGGAAAATTTCTTCAGTTCTTTGAGTCAAACCATTGTTGGGAGAATACAAAAGAAAACTATCAACTCATTTGGTTGTTGTTTTGCGTATTGGTCATTCATCCTATTGAGTGAAAACATGCTGGTGGGGAAAACGAACGAAAACGATGTACTCATTCAGTTGTAGGTTTGCGTATTCTTCCAATTGTCATTTATTGTTGTGTGTGAGACAATTCTTTGTTAGCAACCGAACGCAGACAGTCAGTTCTCTAGGTTGTACCTTTACGTTTAGCTTGGAGTATTCACTCATTGTTTTGAGTGAAAACATTCTGTGGAACAACAGAATGTACATAATCGGAGCAGTCGATTCTTGGAAAACAACTGACTGTTTCGTTTGTAGTTTTACGTATTGGTTGAATTTTTCGTGCATTTTTTATGAAAGAAGTTTATGGGAGCAACCGAACGAATTCAATCGATTCAGTCTTTCTAAGCTTGCGTATCAGGTGGACAGTTGATTCACTGTTTTGATTGGAACCAATCTGTGGGAGCAACCGAATTTAAACAGTGATTCAGTTATACGCCTCCGTAGGATTACTTTTCATCCATTTGTTTCAAGTGAAACTAGTCTGTGGCAGCAACGAAATGGAAACAGCCGAGGAATCCGGCGCATTCGATTCTGAGCGGAAACATTCAACTGATTTGCCATTGTTGAATCATTGTGGTTCACTGAGCTTAGTTATCACATGTCGTCACTATTTCTGTCGTTCCAATATTTACTTTTTGTTCAGTCGGAATTAACTGGCTTTAGTTCAGTTCTTCGTCCATGTTTATGAATAGGTGTTTAGCTAATACTAAACTTCGTGTCTGCATCAGAATGCCGAAACGCTCAGAGGTGTGGGAATGGGAAAAAATCACGTGACTGGACAGAAAGTGATCCTGAAGGTAATATAGTACTTCCATAGATGACTCATATTAGGACACGTTATTAATTAAATGAACTAAAAGAAAATTAACGAATGACGATAAATATTGCAATTTTAGTTTAAAGAAGACAAAATAAATAATCCAGTTCGCTCCATATCGAATACTATGAAAAGTGCTTACCATGACCTAGCGAAGTTTCTTCATAAGAAGTTAAAAAATATTCTTGTCCTTCAGTATAATTACTCAAATTGTAAGTCAAAATCTCGTTGGTAAAATAAAGATATTGTGAGCAAAGTAAATAGTAGTTTTCGTTCGATATTAAAAATTCTTCTGCCAATATAATTGGTGTGCTTTTTTTTATTCTGATGAGCTTGTAAGTAGGCTGTTTAGGTTTTTATGTTGGTAACGGCACGTGGTGTTCTGTATGAAAATCGCTGACTGCGCTGTGTGCAGTCTGTGGCTAGTTGGACTCATTGGTGGAATTTTCGCTTGTGTAGTGTTGGGCAGTTGGATGTGAACTGCCCATAGCGTTGCCCGTTGGGCAGTTGGATGTGAGCCGCCAGCAGTATCGAATGTGGGGAGAGAGATGCCAGAGTTTTGAGAGGTTACTATGAGCGGACGATCTGGAGATGTGTCCGTCAGAAAAAGGAAATTTGTATGACTGCATGACATGAACTGATATATATATTATGAGTTCTGAACACTATAAAGGAAAATACATTGTTTGTTCTCCATCAAAATCTTTCATTTGCTAACTATGCCTATCAGTAGTTAATGCCTTCAGTAGTTAGAAACATTTATTTAGCTGACAGTACTGGCGCTCGCTGTATTGCTGTAGTTCGAGTCACGAAGCTTTTCGTGAGGTAAGTGATTCATGAAAGTTATAAGTTATTGTTAGTCAGGTCCATTCTTTTGTAGGAATTATTGAAAGTCAGATTGTGTTGCGCTAAGAGATTGTCTGTCAGTTTAGTGATGATCAGAATAACTAAAGAGAAAACTGTTTGAGTACGCTGAGTATTGCTCAGCTGTTTCGAAATCAAATAAAGTAAGAGTTTTTCCAGCACTGTCATTCTTTTCATTCCAAGGGGAAGTTTCAAGCTTATCACTAACATGTAACATTTAATTATTTAGATTTGAATGAACGTCTGTACCATCAATCTGATGGTCTCACACTGGGTAATGCGTTAGGTGGTATCCCTGCAGATATATTCACAAATTCCTTGGCAGAAAATGTTTTTAAAAACTTTACAGCTGCCTCTTTGGGTGTTCTTTCTTACTCCAGATATGCGGACTGAATCTTGATTATTTATAGCTTCCCTAATAATGGCATTGATAGCTAGTTCAAAAGTTTCAGCAAGCTTCAGGAAAAAATTACTCTCACATGTAGGCTCGAGAACGAATTCCGTCAGGTAAGTTATTTGGAATTAACATTAGCAATCGTCAATAACGAAATTTTTCGCAAAGAAGTCTGCCCTGATCAAATACTGCTATCCTGTTCAACACAGTCTTAGTCGCACAAAGAGGATTTTTGTCATTATTGCATCCATAGACCTCTGTCAACTCCTTAATGTGGTAAAATTTCCGAAGCTGAACTTAATTTGATTAAAAGTACTGGGGTTGATAATGGATACGAGCCAATCATAGTGGATCATATTTGCAAAAATGAAACCAATAAGGGAACTATCATTCTTGGCACTTCTCGTGATAACGAACGTAATGAAAAGTAAAAAGAATTCTGTATCATTTTTACGACCTCTCTATTGCGGGATCAACGCCTCCTCCAAAAGAGATATGACAGTAATTTAGCATTTTTTACTAATAATATCTTTTAAAACATCTTGTTCATAATTTTAAACCAGCGTATTTTCCCTTGCAAAACTTTTCCCTCACAAATGAAGCTGCAACACATGTACAGCCTATTGCATGGGAGGAACAGGACGAACAATTTCTGTTAGATACAAAGAACACCTCTAGAGGAAAAAGGTACCGTGCTACTCCAATTTGCTAACGCTTTACTGACCGTTACCAGCTTTATGTCAATTTCTATGTCTTTAATTTGCTGTTTTAATATTAAATTCGTAATGAAGCATTTTATGTGACGAGAATATTGTTTCTCTTAAATACAGTTCGTGATTTATTACATGTGAGCACAGTCTTCTTGTAAATGTTCTGGGTAAAAAGTAGTCATTCTTTAGCTTTCTCTATGTTAATGTTTATTTATAATCTTTTTAGGTAATCGTTAATTATCTGCTAAGGGCACCAATAGTCAGTTTTGAAACCTGTTAAACTTAAAATTTCGTTTGCTACCGGTTGCCTATTGCATACATTTCATGTTTTTGTGTGGTTGCTACCTCACATCCATGCTTAAAACTTACCGTATGACATCAGATTACACTTCAGAACACTTTCACGCACCGAAAGCCTTACCTCAGACGTTTCTAGCAGTATTATTTCTTTACTGATGTGCCTGTTAATTACATCTCGGAAAAAGTAGTGCACCTCATATTTAAGGTCTTTTTGTTATGTTTATATTTGGTGGAAGAATAAAGCTTAAAATCAGAGTGATTAAAGGCGAAAATCAGCAGAAAGTTGAAATCTTTACTTCTGGGATCAGCTTGGTACGTAATTAATTATGCAAAGAACTTATTTAGGCTGTAATTTATCACAGCTCATCCGTTATTGGCAGCTGAGACTGTAAACAGTCGTGTGGATGAAGGCCTAATTACTCCACACTCCCAGACTACACCGTGAGAGGACAGTTTGTTGCTTAGCATCATTGCATGCTTGTTGTAACTGACGTGTGGCCTCTTTGGTGACAACTCTGTACTCATCTCTCAGGTAAAAGAGAAATGTCTCGCTTAAAGAGATGGCTTCGTATAGATAGTATAGAGGGCAGGCGTCGTGACAGAAGAGATACATGTTAGAGGTTAATATCCTTTCGTCTTTGGGAATTAAAGGCAACGCCTTAGCTCATATGGAGAAGGATGTAGCATTAAAAGGGCGGCTGCTCGTTGAAGGAGTAAAAATCAGCGTCACTTGAAAGATTTTGACGTTTTTACAAGAAAAACTAAATCTGTCACGGCCGAATGATGATGATCGCTATTTCCTTACTGACACAACCTGTATCAAATACAGCTTCATTATAACTGCACCGCCTTATTTAGAAAATCGCTGTGTCTTCTGCTAAAATATTACTGGTGAGAAACGAATGTAAATGCGTGAAGACTTAAGGTAGTTTAAGTTTTCAGAGTGACTTCCACCAACGGAATTCCTCTGGTAAGTTGACAACCAGCGCCTTTTATAACAGACGTACACAAAGTATGCGGCGGCAGACAAGAACAAGTTTCTAGTAAGCCGTTCGATCACTGATTGCAGCGAAAGGTCACAGATAGAGGAACGGTAGCAGTTTAACGTAACACGACAAACTGTCACGTTATATAAATTGATTAGTCTCGTTTCTTTCTTTACAGATCTTCAACGTTTAGTGGTTGCACAAGTGGGAGGTATATTTTTCTGCATCCTCGTACCATTTGTGACGTCTAGGAGCAGTTGGTGATTAACATGTACTGGTCATGGTACGGGAAATTAAATTGGACGATTTGTGGCTAGCAAGTTGCAGCATGTATATTCACTATAAACACTAAAATCACTTCGAAAATATCTACGTAAAACCTAAAGGCAGAGTTAAAATCGCCATGGCGAGGCAATTCCTATAAATCTATTACCATGTTTGTGGTATAATTATGTACGAAATTGTTCACTACAGGAAGGAAGCAACAGACACGCTACAGGCTCTACAAATCATCAACTGATAGCGTTTTGGATCAGTTATAAAATGAACATATTTGACATGCAGATATACAGAATATTTATTGTTGTTGAGGTCTTCAGTCCTGAGATTGGTTTGATGCAGCACTCCATGCTACTCTATCCTGTGCAAGATTCTTCATCTCCCAGTACCTATTATAACATACATCCCTCTGAATCTGCTAAGTGTATTCCTCTCTTGATCTCCCTCTACGACTTTTACCCTCCACGCTGCGCTCCAATACTAAATTGGTGATCCTTTGATGCCTCAGAACATGTCCTACCAACCGATCCCTTCTTCTAGTCAAGTTGTACCACGAACTCCTCTTCTCCCCAATTCTATTCAATACCTCCTCATTAGTTGCGCGATCTGCCCATCTAATCATCAGCAATCTTCTGTAGCACCACATTTCGAAAGCTTCTATTCTCTTCTTGTCCAAACTATTTATCGTCCATATTTCACTTTCATGCATGGCTACACTCCATACAAATACTTTCAGAAACGATTTCCTGACATTTAAATCTATACTCGATGTAAACAAATTTCTCTTCTTCAGAAACGCTTTCCTTGCCATTGCCAGTCTACAGTTTATATCCTCTCTACTTCGACCATCATCATTTATTTTGCTCACCAAATAGCAAAACTCCTTTACTACTTTAGGTGTCTCATTTCCTAACGTAATTCCCTCAGCATCAGCTAACTTAATTCGACTACATCCCATTACCATGTTGATGTCTATCTTATATCCTCCTTTCAAGACACTGTCCATTCCGTTCAACTGCTCTTCCAACTCCTTTGCTGTCTCTGACAGAATTGCAATGTCATCGGCGAACATCAAAGTTTTTAGATTTTTTCCATGGATTTTAATAACTTCTCCGAATTTTTATTTTGTTTCCTTTACTGCTGACTCAGTATACAGATTGAATAACATCGGAGAGAGGCTTCAATCTTGTCTCACTCCCTTCCCAACCACTGCTTCCTCATCATGTCCCACGTCTCTTATAACTGCCATCTGGTTTCTGTACAAATTGTAAATAGCCTTTCGCTCCCTGTGTTTTATCCCTGCCACCTTCAGAATTTGATAGAGAGTATTCAAGTCAACATTGTCAAAAGCTTTCTCTAAGTCTACAAATGCTAAAAACGTGGGTTTGCCTTTCCTTAATCTATTTTCTATAATGAGTCGTAGGGTCAGTATTGCCTCACGTGTTCCAACATTTCTACGGAATCCAAACTCATCTTACCCGAGGTCGGCTGCTCCCAGTTTTTCCATTCGTCTGTAAAGAATTCGTGTTAGTACTTTGCAGCCGTGACTTATTAAACTGATAGTTCGGTAATTTTCACATGTGTCAACACTTGCTTTCGTTGGGATTGGAATTACTATATTCTTCTTGAAGTCTGTGGGTCTTTCGCCTGTCTCATACAACTTGTTCGCCGGATGGTAGAGTTTTGTCACGACTGGCTCTCCCAATGCTGTCAGTAATTCTAATCGAGTGTTGTCTACTTCCGGGCCTTGTTTCGACTCAGGTCTTTCATTGCTGTGTCAAACTCTTCACGCAGTATCATATCTCCCATTACATCTTCATCTACATCCTCTTTCATTTCCATTATATTGCCCTCAATTACATCGCCCTTGTGTAGACCTTCTATATACTTCTTCCACCTTTCTGCTTTCCCTTCTTTGCTTAGAACTGGGTTTCCATCTGAGCTCTTAATATTAATACAAGTGGTTCTCTTTTCTCCAAAGGTCTCTTTAAGTTTCCTGTAGGCAATATCTATCTTACCCCTAGTGAGATAAGCCTCTACATCCTTAAATTTGTCCTCTAGCCATCCTTGCTTAGCCATTTTGCACTTCCTGATGATCTCTGCATTTTTGTATTTTCTTCTTTCATCAATTCAATATTTATTCTGTTACCCATGGACTTTTGCTAGCCCTCGTCTTTTTACTTACTTGATCCTCTACTGCCCTCACTACTTCATCCCGCAAAGCTACCCATTCTTCTTCAACTGTATTTCTTTCCCCCAATCCTGTCAATTGTTCCCTTATGCTCTCCCTGAAACTCTGTACAATCTCTGGTTCAGTCAGTTTATCCAGGTCCCATCTCCTTAAATTCCCACTTTTTTGCGGTTTCTTCAGTTTTAATCTACAGTTCATAACCAATAGATTGTGGTCAGAGACCACAGCTGCACCTGGAAATGTCTTACAATTTAAAACCTGGTTCCTAAATCTCTGTCTCACCATTATATAATATATCTGATACCTTCTAATATCTCCAGGCTTCTACCATGTATTCAGGCTTCTTTCATGATTCTTGATCCAAGTGTTAGCTATGATTAAGTTATGCTCTGTGCAAAATTCAACCAGGCGGCTTCCTCTTTCATTTCTTACTCCCAATTCATATTCACCTACTACGTTTCCTTCTCTTCCTTTTCCTTCTAGCGAAATCCAGTTACCCATGACTATAAATGTTTCGTCTCCCTTTACTATCTAAACAATTTCTTTTATCTCAATAATACGTTTCGTCAATGTTTTCGTCATCTGCAGAATTAGTTGGCATATAAACTTGTACTACTGTAGTAGGCGTGGGCTTCGTGTCTATCTCGACCGCAATAATGCGTTCACTATACTGTTTGTAGTAGCTTACTCACACTACTACCTACTCCTGCATTACCCCTATTTTATTTTGTATATATAACCCTGTATGCACCTGACCAGAAGTCTTGTTCCTCCTGCCACCGAACTTCACTAATTCCCACTATATCTAACTTTAAACTATATAATTCACTTTTTAAATTTTGTAACCTACCTGCCCGATTAAGGGATCTGACATTCCACGCTCTGACCTGTAGAACGCCAATTTTCTTTCTCCTGATACCGACGTCCTCTTGAGTAGTCCCCACCCGGAGATCCGGATGGGGGACTGTTTTACCTTTGGGATATTTTACCCAAGAGGACGCCATCATCATTTAACCATACAGTAAAGCTGCATGCCCTCTGGAAAAATTACGGCTGTAGTTTCCCCTTGCTGTCAGCCGTTCGCAGCATCAGCACAGCGTGGCCGTTTTGGTTAGTGTTACAAGGCCAGATCAGTCAATCATCGAGACTGTTTCCCCTGCAACTACTGAAAAGGCTGCTGCCCCCCTCCAGGAACCACACGTCTGTCTGAATAGTCAGTAAATGTCATGCAATGGCCTTGTTAGCCAAAAGCTGTTTAACACAATAAAAGTAATACTATAGAACAAAGGTAAAGTATGTATTATAAATCTATTCTACCAAGAACCGACGGGAGGTTCAGGTAACACGATAGCAAAATACTCACTATTGCAAAGTTATTATTATTATTTTATTATTATTATTATTAGCACTAGTAGTAGTGATAATAGTAATAGTAGTAGTGATTGTCCTCATTCCCGGGGACCTTTTTCCTTTGTCCTGTCCAATTTGGTCTTTACGGTTTTGGTTGCGTCTGTGGAGTATAGTCACACTTGTCAATTTTGCTTCTGAATGTGTCGGTGTCTTGCATGTTTGTTATGTCAATTTTTGCTTTTCTCAGACCCTTATTAGCTTCAGTTACCTAGGATTTTCAGCTTCAAGTGATGTCACATAGTCCAACAGATGCTTAATTATTACTATTATTTAAAAATAACGCATTTCGCCCTGGTTAGATATCATCAGATTACGTAAATCTGTGAAATGAACATCCGGATGAAAATCCAGTCGTCAAAATAAGTAAGCTGGCCAGTCTAATCGGCAGCTGTTCGGCAACAAGGCCAATATGATGTACGCTTGGCTCTACGCTGTGCTCCAGCTGCTGCTATAACAGTTCAAAGATTCACACAATTCCGTTCACTTATTTTGATGACCGGGTTCCACACCTTGTGCCTTTTGTAAGTTGGCGGTACATATGGGAGCCGGGTCTGCTTGGTGAGCAACTCGCTCGCTCTTTTCTTATGCAGTGTGCGTCAAATTGAGATGGCGATAAAACAGGAGCGGAAGGCATTTTGCTTTCTCATTTCCACAGGTGTTATTCAGTAACAGCCGTGTGGCACGATTTTCATCAAGAGTACGGCACTGCAACTTCAACAACTGTAATCAGTTGATGATTCCAGTCCATGGTTCCAGCAATTAGAAGGCACTGGCTGTTTGGCTGTTCATGTAGGGAGAGATCCATAAGCAGGCACAAATGCTCAATCAAAGTACAAAGTACATTCACATTCACACAGCACATAGTCCAAGGAAATCAATCAACTGTGCCAGCCGACAATTAGCCACGCTTTACACGTCTCTCTGGGGTGCTTTGAGCGAAGCTTATGTTTCAAACCATACACTATTGATACAATCCCTTCATGATTACCATCAACTACATCGCGTACAGTTTTGTGAATTCGTCCTTGGTGTGGAGACGAAACATAACAATTTGCTTTCACGTGTAGTGTTCATTGATGGAACTACGCTCCATTTCATTGGGAAAGGCAATCTAAGTATAGGGGGAACGCAGGATAGTTCAGTAGAAGAGAACCCCCGTGATGCTACCGTTCCTGTCCTTTTAACAAGTCGTTTCCTAATTAGGAATCAATTTCGTTTGACCCTATGGCATCGGTCGTTGGAGCACAGACGATTGCGTGTAGTAGCTGTTCAGTAACACTCTTGCCAAGTACACTTCTTTACATGACTTAACACGTCACAAGCTACCGCATCTGATAGCATAATGAGTTACAATTTAAAATGGTCAGGGGAGGAGATACTATCTCAGCCATTAACTGTTTCATCGCTTTGAGGTGAGTGTAGGACGAACCTTAGCATAACACATAGAACAACAGAATAAAAACACTTGTCTCGGTATGCACTTATAAACACACAAATAATGAAAACCTCTAAGATATTTTAAAATGTAGTGTCTGTATAAGCACCTAATAATCAAAAGTTAAATATCTGACTAGGCAGCATTAGGCTGTAAGCTCAGTGCACACTGTGGGGGCTGGTCTTTTATTCAGAAAATTGCATCACATTTTTTTATAACTTATTTACATGTACAAAAGTAGGCAAAACTTCACTTTGTCGTTATGATATGAAAACAGTTAACAGACTGAACACAATTTTTAACAACGCGCTCTTGTGCTTAAAAAATGCTTTAATTTCGTCACACGTAGAGAATATGGTTTCGCTTATTTTCATCACCACAGTGCCTAAGCTATTGTAGTAGGGAATTCGGAACACTACCTTTTGATGTCAACTTGTTGGCGTATTTCACAGATATGATATTTTAGATGAAGTAAGCTAGATATTTATAATCATGATTCCTTGTCATATTTCAATGTTGGAAATTGCTTTTCCATGACAGTAATTTGCTCTAGAAATTGATGAGTATGGGAAACGATTTTCGTTAAGGGAAACAGAAATCTGAAATCACTCACACTTTTTAATAAAAGCACGTAGCATGCTAATCTCGTGATAATGAAATGATTATTCAATAATTCAAATACCACACTGACTGGCTCACACCTTAACTTTAAGTAATGGCTGCTTCCCAACTTAATCACAAATTCTAACATCACTCAAAATAAAAAAAAAGAAACACTTGAATGAGCAGTTGCTATAGTGAACCTTATGTTTACCTCCATCGAAAATGCTACATCAACTGACAAAGATCAGTTAAGCATTTGGTTCTTGAAGGTAGTTTACAACACATACAAGAAATACCAGCCAGCATCCATTAGAAGCCTTACAATGTCGTACCACCTATGCAGTACTGGCTTTTCAATACATGCAGAAACTGGGCCAAAACTAAGCCACTCCGTTGACATACAGCTTTTATATGTACATCTTTTTCACAAGTGCAATTTCCCGATCCTCAATAAATTACGCTCACTCAGGTTCACAATCCACAACCTCTTAAGACAGACTAAAGCAGACACCTCAACAATGACTAATAAAAATGGAGGGGTCGCATAGCCTCCTTTATTCCGTGCCGTGGCACATCCCCCATTCGAGGTCACAACTTATTATTCACAGGCATTTGTCTCTCTTTAAATAATCGAAATTAACGTGAGGCATCTGTGGCCGGGATTCCCGTTTTCTGCTTGAGGCCACTTTAAAAAAAAATGGTTCAAATGGCTCTGAGCACTATGGGACTTAACATCTATGGTCATCAGTCCCCTAGAACTTAGAACTACTTAAACCTAACTAACCTAAGGACATCACACAACACCCAGCCATCACGAGGCAGAGAAAATCCCTGACCCCGCCGGGAATCCACTTTCACGAGTTGCGCGTCGATGACGATTAGATGATGAAAACACACACACACACACACACACACACACACACACACACACACACACCTAGTACCGAACGGAGTAAATCCTCTATGCGGTAATCGAGCTCGGTATCCCGTGATCGAGAGTCAGCTATACTAACCACCAGATTACGACCTGATGACTCCTTAAATACAAAATGCTTCTTGCAGTATTGCTTTTTTTTTTACATGTATCAAACTCTCCACGTTAAACATTTTAATGGATAATATAATTTATACACAACATAGGAGAGGACACATTATACTACATATTTTTGTCGCACTCGGCGCGTGATGTCACACTACTTTGTTTCATACTGTTGCCGTATAACTTGCTGTTTTCACAGTTGCGAGAACGTAAAAAGTTCTGTGTTTTCAGGAGAAGCAGTTCCATCGTATTGGCACACATGCACATGTAAGAGCATTTTTTAACGCAGAATTGCCTTGACGATGGAACGGCCGTTTTAGGTTTACGGATCTCGCACTGCAGCTCCTAGGTCTCCTGATCTAAAGATGTATGATTTGTTTTCCGTGGCAGTGTCTTATAGACTACGGATATTTTCGTCCTCTTCGAGTAAATGTGAGTGAAATGCAGAGCAGCAACAGTCCTTGCCATAACTCCAGACTTGTTCGTAAAGGTGTTGCTCAAATTTCACTATCGACTAGATGATTGTGATGAGTCTAATGGTGGGCACACTGAACATCAGTGAAAGGCAAATGAGGACTAGCAAAAAGCATCCAAATGTTGTATAGGCATGCATGCAAAAGATGTAGTCTTGTTAACTAGGATAGTCCACCTGAAAATTTGCCACAATTCACGCACCGTAGTGAAAATGGATTAGTCTCTCAGAAAGACCCTCTACTGGAACTCAAACACTCGTCATCACCCAGGTCCTTGACTTACAGCCATCTATATCATAGTCCTTCTATGTCATAGATTCTATAAGCCGACCAGGGTCTTATTCCCACAGATTTTGAAATTATCCTGAAATGTACACTCATGCTCATAAATTACGGATAATGCTGACACATGGTGAAACAACGCTCTGGTGGGCGGTTTACGGGTTTAAATCACCTAAGGGTATAACCATGCGGTGCATTTGACATGCGGTCGTCGCACGGTGGGGCTGGCAGCAGTACACATATGAAGACATGTTTTGGTCCATAACACTATAGGGTGCAGAGAGTAAGTGTGCAACTTTTTCACACGTGCTAATGGTGACCGTGTGTTGAAAATGGCTCAAAGAACATATATTGATGACGTTATGAGAGATAGAATACTTGGGCGACTGGAGGCTGGTCAAACACAGCAGGTCGTAGCACAGGGCCCTCCGTGTGCCAAGTGTGATCTCAAGATTATGGCAACGATTCCAGCAGACACGAAACGTGTCCAGGCGCTTCAGTACGGGATGAACACAGTGTACAACACCACAAGAGGAACGATATCTCAACATCAGTGCCTGCAGACGGCCACAGATTACTGCAGGTAGCCTTGCTTGGGACCCTACCGCAGTCACTGGAACAGTTGTCTCTAGACACACAGTCTACACCCACCGTTTATTCGCCTGGAGACCTGCAAGAAGCATTCCACTGACCCCTGGTCACAGGAGAGCCCGTAAAGCCAGGTGTCAAGAACGCATTACATGGTCATAGGAACAGTGGTCCCAGGTTATGTTCAAAGAAGAGTCCACTTATAGTCTGAACAGTGATTCATCTGGCGTGAAGTAGTAACCAGATAACAACCCCTTAATGTCCTTGAAAGGCATCTGTAAGGAGGTCGTGGTTTGATGGTGTGGGGTGGGATTATGATTGGTGCAAATACACCCCTGCATGTCTTTGACAGGGGAACTGTAACAGGTCAGGTGTATCGGGATGCCATTTGGCACCATTATGTCCTCCTTCTCATGGGTGGAGTTCTGGTACCGCGCGCCGAGCAATTTGAATCCGCGCCAGACATTATGGACGTCGTAGACCCATAGAGGTCTGCTCACCATCGCGCTGTAAGCTGTGGCGGGGCGCGCCTCCTGGCATTTAGAGTGAAGGCGCCACAGTGGAACACGTGGTAAAAGCGGCCAATAGCGGCTCCCCCGATAGCGTACTTAAGCGCCTACCTCTCGCTCAGCCAGTTCCCCCACCCTCACCTACCTTGGACTCACCATTGAGCGTCACCTCACCTGGATCCCTCATCTCCGCTCAATCTAATCCAAAGCCTACAACCGCCTCCGACTCCTCCAACTCCTCTCTGGCCGGACATTGGGGTTGCACCCCTCTACCATCCTCCACACCTACAAATCCTTAATCCATCCCATCTTCGGTTACGCCAGTCCCGCCTGGATATCTCCCCCCCCCCCCCCCAAATTCTATAAGTCCCTCCAGATCCTTGTAGCGTCAGTCATTCCTTTCCTCCATCTGCTCCTATTCCTCAAACATCTCCGCATACTCTACACCTCCCGCCGCCTTACCCCCCTCACCCCCAGGTTGCTACACTTCTCTCCCATCCCCACTTCCTGCCATGCCTTCGCTGTTGTGCCCCCCTACCCTTCATCTCTACACTCTTCATTTCCTATCCCAAGGTGGCTTCCATCAACTCCCCCTCCTGGATGATGCCTTCTCTCCCTCCATTTATCCCTCCTATCAACTCTGATCCTCACCCCCCTCCTGTCCTCTGTCCTTTCCTTGGTCTCCCTCTTCCCCCCCACTTCCATCCTGTTTTTGTCCCCACCTACCCTCTTCTTACCTCCCTTCTCCCCCCCCCCACTCCCTGTCACGTCTGCCCAATACCCCCCCCCCCATCTTATGGGATCTCGTCCCCCATCGGCTCCTTTGCCCCCTTTCCCCCCTTCGTTTTTCCTCTCCATCCCCCTTTTTATTTTCCCATCATCTGTCAGGATAAACTAGAAACATTAAAACAAACTGAAGTTAAAGGCATAAAATTAACAATTGAACCTATAAAACGAATATCCTGAGAATCCTTTAAATTATGGATTATTGAACCTGCACACATAAACAACTGCCCTCGGCTGTGGTATGTCATATTTGGGAACTTTTTAGTGCAATGTTCAAGTGAATGCTCAGTGTTGTTCATATTTCCAAAGTGTTGCAAACAGAAATTATGCTGTCGCTGGGTGTGAATTTTATGTCTCTTGCGTACGGAAACCAGACTGCCGCCGTGTTTTTCAATTGTCTGTCTATTATGTTACCTGTCTCCTACATATGTATTTTATTAGCATCATGATCTCTTTGTTTCCATGTTTTAAGTTCCACGATTTTTTTCCGCCACGTTACCGTTTAAGTGTCCGATTCTATCGCCTGTTTTTATTGTTTATTATCTTCCTCTTTTTAAAACAAATTCTGTAGGCTGAAGAGCGGCATACTAAGCTGCTGCCAGCCCGCCCCCTTCGGGGGGAATAAAAACTCAATAAAGAAGAAAAAAATTGCTCAGCCAGCCAGTCTAATCACGCTTACGTCGGTTGAAAGACAGTTTACGTCCTTGTTCTGTGCGCGAGTGGACGTGTTTGTTTCCTTGTGAGTCCGTTGTTGATCTTGTATTCGTTCTGTCCTTCGTTGGTCGTGTCCGTCCTCTCCCGTTGTGTTGTGTTCGCGGTCGTCTCCGCGGATCCCGCCACGCTTTCCGTCATTACTATCCCGCGACCGTCCCGGTCGCAGTTACAATGCAGTGGGTCCCACCTTCCCCCAGATGGATGATAACGCACAGCCCCAGTGAGCTGCCATCGTGGAGAAGTACCTTGAAACAGAAAATATCTGGCGAATATAGTTTCCTGCCTGTTCTCCAGACCTAAACTCCATCGAGCACGTCTGGGGTGCTCTCGGTTGAAGTATCTCTGCTCGTCTTCAAACCCCTAGGACACTTCAGGAGCTCCGACAGGCACTGGTGCAAGAATGGGAGGCTATAGACTAGCTGCTGCTCGACCACCTGATCCAGAGTATGCCAACCCGTTGTGTGGCCTATGTACGTATGCATGGTGATCATATCCCATATTGATGTTGGGGTACATGCGTAGGAAACAGTGGCGTTTTGTAGCGCATGTGTTTTGGGACGCTTTTCTCAACTTATCACCAATACCGTGGACTTACAGATCTATGTCTTGTGTGTTCCCTATGTGCCAATGCTATTAGCACCAGTTGTGTGTAGTGCCACGTTGTGTGGCACCACATTCTGCAATTATGAGCGTGAGTGTAATTGTTGTATTAGGTATAGCCTAAGCATCTGATCTTTTCGAAGCTGAAGGCTCCAAACTGTCTCGCCTAGATGCGATCCTAACTATCTTAATATATACACTCCTGGAAATTGAAATAAGAAGACCGTGAATTCATTGTCCCAGGAAGGGGAAACTTTATTGACACATTCGTGGGGTCAGATACATCACATGATCACACTGACAGAACCACAGGCACATAGACACAGGCAACAGAGCATGCACAATGTCGGCACTAGTACAGTGTATATCCACCTTTCGCAGAAATGCAGGCTGCTATTCTCCCATGGAGACGATCGTAGAGATGCTGGATGTAGTCCTGTGGAACGGCTTGCCATGCCATTTCCACCTGGCGCCTCAGTTGGACCAGCGTTCGTGCTGGACGTGCAGACTGCGTGAGACGACGCTTCATCCAGTCCCAAACATGCTCAATGGGGGGACAGATCCGGAGATCTTGCTGGCCAGGGTAGTTGACTTATACCTTCTAGAGCACGTTGGGTGGCACGGGATACATGCGGACGTGCATTATGCTGTTGGAACAGCAAGTTCCCTTGCCGATCTAGGAATGGTAGAACGATGGGTTCGATGACGGTTTGGATGTACCGTGCACTATTCAGTGTCCCCTCGACGATCACCAGTGGTGTACGGCCAGTGTAGGAGATCGCTCCCCACACCATGATGCCGGGTGTTGGCCTTGTGTGCCTCGGTCGTATGCAGTCCTGATTGTGGCGCTCACCTGCACGGCGCCAAACACGCATACGACCATCATTGGCACCAAGGCAGAAGCGACTCTCATCGCTGAAGACGACACGTCTCCATTCGTCCCTCCATTCACGCCTGTCGCGACACCACTGGAGGCGGGCTGCACGATGTTGGGGCGTGAGCGGAAGACGGCCTAACGGTGTGCGGGACCGTAGCCCAGCTTCATGGAGACGGTTGCGAATGGTCCTCGCCGATACCCCAGGAGCAACAGTGTCCATAATTTGCTGGGAAATGGCGGTGCGGTCCCCTACGGCACTGCGTAGGATCCTACGGTCTTGGCGTGCATCCGTGCGTCGCTGCGGTCCGGTCCCAGGTCGACGGGCACGTGCACCTTCCGCCGACCACTGGCGACAACATCGATGTACTGTGGAGACCTCACGCCCCACGTGTTGAGCAATTCGGCGGTACGTCCAACCGGCCTCCCGCATGCCCACTATACGCCCTCGCTCAAAGTCCGTCAACTGCACATACGGTTCACGTCCACGCTGTCGCGGCATGCTACCAGTGTTAAAGACTGCGCTGGAGCTCCGTATGCCACGGTAAACTGGCTGACACTGACGGCAGCGGCGCACAAATGCTGCGCAGCTAGCGCCATTCGACGGCCAACACCGCGGTTCCTGGTGTGTCCGCTGTGCCGTGCGTGTGATCATTGCTTGTACAGCCCTCTCGCAGTGTCCGGAGCAAGTATGGTGGGTCTGACACACCGGTGTCAATGTGTTCTTTTTTCCATTTCCAGGAGTGTATTTACAATACTTGTTAAAGAGTAAGAGTTAACAAATTTTTATTGGAAAGATATTCTAACCATTTACAATATTGGTTTATGAGCAACGTGTTTCATTTAGTTTTCCGGATTTTTCGAATTTCCTACTCGAGAGCAAGCTACGTATAGTTGATCCTGAGAGAAGCGTGATTCTCTGAGGGTGATGCCGCAATATTTAAAAGTTTGTCCTTGTGCTTTGTTAATTGTAAAACTGTAGGCTAATTTCATTGGATATTGCAGTCTTTTAAATTGGATTGGCAGTTCAGTAGAGATCAGTGCTATGCGGGGGATAAATAGTGTGTGGTTTGTACTTTCCATTCATAAGTTCGGCTTCGACGATGTTGTTCGATTGCTGTTTGACAATCATCCTTGTTCCATTGCATAGGCTTGGTGAGTTGAAATTTCTGATTAGTATGTTCGGAGATCTAATTTTAACTAGAAAGAAGTGTAATGATACTTCTGGTGCAAGCAAGTAGTTTAAAAATTGTGTAGGAAAGTTCACTTTCTTCGACGTTTACCATCTTATCGTTAGATTTGTGTTTTCTCTCTCCACCGGAAATTTTCTTTAGATTAATAAAGGTGATATTATTTTTAGTGGCCAAAATTGACCTTTCAAGTAGAGTCTTGCTTTATTTACCCGTACCAACAGGTAGCACCAACAGTGGCGAGTTCCGGAACATACCAAAAAGGCTTCGAGTGGTCTACAATGTTTCAGAAAATTCCACAACATTTGAGACTGTTCTGGAATGTTCCGGGCTATTCCCGAAGATTTCAGAGCATCGCGGACCACTGTCGAACAATCCTTAACATTATGGAATGTTGCGGATTGCTCTCAATACTCTTGAATGTTATGGAACGTTCTCGAATGCGCTAAAAAGTTCTGGACTGTTTTAGAAATTTTTAGAAGGCGAAATTTCCCAGCCTTTATATCTTCAAAGGCACGCCCTTCAGGTAAAAACTCGAACGCTCTGCGTGAATGTGTGATAGAGGACGACCACCCCCTTATCTTACCGTGACATATTTCTGAGTTTTAGCGTCGGGCACATTGTACACTGAGTTTTATAAATATCTATTGATTTTTCAGTAAATGACAATAGCTACACCAAATACAGTCATGCAACAGTTGAGGTTTTATGCGATCGTGCCTCAAGTACAGGGGTTCAAGAAAATCATTGAAACACTGGGAGAAGAAATGCATGCTTGTAAATCAGTGCAGTTGCTAGGCAAGCCTGGAGGTTGCACTGTTTTATCTGGCTACAAACGGCGCCTGCGCAGTCCTCAATACGTTGCAAGTATCAACCATGTTCAGAACAGTCTCCCGTGTAGTTGTGAGTACGTTATGTCGGAGCTCAGTGCATTCGAACGTGGGCAAAATGATAACGCTGGAATGGGGCGTGCTTCCGTAAATTACGTAGCCGAGTTTCGGTGTTTCAAGAGGCACCGTATCGGAAGATTTGTACCACACACGGGGAAAGAGGAAAAAATATCATCTAAGTAAGTTTGGAGTCGTGAGTTTAGTGATCGGCACTGACGGTCATTGAAAAAGATTGTGACGGTAAAGAAGAAAAGGAAAGCAGATTGGTTTTAACGTCCAGTCGACATCGAGGTCATCAGAGACGGAGAAAAAGCTCGGATAGTGTCAAGAATAGGGGGAGAAAATCGGCCCTGGCCTTTCAAAGGAACCAGCCCGGCATTTGCCTGGAGCAATTTACGCAAATCACGGAGAACCTGTATCTGAATGGCTGGGCACAGGTTTGAACCGTCGTCCTCCCGAATGCGAGTGCAGTGGGCTAACCACTGTGGTGCCAAGCTCGGTACGATAAAAGAAGAGGACGACTGTTGCAAAATTCCAGGCAGAGCATAATGTCACACTCGCAAACCTTTCAGTACCAAAACAAAAGTAAGTCAGCTCTATAAGCAGGAAAACGCAAGGTGAGCTGGAATTCCAAACCACTTAACTGCATTGCAGGTGCCGTTATACGATGCATAGTGCCAGTGCCACAGAACCTGGACTATGGGGCAATGGAAGAATCTCATTCAGCCGGATGAATCTTGTTCCACATTGGTTCCAACTTGTGGCTGAGTTTATGTCCCAAGGGTGAAAAAAAGCGGAGTGTCGGGGTGAATTGGGCATCGTCGATCGTGTAATTGCCACTAATTTGCTCTCTGTCCCTAAAGTCTGAATTTTTTTTGAATAATCACTCTTCTGACAGGTTTATGTGGCCAGTCACGAATTCCCCTTCTGCTCCAACCTCTTCATCTCAAAGTAGCGCCGCGGGGTTTGAGGCGCCATGTCACGGATTGCGCGGTCCCTCCCGCTGGAGGTTCCGAGTCCTCCCTCGGACATGGGTGTGTGTGTTGTCCTTAGCGTAAGTTAGTTTAAGTAGCGTCTAAGTCTAGGAACCAATGACCTCAGCAGATTGGTTCCTTAGGAATTCACACACATTTGAACTTTTTTTTTCAAAGTAGCACTTGCAATCTACGACCTCAATTATTTGCTGGATGTATATTCCAGTCTCTGCCTTCCTCTACAGGTTTTAGCCTCTACAGCTTCCTCTAGTACCATGGAAGTTATTCCCTGATGTTTTAACAGATGTGCTGTCATCTTCTCCCTTCTTCTTGTCAGTCTTCTTCACATATTACTTTCCTCTCTAATTCTGCGTGGAGGCTACTCATTCCTTCATTTACCAGTCCACCTAATTTTCAACATTCATGTGTAGCACCACATCTCAAATTCTTCGACTCTCTTCTGTTCCAGCATTCCCACATGCCACGTTCCACTATGACGTTCTCCAAACGTAGTCCGATAGCCTACCATTAGCATCACCGTCAGATAATTTGAAATTAACGAGGCAAAAACTTACAACTTGACTCATGTAACTACTCGTCCAACTCCATTCACAATGCAGTATTATTACAAGAACCAGTGATCATCATAATTTTTCAAATATGTAGCTAGTCTCTCACAAGATGTAGCCTAATAGAACTCGTCACTCAAAGAACTATATACGTTTATAACGACATGAATATTGAAGGGAACTAAAATGTACATAGCCCATCTTCCGAAAATAATTTTTTATATAATTTGTTTCTGAGTGCTAAAGCATGACATTTCGGGTGCCTGACGTTTGTTTCAGAGAAGGGCGATGCTTGTTGGCGGTCTGCCAGTTTTGCCACGGATGCGGCAATAATGTATTTGCGTTCGCATACTGGCTGCTCACTGAAGCTTTTACCTCGTATCGCCATTGCGCGCTAATTATACGAGTTAATGAGCCATTGCTCATTGCCCTAAATTAATCAGCGTTGCCCCCCAGACAAACGCAGCGCTAGAATTACTGCTCTCCAGGAGCATCGATATTGGACTAGTGAACACCACGTCGTTCTCCTCTCCCAGCTGTCATCAGTAATCTTGAAGCTGTTGACCATGCAAATGTCAAAACAAACTGAAGCCACGTGAATTTAGTTCGTGTGTCTGATAGATATCTTAAACAGAGTTAGAGAATTTGTCTAAGTTGTCCAGGATGTCTAAACAATTGTTTGACGTTGTCACAGGTGTAAAATACTTTGATGGTGATGCATATCATGAAATTGGGGAGAGTAATAATTCCTGTTACTTCTAGATAATTATTAAATTAAAGTGCCATGTCATGCTTTTATATCTGTATATGAAGGTTGAACTCAGGTCTGCTACAGGGATTTAATACAGTTACCGCTGATAGTCTGGTTCAAGAGGAAGGATGATGTACTGGGTGATCAAAAAGTCAGTATAAATTTGAAAACTGAATAAATCACGGAATAATGTAGACAGAGAGGTATAAATTGACACACATTCTTGGAATGACATGGGGTTTTATTAAAACCGAAAAAAATGTCCGACAGATGGCTCTTCATCTGATCAGAATAGCAATAATTAGCATAACAAAGTAAGACAAAGCGAAGTGATGTTCTTTACAGGAAATGCTCAATGTGTCCACCATCATTCCTCAACAATACCTGTAGTAGAGGAATAATGTTGTGAACAGCACTGTAAAGCATGTCCGGAGTTATGGTGAGGCTTTGGCGTCGGTTGTTGTCTTTCAGCATCCCTAGAGATGTCGGTCGATCACGATACACTTGCGACTTCAGGTAACCCCAAAGCCAATAAACGCGCGGACTGTTTCCATGTATTTTGCGTTTGTTCCACATACCATCCTAAACTGCTATATAGGTTTCAGACAGACTTGGTACATAATTTACTATCTGGAAAGAGGCAACGTTAGAGAGAGAGAACCACCTACCTTCCACAGGAGGGGGGACTGACATCGAGGTGTTGCAGAAGCACAACTCAGGAATATCTGGAGCGATTTAAGCTAAATTCTATGTAAAAATGATACATTATTTGTATAATTTGTACAAAATTACCGGACGCCTAATTTACTTCGATTTCTCAACCGTAGGGATGGCTGTGGGAATGAGAAGCCGTGACATGTAAAATTATTCTATAACGTCCACGTATTGGTGACAGTGATGAAGATGCTTCGCCATTAGATGTGTGTGTGTGTTTGTGTGTGTGTGTGTGTGTGTGTGTGTGATTGTTTCTCTGAGGATGGAACGCGGTGTAAAGTGAGTGAAATATCATCCTAACTCTGCAACACCTGCAGTAATTTATATCACCCTGCGGACACGTATCACTTGTCACCTGCTGGAAAAGAATTCCAGTGACAATAGGATCTCCTTAGCAGCCCTGCAGCCAGGGGAGATCTGTGTGTGGGAACTTATAAAAGAGTAAGACACAAATGCCTGGAGCAATTTCAAAACACCATTGAACTAACATAAACCCACCACCCCTAAGAATGGGGATTAGATAAGCGTCATATATGATAGAGGATGGGAGGAATGGGGTAGGTGGGGGGGGGGAGGGGTGGTTTAGTGATACACCTTAATCCACCCTACGCTGCATGGCGGAGGATACCATGTACCAGTACTAGTCATTCCCTCCCCTGTTCCACTCACAAACAAAGCGAGGTTAAAAACAGCTGTCTATATGCCTCCTATGAACACTAATTTCTCGTATCTTTTCTTCTCGGTACTTACGCTCAAGGTCTGTTGAAGGCTGTAGAATCGTTCAGCAGTCAGCTTCAAATGCCGGTTATCTAAATTTTCTGAATAGTCTTTCTCGAAAAGAACGTCACCTTTCCTCCTCGAGTTTCCTTTGCATCTCCGTAATACGTTTTGTTAGAACTTACCGGTAACAAATCTAGCAGCCCACCTCTCAACTGCTTCGATGTCTTTCTTCAGTCCTACCTGATACGGATGCCAAACACTCGAACTGTACTCAAGAACTGGTCCCACCAGCGTCGTACGTTCGGTCTCCTTTACATGTGAACCACCCTTTCCTAAAATTCTATCAATAAACCGAAGTCGACCATTAGCCTTCCCTTCCACAGTTCTCACGTGCTCGTTCCATTTCGTATCGATTTGCAACGTTACGTCCAGATATTTAAATGCCTTAACTGTGTCAAGCAGGTAACTAATTCCGAACATTAGAGGTTTGTTTTTCCTACCCATGCGCATGAACTTACAGTTTTCCACATTTAGAGCTAGCTGCCATTCATCGCACCAATTAGAAATTTTTTCTAAGTCGTCTTATACGTTTCTACAGTCACTCAACTTCAATACCCTACCATACACAACACCATCATAAGCAAAAAACTACAGATTGCTGCCCACCCTGTCCACCAAATCATTTATGTATATAGTGAACAAGAGCACTCCCGACGTTACCGTTGTGCCTGATGAACACTCACCGTCGAGAACAACATACTGGGTTCTACCACTTAGGAGATCTTTGAACACTCACATATCTGTGAACTAACTCCGTATGCTCGTACCTTCGTTAACAGCCTGCAGTTGGGTACCATGTCCATTGCTGTCCGGAAATAACTATGAAATCAGCCTGTTTCCGATCTTCCATAACGGCAGTATATGTGACAGGGATAATTTTATCCACGACATAAGTAAAAAATTTTAATGTAACTAAATGACAAATATAAAATGAGTTTGTAAACATATTTATACATTCCATCATAAAAGTATTTACTGAATTCAACGGTACAAATAGATGTCGTTTAAATTAACAGCAAGTACAAGGTTCGAATAGTTGAATTGATTAACAATCTACGTTAATGATCGAAGCAGACGAAATGAATTAAAATTTGTACTACAGCCGGGACTCGAACACGGGTCTTCTTGCTTGATAGGCAGATTTGCTAACCATTACACCACCGCGGTACAATGGCCAACATTGCTGCACGGAACAACATAACCTGATTGCCCTCCCCAACACAGACTTCAATTCATTTTTCCCTTACGTGTTGCCACTACTGCCAGGGCTCTCCCATGTCTCAGGGAAACATTTAATTACAAAATCAATAAGATCACCAATGGTACGAGGACGTCGCATTACGACCAATGCTGGGTTGCTTGCCAGTATCAGAGAGCCCTAGCAGTAGTGACAGTATGTAAGGGAAAAATGAATTCAAGTTTGTTTTGGGGAGGGCACTCACCTTAGGTAGTTCGTGCAGGAATTCTGACTATCGTGATGCGGTGGTGTAATGGTTAGCATTTCTGCGTAGCAAGCATGGAGACCTGGGTTCGAGTCCTGGCCGCAGCACAAATTAAAATTAATTAATCTGTTTCGATCATTATCGTAGATAATAAGAGAGACTTAAATGTATCAGGGAGACATTTGATTAATAATCATTATTTCACAATATCATTGACATTAGAAAGCGAAACGTTTACAATTTCTCTTGTTTCAAAATAATAAATGATGTATACTTCTGGATCACTGGTGTTGGCATAACCAGTCATCTGGTGCCTTGAAATGGTTCAAATGGTTCAAATGGCTCTGAGCACTATGGGACTTAACATCTGTGGTCATCAGTCCCCTAGAACTTAGAACTACTTAAACCTAACTAACCTAAGGACATCACACACGTCCATGCCCGAGGCAGGATTCGAATCTGCGACCGTAGCAGTCGCGCGGTTCCGCACTGAGCGCCTTAACCGCGAGACCACCGTGGCCGGCTTGTAATGGTATTAACAAATGGACAGGATACGAAATGATGGATTATTGTAATAGACAGAGACAAACAGAATTTAAGACACCATTTAGAATATTAAGACATCAGTGCAAACAAAAATCAAATGTAGCCCTAAACGCACGAGACACGCACGAACATACTTGACTAAAATTTCAAAAGATTTAAAATTGCATCAGAACATAAACAAAGGTAGGTATGGTTTAGTGCTGTAAACTATATTCCGCTTTGGCCCATCAGGAAACAACGCAACTTAAAAACAAGATTTACCAGACGAATATCGAAACATGTATAATTTATAGCACATAAACACAAAGTGTCCATCATGGCAGACAGCAATATTTAAAGTTCAGTGCCATTCTCCGGTGAGATCCGGTGTTTACTCTGACGTTTTTAAACAATGTCTAATACGAGGTTTTTGTCAAAATAATTTTCCTCTGTGAAATAACGATTTCATAGAGCGTGCCAATGTTAATGCAGTCGCACTCATTTCCTTGTTACGGCGCTTCTCGTAGTTAAATTCCCGTCCAGGATCTTTATGACCAAGCAGCGCATCCAGTCTACGTGCGGATATACTGCCCGCACTTTCTTTATTACACGATTGTCCCGGTGAGTCCGTTGGCAGCACTGAAATCGTTATATACCGAATATCCCCCTTCATCAAGGAAGGTAAACAAGTACTCACCATTCTAACAAAGGAACCGCCACACTCATATTGTCAGTGCACTCGCACGGGTAAGTATGTAAACATGTTCTGAAACGACCCGTCGGTATTTATTTCTTGTATTTGGTTGACCTAGGATTCTTCACAAGTATGAAATGCCATTTGCCTCTTGTTTGTTGCGCCAGTCAGGTCGTATTAATGAGAACTTCACCGAGTCAATTACGTTGTCAACCTATTTGGAGAACAGAATCATGCTACACGATCGAATTCGAAAGATAAATTTAACATACTGTCTTGAGTCATATGGTGTAAAAGAGCAGATAATCAGACGAATATGTGTGCAATATATATGATACGCGGTTACGCGGGCGAAACCGCGGGTAAAAGGCTTGTAGTTTATGAATATTTTGCGCAAATTGGCTTAACCATGATGAATTAAAATCCCCCGCCGCGTTTCTCTGTACGTGAAGCTATTCACGGGAACTTCTGCGGGGATTTTGATACGGTTGTCGCTAATAGGTAGACAGATTCACGAAGAGGATTTGTGTGCATAACGAAACGCCAGCAAGCCCGGTTGTAGATACTTCAGTGTGAAGCTGGGGCACGTCACTAGTATTACGTACGATTACAGTACCATTTACCAGCTATCATCACTATAGTGGAGTATGTCACAATGCGTTTTCTGGAAGAATATACATCAAATCCCAAACAGTTCTTACAGGAACACACGGCTATGTTTCTGGTTTCAGTTATAGATGTAATGGCCATTAAAAAATATAATATTATTTCAAAGAATTATGAGACAAAAATGGGATTGAAACAGGAGCAAGATATTTAAGTTGCGATTAAGAACATGTTAGATCCGGAAGAGACGAGCTATGCATATTGTTCATGCGTGATTGGATAAAGAATAACAAATATTTCAGTATTTTAGCAACAAAACCAAAATAAATGGGCCATTGAAACTCAACAGAACATTCAAAGCAGAGAAACAATCACTGTATAAGTTAAACACGTTCAGGACTTTTAAGAAAAGGAAAGTAACAAATGCATTTTGTCTCTGTCCAGTAAATAATACAACAGGGCGACATGTATAAAGGCTAGCAAAGGAAAAAGTAATAATGAATAATTGTTTTTTAAGTGTTGGAAATTTGGCCAGGTTCGAATAAAGAAAAATTGAATTGGCTTCTGAGAAGAGTATAAAAATGTTTAATGAAGACACACCTATAACAATAGCAATTAATAAAATCTGTAATTAATATCCATCCCCAATAACTTTCAAGTAACCAAAATCTTTATCAAATTTATTCATCACTAATTATTTAAATGTAGTAAAAATTTACATATCTATTTGCCAAACCAGCGCACATTGCACCTAACTACCTTCTTTTATTATTTATGTACGAAACAACTTTAGCCTGGAATACGTAGAGCTTCCACATCCAAGTCGCAAAAGATGAATAAACTATAGTGCTAAATAATACCATTGTTAATTAGTGCAATCATAAGACTAATGGAGTAAGGAAGTACGCAGCTCCGGACGACGTTAATACCTTAATGCCTGGAGCTTACTCTCTAACTGAAGGTTTTCATATCTAATTAATCACAGCAGAACGTCGAATTATACAAAAAAGTATTAGATTGACAATAACAACAACGGGAAAGAAATGAGAAGTTTGCAGTCCGCTGACGAGTAGTTGGTGCGCTGTGTTTTTCTTGAACGATCTAACTCAACAGGGACGGGTTGTTGATTAGGTACTGTACAATTAGAGGCAAAATTTGCTTCCATCATACAGCCTCGGTGCAGCCACTTGACCACCTCCCAAGCCGACACATCGACAGATTCGTTCAAGAGGCGTCTAGCTGCTAGAGGAAGGAAATGTGCAGTCGCTAATTGACCTAATGTAAAAGACGATTTATATGGATCGTTTTCGTCGTTTTGGATACTGCCAAACTTCGAATGAGAGTCGAGAAAATAATCGCTCGACTTCTTAATTTGCGGTTTGTGTTCTCAGTCCCGCCAATAGCGTGGCCATTAACGGGGAGCATTTCTGCTGGGAGGTGACAGGGTTTGAAGAACTAATCGGCTGTGAACCTGATAAGAAATCCATTCCACGGCTGACCTGGGGTTGTTTTAGGTGGCCACAGAGACGGTAAACTGGAACACCACTGCTGCAAATAGAGCTCGTGACCTCCAGGGGAATCAATCAAACAGATTCTGCGCCTTTTTGATCTAACGAAGACACACACACACACACACACACACACACACGAGCACATAGGACTATACATTTGGTATGGTGCTCCCTCAAGCAATTACAGGAGATCAACAGTGGTCCATCCCTGACACATTATTATAAGGTTACGCAACTCTAAATATTAGTATACTTGGGTGAAAAATTTAATGACGAGATTATCTTTGGCATAATGTGTCAGAGTCAAATAACGTAACCCAATGAAACCTGGACGATACATGGAACCAACTGCTCCAGGATAGTAGAGATCTGAAGTAAAAACCCAGTGAACAGAGATGATACATTTATTCAAAGATAATAATTACACTGAAGTCACGGTGATTTACGATGGCCCCCTGGATACAACTGTAAGTAGGCTGTTTAGGTTTTTATGTTGGTAGCGCCACGTAGCGCTCCGTATGAAAATCATTGACTGTGCGGTGTGTAGTCTGTGGCTGGTTGGCGTTGTTGTAGTTTTCGCTATTGTAGTATTGGGCAGTTGGATGTGAACAGCGTGTAGCCGGCCGGTGTGGTCGAGCGGTTCTAGGCGCTTCAGTCTGGAACCGCGCGGCCGCTACGGTCTCAGGTTCGAATCCTGCCTCGGGCATGGATGTGTGTGATATCCATAGGTTAGTTAGGTTTAAGTAGTTCTAAGTTCTAGGGGACTGATGACCTCAGATGTTAAGTCCCATAGTGCTCAGAGCCATTTGAACCATTTGAACAGCGTGTAGCGTTGCGCAGTTGGAGGTGAGCCGCCAGCAGTGGTGGATGTGGGGGGAGAGATGGCAGTTTTGAGAGCGGATGATCTGGACGTGTGTCCATCAGACATAGTAAATTTGTAGGACTGGATGTCATGAACTGATATATATATATATATATATATATATATATATATATATATATATATATATATATATATATGTATGTATATATATAAAATGACTTTTGAACACTATTAAGGTAAATACATTATTTGTTCTGTATCAAAATCTTTCATTTTCTAAGTATGCCTATCGATAGTTAGTGCCTTCAGTAGTTAGAATCTTTCATTTAGCTGGCAGCATTGGCGCTCGCTGTATTGCAGTAGTTTGAGTAACGAAGATTTTTGCGAGGTAAGTGATTCATGAAGGGTATTGGTTATTGTTAGCCAGGGCCTTCATTTGTAGGGATTATTAAAAGTCAGATTGCGTAGCGCTAAAAATATTGTGTGTCAGTTTAGTGTTGATCAGAATAGGTAAAGAGCGAAATACAATCCTGGAAATTGAAATAAGAACACCGTGAATTCGTTGTCCCAGGAAGGGGAAACTTTATTGACACATTCGTGGGGTCAGATACATCACATGATCACACTGACAGAACCACAGGCACACAGGCAACAGAGCATGCACAATGTCGGCACTAGTACAGTGTATATCCACCTTTCGCAGCAATGCAGGCTACTATTCTCCCATGGAGACGATCGTAGAGATGCTGGATGTAGTCCTGTGGAACGGCTTGCCATGCCATTTCCACCTGGCGCCTCAGTTGGACCAGCGTTCGTGCTGGACGTGCAGACCGCGTGAGACGACGCTTCATCCAGTCCCAAACATGCTCAATGGGGGACAGATCCGGAGATCTTGCTGGCCAGGGTAGTTGACTTACACCTTCTAGAGCACGTTGGGTGGCACGGGATACATGCGGACGTGCATTGTCCTGTTGGAACAGCAAGTTCCCTTGCCGATCTAGGAATGGTAGAACGATGGGTTCGATGACGGTTTGGATGTACCGTGCACTATTCAGTGTCCCCTCGACGATCACCAGTGGTTTACGGCCAGTGTAGGAGATCGCTCCCCACACCATGATGCCGGGTGTTGGCCCTGTGTGCCTCGGTCGTATGCATTCCTGATTGTGGCGCTCACCTGCACGGCGCCAAACACGCATACGACCATCATTGGCACCAAGGCAGAAGCGACTCTCATCGCTGAAGACGACACGTCTCCATTCGTCCCTCCATTCACGCCTGTCGCGACACCACTGGAGGCGGGCTGCACGATGTTGGGGCGTGAGCGGAAGACGGCCTAACGGTGTGCGGGACCGTAGCCCAGCTTCATGGAGACGGTTGCGAATGGTCCTCGCCGATACCCCAGGAGCAACAGTGTCCCTAATTTGCTGGGAAGTGGCGGTGCGGTCCCCTACGGCACTGCGTAGGATCCTACGGTCTTGGCGTGCATCCGTGCGTCGCTGCGGTCCGGTCCAGGTCGACGGGCACGTGCACCTTCCGCCGACCACTGGCGACAACATCGATGTACTGTGGAGACCTCACGCCCCACGTGTTGAGCAATTCGGCGGTACGTCCACCCGGCCTCCCGCATGCCCACTATACGCCCTCGCTCAAAGTCCGTCAACTGCACATACGGTTCACGTCCACGCTGTCGCGGCATGCTACCAGTGTTAAAGACTGCGATGGAGCTCCGTATGTCACGGCAAACTGGCTGACACTGACGGCAGCGGTGCACAAATGCTGCGCAGCTAGCGCCATTCGACGGCCAACACCGCGGTTCCTGGTGTGTCCGCTGTGCCGTGCGTGTGATCATTGCTTGTACAGCCCTCTCGCAGTGTCCGGAGCAAGTATGGTGGGTCTGACACACCGGTATCAATGTGTTCTTTTTTCCATTTCCAGGAGTGTATCTGAATATGTTCAGTTCTGCTCAGCTGTTTGAAAATCAAATAATGTAAGAGGTTTATCAGTAATTCATAAATTACAGTAATTCATTAATTTAATTCACAGTAATTCATAAACTTTTCTAAGGGGACGTTTCACTACAAAAGGCGTGACATGGTTCATGGTGTGATCACCGTGGACGGCAATGCATCCGCTGCAGCCAACATACAGCTGGAGGTGGGGACACTTAATGAATCCAGCAACATTGTCGAACATGATCGTTTTGGTGGTCCAGTGCCATGTTATGGCGAGGCATAATGTTGCGCGGGCGTACTGACTTCAAATGTGTAACACGGTACACCGACCAATCAACGTTATGCGACACTGTACTCATTCTTCGTTTGCTCCTTGGGAGGGGGGGGGGGGAGAGGGATGGTGCATTCGGCCCTAACACTCATTTGTATGAAGGGCAATGTGCGACCGCAACGACTTGCACAGGAGGCATTGTCACCCATGGCGATCACATACCCTACCACGAATTATGTCTCCCCTTTAGTAATATCTAGGGGACCGTCCCAAATCGCTGTGTAATTATTGTCATTGAAGAAAAGTGTAATTTTTGTTCGTCTCACTGCGTATTTTATCCAGTTAACATCTGTGGAATACAGGGCGATTCAAGAAGATGTGCACAATTTCAGTTGGCAATATACCCTGAACTACATGCTGTATTTTAATTCTATAAATTACATTTGATTATACGTACATAGAAGTTTACTGATGTTCAATATGCCCTCCTCCGGCTTCATGGATAACACCTAGACGGTAGCTAAATCTATCCCACACTAAATGACGACCGTCTTGCGTCACTCAGTTCAGCGCAGCTTAGGATTTCTTAGGGCATCCAGATCTATGAGAAGAGGTGGTATGTAAATTACTCCTTTCACGAAACCCCACATAAAAGTCGTAGGGTGTGAGATCAGGTGACCACAAGTGAAGTGCTAAGTCAATATTCCCCACGCGACTTATCCATCTCTGACATAGAGATTCATTGAGGAAACATCGAACGTTCAGATGCCAATGGGATGGAGCTCAGTCCTGCTGGAAAATAATCTTCTGAATGTTCTTCATTTGAGGAAGAAGCTAAGTTCAAATCCTACTCTAATGCGCTCCACGTGGTTCTCCGTTTCATGCGGTCGGGCTGGGCTTTTACTTTTACACAGAGAGCCAGTTTCGTCAAATTGGTTAGTCGAACAGTTATTGCTCTTCTTTGTTGGAGGTTCAACGTTAAACTTTTGCCCAAATGCACACCGCAGTGCAGTCGTTCATCGTTTTTACTGAGCTCACGAACATACTAAAATCTTGTATTTCATAGTAGCCTTCTCTCTCACAACTGACGCAGTATGCGCTAAAGGCAGTGCGGTGCTGGAGCTTTCTTGCGGTAGTGTTTGGCACTTTACAACATCCTCTTTCAAATATGCTTTACAGAGTTAAAGATTAAGGTACAATGTATAGTGCAGGAAAAGTAGGCAACTAAAACAGTGTTCATCTACTTACGGGACCCTATACTGTAGCGAACCCTTTACCTCCTGCATGCTAATCCAAAACGCTATCCACTGCACCAACTGCATAGCATCCGTGCCACCTACTATACAGTACTATCCCAAAATGCTGACAGACGTGGTTAGAATACATATGACTACAGTGTTGCCAGACTGCCAATCTCTAATGTCCATTTACTGCCGGAAATACGGGCAGGATGAAATATTTTGAGAGGCATATTTGCGTTGCGAGTATGTGAGGAATTGCGCTGCGAAGACCAAGTGCTTGAAGTTTTATTCACCCCGTATATGAGGTGTGTGAGAAAAGTAATGAGACTAAAGACAGTGCGACAGATCTGGCAACGCTGTGTTGTTCTGCTTGTGTAGATTTGTGTGTTCATCTCTTCCAGATGATTAGGCGCTGATAACCTCGGCGTTGGCCGCCTGTAAGCTCCTTCCAGATGCTCAGAGTTTCAGCTCCGTACAGCCATCATGTCATTTGGGACTGCCATCAATGAAGCTGTGTTTGTGTTGTGTGTTACGAAAGTGGAACACTGGAATTCAGCGCAACGTTATCCCGCCAAGTTTTGTGTTATACTCGGGGAATCCTCAAGTGCGACCGTTGAAAAGATGAAACAGAGATATGAGCAACTCTCCTTATGAAGAACACAGGTTTTTCGCTGACAAATTATTTTTGGAAGGGCAAGGACACGTCGGAAGTGAACGTTGCTCAGGGAGACCTTCAACCTCGAAAGTGTGTGTGCTCTTCTGAGATCAGGCCAACTTTTCATTAATATGGGCAATGGATCCATCTTCTTCAGTGGGGATGCACAGGTACGTCCAACCTCGAGCGGGAATCACAGAGTAGGGAGTATGGTGGAAGTTGACATGGGCTGCAGATAGGTGGAACTCAGTGGGAATGCGCTCCGGTCTTGAGGCGTGCCGAGGTAGTAAGTGCAGTAGCGATGAACACTGTGTCCTTGGTGGCACAGTGGTTAACGCACCTCTCTAGAAAGGAAGACATTTCGAGTTCGAATCCTGATCCAGCATACATTTACAATCATCGCCGCTGATGCCGCGTAATGTCCAGATGCAACTCATATCGATCAACCCTTAGATTTTCTTGCCTTTCTGCCTTCTCCACGTTCTTCTTACGACCAACTGTGACAGTAAGGGCAAACTGTCAACCGAGTGTTTTACAAAGATGCCCTTGAAAGGCTCAGGTTCAAAATGGTTCAAATGGCTCTGAGCACTATGGGACTCAACGTCTGAGGTCATCAGTCCCCTAGAACTTAGAACTACTTAAACCTAACCAACCTAAGGACATCACACACATCCATGCCCGAGGCTGAGTTCGAACCTGCGACCGTAGCGGTCTCGCGGTTCCAGACTGTAGCGCCTAGAACCGCTCGGCCACTCCGGCCGGCCGAAAGGCTCAGGAAAAGGGTGAATCGAGTGAGACTGGACATTGTAGACAAGTGGATGCTGCACCAGGACAACGTCCTGTGTCGCATAGCGACTTCCATCACGGAATTTTTTTTTTACCCCAAAAGCCATTCCAGTTGTTCCATAGCATCCAAATTCACCTGAATTGAGTCCTTGTGACTTTCTTTTCCCGAAACGGAAGATAAAAGGATGTCATTTTGGGACTCTGGAGCTCCAAAACAATGTGACCGACACGTTAAAGGCTCTACCAGTTGAAGTCTTCCCGCGCTGCTACCAAGACTGGAAACAACGACGCCACCATTACATAGCTGCTGAGCGGAACTGCTATGAAGGGGCCAGTGCTGTTGCTTAAGAAAATATAAAAAACTTTGGCAGATAAGAAATCAGTCTCATTACTTTTCTCACACACCACGTACACGGTTTAAGTCTCCATTGCGTTCTTTTCTTTCTGCATCTGAACGCAAATCTCAGATACTGCTGCAGAGATTTTGATATGGATTTATGTGATAGAGTAGCTTATTCACGAGGATGGTTTGTGTATACAGTGTATTACTGCTACATCACAGGTCGTACAGCCATAAACACCTGTGTGAAGCCTCAGTGGGTCGGTGATTTACAATAATTTATTTACCGGTTCCGAAGGTTTTTAGAAGAACGATAATCTCGTGAATTTCTTCATAAATGATGCGTCAAGAATAGTTGCATCTGTAGGAATATACCATATTTTTAATTACGATTATAGCTCGTAATGTTAAAATGCAATATGCATGGCAAATGCGATGAAGACTCAAAGTTATCTGAATAAATAAAAATATTTGGACTGAAGTACTGGTTGTAAGCCAGCGCTCTGATAATAAATGAACTGTCATAATCATACTTGAACTGTGGTAATGAGAAGGCAAAGCTGTATTGTAATAATGATTAATTGTCATAATGAAATTGGAATGAGTTTTTGTATTTGGGGAGCAAAATAACTGGTGATGGTCGAAGTAGAGAGCATATAAAATGTAGACTGACAATGGGAAGGAAAGCGTCTCTGAAGAAGAGAAATTTGTTAACATCTGATATAGATTTAATTGTCAGGAAGTCGTTTCTGAAAGTATTTGTGCGGAGTGTAACCATGTATGGAAGTGGAACGAGGACGATAAATACTTTAGACAAGAAGAGAATAGAAGCTTTCGAAATGTGATGCTACAGAAGAATGCTGAAGATTAGCGAGGAGGTATTGAATAGAATTGGAGAGAAGAGAAATTTGTGGCACAACTTGACAGAGAGAAGGTATCGGTTTGTAGGACTTATTCTGAGACATCAAGGGATCACCAATTTGGTACTGGAGGGCAGCGTGGAGGGCAAAAATCGTAGAGAAGGGAGACCAAGAAAAGATTACACTAAGCAGATTCAGAAGTATGTACGTTGCCGTAGGTGCTGGGAGAAGGAGAAGATTGCACAAGAGTAGCATGAAGAGCTGCCTCAAACCAGTCTCTGGACTGAGGACCACAACAACAACAACAATGAAATTGGAAGTGTAATCTGACTGCAAGAATTTTGAGCAGTATAAACTGCCCGAATAATTAACTTGGACATGAAACCTAGAGTAATTGGCTTTGCAAATTTTGAACTCAAAAACAGTCACAGAATAACGTAAGTAGGCTTTGATTGAATAAATAAAAGATATTACAATCTTTTCTCCTTACATCTAATCTGCGCAACCCTGGGTAACGCGTTTCAGCACTGCTCTGTCTTGCGCGCCGCCATGCTAAAGCTCCAAATTACTGTATCTACACAGAGACACTCGAGAGGCGCAATGAGTTCTCTGTTAATTGCAAATCGAACGTACTTGGTTGGATCACTCATTAAAAAGAATTGTAAGCGAAAGGTTGGTAAGAAACTGAAATATGCGCACAAATGACAACACAGTTTTCTTCGTATATTGAGAAAAAGATTTTAAATTTAATGAACTTCTCAACAATCAGACAATACACTTTCCCATCTCTTAAACCTGCCAACTTTCAGTAGAATAACTAAGTTCGACAGACGGCGCAGCAATAGTGAAAAAAAATAACATCATTATTGTATTTACCTGACATTGCATTTGGTTTCTTCCTTCACAAATCAGTTACGTAATCATGTTGATTGAATCAAAAGATAAATTTTAATTTGAATTATAATATTATCATAGCTTCCTCACTAACACTGTTTCAAATAATCAGCCTAACTCTAAGACAGTTGTACTTCGACTCCTCTCGCTACCAGAGCTATACATTGCCTGCCCCCACCGCGCCTTCGCGCTGCGGAAATATGTTAGCGTAACTACTGCGGTACAGCTTACAACATCGTTGATCGCGCACAACCTGGACCAAAAATGCACACACTAAAATTATACATGACACCTATCGAGACATTTGAAAACGGTGGTAAGTGCAACTCAGCTGTACTTGAATTTCACATATTTTGCGTTGCATTAACACAGGGACATACAATTCTGTCACCTACTGATATAATTCCTTATCTAATTAGAAGAGCAGTCGGCTTCACCACAAATACTTCGTTGGATGCAGTTGAGTAAAAATTAAGACACTTGCCACGGCTACTGGACGAGGCCCCGTAAACGGGTCTGACCAGAGCTGACCGAACGTTATAGAACTGGGGACTGCTACTGTTAAAACAAGATCTGCGCTATGACAACAGATAGTTACTACAGGGCAGGGCGCAGACAAGATGGAAATATCAGTGATGCGACAGGAATACAGAGCCATTCCAAGCCAGTGGCCTGGTTGCTTCTCAACTGAGGCACATACGTATTTGTTGAGGTTCACATGATAAAAAACAATGCTTTAGTAAACCAAGGTTGGTCCAAGGCCGTAAATAATTGTTTTTAATCAATCAGTAGTCTGCTATCCACCAGTTCTAAGTAGGAACTTGCGTCTCTCCACGAGTCTAGGAGCCTATGAGTCTACTTGGCTCAACCAGTAATCCTCTCGGTACGCTGCCGCTGTTAACTGTAGCTTTGCTGCTGGTGCCATGTCCAAACCTAACCGCTGGGCTACTTGGTGGGCCTGCTGTAGCTGCTGCCAGTTTTGCATCCCACAGGCCTCTGGCTCATGTCCAGGACCGTACAGACTCTCATTCGCTGTCACTTCGGCTGGCAAACTCCTCTGCTCTGTGCAGAAATTGTTGTCGAGAGGTGCCCCTTCTACACTGGCTCCACGGCGTGATATCACGTGACAGGACACGCCTAATACAGCGCTACTTCGCCGCCTCTAGAAACTGCGGCTGGCTTTCTGGTGTCAACGCCCTTGCCTTGCTGTTGATGTCGTTTCCTGGACTGCACGACATCATTGAGCCGCATGTTGACCATAATTTCTTCCCCGTTAGTGCTGTACGGTGCACGTATCATGGGCGATGGTCTCTCTGGACACGCGCATGATTATTGTAGCACTGAGCTACAAATGTGTGTTTTATTAATGCTGTTTCATCAACGACACTTTGGGCGCCTCCCAGGAATCCACTCACAGCTTCCCTGGCCCGCATCTCGTGGTCGTGCGGTAGTGTTCTCGCTTCCCACGCCCGGGTTGCCGGGTTCGATTCCCGGCGGGGTCAGGGATTTTCTCTGCCTCGTGATGGCTGGGTGTTGTGTGCTGTCCTTAGGTTAGTTAGGTTTAAGTAGTTCAAAGTTCTAGGGGACTGATGACCATAGATGTTAAGTCCCATAGTGCTCAGAGCCATTTGAACAGCTTCCCTGTTACCTCTTCCAGCTCACTTTGGTGGTTGACGTAAGGCACCCTGGTCTCCAGCCACGTCATTCAGCCACCCACATAATCGCCCTTTACCTCCGTCATTGTAATACTAAAAATGACCTCAAGTGCATGAAAGACGATAATAGCATTCAAACACACACACACACACACACGCACACACACACACACACACACACACACACACACATGCAACCGATCGAAAACCAGATCATATTTGTTTTATACGTAATATAACAGGATGCCAAATCTTCCTTAAAGGAAGAGATTTATCTCTCTTAATAATGTCATCAGATAATCGTATTTCGATGGATTGCGTCAGTACACAACCCCAGTAAAAGGGAAACGTTTCTTTAGATGACGTGTTAATCCTTTCATTGAGAGAACAGTTGTAAGGAGTGTGTAAACAATACAACCAACGTACCGCTATTCTTTGAATTGTGTAGGACTGAAAATAAATAAGCATTCAGATATCGGTAGTAACAATCTGAGCCGTGCGGGATTAGCCGAGCGGTCTAGGGTGCTGCGGTTAAGGACTGTGCGGCTGATCCCAGCGGAGGTTCGAGTCTTCCCTCGCGCATGGGTGTGTGTGTTTGTTCTTAGGATAATTTAGGTTAAGTAGTGTGTAAGCTTATGAACTGATGACCTTAGCAGTTAAGTACCGTAAGATTTCACATACATCTGAACATTTTTTTAACAATCTGACGGCGAAACAAGGGAGCGTGATTCCAAGCATTGTTGTGAGACGAGTACAGTAGCGTCGGTCGAGAGCTCGGAGACAGAAGACGTGTCATGCTGCCCTCACGTCGGTGATGACAGATGTTACCACACTCGAGGCCTGATTTCATTCATATGGCCAGGAGAGATTTAGATGTCTTGACTACGCTTGAAGATGTGATTCAAGGTAAAATACGCAAGCATACCGTAAACCGCAACTGCAGGGTTAGGATCGTGATTATTAATCCGAGTTTGCAATAGTCCCATGTTTTGCTTGTCAGTTAAAGAGGCCTCCTTAACCTCCAAAGAATAATAATTAATCTCCACACCTAATTCTCAATAATACTGTTGTTATTGAATGTTAATCTAACTCTGAAACAGAAATAATTTGTTAATCTGGCACTCAGCCATTATTTGTACTTACGTCATTGTCAGTCATTTCGCCATTATTAATACTAGTAAAAACTATTATTGGTCATGAGGATTTCTGAAGGTTTTAAATAGACTTAATGTAAGAAATCGCTACTTACAAGTTATTTACTAGTTAACAGGATCCAAGCCAACTTTTTTTTATTAAATTCATTCTTAACAACAATAATCTTTAGCCGCTACTACTGCATGCTGCTGCGAATTGCTGTAAACTACTAGGAAAAAGGCAGTCATCTAAAGAGGTGAGTGCAAACTTAAGGGCCAAAACAGAGACACTGACATACCACAATAGGTCATGTACTCTAATCCAGTAAATTACGTTGCACAAGTCAGATTCTGTACCACCTCAATATTCTTATTGAAATACGCATTCAGCTAGCTTAGGTATTCATTGTTAAAGGTTCATTTGTTCCTGTAGTTTTTCTTATTCAAACACGAAGTCAGAAAGGTTATACATATGTTAGTTTTAAGTTTTTAATGTAACGATCTATTGAGGGCTTAAATGACAGTGAAACTGACACTCGTACAAGATGCAAACAGCGGTGTGCAAGTTAGATTCCGATTACTGATAGCTCAAGTTCCTTACCGAGTCCATTTTGACGGATGAACATAGGCTATATTTGTCATAGGCATGTTAGTTGTTGTAGGTACATTACACAGTGACTGATGATTTTTCAGGCTGGAGCAAACTTGCGTGAGGTTGCTGCTCCACACATCGGTCACGAATAGCGCGAGCAGTCCGTCCATTATAAGCCTTTTCGCAATGACAGGGAATTTAATACACTCAAAGATTCCTCAATCCCAAATATCTTTAGAAGATGCAAGAAGGATTCTACATTTGGCCAAAGGCAAAATCTGGTAATTTCAAACATCCTCTGATGGTCAGCTGACTAGTTACTGGTCAAAATCCATATAACAAATTTACACACTTGTGTTGTTCCTTAGTGTGTGCTATCACAGTTATTGCACGAGTGCCGGTGTGGAAACTATTCTAAATACTATATCTCGTAAACGACTGTCACTAGAGTCCTGCAACAAACACCACTGACATTCTGATTTACTTCATTTCTCGTTTGCTAGTGTCGGTAAGCACTGCTCCATTAAAAATGTGCATATTTGCACACAAAATATACTTTGTATTATGATTATATGTTTATTGGCTAACACTTTGTGCCCCTGACAACCATTCCATTCCATTCTGTGAAAATCGCACGTCAGTAGCACTTTTCTTGTTCCGTAATATTTGCGGTGCAAGTTTTAGGTGATCCACCATGTATATATGGATACATGAAAGGGACAGCCATAACATTTTAACTATGACAAAAAAAAAATTAATTACGAAGCTAATATTTTTCTTGTTGGGAGGTATTATCCAGCAACGTTGGTACACATTGAAGACTCTGTGCCACAGTGCCGTAGCTAGAGCTGAAAAATAAAGTTCTGTGGCCCTTTAATAAAGTAGAGTATCGCGTTGTAATTAGTTTTCTGCACGTGAAACGCCACGATGCTTCACTGTTCCCTGCTGAGTGGGTGTAAGTTCATAGAAAACATATATTATATGGCACAGTAGTTTAGTGGCACACATTCTTCCAATGTGGTGAAACAAGTTTTATCGACGAAAAACAATGCCGCACCGCAGAAACCGGAACTGTTAAGGAAATGGAGGCCTTGGTTTTTCAAGAACGGCGTGTCGCCATCGTGGCTACAGTGAAAACAGTGAAAATCTGCCACGGAACGTCTTCAGCATCTTGCACAACATGTGGAACACGGAAAATCTGCGTTCTTTATTTCTCACGTGCATTCAAAGAATTCCCACCCTTTCCCGCCCCCTCCCGCCGCCAGCCTCTTTCAAACCAAGACAGGGCTGAAATTTAGAAGCTGTGACAAGCCAATCCAGTGGACTTCTTTAGTTGCCTAATACACATGAAACGGCGCTATATCTATCAATATAACCCCGAGATAAAGCAGCAAAAGAAGGATTGGTTTGACATTCACCGAAAAAGCCGAAGAACCAACCATCTTCAAGCAATACGACACTGCCAAGTAAGTTCAGCGCAAGGTTGCATAATGAATGTTTATTAAGTGTTACGTTAACCATCAGACTTCAAGAAGAATATAATAATTCCAATCCGGAAGAAACCAGGTGTTTGCAGATGTGAAAATTACCGAACTATTAATTTAATAAGTCACGACTGCAAATTACTAACCCGAATTCTTTACAGACGAATGGAAAAACTGGTAGAAGCCGACCTCGGGGAAGTTCAGTTTGGATTCCGTAAAAATATTGGAACTCGTGAGGCAATACTGACCCTACTACTTATCTTAGAAGATAGATTAAGGAAAAGCATACCTACGTTTCTAGTATGTTGACTTAGAGAAAACTTTTGACAATGTTGACTGGAATACTCTCTTTCAAATTCTAAAGGTGGTAGGGGTAAAATACAGGGAGCGAAAGGCTATTTACAATTTGTACAAAAACCGGAAGGTAGTTGTAAGAGTCGAGGGACATGAAAGGGAAGCAATGGTTGGGAAGGGAGTGAGACAGGGTTGTAGCCTATCCCTGATGTTATTAAAGCTGTATATTGAGCAAGCAGTAAAGGAAACAAAAGAAAAATTCGGAGTGGCTATTAAAATCCATGAAGAAGAAAAAAAAAACTTTGAGGTTCGCCGATGACATTGTAATTCTGTCAGAGACAGCAAATGACCTGGAAGAGCAGCTCAGTGGAATGAACAGTGTCCTGAAAGGGGGTATTAGATGAACATCAACAAAAGCAAAACGAAGGTGATGGAATGTAGTCGAATTAAGCCGGGCGATGCTGAGGGAACTAGATTAGGATATGTGACACTTAAAGTAGTAGAGGAGTTTTGCTATTTGGGGAGCAAAATAACTGATGATGGTCGAAGTAGAGAGGATATAAAATGTACACTGGGAATGGCAAGGAAGGCGTTTCTGAAGAAGAGAAATTTGTTAACATCGAGTATAGATTAAAGTGTTAGGAAGTCATTTCTGAAAGTATTTGTGTGGAGTGTAGCCATGTATGGAAGTAAAATATGGACGATAAATAGTTTGGACAACAAGAGAATATAAGCTTTCGAAATGTGGTGCTATAGAAGAATGATGAAGGTTAGATGGGTATATCACATAACTAATGAGGAGACATTGACTACAATTGGGAAGATGAGAAATTTGTGGCACAAGTTGACTAGAAGAAGGGATCGGTTGGTAGGACATGTTCTGAGGCATCTAGGGGTCACCAGTTTAGTATAGGAGGGCAGCATGGAGGGTAAATATCGTAGAGGGAGACCAAGAGATGAATACACTAAGCAGATTCAGACGGATGTATGTTGCAGTAGGTACTGGGAGATGAAGAAGCTTGCACAGGATAGAGTAGCATGGAGAGCTGCATCAAACCAGTCTGTGGACTGAAGACCACAAAAACAACAACACTTTAACTATTATAACGAGAAAAATATTACCTGCTAATGACTCACCATGTGCATCAGCAGAACGACAGAAAGTGTCTGGGAGGTGCAGAGATGAATATTCAATGGGATGTATGTATTACACTTCACAAAATGAACTTAGTCAATATTGAAGAAATGTTCAAAATAAACCGTTGACTTCTACCACGAAAACCGAATGATAAATGACACGCCACATTGATCACAAAGATCCGCATCATCAAGATTGGGAGCGCGCTCCTTGGGAGTTACTAACACCGCAGGACGTTCAGATAGGTATCCACTCTTAAAGAATGCCTATGGCCTCATATTAGTGTGGCGGGGTTATGAGAACTGATGGAATATGATGACTCGCAACCTAACACCAACTAGTTTATCGTGAAACTGGATATCCCTTAAGATGTAGCTGCAGACGGTGTGACAATACGTTTTAAGGTAAGGAATAAATATCCACAGGGTTAATTTGTTCAGTGGTTCCAAATGGTATGAACTGAAATGTCACACACATTTCAGGACGCATAGTTTGCTCTAAAGCAGTACAGTTTATATGTGTCCAAAAGGATTCAAGCGAAAGCCAGTTATTTTGACCATCACTTATTCAAACCCAGTGCTCATTCCCTAATTGTAGTTTTCTTATGGCCATTTTCACACTCTTGCTTGCAGTGAAGTAAATATTACCTACTACCCTTGCAAGGTCACGCACACGAGGAAGCATCTCAGCGGGCAGATCATCACCAACATATCTGCCAGCTTACCATCTAGATTAACAGTCGGCGTAATTATATGCGAACGCTTTAAGACATTGATGTTACTTGATCTTGATACAACTCTGTAGGTACCTTTAATTTCCACGTTCTTTCGATTTGCAATTGCTCTTCAAATCCCGATTTGTCGGAGTTTAAAATGAATTCATTACTGAACGATGGGATAACTTTGTTTAGATCATCTACATATTTTTTGGCAGATTTCGCAGTTTGTTGTGTGTCGTAAGTTGACGCTTTGTTTGAAATTTCGTTACATTACGCCTTCTGTTTGAGTTTAGCCACCATCCACTGCTACCCTTTAAATCACTGTAATCTATGTAACGCTCAGTTTGATGTGCATGACGTAGTAGGTTACTATCGTACAGAACCTATAAACGCTATCCAGTGTCCTTCAAACGCGCAGTTTTTGTAATAAGTTCACCTTGCTATCCATTGAATACCTGTAGCTTTTCTTGTACAGTACACGCTCATATTGCGTCGGAGTTATTCAAAATCTGTTCAGAATTCTTTTTTTCTATGCTGCGGATAATCTTACTGTACGTAATTATGTTTAGCATCTGCTACTTGGACAACGATTGTCCTGGAGACGGGATTTGTGGCTCCCTGTCCGATAAGGATGATGAACCACATCGCTCGACACCAGTTTCAATACCAGTTTCACTTGTTAAGCACGTGTCGTCATCATTGTGGTCGTCATACACATTATCTGCACAGTCGATCGTATACGACACCACACATTCCACTGACTCATCTTGTAGAAACGCTAGTAGCTTGTGTACCTTTATGACGAAATGTCAACTTCGGCAACTGCTGTTGTAGATATAATGCAATCTCTGTTTGTCGTTGGCACTGGTCTGCTTTGTATCAACATCACTAGTACTAGAGCACCTATTGTGAATTACTCGTCAACTAAGCAGTTCGACTACGCTCCGTAGCCTCGTAGTGTGCTCGGCATTGGATACCTCCAGTCATATGTGGGGCATAGAATGCCCCAAACCTTACTGGCCTTATGCAACGTCGCACTCAAGGCGTTCCTTGTGAGCATTTATTGGGAATGGTATAGTATGGTGCCACCACATTATGCTGTTAAGGGGCAAACCGACACAGATGCATCTATACAGGGTGTCTTAAGAGGAACCGTCAGTACTCGGGGATATGGCTGGGAGATCATTCGAAGCAAAAATCGCTGGTAAACATGGACGCAGAAATACATACGTTAAGAAGTATGAGCACTAGTTGCGTACAAGAGAAGGGTTTCACAGCGGCGAAGATGAAAAAATGTTCATTGCTTTTAAGGCATACATTTTAGACCTCATATTTTCTCTACTTTCTTGCTTCGGAATATCTGTCCCGTCATCTCTCTGAAAGTTGACCACTCATCCTTGGAAACTCTGTATTACTGACCAACTGTCGCGGAACCAGTAATCTAGTATTACGTGCAAGTTGCCTACACGAAGGCAACCAAAAATTTATTTTCAGTATTTTGCTTGGTTATTGATCGAATTTAAAAATTTTAAATGATCTCATAAACTACTCGTTAAGGGATATTTGCTTGTGTTAACAATTTAACAACAGACGACAAGTATTATAGTTAGAAACTACGTGTTTGTCTTGAGACCGTGTAAATAACGGTGCACAAATACCCCGAGTTCACTCATCGAGCTTTTGAGAATGAGACCATTTAACGAGTTCAGTTTTTGGACATACTTCCTAAACTATACGAAACTGTTTCTCACCCCAATAGAATTCTTTTTTTATATATCATTAATCGATACATGTACATAGAGATTTACAGGCACCGCGCAAGAACGGCAAAGATAAAGGATAATAGATTCTGTCGATGCTATGCGATGGTTCATTTCTTTTGCTTTACAATTGTTCGATAACTTTAGGCCATCAGGCGTTTACTATTGAGCGTATATTAATGTTTGTTTAGGCGAAAATTACTAATATTACAACACGACTAACGTCAAATACTTAATCCATTCACTCACTTATAAAGTAATTAGACATTTGATGCTGTTTTATGCATGGGAGCTCGATTTTTTAAAGGATCTGGGGTTTTCTGGAAAAAAGTAAACCTCCTGTCGAGCTTGCAGGAGGCTGACAACACAGAGCGTAGTGGGCAGGAGCTCGAGGCAGTCGTGTTGCTCCATGACAGACCCACACCTCATTCTGCACAAGACAACATCACACATCTTCTTAGGGCTGATAAATTTTGCTTCAATCTCCGTGTTCTCCTCAACATGAAGCCCATTAATTTTTCTTAACTCGGGTCAAGAAACCGTGGCCTATCAGATATTTCTAGAGTAACAAGGTGACTTTTGAGGTGACACATTTCACGACCAGCCAAATATTTTACAAGCTTCTATGGCCAAGATGTCACTAAGTCATCCATCGTTAAGAAAAATGCGTCATATTTTATGCTGAATATTCAGAGGGGTAATAACATGAAGTTGCACAAATTGCAGCCTGTGTATTTCTTCGTGGTAGACCACTTATTGTTCCATGAAACTTGAAGCGAACTGCCAGATACCTATAGTAGTTGCTAATAATTTTATTTATTAATGCTCATAATATCTGAACCCGCCATTTGGAATCAAACGCAAGGTCGTATTTTCACATAGCTACAGAAAATTGTGTACATCTATTATTTACATTCACTTACAGATTTGTAATTCACGCATTTTTATTAATAGTGAAATTAATCGAATAAGAAACAGAAAATTTATAAATTTTGAAATGAAAACGAAAACTACCCAAAATCCTAAAAGTATGGCATTGCATTTATTAATCATTTGAGACTGCCTACCACGATATCTAAATTTAATGGACTATAGAATGAAAAGAAAAACCACCCAAAAGTCTAAAACTATAGTACATTTGTTAATTATTTGTAACTTATACCACGATACCTAAGCGCAGAATTTTCTGGCCTTATTTAGGTGAATACCGACGGAAAGACACTAAGATTTCCCATTTAAGGCCACACTGGCATATGTATGGTGTACGCAAATGTCACTGCGGATGTGTTGCTTGAGTACCTCTGGTAAACCCGTAATTTCTCATCGAATACAGGTTTGGGGCTCACGTTACAGCGTTGTACGACACATTCTCTATACTGGGTATTTTTTATTCAACAACGAGTTTTTCGAACAATCTTAGTTGTCGTCATAGGGGGTCATTTGTCTCCCATGGTTGTTGTTGTTGTGGTCTTATGTCCTGAAACTCGTTTGATGCAGCTCTCCATGCTACTCTATCTTGTGCAAGCTTCTTCATCTCCCAGTACTTACTGCAACCAAGATCCGTCTGAATCTGCTTAGTATATTCATCTCTTGGTCTCTCTCTACGATTTTTACCCTCCCCTCTGTCCTCCAACACTAAATTAGTGATCCCCTGATGCCTCAGAACATGTCCTACCGAACGATCCCTTCTTCTATTCAAGTTGTGCCACAAACTCCTCTTCTCCCCAATTCTATTCAAAACCTCATTAGTTATGTGATCTACCCATATAATCTTCAGCATTCTTCTGTAGCACCACATTTCGAAAGCTTCTATTCTCTTCTTGTCCACACTATTTATCGTCGATGGTTCACTTCCATACATGGCTACACCCTATACAAATACTTTCAGAAACGACTTCCTGACGCTTACATCTATACTCGATGTTAACAAATTCCTCTTCTTCAGAAGCGCTTCCCTTGCCATTGCCAGTCTACATTTTATATCCTCTCTACTTCGACCATTTTCAGTTATTTTTCTCCCCAAATAGCAAAACTCCTTTACTACTGTAAGTGTTTCATTCCCTAATATAATTCCCTCAGCACCACCAGACTTAGTTCGACTACATTCCATTATCCTCGTTTTGATTTTCTTGATATTCATCTTTTATCCTCCTTTCAAGACTCTGTCCATTCCGTTCAGCTGCTCTTCCAAGTCCTTTGCTGTCTCTGATAAAATAACAATATCATCGGCGAACCTCAAAGTTTGTATTTCTTCTCCGTCGATTTTAATGCCTACTCGGAATTTTTCTTTTGTTTCATTTATTGCTTGCTCAGTATACAGATTGAATAACATCAGGGAGAGGCTACAATTCTGTCTCACTCCCTTCCCAACCACTGCTTCCCTTTCATGTCCCTTGACTCTTATAACTGCCATCTGGTTTCTGTACAAATTGTAAATAGCCTTTCGGTCCCTGTATTTTACCCCTGACACCTTTAGAATTTGAAAGAGAGTATTCCAGTCAGCATTGTCAAAAGCTTTCTCTAAGTCTGCAAATGCTAAAAACGTAGGTTAGCCTCTCCCATGGTGGCCAACCATTTTGTAGAATATTTGGAGGAGCGGGCACTGGACTCGGCAGTTTTATAGCCAACACTATTTTTGGTCATACGTTGCTGTCAGTTTTATAATTTCAGATAACGTTTTGTACAGTCTCCGAGAGCTCCTTCAGGATCTGATATCCACACAAGAAACGATAAAATTTTCTGTAGTGATGGTCAGAGAAGGTTGTGTGATAGTATTAGACATCATGATGGAGCGTAAGAGTCATGGAACGCTTGGACATTCGCTATTTCAAAAACCCTTTCATTAAAACCTCTACTTACAGGTGAATAGCCGTTAGCAGCCAGCACAAACAATGAGTTGTCTTAAGACATTGTTTCTCTGACACCTTACTATCTCAGGTGCCGATAATATGTAAGCGAGATTGGAACTCGTACAACATGTGTTACAGAACAATGAATATTCGTCTCAGTAAGTAGGGAGAGCGGTGCACGCTACAGAACAAGGGAGAGTATGCTTCCTCCAAAACGACAGTTTACGTGCAATATGTTGGGAATGTTTCTGCCAAAGTTATCGCTGTATCAGGAAGAAAACGTTATCCCCGAATCTTTTTGATCTGGATTGAATTTCGGTACATGGACCGGCAGGCTCATCCAGAAAGTAATTCTCATAACACTTCTGACTAACGTACGGGTAACTGCAGTGCAAGTGATGATGGGAACATGCTACCGAACAGCATAGTGGTCATAAATATTAGTAAAATGTGAAGGACATGGCAATATCTGTTTCATAAATACAACTAGATTTTCACACGTGAATGCGATCACTAGGTCCAAGCAGCAGTTCAGCGACAGTGGCACTGGCACTGGACCCGGGAGCCTTCCTTATATTGTTGTTTACGTCTTTTCCGACAAGCGGTCAGCAGACTGGGGTAAAACGTCGGCAGGGTCTTAGAGGTCTAGCAGGCGGGGGATCGGTGGGAGATTTGAAGGATGACGGGGGGGGGGGGGGGAGGGGAGCGGTCGGGTGGGGGTGGAAGCAACACAACGGGGAGGCAGCAGCAGAGTGCGGCACGTGTGCCGAATTCTGCCAGCGCGGCATCAAGCGGGGTCAACGTCTCCGTCTCCAGGGACACAGTACATGGGTGGTGGGGGGAGGGGGGTGTAGAGGGAGGGAGAGGGGGCGAAATGGCGCCCTCTGCCGTGCCGCCACCAAGTCGCCCGCTACGCGTTTTCCCACGTCCCTTGCACGTTTTGCCTAACGCTCGAAACGTTTATACATTGTACAAAGCTCTACGGAGTGTTTCGTTGTTCTCCTCCCTCTCCTGTATTTCTGTTGATTCATTCTTCACCGTTGGTGGGTATTCTTATATATGCTTTTGTTATTATGGTGAAATATCTGGATTATTTACTATCCTTTTGCCTAACAGATGACGACAGTTTTAATACACAAGTCTCAAGATTGCTGATTCGGTTTCTCAGGGCTATACACTGTGATTCAAAAGTTGCTATACACACTTCATGGGTGTAATGTACGTATCAAAATAAGACTAAAATATTAAATAAAATTGTGTCTGAGATTGTTTTTTTCCGAAATATGCAGTAAAGTAGGGATCAAAAGAGCAACACAAAATTAGTTCTTCTCGTAAAAGAACACGAAGGGACCGGAAATTCAACACAAATGCGTACTGTACACTTATCACAGAATATGTTCAAACTGATTTCCACGTAGACGAAGACAGTGACGTGCTCGATGTGTTATCGCTCTCGGAATGCTACAAGCTCAGTTCATCTCATTCTGCACATTTACTTAGCCATTTTCAGTTCACAGCTGTATTCGTGCTACATTCTCTCTTTCGAAATCATACACGAGTTCACTGAGGCGGCCCTTAAGGGAGAAGTCCAGGGGCTTAAGGTCTGAGATCTGGTTGGCCAAGCAACTCGTCCTGTACGACCAATCCACTAATCGGGATAAGTAACACTGAGATACCATCTTGCCTCACGACTATAATGAGCAGTGGAACCGTAGTCCATGTATCATAAATCGGTTCTTGTGACGAGTGGGACGTCATCAGAACACCCAATTCATGTTCGAAAAACTGCTGATACACTCTGCTAATCAGGTTTTGTGAAATAACATGCAGTCCTAGTAACTGATTGTCCTCTATACGACATCAAATGTTCACTGTAAAACGATATTACCACTGCAGTTACGAGAGGATTCTCATACACCCACACATGCATAATATAAGTGTTCAAGACACCTGGACGGCTCAAGAGGCTCTTATCCGTAAACAGTTCCCAACGTTCAATTATGACGTTTAGCGTAATCTATAGGTGACAGTTCCTCTACCTTCCGCAGGTGAAATGTGGAATTACTGTCTCCGAAGCAGGTGCCAAACGGTGGCTTGAGGAACCCTTAATTTGGCCCTTATACGGAGAGTATTTACGGTCGGATATTCATCCACCACTTCCTAGATGTTCTCAACACCCATAAAGCAATGGCTACCAAAATGACATTATGCATTATAACTCGGAAATGGATTAATTTCAGACCAAACTTTATGTAACATTTAATCTTATTTTGAATCATACATTATATCGACGAAGTGCTACAATTACTTTTGAATCAGGTTGTATATTCTACTTCAGTGTAGATCGTAAACTGTGGTGGATGTTAACTTAAACATCTAAAGTACAGTTTACCTTGGCGCCAGTTGTTAAGTCCTATTTCATGTGGTCGAGGTCTCCCTTCTTCTCTTGTTCGTAATTCAATGTGTGTCGTGTCGGGATAGCGACACACAAGAATAGAATGCGTTTTACTTTCGCCGTTTCGACAGGTACAGTTCAGCTACAGCCTGTACAGGGGACGGGCGTAGTCTTCATCACCGACTGTTCCAAATTTATGTTATACGTAGGGCTTGGAAAGACATGAAAGTGACCGAAGTGGGAGCACCAGATCGCTGCGGCCGGAAAAACATCCTGCAACAAAGGGAACAACGACGACTGAAGAGAATCGTTCAACGTGATAGAAGTGCAACCGTTTCGCAAATTACTGCAGATTTTAATGCTAGGCTGTGAACAAGTGTCAGCGTGCAAAACATTCAACAAAACGTCATCGATATGAGCCTTCGGAGCCGAAGGCCATCTCGTGCACCCTTGATGACTGCACGACACAAAGCTTTACGACTTGGCTGCGCTCGTCAACACCGACATTGGGCTGTTGATGACTGGAAACATACTGCCTGGTCGGACGAGTCTCGTTTCAAATTGTATCGATTGGATAGACGCGTACGGTTATGGAGATGAATCCATGGACCCTGCATGTCAGCAGGGGATTGTTCAAGCTGGTGGAGGCTTTGTAACGGTATGAGGCGTGTGCAATTGGAGTGACATGGGACCACTGATAGGTGTAAATACGACTCTGAAAAGTGACACGTCCGTAAGCGTCCTGTTTGATCACCTGCATCCATTCATGTCCATTGTGCGTGCATTCCCAAGGACTTAGACAATTCCAGCAGGACAATGCGACACACAACAAGTCCAGAATTGCCCTTCTTAATTAAAACATATCTTCTGGTAAACCTTCCGGGATGTAAGGTCGTGGTCCATGAAACTCTTCAGCTCCTAACGTTTCGTCCAGAGCTGCGCTGGACATCTTCAGAGGGGTGTTTCTCCTCCGGTGAGTCTTGCCGACTGACGGGTCGGGCGTCTGAGAGCGACTTATGTATCGTAGAAAGTGGGCGTGACCAGAGTTAGACGTGATATGCAGAGATAACCTTTGTCAGAGATAAAACTTAACTATCGATCGTAATCTCGTCATGGATAAAACTGTCTAGCAATTCTGTAGTGCTACTGTCCAAATATCACTAAGTTTCATGGTCTCTTCTTTCCGATTAAAATTATCCCTATGTTCATACTATTAATTAAAACACTTCCACTGGTCACAAAATTCCTCACACATGAACATAATTGAGCATAACTGAGAGGCCTTACAACGTGGTGGTGAGAAGAGATATCAAACCCTCGTAGTCTTACGGCTTTATGGACAGCGCTGCTGGATTCATGGTTCCTTCCAGCACTGCTTCAGACATTAGTCGAGTTGATGCCACGTCCTGCTGCGGCTCTTCTGCGAGCTCGCGGGGGCGCTACACGATACTAGGCAGGTGTACCAGTTTGTTTGGCTCTTCAGTGTATACAAAGTGCTCGCCGAATAAAGTGTAGCCTCGCGAATAGAATGAATGAAAACGACATGAAACTTCACACGTTGAGATGGTACGTACGTTATTTCAGTAGTTACAATATCAAATCAAATTTCCTCAGAACTTGGCAGTATCAGCCTGTTTATCAGTATGACGTTGCACACCCTCTTGCCTGGATGCAGGCACGAATTCAGTTCGGAAGTGTGTCATAAAGCCGTTGTAACCTCTCCTGGGGCCAGCTGCTCTGATCTTCGAGCCGGTCGCACACGCGTCCTATCGGGGAAAAAATACGGAAATTGCTCTGTCTGTGGGAGATTCTCAACTCCACGTACACAAGTCATAGAGATAAGTGTAATGCGTAGACGAGCATGGTCCTGTTGAAAAATGGCTCCTCGATAGTCATCGGAGAGGTAGCAGACAGCAGTTTGCCGTGTGTTGACAACAGCTTACGCTTGGAACGGTAATTACGTGGTGCGGCTGCTGCTGGTCCGACCAATGGCGATGGACGATTCAGAATGTTGCAGGGAGTCCATAAAAATGTGCCTGGTGCTCGATACGGAGACCCTGCGTCTAGATCCGCATCTACATAAATACTCCGCAAGCCACAGTGCGGTGCGTGGCGGATTGTACTCTGTACCACCATTAGTCATTTCCTTTCCTGTTCCACTCGCAAGTAGAACGAAGGAGAAACGACTGTCTATGTGTCTCCGTATGAGCCCCAATTTATCGTACCTTCTGTTCTTCGTCCTTACGCGCGGTGTCGGCGGCAGCAGAACCGTGTGGCAGTCATCTTCAAATGCCGGTTCTCTAATTTTTCTCAATGTGTTTCCTGAGGAGAATGTTGCCTTCCGTCCATAGATTCCCATTTCATTTCCTGACGCAATTCCGTAACACTTACGTGTTGTTCGAACCTGTCGGTAAGAAATCTAGCAGCCCGCCTCTCAACTGATTCAATGTTTTCGTTCAGTCCGACCTGGTGCTGATCCGAAGCACTGGAGCAATACTCAAGAACAGGTCACGTTAGCTTCTTATATGCGATTTCCTTTACAGGTCAACCACTCTTTACTAAATTTCTCCCTATAAAACGAAGTCGACCATTTGCCTTCCCTACCTCAGTTTTCACATGTCCCTTCCACCTCATATCGCTTTGCAACCATACGTCCAGATATTTAAAGGACTTGACTGTGTCAAGTAGAACACTAGTAATACTGTATCCTAAAATAACAGCTTTGTTCTTCTTACTTATCCGTATTAACTTACATTTTTCCAATTTGGAGTTAGCTAACATTCATCACACCAAATAGACTTTTGCCTAAGTCGTGTCTCCCTACAGTCACTCTATTTCGACACGTTACCGTGCATCACAGCGTCATCAGAAAACGTATGCTGAGTGCTGCTCATCCTGTCCACCAAACCTTTTACGTACATAAAGAACAACTGTGGTCCTGCCACACTTTCATGGGCACTCCTGGCTGTACTTCTGTCGCTGATGCACATTCGCTGTTGGGGACGTCATACTGTTTTCTACTACTTAAGAAGTCTTCGAGCCACTCACAAATCTGTGGCCGGCCGTTGCCGGTTCAGTCCGGAACCGTGCTGCTGCTACGGTCACAGGTTCGAATCCTTCCTCGGGCATGGATGTGTGTGATGTCCTTAGGTTAGTTAAATTTAAGTAGTTCTATGTTCTAGGGGACTGATCACCTCAGATGTTAAGTCCCATAGTGCTCAGAGCCATTTGAACAAATCTGTGAACTTATTCCACACGCTCGAACCTTCGTTAACAGCCTGCGATAGGGCACCGTGTCAAATGCTTTCCGGATATCTGGAAATATATACAGAATGAGATTTTCACTCTGCAGCGGAGTGTGCGCTGATATGAAACTTCCTGGCAGATTAAAACTGTGTGCCCGACCGAGACTCGAACTCGGGACCTTTGCCTTTCGCGGGCAAGTGCTCTGCCACTGAGCTACCGAAGCACGACTCACGCCCGGTACTCACAGCTTTACTTCTGCCAGTACCTCTTCTCCTACCTTCCTAACTTTACAGAAGCTCTCCTGCGAACCTTGCAGAACTAGCACACCTGAAAGAAAGGATATTGCGGAGACATGGCTTAGCCACAGCTTGTGGGATGTTTCCAGAATGAGATTCTCACTCTGCAGCGGAGTGTACGCTGATATGAAACTTGCTGGCAGATTAAAACTGTGTGCCCGACCGAGACTCGAACTCGGGACCTTTGCCTTTTGCGGGCAAGTGCAAGTTCGCAGGAGAGCTTCTGTAAAGTTTGGAAGGTAGGGGAAGAGGTACTGGCAGAAGTAAAGCTATGGCTAAGCCATGTCTCCACAATATCCTTTCTTTCAGGAGTGCTAGTTCTGCAAGGTTCGCAGGAGAGCTTGTGTAAAGTTTGGAAGGTAGGAGACGAGGTACTGGCAGAAGTAAAGCTGTGAGTACCGGCCGTGAGTCGTGCTTCGGTAGCTCAGTGGTAGAGCACTTGCCCGCGAAAGGCAAAGGTCCCGAGTTCGAGTCTCGGTCGGGCAAACAGTTTTAATCTGCCAGGAAGTTTCATATCAGCGCACACTCCGCTGCAGAGTGAAAATCTCATTCTGGAAACATCCCCCAGGCTGTGGCTAAGCCATGTCTCCGCAGTATCCTTTCTTTCAGGAGTGCTAGTTCTGCAAGGTTCGCAGAAGAGCTTCTGTAAAGTTTGGAAGGTAGGAGACAAGATACTGGCAGAAGTAAAGCTGTGGGGCCCGGGCGTGAGTCGTGCTTCGGTAGCTCAGATGGTAGAGCACTTGCCCGCGAAAGACAAAGGTCCCGAGTTCGAGTCTCGGTCGGGCACACAGTTTTAACCTGCCAGGAAGTTGGAAATATATAATCTGCCTGTTGCCCTTCATCCACAGTTCGCAGCATATCACGTGAGAGATGGGGAAGCTTAGGGTCGCACGAGCCTTGCTTCCTAAAACCATCCTGATTCGTGGACATAAGCTTCTCAGCATCAACAAAGTTTACTATATTCGAACTGAGAATATGTTCAAGGATCCTGCAGCAAACAGAAGTTAGGGATAGTGGTCTGTAATTTTGCGGGTCCGTTCTTTTACTCTCCTTGTATTCTGGACTCACCTGCGCTATTTCCCAGTCGTTTTTGGTGGTCAGAACTGGTGTGCCGGACCCTTGAAGACGAGTGTGCCTACCCCCACGTTCCCATACAGCCCAACATCAGGCTACTGTCACACCTGAGTGGCACCCAAATCTGAATATAGCACGATGTGACCACGAAGCCCTCAATGAGGCCCAGCTTCAAACTCTCTGACGTGCACCAGAGAAGCGGTTCTGACATTGTGGTTGATAATAGGAGCAAGACAAAAGTGACATCGAGATACGTCCGTAGGATTTGTCGACCTGAAAAGTGCGTTTGATTGTGTCAAATGGTGTGATATGTTCGAAATTCTGCTGAGAAAAATACTGGTAAGCTACACAGACAGAAGGGTAATATACTGTATGTAGAAGAGTCAAGAGGATACATTAAGAATTGAAGACAAAGAACGAGGTGCTCGGACTGAAAATTCTGTAAGACAGGAATGTAGTCTTTCGCCCCTGTTGGTCAATGTATATACGTTTATGAGTCAATGATGTAAACAAAATTTCAAGAGTGGAATTAAAATTCAAAGTCAATGAACGTTCATGATAAGACTGGTTGATGGCAATGCTATACTCAGGGAAAGTGAAGAAGAATTATATGCTAATGGAATGACCAGTCTAATGAGTGCAGAATGTGGATTGAGAGTAAATCGAAGAAAGACGAAAGTACTGAGAAGAAGCAGTAATGAGAACAGTGACAAACTGAACATCATGAACATCACGAAGCAGATGACCTTAAGGAAATTTTGTACCTAGACAGCAAGATAATCTTTGAGGGATGGAGCAAGGAGGATATAAAAACCAGCCTAGCACTGGAAAAAAGAGCCTTCCTGGCCAAGAGAAGTCTACCAGTATCAAAGATAGACCTTAATTTGAGGAAAAAATTTCTGAGAGTGTATGTTTCGACCACATGGTAGTGAAATATAGGCTGTGGGAAAACCACAAGAGAATCGAAGCATTTGAGATGTGGTGTTACAGAAGAAAGTTGTAAATTAGGTGGATTGACAAGGTAAGGAGTGAGGAGGCTATCTGCCGAATCAGAGAGGAAAATAATTTATGGAAAACACTGACAAGAAGAAGGGACAGGATAATAGGACATTCGTTAAGACATCACGGAATAACTTCCATGTTACTACAGGGAGCTCTAAGGGGCAAAAACAGAGATTGGAATACGTCCAGTGAATAACTGAGGTTTCAAGTCCTACTCTGAGGTGAACAGGTTGAGACAGAAGACTTCATGGCGGGCCGCATAAGACCACTTGCGAGACTAACGATTTTGAAGAAATAAAAAATAAACAATGTGCTGATAAAGCTGTCTCACAAGGTTAAGAGGCATCTCTGTGTCTCTGTGTCTCTCACAGTGATCGCTCAACATTTGACTCTATTCACGCCCCTTACAAAATACCACACCAGGCCTGGTAACAACTGTGTACAAGATTGTCATTAACGGTCTCAGACATCAGTCGTACCAGTCAAAAAAGCATAGCTATTGTGACCATGTACATACCTGCCGACGGTGCATATTAGAAGTTACACTGACATCCAGACATGTCTTCTGAGTGCTTCACCATTTTTTAAGATGAGTGTTATATGGGGCGCTTCCCCCTGAGATGTTTTACACTCATGCTCATAAATTATGGATAATGCTGATACATTGTGAAACAACGCTCTGGTGGTCAGTTTGCGAGTTTAAATCACATTGGGGTATGACCATGCTGTGCATTTGACCTGCGGTCGTCGCACGGTGGCGCTGGCAGCAGTCCACATACGCAGAGGTGTGTTGGTGCATGCCAGCGTACTGTAGGCACCCCGGTCGTCCCGGTCGCTTACGGTGGACTGGATGGCCGAGCGGTGACCTCTCCAGTTGTCAGGAAGCTAGGAAATGACTGTGGACGTATCAGAAACGCCAAAGAAACATTATTAATTCATGACAACTTTATTCCTGCCGAGTACAATGTGGCTTGGTGATATCAACGACCTTCCCCGAGCCCTCGCTGACTCGTAGCGATGACACCAGATCCGGGCCGCACAGTCTTGCTAGCGCAGCGCCGCGTGCTGTGACGTAGCGGAGGAATGTCCTTACTTCGCCTGCGGGTGGCTGGCGGCGTCCGGCTAGCCGGCTGGGGCTGGCTGCGGACAGCAAGCTGCTGTGCGTGAACGCTCTGGGTTGGAGTCCCGACGCTGTCGGCACGAGAGGCGTTCTCGTAGTGCGGAGTGTACTCTATCTCACCCCGTCTTCTTGCCTGCTCCTCCTGGTGGCTCGTCCGCGGTGGATGGGCGGAACGGGCTGCAGTCCCCCAGCGTCGTCAGCTCACCCAGTTGTGACGGCGGATGCACAGGGCCTAGACCCCGCATGATCTCGACGACAGCTCACTGATGTGGTCAGCATTGGCGGCGAGCGAGTCTGCCGCGATGTCTGCTAATCCTGGGTTGATGATTGACAGCGGCAGCAGAGAGGACCAGAACTGTTACTGTCCCCTCACGTCTGCTGCTGGATGGGCCGTCCTTACTGCAACATCTCGTTAATAAAGATCACCGAGCTGAGCGCTACGCAGCGACCCAGTACACATCTAACTGCAAGTCTAACTGCGTGTGCCTTGTTGCTATCACAGCTGGTGTATTTAAAGCAAGCACGAGCGACGGCCTGACGTCATGCTCGTTTGCAATGAACGCATTTGTTCCACTTATACTGATGATTCATCTGTCGTACTCGCCCCCTAGGTGTTCTTGCGACAGAGTTACGTGTTGTTACGGCAGACTTACGCGAAGTTGTGAAATGCAATACAGCTGACGCTATACCTCTGTCTTGCACTCTACGAAAGTCTCCGTCCAACACAAACCCGCGTGCTAAGCAATTCTCTCTCGCCTGTTTTGTGTAACCAGGCCATTGCCCCTGCGTGACGACACATTCTGATATATGTGCAATCTACTTACCTCTTGGCTAACGCACTGCCTCTGGCTCTCGGCATAGGCAACAAAACTTTGACAATATACCTCGTTTCCAACTCTTTACTATTCTGCGACACTACAGTACGGTGCAGCGAGTAAGTGTGCAGACGTTTTCAGGCGTGCTAATGGTTGTGTGTTGAAAATGGCTCAAAGAACTCATATTGATGACGTTATGAAGGGTTGAATACTAGGGCGACTGGAGGCTGGTCAAACACAGCAGGTCGTAGCACGGGCCCTCCGTGTGCCACAAAGTGTGATCTCAAGATTATGGCAACGATCCCAGCAGACAGGAAACAAGTCCAGGCGCTACAGTACGGGACGTCCACAGTGTACAACACCACAAGAAGACCGATATCTCATCATCAGTGCCCGCAGACGGCCACGGAGTACTGCAGGTAGCCTTGCTCAGGACCTCACCACAGCCACTGCAACAGTTGTCTCCAGACACACAGTCTACAGACGACTGAACAGACATGATTTATTCGCTCAGAGACCTGCAACGTGCATTCCACTGACCCCTGGCCACAAGAGAGCTCTAATGCTTGGTGTCAAGAACACAGTACATAGTCATTGGAACACTGTTCCCAAGTTATGTTCACGGACGATTCCAAGGTATAACCCGCACAGTGATTCTATCCGGGTTTTTATCTGGCGTGAACCAGGAGCCAGAGACCCACCTTTTCATGTCTTTGAAAAGGACCTGTATGGATGTCGTGGTTTGATGGTGTGGGGTAGGATTATGATTGGTGCACGTACACCCTTGCATGTCTTTCACAGAGGAACTGTAACAGGTCAGGTGTATCGAGACAACATTTTGCACCAGTATGTCCGCCGTTTCAGGGGTACAGTGGGTCCCACCTTCCTCCTGATGGATGATAACGCACGGCCCCACCAAGCTGCCATCGTGGAGGAGTACCTTGAAACAGAAGATATCAGGTGAATGTAGTGTCCTGCCTGTTCTCCAGACCTAAATCCCATCGAGCACGTCTGGAATGCTCTCGGTCGACGTATCGCTGAACTTCTTCACACCCCTAGCACACTTCAGGAGCCCTGACAGGCACTCGTGCAGGAATGGGAGGCTATTCCCCAGCAGCTGCTCGACCACCTGATCCACAGTATGCCAACCCGTTGTGCAGCCTTTGTACGTTAGAATGGTGATCATATCCCATACTGATGTTGGGGTACATGCGCAGCACATGTGTATCGGGACGGTTTTCTCAACTTATCACCAATACTGTGGACTTAAATATCAGTGTAGTGTGTGTTCCCTATGTGCCTATGCTATTAGCGCTAGTTTTGTGTAGTGAAACGTTGTGTGGCACCACATTCTGCAGTTATCCTTAATATATAAGCATGAGTGTATTTAGCGGGCCGAACGCATGGAAGTCGCAGCGCGACGAGTCCGGGTTGCAGGGTGGATGCTCAGACTTGAAATCGGCCGTTACATTTTGTGTGACCCTGGAGATGTGTGGACGCGCGTTATCCTGCTGCAGAATCTCTCCATCGTGAGCAGCTCAGGCTACGGGGTGTCCCACAGTAAAGGTCACTGCCAACGGTTCTTCCATGCCTGAGGAATTGTATATGACCTCGGACCTCGAGAAAGACGGTGAGCATCTCTTTGCCCGTTGACAGCACAGCTCTATATTTTAAGGGGAGATGACGACACCACTCCCGCGTCTCCAGATATCTCACTAAGTTATCGCAAAGCAGCATGTGAAAATATCAACTGGTCTGTTGCATTTCCATTTGAGCATTCGTCACGTGTTCTGCCTGACAGGAAAGGTCAGGCATTTATGGCATCAGAACTGACACTCAGAACAATTCCATCAATTCAAAAAAAAAAAAAAAAAAAAAAAAATGTAGATATGGACTGTAGCTTGTTCAGTACTTACCCAGGTTATGGAAGTACCCTGAGTACATACTACTGCATGTACTGATAACTTTTCTTTAGCCAAGAAATACAAATTCAGTATAAAATCGTTTGTCGCCTACGGTATGCGTCACCGTTTCGGTGGAGCTCAAAAATGGTTCAAATGGCTCTGAGCACTAAGATACTTAACTGCTGAGGTCATCAGTCCCCTAGAACGTAGAACTACTTAAACATAACTAACCTAAGGACATCACACAAATCCGTGCCCGAGGCAGGATTCGAACCAGCGACCGTAACGGACGCGAGGTTCCAGACTGTAGCGCCTAGAACCTCTCGGCCACCCCGGCTGGGTTGGTGAAGCTCCTCAGCCGCAATAAAGATATGACGAAACACCACGTTTTTAGAAACATATTTCAATTAATAGACATTCACTAACTATGAAGATAGATTGGCTGTTCCAGCTATGATCCACTGAAAAGGAAAGGGCATTTCTGGTAGGTACACGGCGGTCCGGCAATGGAATAGAGGAAATCTTTATTAAGAATGTTTGGGAGGCCATATTCAGTTTCAACACTTGCCTTACGAACAATGGAAACCTCCATAGAACCTTCGTCAGAACCGAGGGATCGAAAACATTTTAAATTTTGCTCTGGGACGAAATGACCCAGAAAACAATAAGGATGCCCAGCAGAAGTGTAGCTGATTATTTTAAAAGAGGGACAGCAACAGCTGAAGTAATTATACATGACCAATTGACTAATTCGAACATATAACGGATGTTTATATATAGAAGTTAAAAATATAAAACTAAATGAAAGGTTCTCGTCCGCTGTAGCTGTGTTTATTTAAGTCAGAGACTCACACAACCAATTTCGCAGCTTTTATGTTGCATCTTCTGGTATGCATAATAGGCTATAATGAACTGCAAGTACCTGTCATTCTTCAAGGTTTTGTTATTAATTTTTTTTGGCGTTACGGGGTGAAACATCTGTCATATTTGCCAAGAGGGTTTTATTGCATTGATATCTGTAGATATCTCTATTACGCCGTCTCAGAAGCTCTCGACATGTAGCGTGGAATGCAATTTAATATCGATTTTTCAAACCATGTACAACTACTCCTATTTAAATCCATCCATATACAGTACTTTAGCTTTCTCTTCTTTTAAATAATTTTCTACTCTTCGTTGCAGGTATTAAGCAGCATTTCGCACCAAGTTGTTTAGAACAAAGGTAGCTATGAAGTTATTAGTTCAGGTGATCCCAAAACAAAAATCAAATTATTTCAATAAAGATTTTCAAAGAAAGTTCTTCGAATAAGTAGTCAGTGAAAAGTTTTATTTCATTTTATTTTATTTTTTGAGTTGCATAACTTTGGTCAATTTCGTTGGACAATCCGTCTTCCATCACACAGTACAGTTATAGTCTTGTGCAACGGTATCCTCTCATAATACATGAGCATCAACCGAGCTAAATTTTACCAGTTGACAATGAGAGATTCCTAGAAGGTATTTCCAACACATATTTGTATGCATTCTAGCTTGTTCTTATAGAAATAAATATTTTGTGCAGTCTAGTGTTGAATGTTTTTAGCAAGTAAACAGATTGTTCCTTTAGTACTCACAAAATGAGAAAATTCAATCAAAATTCAATAGGACTACGAAGTCTTTCAGGACGGAGTCCTTGCGTAAAAAGATTTCCGTTTACTTGCCGCGTCAAACTTGTATAAAATCCGAGCTTTCGATGACTACCTTCGTCAGGGGTGAAACTGACTGACGAAAATGACGGATGTAGTCGTCAAAAGCTCGGGATTTTATCCACGTTTGACGCGGAATGTAAACCGAGGACTTTTTATGCGAAATTCAGTGCCTTTACGTTGCCCTAAAAGGATTTACACACAGAAAACTACTAACTGTATTGATTTTCCTTTCTATTACCATTGCATTTCTCTTTTCACCTGAGCGACTCTGCATAATTTATTTTCATTCACACACTGCCTTGCTTTGTACGTCATTTCGTTCGTCACAGCCACAATTTGCTGTCTATTATGAAAATTTGCCCGGTGTTACTTACTGACTTATATTTTAAGACTGTATACAACACATTTATCTACAAATAAAAATGAAAAGTAAGTATATGATTTATTTTGAACCAATGTTAGTTGCTACGTGTTACATTTATTATTCATTACCACAAAAAATTTAGAAGTGTCTTCCAGTACTGCAGCCAATTGGCAGTGGACTCGATGTTTCCTGGAAATAAGGGTACGGCTTTGTAGAGTGAGAGTCCCCCATTGGAGGAAGTTCGGCCGCCGAGGGCAAGTACTTATTGCATTAGACGTCACACTGGGGGAATTGCGCGTCGGAGATGGAAATAAAATGATGATGAAGACAACACAACACCCAGTCCCTGCTCGGAGAAAATCTCCTGCCCCAGCCAGGAATCGAACCCGGGCCCCTTTGCGTGGCATTCTGCATCGCTGACCACTCAGCTAATCGGGGCGGACGATGTTTCCTTACAGCCTCAACAGAGAAGGTGCTACACGTCATCTGCGAACTGCCGTGTCCGACCAAAACAGTGAATAGCGTCTTATCTTCCCACTCTATAACTTGACTGTCGACTTCATCAAGCTGTTGGACATCCCTCTTTATGTTGAGGTGAAATGTAAATATTTGAACTATAAAATCACACCACCCTATCTTTCGGCTAATAGTTCTTCAACCTCTTGAGATGTTTTTCAAGGAATAATAGGCAGTATAAGTTGCAAATGGTTTTTTATTTGTTTAATCTGTGTCGCGTTTCACTCTCTCAAAAGCATCATCAGACATCTGGTGGGAAAACAAGTCTCCTCGTCATAAATTTATGACCCAGGAATCAGCTACAAAGCTACATTGTCAGTTAAATAAAGCAGCCGGCAAACCACAACCTGCGTTGTGAAAAGACCGTAACCAAAGACAAACTCATCGAATAAAACACTCGAGAACCACTGACAAGTGTACAAGAAGTCCCGCAATCACCAAAAATGATACGCCATACAATAAAATTTACAAGACACATCCACCGGGTCGGCAAGAGTACAGAACGCCCCGCAATCATGAAACATGACATGTCATCCAATAAAATATACAGGACACATCCACCTACGGAAGTAAATATAAATACGTTTCAAGGCTAAGAGCGGTAAGCGGAACAAACGTAATAAATCACGTGAATAAGGGTAAAGATAAGGGAACAAATATTGAATGCTAAGAGACCTTGGCCCACACAGCATGTGAGTAACATAAGGAATAAAATCGTACAACAGACACACGTTACCTGTGTTTACGCGTATTCGCTCTTAACATAATGCGGGGAATGTTTACAACATAGGCCAGGTGTATAAAGCGTCCTTACCGCACACCTGTATGGCTCCTACTACAGAGCTATGATGCAGCGACCGACGCATGCCATAGTAGGTGCCGCCACCGGACGGAAAAACAAAACAGAGAATGTGTTTACTGAGTAACGATAAACTTAGATCCAATAGGTAAGATACAAGTAAGGAAGCACAACTAAACAATATCAATGTATAACCCAAAGCCATGTACGCTTAGACATTTATTTAAAAAGTAGCATCACAGACTCGAAGTAAACCTGGTTATGAAAGGTCAATTGTTCGTTGAGCAGCCCTGGGTTCTTAAAATAGACTCATTTTCAAATTTCAAATTCTTCGAGGATGTTCACCTTCTCATCTTCTTGTCTTTTTGTTTAACATGCGAAATATCGGGATTAATTTTGGATGGCAGGCGATGGCGAGAAGTTTTCAATGTCACGAGAACATTCTATAAGTTGACGTTTATTTGTTAAAAGATGCTCTTTTTACAACTCAGGTCGTGGTTTCTCAGTTGCTTTATTTAACTGAGAATGTAGCTTTATAGATGATTCCTCGGTCATAAATTTGTACTGAGGAAAGTTGATTCTCCCCCACATGTTTGATGATGCTCCTGTGACAGTGAAACGCGTCATGAATTAAAAATATATAAAAAAACTGCAACCGAGAAGGCCTATTCTTCATTTTTATATTATTATCATTTTCTGAAATTTTATGTAGATTAGATGAAAGTGAACCTGCACGATGTCCTGAGTACATTGCAAGTGGCAGTCGTAGCCAGAACTGTGTCGTAACTGTGAGTGCATTACGTAGGAGCTCAATGCATTCGAACATGATCATTTTGTTGGTACACGTAAAACGGGTACTTTGGTAAGTAAAACAGCCGAAGTGATTGGTGTTTCAAGAGGCGCCAATCGACGGTTTACACTGCATACGGAGAAAACTGAAAACCTTTATCCGCTAAGTCACAACGCGGACGGAAGCCTGCTTTCAGTCATCGTGACGGAGTGCCACGAAAGAGGACTGTGCCGGAAAATATAAGGATAACTGTCAATGTCAATGCTAAACTGGATGTCTCTCTCGCGAAATCTGCCAGCAGCAGAAGAACATCTACATCTGCATATATACTACACTAGCCACCAAGCTATATATGGCTGAGGGAAAAATGACTGTCTGAACGACTCTGTGCTATCTTTGAATGGTGAGCATTGCGCAATTTCAAAGTTGGTGGTAACAATATATGCTCTACATCCTCGGCGCAGATCGGATTTTGGAATTTAGTGAGCAGCCCCTTCTGTTTAGCGCGTTGGCTATCTGCAGGTGTGTCCCACTTATAACTTTCTAAGAGTTCTGTAACGCTCTCGCGATGGCGAAATGTACCAGTCACGAATTTTGCAGTTCTTCTTTGGACCTTATCAATCTCTTGCATCAGACCAAACTGCTAAGAGTCCCCTACAGACGAACAATAAGACTGGACGAACCAAAGTATTGCAAGCAATTTCCTTTGTTGAAGGACTGCATCGCTTCAGGATTCTACCAGTAAATCGCAATATAAGTTCGCCTTACCCTTTACTTGTGTAATCTGATCGTTCGATTTGGGATCATTTTGAAGAGTCCACGAGGGGATATTCATAAGCAGGGAACTGGTGGGCGAGCTGTATTTCCAAAACCCCTCATCAGTGATGCAAATACGAGTAACAGAAAAATGTGATGTTGGAGTCACAGAACCTAGAGTACGGAGAAATTGAAAGCAGTCGTTTTATTGGATGAGTCTTGTTTCACACTATTTCCATCTTTTGGCCGACTTTAAGTCTAAAGAATGAAACAGGGTAGGGATTCAATGAGGGCTTGGGCAGTCCTATCATGCTATTCCAACGGCCCCACGGTTACTCTGCGTTATAACATTACTGCCGCCGATATGTGATCATTTTGTCTGATGACATCCATCCTATTGTACAATGTTTCTCCCCCAATGGTGATGCAGTGCTCCAAGAGAACAGGGCCCCTGCTCACATGGCTCACTTCGTCCTGGTCTGATTTCTTGGGCAAGGGGATGAACTGCCACATCTCCCCTCGCCACTACACTCACCTTATCTCAGTATTAATGAACCTTCGTGGCCTAATTTGGAGTGAAGGGAGTGTGATCGCGGCCCGCCTTCATCGTCGTTACCTCAATATGCAACTGTATCGCAGGAAGAATGCAATAAAATTCTCTTCAAAACCATACAGAACTGGTGATATTCATATCGAGTCTACAGCCGGAACATAACGTCATCTTGACACAATACTTCGGCGATCCACCTGGCCACCACCTTCAGGTGAGTAAGCTGTCGCACTATCTCGCCGGAACTGAAACCAAACACTCAGCGACGGCTCCTTTGATTTCAGTTCCTGCGAGCTAGTGCGACGGCTTACTCACCTGAAGGTGGCTTACAGGTGGACCGCCGAAATATTGTGTCGAGATGACGTTATGTTCCGGCTTCAGAGTCGATGAGAATATCATCAATTACTACGCCGTGAAAGTTTACGAAGCCACATACAGAATCTGTACTATCCATTCAGAGACGACTGGAAGCTGTAATGAATGCCAAATGTTTTCCTACGCAGTATTAATCATGGAAATCTGTTGTGGTTTTGGTGTTTCCAGTTATTGTCCATCTCTTGTACGTAGGTTGATAACCATAGTACCTAATCATCACTATTATTTCAGAAAATACGATGCAGAACCCTAGGAATCGAGATCGGTAAGTTCTAATTTTAGTTAGTAGCGTTGGCAATGGAATAATAGACATTACCTAGTTCGTATTACAGATAATTACATAATTGTTGTGGCTCAAAGATGCTCCAGATGACAGTGAAGTAACACTTGGTGTCCAATTTCTTTCTGGCACTGTGATAAAGATTAGCAAATTTGTATAAACGAAATGACAGAAATGAAATAGTCTGAGAGTGATCGGATGATTGCATAAAATACGGAAGAAAGTGACTAGACTTAAAAGGTTTTGAATTAAATGATGAGTAACTGAATACCAAAACATCTTATACGAGCATTTACTTAGATAGACAACGCACAATTTTCCAGATTAGCAACACGTTAAAAGACGAGAGGCACGAAGAGCGGGAGGCAAACGGTGAAAAGCGAACGACTTTAATGACAGGGCAGAATAATGAAAAGGAAAGTACGAGGGTCATCCAGTAATTAAAGAGAAAAATTGGTCTGGAGAAAAAAGCGTTTGTTTTTACATAACAATAGTTTTTTTTACTTTTCAACATAATCCCCTTGATCATTTATTCACTTGTTCCAACGGGCTAAAAGATTTTTGAACTCTTTGTCTTGATGTTTGATCCAATTTCCCACAAACTTTTTCACCTCCTCGTTGTCGTGGAATTCCTTCAGCGCACCAAGCAAATGAAAATGACTAGGTGCTAAATCAGGACTGTAAGGGGGATGAGGCAGCACTACCCAGCCCATTTTGGCGATGGTTTCACTGGTTAGTTGAACAATTTAGCACCTGCGTTGTCTTGCTGGAGAATCACACCTCTCCTCTGAGATCTACGACGTCTCTCTCTCTCATGGCTGGCTTCACCTTCTCTAAAAGCAAATCCGAGTAGTATTGTCTATTCATTGTACGCTGCTCTTCGGGAATATCACAAAGGTCTGGGTCTTCAGAATTTCAGAACACTGTCAACGTCAATTTTCTTGCTGGAGCTTGGGTTTTTAATTTTTCCATCACAGGTCAGTTGGTGTGCTTCAACTCCATACTTTCTCTTTTTGATTCTGGCTCATAATAGTGAATCCATTTACATCACAAGTTAAAATTTTGTTGAGGAAGTGTTCAGTTTCTCTTTCATAACGTTCCTTTAGCTTTGTACACACTCTCAACCTCATTTCCTTGTGTAGCCGCGTCAACTTCTTTGGGACCCACCTTGCACATGTTTTGCGGTACTTCAGCTTGTTACAGACAATGTTATGAACTGTACCAGTACTAACTTGAACCTTATCAACTATCGTTTCCACAGTCACACAGCGGTAGGCACAAATAATGTCATCAATTCGACTTTCAATTGAGGGAATTGAAACTGCAACTGGTCGGCGAGAACGATGTTCGTCAGTCACTGAGATGCGAACATTTTTAACTGCTTTACCCACTTCTAAAAATTTGCACGATCCATAAAACATTCACCATAAACTTTACAGAATCTACAGTATATATTCACTGGTTTCTCACCTTCAGCAAGTAAAAAACGAATTACAAAACGTTGTCCAATATGGGCGTTTCAAGCGGATTTGCCATCTTGAAATGTATTTTTGAGGTTATAAACAAAACGATGTTGATACATTAGCTGATAATGACTCATCCCAGTGATGCCAACTTAAAGCCATAGAAGTACCAACCTTGCCCTACTAACAGTTTTTCCCCAGATCAATTTGTCTCTTTAATTATTGAATGAGAATCACGTATTCTGTTTTCTGTAGCAGTTCTTTCTCCTAATGACTTGTTTGCAGTAACAGTGTCCTAAAACCGTTGTATTGAAGTGTATTGTAGCTGAATCGCACTTAAGTAAAAAGAAATGCGTGATGCAGAAATGTGTTTTGTAGAAACCTAGCAGATACACTGTAACTTATGTGTATCTCATCGCTACACCACCAGTGCACTATTCACGAAATGAAGTGGAACGAAAAAGCAGAACTTTCATTCCTCGCTAATGTGCCGCGGACAAACGCGAAATGCTGTTTCTATCTCTGCTGCAATGCCGTGCTTTATTACTGCACCGTCAAAAGTTATTGCACTAAGCAAAGCTATTAGGGAAATATATGGCTGGCCGTTTCTGCAGTTGTATCAGGGAAAGGATACCCTATATCACTTCCCACACATCCAGCAGCAAGTTGCAACGCATATCGCCCTGCTGTGCATCATACACCACAATACGCCTACATCTGCCTCAGGTGACCTCGATATCAGGTTACTGGGAAAACTTAATGTTCCAAAAAGGATAATAAAACTCTTGAAAATAATGTAGAATATGTTTAGCCCGTACGTATTATACGAAAGTTTTTCTATCAAGATGTCTTTCTAAAGATTTTAGGTAATTTACCGCATCAAGTTGGTTTCTTCCTGTTCCTTTAGTATTACATCATTAGTAACGAATCTTCCGATACGTTTGATGTCAAACTGGAAATCGTCAAGAGACAATGTTTCAATATGTCCATACGTGCAACATAGAGAAGCTCGATACATTGTTTTACAATCTTTATTCTCAGTCTCCTCTGCAATTCTCCTGTTACTTCTCTTTGAAGCTCCTAATAAACTATTCCTGGAAGTTTTAACATATTCGTTTTCTTTCTGCTTGAAATCTCTTGTTAAAAATTAAATACGTCAGACATCATCATCCACAAGCGCGGTACCACTGAGCAACACTCAATCATCTCATTGTACGGAAATCTAAACATCTGAGAAATATTGATTCTTTAGTTGCTATAGCCTTTATTAAATCAGTGGAGACAGCAACCGTTTTGAGAATATCCGTCGTATTACTGATGTTGGTTCTCAAAATCTAAATTCGATCTTGCACTAATAAAATTTCCTATCGAAGCTTCATTTTATATGTAATTTACATAGTAAATGCGTGAGCAAATTCTGAAGTACACGCTTCAGTTTTTTTGTACATTCATTACATGCATCCTGTTTATAAATGCAAAACTCCTGCGCTGCGCTGATGAAAACGTTACGTTCACGCCGGGAATACAGTTTTAATCTGCCAGGAAGTTTCAATTAAATATTCATTGTCTAGCTGTTTTCTCGTGTCCGTCCTGAGTTCTCATCACGATTAACTGCTGATTATCAACCTGTACATTGTCGAACGCCACGGACAATGCTTAATAAGAATGAACCGAGCATTGCTCACTGGAAACATGTAGTAGATTGCAGTTAGAAACTTCAAGCCAAAATGAAACTTCTTATCTAACAAATTACACAATATTTTTACACCATTAGAGTTCCTTGATATGCGAAACACTTTCGAAAGAAAACTTTTGTCTCTACTTTTCTTTCGCCCTTATTTTTATACGGAATGTTATTGGAGAAAATTTTCAATAAGTATGACATTCCTTATTAATTCCTTAAATCGAGACCGAATGCGATTCTTAAATAATATTCGCAGTTAAATGGCCAACAGTGAGCATGTTTATATCTTTCATCGTATAAGAAACAGAATGGAATTACTAATGACATACCACTTGATGCAGTACTCTTGATTTTTGTTTTTTTCCCGTTCTTTCTTAAGTTTTGAAAGGGTACAGTACCGCCCGACGTTGAAAATAGGTACAACATTCTTCGTTATTCTTGTCAGAGCAACATATTTTTTGTAATAATAACTCAATTTCACTTAATACACTGGAGCCGGATACCAGTGTAGGAAAGAAGGACAATTTATTTATTCAATTGATCACAAGTGCAACCCCACAAAATAAATCCCAATATCCAATTTGGTGAGATCTGCGAAATGAATGAATGTATGGTCGTCTGCTAACCGCAGATAGTGAAGGTGCAATATATGATCATCTTTGAGACGGTTCTTTGGTCACCTTCGTTGGATCGAAAGAGATGAAATTTACCTGAGCTTTGAGCGCCTGAAATGTGGCTGACCAATACGGTAGCATGGTGGCTCCCCCACCTCGACAGAGGTGCGAGCTGACCTGAAGAATGGCCATGTTTCAGCACCCTGGCGCTGGATCTTGTGTTGGTAAGACCTGTCTTAGGTGTGCTCCGTAAAGACAAAAGAGTAGAGAGAATGGTATGCATTTGGAATACTTAAGAGTAGTTTGGAATAATTATTTCTCTATTTCAGGAACTTTTGGGGGGGGGGGGGGGGGAGAATTAAACGACAGGCAGGTAATATTAAGGGGATCGTAGTAATCTTCGGAAGTGACCAACGGTCACAATGAAGCCACGTGTAGCAATAAGTTGAAATACTGGCGAGTGCTAGTACTAAGTGCTAAAGTTCAGCTGAATTACTGGCGTGTGTACTATAAGTTGGAAATATTTAAGAAATGGCGTGTGCAGGGCTTGAAATTAGAGACGAGTACTTCCACGTGATGAGTACTGCGTGAGTCTCAATCTGCGTATGAGACAAAGGATAAAGAGAAGTACTCGTCCATGGCATCAGTTGAGAACTCGCGTGTGTGATGAATATGATCTTAATATTACTTTGCGTGTTGTGTTTCCGTGTGACGCTAGATTCAAACTCTAATACTCTGAGAGAGAAGTAATGTGAGTCAGCCGTCCATCCAGCAACGCCACTTGGCTTGCATTGCACAGGAAGACGTGCATATACCCTCCAAAGTTCGTAGTAGGAAAGAAAAGTTACGAAGTGCCGCAGGGTCGTGTGAAACCGGGATGAATACTAATTGAAGTGGGAAAGCTGAAAGTGATGTGATTCTAACGTTGTGACTATTGTTTGTGTTGTATTCTATGGTGCCAGTGTGCTGTATTTCACGTAATTTGAGTATGTGTGGTTTGCATGAGAGAGTAGCAAGATAGGTTCAGAGGCAGTGGATTATGCATGTTCCTTTCTGTACTGCTCTGTCTGGAGGAAATTTTCGTGATGATGGGTGTGAGAGTCGAAGTGAGAGATATAGCAAAAGATCCACCATCCTATCCAGAAAGTGCACTGTAGCGTTATATCATTACGAGACCATAAGATAGTCACCAATGTAAAGCCAGTGCATAGTGAACAATCAGAGTTGTGTAAATTACTAATAGTCAGATGTCCGTTATCCGTTTCCGTTGCGTAATATTTAAACAGGAGAATAATTTGTAGCTTAATTGTGAGTACTAGAGCTCATAATCAGTCATTGATGTTACTCGATAAATAAAAATAAATCCACTCGCTTGGCAGACCACATATCTTGCAGGCCTGACTGCTTGATGCCACAGTATGAGTAAGGAATGTGAGTACCTCTCAGTTTGATCATTAAGTAGCTCAATGCCGTTGTAAGACATGCAGTTATAAGTTGGTAACAAGCTACTGAGTGTAAAGGAACCACCACTTTCGGAATTATGTGAAGAGTAGGAGAAATATTGAAGCCTTCGTAAAATATCAAAGAACCAGGTTATTAGTGGATTCTGCAACACGGAGGAAGGACTTAAAACATCACACTCTATGTGGTAATAAATAAGCATGAATAGACCGGTTAGACTTCGCATGTTTGTAGTAGAGGTCATTGTGATGAAGTGTAAATGCAAATGACATGGGTGCCTACTCATTTTCGAAAAATGTATCCGATATCCTGCATTCGAGTCCGCGTAGGATAAGGTGGCCAGTGCGAAGACAGAATCGAGCTGCACGTCCAGCAGTCATTCTCAAACGATATTACAGAGACTAATTGGTAAAAAGTTTTATAGCCACTGTACTTTTAGCTTTATATGTCAGGTTCGTTATGGTGTGCTCATTATTTCGTTAACGGGCATAGTTATTGTGATATTTATGTGGAAGTAAGACAGTGCGCGAAGTTCGAAAAAGTTTGTAGTGAAAAAATAGGATTCGCTATGATTTTGGTCCCCCCATGAACCATGGACCTTGCCGTTGGTGGGGAGGCTTGCGTGCCTCAGCGATACAGATGGCCGTACCGTAGGTGCAACCACAACGGAGGGGTATCTCTTGAGAGGCCAGACAAACATGTGGTTCCTAAAGAGGGGCAGCAGCCTTTTCAGTAGTTGCAGGGGCAACAGTCTAGATGATTGACTGATCTGGCCTTGTAACATTAACCAAAACGGCCTTTCTGTGCTGGTACTGCGAACGGCTGAAAGCAAGGGGAAACTACACCCGTAATTTTTCCCGAGGACATGCAGCTTTACTGTATGATTAAATGATGATGGCGTCCTCCTGGGTAAAATATTCCGGAGGTAAAATAGTCCCCCATTCGGATTTCCGGGGGGGGGGGGGGGGGGGACTACTCAAGAGAACGTCATTATCAGGAGAAAGAAAACTGGCATTCTACGGATCGGAGCGTGGAATGTCAGATCCCTTAATCGGGCAGGAAGGTAAGAAAATTTAAAAAGGGAAATGGATATAGTGGGAATTAGTGAAGTTCGGTGGCAGGAGGAACAAGACTTTTGGTCAGGTGATTACAGGGTTATAAATACAAAATCAAATTGGGATAATGCAAGAGTAGGTTTAATAATGAATAAAAAAAATAGGAGTGCGGGTTAGCTACTACAAACAGCACAGTGAACGCATTATTGTGGCCAAGATAGACACAAAGCCCATGCCTACTACAGTAGTACAAGTTTATATGCCTACTAGCTCTGCAGATGATGAAGAAATAGATGAAATGTATGACGAGATAAAAGAAATTATTCAAGTAGTGAAGGGAGACGAAAATTTAATAGTCATGGGTGACTGGAATTCGTCAGTAGGAAAAGGGAGAGAAGGAAACATAGTAGGTGAATATAGAGTGGGGGGAAGGAATGAGAGAGGAAGCCGCCTTGTAGAATTTTGCGCAGAGCATAACTTAATCATAGCTAACACTTGGTTCAAGAATCATAAAAGAAGGTTGTATACCTGGAAGAATCCTGGAGATACTGAAAGGTATCAGATAGATTATATAATGGTAAGACAGAGATTTAGGAACCAGGTTTTTAATTGTAAGACATTTCCTGTGGCAGATGTGGATTCTGACCACAATCTATTGGTTATGAACTGCAGATTGAAACTGAAGAAAATGCAAAAAGGTGGGAGTTTAAGGAGATGGGACTTGGATAAATTGAAAGAACCAGAGGTTGTAGAGAGTTTCAGGGAGAGCATAAGGGAACAATTGACAGGAATGGGGGAAAGAAATACAGTAGAAGAAGAATGGGTAGCTCTGAGGGATGAAGTAGTGAAGGCAGCAGAGGATCAAATAGGTAAAAAGACGAGGGCTAATAGAACTCCTTTGGTAGCAGAAGAAATATTGAATTTAATTGATGAAAGGAGAAAATATAAAAATGCAGTAAATGAAGCAGGCAAAAAGGAATACAAACGTCTCAAAAATGATATCGACAGGAAGTGCAAAATGGCTAAGCAGGGGTGGCTAGAGGACAAATGTAAGGATGTAGAGGCTTGTCTCACTAGGGGTAAGATAGATACTGCCTACAGGAAAATTAAAGAGACCTTTGGAGAGAAGAGAACCACTTGTATGAATATCAAGAGCTCAGATGGCAACACAGTTCTAAGCAAAGAAGGGAAGGCAGAAAGGTGGAAGGAGTATATAGAGGGTTTATACAAGGGCGATGTACTTGAGGACAATATTATGGAAATGGAAGAGGAGGTAGATGAAAACGAAATGGGAGATAAGATACTGCGTGAAGAGTTTGACAGAGCACTGAAAGACCTGAGTCGAAACAAGGCCCTGGGAGTAGACAACATTCCATTAGAACTACTGATGGCCTCGGGAGAGCCAGTCATGACAAAACTCTACCATCTGGTGAGCACGATGTATGAGACAGGCGAAATACCCTCAGACTTCAAGAAGAATATAATAATTCCAATCCCAAAGAAATCAGGTGTTGACAGATGTGAAAATTACCGAACTATCAGTTTAATAAGTCACAGCTGCAAAATACTAACGCGAATTCATTACAGACGATTGGAAAAACTGGTAGAAGCCGACCTCGGGGAAGATCAGTTTGGATTCCGTAGAAATGTTGGAACACGTGAGGCAATACTGACCTTAAGACTTATCTTAGAAGAAAGATTAAGAAAAGGCAAACCTACGTTTCTAGCATTTGTAGACTTAGAGAAAGCTTTTGACAATGTTAACTGGAATACTCTCTTTCTAATTCTGAAGGTGGCAGGGGTAAAATACAGGGAGCGAAAGGCTATTTACAATTTGTACAGAAACCAGATGGCAGTTATAAGAGTCGAGGGGCATGAAAGGAAAGCAGTGGCTGGGAAAGGAGTGAGACAGGGTTGTAGCCTTTCCCCGATGTTATTCAATCTGTATATTGAGCAAGCAGTAAAGGAAACAAAAGAAAAATTCGGAGTAGGTATTAAAATTCATGGAGAAGAAGTAAAAACTTTGAGGTTCACCGATGACATTGTAATTCTGTCAGAGACAGCAAAGGACTTGGAAGAGCAGTTGAACGGAATGGACAGTGTCTTGAAAGGAGGATATAAGATGAACATCAACAAAAGCAAAACGAGGATAATGGAATGTAGTCAAATTAGTCGGGTGATGCTGAGGGAATTAGATTAGGAAATGAGACACTTAAAGTAGTAAAGGAATTTTGCTATTTAGGGAGTAAAATAACCGATGATGGTCGAAGTAGAGAGGATATAAAATGAAGACTGGCAATGGCAAGGAAAGCGTTGCTCAAGAAGAGAAATTTGTTAACATTGAGTATAGATTTAAGTGTCAGGAAGTCGTTTCTGAAAGTATTTGTATGGAGTGTAGCCATGTATGTTAGTGAAACATGGACGATAACTAGTTTGGACAAGAAGAGAATAGAAGCTTTCGAAATGTGGTGCTACAGAAGAATGCTGAAGATAAGGTGGGAGATCACGTAACTAATGAGGAGGTATTGAATAGGATTGGGGAGAAGAGAAGTTTGTGGCACAACTTGACTAGAAGATGGGATCGGTTGGTAGGACATGTTTTGAGGCATCGAGGGATCACAAATTTAGCATTGGAGGGCACCGTGGAGTGTAAAAATCGTAGAGGGAGACCAAGAGATGAATACACTAAGCAGATTCAGAAGGATGTAGGTTGCAGTAGGTACTGGGAGATGAAGAAGCTTGCACAGGATAGAGTAGCATGGAGAGCTGCATCAAACCAGTCTCAGGACTGAAGACCACAACAACATGATTCTGGTGCATGTAACATAATATATTACTGCATATGAAAATTAGCTAACATATTGAATTTTACTTTAGATTTGAATGGCGATCTCTATCTGTCACCAACCTCGAGAAAACTGATCTGACGTAGTACATTGATTTGCGATCGCGCCGCGCCAACGATAAAACCAGAGGAAAGTGTCAACAACATTCCTCATGTCTCGCACTGTTTTGAGATATCGAAATAATACTTTGGGAAATGATATGCAAAAGGGAGAGTGTTTTGCGGTATGGTTATTATGCAAAACTTCATTCCCTACAGTGTTATTCCGCTAACTACAGACATTTTCGACGAAAGAATGTAATTTGTAAGGGTCATTGATAGTTAGTGAAACAAGAAAATGATCTTACTTTTACTGAGTTCCTTACTTAATAAAACAATGTTACAGAATTTTCTAGTAATTACGTCTGCACAGCTTGTTAGTGAGGCGAGACTGTGTAAACTCCACTGTGTTTTAACATGAGAATAGTGTAGGGTTTACTCGAAGTTCGCCATTCTTGACACTTCTCTGAAAGTTACAAATGGTTAACAAACCAGGAGAAAATAAATATCTGAATTTTCGGCGGATTTCTTTTTAGATACTAACCAAAGCAGTTCTGAAAGATCTTTCTGAATAGTCACCATCCAAGTGTGGATGTGTAGTGCCCATTTAGTACTCAACAAAAATGTGAGTGTAAACTTCAGTTTAGAATGGCACTTACCCAAAAGCGCTCAGAATTTCCCCCATAGTTCCTTCCCACGGCCCCCACCACTACCTCTCTTTCCATGTGTGCTGTGCTGTCTGCGCGTCTACCGACCACAGTATTCTGCGCAGACTCTGTGTGAAGTCTGTTTCTCAGAGGTTGGCGTCATTTTGATTCCCGGCCTCCCTACTCAAAACACTCTGGAGGGACAGCCGCCACACCATCCTGACGGAATGGCTAAATGCTAAAAACTGAACCATCTAAGAGTAGTGTTTTACGTTTCAGTGCATTTTAATGATATGCTCACAGCGACTTTTTTTCCCTTGGGTCAGCATTCTGATTTCAAGCAGCACACCATAGACTATTCTCCTGTGCAAATCTCTTCATTTGAGATTGCATTTACGTTAAAATTACTCACGTAATTTTGGGTAATTTTCTCCTTTCTTTCTCCACGGTTTTTACTCTTCCCAGCTCCCTCAATTAGCACTTCCATACAAGGCAGGGTCTAAAAGAATTTACGTATCCTAATAATGTAAGCTCTACCTGGGTGATGAACAGCCAGGATATGGGGATTGATATCCAATAGAAGCTTTCAGCCATTTCATTCAGACTATGTATTTTCACAGCAAGCATTTGTGATAGTTTGAGGTAAGGTAGTCCTTTATTAGGCCTTTTGTTGTGTTGGATAATATTTCAGGTTTAGCTAATCCTTTTTAAATGTTTATTTCACTGGACCTTGTGGAATTTGATTACTGTCGTGACAGCACCTGATGTTGAAAGCTCGTCTTCCTGAGCTAGATACGGAGACCGTAATTAAAATATGTGGCAGATATCGATCCTCTTGTTATTTCGCTCACTCTCACTGTCATACAGCGTCACCACCCCTCCCTTCAACGACAAAGTTTATTTTTATTTGCCATTTAAAAATTTTACTGTTTACATTTTTTTACACCTGCAGGGTGGCAGGAAAAGAAATGAAAAACCTCAAGGAGTGTGTCCAGTGTTACTGTGGTACAATAACTTTTTTATGAGGCATTAGCGTTTTATTTGTCATGGTAGACGACTATCCAGCAGTGCTTAGGAGGACTGTACATGCACCTTTTTGACTCTGTAGATAGTGACAGTGCTGAGTTCGGAAGTGAACTGTGGTACAACCTTGCCCTGCGATGAGTGCGTACAACTGTCCACCATGGCTACTCTTCTGTCGTGAAAGAGTCCACTGTCTAGTGGAAAGAAGCTCTGTTGCCTTTTATTATGCGAATAAGTTCTGTCGGGATGCTAGCGATGGGCATAAGCGTGTAGATTTGGTGAGCTTCCTACTGCGGAGCGGATTCGCCCTCGACACACGGGTCGCACCCGAGCCTGGTGTGGGGACCATCAGTTAAAACTCTCGGTCACATTTTGCGTTTCTGCATATAAAGTAACCAGTGCCTGGAAAATTTCACAGGTTGTTGTCTCCGTGCTACTGCTTTCTCACTGACAAAAAACTGATGTGCATTTTGAGCAGGACAAAGCACGTCCAAATACGGCTGCTGCGAGGCAACGAGCTCTTCTTATTATAAAACAAGTGCCCCCAGCAACAAGATCACCAGACCTCTAGCCATTGTGACAGGATAAAGCTGGAATTCACTCGTTCTCCTGACCCTGCATGAACTATTGCCGCTTTCCAATAAAAGGTCCAAAATGCATGGGACAGTCTATCACATGATGCCATTCGGCACCTTTAAGATCATTTTCATACAAGCAGGCACGTCTGCATTGCCGCCAGGGGTGTAGACAGTTTATTAATACGGCTTTTATGGTACCCCTCACTGCGATGCTTGTTTTATTTGGTGAAGTAATTACTATATAGTACTACAGTGATGAGGTATCTGTTACATGACTTGTCAATAAAATTGCCTTGTCCTCGATAGTATAGTATTTTTCCCACGGTGTCTGTTACCACCTGCATAATAGAGTGTCGGTCCACATTACAGCAGCGATTCTGTGTGGAATGGATTCCAGGTAAGTTTCCCGAGATAGCAGCACTCGAAGGTGACATATCTCATGCAAATTAATGGCCGGTGGTGTCTGGGTACGGAGGAGAGTAAGGAGGAAACTTAACATCGAACGAATATGCTCGTGTCTGTCCCTCTCGGTCCGTACGTCTGCTGGTGTTTACGTGCCCTCAGTTGTGCAGCACTAGATTGTGCTTCAGATGGCTTGCAACGATTGTCTACGCAGACGCAGCAAACCATTTAGCCCTACCATTCCCGATGTTTGGTGCACAGCCAATCGACGGAACTCTACCGTAGAGCTTGGTTCAAACACACGGTAGCCAGTTCCGCAGGAACGTCTGAACTGGTCGGTTAGCTATGTAGCGAGCATTCATTGTCACATATGGCATTATTGACATTTTACCGACAAACTCGGAATCTATTGAGTCTGGTGAGCTTGAAAAATGTTAAATCACAGCCAGTTAGGAGTCGTTCACTAAAATCCCACTGTGTTATAATGATTGCGGCCAGGATTTAAAGTAAATAAGAGTACCTGTATAAGAAACAGGCAACACGGTTTTATGTATATATATTTTTATGTGGTGAGAACAATTTTATATGTTAGAGAGATTTCTGAAGAAACTTGGAACGTGGTACAGGACCACAGGATAGACAAAGGAAGGAGTTACTCTCGGGGTTTAGTGACATTTACACACTTCACATTTAATACACGCCATTTCATTTAACAACTTGTGGCGAGGCAATATCACACACATAGCGAAGGATTAGAAAACAATCATTTTACAGAAAACTTGACTCATTGTTACAAATGAGCACAATAGCAAACCTAATTTTAACTGCAATAACACATGACTATTGGCTCATATATTGGACTGATGTAATGAATGGGTACCAGATTTTGAAACACGTTAAAACATAAATACAAGACGACCACTGAGATTCAATTAAAAAGTGTAGAAGAAACTTATACAAAAACCAAGACAAGCGACCTCATACGAAAGTTTTACCTTCAAGTTATTTAATCTTGACAACTTTCAAATCTCCTTCAGTTGGAAGACTTATTATTGGTCAGTCGGCAAGTTTACCAAATTAAAAAAATAAACAACCTTACCGTAAGGTCTAGGGATGGCGTTTTTGATTAGTAATCAAAATGTCCTCGGTCCTAGATTCGGAAACCACCACCGCTTAAGTTTTAGTTATTAATCAGCATTGGCGGCCGGAGACTTCCGGCATAAGAAATCACCCTCAATCTGCCAACGGCAGTTTCAAAGATGGCGGAGGAGCGGACAGAGGTTCAGTGCACTCTCTTGTCCTAGGGGTGGGAAACTGCACCTAAAGGAGGAATAATCTGCAATGATCAACTGCACAAGGATGCACAAGGCAATGGGAACCACTGCATTAATGACATATAACTTGTATGAACAGGACATGTGGCCTTAATTGGAAAAGGATCTCTCCGTTGGCTAGAGATTCGGGGATTGTCCCACATTCGAATCTCCGGGAGAAGACTGCCACGGGAGAGGTGACCATGAGAAAAAGATTGAATAATGACCGAAAGGATAACGTTCTACGTTGACTGTCAGAAGCTTGAATGTGGTAGGGAAGCTAGAAAATCTGAAAAGGACAATGCAAAGGTTCAACCCCTATATAGTAGGGGTCAGCGAAGTGAACTGGAAGGAAGGTAAGGATTCCTGATCAGAAGAGTACAGGGTAATATCAATTGCAGCAGAAAGTGGTAGAACGGGCTTAGGATCTGTTATGAATTGAGAGGTAGAGCAGAGGGTGTGTTACTGTGAACAGTTCAGTGACAGGTTTGTTCTTATCAGATTCGACAGCCAACCAACTTCGACAACGATAGTTCTAAGCCACCACCGACAGCAGTAGTTCAGGTATACATGGCGACATCCAAGCTGAAGATGACGAATAGAGAAACTGTTTGACAATATTGACAGACTTAAAGGGAGATGAAAATCTAATTCTAATGGAAGACTGGAATACAGCTGAAATGGAAAGAATAGAAGAATAGGTTACAGTAGAATACGGACATGGGACAAGGAATGAGAGAGGAGAAAGACTAATTGAGTTCTGTAATAAATTTCAGCTTGTAATAGCGAATACACTGATCAAGAATCACAACAGGAGGAGATATAGTAGGAAAAGGCCAGGTGATAATGGAAGAATTTAGTTAGATTCCACTATGATCAGACAGAGATTCCGAAAGCAGGTACTGGATTGAAAGACGTGCCCAGGAGCAGATATAGACTCAGATCACAGTACCTAGTAGTGATTAAGAATAGGCTGAAGTTTAAGAGACTAGACAGGGAATACACAAAGAAGTGGGATACGGAAGCCCTAAGGGATGACGAGTTGCGCTTGTAGTTCTCTTACGACTATAGATACAGCAATAAAGAATAGCTCAGTAGGCAGTTCACTTTAAGAGGAATTGACGTCTCTAAACAGGTCCATCACAGAAGTCGGAAATAAAAAGATGGGTACCAAAAATGTAACTGCGAAGAAACCATGCACAACAGAAGAAATACTTCAAAAATGGTTCAAATTGCTCTGAACACTATGGGACTTAACTACTTTGGTCATCAGTCCCCTAGAACTTAGAACTACTGAAACCTAACTAACCTAAGGACATCACACACATCCAGGCCCGAGGCAGGATTCGAACCTGCGACCGTAGCAGCCCCGCGGTTCCGGACTGCGCGCCTAGAACCGCTAGACCACCGCGGCCGGCAGAAATACTTCAGTTGGTCGGTGAAAGTAGTAAGCACAATTGCTCAAAGGATTTCAGGAATACAGAAATACAAGCCACTGAGGACGTGCACGGAAGCAAAGACGAAATGGCTACATGAAAAATGTAAAGAAATCTGAAAAGAAGTGATTGTCGGAAGGACTGCGTCGGCATACAGGAAAGTCAAAACAACCTTCCGTAACGTTAAAGGCAAGGTTGTTAACATTAAGAGTGCAATGGAGATTCCACTGCTAAACGCAGAAGAGAGAGCGGATGGGTTGAAAGAGTACATTGAAATCTTCTATAAGGTGGATTATTTGTCTGATGTGACAGAAGAAAAAACAGGTTGAGTTGGGTTTTGTTGTTGTGGGGGAGGAGACCAGATAGCGAGGTCATCGGTCGCATCGGGTTAGGGAAGGACAGGAAAGGAAGTCGGTCGTGCCCTTTCAAAGGAACCACATGGCATTTGCCTGGAGAGATTTAGGGAAATCACGGAAAACCTAAATCAGGATGGCCGGACGGAAAAAAACGGGAGTCGATTTAGAAGAGGTGGGGGATCCTGTATTAGAATCAGAATTTAAGAGAGTTTTGGAGGAGTTACGAATAAATAAGACAGAAGCCACTATTCACGTTGGTGTACAGAATGTATAAGTCTGGCGACATACCATCTGACTTTAGAAAGAATATCATTCACAAAATTACGAAGACGACAAGAGTTGACAAATACGACATTTGTTGTACAATCACCTTAACTGCTCGTGCATCTGGGTTGCTGACAAGAATAACATACAGAAAAATGGAAATGAAAATTGAGCATGTGTTAGAGAACGAGCAGTTTGGCTTTAGGAAAGGTAAGGGCACCAGTGAGGCAATTCTGACCTTGCGGTCGATAATTGAAGCGAGACTAAAGAAAAATCAAGACACCTTCATAGGATTTGTCAACTTGGAAAAATGTTCGACAGTGTAAAATAGTGCTATAGGGAGAGACGGATAATATACAATACGTACAAGAGTCAAGAGGGAATAATAAGAATGGATGACCAAGAACGAAGCGCTCGGGTTAAAAACGGTGTATGACAGGGCTGTAGTCTTTGGTCGCTACTCTTCAATCTGTACGTCGAAGAAGCAATGATGCAAATAAAAGAAAGATTCAAGAGTGGAATTAAATTTCAACGTGAAATGATATGAATGTTATGTTTCTATGACGACATTGCTATCCTGATTGAATGTTAGGAAGAATTACATGATGTGCGGAATAGAATGAACAGTCCAATGAGTGCAGAATATGGGCTCAGAATAAACGAAAGAGAGACTAATGAGAAGTAACAGAAACGAGAACAGAAAGAAACCATAGGGATTTATGATCACGAAATAGATGAAGATAAGCAATTCCGCTACATAGGCAATAAATTAACCTATGACGGCCGATCAAGGAGGACATCAAATGCAGACTAGGGGAGTCCGGGCCAAAAGAAGTATATTAGTATCAAAAATAGGCCCTAATTTTACTAAGAAATATCTGAGAATGTACGTTTGGAGCACAGCATTGTATGGTCAGTGAAATATGGGCTGTTGGAAAGCCGGAACAGAAGGACATCGAATCATTAGAGACGTGGTGTTGAAGACGAATGTTGAAAATTCGGTGGACTGGTAAGCTAGGGAACGAGGAGGTTCTGCGCAGAATCGGAGAGGAAAGGGACATGTGGAAAACACTGAGAAGGAGAAGGGACAGGATGATAGGACATCTATTAAGACACGAGGGAATGACTTCACTGGTACTAGCGTGCGCTATAGAGGGCAAAATATGGTTCAAATGGCTCTGAGCACTATGGGACTTAACATCTATGGTCATCAGTCCCTTAGAACTTAGAACAACTTAAACCTATCTAACCTAAGGACATCACACAACACCCAGTCATCACGAGGCAGAGAAAATCCCTGACCTCGCCGGGAATCGAACCCGGGAACCCGGGCGTGGGAAGCGAGAACGCTACCGCACGACCACGAGCTGCGGACATTGAGGGAAAAACTCTAGAAGAAGACAGATATTGGAATAAATCCAGCATATAATTGAAGACGTAGGCTGGAAGTACTACTCTATGACGAAAAGGCTGGCGCAGGACTGGAATTCGTGGCGCGCCGCATAAGACCAGCCAGAAGACTCACGGAAAAAAATTACCATTATTTCGTTCTCTCTCTCTGCGCGATCGGATGGACTAAAAAATCTGAGAAAATATGATTAGAGAACTTCTCTATCTATCACAAAGCGAAATGTGTGATGCAAATAAAACATTCATATTTCTTTACACACTTCACGAATATGTAATAAAAATAGGGGTTCCTACTTTAAAAAAACGGAGTTGATATCCGTTTGACCCATGGCAGCGCCATCTAGCGGGCCAACCATAGCCATCTGCTTTTTCCCTTCAAGCCAGACGAGTTTCGTTCTTTGTAGTTTTTTCGTTTGACGCTTATTTCGTGAGATATTTGGCCTCGTCACGAGCAATGGACAACCGTGTATATTGTCAAATATCAGTGCGTACGTGATCATCGACAGTGCACTTTATGGTGTAGTGGGAGACAGTTGCATGCTCTGATGAATCTACATAACATCTCCGTCATGTCGGTGGGAGGGTTCAAACCGTAGCCTTCCAGGGGAACAGCTCATTGACACGTGTACTGCGGAAAGGAGACTAACTGGCGGTGCCTCCATTGTGCTCTGGATTATATTCACAGAATGTTCAAATGTGTGTGAAATCCTATGGGACTTAACTGCTAAGGTCATCAGTCCCTAAGCTTACACACTACTTAACCTAAATTATCCTAAGGACAAACACACACACCCATGCCCGAGGGTGGACTCGAACCTCCGCCGGGACCAGCCGCACAGTCCACGACTGCAGCGCCTAAGACCGCACGGCTAATCCCGCGCGGCGATTATATTTACCTGGGTAATCCATGAGTCCAGTGGAGCTCATGCAAGATACTATGACGGCCAAGTAGTATCGCACACTGGATGCAGACCACGTGCACCCCTGCATGACGATTATGTTTCCCGGCTGCAGTGGCACTTTGCTACAACATAATGCGACATGTCACAAGGCCAAGACTGTAATGGAGTGGTTTGAGGAAGAAAGTGGCGAGCTACAATTGATGTTCTGGTTCCCCAACTCACCTGACCTGAGTATGATCGAACACATAGTGTAACAGACTGAACGTGGCGTCAGAGCTTGTCGCCACTCTTACTGGAATTTGAGGGAATTAGGTGACTTGTATGTGCAGATGTGGTGCCAACTCCCTCCAGCGACCTGCCAAAGCGTCATTGCTTCCATGCCGCTACGCGTCGCCGCTGTCGTCCGACTATTAGAAGATGGTCATAATGTTCTGGCTGATCAGTGTGTTCCTACTATCTACCACCTTGAGGTGTTCGGCAGCTAACCTTCTTTTCGACGAGCACTACAGGAAAACAAACGGCCAATACGCCATGCCGGACAGCATCCCGACGTCCAGTAACAACTACCGCCTCCTACCACAAGCGGAAACCACACTCCCCGTGTTCGGCCTCTCTGCACAGGTAAACCACTCGTAGCAAGAGGGGTCGCAGGCTCACTCGAGGGAAAGTATTGCCAACCTAGGCGGTTAGCTCCAAGTTAGGCTCAAAGCGCCGTAAATGGCACGAGCTCATAACGTTGATAGGACCGCGGAGCAAGTCTTGTTTTGATGGGAGCATTTACCTTTTAATATGTATACTGATTTACACGGTCCAACAGCGTACCGGGTATTGTGAAGGCTGCAATTGTTCGAGGCAAGAAATTTCGTTTTCACTCCTAATCAGCTGCGTGTATTCCCCTTTGTGTAACTAACTGCTTAGCCCTGCTCTCTTATGTTGTAGTAAACTCGGCTATTAGTGTGGTTTCCGTAACTGTATTGAGAAGCCAGCTGTGAGTGATTTATTTAACAATTTGATAGACGCGCTTGTTACAGAGAAACAGATTATTACTAAATAACAGAAAATTTTCATTTATTTGTAATTTAAATTTGTAAAGGTGTGACTGCGAAAATAATTTTGTGTTTCTTTAAGTTTTCATTTAAGATTGTGTTTTAAACTGTGCCAAATTTCCTTTGTTAATAGCTCTAGAAATTAAAATTTGTGATAGAATCTTACATTTTGTAGCCTAGCCTTTCAGCTCCCTGCTCAATGTGCAATTTCAAATTTAGCGCATTTATGTTTAAAATTTTTCTGCAAGCGAAACAGTATGAAGAACGAGATCACTAAAATGTAGAGAAACGCTCATTGACTGGTTATCTACAAAAGGATGTTCTTTTGAAGATCCTTGAGAAAGGAGTAAAGTTCCTGACATGCATTGAGCTATGCACAAAAGAGCACCCTCAGTTTTTTTGTTCTGTTAGCGTTACTGTTTCTAATGTGTTACCATCGCTAACAATACTGGTATTTTTGTGTTATTAGTAGCAGGAAAACAGCAGTCAGTGTTTTCGAAATGTCATTTCATACTCTCAGAAGGTAAGGTAAAATTTGCAGCTTTCTCTTTGAAGTTCTGTAATTAGTATATTTTTGTTCTATACAACTGTTATTTTTTACAGGTAGATGGTAATATAAAACATAACATAGTGATTATTGATTGGTTGTGTCTAAGTTACTATTGTGTGTTTCACAGGAGTTTTAGTAGCAAGACTGAACAGCTCTGATGAATGGTAATGGAGACACTGAACTGCATATTCCCGCGTATTCGGTATTGAAAAGGTAGTAGTCGTACTGCAGTAGATACTCTTGTACTGTTTCTCCTGGGTCGACTTGGGTTAAAAAAAATGTAAACTAAATGTTACGATGACTTTTATAAATAACCGAGAAGTACGCCAAAGAAAAAGAGATAGAACTAAAATGGACATGTTATTCCATTGACTCTTGCGCTTCTATGCATGAACTATCTTTCCTTTGTCATTCGCTTATCTTATTTGCTTGGATTCGGACGTAAGAGGACGTTCTTGTGTAATACTCATCTTGCTATACCAGCTGATAATGTAAGTTGTACTTAAAACCCCAAAAATATAATGGTTATTTTGTCAAAAGAATTTTGTGTCTGTGGTCAATCTATTATTAATCTGATAACTAGACTGCCTCAAGTAGATATGGGCCTTAACAAAGAATTTTCATTGTTAGGCGCCATCTTAGAGAAATCTTTAACATTTTTCTTTTAGCTCATCTATGAAACGTGCCATCAGTTAGGACAATTAACTTTATTTCAGATCCCACGAGACCGGAGGCAGCTACTAATGATTTAACGATTTTATTTACAGACTTTCTTTATATAACGAGATAACATCCAGGCGGAAAAGGTCTGGTCGCAGGATTCCAGTTCCATTATACTGCTACTCTTGTTATCTTATGTTGAGGAATCGAGAGGAAACCACGACATTAAGTTACATACTACAGTAGTGTACATCGAACAGACTTGGCAAGTATTCTCTGGTGCTATAAGCACACGACTTCTCGCGGGCCTAGTGTTAGATAAGTAAGAAAAGGACAATTAATTATAGACGATTATCTAACTACCCTGAGAACTGAGCTAGTTTACTGAGTGCTTATACACGTCGGGCTACATTAAACAACATATTATACTGTTAATAATTTTCCTGCATTAGTTATTTCTCTTTTATGCTGAGCCATTGCATTAATGTGTGTTCCTTTTTTGTATAAGTCACGGCTCATGTTTTATTTTATTATATTACACTAATAGTCACAAAATAATAAAAAAAATTATGTTATTACATTACACTGTCCAGAGAATGATGACGCCCCTTTCCTTTTTCGTGCAAAGTTTCATCATATACAAAAGTTAGTGCTCATCGCTACATTATTTATTCTGTTTTTTTTTTTTTTAATACAAAACTTTCTCGATGTAACTGTGACTTTCAGAACGAATTCTATTCATCGTGTTCCACTAAAGGTGGAATACCATGATTATATCTTTATTGCCACTGCGTCAAGCACCAATTGCAACTTTCTGGTAGGACGTGACTTCCAATCGTGAAAAGTTAAGCGGACTATGGAAATGAATGCTGAAAACGCTTTGTTGAGACATCTGTAAATCGCAGTAACTCACGTCTACTGACATGTGCAGTTTCTTCCTTCGCTTATGCCAGTCACTGGACAGTGGATTTACTATTTTGCTAATGAAACAATGACATACAGTAATACATAGTTGACTACTTTTTCTGATTTTCTTGTTTCCTTCAGTCGGAAAAAAGGAACCTGTATAGGATGAGTTTGTTGTCCGTCTGCCTGTGAGTCTGTCTGTCCGACTCTTCAAAATAGTTTTTCTGAGGAACTGATAGTCGTATAAAGTTGAAATTTATGTCACCTATTAATGTCTGCACTACCTAGGCATTGTAAGGAAGTGAAACTTGTAGGTCACTGCTGTTTTAAGATACGCCCATTTATGTCACATATTTTGATCTCGCATCCCCAGTCATCAAAACGTACAAGGAATTTTTCGTTGACCAAAAATGATGATATTTGCCAAGAAGCAAGCTTTCAAATTATAACAAAGGAAAAAAATCCGCAAATTATTAAACTGTAACTATAGCACAGGAAAAAAAAGTTTTGTCATTTGTTATCAGACTGTCTGTATGCCCATCTGTCTGCTAGGACCCGTTTTCAAGGAACGGGTAGATGTCCCAAGGTGAAATTTATGTAATATAACTCTTCATTCATTTGGTGATATAAAAATGTTAATCTTCTAAGTCAATGCTATCAACAGATACGGCTGTTTATTTCACATACTTTGATACTCGCAAACTCACTCATCAAAACCTTTAGGGTACTTTCCCCTTGACGTAAAATGTGAAATTTGGCAAGGAGAAAGGTCCATAAATGTAGACAATATGGTCTATGGAATGCAGCGATCTGATGCAATATTTAGGTAGCAATCAACAGTAGGGATTGTAATAATTTCGGCTTATGTTAAAGCCGTCTTCAGAATTTTTGGCCTCCCATACCTGATGGTGGCAGTACCTGCCATAGGGGCCATACATTCTGAGGATGACTTTATCATAAGCCGAAACCGGTAAATAAACAAGGAAGGTAGCATAAAGAAGGAAGATTTCACAATACAATTAATGGAAAAAAATTTGAAAATTGTTAATTTGTAATTATAAAGACATGAAAAAGAATATTTCTTCTGTCTTTTTATATACGACTTCAAACTCGAAATTAAAACAATCTCGAACGTCTTGGTGTATCCCTGCCAGCATCATGTCGATAACACGCAAATATCGTAGAGATTCTAGCTTCGCAGAATGGGTGGACTCTCTGAATAAACAATTAAGTTCGTACGGAAGCCTCATGGCGATAGTCCTAATCGAACCTCTTAACTTTGTGGTGTTTTGTGTCATTAATAACGTAGCAAAAGCTCTAACTCTTCGGAAATTAATAACCGAGTATAATTAGGTACCCGTGAGAGCAACGCTTGCTTTCGTTGGCCTAATGTTATTGCCGTACTCAGATTACCGAAGATAATTTCAATTATCGTCCTAAATTAGCGAAAGTCACTCAAACAAGAGTCATCAAAGCAATAGTAATCATATTGGTTGGTTACTGCTACATTAATTAAGGTAATATGAAGCCATACACTTGTTAAAGAGAGGAGTGTTTACTAAGTTAATGAATATGTGCGGTAAATTAAACGATGCAACGCCAATTTGATAATCATGGACTTCCCTTTCCTAACATCAGTCACTTCCGATTTATCGCCGAATTTTGTGACAGTTAGGTTATCAGCGAAACATCATTACGTCTGTTTTGTCTAAATAGTGTTTGATTTCGAACTTCTAAAAATTTAGGTACCGTAAACCAGGTATACTTTGACCGTTTTTCAGTTTCATATGTGATTGTTATCACTGTTTTTTAACTTCTGTGTGATACTTAGTGTACGTTGGGGCTTGTGTGAAAGGATTACTTTCTGATTAGTGGAATACATTTTCTAAAACACAGAGGAAGTAAGCATTGATTTGGGAACATTTCGATCAGTCTATTAACTGAGGTGACAAAAGCGATGGAATACGTCCTAATATCGTGTCACACCACCTTTTACCTGACGTAGTGCCGCATCTCGACGTGGCAGGGACTCAACAAGCCGTTAGAAGTCCCCCGCAGGAATATTGACCCACACTGCCTCTAGACCTGTCCACAATTCCGAAAGTGTTGGTGGTATAGGATGTTGTGCACGAACTGACCTCTCTTATATTCCCAAAATGTTCGATGTGATTCATGTTGGTCTATCTGGATGGCCAAATCATCCGCCCGAATTGTCTACAATGATCTTCAAAGGAATCAACAATTGTGGTTCCGTGACATGGTGCACTGTCATCCATAAAAATTCCATCGTTGCTTGGCAACGTGAAGTCCATGAATGGCTGAAATTGGTGACCATGTGGCCGAACATAAACATTTCCACTCAATAATGGGTTCAGTTGGCCCAGCGGACCCAGTCCATTCAATGAAAATGGAGCCTACACCACCATGGCCCACCACCAGCTTGTACAGTGCATTGTGGACAGCCTGGGACCATGGTTTCATGGGGTCAGTGTCACACTCTAGCACCACCATCAGTTCTTATCAAATAAAATCAGAACTCATCTGATCAGGCTACGGTTTCTCAGTAGGATAGAATCCAGCCGATGTGATCACGAGCCCAAGAGAGGCACTGCAGGTGATGTCACGCTGCTTGCAAAAGCACTAACGTTGGTCGTTTGCTGCCATAGCCATTTAAAGCCAAATTTGGCCACCCTGTCTTAACAGATACGTTGATCGTAGGTGACGCATTGATTTGTACGGTTATTTCGCACGGTGTTGCTTATCTATTAGCACTGAAAATTCTACGCAAATGGAACTGCTTTCGGTCGTTACGTGAAGGCCGTCAGCTACTGGGTTTTCCGTGTTGTCTGAAACATGGTATTCTCTTTGCGCTATTAACACTGTGGTTCTCGGAATGTTAAGTTCCTTAACGAGTTCCAAAATGGAATGTCCCATGCGTCTAGCTCCAGCTACCACTCCGTGTTGGAAGTCTGTTAATTCCCGGCGTGGGCCCGTAATCACTTCGGAAACCGTTTCAAAAGAATCACCTGAGTACAAAAGACAGCTAAGTCTTTGAGTTGTCGTTTTATACCTTGTTTGCGCAATACTACTCACATCTTTATATGTGCATATCGCTATCCCATGTCTTGTATCACCTCAGTGTACGTCCACCACACTGTCAGCTATCATTCTTTTTGCGGTCAATATTTCAAAAACATTATGAATCTCTTATTAACCATTAATAAATTCGATGATCTAGAATTTTCTGAAGTGCTTAACAAAGCCTCATAAAATAAAACGAACCTATTATGGTAAAAGCACAAACAGTGAAATCCGTCATCAGGATTCTAAATATAATGGAAGGTAGTAAGATGTAATACCACACATGGCTCCAGATTTAGCTGGTCTTAATAAATTCACTTTTATTCATCTCAGCCTAAACCTCGTTTCGAATCACCCATTGCAGTTAGAATTAAGGTTATCTGTCCTTCACTTATAGAGCCAGTATCTGACTCTTGTGGCCAAACAAACTACCTTCCACGTTTCCGGAGATACTTGACTTTATATGTTGCATCTGTTTCTCTGGCTTAACCACAACATCTTGCTATTAGAGCAGTTTATGACTGACATTTGTTTTCATAGTTGTAAGCACATTAAGAGATACAAATGAGTCTTCATCTATACACCGATGTTAATCTATGTATTCCTTAGTATCGCACTGTCATTGGCATCAATAATGTTTAACAAACTATGCATCTGTAATCTTGGCGTAACAATGGCCAGCGGTCAAAGTAACCCTGACACAAGATCATGCATATGACCTCAGATATAGTAATATATTGGCACATATATACACGTGAACAAAACTTTAACCAGAGGTCTGTTTCGACAATTAATCGGGTAACACACACGATGTAGCTGAAAACACCGATCGCTATGCAGTTAAATGATTTTACACAACCGGATTTTAACACACTTTTTTCAAATACAATTACGAGTTGCAACAAACTCAACAGCTCTAGCGCAAGAAAATTGGCACTACACGGTGCCATTTAGCGTATATTGATGGAATTTTACCACCAAACAGTATATACTAAACGCCCAACTGAGAGCCAGTAGAGTGCTGTACAACTTTTGGTGTAAGAGTGGTCAAAGTAACCACTGCGGTTAAAGTATACCCCGCGGGCGATAGTTTAAAATTTACAGAGTAAGTTTTATTATTAGATAACTGATAAAAAATAGCATATTCTACATAGAAGTGTTTCCCTTATAAGAAATATGCAATTTTTTCTCAATGAAGAACGAAAAGTAACCAACACCGGAGAGTTATTACAGTTGAAACGAGCAGTATGTTTGAATGTATTCAGCGTTCTCGTTTCAGTCTCATGTGATAAACAGTCTTTTCTGTTTGGGTTACTGGACTTTTCTTTTCCAGTTACAGTACTAGCATTATAGGTAACATAGACAGACAAACAAATGTTTCGTACACAAACGTTGGCCGTGTGAATCCAGGTGATAATAAGTGCAACAGGCTCTTGCAATGGTTCTTGTAGAAGATGGCTTTCACGTTTGATAATGGACCGACACAATACGGCCCATCAGACTACAAAGATGGGAAAATATCTTAAGACTCTGTTGCTTACTGCCTCGATTTCGTTACCAGAATAATTAATGCATTTCCTCTCAAACAAAGCACCATCTCTGCATCAAAATAATAACAAGGAAGAAAAGATATATCGTGGTTCGTGGTCATGAACGCAGAGAAGTTGAGGATATAAAATCACCAACAATATGACGTTTCACCACGTGTTTATTGTACTTACTGGATAAAGACGTATCTTGAAAATGAGTCTGCACATAAATAGTTAAAGGAGTTTCAAGTGCTCAAAACCCTCTAATGGATATACCAAATTGAAGACGAAAGAGAAAGTGCTTCTTTGAAACACTATGAGTAAACTCAATGCTCAAGGTACAACGTATCAGTCTAATTAGTATCACATATTAATGCTGCCCAGGACACACTGATTGAAAAATAATAATTTTCATTTGAGAAGCAGCAGAGTATTTCTTGGTTCTACTGGCATAAGACATACGAGTAATATCATTTCATTGCCACAGAAAAGGAAGTCGTGACTGGCTGTACCAAATCATTCAAAAGACTGCTGACCGAAAAAATGAATATCTCCCAGATTATCAGCAGTGACCAGCGAAAGCGGCGGAGTAAGCAAAAGTGGTCACTAGACGCGTGGAAAATAACATTACATGACCTTGAGAAGAGCAAATCGGAGTATCATGATTTCCCATTGTTGGGTTGAGCACACTACAGGAGAATCCCTGGCGATGAGGACGATTTTTGTTTTAGCTTCCTGTAACCATCCTCATTAATATTTTAGCACAATTACAGGTTCATATCCTTCGAAATCTTTCAGATTGCACTGGTAGGTTTTCAAGATACTACACCAACTTTTAATAAATATGACAGTAATGATGTATTACGAATTAGCTCTGAAATGCACGGAAATACACTACAGAGGCCACAGAAATGGTTCGCTTGCAACGTAAGACACAATCAAAAGTTTTCACCTACGCATGTTCGGTGAATGGATACACACACAATACAGATACATTACTATGCCCGCAGTAAACGAGACTATGTTATAATGTGTGTTTTTTGTGAATGGTATATTATCTTTGTGACCCTGTGGCTGTGTAATCAGTCTTAGTTATTAGTATCTGCGTCGAAGAACATTTCTTATTTCTGTTTTCATCTAAGCTTTGATCGTGCCATTGTCTGCCCAACGTAAATTTTTTGGCATCTGGAATCGTTCCTTCGATGTCTTTGACCTTACATTTTTATTGGTCCTGATGCCTGTGATGGTACACTGAATTTAGGTACATGCGCTACACACAGATTGAAGAGACGTCCTTAGAAGTTGGAAGGTGGGAGTCATTTCCTGCAAGTGACGAACAATAGGTCCCCTTGACCACCAATGTAAACCACCAAATCGTTACCACAAACTATATTTTGCCAACCACAACAGACATATCAAATATAATTACTTCGCTATATGTAAATCTGTGTAATTCCGTGATTATCAGAATTCCTGGACTTGACTTTTGCTGAATTCAAGCCAGGGGGAAGGGCTTCTTAAAAATGCCTATTAACACAGAAGTCTGACGATGTTAGTATAATACTATTAACATTAGATGAAATGTGATGTCTGAATTAACGTTTAGATCACAAGAATCATCAATAACTGATAATGGCAATAGAGAGCCTGGTGATACCTGGGTGCTTCATTATCTCAATCTCTCATTACACAGAAAAAATGAGGTCTACCTATTGTGAATACTTGAAAGAAATATTGAATTTTAGTCACACGAGTGTTCCTAACAGGTCATATCCTTTTTACAATGGGCACTGGCTGTGTTTGTTAGTAAAGAGACATTTCTCTTATCCAGAGTCGATCGATTGGTTTTTATTCACTATAAAAGGGATGTTTACGTATCTGTCATTGCACAAGAGGAAACATTTTATTGATTTAGCTTTTTTCTCGCGCTTTGGAGCTTAATTTTGGGATTCGTTGGCAGACGACCTGATTCTCACACCTTCCTGTAATTGGACGAAATTGTTTTCAGTACTCTGAAGTTTTATATGTGAAGCCATTTCCAGGTGTTTCGCAGGGTGTGAGCTACCCTTATTTTGGCTGTAACTGAGTCCACAGCCATCATAAATTGCCCCACAACATTTTACCACAATCGTTGTCATAGTATTAACTAAAGATTCCCCTTATTTTGTCTTTTTATTGCAACCATAGAATCGAAATACGTTGCTAAAATGTTAGGCCCCTCAATATTTCTAATGCAACCAACAAATAAGAACTAATCTCAGAAAATACTGCTGATAGTAAGACACTCTATATACAGGCGCAATGAAATGAAAAAAATTAAGGTATTACTTTACTGTAAAAATTATGACTCAAATTTGTATAAGAGAACTTAAAATAAAAAAATTACAACAGCCAAGTATAGTGTATATCGTATGAGTTGTACAGCAGCAGAAAGATAGAACGTTATTGTTCGAACCAGGTAACGAGCTTTATTAAATACCACATTCAAGCTTATGATTTCTCCACTCCCACCCCCATCCCCTCTTCTCCCGTGCCCAATCAGACGCAAGACATTACCCAGGGTAGAGGGGCACAATCGCAAAAGCATCCTATCTCGCCAATCGACGTAAATTGCAGTATCGAATGTGAGAGAGCTAGAACATGTAATGGATACTGATTAGAAGCAAGTGTAAGCACACTCATTTTTTGTGTAATCATAAAACTGTTACTGCTTTCACGGCTATATTTTTTAGCAACTGATCATGCCAGATGCATCTGAATTTTAAAAGCTTCCAATAGCTTTGAATCCTCAATTCGTGAAGGTTTTTATCGTGCTACCACATAAAGACAAAAACGGCTAACATGTGAATGCAGAAAGGGTTCGCTTCTACTGTAACGCCGGAAATGCATATCCTCCTATTTCCATCTATTGTACTATAATTTTTTTTTTTCCTTGTTTTGTTACCTCAAGATATGACATTTCTGTCTCTTTATATATTGCAATTGTTTTACTGTTTGTATATATATATATATTTATGCACTCATGTCGATGTATAATTGGTTTGTTTCGTAAATATTATTTGTATTTTTACGCTGGGTCTTGCCTAGGGAAAACTGCTATCGAACGATTACATCGATGGGTCGTGTGAAGAATCAAAGTGTGTAGGATCTTTGGTAGTGTTAACTCTGCCGCGTGGAGCGCGGGCAGGGCAGTGAGAGTCTGGCTGGAGTAGCGAGTGGAGCAGGTGTGTTGTGTGACGCTCCCGCGAGTTGCCGCGCTTTCGGGGTTTGGCAGCATGTAATTGCGCTCGACTCGCGATGATAGTTTCTGACATGGTGTCGCGGACGGGAAGCATTAGCTGGCGCACATCAAGAGCCCGTTTCGCCTGGTGACCGTGTCGAGAAGAAGGCGCGCCAACATCCAGCTTCTGCAACAGCGACGGCCGACAATGAGTGACTGTCGCCACCTCCTCGATCGACGGCTTCAAACCTTCAATCAACCAACAAGGAAGACTAAAAGCACGTAAAGTTTCAGAACTGTATGGCAGACCTCAGCTTTTCAAATTGTTCCATTTGCCTCGCAAAATTACAGCAACTTAGCATGAACCTTTGTTGCTCATTGTCCCAATTGCATTGCCAAGCAGGGTCCCTTCCTTTTCCGAAATGAACCCGAGTGTCGTTGAAATTCAAACGCCAGCATTAAAATAATATGATTAGATTTCACTGCTTTAATTTCAAAGTTCAGTAGCTGGCTACAATATTTAGGTTACACGAGCACAAATTTAGAGTGCGAGTTTTGTTAGCATACTTTAGCTTACCTGTGACTGCAGCTCAGCTTGGTACATACTAAATTTTACTATTGTTAATAGTTCAGAATCATTTAATTCAAGTTCAAAGTTAAATCTCTTGTTTCTAAATTGCGTAGAGTCAAGTTGCTTTTGAAATGATTGTTGAGGTAGTCCAAGACTAACCGTATTTTACTGGATTTCGATGTGCTTCAGAAAGAAAGCTCACTATTAACTTCAGTCACTAAATTAACTTTCGATTTTCCGGTTTTATTAATTCTTTTGCTAAATTAAGTCAGAGTGTAGCGAAATTTATTACTTCTGACAAACTTTCAGTTTTCACACTACACGTGTCAACCTTCAGTTGCCACGCTTCTAGTGTTAATTATATGTGTAATAACCTTTCTTTTTCAGTTACTATAGTAATTGTCCTTAGGACTGGCGACCGTGATTTCCCCCAAATCTCAAATATCTAATTACCGCTAGTTAATTGTTAACGTAACGACCGCACATTTACTTTCTTTATTAACTTTACCCCTTTTCAAAATTAATTTCCACCAGTTTCATTTGCATTTTTCCTTTCATTTAGATGTAACCCTTTCCTCCCTCTTAACCGACAGATTAACTTCGGTGACGATTGCTTTTCCCAAATTCCCATTAGGTACACGCGGTTTCATTTTTCACTGTCATTAAGGTCGATAAGAGAGGGGGGAGGTTACACTACCTTACCTGTTGTTTAGTGATTAATGTGAGCTAACATCCCAAAGATGTTCGGGCTCACATGCGGTTCCTCTTCGTCGAAATCTCTCGGCTCAAACTCGTCTAGGGGTTGAACCGCACGTGTCGCATCACACGCCCTAAATTACACACTTGTGAACCTTTGGTTAAATTGTTTGGCTGATGGTAAGTTTGCGAAATACAAAGTTAATATAACATATAGTAACAGTAATAATAATATCGGAAACTATAAATTAACGACCCATATATGATTTGGTTTGAATAATGTTTATTTAGAAAGCAAATTAATAACGAAAGTGGTCGTATTTAGAGTTGCTGTTACACGCGAGCGCATATCCTTTTGACACAGTTCGATCATTCACAGTCTCATCTCGAATTACAAGTCCAATACTCCACACGAAAAGTTAGAGTTCACACCAGGCGCGCGGCTGCTCACCGCTCAGAAACTAAGTTCTGCGATACCACACAACGTGAAATTTTCTGTTTCACTTCCTAGCTACCTCAAGATCAACCGTCCGCTTCCGCGTTTCCACCGGCACTGTACCCTTTGGTGTCTAGACCAGAACTGCCCACTTTCGCGTCTGCACCAGCAATGTCCTCTGCACGTCTCTAGCCGCGTTTCCTGCGCGCCGAACATATTCGTTCAAGTTACTGGCGCATTTCCCTTTCCCGAAGCCGTCCATCTGATTGGCTACAGCTTATTCTACATTACTTTACATTTTAACATATTAAAATAATTAAAGCTTGACCACTTTCACGTTCTAAATAAAGTAAAATAATATCCATTACATAATAAACGTTAATTTTTTTTTACACAAAACCAATACAATTTCCTTCTTAACTATGAACGTCACGGCCAGTAGCCTTGCACCGACGTGCCTTCTGCTAAAGAAATAAAGAACAAAAGTAACTATTATGCACTATTCATTACAACAAATATTCCATTACTTAATGATTCAATAAGGTGTCATGCTGTCATCGTTCAATGTGTTTTGTGTGGAGGAAATGATGAAATGATGCTTAATTGACAATACTGATAATTTAAATTTAGTGTATCTTTTAAGCAAATAAATTTACAGAGTTGATATTTACAATGTTGGTCGTTCTAATGATGCGCTTCTATACGAAATATCGATCGTTAAGATCGACCAAAGCGTTGAGATTTTAGAATTCTGGTCTTTGTTACAAAACTTGTTAATTTCGCTTTAACAGTAAATCCTAAACTATTATAGATATATTCAATATTCAGTTTTTATTGGGATCACCATGAAAATTTATGGAGGATGGGATATTCAAGTTACTGTGGCTTGATTCCCTCCAGTACTACAGAATTAAACAGTTTCCATAATTGTTTCCCTTTATGGACGATCTTAGGTCCGTCGTGGTTAACACTGCTACGTCTCCTCGGCCACATATGGATACTACTGCATTTCCCTATGACGTAGGTTCTCGTCTGTCTGACTCGCACACTACAGCGCTTAGGCCTCAATAGACAATAGACGCTTGTGAGTTTCCCCATCTCGTAGTGAATCTGCGGCCTTTATGGTACACGGTCCTGGACGACAGGGTTCGTTTTACCATTCCTATAGGCTGATTCATTGCCCATATACTTAAATGATTGCAAAATGCACGTTAACTCACAAGTAAACACAATGTTTCGATAGTTTAGATTTTAATTTTGCAAGACATTGTACTTTGTTTGCTACATTGCTCAAAAGAAACTTTTTTTTTACATCCATTCAAACTTTCTAGATTAGACCAAGTATTGTCAGGAGGAAACGACATGTGTGCTTCTATGTAGAGATGAAAATTATGTATAGCTCTATGTTCTTGTCTGAAGTTTACAGCAAAGCAGTATTCGAATGGTGCACAATATGTGGATTAGCAGTCTGACTTGGATCTGTAGCGGTGCTAGAGTATCACACTTTCGAAGACAGCGAATAGTACAGATGGCGGTAGCAAACCTGTATGCGAAATGCCTGCAAGCTGTAACTTGCCAAGGATATGGACCACACGTGTCGTCATCTCAGCTGAATTAGGTCAATCGTAAAATTTTATCGCTCCTTTCGCAAGCAAGGACGTTGGAACCACTTCCTATTTTGTTCGAAATGAACACGTGAATATTTTACTCACTCTGATGTAGTTCTTAAAGATGCAACGCCATAACCTTTTTACAACTTTCTCTGTGTGTGAGACAGCATATTTTCCTTATCGCAGCGCGCTCTTGATAGAGGGCAACTGATAATAATAGTTTTGCAATACTATGAATTAGATATAGCTTCGAACAAATGTACACGTTGTTGCTCAGTTTTAAACCTTGAAAAAGTCCTTGTACTGACGTAACATATGACCAACGTATTGCAGTTTTAGTTACGAAGAACCCTATTCCATTGTCAACTACTTCTAAATATGTAAAGATTCAGACTGTTGTGAAAACATATTATTTGTATGTGGGGTTTAGATAAAGTATTTAATTAACTTTCAGTCCACCTCATGTGGACTTTTCCCCTCCAGCTAAATGGGAATACGTGAACAGTAGTATCATGTTATAAAGTTTGCAGATTCCTGTTGTTACTGCATGGTTTACGTAATCTATAAATTAAACGCTTCGCCAATATCTCAGTTTCAGTAACTTCTTATCATTTACGTAAGTATTTGAGAGACAATGCATGAAACTGTGAACTTGTTACTAGGTGGTTATGTAATCTATAAATTAAACGCTTCGCTAATATCTCAGTTTCAGTAACTTCTTGTCATATACGTAAGTATTTGAGAGACAACGCATGAAACTGTCAACTTGTAGTTCAGGTTTTAGATCTGGTCACTGGAAAAAGCAGTAACATTAAAATGAAGCTAACAGTGTTAAAACTAACTTAAGCTCCTGTCCTGAAAATAAAGGCTATATAGCTGAAGATCCTAGAACTACCAATTTATATTCACATAACGAAGCTTATTGTTGCCCTCTAGACCCAGTAGGCAAAACAGGTGATTAGGATTGTGGAAAGGGCCAAATACGGTTGGGGTCTCATTCATCTTAAAATTGTAATCACACTCAAATCTTTCACAGCTGATGGCCCCCAGACAAGAAATCTAAAAAAATCAACAAGGTAATTTCAAGTGACGAAGGACACACAGTTACAATTGTAACAACAACAACTGTACATATAATAATTTTTCTTCTGATTTTCGATGAATTAGTGTAAGCAATGTTTTGATTTCATTTCTTTTTCTTTTCGTGTCATTATGTTAAAGAAAATGTAAGCAATTTTTGATGTGAATATTAATATTTATGTCAAATTTCAAGAAATGCTATAACAGAATTGAAGTGTAACACATGTTGAATCTATTGTAACATGCTTAAAATTGTAATTGTGCGCCTGGTCCATACGTAGGCAATGTATTAGGATATGTGGAATGTAAAACCTTTGGTGAATACCCTATCTGTAGTGGAGCGGTAAAGGGTGGATGGCAGACGAGCGCGGGAAAATGCACACGGGCGCGGCACGGCATAACGGGCTCAGCAATACAGTCGGAGTTGGGCATCGGTCTGAGGAACACGTTCCGGATCGAGGAGGCTATCCTGGAGAAAGTGGTTTCATTGAGCCTCGGATGTGCCGTTTCCGACGACTACACAGCATGGCTGTCTTCTATAGGCACTGAATTGAAAAGGATTGCGACGCTAAGAAGAAGCAAAGCGCCGATACACCAAGAGCCATAGCTGTGATTGTAGGTGTGCTGTGCGCCTCGCCATCTCGCCGCCCACCAACCGCCGCATCGACACGAACAGGTTGAATCTTTAGAACTGTATTCGTGTGGACCAGTGTTAATTTTGTTCCTGACTGTTCAATAACAACTTAACTTTTACCAGAATTGTCCTATCAGTTAATTATCCTCATCACGAACCTAGTGTCCTTTCCACATGTTGTGCAATCCGAGTGTCCCGAAATGAAGATTAAAAGTTTATGTTAATAAGAATTTCCTGCAGACCTTTTTATGCTAGAATGAATTTTATGGAGCTTTATTGTTAATGAAAATATAAGCAAAGAACAAAGGTCTGACGAAGTTGGAAGTTAATTTTGGAACTGGTTTAGTAATGAAGCTTAATTAATTTGAGACAAAAATAATGGTAGTTAAATGAGGAAGTAATAAGACAAAAAGAGCAGTAACTCATATTTTGTAAATCTTGAGTGATTAATGTTTCCAATAGTCAATAGTTGCAAAAAAAATGATCATAACAGTTTCAGGCCCCCCCCCCCCACTCCCTTCTTTTCTATTCATTTAAATTCTGGAGTGTACTGAACTGATTTGACCTGCAAAGTTAAAGTCAATATAAAACCTAAGTTAATCAGTGTTTTACCCTTACTAAAACTGACATTGTTTGTGTGTTTCAAAAGTGCTATTTCTAGGGTAACCTATATCCGATTTCAGTCAGATCAATAGACAAAACGGAGTTTGTAGTAATCATTATAGTGTAATGTTGTGCATTTATAGCTTGTCCACATTAGTACAGAAAGGGAAAATGTTAGTTCAGTAGATTTTTCTGGTTATAAAGTTTACCATATAATGCAGTATTACAACGTGTTGCTATGCTTGTACGTACATCCACTTGTACAAGGAAAAAACTCACTTAATGCCTAATTAGGCTGGCGACCGTATTATTAACAATTGGTAGCATCTGCTGTGTATGTTTCTCGCCCGTCCTAACGTGTAGTTGCACTTTAGACTTGCTTGACGTATCATTGTTGTTACTGAGTAGGCGTAAGTCTGATTTTGCCTCCATTCAGGTACGCGCGGTCAACATATTTGCTAAAATCCTTTCTTATAAGGTGAAGCCCGTCAACTTATCATAGTACAGGCTTTAAAGAGTTAACGTACGCCCGAGCGTAGACGTTACAAGTGGCTCCCGGTGACAGGACATCCAGTTGTTGTCGGTCACAAATTAAAGTGAATACCTAACAGTGGATGTTCAGTGGCTCGAATTGCAATAATAGTCAGTAAAGTAAATAGCAGTGAACGTCAAGTACAGTGGAGAGGTGTAATTGGCATTCAGTATGGACAGGAACGTAGATACGGTAGATGTGCCGAGCGTAATGGAAAATGCGGCTGGCAGTAGCAGGAGTTTACGCGGCCAGATAACAGATGACGTTTGCGGAAGACAATTGGCGTACATACAATATCATGAACACGTTAACGAACAAATTGAAATGTCGAGATCGTCTCGAACACAGCAAGGAATAAAACAGGAAGTAGAGGGTGGCTTTGTAGATGATAGTGGGTATGTGAATGAATCCACTGACGTGTTTGATTCACCACAGATAAAGAAAGAACCGAAAGAAACTTCTGAAGTAGGATCAGCATACACCGATTCAGTAGAACAAAACAGTGTAAAAATTTTAAGCATGAACGATTTATTTGAACAATTAACCAAACAAATTTCAGGGCAGAATAATCAGCTTAAAACACACATTGCCAAGCAGCTCAAAACACAGAATGATCAGCTTAAAACACACGTTGACGAGCAGCTTAAAACACAGAGCCATCAGCTCAAAACACAGAATGATCAGCTTCAAAAACAAGTCGGTAGTCAGGTTAGTCAGCTTAAAACACACGTTGATGAGCAGCTTAAATCACAGAGACATCAGCTCAAAACACAGAATGATCAGCTTAAAGCACAGGTCGAAGAGCAAGGAATTAAAATTAGTAAACAAATAGAACAGGTAGAACAAAAAGTGGGTAATTTAAGTTCTGTGGTAAATACTATGAAATTTGAAATTGACACCATTAACAAAAATATGGATACTATGCAGGGGGAAATTGACAACATTAACAGTAGGTTTGATGTTGAAAGTCTCAACATCCAAGAGAAAGTAGAGCCTCTGGTTGAAACAAAAGTAGACGAAAAAGTTTTCGGTCTTAAAACTGAAATCGTAAACGAATGTCAACACGGAATCTCACAGTTGGAAAGGGCAGTTTCAGACACTGAAAGAGATTTAGGTGAGAAAGTTACCGGATGTGTACAAAAATGTGAACAAAATGCTTCGAAAATTCAAGGCAAAATTTTCGATTTTGAGAGTAAAATTAAAGATAGACCTGGTGTTGTCTGTAATGGCACACCAATTACGAAGCTATTAGAAGGTGAGGAACGCTTCCATCCCGCCAAGAAACATAACGGATGGCATCTGTTAGATTTCATCAGAAATTGCGAGAGGATATTTCCTGAACACTTGTCTGATCAGGAAAAGATAAACGTAGTAATTAGCGCCTTAGCAGGTGACGCTAAGAGCTGGGGAATTAATTTGAATACCGAACAAATGACGTTCGAAGAATTCAAGTAAAGGTTTACTGAAGAATATTGGTCCGAACAAAGACAGGATCATTTATGGCGCGAGTTTATCATGGCCAAGCTTCATGATAACAGGGGCAGGAATTCTTTGAAAGATTTCTGCGAATATTGGTACCGGAAGTTAACGCATTTAAGAGGAAGAAGATCTGATTCAGAAATCATCTCAGAACTATATAAAAAGCTTCCAGGAGATTCAAAGAGATACGTGAGAAGCAATCATCGCAGCTTCCAAGCATTTCTCGAAAGGGTCGAAGACGAAGACCACTGGCGCGAAAGTCGCGCCAATTATCAAAATTTTGGTAACAGGAACAACCGTAATCGTGACGAGAGAAATGACGGCGACGGGTTTCGCGTCAATGTGATACAAAGAGGTAGAGGCAGAGGAAGAGGAAGGGGAAGTTATCTAGGTCGCGGTAGAGGGTATACCGCGCAAGATAATAATGACGCGGGAAACTGATTTCCGCGAACGTTGCGGGCCAAACGGAAGCGGACAGTACATACCGGCCCCGATTTAAGAAATGTTACCGGACCGACAGTAAAGTTATGAGACAGATTAGAGACAGGCGTGGAACGACGCAACGTGTTGTTGCGAAACAAGCGTCAGGTGCGGGCATAAATGAGTCATCGTTGCCGCGCAGAGCGCAACATGTTAACAGGCGAGTGGAGCATCAGAGGGCAACGGCCCAGCCTAGCAAAACAGCTGTTCAGAGAGAAACCGATAGCAATGCGGCAGCATTAGATACGAGCACTGCCGTAAGTACTGGTGCATACATTACGTGTGGTAATTCCGTGGCGAAGGAAATAGTAGATGAAACGGTGGAGACACAGAGAGGCGCGGTTAGCAGTGTTAGCAAAAAAGTAAATGGCGAGAATGATCTAGCAGAAGTAACTGACTGGTGTGTGCAGATCGACGATCTGTACAAGGGCCTAAAGCAATGTGAGTGGGAGGATTTTAAGAAGGAGTATGAGGCAAGGAAGTTGATTAGTGAAAATGGAGATAATAGGGACGTCGATAAGGTGACGTGGCCCAAAGTTGAAGAGGAGAGAGTAAACAGCGCAGCGCTGAGTACGCGTTTTGCCGATAGGACAATGATTAAAGATAGGAAGGAAGTGGAGGATGAAATCCTAAGCACTGATGAGGAAGGAACTTCTGTTAACGATTCGCCAACGGTACAAGCTGCTACCGATAGGCACAGTGAGGAAGAGGCAGGTAATTACCTAAAGGTAATTGAAGTCCACGAGGATTACACGAAATATGAATTAACAGTAGATGTGAGTAAAGCTGATGATGAGGCCGTTTTGCCAAGAGAGGATACTGAGTTAAAGCTAAAGCCTGACGAAAATGCAGAGGGAGACCTTAATGCCTGTCTCAGAAAAGCTTTTATGTTAGAACCTGAAAGCGATCCAGAATGGTCGGATTCTGACGATAGTTCAGATGGCGAATATTTCGGTACTGGTGAAAATAATGGGGATGCAGCTAATTGTGATATTGTACCTAATGATTGCGAAGTTTCAAAACAAAATCCAGATGTTGAGACCGAACAAAGAAAGAAAGAGCCACCTGACGACTCAGGATCTATTTTACAAAGAGTTCAAGTAATTAATGACTTTGAACTCCCAGAACCAAAGAAACCGCCAGATATATGTGGGGTGAATGTTAAAAGCATATCTTGGGACGATGTTATCGTCGACCCGGATTTGCTTAGGGAAGATCACAATAATGAAAAACATTCGACGGTTAAACAAACTGTAATACCAGTTGAAATTTATAATGTGAAATTGCAAGTACTTCTTGATACTGGATCTCAGATAAGCGCAATCTCCCAGTCGTTTTTCGAACACATTTGTGATAAGCCTGGACTAGTAATTATGTCAGTGACGGGCGTAAAAATTGTTGGTGCTACTGGCAAAACTAGCAAGCCGGTAAAGAACCAGGTTTTGCTTGAATTTAGTATAAAAGGACAAAAGTTTGAACACGATTTTTTGGTTGTGCCAGACTTGAGTACTGAAATGATTCTGGGAATAGATTGGTTAGATAAAGAAAAGGTGATTTTTGATTGTAGCCAGGAAGTGATTAAAACTAATAATGCATCTAGGAATTTGGAATTAAAATTTGAGGAAAATGGGAAGGTGTTCGGTTCAGAAATTGATTCTTTATTGTTGGAGATTGACCAAGGGAATGATGGTTTGACATGTACCATGTCCAGAGGTTAATAGATGAGAGTGACAAGCAGGGGCATAATTTTAAAGAAATGGTGGAAAATTTGAAGGGAATATCTCCCGAATAGAAAACAGAATTGCTTGATGTTTTAGATAGTAACAGCACCGTATTTTCGGACAAACCTGGCCTAGTTAAGAACTTTGAATACCAGATTGAGACAATAGAGCATAAACCTTTCTTTGTAAGACCGTTTTCGATACCCATATCAAAGAAGCAGGCTGTTCAAGTGGAAATAGATAAAATGATAGAATGGGGTGTAATCGAACGGAGTAGCAGCGAATATAATAGTCCCCTTATCATCGTGAACAAAAGGGATGGGGGAGTGAGAGTAGTTATCGACGCCAGAACTTTGAACAAAATTGTAAAGAAGGAAATAGACAGACCTGAAAGTCTGGACGAAATGCTCCAAAATTTTTATAACGTGAAGTATTTAACCAGTCTGGACATGACTGCCGGATACTGGCAAATTCCTTTGAGTAAAGAATCCCGTAAATATACCGCTTTTCTATTCGCCAGGAAATGCTATCAGTATAAAGTAGTGCCATTTGGGCTTAGCACTTCTGTGGCAGTATTTATTAGGGCGCTGGACTTTGTATTAGGGAGAGAATTGAGTTCCCGGCTAACCATTTATGTAGATGATTTACTGATTGCTACAGAAGAATGGCAAGAGCATTGTGAATTATTGCAGAAAGTTTTTATTGCTCTACATGCAGGGGGCATGACACTTAAGTGGAAGAAATGTGAATTTGTGAAGTCGGAAATAAAGTTTCTGGGACACATTATTACTACGACCGGTATTGCCAAGGACCCGCAGAAGTTAAGTGCAATGGCAGGGTGTCCAGCTCCTAGAAATAGAAAACAGTTGAAAGCCTTTTTAGGTTAATGTGGATTCTATACAAAATTCGTCAAGGGGCAAGTTTTTAATAGTCCTCACTTGAATAACCTACTTAAGAAAAATAGTGCTTTTGTGTGGACTGAAGGGTGTATGAGAGATTTCGAAAAATTAAAAAGTGAATTTTTGAATGATAATTTTTTGCATCACCCCATACTGTCAAAACCTTTCCATTTGAGTACTGACAGCAGTGCTTATGGAATTGGTATAGAAGTTTTCCAAGAAATCTGTGAGGGCAAAGAATTCGAACACAGGACTATCGCATTTGCAAGTAGGACTCTAACAAAATACGATAGAAACTACACTATATCGGAAAAGGAAGCTTTAGCCATTATATGGGGGTTACAGAATTTCAGAAATTATCTGTGGGGCCATAAGCTCATCATACATACTGACCACAAAGCTTTAACTTTTCTTAAAGATTGTCGTTTACTTAATGGTAGGCTAACTCGTTGGGCTTTGTACCTGCAACAATTTGATTACGATATTTGCTATGTTAAGGGTACTGAGAATTATGTGGCAGATGCTTTATCTCGATTGCCTAATGGTATTAGTGAAGTGCCCAATGAAAATGTTGAAGAAGTTACTTTTCAGATCAGGCATATGAAAGAGGTTTCAGGAATAAGGAAAATTGAACAAATATGTAAAAATATGAGGTAACATCAAAATGAGGATCTGACATGGAAATCTGTGAAAGTAAATTTTGACAGTGTGAAGTGTCCTCAAATTAAGAAGTATTACAAAATCTTTAAAGGCATTTTATATAGGAGGAAAGAATTAGCCACTGAGGAATGGAGAGTATGTTGGCCACACCAGTTAGATACCGAGGTCATAGACTATTTTCATTTAGCGTTGGGGCATAGTGGTTCGAAGAAATGTTTCGATAAATTGAATAATGTAGTAGTGATTGCTGGTAGTATCAGTAAGAAGGTGAACGAACGGGTTAAGTCATGTGATGTCTGTCAAAAGGCCAAAGTACCGAACAAAACTAGTAGGGGTCCAATGAAAAGTACATTACCTGAAGACACCCTAGACTTATTATCGGTAGATTTATATGGTCCCCTCCCAAAGACTTCGGGAAATTGTGCATATATTTTAGTAATTTTGGAAGTATTCTCAAAATTTTTGAAATTATACCCCTTGAAAAAAGCAACAGCAAAAGCTGTATTTAGTAGGATGGTTGAATACTTCAGAAACATTGGAAAACCCAAGGCAGTACTATCAGACAATAGTCCCCAGTTCATATCGAAAATTTGGAAGGAAGGGATGGAGCAAAATGAAGTAGAGGTTAAATATGTCGCAGCCTATCATCCTGCTAGCAACCCGGTTGAAAGGTACATGCGAGAAATCGGAAGATTATGTAGAACGTACTGCAGTTATAACCATAGGGCCTGGGGCAAGTTTATATCGGACTTTGAGACTGTCATGAACACATTACATCATAAAACTACTGGATTCCCACCGGAAGAAATTTTGTTAGGCAGCAGAAGTAAAAGTTTAATTGAGGAAAAACTAGAGTTTCCACCTTGTACAAGTTTGGGGTTGAGTCAAAGGAAAGAATTAGTAAGAAAAAGGGCAAAGCAAAAAGCTGAATCTAGATCTAAAAGACATGATAAAAATCTGAAAGTTTCAAAATTGAAAATTGGAGATTTAGTTCTTTTAAAAACCCACGAAAAGTCTAGTGAACTGAACCATGAGATTTCCAAATTTAAATATATTTATAATAGGCCATATATAATACAGAACATTCCACACGATAATGCTTACTACCTGATCTACCCAAAATCCAAAAAACCTTTAGGGGTAAGAAATGTTGTGGACCTGAAACTGTATGTTCCTAGGAGTGAGTGACATAAGTACACTCAGAAAATAATTTGCAGTAAATGTACTGTATCCTATGCTAAAACTATTTTATTCCAAATGTAACAAATCTTTGTAAATGTATGTATACCATTGACAGTGTGCTAATGTAGTTATGTGAGTTTCAGATTACCAAATGCACTATAAATGTAAGAATGTATGGAGAAAAGGACTGAAAAGGAAAGGGTAAACGCCAGAAACCAAAGTGGACAGTATATGAGTCATAATATAAAGGACTGCCAAACACCAGTGAGGGCAGATAAATAATCAATGGAGAATTGTAAGTGTGATACAGGTGGTGTGGTAAAATGAGCTGAAAAGGACTGCCCAAATCTGAATAATAGGCAGCAAATATGTGAAGTAAATTTTCTGAATATTATTGTGTGTGTTTGTCTTTTTTAGTAAGTAAGGAAATGGACTACAATTCAATGCAAGCAGCAATAAATTGTCTTATAGTGTATACAGATATTTGCATTTGGTTTGTAGTTAAATGTTTGTGTTCCAGATTTTAAAATTATTTCTTTGAGAAATTTAGTAAAAATGAGTAATTTGCTATTTTAATAATGTTGTGATGGGAGGTTGGACTGTGCAAAAGGCACTTAAGTAAATGACAAGTAAATGTTCTTGATATGTGAAAAAGTGTAGACCTATATAATGTGAGTGAAAGGAAGTATGTGGTATAAATGTTTTTTTGGGACATTCACGTAAAGATTCAGAACCACTGTATAAATGTAAAATTTAGTGTTCCCATTAAATATATACTTAGTAAAATTTACTAGAAACAGGGGCATGTGTAACAACAACAACTGTACATATAATAATTTTTCTTCTGATTTTCGATGAATTAATGTAAGCAATGTTTTGATCTCATTTCTTTTTCTTTTCGTGTCATTATGTTAAAGAAAATGTAAGCAATTTTTGATGTGAATATTAATATTTATGTCAAATTTCAAGAAATGCTATAACAGAATTGAAGTGTAACACATGTTGAATCTATTGTAACATGCTTAAAATTGTAATTGTGCGCCTGGTCCATACGTAGGCAATGTATTAGGATATGTGGAATGTAAAACCTTTGGTGAATACCCTATCTGTAGTGGAGCGGTAAAGGGTGGATGGCAGACGAGCGCGGGAAAATGCACACGGGCGCGGCACGGCATAACGGGCTCAGCAATACAGTCGGAGTTGGGCATCGGTCTGAGGAACACGTTCCGGATCGAGGAGGCTATCCTAGAAAAAGCGGTTTCATTGAGCCTCGGATGTGCCGTTTCCGACGACTACACAGCATGGCTATCTTCTATAGGCACTGAATTGAAAAGGATTGCGACGCTAAGAAGAAGCAAAGTGCCGATACACCAAGAGCCATAGCTGTGATTGTAGGTGTGCTGTGCGCCTCGCCATCTCGCCGCCCGCCAACCGCCGCATCGACACGAACAGGTTGAATCTTTAGAATTGTATTCGTGTGGACCAGTGTTAATTTTGTTCCTGATTCTTCAATAACAACTTAACTTTTACCAGAATTGTCCTATCAGTTAATTATCCTCATCACGAACCTAGTGTCCTTTCCACATGTTGTGCAATCCGAGTGTCCCGAAATGAAGATTAAAAGTTTATGTTAATAAGAATTTCCTGCAGACCTTTTTATGCTAGAATGAATTTTATGGAGCTTTATTGTTAATGAAAATATAAGCAAAGAACAAAGGTCTGACAAAGTTGGAAGTTAATTTTGGAACTGGTTTAGTAATGAAGCTTAATTAATTTGAGACAAAAATAATGGTAGTTAAATGAGGAAGTAATAAGACAAAAAGAGCAGTAACTCATATTTTGTAAATCTTGAGTGATTAATGTTTCCAATAGTTAAAGTGTACTGAACTGATTTGACCTGCAAAGTTAAAGTCAATATAAAACCTAAATTAATCAGTGTTTTACCCTTACTAAAACTGACATTGTTTGTGTGTTTCAAAAGTGCTATTTCTAGGGTAACCTATATCCGATTTCAGTCAGATCAATAGACAAAACGCAGTTTGTAGTAATCATTATAGTGTAATGTTGTGTATTTATAGCTTGTCCACATTAGTACAGAAAGGGAAAATATTAGTTCAGTAGATTTTTGTGGTCCTAAAATTTACCATATAATGCATTATTACTACGTGTTGTTATGCTTGTACGTACATCCACTTAATGCCTAATTAGGCTGGCGACCGTATTATTAACAATTGGTAGCATCTGCTGCGTATGTTTCATGCCCGTCCTAACGTGTAGTTGCACTTTAGACTTGCTTGACGTATCATTGTTGTTACTGAGTGGGCGTAAGTCTGATTTTGCCTCCATTCAGGTACACGCGGTCAACATATTTACTAAAATCCTTTCTTTTAAGGTGAAGCCCGTCAACTTATCATAGTACAGGCTTTAAAGAGTTAACGTACGCCCGAGCGTAGACGTTACACAATTACCAATAAAATTATATATGTTTAAGGTTGAACGGTAAGCTTGGAATGAAGTTCCAAGGCTGAAGGCCCACAGTTAATTTTCCCAAAATAAAAAAAAATGTAACTATAAACCTTCAGTTTTAAGTAGATGAAACCGGACTAAAAGAAAGGACAACACAACAGCAATAATCTTTCAGCAAATATCCATTTGCCAGAATTCAAACTTACTTACATAAAACACAGTTAAACCAAGGATTTTTTTTATCATGGGCTATGATAGATTATAAACATACAATTTAACACCGGTGAGAAAGACAGAAACACAACAGCACTCAGAAGCCTCCAGGGGATCGGTCTGCCTTCCTTCACTTAAGTGAGACAGGCGATGAGCCCAACTACATTTGATCCGTCAGAACCCAACCAAGAGACAGTCACGGACCGACCGGCACATGAGAATTCAAACACAAAATGCTACGGGCGTGATTATCCACAATCACATAAGTAAATGTATTACGCTGTCTAAACTACACACCGTGTTGGACAGTGACAACAGGTGAGGAAAGGACACTGCCTGAAATTACGTTAGTGGCCAGGGCCGGTAACCGGAACGCTAACGTCCACAAGGCAGAAAATTCCGCTTGTGCACTTGAACAGCAGGGAGGTTTTCCTGTGAGCAACACCGAGTGTTTGTATTTCTGAAATTTAGCAGCCATGCGGTGGAGTAGTTAACTCCACCGCATGGCTGCTAAATTTCAGAAATACAAACACTCGGTGTTGCTCACAGGAAAACCTCCCCAACAGCGAACCACTGAAACGAACCACACAACGTAAATGGACGTGACTTGGGTACTTGAAACCACTACTAAACTTAGACGTCCTGGGTCGCTGAACCACGAAGCTCGTAGCGATCGGCTAGCCCCACACACGCTCCGACACTGCGCAGGGACTTCCAGTGGACCCAGCAGACTCCCAAGCGCGTTGATAACTTCCCTGGTCCACAGCAACCGACCGTCTCCCGCCGACCCCCTATTGGGAAACTGTATGAACAAAACCAAAGGCGGTACACGGTGCAAATATCAATGCACATCGCTGCTGCCAGACGCAGAAGGAAGAAGAACTACGGCATAACCGGAACAAGGGCGGGAAACCAAACACAGACAGACAGCCGAGTTCACGAAAACGCGTGGTTGGGAGTGAGCACAGCTCAATTGTTAAAGGATATATAATTTGAAACTAATTATAAAACCAGCAAAGAAAAGTAAATTCTAAATTCACTGTCGTTACAGTATCAAGAAATTTGTTTACAGTCTCAATAGTTTTGGAAATTTTATGGAAATGTGTGCCTGTAATATAGATCCAACACTGATCATACAACTAATTGATACAACTTTGAATAAAATTTGGAGGCAACATCAACGAATTGTGTATGCACCCATGGTCTAGGGATAGTAAACAAAACGTTCTCAGTCTTGGGTTTAAAACCCACCACTGCTGAAATTTTGATTAATAATCAGCAACGGCGACGAAGACTTCCGGCATAAGAAGTCAACCTCATTCTGCCAACGGCCATGTCACATTGGCCAGAGGAGAGGACAGAAGTTCGGGACACGCTCTTGACATTGGGGTCGTGCAAAATTGCCCCTAAAGGCATAAGAATCTCCAATGATCAACGGCATGAGGATGGAGAAGGCAATGGAAACTACTGTATAAGAGACGTGTAACGTGCATCCACAGGACATGCTGGCTGTAATTGAGAAAGTGTCATGATGATCTCTCCATTGGCAAAAGATTCCGCAATAGCATGCATTCGGAAGTCTGAGAGGAGACTGCCAAGGGGCAGCTGACCATGGGAAAAAGACTGAATAATCAACGAAAGGACGGCGTTCTGCGAGTCAAGGCGTTGAATGTCATAAGCTTGAATGTAGTAGGGAAGCTAGAAAATCAGAAAAGGGAAATACAAAGGCTCAATCTAGATACACTAGGGGTCAATGCAGTGAAATGGAAAGAACACAAGGATTTCTAGTCAGATGAGTATACCTAGAGTAACCTCAACAGCAGCACAAAATGATATAATTGGAGTAGGATTCTTTATGAATGGAAAGATAGGGCAAAGAGTGTGCTACAGTGAACAGTTGTTATCAGAATCGGTAGCAAACCCACACCAACAACGATAGTTCAGGCATACATGCCAACATCGCTGGCTAAAGAGGAAGAGATTGAGAAAATATAAGAGGATATTGAAAGGGTAATATAGTAAGTATGGGAGATGAAAATCTAATAGTCATGGGCGACTTGAATGCAGTTGTAGGGGAAGGTGTGGGATAATATGGAGAGGTAGGAAAAATATGTGGTATGGACAAGGAATGAAAGAGGGGAAAGACCAATTGAGTTCTATAATAAATTTCAGCCAGTAATAACAAATACTCTGTTCACGAATCACAAGAGTAGGTGGTATACTTGGAAAAACCGGTTGTATGGGAAGATTTCAGCTAGATTACATCATAGTCAAACTGAGACTCCGAAAGCGGATACTGGATACCCAGGAGCAGATATAGACTCAGATCACAACACAGTAGTGATGAGGAGTAGTCTGAAGTTGAAGGATTAGTAAAGAAGAGTCAATACGCAAAGAAATGTGATACGAAAGGTCTAAAGGGTGACGACTCATTCTTGAAGGTCTCTAAGGCTACAGATACAGCAATAAACAATAGTTCACTAGGATTTACACTTGAAATGGAATGGACGTCTTTAATAAGGGAAATCACAGAAGTGAGAAAGAAACACACAGTATAAAGAATGTAACTGCGAAGAAACCATGGGTAACAGGAGAAATACTTCAGTTGATCGATGAAAGAAGGAAATACAAAACGGCTTTGGGAGCTTCAGGAATATAGAAATACAAGTCACCGAGGAATGAAATAAACGGGAAGTGCAGGTAACCTAAGACGAAATGGCAGCATGAAAAATGTGAAAAAATCAAAAGAGTAACGACTGTTGGACGGACTGTCACAGCATATAGGAAAGTCAAAACAACCTTCGGTGACATTAAAAGCAGTGGTGACAGCTTAAGTGCAACGGGAATTCCACTATTAAATGCAGAGGAGGGGGCAGATAGGTGAAAAGAGTACACTCAAGGCCTCTATGAGGGGGAAGATTTGTCTGATGGGATAGAAGAAAAAACAGGAGTCGATATACAGGAGAGAGGGGTTCGAGTATTGGAATCAGAATTTAATAGAGCTTTAGAGGACCTAAGATCAAACAAGGCAGATGGGGTAGATAACATTCCGGCAGAAATTTCTAAAGTAATTGCGGAAGTGGCAACAAAACGACTCTTCACATTGGTGTATAGAATGTATGAGTCTGGCTACATACCATCTGACTTTAGAAAAAATATCATCCACACAACTCGAAAATCAGCAAGGACTGAGAAGTGCGAGGACTATCCAACAATCAGCTTAATAGCTCATGTATCGAAGTTTCTAACAAGGATAATATACAGAAGAATGGAAAAGGAAATTGAGGATGTCCATTGAAGATCAGTTTGGCTTTAGAAAAGGTAAAGGCACCCGGGAGGCAATTCTGACGTTGCGGTTGATAATGGAAGCAAGGCTGAAGAAAAATGAACACACGTTCATATGATTTGTCGACCTGGTAAAAGCGTTCGATACGTAAGATGGTGCACGATGATCGAAATTCTGGGGGAAATAGGTGTAAGTTATAAGGAGAGGCGGGTGAAGTACAGTAATTACAGAGGTAATGATAAGAGTGGACAACCAACACTGAAGCACTCGCAGTAATTAAAAAAAGGTGTAAGGCAGGGATGTAGTCCCTCGCCCCTACTGTTCCTTCTGTACATAGAAGAAGCAATGATGCTAATAAAAGAAAGGTTTAGGAATGTGATTGATATTCAAGGTGAGAGGAAATCAATGATACGATTAACTGATGACATTGCTATCCTAAGTGAAAGAAAAAAAAAAAGAATTACGTCATATGATGAATGTAATGAACAATCTACTGAGTATAGAATACGGATTGACAGTAAATCGAAGAAAGACGGAAGTAACGAGAAGTAGTAGAAATGAGAATAGGAAGGAACTTAACATCAGGACTGATTGTCACGAAGTAGATGAAGTTAAGGTATTCTGTTACCTAGGCAACAGAATATCGAATGACGAAAGGAGCAAGGAGGACATCAAAAGCAGGTTAGCAATGGCAAAAAGGGTTTTCCTGGCCAAGAGAAGTGTACCAGTATCAAACCTAGGCCGTAACTTACGAAAGATATTTCTGAGAACATAGGTCTGGAGCATGGCATTGTATGGTAGGGAAAACCGGAACAGAAGAGGATTGAAGCATCTGGGATGTGGTGGTGCAGGAGAACGTTGAAAATTGGGTGGACTGATAAAGTAAGGAATGATGTGGTTCTGCGCAGAATCGACGAGGAAAGGAGTGTGTAGAAAACTCTGACAGGTAGAAGGAAAAATTTAAATTTGTGGTGAGGTCTTATAGGACCCAACTGCTGAGGTCATCGGTCCCTGGGCTTACACACTACTTAATCTGACATAAACTATGCTAAGGACGACACACACACCTATGCCATAGGGAGGACTCGAACCTCCGACGGGGGCTAAAATGGTTCAAATGGCTCTCAGCACTAAGGGACTTAACTTCTGAGGTCATCAGTCCCCAAGAACTTCGAACTACTTAAACCTAACTAACCTAAGGACATCACACACATCCATGCCCGAGGCAGGATTCGAACCTGCGACCGTAGCGGTAGCGCGGTGCCAGACTGTAGCGCCTAGAACCGCTCGGCCACTCCGGCCGCCCCGACGGGGAGAGACGCGCTGACTGTGACAAGACGCGTGAGACCGCGCGGCTACCCCGCGTGGCCAGGAAGAAGGGACAGGATGATAGGACATATGTTATTACATCAGGGGAGACAGAGTGGAATACATCCAACAAATAATTGAGCACGTAGTTGCAAGCGCTACACTCTGATGAAGAGGTTGGCACGGGAGAGGTATTCATGGCAGGCCGCATCGAACTAGTCAGGAGACTGATGAAAAAAAAAATTCCCGTTAAAACAATTTTATTCGTGTCCGCATTGTGCTGCCACAGTTGGTAATATTCCAAAGTATACACATTGACAAATGAGGCCGTCCAAGAGATACGTCATTCAATATGGCATAACAGTTTTTTGTTTACCTTTACAGCCACACAACCAAGAGCGATAGTCTTGGGCTGCCATTTCGTTTCATTGAAGGGCCCTTTTGCCTGTCATCCACGGCGCCTTTATAGCACAGCAGTATGTCGACAACTTCTAGGGACAATTTTTGTGCCTTTCATATCAAGGTATCTGGACCTACATTTCAGCATGATAAAGTCCGCCTGCACACGTCGGGAGTCTCTACAGATTGTATTTGTGCTTGCCAAACCCTACCACTACCAGCAATATCGCCTGATCTCTCCCAATTGAGAACGTTTGGAGCATTATTAGCAGGGACTACAAAACAGCTCGGTAGTTTGACGATCTAAAGCGCCATAATTGGACAAAATGTTTCCCTGGCGTGCATCCTATATGTCTATAAACCAATGAGTCTGTCAGTGCCAAGCCAAATAATTGTTTGCATAAGGGTCAGAGGTGGGCCAGAGCGCTATTGACTTGCTGTATTTGTGAATGTCTTTCTCTTGAATAAATAATCCAGTTTTTCTGAAATTGTAATAATCTGGTTGTCTGTACATGTACTTCACAACTACCAGTTCCCGTACCATTCGCGTAATCTCTTCGTGATAACTTTTTTTTCCCTTACTATATAGTGTATTTCACCATCTGTGTTAAATAACGAGTTATGTTGTTTCAATCGTCGTAGCATTGTCTCTCACTGTACTAACCTATGTAGATCAATATTTTGTTGTGTTTGCCTGCTTAATGTAAAGACCGTATGTGTCCAGCCACGTTCATAGTATAACCCTACATCGTCATAAAATGGCTTTGGGGGACCTTAAGAGATGGCTATATCACTAACCTTTCATAGTTTTTGACCATAATTGCATTGCAGTCTCTAACCTTTTCACTGATACAGACGTGTTCTTTGCATTCCGGGCTGAGGCTGCTTTAGTTAAGGCTGTACTGCTCGCCAGATGCTCGCATCTGTGCTGAGAGACGCCGTGAAATACTAATCGTCCGATTTTTAAAAAACTATAACGCGGAACAATTTGATTTTGCATATCTTACAGCCTGATCTCCTCACTCGACAAAGAACTGAATTTTTTTCCTTGTACACTATACTTAATGCGCTGTATCAAATTAAGTAAAACAACGTGAGAAATATGACACATGTTGTTGAGGTGAAAACGTATCATGTAAATAGTGTGTATGTTGATTTTAGTTCACTCAACGCAGTGACTGAAATTAGATACTTAAATTTTATTTGAAACTAAGAACAGAAAAATCTCATTTTATTCCCGAGTTATTGTGTTTGGTATCCGAAGGGCGGTCGCAGCGACGTGCCCATTCACGTCCATGCGCCTCGCGTATCATGTGGTCACAACAGACGTCATTCCTCATAAAGATTCAAAATATCGAAACGAAGTTTTTTGAGAATTATAGCACGTATGTTTTGTGATAAATAATCGAAACATTTTTATGCACCCGGGTACGTAAGTAACTCATCTGCAGCAGTGAGAAGTCGGCATCACAGGAGGCATTCATACGTCCATAGCTCTGTAGGGAAACCCCAGCGGCGCTCGTGTACACACCTGGGGAACAGCTTAGCAGGACGCGTATACACGTCCACGGCAGCGAAACGACTGATACGTCTGACTACTCATTCAAAACATTATGAGGTTGTTATTTATGCTCTAATTGCTTGGGAATTCAACAGCAGAATACACTGAAGAGCCAAATAATGCCTAATATTGAGTAGGGTCCCGCGAGCACGCAAAAGTGCCGCAACACGGCGTGGCAGGATTCCACTTATGTCTGAAGTAGTGCTGGAGGGAACTGATACCATGAATCCTGTAGGGCTGTCCATAAATCAGTATGAGTACGAGGGGGGTAGACATCTTTTCTGAACATAACGTCCCAAGGCATCTCAGATAGGCTCCATAATGTTCGTGACTGTGGAGTTTGGCGACCGGAGAAAGTGTTTAAACTCAGTATAATGTCCCTGAAGTAACTCTAGCAATTATGGACGTGTGGGGTATCCCATTGTCCTGTGGAATTTCCCAAGCCACAATGCACATGAATGGATTCGTGTGATCAGACAGGATGCTTACGTACGTGGCACCTGTCAGAGTCGTATCTAGACTTATCAGGGGTCCCATATCAATCCAACAGCACACGTGCTACACCATTACACAATTACAGAGCCTCTGTGCCAGCTTGAACAGTCCCCTACTGACATGCAGTGTCCATGGATTAATGAGGTTGTTTCCATACCCGTACACATCCATCTGCTCGACACAATTTGAAACGAGACTTGTCTGACCAGGGAACATGTTTCCAGTCATCAACACGCCAATGTCGGTGTTAACGGGCAGAGGCGAGGCGCAAGGCTTTTTGTCGTGCAGTCATCAAGGGTACACGAGTGGGCTCCCCGCTCCGAAAGCCCTTATCGATGATGTTCCGTTGAATGGTTCGCATGCTGACAGTTGTTGATGACCCACCATTGAAATCTGCAGCAGTTTGCGGAAGGGTAGCACCTCTGTCACGTTGAACGGTTCTGTTCAGTCGTCGTTGGCCCCTTTCTTGCAGGATATTCTTGAAGGTTTCATGTTTTAACGGATTCCTGATATTCACTGTACACTCGTGAAGTGGTCGTACGGGAAAATCCACACTTCATCGCTATCTCGTGCGCGGACTGTAATGCCACGTTCAAACTCGCGAAAATCTTGATTACCTGCCACTGTAGCAGCAGTAACCGATCTAACTACTGCGCCAGACATTAGTTGTCCCATATAGGCGTTGCCGACTGCAGCGCCGTATTCTACCTGTTTACATATCTCTGTATTTGATTACGGATGCCTACGGCAGTTTCTTTGCCGCTTCATTGTGTAATACAGTTACGGATTCGGGAAAGAGAGAGTCATTCCATTATCGATAGACAAAGCTCTGATGCCATACTTGACGCTGCCTCTCCAGGAGGAGGCCGATTTGTGTGAGTCGGGATAAAAAGTATCGCACGCAGCCCTGCAGAGTGAGTAGTTTCTGAGTACCCGTCCGCCAGCTTCTTGTTTACGAGTGGTTTGGCTTGCAGAGACTCCTCTGGCTAGTCATTTGTTGTTGACTCCGTTCGAGAGGAAAGACTAGATTTGGCCGTGAGACGTCGCTTTTGCTGATGGACACTGATAGTCTACAGTGCACCTTGGAGGGGACCGGCTGTGGTAGCCATAGCGTAAGGTGTGGTCTGTAGTGTAGGGTTGGCGAATACGATCTCTTGATAAACGTGTCATTTGTGTGCGTTCGGCAGGATCAAATGGGGCTGTCTGGCACTTCCTCCACTAACTGAGGGTTGTGGGTGCTTTCTCATACACGACTGAATGATTTTTTTTTGCGGAGAACAGGCAAAGTAACAGTGCATGAAATGTTGAAAGTAGTTTAGGTTTGCGCTGGGGCAAGTGGCTCACTTATTTGCGTGACTTTGCCTTCAAGTTCTGTATATACCATGTTATTTCCTGTTTCAAGCTATCAATTCTCTTTTCAGACCACGGCCCTTTTTCCCCGAGTTCGTTTAGTACAGGTTACATGGTTTATTTACTGACTTCTTTCACTAACTATAACTTTTTATTACGGTAAGGTTGCGTGAGTAAGTACTAACCCTTTTAAAACAGTTTTCTGGTTTTGAGTTCGGCGTTCTTGTGTACTTCACCCGTTAATGCTCAGTCGTACAATGATTATATATGTGTGGTTTAGATCTCTCCTGAGCCTTCTACTTGTCAATGTATTTGTGACGGCAGCTGTCAGGAAGGCCGTAGGCGCTGTTTGACGGAAGGCTAGGCCACCATTGACGCCTTCAACACCTGTGTTATTTGAATATGTTGCAAAAATGGTTCAAATGGCTCTGAGCACTATGGGACTTAACTTCTGAGTTATCAGTCCCCTAGAACTTAGAACTAGAACCGCTCGGCCACTCCGGCTGCCAATGTGTTGCAAACTGTGCAAACTATGATGTGGTACATTTGTTTGTAGTAACTTACAGGTTTATTTGTAGTTCATTGTTAAATAAATGTGTTCAATTAATCTGCGTTTCCTTTGGATTTGTGTCCACGGCCCTTCCACTTCCGAACTGAGCGTAAATAGCACTTTAGTTCAATAGTAATAATGTATCAACTCAAAGAGAACTGGGACCAAAGATCTCAGAATGTGATTAACATACTTTTTAGTACACTGAGAGGTTTCTTTTAAATAATTTATCTTCCTTAATTTTGTGTAATCGCATCAGCAGAATAGTACGCTTCTGTTACAATAATTGTAATTACATTACAGTAACCCTTGTTTCTCTGCTCTTCGTATAATGTAAAACGAAATTAAAGTTGAAGAAGAAGAAATATGGAAGAACACTAGACTGATAAAAGTTATGGCATACCTCCTAAAATCGTGTCGGAAATCCTTTTTCCCGGCGTAGTGTAGAAACCTGAAGTGGCATGGACTCAAAAAGTCGTTGGAAGTCCACTACAGAAATATTGGGCCATGGTGCCTCTATAGCCGTCCATAATTGCGAATGTGTTACAGGTGCAGTATTTTGTACACAAAGTGACCTCTGGATTACCTCCCATAGCCGGCCGGAGTGGCAGTGCGGTTCTAGGCGCTACAGTCTGGAACCGCGAGACCGCTACGGTCGCAGGTTAGAATCCTGCCTCGGGCATGGATGTGTGTGTTGTCCTTAGGTTAGTTAGGTTTAAGTAGTTCTAAGTTCTAGGGGACTGATAACCTCAGAAGTTGAGTCCCATAGTGCTCAGAGCCATTTGATTACCATCCATAAATGTTTGATGGGATTCACGTCGGGCGATTTGGGAGGCCAAATCATTCTCCCAAACTGTCCAGAATGTCCTTCAGACCATTCGCGAACAACTGTCCCGGTGACATGGCGTAATGTCGCGGGTACATGAAGGGCTGTAAATGGTCTCCAAATACCCGAACATGATAAATTACAGTCAGTTATCGGCTCAACTGGATCGGTGGACTCAGTCCATTTTATGTAAACTCAGCTCACACCACTATGGAGCCACTACCAACACCTTATTCATAACTTCGGTCCAAGGCTTCGTGAGTCTACGCCACTCTCGAACACTGTCATCAGCCCTTACCAAATGAAATCGGTACTCATCCGCCTCTCAAATGTCCAGCAAATATAGTCAAGAGCCCGGGAGAGGCGTTGCAGGCGATATCAAGCTGTTAACAAGGGCGCTAGCGTCGGTCGTCTGTTGTCATGACCCATTAACGCCGCTTTTCGGAGCGCCATTTTAACGGAGACGCTATTAATAAGCCCACATTGACTTCTGCAGTTATTTCTCCCGTGTTGCGTGTCCTTTAGCACTGAAATCTCTATGCAAAAGCGCCAGCTCTCGGTCGTCAAGTCCACTGCGTTGTCCGTGGTGAGAAGCAATGCCTGAAATTTGGTATTTTCGGAGCACTCTTGACAATGTAGATCTCGGAATATTGATTTCCTTATTGATTTACGATACTGAAGGTCCCTTGCGTCTACTTCAAAGTACCATTCCAAGTTCAAAGTTAGTTAATTCCCGTCCTACCGCCATAATCACGCCGGAAACCTTTTCTCATGAATCACCTGAGTACAAATGACAGCTCCGTCAATGCAGTGCCATCTTTACTTCCTGCACACGATACTACCGCCATCTGTATACGTGCACACCGCTATCCCATGACTTATCCCACCTCAGTGTATGTTGACGATACTGTATTGTTGTCAGTGACGTCAACCCACTCTGAAGAGCAGCCGAGTGAGATGGTTGAGATGAATATTATCAAATGTAAAACAAGAGTTTTTTTAGTACTGCCTAATTAAATTAGGGGTGTTAAGGGAATAAGAGAAAACGGGAGAGAAAGAAACTTTATAAACAAGACGAGCATGATAGGTGTTACAAAATAATTCTGTATATTTTATGGTATGTTCATAGATGGAATAACTAATGGAGATGTACTGAATGAAAGTGGATAAAAAACAGCATTATGGTACAAATGTAAAGGAAGAAAGAGGAGAGAGAGAGAGAGAGAGAGAGAGAGAGAGAGAGAGAGAGAGAGAGAGAAAGAGAGAGAGTTAAGCCGTCAGGTTGTATCCTGAGGCATTTAGAGAGGGTTGATTCGTAGTGGAGGAAGGAGTGTGTGTAATCAGGTGGAGCAGGAGAAAGTAAAACTGTGGAAGGAGACGAAGCCATGACTATAGTAAGTACATTAGCATGTAGGAAACTGGCAGGAGTTTGGAGAGGTGAAGAAAGTTGCGGGAAATGGACCAGAGTGCGGAGATGCGTTATTGCCATCTTCAAGACGAACAGATCAACAACGATAACTGCAGTAGGCTTACAGCTGTAATTGTATTTGCTTTTATCTCAGCAGTTGTACTACAAATTGTTGGGCCTGCCATCACGATTGGTCTAACTGTCACAATCACTGAAGTCAAAAGTTACGACGAAAGGTACTCACTTAGGCCACCAAAATGACGGTGGATATTTGCGAAGAAAGATTTCGTACGTGACGACGCACTATCGACTGTAGAAAAGAGTCCACGTGTTACCTTAATATGAAGCGGAAGTGAACAAAGCAATGTTATCGACCAGAAATTGAAATGAGGCGTTTGTATTCCTCTTACAACACTCTTGCGAAGTAGGATATCGAAGTACGATTCAATATTCCTGCCAACATTGCTCCCAAATACACCGCCAAATTACGCATTAGAACACCTGAAGTTGGAAGCTGGTAATCTTTTAGCAAAATTAAATAAATTGTATAGAATTTGATGGTTCGAAACCATTCTATTTCAAGTTATTGTAGACTAGTAAGATGCAATGTAAAAATAGCTGCAAATCTGGAGTAAGAAAAACGCGTCATGCAGGCAACAAGAACTACAGATTTTTTGAATTTATTTATTAATAGGCAAATATACTACTATAAGGTAAAAAGACATTCAGTGTCTTAGGAAATAGAGATCGTACAGTTAACGCCGTTTTTACTCAGATTCTTTGGCAAATAATAAAATATATTGTTTGTACGAGAAAAAACAAATACGAGAAAAATATCCAGTGGAAAACCTTTTAAAGAAAGACGAGGGTTTCAAACGACAGAATGTCAGAACGTGAGACAAGATGTTGAAATAAGCAAAATAACTAAAAATATTTCTTGTTGGGTATGAGAGGGTATAGTGAATATTTGAAAACTGAAATTTTGAAATTAGCTGGATCAATAATAAACCAAAACAGAATGTGGGATATAACATTCACATTTCTTTCCTTAAGATTCGAGAGCAAAGATTTTTTTAACGTTGATGAAGTTGCCTTTTAAATGTGCACTTTCATTTGTTCAGTAACATGCTTTGAATAACTCATGAGCTGGTCTTTACTGATAATTTCATAAATATACACACTGGAGTCTCTGAGTTTTCTCTCACCGAGATGTTGCGGGGGGAGCATTGTCACCTTATACGGCTTCTGTGCGCTTTCTACCAACAAGCTTACTGGTCATTGAAAGTTCATGCTCGCGGACAGCTTTGAAACATGCGTCTGGCGGGGGGTTTGTGCGGTTGGTTTGAGGTCACATGCGCTACAATGTGTTTGCAGTTTAATGGAAGTAGTTTCTCACAGGTGAGGTATTTCAGTGAATTCATTCGCATGGTGTTTTTATCCTACGGCCCATTTTTCAGTAATTTCGTATGTTAAAACTGCTACGAATTAAGCAGGTGAGCTGTTATTTTCGGGGCGGCGTTACAATATTTTGCGAGTCTTTGTGGTTTCATTAAGCTTGAAGCTGGTTACAGGGTCGTATTCTGGTCACTCAGTGCGAAGAATTATACATCAAATTACGTATTCTGTTTTTAAATTTGGCTCATTTAATGTTGTTCTTGAAGTGGTGAATTTTGTGTCTTCGTGATTCGTGGAACTTCCGACATAGCTTATACGTTTATCTTGAATGCCTTTAAATCATCAGAAGATTACTTTCATCTACCTGAACACACGCATCACTTGCCATACTAACGTGGCATTATTCATTTAAGCTACAGGAAAGCTCAAGAACAATACATGAAGACAAAAAGAAAATTTCTGTTCCACAACTATCCAGAAGAAGACTATTTTCGGAACAATAGCAGGATATTGGTTGAAATTTAATAGTTCCTGCCTCTGCCATTACGATTTCCAACATCCTATACTTATATGCAAAATCTGAAAACCAACCAGCCCATTCAGGATTAGTGCACTGCTCTGAGGAATATTAAGCATTCTAAAAGGCTATTTCATAAGATCCACGTTTTGCCATCAGTATACAAGTGATTAATTTATCCTGTGGTTCAGTGATGGAAATGGAACAATTTGCTATACTACAAGGAAAGATATTCTTCACTTAAAGTACTGTTCGAACATATAGCTATTGGATACAGTGCAAAAATACCTTTGTCAAAGGTTCTTAATTTTTACTAACTGTGAATAGTATTTGCATTCAGCGCATAATTATACCTGCAGTTAGCACATTTAACTATTGGTTACAGTACGAAAGTATTTCCTTTGTGAATCTAGCACCTATTCTATTAAAATGTTAATTGTGTTTGCATTCAGTGCTCCTTTATGTATGTATTAAAATGTTCGTATGCAATAGTAATAATAATAATAATAATAAACCCCGTGGAGGCCTGGGAAAAGAATAGGCCTCCGGTGTGTTCTGCCAGTCGTAAAAGGCGACGAAAAGAACAAACCACTAATAGGGCTAACCCCCCTTTTAGTGTGATTAGTTTGTTCAGGACAGAACTAATGAAGCCTTGGACAAGCGCTGTCATTGTCAGGGACGACGCTTGAACCCTATGTCCGTCCACAATGGTAACGACACTGCTAGCCAGATGGAAAATGATTTAAATCCACATGAAGGTGTTTTGCAGGATATGCTTCCTGCAACCACTCAAGAAGCAAAACAAAGACAGAGGATGAGATGGTCAAATGAAGTTAACCGACACCTCATTTTCTGTTATTACCAAGCAACAAACTTAGGAACCAACGCAACTGGATACAGATCACAAGTATCCACAACATTTATTACCAGATACTCAGAATTAAAATTTTTAACAGAACAACGACTAGCTGGTCAGATCCGTGTAATAATCAAAAATAACAGGATACCCGAGTCAGAATTAGAAAACATCAAACAACAAGTACAACAAATACTGGAACAAAATAATGTGCAATCAGAAGAAGAGGAAAATACAGTAATGGACTCAAACATCCCAGAGCAAACAAACAAAGAACAACACGCATCAATTAAACAATCAGAGGAAAACGAAATCTTAAGACAGCCACCAGAACAGGCACAAATAGAAAGCGAAGTGAGACACATGTTAGATATAGAAGAAAAATTTCAGCTGACATATATAGAATACAAAGACACAAATACAGACATTAGACCATTCTTGCATAGACCACCAAATAACCCACAAGTCGACACAACAATAACAACTATCAAGACAATCATACACAACAAAATAAATGAAAACAAAACTATGGAAAAGTTATAACTACTGGTTTATATAGGAGCACTCACTACACTAAATATACACACTAGGCAGAGATCAGACCCAACCAACACACAGAAGAAATCCACAAAACCAGCATGGCAACACAGGCTACAGATCAGAATAGAAAAACTGAGAAAAGGCATCGGACAGCTAACACAATCTACAAGAAACGAAATATCAGACAAAAAACGAAAAAGGTTAGGTAAAATCTCACAACAAGAAGCGATAGAGCAACTAGATGAAAAGAAGCAGAAATTACAAGCATTGGCCAAACGACTTACAAGGTACAAAAAAAGTGAAAATAGAAGGAAACAAAACCAAACATTCAACACAAACCAAAAGAAATTTAACCAGACAATAGATAACACACACAATAAAATAGACAATCCACCAAACATAACAGACATGGAACACTTCTGGAGCAACATAAGGTCAAACCCGGTACAACATAACAAGCATGCACGGTGGATACAAGCAGAAACAGACACATACAAGATGATACCACAAATGCCTGAAGTGATAATTTTGCAACAGGAACTCACCTGAGCAATTAACTCTATGCACAATTGGAAAGCCCCTGGGAAAGATAAAATAGCAAATTTCTGGCTAAAGAAGTTCACCTCAACACATTCACATCCAACTAAATTATTTAACTGTTACATTGCAGACCCATACACATTCCCTGATACACTCACACATGGAATAACTTATCTTAAACCTAAAGATCAAGCAGACACAGCAAACCCAGCTAAATATCGCCCCATAACATGTCTACCAATAATATTCAAAATATTAACTTCAGTAATTACACAGAAATTGAAGAACAAAAAGCCTGTTGCAAAGGAGCACGAGGATGTAAAGAGCAACTGATAATAGATGCAGAGGTGACATACCAAGCTAAAACTAAAGGAAGGTCGCTACACTATGCATACATTGATTACCAAAAAGCTTTTGATAGTGTACCCCACTCATGTTACTACAAACATTGGAAATATACAAAGTAGATCCTAAATTGATACAGTTCCTAAACATAGTGATGAAAAATTGGAAAACCACACGTAATATCCAAACAAATTCAAATAATATCACAACACAGCCAATTCTGATTAAGCATGGTATATACCAAGGAGACTCATTAAGTCCTCTCTGGCTCTGCCTTGCTCTGAACCCACTATCCAACATGCTAAATAATACAAATTATGGATACAATATTACTGGAACATACCAACACAGAATCACACATTTGCTATACATGGATGATCTAAAACTACTGGCAGCAACAAATCAACAACTGAACCAATTACTAAAGATAACAGAAGTATTGAGCAATGATATAAATATGGCTTTTGGAACAGACAGATGTAAGAAAAATAGCATAGTCAAAGGAAAACACACTAAACAAGAAGACTACATATTGCATAACCACAGTGACTGCATAGAAGTGATGGAAAAAACAGTTGCCTATAAATATCCAGAATACAGACAAAAAATAGGAATAGATAATACAAATATTAAAGAAGAACTAAAAGAAAATTATAGACAAAGACTAACAAAAATACTGAAAACACAATTGACAGCAAGAAACAAGACAAAAGCTATAAATACTTATGCTATACCAATATTGACCTACTCATTTGGAGTAGTGAAATGGAGTAACACAGACCTAGAAGCACTCAATGCACTTACACGATCACAATGCCAGAAATGTAGAATACATCACATACATTCAGCAACAGAAAGATTCACATTAAGCAGAAAGGAAGGAGGAAGGGGATTTATCGACATAAAAAACCTACATTATGGACAGGTAGACAATTTAAGAAAATTCTTTCTAGAACGAGCAGAAACTAGCAAAATACACAAAGCAATCACTCATATAAATACATTGGCTACACCACTGCAATTTCATAACCACTTGTACAACCCTTTACATCACATGACATCAACAGATACAAAGAAAGTAAATTGGAAAAAGAAAACACTACATGGCAAGCACCCGTATCATCTAACACAGCCACACATCAATCAAGACGCATCCAACACATGGCTAAGAAAAGGCAATATATACAGTGAGATGGAAGGACTCATGATTGCAATACAGGATCAAACAATGAACACCAGATATTTCAGCAAGCACATTATTAGAGATCCCAATACCACAACAGATAAATGCAGACTTTGCAAACAACAAATAGAAACAGTAGATTACATCACAAGCAGATGTACAATACTAGCAAATACAGAATACACCAGAAGACATGACAATGTAGCAAAAATAATACATCAACAACTTGCCATACAACATAAACCAATAAAACAACACGTTCCCACATACAAGTATGCACCACAAAATATACTAGAGAATGATGAATACAAATTATACTGGAGCAGAACCATTATAACAGATAAAACAACACCACATAACAAACGAGACATCATACTCACCAATAAAAAGAAGAAATTAACACAACTAATCGAAATATCCATACCCAATACAACAAATATACAGAAGAAAACAGGAGAAAAACTGAAAAATACATCCAACTGGCTGAGGAAGTAAAGGACATGTGGCATCAGGATAAAGTTGACATTATACCAATTGTACTATCAACTACAGGAGTCATACCACATGTAATTATTGATACATGTTCAATTACCCAAAAGTTCCTAAATGCAATGTAACATATACCGTACAGTTAAAAGGAAGTGACGCTTGATCAAGGTACATGTCACTTTCCATTTTTAACCAGACTTAATGTCTGAGGAAGTAAAGAAATAATAATAATAAAACAATGTGGCTTCTATCCTCTGTTTGCTTGATTAGAAATCAATATACAAACTGAATTACATTTGCTATATCTCATTTCCATTTTCTTTAGTCATTTCGGGTGAATTTTTTATGTACTTTTGGATAGCGCTTTCTCAGTCGGCATTCTGTACTCACATACTGCTATCAACCACCTTTGGCTATGTACCTGTGCCACAGTATAGAGACACTGAAGTCATTCAGTTGTCAGTCTCCAGAAATAAACGTCCCGTTCTATGCATGCACGTTTCCAGCTTTGAAGATTAGTTTTAACGTAGTCAAATTTACAAAAAAGCAACCGTCTTGTAAGTTTAAGAGATGAATCAGAGTCATAGATAGGAGATACTAAAATAAACAATTTTTTGGAAGTAATGGCAGATCGGGTGATTGAAGCTATTCGACGTACTAAGAATGGAAAGGTATCTGGAGACGACAGTGATTTGATAGAAAGGAATGAAGCTAGTAGAAAGTAACACAAATGAATACTGGAATAGTATGGGCAGAACATCTGTAGTGGAGGGCATTTCCCACAAAACTGGAATAAATATTGTTCTCTGCAGCAATTCTATGTAATGTAAAAGCTGTTCAGTAAACTTATGACCAGTGTTACAGATATTAAAGAAACAAAGAGACAAACCTATTTTACATACAAGAAGAACATTATGAATTACCTTACGGAGACAACTGCACTACATCTTCGCCAAAACACACAATATTATACAAGAAATGCTGCCTTTAATAATGTATTTCCTGCACAAAAGCGTGAGGATATTTATAAAATGACTAATACTGCTACATTGTTATTATTATCATTTGACTGTCCACAGGATCGAATGAACCTGTTTCGATACCGATTGTGTCAACTAAGAAATTTCTTTACGACAAATGTGGAATAATTAAAATAAATTCAATGTTGCATTCTTTGTATTGTCCGGATGACTCATTTTACACATTACCTTTTTCTGCCTCTGTACTAATGTTTTCTTTTATGTTTTGGATTAGAACCATCTTCAGTTGATTTTTAAATTGCTTTTGCTTGTCCTGTCAGAGTCGGCGTTTCCTCCCATGTGGTATTAGGTAGAAAGACACTCTTCTACTTCATTATGCGTTTAATATCAAACGTGATATGAATACAGATATAAAATATATTGCAGGAGTGTTTAACTTACACCACGAATATTCGTTTACTTGATGCGGAACATGGCTACACTTACATACATAAAAGTAAAATGTAGTGTAGCTCTTTAATTTAATAGCTTTTAGAATCTGGAACGAAGAATTTTCAATTGCTTCTTAAGGCTGTTACTTGCTGGGGGAGGCCATGACTCTGTACAATTTTAGTAAGCCGTTAGGATAAAAAAATGTGCGTGTAGTAAGGCGTACTACTTAGATGATTTCGAGAAAGTCAGAATAAAAGTTTCAGTCGTTAGTGTTGTACAGGTACGTCGGGACCCTGAGTACTAGTTGGTGTCGGGCATGTACTTAGCAATCAAGTTCAAAAATCGGTGAATTTCTGGATGGAGTCCCGTTCATGTTTTTTTTTAGTTTATATTTTTTTCAACACTGGTCATATTATTTCATATATATAACATTTGGAAGGTAATATTACGAAAAGACGAGTGTACTTGCTCGTAATTTTTTTGCATTTTCCATGTCATTTGGCTGTTTGCTAATTTTTACTATCATAACAAATATAACTGTCGATAAGCAGTCGACAAAACGCATAAAATTTTCCTGAAAATGTATGTCTGTCGAGATTTCCGACATTACAAGTTGCAGGATGATATTTTTCATACGCACATGAAAAACGTAAATAGAAACGGCATCTGCCACATCAAATGAATACAGCTTCCCCGCATGCACAAGGGATCTTCAGAGCTTCTAAGGAAACACAAAGCTCGTTGTAAATTTCTAAAGATTCTCTTTCTTCCAACAATTTGGATGCAAGCCATGCGTAACTCGAAGTTTTCATAATTATCGGTTCAGAAAACCGGTGGTGTATGATTGAATATATTTTAATAGCATCTTCACGAAACGCAATTTCTCGTTCGTCATCAATCAAATATTAGTAAATTTGAAGGCACTTGGTCATGCTTTTAACTTGCCTGTAGAAATAAAAGTCGTAAATACAATTCTTATGATTACAAAATTTAGCAAACAGACAAGTAACATTGGAAATTTGACCAAAATTCATGCACAGACACGGTTATTTTCGTCACATTATCTTTCAAATGTAATATCCATGAAATGATATGACTACGATAAAAAAAAAATCGAAATGAAAAAAAAAAAGAGCGGCATTCGATCCAGAAATCCATCGATTACATAGCTTGAACGTTAACTGCATCACCAGAACCTCCTCCTACTCAGGGTCGCGATGTGCTTGTACATCAGTGACACGTGATGTTCTTCTGCGATATTTTCGAAATCTTCTAAGTAGTACGCCTTACTACATGCACATTATATTGTTGTAACACTAGAAGTATTCACGACCGTCATCCTAACCTTGGAATTTTTAGTTTTGTACTGTACATGTGTCACTGTACATTCACTGCCCGTGGCCACCCATCTAAATTTCGCATTTAGTAAGACAAAATAGACAATGCGAGTTGTGAGACAGGGTTGTTTACTTAATTTGATAGAAATAATTTTGCAAGGGTGATTGTGACCCTGGAGGCTTTGTGTAACTGTCCTGTCACTGAGTGTGAACTCATTTAAGTGAAAATTGTACGTTGGAATGACATTTTACTAACGGAAGATGCTATACAGGAAGCACTGTTAGAAGAATTCAATCATGAAAGTAACGTAAGTGAATTTCTTCATGAAAGTGATTCTGAAACTGATGCTCCTGCAGCAGGTATGGACACTAGCAAAACTGATCAGTTTGCCGAATCTTCAAACAGCAACGAAGAAAATACTGTCACCCACATTAAGAGTGGTCATTTTTAGAGCATAGCTGTCCCTAATAGCTGACGCCTGCCAGTTGCTGATAACATTCCAGTCCATATTCCAAGAGTTTGGAAATAATCAATGAATGGATTTATGAAAAACTGAGAATGCCTCAAAATATTTGTTTAACACGTACATTTCATTAAAAAAAGTAACATAGTCTTCTAGCTGAAATGCAAATAAAGTCTTTAGATCTGGATCTCTTACAAGTTTCGTAACTAAAATGCTATTATGGTAGATAGTCTCGAATTTTGGATGCATTATTTAGTCTTGAATTTTGGATGCCTTATTTAGTCTCGAATTTTGGATGCATAAAAACTAATACTGATTGAAAGAGTATATAACGGAGGTGAAATAAAATGCGTTTAGTGAGTACACGTCCAATTTTATTATAAAATATTCTGGGAATTACTCCAGAAAATACGAGTAATTTAGAGTCTCTATGACACTCGTGTACAGTTTGTGTGACAGTTTCAGAAGTGTAACGTACTAGGGTACGAAGTTCGAAGGAAAACCGTGATCCGAATGTCACGACTTCCTCTTGTTAGCTTCTCTTGTTAGGTTTTCCGCTAATGTCGGTCACAAAATCACAGTTATGTACCAGGGAACTCATTCTGTACCGGAATATGCCAGGCAGCGTGGCCCGTAAACTGGCAGCCACGAAAGAGACGTACGTAAGTCTTCGTTCTTTTTGAGAAGCACCCGCGAGCGGCTGCTTCTGGGAGCGATACGGCCGCTTCCACAGGCGGAATCTGATTTGCCCGCCGCTAAATAAAGAGACCTTCTCCGGCGCAAACGAGCGCAGAATTGGATTTGGCGCAGGCAGCGGCAGCTGCGTCGCTGCGTCCTGATTTGCAGGTCGGCGGACCGTCTGCTACATCTGTGTCGCACGGCGTCCTATCCTACCCCTGCTATATGGTGACAGGCTGCAGCAATAGGTCGCTTCTCGGACTCGTACTGCGGCAGTATCAGTCTAGCGCTGCCTTATAGGACATAGTACTACATGTTACTCGAGGAACCGAACACACGTTCTCTCTCTACAAGGATGTCACATAATATACATAACTGCCTCTCATTTTAGTTACTGTTATACAGTTTTAGACACTTGAGCGGCCAGCATACCATTCGTCTGAAATGCCTCAATGTCACCGTTCCTTTTGTACACGTAGCAGAATTTACGAAATTTACGTTGATTTCGACAATAGTTCTCCATACAACTCCTACTTTCAACGATATAACGCTCAAAGAGCAACTGACTTTGTTACGATTTTAATAAATACCAGATTCTGGATCTCTCACATTAATACGAATGAAAGGCACGTAACACCTATACTGAAAAGAAAGTAACAAGGTGAAAACTCGGTGACCAAATCCTCGCTCCGAAAATTCTTGCGATTCTTTGGTGAAATACTCTCCGATGATAGCTATCTCCCTAAACCACCTTTCATGCAAGAAATATGATAAAACAAACTTGTGTAACTACAAAGGGACTCCCTTGCGATCAGTTATTTACGGAGTTTTTTTCCTAAGCCTTACTCAACGGACATGAGGCACAAACAAACCATCTAATCAGTGATTATCACGGAGGATGTAGGAAAGACAGATCCAGCGTGCAACAAATTTTCAGTCGCAAAATATCCTACAAATACGCAAAGGCAGATCAATGTTGATCATCTCTGTCGTCCTCAAAAATATTATGTTTCTGTAAAAAGACGTACATTGTTCAGTGTGTTTGAAGTGTTGGGTCTTTACTCAAAAGGAAAATTCACGAAATTGGATCTAAAACAGGAACATAAATCTCATACATAAAAACTCAATACGCAGAAGGAACTTTTCGGTACCTTGGTAGAGCACCTGTAGTAACTCGATTTGACGAAATATCTCAAGTATTCAAATTCAGCTACCATGGGGAAATCATCCAACTTTGAAGATAAAAGGCAATATAAAAACAAAATGTCTACAGAGTGGCCTCAGAAATATAGCGAGATGTACATGTCTGAGACCGCAGTACTAAATCACTACAACACACTAATAAAATTGCAAGTGTTATACGCTTCGGAATCATTAATATTTGAAGACAGATCAGTAATGAATGAATTTCGAAAGCAAGAAAGAAAAGTCAACGGGAACGTATGGGCAAAGCGTGTTTAGTTGGAAAATGGAAGATAAGGAAATGTCAATAATTTGTCAACAAACTGAGAGAACCTCTGAAGCTCTGATGAACAGATTATTGAAATTTTTCTGTCGCATTCTCAGAACTAATGATGACATGCCGGTAAAAAAATTATCTGTCTCACCATTCCTACGTTCAGAACACTCGTCTAGAATTTTCAGTTTACCGGAAACTAAAGAACTTATTCCAATAAAACTTGGACAGATCAACAGAAGAGAAACCTTAAGAAGAGGGTAAGATATTAGGGGAAGTAGAAAGTAAACTCATTAAACAAATAAATTCTATCATACAGCGTAACATTTCATCTCTCAGCAAAGTCTAACTCGACGACCGCACATCGTGTAATCCAGTGTTTCCCAACATTTTTCCCTAACAAAGGACAAGTAGAACTGGTAAAAGCACAGGTTATTACATTATGGAGACAGTCTCTTCAGTCATGTCTCTGAAATTCAGTACTTCTAAGTCAGATTTATAAGTGGAGGGAAAGGGGAAATCAGGGGATGCAATGCCACCATTTTTACGGTTTATGTGTTACCTGCGGTTAGGCATTCATTAATAACGGAGGAGGTATTGAAGAAATCATGATGGAATAGTGATTATAGGTGCTCTCATGTCTAGTGTGTGTAGCTGTTTGTTTGTTTTTCTTTTGTTTATTTTCAATTGCCATCTACATCACGTAGAATCAGGATGACTGGGACTTGTCCTCGTAGCAAAGAAAGTGGATCTTAAAGTGTTATTGGAAATGAGGAAACTAGAAAGAAGTGGAGGGGCGATTGTGGCAGAGCTTGATACTGTGAAACCGTCACGTGTAATAATAACGAAATTATCGACAAATTTGAGAGAGAACTAAGTGTGCGTATACTGAAGAAGGGACGAGGTGGCAGGAAGAAATAAGTGCCAAATGAAAGAGGGATGGACATAGTGGTACAAGCTTTCACAAGGTCCTGATGTCTATGCGTGGTATGATGGGCAACGTGTAAGTTGAATGGAACCATCCGTCACCACAGCTATGTGTGTTCTGGGCAAGAGATAATCCGTTTGTGGCGGAAGAACGAGCTGTTAATCTTTATTGGTTATCTGTGTGGTGAAGTGCGTCTGTCAGAGGACTCGTAGGACTATTCTCTTTGAAGGAACAGTGACACATGTAAAATACTTTACCATGTCGCAGGAATGAACTGTAAAGAAGCTGCTCACAAACTGTACCAAAGTGGAGATTGTTTTTAACAAGACAATGCACTGCCACATTACCATCTCCAATTCCTGGATGATACATTTCTTAAAGATTTTAAAGAGATGGGACCCGGATAAACAGAAACTACCAGAGATTGTTCAGAGCTTAGGGACCGATTGACAAGAACAGACGGAAGGAATACAGTAACAGAAAAATGGGTAGCTTCGAGAGAGGAAGTAATGAAGGCAGCATAGGATCAAGGAGGTAAAAAGTTGAGGGCTAGTATTAGCCTTGGCTAACACGAGAGATATTGAATTTAACTGATGAAAGGGAAAAATATAAAAATGTCATAAATGAAGCAGGCGAAAAGCAACGCAAACTTCTAAAAAGTGAAGTCAACAGGAGGTGCAATGTGGCTAAGCAGCAATGGCTGGAAGAAAAATGTAAGGATGTAGAAACGTATATTACTACAGAAAAGATAGATGCTGCCTAGAGGAAAATTAAAGAAACCTTTGAGGAAAAGAGAACCACATGTATGAATATCAGGAGCTCATATGGGAAACCAGTCACCAGTAAACAAATGAAAGCTGAAAGGAGGAAGGACTATACAGAGCGTCTATACTAGAAAGATGTAATTGAGGGCAATATTATGGAGCGGCATAGGACGTAGATGAAGATGAGAAGAGAGAGACGATATTGCGTGAAGAATCTGACAAAGCACTGAGAGACTTATGTGGAAACAAGGCACTCGGAGTAGACAACTTTCGGTTGGAGCCCTACTGATAGACTTGAGAGAGCCAGCCATGAGAAAACTCTTCTATCTGGTGAGCAAGAAGTATGTGACAGGGGAAATACCCTCAGATTTCTACAATTAGTTCAATTCAAAAGGAGGTAGGAGCTGACAGGTGTGAGTTTAATAAGTCATGGTTGCAAAATACTAAAATGATTCCTATACGAAAGAACGGTAAAACTGGTAGAAGCCAACCTCGGGGAAGATCAGTTTGGATTCTGGCGGAATGTAGGAACATGTGAAGCAATATTGACCCTACGACGTCTCATCGGAAATAGGTTAAGGAAAGGCAAGCCTACCTTTATAGCGTTTGTAGACTTAGAAAAAGATTTTGACTTTGTTGACTGGAATACTCTTTTTCAAATTGTAAAGGCGGCAGGGGTAAAATAAAGGGAGCAAACAATTTATGATTTGTACAGAGACCAGATGGCAGTTATAAGGCTCGAGGAGCACGAAAGGGAAGCAGTGGTTGAGAAGGTAGTGAGACAGAGTTGTAGCCTACCCCGATATTGTTCAGTCTGTGTATTGAGCAAGCAGTAAAGGAAAGAAAAGAATAATTTGGTGTAGGAATTTGAGTCCAGGGAAAAGAAATAAAAACTTTGAGGTTTGCTGATGGCATTGCAATTCTGTCAGAGACAGCAAAGGACTTGGAAGAGCACACGCGTCTTGACAAGAGGACGTAAGATGAACATCAACAAAAGCAAAACATGGATAACGAAATGTAGTAGAATTAAATCAGGTGACACTGAGGGAATTACATCAGAAAATGAGACACTTAAGTAGTAGGTGAGTTTTGCTATTTGGGAAACAAATTAACTGACGATGGTGGAAGTAGAGAGGATATCAAATGTAGACTGGCAATGGCAAGAAAAGCATTTCTGAAGAAGAGAAATTTGTGTAACAACATGTACAGATTTAAGTGTCAGTATGTTCTTTGTGAAAGTATTTGCATGGATTGTAGCCATGTATGGAAGTGAAACATGGATGATAAACAGTTAAGACAAGAATAAAAGCATTTGAAATGTGGTGCTACAGAAGGATGATGAGAAACTTCTGCAGTGTAGTCGAAAGTACCTGTCAAAAACTGACATCTCACCTATTTTCAAGGTTGTTTCGAGTACACTGAGAAGCCCTTACGCGTTCTCCATACAGTACCGATCTCTCCCCATGCGATGCCCATACTTTTACAGCCCTGAAAAACACGTTTTTGTCCGTTGATTTGCTTCGCTTGAAGAGCTGCACGGCTGGGTAATCATGGGTGCAATCGTGGTTACGTCCGCATATATTTTTCCCTGAAGGCACTGACCGTCCCATCTCACCGATGGAAATTGTATGTGTTACCTACCTTTTTACATCCGTCTCGTTTGCTTTCAACTGCACATTATGTACTCCTTTAGCTACTAGCTGATTTGTGCCGGTGATCACCTGCAGTACCATGTTTCCTTATCCCTCAACGTTCCACTCACGAATAATCCTCCGGAAGGGCTACAATTTACCACTACAGGCTGTTTCAAGAAAAACATACGTATTACAAAGTATTATTTTGTCCAAACTATCGATCGCTACCCCTCGACTCGGCTTTTGGAGAAACGAATACATAGTCTAGTTTATATTAATAGCCGCTAGATGTCAGTTGTCTTCTGTTTTGCTTGGTAACCGTCATATGTTTCAAATGGCTACTCTGCAGCAGAAATCATTTTGTGTTCTCGAATTTGCGAGGTGTAATTCCGTGATTACAGTGCCAAAACGTTCAGGTTGTGGTACCAAATTGATATCCGAATGCGTGGAACATTCGCAGATGGTATCGACAGTTTCTAGATGCAGGATGTGTATGTAATAGAAAGAGTCCTGACCGCCCTCGTGCTCCTGAAGAAAATTTTGCACCAATTCAAACTCCTTTCCAACGCAGTCCTTCAAAATCAACTCGTCTTTCCAGTCGGGAGTTCCACCTGCCTACAGCATCAATTTTGCTTGGTTTGAGACGTTGGTTGTTTATGAATCCGTACAAGTTATAGATGTTATAAACTCTGCGTCCTGATGACTAACGCAAACGTGTGGCATTTTGTAACGAGATTCTTGATGCTGTTGACGATGATAACAGTTTCGCAAAACGTATCGTATTCAGTGATGAACCGACTTTACATGTTAGTGGTCAGGTAAACAAACACAATGTTTGAATTTGGGGCCTATAGAACCCTAATGCACTTATTGAACATGTACAAGATTCGCCCAAAGCCAATGTGTTTTGAGCGATATACCGACCATGTGTTTATGGGCCACTCTTCTTTGATCGAAACACGATTAACGGTCAGCAGTATCTCGCTATGTTACAAATCTGGTTGTTTACGAACCTGCACAAAGACAAATCCATTTTCAACAAGACGGGGCACCCCCTCACTGGAGTTGCCAAGTGCGTGAATAACTGAATGAAACTCTACCAAAGAATGAAATAAATAGGAAGCACAGCGAAGTTAAGACGAAATGGCTCCATGAAAAATGTGAAGAAATCGGAAAGGAAATGATTGTCGGAAGGATAGACTCAGCATGCAGGAAGGTCAAGAAAAATGGTTCAAATGGCTCTGAGCACTATGGGACTCAACTGCTGTGGTCATAAGTCCCCTAGAACTTAGAACTACTTTAAACCTAACTAACCTAAGGACAGCACACAACACCCAGCCATCACGAGGCAGAGAAAATCCCTGACCCCGCCGGGAATCGAACCCGGGAACCCGGGCGTGGGAAGCGAGAACGCTACCGCACGACCACGAGATGCGGGCCAAAAGAACCTTCGGTGACATTAAAAGCAAGAGTTCAATGGTAATTCAACTGTCAAATGCAGAGGACTGTGGATAGGTGGAAAGAATACACTGAAAGCCTAAATGAGGGTGAAGATTTGTGTGATGCGATAAAACAAGAAACAGGAGTCGTTTTAGAAGAGATAGGGGACCCAGTATTAGTATCAGAATTTAAAACATCTTTGAAGGACTTAAGATCAAATAAGGTGGAAGGGATGGATAACATTCCATCAGAATTTCTAAAATCATAGGGGGAAGAGAATCGAAGCATTTGAGGAGGAGGAGGAGGATATTAGTGTTTAACGTCCCGTCGACAACGAGGTCATTAGAGACGGAGTGCAAGCTCGGGTGAGGGAAGGATGGGGAAGGTAATCGGCCGTGCCCTTTCAAAGGAACTATCCCGGCATTTGCCTGAAGCGATTTAGGGAAATCACGGAAAACCTAAATCAGGATGGCCGGAGACGGGATTGAACCGTCGTCCTCCCGAATGCGAGTCCAATGTGCTAACCACTGCGCCACCTCGCTCGGTTGAAGCATTTGAGACGTCCTACTAGAGACGATGTGTGGTGCTCTTAAGAAATGAGAGAATGACTTCCATGGTACTAGAGCGAAGTGAAGAGGGCAAAACTGTAGAGGTGACAGAGATTGGAATACATCGAGCAATAATTGAGGACCTAGGTTGCAAGTGCTACTTTGAGATGAAGAGGTTGTCACAGGAGAGGAATCGTGGTGCGCCGCATCAAACCAGTCAGAAGACTGTTGACACAAAAATAAGTTCTCTTCTATTATTAGTTTTTATGAGGGCCAGTGCTGCACTTGAGACAGTCAAGTTCATGTTGACATCTGTTCAGCTGTTTCTTGCCCATTGTTGTTGTTGTTGTGGTCTTCAGTCCTGAGACTGGTTTGATGCAGCTCTCCATGCTACTCTATCCTGTGCAAGCTTTTTCATCTCCCAGTACCTACTGCAACCTACATCCTTCTGAATCTGCTTAGTGTATTCATCTCTTGGTCTCCCCCTACGATTTTTACCCTCCACGCTGCCCTCCAATACTAAATTGGTGATCCCTTGATGCCTCAGAACATGTCCTACCAACCGATCCCTTCTTCTGGTCAAGTTGTGCCACAAACTTCTCTTCTCCCCAATCCTATTCAATACTTCCTCATTAGTTATGTGATCTACCCATCTAATCTTCAGCATTCTTCTGTAGCACCACATTTCGAAAGCTTCTATTCTCTTCTTGTCCAAACTATTTATCGTCCATGTTTCACTTCCATACATGGCTACACTCCATACGAATACTTTCAGAAATGACTTCCTGACACTTAAATCAATACTGGATGTTAACAAATTTCTCTTCTTCAGAAACGCTTTCCTTGCCATTGCCAGCCTACATTTTATATCCTCTCTACTTCTACCATCATCAGTTATTTTGCTCCCCAAATAGCAAAACTCCTTTACTACTTTAAGTGCCTCATTTCCTAATCTAATTCCCTCAGCATCACCCGACTTAATTAGACTACATTCCATTATCCTTGTTTTGCTTTTGTTGATGTTCATCTTATATCCTCCTTTGAAGACACTGTCCATTCCATTCAACTGCTCTTCCAAGTCCTTTGCTGTCTCTGACAGAATTACAATGTCATCGGCGAACCTCAAAGTTTTTATTTCTTCTCCATGAATTTTAATACCTACTCCGAATTTTTCTTTTGTTTCCTTTACTGCTTGCTCAATATACAGATTGAACAACATCGGGGAGAGGCTACAACCCTGTCTTACTCCCTTCCCAACCACTGCTTCCCTTTCATGTCCCTCGACTCTTATAACTGCCATCTGGTTTCTGTACAAATTGTAAATAGCCTTTCGCTCCCTGTATTTTACCCCTGCCACCTTTAGAATTTGAAAGAGAGTATTCCAGTCAACATTGTCAAAAGCTTTCTCTAAGTCTACAAATGCTAGAAACGTAGGTTTGCCTTTCCTTAATCTTTCTTCTAAGATAAGTCGTAAGGTCAGTATTGCCTCACGTGTTCCAGTGTTTCTACGGAATCCAAACTGATCTTCCCCGAGGTTGGCTTCTACTAGTTTTTCCATTCGTCTGTAAAGAATTCGTGTTAGTATTTTGCAGCTGTGACTTATTAAGCTGATAGTTCGGTAATTTTCACATCTGTCAACACCTGCTTTCTTTGGGATTGGAATTATTATATTCTTCTTGAAGTCTGAGGGTATTTCGCCTGTTTCGTACATCTTGCTCACCAGATGGTAGAGTTTTGTCAGGACTGGCTCTCCCAAGGCCGTCAGTAGTTCCAATGGAATATTGTCTACTCCGGGGGCCTTGTTTCGACTCAGGTCTTTCAGTGCTCTGTCAAACTCTTCACGCAGTATCGTATCTCCCATTTCATCTTCATCTACATCCTCTTCCATTTCCATAATATTGTCCTCAAGTACATCGCCCTTGTATAGACCCTCTATATACTCCTTCCACCTTTCTGCTTTCCCTTCTTTGCTTAGAACTGGGTTTCCATCTGAGCTCTTAATATTCATACAAGTCGTTCTCTTATCTCCAAAGGTCTCTTTAATTTTCCTGTAGGCGGTATCTATCTTACCCCTAGTGAGATAGGCCTCTACATCCTTACATTTGTCCTCTAGCCATCCCTGCTTAGCCATTTTGCACTTCCTGTCGATCTCATTTTTGAGACGTTTGTATTCCTTTTTGCCTGTTTCACTTACTGCATTTTTATATTTTCTCCTTTCATCAATTAAATTCAATATTTCTTCTGTTACCCAAGGATTTCTACTAGCCCTCATCTTTTTACCTACTTGATCCTCTGCTGCCTTCACTACTTCATCCCTCAAAGCTACCCATTCTTCTTCTACTGTATTTATTTCCCCCATTCCTGCCAATTGCTCCCTTATGCTCTCCCTGAATCTCTGTACAACCTCTGGTTCTTTTAGTTTATCCAGGTCCCATCTCCTTAAATTTCCACCTTTTTGCAGTTTCTTCAGTTTTAATCTACAGGTCATAACCAATAGATTGTGGTCAGAGTCCACATCTGCCCCTGGAAATGTCTTACAATTTAAAACCTGGTTCCTAAATCTCTGTCTTACCATTATATAATCTATCTGATACCTTTTAGTATCTCCAGGCTTCTTCCATGTATACAATCTTCTTTCATGATTCTTAAACCAAGTGTTAGTTATGATTATGTTGTGCTCTGTGCAAAATTCTACCAGGCGGCTTCCTCTTTCATTTCTGTCCCCCAATCCATATTCACCTACTATGTTTCCTTCTCTCCCTTTTCCTACACTCGAATTCCAGTCACCCATGCCCATAAGATGTACATAAAACGTGGAATGACAGCTGTTCTTTCTTAATGATTTTCTGTGTTGTGGGTTTAGTATTATTGTTGCTGCTTGCTTTTCCAATTCAACAGAAGGAAAGATAAAAAAGTGTATCACTCAAGGCTGAACCCTTCCAGAAACAAATTGACTGGTAAGCAACTGTGGACAGAAGAGTTTCTGCATCAAATTAAGTTTACAACAATTTAAATATACATGCACCAACGAATGAGAAAAACAGAAATCAGAAAGCTCATACAGAAATTCTTGGCAAAATATGTCAAATATTGTAGATCACATTCTATGGAGGAACGCATTAGTACTACGTGGAGACTTTGATGCCGAAATTGGCAAAGAATCTCAGTGCAAATAAGTCATTATTACTACTTGGAGACTTTGATGCCGAAAATGGCAAAGAGTGTCAGTGCAAATATTCTGGGAATGTCAGTGCAGGTTCATAGCAGGAAAATTCCCTGCAGTTGAAACACCTCATGCAAACAGAGAAAGAATCATAAGTTTGTACACCAGCATAATATAATACTAAAATCGACATTCGTCAAAGACACTTCCTAGAAACCAAACTACATGGATACTGGCAAAAGCTGTTTGTGGTTAAAAATGTGTAGATGATATTGCTACAAGGAAACACTACATGGATACTGGCAAAAGCTGTTTGTGGTTAAAAATGTGTAGATGACATTGCTACAAGGAAACACTCTGCGGTGGAGGTACACTATACAAAAGTTACTTAAGGGTGCCGGTTTACGTTCAGACTACAACCCATCACTAAATTCTAGTTTATATGAGTATTTTGAAAATAGTACAAATACCAATCCAAAGATTTAGAAATACAGAAGTTATCTGTAGATGATATCAAAATACTTTTGGAAAGAAGAATTCCCAAATGCTTCGAGCAATAAATATTCAGGCAGCAGAAGAAACTATTGCTCTTAAAAATAAAAGGAAATGTGCTTCATGAAAACAAGATTGTGATGAGTTAGTTATAAGGAATATCTGGAAGGCATGTGAGAACGATAACAAGTGAAATTTTGTAGAAACGAGGCAGTTATGTTTCAAAGGTCTCCGAAAGATCGAGCACAATATGAGAAAGATCAGTTAACGTCAATTGAATGGTACTTTAAGCAAAACAACACTATACACTTTTATAAACCCTCAAAAATACATAAATACATACACACCTCCAGGTTTATAGGTTATAGATCCAGAAACACAGAATACTGTATATAATAACGAGAACGAAGAATATTTGTGGACTACTTCAAAGAACTCCACAGCTACAGTTCGCTAAAAGAACAGTTTAATTTGATAATATAATCCAAGTACAGCCAGACTCAAATTAATCAATAATAGAGGAGGTCAGTGAAACCATAAAACAAAAGTAACAAAACATCAGGAGAAGAGGCTATAGTTGCTGAATTACAGAAACATTCTAATGACAACATTACGATTTGCAAACAGAAATCATTAATAAAATTTTTACAACATATAGTTCACTTCCAAAACAGAAATTGGCCTTAATACTTTCCTTACATAAAAATGAAAGGTACTCTAATCAGATTCTAACTACTATCAAGGGAGCTCCTTTTTGCCAGTGACGTGTAATATAAGGTCCATGGCACACTGCAAGAGACCAGAGGAAATACTTAACAAACAACTACAGGAATATCAAGCAGGGTTTAGGAAGGAAAGGTCCTATGCAGAGAAAATACTTAATCTAAAGAACATAATAGCAAGGACGAAAACTTGAAATACGTGCTAAAATCTATAGATTTTGAAAATGTTTACGACAAAAATGATAGAAATGCATTAATCAGTATTATAAACGAATCTGGACGCTATAATAAAATAACAAAAGTACCTACTGTAATTTTTATAAATACAACACTCTACAAACATTCTGAAATAAATTCAGGAGCAGGACAATGAGATGTTTGTTTACTTTTCTTTTCAACTGCGCATTAGAGAAGTTAGTGACAGACTATATGTCTATACTTTGAGTTACTAAATCACAGGTTAGAGCTAAAAAATTAACTGCAGAACTACAGAAACAAGAAGACACAATTGGACCAAAAATATTGTTTGATCAAATAAAGTTCATGACATATTTCAGCGTCACTCCCCAAAGTCTTAAAATTCATAAATAAAATATTAAAAAACCAAACTTTGTTAAATACATAGGAGAATGGAAAGTAAGCATTTCAAAAGAGATCATATCAATAGAAAATAGAGTACAAAAAATGAAATGGGCATTCAGATAACTATGTATGCAACAACGCGGCTAATTATCATGGCGGCTGCAGTGTAACACGTGTTAAGTTCGGCTCGCGAAATTTAGTTGATTTCGAAGGTGTTCTCGCAGGTGGTGCTGTCTATTACAAGTGGAAATCGTGTAAACAACAGTGTTCTCTGCAGTAGTGCTATTTTTTTTCTGTGCTCCGCCAATATCTTCGAGAAAATGGTAAACAGAAGAGTGAACAGCAGCGCGTCCAGCAGCGGGGAAGCCGCAGGTGCGGCGGGTCTGCTCTTGGCGGAAGGTGCGGCCGCGGCTCCCAGTATAGCGGAGCTGGTCCGCTCTGAGATAAACGCTGCGCTTCGCGATAAAAACAATCTCGATCTGATAGCAGGCACTATATCAGATACTGTAACGGCAGCAGTATTGGCCAAAATGCGTTTAACTGTTAAGGCCAATACTGCCGAAATTACAGCACTAAAAAAGTCGGTGTCTGAATACGAGAAAATGACACGAGAGTTAGAAGTGAAACTATCTGCCGCAACAGACGAGCTAGAACAGTACCAAAGGCGAAATAGTCTACGACTGTTTGGAGTAGCAGAAAATAAGGAAGATGACACAGACAACCTGCTTATAGAGGTTGCGCGTGAAAAATTAGGTGTTGAAGTGACCAAGGCAGACATTGACAGGAGCCATCGGGTGGGACGAAAACTACCAGGTGCTACCAAACCTCGTCCAATAATAATTAAATTTCTCTCGTACCGGAAAAGGGCAGAGATCTTTACCCAGAAGAAGAAGTTAGCAAGGACAGGGCTTACAATAAGGGAAGATCTGACACACGAACGGCTAAAGATTTTAAACAGTGCCATATCCCATTTCGGTCTTGAGAATGTGTGGACTCAGGATGGCAGAGTAATCATTAAGACAGCAGCTGGAAAGAAGACAGTAACAAACATGACAGAACTGAATAGTATTAAGTGAAGCTACTTGAGCCAAAAGTGCAAACTTAACTACATTTACAAATTGTAACTGTTTTAACTTTTCAATTATACCCATATCTGTACCTTCAACTAATTGTTTTTGTAACTATATTAACTTTTCACTATTTTTTTGTGTCTGTAGCTCTAATCATTACTTAATTTTAGTTACTGCTAATTCTTTTTCATTTTCTCAGTTTATTCTCTTCCATTCTCTCCTTTAGTTCATTAATCACCCATCTCTTCGGTTTAAATTGTTCATAACAAAAATCACCATCAGTATCACTTTAGCAAATTTCAATCTAATTGTGGCTTCCTACGATAATCACTACGAGTATCACTTTAGTAAATTTCAATTTAATTCTAGCTTCCTACGACAATCTATTAATTATTAAGCTTACTCCTCTCTGCTGGCAGCATCGGCCTCTTAAATCACTCCCCTTTCCCTTATTTCCACCCTAACCTGTTTCAAATACGCTAATTACATTTCTCCTCTTACGACATAGGATACACAGTGATACACGGCATTCACTATTATTGGTCATATTCTCCTTGCACCGAATACCACTAATCCATTTTCTATACTCCTGCAACCTCAGGAAATCTCTTGCAGTCGCCTTTCTTTCGGCACTCGCGGAGTCACAAACAGGGCGCGCAAAATCGCGGACACCCCTGTGTTATGTCACTTGGCGGAAGCACCGGCCAGTGTCCCTCGCGGCAGGTAGTGCCTAACAAAGGGACAAACCAGTCTGCCACCCTATTCCAGGCTGCTCAGCGGAACGCGTCAGAGCTTTTAGCAGCTCACTGCAACATCCAGTCTTTACCTGCACATTACGAAGTACTTAGCCTCCTCTTCAACCAACTAAACTACCATGTAATCCTCTTATACGAAACGTGGTTGAAACCACACATATCCTCTGCATCTATTCATCTCCCAGGGTGCACATTTCTTAGGGCAGACAGATCAAAAAAGCGAGGTGGCGAGGTCGGCGCATATATACGAACACATCTCAAAGCGAAAGTCTTATGTACGTCAAATCCTGCTGAAGAAAAAGAGGTTGAATTCATGTTCATTGAAATAAATATACAAAGTCAGAAATTCTTGACTGGCGTCGTGTACAAGCCGCCAAAAATAAACTCAATGAGTTCCTTCCAGTCGCAATTACATTCACTCCAGTGTCAATACGAACGTGTCATCGTAATGGGTGACTTGAACGTAGACCTGCTAAGAGACACTCCCTCCGCAATAAACCTAAGAAGATTGTTTAGTTGCAATAGCATGTACATTCATCCATTACAACCTACACACCATACGGCACACAGTCATACTCTTATAGACGTAATCGCAACGAAACAGACTGACAAAGTAAGAGATGTTGGTCAAACATCGGCCCCTGGCTTCTCAGCACATGATGTAATATTCCTGGCCTACTCTGTGCAGCCCCCAAGGATCAAATCGCGTTACATAACTTGTAAGAACATGAAACGTATTGACCTTGACGCTCTAACAGCCGATTGCTCAGAAATCTCATGGCATCAAATAATCAGAGAACCTACAATCGACGGCAAAATTAATGAACTTGGTGATAAACTCACTGCCCTCTATGACAAACATGCACCTGCGCGCACAATCCATGTAAGAAAATCTCCTGCTCCATGGCTGACAGCTGAATTACGTCAAATGATGATCAAATGATGACTAATAGGGATGCTGTCCACAGGCGTTTCAAGGCAGATCCGAAACCCGAGCGTTTCGAAGAATACAGAAAGCTACGGAACAGAGTGAAACAATGCATTCGCAATGCTACAATCAGGCACGCTCGCTCCCTTGCATGCAGCGATATGACGCCCACGACTCTATGGAAGAATCTCCGTAGCTTGGGGGTCGGAAAGGCAAAATCGGAAACTATTTTTCATGTGTCAGCTAACGAATTAAATGAATTCTTCTCTGTACCTCTGAATACCAGCACGGCTGATAATTACCGTCCACAAGAATCCCCAAACAGGATAACTAACAACGATAGCTTCCATCTAAAACATGAAACAACAAATACGGCAAGAAAAGCAATAATGAGAATCTCTTCTGATGCAATAGGCAACGACAGTATCGGTATAACCATGATTAATAATGTTGCCGATATCTTAGTACCTGTCTTAACTGACATATTTAATTTTTCCCTCGTGAACGGAATATACCCCACTGCATGGAAAAGAAGCATAATTCGACCCATCCTTAAGATCGAAAACCCGCAACTGCCTAGTGATTACCGACCAATTAGCATACTACCTGCTGTTTCCAAAGCACTCGAATATATTGTTCGTGACCAAATCACTGAACACTTGCATGAATTCAGCCTATATGACAAATTTCAATCCGGTTTCCGCAAACATCACAGCACAAACACTGCTCTAATTAAAGTGACAGATGACCTGAAATGTGCCATCGACGATCGAAAGGCAACAATATTGACACTACTGGACTTCAGCAAAGCTTTTGACACTGTTAACTTTGACATATTGCTCAGAAAAATGCAACAGCTTAATTTCTCTGATAGTGCAATGAGATGGTTTGAAAGTTACTTAAAAGACAGACAGTAATGTGTTGTCTGCGTAAATGAAAAATCTTCCTGGAAACATGTTTCCTCGGGAGTGCCACAAGGATCAGTCTTAGGACCACTTTTGTTTTGTTTATATGTCAACGATATTTCGTCGGTTCTGTCCTCCTGTAAATATCATTTCTATGCCGACGACCTCCAGCTCTACCTAAGCGTCAGAGCTGAAGACGTAAACACTGCAATCGCTCAGATGAATGATGATCTGTCTTCGGTAGTGACATGGGCGAAAAGCCTGGGGCTTAAACTAAATGCAAAAAAGACGCAAATAACCTTAATAGCTCATCAGAAATTAATAAGTTCAGATTTCCGCGAACGGCTACCTCCTATTCTGCTCGACGGTACTCCAATACCATATCAGAAAACAGTGAAGAACTAGGATGTAACTTTGAATGAGCATCTCAACTGGGCGGAGAATACAGTCGCAGTGTGCCGAAAGACGTCTGCTTGTCTCTATGCTCTCAAAAAGTTTCGGAACATATTTCCACAGGACTTGAAACGCCACCTCGTGCAAGCACTCGTTCTACCGAACCTCCACTATTGTGATGTGATTCGACAAGGCACGAGTAGTGAAAACAAATGACGGCTAGAGCTAACCATGAATGCCTGTGTGCGTTACACCTGCAACATTCGCCGATATGATCATGTTAGTGCTTCATACTCCGAGCTAAAGTGGCTGCGGCCGGACAAATTGCGTGACTACCACACTCTATGTCTACTTCACAGACTCCTCGTCGCGCAAGCACCCCAGTACCTTGCTTCAGAGATTAAAAACCTGTCATGCCATCATAATCGAAACACGAGGTCACTCTTATTTGGTATCCTAACTGTGCCCACTCACAAAACAAAAACTTTTGCAAACTCCTTCTCAGTTGCTGCTGTCCGCCTCTGGAACAAACTGCCCTTACCTTGCGCAAAATTCAATCTCCTGTTGCTTTTAAGAAGAAGTTGAAGCATTTCCTACTATCATCCTCATAAAGTTCTCCACAAAATTAATGTACCAGGCCAATCCTCTCACCTGTCAAATAGCAAAGCTAGCGTCTCCTATCTTGCTCCTGAGATGCCTTCCCCTTCATATATCTCTATTAGCCACGCAATCTTCTTTCCCTTTATATTTCCTTAATTATGTTTCATCATGTTTCTCTATTCTTCTCCTCCCTTCACCATGAGTCTCCCTCATACTCCCTGCTGCCAGCACTCCTATCTAAAATTTGTCTCTTCAATAATGTCTAATTATATCAGTACTTATGATCTACGAATATAAACTCTATATGTATGTATTTTTCCAGATGTACCTTTCTAATTGTTTATTTCACTTTTTGTACTAGATGTAGTCTAACATGCCTACTAAAACGCATGAATGTAAAATAAGTAGAATGCCTGGTTAGATGTAAGAGAGGGCCTGATGGCCCTAATCTTGCTAGGTTAAATAAATAAATAAATAAATAAATAAAAGTAAGATACTATCAAACAGTGGGAAAACCTGAAACACTGTGTGCAGCAGAAACACTTAAACTGACAAGATTTGGGATCTTGAAAAACTGGACAAAGTTGAAACAATAATTCTAATGATAATAAAAGAACGTAAAGGAAATAGTAACACTGGTTAAAAATTAAGATGAAACAGAGAGTTCTATTTGAAAACGGAAAAACTAACAGATATAATGAGGAAAAGAAGATTGCAATTTTATGGACACGTATACCAAATAAATAATAACGGACTAACCTAGCAATTCCTAAACTTACTAAACAGCTGCAAACAGAAACCTACATGGTTCGCTGAAATTAACAAAGACATCGAAAACTCTGTAATTCGAATGGGCACAATCGATAACACAATACACTTCTGTGAGTATCACGAAGGAAAGGATTTCAGAAAAAAAGTAGTCGTCAGATGTAAGATAATGGACCCTGGAAGAAAAGAAATGACGCTCTCAATGGGTGAAGGAAGTTGGGGAGCTGCGAAAATTAAACATGAAGAAGGAAAACGAAAATTGATTTATCACACCCTTGGAAGTGTTATTCGAATAAATTAATATAAATAATTATAAAACTGATTAATAAATCGTTAGACAGGATGGAGTTCAAGTAACCATGTTATTAATCAGTATTAATAAACTCAGTCAGACTTAATAAAATGTGATTCACAAACTGAAGCAGCTGACAATTGCACACGGATTATATGACCACAAGTTATGAGATGGCTTAGACTATCATGTAAATTGAAGCACATATACAAATGTAAACATAAAATATTTACAAAACCGACTAAAAATATGACGAACATAGTCGGGAAACGACTATACAAGTAAGAAATAGCGTGTAGAAAGTACATTAATAAGCAGGAAAAAGATAAACTGGAACTGTTCTACATCAGAACAAAAAATACGCTACATCCCTTACTGCGTGCTGTATTGGTAGATATTAAGCTTCCATCTTAAGCAGAACGCACGAATGCTAATGAAGATACCAAAGTTAATCTTCAATACTAATTAATGAAAATATTCACAGTAATCACTATTTGAATACATATTGCAGTAAAGAGCCAAAGAAACTCGTACACCTGCCTAATATCGTATAGGGTCCCGGCGAGCATGCATAAGTGCTGCAACACGACTTGGCATTCACTCTACTTATGTCTGAAGTAGTGCTCGAGGCAATTGACACCATGAATCCTGCAGGGCTGTCCATCAATCCGTTAAGAGTGCAAGGCGGTGGAGATCTCTTCCGAACACCACGTTGCAAGGCATCCCTGATATGCTCAATATTGTTCACGTCTGGCTAGTGTGGTGGCCAGTGGAAGTGTTTAAAGTGAGTAGAATGTTCCTGGAGCCATCCTGTAGCAATTCCGGACGAGTGTGCTGTCACATTGTCCTGTTCGAGCTGTCCAAGCACTTCGGAAGGCACAATGGACATGAATGGATGCAGGTGATCAGACAGAATGCTTACGTACGTGTCACCTGCCGGAGTCGTATCTAGACGTATCAGGAGTCCCATATCACTCCAACTGCACACGCCCCACACCATTACAGAGCCTCCACCAGCTTGAATAGTACTCTCTAACATGCAGGGTCCATGGATTCATGAGGTTGTCTCCATACCCGTGCACGGCCATCGGTTCGATACAATTTGAAAGAAGACTCGTCCGACCAGGCAACATGATTCAAGCCAACAACAGTTTAATGTCGGTGTTGACAGGCCCACACGAGGTGTAAAGGTTTGTGTCGTGGAGCGATCAAAAGTACACGAGTGGTACTTCGGCCTCGAAAGCCCATATCGATGATGTTCCGTTGAATGGTTAGCACGCTAACACTTGTTGATAGCCCAGCAACTTGAGGAATGGTTGCACTTCTGTCACGTTGAACGATTCTCTTCAGTCATGTTGGTCCCGTTCTCGCAGGATCTTTTTCCGGCCACAGCGATGTCGGAGATTTGATGTTTTACTGGATTCCTGATATTCACGGTACACTCGTAAATGGTCGTACGAGTGAATCCCCATTTCATCACTACATTGGAGATGCTGTGTCCCATCGCTGGTGCGCCGACTATAACGCGACATTTAAACTCCCTTAAATTTGCCATTGTAGCATCAGTAATCGATCTAACAACTGCGTCAGACGCGGTGTCGCCTTATACAGGCGTTGCCCACGGTAGCTCCGTACTCTGCCTGTTTATATTATCTCTGTATTTGAATACGCATGCCCATACCAATTTTTTTGGCGCTTCAATGTAAAACAAAACATTTAAACAAGCGAGAACTAGGACAGGTATATTCTCTGGATAACTTACCAACTATTGCAATTGCTTTAGCCACAACACTAGATGATTCATGAACGACTTTTTGTGAACATACTTTTTCTCTTAATTACCACTGTACAACCTATGTGCCGAGGCGGATAACACGCGTAAAATCCACGTTGGTTTACGACGTAACGCATTCTCATTCGACCTGTGAAGCATCCATACTGAGACGATGTGGGAAAGTCGATATCTTTCGACGCTAGTAAGCGCTGACTGCTGACGACGCCAGATGGAGGGGATAGTGCAGTGCTACGACGCAGTCGGTACCTCGACGCGGGTCATTGTTAAAGCCGCCGTAGTGGGTCGAAAGGCGGAGAACCATTAGAACTATCAGACAATGCCTCCAGTTGCGGCGTACCTCCGTGATGACGTAGTTGCAGGGACATTTCTCTACTATGTTACACATCTTACCGAGTGTCTAGCATAAACAAAAGAAAACGGACAAATGACATGAGCAGTAGTTCAGACAGGAAAATACAATTATTCGCATAATTCACACGTGTCGCTCCTTCGCTTGTACAACACTTTTCTCGTGGGAGATTAAAACCGCATATCGCAACGAAACTCCAACTTGCGACCTGTGTCTCTCGCTAGCAACTCCTCTGCTGTGAGTACGCGTCATTAGATCTGTTTGGGCAGGTCAGTCAGCAGAGGTCTTGCCTGAGAATGTCAACGATTCTATGTTCGTGTCTCAGTCCGGTACACAGTTTTGACCGCGAGTAAGCTTCATATCAGACTCACTCTGCTGCAGAGTGAAAAATTCAACCTGGTTTCAGTATGTTCACACACACACACACACACATACACACACACACACACACACACACACACACACACAGATACTCATATAAATTGCAATGTCGGATCAGTCACTTTCTGTAAGGAGAAAACAAAGCACAAACAAAACTGTCCTTTCTATATGCAGAAGAAAATGTACAGTGAAACACAAATACAGATTCATGGGACTGTTTGGTTACATGAGAAACTTCGCAGGTGACTTCAGATAGTCTTTTTTGTGGCAGAGTTCAACATTCTCTTCGTTCGGTAATCCATAACATTTTCTTGAACTGATGTGCTGCACTTCAATGGAATTACGGTGCATAATCATTTTTATTCTAAAGGAGCCAACGTAGTAGTTATTAAATCTCTTATTTTCATCTTTTACCCAATGAGATGTCCTATGACACTTGATGAGAATCCAATAATTCACTACATGTATTAAAGGATTTATATGTATCTGAGGTTTCACTAATTTATCATGTTTCTACTTGCAAGTAAGAGCTTTCTTATTCATGTGGTCTCGTACTTGCAATATTTCAACACTTGAGAATGCAGTTCTCTGTGGGTAGGTCACATACTGCTCCAAAATACTGAATGGCTTCTTATGGCACAAATCTGTATGTGGCAGTTCACTTATGATATCATAACTTAAACTGAAACTTCCTGGCAGATTGTGCGCACACTCCGCTGCAAAGTGGAAAATCTGATTCTGGAAACATCCCCCAGGCTCTGGCTAAGCAGTATTCTTTCTTTCAGGAGTGCTAGTTCGGCAAGTTTCCCAAGAGAGCTTCTGTAAAGTTTGGAAGGTAGGAGATGAGATACTGGCAAAAGTACAGCTGTGAGGACCGTGCGTGAGTCGTGCTTCGGTAGCTCTGATGGTAGAGCACTTGCCCGCGAAAGGCGAGTTCGAGTCTTGGTCGGGCACACAGTTTTAATCTGCCCGGAAGTTTAATATCAGCACACACTCCGCTGCAGAGTGAAACTGCATTCTGATAATTTAAACTGTTAATCACTCATTCGAAGTCTTGAATTTTATTTCCCACAGTAGGCAGGAAATAATCTGCCAAGCTCTCCACAAATCGCTGTATTTGATTAGAAGATTGATAACAAGTGGAAAGTAAAACTTGATTTTTGGTGTGATTCTCCATCAAGTTCTCCCATAATTTCCATCTCAACTGTGAGCTGTTGTCGTTGAGGACGCATTCTGGTTTGAACACATTCAGCAAATAAATATCCTCTTACTTCTTGGGAATTATGTGTCTGTTAGGTTTACGCAAAGGATAAAAACAAACATATCTCGAAAAAAAGTTCGAGTTCTACCATTATATGTTTAAAATTGTGGGTAGATCTTGAAAACTGTCCATAAAGGTCGATTTGAGGCATCTGGTCAGTTTCGTCAGCTATTATATTATTCAGATGTACTTTACGCTGCCGAGCGGAAACCTTTGCCTTCTGAGACAAGTGACGTGATTTTAATATCACATGAGCTCTTTTTGCCATTTTATTACGTATACAATACTGTTGCAGTTTCCTATTACGTTTATGGTTCAAATGGCTCTGAGCACTATGGGACTTAACATCTATGGTCATCAGTCCCCTAGAACTTAGAACTACTTACACCTAACTAACCTAAGGACATCACACAACACCCAGTCATCACGAGGCAGGGAAAATCCCTGACCCCGCCGAGAATCGAACCCTGGAACCCGGGCGCGGGAAGCGAGAACGCTACCGCACGACGACGAGCTGCGGACTATTACGTTTACTTGGGTCAAAATATCCGTAACTATCGTGAACATATTTAACCAGATCATCTACTGTATGGTAAGGCATACGTAATCTTCAGTAGCGTAGAATTAGTGACTGTTCGTATAAAGTGTTATGTTGTGTAAATAATACTGATTAATCATTGCTGCACAGAGATGAATTCATCTGGATTGTCTAAGTTTCAAGTTGCTTTAATGTTTTATTGCATGTTCTTCTGCCAAAATATTGCGTAGCGGTTTCTCGATAAACGTCTCGGTCGGAACGTCCTTGATGAAAGAAATGTCAATATCTCTGTAGTGAAAAGAGCAATTTGACGTTTGCCGTTTTTTCCTACCTACGTGGATAGGATTACGATAGTTGCTAAATGATTACTCAATGATTACTGGTTACAGCATTCTTTTAATTTCGCGATCCACAGCTTCATGATGGAATGGGGTAAGTCTTGTTTCTAAGTGGTTCATGATTCTTAGCGTGTAATTTGTGTCTCCGCCTTCTCATTACTCTGGCTTCTCAGAAAACGCCATACACACAAATTTAAAAAAAGGTTTTGCATCACCCTGGTTCCCAGAACTCTTGAAGATAGACGTTGACTGTGGATATTGTATCACAGACACAGTCCCTTTGACTGTTCAGAGATGACACTAAACCAGCCGAAAAATGTAAACAATTATTCATGAGCCTATTAGACGCAGGGGGTCCGACAGTTAATCGGTTCCAGTCATACCGCCAGGAAGGCGGAACACGGTTCGTATTGTCTGTAGTTCAGCCACGCCTAGACGGTCAATTCCGTCTTTCGATCGCATCCGCATTGTTACTTTCTGCCAGGAAGGGCTTTCAATTAGGGAAGTGTCCAGCAGTCTCTGAGTGAACCAAAGTGATGTTGGTCCGACGTGGAGGAGATACAGAGAGACAGGAACTGTCCATGACATGCCTTGCTCAGGTCGCTCAAGGGCTACTACTGCAGTGGATGACCGCTACCTACGGATTATGGCTCGAAGGAGCCCTGACAGCAACGCCACCATGTTGAATAATGCTTTTCGTGCCTCCACAGGACGTCGTGTTACGACTCAAACTGCGCAGTAGGCTGCATGATGCGAAACTTCACTCCCGACGTCCATGACGAGGTCCATCTTTACAACCACACCATGCAGCGCGGTACAGTTCGCCCGCCAACATGCCGAATAGGCCGCTCAGGATTAGCATCACGTTCCCTTCTCCAATGAGTGTCGCATATGTCTTCAACCAGACAATCGTCGGAGACGTGTTTGTAGGTAAACCAGTCAGGCTGAACTCCTTGGACACACTGTCCAGCGAGTGCAGTAAAGTGGAGGTTCCCTGCTGTTTTGGGGTGGCATTATGTTGGGCCAACGTATGCCGCTGGTGGTCATGGAAGGCACCGTAATGGCTGTACGATACGTGAATGGCATCCTTCGACCGATAGTGCAACCATATCAGCAGCATATTGGCGAGGCATTCCTCTTCCTGGACGACAATACGCGCCCCCATCGCGCACATCTTGTTAATGAGTTCCTTCAAGATAACGGCATCGCTCGACTAGAGTGGCCAGCAACTTCCCCAGACATGAACCCTATCGAATATGATTGGTATAGATTGAGAAGGGAGGTTTACGGACGACGTGACCCACCAAACACTCTGAGGGATCTACACCGTTGAGGAGGGGGACATTCTGGACCAACAGTGCCGTGATGAACTTGCGGATAGTATGCCACGTCGAATAGAGGGATGCATCAATGCAAGAGGACGTGCTACTACGTATCAGAGGTACCGGCGTGTACAGAAATCTGGACCACCACATCTGAAGGTCTCGCTGTACGGTTGTACAATACGCAATTTGTGGTTTACATGAGCAATAAAAACGGCGGAAATGATGTTTATGTTGATCTCTATTCCGATTTTCTGTACTGACTCTGGATCTCTGGAATCCGAGATGACACAAAACTTTTTTTGATATGTGTAGTTGGATTTTAATACTTAAATTATTCATTGATTTTGTCCTGCTGAATCAGGATATTCCCGAATTTGGCCACAGATTTTACATAGATCGTAGTTAGACATTGTTTCCGTCAATGCACTGATGTGCTAAGAGAGATTATTAAGCTTAAACTTCATTATCTTGGACATCAACATATTTTAATTTACGATCAGAATGCCTGGCTGCATCATTTAAACTACACTATCGTCTTATCCTATTTTGAACAGTTAATATACTTCTTGTAAAATCCAGCCTACACTCTTATTCAATAATCCAGTCACTCCCAATCAAGAAATCAACAGCCAAAAATGGGTTTTCAGTACGATGTGTTCAAATTCTTTGCCTTAAGCGGAAAACTTCAAAAATGTCAGCTCATAACTTGGTTTACCTTATTTCTAAACGCCGTAATAGTACCTCTATGTGATTCGTGATATATTTAAAACTCACGGAAGTTTTGACTACAAACTAAACAGTGTTCGGATAGTGAACTGGCTTCAAACGGCTCTGAGCACTATGGGACTTAACGTCTGAGGTCATCAGTCCCCTAGAACTTAGAACTACTTAAACCTAACTAACCTAAGGACATCACACACACCCATGCCCGAGGCAGGATTTGAACCTGCGACCGTAGCGGTAGCGCGGTTCCAGACTGTATCGCCTAGAACGCTATTTACTGAAAATACTGGAAAGGTCGTTATGCAGCGTAATTTGTGGTATAATTTGTCCTAAACTGCTGTCTCTTGATAGCTAATGTCCTAAACACATTCCAAATTTTATGACATATCTGGTTTCACCCGTAATTAGTTCGCATTCCCTCGATTGATTTTGTCCCATGCCGTGGTCGTTATCATATGAGATAGCAGTGACAGTAAAATGTGAATGATTGTGTGGCTTCGTTGTTCCTAATCGGGACTTATTCGAAACTAAACTCAGTTTTCCTGGTAATGATGTCCTTGCATTTGTTGATCATAATTAAATCTTTCAGATCAACTACAGCATTTTTGCCGTCATACTGTGGGCGATACTGATCCACACATCATCTGTGTTGGTTATTCACATACTGATTATGAATGTACCTAGGTAGAATATAATAGTACGATGCAAACATCCAGAGCGCCTTACCTCATTAAACTGTTTCTGGCCTCATTCAGTGGGCTGACAAATTCGCTAGAAAATCATAACCTTTATTCACCCACTCTGTACAACTTATGACTCCGATGAGTAGCTGACCTCAGACTAGGCAGTAAGAGGACTTAGATATACAAAAGGTATACTGCATTCCCTATAGGTTTAATGCCAGCAAAATTATGAGCTCACCAGCACCACCCATAACCTATAATGAATTGCTGAAATTACATTGTCTCAAACAACATCGACATCTAGATCAGTGCTGCTACAACCATCGCGTGGCTGGGGGTAACTTGTGCATCAATGTCATTTCGCAGTATGCACATGTTTCTACATCTGCATCTACATCCATACTCCGCAAGCCACCTGACGGTGTGTGGCGGAGGGTACCCTGAATACCTCTATCGGTTCTCCTTTCTATTCCAGTCTCGTGTTGTTAGTATGTGTGGGCTCTAATCTCTCTGATTTTATCCTCATGGACTCTTCGCGAGATATACGTAGGAGGGAGCAATATCGACTCCTCGGTGAAGGTATGTTCTCGAAACTTTAACAAAAGCCCGTACCGAGCGACTGAGCGTCTCTCATGCAGAGTCTTCAACTGGAGTTTATCTGTCATCTCCGTAACGCTTTCGCGATTACTAAATGATCCTGTAACGAAGCGCGCTGCTCTCCGTTGGATCTTCTCTATCTCTTCTATCAACCCTATCTGGTGCGGATCCCACACTGCTGAGCAGTATTCAAGCAGTGGGCGAACAAGTGTACTGTAACCTACCTTGATCTCCTTAGTGTTTTATTTAGTTATTCGAATAATATGTCTTGGAAAAGCTGCCAGGGCTGAACTTGCTGGAACGAAATTTTGTAAATGACGACCTTGATGCAATGATATCACTTTCATACAATGGTTCCAGGCAAAATTCCTCCTATCTATCTTCTCCAAAGCTAGATGTGTCTATTATGCCATCCCAAATTTATCCCTCATTATTTACAGTTGTGAGTGATAAGTGGAATTTCTCAAAAATTAAATCTTTTCAGCTGTTTACGCATGCTAGTTTAAATGATTATGAAACAGACTGACTTATATACATTAACCTTAAACAACTAAATATCTCGAAAAATACACATTGCATAAAATAATATTCCAGATGAAAATTTAATATTTTCGAAGCGGAGATATGTCTGTGCTAAAATTGCCTACCTCTTAAAATCTGCCCCTCAACTTTTTATTTTCAAACGAGAACAAGCTATTTTTATTGAAGATTCGGGATCTACGTCAAAAATTACCTACCATTTGTCTGAAACCTTTTTCATTCGTTGCAAATGGCGCTGTGGTTGGCGCGAGGATTCCGGCAATTGGGCGGAACAACATTCTGAAATAGGCCACCCTGATGGTGAGATTGGAGGGATCTCTGTGAAATCAAGCCTCCATACGCTGCGGATACTCACAGAAATCAATCCCGAGAGGAAAAGAAAACTACATTACGTTAAATGAAGCTTATTTGTCAGAATTTTAAATGTATAAACTTAAGAGTTTTATTGTACACTCAAATTTGTAAAACTAAATTAAATTTGTACAACAATATCAGCTGTTGAGGGTGAGGAAGGTTACAGTTGCATCGAAAATATGAAGTAGAATTAACTCAGCCGGTTCTTAAGTTCTTACAGCGCCATCTACCACGACCAGGGGAAATTTATTTGGCAAATCCTAAGTATTTTCTGGTGTGGGTGTCCCATTTGAAAATAAAAAATAGACCCCACTATGGCTAGCCGGGGAAGGGGGGGGGCTGTTAGCTGCTGCCCAGTTTTAGCAAAGGCGGATTTACCCTTTGAAAATATTAACCTTCCATCTGGAACTTTTTTTTCGTGCTATGTCTATTTTTCGAGACGCAAAGTGTGCCAAGTTAAAGCAAGCACCATATATATTCCTTCTTGTCCTGGTCATCACCTCAATATAATTTGCAGTTTTTCAGATATAACGCTGGCAACAATCAAAGGCAACCGTTTTAGATAAAACGTTAAAGACACAAAGCGTCATTAAAACTGAGCAGCAATTGCGTCAAAATTAATGTTGTAAGGGGTTGCACATTCTAATTAGGAATTAAATTGAGGGTCTGTAATTGAAGTAATTAATTTCAGTTTTATAAATTTATATTTTAATGTGTCGATTTTGAACGCTGTCCTCGGAAAACCATATACCGTTAAAAGCTTCGCTGAATCCCTTTAATCGCGGTATGAAATGAAATTCTTTTGCTGCGATGACAATACATACGCGTTTCATGTATTTTCAAACGCTGTGATTTTTTTTTCGGCGTGAATGTCCAATAACGGAGGAGTACTTTGTCAATGGCTCTTGTAAAAATACAAATCCTTTAATCAGTTTCATTTGAGCCTCTCCTATAGAATAGGATTATTCTGTAAGCCGATTGTGCTGCGTGTGAATATTGTCGCTTTGGTTCGTTCGCCAAATTTTGTGCTTCCAATCTCCACCATATTTAATTTAATTTATTTATACGTGATTTTTTATCTTCGACAATGAATGCAGTTTAAACGGTATCGTTGTTTCATATGCTTTGATGTTCCACAACCAGAAAACAGTTTCACGTAAACGCACATAATTAATTATAAAGATATAAAGAAAATATGCTATTTATTTCCTTTCGGCATAACTATCTGTTTGCACGTAAATGGTATACAGGGAAAACATTAATAAAATCGACAAACTCCTGGGACGTATTCCTGACGGGAAATGGAAGAATAAAGGTCCTATTAACGTGTGTCGGGAAATGGACGGTCTGCGTGCAACGACGACAAATCGTCCCCGAACACAGTACAGAGGTGCATCGCACCAACGTCACAACATGTCTTCGAAGTGGCCTCAATGGGATGCAATGCACATGTTCACACGTCCATCATGGATTGCCGAAATCTTTCGCGCATTCCAACCTCTCTCCGAGTAACATCACAGGTGTTGTGAATACGCTGTTGAAAGGTCTCCACATCAGGAATTCGTTCAGCATACACAACCCTTTCCAGATGCTCCCAGCGGTAAAAAATCCAGAGTGTTCACGGTCGGTGACCTGGTAGGCCATCCTACACGGCCACCGCGTCCTATCCAGGATCCGGAGATAATGTTACAGAAGCCGCGACGAACTCTAATGCGGAAGTGGGGTGGTGCTCCGTCGCGCAGAAACAGTATAACCTGTCCTTTAGCCAATGGCACATTATAAAGAAGCCCAGGCAAGGTATTCAGAAGGAAGTTAAGGTACGTTTTTGGACGCGTTGTGGAACCGGTCCACGTACGTGGTCGCCAAGAATCCCTGCCCACACGTTGATGCTAAACCGATGCTGATGAGACGGCTCAACTATTCCCCTAAGATTGTCCGTAGCCGAGAGCTGACGATTATGCAGACTGACGATGCCAATTGTGGTAAAGGGCGTAACCTGTTTCACGTTACTAGTCATTTCTATTCCTGTTCCACATGCAAATAGACGGAGGAAAAACAGACTGTCTATATGCCTCCCTAATTTCTCGTATCTTAGTGATCCTTAGGTGCAATGTACGTTGGCGATATTAGAATCGTTCGACAATCAGATTCAAATGCCGGTTCTCTAAATTTTCTCAATAGCGTTTCTCGAAAAGAACGTCACCCTCCGTCCAGGGATTCCCATCTGAATTCCCGAAGCATTTCCGTAACACTTACGTGTAGTTCGATACTACCGGTAACAAATCTAGGAGCCCACCACTGAACTGCTTCTATGTTCTTTTTCAATCCGACCAAGTACGGATCCCAAACACTCGAGCAGTACTCAACAACAGTTCGCACCAGCGTCCTATACGCGGTCTCCTTTATATGTGAACCTCTCTTTCCTAAAATTCTCCCAATAAACCGAAATATACCATTCGCCTTCTCCGCCACAGTTCTCACTTTCTCGTTCCATTCCATATGGCCTTCCAACGTATTTAAACGACTTGACTGAGTCAAGCAGGCCACTAGTAATACTGTGTCCGAATATTAAAGGTTTGATCTTCCTATTCATCGGCATTAACTTAGGTTTTTTCACTTTTATGGCTAACTGCCACTCATCACTCCAGACGAAAATTTTGTCTAAGTCAGTTTGTAACTTCCTAGAGTCAAACAACTTCGACTCCTTACCGTACCCCACGGCACCATCAGCAGACAACCGCAGGTTGCTACCAAATCATTTATGTATATAGGGAACAATAGGAGTTCTATCACACTTCCTAGGGGTACTCATGATGATACGTTTGTATCTGAATAACACACGCCCGAAGACAACATACTGGGTTCTATCATTTAAGATGTCCTCGAGACACTCACATATCGATCTCCTCGTACCTTCGCTAACAACCTACAATGGCTCACCGTGTCAAATGCTTCCTGGAAACTGGAAATATTGAATCTGCCTGTTGCCCTTCGTGCATAGTTCGCAGTATATCACGTGAGAAAAGGGCAAGCTCAGTTTCGCACGAGCGATGCTCTGTAATTCTATACTTCGTCGGTAAAGTGAACTGGCTACAGAAATCCCATAATTGTGAAGGTCTGGTGCAAAAACCATCTACAAAATCCTCCCCGTGCAGAGAAATCAGCTGCTGACAACCCTAGCATTCGTTGCAGGTATTAGGGCTAGTGGCGGTTATCATGCAGTATACACACTATCGTACACTGACTTACATCACGTTGGCGGTCCACGTCCCTGGAGCTGGAACTACTGTTCATCTGAATATCCTGTAGAATCCAATCCTCTAAATCTGGTGTGAGCGCAGTCCGCCACCTTCCTCTAAGTTCGTTTGAAACGATCCACGATCACAAGTGCGGCCAAGAAAGGACTACAAATGTTGCCCGATGTTGTTGGTGCCTGTGATGGTACCTGTTTTGTTGCCTCTCACCGTTTCCATCTGCCTGACCGTACACAAACACCGTCTCTCTTTGTTCCCGACATGAATATCGGATCATTCTACTGCTTACAGTATGCTGCGTCAATCGCAAAACCTGCAACACGCAAGGGGCACGCTGCATGTGGCAGAAGAGCTTTCATTCGTCAGCGCCATCTACCGTGGCAATGCTGCATTTCCGCACACATGTCCACGCAATCTTTTTTCCTCCATTTCCAGTCAGAACCCGTCCCTACAGTTTCTCGGTTTTATTAATGTTTTCGCTGCATATGTTTTATACCAAATAAAATTTAGCACCCACTTTACTTATACGCTAGATCTCTCACTCCAAAAAATCTGGAAAGAAAGCGACACATGTCAGTTGTGTAGCCTGCAATTTACGTACTATTAGAAGAGCGCTTGACATGCAGGAGTAAGCGCGGGAGTGTATAACACATTGTGAGTACCATTCCTTATTCTTAACGCTAAGCTATTTCGAAAACATATTACCACTGACCCCCAGAGTTCGGAAGAAAAATGATTTTCCTACAATTCTCCACATAGGTTTCTATCACACTCTGATACACATATTACAAGTACATGGTACAACTAAAAATGTAAATGTGGAATAGGGCTTTATTATTTACTATGACAGAATACTGTAGTGACGAATTTCGGTCTTACATTTTGAAGACTGTAAAAGATACACTGAAATATATCACTGTCTAGGACACGACAGAATTTGTTTTTCCTAATCACTTTCTATCTAATACGTACATTATCTGCAGATCCAATGCGCAGAAACTGGTGCAGTCGTAAACGGAAATTGAAGTTACATGCATACAAGAAAACATCTTTCTATCTTTCTTTGAAAACGCCTTTTCGGGATATTGTGCACGAAAATGGTCTCTGTGTCAGATTTAAAATGCAGAGATCGTACAGACGTTTACTTTGTTAAATAACGCCCATTGTTCCCTAATAAATTATTTGTTAAATAATGTTCTTGTTGCTTTTTTCTGACGGGAAATTTTCTTTTGTCTATCTGATGACTGTAAAGTGTTTTTGTGGCCACTATCCATTGTTACATGCAATGTTTAAAGTAGTGTCAAGAGACTAATGAATATTGATCATTGTTACTTATCAACTTTTATATATCTTAGATCTCGCAAGTGTCGATTTACTTGTTGCAATTGAAGTTCGAAAGCCTGAATTTAATATGGATTGAAAAAACGGAATATTTTATGGGGCCTACGTTTTATGTACACTGAAATGGTCCTGTATAGCTCCCAATGTGTATTATTCATTACTCAAACATTAATGACTATTTGTTTCTTGAAAGCACTTCTCTCTCTCTTTCCCTAACACACACACACACACACACACACACACACACACAAACCTAAATTCTTCTATGGGTTAGAAGACGTTGTCAAATAGATATGATTTCATTTTTAGTGTTTCAGATAATTTGACAATCCATTAGGTTCTGAATACAACTGGGTAATAAAGATTCTTTCAGTTGCCATCGTCTCCCTTTTTGCGGTCTTCAGTTTTTCATTAAATATTGCAGTGTATTACTGTATTGTGTCTTACATTGCGCTACTCTCACGTTACGTCAAGATTGTAAGAACCTTATGAGAGCTGTATAGACGCACATGTATTAATATAAACGTGTCATTTTAATGTTTACTTACCACATCTACAAGAAAAGAAAGGCTATTTTTAATCTTATATACATTTTATTTGCGTTTGAGTTTCAGTACAAACTGTCACATAGAATGCGGTGTTATTGTTCTTTGAGCGCCACTTTGATGGCAGCTGATTAATTTGCCTGGTTGCCGGTGACTGCGTCGCCACATTGTGCAACTACACATGACATTGGTATGTACTATAGATTTGTGCTGTAGATTTGACATTGTATTGATGTTTTAAAATATTTGGTATGTATCACACACGTACAGTATACTACTGTATTTGAACCCTATTAATTGTGAGCACTTATCGTTTTGCAATCTAATGAAATAACGTTGATCCCATGGTGACTTCTTTTTCTTACGAAAATATTTTTGGAATATGTGCAAAGAACTGCACGTCCTATGTTTATACCTTTCTTCTCATGACAGATCCGATGATGACAGTAACGGCACAATCAACATCAAAAATAGTAAAGCCTGAAAAATTTTTTGGGTTTGTGAAAGGTTTTCATATCTGACTACCTCACTCCCCCCTGTACCAGTCTAGAGCCTCGTCCACAGCAGAATAATGAAAGATCATTTCTGTGTAAGTGTTGTTTTCAATGCGTAATGGTAAAAATCGCCTCATGTCCAAATTAGTTTTGCTTCTCTCAGTAACTTGTAGGTAATGATCCTAAGCACTTTTGCTTTTAACACAGGAAGTATGTGTTAGTGAGAGACAGTTTCTTACCAGAACACTTTAAATTTAGATCTATGTTGCTCCTGACATACTATTGTTCCAGTACTTGCTTTATTGTCCTTCTGTTTCGTGTCGTGTTTGCAAAACAGATTTTGTGACTACGTAAAGCCATACACAGTAGTTAATTTCGTTAATGAACAGTATAATAACTTGGTACCTCTTTCCCTAATTATGATGACGACTCTTTTATTCATTTATGTAATTACAGTCTACTTTAAAACCACCATCTCAAATTAAATGTAAAGAACGTGTTTTTTTAGGTCCTTCGTCATTTTTGTGTTTATAACATGTTTAACGTCAATGTTGTTGACAAAGGTTTCGCAACTGAAGAACTGTTTCTCTGTAATCTTATCCTGTGTTGGATTCCCTGATGGCAGGGTAAGCCTGCCAACCATTCAGAGAATGAGACTGCTTAAACGCAGTGGCATAGTGGGTCTTCGGTAATGGCATTCATTTGGAATGGCTGATAAATTAATTTTCTTTATAAGGGACTTCTTCTCGGGGCTGCCATCTGTCATTGGGACTGTCTAACATGTAGCTCAGAGATCTGGATCAAGTTTTATAAGAACATTCTATAATGAAACTAAAGACACAAGGATTTCGGTGTTTTGCTAGACACTTCTTAGTTTTAGAAAAAATCGACGCCAAAGTCATCACGGAAAATAGTAGTTTCAACGCTAAACAACCGCAGATCGTCTAGAAACAAAAATTTTTTTAATAAACCATTATCGGGTTAAATAATGAATAACGTTTTTTTGTTTTCATGCTGTAGCTTGGTTTCTCATCATTCAGTACGTCTAGCAAAGCGAGGTCGGTGTTCGAGCGGCCAGCGCATTACGTTAGCAAACAACTGGTATGTATCTGATGCATCGTCGTGGCTTTCCTTTCTTACGGTATTTTTTCGGTATATCTGATAATATTTAGTTGATAGGAATACATTTATTTCCTTTTTATCTAAAACATCGGGAGGTGGGGTTAATAATCAAATAAGTTCATGTAATTAATCGGCAGTTGTCTTTATCGCGTTGAATGGCCCCACTAGTTTATGATGCTGAACCGACCTGCACCGTGAAAGTGATAACACCGAAATGTGCGTCTGTGTATCAACGGAGTGACGTTTACTCTTTCCAAAAGGTAAGGAATTTCATGACAGACCTTAAAATCATGCGATCACGGCAGAGCTGGGATATAATAGACAGGGCGGGTGCTACCAAAATTCATGTGTTACTCGATAACCAGTAAAAAAAAAAAAAAAAAATCTGAGGTCATCAGTCCCCTAGAACTTAGAACTACTTAAACGTAACTAACCTAAGGACATCACACACATCCGATCGCGCAGTTCCAGACTGAAGCGCCTAGAACCGCTCGGCCACCACGGATGGCGATTACCAGTACACACCTGTCTCTCAAAATATGTGTTTACACTGAAGAGCTAAAGAAAATAGTGCATCTGCCTAATATCGTGTAAGTTTCCCGCTAGCACGCGTAAGTGCTGCAACAAGACGTGGCATGGACTTGACTAATGTCTGAAGTAGTGTTGGAGGGAACTGACGCAATGAATCCTTTATGGCTGTCCATAAATCCTTAAGATTACGGGGAGCTGTAGATCGCTTCTGAACAGCACGTTGCAAGGAATCCCAGACATGCTCAATAATGTTCATGTCTGGGGATTTTGGTGGCCAGTGGAAGCGTTTAAACTCAGAAGAGTCGAACCACTCTGTAGCAATTCTCGACGTCTGGGGTGTCGCAGTGTCCTGTTGGAATTGCCAAAGTCCGTCGGAATGCACAATGGCAATGAGTGGATGCAGGTGGTCAGACAGGATGTTTACGTACGTGTCACCTGTCAGAGTCGTATCTAGACGTATCAGCGATCCCATATCACTCCAACAGTCCAAGACACACACCATTACAGAGAATCCATTAGCTCGAACAGCCCCCCCCCCCCGAAATGCAAGGTGCATGGATTCATGAGGTTGTCTCCATATCCGTACACGTCCATCCGCTCGATACAATTTGAAACGGGCCTCGTCCAACCAGGCAACATGTTTTCAGTCATCAGCAGCCCAATTTCTGTGTTGATGAGCCCAGGTGAGGCGTAAAGCATTGTGCTGTGCAGTCATCAAGGGTAAACGAGTTACTTCGGCTCCGAAAGCCCATATTGATGATATTTCGTTCGCACGCTCACACTTGTTGATGCCCTAGCATTGAAATCTGCAGCAATTTGAAGAAGGGTTGCACTTGAGTCACGTTGAACGATTCTCTTCAGTCGTCGTTGGTCCCGTTCTTGCAGGATCTTCCTCTGGCCGCAGCGAATTCGGAGATTTGTTGTTTTGCCGGATTCCTGATATTCACGGTACACTCGTGAAATGGTCGTACGGGAAAATTCCCACTTTATCACTACCTAGGAGATACTGTGCCCCATCGATCGCACGCCGACTCACCACGTTCTACCTCGTTTAAACTTTGATAACCTACCATTGTAGCAGCAGTAACCGCCAGACACTTGTTGTCTTATATAGGCGTTGCTGACCGCAGTGCCGTATCCTGCGTGTTTTCATATGTATGTGTTCAAATATGCCTGCTTAAACCACTTCCTTTGGCGCTTCAGTGTGTATGCTTGGTACAGATCTGTTTTAAACTACGAGAATCAGTCATGTTTTGTTAATTTTATCCGTTTCTGTCAGTGTTTCTTCAGTGACTGTGTTACTTAAGTAAAATAAAGAACGATCGCCTTCAATCACAATCGAGATTTTATTTCACTGCACAATGCATATCGAGCTCTGGGGTCTTATTTTCAGATGGTTTTTCAGAGTACATTGACGATTTTTCCAGGTTTAGTTTAATTCTTGTCCTGGTAAGATTACAATGGTGTATCACCATTATAATGGTATATTACCATTTTAACCTTACTGAGACCAGAGTTAACTTAAAGTTTGGAGAGTAATCAATGTTGACCGCCAAAGCACCCGAAAATCAGCTCCCAGGGATCGACATGTATCGTGCGGTGAAGTAAAACCACGATTGTGACGGAAGGAGATCTTTTTTACTTTACGAAAGTTATGTTTCCTATGAACGATGTATTCCAAAACAATGCAGTGCAGGGAGATTTCGTTCGTGTGCTCTACATGGTGCGAGACGTAATAATGTTTTGCCTGTTTCTATTATTAAGTTTCACGGCACTGATTGCGAAAGCGCTCACCAACAGACGATTAGTAAAGATTACGCAATAATATATACTTTAGGTGTAATTTTGTTGTGTATCACGATGAAAATAAGTGTCAATTCGTGGAGATTATACTAATTTGATGACTTATTGATCAAACCACCGAATATTTTAATTAAAAAAAGTAAGGCAAAATTTTCCGATTACCAAAATACTATCGGATACAACGAAAGAATATCAACTGAAAATATACTACTACCGAGAGTCGAACACGGACCAAGTGTTCGGTATTCTGCGGCCTTGACCACTTTTCATTTTTTCCTATTTCGTTCGTCATCGTTTTCGGCATTTGGTCTTGGCCGACGGCACATAATACGCCTTCAAGTATACAGTTGAATACTTCACCTTTTTTTTCTATTAGTAAAGAGAGCAGCCAGCCATCAGACTTAGCACTGAGCTACCGTGCCGACACTCCTCGAGAGCCAAGGTCACTCTGGTAGACATACTCAACGATGGCTACCCAGGCTAAAGCTAGATAAGAGAAGTGTATTATTGACATGAACATTATTAACTTCGGACCCCATATCGTGTTAATAGGAAATGTTTGTTTATAGACGATCTTTAGATATGTAGCAATGAAATTACGATTTTCGATCATCAGCTTCGAGCTCGATTTTATCAAACACTAGGAAGTGCCTAGCAAAAAGACTTCGGAACTTGATCACAATCGGTAACCCACATGTCAGAGTCCCTGCTTGTAAGAGCACTGATGTCGGACCGCCCGTTCACTTTTTCCATCGGACGGCAGCTCCCAGGAACGCACGGCCGCTGCTCCGGGGTAATTGCGCGGGCAGCCAACGTCCTGAAGAGACTGCAGTCGACAGCGCGGGTTTTAGGCGCGTCACGTGACGTGACAGCGCCTCGACGCCGGACGCTAATTGGACGCTGCACCGTCACGGGGGCGGCAGTGGCGGAGGCGGCGGCAGAGGTGGAGGCGGCTATTAGCCTGGGCGAGGCCGCAAGGCGGCGCTGTGGTGGCGGGATGCGTGCGGGGGCGGAATCAATATCCCGGGGCGAAGGCTTAGCGGCTTCACGCGGGAGGATTTCCAAATCTGGTAAAAACACAAGAAAGAGCGAACAGATGTGTCACAATTGGTAAGCGTGAGTTTCTTGTTCTCCTTAGACTTTTACCACTAGAGGTTTCTCGTCTTCTCGGTTACTCCAATCTACATCTACATCTACATGGACACTCTGCAAATCACATTTAAGTGCCTGGCAGAGGGTTCATCGAACCACCTTCACAATTCTCTGTTATTACAATCTCGAATTGCGCGCGAGAAGTATGAGCACACATATCTTTCCGTACGAGCTCTAATTTCCCTTAATTTGCCTTGGTGATCGTTCCTCCCTATGTAAGTCGGTGTCAACAAAATATTTTCGCATTCGGAGGAGAAAGTTGGAATTTCGTCAGAAGATTCCGTCGCAACTAAAAAGGCCTTTCTTTTAATGATGTCCATCCCAAATCCTGTATCATTTCTATGGCACTCTGCCATATTTCGCGCTAATACAAAACGTGCTGCCTTTCTTTTAACTTTTTCGATGTACTCAGTCAGTCCTATCTGGTAAGGATCCCACATCGCGCAACAGTATTCTGAAACAGGACGGACAAGCGTGGTGTAGGCAGTCTCCTTAGTAGATCTACTACATTTTCTAAGTGTCCTGCCAATGAAACGCAGTCTTTGGTTAGCTTTACCCTCAACATTTTCTACGCGTTCCTTCCGATTTAAGTTGCTGGTAATTGTAGTTCCTGGGTGACTTAACCCATACACGGAATTCCCGTTTATGTCCTACAGTTTCACGACGTTTGCAGTAGAAATGTTAGACTAAAAAGGCTGAATTCAGTACAGTTTACTCAAGTATAACACTATATCATGTATCATTTAAATATTACGTTTCGAACACTTAGAAGCAGAATTATGAGGAACATATCTCCAGTTACGGATGTATCTGTTTCCTCTCTGTTCGTTCGCAACCTCACAGCAATCACATCTGGCAGCTGCCAGCCCAGGGCTGTCTCAGCGTTTCTTCATTGAAACCGCAAAAAAACTCTGTAGGAGATAATCTGCATACGCGTGAAGTACGAGCCAGCAAAAGGTGTTTAAAACATGCGTGTGTTTGGCTTTTGAAGAGGTACGCTTACTCAATGTAAAAGAGGTTTAGTGCACTGGTATAACACTGTCGTTTCCGTCTGAGGAAATTATGTCGTAAATGAATGTAGCAGCGGTCGTGCTGCGCAATGGAACGGCTCGGGTACGCAGTAATCCCACAGGGAGTTTGTGGTATCTGTGGCCAAGAGACACGCCCCAGCGATGAGCTTCGGTAAGGGCCACCCAACCGTACGGCTGCGGTAGCCGGCGTAAGCAGTCGTTTGATGCGGGAGGATATGCGAGCCCGATTACCGGAGCAGAAGCTGCCTGATGATGACGGGCGACTAGCAGCCGAGACGTTGGGAGTATTTTATACCAAGACGAGGGAAAACACAACCAGAAATATTTCGTACAATAAGGTCATTTATCTGTCTAGTGAAACTAGAAGACACACAGCTTAGTTAAATACTGTGTGCGTTCAAGTAATTATCCGAATTTTGTAATTTCAGTCATTGTACAGGTCCGATTTGCGAAAGTTTTTCGGTTTTGTAAGGAAATATGCCGGAAGGTATCTGTATAATCTTAGCCATGCTACATATTTAGTCTGTTATCAGGTGTAAAAAACGCTGCGCGAGTTTCGCCAGTATTGGCGATTACTGATTTCGTAAAACTGGATAGCAAGATTTGTACTAAGTATCTCAAACAATCTTATAAGCACGGCATCCACAGCTGAAATAATTATACATACTGTAAGGAACACTATAATAAAAATATACTGAAGTGTTGAAATACTGGTAAAAGTGACTGAAAGTCCAGTGTGCTGCGTTACCTGTTTTATTGTAGTCTCTCAGCGACTGGTACAACTAGTTGTATTTATGGGTAAAATTTTTTATACATCTACGTCTACATCTACGTGATTACTCTGATATTCACAATAAAGTGCCTGGCGGAGGGTTCAATGAACCATTTTCATGCTGTCTCTCTACCGTTCCACTCTCGAACGGCACGCGGGAAAAACGAGCACTAAAATTTTTCTGTGCGAGCCCTGATTTCTCTTATTTCATCGTGATGATCATTTTCCCGTATGTAGGTGGGTGTCAACAGAATGTCATCGCTATCGGAGGAGAAAACTTACGATCGAAATTTCATGAGAAGATCCCATGGCAACAAAAAACGCCTTTGTTTTAATGATTGCCAATTCACGTATCATGTATGTGATACTAACTCTGCTGTTTCACGATAATACAAAACGAGCTGCCCTTCTTCGTACTTTTTCGATGTCATCCGTCAGTCTCACCTGCTTTGGATCCCAACCACACAGCACAGCAATGCTCCAGAATAGGGCGGACAGGCGTGGTGTTAGCAGTCTCTTTTGTAGACCTGTTGCACCTTCTAAGTGTTCTGCCAATGAATCGCAGTGTTTGGTTTGCTCTACCCGCAATATTATCTATGTGATCGTTCCAATTTAGGGTATTTGTAATTGTAATCCCTAAGTATTTAGTTGAATTTACAGCCCTGAGATTTCTGTGACTTATGGCATAATCAAAATTTAGCTAATTTCTTTTAGCACTCATGTGAATAACTTCACACTTTTCTTTATTCAGGGTCAATTACCACTTTTTGCACCATACAGACATCTTATCTAAATCACTTTGCAAATCTTTTTGATCGTCTGATTACTTTACAAGACGAGAAATGACAGCATCATCTGAAAACAATCTAAGACGGCTACTCAGATTGTCTCCTATGTCGTCAATATACATAAGGAACAATAGAGGCCCTATAACACTTCCTTTGGGAACGCCGGATATTGCTTCTGTTTTACTCGATGACTTTCCGTCTATTACTACGAATTGTGACCTTTCTGACAAGAAATCACGAATCCAGTCACACAACTGAGGCGATACTCCGTAGGCACGCAGTTTGGTTAGAAGACACATGTGAGGAACGGTGTCGAAAGCCTTCTGGAAATCTAAAAATATGGAATCAATTTGACAACCCGTGTCGATGGCACTTATTACTTCATGAGTATAAACAGCTGGTTGTATTTCACAAGAACGATACTTTCTGAAACCGTGCTGACTATGTGTCAATAAAACGTTTTCTTCGAGGTATTTCATAATGTTCGAATACAGTATATGTTCCAAAACCCTACTGCAAATCGACGTTAGTGACATAGGCTTTTAATTCAGCGGATTACTCCTACTTCCCTTTTTCGGTATTGGTGTGCTTTGAGCAATTTTCCATTCTTTAGGTACGGATCTTTCTGTGAACGAGTGGTTATATATAATTGCTAAATATGGAGCCATTTTATCAGCATACTCTGAGAGGAACCAGACTGGTATACAATCTGGACCGAAGGCCTTGCCTTTATTGAGTGATTGAAGCTGCTTCGTTACTCCGATGATATCTACTTCTATGTTTCTCATCTTGGCAGTTGTTCTTAATTGGAATTCAGGAATATTTACTTCGTCTTATTTGGTGTAGATGTTTCGGAAAAACGTGTTCATAAGAACTGTCCTGCCTGACTTATCAGGTACAGAATTGTTAATACTAAAAACCAAAATCGTGGCATACGAACTGATAACAAAAGGCATGACCCATTGTCCAAAATACAAGGTCTTATGTCCCATGTTATTTAAACTTTTTTGGAAGGTGACTATCAACAGCCGTCAAGTAATGTATAAAATGGTTCAAATGGCTCTGAGCACTATGCGACTTAACTTCGGAGATCATCATTCGCCTAGAACTTAGAACGAATTAAACCTAACTAACCTAAGGACATCACACACATCCATGCCCGAGGCAGGATTCGAACCTGCGACCGTAGTGGTCGCTCGGCTCCAGACTGTAGCGCCCAGAACCGCACGGCCACTGCGGCCTGCAAGTAATGTATAAAATGCATGTTTGACCATCAGCTGCTTTTATTCTAAACCCAAATATCGACCGGTTTCAGTCATGGAACCATCTTCATGGATAAGGATTAAAGTGGTTTAAGACACAACCTTACATTTGTCATTACGTAAATAATGTGTCCAGTATTTCATGAATATACAGTACTATGAGTACTACACTTGTTACTAGTATGTTTGCTTCTAAAAGTCCTGTTTCGTATACTGGTATTCATGGCAAGCTCTACACATTATTTATGTACTGAAAACTGTAATGTTGTCGCTTAAACTATTTTGAACCCTTGACCGTGAAGATGGTCTATGACTGAAACCGGTCGACATTTAGGTTTAAAATAAAAGCGACTCTAAAATAAAGGTGTTATAAAAGTAGCTGTGGGAAATGTCCAACATGTGGAATAATAGACCCATATGAAAGAATAAATGACACAGTAATGTCACAGTCACTTGTTGTAACGTGAAAGTGTCTAGACTGTTTAAGATCAGAAATCTGACACGACATCGAGGAATACACCAGTGTAAACCAGAAATGGTAGGTATAATCCTAAAATGAAGTTCATGTAAAGCGGAATTTATCATCGTCCTCAAAAATACGAAGGAAACGAGAGCTAAGGACCAGAAAGTGCTACTATACATGTGTGTGGGGAATGAACATCCATTCCGCATAGTAGTAAGACCGTCAGATTTGGCTCCCATGGTTAAATGAAGGCTTAGCTTCTGTTAGGAACATGCGAGTCCAGGTGACATCAGATCACTAAACACTCTAAATTGGCGTGGTGAGCGTATGACAAAAAGAGAGTGAGGCATGCGTGCCATCTAACACTGTGAGGTTCCGAGACAGCCATACGTTGGCTGGACCGTGTGGCTCACAGAGAAGATAGAAAGTGTATACATCTACTCTGCCTAAGATAACGTAAAAGAGTGTGCTAATTCTCTATTGTACATAAGACCTTACTGTTACATAAAGTGCATAAAATACAAACTGTAAGAACAACGGATTGTCATCCATGGTGGCAAACTACCTCTAAAGGAGGAAGAATCAGCAATGATCAACGGCATGAGGACGAAGAAGGCAATGGAAACCACAACACCAAAGACACGTAATGTGTGTCCACAGGACATGAAGCCTGTAATTGAAATAGAGTCACGATGATCACTCAACTGACAACAAATTCCGGACAGGTCCCCCATTCCGATCTCCATGGTGACCGTGAGAAAAATATTGAATTATTGAATGACTAACGATAGAATAACGTTCTACGAGTCCGAGCGTCGAATGTCAGACATTTGAATGTGATAGGGAAGCTTGAAAATCTGAAATGGGAAATTTTAAGGCTCAAACTAGGTATAGTGGGGATCAGTGAAGTTAAATGGAAAGAAGACAAAGTATTCTGACCAGGTGTGTATAGAGCAATGCCAACAGCAGCATTAAATGGTATAACAGGAGTAGGAATCGTCATGAATAGGGAGATAAGGCAGAGAGTGTGCAACTGTGAACAATTTAGTGACACGGTTGCTCTCAGCAGAATCGACAGAACTCAACGCCGATAACGGTAGTTCTTGTATACATGCCGAAGGTCGTAAGCCGAACATGAAGAGATAGAGAAAGTATATGAAGATTCTCAACGTATAACTCAGTGTGTAAATGGTGATCAAAACCTAACAGTCATGACAGACTGGAAAGCGGTTGTAGGGGAAGGAGTAGAGGGATATGGGTTGCCAGCGGGAATGAGAGAAGAGAAGGACTGAAATCTGAATAAATTTCAGCTAGTAATAACAAATGCTCTACTCAAGAATTACAAGAGTAAGAGGTATACTTGGAAAAGGCCGGGTCACAGGGATAGATTATATTCAGATTACATCATGGACAGCCAGGGAACCCGAAATCAGAGACTGGATTGTTAGGCAAGGTGTGATGAAGATAGGCTGAAGTTTAAGAGACTAGTCAGAAAGAATCAAAATGTAGAATAAGGATGTACTAAGAAATGAATATATTTTCTTGAAGTTCTCTGAGGCTATAGATACTATCATAAAGAATAGCTAAATAGGCAGTTTAGTTGAAGAGGAACGAACATCTTTAAAAAAAGCATTCATAGAAGTCAGAAGGAAAAACATAAACAACATATGTCACTGCGATGAAGCCATGAGTAACAGAATAAATACTTCAGTAGATTGATGAAAGAATGAAGTACAAAACTGTACACGGAAATACAGAAATTCAAAAATACAAGTCACTTAAGAATGAAATAAACAGGAAGTGCATGGAAGCTAAGGCGAACTCACTGCATTGAAAATGTAAGGAATTCGAATAAGAAATGATTGTAGGAAGAAATTACTAAGCGTATAGAAAAGTCGAAAAAATCATGGGTAAAATTAAAAGCAAAGGAGCGAACATCAAGAGTGCAGTGGAAAGTCCACTTTTAAGACCAGAGGAGAGGGCGGATACGTGGAAAAATTACTTTGAAGGCATCTATGAGAGGGAACACTTGTTTGATGACGCGATAGAAGAAGAAACAGGAGTTGATATGGGAGATATAGGGGATAAAATATTATAATCAAAATTTATAAGAGGTTTGGAAGACTTAAGATCGACTAAGGCAGGAGAGATAGATAACATTTGATCAGAATTTCTGAAATCACTGGGGAAGGTGAAAACTAAATGACTAATTGCGTTGGTGTGTAGAATGTGTGAGTCTGGCGATATACTCTTCGTCTTTCCGAAGAAAATCATCCATACAATTCCAAAGTCTGCAAGAGGCAATAAATGCAGGAACTATCGCACAATCAGCTTAATAGCTCATTTTTCGAGGTTGCTGACAAGAATAATATAGAGAAGAATGGAAACGAAAATTGAGGATGTTTTACATGAGAGTCAGCTTCGTTTTAGGAAAGCTAAAAGCAGCGGAGTGCCTATTCTGAAGTGGCGGTTGATAATTGAAGGAAGACTACATAAAAATCAAGAAATATTCACAGGATTCTTCGTTTTGGAAGAAGCGTTCGACAATGTCAAATAATGAAAGTTGTTCGAAATTCCAAAAACAAATAGAGCTAAGCTATAAGAATAGACGAGTGATATATAGGAGGGTTGGAATTTTAATATTTATTTATAGCTCGTACAAAATAGATAGGTGGTTCAAAGTTTTACTGACCTTCAAAGCAGTCACCAGCATTGTGTATAACCCGTTGCCAGCGATGTGGATGTTGTAGGATACTCTTAGCAGTGCCACTTGTGTTGACAGTTCGAGCGGCGCGGTCTATTTCCCGACGAATATGTAGCAGTTCTGAAGCGAATTTCGTGAAGTGTTTCCTTCATTTTAGAAATCGAGTTGAACTCACGAGGGCTTAAGTTAGGGGAGTGCAGTAGGCGGTGTAGCACTTGGCAGCCTCATCAGTCAAACAAATCAGTAACAGCTTGCACTGTACGTGCTTGAGCATTGTCCTGCAAAATGATGGTCTGGTCCTGCAGAAAGTGTCTTCTGTCTCTAAGCTGGTAGTAGGTTGCATTCCAAACATGAACAGCATAGAGAGAGAAGTGGTGACACTTTCCGCAGGATCTGAACATCATTTTACAGGACAGTGTGTGGATGCAAGAGACAAGTGGAACAATAAGAGTGGAAGACTAAGAACAAAGTTCTCAGATTAAAAAGCACTTCTGCTTCTCGGACGGAATGTCGGGCGACAATGAAGTTGGTATCCCACCGCTGTCCGCTGCCATTCCAGACACATTTTCGGTCTGGAGTCACACTGACTGGGGTAGAGTTGTCTAGAGCGATGTGTCCCGTTTCGAACTCAGCCCCGATGACCAGTGAATGCGTGCCTGAACTCATCCCAGACATCTATTGCTTTTCATCCCACTCAAATAATTCCTTCGTGGTGCATCGATTTTCACACGTCGCGCCAGTAACGAAACAACAGTCAATTCATTTCGTACATGACGGTCAAAAGTCAAAATCGAATTTTACCGCAGAAACGGCTACGTCCAGTATATTCCAAGTCACAGAGAAATATTTGTATTGATTTCCTTGAAAGCGGTTGATAGTATCCGAAGAATGTTACAAAATAAATCTGGCCCCACTTGATGCAAAAATAGGGTAATAACGTATTTAAATAGTTGATGTTTCATCAGTATAATGGATGATTCCATAAACGTTTTCCGCAGGTGGAGGATGCAAAGATAGGGACACGTATTTCTGAAGATACAGTAGATACAGTAGATGTATCCTGAAACGACTTTCACTTATATCAATAACTAGGAATTCTGTAGGAGTCCAACAACTAATTTATGACAACAGTAGACGGGTGTTTTGTACACCTTCCTAAATCGCACTCCAAAGAAGGGACTTGAACACTAGAAGTAGGAGACTATATGAAAAAAATAAATCCTTTGGCCACAAAAATTATTTTCTCTACATGTGAGAACGGCAAATTTAGACCACGACGGAAAAATTCATACAAATACTATAAGCAGGGGACACAAAGAGATGGTGGCCTCAAACTACACGTAATGCAGATGAATATTTGCTAGTAAAAAATATAACCCTCCTCTAATTTAAGGTCGGAGACGCTAAATTGTTGTATTATCATCTGTACTTAAAGTCGAGGAGTTGGTCGTTGTATTCACTAAACTCTTTGAACATTTCGAATCCAAAGAGTTCGTAATTTTGGAACAATTTTCAAGCGACAAGGTTATTTCTCCAAGAGATTTTCGAGCGATTGAGGAAGATGGCACAGTGGTTAATGTATCCGATCCGTATTTGGGAGTAGTAGGTTTAAAATCATCATCCTCTAAAGCTTTGTGGTTCCATTTATGGACCGCATAACTAAATAACTTCAAATAGGCTACTTCTCTCTGCTTTAGCTAAATATCTTACTGTGTTGCCGGTTCTTCACCTTGCTGCGCGTTCTATCTGTCCTGCGATATAACTGTGGGCGTGTTTTTTATCTGAGGTATAATTTAGGAAATAGCTCTGAATTTGCCAAATTAAGTTTTGAAAACTGTCTGAAACCAAGGCTCAGGACGAAGAGAGAAAAAAAGCACTGTTTCGCCTCTTCTGCTACACAATATTTAGATGGGAACAGCGTAATGCATTTAGGTTTACGGTCATATCTCGTCCATTCCAATCAACTGATTATTCAGAGGAATAGATAATGAATGTAAGTAAAGGATTAAAGAATACAGCTAATGTCATACACTTTGCAAGTATTTACTGTACGAAACAACACTGCGAGTTTAAAGAAATGTACGGACTTCATTAAAAGGCTAACCCGTTATAAAAGCAGAGCAACTTGTTGGATAAATACTCTGCGTTGTCTTTATTCCACATACGCTTGGCAGCATCAAGGCGGTGGGGAGGGGCTTGCATTAACCCAGTTCTTTCTTATGGCCTCGGCTTCGCTCCTTGGCAGGAAAAACATGACCCGCTTTACTAGAGCCACCATGAGCTCGGGCTGTGTTTAATTATACGGATTTCTTACATAATTCCCCAGGCTCATAGTTTGAACATGTGCTTTACTTGCATGGTGGTATCTCAAGCCTTTTTACGTTCGGCCTCATGCATACGAGGAGATATCACAAACTTAAGTATGGGAGGCATCAAAAAAACAACGGACTTGTGAAATTAACGACTTCCATTTAAGAACTGCTGTGACCGGGCAAGTTGCCGTAGTGGTAAAATGCTTTACTCGCACTCAATTCCAAGCCCTCTGTGGCCGTAGCTATTAAGATATTTTTTTTTTTTTAAGCTAATTAAGGCGGAAGCCGGTGTGATTTCTTTGAAAGCGTTCGACCGTTACCCTTTTAATGTTCACAAGCTACGTTTGTGTTCCGTTTCTCATGACCACTTTGACGATGGGACATCAAACACTAAAATTCCTTTCCTTTACAAATTCAGTGAGTCTGCAGCATAACCAGAGACCAAGAAATTTCGGATCTCGAGCTTAGTTAATGGATGATGCATAGTTTGAACTAAAATATAAGTGTAACGAACAACTGTGTAGCCTTTTTCCTTAGTACGTGACGGAAACAGGAACAAAAAAATGTTCAAATGTGTGTGAAATCTTATGGGACTTAACTACTAAGGTAATCAGTCCCTAAGCTTACACACTACTGTAACCTAAATTATCCTAAGGACAAACACACACATACATCTCCGAGTGAGGACTCGAACCTCCTCCGGGACTAGCAAAGAGGAACACTAAAGAAATTGTCACATTGGGTGCTTAGAATAAAACTGTTTGCTATACTACCTTCGGTAAGCGTCTGACATTTAACAAGATATATTGAGTTGATCCAAAAGTTCGTCGCGTTTTTCCTTAAGTTTAATAAACACAACAGGTACACATAACAGAGACTTTAGTCATCAATATCATGTTTTACGTCACTGTTTACAAAAGTCTGGGAAAGTTGGGGTAACTTTTTCATTCTGCGACTCTAGAAATCATCTGGTTTTGAGACGAGGAACTCGCCGTCATGTTCGGAGCGCAGTTTCATTTGGAAAGGAAGTTCCTTGAAGGTTGTTCCATAGAGAGAGGAAAAGGTGAAAATTTGACGGTGTAAGATCACGTGAATAAGGTGGGTGGGACTGATCTCCCAACTCAACTCCCGTCCAGTGTTATCTGTCAGTCTAACAGAATGCCGACGGGTGTTATCATGGAGTCTCATCACTTCACGCAGTCTTCCTGGCTGTTGTTCTTGGAATGCGTCTGCGAGACGTCTCACTAGTTGACAACAAATATCACCAGTGACGGTTACACCTCGGGGAAGATATTCATAGTTCAACACACTGCCACTGTTCCACCAGATGTTGCATGACATTATCTTTCGGGAAAGCGCACAAGGATTTGTACTGGGAGTTGCTGCCTCATTTAGGCTCTACAATTCCTTTCTTTTCCTTGTATTAGGGTAAAGACAACATTTCTCGTCACCGGTAACGAAACAGGACAGGAATGGTCGGTGTTGTTCAAGAGCCAACTGATGACGATGAGGCAGAGGCTGACCGTTGATTTCCGTGATATTCTCTTAAATCATGAGGTACCCATAAACCGGAGTTTTTAACCTTCCCTGTAGCATGCAAATGTAGCACGACAGTGGAGTGATCACAGATCATCACATTTGCCGATTCTCGAGTAGAATGATGTGGATAACAGTGGATTCATGTGTTTAACGAGCCTCACCAATCCCCGAAGGTCTTCGTGAATGTGAATGGTCACTAATGTCAAAACTATCTTCCTTAAAACGAGAAAACAATTTCCTTGACTTGCTCTGTTCAATGGCATTATCCCCGCGTACGGCGCAAATTCTTGTGTCTACCTCCACTGCTGACACCCCTCTACCGAACTCAAACAGAAATATATGTCACAAATGTTCCGATTTCTCTACTTGGCACTCCATTCTCTATCGTCCACATCTCCACTATCTTTTTGCAAATGGCAGTATGCAAACATAGACATTAACAAACTGTTGTTGTCGTTGTGGTCTTCAGTCCTGAGACTGGTTTGATGCAGCTCTCCATGCTACTCTATCCCGTGCAAGCTGCTTCATCTCCCAGTACCTACTGCAACCTACATCCTTCTGAATATGTTTAGTGTATTCATCTCTTGGTCTCCCTCTACAATTTTTACTCTCCACGCTGCCCTCCAATAGTAAATTGGTGATCCCTTGATGCCTCAGAACATGTCCTACCAAGTGATCCCTTCTTCTAGTCACACTGTGCCACAAACTCCTCTTCTCCACAATTCTATTCAATACCTCCTCATTAGTTATGTGATCTACCCATCTAATTTTCAGCATTCCTCTGTAGCACCACATTTCGAAAGCTTCTAGTCTCTTCCTGTGCGAACTATTTATCGTCCATGTTTCACTTCCATACATGGCTACACTCCATACAAATACCTCCAGAAACGATTTCCTGACACTTAAATCTATACTCGATGTTAACAAATTTCTCTTCTTCAGAAACGCTTTCCTTGCCATTGGCAGTCTACATTTTATTTCCTCTCTACTTCGACGATCATCAGTTATTTTGATCCCCAAATAGCAAAACTCCTTTACTACTTTAAGTGTCTCATTTCCTAATCTAATTCCCTCAGGATCACCCGACTTAATTTGACTACATTCCACTATCCTCGTTTTGCTTTTGTTGATGTTCATCTTATATCCTCCTTTCAAGACACTGTCCATTCCGTTCAACTGCTCTTCCAATTGAACTACAAATAAAAAATGACGATCGATAAATAAAACCATAGCAATCGGAATATGAACATTCAAAATGAAAGTGCTACGATCTTATGCAGCAGTCTGTTCAAACTGTTACTTGGGAATATAATGCCCGGCTCTCCACAATGCTAATCCATGCAGCACCATGTCGTTCGAAGGTTGTGTAGAGGAGAATTAACGCCTTAGCACCGTAAATTGGGGTGAACAGTAACAATGGGGTCTATAGAAAGGAAACTTACAACCGGTTTTGATGCTTTCGAGTCGGGAGTCAAAGGTTCCCTTTACAAAAGGCTTGCACGGCCGCTCTCAGCGAATATGAAATCTGGTGGGTTGTTAGATCACATTATATTTCTTCTATAAGTTTAGACCCTTCTGCTCGAATTTTCTTCAGGATTCTGTGACGTCGACTGTGGACTGACTGAGCGATTGTTCAGTCAACCGTGGACCCCACAAGATCCTGAAAAAGATTTATTTGCCTAACAGGGAAACAATAAAAAGTTGTCGACACTGTCAGTTGATGTTTTGTTCATTGTATGACAGACAGTGGGTGTGGTGCTGAATTTCCTTATTTCAAATTTGATTTGTAAGTACCAGTCTAAAAACTGTTGTGTACGTGGTAAACAAATCTGTAATCCCATTTCATTAAACAGAAACATTCCAGGCTTACGGTTACCACCCCTGTACTATGGAAATTGGAAATCTGTGTTAGGGACTATGGGACCAAACTGCTCAGGTCATGGGTCCCTAGGCTTACGTACTACTTAATCTAACTTAAACTAATTTACGCCAAGGACAACACATACACCGGTAACCGAGGGAGGTCTCGAACCGCCGACGAAACGTGACAAGACGCCACAGACCGCACGTCTACCCCGCGCGGCCCCGATTATGTATTACTAGATCAATATTCTTATATCTCCAGTTATAATTAAATTCAATTACTTTTCGATAATAGGAGAAAGACTTTTACAAGAATAATAGCAATATCAAACAATAGTAGTTACAATACCGTTTGTACCATAAACAATCAAAATCAGATTCGGGAAATTAATAATATGGAAATTATTTAGATAAAAGAATAATATATTTCGTTCTCATCATCTGTAAATGGTAGGAATTAAATCTCGAGCCTAATTAACAAAATATAGATAATTGATCGTTCAGCATTGTGAGAATGCTTATTTCTGCAATTTCAATATTAATGTGATTTTTATGTGTTTCTAAAATGTCTTAAACTTGTCCTAGCGAAGTAGGGAATATTATAGAGTGTTTAATAATGTTGTTAAACTATTTAATATCATAAATTATGTCGTGCATCATTATAACCAGTAGTACATTGTAGGAAGAGTATAAATACTCGGCCTCAAGTATTGTTAGGGCAAATGAGTGTTGGACACAATAGAGAACAGATCTGTGTGTACAGTTGAGATAGGTTCTTGGTGCATGATTCAGGTTTGGATTTACAATAGCGCAACTCGTGTGTTGGACACTGTCTCAAACAGAATATTAGAACAGTTCAGTGACGGATAATTTCGGAGTGTTAAACAGTTTGATTTAATATCGAATATGATATGTGACTTTGTGTTCGTACTTTGTTGAGTATTTGTGTTGAACAATGCAATTGACGTCACACACGCATTTCAATCAAATTACTGCATATGGACTATTTAATATCGCCAGCGTAGTATGTGCTACCATCGTTTAGCTGTCGTACCAACAACGAGGCTTATTATATCGAAGCTTGATCATGAGCTCTGATACAGGTTTTGAAGAGAATAAATCTACGTACTTACTTTACTTCAGCTGTGGCCTACATCACTGTAGTGAAATCCATTACCGTATCCTGTATTTTAGCTCATGTATGCAGTCGTCGAGAGAAACCGAAAGCAAGGTATTCACTGGTATTTAAACCAGTTTTTAACTACTCACTAACTTGTGGGACGTTACACGTTATACGGTAACTTTAATCTGCCTTGTATTTCAGCTAACTCAAAATGTAGGGATGTGTTTTCGGAATTTCTGGGATGAATAGAAACAGTAATCGCCGTTTTTTTTTTTTTTTTTAGAATAAGACCAAGAATTTGACGGAAATGCAGAAATACTTGGCACTGTTCTCAACCCAGGATACTATGCTGTGGTTAAAGTATGTGGAAAACTAAGCGATCATTTAGACTGAATGAATCTAAAGTTGGTTATTTAGATGCCAGAGTTACGTTGATTCTCACTCTTAATCAGGCCGATTAAACACGTTTCTTTTAACAGATGAGGAATTATTTTTTAGTGAATTGGATGCTCTTCGAAAGCTTTTAACTCTCCCTTTACAGATGGTGAGTGGCGCTGCCGGAAAGTCTACAGACTGAATTCTAATCAGACGTGCAATTTCACTCTTACTTCGTAGCTTCCCCGGCGTCGTAAGCCTTGAAAGACTCATCGTGTTTGCTGCCGGATCCTAAAATCAACTTGATTAAATATTTCGGCGCTTCAACGGTTCACCATGTTCAGGAGAACTCTGCTTCTGCTGATGAGTCCCGCTGAGAAATGACGCCAGGCTGCAAATCGACGTCCTATATAGGCCACCGTGCCGTACACGGCGCATGCGCCGCCCATCGCGGTTGCTGCCCTCCAAGACCGGGCAGGTGGCGCCGCCCTTAGTGGGACACGGGCGGCAACGGTATGTGGCGCTCAGAGACGATTTTCAAACACTCGGACTGGTCGCACAGAAGAAAGTTTCTTTTGATGCGGGATAGCACAGCATTCAACGTCTTGCTAAGAGGAAACCTAGTGTCTCTATTAAGCAAATTATCCGCCAACCTAATTTCAATTTCTCCTTCATAGACATTGTTTCAAAAACCGGAAGTGTTGGCCACTATCACAGTTTCGTCTAATCTCGTACAGTGTTCTGCTACGGCCGATTTTTCTGACTGTTGTAGCCTCATGTGTCGGCGATGTTCCACACACCTGTCATGAACTGAGCGAATCGAACGGCCAATGTAAGCCTTCCCACACTGATATGGAATTTTGTACACACTGGGTTTACTAAGTCCCAAATCATCTTTCACAGAGCCCATTAGGGCCTTAATCTTTGAAGGTGGACGGATCACACTATTAATGTTAAAATTTCTTAAAATTCTACCACTCTTAAATAATATGCCCCTAGCATGTTCCTCTTCATGCATGTCCGATGATGTTCCAAACGCCATAGCCCGACGAATCTCCTTATCAGAGTATCCATTTTCTTTCAAAAGAGCCATCGAAGCCGCAAGCTCTTGGGTTAACAAGCCCGCGTCGGAAATGGCACGTGCTCTGCGACCCAAAGTCCTAAGGACGCCAGTGCGTTGGTGTGGTGGATGACAACTCTTAGAATGCAGATACCGGTCTGTGTGCATCGCCTATCGCTGAATGCAGTTTCACTGTGAAAATATAACTAGCTTGGCTGCCTGTTTTCGCGACAGTTAAAGTCTGAAATATCTTAAGTACGCCAATTTTATTCGCATTGGACTAGTGGATTCATTAACTGACAAGCAGGTTCTATGTAATTAGTGTTATTCGTAATTATCTCCGCAAGATGGCCGCTACGGCGGCTAAGCAGATGTCACACAAGCCAAATATTTCCGTTCGTTTAGTAGGACTCACCTTCAGCTCCACTATAAAACTTGTAAATAGATGTCAAGGGTTTATTGGTAAAAAATAAAAGAACATGACACAGTGTATGAATGAAAATGAGCTATTATTCTCACGTAATGAAACTTGCATTAACATATGCTTCTTAACAGATAGTGGCTAGAGGAGGAAAGATGAAGAAGGAAGTGAAAAATGAAGTATGTCACACAAGAGACGGAGATTGCTTTACAGGGATAACTTAGTTAGTAACCCTATTACTCAAAACTTTAAGCATAACAACTTTGTGGTTCATATACGTAACCTATTTTTCACCGTGAATAATACACTTTATAGACCCGTGGTCTAGGAGTAGCGTCTTTGATTCATAATCAAAACGCCTTCGGTCCCGGGTTCGATCCCCGCCACGCCCTAAATTTTGATAAATAATCAGCATTGGCGGCCGAAGACTTCCGGCATAAGAAGTCAGCCTCATTCTGCCAACGGCTTTGTCAAAGAGGGCGGAGGAGCGGATAGAGGTTCAGGGCACTCTCTTGTCCTAGGGGTGGGAAATTGCCCCTAAAGGCGGAAGAATCAGCAATGATCAACGACATGAGGATGCAGAAGGCAATGGAAACCACTGCATTAAAGACACGTAACGTGTATCCACAGGACATGTGGCCTGTAATTGAAGAAGTGTCATGATGACCTCTCCATTGGCAAAAGATTACAGAATAGTCCCCCATTCGGATCTCCGGGAGGGGACTGCCAAGGGGGAGGTTACCATGAGAAAAAGATTGAATAATCTACGAAAGGATAACGTTCTGCGAGTCGGGGCGTGGAATGTCAGAAGCTTGAACGTGGTAGGGAAACTAGAAAATCTGCAAAGGGAAATGCAAAAGCTCAATCTAGATATAGTGGGGGTCAGTGAAGTGAAGTGAAAGGAAGACAAGGATTTCTGGTCAGATGAGTATCGGGTAATATCAACAGCAGCAGAAAATGGTATAACAGGTGTAGGATTCGTTATGAATAGGAAGGTAGGGCAGAGGGTGTGTTACTGTGAACAGTTCAGTGACAGGGTTGTTCTAATCAGAATCGACAGCAGACCAACACCGACAACGATAGTTCAGGTATACATGCCGACGTCGCAAGCTGAAGATGAACAGATAGAGAAAGTGTATGAGGATATTGAAAGGGTAATGCAGTATGTAAAGGGGGACGAAAATCTAATAGTCATGGGCGACTGGAATGCAGTTGTAGGGGAAGGAGTAGAAGAAAAGGTTACAGGAGAATATGGGCTTGGGACAAGGAATGAAAGAGGAGAAAGACTAATTGAGTTCTGTAACAAGTTTCAGCTAGTAATAGCGAATACCCCGTTCAAGAATCACAAGAAGAGGAGGTACACTTGGAAAAGGCCGGGAGATACGGGAAGATTTCGAAAACATCTTGGTCAGACAGAGATTCCGAAATCAGATACTGGATTGTAAGGCGTACACAGGAGCAGATATAGACTCAGATCACAATATAGTAGCGATGAAGAGTAGGCTGAAGTTCAAGACATTAGTCAGGAAGAATCAATACGCAAAGAAGTGGGACACGGAAGTACTAAGGAATGACGAGATACGTTTGAAGTTCACTAACGCTATAGATACAGCAATAAGGAATAGCGCAGTAGGCAGTACAGTTGAAGAGGAATGGACATCTCTAAAAAGGACCATCACAGAAGTTGGGAAGGAAAACATAGGTACAAAGAAGGTAGCTGCGAACAAACCATGGGTAACAGAAAAAATACTACAGTTGATTGATGAAAGGAGGAAGTACAAACATGTTCCGGGAATGTCAGGAATACAGGAATACAAGTCGCTGAGGAATGAAATAAATAGGAAGTCCAGGGAAGCTAAGACGAAATGGCTGCAGGAAAAATGTGAAGACATCGACAAAGATATGATTGTCGGAAGGACAGACTCAGCATACAGGAAAGTCAAAACAACCTTTCGTGACATTAAAAGCAACGGTGGTAACATTAAGAGTGCAACGGGAATTCCACTGTTAAATGCAGAGGAGAGAGCAGATAGGTGGAAAGAATACATTGAAAGCCTCTATGAGGGTGAAGATTAGTCTGATGTGATAGAAGAAGAAACAGGAGTCGATTTAGAAGAGATAGGGGATATACCATCTGACTTTCGGAAAAGCATCATCCACACAATTCTGAAGACGGCAAGAGCTGACAAGTGCGAGAATTATCGCACAATCAGCTTAACAGCTCATGCATCGAAGCTGCTTACAAGAATAATATACAAAAGAATGGAAAAGAAAATTGAGAATGCGCTAGGTGACGATCAGTTTGGCTTTAGGAAAAGTAAAGGGACGAGAGAGGCAATTCTGACGTTACGGCTAATAATGGAAGCAAGGCTAAAGAAAAATCAAGACACTTTCATAGGATTTGTCGACCTAGAAAAATCGTTCGACAATATAAAATGGTGCAAGCTGTTCGAGATTCTGTAAAAAGTAGGGGTAAGCTATAGGGAGAGACGGGTCATATACAATATGTAGAACAACCAAGAGGGAATAATAAGAGTGGACGATCAAGAACGAAGTGCTAGTATTAAGAAGGGTGTAAGACAAGGTTGTAGCCTTTCGCCCCTATTCTTCAATCTGTACATCGAGGAAGCAATGATGGAAATAAAAGAAAGGTTCAGGAGTGGAATTAAAATACAAGGTGAAAGGATATCAATGATCGTCGACAGGACTGACTACGGACCTTTGGTACAGAGCCGAGTGGGGGGTCTGATTCAGAGGCTGAGACGGTTCTGCGACCGTGTGGGCTGCAGATTCCTCGACTTGCGCCATAGGGTGGTGGGGTTTCGGGTTCCGCTGGATAGGTCAGGAGTCCACTACACGCAACAAGCGGCTACACGGGTAGCAGGGGTTGTGTGGCGTGGGCTGGGCGGCTTTTTAGGTTAGATGGCCTTGGGCAAGTACAGAAAGGGCAACAGCCTCAACGGGTGCAAGGCAAAGTCAGGACATGCGGGGACCAAGCAGCAATCGGTATTGTAATTGTAAACTGTCGAAGCTGCGCTGGTAAAGTACCGGAACTTCAAGGGCTGATAGAAAGCACCGAAGCCGAAATCGTTATAGGTACAGAAAGCTGGTTGAAGCCAGAAATAAATTCTGCCGAAATTTTTACAAAGGTACAGACGGTGTTTAGAAAGGATAGATTGCATGCAACCGGTGGTGGAGTGTTCGTCGCTGTTAGTAGTAGTTTATCCTGTAGTGAAACAGAAGTGGATAGTTCCTGTGAATTATTATGGGTGGAGGTTACACTCAACAACCGAGCTAGGTTAATAATTGGCTCCTTTTACCGACCTCCCGACTCAGCAGCATTAGTGGCAGAACAACTGAGAGAAAATTTGGAATACGTTTCACATAAATTTTCTCAGCATGTTATAGTCTTAGGTGGAGATTTCAATTTACCAGATATAGACTGGGACACTAAGATGTTTAGGACGGGTGGTAGGACAGAGCATCGAGTGACATTATACTGAGTGCACTATCCGAAAATTACCACGAGCAATTAAACAGAGAACCGACTCGTGGAGATAACACCTTGGACCTACTGATAACAAACAGACCCGAACTTTTCGAATCTGTATGTACAGAGCAGGGAATCAGTGATCATAAGGCCGTTGCAGCATCCCTGAATATGGAAGTTAGTAGGAATATAAAAAAACGGAGGAAGGTTTATCTGTTTAGCAAGAGTAATAGAAGGCAGATTTCAGACTACCTAACAGATCAAAACGAAAATTTATGTTCCGACACTGACAATGTTGAGTGTTTATGGAAACAGTTCAAGGCAATCGTAAAATGCGTTTTAGACAGGTACGTGCCGAGTAAAACTGTAAGGGACGGGAAAAACCTACCGTGGTACAACAACAAAGTTAGGAAACTACTGCGAAAGCAAAGAGAGCTTCACTCTAAGTTTAAACGCAGCCAAAACCTCTCAGACAAACAGAAGCTAAACGATGTCAAAGTTAGCGTAAGGAGGGCTATGCGTGAAGCGTTCAGTGAATACGAAAGTAAAATTCTATGTACCGACTTGACAGAAAATCCTAGGAAGTTCTGGTCTTACGTTAAATCAGTAAGTGGCTCGAAACAGCATATCCAGACACTCCGGGATGATAATGGCATTGAAACAGAGGATGACACGCGTAAAGCTGAAATACTAAACACCTTTTTCCAAAGCTTTTTCACAGAGGAAGACCGCACTGCATTTCCTTCTCTAAATCCTCGCACAAACGAAAAAATGGCTGACATCGAAATAAGTGTCCAAGGAATAGAAAAGCAACTGGAATCATTCAACAGAGGAAAGTCCACTGGACCTGACGGGATACCAATTCGATTCTACACAGAGTACGCGAAAGAACTTGCCCCCCTTCTAACAGCCGTGTGCCGCAAGTCTCTAGAGGAACGGAAGGTGCCAAATGATTGGAAAAGAGCACTGGTAGTCCCAGTCTTCAAGAAGGGTCGTCGAACAGATGCGCAAAACTATAGACCTATATCTCTGACGTCGATCTGTTGTAGAATTTTAGAACATGTTTTTTGCTCGAGTATCATGTCGTTTTTGGAAACCCAGAATCTACTATGTAGGAATCAACATGGATTCCGGAAACAGCGATCGTGTGAGACCCAACTCGCTTTATTTGTTCATGAGACCCAGAAAATATTAGATACAGGCTCCCAGGTAGATGCTATTTTTCTTGACTTCCGGAAGGCGTTCGATACAGTTCCGCACTGTCACCTGATAAGCAAAGAAAGAGCCTGCGGAATATCAGACCAGCTGTGTGGCTGGATTGAAGAGTTTCTAGCAAACAGAACACAGCATGTTGTTATCAATGGAGAGACGTCTACAGACGTTAAAGTAACCTCTGGCGTGCCACAGGGGAGTGTTATGGGACCATTGCCTTTCGCAATATATATAAATGACCTAGTAGATAGTGTCGGAGGTCCCATGCGGCATTTCGCGGATGATGCTGTAGTATACAGAGAAGTTGCAACATTAGAAAATTGTACCGAAATGCAAGAAGATCTGCAGCGGATAGGCACTTGGTGCAGGGAGTGGCAACTGTCCCTTAAAATAGACAAACGTAATGTATTGGGAATACATAGAAAGAAGGATCCTTTATTGTATGATTATATGATAGCGGAACTAACAATGGTAGCAGTAACGTCTGTAAAATATCTGGGAGTATGCGTGCGGAACGATTTGAAGTGGAATGATCATATAAAATTAATTGTTGGTAAGGCGGGTACCAGGTTGAGATTCATTGGGAGAGTCCTTAGAAAATGTAGTCCATCAACAAAGGAGGTGGCTTACAAAACACTCGTTCGACCTATACTTGAGTATTGCTCATCAGTGTGGGATCCGTACTAGATAGGGTTGTCGGAGGAGATAGAGAAGATCCAAAGAAGAGCGACGCGTTTCGTCACAGGGTTATTTGGTAACCGTGATAGCGTTACGGAGATGTTTAACAAACTCAAGTGGCAGACTCTGCAAGAGAGGCGCTCTGCATCGCGGTGTAGCTTGCTCGCCAGGTTTCGGGAGGATACGTTTCTGGATGAGGTATCGAATATATTGCTTCCCCCTACTTATACCTCCCGAGGGGATCACGAATGTAAAATTAGAGAGATTAGAGCGCGCACGGAGGCTTTCAGACAGTCGTTCTTCCCGCGAACCATACGCGACTGGAACAGAAAAGGGAGGTAATGACAGTGGCACGTAAAGTGCCCTCCGCCACACACCGTTGGGTGGCTTGCGGAGTATAAATGTAGATGTAGATACGTTTCGCCGATGACATTGTTATCCTGAGTGAAAGTGAAGAAGAATTAAATGATCTGCTGAACGGAATGAACAGTCTAATGAGTACACAGTATGGTTTGAGAGTAAATCGGAGAAAGACGAAGGTAATGAGAAGTAGTAGAAATGAGAACAGTGAGAAACTTAACATCAGGATTGATGGTCACGAACTCAATAAAGGAATTCTGCTACCTAGGCAGTAAAATAACCAATGACGGACGAAGCAAGGAGGAGATCAAAAGCAGACTCGCTATGGCAAAAAAGGCATTTCTGGCCAAGAGAAGTCTACTAATATCAAATACCGGCCTTAATTTGAGGAAGAAATTTCTGAGGATGTACGTCTGGAGTACAGCATTGTATGGTAGTGAAACATGGACTGTGGGAAAACCGGAACAGAAGAGAATCGAAGCATTTGAGATGTGGTGCTACAGACGAATGTTGAAAATTAGGTGGACTGATAAGGTAAGGAGTGAGGAGGTTCTACGCAGAATCGGAGAGGAAAGGAATACGTGGGAAACACTGATAAGGAGAATGGACAGAATGATAGGACATCTGCTAAGAGATGAGGGAATGACTTCCATGGTACTAGAGGGAGCTTTAGAGGGCAAAAACTGTAGAGGAAGACAGAGATTGGAATACGTCAAGCAAATAATTGAGGACGTAGGTTGCAAGTGCTACTGTGAGATTAAGCCGTTAGCACAGGAAAGGAATTCGTGGCGGGCCGCATCAAACCAGTCAGTAGACTGATGACAAAAAAAAAGACTGTTATATTTAGTCGTAGAAAAAAATAGTTTCACTGAAACACGAAGAAAAGAGGAAATACTGATACGTCATTATAAGCTCTTCGGTACTTCTGGCTGTATAATTTATAGAATCAAAGAGAGCATTTTTAAAAATTATGTTGGTGACGTAATGTATTGACAAATAAGCCAAGTTAATCAATTTAATATAACAGTAAAGTAATAAGAAATACAACAAATTTTCTGTCGAAAGCAGAATAAGAAATCAGAGTTCACGCCATATTTTTAATTTTCACATTGAATAAGCCACTTAATTTTATTTCTTATTGTTCTAGATTGAAAACAGATGTTGACAAGTCTCTTTTCTCCCAGTAGACCAATAACTAGAAAATAGTTTTACCATGCTGTTTGCATTCACCCTTCTCTGCGGTCCGGGTAGAAACACAACATTTATATTTTCCGTGTTATTGAAGCTTGATCTAGGTGCCAAATCTAAATAAAAGTTTAAAGTTAGGCACAATACCTGTAACAACATATAATTTTGACTTTCGTATTTCTTTTTAAAATCACCAGACCTTACTTTCAGTTTTGGAAACTGTTTGTACTCACTCCATTTTACAATAATCTCTGATGAAATGTAACGTTTACTAGAATTAAAGCTGCACGGAAAAGTAAGACAGAAGAAGGAACTGCTTCAAAATAAGTGCTCTTTCATTCGATTTTATATTTAATCTGCATAAGAAGTGCTTTTTGTAAATAGTTTCGAATTGATTCTACCAGTTCACTATATCGTTTCCTCAAATTTTCAGTATTCTTCGTATCGATTTTCTTTGCACTTGTGTGGTAAATAAACAGGAATCTACAGTGTGGGCCAAATAAAAGAGGCCCGGACTAGTGGATACGGTTGGACGTGGATGTATGCATATAACCATAACCCGTGATACGCATACCCCGTGTACGCCCGCTACACAATCCACAGAGGTTCATAGCCTAGTGCACGCTGTCTCACTGTGAGTGGAACAGCGCAAAGGGGACAATGGTACTCACTGTGAAGCCGCGGGTATTCGTTGTGGAACGTTACACAACAGCAAAAACGTGTAAACAGTGTGGTCAGTTGTTTGGCGAGAAGTTTAATAGTGTCAAAGTGCCGGCAAAGAGGGCCAAGCAACGCTTAGTCTGAAGATTGTGTCAGACGGGATCTGCTGGGAACAAGTTAAAAAACATTCCCAAAAAAAAAACCCGCACACCAGAAAATTCTTCAGCGTCCTTCCAAATCAAACCGGCTCCTGTTGAGAAACACCAGCATAACACTTTAATCATGCGGACGAATACTCCACCTCTAACAACAGTCTGATCCACTCAGGTCACCTGATCTGTCACTGTACGATTACTTTATGTGGGGAGCCCTCAAGCGGAAGGTGAGTGACAACAACCCTCATAGTCTGCAGCAAAATATTTCCGATGAGCTTGCAACAATTCCAGAAGTCCACCTTCAGCAACTTACTGACCAGGAGCCAAAAGCGCCCAGAGACGAATGGTGGTCACTTTCACCATCTGCTGTGGTTAGGATTCCTCTGCTACCTTTCTTTGTGTCCTGTAACTGTGTTCTCCAGGCCACTTTTATGTGACCCGCCATGTATAATTATTACCCGACCATGATGTTACAACACTTGGCGCCCACTGGCCCTTGTCGAGAACACATGATCAAGTTACAGTAAAGTAATTTGGTGAATAACGAAAAGTATCACATTGTGAGTGCTTTCAGTAGAGTTGCGCATATACTATCAATTGGTTCAGTGCGTCCTCCTGGTGAAGTATCACGATAAAAACTCACGATAAGTCGACTGAAGGCCCTTATTCCCAAGCTCCATAATATTGCGATCGACCAATAAATATACCATCTGAATACATGTTTAAAGTGCATGACCAGGGTACTCGTTTTATTACAACACCTTTCTGCTCCAACAGCGTATGGGGAGCGGGTAGACTGCCTGCTTAAATGTCCCTGTGTATGTTGTAATGAATATAATCTTGTTTTTTGATTCCTAAGGGAGCGATACACAGAGGCATGAAGAGTATCGGGAGATTCTTTCCTCAAAATGGTCCTTAAAATTTTGTAGGCAGTCTCTCATCTGATAATTTGTCTCTATCTTCAAGAGAGTAAAAATTCACACTTTTTTAAAATTTACGTGACGCTCTCGTGATCCAAAAGTCACGTGACAGTTTTTACTGACCTTCAGTGATTTTTTTAAGTTGTTTCATTTGTAGGTTAAATGCTTTCCTCCAGTATCCTGCCAGTAACCGAGGTTTGCCACCTGCCTTACCTACAATTGTCTGTTGTATCATTCTATTTAGTATTCCTAGAAAGTGTTGTACTCAGATACGAAAACTCCTACTGGAAACTTAAAGAGTAAAAATGTTCACTGCTTACAGCTTAATTTCCTTATGCCCTGTAGATATGTTTGTCTCTGACAAGAATCAGAGTTATTATGTTAGTGTTGAGAAGGTAGCAGTAAATGGCTTTTACGTAGAATTTGTTAACTTTATTTGTGGCACTTTTAAATGCGTTAATCAGAATGGAGCTGTGAACATACTTTCAACCTTTGTATATAAAAATACGTGGGTGAATCAAAAAGTAAGTTACACTTCCAAGTTATGGCCATTAATTAAACCACATACACATAGGCAACACGGCTGTGGAAACTTACGATGTAAGTTCGCTAATCCACATAGTTCCCAGGAGATTGTAAGCATGTCTCGGAACGGGTAATCAACTTTTCCATTCCGGATGCGTAAAATCACCTCCAGCACTATGTAACCACTTGTAAACAGCTGCTTTCACCTCCTCATCGTTTCAGAATAGTCGTCCGCCAAGATCCTCTTTCTTCTCGCCTAACACATGATAATCGCATTGTCCTAGGTCAGGACTGTATGGAGGATGTTATCATACCTACGAGTTGAATCACCGCGTCAGTTATGACGATTGGCTGGCCGAGTGCGGAGTTGCGTTATCGTGCAGCAAAATCACACATGCGATCAATATCTCAAACGCCTTTCTTTAATTGGCTTACGCAACAGATGCAACGTTTGACAAAACGAAGCAGAGTTGATTGTCGCGGCTTTCAGCATAAATTGCACATACACCACACTCTTTATGTCAAATAACACTGACGTCTTCATCTTTCCTGTTAAAGGCCGAATCTTGGGCTTTTCGGTATGGGGATGTGTGTGCACCCATTCCGTCTACATTCTCTGTATTTCGGGGGTTAAGTGGTGGACCCCCTTTCATCCCGTGTTATGATTCGCAGCAAAAACTCGTTGCCCTTCACAGAATACCATTCCAAAAATTCTAGTGATTATCCGAAACGTTGCCCTTTGTGATCATCGGTGAGCAGCCGTGAGACCCATCTGCCACACAGTTTATGATATCTGACGTGCTGGTTAACATTGGGGAACACGCTGCCATATGAGATGTTCAGCATGCTGCCAATTTCCTGCAGTGCTACGCCCCGATCCTCTCTAATCATCACATCCACACAATCAGCATTTGCAATAGCACCGAACGTAGCGGGCCAACTTTCTCGATATTCGTCAGTGAGATTCGTGCGTCCGACGTCGAACTGCTTACACCGTTTTATAATACTTCAGCGAGAGATTGCATGCTCACCATATGCAGCAGTGATTTCACGATGAAAGTCCGTGCAACTGCGCCGTTTAGCCCGTAGAGATCTGATAGTTCGCACGGACCTCCAATTTGGAGCGAACGTCCACTTGACGCACGATTGAGTCTAGCCCGCTCTGCATACGACAGGATACACACATCACCCGTCCTATCGGGCGTGTCAACGATTACTGTCCCGTGCTACACACTGGCCACGGGCGCGACACACAGCGTGACCTCGTGGCGAGCTAGTGTGACTTACCTTTTGATTTGCACCCGTACATCAACAAATAACTCTCTAAACTTGTCAAAGTTAAGTTTAATCTTAAATATAGCGGTGAGAAAAACTTAAAACTGAAAGAAACTCTGACGTGACGTAAAACAGATCGATTAAACATGGATCATCCATAGGAAGAATTGCTGCAATATAGTACAGATAGTATTTGACAGAAATACACTATGAAACAAACAGAAGTTGTAAGGTGGCTATAATTTTGTACCTTACAAGCACTCATCCACATACTTTTCCGTGAACTACAACCACAATTAGATATCATAGGTTGTACATCGTATATATGAATATATAAAGGTGACTGACACTGTCACGTACGTCTTGTAAATAATTGTTAACGTTTATTGCATGAAAGGTGACGGAGTGTCTTTTTCATAAAAAACGACGAATGAATGATTGCCTATACTAGTAGAGGTTGGAACGCCAGTGGAAATGAAACGGCAGGCTGGGTGGAAGGAGCACACAGGCGTGTTGGTCCTGCTTAAACACAGGAAGTAGCAAGATGGACGTTGAGGCACCTGAGCTCTGGAGCACAATAGGGTGACGGCCGGCCGCTATTGTAGTAGGGGCCAAAAGGATAACCGGATAATACTTCCGAACGCTGAAAATCTTGGACGCAAGGTGAGAGGAACTAAGATGCGGCACATCGGAAACCACGCAGGCTGGGTTATTTTCAAGGATTTTTACTGAGAAGCGTACCATTGTACGAGTATAGGTTTTTCCTCACAAACTTTCCGCACTGGACGACGAAAGACTAAAATATGGTTGGTCGACGTTCAGAAGAATCTGTAGAGAGCGAGAGTATTCCGTGGTTTCAGCAATATGATTCATTTTCGGAATTACAATTGTGGGGAGCCAAGCCTTGCTGGGAAGCCAGCGCTGGAGAGACGAGGTCTGTTGTAAGCGTCCGTGTGTGACGGTCGCTCGATATCAGGTTTGTTGGTACAGATGGACTTGCTGTCTTTGCTCTCAGGAGAGTTTATAGTTAGAACAGTTGGCACTGTACTGTTGCGAACCTATACGATTCTGGACTTCACTCCGGGTTGGAATTCGTCGTTGAGTAAGCAGCATTCAGTAATTGAGAACACTTTCTCTGCCTATACTTACGTTGAAACGTTATCTGAACTCCGTCCTTGTACCTAGGAGTTCGCGTTTCTCGTCTGTAGAACACAGAGAGGAGAAGACAGTATTGGAGTATATTAGTCAGAGGACCGCTTTCTACCATCCTAGTGTTTATTTGTGGCTGGAGTTCTTCCATCGTCGCAGACATGTACAGGAACCATCACTTCGACGCACCGGACGCAGTGGATGTGATGATATAGCAAATTGCTTCGGCTTATTAGGGATATAAAAGCTAAACAGCTGTGATCACGTTAGTTTATTTCCACTGAGGTTCCACACCATAGTAGATCATCTTTGAAAGTAGTGTCTTCTAGTGTTTGTAACGTAGATGATGTCAGTCATTTCGCGTTATTGATATTAGACCGCGCAGTCATAATAAGGGACTGAGTTGGGCAATTGATTAGTAATTTTACTTAGTAAATGTGACCTTTGTAATATAAATTTCTTTATCATTTAGTAGGATTAGTTGCCTTCATTATTCATTCATGTTTAGATTGTAATTTATAGAATTAAGAGATCCTAAGATCTGCTTCATGGGGTAGTCAGACAGGGCCAAATCTTCATTTTAGCGTTTAGTATTCTCCGTTGCGCACATTCATTTTAAACCCGCCTGGAGTAACATCTTGGAAAGTGACAGTTTTATTCAAAGTCAATAATTACACTGAAGTCACCACGCTCGAGTCGGAATATGGTTCTTAGTATAATGTGTTATCACTACGAACGGCTACGCATGCTCTGAAACGTGATCCCATGCTGTCCACGATGTGGGTAACGAGCTGCATTTGGCAACGGTTGGGTGGTCGTTGATGCGTGTAGACGTGGTGCAATTCGTTCCCCCAACCCATCCCTCACGTGCTCGATGGGATTTAGTCGGGGAACGGGCAGATCAGTTCATTCGCCGATACCCTCTCGTTCTAAGAACTCATCCACCTGCGCTGGTCGATGCGGTCATGCCTTGTCATCCACAAAAATAAATTCAGGGCTGAAAGCACCCTTTAAAAGACGTACACGAGGATGCGATATAGTGTCAGAATATCGTCGGCCGGTGAGTATCCGTGTTAAAAGATTTGGAGGTCAGTAAGGCCATGCAAAGTTGTGCCTCCTGTAACAGGACACCCTCCTCTAGCATTAACTTTCCTCGACAGTAGTTGTCGATACCAGTACTATTTTTCGAATTTTGGTGAGGTCAATATTGTCTCAGTTGATTTTCTGAAAACTTTCATGTAATTTTATGCACAGTATGTTATATTTCATGTTAAAACTTATGAAAAGGAATTACTTTATAAAATATTTTAGTTTCGATGTTATAATCGACAAGTACTAGTTCTGAACGTACAGTTAAAATAATTTTTTAGAAGCAAATAAAATTACGAATTATTGGCTAACTTAAAATTTCTATTATTAATTAAGCAATCCTGTACTGTTTACTATATTTATTTCTAGATTCATTTATGAAATAATAATCTAAATTAATAATATAATGGAAACTAGCAGAAATTCATTTGTTTAGAAAAATGGTAAATCCTTTGGAATGTTGTTATGATCCACAGAGTGTGGGAGTCGTAAGCTTGCCTCTGAAGTGATAGGACGTATTTTTGTGAGAACAATGTAATCCCGGTATTTGTTAATCTGAAAAATCAAAATACTGTATGACATACTAAAATTTGAGAAAATATACTGACGGCCCGCCAGTCTAACGCACGGCTTTCCGGATTGGGAAGGAGCGCCTGGTCCCCGCCACGAATCCGCCCGTGTCGAGGTCCGTAGAGCCGGCAAGTCTGTGTACGGTTTTTAGGCGGTATTCCATCTGCATCACGAATGCGAGCTGGTTCTCTTTATTCCTCCCCAACTACACTATGTCGGCGATTGCTGTGCAAACAAGTTCTCCACGTACGCGTACACCACCAATACTCTACCATAGGGTTTACACTCGTCTGGTGAGAGACGTTCCCTAGCGGGGTCCATCGGGAGCCGAACCGTACAATAACCCTGAAAGAGTGGTTCGGTGTGGGGCGGCGGAGGAGTGAAGTGAACTGCGGTAGTCGTCGTGGGGTTGCGGACCACTGCGGCTGCGGCGGGGACGGAGCCTCTTCGTCGTTTCTATGCCCCCGTTAAACATACAATACAACTATATTGGCGTAAAAAATGCTTCAACAACAATCTGCAGATTTATTTAGTTCAAACCAACCGTAAGGACAGGATGTGAGATTTTCAGCTTCAAGAATCAGACCACAAGATAAGAAGAACTGGAGCCATCTCAACATGAGAAGCTAAGTTGACTAGACAGTATATTATAATCTTCGCTCTTCTGAAATCTTCCTAAAAGACATTGCTTATTAACTACTTGAACTGGACATTGTTTACTGTGGACAGTAGATGGAAGTGGGAAGGAGGTGGGGGGGGGGGGGGGGGGGGGAGTTGGCACTCTCTACACCATAACACCAACGTGATCATGTTCTTCGACAAATATCCAGGGTGCATCACCTGATGCCACCCCTCACTGTACGTGAGTTCGTCGAGCATTATCAAATGTGATCGTTTTGATTGTCCAGGTATTATGATATTGAAAGGTATAATGTTACATGGCTTGCTGATTTCCAAATCTTTGAACGTGGTACACTCACGGATCAAGGGTTTTGTGACTCTGTACTCCTTCCCCTTTAGCCTCTTTGCAAGGCTGCATTTGGCCCTGATTTCATTTTTAGGTATGACAATGATCGACCGCATCGAACAGCGCAAGTGGAGGAGCTATTGGAACGAGACGACGTTCCGCGAATGGATTAGCCTGTCCGTTATCCCCAACTTAAATTCCATCGAGCACGTATGAGACGTACTTCAGCACGTTTGCATGATCCTACAACCGTCCAGCAGTTGTCATCCGGGCCGGTGGATGAGTGGAACACCATACCCCAAGATCTTGTTACTAACATTGTGGCCAGCATGGGAAAACGTTGCACGACATGCACTGCCGTCCGTGGGTGATGGTACACCCTATGAAGAAACATGTCCCGCCTTTTGTAATGTCCAGGGAACGAATCAGACTTCAGTGTAATTAAGGCCTGTGAATGAAACTGACATTTCCCTTCGCCACATTATGTATTTCCCTGTTACCTTCTCTACTATAGTACAGAAGTTCTTTCTATGTATGGCCCATTTTTCATTGAGCTATGTTACTTCGCAGTGAAACATGATGATGCCGGCCGAAGTGGTCGTGCGGTTAAAGGCGTTGCAGTCTGGAACCGCAAGACCGCTACGGTCGCAGGTTCGAATCCTGCCTCGGGCATGGATGTTTGTGATGTCCTTAGGTTAGTTAGGTTTAACTAGTTCTAAGTTCTAGGGGACTAATGACCTCAGCAGTTGAGTCCCATAGTGCTCAGAGCCATTTGAACCATTTTGAAACATGATGTGAAAGTTACTTGCGTCATAACGTTTGGCACGCTAGTGTTCATAAACATGGAAGCAAGTGCATCGTTGGAGAGAACAACACCTTGTTTTAATGATTGCCACTCCAATTCACGCAATACAAAACGAGCAGCCCTTCTTTGAACTTTTTTAATGTCATCCGTCAGTCCCACCTGACACGGCTCCCACACTGCACAGCAGTATTCCAGAATATGGCGGACAAGTGTAGTTTAAGCAGTCTCTTTAGTAGAGCTTTTGCACATTCTAAGGGTTCTGCCAATGAATTGCAATCCTTGGTTTGCTCTACCCACAATATTGTCTATGTGATCGTTCCAACTTAGGTTATTTGTAATTGTAATCCCTAAGTATTTAGTTGAATTTACGGCCTTCACATTAGTGTGACTTAATCGAAATTTAGCCGATTTCTTTTAGTACGAACCGCAAATTCAGTAAATTACAAGCTACCAATTTCTGGGCGAGGAAATGGCACCCGATAGCGTCCTAATTGTGGTCCATTGTGTTGAATCAAGCTAATTTTATTGTCACAACATCAGTTCCCGGTCGTGCTCCTCATACCACTGTGACACGATTCTGGCTTTGAGACACTGGCAGTTATCCTGTTGAAAGATGCCATCGCTGCCTGGAAAGGAATGGAGTTTGAAGGCATGCAGTGCAGTGCAGTGTTCGCGTAGCTCACAGCTATGGTGCCTTCGATTGCTATCACAGGGGTCCTGAAAGCCCAGGAACATCTTCTATAATAAGACAGGGTGTCCATAAAGGTCCGCTATCACTTAAAAAAATTCACAACTTGGAATTTATTAGAGACGGTTGTAAAACATTTAGCTGCTCTGAAATTCTTTTTTTCTCTGTACTTTGTATCAGATTTGTCAGAAATGGCTACACAGCAAAAGAAAATGCAATACTTCAGCTGGCATACAGAAGACAAATCTATGACAATGGAAGTGCTGAATTATCTACCCCCGAAAAAAAGTGCGGTTTGTTCTAAAACTAAAAAGACAGACAGTATCAAAGGTCATTCTGCAAGTGGACTTTCCCGTGCGCCTGAGACTCGTGTTGACAGAATGAGAACTTCATTTAAAAGCTGACATCAAAAGTCAATTCGTCGTGCATCACGTGAATTACAGGAATCAACATAAACTGTCCACGTAAGCGGTTATGCCTTTCTGCACGCAGAGACCGAGTGGTACAAGCATTTCAGAATACGACTGTCCCCTGCTGAATGTAGTTGTGTGTTTCATGCTGGCCTCCATAGATGCGGGCAATGACTACCAGAAGCAGTGACTGTTTTCAGGTGAAGCAATTTTAGATATTTCAGAATAGGTGAATCACCACAACATTTGGACATGGAACTCCGAAAACCCGCACAACAAACTTTAACGTATCCTTGATGTCACGAGCTTAATGTTTAATGTGACTTAATGCACGATAGGGTGAGGGGCTTATTTTTATTCACAGAGAAAATCGTAATGGGAGATCTTTAGCTGAACATGGTCAACCACGTCCTGTCACCATATTTCGAAGAGCTGCAGCTGTCCATTATCTTCTAGCGTGTTGGTGCTCTCCAACATGGAATCTGAACGTGTGAGCCTCCCTGAACAACAAATTTTCTCAGGGGTGGATGGGTCGTGACGCCCACCACGCTCTTCCCATGTCACGCCACTGGACATCTTTTTGTCGCGTTACGTCAAGGATCACGTGTACGCTGCAACAGTCAATGACATTGTTACCTTCGTCCACGAATTAGAGTCAATCGCCGATATCTTGTTTCTTCTCTTGATGTTCAGCAGTTCTGATGGAGCTATATTGATAACATTGCAAAGCTGATGTGACATGGAGTGGTACGTAAACAGTACATAAATTTTTATACTGTGATGACGGTTATTAAGGAAAACCGACAGTGACAATAGAGGACATACAGATAGCTTCGTGTCTTGCATTTCATAAAGTACTTAACTACTACTGGCATTCGTCTTCAAACATTTTTTTATGTTTGACGATGTCCATTTTGAAAGTCGTCCTTCATATTAGTAAATTATTTGTATTCCCTCTCAAACACTTCCGTAGGCCGGAATGGCCGAGCGGTTCTAGGTGCTACAGTCTAGAGGCGCGCGACCGCTATGGTCGCAGGTTCGAATCCTGCCTCGTGCAAGGATGTGTATGATGTCCTTAGGTTAGTCAGGTTTAAGTAGTTCTAAGTTCTAGGGGACTGATGACCGCCGATGTTAACTCCCATAGTGCTCAGAGCCATTTGAACCATTTTTTTGAAACACTTCCGTATAATGAAGTACGATTGCTCCCATAGAGCTAAATTATAACTTACTTTTTTAAACTCCAAACGAAAGTGCGAGCGAGGTTTCATTGTTCGTGAACGTAAGCTGGCTGTGGTTAAAAATTAAACTACACATTATTCTGTGTTCAGAAAGAAATCTACGGCAAAATATTTTCGTGAAATTAGCAGTTGAGAATTACCTCTTTCGCATGATCTACAATTCTGTAAAACAATTTATAATGTCTCAGATATCTTGAATACAAGAATGCTGAGAAACCCTTGCTTATCTGGTCGTGTGCTGTGTTTCTAGATACTGTTCCCGTTCTCTCAGACACAGCCTGATTAAAGCCCGGTAGGTGCTGCCATCTGGCGGGAGAATTGAGATCTACTTCCATTTGGGCAGGCCGCCGAGCTAATACGACTCAATAGGGTGGCTTGTTGTACTAATTTCAGTAAATGTTACGCAGTTTCTCCCGCTTAATTATTGCTATTGTTCTAAGAGGTTCTTAAAAAAATGTTATATCGGAATTATGTTCACAGGGCTTTCCGAAAGAAAGTGACAGGTAAAATTTCGTTTGTGTTGTATGTAAACCGCTCAATAAATCTTTTGTAGACACCTCACAGCTTGTACAGTTGGTGTACCTTTTTTGTTTTGAATGGACACCTGTTTCTCTCTGTTCTTTGTGGAATGATGGTAGATAAAGTATTAATTAGGAAGTGGAACGTTATTGTTTATTTGTTCACCAAACATAACACTTTTCTTTTTCCAAACACATATTTATTTTCAAAGAAGCTGTAACAGCATTTCGACATCTTTCACAGTTACAAGTAAGTGTATTCACAGTCCCAGTATCTTTAGAAAACTCAAAATTTTGAAGTAGTGGTTTTGTTACGTGTGTAATTCGCAATAACAATTACTGCGCAGCTTAGCACAACCACAATAAAAATATTTGACACTTACAACCCAATAAAAGACGTTCAACTGTTAAGAATATAAACAAATCACTTTTTTCGTTTTTTTTCGAACTTCCCTAAAAGACAGCTGCTACGAATACAGGTTAACAATATTAACTTAATTATCGATACAGTTCATCACACCATTGTTGTGCTGTTAAGCACCATGAACTTCCAGATTCAACATTACTTGGCAACTTTCGTTCTCAGGTACGAACTCAAGCATAAAAAGAGGGATTATTTTAAATCCTTTTAAATTTCTTATAAAATAGAGGGACTCTAGAGTCTGCCCCGTTGCTGAAAGAACCATATACAGTGTAAAGGTGGCCAGATAATAACTATAAAATGATTCGGACCGTGCCTCTTAAAGTGACCAAATGATTATTACGAAATAATTCCAGCCGCAGCTCTAAGAGTGACCAGATAAAGTTTACAAAAGAATTATTTGGGCAGTGAACAATACATGAAGACCTCAGACGCACCCTGTCCTTTTAAGTAGTGCAGTTTCACCACACTACCCACATCAAGAACATCATCAGTTCAATTATGCTAATTACAAACAACTGACGTTTCACGAACAATGATCAGTTTATGCAGCTGTATTCAAAAAGATATGCAAAGCCAGGTCAGTCAAACGTTATAGTAAGCCACGTACAGACGGATGGAAATGGCAAAAGTGTTTTCCCACATATAAATGGTCTTAGCTCGACACTGTAGCATGGAAATACAGCGAGGTGACAAAGGTCATGGGATAGCGATATGCGACAGCATTGCGTACGCAAGGGCTGTGCACTGGTCGAGCTATCATTTGTACCTGAATGAAAAGGTGTCCGGCGTAATATGACCGCACGACGAGATTAACAAACTTTAAATGCGGGATAGTAGTTGGATCTAGACGCTTGGGACATTCCGTATCGTAGACCGTTAGGGAATTCAATCTTCCGAGATACACAGCGTCGAGAATACCATTTTTCACTTCACGTAACGACCGAGAGGGGTGCCAGTGCAAACAGACAAGCAACACTGCTTGAAATAACCGCAGAAATCAATGTGTGTCATACGACTAACGTTTCCGTTAGGACAGTGCCTCGAAATCTATCGCTAAGAGACTATGGCAGCGGGCGGTCTATGGGAGTGCTACACTATCAGCACGGCATCAGCTGCTGCGCCTCTCCTGAGCCCGTTACCATACCGGTTGGACCGTAGACGGCTGGAAAAACGTGACCCGATTAGTTGAGTACCGATTTCAGTTGGTAACGGCTGATGAGACTCAGCATACAGGAAAGTCAAAACAACCTTTGGTGACATTAAAAGCAACGGTGGTAACATTAAGCGTGCAACGGGAATTCCACTGTTAAATGCAGAGGAGAGAGCAGATAGGTGGAAAGAAAACCGGAACAGAAGAGAATCGAAGCATTTGAGATGTGGTGCTATAGACAAAAGTTGAAAATTAGGTGGACTGATAAGGTAAGGAATGATGAGGTTCTACACAGAATCGGAGAGGAAAGGAATGTGTGGAAAACACTGATAAGGGGAAGGGACAGGATGATAGGACATCTGCTAAGACATGAGGGAATGACTTCCATGGTACTAGAGGGAGCTGTAGAGGGCAAAAACTGTAGAGGAAGACAGAGATTGGAATACGTCAAGCAAATAATTGAGGACGTAGGTTGCAAGTGCTACTCTGAGATGAAGAGGTTAGCACAGGAAAGGAATTCGTGGCGGGCCGCATCAAACCAGTCAGTAGACTGATGACCAAGAAAGGAGGGCTGATGGTAGGTAGGGTTCGAGTGTCAACAAAGCCTGTGCAAGCTGGTGGTTGCTTCATAATGGCGTGGGCTGTGTTTACTTGGAATAGGCTGGTTCTCTCGTCCTAATGAATCGATAATTATTTAGAAATAGCTATGTTCGGTTATTGGGAGACAATTTACAGCCATTAATGGACTTCATGTTCCGAAACAAGGATGGAATTTTTGTGGATGACAATTCGGCATGTCACCGGGCCACAATTGTTCGTGATTGGTTTTTTAGAATAATTTGGGCACTTCGAGCGAATGATCACACGAGAAGAATCCCATCGAGCATATATGGGACACAATTGAGAGGTCACTTCGAGCACAAAATCCTGCACCAACAAAATTTTCGTAATTATGGATGGCTGTAAAGGTAAAATGGGTCATTATTCCAGTGACTAGTTGACCCCATGCCACGTCGAGCATCTGCATTGCGCCGGGCACAGGTAGGTCGAATGGGATATCAGGAGGCATCCCATGACTTATGTCGCCTCAGTGAATATCCGCCATGGTAGGTGCGGGGTCTGCGCGAGAGATTGCTAACCAAAGACACCTGGGTTCGATTCCCGGCCGGGTCGAAGTTTTTCTTCTTTCGAGGAGTGGGTGTTGTGCCTTGGTACCGTCATAATAGAAACTGAAATGGGCGCTTGGCATCGTTGGTCTAGTCTCAGTATATGCAGCTTCGTACTAGGGTACTGATTGGCCCTAATCAATGTTCCGAACTGCTGCACCACACTGTCATATCTTCCACTGTTGAGGTGGCTGTATGAGCATGTTGCGGAAGCCACTTATCAAAATAAAAAAAAAGAGCAGACGCAGAATACGTCCTCTATCATCGTACAATGCCGTCTTTAATCAGCCCTGAAACAAACAACAAGCTGTCCTTGATGCTCGGTGCCGACACTGCGAACAGCTCAGCTGTGTTCTGGTTGACTTTGGCATTACCACTCGTACAATTTACTGGGATCTTCCGCGTACGAGCGTCGTCTACGGGATTACTGTCTACTGAGCTATCAGTGCACAGTCGGCCATCGCCGGCTGGTCACCTTCACCTCTTTCTCGCTCTCACCAACCTTCCGTTGTCGTTGTCATCCTCCTCGTCGTCAAAGATTCTCAGGCAGAAATCACATTTATGCTCTTAAAGTATCCTAAGCATATTTTCGTGAGACGTAAAGCGGCTCCCTTTGATTTTCCACTAGTTAAGGATTTTCAGCATTTCGCATAGTTTTCTCGCCTGTCCAACAAAATGTGATCATTCCAAATGTTTTTCCTTGGCTAGCCCCTGAGCCATACATTGGATCGACTTTTTTTATTTCGAAACAATTTTCCGTCACTAGACTGTAAATTACTGTACATACATTACACACAATCATGATTTCGGTTTTTTAGCCATTCTAAGGTGCAAGTTGGAATGTCACAAGAAGCTCGACACTTTTAAATTCAAATTGCACTTGAAAATGACTATAGATCCGAAATGGATGTCAACAGAAATTTGGTTTGAAATGGCGGAATTTTCTGTCGGGAATTTCTATATGATTTAGGTCCTCCACGAAAGAAAATATATTAACTTGAGCCATCGTCAGTTGTGAACCGTAGAAATGAAGTCTATTTATATTTTTCTACTTCGCATCTCTACACATTGTTACTCCCAACTGTATGACATGACTGACTACAGTTGTGACTTATTAGAGGATAATCTACCCCTTTACATCTCCAGAAGTGCGTAACTTAGCATTTCTCTACAATGAGGGCAAGTTGGCATCATTCGCGATATATTAATATATTTTGTCATGTTATTTCAGCTTTAATCGGGTAGAACTGCTTCATAGGTAATTGAGTCATATACTAAATGTCTGTTACAGCAACTTTTAAGGTTTCCACCTTATTTTTGGTATTCGCTATAAAACTAGTGTGAGCTGTCTCTTTACTCGATGCGTCACACTTCACACTAGTTCACTGGGTATCTTCCGAATAGAAACCTTCAGTAATCGATATGTTACATCACAGAGGTTCTGAGTAAAAGCACTGATATTTGTTGGTCAGTAATGATGCCGTTGTAATAGAGAAGTGAAGGAGCTGGGTGTTAGTAACGTCTCTGAGCGGTCTGGGGATAACTAGCAGTTGATGTCACTTTTTGGAAATGTGATTTTGTAAAGATTGATTTCAGAAGGATAAAGATATTCAGGTAACGTTGTCGCTGCACCGCTTGCTCGCGTGTAATTTGTGATGAGTCTGAAAGGGTCAGATTGTTAGCATGACTTTTCTTTATTAGTTTGCCACAGGTAGTTAGATTGACGAGGGGAGATTAACAAAACTTATCTGCTCACTTGGTTTGGTCTACATCTTTACCATTCAGTAACGTATTATGTGCCAGAGTAAACTTTTTTTTTGGTAGATACGAATTTTGTAAGAATAGTTGTGATTGTTAAGGAATGAGTGTCATAATTCACAACACAGTTTGTGGATGTTAGTCTCCCTAAATCATTCAGTAAGTTCAGTTTCTGCCTTCGGCTGCTCACGAAAGTTCTTGAACATGTAGGCCATTTTAATAAAAGCATTTATTACATTTATTCCTTCCAAATTCGATTTGCAATTTCACGTAGAATTTTTGCTTCGTTAGTTTAGCATGTTGGAACTGCAACACATGTACTGTGACGTCACTCTGTATAGCACTGTTCCCTCTACTGTACACAAGGGAATTTCACAGTTTAATTTCTTTAGTATACAATTTGATGTGTTCTGATTATTTGTCGTAAAAGTTAATTTTACTACAGATAAACAGCTTCAGACTCATTCTATCAGATAGTGTAAGCACTCCACTTGCATTGTTCAGATTCACATTACACGCGCTGAAGTAAAAAATAAGAAACCAGTTCTCTTACAGAAAAAGTTAAACAACACATTTACAAACGGATACTCATGGCTAAGTTGATAGCGTGTCACAGGCTCTGCAACGTTCTTGCACGCCCCTGGATTCATTACCATAGTATCTGTAAATGACTCTCCATCCACGAAAAAGTACTTGCGTCCTGTTCTTCAGGTAATTTTTGATTGAGTCACGTACCTGGTAACATATCTTCTAGGATTACATGTTATTTAGAAGGCTATATGTAGCTATGAACCAGAGGACTTTCTCGGAAGTCAATGACAGAGGAATAGGTGGATTTCCTATATACAAAGTACGAGTTTTGAAATAAAACCATCTTCTATATTCACCTTAAGACAGGCACGATCGCAAATGATGTAAGGCAGGTTGCCTATCTTAAGGTGCTCATGCAAGTTTGGTTACCCTTCATTTTGTCATGAGTCTTTTGTTTGATGCCGGCCGAAGTGGTCGTGCGGTTAAAGGCGCTGCAGTCTGGAACCGCAAGACCGCTACGGTCGCAGGTTCGAATCCTGCCTCGGGCATGGCTGTTTGTAACGTCCTTAGGTTAGTTAGGTTTAACTAGTTCTAAGTTCTAGGGGACTAATGACCTCAGCAGTTGAGTCCCATAGTGCTCAGAGCCATTTGAACCATTTTTGTTTGTTTGTTTGTTTGATAAGTAGTCGCCCGTCACATAATCCTCTCCTGTGCTAACTTTTCATCTCAGAGCAGCAATTGTGCCCAGTGTCCTCAGTTATTTGCTGGATGTATTCTAATCTCTGTCTTTCTCTAAGCTTTTACTCTCTACAGTTCCCTCTAGTACCACGAAAGTTAAAGACTGATGTCTTAAGAGATGTCCTTTTATCCTCTCCGTTGTTCTTGTTAACGTTATCCGTACATTCCTTTCCTCTCAGTTTCTGCAGACAGCATCGTGATTCCTTACCTGTTCAGTGTATCTAATTTTCAACATTGTGCCGTAAAAAATGTATGATGTAAGGTCCACCAGTTATGCAAAACACCGTTTTCTCTACGTTCCAAAACATGTTTCAGCGCCTCTGTGCCACCATCAGTGGGTTTCTGTTTTATTTAATCAGTAATGTGAACATTTTTACTAAATTATTATTTCGTACTGGTAGCTTGTCATCTGACACCAAACGATGTTGATGAGAAATTTTGTTAGGAGTTAACCTATACTTTTATGCTTTAAACTTAATTCTGTTTGTCGCGATATTTCGCTCATGTATTCGTTTTTACTTACGTTTTTGTGTGGCAAGCCCTTTTCTCTCAGCACCTTGATGAGGTGTTGTGAAGCACACATAAATATAACACATATTTGGTTGTAGAAAGCACTTTACACTTCAGCAGGACACACTGTAATAGTGCTCGTTGAGTGCTCCGGCTCAGTCGGTGTTCATTAGTACACCAGTGACTTTGGCGCCAAATTTGAATATCGCGACATACAAAACTACGTTTAAAGCATAAAATGATAAGTTAACTCAGAACAAAATTTCTCATCAACATCGTTTGGTTGCAGATGACAAGCTACCATACGTCTCGCGAAAGGTCGGATGAGCTGAGCGCGGACGAAAGCTCTCAGTTCCTCGGTCGCATGCACGGCGCGCTTGGTGCGAGCCCGCTCGACGCCGGCGCGACGTAAGGCACGGAATCTCGCACCACGGCGTATCGCTTCTGGTCGGGAGTGCCGACGACGGTCTCACATGAGGGAGTGATGCGTCATACACAGCATCTCCTTCCCAAGTGGCTCTTTCCGCCTTTCCGTGGTGCCAGACGTTAAGCTCGGTATTTCCCGGGCCCGCCCGGATTTACCTAGCGTCAGGAGGCACAGCTGGTACCCAACCCGAAACGAAAGCGAAGGATGCGTGGCACAGGGGGAGCTGTGTCCAGGGACCGAAGATCTGTCCCTCTAGGGGGGGGGGGGGGTTGGGCGGGGCTGCTAGTCTGTGGGGAGTGTTGCTGACACTGTGTGCGAATCCTCTGCACTGAGGGGCTGCTGCTCCACTCCCTGTCTGCGGAACATAAGGTGCTATGTATGCCGGCGACCTTGTTTGTCGGCAGGGGATCTCGGTGTGAGTAGGCGAGGGCGCTTTGCCGCGCCATTGGGTGACCGGGGCGTGTTCCGCCAAACCCAGGAGGTGGTGACATCGCCTGGACCAGGTTAGCTGGGTCAAGACCACTGAACGACTGGGTGACCAGACCAGCACCTGAGTAGGAGTTGGTCCCCAGCAGAGAGGTGGAAGCTTGGGCTAGTAGGCGGCAGAGGACGAGAAGTGCATCCGCTTCTCCGTAGTGCGGGGTGTACTTGCCGAGGAGCACCGAGTGAAATCATTGATGACGAGGCCACCGAGGGGGACCAGTACGTTGGCGACTGCTTGCTGAACCCAACAGCTCGTGAGTGCCCTTGGCCTAGGGGTGAGGCCGGTGGGTGAGCTGCATTTGTGTCCTCCTCCCCCCTCCCACATGACAGAGGAGCCGGCCCAGGGTAAGAGATAGGCGCCCACCTTTTCATTACTCGTTAATTCATAATGGCTGAAATAGAAACGAGTGATGTGAGCGCGCCTTCACAGGCATCTATGGTGTCTGTACCTCTCCACAGGACGAGCTGGGACAGAGAATGTGTTACAGAGGTATGCTAGGCTCACACTGCTCTTGGGGCAGAACATCAAAAAAGATCAAATTAGTCAGACGGCTCTAATAACCAGTAAAAACGAGTTTGCAGCATGGACTATTGCCAATGCCAAACTCGAAAGCCGCGTTGAAGAACTTGAGGAAGAAAATGAGATATTACGGAAATAACGAACAAACACCTGGGTGGGAGTGGTCGCGCAAGCGCCACTCATGCCGCAAACCACAAAGGATACGATCGCGAAAGTGACCAAACGGCCACACACGGAGGTCTTCCTTAGGCCTCTGCCTGGCCAGGACATCAACAAAGCACAGGAACTATTCACAACAGTGTTAATACTGTAAAAGATAAAATTAAGATTAATAAGGTCAAACCTCGTAAAAATGTTGTAATCGTAGCTGTAGCAACTGAGGAGGACAAAGAAAAAGTTCTAGATAACCAAAAATAACCAAAATTTAAGCAAGGTGGTCAAAATCGAGCCACCCAAGAAACGAAATCCTCTAGTTATTCTGTATGACGTACCCACAGTAATGAACGATGAAGAATTGTGTGAAACAATAAAGAGACAAAATTTTGAAGACGAGCTTAAAGGGAGTTTTAAATCAGAGATTTAAGACGAAACCTAGGGAACGTGGATTCGTCCATTACGTTGCTGAGGTCATCGCAGCAATGTGGAAAAAAGTAATGACAAGTTGGTTTTCACGCGGTCAACGTCAGGGATTATCTCTTGGTACCTCGTTGCCATAACTGTGGTGACCTAGACCACATTCTCAAGCACTGCACCAGGCGGTCGGCTTGCTCCGAGTGCGGCGAGGAAAGTCACACACGCAAAGACTACAAGGGAGCAGGATATGCATTACAGGCAAGAAACGAGGTAAAAGATCATGTAGAGGCACTGGTCGAAATTGCCCTTCTTACAGGATGCTTGAACGGAAGCTCATATTAGGAACAGATTATGGCTGAAAACAGAAATGGAACAGGATGCCAAAGTGAAAATTCCCGAGCAAAAAGAGGAGAGATGCTATGTGGGCAAGTAAATTCAGAGAGTTCTTGAGGTCGCTCTCGGACACCCATAAAATAGGAGTGATTGACATCGGGATACAGTCTGAGCTTCCAACGATGGTGGCAGCTCCCTCCTACCAAAGTCGTGGATTTAGGCCGATAAGAGACCTAGAGCGGCTAGGTTATCCTGTGGTAGTGGCCCCACCTGTGGCCATGTAGAAAAATGAACTGCGCAGAGTACAACAATATCCAGTTCAAGAAAATATACTAAGAAGCACCAGTGTGCTCCCAGCTACAGAAGACACCACTCCTGTCAGAATACCGCCTCCTGACCCTGTTAGAGTGTACCCAAACGTAGAACACGAAATGCAATTGGCAAGGCTGGACCAACCGACTACCCTGACCACTGCATTGCGACATGTGGTCCGGATAGGGCATAAATATGGCAGGAAGGTAACCTTCGCTGTGATGGAGGCTGTAGACAGAATACAGATAAAGTCGATGAATCTCCCCACCGACTTCGGAGCCCTGCGGGATCTGGTCAAGAAAGTTTTCGAAAGACGATGCGAAAAATTTCATCTTGATGATATATATACGCAAACAGTCTTGGGAAACGGACGCATTGCTTTCGATTGGAGAAAGAACTGGCCAGATGATCGCATACATACATACTTCCCGTAATGACGAAAATAACTATTGGTCAACTAAACATTCACAATAAAAAAATGTTCAAACGTGTGTGAAATCTTATGTGACTTAACTGCTAAGGTCATCAGTCCCTAAGCTTATACACTACTTTACCTAAATTATCCTAAGGACAAACACACACACCCATTCCCGAGAGAGGACTCGAACCTCCGCCGGGACCAGCCGCACAGTCCGGGCCTTTGACCGCTCGGCTAATCCCGCACGGCTAAATACTCACAATGGCAGACTTGTGATGCAGGAGCTACGCTAGGTGATGAAGCAGAAGAGACCAGACATGCTTTGCCTGCAGGAGCCGTACTCTCAAGCTGGGAAAATAGCTTTTGCAGCAGCAACATGGCAAATTGTCAGCAGCGGGGAAGCCCCGACAGCAGCAATAATAATTACTAAGAAATTATTGCGGGGAACAATTCTCTCGCAGTACAAAAACAGTCACTGCAACAATCGTTGAAATGCAATCTCCCGCGGGAGTATTAGCTCTCGTAAATATGTACTTCCAGTACGGAGATAATATTGAGCGACGCTTGCTCCACCTCACAAGAGTAATCACAGCGTTGCGGGGACGAACTGCTGATATTAGTGCCAAATCCCGCCGATGGTACAGTGGCACGAGAGACGCAAATGGAGGAAAAGCGGAAGATTCGATCATGGCGTTGCAACATGGGGTGGCCAACAAGCCTGGCAACATTCCCACCTGCAAGCTACGACCATCTTAGAGACAGATGTGATGACACTTTTTGCAGGACCTGACCATCATTTTGCAGGACAATGCTCAAGAACGTACAGTGCAAGCTGCAACAGATTTTTTTTTTAACTATTGGGGTTGCTAAGTGCTCTACCACGTACTGCACTCCCCTGACTTAAGCCCTCGTAAGTTCAACTTGATTTCTAAACCGAAGGAAACATTTCACGGATTCGCTCCAGAACTGCTACAAATTCGTCAGGCGCCGCTCGAACTGGCAACACAACTGGCACTGCTAAGAGTATACTACGACCTGCACATCGCTGGCAACGGGTTGTACACAATGCCGGTCAGTAAAACTTTGAAACAAGTATCTATTTTGTACGAGCTGTAAATAAATAGATGCGACTATTAAAGTTCGTACTCTCGTATAATCGCCATTTTTCACCTCGAATTTTAATCCCACCCTCGAAACTTTCTTTTATTTTCATCATTGCTTTCGCGATGTATAGACTGAACAATAGAGGCGAAAGATTATATCCCTGTCTTACACACTTCTTCTTTTCATTTTACAGGCTTATTGTTGCCTCTTGATTCTTGTACATATTCTTTATTACCCGTTTCCCCTATATCCTACCCCAATTATTCTCAGAATTTTGAACGTCTTGCGCTATTTGACATTGTTGAAGATTTTTCCCAAGGCGTCGAATTCTATTATTCTCCTGCAGTTTTGCTTCCATTACTAACCGCAATGTCAGAAATGCCTCTCTGGGTCTTTAACGTTCATGATGCCAAATCGACCGTCATGTAACAGATCCACAATTTTCTTCTCCATTCCATATATTATTCTTGTTATCTACTTGGAAGTATGAACAAGTAAGCCGATTGCGCGATAATTCTCACACTTGTCGGCTTTTGCAATTTTTGGAACTGTGTGACTGATTTTTTTCCCCGGACGTCTGATGGTATATCACCACTCGCATACATTCTACACAGCAATCTTTTGATTTCCCCTTCACTTAATGGTTTTAGAAATTCTCATGGAGTACTATCTATCGCCTACATTTTATTTTATCTTAAATCCTCGAAAGCCCTTTTATATTATTGTTCATATAGAGTTGTACAGCTAGTAAACAAAAGGCCCTCGGTGCGGCTTAGAAACCCGCCACCGCTTCCCGCATAAGAAGTCATCCTCATTCTGCCAACGGCCTTGTCAAAGAGGGCGGAGGAGCGGACAGAGGTTCAGGGCACTCTCTGTGTCCTAGCGGTGGGAAACTGCACCTAAAAGCGGAAGAATCAGCAATGATCAACGACATGAGGATGCAGAAGGCAATGGAAACCACTGCATTAAAGACACGTAACTCGCGTCCACACAACATGTCGCCTGTAATTGAAGAAGTGTCAAGATGAGTTCACCATTGGCAAAATATTTCGGATCTCTGGGAGATGACTGCCAATGAGGAGATGACCATGAGAAAAAGATTGAATAACCGACGAAAGGATAACTTCGTGGTGTGGAATATCAGAAGCTTGAACGTACTAGGGGAGCTCGAAAATCATAAAAGGGAAATGCAGGGACTCAGTCTAAATATAGCAGGGGTCAGTGAAGTGAAATGGAAAGGAGACAAGGATTTCTGGTCAGATGAGTATAGGGTAATATCAAGAGCAGCAGAAAATGGTAGAATGGGAGAGGGATTCGTTATGAATAGTTAAGTAGGGCAGACAGTATGTTACTGTGAACAATTCAGTGATAGGGTTGTTCTTATCAGAAACGACAGCAAACCAACATTGACAACGATAGTTCAGATATACATGCCGACGTCACAAACAGAGGATGAAGAGATAGAGAAAGTATATGAGGATATTGAAAGGATAATACAGTAGATGAAGGGAGTAGAAATCTAATAGTCACGGGGAACTGGAATGCAGTTGTAGGTGAAGGAGCAGAAGAAATGGCTACGGAGATTATGGGTTTGAGCCAAGGACTGAAGCAGAAGAACGACTAATAGAATTCTGTAATAAATTTCAGCTAGTAACAACAAATACTCTGTTCACGAAACACAAGAGGAGGAGGTATACTTGGAAAAGGCCCAGTGAAACAGGAAAATTTCAGTTATATTGCATCATGATCAGGCGGAGATTCCGAAATCACCATACTGGATTGTAAGGTGTACCCAGGGGCAGATACAGGCTCAGATCACTATGTAGTACTGATGAAGAAGGCAAAAGTTTAAGAGATTAGTCAGGATGAATCAATACGCGAAGACTTGGAAGTACTGAGGAATGATGAGGTACGATTGAAGTTCTCAAAGGCTATAGATACAGCAATAAGGAATAGCTCAGTTGGCAGTAGAATTCAAGAGGATTTGATATCTCTAAAAAGGGCAATCAAAGAGTTGGAAAGGAAAACGTTGGTAGAAAGTAGGAACTGCAAAGAAACCGTGGGTAATGGAAGAAACATTTCAGCTGATCAAAAAATCAAATGGGTCTGAGCAATATGGGACTTAACTTCTGAGGTAATTAGTCCCCTAGAACGTAGAACTACTTAAACCTAACTAACATAAGGACATCACACACATCCACGCCCGAGGCAGGATTCGCACCTGCGACAGTAGCGGTCGCGCGGTTCCAGACAGTAGCGCCTATAACCGATCGTCCACTGCGGCCGGCCTCAGCTGATCAACGAAAGAAGAAAGTAAAGACATGTTGAGAAAAATTCAGGGATACAGAAGCACAAGTCGCTGACGAATGAAATAAACAGGTAATACAGGGAAGATAAGGTTAAATGGCTCTAAGAAAAATGTGAAGAAATCGAAAAATGAATGATTGTCGGAACGACATATAGGATAGTCAAAACAACCTTCGATGAAATTAAAAGCACGGGGGGAAACATCTACATCTACATCTACATGATTACTCTACAATTCGCATTTAAGTGCTTGGCAGAGGTTCACCGAACCACAATCATACTATCTCTCTACCATTCCTATCCCGAACAGCGCGCGGGAAAACGAATACCTAAACCTTTCTGTTCGACCTCTGATTTCTCTTATTTTATTTTGATGATCATTCCTACTTATTTAGGTTGGGCTCAACAAAATATTTTCGCATTCGGAAGAAAAAGTTGGTGACTGAAATTTCGTAAATAGATCTCGCCGCGACGAAAAACGTCTTTGCTATAATGACTTCCATCCCAACTAGCGTATCATATCTGCTACACTCTCTCCACTATTACGTGAAAATACAAAACGAACTGTCCTTTTTTGCACCGTTTCGATGTCCTCCGTCAATCCCACCTGGTAAGGATCCCACGCCGCGCAGCAATATTCTAACAGAGGACGATCAAGTGTAGTGTAAGCTGTCTCTTTAGTGGACTTGTTGCATCTTCTAAGTGTCCTGCCAATGAAACGCAACCTTAGGCTCGCCTTCCCCACAATATTATCTATATGGTCTTTCCAACTGAAGTTGTTCGTAATTTTTACACCCAGGTACTTAGTTGAATTGACAGCCTTGAGAATTGTACTATTTATCGAGTAATCGAATGCCAACGGATTTCTTTTGGAACTCATGTGGATCACCTCACACTTTTCGTTATTTAGCGTCAACGGCCACCTGCCACACCATACAGCAATCTTTTCTAAATTGCTTTTCAACTGATACTGGTCTTCGGATGACCTTACAAGACGGTAAATTACAGCATCATCTGCGAACAACCTAAGAGAACCGCTCAGAATGTCACCCAGGTCATTTATATAGATCAGGAACAGCAGAGGTCCCAGGATGCTTCCCTGGGGAACACCTGATATCACTTCTGTTTTACTCAATGATTTGCCGTCTATTTCTACGAACTGCAACGTTCCTGACAGGAAATCATAAATCCAGTCGCACGACTGAGACGATACCCCATAGGCCTGCAGCTTGATTAGAAGTCGCTTGTGAGGGACGGTGTTAAAAGCATCAATGAAATCTTGAAATACGGAATCAATTTGAGATCCCCTGTCCATAGCGGCCATTACTTCGTGCAAATAGAGAGCTAGCTGCGTTGCACAAGAACGATGTTTTCTGAAGCCATGCTGATTACGTATCAATAGATCGTTCCCTTTGAGGTGATTCATAATGTTTGAATACAGTATATGCTCCAAAACCCTACTGCAAACCAACGTCAATGATATAGGTTCCGAGTTCAGCAGAAATTCCACTCTGAAATGCTGGGGATAGAGCTAATGGGAGGAAAGAGTGCACTGAAGGCCTCTGTGAGGAGGAAGATGTGTCTGATGTGATAGGGGAAGAAACTAGAGATGGGCAAAACTGTTCTTTCCAGAGATCGGATCAGAACTGTTCACTCCCTGAAATGAACTAGCTCTTTTTCATGACTCACCACTCATTCACAATAGAAAATAAATGGAAGGCACATTGCCCTTTAAACTTGGTTTATTCCAGTACTGTACCTGTATTTTGATCTTATTTGATCCTCTTTTGAAGTAACACAGATAATCAGTAAGAATTTTGTGTTGTTTATTGAAATTTCCACGATATGACAAAGATTTTGTTTATTGATTTATTTTGCACTATCGTGGTTTTTTTGGGTGATCAGAAAATGTTGTAACTTGAGATTTACATTAACAATATATTTGGCTATAATGTATTAAAAAACCTCGTACAAATAAATTGCAAGCCATACATTTTTAAAGTAAACATTTCCTTCCGAAGACGCCTAAAATCGCAAAATCCGTACTTCAATAAGGAAAAAATATATATATTTGACCGTAAGACCGAAGTGCTGCATATAGCCTTATGCAGAACAAAACAAGGAAAATATTGGTGTATCACATTTTGCGATACATTTATCGGTTCGCTCGTAATTAAAGCGTAAATTCGAGTGTCCATAATAAAAAATCCTATAGTAAGAGGAGTCGTGAGGAACCTAATCTGATCAGTTTAAACAAATAAAAATAAAATAAAAACAAATGATGTATACATAACATAATTATGTAATATACATACTACGAAGAACAATATCCAGTAGAGACGAACTCCAATGCAGAGGCGCTGGACCAAGCAGGTCGAGCTGCGAGCTGTATTACTGCGTGAGTTAAGACCGTAAAGACCAGAGTGACACCCGAGTTGCTTTGCTCAACGCTCTGGCTAGAGTCGAGAACGGTGGGGTGAGCGTTGAGCGGTCGAGTTCCGAGGGTGAGGGGAGCGGTGAACGGCCACCAGTCACCCGCTCAGAGATAAATCGTCAGTTCTCTTGCGAGCAGGTTGTTGCAAGTAGTTCTTATGTTCTCCGCTGGGAGGCTCTCTGTCCTGTTGCTCGCATCAACTGCCCAGAGGGCAGGACGGGCGATTGAAACGATCGCCGAAGGAGTGCGCGCCAGAGGAAGTACAGAGACGGCGCGGCATATGTGAAACACAAAATCCAATGGTGCACTGCACAATGCTGGCAGCCAAGGCAGAAGCAGGGCAGAGGCCAGCGCTGGCTGTGTTGTGTGGCGTGCAGTGTACTCTGACCAGCAGAGGCCCCGCTGATCTGCTCCGACTCTCTCTCTCTCTCTCTCTGCTGTGGGAAACGTTTGGAGCTACCGTTCTTTTTTTCTGAATCACTGATTGTTCACTCCTTTGAAATATTCAACTCTATGAATCAGTTCAGCAGCGGATCCCCCATCTCTAGAAGAAACAAGATTCGGTTTAGAGGAGATAGGGCACCCAGTATTAGAATCGGAATTTAAGATGAGGAGGAATCTTCTCACAAATTTTCAATCACCAACTTTCTCCTCCGAATGCGAAAATATTTTGTGGAAGCCGACCTACTTAGGGAGAAACGATCAGCATGATAAAATAAGGGAAATCAGAGCTTGTACGGAAAGATATAAGTGTTCGTTCTTTCCACTTCCTATACGAGATTGGAATGATAGAGAGTTTTGAAGGTGGTTCGATGAACCCTCTGCCAGGCACTTAAATGTGATTTTCAGAGTATCCATGTAGCTGGAGATGGAGGAGTTAAGATCAAATAAGGCAGAAGGGATAGATAACATTTCTTCAGAATTTCTAAAATGATTGGGGAAAGTGGCAGCTAAATGACTATTCATGTTGTTGTGTATGTCTGGTCACACACCACTCAACTTTCGAAAAAGTATCATCCACACAACTCCGAAGACTGAAAGAGCTGAATAATGCGAGAATTATCGCACAATCAGCTTAACAGCTCATGCATCCAGGCCGCTTACAAGAATAATATACAGAAGAATGTAAAAGGAAATTCTGGATGTGTTACATGGCTATCAGTTTAGCTTTGAGAAAGCTACAGGGTCCAGAGAGGCAATTCTGACGTTGTGACTGAAAATCGAAACAAGACTAAAGAATGATCAAGACACGTCCATAGGATTTGTGGACCTGGAAAAAGCGATCGAAGAGTGTAAAGTGGTAGGGCTTGGATTAATAAGGGTGTAAGACAGGGATGCAGTCTTTCGCCCACACTGTTCAGCCTGTATATCAAAGAAGCATGAATGAAAATAAAAGAACGGTTCAGGAGTGGAATAAGGACTCAAGGTGAGCGGATATCAGTGATATGATTCCTTTATGACATTGCTATCCTGAGTGAAGGTGAAGAATTGCAGGATCTGCTGAATGGAATAAACAGTCTAACAACTACAGGATATGGATTGAGAGTAAATCAAAGAAAGACGAAAGTAACGAGAAGTAGCAGCAATGAGAACAACGAGAAACTTAATATCAGGATTGATGGTCACGAAGTGGATGAAGTTAAGGAATTCTTCTACCGATTCAGCAAAATAACCAATGATGGACTGAGCAAGGGGTACATAAAAGGGGGACTAGCACTGGCAGAATGGTTATTCCTGGTGCGGATGAGTCTACTAGCATCAAACATTGGCCATAATTTGAGGAAGAAATTTCTGAGAATGTACTTCTGGAGCACAGCATTGTGTGGTAGTGAAACCTGGACTGTGGGAAAACCGGAGGAGAAAAGAATCGAATCATTGGAAATGTGCTATTACAGATGAATGTAGAAAATTATATGTACTGATAAGGTACGGAATGAGAAGGTACTGCGCAGAATCGGCGAGGAAAGGAATATGTGAAAATCCCTGACAAGGAGAAGAGACAGGATGATATAACGTCTGTTATTACATCAAGACATGACTCCCATGGTAATTGAGGGCAAAAACTGTAGGTGAAGACAGACTTTGCAATACATCCAGCAAATAATTGAGGACGTAGATTGTGTGTGCTACTCTGATATGAAGAAGTGGGCACAGGAGAGGAATTCGTGACGGGTCGCATCACACAAGTCGAAGACTGATGACTGAAAAAAAGAAAAAAAATGCGGTTCCATTACCTTTTCCATATATATTCCTGTTTATTCTTCTGTCACGTCATCAGGCAAGTCCCCCAGGCCTTACATGTCATTAAACTACTCGTTGACGCACTGGTTTCCATTGCCTTGTGCATCTCCATGCCGTTGATCATTGCTAATTCTTCCACCTTTTAGGTGGAGTCTCCCCCCCTCTCCCTCCACGAAGAGCGGCAAGTGTCCGGAACCTCTCTCTGCTCCACTGACCTTGTCGACAAGGCCGTCTGCAGAATGAGGGTTATTTCTTATGTCGGGGTTTTCGGCCGCCGTTGCTGATAATCGTTATACTAAAAAACACCAACTTTACAAATTATTTTGTATACACACACAACCAGTCACATACCAAATCAATTCTAAAGATTTTTAATTATGTATGGGGTATACAGGCAGGGACTTCGAAATTAGGTACAGAGATCACGCATCATGTAAAGACACCAACTAATCCACTTTCCTCAGTCAATTAGAAGTAGAAGTACTCGTGGCTGATCATTTAACAATACAGTTAACGTATACGTAACTCCAAATGGATTGAAAATAAACGTTTTAGAAGACATCTAAATGTGTATAAACTCACGCACAGTCACTGATAAAATATTGAATGAACCAACAGCCTTGAAACATAAAAATTATATAGGTAACTTTATTTATATCATACACCTCGATTCCAGATAATCGAAACAAAATAAAAAACAAAGATACACACAGTACGAAAACATACTACCATACCACAGATCTTCTCTATGTTGTTGTTGTCTTCAGTCCTGAGACTGGTTTGATGCAGCTCACCATGCTACTCTATCCTGTGCAAGCTTCTTCATCTCCCAGTACTTACTGCAACCTACATCCTTCTGAATCTGCTTAGTGTATTCATCTCTTCGAATCCCTCTACGATTTTTACGCCTCCACGCTGCCCTCCAATGCTAAATTTTTGATCCCTTGATGCCTCAGAACATGTCCTACCAACCGGTCCCTCCTTCTTGTCAAGTTGTGCCACAAACTCCTCTTCTCCCCAATTCTATTCAATACCTCCTCAATAGTAATGTGATCTACCCATCTAATTTTCAGCATTCTTCTGTAGCACCACATTTCGAAAGCTTCTATTCTCTTCTTGTCCAATCTATTTATCGTCCATGTATCACTTCCATACATGGCTACACTCCATACAAATACTATCTGAAACGACTTCCTGACGCTTAAATCTATACTCGATGTTAACAAATTTCTCTTCTTCACAAACGCTTTCCTTGCCATTGCCAGTCTACATTTTATATCCTCTCTACTTCGACCATAATTAGTTATTTTGCACCCAAATAGCAAAACTCCTTTACTACTTTAAGTGTCTCATATCCTAATCTAATTCCCTCAGCATCACCCAACTTAATTCGACTACATTCCATTATCCTCGTTTTACTATTGTCGATGTTCTTCTTATACCCTCCTTTCAGGACACTGCCCATTCCGTTGAACTGCTCTTCCAAGTCCTTTGCTGTCTCTGACAGAATTACAATGTCATCGGCGAACCTCAAAGTTTTTATTTCTTCTCCATGGATTTTAATACCTATTCCGAATTTTTCTTTTGTTTCCTTTACTGCTTGCTCAATATACAGATTAAATAACATCTGGGACAGTCTACAACCCTGTCTCACTCCCTTCCCAACCGCTGCTTCCCTTTCATGCCCCTCAACTCTTATAACTGCCGTCTGGTTTCTGTACAAATTCTAATTAGCCTTTCGCTCCCTGTATTTTACCCCTGCCACCTTTAGAATTTGAAAGAGAGTATTCCAGTCAACATTGTCAAAAGCTTTTTCTAAGTCTACAAATGCTAGAAATGTAGGTTTGCCTTTCCTTAATCTATTTTCTAAGATAAGTGGTAGGGTCAGTGTTGCCTCACGTGTTCCAACATTTCTGCGGAATGCAAATTGATCTTCGCCGAGGTCGGCTTCTACCAGTTTTTCCATTCGTCTGTAAGGAATTCGCGTCTGTATTTTGCAGCTGTGACTTATTAAACTGATAGTTCGGTAATTTGCACATCTGTCAACACCTGTTTTCTTTGGGATTGGAATTATTATATTCTTCTTAATGTCAGAGGGTATTTCGCCTGTCTCATACATCTTGCTCACCACATGGTAGAGTTTTGTCAGGACTGGCTCTCCCAAGGCCGTCAGTAGTTCCAGTGGAATGTTGTCTACTCCCGGCGCCTTGTTTCGACTCAGGTCATTCAGTGCTCTGTCAAACTCTTCACGCAGTATCGTATCTCCCATTTCATCTTCATCTACACCCTCTTCTATTTCCATAAAATTGTCCTGAAATACATCGCCCTTGTATAGACCCTCTATATACTCCTTCCACATTTCTGCTTTCCCTTCTTTGCTTAGAACTGTGTTTCCATCTGAGCACTTAATATTCATACAAGTGGCTCTCTTTCCTCCACAGGTCTCTTAATTTTTCCTGTAGGCAGTATATATCTTACCCCTCGTGAGATAAGCCTCTACATCTTTACATTTGTCCCTGCTTAGCCATTTTGCACTTTCTGTCGATCTCATTTTTGAGACTTTTGTATTTCCTTTTGCCTGTTTAATTTACTGCGTTTTTATATTTTCTCCTTTCATCAATTAAATTCAATATTTCTTCTGTTACCCAAGGATTTCTACTAGCCCTCGTCTTTTTACTTACTTGATCGTCTGCTGCCTTCACTACTTCATCCCTCAGAGGTACCCATTCTTCTTCTACTGTATTTCTTTCCCCCTTTCCTGTCAATTGTTCCCATATGCTCTCCCTGAAACTCTGTACAACCTCTGGTTTAGTCAGTTCATCTAGGTCCTATCTCCTTAAATTCCCACATTTTTCGCAGTTTCTTCAGTTTTAATCTACAGTTCATAATCAATAGATTGTGGTCAGAATCCAAAAGACCTTTAGGTGTAAGAAATATTGTGGACCTGAAACTGTATGTTCCTAGGAACGAGTAAATGTGTTGTATCTTATACTGAACCCAAGTTATTCTAAATGTATCTAATCTTTGTAAGTGTCTGTATACCCTTGAAAGTGTGCTAATGTAGTTATGTGAGTTTCAGATTACCAATTGTACTGTAATTGTAAAAATGTATGGAGAAAAGGACTGAAAAGAAAGGATAAATGCTATCAGCCAGATAAAAGATGGGACTGTCAAAAATGAAAATGGACAGTGTATGAACCATAATATGAAGGACTGCCAAATACCAATGAGGGCAGATAAATAATCGATGGAAAATTGTAAATGTGATCCAGGAGATGTGACAATATGAAGTGAAAAGGACTGCCCAAATCCGCATAATAGGCAGTAAATATGTGTAGTTAATTTTCTGAATATATGTGTGTGTGTTTTGTTTAGTAAATAAGAAAATGGACTGCTATTCAAAGCAAGCAGCGACAAATTATCTTATAGTGTATAGAAAATATGCAATTGTTTTTGTAGTTAAATGTTTGTATTCCAGAATTTTAAATTATTTCTTAGAGAAATTTAGAAAAAATGATTAAATTGCTATTTTAGTAATGTTATGATGGGAAGTTGGACTGTGCAAAAGGCACTTGAGTAAATGACAAGTAATTATTCTTGATGTGTTAAAAAAGTGTAAACCTATATACAGTGAGTAAAAGGAAATATGTAGTGTAAATCTTTTTGGACAGTGAAGTAAAGATTCGGAACCACTGTATAATTGTAAGATTTAGTGTTCCCATAAAGTTTGGAATTAAGAAAATTTTCTGGAAACAGGGGCATGTGTAACGACAACTGTACATATAATAACTTTTTTATTTATGAATTTAGATAAATTAATGTAAGCAAAATTTTGAACTTCTTTTTCGGTTCGTATCGTGATGTTAAAGAGACTATGAGCAACTTTTGAAATGAATATTATTATTTATGTTAGATTTCAAATAATGTGGTAATCAAAGGAAAGTGTATTTAATGTTAAAACTATTGTAAGATGTGAAAATTGTAATTTATACACTTGGTCCATACGCAGGTAATGCATTAGAATATGTGTAGTAGAAAACCTGTGGTGAATACCCTACCTGTAGGGGAGCGGGAAAAGGTGGAGGCAGGCGAGGCGGGAAAACGCACACTGGCGCGGTTCGGCACAACGGGCACAGTATAACAGTCAGAGGCGAGCAACAGTCGGAAGTACACGTACTGTACCGAGGAGGCTACCCAGGAAAACTGGATTCCATTGAGCCTCGGATGAACCGATTCCGACGACTACTTGGCATGGCTATATTCTGAGGCACAAAGTTGGAAAGATAACGATGCTAAGAAGAAGGAAAGTGCCTCTGCAGTGAGAGTCTTAGCCGTGCTTGCATGTGTGCCGTGCTTCTCGCTATATCGCTGCCCGCCAACCGCCGCACCGACTTGCACAGGTCAAACATTTATTTCATCTTTAGAAGTGTATCCATGTGGACCAGTGTCGAAACTGTTTCTAACTGTTCAATAATAACGTGACTTTTACCAGAATTGCTTTAGCCATGACTTATCCTGATCACTGACCTAGAGAGGATCCTTACCTCGTATTGTGCAACCCGAGTATCCTAAACTGAAAGTTTAATGTTAGTGTCAATGAAAATTATCAGCAGATTAATTTATGCCATAAAGGAATCTAAAGTGCTGTGTGTTATTGCAAATGTTAGTAAAGAACAAAAGCATGACTAAATTGGAAGAGGGTTTTTTTTGAATTGAGTTAGCGATGTTATTTAATTAATTGGAGACAGAAATAATGTCAGTTAAATTATTCAGAAGTAAGACAAAAGAGTAGTTATCCATAGATTGCTAAATTTGAGTGTAAATTTGCCTTCAGTACTTAATAGTTTTCCAACCTTAATAGTGACATAGTGTGTGTACTTTCTAGATTGCTAATGCTAGGGCAATTATGCCCGATTTCAGTCTGATAAATATACAAAATGTAGTTCGTAGTAATCATTGCTATGTGGTGTTGTGTAACTGTAGTTCATCCAAATTAGTACAAAGGGAGAAAACTTTAGTTCAGTGGATTTTTCCGGTTTCAAACTTTGCCATATAACGCTTCATTACTACGAGTTACTATGCTTGTACATGCACCCACTTGTACAAGGAAAAACTTACTCATTGCCTAAGTAGGCTGGCGACAGAATTATTAATTATAGGTGACATCTACTGTGTGTACTTCTTGTCCATGCGAAAGAGTAATTATACTTTACATTTGCTTGATGAATCACTGTAGTTATTGACTGAGAATAAGTCCGATTTTGCTTCTATTAGGTACACGCGGCCAACTTTTGTACTAAAATCCATGTTTATAAGGTGAAGCCCGTGAACTTATTACAGTACAGGCTTCATAGAGCTAACGTACGTCCGAGCAGGGCGGTAGCGTTACAAGGTACATCAAGTCATTCCAGAACATATCCTTAGAATCTTAATTATCACGGCAAGTACTGAGTGTATCTCTACGATCCCGAGAGAAAGGAACAAACTTAGGATCTGATACATGTGGAATAAAAGTTTTCGACGGTGTACAGCCACATTTACATTTTTTGAAAAAATAAACAACCATTTGCCTGTGTATTACTGTATTTATCTTCGTGCTACCTAGATTTCGGGTTTTACGCCGAAATTTAGATAGCACATAAGATAAATACAGCAATACGCAGTTAAATGGCGGTCTATTCTGTCAAAAAAGTTACATATTGATTAAGTAACGCTAAAAAAATGGTGTAGCCGCAACCATCATGGAGCAAGGTACTGCTGTTCTTTTGCGGCTGCCATTGTGCGACGACGAGAGAATATGCCCCTAAGGGCCAAACCGAATCTCCCGAAATCTTCTGGTAATGTTAGCCGAGGCTGTCAATTGGAACCATTGACGGCACTGTCTAAAGCACTGTGGTTTTCGTTGATCGCCATACCTGGTTCAGTGTAGGATACTGTCACACATGCTGCTTCTTTGGGCTATCAAATTTTTACAGAACCCAGTATTTTCTTGCCATCTTAGCCTGAGACTAGTCTTATTTTTTCCAGTTGTTCATTGCTTTGCAAAAAAATAAAAAGAGAGAGAGAGACAAAATTAATCATTTCAAGTGTACAGCAAGTAAGAAAGTATATTGTTACTATCTACATTTAGAGTTTGGCTTACAGGAGCAAAGATGAATAGATGAATTAATTTTATGGTTATTCAAGATGCGAAAACGCTCGCTTCGGACTCCCTCGTTTATAAACTAAAGAATAAGGTATATGTACTAGGTCTACAACTTTGCTTCCGCCGTTTCTTCTCGAAGTTCGGGGCTTTATTTTGAAAAACTTACAAAAAAATTATGATTCATTGTATTGCCCATCGGAGGCCACTACATTCTCCCTTCTTTCGGATAGCATACGAATCCCGTGGCGGAAGAACTGGACGTCTTTTGTGGGGATCCATGAATCGATTCAATTTTGTGCTTGCCATCCAGACCGTATGCCACTGATCGAAAAAGGTGGTAGTCAGAGACAGCAACGTATGGAGAATATGGCGGGAGAGATAGGACTTCTAATTTCAACGTTTCCGTGTACATTTTGGCGGGTTTTGCGACATGGGCTCGAGCACTGACCTGCAGCAAAATTACCTTTACGTGTCTACCGCTGTATTGTGGCCGTTTGTGTTTCAGTGCTGGGCTCGAACGCATCAGTTGCTTTCGATAATGATCTCCTGAGACTGTCTTCGTCTGTTTCAGTAGCTACGAAAACGTTCTGTCTTCCCCCGCCATGCCGGGCTTCGACATCAAAATCACCTTCCTTAAGGCTTTGAAAACATTCTCTGCAAGTTATTCCACTAATAGTTCCCTCTCCATTGGTCTTAACCAGAATTTTAAGAGCCACAGCCGCAGATTTCTTTATGTTAAAGCAGAAAATTAAAACTACCAGCAAATGGCGAGAAATGGGTACGTAAGTTGACGTACTTAATCGAGAATAACCTTAAGATGCAATCACAAATCGACTAATATTTTTATGGCATTATGTTTAAATATGCCTAAGCTTATTGTATTATACCTATGGCCAACTACCTGAACCCCTCTTGTTGCTACTGCCGTCTATTGCAAAACGGCGGAAGCAAAGTTGTAGACCTAACAGATCACGGGTTCTTGCTCTGAGCTAAATACGTCAGATAACTAGTCGGTAGAGGCAATATTGTCCGAGAACCGATCTTTGCTGTTCGCGGCGTTTAGAACTTAGTATTCTATAACATTCTACAGTGTTCTACAACATTTGAATGCAGTCGAGAATATTTGAGAAAATCAAGAACAATGTGAAATGGTATTGATTTGTTTCACTTTAAAAACACTTTGCTGCGGAGAGATGTGGTCTGTCGACCACTTGACTGATGTCTAGTAGAATATCAAGCAATCACTGCAGTATACAACAGGGGAATACAAATAAGTACAGTTATTCGGGATGATTGGTTTTGGAGGTACCGTCGACTTCACCCAAAACTACTTTATGTACAGGGCTGACGAAACGAAACTGACCCACAAAGTGTTTCATCCGCCTTAAGATAGGCAACCCAATTTCATCACCCGTAACAGGGCCAGGTGATGCAAGTTGGGTTGCCTCTCTTAAGATGCATGAAATGCTTTCTGTATCAGTTATATATCGTCCACCATGTATAATATTTGTTCTAGGGCTCTCCGTGATAGCGCCGTGTGTACCTCCAGACGTGCAGAACGCCGCGCTGACGTTTGACGCTACCTCGCATCCACCACCAGCCTGCGACGCTAACGCCAGCAACTGGCGTCGTTGACAGCCGGGGAACTCTCTGCGCTCAGCCGAGTCTGACCGGGGCAGCGCAGTCCCGCACACAGAGCGCGGGGCAAGTCGGCTAATGGACGCCCCGAGAGGCTATTAGTCGCCTTGACCTCTGGCACTGACCGTCCACCCGGCCATCGCATTTAATTTACGAGTTAATTAAACTGCTAATTGCGTGAGCGATGCGCGCCGGAAGTGCGTACGCCACCCAGAGATGGACCCGGCTGCGATGCGCTGCTGTCTGCCACGATTGCCCAGTCCTGCGCGCGATTGCGGTGTCCTGCGAGACAATTTGGCACTGACTCTCGCCAAGTACTGCTCTGCTGGCCATAAAAAATACTCGAAAAGGTTAAAAATAACGCATATATTAGAAGCATTTAATTTTTATGTCATTTAGGTGTATGACGCGAGTTAATTCTTCGTCTGACAGCAGCAATGGTGCTCATCTCGCGAGGCATCGAATCAAACTGAGCTGAAATATCAGACAGGGGTACTTTACTTGAAGCATCTTAGATACTGTGCCAGAGAACATCAATCCACGCCCAGCTGGTGAGATGTCTTGTGACTGTCCGGGCCAGGGAAAAAATCGAACACCCTCCGTATCGAGCTGGTCAGTAGAGGCATTATCCTACTGATATTGAACGTCATGGAATGCATCACAATAGGGCACAGCCATCCGTTTTAACACGTCATATATATAATGCCTGTTGGGCAAATTACTGATTATGTGAACCAGAGGTGCATCGTGTAGTCTACCCAATGACACCACTTTTCAAACAGCAGGTGCTGGGGCCATTGTGGCAACGACGTTCGTTCTCCCCGCGGTCTCCATGCTGGGATAAACCATCACATAGCTGGAAGCACCACGACTCATGTGTCCAGTGTTGCCACTGAATGAACCATGGTCGGTGCGCGTCTCACACCTACCACGTCAAGAAGGCAGCAACAATGGCCTCCTTGCTGACGATCTGCAGTGCTCCATATGTCGTCCGAGTGTCCACGTGGATACTTGTCTTGATACAAAGAAGTGTTTATGTGATTGTCGTGTTGTTACAATCCAGCACGAAGGAGAAAATTACGTATCTGTTCTCTCGTGCATTTATCATGGAAAGCTGTTGGGACCTTGCGCGATGTTGAGTACGGCCTTACTGAATCCATTGGCTCCATATTCCATACTGAAAAGTTCAAAGTTCTAATTTGTATGCATTCAATGTAAGAACCATGTGTTACACGGCAAATATCAAAACGGTGGCTCATTTCCTGCCACACACGAAACAGCTGGTCTTTTGTTATCGAATTCATACCTTGAACAAAACGATGTCGTTGATTTTCAAGTGTGTCAGGCATGGGGGGGGGGGGGAGGGGGGGATAAAAACGCGTTCTTTTATGTAACTCTAGAGACAAATGTCACATGGTGTGACGTCTGGAGACCTGGAAGGCATCGTCGATTAAGTTCATCTTCTGCCGCTCTTCTTACAATCCAACGTCCTGGACTGGTGTCATTCAGGTAACGTCGGACGTGATTTGAGAAATTTCTCCAATCACGTCCGACGTCACCCGAATGACACAAATCCAGAACATTCGATTGGAAGGGGAGGAGCAGAAGATGAACTTCAACGCCGGTGGCCTCACAGGTCTCCAGACCTCACACCTTGTAACATTTATCTGTGGGGTTTCGTAAAAGACCGTTTTTTATAGCTAACATTGCATCGAATGTGGCAGGAAAAGAGCCGCCATTGTCGTGTAACATTTACTGCTCACGTTGAATGCAAGAAAATTTCAACTTTTCTCTTTTCAGGAACGTCGCAATTGTGTTTCTGTCTTTCGCAGTTTGGAAGCAATAAATGTTTTAACAATTGTGTTTCTATCTTTCGCAGTTTGGAAGCTATAAATGTTTCAAATTTGTTCCTTACTTTTTCATATATATATATATATATATATATATATATATATATATATATATATATATATATATATATATATATGAAGCGCCAAATAAACAGGTATAGGCCTGCGTATTCAAATACAGATATATGTAAATAGGCAAAATACGGCGCTGCGGTCGGCAACGCCTGTATAAGACAGTAAGTGTCTGGTGCAGTTGTTAGATAGATTGGTTCCTGCAGCTACAATGGCAGATTACTATAACTTAAGTCAGTTTCAACGGGGTATTATAGTCGGTGCACGAGCAATGGAACACAGCACACCACCGAAGCATGTACCGTAGCATGAGCGTAGAATCGTAAAACATCAAACCTCCGACATCGCTGCGGCCGGAAAAAGTTCCAGCAAAAACGGGACAAACAACGACTGAAGAGAGTCGTTTAACGTGACTGAAGAACAACTTCCGCCAACTGTTGAAGATTTCAACGCTAGACCATCAAGAAATGTCAGCGTGCGAACGATTCAACGAAACGTCATCGAAGTGGGCTTTCGGAGCCGAAGGTCCACTAGTGCACCCTTGATGAGTGCACGACACAAAGCTTTACGCCTCGCCTGGGCCCGTCAACACCGACATAGGACTGTTGATGTTTGGAAACATGTTGCCTGGTCGGACGAGTCTCGTTTCAAATTGTAAAGACCGGATGGACGTGTGCAGGTATGGAGACAACCACATGAATCCATGGACCCTGCATGTCAGCAGGGGACTGTTCAAGATGGTGGAGGCTTTGTAATGGTGTGGGACGTGTGCAGTAGGAGTGATATGGGACCTTTAATACGTTTAGATACAAGTCTGAGAGGTTGCACGTACCTACGTATCCTCTCTGATCACCTGCATCCATTCTTGTCCATTGTGCAATCCGACGAACTTGGACAACTACAGCAGGACGCGACACCCCACACGTCCAGAATTGCTGCAGAGCGGCACCAGGAACACTCTTCTGAGTTTAAACACTTCCGCAGGCCACCAACCTCCCCAGTAATGAACGTTAGTGAGCATATCTGTGATGCGTTGCAATGTGTTATTCAGAAGAGATATCCACGTCCTCGTGCTCTTACGGATTTATGGACAGCCCTGTGGGATGTATGGTGTCAGTTCCCTCGAGCGCTAATTCAGTGCGTGTGTGTGTGTGTTTGTATGTTTGTGTGTGTGTGTGTGTGTGTGTGTGTGTGTGTAAAGTGTCACTCATCGTACCCTCCTTTAAATTAAAGCTTTTGACACTTGGATCGAGTGCATGTACGATCTGTAACTTGAGCGTAGTACATTGTAATCGTGCTGACGTCTTTTTTCTCATTAAGTCTTATATACTTGTTTATCGTATTGAATTACACACATACGGAAGCTTCTGAAGGCGTCAGTGCATTTAGTGAGGGGTTTTGTATCATCGACAGTGTAGTGCTGAACGCCTTTCGGAGAACCATAATGACACAACCTGTGGAGAATCAGACATGCTGACAGGAACACGTAGGTGGAAACACAAAGAGGAGAGTGGACGCGTCGTCTTGCGGTTGGGCGTCGTCGTCGTCGTCGTCGCCGGCGTCCGCGAAGGCCGGGCGGACGGCCGTAAGCGTGGATTTCTTCCGGAAAGCCGATCAGCGTAAGCCCGTCTCGCTCCCGAAAGTCACCAGTCGCACGCGGCGTGGAAAAGGCCGACACGTCGCAGGGGCGTCGTCTCACACATGTGCGATGCCAGCGGGCGCAGGATAACTTGGAGGTTCTACTGCAAGGTGTTCGCTGGGGGATTTAGCGCAAGGAGTGCTCCGAGACATACGTTGACTCTGATTTACTTACTCTGTTGTTTGTCTGCTTTTCGCTATTGGCACTTATCTAGTGAAAAGTACGATATTACACACATCAAAAACAGTTAATCGTGTTATTAGCTCTTGTATCTCGAAATGAGATTGATGTCTTACATCGTATTTTTAGCACTTTTGTTTTCACAAGTCCGTCTTCATCACATAGATTTCTTTACACTTTATGACCGGTTTCGGCTTCTCGCCATCTTCAGATTGTTAAAATATGTTTAACATGTTAAAATACTCTGATATAAATCGTCGTCAAGTTAAAGATGTTTAAGTTGACGATGATTTATACCAGAATATTTTAACGATCTGAAGATGGCGAGAAGCCGAAACCGGTCATAAAATGAATAGAAATCTGTGAGATCAAGACGGACTTGTGAAAATAAATGTGCTAAAAATAAAATGATTTCGGACTCACACACAGACTTTATGTCTTCAATTGATAACTGTATCTTTTGATGATACAGAATATTACACAGAGCAAAACTAAACTATATGTTCGAAATAAAAAAAAGGAAGATTGTTTGAAAAAGCAAAGAAGTTTAAATCTCTCACAATATCAAAGACATAAAATGGTATGTGTCATCCACAGCAGCATTCCTGAGAGCTTCAGTCGTTAATGGACGATGTTGGCTACTAGCTCTTTTGAGCATGCTCCAAGCATTCTCCCTTTCTTTTTTTTCTTTTTTTTGCTATCAGTCTCTGACTTGTTTGATGCGGCCCGCCACGAATTCCTCTCCTGTGCTAATCTCTTCATCTCAGAGTAACGCGTGCCACCTATGTCCTCAACAATGTGCTAGATGTATTCTAATGTCTGTATTGCTCTACAGTTTTTGCCCTCTACAGGTCCCTCTAGTACCATGGAAGTCATTTCCTTATGTCTTAACAGATGTACTATCATCTCGTCCCTTCTCCTTCTCAGTGTTTTCCACATATTACTTTCCTCTACGATTTTGCGTTGAACTTCCTCATTCCTTACCTTACCAGTTCACCTAATTTTCATCATTCGTCTGTAGCACCACATCTCAAATGCTTCAATACTCTTCTGTCCCGGTTTTCCCCCAGACCACGTTTCACTACCATACAATGCTGTACTCCAGACGTACATTCTCGGAAATTTCTTCCTAAAATAAAGCCGATATTTGATCTTAGTAGACTTCTCTTGGCCACGAATGCCTTTTTGCTATACGTAGCCTGCTTTTGATGTCCTCTTTGCTTCTTTCGTCATTGCATATTTTACTGACTAGGCAGCAGAGTTACTTAACTTCATATTCTTCGTGACCATCAATCACGATGTTAAGTTTCTCGCTGTTCTCATTACTACTACTTCTCATTATCTTCGTCTTTCTTCGATTTTCTATCACTTCATACAGCAGATTGTAACGTGCGCGTGGGGCACACAATACTCCTTAAAGCCTGTACTATGGTAAGTGAGTGAGGTTCACCTTACGAGACACGATTTTTGTATAGATCTTGACCGCGAGTACCTAAATGGAGGCAAATCAGACTTACACCCACTCTGTATTAACAATGATACGTCAAGCAAGTCCGAAATGCAACTACACGTCAGGACGGACAAAAAACAACACAAGAAGATGCCATCAATTTGTTAATAATACGGTCGCCACCCTAATTAGGCATTAACTGAGTTTCTTCCCTGTACAAATTGGCAGATATTCGTGCAAAGCAACAAATAGTAACAATGCATAATATAGTAGAATTTTAGAACCAGAAAATCTATTGAACTGATAGTTTCACGTTCTGTACTGATATGGAAAAACCATAAATACATAACACTACACTATAATGTATACTACCAAACTTCGTGCTGTCTATTAATCTGATTAAAATCGGGCATAGGTTACCCTAGAAATAGCACTTTGGGGCCACACACAAAATGTCAGGTTTGACTTTAACTTTTGCTAGTCAAACCAATTTAGAACACTTCAGAATTCAAATGAATAAATAAAAGGGGGGGGGGGGACCCTGAAACTGTTATGATCACTGTATTTGAAAAATTGATTACTGAAATAATTATGCGCTCAAGATTTCCAGTATATGAGTTACTACTCTTTTTATCTTATTTCCTGCTTATCTAAATACCTTTATATCTGTCTCGAAATAATTAAACTTCATTACTAAATAAATACTAAAGTTATCTTCCAACTTTGTCAGACCTTCGTTATTCATTTACTGGTTCATTAATAAAACAGTTCTTTAAACACCATTCTGACATAGTTAGGTCTGTAGGTTATTATTATTAACACACATTTCAATTTTTCATCTCGGGACACTCAGATTGCACAACATTTGGAAAGGACCCTGTGTAGGTTAGTTGTGACGATAATTAAATGATAGGAAAGTTCTGGTAAAATTTAAGTTATTATTGAATAAGTCATTCTCTGGTACATGCGATTACAGTACTAAAAGTTTCAACCTGCTTGTATCGATGCGGCGGTCGGCAGGCGGCGAGATGGCGAGGCACAGAGCAGACATACAACCACAGCTATGGCTCTTGACGTATCGGCACTTTATTTCTTCATAGCGTCGCAATACTTTTCCATTTAGTGCCTATGTAATTTTGCCATGCTGTATGGGCGTTGGAACGGCATACCCGAGGCTCAATGAAACTACGTCTTCCAGGAGAGCCTCCTCGATCCAGAACGTGTTGCTCAGACCAATGCCAAACTCCAACTACTACTGCTGAGCCCGTTATGCCGTGCAGTGCCCGCGTGCATTTTCCCGCGCTCACCTGCCATCCACCTTTTACCGCTTCCTTACAGACAGGGTATTCACCCGAGGTTTTGCATTCTACATATCCTAACACATTGCCTACGTATGGACCAGACGCACAGTTACAATTTTAAACATGTTACAACAGTCTCAACATTTGTTACATTTAAATTTTATTACAATATTGCTTGACATTTGACATAAACATTAATATTCACATTGAAATTTGTTTACAGTTTCCTTAACATAATGACATGAAACAAAAAAAAAAAAAAAGAAATGAAATCAGAACATCAATTACTCAAGTTTATCGAAAATTCAGATGGAAATAAAATATTACTTATATGTACAATAGTACAGCGTTGTTGCTGTTACACATGCCCCTGTTTCCAGTAAATTTCACTAAGTGCAAATTTGATGGGAACACTAAACTTTATATTTATACAGGGGTTCTGAATCTTTGCGTGATTGTGCCATCATAAAAGTTTTTACCACAAAACTTCCTTTCACTCACTTCATATAGGTCTATACTTTTATAATATATCGAGAACATTTACCTATCATTTACTTAAGGGCCTTTGGCACAGTCCAACCTCCTATCAGAACATGATTTAAATAGCAAATTTCTTATTATTAAATTTCTCAGAAAAATAAATTCAAAAGCTGAAACACAAACACTTAACTACAAAGCATATACAAATACCTACATACACTATAAGACAATTTGTTGCTGCTTGCATTGAATGGCAGTCCATTTCCTTATTTACTAATAAACACACGATAATATTTAGAAAATCACTACATATATTTGCTGTCTATTATTCAGATTTGGGCAGTCCATTTTGCATCTTTTTATCACATCACCTGCACCACACTTACAATTCTCCTTTGACTATTTATCTGCCCTCTTTGGTGTTTGGCAGTCCTTTATATAATGACTCATATACTGCCCACTTTGACTTTTGGCAGTCCCATCTTTTATTTGGCTTGCCGCATTTACCCTTTCTTTTCAGCCCTTTCCTCCATACATCTTTACATTTATAGTACATTCGGTAATCTGAAACTCACATAAGTACATTAGCACAATCACATTGGTATCCATACATATCTTTACATTTATAGTACATTCGGTAATCTGAAACTCACATAAGTACATTAGCACACTGACATTGGTATACATACATTTACAAGGTTTGTTACATTTGGAATAAAATAGTTTCAGCATTAAATCCAACACATTTACTGCAGACTGATTTCTGATTGTACTTAGGTTACTCACTCCTAGGAACATACAGTTTCAAGTCCACAACGTTTCTTACACCTAAAGGTCTTTTGGATTTTCGGTAGATCAGGTAGTAAGCATTATCGTGTGGAATGTTCTGTATTATATACGGTCCATTATTAATGTATTTAAATTTGGAAATTTCATGGTTCAGTTCACTAGATTTTTCGTGGGTTTTTAAAAGAACATAATCGCCAAATTTGAATTTTGAAACTTTCAGATTTTTATCTTGTCTTTTAGATCTAGATTCAGCTTTTTGCTTTGCCCTTTTTCTGACTAATTCTTTCTTTTGACTCAACCCCAAGCTTGTACAAGGTGGAAACTCTAGTTTTTCCTCAATTAAACGTTTACTTCTGCTGCCTAACAAAATTTCTTCCGGTGGGAACCCAGTAGTTTCATGATGTACTGTGTTCATGACATTCTCAAAGTCCAATATAAATCTGCCTCAGGCTCTAAATCATGCCGCATCCTGTTTTTTCCACAACACATCCTGCTCGACTGTGACATTGTCCCAAGATACGTTCCTGACCTGTGAACCATTTATATCAGGTGGCTTTCTAGGTTTCTGGAATTCAAAGTCTTTGCGTACTTGAACTCTTTGCAAAATAATCACTGAGTCGTCCTGTGGCTCCTTTTTTCTGTGTTCAGTCTCAACATCTGGGTTTTGTTTTGAAACTTCGTCATCAGTAGGTACAATATCGCAATTATCTCTATTACTATTATTTTCACTAGTACCGAAATACTCGTCGTCTGAACTATCGTCCGAATCTGACCATTCTGGATCGCATTCAGGTTCTAACATAAAAGCTTTTCTGAGACAGGCACTAAGTTCTTCCTCTACATTTTCGTTAGGCTTTGATTTTAACTCAGTATCCTCTTTTGACAAAACGACCTCATTATCAGCTTTACTCACATCCACTGTTACTTCATATTTAGTGTAATCCTCGTGGACTTCAGTTACTCTTAGGTAATTACCTGCTTCTTCCCCACAGTGCCTTTCGGCAACAGCTTGTACCGTTGGCGAATCGTTAACAGAAGTTACTTCCTCGTCAATGCTTAGGATTTCATCCTCCAATTCCTTCCTATCTTTAACCATCGTCCTATCGGCAGCACGTGGCGTTATTTACTCTCTCCTCTTCAAATTCGGGCCACGTCACCTTATCGACGTCCCTACTATCTCCTTTTTCACTAATTAACCTCCTTGCCTCATACTGCTTCTTAAAATCCTTTCACTCACATTGCTTGAGGCCCTTGTACAGATCGTCGATCTGCACACGCCAATCAGTTACTTCTGCTAATTCATTATCGCCATTTACTTCATTGCTAACACTGCTAACCGCACCTCTCTGTGTATCCACTGTTCCATCTACTATTTCCTTCGCCACAGAATTACCACTCGTAATGTATTCACCAGCTCTTACGGCAATGTTCGCACCTAATGCTGCCACATTGCTAGCGGCTTCTCTCTGAACAGCTGTTCTGCTAGGCTGGGCCGTAGTCCTCTGATGCTCCAATCGCCTATTAACGTGTATCGCTCTGCGCGGCAAAGATGAGTCTTCTGCGCTCGCACCTGACGCTTGTTTCGCAACAACACGTTGCGTCGTTTCACGCCTGTCTCTAAGCTGTCTTATAACTTTACTGTCAGTTCGGTAATGTTTCTTAAATCGGGGCCGGTATGTTCTGTCCGCTTCCGTTTGGCTCGCAACGTTCGCGGAAATCAGTTTCCCGCTTCGTTATTATTTTGCGCGGTGTACCCTCTACTGCGACCTGGATAACCCCCTCTTCCTCTTCCTCTGCCTCTACCTCTCTGTATCATGTTGACGTGAAACCCATCGCCGTCATTTCTCTCGTCATTATTGCGATCATTTCTGTTACTAAAATTCTGATAATTGGCACGACTTTCGCGCCAGTGGTCTTCGTCTTCGACCCTTTCGAGAAACGCTTGGAAGCTACGATGATTGCTTCCCACATATCTCTTTGAATCTTCTGGAAGCTTTTTATATAGCTCCTATATGATTTCAGAATCGGATCTTCTACCTCTTAAGTGTGTCAGCTTTCGGTACCAATATTCGCAGAAATCTTTCAAAGAATTTCTGCCCCTGTTATCATGAAGTTTGATCATGATAAACTCGCGCCACTACTGATCCTGTTTTTGTTCGGACCAGTATTCTTCCGTAAACTTTTGTTTAAACTCTTCGAATGTCATTAGTTCGGTATTCAAGTTAATTCCCCAGCGCTTAGCATCACCTGCTAAGGCGCTAATTACTACGTTTATGTTTTCCTGACCAGGCAAGTGTTTAGGAAACATCCTCTCACAATTTTTTATGAAATCTAACGGATGCCATCCGTTATGTTTTTTGGCAGGATCAAAGCGCTCCTCACCTTCCAACAGCTTCGTAAGTGGCGTGCCATTACAGACAATACCAGGCCTATCTTTGATTTTACTCTCAAGATCGAAAATTTTGCCTTGAATTTTCGATGTATTTTGTCCACACTTTTGTACACATCCGGTAACTTTTTCGCCTAAATTTCTTTCAGTATCTGAAACCGCCTTTTTCAACTGTGGGATTCCATGTTTGCATTCGTTTACGATCTCAGTTTTAAGACCGAAAACTTTTTCGTCAACTTTTGTTTCAAGTAGAAGCTCTACTTTCTCTTGGATGTTGAGAATTTCAACATCAAACTTACTGTTAATGTTGTCAATTTCCCCCTGCATAGTATTCATATATTTATTAATTGTGTCAATTTCAAACTTCATAGTATTTACTACAGAGCTTAAATTACCGACTTTTTGTTCTATCTGTTCTATTTGTTTACTAATTTTAATTTCTTGTTCTTCGACCTGTGCTTTAAGCTGATCGTTCTGTGTTTTAAGGTGCTCACTCGGTCCTGCAATTTGTTTGGTTAATCGTTCAAATAAGTCGTTCATGCTTAAAATTTTCACACTGTTTTGTTCTACGGAATCGGTGTGTTCCGATCCTACATCAAAAGTTTCTTTCGGTTCTTTCTTTATCTGTGGTGAATTAAACACGTCAGTGGATTCGTTCACGTACCCACTATCATCTAAAAAGTCATCATCTACTTCCTGTTTTATTCCTTGCTGTGTTCGAGGCGATCTCGACATTTCAATCTGTTCGTTAACATGGTCGTGATATTGTATGTACGCCAATTGTCTTCCGCTAACGCCATCTGTTATCTGGCCGCGTAAACTCCTATCATTGCCAGCCGCATTTTCCATTACACTCGTCCCATCTACTGTGTCTACGTTCTTGTCCATACTGAACGCAAATTACACCTCTCCACCGTACTTGGCGTTCACTGCTATTTACTTTACTGAATATTATTACAATTCGTGCCACTGAACATCCACTGTTCGGTATTCACATTAATTTGTGACCAACAACAACTGGAGGTCCTGTCACCGGGAGCCACTTGTAACGTGCGCGCGGGGCACACAATACTCATTAAAGCCTGTACTATGGTAAGTGAGTGGGGTTCCTCTTCTTCGTACTGTCTATTAATGTGATTAAAATCGGGCATAGGTTACCCTAGGAATAGCACTTTGGGGCCACACACAAAATGTCAGGTTTGACTTTAACTTTTGCTAGTCAAACCAATTTAGAACACTTCAGAATTCAAATGAGTAAATAAAAGGGGGGGGGGGGGGGACCCGGAACTGTTATGATCACTGTATTTAAAAAAATGGTTACTGAAATCGTTATGCGCTCAAGATTTCCAGTATATGAGTTACTACTCTTTTTATCTTATTTCCTGCTTATCTAAATACCTTTATATCTGTCTCGAAATAATTAAACTTCATTACTAAATCATTATCAAAGTTATCTTCCAACTTTGTCAGACCTTAGTTATTCATTTACTGGTTCATTAACAAAACAGTTCTTTAAACACCATTCTTACATAGTCAGGTCTGTAGGTAATTATTATTAACACACATTTTAATTTTTCATCTCGGGACACTCGGATTGCACAACATTTGGAAAGGACCCTGTCTAGGTTAGTTGTGAGGAAAATTAAATGATAGGAAAGTTCTGGTAAAATTTAAGTTATTATTGGATAAGTCGTTCTCTGGTACATGCGAATACAGTACTAAAAGTTTCAACCTGCTTGTATCGATGCGGCGGTCGGCAGACGGCGAGATGGTGAGGCACAGAGCATACATACAATCACAGCTATGGCTCTTGACGTATCGGCACTATATTTCTTCATAGCGTCGCAATACTTTTCCATTTAGTGCCTATGTAATTTTGCCATGCTGTATGGGCGTTGGAACGGCATACCCGAGGCTCAATGAAACTACGTCTTCCAGGAGAGCCTCCTCGATCCAGAACGTGTTGCTCAGACCAATGCCAAACTCCAACTACTACTGCTGAGCCCGTTATGCCGTGCAGTGCCCGCGTGCATTTTCCCGCGCTCACCTGCCATCCACCTTTTACCGCTTCCTTACAGACAGGGTATTCACCCGAGGTTTTGCATTCGACATATCCTAGCACATTGCCTGCATATGGACCAGACGCACAGTTACAATTTTAAACATGTTACAACAGTCTCAACATTTGTTACATTTCAATTTTATTACAATATTGTATGACATTTGTCATAAACATTAATATTCACATTGAAATTTGTTTACAGTTTCCTAAACTTAATGACATGAACCAAAAAAAAAAAAAAAAAGAAATGAAAACAGAACATCAATTACTCATGTTTATCGAAAATTCAGATGGAAAAAAAATTGCTTATATGTACCATAGTACAGCGTTGTTGTTGTTACACTGTGTACTCATTAGACTGTTCATTGCGTTCAGCAGATCATGTAATTATTCTTCACGTGTTCTCAGGATAGCAATGTCATCGGCGAATCGTATCACTGACATCCTTTCACCTTGAATTTTAATTCCATTCTTGAACCTTTCTTTTGTTTCCATCATTGCTTCCACGATGTACAGATTGAACAGTAGGGGCAAAAGCCAACATCCTTGTCTTACACCCGTTTTAACACGAGCACTTCGTTCTTGATCGTCCACTCTTATTATTCCCTTTTGGCTGTGGTACGTACTCTATATCACCCGTATCTCCCTATAGCTTACCCCTACATTTTTAGAATTTCGAATATCTTGCGCCGTTTAACAGTGTCAATGCTTTTTCCAGGTTCACAAGTCCTATGGAAGTGTCTTCATTTTTCTTTAGTCTTGCTCCCATTATTAACTGCAACGTCAGAATTGCCTGTCTCATGCCTTTACTATTCCTAAACCCAATCTGAACGTCATCTAACACATCTTTAAATTTAATTTTCTTTATTCTATATCTTATTCTTGTAAGCAACTTGGATGCATGAGCTGTTAATCTGATTGTGCGATAATTCTCGTAGTTGTCAGCTCTTTCCGTCTTCGGAAATGTGTGGATGATGCTTTTCCGAAAGTCAGATGGTATGTTGCCATACTCATACATTCTACATACCAACATGAACAGTCATTTTGTTGCCACTTCCTCCAATGATTTTACAAATTATGATGGAATGTTATCCATCATTCTGCCTTATTTGACCGTAAGTCCTCCAAAGCTCTTTTAAATTCTGATTCCAATACGGGATCCCCTATCTTTTCTCAATCGACGCTTGTTTCTTCTCCTATCACATCAGATAAATCTTACCCCTCATAGAGTCTTTCCATTCATCCTGTCCACCCATCCGCTCTCTCCTCTGCATTTAACAGTGGCTTTCCCGTTGCACTCTTAATGTTACCACCTTTGCTTTTAATGTCACCGAAGGATTTTTTGACTTTCCGGTATGGTGAGTCTATCCTACAGACAATCATTTCTTATTCGATGTCTTCACATTTTTCCTGCAGCCATATCGTCTTAGCTTCCCTGCACTTTCTATTTATTTCATTACTCAGCGATTTGTATCTCTGTATTGCTGAGTTTCCCGGAACCTTTTTGTACTTCCTTCTTTCATCAATCAACTGAAATATTTCTTCTCTTATCCATGGTTTCTTCGCAGCTACCTTCTTTGTACCTATGTTTCCTTCCAAACTTCTGTGCTGGCCCTTTTTGGAGATGTCCATTCCTCTCAACCCTACTGCCTACTGAGCTATTGCTGTATCTATAGCCTTCGAGCTATGTCGTCATTCCTTAGTACTTCCGTATCGCACTTCATTCCGGATTGATTCTTCCTGACTAATCTCTTAATCTACAGCCTACTCTTCATCACTACTACATTGTGATCTTAGTCTATATATGCTTCTGGGTACGCCTTACAATCCAGTATCTGATTTCGGAATCTCTGTCTGACCATGATGTAATCTAACTGAAATCTTCCCGTATCACCCGGCCATTTCCAAGTATACCCCCTCCTCTTGTGATTTTTGGACAGGGTATTCGCTATTAGTAGCTGAAACTTGTTACAGAACTCAAACAGTCTTTCTCCCTTCTCATTCCTTGTCGGAAGCCCATTTTCCTGTAACCTTTTCTTCTACTCCTTCCCCTATAACTGCATTCCAGTCTCCCATGACTATTAGATTTTCATCTCCCTTTACATATTGTATTACCCTTTCAATATCCTCGTACACTTTCTCTATCTCTTCATCTCAAGCTTGCGACTTTGGCATGTATACCTGAACTATCGTTATCGGTGTTGGTTTGCTGTCGATTCTTACGTGAACGACCCTGTCACTGAACTGCTCGCAGAAACACACTCTCTGTCCTACCTTCCTATTCATAACGAATCCTACTTCTTTTATACCATTTTCTGCTGCTGTTGATGTTACTCTATACTCATATTACCAGGAATCCTCGTCTTCTTTCCACGTCACTTCACTGACCCCTACTATATCTAAATTGAGACTTTGCATTTCCCTCTTCAGATTTTCTAGTTTTCCTACCACGTTCAAGCTTTTAACATTCCACCCCCGACTCGTAGAACGTTATCCTTCCGTTGATTATTCAATATTTTTCTCATGGTAACCTCCCCCTTGCTAGTCCCCTCCCGTAGATACGAATGGGATACTATTCAGGAATCTTTGACAATGGGGAGATCATCATGACGCTTTTTCAATTACAGGCCACATGTCCTATGGATACACGTTACGTGTCTTTAATTTAGTGGTTTCCATTGCCGTCTGCATCCTCATGCCGTTGATCATTGCTGACTCTTCCGCCCTTAAGGAGCAGTTTCCCACCCCTAGGAGAAGAGGTTGCCCTGAATCTGTGTCCGTTGTTCTGCTCACTTTGACAAGACCTTTAGCAGAATGAGGGTGACCTCTTAGTGCTGGAAGTCTCCGGCCGCCAATGCTGATTATTAATCAAATTTTGAGCAGCGGCCGGATTCGAACACGGAATCGAAGACTTTTGATTATGAATCAAAACAGCTAACCCTAGACCCATTCATATCCGATGATCGTGCTGGCCAATCCATCCTTCGGATTGAACGTCCATTTCAAGTAGCGACACACAGTGTGAGCACGATGAGGAGTGAAGCCTCCTTCCACAGTACCTGCAAAACCACTCATTATGGTTCGAAGAATGTTGTTTTCATACACTGCAGCAGTCATGTTGTTCAATTGGAATGAGTGGTGTGCGGCGGCCATACGTGATACCTGGCCTGAAAACGATTGAGCCATCGGATTGTTGGTGACAAAAATGGGTCAAATTGCTCTGAGCGCTATGGGAGTTGAGGTCATCAGTCCCCTAGAACTTAGAACTACTTAAACCTAAATAACCTAAGGACATCACACACATCCATGCCCGAGGCAGGATTGGAACCTGCAACCGTCGCAGTGTGAGCAGTGGTCCTTTGGTCTCGTATCCAATGTTCATGTGGTCTAGCCCAGGAACTACCCTGTGATGTGGATGGAGTGGTAGAGTCGTGAGAGGTCTACGGCTGTACAACACTCCTTCCCCTCCCCTCCCCTCCCCTTTGCGCCCAATGATGTGGGTACTTACGGTAACCCCTGTGGCCTCTCGAAGCTCGTGGCCTAGGGTAGTCGTTTTTGTTGGGTGTCTGCGTGCAGATATCGTTACATACCTGTCCTGAGCCTCTGTAGATTTGCGTGAACGGCCTTCACGATGTCGATCTTCTGTTGAATGCGTTTCCTGTTAGTTTTTTCATAGCCTGGAGACAAAACCTTGATTAACTTGAACAATATTGGCTATGTAAGCTTGTCTCAAGTCTTGTCCCATCAGTGTGATGGTTTTGATACGGTCTCCCAAGGAGTGCTACACTAAGAGGCATACGGACAACTGTGCATTCACAAGAACTGAGCTCTGGTGTTCCGTGTTTATTTACAAGCCGTGACTGCGCGGCTGCAGATGAGGCAGAGTGACAACGACGAACGAATTGGCATTATGTACACAACCTCCTTCCTAGAAAAACACAAAAGAAACGTCCGTAGTGACTATTGGTGGTTAATTGGGAAATACGTTGAAATTTTTTGGATGAGTTCATTTTCATACAGTTTTTCCTGCGCTCATATCGCTTTGTATTCACTCCACTTTCTATTTAATTAATTCCTAAATTACCTGTATTTCCGTATTCCGGTCTTTCGTCGATCAACAGAAGTATTTCTTCTGTTACCCACATTTTTCTTTATCGTTACGTTCCTCGAATCTTGGTCTGTCTGCCCGACGTGCCTGATTGCCTCTTTTAGAGGTGTCCATTCCTTATCAGCTGAACTGGCTACGGGGGTATTCATTACCACAGTACCGACAGGCTTACAGAATTTCAAACGGTCTGCTGAAACACAGTCAACACGTATTTGGAAAACATCGTTCTTGTGAAACACAACTAACTCTTTACTCACACGAAATGTTGAACGTTGTTGACAAGGGATTTCCAATTGATCTCGTAGTTCTAGATTTCCAGAAGGTTATGGACATCATACCTCACAGGCCCTTGTAACAAAATTACTTGTTTACGGAATATCGTCTCAGTTATGCGACAGGAGTCGTGATTTCCTGTCAGAGAGGTCACAGTTAATAGTAATTGGCGGAAAGTCATTGAGTATAGCAAAAGTGATTTCTGGTGTTCCCCAAGGTATTGTTATAAGCTGTCTGCTGTTCGTTATCTATGGAAACGACTTAGATGAGAGTGTGAGCAGCAGTATTAGGTTATCTGAGGATGATGCTGTCATCTTTCGTCTATTAAAATCAGACAATCATAAGACGATCAAAACCATTTGGAAAACTATATATATATATATATAGAGAGAGAGAGAGAGAGAGAGTAAAGATTGGCAACTGCTCCTAAACTACACTCCTGGAAATTGAAATAAGAACACCGTGAATTCATTGTCCCAGGAAGGGGAAACTTTATTGACACATTCCTGGGGTCAGATACATCACATGATCACACTGACAGAATCACAGGCACATAGACACAGGCAACAGAGCATGCACAATGTTGGCACTAGTACAGTGTATATCCACCTTTCGCAGCAATGCCGGCTGCTATTCTCCCATGGAGACGATCGTAGAGATGCTGGATGTAGTCCTGTGGAAGGGCTTGCCATGCCATTTCCACCTGGCGCCTCAGTTGGACCAGCGTTCGTGCTGGACGTTCAGACCGCGTGAGACGACGCTTCATCCAGTCCCAAACATGCTCAATGGGGGACAGATCCGGAGATCTTGCTGGCCAGGGTAGTTGACTTACACCTTCTAGAGCACGTTGGGTGGCACGGGATACATGCGGACGTGCATTGTCCTGTTGGAACAGCAAGTTCCCTTGCCGGTCTAGGAATGGTAGAACGATGGGTTCGATGACGGTTTGGATGTACCGTGCACTATTCAGTGTCCCCTCGACGATCACCAGTGGTGTACGGCCAGTGTAGGAGATCGCTCCCCACACCATGATGCCGGGTGTTGGCCCTGTGTGCCTCGGTCGTATGCAGTTCTGATTGTGGCGCTCACCTGCACGGCGCCAAACACGCATACGACCATCATTGGCACCAAGGCAGAAGCGACTCTCATCGCTGAAGACGACACGCCTCCATTCGTCCCTCCATTCACGCCTGTCGCGACACCACTGGAGGCGGGCTGCACGATGTTGGGGCGTGAGCGGAAGACGGCCTAACGGTGTGCGGGACCGTAGCCCAGCTTCATGGAGACGGTTGCGAATGGTCCTCGCCGATACCCCAGGAGCAACAGTGTCCCTAATTTGCTGGGAAGTGGCGGTGCGGTCCCCTACGGCACTGCGTAGGATCCTACGGTCTTGGCGTGCATCCGTGCGTCGCTGCGGTCCGGTCCCAGGTCGACGGGCACGTGAACCTTCTGCCGACCACTGGCGACAACATCGATGTACTGTGGAGACCTCACGCCCCACGTGTTGAGCAATTCGGCGGTACGTCCACCCGGCCTCCCGCATGCCCACTATACGCCCTCGCTCAAAGTCCGTCAACTGCACATACGGTTCACATCCACGCTGTCGCGGCATGCTACCAGTGTTAAAGACTGCGATGGAGCTCCGTATGCCACGGCAAACTGGCTGACACTGACGGCGGTGGTGCACAAATGCTGCGCAGCTAGCGCCATTCGACGGCCAACACCGCGGTTCCTGGTGTGTCCGCTGTGCCGTACGTGTGATCATTGCTTGTACAGCCCTCTCGCAGTGTCCGGAGCAAGTATGGTGGGTCTGACACACCGGTGTCAATGTGTTCTTTTTTCCATTTCCAGGAGTGTATGAAGAGTGTGATGTCATCTGCATAAGTGCTAAAAGGAATCAGTCAAACTGCGGTTACACGATGCACTAATCGATCTATGTGCCGTAAATTCAACTAAATACCTAGGAATTACAGTTACGAGCAAGTTAAATGGGAAAGAACATGTAGAAAATGTTGTGGGGAAGGTGAACTAAAGACTGGAATTCATTGGCAGAAAACTTAAAAGATGCAACAAATCTACTAAACAGATTGCCTTCACTACGCTTGTCTGTCCTCTTTTGGAGTACTGCTGCGAGGTGTCGGATGCTTACCAGTAGGATTAACGGAGTACATCGAGAAAGTTCAATGAAGAGCAGCAGAGTTTGTACTATCCAGAACCCGGGGAATTAGTGTAACGGACACGGTACAGTCTTCGGGTTGGACATCATTAGAACAAAGGCGCTTGTCACTGCGGTGGGATCTTCTCACAAAATTTCAATCACCAACTTTCTCCTCCGAATGTGAAAATATTTTGTCGAGGCCGATATACATAGGGAGAAACGACCATCGTAATAAAATAAGGGAAATCAGAGCTTGCACTGAAAAATATAGGTGTTCGTATTCTTTCTGAGTGGGATAATAGAAAGTAGTTGTGAAGGAAGTTCGATGAATCCTCTGCCAGTCACTGAAGTGTGATTTGCTGAGTATTCCTGTAGATGCAGATGTAAACATTCCTCAGTACTTCAGTATCCAACTTCTTTCTACTGTGATTCTTCTGCAGGAATCTCTCAGACTTCGGTTTGCGCTTTGTTACCAACTTGGTACTTGAGCCTGCTTCTGGTTTCGCCTTAAATCGAGTATCTGATTTTGTAACCTCTCACCATGATGTCAATCATCTGAAATCTCCCCTCGTCTCGTGACCTTTTCCAAGCATATCTCCTATTCTTGTGATTCTGCAACAGTGTATTCACTGTTACTAGTCGAAATTTTTGCAGTACTCAACTAGTCTTTCCCATCTCGAATTCTCACTACCAAGCCCATATTCTCTCATAATTCTTTTTTCAACTCTTTCCCCTACTACCACCGTCCATTATATATCTATACTATTGATAAAAATGTAAAACCGCCGTGTCTGTCTGTTTGAACACGCTTTTCTCCAAAACAACTAGAGGAATTTTTATTGGGTTTTATCGTAAATCGTCTGCTCAACTTAGTAATTGAAATGTTTTGTCGTCAAAGCGTAATACATCAAAGAATCAATGACTCCGTGACAGATGTATTTTCGGAATCTTACGTCAGTGACAGAATTAAGCACAGCTAGCTTTTCTTTACAAATAGGTCTGCGAATTTACTTGTCTAGGATTTACAGATTTACAGATTTAGCTTTGTGTGTTAAGAACTAAACGGCATTGCTTTGTTTCTTTCCATAGGTTTTATTTGTAGTTGTTTCCTAGGAAAGTTATTTCTACCTCAGTGACAGGGTATTATCCGAAGTTTACGCCGAGACAGAATTAAGGGCCACAATCTTATCTTTGAAAATTCAAACTAAATTTGAATCTAGTAGCATTTATGAGTTTACTGATTTCGCTTTGTGTACTTTCGTCCTTTAGACAGGTTTTATTTGCACTCTTTGTTAGGAAAAATGAATTTACTAATTTTGATTTGTGGGATAAAGTTACATGTTGATTTCGTTTTGCTTACAAACAAAAATGCTTATAAATGTGGTCGAATCTTTCTGAATACACTAGAACAGCTAAAAGACTAAGTACTCTGTTATCTCAAGATTTCAATGAAGATAACCTGGCGAGATGTACTGCTGCTCGAGAAAATCGGGCTTTACATCTCTCTTTGGAAGCTCCTTGCGAAAGCGAGGCGTGACGTAACTCTGTTCGAGAGCGTCATGCATTATCTCGCTCCTCAGAACTCTTCACTCACAGAGGCTTCAAGTTTCATCTCCCCAACTTAGCACAATAGAAGTGAAAACTTTGATATAAAGCGGCGCAGCTGATCAAGTTTTTAGACCATGAATGCTGCGTCTTCCTAAAAATTTAGCATTTCACTTTAAATAGGTACAATTCCTCGATGAACTTACGTTATGTCTTGACCATAAACAAACCAAATGGCCAGACGCTGTATTTTGGGGGCACGAATCCTAGTGTCAGTTACTTTCACGCAGCCAGTTCTGTGTGACTCTTTCCAATGTTTTTGCAGCAAACAAGCCCTGCGTTCTTGCTCCCACTAATAGTACTTCGGATGTTGTATACTAAGTAACTTTATGAGTCAAAGATATTTTTTCACGTGTACGAAGACTTTAGCCAGTTTCGATTTGCAACCACGTGGATTACTGCTAATATTTTTGAATTCTAGTGGTAGCTTATTGAAATTGGATGCAGCGGTATAGTGCGCACCTGTCGGCACAAGAGTTAAGGAATTCCGATCCGAATGGAGGAATGATTTCAGCGAAGTATTAACTGAGTGAAATCTTCCTATTCTTGGGAATAAGCTAATATTGTTAACAAGAAATGACAGTAGGGAATATATATATATATATATATATATATATATATATATATATATATATATATATATTTTGAGAGGCCAATGTCAATATAACCAGACTCGTGAACAGGGGTCGACAAGAGAGTCGTGAACTTACACCACTTATTGCCCGAACCGTCCGTTTCTGAGCCAAAAATATCGTTTTAGAATGGGAATAGCTACCCCAAAATATAATAACATACGACATAAGCCAATGACAATAAGCCTATGTAGACTAATTTTCGTGTGGAACGATCACTCACTTCAGATAATCGAATAGTAAAAATGGCAGCATTAAGTCTTTGAGTAAGATCCTGAACGTGGGCTTTCCACGACAATTTACTATCTATCTGAACACCTAGAAATTGGAACTGTTCAGTTTCAGTAATCTTATGTCCATTCTGTGAAATTAAAACGTCAGGTTTTGTAGTATTGTGTGTTAGAAAGTGTAAAAACTGAGTATTAATGTGATTTGGCATTAGTTTATTTTCTTCAGGCAATGAACTTACGTCATGAACTTCATATTTGTAACCGAGCCAATGTTGCAAAAAACATTCTTCACTATCAAGCTAGTGTCATCAGCAAACATAAATATTTTAGAGTTACCTGTAATACTAGAGGGCATATCGTTTATATAAATAAGGAACAGGAGTGGCCCCAACATTGATACCTGTGGCACTCCTCCCCCCTCCCCCTTACTTGACTGTACCCCACTCAGACCATACATCACAGCCATTCTCAACACTGTGACTAATGACCTGTTGCTGTCTGTTGCTAAAGTAAGAGGTCAACCAATTGTGAGCTACTTCCCGTACTCCGTAATGGTCCAACTTCTGGAGCAATATTTTGTGATTAACACAATCAAACGTCATAGTTAAATCAAAAAATATGCCTAGCGTTCGAAACATTTTGTTTAACCCATCCAGTACCTCACAGAGAAAAGAGAATATGGCATTTTCAGTTGTTAAACGAGTTTTAAACCCTAACTGTTCTTCGAACTCGAAACGAAACTGCAGTCCTTGGAGTGGCGCCACATCAACTCTCCTTCGAAGAAATTGTTCAAAGCCAGGCCTCAATCAGTAAAATTTCGGCGACGGTCTTCTGGGGCTCTGAAGGGATTATATTGTTTGATTACCTCCATATCAGTGCACGATTGAGATAGAGTGAGGAAACTGAAGAAATGACTTCAGTACGTTCGCCACCACAAAAATGGAAACCAACTTCTCCGTGACAGCGCAAGGCCGCATACTAGTCTGCACAGTCGAGATGAGATCACAGAATATCAGAACACCGTTCTTCCTCCTCCTCCTAGAGCCCAAATCTTGTACCTTCGACATCCATCTGTTTGGCTATAGGAAGGGTTCTCTCCGCAGGAATCAGTACACTGATGATGAGAAAGTAATTGGTGCAGCAGTAGACTGCGTAGTAGACCTACAGCTATACTTTATTCCCAAGCATACTACAAAACTAGAACCTTTAGACATATAGTAAGTAAACAGCATAGAATGTCTGAACTCAGTTATTCATGTCTCAGCTATGTACTGGATGTAAACCAATATAAAATACTAGACAATAATCGCTCATTTTATAAATGTAACTATTTTGTACCAAAAGTTTCCTTAAGGGTTAACATGTAACACCAATTTTGCAGTACTAACATAAACAAATAAAACTTCTGAAACCAGCACAAGACATACTGAAACATATCTGGGTGAAAATAAAACATGTGGACTCCAGGTGGGGACTCCAGGAATCTGTTGTAGATGGATATGGCCACAGCAAGATACAAGTAGTATTTTAAGACAGGATAGACACATTTATCAGATGGGCGCAGCCTGACGTTGATTCACAGTGTGTTGATATAGGAGCAGCAGAGATGGACGTGAGATGCTGGTCAGTTACAAAGAGCGGATCTCGTGTATTACTGAATACAGGTGCACGTTTTGGCAACATTTCTCCCCGCCCCACAATCCGCGCCTCCACTCGCCCAGTTTAAGAGCGCACTGTGAACAAGGTGACAAAGTATAGTTCGCATTTTTCGTTGGGGCCCAGTATGTTGCAGACGCACTTTTATAGTTTTATTCTGATATCATCGACAAAAGCATTAGGTTAAATTACTGTAACTAGTGTTTGCGCTTAACAGTTTCTCAGTGTAACAACGCACGTTCATAACTTGGTTGGACTACTCTGAATTTTCTCGGGGTAAATTTGTGTGTTTTATGGAGGTACATCATGCTTTACTTTGACTTGAGAGAATGATTATTAGACCTACCGTTTGTGGGCCGGCATGCTACTGTTTACCGCCCTGCCAGTGTCCAATAATGTTCATTTGTCTAGCTAAAAGCTGTAGTAGAAAGTACTAGACCACTACTGTCTATTGCAGGTCGCAACATACATAGAATTGTCCGGTAAACGGGATGTGGCTAGCTACTGAAATAAGAGTTATAACTTGGCAATATAAATTTTCAGGTGTATTTTTACGATAAAGATCACAGTTAATACTGCCAAGTCGGTACTAAGTGGCAACACAATGTAATCTTCACACCCACACCACAATCACACACGTTGTCAGTTTATGGTATTTACACCCGCTACCGAAGTTAATAGAGTTCACCGGATCGTTTAGTTATGAAAATGCTCGCTCAAATGTTGTGCACTCTGCTCTAAACGTATTACCTGTTCCAGTCTTATATCGCACAACACGCCACGCGGTTTTAACTAACAGTCAAAAGCAATTATTTTCGTATTCCGTCCGAAATTCCACAGGACGTCCACTATACCGTTCACTTAAACACACTTTGTACTGCTTCGCTAACACGTAATTAGCATTTTTCCGCGATTTTACAGTACTTTCGTTGGACCTGCTTTCAATAAGATGTTACTAGTTCGAACCCTCAGCCCCGACCCTCCTAGATCACACCAAAGGCTTTGTTCGCAGTATAGGTTGGCGCGAGCCTGGATTTTTCTGATTGGCTGATATCACAAACAGCAAATCGGGTTGCAGTATTATCCCGCGCTAACCCACGCTTTACTTCAGTGACCAATCATAGTAAAACATTTATTTCTATGGCAATTTCTAAATAAATAAATTTAGAAAAGTATCAAATATAAAATTACTCTTTCTGAAATTACCGATTAATTCGTGTTCTCCTCACGATTTATTAGTACCATAAACTGACTGCACATTTAATTATAGTAAATCCCCTGTATAGTTTAACTGGTACTTCGTGAATAAACAAAACAATTTTCATTTACTTCTGTTGTTCTTCACTCATACAACACTCACACTGCTAATTACTTCAAATATAAAACAATTATAATAATGCAAATACATTAAACATTAATCAAACATAACTGTACAACATTGTTTTGACTACGACTGCTAGCACTGTCCGTCAACTGCTGACCTCTGCCGCCTACTAGTACAACTACGTGCAGCTCTGTAACTCAGGTCCATGTCAGCTGGTGACATCTGTCGATGACTCATGCCTATAACGATATCGCCTAACAAGTGGCAGGAGCGATGCGAAGGCGCTACGTCTTACGTTCTTTGGTAATTTTTGTAGTGTAAATGTGAGTGATATTACTTGCATAAAGTTTCCGTGTTCCTATTTCCTGAAAATTACATTCGACCTATTCGTATTCTCCAATTTTAAGTGGTGTTCTTTGTGTGGACTGACTGATTTTTGGCAGACATATTCAGTGGATATATCTTTTAATTATGAGCTCAGGGTATACCTGCATGGACGTTTTTACATAAACTGTTCCCCGGTTTCTGAATTTATTTAAATTCATTGATCTTTTGCCACCAGCTCACTACGTGCCCATCAGTTTAAATCTTCCTTCTCATAATCCTATTTAATTACAGGTATATTTCTCCTGAGCTCAACGAACACCCATATGTATGTATGTATGGTTATGGCTTACTTCGCTTTTTTCGAGTTTATGAAAAATGACTCATCATCGGCTACTGGACTTCAGTGGGGGTACATATCCTATTGGAATGCTATCCAAACAGCTACTCGAGCTCGTTCTTATATAACTAACATGGTTATGTGTATCTGAGGAAAGTTTCTGCCAGCTAATAATTTTTTATATTTTTATGCCCTTGTATGTGTTGGCGGTTGATTGTAGCTGTCCACCTATGTGTACCCCTCTGGTACTCCCTAGTGGCCGGCCGCGGTGGCCGTGCGGTTCTGGCGCTGCAGTCCGGAACCGCGGGGCTGCTACGGTCGCAGGTTCGAATCCTGCCTCGGGCATTGGTGTGTGTGATGTCCTTAGGTTAGTTAGGTTTAAGTAGTTCTAAGTTCTAGGGGACTTATGACCTAAGAGGTTGAGTCCCATAGTGCTCAGAGCCATTTGAACCATTTGATACTCCCTAGTACTTTCGAGGTTCTACAGAGTGTCTCGCCAGTTAACTTAGAGCAGTCGTCCTGTAAGAATGACATATGCGCTCTCACTACCCTCCCCCCCCCCCCATACGCCCCCATCCCCCACACCCCCACCCGCATCGTCTGTGCCAACTATTGTGACTCTCATACCGTCCTAAGGAGGCTTGTGTGTAACTTTTGCCGAATCCATTTCATTGTTTCGTACAAAAGTTCACTAATAGAGGGATAAGATCTATTGTATAAAATCTCAGATCTGTTTCTGAATTTTATTTCGACGGACTGTATACCATAGAAGGGATTAATATACAATGTTAATTAATAAACCAATCTGTGCGATCAACAGACTGATATGATTAACCCCATCCAGCATTTAACCTCCGTTTTCTCTTCCACTGACCTCGATGGGATCCTAAAACAGCTCAATTTCAGCGTGAGCCATGATTATATTGAGTATTATAAGAAAACTGTACTTTCTGCGCATTAAAATCGCCGACTGCTCTGGTCACGACATTATTTTCCCCTACTGCATGTATACACATCGAGTACCCTAATAAATACTATAGTAGTTGAAACTTCCTGGCAGATTCTGGAAACATCCCCTAGGCTGTGGCTAAGCCATGTCTCCGCAATATCCTTTCTTTCAGGAGTGCTAGTTCTGCAAGGTTCGCAGGAGAGCTTATGTAAGGTTTGGAAGGTAGGAGACGAGATACTGGCAGAAGTAAAACTGTGAGTACCGGGCGTGAGTCGTGCTTCGGTAGCTTAGTTGGTAGAGTACTTGCCCGCGAAAGGCAAAGCTCCCGAGTTCGAGTCTCGGTCGGGCACACAGTTTTAATCTGCCAGGAAGTTTCATATCAGCGCACGCTCCGCTGCAGAGTGAAAATCTCATTCCGGAAACTATAGTAGTTATCCACTATGTGTCAGAAATAGAGCTCTTAATAATCAGTTTTATTGGTCCATATATTGTACGTAATTTTTCGGAATGGACTAAAAGGTGAGCACAACGCACGTGAGTGAGACCTAGCTGTGGGAACACGGTGTAGAAGGTCTAAATAAAATCCAAAGGCGAACAATGTTTACTCCTATAGTGTAAACAAATTTATTTAAAAATGATGAACGGTTTCCATCTGTCATAGAGCATTATCAGGCCACACTCTGCAAGAAGAATAAATTTAAATACTTGGGTGTTTGAGCCGGAATTGCAACCATAATTTAAAAGTAACAACAGTAGTTAATCAATGAATACCCGAAAGGTGGCTGGTGGAGACGATGACGCGGAACAGGTAGTGTATGTACGAGACGTCGATGTCAACAGCTGTTTAGCGTAAGGAAGCTGCAGGTGAATAGGGAGCTCCGCCCACTATCTTCCGTCTGACGTCAGTAGTTGCCAGTTAAGCACAATGTGTAGATAATCGTGACAAAAATACTGTACATACAGGATTATAGTACAAAATATAAGTACAAAAGGTAACATTTTTTCTATAATGACAAAAGAATTGATCTGCTTTATAAAGAAGTTTACCAAAAAATTTAAGATTAATATTGTAAACAGTGAACTAGTAGTAGCAGACCCTGCGACTGTAGTTGCCCTCTTTGGGACTTGATATTACTATGTGAGTCGTAAGAGCACCAAAGGTAAACGAGCAGACACCGTCGGCAACCAAGGCGACGGATGTCAAGTAACCAGTTATAATTGTGCTGGTTTCGTTGAGAGGTACATCCACCTGTCTGGCATCAGTTGAATTATACCAAACAGGACAGGCATGCTCTGCCGCAGAATAGCATAGTGCCATTGCAAATGTTCGGATTGTTTCAGGTTGACTACCCCGCTGTCATCCGGCGAGTTTCCTTAGGAGATTGTCCCTGGTGGAAACTTTCGACTTGCGTCTCATGCAGTGCTTTTCTAAAGTGAGAGAGCTGTCATTTGTCACTCATAGGTATTTTGGAGCCTCGTTGTGTTCGAGTTGGACCTCCGACCATACCATTTTCAACTTGCGAGTAGCTTCATTGTTTCTCAAATTAAAAGCACACACTTGGGTCTTTGAAGGGTTTGGTTTAAGCTGGTTTGTGTTGTAGTATCTGGATAGATCTTCAAGGGCATTCGTGAGTATGTTCTCGCTGTCGAAATGTTTGTTGATATCGGTACGAACCTACCACAGAAAGAGAATGTGCAGAAATTCACAAGAAGGATCAACGCTTCGACTTTAAATAAAGCCAGTGTGAAGCACCACTTGAACAACATCCCCAAAGAAAGACTATTCTGGCAGTTTCAGATGGTTTAGGTTCTGTGCATTGAAGTGGGGAAGGGAATAATGTAAAAAAGACATTAAGCATTGAAATCACCATCTTAACTTTTCTCCATTCTTTTATTAATCCAGTCTCGAAACGTCTTACATTGAGGGGGAACACATCACTATATTGCCAGACGCGGAAGTTAACATTATCGGATGGCATCAGTTCTACACCAAAAATTTCCAGTGACAACGGACGGTTAAATGGAGAAATGTAATGCTGAAGTACATCAGCCCACGACGTGGGGTCTGGGTTTTTCTGAATGCAGACAGCAACAGGGCAGAAATTGCAGAGAACTGTGACAAGCTAAACTCATGAATCAAAACGACATGGATGATATACTAAAACAATTTCATGCGGACCAGAGTGTCGAAGATAAGTTACGGTTCTACCAACGAAATTTAGATTGTGATTAGAAGGGAACTCGCGTTGAAACGTTTCCTTCGGAACTGATTCATAATGCTCATGTTCGCGAAGCAATTTGCGTACGCATTGCTCCGGTTTTCTGATACGTGTTGCTCTATTCAAGTTACCAATGGACTCTGGGGAAGTGATGGACCAATCTCTTCGTTTATCAGTAAACATCCTCTCTGTGCACGTCCATCGTACGTTTGACTCATGAGTGCGTGAATATGAGTCTGTCTGGAATTCGAATGTTTTCGTGGTCTGTCTGAGGTGGCATGGCTGGCCTAGAGTGATTGTCAGATTAGCCCGGTGATATAATTTAGCACAGAAAGGAAGTTGGGAGCACAGTCAAAGATCAATGCCAGGTTCAAATTTTGTCGTGCTGTAGATAGTGAGTCAACGTACGTCTCTGCCCACCACTGATGTTTGGAAACGGAACGTCGCTGCCTAGGTAAGCCAACCATGATGCCCTCGTTTGCAGAAGTGTGCAACCTGTTCTGTTTCCGTACTAGATTTTACAAGAGGGCGCTTTGCCATCACGTATAATTATCATTTTAATTAAGTTTGTGTGGAAGAGCGGTTTTGTGGTTTGGGCTCTGTGTGAACTCGAATCATTACACCACGTGTTCGGAGATAGGTGCCTTTAGCATACTGAATTCTATCTTATGCTATATTTGTTAGCTTAAAATCGATGTTGTTGTGTGCATGCACTTCCAATAACGGCAGATACTTACCTTTACTTTCGTGCTCTGCTACTTTTAATAGTCGGACGTGGTATAATAATCGTTGCCCACTTTTGTTATAGCACGAATGTGTATGAATTACGTGATTCCTTGTGGTGACACTATTTGGAATCTTAGTCTCCTTGATACGAATCTGAGTCCAACCAACGGTCCCCATACCCTTCTAGGTCAGTTATAATAACACTCTAAGGGGCCTCCAAGTAACAGTCTTTTGTAAAATGTATTCATACCGCGTTTCTATTTCCATCCCATGAAAGTGGTGTAAAGTTCTTTTCACGACTGTCCCAAGGGTTTGAGTTGTTTCATTAAATTAATCGTCACCGTTCATTACAACAAGAGCTATTGTATTTCGATAAGATATATTATGACCTGATCATTTTTTATCTTCCTATATGCACATACTTATGTCTGAGAAATATGCAAAAAAAGCCAGAATTAAAGTTTGTATGTCCATACATTTAGCAGGAGGTCTCTGAGACGACGGCCGTTTACTATCGTGACAAAAAATAAAAACACCTACAGCCGTCCTTATGTTTTGATTTTATTTTGTGGCTACCAGTTTCAACGTTTCTTTGCGTCATCTTCGGGCTCTTAATGATGCGGTACGCAGATAATGTGTCAGCACTCCAACCATAAACTGCCAACTGCGTATCCAATAATGCTGGCAACTGATGGGCTATGCATGGGGATCATATCAACCTGTACCGCATTGAAAAGAGCCTGAAGATGACGCAATGAAGCGTTGAAACTGGAAGCGACAAAATGAAATAAAATCATAAGGACGGCTGTAGGTGTTTTTATTTTTTGCCACGAGAATTAAAGTGGAAGACAGGCACATAATAGGAACAGGGGACAATGATATAGATCGATACAATACCCAACAGTGGCATTCCCGGATATATAAGCCTGGTTTTTTTGTTATCCGTTGTGCTATTTTTATTCATTACTTTCACGTGTGGCTGTGCCGTATCTAATGCGAATTCAGTCTTTGATCTAAGCATGTCATCCAGCTAATGTAGCATAACTGGAACTGCAAGTGCTCCTCTATAAAGCCGTAAGTTACCATAATTCGTAGAGATGTTCTACCTTATATGTTAGTAGGTGTGCCTTTAGCTGTGCGGCAAAACATGGGCATCATACACGATGGAGCACCTCCTTATATCGTGTCCATCGGCTTCTAAAATAAAAGATTCAGTGACAGATGAATAGGTACAGATGGACCAATTGCCAGGCTTTAACGCTCTCCAGAGGTAAACCCTCTGGGGTTTTGATTGTGGGGGCATTTGAAGGCTGTTGCGCACGGAACCCCAGCACAAGTTGTTCAGGGTCTCCGCGCCTGTAGTCCGCAGCACGCGGTCTAGCGGTGGCGTTCTCGCTTCCCGAGCACATGGTCGCGGTCTCGATTCCCGGCGGGGTCAGGGATTTTCACCTGCCTCGAGATGACTGAGTGTTTGTGTTGTTCTCATCATTTCATCATCATTCATGAAAATGGCGAGGTTGGGCTGAGCAAAGTTTGGGAATTTGTACAGGCTCTGATAACAGCGCAGTTGAGCGCCCCACAAACCAAACATCATCATCATCCGTGCCTGTATCATGGAAGGCTAGGAAAGTATACGCAATACTCCAGGGAAATATTAGCGCATCCGAGATTCACCAAGACAGCGGGTTGATACATGTATCAGTGCCGCGGAGGAGGTATTGAACATCTCCTGTGGGAAACAGTTTCATGTGATATACCCGTTCTACATCTACATCTACATCCATACTCCGCAAGCCACCTGACCGTGTGTGGCGGAGGGTACCTTGAGTGCCTCTATCGGTTCTCCCTTCTATTCCAGTCTCGTATTGTTCTCGGAAAGAAAGATAGTCGGTATGCCTCTTTGTGGGCTCTAATTTCTCTGATTTTATCCTCACGGTCTCTTCGCGAGATATACGTAGGAGGGATCAATATACTGCTTGACTCTTCGGTGAAGGTATGTTCTCGAAACTTCAACAAAAGCCCGTACCGAGCTACTGAACGTCTCTCCTGCAGAGTCTTCCACTGGAGTTTATCTGTCATCTCCGTAACGCTTTCGCGATTACTAAATGATCCTGTAACGAAGCGTGCTGCTCTCCGTTGGATCTTCTCTATCTCTTCTATCAACCATATCTGGTGCGGGTCCCACATCGGTGACCAGTATTCAAGCAGTGGGCGAACAAGTGTACTGTAACCTACTTCCTTTGTTTTCGGACTACATTTCCTTAGGATTCTTCCAATGAATCTCAGTCTAGCACTTGGTTTACCGACGAGTAATTTTATATATTCATTCAATTTTAAATCACTCAAAATGCCTTCTTCCAGATAATTTATGGAATTAAATGCCTCCAGTCGCTGACCTGCTATATTGTAGCTAAATGATAAAGGATCTTTCGTTCTATGTATTCGCAGCACACTACTCTTGTCTACATTGAGATTTAATTGCCATTCCCTTCACCATGCGTCAATTCGTTCCAGATCCTCCTGCATTTCAGTACAATTTTCCATTAGTATAACCTCTCCACATACTACAGCATCATCCGCAAAAAGCCTCACTGAACTTCCGATGTCATCCACCAGGTCATTTATGTATATTGTGAATAGCAACGGTCCTACGACACTCCCCTGCGGCACACCTGAAATCACTCTTACTTCGGAGGACTTCTCTCCATTGAGAAAGAGATGCTGCGTTCTGTTATCTAGGAACTCTTCAATCCAATAACACAATTGGTCTGATATTCAATATGCTCTTACTTCGTTCATTAAGCGACTCGTTCTGTTCGTGTGTGCTTACCATGAATAATGAGTTGGAGAAAATGAGTTGTAACATGTAAACAAAGCGTTTCCAAACCCATGTTCATATAACATAATTTCTTTGTCTACCTGTGAGGAATGTGCCTGCTATCTGTGCTGTATACTTTCGTTAGAGCCTATTAAACAGACAATAGAAACACTATTCGCTTTACCGATGCATTGCTAGGCAAGCACAAGGAACAAATCTAATTATGAAAGCGGCATGAGTCTTTCAGCGAGTGCCGCACGCCATCTGGACTACACGACGTTGTCAGCGGTACATTTCTCCGGATTCTACGGTAGCTGGAAAGCTCTACAATCCCAGGAACTTCCACGAAAGTAAAAGATGAGGGTGTTGAGAAAATATTGTTGTAACAGCGGAAGTAATGAAGCGAGTGACCTCGACAAGTTCCCCGACAGTGGTAGGATTAGCGATCCGAGGAAGCGGTGGTCAGTGCGGGCCGCCCCGCGGGACCGGCGTTTCCCAAGAGCGGCCGGGAGCAGGCGGCTATTTGTCGCTGGGAGGCGTGGCCGGCACTTAGCGGCGGGAACAAGTTCATTAGCGACGGGACTGGCTGCCGGCCATTCATCACGTGACCGGAGGAGTTGGCGGCTGCGAGGGTGGGGTGGGGTGGGGGCCCAGAGCGCACAGCAGCTCCGGGCCCTGCCACGCCTCGCTAGCTGCACCGCAGTCTCTGCTCGAGGCGGCTAGCTTCTCGTCCGTTGTTAACGGAAGGAGGGTCTCTAACGGTCGGTCAACTGTGTCACAGCCAGCACACGCGAAACACAAGATCAGAACGCAATAACGTTATTAGAACTAACCGCTGTAGATCGTAATAAAAAGTGTTTCAAAAAGATTTACACTTGTTGTTGTTGTGGTCTTCAGTACTGAGACTGGTTTGATGCAGCTCTCCATGCTACTCTATCCTGTGCAAGCTTTTTCATCTCCCAGTACCTACTGCAACCTACATCCTTCCGAATCTCCTTAGTGTATTCGTCTCTTGGTCTCCCTCTACGATTTTTACCCTCCACGCTGCCCTCCAATACTAAATTGGTGATCCCTTGATGCCTCAGGACATGTCCTACCAACCGATCTCTTCTTCTGGTCAAGTTGTGCCATAAACTTTTCTTCTCCCCAATCCTATTCCATACTTCCTCATTAGTTATGTGATCTACCCATCTAATCTTCAGCATTCTTCTGTAGCACCACATTTCGAAAGCTTCTATTCTCTTCTTGTCCAAACTATTTATCGTCCTTGTTTCACTTCCATACATGGCTACACCCCATACAAATACTTTCAGAAATGACTTCCTGACACCTAAATCTATACTGGATGTTAACAAATTTCTCTTCTTCAGAAACGCTTTCCTTGCCATTGCCAGTCTACATTTTATATCCTCTCTACTTCGACCATCATCAGTTATTTTGCTCCCCAAATAGCAAAACTCCTTTACTACTTTAAGTGTCTCATTTCCTAATCTAATCCCTCAGCATCACCCGACGTAATTAGACTACATTCCATTATCCTTGTTTTGCTTTTGTTGATGTTCATCTTATATCCTCCTTTCAAGACACTGTCCATTCCGTTCAACTGCTCTTCCAAGTCCTTTGCTGTCTTTGACAGAATTGCAATGTCATCGGCGAACCTCAAAGTTTTTATTTCTTCTCCATGAATTTTAATACCTACTCCGAATTTTTCTTTTGCTTCCTTTACTGCTTGCTCAATATACAGATTGAACAACATCGGGGAGAGGCTAGAACCCTGTCTTACTCCCTTCCCAACCACTGCTTCCCTTTCATGTCCCTCGACTCTTATAGCTGTCATCTGGTTTCTGTACTAATTGTAAATAGCCTTTCGCTCCCTGTATTTTACCCCTGCCACCTTTAGAATTTGAAAGAGAGTATTCCAGTCAACATTGTCAAAAGCTTTCTCTAAGTCTACAAATGCTAGAAACGTAGGTTTGCCTTTCCTTAATCTTTCTTCTAAGACAAGTCGTAAGGTCAGTATTGCCTCACGTGTTCCAGTGTTTCTACGGAATCCAAACTGATCTTCCCCGAGGTTGGCTTCTACTAGTTTTTCCATTCGTCTGTAAAGAATTCGTGTTAGTATTTTGCAGCTGTGACTTATTAAACTCATAGTTCGGTAATTTTCACATCTGTCAACACCTGCTTTCTTTGGGATTGGAATTATTGTATTCTTCTTGAAGTCTGAGGGTATTTCGCCTGTTTCATACATCTTGCTCACCAGATGGTAGAGGTTTGTCAGGACTGGCTCTCCCAAGACCGTCAGTGGTTCCAGTGGAATGTTGTCTACTCCGGGGGCCTTGTTTCGACTCAGGTCTTTCAGTGCTCTGTCAAACTCTTCACGCAATATCATATCTCTCATTTCATCTTCATCTATATCCTCTTCCATTTCCATAATATTGTCCTCAAGTACATCGCTCTTGGCCATTAAAATTGCTACGCCAAGAAGAAATGCAGATGATAAACGGGTATTCATTGGAAAATATATTATACTAGAACTGACATGTGATTACATTTTCACACAATTTGGGTGCATAGATCCTGAGAAATCAGTACCCAGAACAATCACCTCTGTCCGTAATTTCGGCCTTGATACGCCTGGGCATTGATTCAAACATAGCTTGGATGGAGTGTACAGGTACAGCTGCCCACGCAGCTTCAACACGATACCACAGTTCATCGAGAGCAGTATCTGGGGTATTGTGAAGAGCCAGTTGCTCGGCCACCATTGACCAGACGTTTTCAATTGGTGAGAGATCTGGAGAATATGGTGGACAGGGCAGCAGTCGAACATTTTCAGTATCCAGAAAGGCCCGCACAGGACCTGCAACATGCGGTCATGCATTACCCTGCTGATTATGTAGGGTTTCGCAGGGATCGAATGAAGGGTAGAGCCACGGGTCGTAACACATCTGAAATGTAACGTCCACTGTTCACAGTGCCGTCAATGCGAACAAGAGGTGACCGAGACGTGTAACCCCATACCATCACGCCGGGTGATACGCCAGTATGGCGATGACAAATACACGCTTCCAATGTGCGTTCACCGCGATGTCGCCAAACACGGATGCGACCATCGTGATGTTCTGATCAGAACCTGGATTCATCCGAAACAATGACGTTTTGCCATTCGTGCACGCAGGCGCTCCTGTCTGTAATGCAGCGTCAAGGGTAACCGCAGCCGTGGTCTCCGAGCTGATAGTCCATGCTGCTGCAAACGTCGTCGAACTGTTCGTGCAGATGGTTGTTGTCTTGCAAACGTCCCCATATGTTGACTCAGGGATCGATACTGGCTGTACGATCCGTTACAGTCATGCGGATAAGATGCCTGTCATCTCGACTGCTACTTTTACGAGGCCGTTGGGATTCAGCACAGGTTCCGTATTATCCTCCTGAACCCACCGATTCCATAGTCTGCTAACAGTCATTGATAGGCGCTGACATCGGTGAGGACGAGTTTTGGTTCCGAAACACGCGAGGCAATTCTAAAGCTTTCACTAATCTTGCAAGATAAGTTAATGAAAGGCAATCTTGCAGGCACTTGTAGATCTAGAGGAAGTTTTGACTACGTTGGCCTGTAAACTATGGTTTAAAGCCTGTAGGTGGCAGGGATAAATACAGGGAGCGAATGGTGAGGTACATCTTGTACAGAAAACAGATTGCTATGATAAGGCTGTAGCTGACATAATCGTCCTGAGAGATTCAGTATTTGTACTGAAATTTAAGATAATTTTCATTTATTGTTCCGTCTCAGCTGCGTATTTTTTGATCACTATGGATCAGCTTTATATCTGAGTTGGACTAGTACTCTGGTCTGTGGTTCTCAGCATACAAGCCGGGCTGTTGACGCTACAACTTAGGTATGAAGGTGGTCGAGAGTGATCGAAGCATGTAATCTAATTAAAAACGTGCAACTGACACGGAAAAATAAAGGAGAATCAAATTGCACTTATAAGAATCGAATGACAAGGAAGGGATACAATGGTTGAGAACGGAGTGAAACAGTGTTGTAATCTGTCCCCGATATTTTTCAATCTGCACATTGAGCCAACAGTAAAGGAAACAGGGAGAAATTTCGAAAAGGAATTAAAATACAGGGAGAAACATTGAGGTATGCCGATGACATTGTAATTCTTTCAGACAGCAAATGGACACCGAACCGCAGTTGAATGGAATAGATTCTTTCTTGAAAGAGAATGATGACCATCGATAAAACACTAGTAATGGAAAGTAATCGTATGAAATCAGGTGATGTAGAGAAAAACAAATTAGGAAGATAGACACTAAGGTAGTAGATAAATTTTGTTCTTCGGGCAGCAGGATAACTGATGATCGCCAAAGTAGACAAGATATAATCTGCAGACTGGCAATAGAAAGTAAAAATTCCTGAAGAGGAGAAACGTGTTAACATCACATATAAAAGTATGTCTCAGGAGATTGTTGGGGATACTGTAACTCAATGTTACCATTAACTCAACCCCGAAATCCATGGCTGTAGAAAACTGCTATAGTTCATTAAAGGTATCATTTGTATGCAATGTTTGTTAAGTAAACAGTTGCTCTGAGAGGGTGGCACTGTAATAGAAATGTGGCAACAGATCTACATTAAAAAAACGCAAATGGTTGTTTGTTCCAATTCATGTATCTCCTAAAGGTCTTGTCCGATTGCTTTGAAAGTTTTATACAGCGTTGCGTTTAGTACAGGCTTGTTTCTAGGTACCTTGTAATATGTATACAGGGTGAGGCAAGTAAAACTTGCTGGGAGAACACAGTTCCAGAGTGCAAAGAAATACAGGAGAGGAAAGGAAACACAGTACTAACCTGATTATAGCAGATGTTGAAAGTGACCACCATTCATCTGTTGTCGATTTTGGACCGGTAGTCAACAAGTTGCTGAAGCCAGATCGAAGCTGCACTGTTGTGATTGCTGCAGTTCTATCCGAAATGTTCTGCTGCAGTTCTTGAAGACTGTTGTGTACATAGTTCCACGTAGTCACGCGTACACAACTTTCCCACTAGAGCGCGCCCCGCTAAGCACAACAACACAGGCGCAGCACGCGTCCGTCTCCGTACAACGATATGGCGCTACCTTAGAGACGGACCAAATTCTGCTTCCCCCGATCTGCGTATCAATATGTAACACAGACAATGAGATTGCTGCTAACGTAGAACCTTTTCTCCTCACAGATCACACTCGTGCAGTGATACCTGGACGCGCGAGGTATTATAACGAGTGTACAGACGTCCAATCAGTCAGTCTGCATTTGTCTGCATTAGTCTGTACCAGTCTACAGTCAAGTTTCAGCCTGCACCTAAGAAGATTATCATATTCCTGTACATAGCCATGAAGATAAATGTATAGACACTTTGTCAAGTATCAGAGATACGTGAGAATAAGATTAACGCACCAAGACCAAAAGAACTTTAGATTGTCAATTGTAAATAGCATCCAGAATCAAGTTACGTAATGTTTATGCTTGTTATTATTTTAATAAATGTGTGTGAAAATTAATCAAGTTGTGTTTCAAGTTGGTCACCACCAATCTGCTAATATAAGCATGCAAGTGGCATTTCTATCGTCTGACCTAACGGCAGAAGATAAACACGCCACGATAAGACCACGAGACATATTGCTGACAGTCACCTACTTCGTTAGAGCGACAAGTCAAATAATCTGATGGTGTGTGTACCGAAGGTCTTGCAGTACGCACACCAGAAAGACTATGAGGGTTTTGCGATACACCTCGGACTTGAGGGCTCCCACACAAAGTAATTGCACATTAACAGATGTAATGACGTGGTTGATTAGCTAGGGCCGAGACCAGACTGAACTCAGCGAACAACTCGGTCACGCATAACGATGTGTGAATGTGCTCCAGGGTCCAGTCGGCTGTATGAGCAGTTTCTCTATCGTATTGGAAATAGGTCCCATTCTCCTCCGTTAATGCTGCCACAAATGGTTTCAAAGTGTTGTGCAATGTGACACGCCCAAGTAAACGGTTGATGAAAGAAAATGGGAACAATAAAACGACGCGCAGACACTCCACGACAAAACCCAGCCTTTTGATCATACAATAGTTTTGTGGAAGTTAAGCGGTTTATCTGTTGTCCAGGACCTGTGATTCTGTGAGTTGGCATAACCACTCACGTGAGACAAGGCTTCATCAAGCATGAAGAACAGCTCCTTTTCCAAGCATTTTATTGCTATGTCAGTGAATATACGCTCTCATAACTGGAGGCGCTGAGGAACATCTGTTGGCTTTATTGCATGAACAACAGACACTCGGTAGGAATGCACGTGCAGGTCCAGGTGGGGTGTTCGTCTGCATGATCGAAGTGATAAACCGGTCTCTTGCGGCCGGCGTGCGATTCATTTCGTAGGACTCTTGCATATTTTCTGGTGAACTGCCGCCACATTTTCTGGTGTGTGGGCAGTTTTGGATCGTTTCTTTTTGACTTGTTCAAAACAGATTCTCCCTGACGCCCTTTTCCGACTAAGAGTTGAATGGCACTCTTTGCTGGGATTTTGACGCCATTAAACTTCTTGGCAAACCACTGACCTTACCGTTACCACGACTTTATTGTCAAGTAACTTTCCACAAAGAACACCTGCTGCTCTACATTTAGCACCATCGTCCCCTTTTCACTGCCCAACTCTTACTGACACAGCCCGCACTACGCTCTGAATCGGTGTGGATCACTTGGTGGGTATGTATACAAAAAGACACAATTACTCCAGTGCAGCGCTGTGTCGATATTTCAGAACATTTGGTCACAAACTTACGAAAGATTTGGCATCAGGAACATTTACAGTTCCTATGTAGATGATCGTTTCCTCAAAACCACAAATCTCCGAAATTTCTTCACGAATTGATTTAAAATTTTGGCACAAATGGTTCAAATGGCTCTGAGCACTATGAGACTTAACTTCTGAGGTCATCAGTCTCCTAGAACTTAGAACTACTTAAACCTAACTAACCTAAGAACATCACACACATCCATGCCCGAGGCAGGAATTTGTGGAACATTGTCAGCAAATGGGAAAGCTATATCAATGGATAATTTTTTTTATGTAATTAGAATACTGTTACAGAATCTGGTTTTGCAATAACAATAAACAAGGTTCAAGGTCAGAGGGAGTGGGTAAGAGGAGATGGACAGAGAGTTGGGAGGAAATGGACACATAAAATGAGAAGCAGGAGATGGGCAGAGAGGTGCAGGAGGAGATGGTGAGGAAGGGGGAGGAGAAGAAGGACAGAGAAAGGGGAAAGGAGGTGATGGACTGAGAGAGAGGGAGAGAAAAGGCGCAGGAGGAGATGGAGAGAAAGAGAGGTACAAGAGAAGATGGACGGAGAGATGGGTAGGTAGTGATAGACAGAGACAGTGGGAGAAAGAAGTAGGGAGAAAGAGAGAGAGAGAGAGAGAGAGAGAGGGAGAGAGTAGGATGTGGTGATGGGTAAAGAAAGGGGGATGAACAGAGACAGGGGAATAAGGGTATTAGGACATATATATAATTCCCAAACATATCGGGAACGTGTACTTTCTCTTTCCTTTCTTTTCAATTTCACCAGAATGAGACACAGCAAAGCGTGACCGGGTAAAGCTACTAAGAAATAACCCACAACGTTTATTAATAGTGTTATAAAATTGTGCTTAACTCTTGCACAGTTTGGTGTGTGGCACCTGATGTCTTAAACATGAAACAATGAAATCTAAGTGATTTTAATGTTTTTTTATTCCAGTCTTTGATCACAATATGAATTCCTTTGACATCTAAAGAATTCATGTTGCGATCAATGACTGGAATAAAAAAACATTTGACAGTATTGGATCACTGCTTGTACACGCGACCATGTCGCAGTTGGTGAAACTAAGTGGATTTTCTGTCTCTTGGCAGTCTATGATATTGTCACTGTAAGTGACACTAATGAGTGCAAGCAGTCGTGCTAGTTCATTTACTCTGTCGGTACTGACTAGTAGTTCAGAAGGTAGTTTCAGAGTACCATACTGAGCTGGCTGCAGGCAGTGAGCTACTGAACTGCTCATTTGGAACAGAGTGTCTGTGTCAAGGAGGTGTGACAAGGAGTCACCAGTACAAAGCCAAAAAAATGTGATCCACAGTTGATGATGTTTGGTTTCAGGGGCGCTCAACTGCTCTGTCATCAGCGCCGGTACGATGTCCCAATTTTTACATAGTCCAACTTTTACTCAATCCGAACTAGCCATTGTCAGGAATGATGATGGTAATGATCAAATGACGAGGACAACACAAACACCCAATCTCTGGGCAGAGAAAATCCCCTACCCAATTGAGAATCGAACCGGGGACGCCGTGGTCCATAGTTGAGATCACTCCGTACAGCCACTGTCTACGATATCAGCAGTCATGTAAGATGAAATGAAGGAAGTGACGTAGAGGCTGGAGGAGGTTAGGGTTTGTGAGCGGCATCTGCTGCTCAGAGGTGAGAGAGACAGGGCGAGTGGTTACGCAAGCATGGTGGAGGCCTTGCATTGTATTTATTATGTACCTCTTGCTAGGTAAACAACAGAAATCTTCTCAACGTTTTAGTCTGGAGTGTGACCTTTTGCAGCAGTTACAGGTGGTCAATAAGCAGTTGAGAATAGAAAATTGAGGAATATGAAGTGTCGTGCTACAGAATAATACAGAATGTCTGATGGGTAGATCGAACAATATGGTACTGAATCAAACTGGGGATAAAATAAATTTTTGGCATAACTTCATCGTAAGTAAGGTCCGGTACAACTTCATCGTAAGTAAGGTCTGGTTGAAAGGACACTCACTGAGGCCCAATGAAATAGTCAGTTGCAGACGAAGAAGGGAGGCTTGAGATTGGGTGTTTATGTTGTCCTCATTATTTCATCATCATTCATGAAAGTGACTAGACTGGACTGTGTAGACATTGGGACAGTGTACGGGTGCTGACGACCACGCAGTTGTGCACCCCACAAACCAAACATCATCATCGAAGAAGGAAGAATGCAGCATGAAATGCAGTACTAATGCCTCACACATAAAGCATATTAGATTTCGCCATTTCTAAAAGTTACTTCTAAATGTAAACTGTACTATAGTTCAGTTGAGATCTTGGTTCACTCTCAGACACAACATTCATTATGCTGCGTTTTTGGGATTTATATCTAGTAATGGAAGCTTAGGATTTGAGTCTTTGTATGACGTGAGTCACGGCGTCCCGCGTAGGTTGCCCTTTGTTTAGTTTTGTGATGCAAAACTCAACGAAAATTGTCTTGATAAATCACACAAGTTTGAGTGTCCTATTTGTCCGTCTACATTAATAATAGACAGAATGTAATTTCCAATTGTAAACGATGCTACATAGTGTAAAAGAGGAATCAAAGTAACAATGGAGCCTCAAAATGAAACTCAATTGCAGTGATCTTCTGCATTTCCCATGAGATATTTCTTTGACACAGTCATATGAAGTTGCCTCAGCAATGTAGACGGAATTATTCATAAAACTACGTCTGACTGCCATACAAGAGTTTCCGTGTACGCTATGTTGTACGTCTATGGACTTTATCTTGATGTGAGATCTTAAGCGTAGCCCATTCAAGCTCATGAGAATTGCTTAGGAACCAGAGTATGGGGCACCTGCTGCTGTAGGTTAATTGAAAACGAAACTTGCCTAAAATAGTTCGCGGCAACAAAGGACTTGCAGTACTGTAGTGCAGCTGTATAGACAGTAATCATAGATGATATTTTGTGAGCATATAATAAATTAACTGCTCGAATTTTTAGTAGCGATATTCCTCATCTGCGATACTTCTCTATAATCGAACCATAAGTACACTAGGTCGTCAGAGGAAATTGGGACTGACTACAGTACATAACAGTAGCTGGAAGAGAAGCGATGCTACCTTATACTGTACTCGTGCGGTTCTCTGTAATAAGAGGAACGACACGAGATACGGGAACCCATTAGAATGGAAATAAATCTGCGGTAATTTGTTTGCACATTGGCTACATCGGACACCTATCCATCACTGTCCTGCATTCAGATAGGAAAATGTTACCTGAGGCTCCTGCGAATGCGATAACGTGAATTATCTCTGGTGAACTCTGCATCCATTGACCGCAAGGTTCCGAGCGCATATAATCTCAATTTTTTGGACGTATCCATCTCTTTTCAGGAAATTAACAAACATTGATAAATTTAACTAATGACAATGTTTTAAATGTATGGATAACTGCTATCGCAGACCAAAGTAAGTATTTAATACCCGTACGAGAAATCATGATAGGTTGAAACTGTATACCCAACTGGTGGGCAATGCACGGTGCTAGTGAAACGATTTATCCTATCCACACAAAATCTTAGTCACAGTTTTCTCTACATCCTAGTTCTTACGTTATGCCTTATTTCCCTTGAGAGGTGAATATGGAGGGGAAAATAATTCTGGTGCATTATACACATTGCTCCAGATACCGTACTGTGACTTACACAGAAAAGATGTGGATGCATATAGATATCTCTGTTCGATACCATTCATTACCTCTTCATTAGGTAGCCGAGCTAACCATGAACAATTGGTGCTACACACGCTCATTTAAGTAACGTGCACCTTTTTACTTATGTACTGGCTCTTTAGTGTGATGTGGTGCGAAGCTTGAGGCTTATGACAAGTCCTTGAAAATGACTAACATCCGTCAACAAATAAAAAGCTTGGACAGTAAATATATTACCACTTGTTTGGACCATGTTTTCTTTCTTAATACTTAATTCTTGTCCGTGTCAAGAAACGGAGCCTTTCAAGTATTTTGGCTTGTAACACAGAGTTCATTTTTCTTCGAAGTTCGTTAATGATTTTCCATGGATCTGACTAAGCGGTAAGTCTTAAGACAGCTCTCCAATTTGTCTTATTTTTAGGGGAATTATACAAATCATTTGCCTCATAATCGCTATGCCCAGGTAATGCAAAACTTTGTTTTCCACACAATAGTATCGTTTTTATTATGGGCTTGAGTTGCTGTCAGTTTCTTTTATCCTCCTTGATTATATACTGTTTCAATAAAGTCTCCATAGATTTTTGTTTTTATCTTTAGTTGATGAAATTTAAAAATGAAGTTTTGTAGCTCTGTAGCATTTCACAGTTATTAAAATAATATAAAGTGCGTTTTCATTTTGTACATCCTTCTTCAACCAAACAGACCGCAGACCATCAAGATGAGTGTCTCACATAGTGCATAGCAAAAGTGCAAAATACACGCAGGTCATAATGGCTCTGAGCACTATGGGACTTAAATTCTGAGGTCATCAGTCCCCTAGAACTTAGAACTACTTAAACCTAACAAACCTAAGAACATCACACACATCCACGCCCGAGGCAGGATTCGAACCTTCGATCGTAGCGGTCGCGCGGTTCCAGACTGTAGCGCCTAAAACCGCTCGGCCATTCCGGCCGGCGAAATATATGCAGTTTGCTGCATATTCTGCAGGAGCACATGCTGCTCACACACATGTGTTTAAAAATTGGAAAGTACATAATTCATCTAAACACAAATGAAACTACGCTGGCGACCTCCATAAATAAGCAAACGTGGTGCAAAGAACGATTATAAATGAAAATAATCATGCAGTAACCACGGAAACACGTGGCGGTGTGCTATATAATGGAACAGAGCGCTACTAAACTCACGAAATATTGTGAAGAAGACAGTAAACATATAGTGGTGGAACAACGTTACCTACAGTAACACAGTAGCCATTTAACGCCGCCAATTGTGGTTACAGATGAACTGGTTACAAAACGTACCAAAGGAAATAGTGCTGTGGAATATAGAACTCCGACTCTAACGCTTATGTTCGCTCGAGTCTCACGGCGCATTTAGTCCCGCGAAAGTCCGACAGATGTCAACACAGCCACGTCGGACGCAGGGCGCAGCTGTACTCTGCTTTCTCCGCGTTCATTCGAGCGTCCCCTGTTCGAACTGCCCGACCAGGGGCTAAGTCTGGTTACCAGATTTCCGCTCAGTCGCCCGATGCAGAATCATGACCCATAAACGTGTGACGAAGGAGAACATGGTAGCCAAACTGGTTTCCGGAGAATATATGCTGAGAGTGAAAGACGGTGGTTGCAGCAGTAATTGATCATGATGGAAATCACGCATTCTTCGTGTCAGGTGGTGAGGTGCTCCAATATCTTGTCTTACAGGTCCAACGTCACGTATCTGAATGCACATGTTTGCAAAAAAAAAAAAAAAAAAAAAAAAAAAAAAAAAAAAAAAGGTTCAAATGGATCTGAGCACTATGGGTCTTAACATCTATGATCATCAGTCCCCTAGAACTTAGAACTACTTAAACCTAACTAACCTAAGGACATCACACAACACCCACTCATCACGAGGCAGAGAAAACCCTGACCCCGCCGGGAATCGAAACCGAGAACCCGGGCGCGGGAAGCGAGAACGCTACCGCACGACCACGTGTTTGCAGAACACAACAAATTGTGAGTTCTAAACATTTCCACTTTCAGTTAAAGCTATGGTAACTAAAAAGGGCCTAAAAATGTGTGCCAGATATCTTCGATCAATTAGATTCAAATAAGGAGGAGAGTTTTGTGCTTAATTTCAGGACCTAGTAAACACTGTTTCAGAACTGGGATATGCGGACATCTGCCGGCCGAAGTGGCCGTGCGGTTAAAGGCGTTGCAGTCTGGATCCGCAAGATCGCTACGGTCGCAGGTTCGAATCCTGCCTCGGGCATGGATGGTTGTGATGTCCTTAGGTTAGTTAGGTTTAACTAGTTCTAAGTTCTAGGGGACTAATGACCTCAGCAGTTGAGTCCCATAGTGCTCAGAGCCATTTGAACCCATATGCGGACATCTCTAAAATTTTGCCCTGTATTACTAGAATAACACAAAGAATTTGAAAGCATTGAAAGTCAAGCCAGTCATATACATACAAGTGCGACGCCCAACATTGTCCAGGCAGTAGGCGTGCATACGTGTGTGTGTACAGTAGTGTTACGGCAGATGGCCATTTGTTATGACTTCTGCACCTCTTGTCACGGCCGTTTGCTACTTGTTAGCAGCAGACACAGTGGCTGCACCAGAGACTGAGATGGCGTGGAGTTTTAGAAATATTTATTGAACTTTCTTTACAATTTCTCCCTCGTCTTCGCTGCCCGGCCCTGCGTATCCCTCCGCCTGGCTGCTGCTGTGTAGGTTCCCCGACAATGCGAGCAACGCGCGCCGCTGATCGCACTCGGAGCCTCAGGCCACCAGTGCTCCGACGAAGCCAGGATGCCCTGTGGTTGAGATGAACTCGTCCACTCGCCGTGGGGCCAGCAGCCGACGCCTGCTGCACCTGCGGCTGGGAAGCCGTCAGTCGCGATGTCCATGAGGTCCCGTCATGGACGGACCACGCGCCGTGGTCGGGTTGTCGTGAGGTCCGGGCGTCAGTCCTCGGCGGCGCCTGTGACCAAGACCACGCTGCGGCCAGTCCTGCTGGAAGTTCTCACTGTAGGTAGTCAGCCATGGTGCCGACCGAACTCGGGCCGACCCCCAGAGCTGAAGTTGACATCTGGCGGCGAACGGATGGCTCCTGCGAGCTGGAACAGACTTCCGGAACCGTCACCTACGAGGATTGAACATTCGGATACGGACCACGTCCGTCGTCAGATCCGAACTGCTTCCTAATAGCTTCTGTTCGTTGCAGGCTGCGCTCCGTTATTTATTTCCGGCAGGAGGACGTTTTTTATCCTCAGTGGTAGCTTTTTGTTAGTACTCCCATAGTATATTGCAGCATAGCTTAGCGTGCTGGCCTCACTTCCAAATTATTCAGCACTCTCCAGGCTTAGCTCGACGCTCAGTCTGTGTGCGTCCTAGCGTCAGCTTGTTGGTAGACTGCAACTGTCAGCAAGGCTATCTGTGCCGCACTTACTTCGCAACGCCTCGATCGCCGGCGTGCCTGAATTTTGCCATTCTCCACTGCGTGAAGCAATGCTTACTACATGTGGTCACAACAGTGGATATGCAGACTCTAGCATTTCGGAAAAGTCGTTACCTACTATATTTACTACAGTGCATTTTGTTTGTCAAGCGTAGGTACAGTGAAATATGGTAATGCTAACTAATCACTTTTGTGACAGAGAACATGCGAGGAATTTATTAACAAGCACAATGAGGATCCGCAGCAGTATTACTCAGATTGTGAACACAGCCTTGAAACACATATTCGATGACGCTTATTTGAATAATGAATGTGTAGGGTTTTGTTCCACGATTTATGGTGCTAACGATGCTGTCTATTTCATGAAGACAACTGGCGCCTTAATTCGACACAGATAAGCCTGCAGCAAGATACGGTCAAGATGAACTGATTGTTTAGAATGCTAAAGTATGATAAAATCATGGAATTGCTAGCGAATAGGGGAACCAGAAAAACTTTTTAGTTACAACAACACTTCTAAAAACTTTAGACATTTTTGGAGGTATTGAAAGATGCGACATTACCGCTGGATGGCGAGAAGTATCCTACTATTATGTCTGTTTTGTTACGAATGCACAAACTGAAGAGTTGATGTAACGCATGGCTGTAGACAAAGAGATACAGTCGCTTGATTAATATAACATTGCGTGTCCAGCAAGAAGGAGTCGTACTGAACTGCAAAACAACGTTTTCAATATCACTCGCATTTTGCCAGTACAGTTCCTCAGCCGCATTATCGACTGCGAACTGTAAATACTACGAGAATTTAGAAAGCTCTGTGTCTGTCGCATTGAGGTAAAAGTCGGTATTCGGACGTGGCGCAGAACAGTAATATTTCTGTTGCTGCCCTCCCGATTATTAAAAATCACGGCCGTTCGTGTCAATTATTCTGCGTCAAATTTTTAATGACATATCAGTTCCTTATGAGCTATAACAAAATTATAAGGTTATAAAAATATATTATTCAATTACTGTAATATCTGTACCTATTTCTTTTTATCAGCCGCTCTCACCAGCCAGAAAAATGTAAACTCTGTTTTCGGAGTGAATAGACTGTGACATTATGTCATACTCAATCTAACAATGCGGTTGATTTGACTTTGTAAGCTTTCATGGCGAAATATGTATTGAAAGCCTCTTCGGGATAGCTACCGGATCCTAAAATCATTTCGATTTTGATTTTAGGATCCGGCAGCAAACCCGAAGAGGCATCCAATGCGGCTGAATTGCATTTAGACCGAAAGGTTAGTGGTGATGTTGACGATGTATTTGAGAGGTGGAAACGAAACAGTAATATCTTTCCTATGCAACCTAATTAAGTGCGAAAAAAATTGTGATCCAGTCAGAAATGCGGCTAGCTAACTTTCCCCGTCTCTGGTTGCGCCACTGGATCCTCACATAATTTTTCATCATTCCCAGAAGTGTTGAAGACAGCTAGCCTCAATTGTGAGCACAGCTCCCGATTGGAAGCATCGTTTCGAAGATTGATCGAGCTCCTCTTCGCCTGTAGCCGATTCTCCAGTTTAAACCAGAGACGTTCAGTATATATGACACTGCGCTTAGAAATATATAACTAATTTAATGTCGTACTTAAGTTATAATGGGCAACAGAACAATTTATAAAATAGGTGGCATAAAATTCGGCACATGTGTAAGTGCTGATAAAAGGAGAATCCGTTGTGAGCCACTTCAGGTTGCTGCTCCGTACACGTTTCGGATATGAGAGAGAGAACATTAGAGGGATGACATGCTTTGGAACCAGCCTGCTACGACTGGGCGAAACAGAGCACCCCATGAAGATGTCCATTGGCGGACACCAGTCATGATCTAATATCAACACAGCATAATTCGCATAATGTGCGACACTACGTAATGACATAGTAAATAAAAAGCTATAATATGTATGCAAGACACACGAGAATTCAGAAAAAGTATACACATCATAAATTTGTTTATTTTTGTTCTGAGCTTTTAAATAATTCAGTTGCAGTATCCTAACATGTACGCCAATTTTATGTAAACATAATAAATGGTGCAGCCAGCAGTGGTGATGGGAACTATTAATGTAAATTTGTTTTACCTGCCCAATGCTGTAATTTTATTTACTTGTTATCTTTATGATACATTTTCTTAAGGAAGATGCAACAGTGAAGCGCGTAGTATAAAATAAAATATATATGCAAAACTCTTGTCAGTCCTTGAAAGAGAACTGATACGGCGGGGAATGATTATGTTGCTCCGAGAAAACTTGTGGTTTGATGTATGATGGTGGCGATGTATTGAGATGACGAAGGACGTTGTTCAACGCGACGGATTAATTAGCTAATAGTCGCCACAGACAGATCTCATTTGCGCAGAGCAGCTCTCAAGAATCTCTTGTTGAATTTTTTGACTATCAGCAATTATAAAATATGTCAAAAAGTTTCCTAACTTTTAATTATTTTATACCCATCGGAATAAAACAAACTAGTTACCCCACCGGAACGGAAGGACCAACTTGTTTGAGTAACGCTATTTGACTCTCAAATTTATTTTATCTTGCTTCGTGAATTTTATCTGATAATATTTACGATCCAGACGCATTTCACTAGATGCATAATAAATGTTTACAATAATAACTTTGGGCCGGCCGCGGTGGTCTCCCGGTTCTAGGCGCGCAGTCCGGAACCGTGCGACTGCTACAGTCGCAGGTTCGAATCCTGCCTCGGGCATGGATGTGTGTGATGTCCTTAGGTTAGTTAGGTTTAAGTAGTTCTAAGTTCTAGGGGACTGATGACCACAGATGTTAAGTCCCATAGTGCTCAGAGCCATTTGAACCAATAATAACTTTGTCTACCGTGTTTAATACTGTACTTTGTGTGAATACCTTTGGGACTGCTTTTCCATTAATATCTAAATTTGTTGTTACTTAAATGCGATGTCAGAAGATAGTAAATCATTAATCATACCTACATCAACATTCAAGTTACCTTAGGAACAGAAGTATTTTTTCCCCTAATTTCAATGTCAAAGTCGTGCACACAGAAGTGCTCTTACTGTGAGAGCAGAAAACAGTTTGGTAAAGTCTTGTTGTAATACAGCACTGGAAGTCCAATATATTCGCAATCATTATATCAAAGTAGAAAGTGTTTCTAAGTAGTTAATCTCTAGAGTCACATTACAACTACCTTTGTGATACACCTTACCACCATAACTACACACATGCTCATAAATTAAGGATAATGCTGATACATGAGGAAAAACGCTCTGGTGGGCGGTTTGCGCGTTTAAACCACCTCGGGGCATGACCATGCGGTGCATTTGACGTGCGGTCGCTGCAAGGTGGCGCTGGCAGCAGTCCACATACGCAGAGGTGTGTTGTTGCGTGTCAGAGGACGGTGCAGCGAGTAAGACGTGCTAATGGTGACTATGGGTTGAAGAAGCCTCGAAGAACACATATTGATGACGTTATGAGGGGTAGAATACTAGGGCGACTGGAGGCTCGTCAAACACAGCAGGTCGTAGCACGGGCACTCCGTGTGCCACAAAGAGTGAGGTAAAGATTATGGCAATGAATCCAGCAGACAGGAAACGTGTCCAGGCACTACAGTACGGCACTTCCACAGTGTACAACACCGCAAGAAGACCGATACCCCATCATCAGATCCCGCAGACGGCCACGGAGTACTGCAGGTAGCCTTCCTCTGGATCTTACCGCTGCCAGAGGAACAGTTGTCTCCAGACACAGTCTCCAGACGACTTAACAGACATGGTTTATTCGCTCGTAGCCCTGAAAGGTGCATTCCACTGATCCCTGGTCACAGGAGAGGCCGTAAAGCCTGGTGTCAAGAACACAGTACATGGTCATTGGAACAGTGGTCTCAGGTTATGTTCACGGACGAGTCCATGTATAGTCTGAACAGTGATTCTCGCCGGGTGTTCATCTGGCGTGAACCGGGAACCAGATACCAACCCCTAAATGTCCTTGAAAGAGACCTGTAAGGAGGTCGTGGTTTGATGGTGTGGGGTAGGATTATGGTTGGTGCACGTACACCCCTGCATGTCTTTGACAGAGGAACTATGACAGGTCAGGTGTGTCGGGGCGTCAGTTTGCACCACTATGTCCGCCTTTTCAGGGGTGCAGAGGGTCCCACCTTCCTCCTGATGGATGATAACGCACGGTCCCACCAAGCTGCCATCGTGGAGGAGTATCTTGAAACTGAAGATATCAGGGGAATGGAGTGGCCTGACTGTTCTCCAGACATAAACCCCATCGAGCACGTCTGGGATGCTCTGGGTCGACGTATCGCTGATCATCTTCAAACCCCTACGACACTTCAGGAGCTCCGACAGGCACTGGTGCAAGAATGGGAGGCTATACTCCAGCAGCTGCTCGACCACCTTATCCAGAGGATGCCACCCCGTTGTGCGGCCGGTGTACGTGTGCATGGTGGTCATTATCCCACATTGATGTCGGGGTACATGCACAGGAAACAGCGGCATTTTGTAGCACATGTGTTTCGAGAAGGTTTCCTCAACTTATCACCAATACCGTGGACTTACAGATCTGTCTCGTGTGTGTTCCCTATATGGCCGAAAGACCACTTGGATGGCAAGGTACGTGAGAAATCCGCATGCTTTCTTTTTCCTTTTTTTATTCACAAGGAACTTCATTACACCCTGCTGAAATATATCAGATATTTCAGTTGTTGAAGCTGATCATTTGATAAGTGTTCACAGAAAAATTTCTCCCACATCATTTTAGAATGCAAGGGTTGACTGTAATCAACAGCAGAAAACAGGAAAATCTAAAAAATGGTTCAAATGGCTCTGAGCACTATGGGACTTAACTTCTAAGGTCATCAGTCCCCTAGAACTTAGAACTACTTAAACCTAACTAACCTAAGGACATCACACACATCCATGCCCGAGGCAGGATTCGAACCTGCAACCGTAGCGGTCACGCGGTTCCAGACTGTAGCGCCTTTAACCGCTTGGCCACACCGGCCGGCCAGGAAAATCTTCAACAACGTTTGGAACCCATATCGACCGACCGAGATGGCGCAGTGGTTGGCACACTAGACTCGCATTCCGGAGGATGTTGGGTCAAACCCATTTGTGGTCATTCTGAATTATTATTGCTGTCATTTCTCTAAATCACTTAAGGCAATTGTCAGGATGGTTCCTTCGAAACTGCGTGGCCACTTTCCTTCCCCGACCTTCCCCAATCCGAGCTTGGCTCCGTCTCTGGTGACGTCCTGGTTGACGGAACGCTAAAAGCTAACCGCTTCCTCCACCTCCTCATCCTCCTTGATGGTGTATCGGAAGGAATGAGTGGTCTGCAATAATGGGGATGATTATAACAATAAGTAGAAAAATTACGTCTACCGATGTCTAAAATTAATCAAACTTCGAACTGATATGAACAAGATTAACTAAAGTCAGTGGATTTAGATTAATAATCTATCGTTCTTCCTACTCACCAAACTCAGACACATTGGTTATGGTGCCACTCAGTTATAGCCTCCTCTGTATAATGCAGAAATACCAACTGCTTACGTTATTCGTAGATGGTGGCTCTAATGTTTCTAATATCGACTGAGAGGAATTACGCTCGCGTTATGATGGTGACGACAAACCAGATTATCGAAGTATTGAACTTACTGTCAAAAAGCGGTGTCAAACTAGTCTCATGGCCCACACACAACAAACATATTGTAGACTTCCTGATTTCAAACTAACCCCATATTTTCGAGAGTGTCACCGAAGACTATGGGATTAGCGAACATGAAGCTGTTGCTGGAATTTTCCACGCGAAAGGCAGTAAAACCATCAAGAAAGCGAGGGGAATATTTGTGCTTCGCAGGAATAACAGGAGAAACTTACGAAGTTCCAACATATTGGAGGATAGGAGTAGCAACTTCGGTACTAAAATTCTTCTTTTCTTTCAGTGTCTTTCACAGTGCGATATTAGCCATAGCTTCGCTGCGAATATTTTCGGGCCGTCACCTCAATTTTCGAACCATAGCCTTCAAAAGAGTAGAAGGTGTCAGCAAAGGAAAAAAATTGCAAAGCACTTCCACAATTGTCGAACGTTACGTGAAGCATTATAAAATAGTTCATCCCAGCGATTAATGTTTCCACATACCATAAAAGTAAATGTAATGACGTATATATATATGAGTAACCACATGTTCGTCATTCGTCGTTAGAAATCATTTCTTGAGTACAAAATGTTAAATTTCACGTAAGTACCATATGTAATCGAACTCAGAGAAATGAGACGCTGCGCTATCGTAGTCGCCTCGTAACCTCTTTAGCTCGCTAATAATGATATGTGACAGCCTCATACGTGACTTAAATGTTACTTGCGTCTTTTGTAGGCTGTGGTTTGGAAATGGACTTGATGGTCCGAAACTAGTAGGCACAAAGATTTGACTTTTACCTCAACTGGGACGGGTATTCGAAGAAAACAAAAAACTATTTATCGGCCACGTTTCTCTTTTGTACAACGATACACTCAAGACAAATATCTTTAGAAATTACCTAAAATTTGAATTTATAGCCGGTCGGAGTGGCCGATCGGTTCTAGGCGCTACAGTCTGGAACCGCGCGACCGCTACGGTCGCAGGTTCGAATCCTGCTTCGGGCATGGATTTGTGTGATGTCCTTAGGTTAGTTAGGTTTAAGTAGTTCTAAGTTCTAGGGGACTGATGACCTCAGCAGTTAAGTCCCATATTGCTCAGAGGCATTTTGAATTTATATTCGATGTCGGGAAATTTGTCTTTTCAGAAACACTTATTTGCTTTTCAAAGTCTGAATTTTTATCATACTGAGTTACTGAAGCTTACCTTACGCTGAGCATGTGGCTGGCACGCTGATCTACCTGCCGTAAATGTCATCTGTACTCCTCGTGATGCAAGATACGCTTAGTTCCTGTTTCAGACAGGTAACAGCCAAGACGGCACCACAAATCGATTCTGCCATATGTCGTACGGGCAGTCTACCTGTTGGGTCAGCAATGGCAGCAGACGTCCGACGGGCATTACTATTATTATTTTCATCATTAGGCGCATAGAACGTAGGTGGCAGGTGAAATACGTTTTAAAGATATACACAAATTACACCGAATTCAATGGAAAACACTGAGTTCTTAGTGAACACGATGTGGTTTGGTAGCCAGATTTTGCACGGGAAGTTATACCGTTTTCCAGTAGTGGCGGTGGTTTTGCAATCTTTCTCCTTTGTTTCCTCGTACAACCCTGAACAGAAATAGACAGTTCTCAACACCAAGCACAGTACAACATGGCTACAGCATACCTGCACGACTCTTGGCCCCAGTTCCCACAAGAATAGCCGCCTCGCCTGTTGTACATCTTGTGAAAATGAGACTTGCATCTGACCTGTCTAGCTTTTCTGAGACTTCTTTCTGTTTGTCACCGTACAGCGACTACAGCAGATTATGAACAACAACGTCATGCTACCTGCATCAACATCTACATACGTACTCAGCATGCCACAGTATCTTGAGTGGCGGGGGGGTACCCTGTACCAATACTCGTCAATTCCGTTCCTCTTCGACTCGCAAGCAGAGCGAGGGAAAAAACGACTTTCAGTATGACTCTGTACAAGCCCAAATTTATCTTATTTTGTCTTAGAGGTCCTGAAGCGAAATCGTCCAAAACCTCGTCACTAATTTAATCTTAGTTTTAGATATATTGTGCGAGAAGTACAGCACTATTAACTTATCCCAACGTAAATGTATACCCAGAGATAAGGCGCCGTTAGAGACAGCCATTAGAATCATTCTGCAGTCAACTTCAAATGCCAGTTCTCTAAATTTTCTCCATAGTTTCCCGCGAAAAGGACATGGTCTTCAATCCAGCGATTTCCACTTGAGGTCACGAAGCACGCCCGTAACGATCCAACCTACAGCTAACGAATCTAGCAGCCCACCTCAAAATCGCTTCAATGTCTCCCTTTCATCCGATTTTATGGGGATCCCAAACATTCGAGCAGTAGTCAAGAATTGGTCGCACTAAGGTTTTAGATGGCCCGTCCCGTTGATAGTGTTGATACGATATTCCACTGGTTACGTACTCTCTTCTTAAATACAGTCATAACAACTGAAATCCTCTCTGTCTTTAATCACTGAGAGAGACATGCCGGTGTAATGAGGATACGGTAAACGTTGTACTTCACCTTCAGAGGTGCCGACATTTAATTAAAATTTCTCGAGAAACCCTTCTGACGATATAAATGACCGTGTTTATCGGCGGGACTATACTTCACACGAAAATGTCTTTGTAAATAATTTTATATCTTCCTTCGTTGTAAATATATGCCACTTCCTGTTAAATATATCTACATCAGGTACGTTTTGTCTGCATAGATGAAAAAGGTCTGTGTTTTAGACTTTTAATAAACTATTTTCCCAGTGGAGGAATAACTTTATGCTGCACGAAGACAATGACTCATGTACTTGATGAAATTCACTTGACCACAGGCACGTGCATTGGAATTACACTGGGGCTATACCTTGAGATGAAAATACTCTTAATACTATTGTCTTTGAGAAATTTACACCACTTGTGCCCAGTATAGTATACACCATTGTCGGATAAAATAGCTTTTGATTTTCCCATGTGAGGAATGTAGTCACATGAGAAACGACGAATGGTGGCAGTGGCAGTAGCAGGTATTATGGCATACGGTTTAACATGCTTGGAGAATAAATCGTGAAATGCAAGAATATATTTCACACCCCCAATGATTGTGGGATATGGACCACTGATGTCTGAACCTACAATATCCAGAGGTTTACTGAGCATAACAGAATGCAAATCAGTCTTCGTAGACAAGTTCAGCGGTTTAGATTTTTGACAGATAGCACATGTTTTTACTGTGAATATTACGGCTCATATTGCTAAAGTAACAATACGTACTAAGCTTTGCTTGGAACTTCTTGGTACCATAATGACCCCAAACAAAATGCGTGTGTCAGATTAGGTAGCTTTCAGAATCCTTAGGAACACAAACACATCAAGTAGTGACTTCAGGATGGCAGCGATAAAATAACACATCATCATGTATCAAATATCCGTTGGACAGAGGATGGTCAGGTTGATTTGTGAGTAAAACTCTTACCTTACTCCAGTGAGGATCAGATTTATTCAACGATGGCATATTTCTACATAACCCGATATAATACTGGTGATATAGCTTATCCTACATAAGAAGTATTCGGTAATCATTCACATTCTCCAGGTCAGAATGACACTTATTCAAGCCTTGAGGCAGACGAGACAAAGCGTCGGCAATGATATTATATTTACCCTTATTATTCATAATTTCAAAGGAATAGTTTTGCAAAGATAAAAGCCAACATGACAATCTGAGATGCACCACCTTACAAGTTAACCGAAATGTGAGAGCTTGGTGGTCAGTATAAGCTTCAGTTTGTTCACCACATAAATAATAACTGAATTTCTTAAAGGCCCACACTAGAGAAAGTGTTTCAAGTTCTGTGGTAGAGTATGTGCGGCTCTCAAAACTAATAATTTTCACATGTTCTCCTTCTCCATTCTTTACAACTTGAAACAAACAACAGCCTCAGCCATAGGATGAGGCCACACATGTCATACAAAAATCTAAATTAAAATCAGGGTCATCCAAAACATTTGCTTTAACCAAAGCATGCTTAATACTATCAATGTCTTTCTGACACTGGTCAGACCAATCCATATCTGATTCCTTCTAAGTAGGTTCCATGTATGTTTACTGTTTAATAGTTGGTGTGGTAAATATCGTCGAAAGAAAGAACAAAGTCCAAGGAAAGATTTCAATAGCTCTCTAGTCCGTGGACTAGCAAAATTCCTAATTGCGTCTAACTTACTTCGGTCAGGTCGTATACCTTGAGCATTAATAATGTGTCCAAGATACTTAATTTCACTGCAAGCAAATTTCGACTTTTTTAGATTACCTGTCACTCCAGCTTGTGCGAATTTATGTAGAATCTTTTGCAAAGTATCAATGTTTTCAGACCAAGTCTTACTAGCTATGAATAGGTCATTAATGTAATGAGTAACTGATTCAACCAATTCATCACGAAGTACAGTATCCAATGCGATGATAAGCACGCCTGAAGTGACATTGAGACCGAAGGGAAGGACACAAAATTGATAGGTTGGCTCCCGAATATAAATGCAGTATACTTCTGACGTGATTGGGACTTGCCTGAACGATTTGGTCGGATCTACCCTTTGAAAATTCTTAGAATCTAAAAATTTCTGTAGTTGTTCCTCTAAATTCTCTGATTTCACGCGAAGAGGTAAAATATTCTCATTAACCGCACGAGCATCCAAAACAAATCTGATATTCCCGTTGAGTTTCTTTACAGCAAGTAAAGGGCTGCAGTAAGGTGACGTGGAAGGTTAGATAATTTTCCACTCTAATATTTGTTTCAACTCGTGCCACACAACATGTCGTTGGGATAGCGGCAAATTGTAGATTTTGTGGAAGAAAACCTGGTGAGGCTTAACTTCTATTTTATACACAAATGTGTTGCTCACATCTGGTTGTTTGCTAAATAGCTGTATAAACTTGGACAAAAGGTCATAAATTCATTACGTTCACCATGTGTGACAGCTGTGGCATCTGATATCTTATTTTTGATTAAAGTTTTGAAGTCCTCAAACTCGGCACCGAGTGCGTGTGTCTGTGTCTCACCATCATCAGTGTCTTGTATTAACTGATTCTTGTACCCTGTAAAATATTTATCATGCTTCAGAGTCCTGGTATCCAGGTCAATTGAAATTTCGCTGCCCTTATCTCTATGTATACATTTACGTTGGGAGAAGTTAATAGTGCTGTCCTTCTCGCACAATATATCTAAAACTAAGATTAAATTAGTGACGAGGTTTTGGACGATTCCATTACCTACCTTGACTGCCTAAGGCAGTCAAAATTTTATAGTTCTGGACAGGATACTCTGGTACGAGTTTAAACCCCCACATTTTCATGTAAAAATCATAAGAAAATACACTAACAGTCGATCGTGTGTCCAGAATACCACCCACAACACCAGTAGTGGAGGCTAAAACAATGTCATTGGACGGTGAACGACATTCTGTGTTCTTTTGTAACAGTCCATCAGACAAGATTTCGTCATTATTATACCTTATAAATAATAATGGCTGCTGTTTACAACTTCCAGCTGCATGATTATTGTGCCGTTGCAAACTGGATGTGTCAAATAATAAACTGAAATTGAAGTCGTCCCCCAATTCTTCCACAGTCATGACCTGGGGCGCAGTAGTGACTGTTTTTAGTTTCACGTCGTCACATTTTTAATGGATGCAGGTACAGATGGAGGTGGTGTATCACTAGTTACTTCGATAATATTTACATTAGAGTATTGTTTATTCCAGTCTCCGAAATGTGGTGGTCGTTGGGTTTTCATATTTTGACTCACCTGCGGGTTCGTAGATGCATTCCAGTTCTGAGTTTGCATTTGCGGCGGCGGAAATTGCCACTGCCCTGTGTTATTGTTTTACTGTGGTGGTGTCGCAGTGTTTTGACAGAGGGCACCGTAGTTGCTCTTGCTCCAGGTCCGTTGCTGGTTTGGTGGGGATCGATGGTTATTTTTGTTTCTCTTGAAATTTTTGTTACCATTCTTATAATTATTATTACCGTAGTGGTAGTAGTAGTTGTTGTTGTTGCTGTTGCGCTGTCTCTTATTTGGATTACCGCCAGTAGAATAAGAACCTTCTGTTTGTGCTGCGTTGAGAACGTAGGTTCTGTCATGTATATACATTTGCCATTTGAAGCAGTTGATTCTATTGATTTGCGTGTCCGACGGCAGCCGGCGCGCCGGAATTGGGTTGGCTACCCTGCGTATTTTGCATGGCACTGGTGTAAATATTGTAGCAATTGTTTTGCCGTACGGAACGCAGGTCCTCGTAAAGCATATCAACAGAATCGAGCACTGTGAGAAAATACTCTGCCTCGTTGTCTGGGATGTGCAGAAGTTTTTCTTTGATATTAAACGGCAGTCTTGCCTTCCATGCGCGGAGGATGTCGCGCGTTGCAACCGGCTCGTCAAGAATGTGTCCCATACTTAAAAATTTTTCGAAATACCGGCACAAATTGCCTTGCTTAGAACTGACTGGTTGAGGATCTACAGTCTGCCTAAAAAGTCGTTCATGTACAGATTGTGACAAAAATTTAGATAAAAAGGCTCTCTCAAACTGTTCGTACATGACGTATCTGTCGGCTTCATTATACGCCCATACAGCTGCGTCGCCTTGTATATAACCGACAACATAAAATATCCTCTTACGGTCACTCCACGTACGAGGAAATGCATTTCTGAAGGCTTTAAGAATGATGACAGGACGTAAGGTTCTTTTTTTATGTATAAATGGCTGCAATTGTGTTTTAAGAGGCTCTCCCCTTCCTTGGCATTATAGTAATGTTTTGTTTCAGAATGTTAAATCTAAGGTTGAACTGGTGAATGGCAAAGAAAATATTGTTGTTAATTATCACGACTGCAAAACAATGTATAATGTCGATGTGCGTGCTGTTGTTGTTGTGAGTACGTAGTGTGCGGTGTGTATGCGTCGTAAATGTACTCATTGCCAAACTGTTTGCTTTGGTTGCTGTTACCGTCATTGCACACTGGTTGTACGTAATTGTCAAACTGTTTCGATTGAGCAGAGGCAGATTGTGCTGCTTGACTGATAACGTGTTTGTTGTTATTTATAAATTCCGCGACAGTGTATTGGACAACATCAGGCAATTTTTCTTGTGAGCACTCGTCAAAATATTTATCTTTTTGCTCTATCCAACTGTGAAATTCTCTATTGATGCACGATAAATGGTTTTCAGTGCATAGTCGTACTTTATCAGAAAACTGTTTGTCAATTGTGTCAACCTTGTTTTCGACATCGGCAATACGTGTTTTTATATCATTATGCACTGCCGCTTAAGTTTTAATCTGAGTAACTACACACTCGCATGTTTTACTGAGATTGTTTAATTGTTATTGGATATCTATCACATGCAGCTTTACTGTATGGTTAATGATGATGGTGTCCTCTTGGGTAAAATATTCCGGAGGTAAAATAGTCCCCAATTCGGATCTCCGGGCGGGGACTACTCAAGAGGACGTCGTTATCAGGAGAAAGAAAACTGGCGTTCTACGGATCGGAGCGTGGAATGTCAGATCCCTTAATCGGGCAGGAAGGTTAGAAAATTTAAAACGGGAAATGGATAGGTTAAAGTTAGATATAGTGGGAATTAGTGAAGTTCGGTGGCAGGAGGAACAAGACTTTTGGTCAGGTGACTACAGGGTTATAAATACAAAGTCAGATATGGGTAATGCAGGAGTAGGTTTAATAATGAATAAAAAAATAGGAGTGCGGAAAAGCTACTACAAACAGCATACTGAACGCATTATTGTGGCCAAGATAGACACGAAGCCCACGCCTACTACAGTAGTACAAGTTTATATGCCAACTAGCTCTGCAGATGACGAAGAAATTGAAGAAATGTATGATGAAATAAAAGAAATAATTCAGATAATGAAGGGAGACGAAAATTTAATAGTCATGGGTGACTGGAATTCGGTAGTAGGAAAAGGGAGAGAAGGAAACGTAGGTGAATATGGATTGGGGCTAAGAAATGAAAGAGGAAGCCGCCTGGTAGAATTTTGCACAGAGCACAACTTAATCATAGCTAACAATTGGTTCAAGAACCATAAAAGAAGGTTGTATACATGGAAGAAGCCTGGAGATACTGACAGATTTCAGATAGATTATATAATAGTAAGACAGAGATTTAGGAACCAGGTTTTAAATTGTAATACATTTCCAGGGGCAGATGTGGACTCTGACCACAATCTATTGGTTATGAACTGCAGATTGAAACTGAAGAAACTGCAAAAAGGCGGGAATTTAAGGAGATGGGACCTGGATAAACTGAAAGAACCAGAGGTTGTATAGAGTTTCAGGGAGAGCATAAGGGAACAATTGACAGAAATGGGGGAAAGAAATACAGTAGAAGAAGAATGGGTAGCTCTGAGGGATGAAGTAGTGAAGGCAGCAGAGGATCAAGTAGGTAAAAAGACGAGGGCTAATAGAAATCCTTGGGTAACAGAAGAAATATTGAATTTAATTGATGAAAGGAGAAAATATAAAAATGCAGTAAATGAAGCAGGCAAACAGGAATACAAACGTCTCAAAAATGAGATCGACAGGAAGTGCAAAATGGCTAAGCAGGGATGGCTATAGGACTAATGTAACGATGTAGAGGCTTGTCTCACTAGGGGTAAGATAGATACTGCGTACAGGAAAATTAAAGAGACCTTTGGAGAGAAGAGAACCACTTGTATGAATATCAAGAGCTCAGATGGAAACCCAGTTCTAAGCAAAGAAGGGAAGGCAGGAAGGTGGAAGGAGTATATAGAGGGTTTATACAAGGGCGATGTCCTTGAGGACAATATTATGGAAATGGAAGAGGATGTAGATGAAGATGAAATGGGAGATAAGGTACTGTCTGAAGAGTTTGACAGAGCACTGAAAGACCTGAGTCGAAACAAGGCCCCGGGAGTAGACAACATTCCATCTGAACTACTGATGGCCTTGGGAGAGCCAGTCATGACAAAACTCTACCATCCGGTGAGCAAGATGTATGAGACAGGCGAAATACCCACAGACCTCAAGAAGAATATAATAATTCCAATCCCAAAGAAAGCAGGTGTTGACAGATGTGAAAATTACCGAACTATCAGTTTAGTAACTCACGGTTGCAAAATATTAACGCGAATTCTTTACAGACGAATGGAAAAACTAGTAGAAGCCGACCTTTTGGAAGATCAGTTTGGATTCCGTAGAAATATTGGAACACGTGAGACAATACTAACCCTACGGCTTATCTTAGAAGCTAGATTAAGGAAAGGCAAACCTACGTGTCTAGCATTTGTAAATTTAGAGAAAGCTTTTGACAATGTTGACTGGAATACTCTCTTTCAAATTCAGAAGGTGGCAGGGGTCAAATATAGGGAGCGAAAGGCTATTTACAATTTGTATGCAAACCAAATGGCAGTTATAAGAGTTGAGGGGCATGAAAGGGAAGCAGTGGTTGGGAAGGGAGTGAGACATTGTTGTAGCCTCTCCCCGATGTTATTCAATCTGAATATTGAGCAAGCAGTAAAGGAAACAAAAGAAAAGTTCGGAGTAGGTATTAATAACCATGGAGAAGAAATAAATACATTGAGGTTCGCCGATGACATTGTAATTCTGTCTGAGACAGAAAAGGACTTGGAAGGGCAGTTGAACGGAATGGACAGTGTCTTGACAGGAGGATATAAGATGAACATCAACAAAAGCAAAACGAGGATAATGGAATGTAGTCGAATTAAGTCGGGTGATGCTGAGGGAATTAGATTAGGAAATGAGACACTTAAAGAAGCTAAGGAGCTTTGCTATTTGCGGAGCAAAATAACGGATGATGGTCGAAGTAGAGAGGATATAAAATGTAGAGTGGCAATGGCAAGGAAAGCGTTTCTGAAGAAGAGAAATTTGTCACCATCGAGTATAGATTTAAGTGTCAGGAAGTCGTTCCTGAAGGTACTTGTATGGAGTGGGGCCATGTATGGAAGTGAAACATGGACGATAAATAGTTTAGACCAGAAAAGAATAGAAGCTTTCGAAATGTGGTGCTACAGAAGAATGCTGAAGATTAGATGGGTAGATCACATAACTAATGAGGAAGTATTGAGTAGGATTGGGTAGAAATTTGTGGCACAACTGGACAAGAGGAAGGGATCGGTTGGTAGGACATGTTCTGAGATATCAAGGGACACCAATTTAGTATTGGAGGGCAGCGTGTAGTGTAAAAATCGTAGAGGGAAACCAAGAGATGAATACATCATGCAGATTCAGAAGGATGTAGGTTGCAGTAGGTACTGGGAGATGAAGAAGCTTGCGCAGGATATAGTAGCATGGAGGGCTGCATCAAACCAGTCTTACGACTGAAGACCACAACAAAAACAACATCTGTCACATCTTTATTTGTGTCTTCTTGTTGTAATGAAACCTCTGAAAATTTCGCGCTCTTTGGCCGGACACTTGTCCAGTCAGTCTGTTATTTATCTCCACAACACGGTTACACGAAGTGTCATATGACGTTATAAGTGTAGCTAAATCTAATTTAATTTCATAATATCGTGTTTTCATCTCGCCATGAGCTGTTTTCAAAGTGGCGTCAGTGTCCTGATTACATTGTCATTTGTTTCTTCATGACATCGAACATACTGGCAATATTAGTGATGTGCAACTGTTACGCTTAGCCGCGTCGTTAGACATGACGTCAGACACCAAAATCGTTCGGAACTAGACTTAGGCATATTACTGTTAGACAGTCTACTTTCTAAATGTACGTCACCAGAATAGTCAATAATAAGTCACTTGTCAGTATTCGAGTCAACCGTATCGTCACTTTCATTATTTAATGGCATGTCTTAGTCGGATTACGTCTGTTTTTGTAGTCTCTGGTTCTCCATCTTTGCTAATTGTTTTCTGGACAGTAAAATGCCATACGTAATGTATGACACAATAAACATTTAAACTCGTATGTGTAATCAGAAAAAATATAAAAATTATTCTCTCTGTGCGACAATGTCGGAACTAGAAAATTAATTGTCGAAAGTAATGGTGGGATTTTGAATATTAATGGTTGTTCTCCATATTATCATGGTACAGAAATAACGTCGGCCATATTTGGAACTGATAAAACTGTATTGTTGCACTGTATGAATAACGAAAATAATTTTGGAAACCGCGATGTAGCCTAAAATCACTGCTACGCAAACAAAAAATTGTGATAGATCTACCAATCAAGCTACGATAATACAAAGCGCTTGGGCAAGATCGCTGATGTTAAGATGCAATACCGTACCTTATATCCGCAATTGCAGCGTGGTTTCAGTCTTCGACATACATTGCAGTAATTAGTCTAACTTCAATGTACCGAGCCAGGTGAAGCAGTGGTTAGCCTACTGGACTCGCATTCTCGAGGACGACGGCTCAATCCAGCGTCCGGCCATCCTGATATACACTCCTGGAAATGGAAAAAAGAACACATTGACACCGGTGTGTCAGACCCACCATACTTGCTCCGGACACTGCGAGAGGGCTGTACAAGCAATGATCACACGCACGGCACAGCGGACACACCAGGAACCGCGGTGTTGGCCGTCGAATGGCGCTAGCTGCGCAGCATTTGTGCACCGCCGCCGTCAGTGTCAGCCAGTTTGCCGTGGCATACGGAGCTCCATCGCAGTCTTTAACACTGGTAGCATGCCGCGACAGCGTGGACGTGAACAGTATGTGCAGTTGACGGACTTTGAGCGAGGGCGTATAGTGGGCATGCGGGAGGCCGGGTGGACGTACCGCCGAATTGCTCAACACGTGTGGCGTGAGGTCTCCACAGTACATCGATGTTGTCGCCAGTGGTCGGCGGAAGGTGCACGTGCCCGTCGACCTGGGACCGGACCGCAGCGACGCACGGATTCACGCCAAGACCGTAGGAGCCTACGCAGTGCCGTAGGGGACCGCACCGCCACTTCCCAGCAAATTAGGGACACTGTTGCTCCTGGGGTATCGGCGAGGACCATTCGCAACCGTCTCCATGAAGCTGGGCTACGGTCCCGCACACCGTTAGGCCGTCTTCCGCTCACGCCCCAACATCGTGCAGCCCGCCTCCAGTGGTGTCGCGACAGGCGTGAATGGAGGGACGAATGGAGACGTGTCGTCTTCAGCGATGAGAGTCGCTTCTGCCTTGGTGCCAATGATGGTCGTGTGCGTGTTTGGCGCCGTGCAGGTGAGCGCCACAATCAGGACTGCATACGACCGAGGCACACAGGGCCAACACCCGGCATCATGGTGTGGGGAGCGATCTCCTACACTGGCCGTACACCACTGGTGATCGTCGAGGGGACACTGAATAGTGCACGGTACATCCAAACCGTCATCGAACCCATCGTTCTACCATTCCTAGACCGGCAAGGGAACTTGCTGTTCCAACAGGACAATGCACGTCCGCATGTATCCCGTGCCACCTAACGTGCTCTAGAAGGTGTAAGTCAACTACCCTGGCCAGCAAGATCTCCGGATCTGTCCCCCATTGAGCATGTTTGGGACTGGATGAAGCGTCGTCTCACGCGGTCTGCACGTCCAGCACGAACGCTGGTCCAACTGAGGCGCCAGGTGGAAATGGCATGGCAAGCCGTTCCACAGGACTACATCCAGCATCTCTACGATCGTCTCCATGGGAGAATAGCAGCCTGCATTGCTGCGAAAGGTGGATATACACTGTACTAGTGCCGACATTGTGCATGCTCTGTTGCCTGTGTCTATGTGCCTGTGGTTCTGTCAGTGTGATCATGTGATGTATCTGACCCCAGGAATGTGTCAATAAAGTTTCCCATTCCTGGGACAATGAATTCACGGTGTTCTTATTTCAATTTCCAGGAGTGTAGGTTTCCCGTGATTTCCCTAAATCGCTTCAGGCAAATGCCGGGATGATTCCTTTGAAAGGGTACGACCGACTTCCTTCCCCATCCTCCCCTAAGCCTATGAGACAGATGACCTCGCTGTCTGGTCTCTTCCCCCAAACCAAACCCCCACCCCCCTTCAAATCAACAAAAAATTTCAATGTATTACGGTCTCGTATATCGTATGTCGTCGGCAATAAACATGTCACAAAAGGAAGACAATATAGTACATACAACAATGCGTTCAGACACGAAGTCGCCAAAGCAATTAATTTTTTGGCTCATTCGTAACTGAATCGATACCATACGATGAATTATAGTAATGAATTAAAAAAAATATACAGGCTCTCGGCGATAGCGCATGGCATTTTCGTTAAAGGTCCGTTCATGTATTTTTAAACGTGTTTCTTCTCTCTGTGATTTATCTAAAATCGACTTAGTTATCAGACAGCACCCGAATACGACGGTGGATCGAGCTGGACGACTTTTTGATTAAAAGTACGGAACCTTTTGCCATGCCAAGCCACCCAACAATCTTAATATGACTAAAGACACAAAATGAAACATACATTGGCTAGTAATTACAATATATTCTGAGATAAAAACACAATTAAAAGTACACTTACATTACGTGATTACGAGTGCCGTTTGGTTGTAACTTGTGAATAAAATAGTGAAATAATGTAGTATTAATGACGGTGTGCCACATACGTCCGATCTGGACAAGACGTATCAAACAAAAGGTGCCTCTTCCTCTTTCGCCAATAATATGAAGATCAAAAATCTTCAAATGTTTCCAGCGGCTGCATACAATATTTATACCGCCATGGACTATATCAATGGCTGAATTTTTTCTTATTTCATGACTTATAATTACGTTTTCTGTAAAAAAAAAATTCAGCTTGCAATGTGCCTTTAAAAATTGATACACTTTTGTACAGATTTATTTCCAAGCTCAGCCTTCAACGAAGCACAGAGATGATGCTGACAATGGCGCCCCGAGGCTAACGCTGCCGTGGACGTCGGCGCTCTCACGACGGAGACCCACGCTGCCGATATGCTCCGTAAGTGGAACACCGATGAATCACTAGTTACTATCTCCTCCGCGCAACCTGAAACAAAAAGAAAACACCAACATTTCGGTACAAGCATCATATAAATAAATTAACATGTTTGAGGCATATGCTGTATGGCCTTTATTATGTTACTCAAGAGGAAAACAAGGACAGTGGTGCGGGCGGTGTGTCCTTTACGGATTAACCGAAATTTCCTAACCCTTCTCCCAAAAACCGAAGTCGACCAGTCGCCTATTCGGCTTGTTCCATTCCATATCTCTATACTACAAGTGTATTCACCTATACTTGATCTGTAAACCTAAATTTCTGCGCTATAAAAGGGGAAAAAAATTGAACGCTGAAGTCTCACAGAAACTGGTACACCTGCCTGATATCGTGTAGGGCCCCCGCGAGCACGCAGAAGTGATGCAACACTACGTGGCATGCACTCGACCAATGTTTGAAGTAGTGCTCGAGTAAATTGACACCAGGAATCCGCCAGGGCTGTCCCTAAACCTGTAAGAGTACGAGGAGGTGGAGATATCTTCTGAACAGCACATTGCACGTCATCCCATATTTGCTTAATAATGTTCATGTCTGGGAAATTTCGTGGTCAGCGGAAGTATTTAAACTCAGAAGAGTAGGGTGTAGTGTTGTCCTGCTGGAATAGCGCAAGTCAGTCGGGATGCGCAATGGACATGAATGCATGCAGGTGATCAGACATGATGCTTAAGTACATGTCCGTTGGGAGAGTCGTATCTAGACGTAACAGCGGTCCCATATCACTCCAGCTGCATGCGCCCTATGCTATTACAGAGCCTGCACCAGCTGAGCTTGAACAGTCCCCTGCTGAGTTGCAGGGTCCATGGATTCATGAGGTTGTCTCCATACCGTTAACGTCCATCCGCTCGATACAATTTGAAACGAAATTTGTCTGATCAGGCAACATGTCTCCAGTCATCAACAACCCAATGTCGGTGTGCTATGTCGGCCCAGGCGAGGCGTAAATCTTTGTGTCGTGCAATCATCAATTGTGCACAAGTGGGCCTTCGGATCCGAAAGCCCATTTCAATGATGTTTCGTTTAATGGTTCGCACGTTGACACTTGTTGATGACCCAGCTTTGAAATCTGCAGGAATTTGCGGAAGCTGTGCAATTCAGTCACGTTGAACGATTCTCTTCAGCCGTCGTTGGGCCTGTTCTTGCAGGATCTTTTTCCGCCCGCAGTGATGTCGGAGATTTGGTGTTTTACCGGATTCCTGATATTCAAGGTACACTCGTGAAATGGTTGTACGGGAAAATCCCCACTTCATCGCTACCTCCGAGAAGCCGTGTCCCATCGCTCATACACCGAATATAGCACCACATTCAAACTCACTTAAATCTTGATAGCCTACCATTGTAGCAGCAGTAGCCCATCTAACAACTGCGCGAGACGGTTGTTGTCTTATGTAGGCGTTGCCGACCGCAGCGCCGTATTCTGCCTGTTCACATATCTCTGTATATGAATACGCATGCCTGTACCAGTTCCTTTGGCGCTTCAGTGTAAAATATCAATGCTGAAAAGGTGTTTAAACCTTCCTGAAGTATATGGCTTTTAAACTGTTTCGGGTGGAAATCAACGCGACATCTAATTAGAATTACGAGTTAAGTAGTCCATTTGCAATGGCTAAACAACAGCGCACCAGAAGAGGGAGACAAGGACCACATTCGTTCAGTCCTAGCCTGTTAAAAGTTGGTTCTGCCGACCAATTTGGTGTTTTTTTTTCTTTTTTTTTTTCTTCGAGGTTACCTACAACAGTACTGGTAAATATTAAAAAATTTACTTTTCTTACGCTAAGGAAATTGCAACAATCTTCCGTAAAAAACTGTTATCTGGACAATTATCAATTGTTTAAGATACAACAAGCTACACCTACTTGCTGCTAGCGTTATTTCTTCTGGCACGATATGGTCTCAAATTCAAATGATCAGTTACATAAAAAAATATGACTTACGGACCTTCTCTCTCTTGGATAAATGTTTGCGGACGTCTGTGGACAATGTCAGAAAGTCCTAGAAGAATGGACATAAAACAGTGCCATAAATCTTCCTGAAAATTACAGTGAAAACACAATGTAGCACATTGTGTGCAGAAAACATATCATGAACATCTACAATGAAACATTAATGTTGGCCAGAGAACAGAAGAAAAGAAACTGAAACTTGCATTATTGGTGATATAATCTCTCAAAGTAAAACCTATTGATACCTATTATTTTATTGATACTGATGTTCGGTGATCATACTATGCGACCTGAAGCTCATTACAGAGGTGGGCGATCTAACGAATAAACGAAATAAAGTACATTAAAAGCACATAGCAGCTTTTAACATAACTTAAGATAACTGAGGAGAAATTCCATTCTTTTAGATTATTGAGGATAAAATATTCAATAAATGTAGAAAAGCGATACTTTGATCTGAAGTGAATTTGCTACCTAACTTTTGGCTGAACTATGGATTACCAACAATTATGTTCGAATTATACCTAGAAATAACACTATCGGCTTACATGCAGTCCATTCAGTATCCCAGAAAACGTCCGTGGATACTTACAGGTAAAAATTTATATGGTTGATGAGGTTTCTGTAAGTTGCTGTATTTATTCATGTGATAACTGCAATGATGGCTTTAAAACTGCTCATTTTCTTGCAAGAAGTGATCTGCTAGTTGGCAGATCACATACACGATAATCATTCGTGGTCTGAATCACTTTCTGGTTAGTCCCACAAATTTGGAACACCTGTTCTGTGCGTGTGACTGACAATGTTGTAGTGATGGGGAAACATGCGTATGATAGTAGTGCCCTTTTGGAGATGGTACCACATAGTAAAACATTACTTCCAGTTGAAATTATGATCTGAGCGTATATCACGTAATTTAGAAGGATGACGTCGAGTGCTTGATATTATTTAGGGAAAGGTAGAGACAAAGGGAAGGGAAGCGGTTTGATGTTAGGTCACACAAACTATAAAAGACGAGGCATAATATCTAATATGATTAACGAAGTTCTATTAATTAATTATGTACGGCGATGACTGCAGCGATAGCTGATACTTTAATATGGAGGGTGTCAAAAAATTGGTCATTCAGTATTTTACAGGGTTTGGAGAAGGTAAAAAGAAACGATTCCTTTATACGATAAAAAGGTCAGAAGGGCACCTTGATGTTGATGCCATGTGATGAATATTGTTTTAGAGATATTGCTCAAAATGTCCGTTTACATTCATGCCAACCAACATCTACGTTCCGACTACTGTGTAACACGCTCATCTTAAACTAATATTGCAACAGATTCAGACAAATTTTGATTTGAAACTATTTGTATTCCCACATAACAAGCGCAGATTTAGTAAACGTCAAATACAGGAGGCACACGTCCACCAGTAACTAATATATTACGTTTTTCACATAGCAACAGGCGGAAGAGAGGATCCAATGAATAACTTTCTCCTCGAACCGTGTGAGAGGCGCACATGTTGCACCTCTGGCGGCGGCCTAGTGAAGCACAACGATCGAAGGTCCAGGAAAAGCCGCTTGGAGGCGCCACCTCCTGGCGGAGGCATCTTTGGCCACGTGAGACTGCGAGTTTAAAATTTCTTGCCGAGACACCTAACCAGTAACCGCATAACACAAAATTTTAATACTTTGGAATGGAACCAGCAGTCAGAATCAAATAAAATCACATTCTCACTCCTCAGCGGACGCAAGATTTCGGTTATGCATTTCACCTTCAAAATCTGATACTCAGAATACTTTGTCTTTACATCAAGTTTAGTATGAATTGCTGTATGATTCTCTCTTAAATGTGACCTTTCAGTCTGCTGAGACTTGATCGTCTGTTATCAGCTAGTATTTTTATACATATATTATTTTACAAAGCAGAGGGGCGTCGGTTATTTCCGGAACTTGCATTAATTTATTTCCGTTTTGGAGCAGCAGAACAACAGATCAAAGAAACCAGATACACTGAATGAAAGTAGCATTGGAGACACTGGAAGGAAAGGAAAACGTTTATGACTTGAAGAGTTCTAAAGACTGGAAAATAGCACAGGTCACACCAATATTCAAGAAAGGAAATAGGAGTAACCACTTAGATTACAGACCCATATCACTCACCTTAGTTTGCAGTAGGATTTTGGAGCATATAAATTAACTTCAAGGAAATGACTTATTGATACATAACCAACACGGATTCAGAAAATATCGTTCTTGTGCAACAGAGCTGGCCCTTTATTCTCATGAAGTAATGAGTGCTGTCGACAAGGGATCTCAGATCGATTCAATATTGCGTTCCTCACAAGCGACTATTAATCAAATTGCGTGCCTATAGAGTATCGTCTCAGTTGTGTGACTGGATTCGTGATTTCCACTCAGAGAGGTCACAGTTCGTAGTGATAGACGGTAAATCATCGAGTAGAACAGAAGTGATATCTGGCGTTCCGCAAAGTAGTGTCATAGGCCCTCTGCTGTTCCTGATTTATAAAAATGATCTAGGTGATGATCTGATGACTAATTACAAAATGACCTAGAGAGAATTTCTGTATGGTGCGAAAAGTGGCAATTAGCACTAAGCAAAGAAAAGTGCGAGGTCATCCACATGGGTACTAAAAGAAATCCTATAAATTTTGGGTATACGACAAATCGCACAAATCTAAGCGCTGTTAATTCGACTAAATACCTAGGAATTACAATTACGAGCAGCTTAAATTGGAAACACCACATAGATAATATTGTGGGGAAGGCGAAACAAAGACTGCGCTTTGTTGTCAGAACACTTGGAAGATGCGACAAACCCACTAAAGAAACAGCCTACATTGCATTTGTCCGTTCTCTGCTGGAATATTGCTGCGCAGTACGGGATCCTTACCAGGTATCATTGACGGAGGCCATCGAAAAAGTGCAAAAAAGGGCAGCTCGTTTCGTGTTATCGAGCAATAGGGGTGAGAGTGTCACTGATATGATACCCTAGTTGGGGTGGCTGTCACTGAAACAAAGGCGGTTTTCTTTGCGGCGAGATCTATTTACGGAATTTGAATCTCTAACTTTCTCTTCCGAATGCGTAAATATTTTGTTGACACACGCCTACGTTGGGAGAAGTGCTCATCATAGTAAAATAAGAGAAATAAGAGCTCGAACGAAAAGATTTAAGGGTTCCTTTTTCCCACGCGCTATTCGAGAGTGGAATGGTAGAGAAGTATTACAAAAATGTTTTGATGAACCCTCTGCCAGGCACATAGATGTGAATTGCAGAGTAACCATGTAGATGTAAATGTGGAAGAGTCGAAGTACGTAGAAAACTCATTTCAGGAATTTCTCACTTAACATGTGTCCGTGTTAGGCTCGGCGTCTCTGCAGACAACCTAACGAGACATTTAATGACCTGAAGATGAGCGTCAATACTGAAGCCGGTTAAATAAAATATTTAAAAAATACTTTGGCGATAAAGACCGACTTTTTCTGTTAAATGACACATTTACCGTTGGTCACCGATGGCGGTGAACTGACCTCACAGAAATTCATTTCACCTTCTGTATTTGCCACTTTCGTTATCCAATAATGATAAAACTTATACAAGGATGCGTGTAATTTGCACTCTGTTTGTTGGCACTAAAAGTTCGGTAAGTAACCATAATGGACCTTCCTGAAGCTGGAAATAAAGTACTGGCTGCTCGCAAACGCTAAAGTAGTCTATAGGTGGAGGATGGAAACACCACCACAACAACAACACAGTATCACGCCTAATATGGTGCAGGAAATTCGTTGGCATTCAAAACATCTTCCAGTCCTGTATGGTTTCCAAGTCTCCTGTAAATAGCGTGAAGTTCAGGTGTGTGATGATGGACGTGATTAGCAGAATACAAACGCTCGGCAATAATGGGATCTGTTGATCGTGTTTGCCAGGTGAGGAACGACAAATTATTCTCTTTCTCACAAAAGCAGTCCTGGACGATGCGAGCTACATAAATAGGGGCCTTGACGTCTTGGAACACTGTTTCACCGGATCGTATCAGCCAATTTGGTCACATAATCCCCGGCAGTAATGTGACCTTGCAAAGCAACCATGTAGTCCATGCAGTACCACGATAGAGCTGCTGATATCATCACCGAACCGACGCCACGTTTCACTCTTGGGACGTAAACTCGGCAAGAAATTGGAAACAGAGGTTATACAAGACTAATCAGACCAAATTACTTTCTTCCATTGCTCCATAGCGCTGGTTTTATGGATTCTCCAGCTACTGGCAATTGATTCACTGATGAGTGATTTTGGATTTCCAGCTCGCCCCGTAGTTCTCTGCTTATGGAGCTCCCTTCGCAATGTTTTGGTGCTGAAAGATTTCGTGTGCGATATTCAGTGCTGCCTTGACTATTGCAGCTATCGTCCCTTTATTCTCCGTCACAGTCCTCCTCCTCTATGACTTAAGTACGCATTGAGACTTAGCGGATGATGTTTTATCGCTTCCCCTCTGTGCGGTATAAATCCTCGATACGGTGCCTCTCAAAACACCGAACACTTCAGTTGCCTCGATTACGGAAGCGCCCACCGTAAAAGCGCCAACAATTTATCCACGTTCGAATTCACTTAGCTCCAGCACAGTGCACTCGCAACTACACAGAACACTATTCCGGTCACGACTGACACTTGAAATGTATCGGGACATTGCACAGGCGCCGATCGTGGTGCAAGACAAGAGCGCAACCTGTACGTTTGTCTGGCATCTGCATACATTTTCAAGCACACATTTCTCGCGGTGTTTCCATATCTTTTACCAACTTCTCTAAGTTCTAAAAGGTTTTCGTTGTTTGGGAAAAGATGGTACGATACCTACGGATACTAGCTTCGGAGAACGTATTACGCTACGTCTCATGGACTCTTACTTAGGGAAGGGAAGGAATGTCGCTTCAGACAGCTTCTTCACTTCTCTCAGGCTGCCAAAAGAGCTGAAAAAGAGGGTACAATCTCTGTTTGCATTTTTAACGGCAGTAGAAGGTAAGTGCCACCATCTCTGACAAAATGTATTTCAGTCAATAGTTATTTACAATGTTGATGACTTTAGTCTAACATCTGATGAAGAGAAGACCAAGGAAAATGTGCTTGTACTGTTTCTACGCACTCCAGTGTAACTGTTGAAAAGGCGGCAGAAAAGAATGCTCCAGAAACAATCAATTTTATAATAGCAGCAAATTCGGTGTGGACGTTGTAGACCAATTGTCAACCAAACACAGCGTAAGAGCCATGACGAGGCTTTAGATGGTATATGTTTTCTGTAACATTCCACATCTGGTTATGGTCAGTGTCCACACCTTTTCGAAGCTGATAATGTGCATTTCTCGACGCCCTTTTGTAATGAAGCATACAGCAATTCTCCTCCTGAACAGTTCTAGACTACATCGATTTTGACTGTTGGCGGAGAAGAAGAAATATCTAAAGCTGCTAAAAGAAAAACTTGCCAGTTTGGACGGTTTAAGGAAAAGGAAAGTAGAGATAACTGTTTGCAAGCATTTTGTTTCCCAACAAAAGGATATGCAGAAAGAGAAATTTAGATTCTTTGAATACACAGAGTTCTCCATACAGAAGTGTCTAGTAAAACACTATTTGTTACAGGATAAAAGTATAGTTACTGACTAGCTGAGAAAGTCTTCGATGATAACATTTGTAACCCATTGTTACATAACGTAAAGCACAAACACTGATAATGAAAGCTATCTTATGTATCTCTAATACGGTGCCACTTATTTTTACATGGTGCAACTTAAAAAAAATTGCAGCTTCAAATGAAAATGAGCCCTTAGAATTTTATACACGAAGAAAAAGAATAACAGGTGCAACATTAAAGAAAATCTATACGAAATATCATTACATTTTGTATAATAAAGCTTAAAGTGCAATAAAAGTCTTAGCGGTCTCAAGATTGATTTTTCACTTTGTATTGGAGTGTATGTATGGCAGATTAAAGCTGTGCGCCCGACCGAGACCTAGAGCTGGAGCCTTTACAGTTAGCGGGCAAGTGCTCTAACATTTGAGCTACCCAGGCACAGCTCATAGCCTTTCATCACAGCGTTACTTCCGCCAGTGCTTCGTCTCCTACCTCATCTCCTACCCCAGAAGATAAGCTACTGGGAAAGTAGAGCTGTGGGCTCGGGTAGCTCAATTGGTAGACCTAAAGGCAACGGCCCCAGGTTCGAGGTCTGGTCCGGCAAACAGCTTTAACCTTCCAGGCAGTTTCATTTTAGCTGTCAACTGACCACCACTGGTCGTTCTAGGAGACAGTGCGCAGCTGGACGCTCTCGTGTTCAGGGAGACGTATTCTGGTACTTTAGTGGAAGAATACAGTACACCGCTAGAGCAAGGCAGACAGTAGAATGACAGTCACGCAGACGAAGGTAGTAGTATTCAAGAATGGATACGTACTGGTGTCATACAATGAACCACACTTGAGGAAACAGTAAACTCACACTGCAGCTTTGTGTGGAAGGGGACTGTGGGAAGTAACGATGTAAGAGATATTTGGAGACATTGGAAAAACTCTCCACTGTTCCCGGTAAAAGCGCATTGACTTTACACATCACGATATACACTGTCAAGTCGTGTTAAATTGGTCACCTGCCAAAAGCTTGAACAACCACCTGCGTCAGCGTGGAGCGCTGCGAGAATTACAGGAAGAGAGTCGATCAGGTACTTTGAAAGTACTGACAGGGATGTGGAACCATGTCGGCTCCAACGCTGCGGCGAGCTGCGCTAGGTTGAGGACCCGTTGCACGAACAGCTCGATCGAGGTAGTCTCACAGATTCATCGAGAATCTAAATCCGAGCAATCTGGTGGCCAGCTCTTCGAACCACGCACACGTTGCATTGTCGTGCTGGTAGATGTCATCGTGCTGAGGAAAAAGAAACATATAGATTTGACACAGGCTCCAAGGATAGATGCACACTTTTGTTGATCAATGTTGCCTTCCAGAAAGCTAATGGATACCTTGCGGGTTGGATCCTTCCTATGATTGTTGCATGGTGTTTGGTTTCAGACTTTTAAGGCCCTACACACATACGACCTTCTTTCTGAAGGAGCATAAAACGTGATTGATCTGAAAATGTCACCTGTCACCACTCAGTGAAAGTCCACTTGCGGTACTGGCGTGCAACTTCTAGTCTCCGTCGCCGACGAACAGCTGTCAGCAAGGCCCCTTGAATCAGGCTCTTATTGCGGAGGCTACGTACGCTGAAGCGTCGTCGAGAAGACGCGGTTGACAGTCCATTTTTTGATGTGGGTGGTCAGTTGCTCAACAGCTGCACGTCTGTTCAGCTGGAGACATCCGAAGCAGTCGTTCACCCCTCTTAGCTACTGTCTGTTAACAACCGGAGTTGCCTCGGCACTGGGTTTGGATACCACCATTTTCCATCCAAGGTGTCGGCTGGTCCTGGCGGAGGTTCGAGTCCTCCCTCGGGCATGGGTGTGTGTATTTGTCCTTAGGATACTTTAGGTTAAGTAGTGTGTGAGCTTAGGGACTGATGACCTTAGCAGTTAAGTCCCATAAGATTTCACACACATTTGAACATTTGAACCATCCAAGGTGTACTTTAAACACGGCGGCAGATGGGCAGTTTATGAAGCTAGGCGTTCCAGATACGCTTCCACTCTTGGCACAAGTGCCAATGGTCATGCCCTTTTGGGCAACAGGTAAATCTCTCCGCTTCCGCATAACGACGATTGCCGTTTCCCGCGTCCTTTCGACTCGCTTTACATACCCACCCCTGCTAGTGATGCCACCTGCGCTCTGTGAGTGTTATTGCTCGTTGACATCGAACCTACGTGGGAGTCACATTTCTGTGACTGGACGGTGTAGTCTGATCTCGTTGTAGACGTTAATAAAACCAAATCATAGGATGGCCACCTGACAAGTGATTTCGGCATTGCATGGAGGATATAATCTATACATTTTCGTCTGATAAATTGTTTATTCATAAAATTGAGAACTGCAATGTCGACCTTAAGCAGTTTTCAAGTGGAATGCTGTGAAAATTTGGGCATTATTACATGTACAAATTTAGAAATAAGCTAACCGAAAAATGTTTAGTACCTTAATAAAGAGCACTTTGGTTTTTTTTTGCAGCACTGCTGCTGGTGTAGGACGCAAGACAGACAAGTAAAGTGGTCTTTAAGTGCCTGCCAGCTGTAGCGGATCAAAGTAATAAAATGGGTCTACATGGAGACGTGTCCCATTGAGACTAGGAAGCTATCGGGTTTGGACGCTCTCACAATCTCACAGTGAATAAAGATGCCCTATTTGTTGCTACACTAACACACAGTGTCGGGAGCATCTGCAATGTATGGTGAACCACACGCAGCTATGTAACGTGGTGTAAGAAGAGTGGTAATAGAAACGGACGGGAGGCGAGCTTAATGCCTTGACAATCAGAATAGATTTTGCAATTGAATGTCGGTTTATGGCAGCCAGGTTTCGACCGAAATTGCGGAGGGACAAACAGGTTGTTGTGAGGAATCTCCCTCCGTTAATGAACGTGGTTAAGACATCACTTGTTCGTCGGTTAATGGGTCATATTTAGTTGAAAATTTTGGATATAAGGGACAAGGCGACAGTATGAATGCTCCTCACTTCTCACAACTGTCAACGGTACCTTCCTGTCGCTCTGTACCTACGTGGTGTATCTGATGTCATAAGGGAGAAACTGTTGACGTTTTATCTGCCAGGGATTTATGTTAGCGAAGTGTCTTCGACTATCCAGTTAAAGCATTTTGGTTGGACGGTAGCGCCAGTTCTTAGGAATTGTAGTGGATTCATTAACCTGTTGTTATGTCCTGTAATTGGGTTGCTCGGAGTAACGAAATGCTAGGCTCCAAAACGGGAGTTCTGAGGTACAATGAATTCAAGTTTGCAATTCATCCACCAATCTGAATAATTTTATTCTAACATCCATTTTGTTCTGGATGCCTTTTTAACATCTATATTCTTTGATACACATACATAAAGGACAAGAAACAGGCTATAACATATGAAATATACAAAAACAGACACTCTGCAATTGTGTGGATACCACTATGTCTCCCAAATCACGTATGCCGACAACTAAATATAATTCTGTGTAATCATACGAGAAAATTTACACAGAGTTACCAAATGACTTAACTGTACAGCTCGTTGCTTGAAAAAAACTTAGTAACGCATCACTCTCACCACAGATAAGTCCAACATTCAGAAATTTTGGTTTAGTTACAACAAAATCCGTAATGAGCAGAAGGGATGTAATCTAAGGGGGACAGAAAGAGATTAACTTTCTTCTTTTCGTCGTAACTTAGTCGAAGAGTAAGAAAAAATGGTTCAAATGGCTCTGAGCACTATGGGACTCAACTGCTGAGGTTATTAGTTCCCTAGAACTTAGAACTAGTTAAACCTAACTAACCTAAGGACATCACAAACATCCATGCCCGAGGCAGGATTCGAACCTGCGACCGTAGCGGTCTTGCGGTTCCAGACTGCAGCGCCTTTAACCACACGGCCACTTCGGCCGGCTGAAGAGTAAGAAATACGTTTTTGCGTCCCACGTTTGCAGAAACTTACTTTGCACTAGAAGCCATGCTAAAATGTCTCTCTGTTGAATAACAATGTTAATTACTCAGAAGTCAACATCCCACCTCCATATATTCCGTCGGTTGACATCCAGATGGATTCTGAACATCAAAGTCATCAGTTTTCCTCAATGTTTTTAACTTTTACCTCGCCTTTCTTTCATCTACTTTAACAAAATGTTTAAGAGAACAATGGCAGTTAGGTCTTTCATCTTCTTTTTATATACAATTGCTCTAGTGCGACATATATATTCTCCTCCTGTATTACACCTGTTCTGCTTGAAATTCCTTTCTCAGATGCATTTCAACGTTTACCGAGAAGATCCCTTCGTTTGGTCTTCTGTAAACGCTCGCATCGAAAAGCACTGTAAACGCACCGTGTTAACAGGCACGGGACTCCACTGCCCGTTGCTGGGTTCGAAAGTGGATTCTCTGCAGGGCGTGGAAGGTGGGGGTGTATCCACGGAGAGTTCCCGGTCCCCCGCTACTGTATCTGTAGCTGCGCTGACGTAACTCGAAATCTGCTGCCTCGACGGCGGCGCTTCGGCCTTGCTAGTACATACTGCGGCGGCTGGAACCACGCACCACTGGCCACTGTTTGGTCGTGGCTGGGGGTCGGGGGGCGTGGCGGCAGTGGGACGAGTCAGTGCCCCGTCTCACCGACCATCCCACGGTGGTCTGGCGTCGGAGCGGCAAGGTCACCGACTCTTGCCCCGGTCCCGGTATTTGCTGCGTCCCAGGACGATGGATACAGTGCTTTAGCATAACGGACCCAAAGTGATAACTCCTATGACAGGCGATAGCCTGTTGACGGCTTCCGATGATGCTCACGGCGGCGGCGACATTCTGACGCCTCCTAGACGATGACCTACAATACGACGGTCACTGTTGGTATGATTGCAATGGCAGTGACGACTCCGAACTGGAGGCGGCTCTAAGTGACAAAGGCGCAGCGCCACTCCCGCGCCTCACGATGGACGATGTTCACGAGCTGGCTGTCAGTTCTTAAATTCGGCTTTAAGCAGCTGATGTCTGCTGTTCTTCTACCCAGAGGAACGTTCTGGTGTTGCTCGCCTGGCGTAACTGGCCCGATTACCGTCCTCGATGTTCACACCCGGGCCTGTGGCGAACTGCTTCTTGTCAATCCTCTGCTGGTCGGTAACACAGTGTTCTTCTTCGTGCTGCTAAATTCGATGCTACGCTGACCCAATTACGCCACAACAGAATGTAACACATACGTCTTCTGGCTAGCAATATTCCTTCACATTTTAACCAACTCCATTACTGCAAAACTCCTACCTTTAATTAAGTTAATCACTCTCATCATTCGAACCTCTGACTCTACATGATGAGATTTGTGACAATGATAGACAGCTCGATATTAAGAGCAATAGGAAATCTCTCGCAGTTCACCTGCATAGCAACGATGATTATTAATATTATTATTATTTCTACATATATACTCTGCACAGCCAAAGAAACTGCTTGTTGCTGTTATGGTCTTCAGTCTTGATGAGATTGATTTGATGCAGCTCTCCATGCTACTCTATCCTCTGCAAGCCTCTTCATCTCCCAGTAGCTACTGCAGCCTACATCCTTCTGAATCTGCTTAGTATATTCATCTCTTGGTCTCCCTCTACGATTTTTACCCTCCACGCTGCTCTCCAATACTAAATTGGTGATCCCTTGATGCCTCAGGACATGTCCTACCAACCGATCCCTTCTTCTACTCAAGTTGTGCCACAAACTCCTCTTCTCCCCAATTCTATTCAATACCTCCTCATTACTTATGTGATCTACCCATCTAATCTTTAGCATTCTTCTGTAGCACCACATTTCGAAAGCTTCTATTCTCTTCTTGTCTAAACTATTTATCGTCAATGTTTCACTTCCATACATGGCTACACTTCATACAAATACTTTCAGTAAAGACTTCCTAACGCTTAAATCAATATTGGATGTTAACAAATTTATCTTCTTCAGAAACGCTTTACTTGCCATTGCCAGTCTACATTTTATATCCTCTCTACTTCGACCATCATCAGTTATTTCGATCCCCAAATAGCAAAACTCTTTTACTTCTTTAAGCGTCTCATTTCCTAATCTAATTCCCTCAGCATCACCCGACTTAATTCGGCTACATTCCATTATCCTCGTTTTGCTTTTGTTGATGTTCATCTTATACCCTCCTTTCAAGACACTGTCCACTCCGTTCAACTGCTGTTCCAAGTCCTTTGCTGTCTGTGAAAGAATTACAATGTCATCGGCGAATCTCAAAGTTATTATTTCTTGTCCATGGATTTTAATACCTACTCCGAACTTTTCTTTCGTTTCCTTTACTCCTTGCTCAATATACAGATTGAATAGCATCTGGGAGAGGCTACAACCCTGTCTCACTCCCTTCCCAACCAGTGCTTCAGTTTCATGTCCCTCGACTCTTATAACTGCCATCTGGTTTCTGTACAAATTATAAATAGCCTTTCGATCCCTGTATTTTACCTCTGCCACCTTCAGAGTTTGAAAGAGAGTATTCCAATCAACATTGTCGAAAGCTTTCTCTAAGTCTACAAATACTAGAAACGTAGGTTTGCCTTTCCTTAATCTTTCTTCTAAGATAAGTCGTAGGGCTAGTATTGCCTCACGTGTTCCAACATTTCTACGGAATCCAAACTGATCTTCCCCGAGATCGGCTTCTACCAGTTTTTCCATTCGTCTGTAAAGAATTCGCCTTAGTATTTTGCAGCTGTGACTTATTAAACTGATAGTTCGGTAATTTTCACACCTGTCAACACCTGTTTTCCTTGGGATTGGAATTATTATATTCTTTTTGTCTGTCTCATACATCTCGCTCACCAGATGGTAGAGTTTTCTCAGGACTGGTTCTCCCAAGGCTGTCAGTAGTTCTAATGGAATGTTGTCTACTCCCGGGGCCTTGTTTCGAATCAGGTCTTTCAGTGCTCTGTCAAACTCTTCACGCAGTATCATATCTCCCATATCATCTTCATCTACCGCCTCTTTCGTTTCCATAATATTGTCCTCAAGAACATCGCCCCTGTATAGACCCTCTATATACTCCTTCCACCTTTCTGCTTTCCCTTCTTTGCTTAGAATTGGGTTTCCATCTGAGCTCTTGATATTCATGCATGTGGTTCTCTTTCCTCCAAAGGTCTCTTTAATTTTCCTGTAGGCAGTATCTATCTTACCCCTCATGAGATAAGCCTCTACATCCTTACATTTGTCCTCTAGCCATCCCTGCTTAGCCATTTTGCACTTCCTGTCGATCTCATTTTTGAGACGTTTGTCTTCCTTTTTGCCTGCTTCAGTTGCTGCAATTTTGTATTTTCCCCTTTTATCAATTAAATTCAGTATCTCTTCTGCTACCCAAGGATTTCTACTAGCCCTCGTCTTTTTACCTACATGATCCTCTGCTGCCTTCACTACTTCATCCCTCAGAGCTACCCATTCTTCTTATAGTGTATTTCTTTCCCCCATTCCTGTCAATTGTTCCCTTATGCTCTCCCTGAAACTCTCTATAACCTCTGGTTCTTTCAGTTGATCCAGGTCCCATCTCCTTAAATTCCCACCTTTTTGTAGTTTCTTCAGTTTCAATCTGCAGTTCATAACCAATAGATTGTGGTCAGAATCCAAATCTGCCCCTGGAAATGTCTTACAATTTAAAACCCGGTTCCTAAATCTCTGTCTTACCATTATATAATCTGATACCTTTTAGTATCTCCAGGATTCTTCCAGGTATACAACCTTGTTTTATGATTCTTGAACCAAGTGTTAGCTATGATTAAGTTATGCTCTGTGCAAAATTCTACCAGGTGGCTTCCTCTTTCATTTCTTAGCCCCAATCCATATTCACCTTCTACGTTTCCTTCTCTTCCTTTTCCTACTGTCGAATTCCACTCACCCATGACAATTAAATTTTTATCTCCCTTCACTACCTAAATAATTTCTTTTATCTCATCATACATTTCTTCAAATTCTTCATCATCTGCAGAGCTAGTTGACATATTAACTTGTACTAGTATAGTAGGCGTGGGCTTCGTGTCTATCTTGGCCGCAATAATGCGTTCACTATGCTGTTTGTAGTAGCTTACCAACACTCCTATTTTTTATTCATTATTAAGCCTACTCCTGCATTACTCCTATTTGATTTTGTATTTATAACCCTGTATTCACCTGACAAAAAGTCTTGTTCCTCCTGCCACCGAACTTCATTAATTCCCACTTTATCTAACGTTAACCTATCCATTTCCCGTTTTAAATTTTCTAACCTACCTGCCCCATTAAGGGATCTGACATTCCACGTTCCGATCTGTAGAATGCCACTTTTCTTTCTCCTGATAACTATGTCCTCTTGGGTAGTCTCCGCCCGGAGATCCGAATGGGGGACTATTTTACCTCCAGAATATTTTACCCAAGAAGACGCCATCATCATTTAATCATACAGTAAAGCTGCCTCGGGGAAAATTACGGCTGTAGTTTCCCCTTGCTTTCAGCCATTCGCAGTACCAAAACAGCCAGGCCGTTTTGGTTAGTGTTCCGGAGCCAGATCAGTCAATCATCCAGACTGTTGCCCCTGCAACTACTGAAAAGGCTGCGGCCCCTCTTCAGAAACCACACGTTTCTCTGTCCTCTCAACAGATACCCCTCCGTTGTGGTTGCACCTACGGTACGGCTATCAGTATCGTTGAGGCACGCAAGACTCCCCACCAATGGCAAGGTCCATGGTTCATGGGAGGGGGAAGAAACTGGTACACCTCGCGGGAACCCTACACGATATTTGGCAAGAAACTGGTACACCTGCCAAATATCGTGCAGGGTTCCTGTGAGCAGGCAGAAGTGCCACAACACGATGTAGCAAGGTCACGACTAATGTCTGAAGTAGAGTTGAAGGGAACTGACACCCTGAATCCTGCAGGGCTGCCCAAAAATCCATAAGAGTACGTGAGAGTGGAGATTTCTTCTGAATAGCACGTTGCAAGGCATCCCAGAAATGCTCAATAATGGTCATGTCTGGGGAGCTTGGTGGTCATTAGAAGTGATGGAACTCAGGATATTGTTCCTGGAGCCAGTCTGTAGCGATTCGGGATGTCTGGAGTGTCGCATTGTTCTGCTGGAGTGCCCAAGTCCATCGGAATGCAAAATGGATATGAATGGTTGTAGGTGATCAGACAGGATGATTACGTACATGTCACCTGCAAGACTCGTATCTAGACGAAGCAGGGATCCCACATCACTCCAACTGCACAAGCGACATACCATTGCCGAACCTCTACCAGCTTGAACAGTCCCCTGCCGACATCAAGGGTTCACGGATTCAAGAGGCTGTCTCCACACCCGCACACGTCCATTCACTCAATACTATTTGAAACGAGACTCGTCCGACCAGGCAGCATGTTTCCAGTCATGAATAGTCCAATACCTGCGTTGATAGGCCCAGGTAAAGCGTAAAGCTTTGTGTCGTGCAGTCATCGAGGGAACGCGAGTGGGCATTCGGCTCCGAAAGCCCATATTGATGATGTTCCCTTAAATAGTTCGCACACAGACACTTGTTGATGGCCCAGGATTGAAATCTGCATCATGTTAGTTGACGAGCATTGCGCTCTCATTTAAATATGTGGCCGATAGAGTCAGTCTACAGGAATTGTGAAACTAACCCAGTCGTCCAGGACCGGGTGACACAAAGGGCGCAGATTCACCACGAGATGGGGAAACTCAGACGCGTCTATTGTCTATTGAGGCCTAAGCGCTGTAGTGTACGAGTGAGACAGACGAGAACCTACGTCATAGCGAAACCCAGCAGAAGGCTTTTGTTCCCAAGCAGACATAGCAGTGTTAAATATGGCGAACCTGAGATCGGCAATAAACGGAAACATTTATGAAAACTATTTAATTCTGTAGTAATGCAGGGAATCAAGCCACAGTAATTTTAATCAGGCATCCCCCATAAAATGTTTGTGGTGATGTTAGTAAAACTTGAATATTCATCATATCTATAATACTTTAGGATTTAGTTTTAAAGTGAAATTAACAAGTTTTGTAACAAAAGCCTGAATGCTAAAATGTGAATGCTTTAGTCGGTCTTAGCGATCAACATTTCATATAAAATCGCATCGCTATAATGACAAATATTGTAAATATCAACGCTGTAACTTCATTTGTTTAAAAGATATAGTAAATTTAAATTATCAATATTTTCAGTTAAGCATCAGGTCATCATTTCCTCCACACAAAACACAATGAACGATGAGAGCATGACACCTTATTGAATCATTAGGTAATAGAATATTTGTTGTAAAGTTTAGTGCATATTAGTGATTTTTGTTCTTTAGTTATTTATCAGAAAGCACATTGTGCAAAGCTACTGGCCGTGACATTCAAACTTATGAAGAAAATTGGAATACTGTGGTAGGGTGGAGCTGGTACAGAAGAAACCAGAGTAATAATAAAATCATAATGGGTACAAAAAAAAAGACGAAGAAATGCAAGCAGCAGAAGCAACAGCGTGGCTATACATCGGTAACTTAAAGAGAAACATCACAACTGCTACAGTAGTGAAATACCTTAACAAAAATGGAATACTGGGACAACTAGAATCTGAAGAGCTGCGCACACTGGGCGACAAAAAAGCTTTCAAAGTAGGCATTCCGTTTGAAAAGCTACACACACACAAGAACCAGAATTCTGACCGGAAAACATGAAAGTACGTCGATTTCGTTTCCCAAGACGATCAATGGAAGAGGGAGCAGAGCTCAACTAAACTAAGGAGAAAACCAGAGCAGCAAGAAATAAAAGCAGTCTTGTGGAATACAGAGGGAATAAAAAGTGCTCTTAACCTAACACCAACAGACATTCTGCAAAACTCGGATCTTACAATTCTAACAAAAACCTTCCTGATAGACAGCTGGCAACATAAAGATTTCTACAACTATCACCTAATGGGAAAGAAGGGAGAAAGAGGACGACCCATGGGAGGAATCTCCAAGAAAATCATAAAACAAGAAAATATTATGCTAGTAGAAGCAGCAAACATAAATATAATTGCAGCCTATTTTAAACCGCACAAAAATGCTGTAGAAATAATTGACGAAATAGTCACACTCATCAAACAATGCGACAGGAAACCCACCATTATTGCAGCCGATCTGAACTGCAGAATAGACACCGAAAACTATAAAACAAGACTAGTCATTGAAAACCTAGAAGAAGATGGTTTCACCCTACTTAACGATAGACAGATAGCTACATACATATGCCACAATGGGAAAAGCACCATTGATATCGCATTAACAAGAGGGGAAATAGAAGGAAGTATTCAACCAATATGGCATGACTCCACTACTCCTATACGAAAGCACATTGCAATGAAGATAAAAATAAATATCGTCACGGCACCGCCAGCAAGAAAGACCCACCAAATCACACAAAGAAAAATTTATATAGAAAAATGACAAACCAGCAAGAACAATTAACACAAATAGAAAATTTAATAGAGGAAGGATACCTTGGGAAAGCAACAGGTCAAATAGAAGACCTCCTAAGAAATTCAGTGATACAAACAAACCCAAAAACAAGGACTGCAAAAGGATGGTTCGATGCTGAATGCTACAGCAAAAGGAACACTGTTCTAAGAACGCTCCACAGATTAAGAAACCAGCATGACGAGGAAACATACAAACTGTGCGCAGAAGAGAGCAGAATCTACAAAAAACTAATAGAAGATAAGAAAAAAGAATACATAGAAAGAGAGGCATAAAGAGAAGCGGATGAAGCAAAGAAAGACCCATACATAGCAGCAGGACCAAGAAAAATGGCTCATACACCAAATATAGACTTGAAGGAATGGGAAGACCACTTCAGTAAGATATTGAACAAACGGGGAATCAAAACACCCCCAAAGAAAGAGAAACAACATCAAACTAAGTAAAAAGACAATATATGGGAACCTCTGAATGAAGAAGATGTGAAAGAACTGATAGAAGCACTGAATAACAAGAAAGCAGCAGGACCCGATAATATATATAATGAACATATAAAAGATGCAAAAGAGGCCCTCCAACACGTGTGGACCAAACTATTTAACAAATTCCTGGAACTTGGAAGAATTCCGACACAATGGAGACACTCGACAATAAAAGTTCTCTACAAAGGTAGAGGAGACCCAATGGACCCAAACATATACAGAGGCATAGCCCTGGAAAATACTCAGTTCAAGATGTTTTCAAAGATAATTACACAAAAAATCCAAGCCTCTGTGGACAGTCATCTCCCACAATGACAAATGGTTTTCAGATTTGGAAGATCAGCACTTAAGGCAGTCAGGCTTCTTCTAAACAAAATCGACGTAGCGCTACACAAGAAACAAATGTTCCACACTGTGTTCATAGACTTTACCAAAGCCTTTGACCTACTGGAAAGAAGTCTCATAGTCCGAAAACTGGAAAACACAATGGGAGAAGATAGCGTATGGGCAAGAATATTCAAGTCAATCCCCGAATACAATTTAATCACAATATCAGGCAACCTCTCTTTTTCGAACCCTATTCTGCAATCGAACGGAGTCTTACACTGTGACCCAATGAGCCCCTTTGCTGTACATTCTTGCCACTGAAGATGTACTCCGAATTGGAGAAAATGAAGAAGATGTTTATCTATACGCATACGCTGACGACGTAGCCGTAGGTTCAACAGATATACAGAAGCTGCAGAGAATCATTGAGAAAATAGACAAATGGTGTAGTGAACACAAACTACACATAAATATAACAAAGACAGAAATGGTAATTTTCAGAAAAGGAGGCAAAACACCCAAGAATGCGGAAATCAGCATCAGAAGACAAAAACTAAAAATCTCATCAGACATTAAATACCTAGGAGTGACATTGCAACCAACAGCCAAATGCTTCACAAAACGTACAACACAACTTGCAGCCCAACCAATAATAGCAATACAGGACATCAAAAACATCCGCCTACTGAGTCTAGAAACAGCCATGAAATTGTACAACACAAAAATCTTGCCAATCCTGGCCTATGGGGTGGAGGTTATATGTGACCATCTGACAGAAAAAATCTAGAAACACTGAAAAACATAAAATCGACCTATCTAAAAAGAGCACTAGGCTTCTCAAAGACAATAAGATCTAGTGTACCTGCTAGCGAGAGAGACATTCTTAATTGAAGACATCAGACTTCGATATATGATGCCACACACCAGGGCTTCCAGAAAGCAACTGAAGATCATGGAGGACAAACGAGAAAAAATATGGCCGGAGTTCTATGGCACCGAAGCAATGACAAACCGCTCATGGAAAGCACCAAACTTCGAATAGCGACATGTCGTAACTAGACTTTCTATTCACGGCTTTCATCATCTAATCTGCAAAAACAAAACTTATCACGACCCAACCAGAACATGTGTATGTGAACCATGTAACGAAGCCTGTGAACGATATCACACAGAACTGTGCAGTAAAAGAGTAAAATCGATAAATGAATATTCAAAAATGTAAAATGTTAAGCAAAGTAACTGTATATGGCTATTTGGCTGCAATTTTATTAAATAAAATTGTATTGGTTTTATGTAAAAGAATTTAACGTTTATTATGTGATGGATATTATTGTTACTTTATTTACAACTTGAAAGTGGTCAAGTTTTGAGTATTTAAATATATTAAAATGTAAAAAAGATGTATAATAAGCTGTAGCCAATCCGATGGACGGCTTCAGGAGAGGGAACTGCACTAGTCAGTTGAGTGACGATGTTCGGGGCGCGGGAAACGCGGCCGGAGACGGGCAGAGGGACAATGCTGATGGAGACGCGAAAGCAGACGGCCGGTCTTTAGGCAGATAGGAAGTGAAACCACTTAGAAAATTTCGAATTGTGTGGTATCACGGGACATAGTCTCTGAGCGGTGAGCAGCCGCGCACCTGATGTGATCTCTAACTTTTCGTCTTGTTAAGGAGGCGGAGTATTGGACTTGTGTTTCGAGACGTGATTGTGAATGATCGAACCGTGTCAAATGTATATGCGCTCGAGTGTAAGAGTAACTCTAAATATGACCACATTCGCTATTAGATTGCTTTCTGAATAAACATTAATCTAACGAAATCGCCACTGTGTGGCCTAAATCATTTATGGGTCGTTAATTTAATTCCCGATATTATTATTACTGTTACAATTAAGTTATGTTAACTTTGTATTTTGCAAATATGCCATCAGCCAGACAATTTAACCAAAGGGTCGCAAGTGTCTAATTTAGGGCGTGTAATGCGACACGTGCGGTTCGTCCCGTAGACGAGTTCGACCCAAGACATTTCGACGAAGAGGCCGAACATCTTTGGGATGTCAGTTCGCAAGCAATTAACGGAAGGGTTGCACTTCTGTCACATTGAACGATTCTCTTAAGTCGTCGTTAGTCCGGTCCTTGCATGAGTTTTTTCAGCCTCAGCGATGTCGGAGATTTGACGTTTTGCCAGATTCCTGATATTCACTGTGCGCTCGTGAAAATACCCACTTCATCGCTACCTCGAAGAAGCTGTGTCTCATAGCTCCTGCGACGTGTATAACACCAGGTTCAATCTGACTTAAATCTTGATAACATCCCATTGTAGTATCAGTAACCGATCTAACAACTGCGCCAGGCACTAGTTGTCTTATATAGGCGTTAAAGATCGCAGCGCCATATTCCGCATACTTAAATATCTCTCTAATTGAATACGCACACCTATACCAGTTTCTTTGACGCTTCAGTGTAAATGAAGAATATGCATTTACACACCCTCACGCCTTGGTCAGCAGCCATTCAAAAATACAATTGCATTTCATAGAGTTCGGGAACATAATGGTATGTACATGCATTTACCATTATGATCTCGAAAGATACTAAGTATGACAGATTTGCAAATTTATGTACAACGGAGCAATTTGAGTCATTGTGTATGTCCTCAGGATCCTGGTCGGATATGTCAGTATCACTAAGAACACCTTAGGTTTCTTATAACTCGTCAAATGTGGCTATAATCTCGGTAAACGTCCATAGGTCAGTCTTGGCGTCAGCGTTTTATCCGTAGCTTGTCATTATGGTCCTGCGGCAGGTGTGTGAGCAAAGGCTTAAGCCTTAAGGAGAGTTAATGATGATTTGAAATTCTTTAATATGATGACTGGTTTATTTGTTAAGAAAATCAAAGTCTCTCCTCGATGCATATTAGCTTATGGTGATGCTCGAAATACTTTGTGGAAAAAGCTATTGAAGCAGTTGTATGTGAGTGCTTGCAGCAGGTCCAGACTGCTCCAGACCTAGATGAGTTAAGGTACGGGCTTTATCTGGAACTATCTAAGTCCCAAGATATGATAATAGTGATCTGCCTCTTAAGAAATCACTGCGTTCAAATGTCTTATATCCATGGAAAATTCTACAACTAATGTAAATCGTATCTTTCTTGTAGACCATGAGATGATGCAAACTTCCCTGGAAATAAAAGAATGTAAGAACGTTAAGTACCTTGAAAAATAATTGGAAAGATACTAATATTTAATCTTTTCTGTGCTATTGAGAAACACATAAATCATTCGTACTGACACTGATCTGGCCATTTGCTCAAGGATAACTGTGATGCAATTCACTACGTCTTTCTTTCTGCTATGATTGTAGAGGTTGTCGAAAAGCGACGATGACTTTGTCACTTAAATTAGATGTGTGAAAATCATTGAATAGAATGACACACACACACACAAATAAATAAATAAATATCCTGTCTTTAGAAATTACTTGCCCATATCATTGCTCGTAATTATCAAAGGATTTTAATATAATTACCATTGCAGTGTGTTTCGTTCATTTGAGAAGAAAATTGCTCTTGTGAAACATGACCATGTAATTGCAGAAGACTGTGTCGAAATTGTGTGTCGGCAGTGTAGGTTGAAAATGAAACGTGGAGAGACGAATGTAGGAAAAAAGAAGGAAAGTATAAGTATGTGATATGGGGCGTTAGTGAAGGATGCTAAAAGTGAAGCAGAATAAGTAGAAAATCACATTAGCCTCTAGTAGGGCTCGTAAAGGGAAACGGTGTTCATTCCTAGTGATATAAAGACAGGGCAATAACGCACTTGGACCGCTTAAAGCAGAGTTAAAATCGTAAATTAAAATCGTATTAAAATACGAAGACATTATTTTTCTACCTTGCGCCACTTTTACTTAACTGTTTGTACTATCGATGTTCTAACGATAAGGTATCTAACTATTACTGATTCATAAGGATCTGAAGAAATGATGCTGTGTAACTTAATAGGATTTTAAGACGTTTACTGTGTTCCACCTTCTTGAAATACCTCACGGACAATGACACTTTGACTCACAACCAGCATTTACCACTCATTAACACTCTTCATCGCTTGCACGCAACGGAAACTCGTGACAATCAATCAAAAATCCTAGATATGTAGCAGGTTAAACGTGTTATTTAAGGGTCGCCTAACTGCAGGGAAGTTGTAAAACATATGCGAACACAAAATATTAGGTTGAGAATGCAGAACTTTAATTTAGTTTGATCGAGTAATCAACTGAAAATGAACAGTAGAGAACAATGTTCTGAAAATTGTAAAAAATTACAATAAAATGGCTGTAAACCCTGTAGGGTACATGTTCAATTGGATTACTGCAGGAAGAGAAATGAATATGAAACTTCCCGGCAGGTTAAAACTGTGTGCCGGACCGAGACTCGAGCTCGGGACCTTTGCCTTTCGCGGGCAAGCGCTCTACCGACTGAGCTACCCAAGCACGACACACGCAACCTCCTCACAGCTTTAATTCCGCCAATACCTTGTCTCCTACCTTCCAAACCTTACAGAAGCTCTCCTGCGAACCTTGCAGAACTAGCACTCCTGAAAGAAAGGATATTGCGGAGACATGGCTTAGCCACAGCCTGCGGGTTGTTTCTAGAATGAAATGTTCACTCTACAGCAATATCCTTTCTTTCAGGAGTGCTAGTTCTGCATGGTTCGCAGGAGAGCTTCTGTAAAGTTTGGAAGGTAGGAGACGAGGTACTGGCGGAATTAAAGCTGTGAGGACGGGCGGTGACTCGTGCTTGGGTAGCTCAGTCGGTAGAGCGCTTGCCCGCGAAAGGCAAAGGTCCCGAGTTCGAGTCTCGGTCCGACACACAGTATTAATCTGCCAGGAAGTTTCGTATCAGCGCACACTCCGCTGTAGAGTGAAAATTTCATTCAGGAGAAATGAATAGATTTTCATAACTGGGCAGCTTCCAAAAGCAAGATAAATGAGACTAAATATTCTCCATACATAATGGGTATATGGAGTGCGTTCCCAGATGATTTACGTACGAGTTCCTCAGAAGATGAATAGGTCGAGACTGTATGGAGGTTGTGTAAGGACTTCCCAGCGAGACTTCTGAACCGTACTCGAAATAACATTAGCAACGTGTGGGCGGGTCCAAGAAATTTAGATTGTACTTGAAGCTGTCGTTTGCCGACTGGTAAACCACCAAACATGAAAGTGGATTGCAAAACGGTTAAGACATCTGCATTGTGTGAAAAGAAGTAACGTAAGTAACATAAAACAATAGAAAATGTAAGATTCTCCACACGAACTCAGATTTTGGGTACAAATGTGTACAGAGGGACCAAACCGCCGAACAAAAATTTTTTAATCATCACTTAAAAATGGTTGTGGCAAACGCGAATAATTTTTGCCATTTGTTGGCAGCACTCGTAGATGTCACATGGAATCCACTAAAGCGAATGAGTACACCACGGTAGTCTGCCCCCTTCTAAAATTTTGCGGCACGGTATGGAATCCTTATCTGATAGGACTGATGGAAGACAGTGACTCTTCAGAAAAAAAAGCAGTTCGTTTTGAGTTATTGGGAAGTAGTTGGAAAAGGGCCACGGATATGATAGTTGGGGTGGCAATCTTTAAAACAAAGGTGCTTTCTGTAACGGAGAGATGATTTGTACATTTACATCTACATTTACATCTACATGGTTACTCTGAAATTCACACTTAAGCGTCTGGTAAAGGGTTCATCGAACGATTTTCATACTACTACCCTACCACTCCAGTCTCGAATGGCGCGAGGGAAAAAGGTTCACCTAAATCTTTACGTTCGAGCTCTGATGTCTCTTTTTTTATTATGTTGAGCATTCCTCCCTACGTAGGTGGCTGTCAACAAAATATTTTAGCATTCGGAAGAGAAAGTTGGTGATTAAAATTTCGTAAATAGATCACGCCGTAAAGAAAACCGCCTGTGTTTCAGTGACTGCCAACCCATATCAATGACGTTCTCACCCCTCTTGCGCGACAACACGAAACAAGCTGCCCTTCTTTGCACTTCTTCGATGTCGTCCGTCAATCCTACCTGGTAAGGATCCCACACAGCGCAGCAATATTCCAGCAGAAGATGGGCATGCATAATGTAAGCTGTCTCTTTAGTTGATTTGTCGCATCTTCTAAGTGTTCTGACAACAAATCGCAGTCTTTGTTTCGCGTTCCTCACAATATTATCTATGTAGTCCTTCCAATTTAAGTTGCTCGTAATTGTAATTCCTAGGTATTTAGTCGAATTGACAGCCCTTAGATTTGTGCGATTTATCGTATACCCTAAATTTGTCGGATTTCTTTTAGCACCCATGTGGATCACCTCGCAATTTTCTTTGTTTAGTGCCAATTGCCACTTTTCGCACCATACAAAAATTCTCTCTAGATCATTTTGTAAGTGATTGTCTCATGATTTTAATAGACGGTAAATTACAGCGACATCCGCAAAAAATCTAAGGGGGCTGCTCAGATTATCACCTAGATGATTTATGTAAATCAGTGACAGCAGAGGGCGTATGACACTAACTTGCGGAACGCCAGATAGCACTTCTGTTCTACTCGATGGTTTACCGTCTATCACTACGAACTGTGACCTCTCTGAGAGGAAATCACGAATCCAGTCACAAAACTGAGACGATACTCCATATGCACGCAATTTGATTAATAGTCGCTTTTTAGGAACGGTATCAAAAGCCTTCTGGAAATCTAGGAATATGGAATCGATCTGAGACCCCTTGTCGACAGCGCACATTACTTCATGGGAATAAAGAGCTAGCTGTATTGCACAAGAACTATTTTTTCTGAATCCGTGTTGGTTATGTATCAATAAGGCAGAGAAAGAATTAAGTACAATTTCAGAAGACGGTTTCTGTCTACCACCCGCTTAGAACATGTATTTTCGCCAACAAGTTTTCAATTACTAACTGTCTTCTACGAATGCAAAAATATTTTATTCACTCACTCCGACACTGGGACAAATGCCCATCATTAAAAAACAAGAAAAATCAGGACTCACACGGAAAGATTAGGTGTTTCTTCTTCCCACGTGTCTTCCGACAGTGGAATCGTCGCGAAATACTCTGGAAGTGGTTCTATGATCAAGCTGCTAGTAGACATGTAGCTGTAGATGTAGATATAACCATCAGTTTCAGAAGAGTACTACAGAGGTATTTTTGGACAAAAATCTAAATAATGCTTGTGCCAATGTGTGTTAGCACATGTAGTGTGCACAAAATCGTGTTTGCCAGAATAATAGTTGCTGCGTCGTCGTACTTTCTTCCCTTATTCCTCGCCGAAGTGCAGATGTGGCGTTTCCATTAAGTGAATGAAATACAGCGGTTTACAATAGAATGCGCATTTGACATAGGCAACATGTTGGCGTACTACATACTTCTAGGCTTATCCGCTCTGAAGTTACGCAATATCAAACGCCACAGTGATGACATTGTCACACTGTCTCGAGCTATTCCATTCTCTTCAATAATTTTAACGCTGTTAGCATTGTTCACAGTTGTTTTTGGAATATACTACCATCGTAACCCTAATGGTTGCGCTTAATGTATAAATTATGAATGGAGCACCATGCCGGGATATATATTTCTTTCTATTCTGATTTTCTGCCCAGGTTTGTCAGTGCGAACTTGCCATAAGGTTCTGCCGCTTCTTATTTTGATGATAACAGATGAGTCATTTAGATAGCAAACTCGCCTTCATTACTAGTAATTTTCGACTTTGTTATGCCTCTTGTCTTCACTAGAGTATTTATCGAATCTGGCAGCTGCAACACATTTACTCAGTCTAGTCGCTTGACTATCATAGAAAGGCACCTAGCTTCAAAATAAGATATCATTCCTCGGGTGGGGTGTTGTGTAGAATTTTATTCCTGATACAGCACATGGTGCACACTATGCTTGTTTAAACTGTACACCTCATCTCGACTATATAGGTCACATGCATGGTTTGGGAAGAGTAAAGACGACACAGAAATTCCAATAGATATTCCTGGTGTAGGCCAGCAGTCCTGATCGTCATTTTCATTTGTACGGTGCACAAAATCCCTATCTACACATACAGTTTCAAAACACTGTAGAAAGGAAACCAGTGCTCAGAACGACGTAGACGTGAAATGCGAGGGTAAGTCAATTATTATTGACAAAGCAGTTATAAAATCTTGTTGTAATCAAGGAGGAAATTTACAAGAACATAGTTTTTCAACAGTCTCCTAGCGTTTCAACGCTCTTGGTCCATCGTTGTACAAGCTTCCTGATGACCTCATAAAAGAAGGTTCTCGATTGACTGCGAGCCAGGAATGCACATCTTTTTTCACTGCATGGTCCGAGGCAAACCGACGGCCCCTTCATGCCTGTTTGAGTGGTCCAAACAAGTGATATTCAGAAGGGGAAAGATCGGGACTATATGGAGGATGGATTATCCACTACTTCAAATTTGAGTTTCTGGAGCGTTTCAGCAGTATAGGCAGCCGTAGGCGGACGGGCATTGTCGTGCAACAACACAACACCTTTTGACAGCAGTCCTCGGCGTTTGCTTCGAATTGCAGGCTTCAGCCTGGCAGTAAGCATCTCACTGTAACGTACACTGTTTATTGTTGTACCTCTTTCCCCATAATGTCCCAATACTGGACCTTGTGCGTCCCAAAAAACCGCATGCATCAGATTTCCTGCTGACAGTTGGGTCTTGAACTTTTACTTGCACGGCGAATTTGGATGTTTTCTTTCCATACTCTGCCGTTTACTCTCCGGCTCGTAGTGATGGATGCATTTTTCGTCACCAGTAATGATCCTGTCTAAGAAGTTGTCCTCTTCGTTACCATAGCAATCCAAATGTTTTTTGCAAATGTCCAAGCGCGTTTGTTTATACAACTGTCTGAGTTGTTTTGGGACTCACCTTGCACAGAGTTTATGAAAGCCAAGTTGTTGTGGATGATTTCGTAGGCAGAACCGTGACTAATCTGCAGATGATGTGACACTTCGTCAATAGTTAATTGTCTGTCAAAAAGAATCATTTCACGTGATCGCTCAATAGTTTCTTCATTTGTGGCGGTAAACGGTCGTCCGGCTCCGTCATCGTGCGTAACATTTGTGCGACCATTCCGGAATTTTTCAATCCATTCGTAGACACTCCATTGTGACAAAACACTGCTGCCGTACTATACCAAAAGTCTTCGATGGACTTAGGCCCCTGATACGCCTTCCGACCACAAAAAAACGGGTCACTGAACATTGCTCTTCTTTGGTGCAAATAGACAGCGGATCAGCCGTGACTAACAGCATGGCAGCGACAACGAAACTAACCGAGCAGCTTGAAAATTACAAAGATATAACAATAAATAAACAAAGCACTCATTATCAACGTAAAACGACAGTGCTACCAAAATAAACAAAAATATAACAAAATTGCAGATAATAATTGACTTACCCTCGTAGTTTATTGCGTATTAACGCAGGGGGAAACTTTATGGAAAAATAACGAAAATAGATGGCACTATAAGCATCTTAACGTAAGTAAGGTTAGCTGCAAATGAAAAATAATCATAATACTACGTCTATGGTTTGTAGTCGCACATTCCACCATCCGCACTGCTCAATGTGAATGATTTCACAAGTTGGGCAGTCACTATCCACGACTCCTATCCACAAAGGCAAGATCGTGAAATATTGGATGGAGAAAATCGGTTTTTAATTGTTCCGAGGCCAAAAACCGCATAAGAAGCAAATGACATCAGTTTTATAGTTGTCCTGGGGAGAAAAACCGTATAAAAAACTAAATTGCAGCGGATTTCTAATTGTCATGAGACGGGCCCAAGACATGTTCAGTATGCTGTCCACCGTTTTCTGCCGGAAGCTGAAATCGACAAACAGCATATTCCACAATGGATCGGAGTGTCTCGGGAGTCATGTTCAGAATGCGTTGCGCAATGCGTCCCTTGAATTCACCTACGTTCGTAACTGAAACACTAAGAGTAACATCTTTGAGATAACCCCACAGCCAGAAGTCACACCGATTAAGATCAGGTGATGTTGACAGCCAGGTAATGAAATGATGGCTGATAATTCAAAAATTTCCAAATTGCCCCTACGGCAGCCGCTTTACTGGCTGTGCAATGTGTGGAGGAGGGCTATCTTGCATAAAAATGATCCTACCCATACATCCACACTATTGACCGGTTGGAATGACACTGTTTCGCAAAAGACTCTCGAAGTGTTACCAGTGGCGGTACGGGTAACGGGAGCCGCACGAATCACCTTGTCGAAAAAGTACGGTCCTTCCATAAACGCCGGCTGGAGTGGCCGAGCGGTTCTAGGCGCTACAATCTGGAGCTGCGCGGCCGCTACGGTCGCAGGTTCAAATCATGCATCGGGCATGGATGTGTGTGATGTTCTTAGGTTAGTTAGGTTTGAGTAGTTCTAAGTTCTAGGGGACTGATGACCTCAGAAGTTAAGTCCCATAGTGCTCAGAGCCATTTGAACCTTCGATAAACAATGTCCTGAGTGCTTGATGCTGAAGCCCTTTCGTCCTCATCAGAGTCAGCCACGTCTGCGTGGTCTTGGTCAGCACCGCATGAATTTCACGGTGCATCTGTTCGAAACTTAGACGTATTAACTGCGAACCACCTAGACCACATTTACTCTGGAGCATGTTTCCAGCTGCCACTTCGTTCCCACACTACGAAGCACCTGTAATTTGTACAACAGCAGACATGTGCAAGCAGAGAAACTTGGACATGTGGTCTCTTCTGGCAATGTACCACTCCCATTGCCCAGTAGTTTTGGCATGGGCCGACGTAAGCTAACCGAGTCCTTTCTGGAATCTTCTAGAATCTCACATTCCATTTTATATTGGAAATTATTTTTTTATATTTGGAATTCAAGAGTTATTCCTTCTTTTTAAGCAACCGATTTTCTGATGACTTGTTAAGGAATCAAAGCGATTATGATACCATTTGTGAGATGCGAGACTAAATATACTATTACAGAAATCTTTTTCAAGATGCTTTCAGTTTTCTGCTATCTAACGCAGCGTTTGGTTGAAGTGGAGTCTGTATGGGGCTTGTGCGAAAGTGGACTGATTTTTAAATAACTTGTTTACCACCATATAACTCAACACTGAAACTAAAAACCACTTCAACAGAAATATGTTTCACAGGCAAAAACGCAAGGTGTGTCCTACCTAAGGAACCTACCTAAGGAAATAAGTCACTTACGCATTGAGTGGAAAGAAAATGGCTACAACAACGGAAACATTACGCAAACTAGTTCACTCGAAAGCTGAAGACCCACATCGACGTCATAAAGAAACTTGCGCTTTTTTAACAGAAAAGTCAGAAATAAACAATATTCTAAAAAATATTGATTCTTACTTAAAATAAAAAATACCGCTTGAGCGTGAACAGTACTGGTTGCGGAGCAATCGGGCCAAAACTCGTGGATTTTAACCTCGCGGCTAGAAGTCCGACAAAACTTACATCAGTATACCTCGCCGTGAAACCATGCATTCGTACATGTTAATTTCACAGTCGTTAGCGAGAGAATGTGCTGTCTCCTGTGGTTCCGAGAGCGTGTGACTGCTCTGGACGGTTGGCAACACTGGCCAGCAGGTGCGGTGGCAGGTGGCTGAGCTCCCTCCCTTCAGCCGCGCAGTCGCGCAGCGACCGCGGCGTGGACACACGGGGTGTGCGTAATTAGCGCTGCGATTAACGTGCAGACGGCGGCTAATTTGGCGTGTAATCGAGTCGTGCCGCCAGCCGGCCCGTCCGTCAGGGCGCCACACCCTGCGCCCCCGGTCCCTCTCCCTTTCCCCCACCACAGCTGCCGAGCGTTGCAGCGGCGTCACGCCCGCCCCTCAGCTGCCGCGTCGCTACTAAGAGTGGCCGTAAACGGTGCAACCACCCACCGTAGTCGCTCGTTATCTTTGTCCTGTGGACCGGCGCCTGTTATTCGGGGACGCGGGCATTAAAAGCCTCAGCTGTTGTTTCGGTCATTAACCCTGAAGCAGTCTTCCATTCATGTCAGTTTCCAGCTATCATTTCAACATAATTTCTGCGCCGGACATCCTCGGCGTTGTGCTTTGTGTTCTCATACCTGGGCCTACCGTGCGATTGTTTCCTTCCGCCACCCTCTCAATTACGATGTGTAGCCACCACTCACATCACAATAAGTGTTTCAAAATCTCTTCGCTTGAATTTATTTACAGTACTGGCCATTAAAATTGCTATACGAAGAAGAAATGCAGATGATAAACGGTTATTGATTGGACAAATATATTTTACTAGAACTGACATGTGATGACATTTTCATGCAATTTGAGTTCATAGATCCTGAGAAATCAGTACCCAGAACAACCACCTCTGGCTGTAATAACGGCCTTGATACGCCTTGGCATTGAGTCAAACAGACCTTGGATGGCGTGTACATGTACAGCTGCCCATGCAGCTGCTACACGATACGACAGTTCATCCAGAGTAGTGACTGTCGTATTGTGACGAGCCAGCTGCTCGACCACCATTGACCAGACGTTTTCAATTGGCGAGAGATCTGGAGTATTTGCTGGCCAGGACAGCAGTCGAACATTTTCTGTATCCAGGAAGGCCCGTACAGGACCTGCAACATCCGGTCGTGCATTATCCTGCTGAAATGTAGGGTTTCGCGGGAACGAATGAACGGTAGAGCCACGGGTCGTAACACATCTGAAATGTAACGTCCACTGTTCAAAGTGCCGTCAGTGCGAACAAGACATCACCGAGACGTGTAACCAATGGCACCCTATACCATCACGCTGGGTGATACGCCAGTATGGCGATGACGAATACACGCTTCCAATGTCCGTTCACCGTGATGTCGCCAAACACGGATGCGACCATCATGATGCTGTAAACAGAACCTGGATTCATCCGAAATAATGACGTTTTGCGATTCGTTCACCCCATCGCAGGCGCTCCTGTCTGTGATGCAGCGTCAAGGGTAACCGCAGCCATGGTCACCGAACTATGCTGCTGCAAACGTCGTCGAACTGTTCGTACAGATGGTTGTTGTCTTGCAAACGTCCCCATGTGTTGACTCAGGGACAGAGACGTGGCTGCACGATCCGTTACAGCCATGCGGATGAGATGCCTGTCATCTCGACTGCTAGTGATACGAGGCCGTTGGGATCCAGCACGGCGTTCCGTATTACCTTCCTGAACCCACCGATTCCATATTCTGCTAACAGTCATTGGATCTCGACCAAAGCGAGCAGCAATGTCGCGATACGATAAATCGCAATCGCCATAGGCTACAATCTGACCTTTATCAAAGTCGGAACCGTCATGGTACGCATTTCTCCTCCTTACACGAGGCATCACAACAACGTTTCACCAGGCAACGCCGGTCAACTGCTGTTTGTATACGAGAAATCGGTTGGAAACTTTCCTCATATCAGCACGTTGTAGGTGTCGCCACCGGCACCAACCTTTTGTGAATGCTCTGAAAAGCTAAGCATTTGCGTATCACAGCATCTTCATCCCGTCGGGTAAATTTCGCGTCTGTAGCACGTCATCTTCGTGGTGTAGCATTTTAATGGCCATCAGTGGATTAGTTCACATTTTTGGCTCATTTACTGGTTGCAACACCTCTTCGTTCGTTTGCCGATAAACGTATTAGATCTTCAACAGTCCCCATCTGACTGTTGTCGGCATTTTTCCATTTAGGCTAGACTTGTTCGGAAGTCTTCTCAATTTCACATATTTTTCGGCAGTACCGTTAACCCGAAACACCTCTTAAACGTGGGGAAACAGAAACATGCTGTCTCGTAGACCTCATAATGTCTATTGTCACTTAACTTCACGTTAGCTCACAAAAATTAAATGAATTGCCATCTACTTTATGTCATAAGTAGAGGCAACACAATTCAGGACTTTAGAGACTTCGTTGATTACTGTTGCCAAAATGAACACGAATGATCATGAGTAGTACGTATAGCCATTTAGTACCGATCTTAAAACGACTGTTAATAGTGTTTCACCAGTCACAATATTTGTGAGTATAAATGGAAGATTACAGAAAATGTAAACGAAGGTAATAATTAAATGAACTGAAATATTAATTCGCACAACTTTCGCACAGATGATGCGTATTTTTCTGCTACATTAGAGGTAAGTGGCTGGCCACATTTCGCGCACTTATACGCCGTTTTACTTTTCTTGGACGTAGGGTACTTCGTACACGTATTCCTGTTTTCCATTCCCTCACTTGCTATGTCTCTAAAATGTCACCAAATAAATTGTCCCATATTTCAGAGTTAGTTGGCATTTGCACCAAAATTCGGTTTTTCCTTTTAGTCCAGGCGTACCTTCTTCCCGAACGTTGCGCTTAGCCCCTTCCTTACTCTAATAGACTCTGAACGTTCTCACTTGAGATTACCATTTCCGTCAAAGTACAGTGTTTGCTGCGAATAATTATCTGTGTACAGGTCACAGCAGGCTCTTCTTGCATGGAGCAATTTCTTCACTATTATAGCTCTCTGTTTCAAGCTGACCAACAGCTACCACCACATCAGTAGCGGAATCAGGATCATCAAAAATGTCGTAGTCGTCCTCATTTACGTCTTAACCTACACCACGTACATGCTCTTGTACACAGCCTTCGAAATCTGGATCAATTGCCGACATCGTATTCCTCTTAGAAAAATAGCTCCATGCTATATTTAATAAATGACATAAGTTCATGCATTAATAAAATGCTTTAAAATAATGAAATCCGAAAGTAAAATATGTAATAATTAATAACATGTGGTCTGTTGGACTTACCTAATTAATACAAAAAACGTGAAACATGCCTTCACACAGGCACCCAATTCCGCGCTCACTTATGAGTAATATATTTCATCGCTAGATTTACGAAGTGAAATTGATTGTTGAATGTTGCTTGACACGTGGCAAGTATTGAAACGAAGACATTAGAAAAGAGAGACAGTCTATTTTGAAGTAGTACCATACTCGATGTTTAAAATGAACGAAGTGTCTGAGAGACCGTTGTTTCGGGTTAAGGGTTATGTTGTTATCGACGTTACCTCAAAACTCATGATATTCTTGGGAGAGACAGCAGTAACGAAAATATTCCACCCCGTATGCAACATTTATGAGACAGGCGAAACAACCTCTGATTTCAGTAGAGTCTGGTATGAATTATAGCAGTGTTGCCACTGCTTTTTATCCAGCTCATGTAGTAACATTGTTTCTCCAAATTACGACAGTGTCAAACACTTAGCCTTGTTAATAAGACCTCTTGTGGGAAAATGAGCTCTTCGTATTCGCAACTCTGCGGAGTGTAATGGCAAACTTAAATGACTCACACAGAACAGTACTGATTTATTAGCCGACTTCATGTGTTTCCTTATCATAACCTTCCTTGCGTAATCTTCATCTAAAGCATCCATCGAACGGTAGGACCTGGTCAGGATTTCGCCATCTGTGTAGCATTACGCCTATCGTTAACCATAATCAGAAGAAAAGTTATCATTATGTAGTTTTTAATCAAACACTGCTTTTACTATACTCCACTTGCTTTAAAATCACTACAATAGCGGAGAGGTTCGTATATTGGTACAGCTTTCTGTCTTACTCCTATAACCAACCGTGTAATACAAGTTTAACACTCGCAATACTTCAAGCCAACATTTGAAAATACTATCTTCTAGTCAGTTACTTTAAATTTAAAATTATGAAACAATATTTATTGTTTTTAATGCATTCTTCTATAAGATTTCATATACGTTTCAAATTTTTCATTTAAACTTAGCTAAAAACATTTACGTATCTGTAGTACATGGAACGTTTTCCAATGAATGTCGTATTCAGTATTTCCAGGTTCCGGGCCATACTTACACATCATTATCTCCCGAAAAAGTATTTTGAGAGTAAAAGTCCATACCAATTAACTAAATTTGCATTCTACAAAATTTTTCCTGGTGGTCAGTTGTACGCGTTAATTTAAGAGCGTAGATATTGCCAAAATTGTGTTAAAAGGTATTTTAAGGTATCTGTACCTCTTTAGATAGTATGTTGTTAATATAATGCTAAAACTATTAATAAATTATGTTTTTTTAATTATTTTAGAGTCGTCATGAAGCACCGCCCCTACCCCGACCCCCCTCTCACCGTTAGCGCGCGTTATGGAAAATGGCTTCGTATCTCTACGGTAAATACTTCTTCTTAATCCATTTTTAAATGATGTCATTCCCTTCTTAAGTGCTGCTGTCTTTATCCGGAATTACAAAAATTACTAGGAAAAATTGTGGATTTTCAAATGCGCAAACATGTTCCGAGTTACATCATCATTTATCATTTATAAGAAAAATATTCAATTGAAACTTAAAAGCGTTTCAGTCGAGAGAATGTTGTCAGTACTTTATGAATTAGTCCATCTGTTACATTGCTGGTCAACTACACACCAATACTCAGTAACTGAAATGAAATTTAGCAGAAGCATTATCAAAAATCAGTTACATCTTTACTACATTTTGAAACAGAAGCCATTGGAAAGTAGTACAGGTTTTCCATTCTCAAGACAAGTAAAACTGTCAAGACATTAAGGAAACACAGTTAATTTGCGAGTATCACATGTTACATGGTAGAAGACACTTTGTTTCAAGGACAAGATGATGCACGACCGACGATGTATTGCTTAACAGTGCATACATTAGTATGTATTAACAGTGCATATATTATGTAAATATTGAATTGATATTCCATATCCATGGGGTGTCTGGTAAAACAAACGTGGGAAACGATTCAATGGAAAAACACTCTTCGTTGCAGCAACCAAGATACTTTTTCGTTGGAAATTATGTATCAATAGCACTAATAATATGTAAAATTATATTCATCAAAAAATTATGTACCTGAAGAATTAACATTATATTCCTAACAGATTTAATACATTACGCAGTACATAAATGTGTAGACCGCTAAAGGTTTACAAATGCCGCGCAAAATAAAGTTTGATATGTAACGACCGCAAAAATGTATAAACTGGCGGAAACTGGCTATGGCCATCTTTAGGCTGCATTACTCCACGTGATTCTAAAATCAATCACTGGAGTGAAGCACCTACCAAAAAACATCGTTAAGTTCCTAAGTACACTATCCTCTAGGTACAACACCCTCCACTTCTGAAACTTCATGGCCGATTAAAACTGTGTGTTAGACCCTTACTCGAACCTGAAATACCTGATTTTCAAAGGCAAGTTCTCTTCCGACTCGCATACTGCACCTCACAGCTTCACTTCCCTCAGTACTACGTCCCCCATCTTTGAAATCTCAAGGATCGATTCCCGATAAGTTACACAGTTGTAATCTACTAAGAACTTTCACATCAGCGTACACTACGCTGCGGATTGAAAATTAATTCTGGACAACTGTGCTGTACTACATGTATATGTATATTAAATAAGAAATTAGAATTTGCAATTACTCTTGTGCCTACATTCTTCAAAGATCTTTCTGGTAATTTCGAACTTCTTCCACTCAGAAACATACTGTGAAGAGAAATATAGCGACTAGCTCTAACGATCTTTAATGCTCACACAAACGTAGTATATAAAACATTTGCTCACTTGGAATTAGCGGAACACTTCCTTTGTTGCACAGATTTTACGCTCTTACTTGCCAGTCTCTCAGACTGTTGAGTTTCACGGGAATTAGAAGTCCACCCCCGTCAGCGATTCCATATTTTCCCGAAGGACGACCCGCCGCTGTATAATCCCCGAGTCTGTTTAGTCGTGTGCCACCCGGGGGTAGGACTATGGTCTCGCTGTTTCCGAGTCGCCGGGCGAACTGCCCGCCAGTTCAGCGACCGCCTCCGGCTTTTTATGCGGAGTAATTTGGCGTGAGTCACTCTCGCCGCCACCGCGCAGAGAACGGGCCCGAAGGACGAAGTTACGGCCACAACTTCTGAAACTCTTCCTCCATACTAACGCCGAAAGGATAAAAAAAAAATTACATTTTTTATTTATTTTTCTTGAAGAGGAGCATTCCTTTTGTTGCCAAGAATTCTGTATCGTTGGGTTTCTTTATATTCAATATTCATAGCGTGTGAAAGTGCAGGAGACACAGTCTATTGTACTTCGCTGAATTCCACACCATCGGATTTTTGGCCACTGTACGAGAATTATGCGACCGCTTCAACTTTTCAAAACATATTTTCATCCATAATATGACTCACACAAAAGGTAACGTAAAGTGTTAACAGTGCGTTTATTCCAAGAACTGTTTTTTCCCCTGCATTGCAACACAACTTTCATAACAGACCTCGGAAAAACAGGAACCTAACGTTGAAAATCCTCGAGTACTTCGAACGATGTGTATTCAAGTCTCTAGAAGGCTGAAAGAGTTACAAAATACTAATACCCTAACATGAAGCAAAACACAAAAACATTTGGAACAAAAAAAAAATAATTGCAGTATTTCATTTATTCCCCGATGCATGTGTTTAAAGAAGTTTCCCGTGTTTAGAGATGGAGAGCAAACTGCTTATCTTCTTGAGTAAAACAGAAGTGATTTCTGGAGTTCCCCAAGGTAGTGTTATAGGCCCTTTGCTGATCCTTATCTATATACACGATTCGGGACACAATCTGAGCAGCTGTCGTTCATCGACTAATAGAGTCGTTAGATGATCAAAGAAAATTTAAAAACCATTTAGAAAAATATCTGTGTGGTGCGAAAATTGGCAATTGATGCTAAATAACGAAAATTGTGAGGTCACCCACATGAGTGCTAAAAGGAATCCGTTAAACTTCGGTTACGCGATAAATCAGTCAAATCTTAAGGCCGTAAATTCAACTAAATACCTAAGAATAACTATTACGAACAACATAATTTGGAAGCAATACATAGAAAATGTTGCGGGGTTGGCTAACCAATGACTGCGTTTTATTAGCAGGACACTTTGAGAAACTGTAACAGACCTACTAAGGAGACTGCCTACACTACGCTTGTCAGTCGTCTTTTAGAATACTGCTGCACGGTGTGGGATCCTTAGCAGATAGGATTGACGAGTACACCGAAGAACTTCAAAGAAGGCATCACATTTTGTATTCTCGCGAAATATGAGAGAGAGTGTCACTGAAATGATACAGGATTTGGGGTGGGCATCATTAAAACAAAAGCCTTTTTCGTTGCGGCGGCGTCTTCTCAAGAAATTCCAATCACCAACTTTCTCCTGCGGATGCGAAAATATTTTGTTAACACCGACCTACATAGGGAGAAACAATCACCACGATAAAATAAGGGGAATCAGATCTCGTACGGGAAGATATAGGTGTTCGTTCTTTCTGCGCGATTTTCGAGATTGGAATAATAGAGAATTGTGAAGGTGGTTCGAAGAACCCTCTGCCAGGCACTTAAATGCGATTTGCAGAGTGTCCATGTAGATATAGATCAATAAGACGCCCTGTAAACACTTCACTAGCATATCGTCGTCATACATAAATTTTGCCACACAGACTGTTTAACAAGTAGTAGAGTATACCACAGATAAATTATATGTCTAATAACCTCCCAACAGTAAAAAATATAAGTATATAATTAACATTCAGCGTAACCTTCCAACAGATACACTCCAAAACCTCCCAACAGTAAAATTTCGTAACCTACCAATAATACAATGTGACTAACTTCTCAATAAATTGTCGCTCACTTATAACCTTTCAATAATGACTGTGAATTTAAACTGGTGAATTTTGGACGTCAGCAGCTCTGCGTCATGGCCCTAAAAGATCATTCTGAATAAATTGAAAATTCTTACCTCAATAAGGTCGCCGGATAACGCGTATATATCTGGTCCTACAAGAAATTTTTCTGGCACAGCCCTGTGCAATGCTGGCCGATAGATTTGTCATATATAAAAAGAAACAACTGATTTTTATTTACAATAATCGGGATGACCATGGATTGGCGAAATTAGTAAGTTCTTTAAATTGAGATGAATGATTATCAAAAGTTAATTTTTATAAGAAAGACTACTATTAAGAGCTTTTTTAAAAACATTTACATGGGGCTTGACGTAACAATAGTACACATCCGCGAGGCTGCTTTTACCTTATATTATATCGCTCAGGCTCCGCCATCGCTCTCCACGACCGGCCCAGCCAACACGATACACACGACTTCTAGCTACTACTTTCTCCTACTGGTCCACAGTTCCTACTGCATACAACACTGCTATTTGGTCTGTGATTCTCTTATAGCTTACATATCGCAGGCAGCGCGTGAGCAATCCATCGAAATTACATCTGCTCGAGTGCGCTAGCAACAAATTCCTTAATCATGGGCCTCTTACAATACATCTTGGGTTGTGTTCGTTGTTAACAACGACCGTGTTTCCTAATCAATATGACGACGGTTTAAGTTGTTAGTATAACTAATCTGATCAAAAGTATTCGGACAGCCTAATGTAGTGCTTAACTGAATATGGTACAATGGATGCATAGCTCATCATAAGCTACACATTTCAGCTGTCAGTGTTAAGTCACGCTTGAGGTGGTGCTAAAGCGGTGCTACTGAAAACGAGTGATTTGGGGTAGGAATCACGCTATACCCTATGCCAATCCGATGGAAAGATGTGGGTTTGGTGAATACCTGGACAACGTTACGTGTCATCAAATGCAGTGCCCACCGTGAAGTATGGAAAAGATGGTGTTACATTACGGTGGTCTTTCTCCAGGTTAGCATGTTGTCACCTTACCTCCCTTAATAAAATACTAAATGCGACAAGTTATTAACGTACTTTAGATCATTGTGCACTGTGTACAGTTGAGGACCCGTTCGGACACGATGATTCTGTCACCATGACAATGTACCGTGTCATAAAGTAACATCGGTAAGGGCTGTGGTATAGTGGAGAAGGATATTCCTGAAATGCAGTAATCTGTCCGGAGACCCTCTCGCAATCCAACGTTTGGAATGAGGTACCACCATTAGGCTTCATTGCATGTCTGGCAGTAATTTTTGATTAGGTTTACTTCCTCTAGCCTTTGGTATGTCAATGTCTCGAATGGCAAGACAGCAGCTGCTTCACTTTCTTCGGTGTTATTTTCCCTATGATGACCGACTTCACTGTGTCTAGGAGCCCTTCCTGCCCGATATCTGAGCCTCCTAATTGCCGTATGATAAAAAGTATTCAGTGGCCTCTTTGTTCACTACTTTTCGTCTGGTCCCATCCCTTCGGCCTTGTCATGGCTTGAGTGACTCTGCAAAATGCTTAAGCGTACCACAGTATAGTACACAGGGTGTAATGGGACACGGTAACCTCTTCGCCAGCGTAAAGTGATAGTCAATGCGGGCATCACGTAGACGTAAATCAATAAATGAAAACAGCTGAGTTGGCCCACGGAGGCCGCTCATTTGAACACAATGCAGGTGCTAGTGATCCATGATGTGGATGGTATCATTACCATTGGACGAAGAGATGAATTATTTCGTACCGCATCGACACGCAGCTATCAGTAAAATATATGTGTAAATTATAAGAGCTTTTGCTGTAGCTGGTATATGTCTGAGATACTTGTGGTGTGAAGATACCAGACACTGCTATCCTGACGTAATGCACATATATCGAAGCATACGTTACCAATTTATGTGCCTGAAGAAGAAGCCTTTTTTGCACTGAATTTGATTGTAAATAGCGGTGACCAATGAATACAGCTGGTTCCAGATAAAAATAAAACGGAATAAAAGCTTTTATTCTCCATAATAAGCCAGTTAGTTAACTTCCAGTCTCTTCTGGCAATGTGGAAGCAATCAGATGTAGACACATGTTTAGCTGTATACGTCAGAATACGATATCATGTAATAGTCTTGTCATCTTCGTTAATGAGTTGCACCTGAAAATATTTAGCGTCACGCCACAACTTGGAATTAACAGCTTAGATCTCTGTAACATGTTACAATGGTGAGCCAAAAGAAAACGACCTGCCCAGTGGTGTGGAACAATTTCGAAATGAAATACGACAGCGATTCTGCTTGGCATCGATGTAGAAACTCCTTGGTAGGTTTCTGGCGGTGTGTGGCACCAGATGGCTAAGGACAGGGCATATAAAATCCTGTAAATGACGGGTCGGTTTTTTGTTGGGGCGCAGTTGGCATCCAACGCTGCCTCTGGAGCGTTCTATTGCGTTCAGATCAGGTCAGTTCTGTGGCTAAGACGTCAACTTGATTTCGACATCATACTCCTCACACCACTGTAGCACGATTCTGCCCTTGTGACACGGAAAGCTATCCTGCTGGATGAAGCCGGCACTATTGGTCAAGACATCAAGGATGTGTGGATATTGGTGGTCCGCAATAAGTTTACTTGATTGGAACTGCGACAGGAAGTCGTACATGAATCATGCGACTATATTATATAACTGGAACAGTAATGGAGAGATACTGAATAGGTCACTGGGTAAATATCATCAGCTGGTGAATGAATGACGTTAATATTACATGTTTTGGGATAATCCTCAGATATCAGATACAGCGAGTTTTATAGATGAAACGAAGTTATTTGTTACATAACTGCCAGAGGCCCACAGTCGACCTCTGACACTAGGATGTATCTGATACAAAATGATGGATTATCCCGAAACGCGTAATATAAAAGACATTTATGCACCACCTGATGACATATTACTAAGTGACCTATTCAGCACTTGTGCAGTTGTACAGTGAGCCGTGCGTGGCTGTTGGATGGGGTGTCGTCGGATCGAGAATGGGTGGGTCGACTTCCTCTCTCACCTACGTCATCTTTGGTATTTCAAGTGCTGGCCGAACCCGAAACTTCTGAGCGCCGTTAGCTGCACTGCCTTATCTTATTTTCTGTTGTGTGTATTTGTATGGCTCATAGCCGATGGTTTTGAATTAAAGTTGAATTGTTCTTAGTGCTGTTTTAAGTCATGGGCCTTCAGCCACTTTAAATTAAAAATTTCTTGCTTGTCGAGTGTTAGATTGTTTGGGCCTTCAACCTGATTAATATTTTGTTTAGAGATGAAGCCTTGAGCCTTCTGCCTACTAAAAATTATTTTAGTTGTATTTTAAGTAATGGGCCTTAAGCCGTTTTAAAATTGAGGTTCCTCGCTTGTCAAGTTTTAGACTGTTTGGGGCCTTCAGCCTAATTTAAGATAAGGCTTTGTTGTTTAAATTTATTATACCTTGAGTTCTAAGTCATGAGGCCTTCAGCCGTTTTTAAATTAAGGATCTTTGTCTTTCGAACATCAGACTGTTTGGGGCCTTAAGCCCAATTGAAGATAAGTCCTTCTGCCTTGTGTTTTTTAATTTAATTTTACTTTGAGTCTTAAATCATCGGCTTTCAGCCACCTTTAAATTAAGGTTATTGTTTGTCAAGTGTCAGATTTTGTGACTTCAGCCAAAGTGTAGAACTTACTTAACGTGAGGTTTTCTGCTCTCTAAATATTCTCTTTGGAAACTGACTTTTGAGTTAATGGCCTTTAGCCCTTTTTTTTATTAAAGTGGTTGTGCCCTTGAGGCGTAAGATAGTGTGGCGTATTCAGCCGATAACTAAGTTCAAGAATTTGTACTGTAATGTTTGGTCAAATAAATAAAGTTACATGTGTTCGAGTGTAACTGACAGCCGCTCATTTTGGCCCCATTCCACAGTTCCAACTACCTGTCGTGTCCTGCGGGTTTAGCAGGGTGCACCATGCAGTACTACTCCAATTACACGTTCCAGTCACCTAAATGTCACCAGCGCCTATGTTCAAAACGGTTCAAATGGCTCTGAGCACTATGGGACTTAACTGCTGAGGTCATCAGTTCCCTAGAACTTAGAACCACTTAAACCTAACTGACCTAAGGACATTACACACATCCATGCCCGAAGCAAGATTCGAATCTGCGACCGTAGCGGTCGCGCAGTTCCAGACTGTAGCGCCTAGAACCGCTCGTCCACCCCGGCCGGCGCCTATGTTCAAAGCCAATGCGAAGTAACTACTCACAGCCGGGCAGTACTAGCAGTGAAGGGTGCAAAAAACAAGTCGGGGGGGGGGGGGGCGAAAAACAGTTCAGTTATCGTTTATCGTATTGCGGTAAAGGAGTGATTTATCTGAAGTCCAAAAGACAGGGATTAATGGCTATAGTCCAAGGACGCAAGCGTTCCGGAAACAGTTTGTAGAACGTTGCGTGCCACCGTAGTTAAAGAACTCCATGCATGACAGTATGTCTCTATCCAAAACTCTCTATCCCAAACCGACGCCGAGGCAAATGTGATACACTACGGCCGTAGATGACAGGTGTTAACGACAGGTATTGACATGTGTAGGCCCTACAGACGAATAGGTGTGCAACTACTTCTTTAAATTTCGAGCCTGCAGCCGCGCAAATACTACTTCCTTGACTGTTATTTTGGGACAACGTGTTTGTGACACGCAAAAGGACTGTCAGGATTTTACAGCTATGTTTTTTGACAATTGGTTTTCACTTTGTTTCTTTGAAAGTAGTTAACCTATAAAGTACATTTCTAGTTTCACAGACTATACAGTCATAACAGAGAAATAAAGGAACAATTGCATCACAAGCCTGGAAGTAATAGTGATAAAAGCCCGCCCGGTAAGCCATGCGGTCTAATGCACTCCTTTCCGAGGGGGAAGACGCGCCGGGTCCAGGCATGACTCCGCCCGGGGGATTAGTGTCGAGGTCCGGTGTGCCGGCCAGCCTGTGGATGGTTTTTAAGGCAGTTTTCCATCTGCCTCGGCGAATGCCGGCTGGTTCCCCTGATACCACCTCAGTAACACTATGTCGGCGATTGCTGCACAACCACTGTCTCCGACGTACGCGTACACCATAATCACTGTAATGCGTAAATATTGGGGCTACACTCGTCTGGTGTGAGACGTTTCCGGGGAGGTCCACTGCGGGACGAACCGCCCAATAACCCTGGGATCGGTGTGGGGCGGCGGTGGGGTGAGTGGACTGCTGTAGCCTGTTGTGGGATTGTGAAGCACTGAAGGCTACGGCGGGGAAGATGCCTCTCCGCCGTTTCTAGGTCCCCACTTCTATACAGTACAGTAGTAATAATAATATTTAACAGTAAAATAAATAATAAGATAAATAATGAGTACATGACGTTCAACTAACGAAGCGAAAGCAGACTGCCGAAAGTACATTGCTACAAACTCCGAAAGTCATTTTACATCTCAGGAAAATGTTCTCCCATATAACAGTTCCACGCGTAACACAGCTTTAAAAATATTGTTATCAGTCGGGTTTGAACGCTCTACCGTCTCACCCACGCGAAATCTGCAATGCATGTCTCACAGATATGCCTTTCCTGTGCTCCGTAGCCTGGTGATACCTTTAATTACCGTTTACGCATGTTCTACTGGACGACAGCACACAGAACGAACAAAATCGGTGTTTTGGTTTACACTCTATCGACATACGACCTTTGCTACCGATCTGAGTGTCTGACATCAGGTGGTATGGGTGTCAGTGGCAAACAGTTACACTCCCACACGCGCCACATGTGGTGAAAGCGTTCATGTACTCGATTCTCTTATCGATGTGTGTTCGGCGGTGGTAGCACATTTACGACTTCTTTGCAATTTAACTACACCAATAGCCGGATTTCATGACGTATCCAAATTAAAACCATTGTCTCTATTTATTAATCTCAATGGTTTCCTTGAAAATATAATCCCAAAAGGACGAGGTGTATGTAACGATCTTCACGTCACTGCAGTTCATTGAATGGCCCACATCTACACGATGTTCTGCCACGGCTGACTTGTCTGGCTGTAATAAGCTTGTGTATCTTTGGTGTTCCAGGTACCTCCATGAAAGGTGCATGTTGTCTGACGTACATATGGCGTATCACAATTTCCGCAAGGAATTTTATACATGCCAGCCTTATGAAGCATTAAATCATCGTTCACAGAACCGAAGAAGGCTGTGATCTTCATAGGATGCGTGAATACCACCTTAATATGATGTTTCTCGAGAATACGGCTTATCTTCGTGGTAAAAGTACCCACTTGTGGCAAAACGCTCTTCATCTGAAGGTATTACTTTCTTCTTCCAGATTATGTACCTCCATTCTAATATTACCATTGAATGCTGAGGGAATTTGTTGCTGGGAATATGTCTTCACTTCAAAGGGTCTGGACCCAGCAAGTATTGGAACAAGGCCTGTCCCATTCCATTGCCGGTACCATTCCCAAGTATCGTTATCCATGATGGCGGCCATGGCGTCATAGACACATCCCCCCGCCTACATATGCAGGCTAGGCATGAAATGTTTTCATAACACCGCCACCATTCCAAAGCACCGTTATTCAACAACAACATGGTCGCACCCAGTGTATCAACCACGTGGTGCGTGTCTAGTCCCAATTGCCGTGGCGCGGTGCGAGAGAGAGAGAGAGAGATAGCGTCATCTCTCTATGTCACAACCCCGCGCCTACATACACGCGCTAGGCAGGACCTATATAAATCAGTGCACGGCCCACCTCACTCTCACACTGCTCGTATACTTCGTTCGTCCAGTACTTGTCACGTCTTCGTAATTAAACGTGCAAAAATGAAGCTTTCACGATCCGCCAGTGGCAGCATCAGCAGCAGCAGCAAACGTGCTCATGTGGACTAAGTTCCATTCCCTGGTAAGTACATTTTCAGTATTCTGATATCTGCACCCTTTAACTCTGTGCATGGGTGCTACATATCTTTTATAATGCTCTCTATAAAGATCGCTCCTCCACTTGTTCTGTGTGTGTTCCGGATTACGTCTTATACCCCTTTTGGACCTCTCTCTCTCTATAAAAATTGCTTATCCACGTCTTTTTTACCTCTAACTTGGGCGTCTGAATCTTTTATTTTACGTGTTACATTTGTTTTGTACTGCTCTCTATAAATATTGTTCGTCCACGTGTTGTGTGTTACGTGTTATATCCGTTTTCGATCTCTCTCTCTGTAAAGTTTACTAGGTCTTTTAACGGATTCTATGTTTGTGTGTGTGTGTCTCAGTGTTGTTTCTCTCAATGTTGTGTTTTCTGTGTGTTAAGTCTTATATCCGTTTTGGACATCTCTCTGTAAAGAATGACTTTCCACGTGTTGTATGTGTTATAATTAATTTATAGTGTCCGCTATAAAGATAGAGCTTCCACGTGTTGGGTGTCTGTTATATTTGTTGTGCAGTGCTACTTGTAAATATTTCATTTCTTTCCTTTTTTTCTAAATTTGATGGTCTGCTTATTTCTCTATCACGTAAGTGAATTCACACTTCCCTTTCCATACGCGATGTTATATTCAGTCTTCTCCATCTTTCTAGATTTCTTCCATCAAATCTTGTCTGATCTAGACAAGCAGCTCGAGATGGAGAGGGCTCAAGCGCAGCTCGAATGTAAGTACATTTCTAATACAAACATACTTCTTAAACTTAAATAATTTCATCTAATATATACCCGTTTTCTGATTGTATACATTTAGTCTTCATAATCTTGTCTTTTCTTTGTAGATGCGCCAAATTCAGCATTCAGTTCTACCACCCAAAGCGTTCAAGGAGGCGGCGGTGGCGTTCAAACGGCGCCCGCCACGCAGGACACTCAGTCTTTAGAGGAGGAGGAGGAGGAGGCGGAGATCAACCTGCCTGACTGGTTTGGGGATCTACTTGATTTTGGCAATGAGTTGCTCAAACCATGGAGTCAGACCGGAGAAGGTGAATAATTTTGAACATTAACATTCCTTCAAATAACTACCATTATTTACTCTTATTTTCATTATTTATCGCTCTTTTAAATATAAATCATTAAATTAATTTTTTTTTCTTATTTATCTTACAGGTATACCACACGGCGTAGGCCGTGTTCCTAGAGCGGTGTTTGCGGGGGCGGGACTCGGGCGCACCGAACCCCAAAGACACGCAGCGCCCTGCATAGCCCCTGTAAGGGCTTCGCGGGAGGTGGCTCCAGAAAACGCGCAAGTTCCTCCCCCAGCGCTGCCGCAACCGCTATGGCGTCCTGGCGCAACTCAACCGCTTGGCCGCGAACAACAACAACACAGGGCCCCCGCGCCACCGGCAGGTAGAGGCAGCAGCAGCAGCAGCAGCAGCGCAGCCCGTCCGCCGTCGCCACAGCCTGGCCCTTCAAGCCGGCTGTCACCCCCTCCTCCTCCTCCTCCGGAAGCAGCAGCTCACCGCCGCCGCCCACGCAAGGTATGCGTTCGGAGACGTATACCTCTCCCCGCAAATGATGATCACAATGCCCCATCACCAGCCCGTTCATCTACCGGGTGGACTTCTAGTTGTAGCAATAGTAATAACAGTAATTTTCCTATGGCTAGCGGTAGTTCTCTCCCCCGTCCTATCGATAATGAATTGGATCAGAATAACGGCGTAACGACTCCCTTAGAATACTCAGCAGTTGCTAGAGCGTTTGAGGGGCGAATCTCTTTCACCAGAATTGAGAATCCAGGAGGGAGGTATCGCGATCCTGTAGGTTATTGGAGGCGTGCCTCCCCGTCTTGGAGACCGAGCTCTTAACTCTTAGAAGATCCAGAATTTAACGCCATTAAATGCAGTGCGGTATTATGCTGTGAATTGAGTCACCCCCCTAAACATCAAGGTGACGCGGAGATAACTACTCTGCACTATATATGGGGTGACAATGGCGTTATTTCTCGGAGCACATCGATTGCTGAGTGGTACCGAGAATCCACCTTGAGCGCTATTATGGCCCGATTTTCCGAGATGGAAGTACGTGGGTCCGCTAAAGCGCTCAGCAGTATACCACACCTCGACATCCATATACATGTCTATGATCCGATGAATGGAGGGTCCAGTTATATTAAATTCCCTATAGATATTGAGAAAAAGCATGCGTCCATTAATGTTCAAAATAACTATGATACTGCATGGTCAGTCCTGGCTTGCGGGAGAAATTACAATTACAAACATCATCCCGAGCGTCCCGGCAGTTACAAAGTCAAAGATATTATGAGACAGTGTAACTTTGACGGAATAGAGTTCCCTTTAAGAATCCAGGACATACCTAAGATTGAGATTCAGAATACCGCAAAATCGGTCCACGTTTATGGCCTGGAGAAGAAAAGCAAGTCGGATGAGCAGAAGAAGCATACAGTATTAGGACCCATCCATTTCTCAAAATTTGCAGGTGAGCGAGAGTTGCATGTCAACATGCTGCTCTTCTCCGAACGTGAGAATTATCACTACGTCTCGATCAAAGACATGTCCCGACTCATTTCCTCACAGTTAAGTAAAAATGATCATAAACAACATATTTGTATAAGGTGTTTGAATTATTTTTCATCTCAAGAGTTATTAGCGACACATCTATTAGATTGTGCTTCCAAGGACCCGGTACGTGTTGTTATGCCCACTGAGGAAAATAACTTCATTAAATTTAAAAATGCTCACCACCAGCAGCGTTGTCCTTTTGTTGTGTACGCCGATTTTTAATGCTTGCTGGCTCCTATTACTCATTGTGAAGGGAACCCCTTAGCCTCACACACAACCTTCACACAAAAACACGTACATTACGCGGCGGCGTTCCAAGTTGTATGCGCATATGACTGTAAACTTAATAGCTATCAGTCTTATGTAGGGGTCGATCCGGCGGTTTGGCTTCTCACTGAGCTTGAAAAACTTTCATAGCAAGTTGACAAGCTCGACAGCATCAATATTCCCAAGACCAAATCAAAGGAAAGTGATGAATTGTATGAAAAGGCTGTTAATTGTCATATTTGCGGGCTGGCCTTGGATAGAAAAGCGGAGACTCCTCGTAGAGACCATTGTCATCTTACGGGTAAGTTCCGCGGTGCAGCCCACAAAGCATGCAACTTGAAGTATCAGTTACCTACACACATACCCGTCTTTTTCCATAATCTGAGCGGGTATGACGCTCATTTACTCGTTGAGCACTTGGCTAAGTTCGATATGAAGAATGATCAGGTCAGTGTCCTGCCTGAAAGTGTTGAAAAGTACATTTCTTTTTCAAAACGAATGACGCCGAAAATTACGCTCCGCTTCCTTGACTCTCTACGATATATGTAGACTTCGCTCCAGAAACTGGTTGAGACTTTACCTCAGAATGATATGCATATCACTCGATCTGCATTTCCCGATGAGGAAAAGTTTCAACTTGCGACTAGGAAAGGAGTTTTCCCGTACGAGTATCTTGATAGTATGGCAAAACTCAATGAAACCAGGCTTCCCGACATAACTTCTTTTACCAGTACTCTCACAGGCGATACCATAACTATCACAGATTATTTGCATGCCGTTAATGTCTGGCGGGAATTCAACATCCCCAATTTGGGAGAATATGAAAGGTTATACATGGACACGGACGTTCGTTTGCTTGCAGACGTTTTCGAAAAGTACCGGAGTGTATGTGTGACCACGTACTCTCTGGACCCTGCCTTTTATTACACGGCACCTGGGTTGTCCTGGGACGCTATGTTCAAGAAAACGGACTGCAACATTGAACTTTTGACTGATGCTTCGATGCTTCTATTTTTTGAGCGAGGACTTTGTCAATGTGTTCACAGGCACGCCAAGGCAAATAACCCGCGGATGGGTGTCGAGTACAACGCATCCTTTGATTCTAGTTACATTTTGTACTTAGATGTTAACAATTTATACGGGCATGCTATGAAACAACCGCTGCCGGTTGCCGGGTTCCAATGGGTGCCCGAAGACGAATTGAAGGGATTAGGTGGACAGATAATGGGTCTTGCGGCTGATTCTGATGTAGGGTATGTGCTTGAGGCAGACATCGCGTACCCTAATAATTTGCGTGGAGAGACAAGCGACTTGCCGTTATGTCCAGAGCAACAAATTCCACTAGGAAGCACCATCCCTAAACTGCTGGCCACTGTTGGGGATAAGCAGCGGTATATTATTCATTATCTTAACCTCCAGCAGTGCCTCAGATTAGGAATGGAGCTTGTTAGAGTCAACCGGGCAATCTCCTTCAAGCAATCCCCCTGGTTGAAGGAGTATATTGAACTAAATACCGAAAAGAGGGGGGTCGCGAGTAATGATTTTGAAAAAGACTTTTATAAATTAATGAATAATTCCATTTTCGGGAAAACTATGCAGAATGTACGAAATGAACGCGATATTGTTATTAGAACCGCATGGGAAGGGCGTTATGGCGTGAGAAAATGTATAGCCAGGCCAAATTTTAAGCGTGCCACCATCTTCAATGAAAACTTTGTTGCTGTGGAGATGTCGAAGACTGCAGTAGAGTTTATGAACCCCATCTATTTGAGGATGTGTATACTCGATATCTCCAAATTCTACACGAACCGATTCCACTATGAGTTTGCGGAACCTCATTTCGTAGATCCAAAATTACTTTATATGGATACAGACAGCTTTATCTACTGGATCAAGAACTGTGATCCATATGAAGTAATTAGGTGCAATGGTAAAGAATTCGACACCTCTTCTTATGAGGTCAATAATCCTTATGGTATTGTTCCACAGAACAAGAAGGTTATCGGACTCATGAAAGACGAGTCGAATGGTTTACCAATTTTAGAGTTTGTGGGACTGAGGTCGAAAATGTATACATATCGTACAGTAGACGGGAGCACTCTGAGGCGGGCAAAGGGCGTTAGACGGATCGCGTCTCGTGCGCTTATGGTCGAGGAATATTTGCAGTGCCTGTACGGTCGTAGCGTCGAAGGCGCTAGTCCACACATGGTTCAACAAACTAGCATTCGATCACGAGCTCACGAGGTGTACACTGTGCTACAGTCTAAAGTCGGACTGTCTCCTCATGACGATAAAAGAGTAATTTGTGAGGATGGGGTGGGAACCCTCCCATACTTACACTATTTACTTGAAACGAAAGTAGGGGCGGGGGACTCTGGTTGAGTGATAGAGAGGGAATGAGCGTGTGAATGTTACGAATGTGGGTTATGCGTGGAAATAGTATGGCTCTTTTATCATAGTGTAAATAGTGGATGAGAGTGTTTTGTTGTGTGTATCAGTTTGCGTGCTTCCATGTATGTCTGAGTGTGCGAATGAGCGCGAACTTGTGTTAAGTGTGTGTGCATGTAAATATAATCATTATTTTTTCAAAGAAAATGATAACAAATAAAATTAAAAAACTTATTTAAAAACTTTTTATATCTACATATTGTTGGCCATTATATATATATATTAAAAGGATATAAATTTTGCCAATTAACTTCTGTATGAACAAAAAAAATAATAAAATATTCTCACATAATATATGCTTCACTTCTAGTCATTATAGAGCTTAGATTTTAGTTTGTAAGTTTCACCTACCGCTAGCCATCCAGTCAGAACTGTTTTTAAGTGTATGAGTTCCAGTAATTAAATTCGTTCTATATGTTCACTTGCTTGTTCTAGTGGAAAATGTTTGCAGTCAACCACTTCAAAGAAAAATATATATACGTTCACCTTGTTCTTGTAGTTGAAAATCTTTAAATCGACTTACTTGGGAAAAAATATATATTCAATTTGTTGTTGTTTTGGAAAATGTTTAGAGCCATTGACTTGAAACAAATAGGTTTGCCTTAAATTAAAAGTGTTTTCTTTTTCTGGTGGAACCTCACTAGCGATATTATTTACTTTGTAAGATAGAGTAGCACCTCTGCATTAGATTTAAAATTATATGTGTAATTTATCTGAAGAGAATGCTTATACATATATTTCTTAATTATCTAAAACTGTTTTAAAAAAATTATCTAGAAAGATGCGGACGTTCATATTTTTCGTCAAAAACCAATCTTATATCTGTAAACTCATATTTCTATATAATATGAAAAATGTTAAATTCTGAATTCAATAATATTCTCAGTTATTTCATTCTAAAAAATTGTTATTGTTATTTCATGCCCTAATAATGATTATTCTTTTTATTAAAAATATTATAAATTTATTTATGTGTGTATGTAGAATACGTACATACAGCCACATCGCACAGTATAAAGTTATAAGGTTTCCTGCTTTTAATGACAAGTGCCGAACTTGGGCTAGTTGTCACGAACACACACAGCACTCTGCAGCGCTATCTGTTACTGCCCTACGTCAGCAGCTACTTTCGAGATCGTAATCTGGCGCAGCGCTTTCCACAGCGGCCTCGAGGCCGGCAACTGGCGCAACCCCCTACCAAGCGTCAGCGGCTGCGCGTGGCTGTCGCTTTCGACGGCGGCCGCGAGATCGGCATCTGACGCATCCGCTCCTAAATATGACAGTTGGTTCATTCCACGTCAAAGGCCGGGGTATGTGTCTCTCTCAGGCAGTTCCAGTGGAGTCCCCTTCATATACAATACAAAAGAATAAACTTACAATGCTTGGGACGTTGGGTGTCATAGAAAGAAAAAACACTCAATCTTATAAATTATTATTTATTTCTAATAAAGGTGAAAAGTAATTTTAGATTCTCATATGCAGATACAAAAGCACTTTTTTGGAAAATGTTCTTCAGTCGATGGTTGGATGGACATCCGTACCATTCAAGGTCCTGAATAGATGCAAATTTAAATATTCGACGCATCCAGGAGGTTTTGTCCTTTCCCTTCGCGTAAACGATGGTGTCCTGGTGATCGAATAATTTACGTGCGGTCACCACATCTTTATAGGGTATTCCGGGATCATCCCAGTGAATTCCATGATAAAAATTAGTTAACCATAATGCACTGGTCCGTGTTTTACAACATTTCACTTGCGTGAACGATCTCGGTGATCGAATATTTGCAGAGAAGGTTTCAATTATTCTTGCTTCTTGTGTGTAGGCTACAAAAGCAACTTCTTTAAATACGAACTGTCTTCGCTCTCCATCATGGAATCCTTGAACATCTGCAATGATCTTCACCGGCTGAGATACCATCGTGAAATGATCAATGCACAGTACAGCACATATTCATTTATACAGTTCGTTGCACAACACTTGTGAGCGGACAGTAATTGATTATTCTGTCGTGGAGGACTAAGGCGTATGCAGCGGTGTGTTCTGGGAAATTTGTCGATGATTCAAATTCAATTCGAACGTCTATAGGTCCAGACTTAATTATCTCAATCTGTTTAGAGCAGTTTATTACAATGATCGGTGAAAGCTCTTTGAACTTACGAGGACTCAGTAGATACCCCCGTCCCTCTCCTTCAGCAATTTCATAATAAGAAGGACGAAACCTTGCATACATGTCATACGCGAGGCTGTATACATTTTCATTCCACTGCAGATGTAGATTGTCATATGGGTAGAATTCTGAATTGGCGTTAGTTAACTTGCAGTTATCGAACACGGTGGAATCGTTTGCTGTATTTGCTCTTCTATCAGTCTGAAACGCAAGTATAATGAATCTTGGTGTCTCGATATGACTGGAGGTCTTAATAGCCCATGTTTTTCTGCTCGTGGTCTGTAACACTGGATACTCGAAGATCTCCCATGAGCGGAATGTCAGTGACAGAAATGCATTTTCCATATTAATTTGTTGATTGTGATCCTATTCTCTTCTTGAGTTCCTTGAATGCACGAGTTATTGTCTGTCGCACTCCGCACGAGAATGATTTCCTGTTTAGCGTTCATAATAATCTGTCTCATATCCTCAAAATATCCCATAAGTATTTTTAGAAGTATGCATGCAGTAAATCGCTTGTATTCCTGGGGTGTTCTATCCTCCACCTCGTCTATGAACCATCCAGCATTTTCTAAACTGTGCAGATCTGCTGGTGATGCCGAGACGTATGTTTTAAGGGTCTATGTTAGGCCAACATTGCGTGTACGATCAATCACAGAACCATTCTGTTCATAGCGAATCTCTTGGAAGAGGAATGCTAATGCGTTGCGTGTCAGCTTCGACCCCACTGTATCGGTGCCATCAGTTTTCTTGAATGACCCCTCGAGATATATAAAAACTCTTGCACGGAAGAGTGAGTGCGTCCTGGTGCTGTATGACAATCCTGATTTCATCATTCTTGTTAAACGTGGTTGAAGCGTAAGATTTATGATGGAAGTATTCTTGACGTATAATTCTGTCATCATACTCTACTGGATTGGTTATATTGAGTGATGACGTCATTACGGGGTTTGAGACCAATTGATTTAAGAAATTCGTAGTTCGCAGGTGTTATCAGTTTGCTGTTCAGTAGCGAAGTGGCGCGCTGTGTATTGCGTGCACTTGTTTTATACCGCATACCCATCTTGTTTTAGATGTAATCGTATAATGATTTCCTCACCGCGAAAGTCGACAAGTTTATTATTCTGATCCACAATACGCAGCTCCAAATAGCCCAATGTCTGAGCAGTCACTGGAAGGTATATTGCATTGGCAGGTGTGTCAACAATTTTATACCCCGTTGCAACTGAGGGGAATAATCCGTAAATAGTGTGAATGACAGTATCGTTGATAAAGGAATTCGTAGCAATGTTACACTCGACACGTATTGTGCTGAGTGGGAGTATATCCACAGAGTGATTCGACTTGTAAAATTTAGTTGGATCTTTCTTCAAAATCTGCCCTTTTGTGAATCCAAGCAGGGGCCCTATTGAATGTTTCTGGTTAAAGTCAATCGTTGCATTTAGAGTTCTTATTTCAGATTTAAGTGTATCGATATTTGCACGTAGTTCAATACCTTTCCCAGACTGTTTTAAGAGATCGTTTAAATCGTCAATATCGTATGCACCAGATTCTATTTCAAGAATATCTTTTTCACCATTAATATCGAGATGCAGTTTATTGTTAGTGTTGGTGATATTCGGGATGCTGTTGTACGTCTCCACTCCAATCAATGCAACACTCCATTGACCTGCACTCAAATCAGTTGGTGGGAAGTAATTTGCAACGTAATATAGATGACCGTCCTTTCAACGTCAAAGCGTACGACATTGCATCTGAACGTCAACTAATGAATGAATGTTTAAACATCCTGCTTATATACGTTAGCTCTTGTTCTTATTCTTCTTCTTTGTGAACGTCAAGAGAAAGATGATGCAAAGATGTCCGCAGAGGTATGCATTAAAGTCCTGATACCGTTGATGATTGTATAGTACATGTCTTCTGTGAGTGAAGTATTACTGTAATTCTTCGGGTGGCTGCAGGTCACCAAAGGAGTCGAAATAGTAGACTGTCTTTCATAACGTACGCCACCCAGTGGGTGCCAGGACCTCCGGCAACATCTAAATTCACAATACCGCATTCACCAGTTTTCCACATAGTCTTAGGTAATGTATCCCTCATAAACACACCTCGGAATCTTGGTATCTTGAATTTATGCCTAACAAGCTTAAGAAAGTCTGTATTTGTGAGTGGTCGATCTGGTAGGACCGCTAATGGGCTTTATTTTAATTTATGAATAGACCAAGGCCCTTCCTGTACGGCTTCAAGTATAGGCCTTTTCAAATGGCTGCTACTTCCATCATGCGGTTATTTCTTCTCGCCTCTTCTAACTGGGTTTGCGAGTTTTGCACATTCTTGACTGTTCGAGCGATAGCTGCAGCCCCACCGGAGAGCGAACCTACTGCTGAGAGCGCGGAGAGGGCCGGGATGAGAAAAGGAATAAAACCGCCGGATGTCTTGAGTATTGGTAGAACGTGAGGTGCTTTAACGGATCTTCTTGTTCTTCTCGTTGGTGATTCTTTGTCCTTCATTGCGTTTTTAGCTGCATACATCGCTGTCAGAATACAGTTCTTCAAACAACCCTTCTTGTTCTTCATGTTTAGTGCGCGACGTGCAGCTTTCATAACTCGCTTGAAATTCATCACTCCTAATCCTAACTTGATTTTTCCGCGCAAGATTTTATCAACTGCGAATGCCGCGATGCGTTGACCTATACCAATTTCTTTTCTTTTCCGTATCGCCTTAGCCTTATCAGCTAAAATCCTATCTGCAATGTGACGACTTGATAGATCTTTATTTGCTTCGTATGCAATGTCGTGTTCCATGCACGCTTCGTCAAGCAGATTCACTCCCTTATCGCCTCGCGCCAAGCGTTTCGGAAGCTTTGTCCCAGGTCCGCGGTAGTTATATCCCTGGATGTGTAATGCCACAGGTAGTTTGTCCAGAACACCACCGCCTCCTCTAATGTGCCATCGATCGTGCATGTCAGGCTACTGTGGTGGTTGTGGGCGATGAATGCTCATTATATAGCAAATCCCTGGCATCAATCCAACTCTTTTGTGTAGCAGGAAAACCAAGCCATTTGACTAGGGCCTTATTTCCAAGTCGTCTTATGACTCTCTCCACGAGAAAAAGATCTGGTTGTGAGCTCTTCTGTATCTCCTCAGTGTAGAAGGAGCCTGCAATTTCTTCACCCTTACTGTCTTTCAATAAATAAATTCTAGGATTCGTTCGCTGCACATTTGAAACTGTAAATATCTCAGTTGACCAGTTCGGTAGGTATGATTTCTTAAATGCGGTCTTGTGTTTTGAAATACGCACCAAATCACCTACATTAAATTTTTGTTTGCGTGGATCCAGTATCTTAATGTGAAAGTATACCGTATCCATGAGTGTGTTATCACGAACATCAATTGGCCGCATTTTTATTGTGCTATGTTTGGTTCAATTATATTGAGCAATTATTTGTGGGAGGATATCTGTCCATTTGTATGAGCCGCGAAGGTTAAACCGCATCCACATTCGGCCTTTTATTGTTCTGTTCAAGCGCTCTACGATACTCGCCTTCAGGTGAGTGAATGTCGAGTAGTGATGTATTCCATACCGCTGCAACACCGTCTTGAAGTACCTATTGTAGAAGTCACCACCATGATCGGTTTGGAGATTGTCCGGGCATCGATTGGTTCCTGTCTGTAGCAAACGTTCAAAAGCATTAGCGACATTTGGACCGGTTTTTGTCTTGACTGATACTGCCCATGCAAATTTGGAGTATGTATCAATAACAATTAAATTGTATTTGAAGCCATTATTCTCATGTGAATATTGTCGCATATCTACAAGATCAGCTTGCCACATGTCATCCAACCCTTTAATCATGACATGCCTGCGTAGGTATGTTTTGCGTGCTGGTTTGTGTAGTTCTCTAACTACGTTCTCCACACTTATTCGGTGATACCTCTCTCTCGAAGCTCAGAGATTATGGAGACAACTTCATTCGAATGAGCTGTATTACCTGCAGCAGCCGATGCCATGAGCAGACGTAGTCGATCTATTAGTTCGTCGGGGTCGTCATAATATATATACTGAGGGATTAGGTTGTTCACTGCCTTAAGACCAATGTCAATATCATCTCCGCTGCTGGCACCGTTGTTGCTGCTTTGGTCTTCAAGTATTGGTTTTATAATGGTTTTATACTTCCTGTTGGTTAGGCTTTTGGTGATCTTGTGTACACCAGTCATGTGTAGTATTTGACGGTACGTGTTCTTATCATTAACTGAATAATTTATAGGTTTTTTGGTTGGTCTTAGGAAAATAAGGTTCATTAAGCCTGGTGTTCGGTCTAACTGTCTATCACCTATTTGTATTTTGTCTTCTGTTACAGTTATGGGATGGGCGCCCAACATGTACGGTCTTCCCGGGCTAACGCCGAATGTTCTATCTATCTGACCTGGAGCGTGACTAGTAATGAATTCATCAATGGCAAGACTGTCGTTTTGGCGCGTTTTTGTTTTTGGTGAGAGCTGTCGGAGAGACTCAGTAACGGGCTTAATGGTCTCTCTTAGTGTTTGCTGACGATCAATATCCCCTAACCTCAGCAGCCGTAATTTCTCTCGGACTGCTTTGCGCGCTTGAATGACATTCTGCTTGGTCGTCGACATCTCAGCGTATACTAATCAGACATCTCTGCGACGTGGGGCTTTATATATACATTCATTTTCTTCAGCTTCTTAGTATGATCGTGATCGCCCTTATCGACAACAATCAGGTCTACATCTATTTTTCCCTGAATACCATCGACCTTTTCAGTTAAGTCGGTTACTTTCTTACTGACTTGATTAACTAGCTCATTTAACGCATTGACTATTCTGAGAAGGGTTTGGTAATAGGTCTCAAGTTCCCTGCGCATACCTGCAACTTTATGAGCCGTAGCCTGAATTTTCGCATCCAAGTACAAGCGAATGTTCTGTCTGTGTACACCGATCATCTCAGGTTGAGAGGTGGACATACGCGCGAATTTGTCCATGGTATGGCGTAGACTAATGTGCTAACGACGATTACCTTGTTATATATGCAAAAATTCTTGAAAGTTTCGTCTGTATCTACCATCATTCAATTTTCTTGTTTTATCAATAACGAGAAACCCATACTGTGAATGGTTCCAGCAGTCTGCACATATCTTTAAGAAATCATTGAACGACATATCCGTCCCCACATGTGCTTGGTAAATGTGTCTTAAATTAAGATTGTCTTGCTTGAAGGCTATAATGAGGTTTGCGTTATCCCTAACAAGTTGTTTGGGGATTCTGGAATATGTTTGACTTAGATAAAATACGTCAGCATCCATATGGCGACCGAAAGAGAAATATTTTCGAATTTGGTCTTGGTTTTCTACTGCAACATCGTCAAATATGGATACTGTGTTTGGTTTTGCTTCTTCAGGTGGGGGGATATCACAGCTTTCACTGAATGTTGCGTATGTAACACCATCTACACCTCGAAATATCTCATGCAATAGCTGATACTTGGGTTGAAAGAGTGTTTTTGAGAATAGACAGACATGTTCAAATCGGACACCGTGTACATGAGTTAGCAGAGTCAAGAGGACATTAGTCTTGCCGCAGTTGGATGGGCCTACAATAATTGCTCTTATGTTGTCGGGAAGGAGAATTCCGTTTTTCTTGTTCTTCTTCTTCTGCTCCTCACTTGAATCTTCACATGACCAATCACCAACAACAAAGTCCTTGTGGCGAGGGTGTTTCACCCAGCCAGCCATGATAGTAAATGAGCTAGTACAAACAAGTACTTGACATATATAGATAATATAACTGGGAGGATAATAATAATAATATTTGTGTGTAGCCAGTATAGTTCGATCACTTAACCGATTGAGCTATACTGTCTACACGAAGAAAAAAAGTATGAAGAGTGAGATGATCATAATTTGAGTAGAATTAAAAAAATTATTTGAACAATTTGGTTATAATGGGAGTGGTGGTATGAAATAAAAGAGAAACAGGAGATAAGATTTGATATAAATTATTTATTTAAAAATCATACATTGAATGTACTATTTCTGGAGTATCATCATAATCTGTACGTTTCTTCTTAGGACCTGTACAATATCACCATATAATTCTTTTTGGTTGGCAATAAATTGTGCATGTACCTCACGCAGCCCAATAGGTGACTCTCAGTACTCTGGTTTTTGACACACGCATTTCAATTGGAAGTCTGTAGATTTAATGGTCATATGCGAACGAAGATACTGCTCAAAATCGTCAATATGTATATTATTAACACGTAGAGAGCTTCGAACATCACTATATGCTGCCTCTATGCTAGGGACCCAACGATTCAGTCTCTCGAGAGCAAACCGTATAGAGGAGTCTAGGTTGAACAATTTGATAACTGACGGATGTCTTAGATAGACGCTGTCGACACCTGATCTAACGCATAAGGCGCAGTCATCATACACATAGGTAATAGAAAGTGTAACATCGGCAAGACGAATGTCTGGTGGGGAACGAGTTGTATCATATTGGGTGGCCATTTGTTGATTGATGTAGCGCTCTGCATGGCACATCCCGGCCAAGTCGAACTCGGAAATCAGGACTTTAACACTTTTGGAAATATTTTCAATCTCCATTATACCTTTGATCCCCCAGACATGATGGACGTCTATAGCAGTGTTCACACGTTTGGAACCACTGGGGGTTAAATTATATGTCGTGGTGAATAGCGTAGCCGCACTAGACGTATTCTTTTTATTTACAGTATCTAAACTCGGTGGTTGCACTATCACGGGAGTGTTCGATTGGGAGAGTTATATGTCGGCATCCAGGACTGACCTCCATTTAGTTGATCTTTAACACCACCAGTGGTTGAAGTCGTTGTGTGGTGAGCAGATCGAGCGTCTTCATCACACAAGTTGCTGAGTGGGACGGAGAGCAGCAACTCCTTGTCCTGCTCCAACATGTGAGCTAGGTGGGCTACAGGATCCCACGTGGTCGCTACTGGATCAGGTGAGCCGGCCGCCGCTGGTGTACGTCCGAATGAGATGGTTGACGAAGCTAATGATGATGCAGGTTCGGACGCGTCTGCGGAGCTAAGCATGGTGGCGCTTGAGTCTGTTGAAAAAAGAAGAGGAAGGATTAGATATTAGCGAATAAGTGAAAACATTGATTAATAATAAGGATATTGAACGAGATAGAATAATGTGAAATATTATACTTTTCCGTTTGATCCTGTTCTGAGTGACTGCACTGGAGGTCGACTGGCGCTTCATGATTGTTCTTCTTAGTCTCCCGCTGACTGAGTGACCGAGGTCCTGGAAGCTAACCTATATATCTCCTACAATGACGTCATAGGATAGTTGAATCCTATTGGTAGAAGTCGAACATGTGACTCAATTAAGGGATCGTATTGGTTGCAGCCATTTCCACCAACCCACAACGCCATCAGCTGACGTGATGACAGATCACTCTGGTGGCGGCAATAGGGACTAGAAACGCACCACGTGGTGGATACACTGGGTGCGACCTTGTTGTTGTTGAATAACGGTGCTTTGGAATGGTGGCGGTGTTATGAAAACATTTCATGCCTAGCGTGTATGTGTAGGTGGGGGGATGTGTCTATGACGCCATGGCCGCCATCATGGGTAACGGTACTTTGGAATGGTACCGGCAATGGAATGGGACGGCCTTGTTCCAATACTCCAGCAAGTTTAAAGCCAACGGTATTCTGGAGGTACGTAGATGACTCATCGTGGTATGGCCTGACAGAGGGGATGAATTTTATCGATTTCTATCCACGGCAGTATTAAATTTACTATGGAAATAGAAAAAAAGGCTGCCTCCCTTTTTTAATTGTTTTTGTTCGTCGCAAATTTGATGGCACTTTTGGACATGCTGTATGTCGTAAAGCAATGCATACGTTTCCATAGTCACATGCCAGTAGCTGCTATCACTGTTCACAAACCGAAGGTGTTCTTAAGACCTTAGTGCACAGCGTACGCTATATATCCTACAACGATCAATGGCAAGCAGCGCTCACACATCTCACGCAATTATTAAGCGAATGGATACTCCCAGCAAGAAATTCACAGACCATTCAATGTGAATCCTAAGATGAAAGTATGTGATCCTGAAGAAGAAAGTAATGCTTCCACATTAAGAGCGTTTTTGTCTTTCTGGGTGCTCTTTTCTGGAAGATAAGCCGTATTCTCGAGGAACGCGGTGTTAAGGTGGTCTTCCGGCATTCTACACAGATTGCAACGTCCCTCGGGTCTGTGAAGGGTAGTTTACTGCTTCGTAGGGCGGGTGTGTATCAGACTCCTTGCAAAAATTGTGATAAGTCATAAACATGTCAGACGACACACACCTTTCATGAGAGGTGCTTGGAACACCAGAAATACACGAGCTGACAGCAGCCAAACAAGTCACCCTTTTAAGAAATTTTCTAGATAAGGGTCAATTGATGAACTGCACTGGCGAGAAGATTGCAACATCCGCCTGTTCCTTTCGGGATTCTATTTTTTCAAGAAAGCCATTGACATTTGATTAACTGGTAAGCTAACAAACAGGGATAACTTTTAATTCGGATGAGGCATGGAATTCAGCTCTTTTTGTAGTTAGAGTGGAGACAAGTTGTCAAGGTGCTATCGCTGTTGAACATTCATCGGTAAGCGAATCAAATATGTGCACGGTTTCACCACGGGTGGCAGGTTTGTAAGTAGATCTTCGCCGCTGAGCAGCGTCTATGACCCGCATGCGCAGTACTGCCGCGGTGGAGCATATGAGGCCGCCCTTGGCTAACCGTCAAGCGGCTCATTCTGAGGGTGGCCGGATGATACGCGGCCGAAGTATCAGTTAAAGAAGTAGTATTTGCGCGTCTGCGGGACCGAAATTGAATGGATTATTCATTATCCTGTGAGAAGTTAAAAACGTGCAACTGTTGAGTAAATGACCTTCCAGGCGAATCAAAAGGATACCAACAGCGTCTTCTCAATGCCGTTCAGCGAACGTTGCTGCGCATGGGCCGCCGAAACAGGCGCGTGGTTCATGGACCAATGCTGACTGCTGTTCTCTGGCAACGAGGGCAGCAATTTGCAAGCCAATATTGAAACTAGGCGTGCAGCATCAGGATTAATTTACCATACACATCTGGCCACCAAACGCTCCGGATTTAAACCCAATCGATAACTTCTCGGACCACCTTGACCAGGCTGTTTGCACAGCGGATCTTCAACCGAGAAACCTAACGCAGCTGGCCACACCACTGGAGTCGTTCCACATCCCTGTAGGTACCTTCCAGAACCTCAATGATTCTCTTCCTGCTCGTCTGACAGGATTCCGCGCTGTAAAATGTAGTTATCGGGTTTTTGACAGGTGATCACTTAGTTAAAAACTGTTATGGTGTCTTAGAATATTACCAGATATATTACGGAAACCAAGGTGAATGTGTCTCATAGGATAGCACCACGTATGTCCTCAGCGCAGTGCGTGTTTCGAGCAGCGGTTCACCTCGATGGTGGAGTGTTCGGATACGACCACTGGCCAGGTGTAACAATGAGAGTGACTAATCCAACCGAACGACATTTCCGTTGACTGCTGGCCAAGTCTTCTTGATCGTCTAGACTCTAGCGCCTACTGCAATAAGAATTGATGATGTCGCAGGCTCAGAATGAGACTGCACAGACATCGTCTCTTGTGAGGTGCCGTGTTCAACAATGTGCCCTGAACGGAGTATTCTGAAACACATGTGCTCTGTACTGCGTCGTCAGACCCTCCACAGATGCTCTCAAACGTAGCTGGTGTAAGACGTACGTATTTCTATTGTCTATTGTCAAACCACAATTTATGAAAGATGTCTATATTTCATTAATAGGATTAAGTAGGAATAATTAATATTTGTCATGTTGGAAATAATTTTGTTAGCAGGGAATGTCTGCACCAAAGTATTGTTGGCAAGAGAGACCGCAAATTGATATAATTTTAAAAAGGGTGGGAGAGACAGAGTCGGATACATTTTAAGAAAAGAGCGGGAAAGACCGCGCATTGATACATTTTGTAATGGTAGTAGGGATTGTCTGCACCAGAAAGCATTGTTGCCAGGAGAGACCGCCTTTAGCGTTCGTAGGAAGTCAGTAGTAAGCGAGAAGTGAAGCGAGTCGGTAGCAGATCTGAAGCGAGAGGTTGAGAGGAACGGTATGCCGGCCTGCCACCAGCTATGATTTACAAGAGATTACAAACGGATGTACAGAGACATCAGCTATTTATTATCATAAGAGGAACTAATATTATTGAATTAGTTTTTTGAGAAACTCAAGACTACTGAAGGTATGTTTGCGCAATGCTAGTTGAAAGATTATTGTAAAACTTAAGTTCCATTTGAACGTTTGTAAAAGCATTTCATTCTGAATGTAATTAATTTTTGCCAGCAATATTGCATTACTGATTATAATCCATCCCAAAAACCATCAACGTCAACTTTGCAAATTTTATTGTTCTCAAGCAAAAGTTTAACTATGAATTACGTAACGTCAGTCAAATTAATTAAAGAATAACGTCAGCTTTGCTATTAAAGAATAACGTCAGCTTTGGCTATAAATACTGTCACTTATTATGACAGCCCACCAGCAGCTAATAAAGTAAAACAGAGTAAGTATATTCATGCCGCAGTTCGATGTAGCAGTCAGATGGCGATCCAGTAACAGTAAAAAAGTTAAGGAACAGATTTGGGATATTGCAGGTAACGACTGAGGGCCACGACGACGACACGTTCTATGTTTCGTCTAAATAATCAGAAAATGACTTTTAATAAGCAGCATTTAAATTTGTATATGAAGATTGAGAAAGAGAATTAATTTCAAAGGGAAGATTTCATTTGTTATTATTAAGCAAGAGGTAGAAATCCAAAGGGAAGGTTTCATAGGTTATTGTAAAAGGGAAGGTTGCGTAAAACAAAAGAGATATAGAGGAGACGGGAAGGTTTCACAGGCAAACAGCCGATCAACTTCGCGATTCCGACATACTCTTTACGAGGTACTGGACCATATCTCTCTGCCCTTTGTCAGAGTCGTTTATGTCAGTGCATATCCCCGTTTCGACTCGTATCGTTACTCTAATTTACTCACTTACATACTTTTCTTACTGTGTCAAGTGCTGCAACTCCTCCAGGCGTCATTCAGTGACGAGCTTGGCAATGACCACACGGTTTTGGCCCGTCAGCGTGTATTCCCCACGAACCACTGAAAAGTATGTGGTGAAAATGTCTGAAGCAAAATAAGAGAGTGCTTAAAGGGAATCGATCTCACAGACAAACTTGTAGCCTTCCAAAGTTTCAGGCTCTGATCCAACGGAAGATAATACTTTGCTCACGTGACAGATTGCCTGTAGAACATTTGCATCAGAGTACTGCTGATCCCTGTCAGGCGTTACTAAAGGAGAAAAACACGGCAGGGACATGCAATTAAAGAGTGACTCAATGTTCCATCCTATAACGGAACACAGCGATAGCTTGACATATCGTGCAATGGAATGTCTGTCTGCCATGTATTTTAAACTAGTTTATAGAGCTATATTTTGGAATCAGATGTAAACTATCTACGTTAGGAAACATAACAGATACTTCATATTCAACATATTACGTATGACATTACAGCTTCAGTCAGTTTAGCACTAGCTGAACAACGAAAACATGACGAAAGAATTCCGTAAAGCTGTAACTGAAATGAACTTCTTGTTAATGTATTTCGGGCCGTAAGTTGGCTCTGAATGTGGGTTCGGTTACCGAGAGTTATAAAGCGTGTAAGCTTTTTAGTACGGGCAGGATGAATTTGTAACTGCTTGTATGACGTCATTAGAAGATACCCTGAAAATACTAAAGAAAAGTGATGAGGTGCACACACGCGAGAAATGAGTGACAAATCTGTGCACGTATCAGATGTGAAAGACTACTGGTAATCAAGTCACTGTTACTCTTTATTATACTCTGCTCAACAAAGACAAAATACGAGATTGAGTCAACTGAAAACATTAAATTTGTTATATCAAATCGAAATTTCGCGCCGTTATCCTGTAAGTTGGTAAGTGCGCAACAAACAGCGTCAGAATGGCCTATAGGTGGTAGCATAATGCAGATGCACACATACCGTCACAGTATCAGTACAAAGATGGCCGCCTCACTTGCGACTTGCACCACGGAAGAACACAGTTCTGTTATTCCATTTTTGCTTAGTGAAGGTGTGAAACCTACTGAAATTCATCGACGAATGAAGGTTCAGTACGGTGGTCGATGTTTGTCACATCAGCAAGTCTACGAATGGAGTAGGAAGTTCGCAAATGGTGTGACTTCAGTCGAAGATGCTTCTCGTCCAGGTGAGGGACAACGAGTTGTGACTCCACAGAACAATGCAGCAGTTGAAGCCATAGTGAAGGATAACCACAGTGTGACACTGAATGACATAGGAGCATGTTTACAGATAAGTCATGGGTCCGCACACCACATTGTACATGATGTGCTCCAGTATCACAAAGTGTCTGCAAGATGGGTGCCACGGCAGTTGACATCTGAAATGAGAGAACTACTTGTTGATGCTTGTGAAGAACTTCTTCGGCGCTTTGAACGAGAAGGTGATGACTTCCTTGCAAGAATCATTACTGGGGACGAAACCTGGGTTCACTTCCTCCAAACGGAAACGAAGAGAGCGAGCAAGGAATGGCGCCATTCTTCTACACCAAAACTAAAGACGTTTGGAACAGAACCATCCGCAGGGAAGGTTATGCTCACTCTCTTTTGGGACGAAAGGGCGTCATTTTGGAGCATTACATGCCTAGAGGGACCACTGTCACCAGTGCATTATACACAGATCTCCTAAAAAATCATCTGCGGCATGTAATCAAATCAAAACGACGTGGATTGCAGTCAGCAGGTGTCCTTTTGCAACATGAGAATGCAAGGCCCTACACTGCCCGTACAGCAGTTGCAACAATCACAGACCCGCATTTTGAGTGTCTTCCTCATCCACCATACTCACCAGACATTGCCCCAATTGATTTCCATATGTTTGGACCATTCAAAGACGCAATGGCAGGAAAGAAGTTCCGTTCTGATAAAGAGGTACGCCACGTGGTGCATGAGTAGTTGTGCGAACTACCAAAGATTTTTTTTTCTAAAGGAATTTATGCACTTTGTAAGCGCTGGAGGATTTGCATTGAGCGTGGGGGAGATTATGTTGAAAAGTGATATAGCTTTGTACCACTTCTGCACAATAAATAATATTTAAAAAAGTATTTAAGTTTTCCATTTGACTCACCCTCGCATAAATCGATTAACTGCGAGAGAACTGTATCCATTAACATAAGGACGATCAAATCATACTGTATTATAGTTAACAAAGTTTTAGTATTATGTAGCTTATTCTTTAATTACCAAAAAAGGAACACTGATGGTGATGGAAATTAGTGTCGCAATGTGAGCACGTCACCAGAGGCAAAATTTCCAATTTCAGGCTGTGGAATTTCATCAACCATGCAATACAGCCAGACGCATTAATCCAGTGCTGCCGGCCTTTCTCGCGGTTAAGGATAAATTCGTTCAGGTCCGCGTCTAATTTCCACCGGGACCTTAATTCATTTCGAGAAAACGAGTTTTCTGCCCTGAATGGTTGCTTATTACGACCAGAATACAAGTTCAGGTTGTGTTAGCGTAGCAGGTACGGCGGGATTATTCGTTCTGAAAACGAAATTAAAAGCTCCGGAAACTACAATCTGTTTACAAACTGCCTTTGAGATATTTCTCTTTTAGATATTTGAGAACTTACCCTCAGTTTCGACGACGTTCATACAGCAGTGCTATTTAATGCGTTTGAAAGTAATTGTTAAAATATTGGAATTTAATCTTTGTACACTGAGTTTTATTATTTTCTGTGATTCTGTAGTCGTTATGCACACTTGATGTGAGACATCAGCACTTTCCCTTGTTTGGTAATGTTGCTGTAATTTATCCTTTAATGGCGCTCACTTTCATGTTCTCCTTAAACGTGCTACTCTTGTAACGTTTCCACTATTTCAGCTAATGCTGCTGTCAGAACTACATGCGACCGTTTATAACCTGGCTGTAGAGCGCCCGCAAACACCAAACCAGAAGACATGTGTCTACCAGAAACCTTAATAAAAACACGGCTTTCGTATTTCAAATATTCGTGCACCTGATCTGTACTGACTGTTTTACAAAACCAGCAGTAGATCTATAAAATATGAATTATTTCCCATTTTCTGTATGGTTGTCCACAAAAAATAATTGATTTAGTTAGACAGAACAAAATGTCCGCAATAAATATGAAAACAGTATCAAAATAGCAGTTCCTTAACGGAATAGTAGATTGTACAGTACGCTAAGTACTAATAGATTTGGAGGAAGCGGTTGAACCAGTTTCAACAGAATCGATGCTTACAGACGTTCAATTACAAGGCATAGATTTAAACTACATTAGTGTATTGAAGAATATACATATCAGTTCCACCGTTTCTAGTAGACTTCGCCAGTAAAGTGAGAAATAAATAGTTGAAAGTAGGTTCCACAAGGATAATCTTCATTTCAAAACCAGCTCTCAGCAGCCCTGGAAGAAGAACGAAGGAAACGAAGAAACAATGACCTTAATGGAACACACGACAAACATTTTTAATTTGCTAATGACATCAACGTTAGTCTGTGTAGTATAGGAAACTTAAGAGAGTTCATCGAACAACATACTAGAGCAGGTTTGAATGTAGCCCGGAAAATAAATTATGCCATTCTGGAAACAAATTATAAGTAATATATCGGAGAGTAAAATGTATGAATCAGCCATAAAACCGAAGGAGAAGTTGATAAGCTTTTGTATTTAGTGCAGTTAAAGTCAACGACCACATGGTCAGCACAAGAAATAAAGAAATTGTCTGGGATGTTTTAGTTGAGCAAAGCAGTACTAAAAATTACGCTTTTTGGAGTGGAAAGATTACAATCGGAGCTTATTTCTAGTTTTACTTATCATACCTGAAATTGATGATTTTTTTTGGGGGAAATTGATGCCACGCTGAAGGCCGCTCAGGGAACGATGGAGAGAATTAGTTTCAGAAATATTAGGAAACACAGGAAAATCAATAAATGTACCTAAAGAAAATGAAGATAAATGTGTGTTAAAACTTCAATAAAATAGCTAACTTGAAGCCAGGCGAATGGATGGTAAAGTTTCTCTGTGGTGGGAAAATTCTTGGGGAAAATAGGTTCATGATTTTCAAAAATATAACAGACGCAATATGGATGAGTGTAGTGGAAGACTTACCCATAATATCGTGGAAATGTCAAGTTTAGGCACTAATATTTATTCAGAAGAATGGTTACCGATAATGGCTATAAAATGGTGTTTCAGTTATGCGAAGTATTTCAGGACATATTGGAAAAATTATGCCTAGTTAAAAGTAAATGGTAACCATCATTAACAAATATATCAGCATTTCACAATTTTAATACATGAGGATGAGCCACAAACCAAATAAATAATAATACTGACAAATAAATTTTTTTACTTTATATGATTATTAAACAGACAAAAATTTATATCCAGAATGAGATTTTCACTCTGCAGCGGAGTGTGTGCTGATATGAAACTTCCTGGCAGATTAAAACTGTGTGCCGGACAGAGACTCGAACTCGGGACCTTTGCCTTTCGCGTGAAAGTGCTCCAAAGCACTGATAGAGCACTTGCCCGCGAAAGTCAAACGTCCCGAGTTCGAGTCTTGGTTTGGCACACAGTTTTAATCTGCAAGGAAGTTTCAAAAATTTATATAATTATTATGGTGTGAAACTGGTTGCAATTTCTTTGTATTTTAGGTCTCTCAAGGGGCAACTATTTGTTGATATGTGATCTGAAGACGATTTGATAACAATAATACCGTGCAACGATTTTATGGTGTCCATTAAATAAACGTTGCATTTTAATTGAGTGGAATCACATTTGTATTTTCCATCGCAGTACACAATCATTCTTTACATGTAAGTGTATGGACACAGGGTTTATTTGTTTTGCAGCTTGTTTATTACTCATTCATACAACAGTGTCGAAGTTGATTTCTAGCAACTGTTATTAGAGCTTCAATGTCGAATAACTTAAAGTAAATAGTAATCCATGCAAATGTAATATTATTCGCCTAAACTGCGTATTTGAGATTAAATTAATGAGCTGCTTCTGTGTACTTAATTAGACTTTAAACGCAGTACAGTGCAGTGAAGCACCGTTGTAAAACCACGCAAGTAGCTGAAAGTATTTTCCACGCAATATGCAACAGCCTGAGAGCACATCTGAGAATATTTACGTCTGAGAAAATTTACAGAATGGAGGAATCCATCTCATTAGCTACGCCAGAACACTTTAATTCAAGCCATTAATGTAGGTAGAGAAGTGTTTTGAGGCGCTGTAGGTTTATATGAAATGTGCATAGTAGGGACGCTTTCTGAATTCTTCATTCCAGGCAGTTCCGAGTCGCGAAACTTTTCCGAGCTTAAAATCCAACAGCATCGCTGGCAGTTATTCAAAATTACCTCCCATTAGTGACAATACGACAATCAGCATTTTCTGTCTTATAATTACACGTTCTCGAGTGCTTTTTTTGACAGGTAAGCCAATTTTGTTCAGCCAAACTGCAAAACGCGCAATTTAACGGAAGTGTTATTTTGTTTTGATACCTAGATTTTCATTAACGCAGCTTCAGGTATTAATTAGCGAATACGGACACTGCTTATCAGCAAAGGAAAAAAACGAAAGAAACAATTTCCTGCTAATACACACAGAACGTTATCAAATGCTTAACATTTTCTTCAAAGCTTGATTTCTTCAAACTAGGCTTCAGTGGATTAGATGTGAGGATTTTAGAGGTGTAATGACGTATGAACAGTAATACGAGAGACATAGAAATTTTGCTTGTGTATCGTTTTCCTCAGTTTCCATGAATTATGTGAGCCGAAGATATTCAGAAGCAACCGTATTTTGTATACAGCCACGCTCTCAACAAGTCAGTTTTGGACAAAATAACTTGTGTTATTTAAGTTTTTCTGCAGAAAGCATTTCGCTATCATTTAAATATATGGCCGAAAGAGTCAGCCTACAGGAATTGTGAAACAAACCCTTCCGTCTAGGATCGCGTGCTACAAAGGGCACAGATTCACCACGAGATGGGGAAACTCACAGGCGTCTATTGTCTACTGAGGCCGAAGCGCTGTAGTGTGCGAGTCAGACAGACGAGAACCTACGTCTCAGGGAAACCCAGTAGAAGGCTTTTGTGGCCAAGTATAAGTTTTGTTGTTGTTGTGGTCTTCAGTCCTGAGACTGGTTTGATGCAGCTCTCCATGCTACTCTATCCTGTGCAAGCTTTTTCATCTCCCAGTACCTTCTGCAACCTACATCCTTCTGAATCTGCTTAGTGTATTCATCTCTTGGTCTCCCTCTACGATTTTTACCCTCCACGCTGACCTCCAATACTAAATTGGTGATCCTTTGATGCCTCAGAACATGTCCTACCAACCGATCCCTTCTTCTGGTCAAGTTGTGCCACAAACGTCTCTTCTCCCCAATCCTATTCAATACTTGCTCATTAGTTACGTGATCTACCCATCTAATCTTCAGCATTCTTCTGTAGCACCACATTTCGAAAGCTTCTATTCTCTTCTTGTCCAAACTATTTATCGTCCATGTTTCACTTCCATACATGGCTACACTCCATACAAATACTTTCAGAAATGACTTCCTGACACTTAAATCTATACTCGATGTTAACAAATTTCTCTTCTTCAGAAATGCTTTCCTTGCCATTGCCAGTCTACATTTTATATCCTTTCTACTTCGACCAACATCGGTTATTTTGCTCCCCAAATAGCAAAACTCCTTTACTACTTTAAGTGTCTCATTTCCTAATCTAATTCCCTCAGCATCACCTGACTTAATTAGACTACATTCCATTATCCTTGTTTTGTTTTTGTTGATGTTCATCTTACATCCTCCTTTCAAGACACTGTCCATTTCATTCAACTGCTCTTCCAAGTCCTTTGCTGTCTCTGACAGAATTACAATGTCATCGGCGAACCTCAAAGTTTTTATTTCTTCTCCATGAATTTTAATACCTACTCCGAATTTTTCTTTTGTTTTCTTTACTGCTTGCTCAATATACAGATTGAACAACATCGGGGAGAGGCTACAACCCTGTCTTACTCCCTTCCCAACCACTGCTTCCCTTTCATGTCCCTCGACTCTTATAACTGCCATCTGGTCTCTGTACAAATTGTAAATAGCTTTTCGCTCCCTGTATTTTACCCCTGCCACCTTTAGAATTTGAAAGAGAGTATTCCAGTCAACATTGTCAAAAGCTTTCTCTAAGTCTACAAATGCTAGAAACGTAGGTTTGCCTTTTCTAAATATTTCTTCAAAGATAAGTCGTAAGGTCAGTATAGCCTCACGTGTTCCAGTGTTTCTACGGAATCCAAACTGATCTTCCCCGAGGTTGGCTTCTACTTGTTTTCCCATTCGTCTGTAAAGAATTCGTGTTAGTATTTTGCAGCTGTGACTTATTAAACTGATAGTTCGGTAATTTTCACATCTGTCAACACCTGCTTTCTTTGGGATTGGAATTATTATATTCTTCTTGAAGTCTGAGGGTATTTCGCCTGTTTCATACATCTTGCTCACCAGATGGTAGAGTTTTGTCAGGACTGGCTCTCCCAAGGCCGTCAGTAGTTCCAATGGAATGTTGTCTACTCCGGGGGCCTTGTTTCGATTCAGGTCCTTCAGTGCTCTGTCAATCTCTTCACGCAGCATAAGTAGCAGTGTTAAATATGGCAGACCGAGGTCGGCCATAAAGGGAAACATTTATGAAAACTATTTAATTCTGTAGTAATGCAGGGAATCAAGCCACAGTAATTTTAATCTCCCATTCCCCATAAAACTGCATGGTGATCCCAATAAAACTTAAATATTGATCATATCTGTAATACTTTAGCAGTAAGTGTTAAAGTGAAATTAACAAGTTTTGTAACAAAATCCCGAATGCTAAAATCTGAACGCTTTAGTCGATCTTAACGATCGACACTTCATATAAGAGCGCATCATTAAAATGACAAATTTTGTAAATATCAAACCTGTAATTTCAGTTAAGCATCAGATCTTCATTTTCTCCACAGATAACACATTGAACGATGACAGCGTGACACCTTCTTCACTCATTAGATAATAGAATATTTGTTGTAAGGTTTAGTGCATATTAGTTACTTTTGTACTTTATTTATTTATCAGAAATAACATCGGTGCAAGGCTACTGGCTATGACATTCAAACTTAAGAAGGAAGTTGTTTTGGTTTTATGTAAAAGAATTTAACAGCGGATATTATTCTTACTTTAACTAGAACGTGAAAGTGGTCAAGCTTTGATTATTCAAATATGTTAAAAAGTAAAATAATGCAGAGTAAGCTGTAGCCAGTCAGATGGACGGCTTCAGTAAAGGGAACTGCTCTAGGCAGTTGGGCGAAGATGTTCGACCCGCGGGAAACCCGGTCCGAGACGGGCAGAGGGACATCTGGTCGAGACAAGAAGGGGAGAGTTCGGACGGAGACACCAAAGTGGACAGTACGGATTGAAACGTGAAAGCGGGCAGTCGGTCTTTAGGTAGCTAGGAAGTGAACCGACTTCGAAAATTTCGCGTTGTGTGGTATCTTGGGACTTAGTGTCTCAGCAGTGAGCAGTCACGCGCCTGATGTGAACTCTTAACTATTCACATAGTTAACAGGGTGGAGTGTTGGACTTTTAACTCACGATGAGATTCTGCATCATTGAACTGTGTTAAATGGATATGCCCCTGAGTGTAATAGTAATTCTAAATACGACCGCTTTCGCTATTATTTTGCTTTCTGAATAAACATTATTCTATCCAAATCGCGACTGTGTGGCGTACGTCACTTATGGGTCGTTAATTTTGTTCCCAATATTATTATCACTGTTATTATATGGTATGTCAACTTCGTATTTCGCTAATTTTCCATCAGCCAGACAATTTAAGCAAAGAGTCACATGTGTGTAATTTAGGGCTTGTAATGCGACAAGTGCGGTTCAACCCCTAGACAAGTTTGAGCCAAGACATTTCGACGAAGAGGAAACGCAGGTGAGCACGAACAACTATGGGATGTTAGTTCGCAAGGTCTATTGAAAAGGGAAACTGCAGAATAATTATTATGTAAATCAAAATAATCCTTCTGTCTATTCGTGACGGAGTGAATGACTCAGTTTTATGTGAATATGTTTATATCATATCTAAATCCAGTGTATTATTCAAAACAAGAAGTATCTCTAAGGGGATTCCGGGGTTAGAAATCGGTGACACGTTAACAACGTCAAACAGAGAGTCTGTAAACTGATATCTCATGTTGTTCTGACAGCTTTTTTGTGTAATAGGAATACTCTTGAACTACTGACGGCCTTGGGAGAGCCAGTCCTGACAAAACTCTACCATCTGGTGAGAACGATGTGTGAGACAGGCGGAATACCCTCAGACTTCAAGAAAAATATAATAATTCCAATCACAAAGAAAGGAGGTGTTGACAGCTGCAAAATACTAGCGCGAGTTCTTTACAGACGAATGGAAACACTGATAGAAGTCGACCTCGGTGAAGATCAGTTTGGATTCCGGAGAAATGTTGGAACACGTGAGGCAAAACTGACCTTACGACTTATCTTAGAAAATAGATTAAGGTTAGGCAAATCTACATTTTTAGCATTTGTAGACTTAGAGAAACCTTTTGACAATATTGACTGGAATATTCTCTTTCAAATTCTAAAGGTGGCAGGAGTAAATACAGGGAGCGAAAGGCTATTTACAATTTGTACAGAAACCAGATGGCAGTTATAAGAGTCGAGGGGTATGAAAGGGAAGCAGCGGTTGGGAAGGGATTGAGACAGGGTTGTAGCCTCTCCCCGATGTTATTCAATCTGTATACTGAGCAAGCAGGAAAGGAAACGAAAGAAAAGATCGGAGTAGGTACTAAAATTCATGGAGAAGAAATAAAAACTTTGAGATTCGCCGATGACATTGTAATTCTGTCAGAGACAGCAAAGGACTTGGAAGAGCAGTTCAACGGAATGGACCGTGTCTTGAAAGGAGGGTATAAGATGAACATCAACAAAAGCAAACCGAGGATAATGGAATGTAGTCGAATTAAGTCGGGTGATGCTGAGGGAATTAGATTAGGAAATGAGACACTTAATGAAGTAAAGGAGTTTTGTTATTTGGGGAGCAAAATAACTGATGATGGTCGAAGTAGAGAGGATATAAAATGTAGACTGGCAATGGCAAGGAAAGCGTTTCTGAAGAAGAGGAATTTGTTAACATCGACTATAGATTTAAGTGTCAGGAAGTCGTTTCTGAAAGTATTTGTATGGAGTGTAGCCATGTATGGAAGTGAAACGTGTACGATAAATAGTTTGGACAAGAAGAAAATAGAAGCTTTCGAAATGTGGTGGTACAGAAGAATGCTGAAGATGAGATGGGTAGATCACATAACTAATGATGAGGTATTGAACAGAATTGGGGAGAAGAGAAGTTTGTGGCACAACTTGACAAGAAGAAGGGACCGGTTGGTAGGACATGTTCTGAGGCATCAAGGGATCACTAATTTAGCATTGGAGGGCATCGTGGAGGGTAAAAATCGTAGAGGGAGACCAAGAGATGAATACACTAAGCAGATTCAGAAGGATGTAGGTTGCAGTAAGTACTGGGAGATGAAGAAGCTTGCACAGGGTAGAGTAGCATGGAGAGCTGCATCAAACCAGCCTCCGGAGTGAAGACGACAATAACAACAACAACAAGGAATACTCTTTGTGAGGACGGTTGCAGCAGAATGAAGGACACATATGCTTCTGGGCAAGGTATCACTGCCACACGACAGTGCCAAGCGTAGCTACTCTGGCGGCATGAAAGAGTTGGCTGTGGACAGAAGTGGGCCTCCGTTGTGTTTTGTGATGAGAGTAGGTTCTATCTGTATGCGAGTGATGGATGTACAAGTGTATGGCGTAGATCTGGTGGGCTTCCTATTTCAAATGCATTCGCTTGCTCCACAACAAGTCCCGTTCCAGTCTTTCTGATTGGATGGGAGGGGGGGGGGGGGGGGGTAGCGCATCAGGTGGAACTCGCAATCAGATCTGTTGTTGCTGTAAAGTAAAGTAACCGGTGCTTGCTGCACTGCACAGTCGACAACCCCCGTGCTACTGCCATTTCTTCGACAGGAAGGTGATGTGCTTTTTCAGCAGGACAAAATATCTTCGCTTACGGCAGCTGCGACGGTACGTGTTCTTCTTTGTGTAAGACCACTGCCATGGGTAGCAAGATCACCAGCCCCCTGCCAACTGAATATGTATGAGACATGGTGAAGTCGGAATTTATTCGTTCTCCAGGGCATGTAAGAACCACTGCCGAATCGCAAGAACTGATGCCACAAGCTTGGGACAAACTATCATAGGGTGCCTTTCGACGCCTTTACGATCGTTTGCATGTAGGAATACGAGCTTGGTTTGCCAACAGAGGACGACACACTGAGTGATGATGCTGGAACGGTACCTTCAGTACGCTCCATTTAGGCCCCTCGTGCTGGTAATATTAGATATTTTTATACTGATGGCCGGAGTTTGTGGTAGTATTAGAAGAAGCTACGCGAAATTAGTCGCTCACACAAGGGACATTTGGATCTGGAAATGCATTTATACTATATTTTATTTTGCTAATTACTGTCTCATAGTCCTCTATTTACCTTTCCATGGAAATGAATAAATAAAAGTGTGCATTGATTAACAGTTCCTTTGGTTCTTGGTAGATATTCTATAATATTTATTATTTATTACACCAACCGGTTTTTGGCCCATACACCAACATCAGGATATGAACTTTTTCATCTATGCAAATGGAGATACTCTGTACATACATTAGTTTAAAATCTTTGATCCAACAAAACTTCGTTGCTCCACATAATTACCTTTGACCTGATGACGACGTAAGAGCCGGAAACCGGTTCTTTCAAAAAATAATAAAGATTGTAGAACATTACTCCAGTTTCGTGTGTGCTTCATAAAAGAGTGAATGTTTGCGTTGTAGAAAAGATAGAACTAACCAGAGATGGCTAGAGAATGATGCTTTGTGAAAAGAAATCTGGGGGCGAGATGTCAAAGATGTTTGCAAAGTTTTGCAAAATGTATCGATGGTTTTGTGGGTATCAGGTAGACCCCCCCCCCAGTCACCACCCCCACGCTCCCAAGTGGTTCAAATTGGAAGAGGATGGCCCCGAGGCGAGCCATTTTAGGCGCTGTGTACTTGAAGGTCCAAGAGTGTTGATTCCTCCACATCCAGTGTACTGGTATTGTAAGATAAGAAAACAAGGTGAAAAGTGAGCTTTATTACCTTGAATCACCATCAAAACGTGTTAGTTAACGCCAAAAAAGATAGGGAAATGTTCTAAGACGTGTTTTCGACCATTTAGAAGTATCTGATGTAAAAGTTATGGGATGGTATGTAGACTGGCTTGAGACAATTTATCGGTATCTTTTTTCGAATATAGTATCATTTTCAGTGGTCAATAATCATTGGTGAGTGTTCTTTATTAATGTTCAGGTTTCGCAAGATATTTCAGCCATCCGGTGGGTTGGCGCTAATGCAGCTCTTCGAGATTTCTGGCGGTGGAGGCGACTGATTGGAAATCATCATGTGGTTACAAGAAGACGACAAAAAGTACTGATTATACTTCGAGGTTGTGAAGTATGTAACTATCATCTACTATGACGACTTAATAGAGCTGTCAGGGATTTGAAGAACTGCGCGATTGCCATAAGCTGTACAAATATATAGTTTTTTTCCACCAATTTCGGTCATAGTGACCCTCTTCTAGGAAGGAAAAAAGTTGTTCATTAGATGAATATGTCGGTCGACATCCCACTGGATGAATTGAAAACTATCGGAGTCTCAAAATATTTACAGAAACACATATAACAGGCAAAGATCCCGATACCAGCACGCAACTGACTTCATTGTGATTAAACAGAACGATCATTAAGGTAGTAACATGGGTATTGACTGTGTTCCCCACTAATTCTTCGTTGGTGTGGTCAAGTAACGTAACATTATTAGTACGATGGAAAATGAAGGGAAGCATTTATGTTCGAAATATAGGTAAGAACATTAATAATAAACCTGGGCATGTCAATTACAAGAGCTATTAATTTTTCTGTAACAGCATTATTTTTAAACTTCTGCAAACTTTTGTATATTTCAGTCATGAGGCTCACACTGTTAAAAATAAGAGAAATAATAAGTGCTCTTGATCGTATATTGTCCTAATGTTAGGTATGATGTGTAGTTCGCTTGCATGTGATATTCAGTGTCTTCTTCATTAGTGAAACACCTTTCACACGTTGGAACAATATGCTTCAAGCACGACATTTTCTGCATCTACTGCACATATGTTTAGTTTTCCTGTCTTTGGACCTCTGACATACCATGCGCCTGCTTTTGGATGATGTTTTCGAAAACAGAAAATTGAAATTGAAATTTGAAAAATTTGGTGAAAAATTGTAAATGAAAATTCCTTACCGCATGAAAATTACATACGTCACAACTTTTCTGAGAAGTAATTGTTAAAAACTACATACTTAAAAACTCAAATAATGTCATTTAATGTCTCCCACATTACTGAGACACCTTTCAAAAGTTGAAAAAATAAGTTCCAAGCAAAACATTTAGTGCATCTACTGCACAGATGTTCAGTTTTCGTTTCCCTGGATCTAAGACATACCATGCATCTGTTTTTTGATGGTATTTTATCAGGGACACATTTATTGGAAAACAGAAAATTAAAATATGAGTTTGAAAAATTTGGGAAAAAAATTTAAATCAAAATTTCTTACTTAACAACTTTTCTGAGGAGTAAGCGTTGAAAATTACTTATTTAACAAGTGAGTTGTAAATAACCATTTAATATTGCAATTTCAACTTACCATGTAGGTGAAATCAGAGACTTACCACTGCAGTGGGGTTTGATAAAACCCCGCAACGAAAAAGCCTGAGCGCCATCTGATTACAACGTTGAGAATCACACAGACTGCGGTGTATGAAACCCCAGAGCAGTAAATAAGGGTTAAGAACGAGTAACACCAACAGGTTCATCATGAAATATCTGTTTACGCCAAAATTACATTTAGCTTACGTTGTAGATGAACATACGAGTTTAGACGTTAAGAACCTTCTGGTGAAGAACCCCATAACGCTACTAACTGTTCTTTAGCATTACTAAAAGGAAGTATCTGTCGTTTATACCTTAACCCTGTGGCGCATAGTGTCCACAACAGTGGATAGCTGTTAATGGTCGTTTCTTTGGAATTTTCAATCAGTCCTGAGGCTGCAAATGCACACAGTTCACTGCAGTGGGCACTCCCTACTGGTGCTGTGACCTGCATGAATTTTCAGCCTCATCAGTGATTGAAAACGCCAGAGAACTGACCATTAAAAGCTGTCCACTGCAATGGAATTCATGCACCACAGGGTTATTCAAGCATTAACTTGTATTTTCAAATAGCCCACCCACTTTGTAGATTTTCTGAATCGTAGCGAATGGTGTGTTAAGAGGAGCCGGAACGATGAAAATGACAAAATTAACGTTTTTTGTTTTTTTCATTATAAAATTATTTGGAGCTTTGTGAATGAAACAAATCAAATTTCACCCTTCTAAGTGAATTCTAAGTGTGTTTTTTATCTCTGCAAAGTTGACGCACCACGTAAACGGTTGTAGCGACATGGTGAAACGAATGAACAATGCAATGAAGGAAACATTATCAAATGTGATGTGCTGAAACGTTTAGGTTTCCAACCAAGACACAACACCATTTTCACAATGCGCCTAATTGATAAAAGAAAGACTAAGATATGTATGAAGAAGAGACAAAAGCCTACAGCATGCAGCAAAATGGAAGAAAATACCAGTGAAAGGGAATCTAACACTGGAAAAGGAAGAGAATGCTGATAATCCATCATATGGGACAGTAATGTATTGAAAAACTTCGGAAGCCATTTCCCATAACTTCAAAATTTTCATCTTTGAGGAATATGTTCTCGAAAACTGCTAACAGTATGACAATGAAATTTATACAAAATATTGTTTACTTCTTTTCCTTCGGTTTTATAACAAATTGCAAAAAAAATTTGCATAAATCAAGAGATATAGAAGAAAAAGTGAAAAATTTTAGACAAAAAAATAAGCATCTGTTTGAAAAAATTGTAAAACAAAATCAAATAAATATTTCTTAACATGGCATTATAACTTCGTAGAGAAATATTCACTGAACATGTAGTCCACCTTTCAGAGCAATATGTTCAATAGTTTTAGAAACAATGTTCCTACTATTTGATAAAATTAACATGGAGGAGATGGACCGTTCAGGCTCCCCTTAAGAATTTGTCAATCATACACATTGCCTGTCGAGGTCTGCACCAGGTAAGACATCATTTGGATGGTATTTCACTACCAAGAAGCAAAACAATTACAATTATGTTGCAATTGATTCCATTATAAGTAGTTAAGAAGCCTTTTACATTCATAAAATGCCTTCCTGGTTCATTTTAGCGTAACTCGATATGTCCATTACGACAATGTACTCAAAGAAGCTAGACGATCGACACGGTTAAGGGAATAAAAGAGGAAGGAGGAATCTCACGGCATGTCACGGTTCCAGCAGCGCTGCAGCTCAAGATCCTCTTCCGCCGCTGCGAGTGGGAGGATCCCCAGGGACCGATGCATCAGCCGCCAGTCGCATCGCGTCACTTTCCGGGCCGCCGCCGATTCTAATCTCGGCACGCAAAAAACCCCGACAGGGTCCCCTGCTGGTGGCCGTGGCCGGGCACTCGACAAGAAATCAGCCGCAGGGAGCCAACAGGGAGGGTAGCACTTTTTTTCTTGCGCCAGGCGGCGAATCAGTGCGAGGGAATCAACGTGACGACTGGACCGCAAGGAGAGTGACTACGGAGCCTGAAAGGCAAAGCTGGTGATGAATGTCAGAATGCTCTCGAAGTGAGGCATTGTCCTGCGACGATGCTGCAAGCTGACATGTAATTAATTGATCTTACTGTTTCCATCGTGCATAAGTTCGTGGTGCATTTCCATAAGCTCAATAAAAACAAGAGATACACGTAACTTTAGTCATCAATAATACAGGGTTATTACAAATGATTGAAGCGATTTCACAGCTCTACAATAACTTTATTATTTGAGATATTTTCACAATACTTTGCACACACATACAAAAACTCAAAACTTTTTTTAGGCATTCAAAAATGTTCGATATGTGCCCCTTTAGTGATTCGGCAACATCAAGCCGATAATCAAGTTCCTCCCAAACTCAGCGCAGCATGTCCCGATCAATGAGTTCGAAAGCATCGTTGATGCGAGCTCGCACTTCTGGCACGTTTCTTGGCAGAGGAGGTTTAAACACTGAATCTTTCACATAACCCCACAAAAAGAAATAGCATGGGGTTAAGTCGGGAGAGCGTGGAGGCCATGACATGAATTGCTGATCATGATCTCCATCACGACCGATCCATCGTTTTTCCAATCTCCTGTTTAAGAAATGCCGAACATCATGATGGAAGTGCGGTGGAGCACCATCCTGTTGAAAGATGAAGTCGGCGCTGTCGGTCTCCAGTTGTGGCATGAGCCAATTTTCCAGCATGTCCAGATACACGTGTCCTGTAACGTTTTTTCGCAGAAGAAAAAGGGGCCGTAAACTTTAAACCGTGGGCACAAAACACGTTAACTTTTGGTGAATTGCGAATTTGCTGCACGAATGCGTGAGGATTCTCTACCGCCCAGATTCTCACATTGTGTCTGTTCACTTCACCATTAAGAACAAATGTTGCTTCATCACTGAAAACAAGTTTCGCACTGAACGCATCCTCTTCCATGAACTGTTGCAACCGCGCCGAAAATTCGAAGCGTTTGACCTTGTCATCGGGTGTCAGGGCTTGTAGCAATTGTAAACGGTAAGGCTTCTGCTTGAGCCTTTTCCGTAAGATTTTCCAAACCGTCGGCTGTGGTACGTTTAGCTCCCTGCTTGCTTTATTCGTCGACTTCCGCGGGCTACGCGTGAAGCTTGCCCGCATGCGTTCAACCGTTTCTTCGCTCACTGCAGGCCGACCCGTTCATTTCCCCTTACAGAGGCATCCAGAAGTTTTAAACTGCGCATACCATCGCCGAATGGAGTTAGCAGTTGATGGATCTTTGTTGAACTTCGTCCTGAAGTGTCGTTGCACTGTTATGACTGACTGATGTGAGTGCATTTCAAGCACGACATACGCTTTCTCGGCTCCTGTCGCCATTTTGTCTCACTGCGCTCTCGAGCGCTCTGACGGCAGAAACCTGAAGTGTGGCTTCAGCCGAACAAAACTTCATGAGTTTTTCTACGTATCTGTAGTGTGTCGTGACCATATGTCAATGAATGGAGCTGCGGTGAATTTGTGAAATCGCTTCAATCATTTGTAATAGCCCTGTATATTTTCCTTAACTATTTACAACAGTCCGACAACGCAGTAGCAACTTTCGATTACGCTACTCTTGAAATCAGTTGGTTTTCAGGCTAAAAACTCGTCGAGCCACGTTCCGAAACGGAAGTTCCTTGACGGGTGTTCAGTAGACAGGGGAAAAGGTGTTAATCAGAGAGCGCAACATTAGGTCAATAAGATGGGTGTGGAATGACTTCCCAACTCAACTCCTGTATAGTTTTTCTTGTCAGTGTATTAGAATGCGGTTGGGCGTTATCGTGGAGTAACGTTACTTCACGCAGTCTTACCAGCCGTTGTTCTTGAATTTCCTCTCCAAGACATCTTAGTTGTTGACAATAAATGTCAGCAGCGATGGTTACGCCTCGGGAACACAATTCGTAGTACACCACACCGTCGCAGTTGCACCAGATGCATAACATTATCGTTCGTGAATGAAGGTATAGTTGTTGCCTTGTTTGGACTCAACCATTCCTTTCTTTTCCTTATGTTACCATAAAAAACCGTTTGTCGTCACCAGTTACGATAGAGAATAGAATAGTCGGTGTTGTTCACGACCTAATTGATGACGAGCAAGCGGAGGTGCACTTATGACCACCCGGGGATGTTTGTGATTTTGGCTTAGAGCATGCGGTACCCATACACTCGAGTTTCAAATCTTCCCAATTACATGCAAATGTCACACAGTGGTGTAATGGTAGTAGTTTATCACGTCTGCCAGTTCTCGAGTACACTGAATCATAATGGATTAATGCCTTTAACAGAGCTTCATCAAACACTGAAGGTCTTCCTGAACGTGGAGAGTCATTGATGTCAAAATGATTCTCCTTAAAACGGGAAAACCATTCTCTTGACGTTCTCTGTCCAATGGCATTATCGCCATAAACGGCCCAGATGTCTGAGGCTTTCTCCGCTGCTGCCACCCCTCTACTTAAATCAAACGTAAGAATACTCGGAAATGTTCCGATTTCTCACTTGGCACTCTATTTCCCTAGCGTCCACAGCTCCACTCACTGTCTCCAAATGACAAAGTAACTGCTTGCTGATTGAGGAATAGTGTTTTTCCAGTGCTTTCAACTTCTTTAGTGTGGCCGGCCAACCCCATTTGGTGCTAAAGTCACTCTGACCTGCCACCATGTTAGTACACTTTACGTTAACGGCCGGCGGACCTTTGGCAATATACAGCCGCACCTCCATTTATTTCAACGAGGTATTAATATGTTACTTTATCTATGTAGTCTTTTGTGTTTTACAGAGTAGCGTGTCAGGTTTAATCGGCAATATCTTCGTAATATGTTCATTTTCGCGATTCCTTGCTAAGGGGAGGTTTACTATCTTTTGGTTCAAAAAAATCGATTTTTAATTGCATTTTTGGATCCGTAAAAGTGTTTAGAAACGATGTTACCGAATACAGAAAGAAAATATTTGTTATTCGTGATTGAACAAGAAAATGCACCTGCCTGAAATCGGCCTTTTTCACGCACCACGTTTTTTTGTCGGAGGACGAGTTATTGTACCGGTGCCTGGGAAGAAACACACAAAATTCAAATAAAAGTTTTAAAGCCTGTGTTTGGAAGTTAGCTCCCAAGCATTTGCATTCTGGTGCGAAGACTGTGGTGACTGTGACTTTCGTGGCAGTGAGCAGCTTCAACGAAGGGTATTCAGCAATTCTGAAGACCATAAGAACGATGGACGTTACCCTGGGACTCTATTCGGCGCCGTTCGCCAAGCATTCGGCCGAAAACAGCTGTCAACGGCCGTACGAGCGGCTCTGGAGCAGCGCAGGATGGCCCAGATAATGCAGAACGCCCTCTATGAGGAAGAGGAAGGACTAGTTTATGGACCAGGAACAGCAGACTGAACGTAAATGCATAATGTTGCATTTATATGCAGTCAAAACTTCAAAGGCGTTTTTCTCGAAATGACGTTTTTTTTTTTTTTTCTTATCGCGCGGTATGGTAACTTCAAATATACTGAACCGATTGGCATGATTCTTTGTTTCCGACGAAGCTAACTAAATTGTCTGGGAGTTGTACCACTTATATTCCGATCCATCAACTATAAATATAGCCAAAAAATTGATGAAAAAAATTTTGTTTCAAATGGCCGCCATTTTGTTTCATATGGTCCAAATAACTTAAGCGAAGTACAACTCCTAAAGAATCTTATATACTTATATATAACGTCAACTCAATTTTGATTTCAGACGAGATGGCTGACCTGTGACATACCGTGCTTGAAGGTCTACATCGAAATTTTGTGTCCTTCCGATGGCACTTCCGCCTTTGCTCTTTGATATTTCCGGCCGAAAAATTCCAGTTTGTAGAGTAAATGTCAATAAACCTTTTGACCAAATTTGACATTGATATCTACAACACATTACGAGAAAAAAATTCTCTAAGAACTTGTTTTTTTCGGGCCAACGATAGTAAACCTCCCCTTAAAGAGAGGAGAACAGCTGTTGTCCCTGCGTCCTGTTTTGGAAACGAAGTGCTGAAGATTATAACTCTGTCCGAAACATCTGAAACTTGACAGTTAATCCAGAATGATTGGCACACATTGATTTAATTATTACTTGCTTATATTTTCCAATTATTTCAATCTCAGTCCTCGAGATACAATATGACACTGACTACGATTAATATTCATTTCCGAGTGAATGGTGAAATTCTCACTAACGTTGCGTCTGGAGTGGTAAAGCAATATGTTTACGGCCAACCCAGTAAGAAATTGAGTATTACCTAAGGAGGTCCTGTAACACAAGGTCACAGTTGTTCAAATGCCTCCTAGTACTACGGGACTTAACATCTGACGTCATCAGCTACCTGGACTTACAACTATTTAAACCTAACTAACCTAAGGACATCACACACGTCCATGCCCGAGGCAGGATTCGAACCTGCGACAGTAGCAGCAGCGCAGTTCCGGACAGAAGCGCCACACCGACCGGCAGATCACAGTGCCCACATATAAATTTTATCCAGCTTTATTAACTATGTACGTCTAAACGAAGTGTATAAATATGTTGCGTATATTATTGTGATGTATACATGATTTAATAAATTCGTGAATCCAGAATAACCAACGAAAGAGAATCTAAAGAACTGTAGTAGACGCACAGGCCATCTTGGAGAATGTCGTTACGTAAACAAGAGGGGTCATTATTATTGTCGTACTGGCTCCTGGGGGCAGGAGCGCGTCGTGGTCGGGCAGTGTCCTCCGTCAGGTGGTAACGAGAGTCGGTTTGTAACGAGCGACCGGGTCCTACGGAAGGAGGAATTCTGCTGCGAGAGGACCCAAGACCTGGTTCACTGGAAAACACAATGTCCGGTAAGGCCAGGCATAATGCGGAGAAGTAATAGGGCACAGAGCAAGGCATCAGTGTTAACCAGTGTTTGAGAAGATCGCTGGAGGCCCAAAGTTAAGTGTGGTAAAGAGCCTGTGGCCGTACATTGTCGTAATATCATGGTCCTAGCCGCACCGACACCACCGCTATGAAGACCCGACCAGTTCATCATTTAGATTTGTAAAAGGCATGCCAGTATTACCTGCGAATCGTCCAATCAAAGATATTTTAGCAACTTACGTGTGTTAAGGTGTGTAATCCTCAGTAACAACTACCTAACAGGATCCTCTCCGCAGCCGTAATTAACGGAGTGTGTCATTATTGAACTGAAGGTAAATGATAAAAAGACTGAAGTGTATCGAATTGATTAATAGTTTAAATGAAAGTGAACAAAAAGTTTAACTTTTTCAGGAACTGCTGATTAAGTCCTCATTATTGACAAATAATTTGACAAAGCAGTACGCATATAGTTAACTATATTTCATGTTCATACAATTTTGTGTGATAAGTAATTTACGTAAAGAAAGCTAGGTTCTTTAGACTTGCTAATTAATTGCTGGTTATTGACAAATAATTTGACAAAGAAGTATATTTAACAATACTTCACGTCTAGACAATTTTGTATGAGAAGGAATTTACATAACAATAAGTCAAAGTAGTGATCGCCGTAATCATTTTAAGAATCAGTTATTATTGCAGGACAGTGAGTTTAAATACTGAAATTATTCTTTTCGAAAAGTTTATCTTTTGTAAAACAGTCTAACAGCAGTTAGCATCACAGTGAGATAAGCAGTTCAGTTGTTACACAAGTGGTAGTGTAAATAACTAGTAATTAATTTCCCGAAGTAGTTGCAAGTTTGCTTTTGTCCATAACAGAAGTTTTTCTTGGTTGATCATTGTGTTTTGATAATGACCGCGAGTCAGGCCTTTGCGGCTGTCCACGCGTGCCAACATGCTACAACAGTAATACGATTTAATTTCAGTGTCAAGAGTTTTAATTGATTTTGCTCATACTAAGTGAGCTGGCTACCGTTTATTTACAGTAATTTCCAAACTGAGTCAGAATTAATTCATAATTTCGGACCAAAATATCACTAGCTAGTTTACGCATTATATTGTACATTTTTTATCTCTTAAATTAAAAGGAAGGTCAACTTTGGTCGTAATATTGATGTTTTGTTAATAGCAAAATCGATTTTCGATCACATTGTGATCATCTTCGGTGCTGTACACATTAAACTTAGACACTGGTATCAAGTTATCGATAACCAAAACTGAGAAGCGATCACAATAACTGAAGCCCTTTTTTATCTCTGCTGCCGAGAATTCTTCTGGGTTCTATGGCCGTGGTTCATGGAACTTTTCGATACCTGACGTTTCGTCCAAAGCGACGTTGGACGTCTCCGGAGGTGCTCCTGGTTGTGCTGAGTCTTGCCAACTCACGAGTCGGACGTCGAATAACGGCCTAAATACCGTGGAATGTGGGCGTCGTCTCGATTTCACGTGATACCAGACCGATTTTCAGACCAACTAAGAAAACAGGCGAAGCACTTCGTTCCGTTAAGGATGAACGTCCCCCTCTGTCTGCAAGTGGTGCATACAAGATTCCGTGTACATGTGGTAGTGTCTACATTGGAACTACAAAGAGAAGTCTGAATACAAGGTTGAAGGAACATAAAAGTCTTTGTCGTCTAGGAAAAATATACAAGTCAGCCGTGGCGGAACATGCTCTTCAGTCGGGTGATCATGTATCGAAATTTTTGGAAACTGAAGTTTTATGTACTATGGCGAACTATTATCCACGGCTATATAGAGAAGCTATCGAAATATGTAAACATGGGGATAATTTTAACAGAACGAAGCTATGAAACTCAGCGATACATGGACAGTGGCGCTACAAAATCGATGTGAAATTTTTTATCTTTGACGTACTATGATCGATCCTTGACAAGGATTATCACGTGAAATCCAGACCACGCACACTTTCCACGGTATTTAGGCCGTTCTTCGAGGTTCGACTCGTCAGTCGGTAAGACTCAGCACAAGCAGGAGCACCTCCGAAGATATCCAATGTAGCTTTGGACGAAAAGTCAGGGATAGAAAATTTCCTTGGATCACTGCCATACAACCCGGAAGAAATCTCGGCAGCTGAAACATCCGGTCGTGAAAGCCTTCACTGCATGTTTTTTTTTTATCTCTGCCGATCATTATTGCACGAAGTAATCTGCACAATAACGATCGTATTATGACAGCACCTGAGTTCTTCCTGGTAATACTGTCACTTCGGATTCGATGTTTTATTCGAAATTAATATCAAACCATTAGCAACATGGTAATTGTTTAATTAGTCTACCACCCGGAGAAGAAACATGGTGGTGTTATAGACCTATCTCCCTAAGTTACTGCCAATTTTTCACCATTGCCACTATTTCAAAAGTTATTAACCGAAGCAAAGCGTACTGAAATAATGGTTCGTATTATGTGGACCTGGTTTCAGCGGAATATTCACATGTGATATGCGTCACATTGTGATTTTTTTTTACAGGGTGAGATCTGCGAGAAGCAGCTGGTGTATTTTGCAAGCTCGCTCGTTACTGCGCACCCCTGCATGGCTAATGTTGTGAGTCACGAGGGAGGCGCGGAAAAGCGTCATGAAAAATTTCGCACTACCCGCAGTAGGGCGTTGTTTTCATTCATCAGTTTTACTGCGTGTTGTGGTTTCTGATTACAGTACAGGGGATCATGAATGCTATGTAGATTTTCATTGGAGACTTTATAGCCCGCATGACTGGCACAGATCGGACTTGTTGCAGGTTCCAACAAAATACAAATGTTTGGAGTTGTTTTCACCCACATAGTGGTGTACAGATTTTTAAGTATATGCTTAAGTTTCCCCTTCTAATAAATTCTTATAATTACTATACTGTGGAATTTATAAGCTAATCCTCGGTTTTTCAATAAACCCAACTTCCGTTAATTAAACAGTTATTTTTCAAATATTTCGTTGTTTATGACACAATACCTCCTCAACTAAGTGTCGTAAAACGATATGAATTTACCGATACATTCAGCGCAATAGTTGGATGTTGTTTTAGTTGAGGTCTTCAGTCCTGAGACTGGTTTGGTGCAGATCTCCATACTACTATATCCTATGGAAGATTCTTCATCTCCCAGTACTTACTGCAACATACATCCTTCTGAATCTGCTTAGTGTATTCATCTCTTGGTCTCCCTCTAAGATTTTTACCCTCCACGCTGCCCCCCAGTGCTAAATTTGTGATCCCTTGATGCCTCAGAACATGTCCTACCAACCGGTCCATACTTCTTGTCAAGTTGTGCCACCAACTCGTCTTCTCCCCAATACTATTCAATACCCCCTCATTAGTTATGTGATCTACCCATCTAATCTTCAGCATTCTTCTGTAGCACCACATTTCGAAATCTTCTATTTTCTTCTTGTCCTAACTATTTATCGTCCATGTTTCACTTACATACACGGCTACACTCCATACAAATACTTTCAGAAACGACTTCCTGACACTTAAATCTATACTCGATATTAATAAATTTCTCTTCTTCAGAAACGCTTTCCTTGCCATTGCCAGTCTACATTTTATAACCTTACTTCGACCATCATCAGTTATTTTTCTCCCCAAAATAAAGAAACTCCTTTACTACTTTAAGTGTCTCATTTCCTAATCTGATTCCCTCAGCATCACCCGACTTAATTCGACTATATTCCATTATCCTCGTTTTGCTTTTGTTGATGTTCATCTTATATCCTCCTGTCAAGACACTGTCCATCCCGTTCAACTGCCCTTACAATCCCTTTTCTGTCTCAGACAGAATTACAATGTCATCGGCGAACCTCAAAGATTTTATTTCTTCTCCATGGATATTAATGCCTACTCCGAATTTTTCTTTTGTTTCCTTTACTGCTTGCTCAATATTCGGATTGAATAACATCGGGGAGAGGCTATAACCCTTCCCAAACACTGCTTCCCTTTCATAACCCTCGACGCTTATAGCTGCCATCTGGTTTCTGTACAAATAGTATTTTACCCCTGACACCTTCAGAATGTGAAAGACAGTATTCCAGTCAACATTGTCAAAAGCTTTCCCTAGAAATGCTACATAAGTAAATTTGCCTTTCCTTAATCTTTCTTCTAAGATACCTCGTAAGGTCAATATTGCTTCACGAGTTACAACATTTTTACGGAATCCAAACTCATCTTCCCCAGGGTCGTCTTCTACCAGTTGTTCCATTCGTCTGTAAAGAACTCGTGTTAATATTTTGCAGCTGTGATTTATGAAACTGATAGTTCGGTAATTTTCACATCTGTCAACACCTGCTTTCTTTGGAATTGGAATTATTATATTCTTCTTGAAGTCTGAGGGTATTTCACCTGTCTCATACATTTTTCTCACCAGCTGGTAAAGTTTTGTCGTGACTGGCTCTCCCAAGGCCGTCAACAGTTCTAATAGAATGTTGTCTATTCCCGGGGCCTTGTTTTGACTCAGGTCTTTCAGGGCTCTGTTAAACTCTTCACGCAGTATCGCATCTTCAATTTCATCTTCATCTACATCCTCTTCCATTTTCATAATATTGTCCTCAAGTACATCGCCCTTGTATAGACCCTCTGTAATTTGGATAGCCTCTGCAAAATGTGTTACGAATAGATTTAGCGGTAAGCAGGCAATAATTCAATATATCATGGCTGGAGCTTAGGTTTCATTGCCTGATCGACGAAAATATAGTAGAGGATAAACTTTATTGATTTCATAATTTTGGATGGAAGTCAGCAAACAAAAGTTTCAAAGAGGTTTGAAATTAAGTGTGATGTAAGTGGGATGTCGGTAACTGTTCTCATTCTCAAATATTAGACGAATACATTGGGTAATGTCCGTGCCGTGAGTTATACTGTCTCAGGACATGTACACAGTTTCTATCTTCAATGCACGAATTATTGTGTTTAAACATCAACATTAGATTAAATCATTTCGTTCATATCTCATGCAACATAATTTCAATTCCTTTGCGTCTTTGCGCTAAAATACCGTCCAGACGATTTATTAATCGGCGCAGACATCTATTGGTAACACATAAGTTTGGTACATTCTGAAACTTTGGAAAAATAGATAGAACGCTAAAACCATACGTTTCTACATGTTCATAGGGTTTTTCAAGAGAAGTGACTTCTATACATTTTTTTCAGTGTTGCAGATCGTGTCAGACAGTAAAATGAAGAACTATCGCTTTGGCCACTTGAGGCTCCTTGGAATATATCAACGGCATTAGAGACCAAAATATTTATTCAAAATCTAGCAGTATCTCACGATGTATTGGTCGCAAGAGTATATTGTGTGTAACAGCAGTATAAATTTTCTTATGTAGTCTTGTCATGTTAGTGTGACGTAAGTCAGGGCAATGTGAATCATTTTCTTAATTTATCCAGTCGAGCTAAAAACAATTTGTCTTGGTATTTTGGCAGTTAATTAAATCATGTGTTATATGTGCCTGAAGAGCATACTGTCCACTTGCGACATCCCAAGTAATTTCTAGAAATGTTACAACCACTTGTACTCTCAGGTCCTCTAATTTCATTTAGAAGTGTCAGCATTTTGAGCTCAAAGTAATTAATGAAAGACGTACCCAAAAGTGGCTGAAACGATGTAACACTTTACGACCTGAGAAGCTACTTATCCCGAAGACTTTTGTGGAATTAAAGACTGATATCGGCAAGTGTCCATCACAGATTCATAATGGGGCGTCCTAAGTGAGCTCATAACTCTTCAGGTACTTATTTAGGAGGCCATGTTTATCGTACATGTTTTTCTTGTTTTGATCCGCATCACCTCCTCCCAAACTACGGAAATCAAATAGCTTTCAGAATGGTTTTCACGTACAACTCCCGATTGTCGTTTCTGGACCAGAGTCCCTTACATCAAATTGACACATTCATTCTTCTCAATCAAACCTGAAAATTTGTAATAGCACCAACGAATCATCATGTGTATTTCAAAATTGTTGCCTTATTAATGTAAGCACTGAAGAGAGAGAGAGGGGGGGAGAGGGGGAGCAACTTTGCTGTCGTCTATAGATCAGATAGATAAATTTGAAAGATTGTGATGATGATGAAGTAGGTATGGAAACTATCGTACATTTTTTTTGACATTTTCCGCACAAATACACTGTATCAGATTGTTGGTTTCTCTATGTCTGCATGATGATGCTGTTTATGATAATCAGTTAACCCTCCGGCAGGAGCGCCTACTGTCACACGAGCAGGTGCGCGTTTTAAAATTTACGACATGGTCATCTGTCAGTGAAGACCAACTTATCTTCAACAAACTATTACCGTTATTGAAGAAAGCTATTCATATTCACTATCTTCAACAATTATAACAAAAGCTTTCGCTCTTTCAGTGCCTTAAATAACAATTAAGCCAGTTTTTATGACATATGTCACTTTCATAACACTTTCCATAGACAACTTGTTTACTAATTAATTCCGGAAATTTCAGAAATATTAAAAAGTAGCCAATGGCCATCACCTTGCAATTCTTGAAATGGAGTATCACTCACACATTTAAGCTACAACGTCAACTCCACTTTTGTCACGTTGTACTCAATTATGCTTTCAGGTTTGTGTGTTTCTTCACCCACTGTCGCCATGTCATGCACAGCAGACAAAAGTATGATAGCACAGTTTTTACAAGGAATATATGAAACTAATGTCTTATCATACTGAAACCAAACATTGCACTTCCAATTTCTTTTGCTTTGTTTGGTTGAAATTCTGGAAGAATTTCACGTCTGTTCTTCGTCATCGTGCCAATGCAAGCGATAGTCTTCTAGAGCAGATATTTAGAAACGAGTTAGTCCTCAGGAGTAGTAGATACCCGATATTGCCCGATAATGAATGACCAGATTTTCTCCTGTCGTTCCTCCATATCAACAGACCGCATACACCTTAGAAAAAACAGAAATCTATTGTAACGCCCTGCAGTCCTAAGCAGCAGCATTCCTGTTCCGTCTGTTGTCCAGACTTCCAGTACATTAGCATGATGGAATTTCCTTCTTCTTCCTCTTCTTCTTCTTCTTCTTCTTAAAGAAATCCGAAAACAGCTATTATTTCGTAACTTTATTACCTCCTTTGCCTGAGAATTAATGTGTGTCTCGGAGTTTTTTGTATAGGTATTTGTATAGTTTACAATTTCCTCAATAAAGTCAAGATGAATTACTTTCAAAAACACACTAAATTCATCAGTTAAACCCATCACCTTTCTCTTTTGATCTGGTAGAACATGCCACATGTTTTTTCTGTTGGTTTTTGATGTTTTAGCACACTCGCTTTTACACCAATGTGAAACTTCGTCCTTTCAACGTAGAACTCTCGTATATCTGCTGTCTCTTCGGGATCGTCACCATACTCACCTTCAAGTTGAGATTCACTGCCATGGTCTTATTCAGTGTTTCCATCACTCAAAACAACTTTACTTTCCTCCAAGTATGAAACCAAGTATAGACCTTGCCGCTGGTGGGGAGGCTTGCGTGCCTCAGAGACACAGATAGCCGTACGGCAGGTGCAACCACAACGGAAGGGTATATGTTGAGAGGCACAGACAAACGTATGGTTCCTGAAGAGGGGCAGCAGCCTTTTCAGTAGTTGCAGGGGCAACAGTCTGGATGGTTGACTGATCTGGACTTGCAACATTAACCAAAACGGCCTTGCTGTGCTGGTACTGCGAACGGCTGAAAGCAAGGGGAAACTACGACCGTAATTTTTCCCGAGGGCATGCAGCTTTACTGTATGGATAAATGATGATGGCGTCCTCTTGGGTAAAATATTCCGGAGGTAAAATAGTCGCCCATTCGGATCTTCGGGTGGGGACTAGTCATTAGAATGTCGTTATCAGGAGAAAGAAAACTGGCGTTCCACGGGTCGGAGAGTGGATGTGTCAGATCCCTTAACCGGGCAGGTAGGTTAGAAAATTTAAAAAGGGAAATGGACAGGTTAAAGTTAGATACAGTGGGAATTAGCGAAGTTCGATGGCAGGAGGAACAAGACTTTTGATCAGGTGAATTGTTGTTGTTGTTGTTGTGGTCTTCACTCCTGAGACTGGTTTGATGCAGCTCTCCATGCTACTCTATCCTTTGCAAGCTTCTTCATCTCCCAGTACCTACTACAACCTACATCCTTCTGAATCTGCTTAGTGTATTCATCTCTTGGTCTCCCTCTACGATTTTTACCCTCCACGCTGCCCTCCAATGCTAAATTTGTGATTCCTTGATGACTCAAAACATGTCCTACCAACCGATCCCTTCTTCTAGTCAAGTTGTGCCATAAACATCTCTTCTCCCCAATGATATTCAATACCTCCTCATTAGTTAAGTGATCTACCCACCTTATCTTCAGCATTCTTCTGTAGCACCACATTTCGAAAGCTTCTATTCTCTTCTTGTACAAACTGGTCCATGTTTCACTTCCATACATGACTACACTCCATACAAATATTTTCAGAAACGACTTCCTGACACTTAAATCTATACTCGATATTAACAAATTTCTCTTCTTCAGAAACGATTTCCTTGCCATTGCCAGTCTACATTTTATCTCCTCTCTACTTCGACCATCCTCAGTTAATTTGCTCCCTAAATAGCTAAACTCCTTTACTACTTTAAGTGTCTCATTTCCTAATCTAATCCCCTCAGCATCACCCGATTTAATTTGACTACAATCCATTATCCTCGTTTTGCTTTTGTTGCTGTTCATCTTATATCCTCCTTTCAAGACACTGTCCATTCCGTTCAACAGCTCTTCCAAGTCCTTTGCTGTCTCTGACAGAATTACAATGTCATCGGCGAACCTCAAAGTTTTTATTTCTTCTCCATGATTATTAATACCTACTCCGAATTTTTCTTTTGTTTCCTTTACTGCTTGCTCAATATACAGATTGAATAACATCGGGGAGAGGCTACAACCCTGTCTCACTCCCTTCCCAACCACTGCTTCCCTTTCATGGCCCTCGACACTTATAACTGCCATCTGGTTTCTGTACAAATTGTAAATAGCCTAGCCTTTTGCTCCCTGTATTTTATCCCTGCCACCTTCAGAATTTGAAAGAGAGTATTCCAGTTAACGTTGTCAAAAGCTTTCTCTAAGTCTACAAATGCAAGAAACGTAGGTTTGCCTTTTCTTAATCTTTCTTCTAAGATAAGTTGTAAGGTTAGTATTGCCTCACGTGTTCCAACATTTCTACGGAATCCAAACTGATCTTCCCCGAGGTCCGCTTCTACCAGTTTTTCCATTCGTATGTAAAGAATTCGCGTTAGTATTAAACTGATGGTTCGGTAATTTTCACATCTGTCAACACCTGCTTTCTTTGGGATTGGAATTATTATATTCTTCTTGAAGTCTGTGGGTATTTCGCTTGTCTCATACATCTTCCTCACCAAATGGTAGAGATTTGTCATGACTGGCTCTCCCAAGGCCATCAGTAGTTCTAATGGAATGTTGTCTACTCCCGGGGCCGTATTTCGACTCAGGTCTTTCAGTGCTCTGTCAAACTCGTCACGCAGTATCTTATCTCCCATTTCATCTTCATCTACATCCTCTTCCATTTCCATAATATTGTCCTTAAGTACATCGCCCTTGTATAAACGCTCTAAATACTCCTTGCACCTTTCTGCCTTCCCTTCTTTGCTTAGAACTGGGTTGCCATCTGAGCTCTTGATGTTCATACAAGTGGTTCTCTTCACTCCAAAGGTCTCTTTAATTTTCCTGTAGGCAGTATCTATCTTACCCCTAGTGAGACAAGCCTCCACATCCTTACATTTGTCCTCTAGCCATCCCTGCTTAGCCATTTTGCACTTCCTGTCGATCTCATTTTTGAGACGTTTGTATTCCCTTTTGCCTGCTTCATTTACTGCGTTTTTATATTTTCTCCTTTCATCAATTAAATTAAATATTTCTTCTGTTACCCAAGGATTTCTATTACCCCTCGTCTTTTTACCTACTTGATCCTCTGCTGATTTCACTACTTCGTCCCTCAGAGCTACCCATTCTTCTTCTACTGTATTTCTTTCCCCCATTCCTGTCAATTGTTCCCTTATGCTCTCCCTGAAACTCTGTACAACTTCTGGATCTTTCAGTTTATCCAGGTCCCATCTCCTTAAATTCCCACCTTTTTGCAGGTGAATACAGGGTTATAAATACAAAATCAAATAGAGGTGGTGCAGGAGAAAGTTAATAATGAATAAAAAAATAGGAGTTCGGGTAAGCTACTACAAACAACATAGTGAACGCATTATTGTGGCCAAGATTGACACGAAGCCCACGCCTACAACAGTACTGTAAGTCTATATGCCAACTAGCTCTGCAGATGACGAAGAAATTGATAAAATGTATGAGATAAAAGAAATTATTCAGGTAGTTAAGGGAGACGAAAATTTACTAGTTATGGGTGATTGGAATGACGAAGAAATTGATAAAATGTATGAGATAAAAGAAATTATTCAGGTAGTTAAGGGAGACGAAAATTTACTAGTCATGGGTGATTGGAATTCGTGAGTAGGAAAAGGGAAAGAAGGAAACATGGTAGGTGAATATGGATTGGGGCTAAGAAGTGAAAGAGGAAGCCACCTGGTAGAATTTTGCGTAGAGCGTAACTTAATCATAGCTCACACTTGGTTCAAGAATCATGAAAGAAGGTTGTATACATGGAAGAACCCCGGATATACGAGAAGATATTAGATAGATTATATAATGGTAAGACAGAGATTTAGGAACCAGGTTTTAAATTGTAAGTCATTTCCAGGGGCAGATGTGGACTCTGACTACAATCTATTGGTTATGAACGGTACATTAAAACTGAAGAAACTGCAAAAATGTTGGAATTTTAGGTGACGGGAGCTGAATAAACTGAAAGAACCCGAGGTTGTAGAGAGTTTCAGGAAGAGCATATAGAAACAATTGACAAGAATGGGGGAAAGAAATACAGTAGAAGAAGAATGGATAGCTTTGAGGATTAAAGTAGTGAAGGCAGCAGAGGATGAAGTAGGTAAAAAGACGAGGGCTGGTAGAAATCCTTGGGTGACAGAAGAAATATTGAATTTAATTGATGAAAGGAGAAAATGTAAAAATGCAGTAAATGAAGCAGGCAAAAAGGAATACAAACGTCTCAAAAATGAGATCGAGAGGAAGTGCAAAATGGCTAAGCCGACATGGCTAGAGGACAAAAGTAAGGATGTAGAGGTATACCTCACTAGGGGTAAGATAGATACTGCTTACAGAAAAATTAAAGAGACCTTTGGAGAAAAGAGAACCACTTGTACGAATATCAAGGTGTCAGATTGAAATCCAGTTCTAAGCAAAGAAGGGAAAGCAGAAAGAGGGAAGGAGTATTTAGAGGGACTATACAAGGGCAATGTTCTTGAGAACAATAATATGGAAATGGATGAGGATGTAAATGAAGATAAAATTGAAGATACGATACTGCGTGAAGAGTTTGACAGAGCACTGAAAGTTCTGAGTCGAAACAAGGCCCTGGGAGTAGACAACATTCCATTACAACTGTTGACGGCCTTGGGAGAGCTAATCCTGACAAAACACTACCATCTGGTGAGAAAAATGTATGAGACAGGGGAAATACCCTCAGACTTCAAGAAGAATATAATAATTCCAATTCCAAAGAAAGCAGGCGTTGAAAGATGTGAAAATTACCGAACTATCAGGTTAATATGTCCCGGCTGCAAAGTACTAACGCGAATTCTGTACAGACGAATGGAAAAACTGGTAGAAGCCGGCCTCGGGGAAGATCAGTTTGTATTCCGTAGAAATATGGGAACACGGGAGGCAATACTGACCCTACGACTTATCTTAGAAGCTAGATTAAGAAAAGGGAAACCTGCGTTTCTAGCAATTGTAGACTTGGAGAAAGCTTTTGACAATGTTGGCGGGAATAATCTCTTTCAAATTCTAAACGTGGCTGGGGTAAAATACAGGGAGCGAAAGGCTACTGACAATTTGTACAGAAACCAGATGGCAGTTATAAGAGTCGAGGGGCATGAAAGGGAATCATCGTTTGGGAAGGGAGTGAGACAGGGTTGTAACCTCTCCCCGATGTTATTCGATCTGTACACTGAACAAGCAGAAAAGGAAACGAAAGAAAAGTTCTGAGTAGGTATTAAAATCCATGGAGAAGAAATAAAAACTTTGAGGTTCACCGATGACATTGTAATTCTCTCAGAGACAGCAAAGGACATGGAAGAGCAGTTCAACGGAATGGACAGTATCTTGAAAGAAGGGTATAAGATGAACATCAACAAAAGCAAAACGAGGATAATGGAATGTAGTCGAATTAAGTCGGGTGATGCTGAGGGAATCAGATTAGGAAATGCGACACTTAAAGTAGTAAAGGAGTTTTGCTATTTGGGGAGAAAAGTAACTGATGATGGTCGAAGTAGAGTGGATATAAAATGTAGAGTGGCAAGGCAAGGAAAGCGTTTCTGAAGAAGAGAAATTTGTTAACACCCAGTATAGATTTAAATGTCAGGAGGTTGTTTCTGAAAGTATTTGTATGGAGTGTTTAGGGGTAAATGGAAGTGAAACATGGACGATAAATAGTTTGGTCAAGAAGATAATAGTAGCCTTTGAAATGTGGTGCTACAGAAGAATGCTGAAGATTAGATGGATGGATGACGTATCTAATGAGGAAGTATTGAATAGGATTGGGGATAAGAGGAGTTTGTGGCACAACTTGACAAGAAGAGGGGATCGGTTGGTAGGACATGTTCCGAGCGTAAGGGATCCCCAATTTAGTATTGGAGGGCAGCGTGGAGGGTAAAAATCGTAGGGGGAGACCAAGAGATGAATACACTAAACAGTTTCAGAAGCCTAAGCTTCAGATGCACTTAATAATGGCCCAATATAAAAGTCGCAACGAAATGTGTGAACTTTCATAATGATCTAGAAAAGGCAACTGAACTGACTTTTCATTAATGTTACAAATTGCCCGAAAACTGTTTCACCTTGCCTCAGAACTGTTTTAACGTATCCCAAAACTGTCTCACATTGCCACCATATTAAATCATTTTTTCCTGTATTTAAACTGTGAATCCTGAGGTCTTGCCGAATTTCACTGTTACACTGATTACATCGACTTAGAAGTTTAACTTTTTTACACCACCAATGTATCATCGACATCAGTACGTGACATAAATTTCAATTTGATACTCCTACCCATTCCCGAGAAAAAGCGGACTTGACAAACAGATAGATAGGCAGACAGACAGTCTGAATGAAATAAGAAATAAATTTTCTCCATGTCATATAACTAAGAATTCAAAATTATCGGAATTTTCCTTTATTTACATGCTGCAACCTTCCTTCTCGCCAAATTTCTTGATCCTAGTAGACCAAGGGGAACCAGCGTGTAAGGTTTGATAAGTGATTTAGGGTGTATCAAAACGTGTGACATAGATCGCCAAGTCCTCTGATGTCACTGACTCGAAAGCTTACATTTATTACACCGTCAAGGGACCGTTGACCTCAGTATGTGAAAGAAACCTCAGTCTGATGCATCTACTCATTCCAGAAAAAAAGGGATTTAACAGACAAATGGACATGCAGTCTGATAAAAGATGACGAAAATTTGTTTCCGTGTGATATAATTACAAATTAACATTCTAGAATTTTTTCATTTGGCTGTATTGTGAATATTTGCTTCTTGCAAAGTTTCATGGTCCTAGGTCAACAGGTATATCCTTTAGGCTCCGATGAATGAGTTTGTGAGTATCAAAATAGGTGACGTATTTTGCCATATATTTTGATTGCATTACCTTAGAGGATTCAGTATGTTTCACCACCAGGAGACCGTAGACCTTAGTAAGTGACGCAAATTTCAACGTGATACGTCTACCACGTTTGGAGAAAAAGGATTCTTAAGAGTCACACAGGCAGACAGACACATGGACAACAAAGTGATCCTATAACGGTTCTGTCTTAACCGACTGAGGTTCGTAATCCTGAAAAAGGTATTGCTTATGGTAGGCATTATAATCATATTGCAATGGTCAGTGCTTTGTGACCATGGAAAGACAGATGAATGAAAGGTGAACAACTTGCTGTTGCTTTTTGCAAGCATAGGATGTCAGTGTCAAAGACGTGGAAATAGTATTGTATACTTTGCTAATTCTCGCCAACAACTGCACCTGAAGCTATTTGGTGGATGGGCAGTGGTGCCTATTTGTTTTTCAAAGTTACCAAAATAAATATTATACATTTAAATAAATTTAATACATCGGAAAGAATCGGTTAAGGCTTGTCTACTTATCCATCATATATTTGTGTTTGTAGGTTAGATGTAGAAACATTTAATTTGAATGTTCACTATGCTTGAAAATTCTGATACAACAACTGCACCTATGTCGATAACAAATGCCGCTTATCATGCAAGATTTTATCAGTAGTACCAGCAAAGAAGTTGTGCATACTTTTTAATTTTATAGGTTAATTAAACTACCAGCAGTAGTAGCTTTATTCATCCATAGAACCCTTTTTGCAAGGGTGTAGGACATGTCAAAGTATTTACACTTTTACACCAATTTTGAAATAAGCTTATTCGTATATACATATATTTACAGACTTCTAGTTAGAGCCAATCATTAGATTTACTCCTGGTATACAATATTTCTTTACAAATAACTTATTAAATAATGTAATGCCACACTGTTTACTCTTATCTCACTATCAGTCACTACACACTATACACACATTGTTTCATAACACTTCACTCACTCCACATACAAACACATACACGCTGGTGAGCTTTCTACCTATTTGGTGTCCTAAAAAACTGAGTCATAATCCCTCAACAATGAGCGAGATGTTGAGCACAGAAAGAGGAAGAGACTTTCGTGCTATGCATATCTTGGGGGTAAATTTCTCTATAAAAGGGGAAAAGAAGGCAAAAAACATAGTGTGAAAGTGTTATGTGGAATATTGGATATTTAAGATCATTATTATTGTTTGTTAGAAAAACAAATTTTTAACAGATCCCTGCTCTTCTTGATCTAAGTAATCCTTCAATGTATAAAGTGTATTGCAAAACTGGCACATTTTAGCTGCCTTTCTAAATAAAGGTGTTTTTGGAAGTTCTTTAATCTCTTCTGGTAATTTATTGTACAGCTTTATTCCGTGGTAGAAAATGATGATTTGAGTTTTATGTTTCTTTTTTCTTGCTAAATGGAAATTGAGTCTAGTTCTTGTTCCATGGTCATGGACAGTGCTGTTCGTGTAGTAATTACCAATTTTATTTTTCGAGTGTACAACTGATTGGTATATGTATTCACATGAAGCAGTTAAAATACCCATTGTTTTGAACAGAAATTTACAACTACTATTTTTGGTTATTATTCTTATGCCTCTTTCTTTGAGTTTGAAAATTGTGTTCATATTAGGTGCATTTGTGCCCCAAAAAAGAATGCCATAGCTAAGAACTGAGTGTACATATGAATAGTATGTAACTAAAAGACACTGCATGTTACACACTGATGATAGGATTCTAACATTCTGATGACATTCTTTTTGCAATCCCTCAACAATGAGCGAGATGTTGAGCACAGAAAGAGGAAGAGACTTTCGTGCTATGCATATCTTGGGGGTAAATTTCTCTATAAATGGGGAAAAGAAGGCAAAAAACATAGTGTGAAAGTGTTATGTGGAATATTGGATATTTAAGATCATTATTATTGTTTGTTAGAATAACAAATTTTTAACAGACCCCTGCTCTGCTTGATCTAAGTAATCCTTCAATGTATAAAGTGTATTGCAAAACTGGCATATTTTAGCTGCCTTTCTAAATAAAGGTGTTTTTGGAAGTTCTTTAATCTCTTCTGGTAATTTATTGTACAGCTTTATTCCGTGGCAGAAAATGATGATTTGAGTTTTATGTTTCTTTTTTCTTGCTAAATGGAAATTGAGTCTAGTTCTTGTTCCATGGTCATGGACAGTGCTGTTCGTGTAGTAATTACCAATTTTATTTTTCGAGTGTACAACTGATTGGTATATGTATTCACATGAAGCAGTTAAAATACCCATTGTTTTGAACAGAAATTTACAACTACTATTTTTGGTTATTATTCTTATGCCTCTTTCTTGGAGTTAGAAAATTGTGTTCATATTAGGTGCATTTGTGCCCCAAAAAAGAATGCCATAGCTAAGAACTGAGTGTACATATGAATAGTATGTAACTAAAAGACACTGCATGTTACACACTGATGATAGGATTCTAACATTCTGATGACATTCTTTTTGCAATCCCTCAACAATGAGCGAGATGTTGAGCACAGAAAGAGGAAGAGACTTTCGTGCTATGCATATCTTGGGGGTAAATTTCTCTATAAATGGGGAAAAGAAGGCAAAAAACATAGTGTGAAAGTGTTATGTGGAATATTGGATATTTAAGATCATTATTATTGTTTGTTAGAATAACAAATTTTTAACAGACCCCTGCTCTGCTTGATCTAAGTAATCCTTCAATGTATAAAGTGTATTGCAAAACTGGCATATTTTAGCTGCCTTTCTAAATAAAGGTGTTTTTGGAAGTTCTTTAATCTCTTCTGGTAATTTATTGTACAGCTTTATTCCGTGGTAGAAAATGATGATTTGAGTTTTATGTTTCTTTTTTCTTGCTAAATGGAAATTGAGTCTAGTTCTTGTTCCATGGTCATGGACAGTGCTGTTCGTGTAGTAATTACCAATTTTATTTTTCGAGTGTACAACTGATTGGTATATGTATTCACATGAAGCAGTTAAAATACCCATTGTTTTGAACAGAAATTTACAACTACTATTTTTGGTTATTATTCTTATGCCTCTTTCTTGGAGTTAGAAAATTGTGTTCATATTAGGTGCATTTGTGCCCCAAAAAAGAATGCCATAGCTAAGAACTGAGTGTACATATGAATAGTATGTAACTAAAAGACACTGCATGTTACACACTGATGATAGGATTCTAACATTCTGATGACATTCTTTTTGCAAGTACCTTTGTACGTTTACACCACTTCAGCTGAGAATAAATATTCATTCCCAGAAATTTTACATTTATTACACAGTCTATAGAGGTGCTATCTACATTTATTTTAACATTGTCATTTTACCTCTTGGTTCTGATAATTGTTTTACTAAATGTTTTGATCTTGAAATATGTGTTATCCATAGTCTTTGTATCCTATCTGCTAGGTATGATCGAAAGCAGTCATTAGCTACTCCCATTATTCCTAATGCTTTTAATTTCTTTAATAGAATCTTGTGGTTTACTGTATCAAACGCCTTAGAAAGATCCAAAAATATGCCTATAACACACTCATCTTTGTCAAGAGCATCAAGTACAAGTTTTGTGAATTGTACTATGGGTGGCACCGTATTTTTGTCTCTTCAGAAAACATACAGTGATTCGATTAAGAAATTGTATTCATTCAGGTAATTCATTAACCTGTTATTCACAGTTGTTTCTATTATTTTTGAGAATGGTGACAGCAGGGAAATGTGCCGATAATTTTCTGTCTTGTGTATTACCTTTCTTAAGCAAAGGTACAACTCTTGCTTATTTTAACTGCTCTGTAAATGTCCCTGCTGTGAGGGATTCATTTATTATATTTGTTAAGGGGCCTTGAATAATCTCTATGCATTGTTTCAGTACACACATTGGTACTTCATCTAAGCTTACTCCCTTTTTATTTTTTAGTTTTTGAATATTTTCACTGACTTCATTCTCTGTGGTTGGAAGTAACGTCATTGTATTTAATGCAACATTATTTACAGGCGCTATATTTGTTTTGGAGTATTTTTGCTGTAACTTCTTGTGGATCATTTATTACCTTATTCCCTCCCTTAGCCGTATGTCATGGGAGTCTTTATATTATATGAAGTAACAGATTTTTCACGAGATGAGAAAACATTTTATTTTCCAAGCACAGATTAAAAACTAACAAGAATAAACAACTCGTAACCAATCCGACTACGGCAAAGATAAATATCTATCAGCTGCAGCTTTCACCCGCTGTTTTTGGCGCAGTGGATAAATGACGTCCCCAAATCAGCCCCCTCCTTTTGATACCGGGTGCACCAGGTATGTGAGGAAACTTGCACTTGATTTTTCTACCAGTTCTCGTGAAAACATCTGGTGTAGGCAATGGCTGCTCCTGTTCTGCACTTGCTGCTTCGTTGTCCTCTTCTGAAACAGAGGGCTCGGCGAGACTATCTGCTGTTTCTTTGGCCTCCACGTTTGAGGGTGATTTTGTAGACCGAGGAAGGAGTGTACCCTCTTCGATGTAAGCAGGTTTAAGCCACTCAATTGAGACTGTCTCTTCTTTACCATCCTTATCGATTTTGAAGCTGTGGCTTCCTCTTGTGATTACCCTGTATGGTCCAGAGTAAGGCGAAACAAGCGGAGGGCGCACCGTATCATCTCTAAGCCACACGTGGGACGTTGCTTGCAGGTCTTTACGTACAAACACTCTCCGGGCTCCATGTCTGACAGGGTTAGTGGGTTTGATGTTTCTCATTCTAACGCTGAGTTGTCTCGCGAATTGCGTGCATAGCTCAGGGGCGAACGTCTGTGTAGATACTGGAACGATAAATTCTCCAGGAACCCTCAATTGCTCGCCATAAACCAATTCGGCGGAAGAGCATTGTAAGTCCTCCTTCACGGCCGTTCTCAATCCGAGTAGGACCAGCGGTAGTGCTTCAGGCCATGAAGTGGAACTACACATTAATGCAGCTTTGAGCGTGCGGTGTAGTCGTTCCACCATTCCATTACTAGATGGATGATCGCTTGTGGTGCGTAGGTGGTTGCACCCGCACAGTAGTAAAAGTTCATTGAAAAGTTGGCTTTCAAACTGCCTTCCGCGATCTGTTGTTATGTTTTGCGGAACGCCAAACCTGGAGAACCATGAATGCAACAGTGCTTTTGCAACCGACTCTGCAGAAATGTCTTGTATTACAACTACTTCTGGCCACCTGGTAAAACGATCAATGATTGTGAGCAAATAGCGTTGTTCTGAAGAGCATGATAGCGGGCCCACAATGTCCACATGTATATGTCAAAATCTTGCAGATGGCGTCGGGAAGTCAGCAATAGGTGCAAAGACATGTCTGCTGATTTTATTACGCTGGCATGTTAGGCATGCACGCGCCCATGGACGACAATCATTTTGTATTCCAGGCCACACTACTTTGGAGGAAACTAACTTGGCTGTAGCTCGTACTCCTGGATGTGATAGGTTATGTAGTGCACTATAAATCTCGCGACGATATTGTTCTGGTATGTAAGGTTGCTCCTTTCCTTTTGCTACATCACACCAAATTCCGTCTGGAACATTTGGGACAGACACACGTCTGAGCTGCAGCGCAGTTCTCTGTTCCTCTATTAGACGGCGCAAGAAAGGATCTTCTCGTTGTTTAGACGGTAACTCGGTCCAACGAATTGAATTTAAACTGGCACAATTCCTATACAGGCAATCTGCGACCAGGTTGTCTTTTCCTGAAATTTGACGCACGTCAGTTGTGAACTGTGCAATGTACTCGACTTGCCTGCACTGACGTGGTGAATTGAGCTCTGTGTCTCGTTGAAGTATAGCTACTAACGGCTTGTGATCGGTAAATATTGCAAAGTGCCTCCCTTCGACAGACGTGCGAAAATGCTTTATGGCTAAGTAAATAGCAAGCAACACACGGTCAATAGCACTCCATTTTCGCTGCTGTCGAGTCAGGTTTTTAGAGAAAAATGCGAGCGGCTGCCATCTGCCATCAACTTCTTGCTGTAGCGCTGCACCCACTGCTGTTTGGCTCGCATCAACCATGAGCGCTAAAGGAGCGCTCAATCTTGTATGTCCCAGTAATGTTGCCCGAGAAAGACATTTCTTTAAGGCATGGAAAGCTGCTTCAGCATCTGGACTCCATGGAATTTTACGATTTCCTGTTGTATTTTTACCTGCAAGTAACGTTGTGAGTGGCTCTTGGGCGGCAGCTAATTTAGGCAAGTGACGTCTGTAGTAGTTGAGCATGCCTAAAAATCTGCGAAGTCCTTTGTAGGTTGTGGGAAGGGGCATCTGTTGTACTGCTTCAACCCGCTCAGGCACAGGTGACAGGCGTGCTGCTTAAACCAAATATCCCAGGAGCTTAACCTCGCGTTTTCCAAACGTGCACTTTGTTTCGTTAATAATTATGCCATACTCTGTCAGACGGCGGAAAAGCTGCCGCAGATGTTCGACATGCTGATATACAGAACCAGAGAATACTAAAATGTCGTCCATATAACAAAATACGAATGGTAATTCTCGAAGAACCTCATGCATGAATCTATGCCATATTTGGGCGGCGTTTCTGAGGCCAAATGCCATAAAATTTTACTCAAACAAACCGTATGGTGTGATAACTGCTGTTTTTTTAATGTCAGATGGAGCCATGGGAATCTGGGAAAATGCTTTGGCGCAATCAATCACACTAAATATTTTGGCATTGCTAATCGTACTGTTAAAATCAGTCACATTGGGTACTGGGTAGAGGTCGGGAATTGTGCGGGCATTGAGCGCCCTTTAGCCTCCACATACTCTCCATGAGTTGTCTTTTCTACGGACCATGTGAATTGGAGATGCCCATGAACTATCAGACCTACTTACAATACCTGTTTTTAGAAGTCTGTCGAACTCAGATCGCGCCGCGAGCAGCTTCTCTGGAGGCAGACGCCGCGGGCGGAAGGCAACGGGTTGACCTTGTGTCGGGCTGATGTGGTGTTGAGTATTGTGTCTGCATTTCCTGATTGCGTTGACGGGTTCGGTAAGTGCTGGAAAGTCTTGAAGCAGTTTACGAAAAAGTGATTCCTCCGACAGTGCTCTGATATTGCCTACAGTATACGAATCGTTACTTCTTGCGTGACGCACACGTGTGCGCCTCGCTTAGTTGCGGGTACGAAATCGTATCACAATATGCCGACGCGGATGACGCGGTAGAGGAGGAGCCGGAAATCTTCGTGCGGAAAGACACGGTCACATCGCACTGCACTTGAACCGACGCGGAAGACGCAGTAGGCAATATCCCTTCTGTGGGAACTGTCACCAAACGACGGTTAACCAGGTCGGGCATAAGTCGGTAGTTCCGTAAAAAGTCCGCTCCAATTATAGGACTCGGCACATCAGCAACCACAAAAGTCCATTTTTGTTGGAAGTTGGACTTCAGATGTAATGACAACTGTTTCTCACCATAGGTAGATATTCTGGAATTGTTTGCCGCAGTCAGCACATGTTGCGTTGTTGTCGTGAGTATATCACCTCTATTTCTTGGATAAAAACTGACTTCTGAACCTGTGTCAATCAGAAACTTCTCACCTGAAGAGAGGTCCAACACGAACAATCGGTGTGATTGGTTGACTGCAGCTGCCGTGGCGTTTTCACCTCCTTGAATCAGGCTATGACTCGGGCGCCTATGTTGTTGTTGACGAACGTTAGCGCCCTTTAACGCCCGCCTTTTAAGTTTGGGTAGCTGCAGGGTTGAATACATTGACGGGCAGTGTTACAGAAGCGTCTGTGGTACCAGCACCATTGATCTGTCAAATCCTGTGGGATAGCATTCCTTCGTCTTTTCCAGCTGCGACTTCGTAGCTGGTGGTGGTGTGACGTTACTTGCACGTTGAGTTTTGCCACTTGTGCTGCCAGTTGCTGTATGGTGGGTTCGGTCGATGAGCACTGCTGTTGGGAAGTATTATTGCATGTTCCTGGCTCACTGACATCAGATTCCATCACACTACACGTTCTTGGGCCTCTGTCCTGGCTGTAGTTGAATTCGGAACACGCAGAAACTTCGGTTAAGGTGTTTGCGATGGTGTCTGCCTTTTTTGCTAAGACTTGCTATGGTAAGTCTGCTTCTGCTGCAATGACGGCACGGATGTTGGCAGGAAGTTTACGAAGCCATATTAGACGTAAAGACTCTTAAGGTAGGAGTTCCGGGCCGGTTAATGCACGTAAGGCATTGAGTACTTGTGACAGAGTCTTGTCGCCCAAATCTTCGTATGCGAAAATTTTTTGTAGTCGCAAATCTGGTGACAACGTATAATGCTGTATGAGAGCTTCCTTTAGCACAAAGTAATTTTATTGCGACAAGGTTTCTTCTACTTCCTCTATCACTTCTAAAATTAGATGTGAAACCACTATATTAAATTTGCCAATGTTGTTAGACACCCCACGCTGCCGAAATATGCATTCAGCCTGCGTAAACCAAAGCTGGGGCGCGTCGGCCAGAACGCAGAAAGCTTAACATTTCCGTGTCGCCCGTAGGTACTCCCATCTTTTGCGTTAACATCTGTCGTTCCGTTTTGTGACGAATCAAAGGGCTTGGACCGCGATCCTTGGTCGAACAGACTGTAGTCTTCAATCTTGATTACACTGCCCCATGCTTTTGTCTCTGAATTCATTATTCTCGTCGGTATATATATTTTCTTTATGCTTCTGCTACGATTTTTCGGGGTCACCACTATGGGAGCCTTTATAATGTATGAAGTAACAGCTTTTTCATGAGATGAGAAAACATTTTATTTTCCAACCACAGATCAAAAACTAACAAGAATAAACAACTCGTAACCAAGCCGACTACGGCAAAGATAAATATCTATCAGCTGCAGCTTTCACCCGCTGTTTTTGGCGCAGTGGATAAATGACTTCACCACGATGTTATTCGGCATTTGTTTGCCTCTCCCTGTTTCCCTTTTTATGGCATCCGATACTGTTTTGCTTTTATTATCTGCATTATATATTAATTGGACATTAAATGATTTTTCTGCAGCAGTCAGAACCTTCTTATAGATCCTTTTGTATCTACGATAGACATTTAGGACCTCTGGATCATTGCGACTCTTTTTTCATGGAACTAAATTATTTAAATGCTTGGGAGGACTTTTAAAACCTGCTGTTGTCCATCTGTTTTTTGAGATGTTGATACAGACACGCATACTTTTGGAAATGCCTTTTCAAAGTTCAGTTTAAATAATGTGGAGAATGTGGAGAATTTCATATTCATTTCATATTCACATTGGTTTTCTTATACATTTCATCCCAGCATTGTTTTGCTAGTTCTTTTGAAAGATCTTTTATTTTGATTTCTGATAGATGCCGTTTGTAGGCTTGTAGTTTAGAGAAAGATTCCATGTCCGATTTGACTTATGTTATTTAAGAGAGATGGTCTGATAATCGAAGATCTTTTACAGCTAGATCACGTAGTTCCCTGTCCATATTTGTGCCCATATGGTTAATTACTAATGCAATCATTGTAGTAACTCTTGTTGCACTATTAACAAATAGGGACACGCCAAAACTTGAAAGGATATATATGAGGGTGCTGCTGGATTCATTTGTGATATTAATTTTGATGTGAATGTCCACACACAGAATTATGTTGACCTTAGTACTTGAGACTTTTTCTAGAACATCTTTTAACATATTTAAAAAAGTGTCGACACTACCACTGGGATATCTATAGACACACTAAATGTTTAACGTCTTTGTGATATCGAGCCCTGTTAATTCATTATCTGATATTTCAAAGTGTTTGTCTTCACTTACTGTACTCAGGTCATGTACTGATTTCAACTGAGTTCCTTTCCTGATATAAATTCATGATCCTGCACCTATTGAAACAGTTCTGCAGTAAGAGTTTACCATTTCGTACGTAGTATCTCGTGTGTTTTGTACTGGATGTCTTCCATATTTTGAGAAGCAACATAATAATTTCATTCAGGTACCAAGTTGGAATTTTCCTCATATGATCGCAGATCAATAATTATACTTGCATATTACGATAAGCCTGAGTGTGTGTGCGTGCGTGTGTGTGTGTTTGTTTGTACTCGATAAATAAAAAATAGTTTTACATTGGTCCCAACATTTATTTTCGAGTTATCGACTTTCCATCTGTGTTTTGTTAAATTTCATTTCTGTCTTATTCAAGCATTATCTTTGGCTGTATTCTGAAAGAAAAAATAAACATAGCAAATGTGCTCCATGTATATTAAGAATATATTATAAGCGTAAGTGTTGTATTCCATTTAAAAAAGCTAAACAAAACAATTTCTACCCCCTTCTTAAAATTGGGTTTTGTCAGTGTCTTTGTATTTTAGCTACGTTGCATGTGGGTGTATGCCTTTTACATCTACATCTACATCTACATCCATACTCCACAAGCCACCTGACGGTGTGTGGCGGAGGGTACCCTGAGTACCTCTATCGGTTCTCCCTTCTATTCCAGTCTCGTATTGTTCGTGGAAAGAAGGATTGTCGGTATGCTTCTGTGTGGGCTCTAATCTCTCTGATTTTATTCTCATGGTCTCTTCGCGAGATATACGTAGTGTACATTGTGTATATTGACTACATTTGTGTTTTATTTCGTAGCCGATTGTAGTAAATGCGGGTTTAGAGAGATTTGGAGCTACATTTCTGATTTTTATATATTGCAGTCTTCCTTAGAAATTGCTTTCGTCGACTAGGCCCAATCAGTTGTAATTCAATGTAATTATTATCCGTCAATATCGTCGAGTATATTGTGTACTGAAGAACAAGAACCATAGAACCCCTTCCTTGTTTGTTTAGCTGATACCTCACTGAAAAGCCTTTAAGACTGACAGATGATTACTGATCTATGAACCGCAGACTGAAATGAGAACACTCCTAACGTGTTTTGGATGTAGAAATACTACTGTAACGCTCGCCAAGCATAACAGAACTTGTGAGATGTTGAAATACTTAATTTTCAGATGCACTGTATCTTTCACCAAGAGTAAGCCACAGTAACGGAATTATTTACCATCTTCCAGTGGTTGATGATATTTCATACTGCCTATTTGTTTCTGTGCTTGCCTGCTTACCGTAGTATTTTATACATCATGCATTTCCTGTATCATTAGTTAGGCCTAACTTTGTAACATCTACGAGATAAATTTTTGGCTACAGTGCGACGAGAGGAAATTGTGCCTCTGGCAATTATAAACATTATCTATTCGACATATGAAAAAATAGTGAATTAATTATTTATATAATATTCTATGATATAATTGGACATATCGATGTGTATCACACAAAGACAATGATAATTGTAAAGTGCTTTTATGATCTGCGTTTGTCTTCCTTGTTTTTACCTTTTGTTGGTTGGCTTTTGTAGGTTCAGCTCGCAAGACGCATATCAAACTGATGTCTGTTAAGAAATTGTAATTATTTGTGAATTATTACTTGAAAATAGAGTTCATTATTATTATAAACATGAGTGAATAATTATTTGTAACTGTAATTCCTCTCTCAGTAAGCATTATCTGTGTTAATTGTTTCTTTCCGCTGCAAGGAGCGCAGCCATCGATGATAGCGATTTGTATCGCGTTTTTGTTTGTGTTTTCCTTAGAAACAAATCAAATGTTAGCTTGATGAAGTCTAAATATTGCACAATACGAAAGTAGAGTTTCTGTGAAGTTTAATAAGCAGTTAAAATACTTATTTGGTCTAACAATAGAAAGTCTCTATCAATTGTCTGCCGCCATCTCAACAATTGTCTCAGCGGCAAATTCATATTACGCAACTCTGCCGACATAAATGCTGAACGTAATACGAATGTGTAAAAATAAATGTGCACCGGTGGTCCCGAACTCATTTGAATGAAAATCATTCGAATCAGATTGGTTCTTAAAATACACTGCTCATAGCACGAACGTTATAACAAACTTTTCTAGCTGATGTATGGAGCCGAAATTAATTACGCACGAGTTGCGAAGAATATTGTTTGAGGTAACATACGTCAGTGTTGTGCGCGGCTGATATTCGGTGGTTTTAATGATCATTTTGCTTAAGATAACTGTTTCCATCATAATCCATAGTTGTATAGAATCTGTTGTATGAACTGTGATTTAGTAACACTTACACAACTTGCAGACAACACTTTAACACGACGTTAAGTTGGAGTTCTTTAGCAACTTGATCTAATCTTTAGCCGGGAGAAAAATTATGTAGTAATTACTCAGTGTAATAAAATAAGATTATCATTTTCATTTACAAATTAGTTAAATACCAAATCACTGAATAACACAGCGAACGCCATAACTTCATCTGTCTGTTTAGCATGTTATTTTGGCAAGACGTGTTCAGGGTCTTACTTTCAGAGCGCAAAATGATGTCTTATGCATCAATTTGACATGTGTGTGTATCTCTCTCTCTCTAACTCTCTCTCTCTCTCTCTCTCTCTCTCTCTCTCTCTGTGTGTGTGTGTGTGTGTGTGTGTAGAATAACATCGCATTTTATTACGAGTAGACGTATTATTGCTTATTTTTAGGCTCTGAAAGTCCACCGCGACGCTTCACATGCTTCATAAAACAATTCAGATGTGCAAAATATTTCATTTATGAGTAATAACATTGTATATTTGACGTAAACACTGTATTATTTGTATTAAAGACGTATTTATTCGAGATTTATAAATTTTGAAACATCATTGTGACATTTGATAAGAATCATAGAAGCATTTAGATGTGAAAAATAGCTCTGTTGTGCCTTACACTACACATAAATCAACCTTAATGTTCCCTATTACTGCTTAATTTCACGTTGTAACATTTAGTGTGTGTATGTGTGCGTGTGTGGTATGCATTTTGTATGTGGGAAAACTGGTAGATACACCCTTCATGAAACATTTTGAATAAAAACTTTTGAACATGCTTCAAAAATTAAGATAGTTCAGATGTTTCTGAGCGCATTCAAGATGCGTACTCTGTGTATTGCAATTGAATACTCACTGAGATTCTATGTTGTGATTGTTTCAAAATTTGTGCTACATTCATAATGGCTGTAGGCAGAAGGAGGATTAGGAGGAGATTAGGTCAGAAGGTACAAACTGAAAACTGGGACTATTTATCAATATTTCTTTTTCACTTTTGCACCACTGCCATCTCTGGCTTTCATTACCTTGCCATCACCATCTTGGCCTTTCCCGAGACTGCAGTGCCCAGTAGTGGCGGAATCTTGAACTATGTCCAAGGGTCGGCATAGATATAGTTTTTCGTATGACCAGCAAAATCCCCATGTCTGCCTCTATTAGATCTTGTGTGGGACCAACTCGGGGGTCAATTATTTCCCAGTACCAGCCCCAAGGACATCAAGGACGTGGCACACCATTTGTCCGCCATCTTGCCGCAGTTGAGGATTCAACGGCTTTATGTCTCAGTTTTCAGGAAAAGTAGAGCATATTTACAGGTCAGAGGATGTATTAAGTCAAATGAAAACTGCGATAGTACCGCCAAATTCTGGCAATTTTAACCGGATTTCGTAACCGATGAAATATAACCAGACACTCTCTCTACCTGTGAGTGTCATTTCGTTTTCGGCTTCATTCCTGGGTGCTTCATTTGTTTGGGCATCGCAGTAACTGATGATGGTCAAAGTCGAGACAGTATGAAATCTAGTCCGGCAGCAGCATGACTCGAATCTCTGGCGAAAAGATAAATTTGAGTATTAGGAAGTTTTTTCCGGCGGTACTCGTCTCTAGTTCAGTCATGTTCGGAACTGAAACATTCACTATATATTGGTTAGTCGAGATGACAGTTGATGGTTTTGAAGTTCGAGCTTCAGAAGAATTTTGTAAATTAGTTGAGAAGATCGAGTAACTAAAGGAGACGTACTGAGTCCAGCCGCGGAAAGAAGCTTGTAGCATAACTTGACTAGAGGTATTGTAGAGGATGCCAAAACCTTGAATACAATATTTAGGTTCATATGAATGTAGAGAATGTTGATTATGTAGATGTTGTGTTGGCTGAAGAGCCAACACCGTGTTACTAGAGGAGGCCGAAATGCACGCGGTTTAGCTCACGCAGGCTGGCGTGAGAAGGGAAGAATTATACTGACGTGAGGTCTGGAACATGACAAGGAATGAGAATTCAGAAAGCGGACGAAATTAATTTGATACTTAACTTTAACCCATTAATGATGAACATCGCTCTTGACGGTACATGATTTACAATATTATCTGTTCAGAATAGTAACTGAATATGGCGCCTTGCTAGGTCGTAGCAGATGACGTAGCTGAAGGCTATGCTAAACTGTCGTATCTGCAAATGAGAGCGTATGCAGACAGTTAACCATCGCTAGCAAAGTCGGCTGTACAACTGGGGCGAGTCCTAGGGATTCTCTCTTGACTAGACCTTCCGTGTGGCGGCGCTCGGTCTGCAAACACTGATAGTGGCGACACGCGGGTCCGACGTATATTAACGGACCGCGGCCGATTTAAAGGCTACTACCTAGCAAGTGTGGTCTCTGGCGGTGACACCACAGTAGAGATGAAAGTGTTCGCACAGGGTAGACTAGCGTAGTAAGTTGGTTTAAAGACAACAACCATCTCTTTGTAGCGAAAAGTACTCCTTTATGAGTAGTGTCCACTGTGGAGGTAGACTTTCTTACATTGTAGAGCTATTGGAGCGCTTTTTGAATCTAATCTGAAAGTGAGTTTATCTATTTATAATAACAGAAATATTGCGCTTTATTTGAATCTAGATGTGCGAATTCATAAAGGAAACTGAACCACCGATTCCTTTTCCTTGCGCCACATAAGCGTCAGGTGCCCTGCAAGACTACCTTTCGAACATAGTCTTTAGCTTTGTCATTTATTTTGAGTCTCTTCTCTTCTAGTATGTTCGTTTTAGGGCTAAGACTGATATCTCCTAATACGTAACAGAAAATGGTTGCCGATGCTTTTGACACCAGATACTATGTGGCTAGAATTTAATGGCACCACTAAGTAATTAGTGACTCAGGGAGTTTTACAAAATAAATCAGTTGGACTTTCCATACGTCCTTATCTTATTTAAAAGAAAAGCCATGAAAGGTCGTTCTAGTTCAGTCTTGAAATATTAGTTTTCGACTGTAGGCAAGGCACCACAAAATATTGCCTTGCATTTCTCTTCTCTCTTAATAGTCTAGACTTCGAAAATTTTGTTTATGTACATTATAAGTGTAGCGACCATTCATAGACTAATTTGATGTGAATAAGATAATAGCGTTAATATCCAGTATAAATATTTGTTTTTACAGAATACTGGATCCGAATTATCAGTTACCTATAATAATCTATGCAGGGTAAATTAATATGTTAGCAGCTACAGCAATTCCTATTAATAGTGTCTGTTCGTGTTTGTGTGTATCTGTATGTCAGGAAGGAATTGGGTGGTATGTGGTGCTACGTTGTGTTGTTAGGTGGCTACTGAAAAACTTTAGTAGTTTGCTTTTGTTCTGGTGGGAAGTAATTTATGTAAACTGTCAAGAATCACTAGACGGTGTGGAAAATCATCACTATTGTTAGTATATTCATCGTATAATTAGCGTTCATGCTCCATAATTTATACTACACGTACTCCATGAATGTTATCGAATCTGATCATCAAGTGGCATACATAACAGTTATAATGATGTGTACACAATGCCATACTGAAGTCTACTAGAGGGAGACTGCCTACAGTACGATTACCCGTCGTCATCTCGAGAGTTGCCGATCGGCGTGGGATCCGAATCAGATGAGGTTGACGGAGAACGTCGGGAACGTTCAAAGAAGAGTAGCTCGTTTTGTGTTATCGCATAATATGAGAGAGAGTGTCACGGATAGGACACTCGAATTTGGGTGGCTTTCATTAAGACAAAGGCGTTATTCGTTGAGGCAGGATCTTTTCAAGGAATTTCAATTAGCAGCTTTCTCCTCGGAATTCGAAAATATTCTGATGGCGCCCTGCTACATAGGCAGAAGTATTTCCCACACGAGAGCCGAGTGGAGCAGTGGAGAAATAGCTTGATGCTGGTTCGATGAAACCTCTGCCAGGCACTTAATTGAGATGTAGATGTAGCTGTACCATACTTTGAAAAATTAATTTAATTATTTCCATTTACCCCTATTGACTCTTCACGTTTGTTTTGACTTAAAGTAAAGAAATGTTATATTGTTCTACAATTTTCAGTGATACCTTCATTCTAAACATTTATGTGGTTCGTGACACATTTAAAACTCACAGAAAGATCTGACTATAAATTAAACGGTTTTCTGATAGCGAATTGATAGTAATCCACCAATGTAGGCACGTTTCTTCTCGAGTATAGCATCAGCAATTACCTGACAGGTCTTGTCTGTAAACACATTCTCAGCTACTACTTATAATGGCCACCAGTATTTTTTCTTGCGTTTTCTGTGCTAATAAGATTACTTTGGTAAATATCCTGAATGAATTATACACCAAGCAGTTAATAATCGAGAAAAGGGTCTTATTTGTGAAGCAAGTCCATATTGTTACTAAAGGAAGTTGTCGAGTTTATATCTTTGACGTGACGTTTATCATTTGCCTGTCTTCCTTCTTATGTCAAGTTCCCTCGATATCTTTCCTCCTCTTGACAATGATGTGTTAAGATGTACGTGTCTTTGACAGTGTACTGGTGCGATATAATTATCTGTGCCGTACCAGTAATGACTGGTATTTTATCTTTTTCAACATTAATCTCTCTCTTAAGTCATTAAGTGATTATCAAATGAAAAGTGGGTGGGTGCTGTTCTATAAATAGCAATAACCGGCTTAGGAGAAATATGTATAGCCACTATTGCGGCCATTTTATGGAGATAACTACGTATTTTAGTAATTGTTTAAAAAATTCACTTCATTTAGTAGAACAAAATTCCGACAGCCGATTGCAGATCAAATTATGACACTAGAAACATTCCTAATTCATATAGGTGCGAAAAGACGAAGCCAAGCCAGTTATTCCGAGAGAGTGATACTTTGTGTCCCAGCATCTTTAAATCCGTAGACCTCTCGTCAATTTAACTCGCCTTGTCTCCATGAAGGAGAGTTAAATACTAAGTCGCAGAATATTCAATAGCAACACATTGTCATAAACAACCAATGCTGTAAGAATCTATTAATATTTTTACAAAAACCAAGAAAACACTTTGGTGTTATATCACCATTAAAATTTTATTGACTGTTACACAAATGGTTTGTTAATACAGAAGATAGTGACTTCAGTAACATGAATTTGCATGACTCCCCCGAAAGCGGCACAAAAACAAAAATGTTTTGACTTCTTTTCAGCAACAACGGACGGACCACTGCACCAATTTCCTTCGTTAAACTGCTTGCTGTATATGTGAAAGCTCAAGTGTTACGTTGTTGTTCGGATTTAATGTCTTCCGTTACTGGTTTCCAATTAGCTCATGAAAGACAAATTGTTAGCCGGTGAGAAACTGTTCTGAAAATCACCCTTTGTTCTGTGAATATAATTTTTTTTTTTCAATTTGCGCGACAAGTCGAAGCCGAGCAGAGAAAAAATTCTTCTCTTCATCAACAGCGTTTGATCCTAACATTTAGCCGTTTTCGATCTCGACAGGCTGCTGCTGTTCCAGTCTTCCCGTCTTCCATTACTTCCTGTCTGTATTCTTCCCGTTTTAACGCTGGTCTCTCTTCTTTCTTCCGCGCGGATCTCAGTTTAAAATCTTCCCCGGTCGACAAATTTTGATGAATAGACGGACGTACCGGTACCACCACAGGCCTGTATTCCACAAAGATTTTGCTATGGTGCTCGTTATCTCCGTTGGCCTCCAAACTTCATTTCGTAATTTATCCTGTCTCGTTACCTGCAGACGTCTCCTCATATCTTCCTTTTCCAATGTTCAAATTATCTCCCTAACTCTCCACGTTTCAGGCCAGATGTCTGGTCCCTACAGTACAATGTTCTGCACCACACTTTAAAAATTTCTTTCTTAGCGTCCTCCCCAACAATATTATTCCAGAATATCTCACGGAAAGATTTAGAAGCCCTCTTCTCGTTGTTGTTGTGAACTGTATCATTTTCACATGACCTGAAATTTGCAGTTTCTGCAGGGTTTCAATTCTCCTTCCCCACGACAAAGTTTTATCTCCTACTTAGGCGGTAGCCCTGGCGACCGTGTGGCAGAAGGACCACCTTCTCTCCCAGTCTCTCCGCCCAGCAACGGCGGCAGCCGCGTCTGCGGCGAGCTGGAGGCGGCACCTCCCCCTCACTGGGAGCGCCATCGTCTGGGGCGGAGTTCACCTCGGCGACCGTCGAGACAGCAGTCGCATCACCCACCTGCACAGAAAACGAATACTCACATTGAAATACTTAAAAGTAGACTGTTCACGTATATGTAATTTGATGTGCACGCAGTTTAAAAAGCGTTTTGGAAAATTTTGTTTGAACATTGACTTTGCAATAGGACACAGCCGAAGATCAACTTCACATTAGTAGTGAGAGCTTCTCTATAAACGAAAGCTAGAATTTAGAATAAAATACGCAAATCTTGTATTATTAGTATCAATTGATTAGACACTATTAATGCCTCCAGATGAACTGTTTCGCAGTTCAGAACGGAATCGGAGGAGGTGGGGTTACAGGAGATTTGCGTTTAACGTCTCATCGATAACGAGGTCATTAGAGGCCGAGCACAAGCTCTGATTAGGGAAGGATGGAGAAAGAAAGCGGCCGTGCCCTTTCGAAGGAACCACTCCAGAATATCCTTATGCGAATTAGAGAAATCACGAAAAACCTAAGTGAGGACGGCCGGAAACGCGTTTGATGCGTCGTTCTACCGAAAGTGCTACTCTGCACGGTAAAAAGGAACCGTTAACGGTCATGTGCCGATGACCCTGTCTAAGTAATCAGTGATCCACATTGAACACCGTATATTCCGACGTACGCGAAAAGCGGAAGGTTTGCATCAAACTAGTGCAGTTTCTCTAAAAGGAGTGTAACATCGCTCGGCCTTTGATCTCCTTTAAACACTTGTAAGTAGTCGACCGCATTACTTTTTCTTTTCTATTTTAATTCGTTACACTCCATGGGACACTGGCATCGAAACCTATATGAGGTGCCGGCCGAAGTGGCCGTGCGGTTCTAAGCGCTGCAGTCTGGAACCGCGAGACCGCTACGGTCGCAGGTTCGAATCCTGCCTCGGGTATGGATGTTTGCGATGTTCTTAGGTTAGTTAGGTTCAAGTATTTCTAAGTACTAGGGGACTAATGACCTGAGAAGTTGAGACCCATAGTGCTCAGAGCCATTTGAACCTACTTGAGGTAGTTTCAAAATCACATAAAATTGTGGAAACAAATGCCGTAGAAGCTTTTGAAATCTGGTGTTACAGAATAACTTTGAAGATTAGATGGATATATCACGTAGCTAACCAGGAGGTACTGAATGGAACTGCGGAGAAAACAAGTTCCATACAATTGTAAAAAGAAGCATTGAGTAAGTGGAAGAGTTTCCTCCGTTATGAATTGGCGGAATCCCTCACAGAATTAACTATTCCGTCCTGTTAACTGCAAATTTCGTGAGCGTGTAGATATGCATTCTGATGCTATCGGCTCCTTACATGAACACGATATATGGAAAAATGTCATCCATAAAATTCCGAGGACAGCATGGGTAAATAAGTGCGAGAGCTACCGTACAATCTACTCAAAAGCCCGTGAATCGAAGCTGCTGATGAGAGTATATAAATAACATACAGAAAATTGGAGAGGAATATCTGGCATTGTGATTGACAACGGAAGGAGGTCTGAAGAAAAATCAAGACACGGTCGTAGGGTAGGTAAACGTGGAAAAATCATCCAACTATGTGAAATAGTGTAAGACATTCGAAATTCTGAGAGCCATATGAATAAACCATAAAAAAGTTGAAAGCAAAGCTCAAAGGTCTCGGATTAGAGAGATTCTGAAAAAGGACGTAGACTTACAACCATACTTTTCAATCATAACAGCACGGAAGCAATAAAGAAAATTAATGAAAGATTCAAAAGTTGGTCTAAAATTCAAGGTTAAAGGATATGAATAACAATTTTCGTTGACGACAATGTGTTCCTCAGTGAAAATGAAGAAGAAAAATAGAATTGTTGCACGGAATGAACAGTCTAATGAGCACAGGACGTGGTTTGAGAGTATACTGAAAAATAAGAAAAATAATAAGAAGTGGAGAAATGTAAACACCTAGAACCTTGACGTCCAAATTCACGATTACGACGGAGGCGAATTTAGGGGTTTCTGCTGCTTTGGAAGGGGAATAACCCTTGATGGAATACTCCAGGAGGACATAGAAACGAAAACAGCACAGTGAAAGAGGTCAAATGTGCCCAAGAGAAGTCTACTGGTAACAAACAAAAAGAATGTGCGTTTGCAGGACAGCAATGTCATACTAGTGAATCACACACCGTACGAAAACCGAAACGGAAAGGAATCTAAGCGTCTTATATGTGGTGGTATAGAAGAATGTAAAGAATTAGGTGGACTGATAACAAACAAGGTTGCTCAAATAATAACTTCAATATTCTTGCCCTCCCTGGTAACCATAATGTCGCCCTACCTTTCCCATGGTGCGCTCCTCCTGCTGTGTGTCCTGTAGCCCAGGACTGACGTCTCCTCCATCAGCTGACACCGGCACCTTCTGCGGCTCTTCTGGCCTCGGAGGAACACCTTCCTCTTGACCGGGGCCCAAACGGAACCGCATCCACACCACGTTGAAATCCTGTGGGAGTTAAGCTTTAGTCGTCTTGTTTTCATTTATTGTTTTTCACTTCACTTATTTCTCAGTATTTACCCATAATCTAAGACACTTATGTTTTCCAATGCAAGGTACTGTGTTTTTATCATTACGTATCTAGAGTCATGTAATTTTCTCAGTGGATACCATAAAAGTCCGATTTCGAGTGTAAGACATATATCAGGTTAATACGCCATGCTGAAGGGTTTTTATGGCAATGCGGACGAGAGAATCCGCTCGCTGACTTCGTGAAATACTTAACGGCAACCCTAGCGAACATTAAGTCTCAAATGCCGGGTATGTTGACCCGCTAATATTAGCTGTAGACTCAGTGCTGATGTCAATCATGTCCATTTATATGTCAATGCTTCGCGAGGAAACCGAAACACGAATCGTCCGTTTCACGGTTTTCAGTTTAGTTAGGACCACGGCTTAGGTCACACGACAGGATGTGCTGCTGTGCTGAAGACCCTAATCAGCAAGGGAACGTGCAGTCCCATGAAGCAATATGAACCCTCATTCTCACGGCAATGTGTCCACAAAGCAAAGTGATAACAAAAATAATTGGTAATTTTGATTAGCTATATAAGGTGCCTTACCGACCCATCCCCGCCCTCAAGATTTATCCATTTATCCTTTAACAAATTCTGATCATGTTTCAGAAAGTGTGGATGAAATTACTGTTCTGTTGCATCAGAATTGAGATTAAACTAACACAGATAATGAATAGTCGGCTTCAAGTTAAAGATGTGTGGTTAGTTTGCATTTAAGTGCGTAGACGGTTAGTCTTCATTAACGCTTTCATTACTTGGTCCATCTGGAGCTGAGATGGAATCAGACAGGAGTGGCAAAACGTTGTAGTAAAATCGAGGCTGGGAGAATAATATACACGACAAAGATGATGAATGACTGTATAAATGAGAAAAATGTACAGATAGGTCATATTGCAGACGGAGGTTCTTCAGGGATCACCTGTAGCGAGAGGTACCTCCATCACATCCGACACCCCTCCGTGCCGACACAGTGATTCCAACCCCAGACAATGGATACCGTCCAATCGCTGGACCATCTTCTGACTTGCTGTCATTGAATGCGGTATGGAGCGGAGTGGGATAAGCACACCGCTTTCCGAGTTATTGTTAGCTTCCATGTGTTGGAGCCTCCACTTCTCAGTCTCAGTAGTTCCTCAATTGGTCTCTGGAGGCTGTGTAACCCGTTCCCGTCCTCCCATCAATGAAAGTTGGCTGGAATCCCGGAAGCTGAACCGAGGTTTTCCGTGTGATACATCTACAGACCAATTAGCCCCGGTAACAGTAATCCAGTGGAACTAAGTTACAGCCCGCTACAGACGTTAACCTTGGAGCTATCAGTAAGTGATTGCCCGCTTTTAGCTACCAGTTCCTGTGACAACATTAGAAAATGCAGAAGTTCTCGCACTAAACTCAAATTTGAAGTGTTAATTAAAGATCACTTTGATTATGTAGAGTCTATGTTCCCCTAACCATCTGTGTTATATTCTTCACACTCCTCGACGCTGCTCACCTGTGGGTCCAATGGTACAGGGTCTGCATCGTCATCGCAGACCGCTACGACACGAAGATCTTCGGTGTCTGTCTCCCGCCCACAAGGGAGACAGAAAAAGGCGAGAGCTCTGCGGAACATCTGCGAAGATAAAAGAAGTGTATACGTATATGAAGTGTGGTCCTACATACATAAATTAGCCTAGAAGAATGGCTGTAGCACAGATGTGGATTATGAGGTAATCTCAAAGCTAATGATGGGTGCCGCGACTGCGTTTTACGAGATATTCCACGCCTCATCAACATGCTACCGAAAGCTCAGAAAATTAAAGTTTTTCTGGCAGTGTATGATTTTCGGCGACATTAAATATTTTCTTACAAAAACCACGCCTTGAGCTTAGAGCAAATCTACAGCGCTTACTAGCAGAGTTGCACATATTTACTGAATATACTTGTCATGAGCCGCAAACAAATAATTGCCCTTTGCGATAGGGCTGAAGTTCTATGATAGCTCTAGAACGTGTTTAATACAAGTGGCAACTTTTGAAATGGCATTCAACGTTGTTTAAATTTATCCCTAACTAAAGCTTCCCAATTTCGCGTGCTTCTGCATTTGTCTCGAACTCATCCCGTGTCGTTACTGGGTCGTCGAATTAGTCTGAATATGACAGTGATTGGAGGCACCTGTTGTCTAGGGGCAATGACTTTGAATAGAAATCAAAATTTTTTCGGTCCAGGCTTCGAAATCAGCTACCACCTAAATTTTGATTTATAATCGGCATTGGCGGCCGAAGACCTCGCCAAAAGAATTCACCGCCATTCTGCCAAGGGCCTTGTCAAATTTCGCGAAGGAGCGGACAGAGGTTTACGGCACTCTCTTGTCCTTGGAATAGGAAATTGCCCCTAAAGGCAGAAGAATCAACAATGGTCAAAGGCATGAGGATGCAGAAAGAAATGTAAACCATTGCATGAAAGACACATAATGGGTATCCACAGTACATGTGGTCTGTAATTGAAAAAATGACATGATGATCTCTCCATTGGCAAAAGATTCCGTAAAAGTCCTCCATCCGGATCTGCGGATGAGGACTGTCAGTGGAGAAGTGACCATGAGGAAAAGACAGAATAACCAAATAAAGGTAGCGTTCTCCGTGTAGGGGCATGTAACATCAGAAGGTAGAACGTAGTAGCGAACAAGAAAATCAGAAAAGGGAAATGCAAAGGCTCAATCTAGATATAGTAGGGGTCAGTGAAGTGAAGTGGAAAGAAGACGATTCCTGGTCACATGAGTATATGATAATATCAAAAGCATCAGAAAATGCTATAAGGGGATTAGGATCCGTTATGAATAGGAAAGCAGCGCAGAGATTGCGTTGCTCTGAACAGTTCAATGATAAGATAGTTCTTATCAGAATCGACAGTAAGCCAACACCAACATCGACAGTTCAGGCATACATGCCGACGTCGTGAGCTGAAAATGAAGAGACAGAGATAGTATGTGAGGGTACTGAAAGGGTAATACAGTACGTAAGAGAAGATGAAAATTTCATAGGCAGGGGGGGGGGGGGGCGGGTCAGGAGTGCAATTGTAGGGGAAGGAGTAGAAGAAAAGGTTAGAGGATATGTGGGCTTGGGATATGGAGTAACAAGGAGAAAGAAGAATTGCGTTCTGTAATAAATGTCAGCTAGTAATAGTTAGACTACAACATCGTCAGCAGAGATTCCGAAATCTCATTCTGTATTGTAAGGTGCAGCCAGGAGCAGACAATGTAGTAGTGATGAAGTGTAGCCTGAAGTTTAAGTGTTTAGTCAGGAAGAATCAATATGCAAAGAAGTATGGCACGGAATTATTAAGGAATGGCGAAATACGTTTGAAGTTCTCTAAAGATATGTGTAGAGCAGTAAGAAATACACTCCTGGAAATTGAAATAAGAACACCGTGAATTCATTGTCCCAGGAAGGGGAAACTTTATTGACACATTCCTGGGGTCAGATACATCACATGATCACACTGACAGAACCACAGGCACATAGACACAGGCAACAGAGCATGCACAATGTCGGCACTAGTACAGTGTATATCCACCTTTCGCAGCAATGCAGGCTGCTATTCTCCCATGGAGACGATCGTAGAGAGGCTGGATGTAGTCCTGTGGAACGGCTTGCCATGCCATTTCCACCTGGCGCCTCGGTTGGACCAGCGTTCGTGCTGGACGTGCAGACCGCGTGAGACGACGCTTCATCCAGTCCCAAACATGCTCAATGGGGGGCAGATCCGGAGAGCTTGCTGGCCAGGGTAGTTGACTTACACCTTCTAGAGCACGTTGGGTGGCACGGGATACATGCGGACGTGCATTGTCCTGTTGGAACAGCAAGTTCCTTTGCCGGTCTAGGAATGGTAGAACGATGGGTTCGATGACGGTTTGGATGTACCGTGCACTATTCAGTGTCCCCTCGACGATCACCAGTGGTGTACGGCCAGTGTAGGAGATCGCTCTCCACACCACGATGCCGGGTGTTGGCCCTGTGTGCCTCGGTCGTATGCAGTCCTGATTGTGGCGCTCACCTGCACGGCGCCAAACACGCATACGACCATCATTGGCACCAAGGCAGAAGCGACTCTCATCGCTGAAGACGACACGTCTCCATTCCTCCCTCCATTCACGCCTGTCGCGACACCACTGGAGGCGGGCTGCACGATGTTGGGGCGTGAGCGGAAGACGGCCTAACGCTGTGCGGGACCGTAGCCCAGCTTCATGGAGACGGTTGCGAATGGTCCTCGCCGATACCCCAGGAGCAACAGTGTCCCTAATTTGCTGGGAAGTGGCGGTGCGGTCCCCTACGGCACTGCGTAGGATCCTACGGTCTTGGCGTGCATCCGTGCGTCGCTGCGGTCCGGTCCCAGGTCGACGGGCACGTGCACCTTCCGCCGACCACTGGCGACAACATCGATGTACTGTGGAGACCTCACGCCCCACGTGTTGAGCAATTCGGCAGTACGTCCACCCGGCCTCCCGCATGCCCACTATACGCCCTCGCTCAAAGTCCGTCAACTGCACATACGGTTCACGTCCACGCTGTCGCGGCATGCTACCAGTGTTAAAGACTGCGATGGAGCTCCGTATGCCACGGCAAACTGGCTGACACTGACGGCGGCGGTGCACAAATGCTGCGCAGCTAGCGCCATTCGACGGCCAACACCGCGGTTCCTGGTGTGTCCGCTGTGCCGTGCGTGTGATCATTGCTTGTACAGCCCTCTCGCAGTGTCCGGAGCAAGTATGGTGGGTATGACACACCGGTGTCAATGTGTTCTTTTTTCCATTTCCAGGAGTGTAGTTCAGTAGGCTGTACAGTTGAAAACGAATGGACATCTCCAAAAAGGGCAGTCGCAGATGTTGGAAAGAAAAACGTGGGTATAAACCATGTAACTGCGACGGAACTGTGGGTAAACGAAGAAATAGTTCGTAGGGTCGATGAACGAAGGAAGTACAGAAATGCAAAGGGAATTTCAGGAATACAGAAATACAAGTCGCTGAGGAATGAAATAGAGCAGGGAAACTAAGACGAAATAGCTACGTGAAAAATGTGTAGAAAAGAAAATGAAATGGTTGTCGAAAGGACCGACTCAGCTTACAGGAAAGTGAAAACAAGCTTCGGTGAAATTAAAAGCAAGGATGGTAACATTAAGCGTGTTACAGGAACTAAACTGTTAATGCAGCGGAGAAAGCGGATGGAAGGAAAGAGGACATATAATGTCTTTATGAGGCAGATGATTTGTCTAATTTAATAGAATAAGAAACAACAGCCAATTTCGGAGTGATAGTGTATCCAGTATTGTTATTGTTGTGGTCTTCAGTCCTGAGACTGGTTTGATGGAGCTCACCATGCTACTATATCCAGTGCAAGCTTCTTGATCTCCAAGTACCTACTGCAACCTACATCCTTCTGAATCTGCTTAGTGTATTCATCTCTTAGTCTTCCTCTACGATTTTTACCCTCCACGCTGCCCTACAATGCTAAATTTGAGATCCCTTGATGCCGCAGAACCTGTCCTACCAACCGGTCCATTCTTCTTGTCAAGTTGTGCCACTAACTCCTCTTCTCCCCAATTCTATGCAGTACCTCCTCATTAGTTATGTGATCTACCCATCTAATCTTCAGCATTCTTCTGTAGCACCACATTTCGAAAGCTTCTATTCTCTACTTGTCCAAACTATTTATCGTCCATGTTTCACTTCCATACATGGCTACACTCCATACAAATATTTTCATAAACGACTTCCTGACACTTAAATCTCTACTCAACGTAAACCAATCTCTCTTCTTCAGAAACGCTTTCCTTGCCATTGCCAATCTACATTTTATATCTTCTCTACTTCGACCGTCATCAGTTATTTTGCTCCCCAAATAACAAAACTCCTTTACTAATTTAAGTTTCTCATTTCCTAATTCCCCAGCATCACCCGACTTAATTCGACTACACTCCATTATCCTCGTTTTGTTTTTGTTGATGTTCATCTTATATCCTCCTTTCAAGATACTGTCCATTCCGCCCTCATTTTTGAGACGTTTGTATTCCTTCTTGCTTCCTTTATTTACTGCATTTTTGTATTTTCTCCTTTCATTAATTAAATTCAATATATCTTCAGTTACCCGAGGATTTCTATTAGCCCTCGTCTTTTAACCTACTTGATCCTCTGCTGCCTTCACTACTTCACCCCTCAGAGCTACCCATTCTTCTTCTACTATATTTCTCTCCCCCATTCCTGTCAATTGTTCCCTGATGCTCTCCCTGAAAATCTGTACAACCTCTGGTTTAGTCAGAGTATCCAGGTCCCATCTTCTTAAATTACCACCTTTTTTGCAGTTTATTCAGTTTTATTCTACAGTTCATAACCAATAGATTGTGGTAAGAGTCCACATCTGCCCCTGGAAATGTCTTACAATTTAAAACCTGGTTCCTAAATCTCTGTCTTACCATTATATAATCTATCTGATACCTTCTAGCATCTCCAGGGTTCTTCCACGTATACAACCTTCTTTTATGATTCTTGAACCAAGTGTTAGCTATGATTATGTTATGCTTTGTGCAAAATTATACCAGACTTATTCTTCTTTCATTTCTTACCCCCAATCCATATTCACCTATAATGTTTCCTTTTCTCACTTTTCCAACTCTCGAATTCCAGCCACCCATTAGTTTTAAATTTTCGTCTTCCTTCACTACCTGAATAATTTCTGTTATCTCATCATAAATTTCATCAATTTCTTCATCATCTGCAGAGCTAGCTGGCATATAAACTTGTACTACTGTAATAGGTGTGGGCTTCGTGTCTATCCTGGCCACAATAATGCGTTCATTATGCTGTTTGTAGTAGCTTACCCGCACTTCTATTTTTTTATTCGTTATTAAACCTACTCCTGCATTACCCCTATTTGATTTTGTATTTATAGCCTGTATTCACCTGACCAATAGTCTTGTTGCTCCTGCCACCGACCTTCACTTATTCCCACTACATCTAACTTTATCCTCTCCATTTCCCTTTTTTAATTTTATAACCTACCTGCCCGATGAAGGGATCCGACATTCCACGCTCCGATCCGTAGAACGCCAGTTTTCTTTCACCTGGTAACGACGTCCTTATGAGGAGTCCCCGCCCAGAGATCTGAATGGGGGACTATTCTACCTCCGGAATATCTGAACCCAAGAGGACGCCATCATCATTTAACCATATAGTAAAGCTGCATGCCCCCGGGAAAAATTATGGTTGTAGTTTTTCCTTGCTTTCAGCCGTTCGCAGTACCAGCACAGCGAGGCCGTTTAGGATAGTGTTTCAAGGCCAGATCGATCAATCATCCAGACTGTTGCCCCTGCAACTACTGAAGAGGCCGCTGCCCCTCTTCAGGATAGAAGAAGAAACAATAGTTGATTTAGAAGAGATAGGGTATCCAGTATTAGAATCAAAATTTAACAGAGCTTTCGAACACTTACGATTAAATAAGTCAGAAGGAATAGAGAGCATTCCATCAGAAGTGGCAACAAAACGACTATTAACGTTGGTGTGTGAATATGGCGACATACTATCTACATCTACATCTACATTTATACTCCGCAAGCCATCCAACGGTGTGTGGCAGAGGGCACTTTACCTGCCATTGTCGTTACTCTCTTTCCTGTTCCAGTCGCGTATGGTTCGCGGGAAGAACGACTGCCGGAAAGCCTCCGTGCGCGCTCCAATCTCTCTGATTTTACATTCGTCATCTCCTCGGGAGGTATAAGTAGGGGGAAGCAATATATTCGATACCTCATCCAGAACCGCACTCTCTCGAAACCTGGAGAGCAAGCTACACCGCCCTGCAGAACACCTCTCTTGTAGAGTGTGCCACTTGAGGTTACTAAACATCTCCGTAACGCTATCACGCTTACCAAATAACCCTGTGACGAAACGCGCCTCTCTTCTTTGGATCTTCTCTATCTCCTTTGTCATCCCGGCCTGGTACTGATCCCACACTGATGAGCAATACTAAAGTATAGATCGAACGAGTGTTTTATAATCATCTGAGTTTCGGAAAAATATGATTCGCTCAATTCCGAAGACTGCAAGAGCCTAAAAGTGCGAAAATTATTGCGCAACCAGATTAATAGCTGATGCATCCAAGTTGCTGACAAGAATAATGTACAGAAGAATGGAAATGGAAGTTGAGGATGTGTTAGATGACGGTCAGTTTTGCTTCAGGAAACGTAAAGGCACCAGACATGTAATACTGACGTTAAGGTTGATAATGGAAGCAAGACTAAAGGAAAATCAAGACACGTTCTTAGGATTTGTCAACCTGGAAAAAACGTACGGCAGTGTAAAACAGTGCAAGATGTTCGTAATTCTGAGAGAAATTGGTATAAGATTGTACAAGAGCCAAGAGGGAATTGTAAGAGAGGACAACCAAGAGCGATGTGCTTGGATTAAAAAGGGTGTATGACAGGGGTGTAGACGTTCGCCGATATTGTTCAGTCTGTGCATCGAAAAAGCAATAATGGAAGTAAAAGTAAGGTTCAGTAGTGAGAGTAAAGTTACAGATAAAATGATATCAGTGATAAGATTCGCTGAAGACAATGCTGTCCTGAGTGAAAGTGAAGAAGAATTACAGGACCTGCTGAATGGAATGAACAGTCTAACGAGTGCAGAAAATGGACTGAGCGGAAATCGATGAAAGACGAAAGTAATGAGAAGTACCATAAATAAGAACAGCGAGATACTGAACATCAGGACTGATGGTCACTAAGTAGATGAAGTTGAGCAATTCTACATACCTAGGTAGGAAAATAACCCATGTCGGACGGAGAAAGAAGGACATCAAAAGCAGACTAACACTGGAAAAAGGGGCATTCCTGTCCAAGAGAAATGTACTAGTGTCAAACATGAGCCTTAATTTCAGGGAGAAATTTCTGAAAATGTACTTTTGGAGTACAGCACTGTATGGTAGTGATACATGGACTATGGGAAAACCGGAACAGAAGAGAATTGAAGCATTTGAGATGTGGTGCTACAGAAGAATGTTGAAAATTTGGTTTACTTGTCTGTTAAAGAATGAGGAGTGTCTGCGCAGAGTGGGAGAGGAAAGCAATATGTGGAAAACCCTGACAACTGGAAGGGAATGAGTTCGATGTTTCTACAGAAAGCTGTAGGGTTCATAAACTGTAGAGGAAGATAGAGATTGGAATACACTCTGCAAGCAATTAAGGACGTAGATTGCAAGTGCTACTATGAGATGAAGCGTTAGCACAGGAGAGGAATTCGTAGTGGGCCACATCAAACCAGTTACAAGACTGATGACTCAAAAATATCTAAGTGTTAGAGGTAGATCGTGACTGGATGTCCTCCTCGGCACCTCTTCCCAGCCCCTCACCACCCTCCTCCCAGGTAACGGAATATATGTATTCTACCTGCCTCTATCTAGTATTATCTCATGTGAAAGTGTATGAACGTTTACGAAATATTTTCATTACGTGGAATTGAGACTAGGCTGCCTGGTTTGATGTGGGGAGAGCTTTCACATGGCACCCATTATTTCATTTGGAAAATGAATAGCAGTTTTGCCATATTGTGCACAACGGTTCTCCACATAGCTTACATACCGCCAGCAGTGTGTAATGATCGGAATAAAGAGATCGCAGTGGAAGACTGTAGTTGTCAGGGTCCCACTAGAATTAGTACTGAAACCATTACCATTCCTATTATACGCTAATTAAGTCAAGACTTTTTTCCCACAGAAAATATCATTTATTCACCGATAACCTTGAATTATAGCTACGTGCAAGCCAAATAACCTGCGCACAGCCATTCAGAAAGTGAAAATTGATTGTCTTGCTTTATCAGAATGGGCGCAGAACATAAGTTTGAAACTTACCAATTTAAAATGCAAGCAATCTTAGTCCCCCCAAAAAAGATTTATCACTCCACAGCTCAGAGAATCTCTTTCAGCTCTGACCTTAAGATGCACAAAATTGGCTTTTCTTCTTCTGCAGAGAATATGGGGTAATTATGAACCAATACCTGGACTGGACTGAAATCACAACTGTGGTCTATAAGAAAGTGTCGGCATCACTGAATTCATTACATAAATATAGAAAAATATTTTCTCTCTAGCTTAAAAGAGAAACGCGGTACAGAACACTAATACTCGCCATTCTTGTTTATGGTGATCCTACTCTCCAAGGACTTTCATAAGATGGCTCACATCGTTTGGAACTGGCAATGAATGCTTGTATTTGATGCATTTGTGAAGTACGATATTTCGACCGTATCACCCCTGGCTATGAATACTGATCATAACTACACGCTGTATTTGCTGCATCTTCTTGTTAATCACTGCGCAGCTTTCTATTTATCTTCATCCGTTAAGCTACTGACTAAACAACAAAACGGCAAACTCGTTCTCAACACAGTATAGTCCCCTCTGTAACAATACAAAACACTGCCATAGCCTCTAAACAGTTTCGTATATCAGGATCCTGACTTTGTAACAATCTTCCTCAAAACATGAGAGAAATTAAAGTTCTTTGAAAGTTCGAAAGACAGTCTTTGGTGACCTGAGTGTAGATTTTTCTTTTGTGAGGTTCGAAGGAAAAAGATACTGTTCACCAAGTAACTAATGCTTTCTATTATATGATGCACAGTTAGTTAGGAAAAATATAGTAGCACCTTAAGAGCACCGATACAGCTCAGAGGAAATCACAATAATTAATGACTCAACGACAAATTTTCTTAAGAACAGTTGAGATAACATTGTATGAAATTTATAATTAGCCAAATTGTAAGATTAAAGTTAATCTATTCCATGATAAAGTCATATGATTATTTAAAATTAACTTTCTGCATAAGCTAATCAGAAATGACACTAAACAGGCATTTAAAAAGCCATGGACCACTAGAGCCGTGAAAGAACCTTCTAAAAGGATATGAGATATACATATTTTTGCCGGAACAACAGTTGCACACAGCAAAAAACTGCGAATTACTGAATAAACTTGTAAAAAAAAACCAAGGAACAAGCACATAATTAGAGAAATTAGTAATTTGAGCAACAGAGTGAATGCTACATGGAATGAACGAAAAAGTGTGACAGGACAACCAGCCACAGTACGGGATAGCATGACCATTGAACTGAATGGAAGGGCTGTAAATTATGAGTCACAGGTGGCAGATGTATTCATTTCTTAAATATAGTGGGAAGTTCAGAGTCGAATAATTAAAGAGAAAAATCTCAGCAGCAAGCTGAAAGAATAAAACTCACCAACTTCTCCTTCTGAAATGAAGATAGCTATACATTTTTTCTCAAATATTAAAGCTAATCATGTTTTGGTGGCGAGTCCAGTAGAGTACAACAGGTTCTCTTCCATGAACCAAGCAGGTCTTATCTGAAGTATGTTCTGCCCCATAAGTCAAGGCATTCTTGTTCAGAGAGACTGAAATATGCCATTATTAAACCCCTTTTTAAGAAAGGTGATGCAAGAGCTTCCAATATCTACAGAACTATTTCACTGCTGACAGCATTTTCAAAAATATTTGAGACGGGGATATATTCTATAACATCAATAAAATAGAACCTTACCAACAACATTATCCTCATCAAATCACAGTATGAGTTTCAGAAGAGTTGCTCTACTGAGAATGCCATTTAAATGTTCACTCAATAGATTTTGCTAGCATTAAATAATAAAACAGTGCTGGTTGGTGTTTTTGTGACCTATCAGTGGCATTTTACTATTTGAATCATAGTACTTTCCAACATAAAATAGGTTTTTTTGGGCTCATGGTACAGCCAACCAATGGAAATCATATCTTACTAAATGAACATAGAACGTTGAAAGTAGGAATTCATTCAGTATGCTCAGAGGACATAATTCTGACTCGGGAGAAATCATGTATGGGGGACCAAGGTCTCAGTCTTAGGTTCACTGTTGTTCCTCATATAGGTAAGCTATCAGCCATCCAGTATTCAACAAACAGAAGTAGTTCCTTTTGCAGATGAGACTAGTATTGTAGTCAATTCAAGCATGCATACAGAAAAAGAAGAAACGTCAAAAAAAGTTATTATCAGTATCATTAACACTTTTCCTGTGGGTGGTCTAACTATCGATTTTAAAAAGACGCAACATCTGCAGTTCTGCACATTTAGCGGAAGTATACCACTTATTAATGTAACATATGGCAAAAAAATAGTAAATAGGGTAGAATCTTCGAAATTCTTAGATGTACTTTTTGATTAGAACATAAGCCTGAAAAAGCTCATCTTGGAAATGCTAAATCAACTTCGTTCAGTAACATTTGCACCTAGAATCACCGCAGATCTTGGTGAGAGACAAAGCAGGACAATGACAAATTATGCACATATTCATTCAATAAAGTAATGTGGTATAATGTTCTTGGATACATCATCTTTAAGAAAGAAAATCCTCGTTGCTCATGTTGTATGAATAATATGTGATGTTCACCCAAGATCACGTCGTAGATATCCGTTTAAGGAATTCTAACTACAGCTTTACACTCAGGACGTCTGTTATAAGTAATCAACTACAATTTATAAAGATCAATGACGTACGTAATTACAGTACCAGATGAAAATTGAATAACATTCATTACTCCACATTAAGTTTGGCTTTAGCACAAAAAGTGGGGCAGAGTGCTGTAATCAAAATTTTTGGATACTAACCCAGTGATACAAATCAAAGTAAAATTTGAAAAGAAACGAAGAAAACTTCTCCATAACAATTACTTATATTGTGTAGGACAATTTATGTTATAGTAATGTGCAAAAGGTGGTTCGTAGGAGCTACTAACTACCACATGAAAATCTTTCTTATGTTAACAAACTTACAAATATTCAGCATGTAACCATATGTACAAATTAATGGGCAGAGAGAACGTAAAATGAAACGTGTCACATCGTCTTGATTTATCACGCAAAATGTTCCATGGAACATGAAACAAATGTAATAAATTACAAAGTAACGAAGTAACCTGAAAATAATGCTCTGAGTCTTATAGTCAAATGTGTGATAAAGTCCTGCACTAGTCCCATGCTGTCTACTGTTTCGCAGCTCACATGGTACTACGTAGCAGGACAACGGATGGCAACTTCAGCGGCACACATAAAGGAAACATTTCGTCGAAGTCTATTGGAAAAAGGAAGACACTGTCACGAGACAATCGTCAGGATAGATTAAAATGGTCGTATCTGTGGCGACATGACAATACAGCATTGAAGACTGCGCATGTTAAGACTAACGCATTCAGTAAGTGACGCAAGTCTGCAAAAGAAGGCAACAGTTTTTGGTACTGCAAGGCATATTAAAACATCGAATGCCTTACTATTATTTGAATACAAAATGCTTCAAAAGGCTCGGAGCACTATGGGACTTAACTTCTGAGGTCATCAGTGCCCTAGAACTTAGAACTACTTAAACCTAACTAACCTAAGGACATCACACACATCCATGACCGAGGCAGGATCTGAACCTGCGACAGTAGCGGTCGCGCGGTTCCAGACTGTAGCGTCTAGAACCGCGCCGCCGTTCCGGCCGGCATTTGAATACAGATACTTGACTTTTGACAACGACGTTAAGTAAATGTCTTCTAGCAAAAACGGATGAAAACGAAAATAAAATTTGCCTTATATGACAAAATGTCGGAGTAAGGGAGACTGAATCTGAAGTACTAAGTTTAGCTGTATCCTAGTCGGACAACATAACTGGTAACATTATCGACGGCGAAGACACAGCCGTAGTTTGAAGTTAGTGCTTTGCACATGGTTTCACCTTCACTCGCAATTCTATTACAGCAAACACATGGCTGCAGATTTGCAGATTCATTCTTGAGGGCTGACCATCGGCAGCATAGTGGACCGATTGCGGACCTCTAGTACAGAGCCGTGTGGAGGGTTTGAATCAGAGGCTCAGACGGTACTGTGACCATGTAGGCTGCAGATTCCTCGACTTGCGCCAAACCGTGTTTGGGTTTCGGGATCCGCTGAGTAGGTCAGGTGTCCACTATACGAAGGAGGCGGCTACACGGATAGTAGCGGTTGTGTGGTTTGGAGTGGACGGTTTTTTAAGTTAGAGAGTCTCGGGAACAGTCACAAAGAGTACAGGCCCAACACAGGAAGATCGTAGATGCAGGCACCATCGGTACAACAGTCGTAAATGATCGTAGCTGTGATGGGAAAGTACGAGAGCTCCAACCGCTAATAGAAAGCACTGATGCTCAATTCATTACACGCAATGTAAGCTGGCTAAAGCCGGAGATGAGCTAATCCGAAACTTTTGCCGAGAACCTAACGGTGTTCAGAAAGTGTAGGCTAAACACGGTTGTCGGTGGCGTGTTTTCTGCTGTTAGAATTAGTTTATCTTGTCGCGAAATTGAAGTAGATACTTCCTGTGCGCTAGTATGGGCAGAGGTCAGTGGTGGCAGTCGTAATAAAATAATAATAGGATCCTTTCACCGACGTCACAATTCAGATGATACAGTTGCTCAAACGTTAAATAACTCTTGAGTTTGTTTTCAATCACGTACTCAACTCGTACGATAATAGTTGGTGGAGAGTTTAATTTACCCTCGATATGTTGGTGAAATCCATGTTTAATTCCGGAGGTACACATAAAACATTATCCGAAACTGTGCTAAACGCATTCTCTAAAAATTGTTTCGAGCAGTTAGTTCATGAGCCCACGTGAAAAGTAATGCGGTCAGAAAGCAAACTTGACCTCTTAGCAACGAATAATCCTCAGTTAATAACGAGCATCAAAACGGATACAGGGTTCAGTGAACAAAGGGTTGTCGTAGCGAGACTGAATATTGTAACACCCAAATCCTCCTAGAATAAACGAATAATATACCTATCAAAAAAGCAGATAAAAATTCACTTGACGTCTTCTTGAGAGACAATCTGCATTCCTTCCAAATTAATAATACAAGTGCGGACTTGATACCTTTTCTAGAATTCGTGAAGTTGGTACATTTTATAGTAATCCCACGCACCTTGAGGTGAAAAACAGGGTACGCCTACTAATACTGATTGACAATGCGAACAATATGCCTTTTTCCTTGGTGCTGCCATTGCAGAGGACAAAGACCAAAATTCTGCAGAAGAAATAGTGGACGAATTCGAGAATTTTATTTCTAAATATTTGCGAAACAAAATAGCCGAGACGTCACATCCCGATACTACAGATGAAGATTTGTTTGGAGATTACGATCTTAGTGATTCAGCGAGCTCCAGTGAAGACGGTACTCAGATACCCTTAAAGTACCTGGTAGGATACATCGCATTTAAGAACAAACACATTGACATTTCATTAGGAATTACAACAGCAAACTGCCACGGCAATGCAAAATGAATAGCGAAACAACACTGTATAAGTGTACTTTCGAAAGATGGGCTTACTTCTCCCCATGACCTAAGTGGTCTGCAACAATATCATATTTCGAAATTATTGTTGTATGTTTAGTTGGAGCAAATATCTCACGTTTAAAATGCGTGAGATAGTCAGTAGCACTAGTACAATCAAGATTTCCCGAAACGTAAAAGAAAGGAACTGATGTTTATACAAGTAGGAGACCTTTCATCCGCAATAGATTTTTTAACAAAAGTGCCAAATAGAATGCAATGAAGTGGGCTTCTGCGAAAATATATGTTCTCTGGATTGATTCCTCTTTTCTCTAAAAATGTCTAAACTAAAGCAGTACATAAAACTGTAAAATATTCGGCGTATTCACTTTCTGAAGCTAGAAGTATTAGTGGCGATCATCTGCAGTCACCTTTGGGGACCGAAAAGTGTTGTCGTTAGTGCTTTTTACCGTCTTACATTTGCTTTCGAATATTTCGTGCACTAATCCTTTCGAATTATATTGAGCCCCATCAATGAGATCTTCAAAATTGAATAAAAAGGGACGTGAAAAACCCTTAGCGCGCACGCTAATGCGCCAACGCTGGCTATCCAAATGACGTAACACATCGCTGACGAATGAGAATGTACTCGCGGAATGGCTGCCGGTTTTTGAATATGGTTCAAATGGCTCTGAGCACTTTGGGACTTAACATCTGAGGTCATCAGTCCCACAGACTTAGAACTACTTAAACCTAACTAACATAAGGACATCTCACACATCCATGCCCGAGGCTGGTTTCGAAACTGCGGTTCCAGACTAAAGCGCCTAGAACTGCTCGGCCACACCGGCCGCCCTTTTAGGATATGTACAATCAGTTGATACAGTTTTACAACTGCACGACGACTGCCAAATATACATGACAACAAAAACGTTGAGGACGGTAAAAACTTGGTACTTGCCAATGTTCAAATAATTCCGCACTATATAACGTAACCGTTAATGAAGAACGGAATCAGAGGGTTATGTAAAACCATTCTCGTAGCTTTAACTCTGATCAGTACAAGTAATCGGTTTAGCAGTGGAGTTGAATGAAGTGAACCTCAGAAAAGGTGAAAAACATTTATACTTTTGATTGACCAACTAACATCACATCGTTCTGCAATAGATGCGTATACGGCATGCCAACTTGTGAACATCACCGTGTGCATACGAGAAGTCTGAGAACAGATGATTACTGGTCACTTACTTGTTCCTCAACAGAATCTCGTCAGATACTGGTTTTCTGTCTTCTTCTTAGAACTCGAGAAAGTTCGCACACCCCTAGAAACCAAGTATCACTCTAAGATGTTAGTTAACTAGCGCACGACACTTAATACAGCACAAGTAGCAACACAGAAAGCGTTCACTCGTCGCGAATAAGTATCGCAATGATGCCAGGCAACTGCTCGTGACGTATCAAGCTATATTTCATTGTTGAGAGTGTTGTCTGGGATCGATGATAAAACGGGACAATAGCTCTAACGGTACGAAAGCCTTTGCTCGATAATACGTAAAATGTAACGCATTTACCACGATTATGAGCCTTCAGAACATTATTAACAGAAGATAACGAAACCGTTAACATGGGAATTTCTCCCTTGAATCATTAAACAAACTACTATTGAATGTAATGTTCAGAAGGATGAATTTACGTATGTCACTACAACAGTCTTGGAATCGAAATCTGTTGCCTTAATATTAGTTTCAAAATCTACAGAACGTCGCTTTGTCTAGAATGCACGGTTATATCATAATCAAAAGTATCCGACAGACTCGAATTGCGTTCCACCTTATTTCTATGCCATACACATAACGTAGCTTCCTTGCAGATCTTCTAATCTCTGTTTGGTACATTTGTTTGACTGTACAAAACTGTTACTACAAGAGACAATGAGATAGTATACCTCTTAATGGCAACGAGTCCCTATGTAAATTAACAATTCGATAATGTAAATATCAGGAATGGAGGTATTAGAGATGACGTGGTTTTTAATATTTTTTATTCACAAGTTACAGAGTGTGCAGATGCTTAAAGTTAAATGAAGTGGCGTAAAATTTTGTGTTGGTAGAGGAATTGATCCAGAACCTGATCGATTGTTAATTAAGCACCCTCAAATGTAGGGTACCAAAATTTTTCAGCAGCCCAACATGAATGAAACCGATATGACAACAGAAAATTTATTTGTCTTGCCAGAATTTCAAATCAGCAGCTATCTTGGTCGTTTTCTAGTCAGATTAGACATTATGAAATATTTGGTTAATTTAACCAATAGCGAGATGTCCGTATGTTTGAAGTTCGGTTGTGACGCGGAGTTGAACATGTAGGACCATCGTTCTTGCCTACATACGAAGAGATGGTTAATATCGAAATATTTTCACCAGTAGCTAGGAGTGGTATGTTTGAATATAAAGTAATGTGATGTAAGTGTTGTATACGACTGGACTTCGAAACTTTCACCAATAGTAATAATTGACAAAGCATCGGTGGTGGGCCGTTAAAAATCGTAATTTTTCCATGTGTGTTTCGGTATGCGCGTGCTACAACCTGAAACGAGGTGATCAAATGTTTTTTGTTGTTCCATGATTCTTAATCAGACACGTGCCTTACGTGAAGACCATGAGGAGTTTCGTAGCGAAGGCACATGAAATTTAATTTGGATTTCGGACCACTGTGCGACATCCTCAACTTATGCTCCTTAAAAATGGCTTCCTGAAATCTGAAACGAACTCAATCCTCAGGAATATTGTGTGGGATTTAATAGGAGTGGTATCCGAGTGGCGTATTGTGTAGACAGGAGGGTCAATACTTTTATTAAGTCTTTATTTGCCATACAAAAGACGAATTTAATAGGATGGAAACACTACTGTAAAACCAAAGGTCCTTTGTGATACGATCAAACGTGAACAGAACTTGAATATTAAAAAATACCCCATTAAAGTAATAGCAATAAATAATACAAACAATTTAATCTATCACTTCAAAGGCAACCATACACAACGTAAGAATTCTTCGTGGTTCTAAAACAGTTGAACTGATCTGTAATAAAACAAAATGTCTTCTTACAATAATAATGATAAGTAATACGAATAGTTCCTTCTGTTCCAAAGAATCAGCCCTTATACAAAGTCACACCATACAATATACAGCCTGCAGCCGTCAGTAATTGTGTGAATAGTGCTTATTATACCAAAAAATATTTGATTTATCTGTTGTTGAAAGCTAAAATCTCCAGTAGCTACTGCTTGCCTAGATGCTACTAACGTCTCCCAATCACCTAGACGTCAACTAGCAATACACTACACAACTACCCTCTTTTACGTCTATATGACCAGTATACCAGCTACATATGCAAGGTACGTACGCAAAGTTCGGTGAATAGTCGCAAAAAATAAAAGAAATCAGAGTTATAAGCAAAACAGTTTTGTTCGTCTTCACAGTAATCAGAATTAGCTAGACAACTTCTGACATCGTTTGTAAACAACGTGGAAAGTGTCAAAAAAGCTTCTTATGGAAACACTGGAAGCACATTGGTCACGCATCATCGCGGGAAATGAGACCAGCTACTTACAAAATGGCGGGACTAAGTGACTGTTACTGCCATGGTGTTCATCGCTTTTCATGCCTCCCTTGGGCAGAAAGCCCTCGCCGACCAAAAGGGAAACAAGCATTATGTTAATCTTGAATTTTGTCAGCCGATACTTATGGGAAGGCAGGGAAGACGATGAAGACCATGCCACTGACTGTCTCGTTGTGGCCGAGCTGTTCTAGGCGCTTCAGTCCGGAACCGCGCTGTTGCTACTAGTGCAGGTTCGATGCGCATAGATGTGTGTGATGCCCTTTGGGTAGTTAGATTTAAGTAGTTCTAAGTTCTTGGGGACTGGTGACCTCAGATGTTAAGTCCCATAGTGTTTAGAGCCATTGAAGCATTTTTGAACTGACTGTCACTTTGGCTCAGGATCGTAATTGCAGTATCAAGATTGAAAGCAGTGTTGTAACACCAATGGACATTTATGGCTCGAACAAACTTGAAGCCTCGTGGAGTAACTGCGCGGTTTGAGTCGCTAAGTTACCAATGGTGCGTCCCTTTCTGCCGGAGGTTCGAGTCCTCCCTCGGGCGTGGGTGTGTGTGTATTTTGCTTAGCATATAGTGTAAGTTGTGTGTAAGTCAAGCGACCCATGACCGCAGCACTTTTGGTCGCTTACAAATTCATACACATTTGAAATTATTTTGAACAAACTTCAAAATTGAATGAATAACACAAATATCGTCTTAAAATACCAATAATAATTAATAAAATAAAATAAAGTTAGGCCCACACAGGCAACCAAAATGTTGATGTATTTGTGACCTTCAGTCCAGAGACTGGTTTGACACAAATCTCCATGCTACCCTATCCTGTGTAAGCCTACATTCTTCTCAATCTACTTAGTGTACCGATCTCTTTGTCTCCCGCTATTCAATACCTCCTCTTTAGTTATGTGATATACCCATCTAAACTTCAGCATTCTTCTGTAACACAGCATTTCGAAAGCTTCTATTACCTTCTTGTCTAAACTATTTATCGTCCATATTTCACTTCCTTTAAATCTATACTCGATGTTAACAAATTTATCTTCTTCAGAAACGCTTTCCTTGTCATTGCAAATCTGCATTTTATATCCTCTCTACTGCGACCATCATTAGTTATTTTCCTCCCCAAATAGCAAAACTCATCTACTACTTTAAGTGTCTCATTTCCTAATCTAAATCCCTCAACATCACCTGATTTAATTAGACTATATTCCACTATTCTTATTTTGCCTTTGTTGATGTTCATCTTATATCCTCCTTTCAATACAGTGTCCATTCCGTTTAGCTTCTCTTCCAGGTCCTTTACTGTCTCTGACAGAATTACAATGTCATCGGCAAACATCAAAGTTTTTATTCATCATCATGGTTTTTAATTCCTACTGCAAATTTTTTTATGTTTCCTTTACACCTGTCTCACTCCATGCTTAACCACTGCTTCCCTTTCATGACCCTAGACTCTTATAACGGCAATCTGGTTGCTGTACAAATTGTAAATAGCCGTTCGCTTCCTGTATTTTACCCCAACCACCTTCGTAATTTGAAAGAGAGTATTCCAGTTCATGTTGTCAAAAGCTTTCTCTGAGTATGTAAATGTTAGAAACTTAGGTTTTCCTTCCCTTAATCTGTCTTGTAAGATAAGTCGTAGGGTCAATATTGTCTCGCGTGTTCCAGCATTTCTGAGGAATCCTAACTGATATACCCCAAGGTCGGCTTCTACCAGTTTTTCCTTTCAACTGTAGTGAATTCGTGTTAGCATTTTGCAGCCATGACTTATTAAAATGATAGTTCAATAATTTTTACACCTGTCGACATCTGTTTTCTTTGGGATTGGAATTATTATATTCTTCTTGAAGTCTGTGGGTATATTACCTGTCTCATACATCTTGCTCACCAGATGGTAGAGTTCTGTCATGGCTGGCTCTCCCAAGGCCACCAGTAGTTATAATGTTGCGTACCCCTGGTTCCTTTTTTTGAAATTAGTCCTTCAGTATTCTGTCAAATCCTTCAGGCAATATATCCCTCACTTCAACTTCATCTACATCCTCTTCCATTTCCATAATATTGTCCTCAAGTACATCGCCCTTGTATAGACCCTCTATATACTCTTTCCACCCTTCTGCTTTCCCTTCTTTGCTTGGAACTGGTTTTCCTTCTGAGCTCTTGATATTCATATAGATGGTTCTCTTTTCTACAAAGGTCTCTTTAATTGTCCTGCAGACAGCATCTGTCTTACCCCTTGTGATATATGCCTCTACACCCTTACATATGTTCTGTAGCCATCCTTGCTTAGCCATTTTGCATTTCCTGTCGATCTCATTTTTGAGACGTATGTATTCCTTTTTGCCTGCTTCGTTTATTGCATTTTTTTTCTTTACTTTCATCTATTAAATTTTATGTTACGCAAGGATTGCTAGTGGCCCTCGTCTTTTTACCTACTTCATCCTCTGCTGCCTTCACTATTTCCTCTCTAAAAGCTGCCCATTCTTCTTCTAGTGTATTTCTTTCACCTATACTTGTCAATCATTCCCTAATAGTCTCTCTGAAACTCTCTAGAACCTCTGGTTCTTTCTGTTTATCAAGCTCCCATCTCCTTAAATTCCTAGCTTTTTGCAGTTTCTTCAGTTTCAGTCTACATTTCTTAACCAATAAATTGTGGTCAAAGTCCACATCTGCCGGTATAAATGTCTTACAGTTTTAAGCCTGGTTCCTAGACCTTTGTCTTACTAGTGTATAATCTATCTGAAGCCTTCCAGTGTCTTCAAGCCTGTTCCACGTATACAATCTTTTTTCATGGTTCTTAAATCAGTGTCAGTCATAATTAAGTTATTCTCTGCAGAATTCTAACAGGTGGCATCCTCTTTCGTTCCTTATCTTCAGTCCATTTTCACCTCGTGCTTTTCCTTGTCTTCCTATTCCTACTATTGAATTCAAGTCCCCATGATTATTAAATTTTCGTCTCCCTTCGTTTTCTTTTGATGCCATTTGGCGATCTTCTCTAACTCTCCTCATATAAATAATTCATTCATACAAGAACATATACCAACTCATAATACATACGACTGAACCGCTGGTTCAGAAAATGACCCATACTAAATCAACAATATAACTACCAAGTATGGAGCATATCCACAGTTTTAACGAGATTTTAAACTACATTCAATTTTTTCCCACTCACATGCGCTCTGGGTAATGCAATAGTTTCCTTTGGGACACAATATTCACATCAGAACACGTTGCGTGCAGTAATCAATATTCACTTATCACAGCCCCGTGTGCAGTAGCCACAACGAACCGTAACTGCCGGCTGTGGTGTCCGAGCGGTTCTAGGCCCCTCAGTCCGGAATCTCGCTGCTGCTACGGTCGCAGGTTCGAATCATGCCTTGGGTATGGATGTGTGTGATGTCCTTAGGTTAGTTAGGTTAAAGTAGTTCTAAGTCTAGGGGACTGATGACCTCACATGTTACGTCCCGTAGTGCTTAGAGCCATTTGAATCATTTTTGAACCGTAACTGCTGAATGTTGATGGAGAGCCGCCTGACCCCGCAAATTTCGGAGCCATTTTTAAATTTGTGCTAAACAGAAAATAAGAACTGAAACCACGCTGGAAGAAAATTGGCTGCTGTATCGGGGATTTCTATACGGAATGAACTGACTGTTAGTATAAACGAGGACATACGTGAATATAATATCCAGGTTCGGACAGAACCTTATTTTACGTCTGCATTGAGGACTAGCAATCGACGCTTTAGACAAGTCACAATGCTTTATTGTTGTAGACTCCAGCGGGGACATTCATGATATTTTCCTGGTTTCCACGATGTTAGCGGAGATGGAACTGCTACTGTTTTATTGACTGTGCTGAAAGGCGTGCTTCGGAATTATGATATGAAGAACTAACTCGGGGCTCAAACGTATGATAGTGCTTTCGTTCTGGCAGGAGAATTAAATAGCCGCCAAGCTCCGATCTGAGCAACTGCCTCACAAGCTCTTTGTACTCACTGCTTTGCACTTCGTTTCAAGTTAGTTTCGCGGCAGAGCTGTTCTTGTACCGAAGCAGTGAGAATTTTTTTCTCAACGCTTCATGGTATTCCTCCTTTTCTGACACTTTCTTCGAACAGTTTGAACGAGATGAAACTGTATCATCAAAATATCTGCCATTCACGAAGACCGTCCGGGGATAATTTAGGATTTATCAACTGAAATTATTGAAATTGTTTAAGCTTTTCGTGGCCAGTTGTTGACAAACTGCCTATTGGCTTCTGTCTTTTGGTTCTTCGGCCGACGTTCATCTAATGATTTTACTGACGTTTTGTCAGCACGAGTGTCTGGTACTGTCAAACCTTCAGCCTCCATTGCCGATGGTGAACTGGAGCCGAGCTCGCGGCCGCAGGCTATATGTACCGGGCGCGCCAACGTCCGAGGGCTTCACTGCGGTCATTTCCGGTGCGGTACTCCTCTTGCTACCTTGTCACGGTCGTTCTCTACAGTATGGGAAGCCAGGATCCGTTTACCTTAAGGCTTTCCTCTTTCTTGTTGTAACTGATCGCGTGTTTTTGTATATCTGCAGCTTCTGTGAACAGGTGCGTGTGATAGTGCTTCTCTACAGCCAGAACTTCCGTGTCGGCGAATTTTGTTACGTGATCGGTCTCACTCAGTGCGTGCTCTGCCACGGCCGATTTATCCACCTGCCCCAACCTGAAATGTCGCTTATGTTCTTTGATCCTGGTGTTGATTGATCTTCCAGTCATTCCGACATAAATTTTTTCGCATGTGCATGGTATACGGTGTATTTCAGACATTGAAAGTGGGTCCCTTTTCTCCTTTGCCGATCTAAGATACTCTTTGATCTTCCTTGTCGGTTTGAAGATCGTCTTTACGCCATGTTTGCGCAATATACGGCCGATACTGTCCGTCAATCTGGGATTGTATGGCACAAACGCCGTACGCAACCTTTCTTTTTCTGATTTCTTACTTTTGCTGAGTGTCTGGCTCTGTTACACTTCTAATATCATTTGTGGAGTACTCATTGCTCCTCAGAATACTTTCCAGGTGTTGCATTTCGCGTCTGAGTTGCTGCGGCTGACATATTCGTCCTGCTCGCGTTACGAGCGTATTAATCTTGCCTCTTTTCTGGCTCGGGTGGTGGCTTGATAGTTTGTGCCGGTATCGGTCTGTGTGTTTCGGTTTTCGATAGACACTGTGTCCCACGTTTTCGCCATCCCTTGTGACCAGCTAATATAGAAATGTCAGTTTTTTTTCCTTTTCTACTTCCATGGTAAATTTTATGTTGGCATGGAGGCAGTTCAAGTGTCTTAGGAAGTCACCGAGCCGGCCCGAGTGGCCGTGCGGTTCTAGGCGCTACAGTCTGGAGCCGAGCGAGCGCTACGGTCGCAGGTTCGAATCCTGCCTCGGGCATGGATGTGTGTGATGTCCTTAGGTTAGTTAGGTTTAATTAGTTCTAAGTTCTAGGCGACTGATAACCTCAGAAGTTAAGTCGCATAGTGCTCAGAGCCATTTGAACCATTTGAAGTCACCGAGTTGTTCTTCACCATGGCTCCACACAGCGAAATTATTGAGTAGTCCAGACTACGTAGTATAACGACTTTCAAGAGAAGCATGTGGTTTCAAAAATAGTCTCATAGACCTCGTCTTTATTTTTCTTCTCTCCGTTATGAGACCATAATTTTAAAGACTGAAATGCCTATTAGGAAAAATACACAGTGATGTACAATTTTTGTAACAATACTGCCTCAGAAAGCTTAGCTTACATGAAAAACTCAATAAATGAACATAATTTGACCGACTTTTTAAGTTCCATCATGCACTCCACTTATTCGTAAGCTTAGGTGAACAGAGCTGAAATGATGGAAGAATGCATTGGCAATTTCATTGATGTTAAAATATAGCCGGGCTACTTTGCTGGACTGGATAATATTATATCACAACTGGGAACGAGGTTTTCACATTGTGATAAGCTGCTTTACCTTAAATTAAGCGATAGTACTCAGTTCAACAATGTTACACGCATTTCCCTGCAGACAGCATGGACTCCTTATTGCAAACATATGGTACGTGCTTCAGACGCTTACAGTTTGCTTATAGAACTTGAGATCTGTATTTTCTTCCCAGTATGAACCAGTATTTCATTCCGTCAGGGGAGCGAGCGAGGTGGCGCAGTGGTAGCACACTGGACTGCATTCGGGAGGACGACGGTTCAATCCCGCGTCCGGCCATCCTGATTTAAGTTTTCCGTGTTTTCCCTAAATCACTCTAGGCAAATTCTGGGATGGTTCCTTTGAAAAGGCACGTCCGACTTCTTTATCCATCCTTTCCTAATCCGATGAGACCGATTACCTCGCTGTTTGGTTTCTTCCCCCCAAACAACCCAACCCAACCCTAATCCTACTCCGTCAGTTTGGGAGACGTTGTCATAAGAATGATTGAGAATGAAGCGGGTCAAATTATTACAGAAGCTTTCAAATTACTTTTTCCGATTGCTATCGTTCCTGCAACAATTGCTTCAGTTAAAAGGAGTTTTTTCTTATGTAAAACGCGTAAAAACATATTTGTAGAATAGTATGGCCTAGGATCGCTTATCAGCTCTTACTTGTACCTCAACTGAATAACCAGTGCTATGAATACTTGAAAGCCGAGACACATGGTATGACGATGTTATCAAAAAATTCGGAAGAAGCAATATTGTGGAGTTAATTTGTTTTACAACTAACAAGGCTGAAACGCCAAATGTACCAGTACTTTTGTAAATAAAAGCGGTTGTCATTATTCTCTATTTCTTTTTCTGCTTCTTATTATTATTACCACAGTAGTAGTCGTGGTAATAGTAGTAGTAGAGGTCGTGAGGAATGCTAGGTATTCCTACATTAAAACTGCGCTGTCCGCTCTTCTCACCAGCAAGGGCCACCGTGGAGTTCCCATTGGTCACGTGTCTCACAGTGGTTGCTATGTGGTGGCACCAGAACCGCATAGCTAAGAACTAGAATGGTGGCGCCAGTGAACATAGCCGTGGCGTTCGACACGGCACGAAGGAACGAACCGAGGCTCATTTCAACTGACTATTGCACTACACATACGACTCATTAATTCACCACTATGGAAGAAGCACTGCTCTGGATGATAAACCTGATTACCTGCAAATAACTAAAACCCACTCAATAAGTTCATATCCATGTTCGACCGCATTTCAATTCGCCAGTTGCCTCACGTACTTTTAACTTCATTTTATTATCACTGAAATAATGTGATACAACTGTCATCTGCATCAAATCGCAAAACTGCTGCAAACTTGTCTTATACAGAATGTGATGTCTTCCACTTTAGAAAATGTAATACGGTATCTGTTCGTGGTGCAGTGGTATATGCTGCGCATTTTATAAGCAAAGTTAACCGTGAAACCACTGTTTATTTCATTTTTTATATGCATTTGGCCTCTCTACTGAAAAGGTTGGAACTTAAATAGTGGCAACTATTTATTCACAACCGATACTAAAGAGATACATGTTTGCACCTGTTACGGTCCTTCAAAGTACTCACCTTCGTCTTGTTGAACCCGTTGCCAGCGATGTGGAAGGCATTGTATACCGTTAGCAGAGCCTGTTCTGTTGATGGTGCGAATGGAGCGGTCTCTGCCTGTAGAATCTCTAGAAGAGCTCTGAAGCGAATGCCACGAAGTGGTTCCTTCATCTTCGGAATCAAATCAAAGTCACAAGGACTTAAGTCCGGGGAGTATGGTGGATGGTACAGTACATCCCAGCCCCTTTCGACCGAACAGGGCAGCCACAGCTTGCGATGTATGCGCACGCGCATTGTTGTGCAAAATTATGGGTGGTCTGCGAGGGATTAGCCAAGCGGTCCAAGGCGCTGCAGTCATGGACTGTGCGGCTGGTCCCGGCGTAGGTTCGAGTCCTCCCTCGGGCATGGGTGTGTGTGTTTGTCCATAGGATAATTTAGGTTAAGTAGCGTGTAAGCTTAGGGACTGATGACCTTAGCAGTTAAGTCCCATAAAATTTCACACACATTTGAACAATTTGTTTTTTTCATGGGTGGGTCTTGAAGTCTTTGATGACACTGTTGTGCTGTACGAGCTCAGGCACATTCAAACTTGATTCAACTCCGTTGTTCCCGTTTCGAAAACATAGTGCCACCGTTTCGTTAGACCGCTCCCTCACAAGTGACTGCGTTTTCCTCGATTGTGTCGCTCGCCGGTGACGCGGGACGGTCGAGAGCATTTGTCCGGAGGTAAAGTAGGTATGGCAACGAAGTGTGCTATCAGCGACAATAGTACATTCCATTGCATAGAGTCTCCACAGCAGTGTTGCCACTATTTAAGTTTCAACCTACGTATCAGCATTACTTTGATGGAACTGAAAAGACTTTTTGTTTCACTTCTAAACCATTAGTAATAGCGAAATTGAGAAACGTACTCCCAGGGAAGTTCTATTGTTCCTTTATCCGCACTACAATAATTTCAGCGTGAGAGTTTCGTCAGGATGCCGTTGGTGTGTACTAGCTGCCAGCAGCCACCCTGACGCTGCCCGCCTAGTGGCAACTCTTGTGATCGCAACAGTTCAAGCACGTAAATGGAGTGGCAGCAGCTCGGTACATGTGTGACGTGTATGGACCGTGTGTCACTGAATAACTCACCGCAGAAAATCGTTTACTCGCCTGCAGTATGGGAGTTTTGAAGTGAATTGTTCTACATTCAGGTAGATAATGTACATTAATGATGACTGCTTTTAATGTTTCCACTATAGACCCTGTCAGGATGCCCGTAAGTTTCCTGATGTGATGATAGTTATCATTTAACCATAATGCAAAATTTGCATTTAATGTGCAAAGTATGGAAGTTACCTGTAACTGTAGTACATGCTGTAACTGAAAGAATGAAAACGTTGTGCTATCTGTTGAAGTGGAATTCGATCTTATCTTTTCTACGAAACATTCAGAACAATTTCTACGTAAGGTGCCACCATGAGAAAAAGAATTTATTTTTCTATTGGGAACCGTAATGTAACATATAAATTATAACCAGCAGAAAAATTCTCTAATCGGAGAGAAAAATATATATTTAAAGGAATGTCTCACTCTAACTTCCTCAAAACCTTTAACAATTATCACAAAACTTTTGGCGTGCGAACATTTGGTGCTTTTTTTTTAAATTCAGGTCATTTCAGACTCCCACAAGCTCCCCTAACTGTAACTCACTCACGCACACCTGTCCACTGCTGTAAGTCGCTCATAACTTGCCTCTCACAGTTGTCCATCCTCATTCACTCATTCAGCCTAGACAATAGTTATTAACTCTTAGTGCCTCTTTGGCATTGTTTCCTCCGTCCTGTGTCACAGTCACATACCCTTTCGCTCTGTCCTACTAACACAGTCTGCTCTCACTGTCACTGTCTCCCCCTTACTCTCTCTTACTGCTCATGTTTTTTCCTTCATACAGCGGCAGTTGCTTCTCACTGTCACCCTCTCGCCCTTCTTCGTTTTCACTGTCATATATTCTGTCCGCCATTATCACTGCCTCACACACACTGCTCCTCTCTTTCACTTTATTCCTAGCACCCCCCCCCACCCCCCCCCCCCCCCACACCTCCTCCTTCCATCTCACTGTTTCCTAGCACTGATCTGTGAGTGTCAACAATGTTCCCCTGCCACTGTGCCCACATCTTTATTTCACACTGCCACTATCTCCTTCGCTCATTCTATAACACAACCACTGTCTACTACATTACAGTAGTTATTACTTTTCCGTCTCTTTTCACTGTCACTGTCTTCTTCTCTTTCAGTGTAAATAAGCGTGAATATATTCGCATGCCAAAATTTGTGACAAAAATTTTAAAGGTGCTGAGGAAGGTAGAATGGCCCAGCACGGATGGCCGCGAGGTTAGAGGCATCAGATCACGGTTTCGCGGCCCCTCCCGCTAAAGGATCGAGATCTCCCTCGGCCATTGGTTTGAGTGCTGTCCTTAGCATAAGTCAGTTACATTTCTACATTTACATCTACATCTATGTGATTACTCTGCTATTCACAATAAAGTGCCTGGCAGAGGATTCAATGAACCACCTTCAAGCTGTCTCTCAACCGTTCAATTCTCGAACGGAGTGCGGTAAAAACGACCACTGACATTTTTATATGCGAGCCTTGATTTCTCTTGTTTTATCGTGATGATCATTTCTCTCTATGTACGTGGCAGCCAACAGAATGATTTCACAATAGGAGAAGAAAACTGGAGCCGGCCATTGTGGCCGAGCGGCTCTAGGCGCTTCAGTCCGGGACCGCGTTGCTGCTACGGTCGCAGGTTCGAATCCTGCCTCGGGCATGGATGTTGGTTAGGTTTAAACAGTTCTAAGTCTAGGGGACTGATGACCTCTGGTGTTAAGTCCCATAGTGCTTAGAGCCCTGTGAACCCCACCCCCCTCCACCCTGTGAGTAATCGTAACTGAAATTTCATGAGAAGATATCATCGATACGAAAAATGTTTTTGTTTTAATGATTGCCACTTCAGTTCACGTAAAGTCTGTGGCACTACCTCCCTATTTCGCGATAATACAAAACGAGTTGCCCTTCTTTGTACTTTTTTGATGTCATCCGTCAGTCCCACACAGCATAGCAGTGCTCCAAAATAGGACGGACAAACTTGGGTTAAGCAATCTCTTTAGTAGGCTTGTTGCACCTTTTAACTGTTCTGCCAATCGCAGTCTTTGGTTGGCTCTACCCGCAACACAATCTATGTGATCGTTCTAATTTAGTTCATTTGTAATTTTCATCCCTAATATTTACTTGAACTTACAGTCTTCATGTTTGTGTGATTTATCGCATAATCGGAATTTAGTGGATTTCTTATAGTACTCATAAGAATATGTTCACACTTTTCTTTATTCATTGGCAATTGCAACTTTTCGCACCATACAGATAACTTACCTAAATCAGTTACTTCTGTAGTATGCCAGTCCAGAGACCGATGACCTCAGCAGTTTGGTCCCTTAGGAATAAACACATATTTGAACTTTTTTTTAAGGTATAATGTGGCACCGGGTACAACTATTTGGAGTCACAGACTTTTGAATAAACAGGAAAATGTTCCCATTTTTGTGCCCCGACAAGAGTATTTTTCCGTTGGTTTCCTTTCTTTACCTGCGGCAGCAGTGCATGTGCTTCAATTGAAAAAATTAAAGAATGTGATCGTCAGTCATGTTTAGAGAGCAAGTTTGTGTGCATGGCCATCCTTTGCAACAAGCAGAGAAACAGATTTGTAAATAATTCCGCATTTTCCTGCTTCGAGCAGCAACAGGAAAGACTGTTTTATTTACAAAACAGAAATTTAGATATTTCGTATTTGCACAATGGAAATAACGCAAAAGTATTTTAACACCTAAAGCCAGAATTTACGTGCAAAACGTTTTGCATATGGTTCAGTACTAAAGCATGAGGTTGCTAGATTATAACGGAGACACTTTATACGGCGTATTCTGCTGCTCTACGTCACTTCATAAACTACGATTTTGCCTCAGACCGTATTCCACGTACGTAATTTACGTGTACTAGTAAGGTCTCTTTGAACCTCCGTGTATCGAATCGGTTGAAGATTTTCAACGTTGTTCGAGATCAGGATCTAAGAAATACACGTTACAAATTGCAGCCTTTTCATACGCATAGCTTTTTGGAAACCTCGGCTGGATTTTAATTCGCTGGTGAAGGGGAAAATATAGTGAAAAGATCCTTTTTGTGAAGTATTTCATGGAACCACCCATGAATATTAAAGGCGCCTCCATAAGCCCCAACAATCCCACCGTAGATCACATCAAATGCTAAAAGAGCAAATCGCTTTGCTCCATTTGCCCAAGAAGGAGGAAATGTATAATAATCACGTTTTGACACAGGATGCCGATTTCTGCTCAACACCATCTCACAAGACTTGCGCCAGACCTCTTTATTCCCGTAGTTAATGCAGCTGCAGCCGTAGGTTAAAAATTGGCAGAAATGCGGGTGTACTTTATTTCAGTTTTTTATTTCTCCTCCAAGCAACCATAACGATATCACAAGGCCGTAGTCCACGAAACTCTATTGTTCCTAAAGTTTCGTCCATAACTGCCATGGAAGTCTTCAGAGGCGTTCCACCTCCTTCAAATCTTGCTGACTGACCTGTCGGACGTCTGAGAGCGACATGTATACTTCAGGAAAAGGTGCTTCGCTGGAACTACACGTGATGAACAGAGACGATCCTTGTTAAAGATATAGCTTGACTATTGAGTGTCGTCTTGCCAAAGATAAAGAACTGTTTAGTGATTCTGCAGAGCTACCGTACATATGTCACTAAGTTTCACGATCTCTTCTTTCCGATTAAGGTTATCCACTTTTTATATTTTTCAATGGCTTCTATACATAACCTTGGAGAGTAGTTCTTCGTCAAAGATAAAATTTTCTTTTCAGAACATTTTACTTCGCAACTTTCTAACTAAAAAGACAAATCAACCGTAGCGTAACATGCCCTTCTGTCAGGAAGTCACGAAATGATTTTTCCTGAAACAAACAGTTTATCTACGAGGACGAACTAATCTCCAATGCTATGTATAGAAACCACTGGAATATGTAAAAATAAGGATAATTGTAATAGGGAAGGAGAGACTCTGAAACATAGCGAGATACGGACAGCAGCTCAGCACAATCGCTAAACAGTTTTTTTTTATCTTCGACAGGACAACAATCGATAGTTAAGTTATATCTTTGACAAGGATCTTCTCTACTTATCGCGTGTAACTCCGGCTATGGCCTCTCTTCTGCGGTATTTATGTCATTCCCAGACGTCCGACGTGTCATTCGGCAAGACTCAATGGAGGAGCAACGTTTCCGAAGACTTCCAGTGTTATCCTAGATGAAACGTTAGGAAAATAAGAGTTTCGTGGCCACGACCCTATACACCGGCAGGTTTACCAGCACCAGTGTCATCCGATCATGAAAGCCTACACTCTGATGTCATAAGAACATTGCTCACCACGTGCTGAATTTGTTGTAGAATAAACTAGCGTAATTTAATGCTCATCATCCTTGTACTGGAAAGTCTCAATTTCCAATACTTATGAGCACAATACCTCATGACGCATCTGGGAGAATGTAACAATTGCATGTTCCATACTCACAATACTGAATTACAGCGTTACGTCAAAGGTTGCGGTGGAACACAGCAACACAGTCAGACATAGCGGTCCATAGTGATTCACCCAGGCAAAGATGAGCATGACTTTACGTTGCTTATCCATCGGTATTGATAACTGATCGGAAGCTGTGGTGTTCAAGGTGGACTTCCACAGGCTTAGAAATGGCTGATGTTATTGACCGAAGAGAAATTTGTAAAGAAAATGAGCACTAGTGTTAGGTATTGACCTAACAACTCAGTTCTTAAAATGTCATTATATGTACTACAACGCTTTACGTGGTCCTCAGGAAACTTAGAAGAATACAAAAACATAGTACTGCACTGGGTCCGTTTAGAACAGCTGATATACATGATCTTCGGGTATCATTTCGTCAACGCTTTGCAGATGCAGCTGACATGCTAAAGACAAGCGTGGGTACAACTGTAGGAACTGCTTAGTGTCACCAGGTGCTATTTCGACCGTTAGTGTTAATTCTCAACAAGCATTCCTTTACAAAAAAGAACAGCAGAAAAACTCAATCCCTCTATACAGTATCACTTACAGTTTTACTTTACATTGCAGCACTATTTAATGAAATTTCTATACTGTGATCCCGACTGAGTCGCCGCGTAAAAAAAACAGTATCAGAAGACAAATTCACCTTCCTCCATTGGTAAACAGGTTCCTCAAGATAGTAACGGTCCATCTCCTCTATTACCACAAACTATTGTGCTAGCTAGATCCATGACAATATCTCTTGCCCTTCATCATAGCTGTAAAACATTCAACTGCTACGGTCTTCTTTTTCTCTTTTAAGTTTTCTTACCGTTTCCACATACTCGTATTCTGTTACTGTACATTTAGTATTTGTGTATTGTGTGTTACGTATTGAACCGGGGACCTAGAAACGACGGAGAGGCTTCGTCCTGACGTGGCGCTCAGTGGTTCACACCCCCACAACAGCCACAGCAGTCCACCCACCCACCTCACCACGCCCCACACTGAACCCAGGGTTATTATGCGGTTCGGTCCCCAGCGGCGCTGTGACCCGTGGAAGTCTTGCACCCCACTCTCAGGACATTAATGCTACAAAGTTTGGTGCTCGTACGGTAATTAGTTTCCGCGTTATAAAGTGTTAAATAGGAAGAGTTTAATTATAACCACCCTTTATAGAAATTTTGGTTCCCATATATACATATGTATAATATATACATATGTAGAATTTTTGTGCACTGTATGACAACCAATTCTGTACAACAGACATTATTTAATTCAAGGATTCAAATAAATAATGAGCTGTTAATTACAGTAGGTCATAAATGTAATCCATTTTAAGACATACAAACACATCTTACATGGCGTCAGCATTTGCTAAACGTAAATAGGAGTTAGTGCTCTAGATTTAAGTTGGAGTTAGCGTGCACGCCAGTCTACTCACCGAATATCCTCTCGCTCCAGGAATTCCTCCACTTGTGCAGTTCGAATGCGTCTACCATAAAAATGTGGTTCCTCGTTGCACCTCTGAACAGATGCACGTGGGGAAACAGTACAGCGTCATAATAACGGCGGTGACCGATGAGAGTCCACTTTGGAAAATGTGGAGGTCAGTACGCCCATGAAACATCATTGCTCGCCACGCCATAACACACAGACCACAAAAACGATCATGTTCGACAATGTTCCTGGCCGCATGACGTGTTCCCGCCACCCGCCATATGGCGTTCGACGAGAACCACTACTGAGACTGAATCTGCTGTCGTCAGAGAATAGCACACGACGCCACTGCTCGTTGCTGCAGTCCCTGTGCCCTTGGAAACATCGCAAACGGTGCCACCGGTGTGTGGTTGTCACTGGTGCACGACTTACTGGTCGTCGGAAGAAAAGACACTCCCTCCGTCGCCGTGCTACTATGGGCTGTCAGTCTGCCTGCCTGGCAGTCATGTTAAATTGGTTGAAACTGCTCGCACAAAGGAATTTAGCTATTCGTATTTCCCGCACGCTATTCGAGAGCAATCTGGAGCAATAGAGAAATAACTTTATGGTGGTTCGATGAAACCTCTAATAGGCACATAATTGTGAATCGCAGAGTAATTATATAGATGAAGGTGGTAACTGTATCATACTTCTCTAATAACCGTGAAACATTAATTTAATTACTTATTTACCCACAGCAATTCTTCATGATTTTTTTTTACATGAAGTAAAGTTATCTTGTATTGTTCCACAGTTTTAATGTAATACCTTCCTTCTATCCTCTATGTGGTTCATGGCAATTTAAAACTCACCGTAAGTTTTGACTATAAATTAAACGCTTTTCGGAAAGTGAACTGATAGTGGTTCATTAATTTCTACGTATTTTGTTTTCGGAGTTAAGCATCAGCAATTAACTAACTGGTTCTGTCTGTAAATATATTCTAAGCTAGTAATTATAACGACGTATTAACGTTTCTTACGTTTTCTGTGCTAACAAGATTTCTTTGGTAAAAATATAGAATGAATTATACATTAACAATTAATAACTAAGAAATGGGTCTTTTCGGTGAAATAAGTTCATACTCTTTCCAAAGGAGGGGGTCGAGTATATCTTTGAAGTGATGTTTATGTTTCCCTCGATATCTTCCCTCCACGTTTCACTGTTGTTTTAGGATGTACATATCATAGAAAATGTATTGGTGCGAATAACTATCTGTACCGTACCAATAATGACGGATATCTTTTCTTAATATTAATCTCTCTCTTATGTTATTAAGAGATTACCAAGTGAAAAGTGGGTGGAAGCTGTTTTATAAACCTTAATAACCGGCTTGGGCGAAATTTGTATATCCACCATTGTGGCCATTTCAACGAGATAACTACATATTTTATAACTATTTAGAAAATTGCCTTCATTTAATTGAACGTATGCTGACAGCCGACTGCAGAGTAAATTATGATAGTTGAAACATTCCAGTTTCATACAGGTGCGAAAAGACGAAACCAAGCCAGTTATTCCGAAATTGTTACTTTTTGTCCTATCATCTTTAAATACGTAGACATTTCGCCAGTTTAACTCGCCTAGTCCTTATGAAGGAGAGTTAAATACTGACTCACAGACTATTCAATAGCATCACATTTTCATAAACCGTAAATGCTGTAAGACTAATAATACTTTACAAAAACAAATAAATGTTGGTGTTATATCACTTTTAAATTTTTATTATGTGTTAAGCAAATGGTTTGTCAATATACAAAACACTGAATTTAGTAACATCAATTTACATGACTCTCCCGAAAGCGTTACAAAACCAAAAACGTTTTGACTTCTTTTCAGTAACACCGGACGGTCCACTGCAACATTTTCCTTAGTTTAACTGCTTGCTGGATATGCGAAAGTTCAACTCTTACGTAATTCTTCGGATTTAATGTCTTCTATTACCAGTTGCCAATAACCTCACAAAAGACAAACAAGGAACAGGTGAGAAACAGTTGAGAAAATCACCCTATTTCAGTAAATATCATATTTTTCGATTTGCACCAAAGTCGAAGCTGAGCAGGGAAAAACTTCTCTTCTTCAACAGCGTTTGGTGCTAAGAGTTAGTCGTTTTCGCCCTCGACATGCTGCTGCTGTTCCAGTCTTCCGGTCTCCCATTTCTTCCTGTCTGTATTCTTCCCATTTTAACGCGTCTCTCCTCTTTCATCCGCGCGGCTTCCACGTTGAAATCTTCCTCGGCGTAAATTTTGATTAATTTTCGAACGTACCGGTACCAGTGAATGTCTGTATTCTTCAAAGATTTAGCTGTGGAGTACGTTATCTCTATTGTCTCCACACTTTATTTCGAAATTTATCTTGTCACGTTACCTGCAGACTTCTCATATGGTCCTATTCCAGTGTTCTAATTATCTCCCTCAATCTCCCCGTTTCAGGCCACATCTCAGCTCCTTACAGAACTATGTTCTCCGCCACACTTTAATAATTTCTTCATTAGCGTCCTGCCGAACAATATTATTCCATAATATGACATGGAAAGATTTAGAAGCTCTCATCCCCGTTGTTATAGTGAATTGTATCATTTTCACACGACCAGAAATTTGCAGTTTCTGCAGGATTTCAGTTGTCCTTCCCCACGTCAAAGCTTTATCTTCTACTTAAGCGGTAGCCCTGGCGACCGTGTGGCAGAACGACCACCTTTTCGCCGAGTCTCTCCGCCCAGCAACGGCGGCAGCCGCGTCTGCGGCGAGTTGGAGGCGGCACCTCCCCCTCACTGGAAGCTCCATCGTCTGGGGCGGAGTTCACCTCGGCGACCGTCGAGACAGCAGTCGCATCACTAACCTGCACAGAAAGCGAATACTCACATTGAAATGCTTCAAAGTAGACTGTTCGCGAATATGTAATTTGATGTGTGCACAGGATAACAAGCGTTTGGGAAAAAGTTAATATTGGTTGAACATTGACTTTGCAATAGGACACTGCGCAAGATCTACTTCAGATTAGCAGTGAGAGCTCCTCTAAGAACGAAAGTCTGAATTTAGAATAAAATACGTAAATCTTGTGTTATTAGTATCAGTTCATTAGGCACTATTAATGTCTCCATATGTTAACAACTGTCTCGTAGTTCGCGATTGTCGTGCGGATTATCATGCATTTCGCTGCAGTCGGAGAGATTGACCATTTAGTTCCCGGTACGAAATAGTGGTAAAATATTTCAGCATTTCTGTGCAAGAGATGGTTTCGCAGTTCAGAATGGAATCGGAGGAAGAGGAGTAACAGAGATTTGTGTTTAACGTGCCGTTCAGAACGAGGTCATTGGGGATCGAGCACAAGCCCTGATTCGGGAAGGACGGAGAAGGGAAGCGGCCGTGCCCTTTGGAAGGAACCACCCCAGCATTTCCTTAAGCGATTTAGAGAAATCAATGAAAACCTAAATCAGGAAGGCCGAAAACGGGTTTGAAGCGTCGTCCTCTCGAAAGCGAGCCCAGTGTGGTAACCACTGTGCTACTTCGTTTGGTACAACGGAATCGTTAACGATTAATTGCTGCTGACCCTGTCTGAGTAATCAGTGATCAACATTGTGCATAGTCTATTACTTCGCACGCGAAAACCGCAAGGTCTGTTTCAGACGAGTGCTGTTTCTGAGAAAGGAATGTAATATCACTCGGCCTTTGATCTACAGTGAATACTTGTCAGTGGTCGACTTCGTTACTTTTTCCTTTTCTGTTTAGTGCGCTACATTCCATGGGACACTGTCATCGAAAACTACGTGGTCATAGAATGAGGTACTTCCAAAATCGCTCAAAATAGTAGAGGTAAATACCGTAGAAGCTTTTGAAATATGGTGTTACAGAAAAATTCTGAAGGACACAATTCCACACCGAAGGCGAGCATGAGTGGTAAGAGGGGGGGAGGGTAAAAGTCGTAAAGGAGACCAAAAGATCAATACGATGTGCAGATTCAGAAGGATGTAGGTTTTAGTAGTTACTCGGAGATGAAGGAGCTTGCACAGGATAGAGTAACACGGAGAACTCCATCAAACTACAAATACCGAAAGAGCAAATAATGTAAGAAACCGGTAAGTTTAAGATGACATTATTATTATTAATACATTGCAGTTCAAGTTTCTAAACCACTACGAGGAACTTCTATAAACACTAAAAGCAGCGCTTTCAAACAAGAGATGTGATTGTGAAGTTGTTGGCCCTCATCCTTTTTCGCATTTTTGCTCTAACCCACTGAAATTAATTGCTCTAGGACAGTGCATACAATTCCGTACAACTGTTAGAGAAGCATTGAGTAAGTGGGAGAATTTCCTCCGATATGCGTTGGCGAAATCCATCATTGAATGAATCACTCCGTCCTACTAACTGTAAATTTCATGAAGGTGTAGCTGTGCATTCTGATGGTATCGGCTCCTTTCATGAACATCATATATGGAAAAATGTCATCCCTAAACTTCCGAAGACAGGAAGGGTAAATAAACCGGCCGACTCTCCACGTGATCTAACGCGCTGCTCTCCGAGCGGGAAAGGGGTTTCTCTCCCCGGCACAAATCCCCCCGGCGGATTAGTGTCGCCGTCCGCTGTGCTGGCCAGCCTGTGGATGGTTGTTAAGACGGTTTTCCATCTACCTCGGCGAATGCCGGGTGGTTCCCCTTATTCCGCCTCAGTTACACCATGCACTATGTCGGCGATTTCTGTGCGAACACTGTCTCTACGTACGCTTACACCACAATTGCTTTACCACACAAACAATTGTGGTTACACTGGTTTGTTACGAGACGTTCCCGTGGTGTGAAGGGTGGGGCGGAGGTACAGGATTTGGGGGGGGGGGGGAATTCACTGATGGCTGAACCTCACAATAACTCTATGTTCGGTGGGGAACGGTGGTGGGTAGGTGGGCTGTTGTGGGTTTGTGAACCACTGAAAGCTGCGGCGGGACGAAGTCTCTCCGTCGTTTCTAGGTCCCCGGTTTAATACACACTACTCACAAGGGTGAATAGGTGCGAGATATCCCACAATCTGCTTAAAAGCTCGAGCATCCAAGGTGCTGACGAGAATAATATACAGAAAAGTCGAGAGGCATATCTGGCATTGTGATTGACAACGGAAGGAGGGATGCAGAAAAATGAAGAGACAGTCGTAGCGTAAGTAAACATTCAAAAATTGTCCAACTACGTGAAATGGTGTAAGACATTCTAAAGTCTGAGAGAGATAGGAATAAATCACAAACTAAAATTGAAAAATAAAGCTTCACGTTCTCTGATTAGAAAGAGTGTAAGAAAGGACGCAGTCTTTCAGCCCTACTTTTCAATCATTGCAGCACAGAAGCAAATTAAAGAATGGTTCAAAAGATGGTCCATAATTCAGGGTTGAAGAATATGAACAATAATAAACGCTGATGACAATCCTATCCTCAGTGAAACTGAAGAAGAAGATGAGATTTGTTGCAAGTAATGGACAGTCTAATAAGCATGGAACGGGGATTGAGAATAAACCGAAAAATGAGAAAAAGAATGAGAAGCGGAAAATGAAAATACCAAGCAACTTGACATCAAAATTCGGGATTACCACGTAGGCAAATGTAGGGGGTTCTGCTACTTTGAGAGAGATATCACCCATGATGGAAGACTCTAGCAGGACATGGAAACCGAAGTAGTACAGTCAAAGAGGCCATATCTGGCCAAGATAAGTCTACTGGTAATAAACAAAAAGAATGTGCGTTTGGAGGACTGCATAGTCATGGTAGTTAATCATACACCGTTCGAAAACCGGAATGGAAACAAATTGAAGCGCCTTACACGTGGTGCTAAAGAAGAATGATATGAATTAGGGGGACTGAAAACATAATAACTGGGGTTGCTCACAGAATACGCGCAGGAAGGACCATATCAAAAACAGTGAAAAGAAGGGACAGGATAACAGGACATGGGTTAAGACATCAGGGAATAACCTCAGTGATACTAGAGGGAGCTGTAGAGGGTAAAAAATATTGGGGGGGACAGAAGGTGCACAAACTCAGAATTGGAATTTGACTGCCCTAACTTTCGATATACCTTCAGTATTCTTGTCGCCTTACCTTCCCCATGCTGCGCTCCTCCTGCTGTGTGTCCTGTAGCCAAGGACTGGAGTCTGCAGCAGCAGCTGACATCGGCATCTTCTGCGCCTCTTCTGACTTCGGAAGACCACCCTCCTCTTGACCAGGGCCCAAACGGAACCGCATCCACACCACGTTGAAATCCTGTGGAAGATTTGTTTTCACCGTCATGTTTTCATTTATTGAATTTACTTTATTCCATTCCTATTATTCAACCATAATCTAAAAAAACCGTGTTTTCCAATACATTATACTGTGATTTTATCATCATATAACTAGAGTCATCTAATTTCCTCAGTTGGTACCACAAAATTCCGACCTCCTGTGTAAGATATATATATCAGGTTAATACGGCTTGTTGACGGGTTTATATGGCAATGTGGACGAGAGCATCCGCTCGTTTTCTCCGTGAAGTACTTAACGGCGGCCCTAGCTAACACGAAGATTTAAACGCCGGGTATGTTGACCCACTAATATTAGCTGTGGCCTCAGTACTGATGTCGCTCTCCTGTTAGGTTCAATCATGTCCATTGATACGTCGTTGCTTTGCAAGGAAACAGAAACACGAATCATCTGTTTCACGATTTTCAGTTTAATTCGGATAGGGAGGTCAGTGGTCTGACCACGGCGGAGGTCACATGACAGGATGTGCTGCTGTGCTGAAGACACTAATCAGCAAGGGAACGTGCAGTCATTTATCCATGAAGCACCAAAAAAATTCATTCTCACGGAAATGGGACCTTTGCCTATAAATATCTCTTTCAATGGTTGATACACGTGTTTGATAAGAATTATGTCCACAAAGAAAAGTGATAACAAAAGTAAAAGCTAATTTTGTTTACCTATTTAAAGTGCCATACTCCCCGCTCCTCAAGATTTATCCATTTATCCGGAAATAAGTTCTGATCATCTTTCAGGCAGTGTGGATGTATTTACTGCTCTGTTACATCAGAATTGAGAGGAAAGTAACACAGACGGTGAATAGTCGGCTTCAAGTTAAAGATGGGAAGTTTGTTGACAATTAAGTGCGTAAGCAGCTAGTCTTCATTTACGCATGCATTGCGTATTCCATCTGGAGCTAAGATGAAAGCTAACATTGTGAGAGAATGTTTCTAGAAATGGTAAAATATAGGCTGGGAGAGTAATATCAACACCAGAGGTGATAAATGGCTACATAAAAAATCTCCGGATCGATCTTATAGCAGACGGAGGTTACATCACGTTCGACACCCCTCCGTGCCGACGCAGTGGGAATACAGTAAAAACGCTGACTCCGCCCACAGACCATCGAAACCGTCCAATCGCCGGGTCATCCTCTGGCATTGGCGTCATTTAATGTGGTATGGAGGGGCGATGGAGCAGCACACCGTTTTCCAGGTCATTGTCAGTTTTCATTTGCTGGAGCCGCCAGTAGTTCCACGATTGGTCTCAGGAGGCTGAGTAGCTCGTTCCCGTCCTCCCATTAAAGAAAATTCGCTGGAATTACCGGAAACTGATCCTGGGTTTTCCATGTGGTACTCACATCTACTGACTCACTAGCCACGGTGACAATAACCCAGTGAAACTAAGTACTAGCTCACTACATAAGATAACATTACAGCTACCAGTAAGTGCTGGCTCGCTTTTAGCTACCTGTAGCTTTAGAAAATACAGAATTATTCGCGCTTTTCTGTAATGTGATGTGTTAATTAATGACCACTATGATTATGTAGAATATGCGTTCCCATAAGCCACAGTGTTTCATTCTTCACACTCCTCGACGCTGCTCACCTGTGGGTCCAATGGTACGGGGTCTACGTCGTCATCGCAGACCGCTACGACACGAAGATCTTCGGTGTCGGTCTCCCGCCCACAAGGGAGACAGAAAAAGGCGAGAGCTCTGCGGAACATCTGCGAAGATAAACGAAGTGTATACTTGTATGAAGTGTTATCCTCGATTCATAAAATAGCACAGCAGAATGGTTGCAGCACACATGTAGATTGTAAGGCAATCTCAAAGTTTTGGATGGGTGCTGCGACTGAGTTTTACAAGAAATTTCACGCCTTATCAGCATGCTACCGAAAGCTCTGAAAATTAAAGAATTTCTGGCAATGTACGATTTTCGCCGACTTAAATTATTTTCTTACAGAAACCACGCCTTGAGCTCAGAGCAAATCAACAGCGCTTTCTACCAGAGTTACACGTATTTACTGAATATCGACATCAGCTCTTCAAGTAGAGTGAGTTTTTGTAGCCCTATACTGGCGAACAAATGGGAAAGCTAACTATTTAACGTAAAGAGAGTTTGGTTCCATCGTTAGTTTAGAAATATTGTATGAACGATATATTAAAGTGAAATACAACGGAGTCAAGAAAGCATCCCCATACCATATTTTTCAGAAAGTAGGTATTCTTCAATTTAAATTATAGCTCAGGGGCCATGGACACTGTAGACTAGCGATTATCGGCTTTGTTGTAATTTACTACAAAGATGAAAAGGTAAGTCGTCAGATGCACAGGGGAATCATATTTGGTTCCCTTTGCCGGTTTCCAGGCACAAATCTTTGGTACGTCAACGTCAAAATAAGATTAACACTATAGTATCCTTTGAAACAGAGTCAATAAAACAGAGTGACATCTCAAAAAAAAATTCATACTTGTCATGAGTGCCAAACAAATAACTGTTGAATTTCACATAGTACATACTACGCGCGAGAAAAGTCAACCACCAATCTGACGTAAATTACCTTTCAAGCCAACCCTGCGGCTTGCTCGTTTGGAGATGATGGTTGGTAAAGGAACAGTTGAGAGCGCAGCCAGGTTCAAAAAGGCGATAAACTCTATGTTTAATCAATGTGAAATCAATGTGAAATATACGTTGCAGAAAGCACAGCTGTCGGTCTTACTACCGGCAACTGCCCACCAACCGCGGATATTTCTTGGCCGAGCGAGACTGAGGCGACCGCTAAAGAGCAGATAATAGCGAATGCCGAAGATTGGACTTCAGAATGTATTAAAAGAAAATTTAGTGCTGTGTGGCATCAGATCATGTTCGAATGCATACCGAGGCAAACAACAAATTCGGGTTTCTTCTTGAATGTCGTATTCAAAGTGAAATATTTTTAGGATTTTCTGTTTCACGTTGATGTATTCATTGCCAAAAAATAGAGAAATGTTGATATTTAATTCTGCTCTAAGTGGTTAATAGCTTGGACTTGGGTGGTTTCTTCTGATGAATGATTACGAACTTAACTAGAAATGTAACTCTTTGACTTTGGTGTATTTTGGGTAACACTCATGTTACAAGACGTTCTGCAAATACACCAAGCGCAATATCGACAACCGCAAGAACAGCCATGGTATTTGTCACAAGGATGAATATAAATGTTATTCCTCCTCGTTTCACTCCTAGCAGTTTTGGTTGTTTTCTTCGGTTCCCGCCTAAACATGGACTCGGAAATCGCCAAATATTTATTCATGTACCGTTCTATAATCAGACGGAAATGTAAATATAGTCCACTATTGCGGAATATACTTGTTAAAACTCACCACATGTGTTAAAATCACTAAGATGAAAAAAATATATACATATATTTACGTGTAGTGGGTTGCGTACCTACATCCTTCGTCTCCACATACCACCACACTATCTATTACGCTCGCACTTTGAGTTGGATTATTAGTCTCCATTCTTGGTTATCTTACTATGTCTTGAAGGCTTATATCGTTAATGCATTATTAACTGACATTTTATAATAATGGTGACATGTTTGTGATACATTATGACTGGAGCATTTCTTGGAATACTGGAAATTGTAATAAAATTTTGTCTCATTTGTAAATTATTAGTGATAAGAACTTACACCTGAGAGAGAACTCTTGCAAGAAAGAGATAAACTTCGATAAATCATTCTATGAGGTATAATTGCAACAATAATTATAATAAATTTTATAATAAATCGTACCAAGAAATTCATGATTCCTTAAATCTCTACTACATGTACATGAAGTCATGTGAGAGGCCCGTATCGAACGCTAACGGAAGCCGACAACAGTTACTACTGTTTTTGACATTGCACGTTTGCGGAAAGTATTCTGAAATGAGTGTTAGCCGTGAATTTTCCACATCCATCATAGTTATGAAATTTCTCCCCCTCCACTTCTGCTTAGGCACATTTCAATAGCTCAAGTCACGGATTATTAACAATTAGTAATATTGTAGTAGTCTAGGGAATTTATACTAAGACGTCGTTTTGTGTGGCTTATCCATAAGTTGATGACTTCATCTGGAAGCACTCAGGTTTCCACTGGCCAGTCGGTTGAACGAACCTAAGAGCCTGTAGAATAGGAGAACCGCCACAACAGGTGACAACGTTATTTTTGGTTCATTAGGAAAAATGAAAGTTTCATTTCAGTTAGACTTGCCAGTAAGCAGTAATTATGACATGTAAATGCACTACGGTTAGTCTATCCGGAAATGACCCCAAAGGGAAACCGAGACACCTATTGCAAATGCACCAGCCTCGTCTTATTAATGAATCAGAACCACGTTGCGGCGGATTTCTTGTGTTGTGATTGATAAGGAACAGCGAACAGTGTGGTAAGGTGTTTGGGACACATGTGTCTTATTAAGAGCTGGGTTCAAAACAGATATGGCCGATTTACTGCCATTTCGTTGTCCAGTCAGATCATGAGTGTGGTGCTCATCACAGTTTCCCTTTCTGTTGTGAGGGCCTTGCGATATGGCTGAAGTTCTAAGAAAGCTCTACAACGCCTTTACTGCAAGTGGCAGCTTTTGAAATGGCAATCAACGTTATTTAGAATTATCCCAAACCAAAGCTTCCCAATTGCGCGTTCTTCTGCATTTGTCTCGGACTTTCCCCGCGCCGTTACTGGGTGGCGAATTAGTCCGAGAACGGCAATGTTCGGAGGAACCTGTGGTCTAGGGGCAATGTCTTTGACTAGAAATTAAAACGCTGTCGGTCCAGGCTTCTAAACCAGCTACCGCTTAGGTTTTGATTTATAATCAACATTGGCGGCCGAAGACCTCGCCATAAGTATTCACCACCATTCTGACAAGGGCCTTGTCAAATTTGGCGGAGGAGCAGACAGAGGTACAGGGTACTCTCTCGTTCTTGGTGTGGTAAACTGCACATTAAGGCAGAAGAATCAGTAATGATCAACGGCATGAGGATGCAGAAGGCAATGCAAACCATTGCATGAAAGACACATAAACGGTACACACAGGACATGTGGTCTGTAACTGAAAAAGTGTCATGATGATCTCTCCATTGGCAAAAGATTCCGGAAAAGTCCTCCATCGGGTTCTGTGGGTGGCTGTCAGAAAAAGGCTGAATAACCAAAGAGACGATAGTGTTCTCTGAGTCGGAGAGTGAAATATCAGAAGCTTAAATGTGTTAGGAAAGCTAGAAAATATGAAAAGGAAAATGCAAAGCCTCGATCCAGATATAGTAGAGGTCAGTGAAGTGAAATGGATAGAAGACAAGGATTCCTGGTCACATGAGTATAGGGTAATGTCAACAGCATCTGAAAATGGTATAACGGGAATAGGATTCGATATGAATAGGAAGGTATCGCAGTGATTGCGTTGCTCTGAACAGTTCAATGTTTGGACAGATCTTATCAGAATCGACACTAAACCAACACCAACGACGATAGTTCAGGAATACATCCCGAAGTCGCAAGCTGAAAATGAAGAGATAGATAAAATACATGAGGGTACTGAAAGGGTAATACAGTACGTAAGGGGAGATGAATATTTCCCAGTCATGGGGGACTGGAGTGCAGTTGTAGGGGAAAGAATAGAAGAAAAGGTTTGAGAAGAATGTGGGCTTGGGACAAAGAATGAGAAAGGAGAAAGACTAATTCATTTATGTAATAAATGTCAGCTAGTAACAGTGAATACTTTGCCCAATAATCACAGGAGAAGAAGGTATACCTGGAAAAGACAAGGTGATATGGAAAGATTTAAGTTAAATAACAACATCGTCAGCAGAGATTCCGAAATCACGTACTGGAGTGAAAGTCGCAGCCAGAAGCAGACAATGTAGTAGTGATGAAGAGTAGGCTCAAGTTTAAGTGTTTAGTCAGGCAGAATCAATATTCATAGAAGCACGACACGGATCTACTAAGGAATGACGACATACGTTTGAAGTTCTGTAAATCAATAAGAAATAGTTCGGTATGCAGTACAGTTGGAAACGAATGGACATCTCTAAAAAGGGCAGTTCTAGATATTGGAAAGAAAAACATGGGTACAAAGCATAAAACTGCAGAGAAACTATGGGTAAACGAAGAAATACTTCGGTGGATCGATAAACGAAGGAAGTACAAAAATGATCAGGAAATTTCAGGAATTCAGAAATACAAGTCGCTGAGGAATGAAATAAACAGAAAGTACAAAGCGAAGACGAAATGGCTACATGAAGAATGTGAAGATATCGAAAAAGAAAGGACGGACTCAGCTTATAGGAAAGCGAAAAGAATCTTCGATGAAATTAAAATCAAGGATTATAACAGTAAGCGTGCAACGGTAACTCCACTGTTAAATGCAGAGGAGAGAGCGGATGGAAGAAAAGAACACATTTAAAGTCTTTATAAGGCAGATGATATGTCTGATTTGATAGAAGAAGAAACAATAGTCGATTTAGAAGAGATAAGGTATCCAGTATTAGAATCAAAATTTAAGAGAACTTTGTAGGACATAAGATCAAATAAGGCAAAAGGATACATAACATTCCATCAGGAGTGGCAAAAAAACGACAATTGACGTTGGTGTGTAGAGCGTATGAGACGAAGTTTCGGAAAAATATCATTCGCACAGTTCTGAAGACTGCAAGAGCCTACAAGTGTGAGAATTATTGCATAGCCTGATCAATAGCTCTTGCAACCAAGATGCTGACAATAATAGTATACAGAAGAATGGAAAAGGAAATTCAGGATGTGTTAGATGACCATCAGTTTGGCTTTAGAAAACGTAAAGTCGCCACACAGGTAATCTTGACGTGGCGGTTGATAATGGAAGCAAGGCTTCAGGAAAATCAAGACACGTTCTTAGAATATGTCGATTTGGAAAGCGTTCGATAATAATAAAATTGTGCAAGATGTTCGAAATTCTGAGAAAAATTGGTGTAAGGTATAGGGAGAGGAGGGTAATATACAATATACACTTGATCCAAGAAGGAATTATAATAGTGGATAACTAAGAGCGAAGTACTCGGTTTAAAAAGGGTGTATGACAGGGGTGTAGTCTTTCGTCCATATCGTTCAGTCTGTACATCCAAGAAGGAATAATGGAAATACAAGGAAGTTTCAATACTGGAATTAAAGTTCCTGATGAAATGATATCAGTGGTAGGATTCGCTGAAAACATTGCTATCCTGATTGAAAGTGAAGATAGATTACAGGACCTGCTGAATGGAATGAACAGTAACGGCTATAGAAAATGGACTGAGAGTAGATCGAAGACAGAAGAATGTAATGAGAAGTACCAGAAATGAGAACAGCGTGATACTTAACATCAGGACTGATGGGCACGAAGTAGGTGAAGTTAAAGAATTCTACATACCTAGATAGCAAAATAACCAATGACGGACGGAGCAAGAAGACCATCGAAAGCAGACTGACACTGGCAAAAGGGGCATTTCTGGTCGAGAGAAATGTATTAGTGTCAAACATAGGCCTTAATGTGATGTAGAAATTACTGAGATTGTACCTTTGGAGTACAGCACTGTATAGTCGTGAAACATGGACTGTGGGAAAAAACAGAAGAGAATCGAAGCATTTGTGATACGGTGCTACATAAGAATGTTGAAAATTTGGTTTACTTATCAGTTATGGAATGAGAACGGTCTGCGCAGACTGGGAGAGGAAAGCAATATGTGGAAAACACTGTCAAGTGGAAGCGAATGATTTCGTTGTTTCTAGGGAAAGCTGTAGAGTGCAGAAACTGCAGAGGAAGACAGAGATTGGAATACATTTTGCAAATAATTGAGGACATAGTTTGCAAGTGCTTCTCTGAGATCAAGAGTTTTTCACCGTGAGGAGGTCGTAGTGGGCCACATCAAAGCAGTTAGAAGACTGACGACTCCTAAAAATGTCAATGGTAGAGGTAGAGGGTGACTGGATGTCCTTCTCCTCCTTCTAGGGAAAGGAATACATGCACGCTTCCTGCCAATAAGTCGTATTATCGCAGGTGGAGGTGAGAGAAGGTTAACGAAATGTTTGCGATACATGTGACCGAGTCGAAAGTGGGGCGCCCTCTTTTGATGTGGGAAAACCTCCCACAAGGCACCGATTATTTCATTTGGAAAATAAATCGCAGTAATGCCACATTCTGCACAACGGTTTCCCCGTATCTTACATAGCGCCAGCAGTGTGTAATGATCGGAAAGAAAGAGATCGCAGTTTAAGAATGTAGTTATCACGGGTCCCACTAGAATTAGTACTGAAGGCAATTCTATTCATATTATATGTTAATTATATGAAGACCTTTTTTCCTGTTGAAAATATCATTTATTCGCTGATGACTTTGAGTTATACTGACGTGCAGGCCCAAAAAACCTGCCCACAGCCATTCAGAAAGTGAAAGTTGATTTACTTGCTTTATCAGAATGGGCGCTTAACATAATTTTGAAACTTACCCATCTAAGATGTAAGCATTCTTAGCCCTTCAAAGAAGACTTATCACTCCTCAGCTCAGATAATCTCTTCCAGTCGTAATCGTAAAATGAACAAAATTGCCTTTTCTTCTTCTGCAGAGAATTTGGAGATAATTCTGGACCAACACCTAGACTGGGACGAAAACACAACTGCAGACTGTAAGAATGTGTCGGCATCATTTCACTCATTACATAAATATAGAAAATTATTTTCTCTCTAGCTTGAAAGAGAAACGCGGTAGAGAACACTAACACTCCCCATTCTTGTTTATGGTGGTCGTATTCTCCAAGGACTTTCGTATGAGAGGTCACATCGTTTGGAGATGGCAAAGAATACTTGTATGTGATACATTTGTGAAGTATGATATTTCGACGGAATCACTCCTGACTATGAACACTGATCATGATTACACGCCGAGTTTGCAGCAGCCTTTTTATCAATCAATCACTACGCACGTTTCTATTTATTTTCATCCCTTAGACTACTGAATGAGCAACACGCCGGCAATACTCGTTCTCAGCACAGTACAGTCCTCTCTGTAACAGTACACAATACTGCCATATTCTCTGAATAATTTCGTACATGAGAAACCCGACTTTGTAACAGTCTTGCTCAAAACCTGAGAGAATTTTAAGTCCTTTCAGACTTCGAAAGACAGTTAACGGCCCGTGATCGGTCAGAGTGGTTCTCTCTAATTCTGCTCATTCTCATCAACGCTCCATCCTCCATCACTTTTCTCTTCCCTTGCCTACAGCATTCTCCTCTAAAATTTCTTCATTCCTACCATCCATTGACACTTTCATTTGAATCCCCACCTCCTCCCATCCACTTTCTCTAATACCATACACGGCTTCAAAAGTGCTAAAACAAACAATATCATTTTAATGCCTCCAGTATATTATTATTATTATTATTATTATTATTAGTGGTACTATTATTATTGTTCTTATTTAGAACTTTAATTTTATGTTAATAAAGCAGATTGCTGTTACTGAGTACGTTGAGTAACAAAAATTTAGTATCGTTAGTAATTCCTTCATTATTTGATTATCATTATTAATTGCACTGCAACTATTATTAGTATTCAAATTATTAATTTTTAATAACGCATTAAAGGTATTGTGATTTTTATGTATTTTTCTGTTCATGTTTACCTTCTCAGATGTAACTGAGGGCCTTAATGACCTGATCTGGTAAGGCTAGTACGAAATAAGTAAATAAATACGGATTAAGTGGTCCATGTTTAGCGTTCATCCGCTGTGCTATATCAAGCACGATTGAGAAATTCTTTGTCACTCGTGTGCGAAAAACCGCTGTGATGAGTCGAAGTTGCACTATGCGTTTGTCAATTTTGATTGTTTCCTTTTGAATTTAGCATGTAAACTAGAGCTGTTCTGTAGAGTTGCGCGAGAGAGGTGCTTAACGTAATTTCGTAGAGTTGTGTGTGTCGCTAAACGTAGGAAGAAGTGAGCAGTGATTGGGAGTTGACAACTATTGGGGTCAGACAAGTTATAGTGCTGATACAGTGTGTGGTAAGGCGAGTTCAAGATGACTACCAGGAATTTTAGTGATTTTGATTGAAGTCCCGTGAAGAACTATGTTTACTTTTTGTTTGTCTAGGTTCCAAAAATAAAGTTCAGCTATTACGCAATATCTTTGTTGTGGCAAGGGCCATTTGTGAGATTTTGAGTTGGTGAGTGGGTACATTAAGTTTTGTAGTGATGGAGGGTCACGAGTATAGGATAGCAAGTTCAAATGCTAGTACTTGTTATTGGAGTAATATTTTATGGTATCGGAATCCTCCGATTTTCAGTGATGAACTTTTAGGTCGCCTCTTCACACTGCCAGAGGTAACTGGCTAATTACAAATTTACTTTACTGGATTGTGCGGTGTATTGATGCATCGAATGAGGTAATGTCTCCATTACGGTTGTGGCTTAGGTGTGGCACTAACAGAAATATTCACAGACTTTGCTTACTTGAGTTCAAGTTGTTACCTTAAAGTAACTGAAATCGCACCTTAGTCAGATATGGTTGTTTGAAAGTTGGTAGACCTCAAGCAACCATCAGTACAAAATAAATAGCATAACTGAAACATAGAAATGTAAAAAAAGTCGAGTTACTGTTGGAATGTTTCACTGCGGATTATAAGAGGATGCATACTGCCAACGGTTGAAGATGATTAGAATAGCACTTTTTGAACGAACGTTAATGTAAGGTTACGGTACAAAGTGGCGGTGGCATTTAGGACTTTATTTTGTTTTTGTGTTTTTGTTCTTAATGTATAGTAAGAAAGGATGTTTACCTTCTATCATAGCACTCGGTATTTAAAACCTAAGAAAATCAGTAGTAATTTGAGTTCACTAAATACAAGGACTGCCACGCTGGCCCCAAGATAATTATATCTGCTTTATAACTGTGCAGTATTACTTGATAGTGATCGTTATTATACAGTTTGGTGTGAAATAATTGAATGGTTTGTTTTGACGAATAAGTACAAAAGTTTAACGAGAAAGATTATCTTTAGAAGACAAAGATACGGCTTTCGTTTGATAATTAACGAACGGTATAAAATCTGGTTAAACGATATTACTGTGTTTTTATTTGAAAAGAGACTTTGTGAAAATGTTTAGATGTAACTCTGGATTATTACAACGTCCATCAAAGCTGATATGTTAATATTGTGACAGTTAGGAACTTCAAATCGAAAGCAACGACCCACAGCCAGAGACTGACTGTTTTAAGCAGACAGAGAAACTAATACTTTTGACGAAATTAGTTCCGACTGACATAGGGAGAACACTTTGTCTCGAAAGCTAGTCGGTTACATGTTATCTCGACTATGACAGAAGTTTTATCTTAGGACAAGGAACTCTGGTATATTTGTATGTACGGAATTCTGTCTCATTTATGAACTCATCACTAAAGAAGTTATTATACATTCAGTATACTATACGCTTATGATCGCTGACTAAGATAAAGGGATTTTGTTGACAGTTGGCAAGGTCAGGAAGTTAAACATTTGAGAGAGTAGTCTGAATCATTTACGGAATACCTCTGCAAGTCGCGACTTAATGTTTAAATTTTTCTCAAATCTGCAGTTTGTCGTGCTTTTGCCTGTTATTAAAGGTACTACATAACAGATGGATACAAAAGATTGTATTAGGTGATGGTAGCCTACATATACTTGTGCTGGAGTACTAATTCACACTACAGATAGCCAGCCGCTCTGTAAGTTAGTGCAAACACTGTGTCTGAAGTGACTATGCACAAGCTACTTAATTAAAGCTCCGGACACGCGTCCAGAGAGTTACCGTTCATCTTTCATCTTAAGTTTTGGTTTTCCCTGCCACCACTGCCACCACTAGATTATTTTATGAAGTCAGATGCTGTTTCCTACGACGAGATAAAGTAACTAGAAATCACTGTCCTACATTAATTCTGGTGTGCTCTTGCTGTACATGTACTGGAGCAACAGTGCAACGTACATGAACGGAGTAGCATTTAGTGCAGTAGCTCACGCGATTAGCAGTACAAAGCTCTTGTTTACAGACAGACATAATACATCGCCTGCGTTGGAATTCTGTTCACTGCCTAAATTAGTGAGATCATTATCGTACGAATAAAGCCGTGACGTATTCTTATGTAGATTAGGGATGAAGTGTCAGTAAATATGCATGTGAGAGCATTATCATGAACAAAGAATCATATTTCGAAAAATAGCATATAATGGGCTGCTAACTACACTGACTGACAGTTCTTGTTACTGTTATGTCCGAGCACAGTGTACAGTGGTACCACAACCAAGACGTCAAATAGCTCTGGAACGCATTATGTGCTGATATTTTTTTTTTTTTTGTCAGAATAAGATGTTAAAGGTAGTGCTGAAAATTAACTACAAGAAAAAGTTGATGAAGGTTTCATTGTGTTCACGTTTCAAGTAATTGTGCGGAAAATATTACGAAAGTAAGATAGGATCGTAGAGCGGACGTATCCCTGACGATGAAATCATTAATTACTTAGTGAGATCTCCGACTGCACAAGCGAAGCGTCCTACGGTTGTTCAGCTCCCAGAAATAAGTTGGGTATAAAAATTTTCGAAATACGCCCAAGACAAGGAAACGAAGCTCAATGAACGAATTATCCGAATGGGATGAAATCCGCAGGTGTGATGTACATGTAAAAACAAGCAAATGACTAAAAATTCATCATTTATTCAAGTAAGTCAGTTAAGCGTTGGTCCACCACTGGGATTTGAGCGTGCAGTTATTTGGCTTGGTATTGATTGAGAGAATTGTTGAAAGTCTTCCAGAGGGATATCGTCCCAAATTCTGCACAACTGGTTTATCCTCAGAATCCCGAGATGGTTGGAGGGCCACACCAACGAAGCTCCAAACATTCTCGATTCGAGAGAGATTCGGCGACCTTGCTGACCAAAGTGGTATTTCGTAAGTATGAGGACAAGCAGTAGATGCTGTCGCTTTGTGCGAGAGCGCTTATCTGGCTGAAACGGTAACAAAGGTTGGTTTGACAAGAAGGGTAACAAATTAAGGCGTACCGCTGTGTTGTAAGGGAGTGGCGGATGACAACCGAAGGGGTTCTGCTACGGAGAGACATCCCACTGCAGACAACACGCCTGGTTGTCGGGGCGTTTGGCGGGTGAGAGTTTGGCATGCCGTCGCTGTCCACTGCGTCTCCATACACGTAATCGCTGGCCCTCAGTTCGTAGCGCGACCCATCACTGAAGGCATCTGTACTCCTGTCACTGAGATTCCAGGCCGAAGTGATGGTGAAGTACAGTCTGAGTTTAACTTTTATCGTGACCTTTAGCTTCAGTTAACTGTTATGTATTATTCGCATTACGCGGTTGCAAAACGAGTCTCTGGTATCATGTGTGAACAATGAAATATGATCTTTTTCCCCTAGAGATTTCTCCACTTGTTAGTCTTATTTTAGTATTCGACTCACGTCCGCTCATGTGCATTGGAAAGCTTCCTGTCAGTACAGAGTCATTTCCTGATTGGTCATCTACAAATGACTTACGACAAACAGTGAAATTCGTTCATACCTCTAGAAGAAATTCATTATTTATTTAAAAAGCTTCTTCCATTGAAGTAGTTCTACTGTTACATCAGACTTAAGCCGAGAAATTTTTGTTCTGCATTGGTCTGAAATGGTTGTAGGTGATGGTGGTATTGCTAACACAAGGTAAAGGATCATTCAACACAGTAGGTTATACTGAGAACTGCTTGAGTGGTGATGGGTCGAGACATTTGGCTGAATTAATAAAAAAGTAAATATTTTCTTCTATGTACATTAAATATGCACGTTATACAGAGCGTGACGGATTCAAAGTAGCAGAGTTTCTGATTTGAGAATTTCATCTACACTTAACTTTGGGTCACACATTCACTCAGGTGGAATGCAACATGCATATGTTGTGACTGCTTTAACACGTCTCTCTAATGTAAACTATAACTCGGCATAATTGATTAATGGTGTAGTTCTGCGTGTACCTCGCCGTTATTGTTTCTATTTTATGCATGAAATGGAGATAGCTCGGGAGAACTCCCAGAAGTAAACCATCAAAAATTGGTCCGTTCGTTGCTACTTTTGTTAAATAATGCGTGAATCATGGTTGAAACAACGAAATGTTTCTCAAACAGTAGAAGCAGTTGTATCTTTTGGATATGCCGGAATTTACGAGTACCAGTATCGGGCACTGGTGTTCAACTCATATTCACTGATATCTACGTGTCAAGCGCAATCGAGAAAAGATGAGAATATCTTGGGGACTGGGTAAATGTCACAATCAATGGGTGAAATAGGGAAGACCTCTTCAACCTCATCTACTCAATGTAGGTTAGTACCAAAAAATATTGGGAAGAAAAGAGTCTTACTGCTATGTAGTAGGCATGGGACGGATATAGGCCAGATGGTACAGGACAAATTAATAAGGGGGTACCATGTCACATATATAGTTAAGCGAAGAGCTAGCCTTAGGGAGGTGACATGAAACATACTGCTTTTGTGCAAAGGTTTTGGCAAGGAGAGTCAGCGTATTCTAGTCGGCAGATCAGGGAAGAGCCCGGCTAAGAACGGTAATTATAGCATTAAATGTGATTGGATGACATACGAGCAGCAATTACTCATGCAAACGCTTTGTGGAGGTCCTGCAGCGCCATATCCAGCCCTGAGTTAACGCTGGTGAGAACTGTCTGAGTATTGATGTGTGCCGTGCTGTTGACTGTAGTGAAATCCCTTATTAGTGCAATGCCTGGTGCTAGGGAAAGCTAGACTGAATGGACTTCTTGATCACCATCACACAAAGCAAGAAACCAGTGGTTACTGATGTCAGAGAGGCATCTCTGTAGGTTATATCAGGATTCAGGCACACTGCTTTGAAAGAAATCAAATAACAGAATAGCGCCATAAAATACCTAAGAATGCACATGAAAGTAAGATTAGCTTATTTCGTAAAAATATTAGTGGACCGAGTAACAATTTAGAAGCTTCCTGTGCGTTTCGAAAATTTAGAGATATAGGAAAAGATAGAGCAAAATATAAGTTATACATAAAAAACTTACAATCTGGTGGCTTACTCATGCAGAACTAATACTGGAAAAAGTAGTTGTGGGATATGTTAAAAAAGAACGCAAGAACAAAAACAGAAAATAGTTTACCTTTCAACTTTAACTGCATATAAATCCATACTGGGAAATTTTGAAATTTTTTGAGAAATCTGGATACCTTACTGTGCTGTATGTCAGACACCAGCAATCAGTTAATAGTCTTTGGTGACCAGAATGTAGATTTAGTAAAGGATTCTGTTAGAAAAAATGACCTGGAAAGCTTATTTGGATCCTACAATTTGATTTCAATAATTAACTAGCCAACATGGTTGAATAAAAACAATAGAACACAAATTTATTGTATTTTCTTTGGTGAAGTTTGAAGAGAGTAAACAATTGCTCACTCAGTAACAAATGCTCTCTCTTATATCATGCACAGTTAGTTAGGATAAATATTATGGCACCTTAGAGTATCGATACAGCCCAGTGCATATCAGAATAATTAATGACTCCAGGAGAAATGTTCTTAAGAAAACTTGAGATAACATGGAATGAAATTTATAATGAACCAAACTGTAAGATTAAACTTAATCTATCCCATGATAAAGTAATATGATTATTTGAAATTAACTAACTAAGCCAATCAGAAACGACATTAATCAGTCATTTAAGGAAACATAGACCACTAGATGGGTGAAAGTACCTTCTAAAAGGAAAAATGAAATCCATCTTCTGGCAAGAATAAGTAGCGATCATGTAACTGTTGCATACTGCAAAAACAACTCACAAATACTGAAAAAACAAATTAAAAAAGTAAATGAATTGCGCATAATTTGAGAAATCAATAGTTTCAACAAAACACTGAAGGCTATATGGAATGTACAGATAATGTGACAGGACAACCAGCCAGAGAAAGGGATGAAATGACCGTCTGAACTGAATGGAAGGGCTATAAATTATGAGTCACAGGTGCCAAATATATTTTATAATCATTTCTAAAATACAGTAGAAAGTTTAGGGTCGAATAGTTAGAGGGAAAAATCTCAGCAGCAAGCTCAATGAATAACTCTCATCTTCACCTTCTGAAATTAATATGATTATACATTTTCTCAAATATAAAAGCTCATAGCGTTTTGGTGGCGATTCCAGTAGAGTACTACAGATTCTCTTCCATAAACTCATCAGGTCTTATCTGAAGTATGTAATGCCCCATAAGTCAAGGCATTTTTTTTCAGAGACTGAAAATTGCCATTGTTAAACTCCTTTTAAGAAAGGCGATAAAAGAGCTGTCAATAGCTACAGAACTATTTCACATCATTTTCAAAAGTATTTGAGAATGAGGTATATCCTGTAACATGAATAAAATAGATTCTTACCAACAGTAATATCCTCATCAAATCACAATATGATTTGCTCTACTGAGAATGCCATTTACATGTTCACTCACCAGATTTTACAAGCATTAAATAATAAAACAGTTCTGGTTGGTGTTTTTGTGATCTATCAGAGACATTTGACTATGTGAATCATAGTATTCTCCCACATAAAGCAAGTTCTTCAGGACTGATGGTATAGCCAAAAAAATGGATAATATCATATTGCACTAAAAGGATACAGAAAGTGGAACGAAGTAATTCATCTAGTACGGTCTGAGTATAAAATTCTGACTGGGTAGAAATCATGTATGGAGAACCCTAGTCTCAGTCTTTTGTTCACTATTATTCCTATATATGTAACCGATCAGCCATCCAGGGTACAACAAACAAAAGTAGTTCCATTTGGAGATGACACCAGTATTGTAGTCAATTCAAGCATGCATACAGAAAAAGAAGAAATCTTAAACAAAGTTATTATTAGTATCATTAACACTTTTCCTGTGGTTGGTCTCACACTCAATTTTGAAAAGACACAACATATTCAGTTTAGCACATTTAGGGGTACTATACCATTTATAAATGTAACACATACTAAGGAAATAGTAGATAGTGTAGAAACTTAGAAATTCTTAGTTGTCCTTTTCGATGAGAACGTACGCTGGAAAAAACGCATGTTGGCACTCGTAAATCAACTTTGTTCAGTCACATTTGCGCCTAGAATCACCTAAGAATTTGGTGAGATACAAATCAGTAAGCTGAAAAATTTTGCACGCTTTCATTCAATAAAGTAATATGGAAAAATGTTCTGCGATAACTCATCTTTAAGAAATAAAATATTCATTGCTCAATAACATGCTGTATGAATAACATGTGGTGTTCACCCATGATGATGTTCTAGATATCCGTTTAAGGAACTCAGACTACTGCTTCATTGTCATGAAGTCTGTTTTAAGGAATCAACTAAGGTTTATAAAGAACAATGACGTACGTAATTACAGTACCGGATGAAAAATAAATAACAGTCATTGCTGCACGTTAAGGTTGCCTGTAACACAAAGAGGGAAGCACAGTGCTGAAATAAATATGTTTGGTCACTTACCCAGTGATACAAATCAAAGTAAAATTTGAAAACAAACGAAGACAACTTCTCCATAATAACTACTTATATTGCGTAAGACTATTTATGTTGTATTAATGTGTAAAAGGTGGTTCGTAGGAGCTACTAACTCCCATACGAAAATCTTTTCTATGTTATGAAACTTCCAAATATTCAGCACGTAACCATGTGTACAAATTAATTTGCAGTAAGAACATAAAATGAAATGTGTCGCATCATTATGATTCATAGCGCAAAATGTTTCCTGGAACATGAAACAAACGAAATTAATTACTAACTAAGTAGCTAAGTAACTTGAAAATAATGCCCAGTGTCTGATAGTCAAATGTGTGAAAAAGTCCTACAGTAGAACCATGCTGTCCATTGTTTCGCAGCTGACATGGTACTATGTAGCAGGACAACGGATGACAACTTTCGCTGCATACATAAACGAAATATTTCGTTGAAGTCAATGGAAAAATGGAAGACTCTGTCTCGAGATACTCGTGAGGATAGAAAATAGTGGTCGTATCTCTGTCGACTTGAAATTACAGCATTGAATTCTGCGCATGTTAACATTCACGCATTCAGTAAGTGACGCAAGTCTGCAAAAGAAGGGGACAGTTTTTGATACTGCAAGGCATATTACTGCGGAAGACTTAGTATTGTTTGAACACAGATACTTGACGTTTGACAACGATGGTGAGTAAATGTCTTCTAGCGAAAAGAGATAGAATTGAAAATAAAATTTACCTTCTGCGACAAAATGTCGTAGTAAGGGTGACTGAATCTGAAGTACTAAGTTTAGCTAGGATCCTACTCGGACAACACAACTGGTAACATCGGCGCCAGCTGAAGACACAGTCGTAGTTTTGAGTTAATGCTTTGCACATGGTTGCAGCTTGACTGGTAATTCTGATAAAGCAAACACATGGCTGCAGATTTACAGATTCATTCTTGAGAGCTGAACGTTGGCACCATATTCGACAGCACCGTCGTGTGGAGGGTCTGAATCAGGGGCTCAGACGGTACTGCGACCATGTAGGCTGCAGATTCCTCGACTTGCGCAAAAGCGTAGTTGGGTTTCGGGTTCGGCTGAATAGGTCAGGTGTCCACTATACACAGAAGGCGGCTACACAGGTAGCAGGGGCTATGTGACGTGGTCTGGGCGGTTTTCTTAGGTTAGTGGGTCACGGGAAGCCTTGTTGGGAATGTACGAGACCTCCAATCGCTAATACAAAGCACTGATGCTCAATTCGTTATACGCAATGAAAGCTGGCTAAATCCGGAGATAAGCGCAGCCGAAACTTTTGCCAAGAACCTAAGGGTGTTCCGAAAGTATAGGCTAAACATGGTTGGCAGTGGCGTGTTCGTTGCAGTTAAAAGTAGATACTTCATGTGAGTTAGTATGGGCAGAGGTCACTGGTGGCAGCCGGAATAAAATAATAATTGGATCCTTTCACCGACCTCACAATTCAGATGCTACAGTTTCTCAAAGGTTCAAAGAACTCTTGAGTTTGTTTTCAAACACTTACTCGACTCGTACGACAATAGTTGGTAGTGACTTTAATTTACTCTCGATATGTAGGTGAAAATCCATGTTTAATTCCGGAGGTACACATAAAAAATCACCAGAAATTGAGCTAAATGCATTCTCTGAAAATTATTTAGAGCAGTTAGTTCATAAGCCGACGCGAATAGCAAACGGTTGTGAAAACACAATTGACTTCTTAGCAACAAATAATCCGAAGATAATAACGAGCATCAAAACGGATACAGGGATCAGTGAACACAGGGTTGTCGTACTGAGACTAAATATTGTAAACCCCAAATATTCCAAAAATAAAAGAAAATTATAACAATTCAAAAAAGCAGAAAAAAATTCACTTGGCTTCTTCCTGAGAGACAATTTACACTCCTTCCAAATTAATAATATAAGTGCAGACCAGATGTGGCTTGAATTCAGAGTAATAGTATCGGCGCAATTGAGATATTTATACCACTTAAATTAACAAACAATGAGGTGATCCTCCTTGGTACACAAAACGGGTCAGAACACTGTTGCAGAAACAACGAAGCAAACATGCCAAATTTAAACTTACCCAAAATCTCCAAGATCGGCGATCTCTTACATCAGCTCGAAATTTAGCGTGGACTTCAATGCGAGATGCTTACAACAGTATCCACAACGAGAATTTGTCTCGAAACCTGGCAGAAAATCAAAAGGGCTTCTAGTCGTATGTGAAGTATATGAGCGCCAAGAAACAATCAATCAATGCATTCTCCGCGCGATAGCAATGGAGATACTATCGAAGACAGTGCTGCCAAAGCAGGTTTACTAAACACAGCCTTCCGAAATGCCTTCACAAAAGATGATGAATTAAATATTCCAGAATTTGAAGCCATAACAGCTGCGAACATGAGTAACGTAGAACTAAATACCGTCGGAGTAGTGAAGCAACTTAATCACTTAATAAAAGCAAGAGTTCTGCTCCAGACTGTATACCAATTAGGTTCCTTTCAGAGTATGCTGATGAATTAGCTCCATACTCACCAATCATATACAACTGTTCGCCTCGACGAAAGATCCGTACCCAAAGACTGGAAAATTACACAGCTCACACCAATATTCAGGAAAGGTAGTAGAAGTAATCGACTAAATTTCAGGCCCAAACCATTAACGTTGATATGCAAAAGGATTTTGGAACATATATAGTGTTCGAAAATTATGAATTACCTCGAAGAAAACGGCCTATTGTCACACAGTCAACATGGGTTTAGAATACATCGTTCTGTGTGAAACTCAACTAGCTCTTGATTCACAATAAGTTTTAAGTGCTATTGACAAGGGATTTCAGATAGATTTCGTATTTCTGGATTTCCAGAATGCTGTTAACACTGTACCACACAAACGGCTTGTAGTGAAATTCCATGCTTATAGAATATCGTCACAGTGATGTGACTGGATTTGTGATTTCCTGTCAGAGAGGTCACAGTTCGTAGTAATTGACGGAAAGTCATGGAGTAAAGCAGAAATGATTTTTTTGCGTTCCCGAAGGTAGTGTTATAGGCCCTTTGCTGTTCCTTATCTATATAAACGATTTGGGAGACAATCTGAGCAGCAGGCTTACGTTGTTTGCAGATGACGCTGTCGTTTATCAACCGATTAAGTCATCAGAAGATCAAAACAAATTGGAAAACGATGTAGAAAGATATCTGAATCGTCTGAAAATTGGCAGTTGGCACTAAATATCGAAAAGTGTGAGGTCATCCACATGAGTGCTAAAAGGAATTCGTTTAACTTCGGTTACACGATAAATCAATGTAAACTACAAGCCGTAAATTCAACTGAATTTCTAGGTATTACAAATAGGAACATCTTAGATTGTAAGGAACATATATAAAATGTTGTGGGGAAGACTAACCAAACACTGCGTTTTGTTGGCAGGACACTTGGAAAATATAACAGATCTTCTAAGGTAACTGCCTAGACTACGCTTGTCCGTCCTCTTTTGGAATACTGCGGCGCGGTGTGGGATCCTTACCACATAGAACTGACGGAGTAAATCGAAAAAGTTCAATGAAGGGCAGCACGTTTTGTATTATCGCGAAATATGGGAAAGAGATTCACTGAAATGATACAGGGTTTGGGCTGAACATAATTAAAAGAAAGGCTTTTTCGTTGCGACGGAATCTTCTCACGAAATTCCTATCACCAACTTTCTCCTCCGAATGCGAAATTATTTTGTTGACACCGACCGACGTAGGAAGAAACGATCACCACGTTAAAATAAGGGAAATCAGAGCTCGTACGGAAAGATTTGGTGTTCGTTCTTCTCGCACGCTATACGAGATTGGAATAATAGAGAATGATGAAGCGTCTATGAGGCACTCAAATGAGATTTGCAGGGTATCCATGTAGATGTGGATGTAGGTGAGAGAAAATCGTAAGTCTACACACTGTTGAATATCTGCCGCATAAGATATTAAAAGTTCCGTTTTTATAATCACGTAACACATAGAACTATGTATTGAATTACAGTTAAAGAAGCAGATTCAAGTAATGCAAATCATTCAAGTACCACTACAATTAAAAACAATGAGGTAGCATAGAATGAAACAAAAAACATTTGTATAAACTCAGTAACAATCGGCTTAATGAGTAGAACAAACCAGATTACCGTGGCGTGGGGGGGGGGGGGGGGTGGCTTTCAAGGCGTGGCTATATATATATATATATATATATATATATATATATATGACCCTACGCATTGTTCACAGTATTTTCTGAGTGAAATGAGCAAAGACACTTCCGGTTGTGCTGTTACTAAGAGTAGTAATTCTGTGCGTAGAACCGAGGGCGTTCTTTAAAGACTTTGTACTCCAGCGTGAATGGTAGTCTCGTTGTAAATGTGAAGACAAGAGCAGTATAAAAAATGCAATTACATGTTCCGTAAGTATTCATCCATAGGATTACGAACGGGACATGCAAAATGTTTTACTGGGTTTAACTAGAAAAAAGTTGCTGCAGTCACATGTAGTTCCATCCCAGAAGATATCCAACTGGTATGGTAATGAAACTGGGTGCTACTGATATTCCCTGAGTGGAAGACGATGTAAAAGATAGGGAAAGTGGTAGTGCGTAAGAGGAATCTCAAAACACTGGAAGTTTTGTCTTCCAAGAAAAGAAAACTGTATAAGTCAATTAGAACAGAAATTTCCTATGGTCTGATTGGTATAAGCAAAGAGGAAGATATTAAGGACTAGAACAAAGACTTGGCTATTATAAATGGAAGGAACACTTAAGTGGAGCAAAAAATATAAACTCTGAAGAAAGCTAGGAAACAACGTCCACCTCTCAAAACATAGGTTCCTGCTACTAAGAATACTGAAAGACTAAATAAGGAGGTTAAGATTAAACTATCTTAGTGTTTCACCCAAGGACAAATTTGGTAGATGACGAAGGAAAGGAATTGTGTCTTGGAGTTAGGAAGGCACGGAAAATGCAATTTCTTTGAGAACTTTGTCTGCAAAATCATTTTCTTCCTTAAAATGAAATCCTTGTCGTTTTCCCTGTCGATCAACACTCCAAAATTCGGCCATGCAGTTTCAGTTTCCACTAGTCACTTTAAGCAATGTACTATATTCTATTAAGGGTACGTCAATAATTTTTACATCAGTTGAGGTCAGGGCTGTACGAAGCGTTGATGCTACGAACACTGACTGTCGCGTGAGCTGCGATTCACCTGACGATGTCATACTTGAACCATACAAGAACGTTCAGTAGCCATGATTAGATTTTTTTTTCAATGAGCAAACGGTCAAAATATTACGATTTTGATGTCACAGTCACATGCAGTTTGTTTCATACAATCTTTCTGAACTTGATAAAGTTGGGGTTCGTGTGGTAGCTGTTACATGAGATATGGGAGCGAAACAAATCGTAAGTGGGGAAAAAGTTTGGTGTATCCATTACCGTATTTACAAAGACTGTAATAGAAGATCTTGTGCGCCGCCAGACAAGTGACGTTTCGATCACCTATCACAATGACGATTTCCGTATGTTGAATGCGGGTTACACTCAAGATGATAATGCACCTCTTAGAAGTGGTCGTGGTTTCAACCTCAGATGTCAAGAGAGTTTCCTGAAGAGGTTTTTGGAAATTTGTTCGAATATGCAATTACGTTAGTTTCAAACAGTATCAAATAGTATTTGCTTCATAAATGATTCAACTTTTAGGGCTTTTCACAGATGTGGAAAATACCGGGGCAACCTACATCCTGATGCCAGACTGAATTAACATTGTGCCGGAAATGCCATTTCTAGAATTCGTGATCTTGATACCTTTTCTATAATTCATGAACTTGGTACATTTTGTAGTAATCCCACGCACCTTGAGATGAAAAATAGAGAACGCCTACTAATACTGACTGGTAATGTGAACAATATGCCTTTTTCCTTGGTGGTTCCATTGCAGAGGACAAAGACCAAAATTCTGCCGAAGAAGTAGTGGACCAATTCGAGAATTTTATTTCTAACGATCTGCGAAACAAAATAGCCGAGACCTCACATCATGATATTACAGATGGATATTTGTTTGGAGATTACGATCTTAGAGATTCAGCGAGCTCCAGTGAAGACGGTACTCAAAATCCCTTAAAGTACTTGGTAGGATAAATCGCATTTAAGTACAAACACATTGACATTTCATTACGAATTACAACAGCAAACTGCCACGTCGAAGCAAAATTAGTAGCGAAACAACACTGTATAGGTGTACTTTCGAAAGGTTCGCTTACTTCTCCCCATGACCTTGTTGAACAAAAGAGCCAAATGGAATGCAATGAAGTGGGCTTCTGCGAAAATATATGTTCTCTGGACTGATCCCTCTTTTCTCTAAATATGTCTGAACTAAAGCAGCAGATAAGACTATAAAATGACCGGCGTATTCTCTTTCTGAAGCTGGAAGTATTGGTGACGAGTATCTACAGTTACCTTTGGAGACCGAAAAGTGTTGTCGTCAGTGGTTTTTACCGTATTACATTTGCTTCTGAATATTTCGCATACTAATTCTTTCGAATCATATTGAGCCTCATCAATGAGATGTTCAAAATCGAATGAAAAGGGACGAAAGAATCCCATTAGCGTGGGCGATAATACGCCAAAGCTGGCTATCCAAGTGACGTAACACATCACTGACGAATGAGAGCGTACTCGCCGAATGGCCTACGTTTTTAGGATATAGTTCAAATGGCTCTGAGCACTATGGGACTTAACATCTGAGGTCATCAGTCTCCTAGACTTAAAACTAATTAAACCTAACTAACTAAGGACATCACACCCATCCATGACCGAGGCAGGATTCGAACCTGCGACCGTAGCGGTCGTGCGGTTGCAGACTGAAGCGCCTAGAACCGCTCGGCCACACCGGCCGGCCTTTTAGAATATGTACAAACATCTGATACAATTTTACAACAGCACTACGACTGCCAAATATATCTGACAACAAAATCGTTGAGAACGGAAGAACGTGGTACTTGCTAATGTTCAAATGGTTCCGCAACATATAACGTAACCGTTAATGAAGGACAGAATCAGGCTGTTCTGTAAAACTGTTATCGTAGCTTTAACTCTGATCAGTACAAGAAATAGGTTTATCAGTAAACTGGAGTTGAAAGAAGTGAACCTCTGAAAAGGTGAAAAAGGTTTCTACTTTTGATTGACCAGCTAACATCACAGCGTTCTGCAATAGAGGCGTATAGGGCATGCCAACTTGGAATCATCGCTGTGTGCATACGAGAAGTCTGAGAAGAGATGATTACTGGTCACTTACTTGTTCCTCAACAGAATCTCGTTCAGTCACTGGTTTTCTGACTTCTTCCTAGAACTCGAGAAAGTTCACACACCCTTGGAAACCAAGTATCACTCTAAGATGTTAGTTAAATATCGCACGACACTTAATACAGCACAAGTAGCAACACAGAAAGCGTTCACTCGTAGGGAATAAGTATCGCAATGATGCCAGGCAACTGCTCGTGACGTATCAAGCGCTATTTCATTGTTGACAGCGTTGTCCAGGATCGATGATAATAAGTGAGATTCGCTTTGACGGAACTAAAGCTTTTGCGCGATAATATGTAAAATGTAACGGATTTACCACGATCACGATTTTTCGGAATATTAATAACAGAAGATTACGAAAGCGTTAAAATGTGAATTCAACGCTTGAATTACTAAACAAACTACTATAGAATGTAAATTTAATCCTACATTCTGTCACTTCCAAATTCTATACTTGAGTGTAATGGTTGACTCCAAAAGCTTATCGAAATGAATTTAATGTTCAGCAGAATGAATTTCCGTATGTCAGTACAACAGTCTTCGAATTGAGATCTGTTCCCGTAATCCAATATTCAAAATTTACAGAACGTCGCTTTGTCTAGAATGTACGGCTATATCATAATCAAAATTACCCGACAGAACCGAACTGCGTTCCACCTCATTACTGTGCAACATACATAACGGAGCTTCCTTGCAAATCTTCTAATCTCTTTTTTGGTACATTCGTTTGACTGTACAAAGCTTTTACAACAAAAGACCATCAGATAATATTCCTCCGTATGGCAATGAATCCATATGCAAATTAACACTTCGATAATGAAAACATCAGGAAAGGAGTTATTAGAAATGACGTAGTCTTTAATGTCTTTTATTCACAAGTAACAGAGTGTGCAGATGCTTAACTTTAAACGAAGTGGCGTAAAATTTTGTGTTGGGAGAGGATTTGAATCCGGAACCCGATCGCTAGTTAATGAAGCAGCCCAAATGTAGTATATCAAAATTTTTCAGCAGCACCAACTTGATTGAAATCGAAATGACGAAACAAAACTGATTTTCCTCGCGAGGATTTCAACTCTGCAGCCATCTTGGTTGTTTTCTAGTCAGAATAGACATATTTAAATATGGCTTTATTTAACCAATAGTGAGATGTACGTATGTTTCAAGTTCAGTGGTGACGCGGAGTTCAACATGTAGCAGCATCGTTTTTGACTACATACGAAGAGATGGTAACTATCGAAATACTTTTCATCGTTAGCTAGGAACGGTAGGTTTGAATATAAAATAATGTGATTTAAGTTTTGTATATGACTGGAAGTCGAAACTTTCACCAATAGCTATAGTTGACAGTGGATGGAGGGACGTTAAAAATCCTAATTTTTCCATGTGTGATTTGGTATGCGCGTGATACAACCTGAAACGGGACCCATGATTCTTAGTCAGATACTCGCCTTTCGTGGAGACCTTGTGGAGTTTGGTAGCAAAGGCACATCAAATTTAATATGTATTTTGAACCACTGCGCGACAGCCTCAACTTATTCTCGTTAAAAATGACTTCCTGAAATGTGGAACGAATTCAATCCTCAAGGATGTGTGGGATTTAAGAGGAGTGGTATTCGAGCTGGGTCTTGTGTAGACAGGAGGATAAATATTTTTATTGAGTCTTTATTTACCAATCAACATTCGAATTTAACAGGATGGAAACACTACTGTAAACCAAAGTTTGTGGCACGAATAAACGTGAAGAGAATTTGAATACTAAAAAATATCCGCTTAAAGTAATAGCAATAAATAATAAAAACAATTTAATCTATCACTTCAAAGGCAACCATATACAACGTAGCATTTCTTCGTCGTTCCGAAATACTTGAGCGGCTCTACAATAAAACAAAAGTCTTCCTAAAATTATAATAATGAGTAATACGAATATTTCAATCTGATCCCAAACAATCAACCCTTATATAGTGTGACACCATACAATATAATGCCGGCAGTCTTCAGTAATTGTGACAACAGTAGCTTATTACACCAGAAAATATTGATTTATCTGTTGCTGAAAGCTGAGTAAAATCTCTAGTAGCTACTGCTTGCGTGGTTGCTCTAAAGTCTCGCAATCCTTAGATATCATCTGGCAATACACTACTCAACTACCCACTCTTACGTCTTTGTGGCCATTATACCAGCTACATATTCAAGGTGCGTACGAAAAGTTCGGTGAACAGTCGCAAAAAATAAAAGAAATCAGAGTTTGAACAAAACACTTTTATTCGTCTTCACAGTAATCAGAATTAGCTATACAACCTCTTGCATCGCTTGTAAAGCACTTGGAAAGTGTCAACAACGTTTCTTATGGAAACACTGGAAGCACATTGGTCACGCATCATCACAGGAGATGAGACAAGCTACTAACAGTACGGAGGGAGTAAGTGACTTTTAGTGCCATTGTGTTCATCGATTTTCCTGCCTCCCTTAGGCAGAAAGCCCTAGTCGACCAAAAGGGAAATAAGCATTAAGTTAATTTGGAATTTTGTCAGCCGATACTTTTGCGTGGCAGGAAAGACGGTGAAGACCATGCGACTGACTGTCTCTTTGTCTCAGGTTCGTAATGGTAGTTCCAAGATTGAAAACAGTGTTGTAACACCATTAGTCATTTATGGCTAGAACAAATTTGTAGCCTCGCTGCGTAAATGCGCGGTTTAAGTCGCTATGTTACGGATTGCGCGTCCCATGCCGCCGGAGGTTTGAGTCCTCCCTTGGGCATGGGTGTGTGTGTTTTGTAAGCATAAGTTAAAGTTAGTTTACGTTGTGTGAAAGTCAAGGGACCGATGACTACAGCACGTATGGTCGCTAAGAAATTCCTAGACATTCGAACATTTTTGAACAAATTTGAAAATTGCTTGAATAACACAAATATCGTCTTAAAATAACAAAAATAATTAATAAAATAAAATTAGTTTAGGCCCACACAGACAGCACAACTGTTTTTGTTATTGTGATTTTCAGTCCAGAGACTGGTTTGATGCAACTCTCCATGCTACCCCATCCTGTGCAGGCCTTTTCATCTGCGAGTAACTACTGCAATCTACATCCTTCTGACTCTGCTTAGTTTATTCATCTCTTGGTCTGCCTCTACGATTCTTACCCTCAACACTTCCCTCCAATACTAAATTTCTGATCCCTTGATGTCTCAGAACGTGTCCTACCAACCGACCCCTTCCTCTAGCCAGGTTGTGCTACAAATTCCCTTTCTCCCCAGTTCTCTTCAGTACCTCCTCATTAGTTATGTGATATATCCATTTAATCTTCAGAATTTTTCTCTATCACCACATTTCGAAAGCTTCTATTATCTTACTGTCTAAACTATTTATCGTCCATGTGTCACTTCCTGACGCTTAAATCTATACTCGATGTTATCAAATTTCTCTTCTTCAGAAGCGCTTTCCTTGTCATTGGCCGGCCATTGTGATCGAGCGCTTCTAGGCGCTTCAGTCCGGAACCGCGCAGATGCTACGGTTGCAGAATCGATTCCAGCCTCGGGCATGGATATGTGTGGTGTCCTTATTTTAGTTAGGTTTAAGCAGTTCCAAGTCTAGGGGACTGATGACCTCAAATGTTGAGTCCCATAGTGCTTAGAGCCATTTGAACCATTTTGAACCTTTTCATTGCAAGTCTGCGTTTTATATCCTCTCTTCTGCGAACAACATCAGTTATTTTGCTCCCCAAATAGCAAAACTAATCTACTACTTTAAGTGTCTTATTTCCTAATGTAAATCCATCAACATCACCTGATTTAATTCGACTACATTCTATAATCCTCGTTTTGCCTTTGTTGATGTTCATCTTATATCCTCCTTGCAAGACGGTGTCCATTCCGTTCAGCTGCTCTTCTAGGTCCATTGCTGTCTCTGACAGAATTACAATGTCATCGTCCATCACCAATGTATTTATTTCTTCACCATGGTTTTTAATTCGTACTCCCAATTTTTCTTTTGTTTTCTTTATTGCTTGCTCAATATACAGATTGAATAACATCGGAGACAGTGTAATATCCATGACACTATGTTCTAGCTACAACATGTTATAACTAACTAAGTGTACAAACTTCGACATATATTATCGATACTACGTTTAAAAAAGACCGCATCTTGTAAAAATGACGGTAATTATTTCATTACTTATGACGGTAATTATTTCATTACTTCTGTAATAATTTAATTTCTGTGTGAATTGAAACTATTGTTAGAGAACTATACTCATGGACAATGACAATTATAACCTTTTTTTGTTATCTGTGATAATTGTGGATCAGTTGTGCTTCCTGTGCTAATCGATGAATTATTGGGACGTGCGACGTGTGAGGTCTGTAAAGAGAAAACCTGTAACTCTATTGTTAATTATTATTTGAAAAATAGAGTCGCTATTGTCTAGACTTGGATTTGTATTTATTTCATTCGTAATCCAATCTAATGAATGGTTTTAGGTGGTAATTTTCAAATCTGCAATTAGGAGCGCAGCCATTAGCGCCAGTAACTTACAGCAGAGTTTAGTAGTGGCTGGTATAAAAAACATGAAACATTTTCATTGAGCATAATTTTAAATGCTAAAGAATAGAGAACAAGAGAGTTTTATCGAAATATATAAACTTGATTTAAAATAAATCGAGAATAACCATAGACAAATTGACTATCGTGTGTCTGCCGCCATCTTCGCAATACTGTCTCTACGGCAGTTTTGAATCGAGAATTTGAACAAACATAAATGTTGTTAGACATAAGTGAATGGAAATGAATGTGCACCGATGTTCCCGAATCTACTTTGAAAGACAGAAACCAGTGCTCACAGCACGTTACGCAATATCAATTTCTTATTTACTGATGTATGTAGCCTAATTACTTCGGACGATTTACATGAAATATTTTAATAGGAGACATGCCTCAGCGTTGTGTGCGGGTAGTATTTTGTTACTAAATGTTAGATTTTGCTAGAGAAAAGTGCTTCCAACTTTAGTAACAGTTGTGTAAAACGTGATAAACGATATGCAATTTAGCGCCACTCACACGACTTTACAGACAACATTTGTACACAACGTCAGGTGGAGATTTCTTTAGCAGAGTGACAAATATTAGCCGGCATAATAATTGTTTAGATCAAACGAATTGTGACGTTGACAATCGGTAATTGGTTTTATATTTTTTTTTATCTACCTGAAATATCATTTATAAGTAATTAAAGCCACGAAGTACTATAAACCGGTTCCGCCACAATGGAATACAAACCTGTCTCACTCCCTTCTCAACCACTGCTTCCCTTTCATGTCCTTCGACCCTTATAACTACAGTCTGGCATCCGTACAAATTGTAAATAGCCGTTCACTCCCTGTATCTTATCTCTGCCACCTTCATAATTTGAAGGAGAGTATTCCAGTCGTCGTTGTCAAAATCTTTCTCTGGGTCTAGAAAATGTTAGAAACGTAGGTTTGCGTTTCCTTGATATGTCTTCTGAGATAAGTCTTGGGTCAGTATTGCCTCGCGTGTTCCAACATTTCTATGGAATCTAAACTGATGATCCCCGAGGTCAGCTTCTACCAGTTTTTACATTCGTCTGTAAAGAGTTCGTGTTAGTATTTTGCAACCATGACTTATTAAAATGATAGTTCGATAATTTTAACATCTGTTGACATCTGCTTTCTTTGGGATTAAAATTATTATAATCTTCTTTATACCTATTTGATCCTCTGCTGCCTTCACTATTTCATCTCTCAAAGCTACCCATTTTTCTTCTAGTGAATTTCTTTCCAAATACTTGTCAATCATTCCATAATGCTCTCTCTGAAACTCTCTACAACCTCTGTTTCTTTCAGTTTATCAAGCTACCAACCCTTAAATTCCTATTTTTTTTGCAGCTTCTTCACTTTAATGTACAGTTTATAACCAATAAATTGTGGTCAAAGTCCACATCTGCCTCTGTAAATGTCTTATAATTTAAAGCCTCGTTCCTAAATCTCGGTCTTACCATTATATATTCCATCTGAAACCTTCCAGTGTGTCCAAGTTTCTTACACGTTTACAACCTTCTTCCACGATTCTTAAACCAGTGTTAAATATGATTAAGTTGTTCTCTGTGCAAAATTCTACCAGGCGGCTTCTTCTTTCATCCCTTACCCCCAGTCCTGTTTCACCTCCTGCTTTTCATTGTCTTCCTATTCCTACTATCGAATTCAGGTCCCCTATGACTATTAAATTTTCGTCTCCTTTATCTGTCTGAATAATTTCTTTTATCGCATCAGACATTTCTTCAACCTCTTCATCATCTGCGGAGCTAGTCGGCATATAAACTTGTACTACTGTGATGGTGTGGGCTTCGTATTCATCTTGGCTACAATAATGCGTTTACTATACTGTTCGTTGTAGCACGGTGCATGGTTTATGGACGTGTGGTGAGTGGGGGGGGGGGGGGGGGGGCGCAACCCAAATACAGTGCAGCAACTCTTCTGTAATGATGCGAAGTTTCAACAATGCGCGACAAATGTGCTTCGAGCTATTCCAGAAGTAATGTTTGCTAACAGTTTCCAGTAGCTTTTAACTAATATCGTAAGTGCGCTGTAGCTAATGGTGATTACAATGAAGGCCAGTAAAGATTCTTTGCTTACAGCTGTGCTTTCCCTTTCATTTTATTTTATTCTTTTTTGACCCTATTTGGCGAACTTCCCAAAACTCTCCTTATATAAAGAATTCATTCATACAAGAAAATATAACAACTCGTAAAATATACGACTGAACCGCAAGTTCAGTAAAAAGATCCCTACTGAATCGACATTATAACCACCGTCTATGGAGAAAATCCAGATATTAAATAACTGCAGTATCCTAGCTTTCTTTGGGACGCAATATTCACTTCAGCGCACGCTGATTGCAGTACACATTATCACAGCCCCATGTGCAGTAGCCACAACGATCCGTCACTCAACGCTCACAACTCTCTTATCAACTTGACTACAATTTGCTTCACTTAATGCACCTATGCACGTAACTCTTTGAGTCAACAGGAACAACAGAGCAGCAACATAACAAGACTGACTTCAGAAGCATTCTGATTGTGCTCCTTGCGACCTTCTGAAATTTCTCCTCTCCCTCCTGCAATGCTGTATGTGCGACAGGGTAAGTTGGGACCTGCTCCAACAGGTGGTTGTCCACACGCCAGAGCTGCCCGCGCTGTGCATTTTCATCTAGAATCGATACACACAAAATTGCGGCAAGTGTCTGAGACTTGGCTTCGTGCAGAATTCCTTTCTTTAGTGTCTCTCCAGCAACACCCATCACTCACTGTTCATCTCGAGAGGAGATGAAATCACGTTAACCCTGCAGGTCCCATGCGAATGTTGATGGAGAGCCGCCGGACCCCAGAAATTTCAGAGCCATTTTTAAACTTGTGCTAAACTGAAAAGAAGAACCGAAACCACTCTGGAATGAAATGGGCTATATCGGGGATTTCTGTACAGAACGAACTGACTGTATGTATAAACGAGGAGATATGTGAATACAATATCCAGGTTCGGATTGTTCCTTATTTTACGTCTGCATTGCGAACTAGCAATAGATGCTTCAGACAAGTCACAATGCTTTATTGTTGTGAACTCCAGCGGGGACATGCTGGATATTATCCTGGTTTCCACGATGTTAGCGGAGATGGAACTGCTACTGTTTTATTGACTGTGCTGAAAGGCGTGCTTCGGAATTATGATATGAAGAACTAAGCCGTGGCTCAAATGTATGATAGCGCTTTCGTTCTGGCAGGAGAGTTAAAGGGCCACCAAGCTAAGATCTGAGCAATTGCCTCACAAGCTCTTTGAAGTCACTGCTTTGCACTTTCGTTCCAAGCTAGTTTCGGTGCAGAGCTGTTCTTGTACAGAAGCAGTGAGAATTTTTCTCTCAACGCTTCATGCTATTCCTTCTTTTCTCCCACTGTCTTCGAACAGTTTGAACGAGATGAAACTGTATCATCAAAATATCTGCCATTCACGAAGACCGTCCGGGGCTAATTTATGTTTCAACTGAAATTATTGAAATTGTTAAGGCTTTCGTGGCCACTTGTTGACAAACTGCCTATTGCCTTCTGTCTTGGGTTCTTCGGCCGATGTTCATCTAATGATTTTACTGACTTTTGCCAGCACGAGTGGCTGGTATTGTCAAAACTTCACCCTTCATTGCCGATGGTGAACTGGAGCCGAGCTCGCGGCCGCAGGCTATATGTACCGGTCGCGCCAACGTCCGAGGGCTTCACTGCGGTCATTTCCCGTGTTGTTCTCCTCTTGCTACCTGCGACGGTCGTTCTCTACAGTATGGGAAGCCAGGATCCGTTTACCTTAGGGCTTTCCTCTTTCTTGTTGTAACTGGTTGCGTGTTTTTGTATATCTGCAGCTTCTCGGAACAGGTGCGTGTGATAGTGCTTCTCTACAGCCAGAACTTCCGTGTCGGCGAATTTTATTACGTGATCGGTCTCACTCAGTGCGTGCTCTGCCACGGCCGATTTATCCACCTGCCCCAACCTGAAATGTCGCTTTTGTTCTTTGATCCTGGTGTTGATTGATCGTCCAGTCATTCCGACATAAACTTTTCCGCATGTGCGTGGTATACGGTATGTTCCCGACATTGCAAGTGGGTCCCTTTTCTCCTTTGCCGATCTAAGATACTCTTTGATCTTCCTTGTCGGTTTGAAAATCGTCTTTACGCCATGTTTGCGCAATATACGGCCGATACTGTCCGTCAATCTGGGAATGTATGGCACAAACGCCGTACCCAACATTTCTTTTTCTGATTCCTTACTTCGCTGAGTGTTTTTCTCTGTTACACTCCTAATATCATTTGTGAAGTACCCATTGCTCTCAGAATTCTTTCCAGGTATTGTATTTCGCGTCTGAGTTGCTGAGGCTCACATATTCGTCCTGCTCGCGTTACGAGGGTATTAATGTTGCGTCTTTTCTGGCTCGGGTCGTGGCTTGATAGTTTGTGCCGGTATTGGTCTGTGTGTGTCGGTTTTCGATAGACGCTGTCTCCCAGGTTTTCGCCATCTCTTGTGACCAGCAATTATAGAAATGTCAGTTTTTTGTCCTTTTCTACTTCCATGGTAAATTTTATGTTGGCATGGAGGCTGTTCAAGTGTCTTAGGAAGTCACCGAGCTATTCTTCACCATGGCTCCAAACGGCGAAATTATCGAGTAGTCCAGACTACGTAGTATAACGACTTCAAGAGAAACATGTGGTTCCAAAAATAGTCTCATAGACCTTGCCTCCGTTATGAGACCATAATTTGAAGACTGAAATGCCTATTAGGAAAAATACACAGTGATGTACAATTTTTGCAACAACGCAGTCTCAGAAAGCTTAGCTTACATGAAAAACTCAATAAAAGAACATAATTTGACCGACTTTTTAAATTCCACGATGCACTCCGCTTATTCGTAAGCTTGGGTGAACAGAGCTGAAATGATGTATGAATGCATTGGCAAATCATTGACGTTGAAATACAACCGGGCTACTTTGATGGACTGGATAATATTATATCACAACTGGGAACGAGGTTTTCACATTGTGATAAGCTGATTTACCTTAAATTAAGCGATAGTACTCAGTTCGACAATGTTACATGCATTTCCCTGTAGACGGGATGGACTCTTTGTTACAAACATATGGTACGTGCTTCAGACGCTCACAGTTTGCTTATAGAACTGGAGGTCTGTATTTTCTTCGCAGTATCAACCAGTATTTCACTCCGTCAGTTTGGGAGACGTTGTCAAAAGAATGATTGAGAATGAAACGGATCAAATTTTTACAGAGGCTTTCAATCTACTTTTTTCAATTGCTATCATTCCTGAAACAAGTGCTTCAGTTAAAAGGAGTTTTTCTTATGTAAAACGCGTAAAAACGTATTTGTAGAACAGTATGGGCCAGGATCGCTTATCAGCTCTTACTTGTACCTCAACTGAAAAACCAGTGCTATGAATACTTGAAAGCCGAGACACATGGTATGACGATGTTATCAAAAATTCGGAAGAAGCAGTATTGTGGAGTTAATTTGTTTTACAACTAACAAGGCTGAAACGCCAAATCTAACAGTACTTTTGCAACTAAAAGCGGATGTCATTATTTTCTTTTTATTTTTCTGCTTCTTATTATTAATATCACAGTAGTAGTCGTGGTAATAGTAGTAGTAGTGGTCGTGAGGAATGATAGGTATTCAGACATTAAAACTGCGCTGTCCGCTCTTCTCACCAGCAAGGGCCACCGTAGCGTTCCCATTGGTCACGTGACTCACAGTGGCTGCTAAGTGGTGGCACCAGTACCGCATAGCTAAGAACTAGAATGCTGGCGCCAGTGAACATAGCCGTGGCGTTCGACACGGCACAAAGAAATGACCCGAGGATCATTTCAACTGACTATTGTACTACACGTATGACTCTTTATTTGATCACAGTGGAGGAAGCACTGCTCTGGAAGAGAAACTTGATGCCTGCAGGTAATTAAAACCTACTCAATATGTTCATACCCATGTTCGACCACATCCCCATTCGTCAGCTGCCTCACCTACTCAATGCCTTCACTTTATTATTACTTAAATAAAGTGATATAACACTATATTAAATGGCAAAGCTGCAGGGAACTTGTCTTACACAGAATGTGATGTCTTCCACTTTAGATATTGTGATACTGTATCTGTTCGTGGTGCAGTGGTATACGCTGCCCACTTTATAAGTGAAGTTGACTCTGAAACCACTGTTTATTTCACTTATTAACTCTATTTTGCGTCTCTACTACGAGGTTGGAACTTAAATATTGGCAACTATTTATTCACAACCGATACTAAAGAGATACATGTTTGCACCTGTTGTTGTCCTTCAAAGTATTCACCAGCGTCTTGCAGAACCAGTTGCCAGCGATGTGGAAGGCGTAGTATGCCATTAGCAGAGCCTGTTCTGTTGATGGCGTGAATGGAGCAGTCTGCTGCTTGTCGAATCTCTGGAGCAGTTTTGAAGTGATAACCACGAAGTGGTTCCTTCATCTTCGGAATCAAATCAAAGTCACAAGGACCTACGTCCCGAGAGTATGGTGGATGATATAGTACTTCCCAGGCCCATCGAACGAACAGAGCAGCCACAGCTTGCGCTGTATGCTCCCGCGCATTGTTGTGCAAAATGATGGACGGGTCTTCAAGACCTTGATGACACTTTCGTGCTGTACTACCTCGGGCACAGTCAGTCTTGATCCTACCCCGTTGTTCCTGTTTCGAAAACATAGTGACAACGTTACGTTAGATCACTGGCTCACAAGTGACTGTATTTCCGTCGACTGTGCGCATGCCAGTGACGTGGTACGGGTGAGTCCATTTGCTCGGAGGTAAAGTAGGTATGTCAACAAAGTGTGCTAGCAGCGACAATAGTAGATTCCATTGCATGGAGATTAAAAAACACTTGTAATGCATATTTAGTGGCGAAATTTAGAAACGTATTTCCAGGAATGTTCTGTTGTTCCTTTGTCCGCACTGGAATAATTTCTGCGTGAGAGTTTCGTCAGGATGCAGTTGGTGTGTACTCGGTGCCAGCGGCCACCCTGACACTGCCCGGCTAGTGGCAACTCTTGTGATCGCGACACTTGAACCATGTAAACGTTGTGGTGGTAGCTCGGTACATTTGTTAGGTGAATGGGGCGTGAGTCACTGAATAACTCGACTCAGAAAATCGTTTTCTCGCTTGCAAAAGAGTTGTTTTGACGTGAATAGCTCGCCATTCAGGTAGACAATGTGCATTAATGATGACTGCCTTTATTGTTTTCACTATAGTCCCTGTCAGGATGTCCCTTACTTGCCAGATGTGATGATAGTGATCATTTAAACTTAATGCAAAATTTGCATTTAGTGCGCAAAGTACGAAAGTTAGCTGTAACGGTAGTACAAGCCGTAACTGAAAGAAAGAAAACGATGTGGTATCAATTGAACTGGATTTAGATCTTAATTTTTCTACGAAATATTCAGAACAATTTCTACGTAAGGTACGACAATGAGTAAACAATTTTATTTTTATACTAGAAAATGTAATTTAGTGTATAAATTATAACCAGCAGAGAAATTCTCTAATTGGAGACAAAAAATATATTTAAAAGAATGTCTTATTCTACCTGACTCAAAACATTTAAAAATCATCCAAAAACTTTCGGCATGCGAAAATTTGGTACATTTTTTTTAAAATTCAGTTCGCTTCCGACTCCCACAAGACCTCGTAACTGGGACTCACTACACCCACTAATCCATTGCTGTAAGTCGCTCATAACTTGCCACTCACAGTTGTCCATCCTCACTTACCCATTCAGCCCAGACAATTGTTATAATCTTTAAGTGCCTCTCTGGCATTATTTCCGCCGTGCTGTGTCACAGTCACAGACCCTTTCGCTCTGTCCTACTAACACAGTCTGCTATCACTGTCACTGTCTCGTTTTTTCCTTCATAGAGCTCAGTTGCTTCTCACTGACATCCTCTCACGCTTCTTCGTTGTCACTGTCAAATATTCTCTCTGCCTCTCACACACTGCTCATCTCTTTCACTTTATTCCTAGCACCTCCCCCCCCCCCTTTCAACTCCTCCCCTCCATTGCACTGTATCGTTCACACTTTTCCTAGCACTGATCAGTGAGTGTCAACAATGTTCCTCTGCCACTGTGTCCACATCTTTATTTCACACTGCCACTGTCTCCTTCGGTCTTTCTATAACACAACCACTGTCTACTACATTACAGTAGTTATTACTAATCCGTATCTTTTTACTGCCAGTGTCTACTTCTCTCTCAATGTAAAGAAGCGTGAATATATTCGCATGACAAAATTTTTGATAAAAATTTTAAAGGTGCTGAGGAAGGTAGAATGTTCCCGCATGGAGTGGCCGCGCGGTTAGAGGCACCAGGTCACGGATTCCGCGGCCCTTCCCGCCGGAGGTTCGAGTCCTCCCTCGGCCATGGGTTTGTGTGCTAACCTTAGCGTAAGTCAGTTACATTTCTACATCTACATCTACATCTATGTGATTACTCTGCTATTCACAATAAAGTGCCTGGCAGAGAATTCAGTGAACCACCTTCAAGCTGTCTCTCTACCGTTCCACTCTCGAACGGTGTGCGGTAAAAACGAGCACTGACATTTTTCTGTGTGATCCTTGATTTCTCTAGTTTTATCGTGATGATCATTTCTCTCTAAGTACGTGGGTGCCAAAAGAATGTTTTCGCAGTAGAAGGAGAAAACTGGAGCCGGCCGCTGTGGCAGAGCGATTCTAGGCGCTTCAGTCTGGGACCGCGCTGCTGCTGCCTCGGGCGTGGATGAGTGTGATGTCCTTAGGTTAGTTAGGTTTAAGTAGTTCTAAGTCTAGGGGACTGATGACCTCAGATGTTAAGTCCCATAGTGCTTAGAGCTCTGTGAATCCACCACCCTCCTCCCTTTGAGAAAACTGGTAACTGAGATTTCATGAGAAGATACCATCGTCATGATTTCCACTCCAGTTCAGGTAAAGTCTGTGGCACTACCTCCCCTATCTCGTGGTAATACAAAACGAGTTGCCCTTCTTTGTACTTTTTCGAAGTTACCCGTCAGTCTCACCTGATGCGGCTCCCACACAGCACAGCAGTACTCCAGAATAGGTCGACAAGCGTGGTGTAAGCAATCTCTTTAGTAGGCTTGGTGCACCTTTTAAGTGTCCTGCCAATCGTAGTCTTTGGTTTGCACTACCCACAACACAATCTATGTGATCGTTCGAATTTAGGTGATTTCTAATTGTAATCTCTAAGTATTTACTTGAATTTACAGCCTTCAGGTTTGTGTGATTTATCGCTTAACCGAAATTTAGCGGATTTCTTATCGTACTCATGTGAATAAGTTCACACGTTTCTTTATTCACGGTCAATTGCAGACAAAGTATCTAAATCAGTTACTTTAAGTAGTGTGCCAGTCCAGGAACCAATGACCTCAGCAGTTTGGTCCCTTAGGAATTCAAACATATTTGAACATTTTTTTATGCAGAATGAGGCACCGGGTACATCACTTTAGAGTCAGAGACTTTTCAATAAACAGGAACAAATTCGCATTTTTGTGCTCCGATAAGAGCAAGCACCATGTTTCATTGGGGGGTTTGTGTTGGGATAATAGTATTTTCTCCGCTGGTGCCCTTCTTTTACCTGCGGCAGCAGTGGATGCACCTCATATGAAAAAAAGTGATCGTCGGTCATATTTAGAGAACAAGTTTCTTTGCATGGCCATCCTCCGCAGCAAGCACAGTTATAGATTTCTAATAAAACCGACTTTTCCTGCTATAAGTTGTAGCAGGAAAAGACTGTTTTCTTTACGAAACAAAAATTTAGAATGTTAGATATGCACAATGGAAGTAAGGCAAAAGTAATTTAACACCTAAAGGCCGAATTTACGTGCAAAATGTCTTGCATATGGTTCAGTACTACAGCATGAGTTTGCTAGATTACAACGGAGACACTTTACAACATATTTTTCTGCCCTATGTCACTTTATAAACTACGTTTTTGCCTCAGACCGAATTTCATGTACGTATTTTAAGTGTACTAGTAGGATAACTTTGAAGCTCTCTATCTAGAATCGGTTGAAGATGGGAAGAAAATTTCCAAAGTTGTTCGAATCAGGATCTAAGAAACACGTGGTAAAATTGCAGCCTTTTCATGCGCATTGCTTTTTTGAATCCTCGGCTGGATTTTAATTCGCTGGTGAAGTCGAAAAGATAGTAGAAAAATCCTTTTGTGAAATTTTTCAAAAAACCACCCATGAATATTAAAGGCGCCTCCATACGCCCCAACAAGCCCGCCGTAGATCACATCAAATGCTAAAAGAAAAATCGCTTTTCTCCTTTTGCACAAAAAGGAGGAAATGTGTAATATTCACATTTTGACTCTGGATGTCGATTTATGCTCAACACCATCTCACACGACTTGCGCCAGGCCTCATGTTCCCTTAGTTAATGCAGCTGTATCCGAAGGTTAAAAATTTGTGGAAATGGGAGTGTACTTTATACCAGTTTTTTCTTTCTTCTCCATTTCAGCTGAAAACACCCATAACGATATCGCAAGGTCGTGGTCCACGAAACTCTACTGTTCCTAACGATTCGTCAATAACTACCCTGAAAGTCTTCAGAGTCATTCCTCCTCCTTTGAATCTTGGTGACTGACGGGTCGGACGTCTGAGACGAGATATAAACTACAGAGAAAGGGGCTTGGCCGGTGTTACTCGTGATGAACGGAAACGATCCTAGTCAAAGATGTAACTTGACTATCGATTGTTATATTGTCAAAGATAAAAAACTCTTTACTTATTCTGCAGAGCTACCGTATATATGTCAGTAAGTTCCACTGTCTCTTCTTTCCTATTAAGGTTATCCACTTCTTATATATTTCAATAGCTTCTATACATAGCCTTGGAGAGTAGTTCGCCGTCATAGATAAAATTTTCTTTTCTGAACATTTTACTTCGCAACTTTCCTACTAAAAAGACGAATCAACCGTAGCGTTCCGTGCTCTGCAGTCATGAAGTCACGAAATGATTTTTCTGAAACAAAAAGTTTATCTACGACGACGAACGTATGTCCAAGGCTATGTATAGAAACCATTGGAATAAATAAAAATAAGGATGATTCTAACAGGGAAGGAGAGACTCTGAAACATAGCGACATATGGACTGCAGCTCAGCACAGTCGCTAAACAGTTTTTTTTTAACTTTGTCAGGACAACAATTGATAGTTAGGTTATATCTTTGACAGGGATCGTCTCTGCTTATCGCATGTTACTCCGACTGTGCCCCTTTCCCTGCAGTATATGTCGCTCTCAGATGTCCGACTTGTCATTCGGGAAGACTCAACGAAGGATCAACGCCTCTGAAGACGTCAAGTCATATCCAAGACGAAACGTTAGGAACAGAAGAGTTTCGTGGCAACGACCTTATTCCCCGAAACGGTTACCAGCGCAAATGTCATCCGGTTATGAAAGTCTACACTCTGATGTCGTAAGAACGTTGCTGAGCTCGTGCTGAATTTGTTGTAGATTGAACAAGCATAATTTTATATTTATCATCCCTTTGGTAGAAAGTCGCAATTTCCAACACTTTTTACAACATTTCTACTATTAATTGGTTCACATGAGCACGACCCCTCATGATGGATCAGGAAGAATCTAACAATTACATGTTCCATACTCACAATACTGAATTATAACGTTATGTCAAAGGGTCCAGTGGATCACAGAAAATCACAGTCAAACATTGCGGCCCATAGGGACTGACCCAGGCAAAGAGGGCATGACTTTTCGTTGCGTATCAAGCGGTATTGATAGCTGATCGGTAACTGTGGTGTTCAAGGTGGACTGTGTGGAGGCTTAGAAGAGGCTGTTGCTCTTAATAGAGAGAAATTTGTAAAGAAAGTAACCAGTAGTGTTAGTTATAGATCTAACAAGGTAACTCTTAAAATGTCATTATATGTACTGCAACACTTTAATTGGTCCTCAGGAAAATTAGAAAAATACAGAAACATTATACTCTACTGGGTCCCTTTAGAACGGCTAATACATGAACTTCGGGTATCAACACTTGTGTCCTTACATGACTAGCGTCAATTCGTCAAAGCTTTGTAGATGCAGCTATCGTCGTAAAAACAAGCCTGTGTGCAGCCTTAGTTACTGCTTAGTGTCAGCAGGTGCCATTTCGACCGTTACTGTTAATTCTTAAGAGGTATTCCATTAGAAAAGAGAACAGCAGAGAAACTCATTTTTTCCTTACAGGACCACCTTACAGTTTAAGTTTACATTGCAGCACATTTTAATAAAATTTCTATACTGTGATCGCGACCGAGTCATCGCCTAAACAACCAGGATCGGAAGATAAAATTAGCCTTCGTCCATCGGTAAACAGGTACTAAAGTAGGTTCCTCGAGACAGTAACGGTCAAACTCTACTATTATCACAATTTATTATGCAAGGTAAATTCATGTCACTATCTCTTACCCGTCACCAAATATGTGAAACTTCAACTGCTATTTCTTCTTTTTCTGTTTTAAGTTTTCTTACCGTTTCCACATACTCATATTCTGTTACTGTACATTTACATTTGTTTATTGTTTATGGAACCGGGGATCCAGAATCGACGGAGGGGCTTCGTCCTGCCGTGGCCCTCAGTGGTTCACACCTCCGCAACAACCACAGCAGTCCACGCCCACCCATCTCGCCGCGCCACACAGCGAACTCAGGGTTATTGTGCGGTTCGGTCTCCAGGGGAACCTCTCTCCAGGGAACGTCTCGTATCAGGCGAGTGTAACCCCAATGTTTGCGTGGTACAGTAGTTACGGTGTACGCGTATGTTTTTGCGCAGCAATCGCCGACATAATGTAACTGAGGCGGAATAAGGGAAACCAGTCCGCATTCGCCGAGGCACATGGAAAACCGCCTTGAAAACCATCCGCAGGCTGACCGACACACCGGACATCGACCATATCCGCCAGGCGGATCAGTGGCAGTGACCGGCACGCCTTCCACCTCAAGTCTGTCAGTGTTTGTAATATAAAAATTAATATTGTAAATTAAAATTGAAACAGAAATTAGAGTTCAAACCTCTTTCTGGTAGCTAACACCACTTTCGACTTTGGAAATGCTTTATGCAACTAAAAATGAAATCTTACAATATCATCTGAAATCTGCCTGAGCCATTAGATCTTCGTGTAAACAGACAACATAGCCAAGATGAATATGATAGCGTGTTACATCCAATTGTGCTAGGATACTTAAGTACTGTCGTTTGCTGCAACTATTTTTCATCCAGCTGATTTTCGAGTGATTGATCTCGTCTGTTCTTATCTGTCTCTATTTTTTTCCTAACCTCACATATGCCACGCATGGTATCATCTGTACTGCTTGGTGTAAGTGAGGATGTTTTTATGACCAGTGTCAGCTTTGAATTTCGTAATTAGGAAACTTTTTTTTTAGCATCGCGCCTTATCATTATGTCAAATATTAACTGCTAAACATTGCCAATGTCTCTAGTAATTTGCAAAAATCTTCATTAGCAATCCTCATAGTGACTGTTTTAAACCTGGTATCTGCCCGCTGTTTGCTCACATGTCATATTACGTAACTATATTCGCTGCTTCGTCGTTCTTCCCTGCAACTGTAGAAGTGTCTATTAAATGTGCATAACATCCAGCAAGGACAAAAACGTTTCTAGAAACTTTAATACTGCACTACATATTGTGGTATGAATTAACAGGCAACATCCACCACTCCATGTAGGCCTGCTTCAGACATTCTCACATATTTGTCTTCAAGTATTTGTATCGATACTGCCCGTGAATTTGTTCTAATGTCATCTACTCACCGTTTAGTAGGTTTTCATCGAAGTATCCTAATACGTCTTGTAATCTATCAAAGAATTTCCTTAGTCATTTTCAAAGTGACCTGTCCTTCCCACCTTCATATCTCGGTCTCTACAGTCATACCAAACCCATATTTACATCCACATTCTTTAAACCTTTGCGAATTTCGTCGCTGTCAGTAACGTGTCTGATAGTTCAGGTTATTCATCTTTTGTGTGAACCTGTCGACTGGGACAAGTCTGTTCTGTATCCACATATTGTCTGCCTGTTTCTTCTTTTGTCTACCCATATAAATTCAGTTTGTCAGTTTAGAGACTAATGTTTATTCTAGATGTTGTAATTCGTTTGTTTTTTGCTGTACTACTTGCTTTCTTAGGTGTAACGCTCAAGAGTAACCACGAGTTTAACTGAAAAATTTAATTTCGGTTCTTCGTATTCCACGTAATGCAGTCTGTTATGGCACACGAGATTTGCGTCCATGCAGAAGTTCTAAGGTTATTAACGCCACCAGCAGTGAAAACATGACTGGTACTGGGCTATCACAGCCGTATTCATAATACTAAACATAGCGGGCAACGGGTACATCGAATTTAGATAGGTCCGCAGCTCGTGGTCGTGCGGTAGCGTTCTAGCTTCCCACGCCCGGGTTCCCGGGTTCGATTCCCGGCGGGGTCAGGGATTTTCTCTGCTTCGTGATGACTGGGTGTTGTATGATGTCCTTAGGCTAGTTAGGTTTAAGTAGTTCTAAGTTCTAGGGGACTGATGACCATAGATGTTCAGTCCCATAGTGCTCAGAGCCGTTTGAATCATTTTTTGAATTTGACTGGGACAAGAGATTGGAGTGCTTGACTGGATCGCCTGCGCACACACACACACACACACACACACACACACACACACACACACACACACACACACACACACACATACATACATGTGCGTGTATCACGGATTTTACAAAAAACCTAGAAACAGTACATTGCCCAACCACTTCTGCTCACTCAAAGGAGCGCTTTATCAAGAGCTAAACAGGAGTGGAAAGGATGTAGAGTGCAACTGGGGAAACTGTTGACGAGATCCCCTCATTATATGGAAATATGGCTTACATGTTTGCGTGGCGCCGTCAGTGGCGGCACAGAACGGCTTCACAACTGTCTTTTTAACATTGAGACGCAGCCTGCCTTGTAGTTTCACCGTTCAAACTTTTCCATTGTTCATGGCTCGGACCCCTCGGCTATAAATACCAACCAAGGTGGGTGGGACCTGAAGGAACAAAACCCTAATCATAAGATAGCTACTAGTTTTGCCCAAGCCGAGGGTAACCATCTCACACAGTTGACAGGACGCTGCCACATATAGGCGACAGCTGTGGACATCCATTGTGTGCTGTTCTTTGGTGGCTGGCTCTGGACTCTTGGTACCACTCCGTGTAACGGCGGCAAAAGGCGCCTTTTTAACGCAACAAGACGTTCGAAGGAGCCCTGTCCTGCCCTTATCTTCTACATTACTGTTAATTTAAATGGCTCTGAGCACTATCGGACTTAACATCTGAGGTCATCAGTCGCCTAGAACTTGGAACTACTTAAATCTACCTAACCTAAGGACATCACACTCATCCATGTCCGAGGCAGGATTCGAACCTGCGATCGTAGCAGTCGTGCGGTTCCGGACTGAAGCGCCTAGAACCGCTCAGCCATCGCGACCTGCTGTTAATTTAAGGACACTCATCTGACTGAAGTCACCGCTATTTGTGATGCCACCCTGGACATTACAAATAGAAAGATGTGGTTTTTTATAGGGTGTGTGATCACCACGGACAGCAATATACAGATATACTGCGCTTCAGATCAGCACATGTCTGTATGTTCCACTGGTAAACCCTGCCCTCTCTCGCGTCCGTCGGCCGTCGTAATTTAATGTATATATTATTATTGTTATTATTATTTTTTGATTGTTGCCGACTTACGTGGTGGGCCTTCATAAAAATGATATTGAAGTTGAACAATGTAATAAACTTTTCATATAAATTTCCTCGGCTAGTCAGTTGACGTTAAAGCAAAAGATCTTTAGTTATTAATTACAATTGCGGCCCACACACGCGCGGGAGTATTTTTCTTACCTCCGTTGACCATTGTATTGTGGTCGGAGTCCTGGCTCTGGCTCTCAGCTATGGTACTGAAAATAAGAATCTTAAAGCTAAGTATTTCTGCAACTTCGTGCGGCTGTCGAGAAAAATTAATATTATGCTAATAGCGGGCGAGTTTTCCGCTTCCGCTAATTTTTCAAAAGTTAATATCGCCACGTAATGGCGTCGTTGGCTGCATCGGCCGTTGCGATTGTTGAGCTGTAAATTACTTGAATGTAGGTTAATTCAAGGAAGGCGGACATGAAATCGGGATCACCTCTTACAAATTAAAAGTGCACAATAATATTAAATCGTTATATTATATGTTTAACTCATACAAATATGCTTACATTTGTCAGCACACGCAAGATGTCCCTCTAGACACATTCAAGACAAGCGAAGAAGTGAAGACGACTAAAAAATTAACAAAAGAGTGTAACTTGTCGTCTCTTTAGATCATTCTGTCATAAATTATTTCTTTGCAATCTAAACCTACACAGAGAAATTATTATTTTACGGCTACATGATAAAAAATTTGGCACTGGGGACGCTATATTGCCCCCCGAAATGTTTGTGTCATAAAAAATGTTCGTGTTTTTTTGACACAAATATTTCCACTTTCATGTCCACAGTGTCCACACGCAGATTTTTCTTTCACAGTTTACATATGTCACATCGTATGTTGTAATTACAGAGGTGCGTTGCACACAAAGTGTAATACAGATGAAGTTCAAGGTATACAACCACGAGTTAGTCCGGAATATTTGAAGTCCCAGGGGTGTCAACTGTTCGCTCCCCATTTGGCGCGGCCGTAGGGAACCCTGGGGAAAACCTCGGCGGAGCGACAGACTAACTACTTGGGTCACTTTCACTTAAATGTTTCTGGGATGTCATTGGAGTACAGGATGTGCAAATAATGTTTCGTTGCACTACGCAAATAAATGAGGTCATTAAAACAATTGATTGCGGTGTCGTTGATGATCTACGCCGCGACGTTTGGCTCGCGACGGCGTCGGTTGGTGTGTTCGGTGCTCGGCGTTCGCGGCGGCTGCGGAGAGGTCAACGCCCGCTCGACGCCAGCGTGTGTCTCGCCGTCGCGGAACGTCAGAATCAGCTGATCGGCTGCACCGTTGGCGATGCGCTTCTGTCTCGGCCGGGCGTGGCTGAGTGGGATGATATCCGCCCCCCGCTCTTGTTGGCAGGAGTTAGCTCTGCTACGCATCTCCGACGTAGTACATGAAACACACACACAACCAACGTAATATTTGTTTCCCGCTGCAGATGGTTACGCTAGTGGGAAAGGAGCATTTATTAGTGCGGCAGTTGTTGTTAAGTTTTCGCCAGTTTCCGAGTGTCAAGCTAGCACTGTCTTGCAGAAAACATGACATGGACCTTCTCCCGTGAATGCAGTTTTGATGCAATACTGTTTCCATTACACGTCAGTTTTTGTCTTGATAAAATTATTTATGTTTTCGCCGCACTCGCAGGCACTGGTGAGTGTCCCAATACGAGCTTAGCACAAACATTCGCCGTTTCTGCGGTCGCTGTTTTGCAACAGTCCACGTATCGCATTCCAATCTCGCATTATTGTGCTCACTGAAACTGCAGTCTGTCCCAAAAATATTGACTGTGGGTTCACTTCACGTTAACAGTTCACATTTATAAGCAAATTCACAGTTTTTCGTGCGTAATATTGGCGTTTGGCGTCCTCACCGCTGTTGAACGTTCAATACTAGCACTTCACTGTCCATATCACAGTTTCACCTTCACAGTATTTCACACTGTTTAAAGTAACTGTTTCGATTAGTTCACAAACACTAATGTATTTCATTCAGTCTGAACTGGATTTTGGCTTGTGCTGGATTTTACCAGTCTCTCGCACTACTTGTCTCTTTTCCTTTTCCACTTAGAGTCGTACTTGCCTTCAGATTTTTTGACTATACAATTGTATTTCCGTCTCATCTGAGGTCAGTCCCCATGTCATGTCTGCCCACTCATTGCGTACTTGCCCTCCAGAGCCAGGCTCGACTTTACAAAACCTTGCCTCTCGCATTATTGTACACATTTTATAATCTAGGCCTAGCGTGCAAGTTCCTAGATTAATGTTAGATTTGTGACTTTTGTTTGCACTACAAATTCGTGCAAATCTCTGCCTTAGCAGATGGCAATATATTTTAACACTGCTAAGCGGTAGTCGCGTTTACTGATTTGCTTTGTACCTTGTCCACAACACATGAGGTACCTTGGGTGATGTACACCCTGCACTCACATTGTTAAGTAAATTATGCTTGAGCATATTTCAAGATCGGTATAGACATAAATACATGAAACGACTTATACACTATAATATTGAATTTCATAAGTTGCATTACTACTACAGTTCAAAAATATTCATGACACACTAATGAAAAATTCTTCCATCATTACATGTTACTGATTTTTTTAAAATATTTTAAAGCATTTTTCAACATGAAATTTTTAACATATTCTTAAACCTACGTTCATTTTTTTCTTCAAAATGCAATTGCTTAAAAATACTATTATCCCTTAACATCTACAAAATTGAATCGCACTAATCTTGTGTGCCTCATTGTCTTTAAATATTACACTAAAATCGGAACATTTACACACAGAAAAAATACACTATAAACTTAACCTACTACACACAAATGTAAACGTTGCTCTACTGAGCGAACTTCTTTAAGTCTTTGTATGGATAGAGTCAAAAATGGCTCTGAGCACTATGGGACTCAACTGCTGAGGTTATTAGTCCCCTAGAACTTAGAACTAGTTAAACCTAACTAACCTAAGGACATCACAAACATCCATGCCCGAGGCAGGATTCGAACCTGCGACCGTAGCGGTCTTGCAGCTCCAGACTGCAGCGCCTTTAACCGCACGGCCACTTCGGCCGGCTGGATAGAGTCCTTTAATCTCTCCCGATTCTACGTCACCCAACAAATAGCTACATCCATGTGGTATGTCTATGATTTTGTAGGGCCCGGCATACACCAGTTGCCATTTTTTATTCTTTTTCGCTAACGGAGATGACTTGGGATGAGTCCTTATTAGAACCAAGTCACCTGGTTGATACACTGTTACCTTCTTTATTTTCTTGTCATGCTTTTCCTTTCGGCGCTCCGCGCACCTCGTTAAGTTATTTAGAGTCTCAGCTATAATTTGTTCGTGAGGTACAACTTGTCGTGGTACAGTTGGTAATGGTGACAGCCAGCTGTCGGTTTCATTCTTTCCAAACATGACTTCTAGTGGAGTATAACCGGTGGCTGAATGTGACAATCTATTGTGGAGTTCCTCAAAAGTCGAAACGTGTTCTGCCCACTTGGTGTGGCGATTCGGAATGTAAGTTCTCATGAACCTGTTCAACTCTTTAAAGGTACGCTCTACAAGACTGCTCTCCGGGTGAAATCGAGCTACAAAAATGTGTTTAACACCTTGCTCTTGTAGAAACGTTTTCCATTTGAGACCAGTAAAATAGGTGGCATTATCGGATAATGTGATCTGTGGTTTGCCAACATTAAGAAAATAATCTGTTCGTAATTTCTGAATGAGGGGTGTGGCCGTTGAAGCTTTTACAGGATACAATTTTAGAAATTTGGAAAAGGCATCATATACAGCAAATACATATTTCACACCACCTCTGCCAGTGGGTAGTGGCCCTAGAATGTCAACAGAAACTAGTCGTAATGGTTTGTTAGGAACAACAGGATGCAATTCACTTACAGTGGGCAGATTTGTAGGTTTCGTCCTTTGACAAACTACACATGTCCTTACAACATTCTGAATTATTCTTTACATATTCTTAAAATGACATTGTCTTGCGAGAAGTGCTCTACATTTTTCAATACCCACGTGTCCCCACGAAAGGTGCACGTGCCAGATTAAATCACTAATACATACTTCCGGTACACAGATACACCACAAGTCCTTGTTAACCTCCTTCCGGTAATATAATACCCCATTTTGCACAGAATAATGGCTACCTATCTGATTTCCACCCGAAGATAGGAGTTCTTGTTTGACTTTTCCCCAAGCTGTATCTTCGTCCTGTAAACTAGGCAGTTGCTTGCACGTCTGCAGGAACTTTTTTCGACAAGTAGGGTCTTTCATAACTAAAATTTTGTACTCTGTTGCCTGTTCTAGTATTGTTGTTAACTCAGGCAGACCTTGCGGCAACCGTGACAAAGCATCAGGCACTACGTTGTCGCAACCTTTTATATACATTATTTGAAATTGATATTCCTGCAGAGCAAGCACCCACCTAGTCAACCTGTCGTGCATTAACTTGCATGTCAGCAAAAAACTTAAGGCCTGATGATCACAGAAAATTTTTACATTTTTTCCGTACACATAGTATCTGAACTTCTTCATGGCCCATACTACTGCTAGTGTTTCGAGTTCGGTGACTGTATATGATCGTTCACAACTTGACAACACTCGGCTTGCGAAACCGATTATTCTTACGTTCTTGTTTCCACCATCCTCATCGATTTGAAATAAACACGCGCCTAGTCCGACAGTGGAGGCGTCTGTAGCAAGGCAAAATTCCTTTGACATGTCAGGATGTGACAGTAGATTAGCATTTAGAAGGGCTTGTCGTATTTGCTCAAATGACTGCTGGCACAGTTCATTCCATATCCAGGGTATATTCTTTCTCAACAAGTTTAACAGGGTATTATCATTTAAAAGCTGGTCAGGTATGAATCGTCTGAAAAATGACACTAGACCCAGAAATGCCTTTAACTGTTTCTTGGTTCTAGGAGGAGGGAAGTTCTCAATTGCTGCCATTTTCTTCGGATCGGGCACAATACCTGTAGGTGATATTACATGACCAAGAAATTTTATTCTCTCCCTGCCAAATTTGGATTTTGCGAGGTTTGCTGTTACGCCTACCTCAGAAAATCTTTTTAGTACGCATCTCAGCGTGTCCATGTGGCTTTCCCAATCGGGAGTAGCTATTAATAAGTCATCGACATACAACGTTACCCGGTCCAACAAATCTGGTCCTAATACTTTCTCGAGCGCTGCAATGAAGGCACCTGCACTAACATTTAATCCAAATGGTAAAACTTTAAATTGGTAACTTCTGCCGGCAAACACAAAGGCAGTGTACTTTCTTGATGATTCAGTTAGTGGGATTTGCCAATACGACGAACGCATATCGACAGAGGTCAGATATTTAACTCCATAAAACTTCTGTATCTGTTCATCCAGGTTTTCTGGTCGCGTTCTGACAGGTACAATTATTTTGTTAATATCGCGCGCATCAAGCACGAGACGTATACTGCCGTCCGCTTTCGCTACGGCCACGAGCGGACTGCTGTACGGGGATAGAGATGGTTCAATTATCCCCCAATCAAGCATTTTTCTTATTTCCTTCGTAACTGCCTCCTTCTTTGACCACGGGATGGTGTAGTTTGCGTGACAGAAAGTATCGTGAGGTACCACTTCGATGTTATAGGTGTAGCCCTCGATAACACCAGGTTTTTACGAAAACACATTCTCATAATCTGTAAGTGGCTGAGTCAATTCGTTTTGTTGTGCTTCAGTCAAATGTTCTGACCCCCTAACTTTCATGGCTATCAGTTTCCTTTTTTCCTCTCTGTCTTCAGTAATAAACTCCTTATAACATGCTTGTCTTGTACTTAAGTCAGAATATAAATTCATTACCTGTATTCCTTCGAATCTCGTTTGAAAGCTCCGGCAATATTTACCGTGCACTTCCCGTGTCCTCAACAACGGCAAAATTACACGTCTATCCTCATTCATAAGGCTTACTTCCCCGCACAAGAGGTCGATTTTTGCGTCCCTCTGGCGTAAAAATTCCATCCCCAGGATGCAAGCAACACCTAATCCCTTAACTACTAGGAACGAGCTTTTCATTGCTTCATTTCCTACCGTAAACTCGACTTGCACCTGGTGCTTTATGATATGAGATTGTGCACCTATTGCACCTGTAACACGACAATTCTTCACTGGCAATACTGGTATTCTATTATTTTGACTCAAGTACTTGTAAAAATTTGCGCTCATGACATTGGTTGACGCACCGGTATCGACTATTATGTGTATTGGTGCTCCATACATATCTGCTTGCAATATAGCCTGCACAACACTTTTGTCGGTTCGGTTACATGTCTGCGGTATGTCTACAAGTTCCTTTTCTATTTTTGTTCCTTCATTGCATCTCAGCATACAAAGTTTATGGCTGTCATCCGTGAATGTGCCCTCACTACACCATCCTGCAGCCAACAACGGAGAGCGTATTGTGGCTGTCTTTAGTTTAACGGATGAGCATTAGTGGGTTGACAGTTGTCTGTCACTTCCACTAACCTCACATTGTGGTTCTGGTTTTGCGGTGGTCGGTTGTAATTCCCTGACATATTCTGTGACGGACCTAGGTTGGCGCTCCATTGTGGCGCTGTGTTTTGTTGCCACTGTGGTGTCGGTTCGTTACGACCACGCCACTGGTTTCGGTTGTTCCGCCATTGCGGATTGCCGTTACCATTATATCCATTACTCATGCGTCCATCGTGATGTCTCTTTCGATTTTCACGATTATAACCGTTGCCGTTATAACCATTGCCATTGTTTGTGCCTCGATTCTGTTGCCGGTGCTCTTGCCTATTCCCGTTACCATTTGGTACTAAGTTACTACCGTTACTGTGGCTGCTATTGTAATCGGCTTTGTGTTGATTATAGCCCGCATGGTTCCACTTGTTTTCGGTTTTCATATCTTCGATCAATAGGTCAACAGAATCCACTATGAATTGTTCTATATCGTATTCCGGCACATTGATGAAATATCTTTTAATTTCACTGGGCAACTTCATTTTTATTAATCTGATTATGTCACGATCGGACATTGGCTCGTCCCAGTACCTGGTTTTGTTTATATACTTTTCGAAATATTTGCGTAACGTTCCCATCTTAGGATTGTACATTTCTGGACTGTACAACTCCTTTCGTAGTCTTTCTTGGACGCTATCGGACCAGAATTTTTGCAAGAATGCACCTTCAAACTGTTGCATCGTTAGACATTTTTCGGACACGTCGGTGGCCCACAGTGCCGCGTCACCTTGAATAAAGGAGACCACGAACTGTATTCTTTGTCTTTCCGTCCATGTCCTGGGAAACACATTCCTGAAGCTCTTAATAAATACAACAGGGTGGACATTTCGTTTTTCGCTATTGAAGGGTTGGAATGTCCTGTGTTTTATTACATTGTCCTCTTTTTTGCACATCTGATTGCTACATTCTGGGACATTCATCACTTCGTGATGTGCGCTGCACGGTATCGCGTGTTGTTCGTGCTCATAATTCGCATTAGGTTGCGGTTGCGCACTCGCACCCTGCCTACCGTCAGCGTTATTACAGTAATCAGTATGCGGAGTCGGATTCATGATCTGTCCGCCACTGTTTACATTGCTTTCCAACGCAGACAGTCTCCGCGCGACCTCCTGTTGCCAATTTGGCAACTCCGCAGTCACACGGGACTTAATCTGTGTTAATTCGGCATGTAGTGCGGCAGCGCTGGCGTCAATATTTACACTCGCGGCCGCAGTCGCTTGTTCTACACCTGTTTTTACGTCGCTTTCAATCTTTGCAGATATCTCACGATCCTTTACTTCTAGCCATTCATTTAATTCTTTTTCTACTTTTTGAGCTTGCACTTCCAAATATGCGTCAATACTTTTCCGTGCAGCTATCTCCACATTATCTACGCGGTTGGTTAAAGTCTGGACATTATCTTCAAGCCTAGCCTGCGATATCTGTAATTTTTGCATTTCGCCGGCTAAGCTTTGCGCAAGATCGGGTATTTCTTTGCACGCATCCCGCATCTCGGCTAGTTCGCTTTGGATACTGTCGAGTTTTGCTTCACTGCGCTGCTCTTGCTCAATGAGCTTTTGCGTTAATTTTTTCTCCTGCTCATGCAACATCTGAGCCAGTTTTTCGTCTCTTTGTTTTTCCCTCTGTTCTGACATTCTTTCCTTTTCCCTTTCTTTCAGTTCTCTTTGTTGCTCTTGCTCATGGAGCATCTGAGCCAGTTTCTGATCTCTTTCCCTATCTCTTTCTTCTAACCTGCGCAGAAATTTTGCAAATGGGTCTGCAATCGGTGCGCATACTGGTGCCCCGCTTAATCTAGCACTCGATTGGCCCCCCTGCCCAGGCAGTGGAGTTGTTACTCTATTCCCATTCTGCTGTGGAGCGTCATTCACCGTCCACAGATCCTCGCTCCCCGCTCCGGAAATTATGTTATCCGAGGCGGTGGCTTGGGATTCGTTTACGTATTGCAAATGATCCTCACTTTCCATATTAACAGAATTTTGTTCTTTTGGTACGGATGCTTTAGGTTGTCCTATCTTACCCATACTAAATTCACTTTAAGCCACTGACGAATCTTTAACACTGATACACACACGATTAATTATCCCCTCCAAAAATAAACTCATAAATACACAAAACGAATAATTATCCCTCCAAAAATAAACACATAAATACACAAAACACCGAAGGTATCTCATGTGCACATGGGTTCGATATTCCGCGCAGAGCTACACAGGATGCTTGCACAATAGGCCTTACCTTACTTATTTTTCTTTCTCGCAATCCTTTTTCTTTTCTACACTTTTTCTTCTCCAGATCTCCTCAGGGTGTGGTTTTGTTGTTGTACATGTAAAAGAATTCATATAAGCATTAATATTTTACAACAATTAGACACATACATAATTACATTCACTACAATAGAATCATATTAATCGGGCCCCAAAGTTGCGGCGCCAATCTCGCGTCCGTCACCCGTCGTAATTTAATGTATATATTATTATTGTTATTATTATTTTTTGATTGTTGCCGACTTACGTGGTGGGCCTTCATAAAAATGATATTTAAGTTGAACAATGCAATAAACTTTTCATATAAATTTCCTCGGCTAGTCAGTTGACGTTAAAGCAAAAGATCTTTAGTTATTAATTACAATAGCGGCCCACACACGCGCGAGAGTATTTTTCTTACCTCCGTTGACCATTGTATTGTGGTCGGAGTCCTGGCTCTGGCTCTCAGCTATGGTACTGAAAATAAGAATCTTAAAGCTAAGTATTTCTGCAACTTCGTGCGGCTGTCGAGAAAAATTAATATTATGCTAATAGCGGGCGAGTTTTCCGCTTCCGCTAATTTTTCAAAAGTTAATATCGCCACGTAATGGCGTCGTTGGCTGCATCGGCCGTTGCGATTGTTGAGCTGTAAATTACTTGAATGTAGGTTAATTCAAGGAAGGCGGACATGAAATCGGGATCACCTCTTACAAATTAAAAGTGCACAATAATATTAAATCGTTATATTATATGTTTAACTCATACAAATATGCTTACATTTGTCAGCACACGCAAGATGTCCCTCTAGACACATTCAAGACAAGCGAAGAAGTGAAGACGACTAAAAAATTAACAAAAGAGTGTAACTTGTCGTCTCTTTAGATCATTCTGTCATAAATTATTTCTTTGCAATCTAAACCTACACAGAGAAATTATTATTTTACGGCTACATGATAAAAAATTTGGCACTGGGGACGCTATACCTCCCTTTCAGGTGGCCCCGCAACCAGAAAAGACACGCAGGTGATCGTGCCGGCCAACCATTTCGAAACTATCGGCTGGTAATTTGATCGTTACCAAATGTGTTTCAGAGATACATGTGAACTTCCTGAGCGAAATGCGGTGGGCCCACATCTTGCGTGACATATGTTGAGTTCAGTGCGTCTATCTCCTGTAAGCCGGCTGAAGTGGCCGCGCGGTTCTAGGCGCTGCAGTCTGGAACCGCGAGACCGCTACGGTTGGAGGTTCGAATCCTGCCTCGGGCATGGATGTGTGTGATGTCCTTAGGTTAGGTAGGCTTAAGTAGTTCTAAGTTCTAGGGGACTGATGACCTCAGAGGTTGAGTCCCGTAGTGCTCAGAGCCATTTTTGTATCTCCTGTACGGCAGGTATGACATGCTAGCGAAGCATATCGCAGTAACGCTGGGCAGTTACACAGCACGTCTTTGGTCGTTGAGGGCCAACCAGTTCAAAAAAGAATGGGCCAATGATGAAAGTAGCCGTTACCCCACACGAAACGCTCACACGTTCCCCATACATAGGAACTTCTTGCACTGTGACTGGAGGTGAAGAACCCCATACTAGGCACTTTTCAGTATTCACCTCATCTGTCAGAGAAAAATGAGCTTTGTCTATCCGTATGATGGTCCAGGGCCAGCTCTCGTCAATTTCAATCATGCGTGAAAGTGGAGAGCGAAGTCAACCCGTTACTATCAGTTCAGTGGTGCAATCTGTTGTAGAATGCGGATCTTGTACGGATATCGTGTGAGAATGGTTCGAAGCACCTTCCATACAGTGGACCACGGCATGTTCAACTGTCGTGACACAGAACGCGCACTGCCTGCGCGCGGCGTTGTCTGCCATAACAACAGCGATTTCACCAACCACCTGTGGGAAACCAATCGTCAGCCTCTTCCCGGAGCGACACCCAGGTCTCCAGTTGATTCGAACTTCTTCATCACGCTTTACATAACAGTTGGAGAAAGAGAACCCTTCAGTAATCCTTACAGCCGGCGATATTCTCGAAGTGCAGCTGCAGCATTACTCTTCTTTGATAACATAGCTTCACCACAGTCGCCTTGCTCCTTTTGTCCAAGCTCATGTTGATACGTCAACAAGTGCACTGCTACTGGTCAGGTGTGTGAGACTATGAATAACGATGACAGATCACATCACCTGGTGGCCTTAGTTGGAACTGAATGGTGGTGCTGTGACCGGTGGAAATCATGCATCGTACTCTAAGAACATCATTGCTACCAAGTTTGGTACTCGCACGGTACTTAGTTTCCGCGTTATAAAGTGTTAAATAGGGAGATTTTAGTTATAGCCACTGGGAATATAAATTTTGAACCCCCTTATTATGACATTTTGTACTAAGTTCCTCGTTTTTGTATAATAATATATAAATGTCTAACTTTTTGTGCACTATATGACAACCACTTCTGTATAATAAGCGTTATTAAACTGAAGGATTCAAATAAATAGTAAACTGTTAATTAAAGTATGTCATAAATTTAACCCATTTTAAGACATACAAATATATTTTACATAGCGTTAGCATTTAGTAAACGTAAATAGGTGTTAGTGTTCTCGATTTAAGTCGGAATTAGCGTGCAGGCTAGTCTATGCACCGAATATCCTCTCGTTCCTGGAATTCCTCCACTTGTGCAGTTCGAATGCGTCTACCATAAAAATGTCGGTCCTCATTGCACCTCTGAATAGATGCACTTTGAGCAGCAGAACAGCGTCCCAATAAAAGTAACCGTCGGGTGTTCCACTTTCAAAAATATGGAGGTCAGTATACACATGAAACATTATTGGTCCCCATCCCATAAGACATAGATCACAACAATCATGTTCGACAATGTTCCTGGGCGTATCACGTGTTCCCTTCACTCGCCATATGAGCGTACGACCTGAACCTCTACTGAGACTGAATCTGCTGTCATAAGAGAATGGCACACGAACCCACTCCTCGTTGCTGCAATCCCTGTGCTCTTGGAAACATCGCAAACGGTGCCACTGGTGTGTCAATGGTGCACAACGTACTGATCGTCGAGAGAAAAGAACATCCCTCCGTCGCCGTGCTACTGTGGGCTCTCAGACTGCGTGCCTGGCAGTCATGTTAAATCGATGAAACTGCACTCACGGAGAGATTTAGCTGTTCGTATTTCCCGCACGCTGTTCGAGAGCAGACTAGAACAATGGAGAAATAACTTTATGGTGGTTCGATGAAACCCCTAATATGCACTTAATTGTGAATTGCAGAGTAATAATGTAGATGAAGGCGTAACACTATTATACTTCTGTAATAACCGTGAAACATTAATTTAATAATTTATTTACCCATAGCAATTCTTCACGATTTTTTTTACATGAAGTTATCTTGTATCGTTCCACAATTTCAATGTGATACTTTCTTTCTATACCTCTATGTGGTTCGTATCAAATTTAAAGCTCACTGTAAGTTTTAACTATAAATTACAAGGTTTTCGGATAGTGAACTGATAGTGGTTCATTAATTTCAACATGTTTTGTTTTCTGAGTTTAGCATCAGCAATTAACTAACTGGTTCTGTCTCTAAATACATTCTCAGCTAGTAATTACAACGACGTATTAACGTTTCTTACGTTTTCTGTGCTAATAAGATTACTTTGGTAAGTATATTGAATGAATTGTACATTAAGCAATTAATAACTAAGAAAGAGGTCTTTTCGGTGAAATAAGTTCATACTGTTTCCAAAGGAGGGTGTCGAGTATATCTTCGAAGTGATGTTTATCGTTTTCCTCTTTTCGTTCTTATTTCAGTTTCCTCGATATCTCCCCTCCACGTTTCACTGTTGTGTTAGGATGTACTTATCTTAGGAAATGTATTGGTGCGAATAACTATCTGTACCGAACCAGTAATGGCGGATATCTTATTTTTCTTAACATTAATGTCTCTCTTATGTTATTAAGAGATTACCAAGTGAAAAGTGGGTGGAAGCTGTTTTATAAACCGCAATAACCGGCTTGGCCGAAATTTGTATAGCCGGCATTGTGGCTATTTCAACGAAATAACTACATATTTTCGTAACTATTTAGAAAATTGCCTTCATTTAATTGAACGTATGCTGACAGCAGATTAAGGAGTAAATTATGACAGTTGAAACATTCCAGAATCATACAGGTGCGAAAAGACGAAACCAAGCCAGTTTTTCCGAAAGTGTTATTTTGTGTCCTAGCATCTTTAAATCCGTAGATTTTTCGTCAGCTTAACTCGCCTGTCCTTATGAAGGAGAGTTAAATACTGACTCACAGAATATTCAATAGCATCACATTTTCATAAACCGTAAATGCTGTAATACTCTAATAATACTTTACAAAAAAAATGAAGAAATTTTGATGTTATATCACTTTTGAAATTTTATTAAGTGTTAAGCAAATGGTTTATCAGTACACAAAACGCTGAATTTAGTAACATCAATTTACACGACTCTCCCGAAAGCGGTACAAAACCAAAAACATTTTGACTTCTTTTCAGTAACACCGGACGCTCCACTGCACCATTTTCCATAGTTTAACTGCTTGCTGAATATGCGAAAGTTCAACTCTTACGTAATTGTTCGGATTTAATGTCTTCCGTTACCAGTTGCAAATAACCTCGCAAAAGAGAAACAACGAACAGGTGAGAAACAGTTGAGAAAATCAGCCTTTTCCCGTTAATATCTTTTTTTTTCGATTTGCACCAAAGTCGAAGCTGAGCAGCGAAAAACTACTTCTGTTCTGCAACAGCGTTTGGTGCTAAGAGTTAGTCGTTTTCGCCCTCGACAGGCTGCTGCTGTTCCAGTCTTCCGGCCTCCCATTTCTTCCTGTCTGTATTCTTCCCATTTTAACGCTTGTCTCTCCTCTTTCTTCCGCGCGGCTTCCACGTTGAAATCTTCCTCGTCGCAAATTTTGATAAATCTTCGAACGTACCGGTACCAGTGAATGTCTGTATTCTTCAAAGATTTTGCAGTGGAGCACGTTATCTCTATTGGTCTCCACACTTTATTTCGAAATTTATCTTGTAACGTTACCTGCAGACTTCACATATAGTCCTATTCCAGTGTTCTAATTGTCCCCCTAAATCTTCACTTTTGAGGCCACATCTCTCCTCCTTACAGAACTATGTTCTCCACCACACTTTAATAATTTCTGTATTATTCCATAATATGTCATGGAAAGATTTAGAAGATCTCATCCCCGTTGTTATTGTGAACTGTATCATTTTCACATGACCAGAAATTTGCAGTTTCTGCAGGATTTCAGTTCTCCTTCCCCATGTCAAAGATTTATCTCCTACTTAGGCGGTAGCCCTGGCGACCGTGTGGCAGAACGATCACCTTCTCGCCCAGTCTCTCCGCCCAGCAACGGCGGCAACCGCGTCTGCGGCGACCTGGAGGCGGCACCTCCCCCTCACTGGAAGCGACATCGTCTGGGGCGGAGTTCACCTCGGCGACCGTTGAGACAGCAGTCGCGTCACTCACCTGCACACAAAACGAATACTCACATTGAAATGCGTAAAAGTAGACTCTTCACGAATATGTATTTTAATGTCCGCACAGCTTAAAAGTGTTTTGGAAAGAGCTAATATAGGTTGAACATTGACGTTGCAATAGTGCGCTGCCGAATCTGTACATCGGTTTACCAGTGAGAGCTCCGCTAAGAACGAAAATGTGAATATAGAAATTAAAATACGCAAGTATTGTGTTATTAGTATCAGTTGATTAGGCACTATTAATGTCTCCATATATTGACAACTCGTTCGTAGTTCGCGTGTGTCGTATGGACTACCATGCATTTCGCTGCACTCGGCCATGTTGACCATTTAGTTCTCGTTCCGAAATAGTGGTAAAATATTTCTGCATTTCTGTGCAAGAGATGGTTTCGCAGTGCAGAATGGAATCGGAAGAGAAACGGTAACACGAGATTTGTGTTTAACGTCCCGTTGAGAACGAGGCCATTACAGCCCGAGCACAAGCTGTGATTAGGTTCAAAAATGGTTCAAATGGCTCTGAGCACTATGGGACTCAACTGCTGTGGTCATAAGTCCCCTAGAACTTAGAACTACTTAAACCCAACTAACCTAAGGACAGCACACAGCACCCAGCCATCACGGGGCAGAGAAAATCCCTGACCCCGCCGGGAATCGAACCCGGGAACCCGGGCGTGGGAAGCGAGGACGCTACCGCACGACCACAAGATGCGGCGCTGTGATTAGGGGCGATGTGGAAGGAAAGGGGCCGTGCCATTTTGAAGCAACCACCACAGCATTCCCTTAAGCGATTTAGAGAAATCACGGAAAACCTAAATCAGAACGACCGCAAACGGGTTTGACGCGTCGTCCTCCCAAAAGCGAGTCCAGTGTGGTAACCACTGCGTTACTTCCCTCGGTACAACGGAATTGTCAAGGGTCATGTGCTACTTACCTTGTTTGAGTAATCAGTGATCAACATTGAGCATAGTCTATTACCTCCTACCCGAAAAGCGCAATGTCTATTTCAAACTAGTGCTGTTTCTGAAGAAAGGAATTTAATGTCGCTCGGCCTTGATCCCCTTTAAACACTTGTAAGAAGTCGACTACACTACTTTTTGCTGATTTATTTTAATTCGTTACATTTCACGGGACACTGTCATCAAAAACTACACTCCTGGAAATGGAAAAAAGAACACATTGACACCGGTGTGTCAGACCCACCATACTTGCTCCGGACACTGCGAGAGGGCTGTACAAGCAATGATCACACGCACGGCACAGCGGACACACCAGCAACCGCGGTGTTGGCCGTCGAATGGCGCTAGCTGCGCAGCATTTGTGCACCGCCGCCGTCAGTGTCAGCCAGTTTGCCGTGGCAAACGGAGCTCCATCGCAGTCTTTAACACTGGTAGCATGCCGCGACAGCGTGGACGTGAACCGTATGTGCAGTTGACGGACTTTGAGCGAGGGCGTATAGTGGGCATGCGAGAGGCCGGGTGGACGTACCGCCGAATTGCTCAACACGTGGGGCGTGAGGTCTCCACAGTACATCGATGTTGTCGCCAGTGGTCGGCGGAAGGTGCACGTGCCCGTCGACCTGGGACCGGACCGCAGCGACGCACGGATGCACGCCAAGACCGTAGGATCCTACGCAGTGCCGTAGGGGCCCGCACCGCCACTTCCCAGCAAATTAGGGACACTGTTGCTCCTGGGGTATCGGCGAGGACCATTCGCAACCGTCTCCATGAAGCTGGGCTACGGTCCCGCACACCGTTAGGCCGTCTTCCGCTCACGCCCCAACATCGTGCAGCCCGCCTCAGTGGTGTCGCGACAGGCGTGAATGGAGGGACGAATGGAGACGTGTCGTCTTCAGCGATGAGAGTCGCTTCTGCCTTAGTGCCAATGATGGTCGTATGCGTGTTTGGCGCCGTGCAGGTGAGCGCCACAATCAGGACTGCATACGACCGAGGCACACAGGGCCAACACCCGGCATCATGGTGTGGGGAGCGATCTCCTACATTGGCCGTACACCACTGGTGATCGTCGAGGGGACACTGCATAGTGCACGGTACATCCAAACCGTCATCGAACCCATCGTGCTACCATTCCTAGACCGGCAAGGGAACTTGCTGTTCCAACAGGACAATGCACGTCCGCATGTATCCCGTGCCACCCAACGTGCTCTAGAAGGTGTAAGTCAACTACCCTGGCCAGCAAGATCTCCGGATCTGTCCCCCATTGAGCATGTTTGGGACTGGATGGAGCGTCGTCTCACGCGGTCTGCACGTCCAGCACGAACGCTGGTCCAACTGAGGCGCCAGGTGGAAATGGCATGGCAAGCCGTTCCACAGGACTACATCCAGCATCTCTACGGTCGTCTCCATGGGAGAATAGCAGCCTGCATTGCTGCGAAAGGTGGATATACACTGTACTAGTGCCGACATTGTGCATGCTCTGTTGCCTGTGTCTATGTGCCTGTGGTTCTGTCAGTGTGATCATGTGATGTATATGACCCCAGGAATGTGTCAATAAAGTTTCCCCTTCCTGGGACAATGAATTCACGGTGTTCTTATTTCAATTTCCAGGAGTGTATTTCGTCATACAATGAGTTACTTCCAAAATCGCTTAAAATATAAGAAATAAATACCGTAGAAACATTTGAAATGTGATGTTATAGAAAAATTCTGAAGATTAGACGGTTAGAGCACGTGGCTAATGAGGAGGAACTGAATTACAGAGAAAACAAATTTGTTACACCACCTGACTAGAATAAGTGATCGATTAGTAGGATACATTATGAGACATTAAGGGATCGAAACGGTCAGCACCCGAGTCGAGCAGGGATTGGGGGTAAAAATCGTGAGGAGACAAAGACATCAATTCGATTCGTAGATTAAGAATGATGTAGATTGCAGTAGTTACTTGGAGATGATGGGGCTTGCACAGGATAGAGTAGCATGGAGAGCTCCATGAAACCAGTCTTTGGACTGAATACAACAACAACAACAAATACCGAGATAGTAAATAAACCAAAAACCCCGTTAAGTTTAAGATGACATTAATATTACTAATACATAGCAGTGCAAGGTTCAAAACCACTACGAGGAACTTCTATAAACAATAAAAGCAGTGTTCCACAAACAGCGCTTTAAAACAAGAGATGTGAATGTGAAGCTGTTGGCCGTCTTTCATTTTCTCATTTCTGCTCTAAGCCACTCAAATTAATTGATCTAGGACAGTGCATACAATTCCGTACAATTGTTAAGGAAGCATAGCGTAAGTGGAATAATTTCCTCCGTTATGCATTGACGGAATCCATCGTTGAAAGAATTACTCCTTCTTAACAACAGTAAACTTTATTTGGGTTTAGATGTGCATTCTGATTGTTTCGTCTCCTTACATGAACATGATATTTGGAAAAATGTCATCCGTAAAATTCCGAAGACAGGATGGATAAATAGCCCGCCCCACCACCAGCGTGGACTAACACGCTGCTTCCCGAGCGGGAAGGCGTGCGTGCCGGTCCCCGGCACGAATCCGCCCGGCGGATTAGTGTCGAGGTCCGGTGTGCCGGCCAGCCTGTGGATGGTTTCTAAGGCGGTTTTCCATCTGCCTGAGCAAATGCGGACTGGTTTTCCTTATACCTCGTCACTTACACTATTCACTATGTCGGCGATTGGTGTGCAAAGACTGTCTCCACGTACGCGAACGCGAACATCGTAATGTACCACCCAAACATAGGGGTTACACACGTGACGTTCCAGGGAAGGAGGGGGGGGGGGGGGAGGGGGGGTCCACTGGTGGCCGAACCGCACAACAACCCCAAGTTCGGTGTGGTTCGGTGGTGGGGTGGGTGAGCTGCTGTGGACTGTTGTGGGTTTGTGAACCACTGAGGGCTACGGCGGACGAAGCCTCTCCGTTGTTTCTAGGTCCCTGGTGTAATACACAATACTCACAAGCGTAAATAAGTGTGAGAGCTATCGCACAACCTGCTCAAAATCTCGTGCATCCAAACTGCTGATGAGAATAATACACCGAAATGTGGAGAGGCATATCTGGCACTGTGACTGACAGCGGAAGGAGGGCTGAAGAAAAATCAAGACATGGTCGTAGGGTAACTAAACATTCAAAAATTTTCCAACTGTGTGTAACGGTGTACGACATTCTAAATTCCGAGAGAGGTAGGATTAATTTATAAATGAAAATTGGAAAACGTAGCTTTAAGGTCTCGGGTTGGAGTGTAAGAAAGGACGCAATCGTTCAACCCTACTTTTCAGTGATTACAGCACAGAAACAATGATGGAAATTAAAGAAAGTTTCAAAAGCTGGTCTAAAATTCAAGGTTAAAGGATATGAATAATGATATTTGCTGATGACAATGCTGTCATCAGTGAAAGTGAAGAAGAAGAATAGATTTGTTGCATGAAATGAACAGTCTAATGGGCACTGAACGTGGATTTAGAGTAAACCAAAAAAATGAGAAAAAGAATGAGAAGTGGAAAAATGAAAATACCAGTAAACTTGACGCCAAAATTAGGGATAACGTCGCAGAAGCATCTAGGGAGTCCTGCTACTTTGAAAGGGAAATAACCCATGATGGAAGACTTCAGGAGGACATAGAAACCGAAGTAGCACAGTCACAGAGAGCAAATGTGGCCAAGACAAGCCTACTGGTAACAAACAAAAGGAATCTACGTTTGGTGGACAGCATTGTTCTGGTAGTGAATCATACACCGTGGGAAAACCAGTACGGAAAAGGATCGAAGGGCCTTAGATGTGGTGCTGAAGAAGAATGACACGAATCAGGTGGACTGAGAAAATAAGAAATAAGGTTGTACACAGAATACGATAAGAAAAGAACAGTGAAAACAAGGGACACGATGACAGGACATGGACTACGATATCAGGGAATAACCTCAGTGATACTAGAGGGAGCTGTAGAGGGAAAAAACTGATTTGAAAGACAGAAGGTGGGGCACATTCAGCATAAAATTGAGGCCGTAGGGTGCATATCCTGCTTCTTCATGAAGAGGTTATAGCATGTTGAGGAATTTGTGGCGCGCCGCAGCAAAGCAGTCAGTACACTGTTAAGTCAACGCAGTAGAACGCGCTGGGGACGTGTTGGTAACTGCAGCGGCCGTTTGGAGGCACTGCCTTCAAACACTATGACGTCTAGATGACCACGGTTGAAGACTGCTACCGTTTTGTGTTGTATTTTACGAACATCTTTACTCAAAAGCACATTTGGATTTTAGTGATGTACGCATTCAAACATAAACCATTTTCTTTGGTTCGCTTCTAGATTTTATCTCACACTAAACCGATATGTTTTCCTGTAGTCCCTGCTCCCCTTCAGTACAAGACTATACACACTCAGAAATAAAGAAATGTTGCCAGATTTATCTCTTATATTAGTACCCTGTCCTGAAGAAACTTCCACAATTGTCTCATGACTTTGCTACATCAAAATGTTGTGTTAGCAAGATGGAACCGACAGTGACATTGAACTGTATTTCCGTGGATCCTTTTTAAAGTTATTATGTTTACGAGGGATACCAACGCGCTTTTTTAATAACTTGGTCGTGACCCAAGGGAGGGTCACTCACAGTGAATACGAGATGGAAGAACAGCTTATTCCCTGACGCGCACAAATTCAGAATTGGAATTTGACTGCCCTAACGTTCGGTGTACCTTCAATATTCTAGCCCTCCCTGATAATCATTACGTCGTCTTACCTTCCCCATGGTGCGCTCCTCCTGCTGTGTGTCCTGTAGCAAAGGACTGGCGTCTCCTCCATGAGCTGACATCGGCATCTTCTGCGGCTCTTCTGACTTCGGAAGACCACCCTCCTCTTGACCGGGGCCCAAACGGAACCGCATCCACACCACGTTGAAATCCTGTAAGAGGTTTATTTTCGTAGCCATGTTTTCATTTTTTGTTTTTCCTTTATTTATTTAACCGGTATTTAACCATAATCTAAGACACTCATGTTTTTCGAGACAAGATACTGTGATTTTATTACTATGTAACTAGTAACATGTAATTTTCTCAGAGGGTACCATTAAAGTCCGACTTCCTGTGTAAAACATATATCATGTTAATATGGCATGCTGACGGCTTTATATGGCAAAGTGGACGAGAGCATACGCTCGTTGTCTCCGTGAAGTTAAAAACCGGGTATGGTGACCCACTAGTATTAACTGTGGACTCAGTACTGATGTTACTCTCCGCTTAGGTTCAATCATGTCCATTTATAAGTAGTTGCTTAGCGAGGAAACCGTAACCCGAATCATCCGTTTCACTCTTTTCAGTTTAGTTAGGACAGGGTGGTCAATGGCAGCATCACGGCGGGGGTCACACGACAGGATGTGCTGCTGTGCAGAAGACACTAATCAGCAAGGGAAAGTGCAGTCATTTGTCCATGAGACTACAAGAATCCTCATTCTCAAGGAAATGGGTCCATTTTCTTTAGATATCTCTTTCAAGGACTACAAGACGTGCTTGATATGTATTGTGTCCACAAAACAAAGTGGCAACAAAAATAAAAGTTAATTTTGTTTCGCTATTTAACGTGCCTTACTGCCCGCTCCTCAAGATTTATTCATTTATCCGTCAACAGATTCTTATCATGTTTCACCACGTGTGAATGTAATTACTGCTCTGTTGCATCAGAATTGGGACAAAATTAACACAGAAAATAAATAATCGGCTTCAATTTAAAGATGTGTTGTTAGTTGGCAATTTGTTGCGTAAGCAGCTAGTTTTCATTCACGCATTCATTGCATAGTCTATCTGGAGCTAAGATGAAATCTAACAGGAGTGGAAGAATGTTTGCAGGAATAGAAAAATCGAGGCTGGGAGAGTACTATCAACGCCAGAGGTGATAAATGACTGCATAAAAGAGAATAAAATGTACGGATTGGTCATATAGCAGACGGAGATTTTTCAAGGTTCATCTCCATCACGTCCGACACGCCTCCTTGCCGACACAGTGGCATCACAGTAAACGCGCTGAATCCGCCTACATACCATAAATACCGTCCAATCGCCGGGTCATCCTCTGCTACTGGCGTCATTGAATGCGGTATGGAGGGGCGATGGATCAGCACACACTTCTCCACGTCATTGTCAGATTTCATTCACTGGAGCCGCCACTTCTCAGTCTCAATTGTTCCTAGATTAGTCTCAGGAGACTGAGTAACACGTTCCCGTCCTCCCACCAAGAAAATTCGCTGGAATTACCGGAAACTGACCCTGGTTTTTCCATGTGGAACTCAGATTACTGACCCATTAGCCGCCGTGACAGTCACCCAGTAAAACTATGTTCTAGCCCGCTGCAGAAGATAACCTTAGAGCTATCAATAAGTGATGGCTCGCTTTTAGCTACCAGTATCTGTGGCTGCTTTAGAAAATACAAAATTGCTTTCGCTGTTCTGTAATGTCATGTGTTAGTTATTGACCAATATGGTTATGTAGAATCTGGGTTCCCCTAAGATTCAGTGTTACATTCTTCACACTCCTCGACGCTGCTAACCTGTGGGTCCAATGGTACAGGGTCTGCGTCGTCGTCACAGACCGCTACGACACGAAGATCTTCCGTGTCTGTCTCCCGCCCACAAGGGAGACAGAAAAAGGCGAGAGCTCTGCGGAACATCTGCGAAGATAAAAGAAGTGTAAACATATATGAAATGTTATCCTCGATTCAAAAATTAGTGGAGAAGAATGGCTGCGGCACAGATGTGGATTTGTGGGAATTACAAAATTAGGGACTGGTGGTGCGACGGCTTTTACTAGAAGTTCCAAGCCTCATCAACATGCTACAGAAAGCTCTGAAAATGAAAGAATTTCTGGCAACGTACGATTTTCGCCGACATTAAACAGTTGCTTACAAAAACCACGCTTTGTGCTCAGAGCATATCAACTGCGCTGTATATGACATCAGTTCTTCAAGCAGAGTGCGTTTTTCTAGCCCTATACTGGCGAATAAATGGGAAAACAAACTATTTCACGTAAAGAGAGTTTGGTTCCATCGTTAATTTAGAAATTTTGTATGAACGATATATTAATGTGAAACACAACGGAGTCAAGAAAGCATCCCATATCATATTTCTCAGGAAGTAGGTATTCTTCAATTTAAGTGATAGGTCAGGGGCCATGGACACTGTATTGAATAGATTATCGTTATTGTTGTAGTTTACTACAAAGATAAAAATGGTCAGTCGTCAGATGCACAGGGAAGTCATATTTGGTTCTATTTACCGGTTTCAAGGCTCAAATCAATGGTGCGTCAACGTCAAAATAAGAATAACTCCATAGTGTCCTTTGAAACAGAGTTTCATCTAAAAAAAATGTCATACTTGTTATGAGTGGCAAACAAATAACTGTCAAATTTCGCACCGTACATAGTATCCGCGAGAAAAGTCAACTACCAACCTAACGTAAATTACTCTTTAAGCCAATCCTGCGATTTTCTCGATTGGAGATGATGATTGGTAAATGGACAGTTTAGAGCGCAGCCAAGGTCAAAAATGCAGGAAATTCTATATTTAATCAATGCGAAAAATACGTTGCAGAAAGCACACTTCGTATCAGTAAGCACCGCTGTCTATCTTATGATCGGCAATTGCCAACCATCCTCGCATGTTCGACGACCGAGCGAGAATGTGGCGAGCGTTAAAGAGCAAAGAATCGTTATGCCGAAGATTGTACTTCATAATATATTAAAAACGTAAAATTCAGTGCTGTGTTGCACTAGCTCGTGTTCGAATCCATACACAGCCAAACTGCAAATATGGGTTTCTTCTTGAATGTCGTACTGAAACTGAAATATAATTAGGATATTCAGTTCTGCGTTGATGTATGAATGGCTAGAAAATAAAGAAATGTTGATATTTAATTCTGTTCCAAGTGATTATTAGTTTCGACTTGCTTGGTTTCTTATGATGACTGGTTACGAACTTAGCTAGAAATGTTACTCTTTGACTTTGGTGAATTCTTGTTAACATGTTACTAGACGTCCTGCAAATACACCACGGGCAATATCGATAACGGCAAGAACAGTTATCATCTTCGACACAGGGCAGAGTATAACCGTTAATGCTCCTCGTTTCACTCCCAGCAATTTTGGTTGTTTTCTTCGGTTACTGCGTAACCACGCACTCGGAAATCGCCAAATTCAGCTTCATCTTCCGTTGTATAATCAGACAGACATGTAAATATAGTCGACTATTGCAGAACATACTTGTATTGGAAGTCACAAAATGTGCTAAAATTACTAAGATGAAAAAAATATATACGTATATTTACATGTAGTTGGGTGCATACCTACGTCCTTCGATTCCACATACAGCACATTAACTATTACGCTCACACATTTTCATGGAGTATTAATCTCCTATCTTGGATATCTTACATGGCCTTGGAGGCTTATATCGTTGATGCACTATTAACGGACATTTAACAATAATGGTGACATGTTCGTGATAAATTATGAATGGACCGTTTCCTGTAATTCTGCAAGTTATAATAAAAGTTTATCTCATTTGTAAATTATTCATGGTAATAACTTACTCCTGAGAGAGAACTCTTGCTTGGAGGAGACAACTATCGATAAATCCTTGTATGTCGTTTAATTAAAACAACAATCATAATAAATTGTACCAAGAACGTCGCGTTTTCATAAATCTCTAATACACGTACGTGAAGCCTTGTGGGATGCCCGTACAGAACGCTGACGAAAGTCGACAACAGTTACTACTGTTTCGATATTGCGCGTTTGCAGGAAGTGTTCTGAAACGAGTGTTAGCCGAGAATTTTCCGCATCCTGTCATAGTTATCAAATTTCTCTCTCCCCCCCCCCCCCCCCCCTCTCTTCTTCTGCTTAGGCACATTTCAGTAACTCATGTCAGATCTTAATACCAATCAGAAATATCGTAGTAGCCTCGGGAATTTATACTAAGGCGCCGTTTTGTGTGGCTTATCCGTATGTCGATGACTGCATCTCGAAGCATACAGGTTTCCACTGGCCTGTCGGTTAAACGAACCTAAGAGCCTGTAGAATAGGAGAACCGCCACGACAGGTGACAACGTTGGTTCTTGTTCGTAACGAAAAAGGAAAGATTCATTTCAGTTAGACTCACCAGTAAGCAGCAATTATGACATGTAAATGCACTACGGTCAGTCTGTCTGCAAATGACCCCAAAGGAATTCCGAGACACCTGTTGCAAACACACCAGCCTAATCACATTAATGAATCAGGACCACGTTGTGGTGGATTTTTTGTGTTGTAATTGGTAAGGAATAGGGAGAAGTGTGGGAAAGTGTTTGGGACACATGTGTCTTATTAATTAAGGGCTGAGTTCAAAATAAATACGACCGATTTACTGCCACTTCGTTGTCCAGTCAGAGCATGGGTGTGGTGCTCGTCACAGTTTCCCCTGCTGCTGTCCAAGGCTTTGCGATATGGCTGAAGTCCTAAGAAAGCTCTAGAACGTCTTTAATGCAAGTGGCTACTTTTGAAGTGGCAATCAACTTTGTTTAAATTTATCCCTAACTAAAGCTTCTCAATTGCGCGTTCTTCTGCATTTGTCTCGAACTTATCCCTTGTTGTTACTGCGTCGGCGAATTAGTCTGAATATGCCAATGCTCGGAGCCACCTGTGGTCTAGGGGCAATGTCTTTGAATAGAAATGAAAACGTTGTCGGACCAGGCTTAGAAACCAGCTACCGCTTAAATTTTGAATTATAATCAGCATGGTCGACCGAAGACTTCGGCAAAAGAATTCACCGCCATTATATGAACGGCCTTGTCAAATTTGCAGAGGAGCGGACAAAGGTACAGGGCACTCTCTTGTTCTTTGGGTGGAAAATTTCCCCTAAAGGCAGAAGAATTAGCAATGATCAACGGCATGCGGATGCAGAAACCAATGCAAACCATTGCATGAAAGAAACGTAATCGGTATCCACGGGACATGTGGTCTGTAATTGAAAAAGTGTTACGATGATCTCTCCATTGGCAAAAGATACCGGAGGAGTCCTCAATCGTTATCTGCTGGTGGGGACTGTCAACGGGGAGGTGACTATGAGAAAAAGACTGAATAAGCAAAGAAAGGATAGCGTTCTCCGAGTTGGAGTGTGAAATATCAGAAGGCTGAATGTGTTAGGGAAGCTAGACAATCTGAAAAGGGAAATAAAAAGCCTCGATCCAGATATAGTAGGGGTCAGTGAAAAGAAACAGATAGAAGACAAAGATTCCTGGTCAGGGAAATGAAATGGATAGAAGACAAGGATTTCTGGTCACATGAGTATAGGGTAGTATCAACATCATCTGAAAATTGTATAACGGAAGTAGGATTAGTTATGAATAGGGAGGTAGGGCAGAGATTACGTTGCTCTGAACGGTTCGAAGTTAGGATAGTTCTTATCAGAATCGACAGTATACCAACACCAACAACGATAGTTCAGGTGTACATGACAAAGTCACAAGCTGAAATTGAAAAGATAGAGAAACTATATGAAGGTACTGAAAGGGTACTACAGTACGTAAGGGGAGATGAAAATGTCACAGTCATGGGGGACTGGAGTGCGGTTGTAGGTGAATGAGTAGAAGAAAAGGTTGCAGGAGAATATGGGCTTGGGACAAAGACTGAGAAAGGAGAAACACTAATTGAGTTCTGTAACAAATTTAAGCTGGTAAAAGTGAATACTTTATCTAATAAACACAGGAGGAGGAGGTGTACTTGGAAAAAACAGGGTGCTACGGTAAGATTTAAGTTAGATTACAACATCGTCAGAAGAGATTCCGATAACACATACTGAATTGTAAGGCGCAGCCAGCATCAGACAATGTAGTAGTGATGAAGAGTAGGCTGAAGATTAAGTGTTTAGTCAGGCAGAATCAGTATTCAAAGAAGCATGACTCGGAATTACTAAGGAATTACGAAATGTTTTTTAAGTTCTCTAATGCTATTAAGAAATATTTCAGCAGGCAATACAGTTGAAAACGAATGGACATCTTTAAAAAGGGCAGTCGCAGAAATTGGGAAGGAAAACATGGGTACAAATCATATAACTGCGAAGAAACTATGGGTAAACGAATAAATACTTCAGTGGATCGATAAACGAAGGAAGTACAAAAATGCTGATGTAGTTTCAGAAATACAGAAAAACAAGTTGCTGACCAACGAAATAAATAGGAAGTGCAAGGAAGCTAAGACGAAATGGTTACAAGAAAAATGAGAAAAAAACGAAAAAGAAATGGTTGTCAAAAGGACTGAATCAGCATAGAGGAAAGCCAAAAGTAGCGTCGGTGAAATTGAAATCAAAGTTTGTAACATTAAGCGTGCAACAGGAACTCCACTGATAAATGCAGAGGAGAGAGTTGATGAATGGAGAGAGCACGTTTAATTTTCTTATGAGGCAGATGATTTATGTGATTTGATAGAAAAAGAAACAATAGTCAATTTAGAAGAGGTAGGGTATCCAGTATTAAAATAAAAATTAAGACAACTTTGGAAGACATGAGATCAAATAAGGCAGAAGGGATAGATAACAATCCAACCGGAGTGACAACCAAACGACTATTGACGATGGTGTGTAGAGTGTATGAGTCTGAGTTTCGGGAAAAACATCATTCGCACAATTCTGAAGCCAGCAATAGCCTGGAAAAACGTTCGACAATGTAAAATGATGCAATATATTCGAAATTCTGAATTAAATTCGTGTAAGATGTGGGGAGAGGCGGGTAATACACAATACACATGAGCCAAGAGGGAATTGTAAGAGTGGACAACCAAAACGGAAGTGGCCGGATTAAAAAGGGTTATGACAGGGGTGTGGTCTTTCGCCGATATTGTTCAGTTTGTATATCCAAGAAGAAATAATGGAAGTAAAAGAATGGTTCAGTACTGGAATTAATGTTCCAGATGAAATGATCTCAGTCAGTGGTAGGAATCGCTGAAGAGATTGCAATCCTGAGAGAAAGACAAGAAGAAATACAGGACCTGCTGAATGAAATGAACAGTCCAACGAGTATAGAAAATGGACTGAGAGTAAATCGAAGACAGACGAAAGTAATGAGAAGTACCAGAAATGAGAACTGCGAGATACTTAAAATCATGACTGATGGTCACGAAGTAGATGAAGTAGATGACGTTAAGGAATTCTACATACCTAGATAGCAAAACAACCAATGGCGGACGGAACAAGAAGGACACCGAAGGCAGACTGATACTGGCAGAAGTGGCCTTCCTGTCCAAGAGAAATGTACTAGTGTCAAACACAGGCATTAATTTCAAGTAGAAATTTCTGAGAATGTGCATTTGAAGTACAGCACCGTACGGTAGTCAAAGATGGACTGTGGGAAAACCGTAACAGAAGAGAATCGAAGCATTTAAAATACAACATAAGAACGTTGAAAATTGGGTTTACTGATCAGTTAAGGAATCTTGGAGGGTCTGCGCAGAATGGGAGAGAAAATCAGGTCGTGGAAAACACTGTGAAGTGGAAGCGAATTAGTTCGATGTTTCTAGAGAAAGCTGTAGAGTTCAGAAACTGTAGAGGAAGACAGAGATTGGAATACACTCTGCAATAATTGAGGACATAGTTTGCATGTGCTACTCTGAGATGAAGGGTTTGGCACAGTAAGGAGCAAATAGTGGGCCACATCAAACCAGTCAGAAGACGGATGACTAAAAAAAAAGTCACTGTTAAGGGTAGAGGGTGACTGGATGTCCTTCTCCTCGGCACCTCTGCCCCCCTCAGCCCCCCCCCCCCATCCTCTTTCGAGGGAAAGGAGTATGTGCAGTCTACCTGCCTAAATGTCGTGTTATTGCATGTAAAAGTGTATGAATGTTTACGAAAAGTTTGCACTACATGTAATTGATACTAGGCTGCCTGGTTTGACGAGGTAAGAGCTTTTACATGGCACCGATTATTTAATTTGGAAACTGAATCGCAGTAATACCATATTCCACGCAACAGTTCCCCCCATACCTGACTTACCGCCAGCAGTGTACAATGATCGGAATAAAGAGGTCGCAGTGAAAGAATGTAGTTGTCATGGGTCCTATTAGAATTAGTGCTGAATCCATTACTATTTCTGTTATATGCTAATTATGTGAAGACCTTTCATCCCATTGGAAGTATAATTTATTCGTTGATGACCTTGAATTATACCTACGTGCAAGCCAAAAAAATCTGCGCACAGCCATCCAGAACATAAAAGTTGATTTACTTGGTTTATCAGAGAGGGCGCAGAACATAATTTTGAAACTTACCAATCTAAGATGCAAGCAATCGTAGTCCCTCAAAACAAGACTTATCACTCTTCAGCTCAGTGAATCTTTTTGAGTTCTAACCCTAAAATGCAGGAAATTGGCTTTTCTTCTTCTGCAGAGAATTTGGAGTAATTCCGGAGCAATACCTGGACTGGACTGAAACCACAACTGTGGTCTGTAACAAGGTGTCGGCATTACTGAATTCATTACATAAATTTAGAAAAATATTTTCTCTCTACCTTAAAAGAGAAACGCGGTATAGAACACTAATACTCCCGATTCTTTTTTATGGTGATCGTATTGTCCAAGGAATTTCGTATGAGAGATCACAACGTTTGGAACTCTCAATGAATGCTTGTATTTGAAACATTTGTGAAGTACGATATTTCAACCGTATCACTCCTCGCTATGAACATTGATCATGACTACACGCCGTCTTTGCTGCATCTTCTTGTCAATTACTGCGCACCTCTCTATTTATCTTCATCCCTTAGACTACTGACTAAACAACGAAACGGCAATACACGTCTTGAACACAGTAAGCCCTCTGTGTAGCAGTACTTAACACAGCCATATTCTGTAAATAATTTCGTGTATCAGGAAACTGACTTTGTAACAATTCGAGAGAAATTAAAGTCCTTTCAAACTACGAAAGACAGCTAACGGCCCTGAATGGTTCTCTCTTCTTGCAGCTCAGTCTCATCCATGCTCCCTTCTCCATCACTTTTCTCTTCCCTTGTCTACAGCATTATCTACTAAAATTTCTTCATTCCTAGCATCCATTGACACTTTCATTTCAATCCCCACCTCCTCCCTTCCACTTCTTCTAATACCAACCATGGCTTCAAAAGTGTTAAAATAATCAGTATCATTTTAATGCCTCCATTATATTATTATTATTATTGTTACTTATAATTATTATTTTTCGTAAATAATGCAGATTGCTGTTACTGATTTCGTTGTGTAACAAAAAAATTAGATCATTCCTAATTCCTCCATTATTTGATCATCATTATTAGTTGTACGACAACTATTATTAGCATTCCAAATATTATTTTTAATGATGCATTAACATTATAGTGATTTTTATGTATTTTTTGTTTATGTTTGCCTTCTCAGACGTAACTTAGGGCCTTAATGACCTGATCTGGTAAGGCTAGTAAGAAATAAATAAATAAATGTGGATTAAGTGATCTATGTTTAGCGTCCATCTCCATCCGCTGTGCTATATCAAGCACATTAGAGAAATTTTTTGTCACTCACGAGCGAAAAACCGCTGTGGTATGATAGTAATTATACCTGTAAATTGTTAACTGTACTGATGTGAACATGTTCTACATGCGTCATCCTTGTACTTTGTCCATTGTGAAACGCAATACGGAGCAGAAACCAGCCAATAGACAGCGCAGACTCCAGAGATAATACGAGACCGAGGAGTAGCAGTCCACCCCAAGAGATCCCCGTCGGCTGATTATAATAGTTAATGGAGTGTCAGAAGACGAAGTTGTACTGCCCGTTGGTGCATTTTGATGGTTTTCTATTGAATTTAGCATGGGAGCTAAGGAGATGTTCGCTAGAGCTGAGCGAGAGAGGTGTTTAACGTAATTTCGTAGAATTGCGTGTCTGTCTAATCATAGGCGGAAGTTCAGTACAGATTTGGATTTGACATCTGTTGGGGTCAGAAAAATTATAGTGCAGATTAAACGTCTAGTAAGTCGAGATGAAGTAGACCACCACGGATTTTAGTGACTTGGGATTGACATCCCGTGAAGACCAATGTTTAATTTAGCTTCTACGAAACACGCTAGTTGTGGCAAGTGCCATTTGTAAGATTTTGAGTTGGTGAGAGGGTACATAAATTTGGTAGTGACGGAAGGTCACGTGTATAAGATAGCGAGTGAAAATGGTAGCACTCGTTATTGGAGTGGTATTTTATGGTATCGCAATCGTCCGTTTTCTGTGATGAACTTTTAGGTCGCCTTTTGACACTGACAGAGGTAACTTAGTGGTTGCAAATTGTCGTTACTGGACTGTGAGGTGTATTGATGCATCGAGTGAGTTAATGTCCCCATTACAGTTGTAGCTTAGGTGTAGAACTAACAGAAATATTCACAGATTTTGCCTACTCTCGTTCAAGTTGTTACCGTAAAGTAATCGAAATTGCACCTTAGCCATGGTTGGTTGAAAGTTGATAGACCTCTGGGAACCATCAATACAAAATGCGTAGCAGTACTGAGTCATGGAATTTCACAAAAACATCGGGTTACTGCTGAAATGTTTTACTGCGCATTATAAGGGGATGCGTATCGCCAACGGTTGAAGATGTTTAGAATCGCACTTTCTGAACGAATGTTAATGTGAGGTTATGATACAAAGAGGTTGTGGAATTTAGGACTATATTTTGTTTTTGTTGTTTTGTTCTTACCGTGTAGTGAGAAAAGATGTTTACCTTCGATCATAGCACTGGGAATTTAAAACCTGCAAAAATCTGTAGTAATTTGAGTTTACTACACACAATGACTGCAACGTTGGCCAAAAGATAATTATATCTGCCTGGTAACTGTGCAGTATTACTTGGTAGTGATCGGTATTATTTAGTTTGGTTTGAAAATAATAGAATGGTTTACTTTGCCGCATAAGTAAAAAAATTAAGGGAGACTTTATCTTTGGAAGATGGAGGTACTGATTTCGTTTGTTGATTAACGAAAGGTACTCAATCTTGTTAAGCGACATTACTGTGTTTCATTTGAAGAGAGACTTTGTGAGAGTGTTTAGAGATAACTCTGAATTATTACAATGTCTATGAACGCTGATATGTTAATATTCTGAATGTTAGAAACTTGAAATCGAAAGCAACGATCGAAAGACAGCGTGTGACTGTTTCAAGCAAATGGAGAAACTAATACTTTGATGAAATCAATTCCGACTGATAAAGGGAGAACACTTCATGTCGAAAGGTAGTACATTATGATTTATCTCGACTATGTCAGAAGTTTTATCTTACGACAAGGAACTGTAAAATATTTGTACATAGGGAATTCTGTCTTATTTAAGAGCACATTACTAAGGAAGTTATTATACATTCAGTATACTCTGCGCATACGATCGCTGACCAAGATGAAGAGATTTAGTTGACAGTTGACAAGGTCAGGAAGTTAAACAATTGAGAGACTAGTCTGTATCATTTACGGCATTCCTTTGCAAGTCGCGGCTTGGTGTTTAAATTTTTCGGAAATCTGAACGTTTATCGCGCTTTTGCCAGTTATTAAAGGGACTACAATACAGATAAATACAAAAGGTTGTGTGAGATGAGGGTAGCCTACATATACTTGCGCTGTCGTAGACTGGAGTACTAATACACGCAATAGGTAGCTACAGGTAGTTAGTGCAAACATTGTGTCTGAAGTGACTATGCAAAAGCTATTTAATTAAAGCTCTGGACTCGACTCCTGAGAGTTATCGTTCTTCTTTCATAGTGAGTTTGGGTTTCCCATACCACCACTGGAATATTTTCTGAAGTCAGATGATGTTTCCTGCTACGAGATAAAGTAACTAGGAATCACTATCCTACATAAATTCTGGTGTGCTGTGCAGTACATGTACTGGAGCAAAAGCGCAACAGTTGGTCTTACTTCAAAGGAGTAGCGTTTAGTGCAGTAGCTCACGCGATTAGCAGTGGAAAGCTCTTGTTTAGAGGCCGACACAGTAGATCGTCTGCCTTTGAATTCTTTCACCCCCTGAATTAGTGATCTCATTCTAGTATGAATGAGGGCATGACATACTCGTATTTAGACTATGGACGGAGTGTCAGTAAATATGCATGTGAGAGCATTATCATGAGCAAATGATCACATTTAGAAAAATGACATATAATGGACTGCTAACTACACTGACTTACAGTTCTTGTTTCTGTTATGTCAGAGCACAGAGTACAGTGGTACCACAACCAAGACGTCTGGTAGCTCTTGAACGCACTATGGGCTGATTTACTTTTTTGTCAAGGTAAGACGTTAAAGGTTATGCTGAACATTAACACGAAATAAAAGTTGAAGAAATGTTCAGTGTCTTCTCGTTTCGACTACCTGCGCTGAAAATATTAAAAAGGAAAGATAGGATCGTAGACTGGATGTTTCCTGACGGTGAAATCATTTATTGTTTAGTGAGATCTCAGACTGCGTAAACAAGGCGTCGTACTGTTAATCAGCTCCCAGAAAAAAGCTGGTTATAAAAATTTTCGAAATACGCCCTAAGACAAGGAAACGAATCTCCATGAAGGAGTTATCCGAATGAGAAGGAGATTGATTATTTATTCAAGAGCGAGAGCTTCAAGTCAGTTATGCGTTGGTCCACCACTGGGTCTTGAGCGAGCAGTTATTTGGCTTGGTATTGATTGAGAGAATTGTTGAATTACTGCCAGACGGATATCGTGCCAAACTCTGCCCAATTGGCGGGTCATATCGTCAAAATCCCGAGCTGATTGGAGGGCTCCGCCCATGAATTTCCAAACGTTCTCGATTCGGGAGAGATTGGGCGACCTTTATGACCAAAGTGGCGTTTGGCAAGTATGAAGATAATCAGTAGAAACTGTCGCATTGAGCGAGAGGGTTTATCTTGCTGAAATGGTAACCCACATAGGTTTGTCATGAAGGGCAACAAAAGGGGGCGTACCGCCGTGTTGTAAGGGAGCCTCGGATGACAGCCGAAGGGGTCCTGCTATGAAAAGAAATCAAACTCCAGACAAGACGCCTGGCTGTCGGGGCGTATGGCGGGTGAGACTTTGGGATACCATCGCTGTCCAGTGCGTCTCCAGACAGTTAATAGATGGTCCTCAGTTCCTAGCGGGACCCATCACCGAAGACATCTCTACTCCAGTCAGTCAGATTCCAGATTTCATGTTCTTTTGTGCCAGTTACCTGTTATGTATTATTCCCATTAAGCTGAGTTTCTGGTATGTCAACAATGAAACATGATCTTTTTGCTTTAGAAGTTTCTGCCATTGTTACTTTTCTTTTAGTATTCGACTCATAAATTGCAAAGCTGCATGTCTGTACAGTTACATTTCCCGATTGGTCATCTACAAATGATTTACGACAAACTGTGGAATTCGTAAATACTTTCAGAAGGAACCCATTATTTATTTAAAACGTTACTTCCACTGACGTAGCTCGATTGTTACGTGAGATCTAAACCGAGAAATTTTATTTATGCAATGGTCTGAAATGATTGTGGGGGATGCTATTATTACTGACATTTCGTAAAGGATCGTCTATCATTGTAGCATACACTGAGAACTGCATGTCTTTAGTGCTGATAGGCAGAGACGATTGGTTGAAGTAACAAAAAGTAAATATTTTGTTCCATGCAAATTAAAACAGGCAGGAGAACGTTTTACACACGTCATACAGAGTGTGAAGGATTCAAACTAGCAGAGTTTCTGGTTTGAGAATTTCATCTCCACTTAGCTTTGGATGATATATTTTCTCAGTTGGAGTGCATCATGCGTGCGTTGCGACTGCTAACGTGTCACCACTGTAAACAACTATAGCTCGGCATAGACTAATTCATTAATGGTGTACTTCTGCGTCTACCTCCGCGCTGTTGCTTCTGTTTTATGTATGAGATGGAGATAGCTCGGAAGAATTCACAGGAGTACACCATTAAAGAATTTGGTCCGTTTGGCGCAACTTCTGTTAAGTGATACGTGATTCACGGTTCAAAAAACGAAATTTTTCTCTTGGATTCGCGCCGTATTTACGAGCACCCGTATCTGGTACTGATGTTCAAGTCATATGCATTGATGTATGTGCATCAAAAGCAATCGAGAGAAGATGAGAAGAATCGTAGTCAGGGAGCTCAGTAAATGATTATCGTTCTTTTCTCATAGAAACAAACTTAATTATCTTCATATGGTGGCAGCCCATTGCGGGAGCGAGATGTCCGATTTTTTCCGCTCACGTAAAGATAAGTTACTTATAAACTAATAACATTTAGTTTAGTACAAATTAATCATTAAATACGTATATTGGGATGTTTGGTGTTTACTAATAAAGGAATCACTTTCCTTTACGTATTAGTCCACAAAACGCGACAAGATCGTAAGAACCGCTAGCCATCACGCTTTTATCTACGTTCCGGCTCGGTTAATGTAGAGAATGCCGTTGAATAGTTCTGTTCCTCTTTGCCACACTTTAATTTGAGAATGTCCATTCGTTATTAATTGCATAGTTCAGAAAAGTTGTTCGATTTAGAAACTTTCGCACTTTTCGTTTGTTTATATACAGTTTGCCTACATAAAAACATCCTGCTGTGACTGATTAGCAGATACTGCATATAAGTGAGTACAAAGTTCTTGCTGTAAGAGGAAATAAATAATTCGTTCATTATATCATAGATCTGAAGCACTGGCATGCTGCTATTAAATAATATAATTTCGTATAGTGCAAAGAGTCTTTAGTGATTTAATTCTATCTTGAAGCGTGCAATCTGTCATGTAGCTTATGAAAGTTGTGGAAAATGCAGGAGGATTGTCACACAGAGAGAGAGAGTGGTATGTGTAGACGGTGGTTGGAATTTTACTGGGGTGACTGGAGGACGGAAGCTTTCCCTTGAAAGTGTAGGCTCTCAAAATAGAGAACATAACGGCTGCACAGGTGGCAAAGGTTTGTGGTCCTCCGGCTCAGGCAGATCGCGCGAAATTTGAACGACGTAGGTTAAAGGGCGAAAATGTCATTGGGACTGGGTAAAGGCAATAAGCAATGGGTGAAATGGGAAGAGCTCTTCAGCTTCATCTACTGAATGTAGGTCAGTATCAAAATATAGTAGGAAGAAAAGAGCCTTACGGTTGATAGTAACCATGGGATGGATATGGGCCAGACGGTATACGACAGAATTATAACAGGGTACCAGGTCACAACTATTGTGAAGCCAACCTTAGGCAGGTGACATGGAACATACTGCATTTGTGAAAAGATTTTGGCAAAGATGGTCAAGTTATTGTAATAGACAGACTAGAAAAGAGCCTGGCTAAGAACGGTAATTAAAGCATTTGGAGTGACTTGGATGAACCGGGAGTAGCAACTACTCATGCAAATGTAAGCAAATGCTTTGTGCAGGTCCTGCAGCGCCATATCCAGCCCCGAGTTAAAACTGCTGAGAACTGTGTGAATAGATATGTGGACAGTGCTATTGACGTAAATGAAATCTCATACTACTGCTATGCCTGTCGCTAGAGAAAGATAGATTGACTGAACTTCTTGACAACAGCAAACGTTTAGGCGAGGAGGGACACCATCACACAAAGCAAGATCCTAGTGGTTACTATTGTCAGAGAGACATCCCTGTTTTGAGAGAAATCAAACTAACAAAAGAGCCCCACAAAATGCCTAAGAATGCACATAAAAGTAACTTTAGCACGTTTCATAAAAATATTAGAGGACTGAGTAAGTAATTAGAAAATTCAAGTATCAGCAAAATATAAGCAAGGGTTACGTATGTTATATACAAAAAACTTTCACTCTGGCATTACTCATGCAGAAGTAATACCGGAAAAAAGTAGTTGTTAGATATAATAAAACAGAACAAAACTTCAAAAACAGAAAACAAGTTCACTTTCAACAGTAACTGCATATAAACCCATACTGGGAAGTTGTGAACTTTTTGTGAGGCGTCTGGATACCTTATTGTGCTGTATGTTAGACAGCAGCAAGCAGTTAATAGCCGTCGGTGGCATGAGTGTAGGTTTTCCAAAGGGTTATGTTAGAAAAAATGACCTCGAAACTTTATTTGCATCTTACAATTTGGTTTCAATAATTAAGTATCCACCATGGTTGGAGAAAAACAATAGGACGCTAACTGATTATGTTTTGTTTATGGTGAAACTCAAAGGAAGGAAATAGCTGTTCACCCAGTAAGACATGATCTCTCTCTTAGATGATGCTCAATTAGTTAGGACAAAAAACATAGCACCTTAGAGTACCAGTTCAGTAAAAATCGGAATAATTAGTGACTCCATGACAAATATTTTTAAGAAGAGTTGATATAACATGGGATGAAATTTATCATGAGACAAATCGTAAAATTAATTTTTATCAGTTCCATGATGAAGTCGTTTAATTATTTGAAATTTTCTTTCTGCATAAGCTAATAAGCAATGACAGTAAATAGCTTTTTTAAATGACACGGACAACCAGAGGCGTGAAAGAACTTTCTACGAGAAAAATGAAATGCATCTTTAGAGACTTACCGAAAAATATTGTTAAAAATAAGGAACATGCTCATAGTTAGAGAAATCAGAAATTTCAGCAACAGACTGATGGCTACGTGGAACGTAGGAACGTACAGACAAGTATGACAGGACAACCAGCCACAGAATGGGATAAAATGACCATTGAACTGAGTGGAAGGGCTATAAATGAAGAGTCACAGGTGGTAAATGTATTCATGTATGTAGAAAGTTTAGGGTCGAATAGTTAAAGAGAAAAATCTCAGCAGCATGCTGAATAAATAACTCTCATCACATTGTATCACCAACTTCTCCTCCCGATATTAGGATAATTATACGTTTTCTCAAATATGAAAGCTCATCATCTTTAGATGGCCATTCCAATAGAGTAATACAGATTGTCTTCAGTATAATAAGCTTGGTCTTATCAGAAGTATGTAATTCCCAGTATGTCGAGCCTTTTTTTCAGAGAGACTGAAATATGCCATTGTTAAACTTCTTTTTTAGAAATGTGATAAAAAGGTTCCCAATAGCTACTGAACTGCTTCACTGCTGTCATTATTTTCAAAAGTTTTGAGAAAAGCATACATATGGTACAACAACAATAGAATAGAACCATATCTTGCTGTACTGAGAATGCCATTTACATGTTCACTCACCAGATTTTACGAGCATTAAATGAAAAAATAGTGCTTAATGGTGTTTTCGTGACCTATCAGAGGCATTTGACTATAGTCAATAGACCATAGACTGTAGACCATAGTGAATCATAGTATTCCCCCACATAAAACTAGTTCTGTTGAAATGAGGGTATGACCAACGAATGGATAATATCTTACTAAAAGAATATAGAAAGTTGAATGTAGTAATTTAACCAGTACCCTCTGAGGACATAATTCTGACTGGGGAGGAATCATGCTTGGGGGACCCAGGTCGCAGTCTTACGACCGCTATTGTTCCTCATATACGTAAGTGAGCAGACTTCCATTATTCAACAAACAGAACTAGTTCCTTCTGGAGAAGACACTAGTATTGTAATCAATTCAAACATGCATACAGAAAAATATGAAATGTTAAACAAAATTATTAAAAGGATCATTAACACTTTTCAATCTGTACATCGAAGAAACAGTTATGGAAATAAAAGAAAGATTCAGGAGCGGAATTAAAATTCAAGGTGAAAGGCTGTAATATACCCAATGATGGACGGAGCAAGGATGACATCAGAAGTGGACTAGCAATGGCAAAAAGAGCATTCCTGGTCCAGAGAAGTCTAATAGTATTAAATACCGGCGTTGATTTGAGGACAAATATCGGAGAACGTACCTCAGGTGATCAGCGTTATATGGTAGTGAAACATGGTCTGTGGGAAAACGGGAACAGAAGAGAATCGAAGCATTTCAGACTGGTGATTCTGACGAGTGGTATAAAGTAGGTGTAGTGATAAGGTAAGGAATGAGGAGGTTCTGCGCAGAATCGGAGAGGAAAGGTACATGTAGAGAACACTGATAACGAGAATGGGCAGCATGATTGGCCATCTGTTGAGACATGAGGGAATGATTTCCACGGTACTATTGGGAGCTGTAAAGGGAAGAAAGTGTAGTGGAAGATAGAGATTGGAATACATCCAGCAAATAATTGAGAACGTAGGTTGCAAGTGCTACTCTGACATGAACAGGTTAGCACAGGAGAGGAAATCGTGGCGGGCCGCATCAGACCAGTCAGAAGAATGATGACCGGAAAGAAAACCGCTTTCCCTGCGAGTCGTCTAACACTCAATTTTAAAAAGACACAACATACTCAGTTTTGCACGTTTAGGGGTACGATACCATTTATAAATATAGCAAACGGTAAGGAAACAGTGAGCAGGGCTGAAACCTCGAAATTCTTCTATTTCCTTATCGATGAGAAATTAAACTGGAAAAAGCACATACTATAACTCCTGAACCAACTTCATACAGTCGCATTTGGACCTAGCGTCACAGCAGATCTTGGTGAGAGACAAATCAGTAAGTTGATATATTTTGCACTTTTTCATTCGATAAAGTAATATGGAAAAATGTTCTGGGAAAACTCATCTCTGATGACTAAGATCCTCGTTGCTACAAAACGTGTTGTGTGAATAACATGTTGTGTTCACCCAAGATCATGTTGTAGACATCTGTGTAAGGAATTCTGACTACTTCTTCACAGTCATGAGGCCCGTTGTAGGTAATCCTATACAGTTTATAAAGGAACAATGACGTACACAACTACAGTTCCAGAAGAAAAACAATCCACATTCATTAATCCACATTACGGTTGTCTCTAGTATCAAAAGCGGCGCACCGGGCTGAAATAAAAATATTTGGTCACTTACCCAATGATATGTATCGAAGTAAAATTAAAAAAAAAAAAAAACCGGGGAAAACTTCTGGTTGACAAGTATATTCCGTAGGACAGTTTCTGTTATAGTAATGTGTAAAACGTAGTTGGCTGCAGCCACTAACCCGCATATGAACATCTTTCTTTACGTAAAGAAACTTATTTATTCGGTTTGTAACTATATGTACAATTTAATTTGCAGCGAGAATATAAAATGAAATGTATAACATCATTATGATTTATCTCAAAAGTTGTTCCATAGAACACTAAACTAACGAAATAAATTACTAACCAGGTAACTTGAAAAAAGTACTCAGTGTCTGACTGCCAAATTTGTGAAAAAGTCCTATACTAGACACATGCTGTCTATTGTTTCGCAGCTGACATGGTACTACGTACCAGGACAACGGATGACAACTTCTGCTGCACACATAAAGGAAACATTTCGTTGAAGTCTATGGGGAAAATGGAAGACTCTGTCACGAGACAATTGTCAACATAGTTGATGGAGGTTGTATCTCTGACGATTTGGCATTACATCACTGAATTATGCTCATGTTAACATTCACGCCATCAGTAAGTGACGCAAGGCTACAAAAGAAGGCAACAGTTACTGGTACTGCAAGGCATATTAAAACTGCGAATGCCATACGATTATTTGAACATAGATACTTGCCTTTTTGCAAAGACGGTGAGAAAATGTCTTTTTGGCAGAAACGGTAGAAACGAGACTAAAATTTACTTTCTGTGACAAAATGAAGGAGCAAGGGTGACAGAATCTGAAGTATTAAGTTTAACCAGGATCCTACCCGTACAACACAACTGGGTATATCGTCGCCGGCTGAAGACACAGCCGTAGTTTTCAGTTAATGCTTTACACATGGTTTGAGCTTACCGAACACACATGGATGCAGATTTACAGATTAATTCTTCAGATAAAATCGGATGTCTACACACTGTTGAACACCTGGCGCATAGGATATAAAAATGTCTATCTTTTATAATCACGCAGCACGTGTATCTATGTGTTCAATTGCAGCTAAAGAAGGAAGCACAAGTTATGCAAATCATTTCTGTAATTTGAGTAATAATTGGTATAATGTTTTTTACGAGTTACTGCATTTTCTAAAAATATTAAGAAATCACTTTTTTGGCAATGGAATCACATTGTCTAACGGTATCGTATTCACAAAAAATTTTATAGAAGTTTTTCTAAACCACCAAACAAATGATCTTTCGATCATCTGTTACACATCGGAAACAAACATGAATGTGGACAGTCATGTGCGTCAAAACGTGAGGATGGCTGTACGGCTAATTTCGCGTTTCACTGCCCCATGTGTGAGATGGTCCTCCATATAGATCGTTAAGCAGGCTTCATCGAACAGATAAATGACGATTTCCATATGTTGAACTCGGATTATTCTTATGATCAGAATGCACTTCTCTGAAGTGGTTGTGGTTTCAACCTCAGACGTCAAGAGAATTCCCCGAAGAGGTTCTTGGAAATTTGCTCGAGTATGCGAGTACGGTACATACATAGTCTCAAACCGTTTTAGAAACGATTTGATTAGTTAATAAGCTACTGTTTTGGACTTTTCGCAGATGTGAAAAATGCCGCGGCAACCTACATCCTGACTGCCAGACTGGATCAACATAGTCTCGAAATTTTTTCTAGAATTCGTGATCTTGGTGCATTTTATAGTAATCCCACGCAGTTTTGAGGTGATAAGTAGAATACGCCTGCTAATATTGCCTGACAATGCGACAAATATACCTGTGTCTCTTGGTGCTTCCACTGCAGATGACAGAGACCAAAATTCTGGAGAAGAAATAGTGAGCGAATTTGAAAATTTTGTTCCTAGACAGTTACGAAACAACGGACGCCAAATTTGACATCACAATATTTCAGATGAAGAAGCTTTGCTTGGAGATGGCGACCTTAGTGATTCAGCGAACTCCACTGAAGACGTAACTCACGATGCGCTTAAATCTTTGTTAAAATACATCGCATTCAAGTGCAAAAACATAAACAGTTCATTACGAATTACAACAGCAAAATGCCATGCCGATACAAAATTAACACCGAAACGAGACTGGACAACTGAACATTTGAAAGGTGGGCGTATGAGGAGGAGTCTTCGATAGGAGGCGTTGGCTTTGGCGAGTGACTTAAGGAACATAAGAATCATGAGAGAAACGCTGTGAATATTATGCACAATGTGACGTCATGTCAGTGTAGATTTCGTCAACGAAATAGACAGAAACAGTAAGTAAAAAAAACAAAAATGGAATAAAAAGTAAAACTAACACTTCGCATTAAGAATACTGTAATGAAAGAAACAGTTTTTAGAACAAAAATGTCATCGAGTAGGACCTATCGTGAAACCAGGCTCTACCACTATAATGGACGTCAGAACGTAAAACATGAAGTGGAAAGAAATGATTCAGGTAAAAATGGAAACTACTCCGAAGTACACTTCAGCTGTATTTGTAACAAAAAATGATTTCGATAAGAATTTACAAATACTGTAGGTGAAGTGTTGGAAAGTAAATCGAAACGTAACCGAGAACTATAACTACCGGTATCTGTTGAAAACGGAGAAACTACCAAAGTATCAAACACACACATTAATTTTCTCATAATGCAGCCCCTTTAACTGGCTGCTAAATGACAAAGTAAAAGATATCGTAAAAGAGTGAAATAGAATTGCAGTAACAGGATCAACAACTTTCCGAAAGACTGCTACCCTTTAAAATAGCTCCCATGATTCTCGGAAATAATATTTGCTTCAGTAATGTCTGAAACTCATAAGTATTACACTCAGGAACAGCGAAATGCTTCTAACAGATAATTCCCGATAAATCGACTCATATTTGGAATTAAGCTAAACAAGCATCACACGGAACAATCTGGTAACCGTTAGTATGTTGTTAGCCAATGACAATACTCATTCGTAGATAACATCACGTGCAGTTTTCTACTAATAACTCGTAACTGAACCACGTAGTCCAGATATTCGGCGAAATCGTAAATACAAGTATGATACTGAGAAGGGCATCATATATCACGATATACAATACAGATCAACCAGGTACCATACATTCTTGCTGGCATTCGTTTCAAATTCAAGTGGTTCAAATGGATCTAAGCACTATGGGACTTGACACCTCAGGTCATCAGTCCCCTAGAGTTAGAACTACTTAAACCTAACTAACCTAAGGACATCAGTCACATCCATGCTCGAGGCAGGATTCGAACTTGTGACCATAGCAGCAATGCGGTTCCAAACTGAAGCTCCTAGAACCACTCGGCCACAACGGCCGGCGCATTTGTATCCTTCGACACCTCTGCGAAATTTGCACATAACACCTAATTTATATCTCATGTTACACTACAAGTCTCTTGTAGTGTTCTTGGCTTTAACAAGATAACTGTTAATCATAAACTAACCTAGACCTCGAACTAAGCTACAGATCAATCCGTCACCGCAGAAAGCTCTTCCACTGTCAGATGCTTTGGCTTCACCAGTTCACAACAAAACTGCTGCAATCCAACCTGACCTAGAATTCGGACTACGCTACGTATCAGTTTGTCACCATAGGAATGTTTCTCACTGCCACGGTCGTTGGCTTCGCCATCTCAGAAGCGAATGGTTGTAGTGTAACCTAAAGCAGACCAAAGGTTGCGCTACATATCAGTGTATCACAACGGTAGGATTCGTTAGTTTTGCCAACTCACATTCAAATCATCACGTTCCACCCTAACCTAGACCTCCGGCTAAACCAATACATTACTTTGACATTAAGCTGTTTTCACGAGGTAACTAAGCACTCGGAACCTCGGAACTTCTTCAGCAATTCCAAGAAATACATTTCTATTTTTACTCCACATCCTCGTCGACATTTACTCAATTGCTGTCTATAAATTTACAAACACCGGCGTCAAATAATTGCCTACAGCAGCACTCAATGAATGAACCACCGTAGAGCAAGAAACTGTAACACAAAACTAGTACAGAATTGAAAATTACGGTCAATGTGTACGCACTACTGCTTACTAACTGCGTATCAGTATTCCCAATAGGTTGACGTCCAAGAAATCAAGGCTACCTATGAACTATTAAAATAACCATCCTAATAATTCATAACCACACAAGAAACAAACTTAAGGCAACAGAAGCAACTGCAAAAAGTAAAATAAAAAAGAAGATGGCATCTCTATTCCAAAACACAAACTGCACTCTTTCTTTGGCACAAAATTCGCGACGTTATTAATATTTGAAGAACAGTATCAAATCTCGCTCAGAGATTAATAAATTACTTTCTCTATTAACCAACAAGATTGCGATAGATAGAATGCAACGTTACACACAAATTCAATTCAGAATACACACCAAAACGTGACGCCTTAGCAGTTATTACGTCACAGGTCAAAGCCGACGGCTAGTATCAAACATTCCTCTATATCCAGGTGGACTTCTGTCTCTACCATCCGAGTTGACTGCTACAGTATCATATTTTGAAATTATTTTTGCATCTAACGTGGGATGGAATCATTAACAGTACTTGTAAGGTCAAGGTATCCCGAAATCGAAAGATAAGAATCAGTAATTTGCATGGAAGTAGAAGAACTTTCATCGCCGTTAGATGTTTGTCTTAAAGAGAAAAATGGAATGAAATGAAGCGGTCTTCTGCCAAAAGACATGTTCTCTGGACTGCCTCCTCGTGCGTAAATTTGAGTAAAGCTATCCAGGTCACAATCACAAGGTAAAATTCGTCATCTCTATATAAATATTCTTTAAACACGTCTGAACTGTAGTAGAACATAGAACCGTAAAATATTCGACATAGTCACGTTCTTAAGCTGGACGTTTTTGTGACGAGCATCTACAGCAAGCATCGGATATTGACAAATGTTATTTCTACCGTCTTACATTTGCTTTCAAATATTTCAAAAACTAATTCTTTCCAATCATCTTGAACCCCGTCAATGAAATTTTGAATATCGAATGAAAAGAAACGCGAGAATTCCGTTACCGAGAGCGAAGATACGCCAACGCTGGCTGCGAAGTGATTTAACACGTCGATGAACAACGAGAGCGTACTTGCAGGAATGACCTACCGTTTTAGTATGCGTACCTGCACCTGATACAATAGCACCAAGACTGAAAAATACACCTGACAACATAAAAGTCCATCTGTACGCAGGGAAAAGTGAAAATGACTGCTCACTTACTTGTTCCTCAACAGAATCTCGTCAGATACTGGTTTTCTGTGTTCTTCCTAGAACTCTAGAAAGTTCAGATACGCTTAGAAACCAAGTATCACTGTAAGATGTTAGTTAAACAGCGCACGACACTTAATACAGCACAAGTAGCAACTCAGAAAGAGTACACTCGTCACGAATAGGTATCGCAATGATGCCAGGCAACTGCTCGTGACGTATCACACGATGATTCATTGTTGAGAGTGTTGCCGTGGACCGATAATGAAAAATTACAATCGCTTTGTCGGTACCACAGCTTTTTATTGATCGTACGTTACATGTAACTGATTTATCACGATTGTGATTCTTCCAACTATTAACAACAGTAGATTAACAAATCATTAACACGGGAATTTCTCACTGGAATCACTAAACGAGCTTGTATTGAATGTAAACTTTGTCCTAAATTCTGTCGCTTCCATTTTCTATACTTCAGTGTAACGGTTCACTTGACAAGTTTACTGAAATGGACCTAAAGTTCAGGAGGAAAAAAATTACACGTGTCACTACTACAATATTAGAAAGAGGCATGGTGCTATAATCCCATTTTCATAAATAACAGAACATCGCTTTGTCTAGGAATGTACGGTTATATCATAGTCAAAAGTATCAGACCACCCGACTTGAGTTCCACCTGATTTCTATGCAACCAATACAACCTAACTCTCCTGCAGATCTTCTAATCTCTTTTTGGTGCAGCCGTTTGACTTTACAAAATGGTTACTACAAGAGACCATCCAAAAATATTCCTCCTTACGGAAATGAGTCGCTATGCGACGCGAGAGGTCTAGGGCGCAGCAGTCACGGACCGTGCGGCTCATCCCGGCGGAGGTTCGAGTCCTCCCTCGGGCATGGCTGTGTGTGTTTTTCCTTTGGATAATTTACTTTAAGTAGTGTGTAAGCTTAGGGACTGATTACCTTAGCAGTTAAATCCCATAAGATTCCACACACATTTTAATATTTATTTATTTATTTATTTGAATCGCTATGCTTATTAACATTTCGATAATGCAAATGTCAGGCTGCAAGATAATAGAGATGATGTAGTCTTTAATATTAACAAGTAACAAAGTGTGCACGTGCTTAACTTTAAATTACTTTGAGTAAACTTTTATCCTGGACGAGGATCTGAACGTAGAACCTGATCGAACGTTAATTAAGCAGCGTCAAATGTTGGATATCACAATTTTACAACTGCACCGACATATTTGAATTGAAATGACGAAACAAAATTGATTTGCGACATCAGGATCTCAACTCGTTAACTATCGCGGTTGTATATGACTGTTAGTGGAAACTTTCACCAATTGTTATAGCTGACAAAGCACGGAAAGACGTTAAAAATCGTAACATTTCCATGTGTCATTTTTTTACGCGCATACTACAGTTCTAAATGATGTGATGGAATTTTATTTGCTGGTCCATGCTTCTTCATCAGACACGCGCCTTTAGTGGAGAACTTGTTGAGATTGGTTGCTAGGGCACATCAAATTTAATGTGTGTTGGGAACCACTGCGCCACACTACGGTGTTCAGTTGGTGTTACCATAGGTACTCGTTGTACTCGTTAAAAATGGCAGCCTGAGGTATTTAAGAGGGGTTTTATTCGGGCTGTGTCTGTGACGTGTGCTCAATATTTGTATTAAGATGGAAAAGTGAACTGTAAAACCAAAGTTCCTTTTTTGGCACGAATAGGCGTGAACTGTGTTTGAATAACAGAAAATATCGTCTTAAAATAATAACAATAATTTATACAAGAAATTTAATCTAGTCCCCCGCAGCAACCAAAATACGCCACAGCATATGAAATGATGCGGAGTTTCAACAACGCGTGACAACGGCGCTTCGAGCCATTCCACAAGTAATGTTTGTTTACAGTTTCCAGCAGCTTTAAACTAATGTTGGAAGTGTGTTGAAGCTAATGGTGATTACTTTGAACTCCAGTAAAGGTACTTTGCTTGTACGTCTTGTTTTCGTTTTGTTATGACACAATTTAGCAAACGTCTCATACGCACCTTGTATAAGGAATTCATTCTTACAAGATAATGCACCAAATAACAAAACATACGACTGAACCGCAGGTTCAAGAAAAAGTTCCGTACTGAATCAACATTAATACCACAGAGTATGGAACAGGTCCACAGTTTTAACGAGTTTTTTAATTTACATTTCATTTTGCCCAATCACGTGCGCTGTGCGTAGCGCAGTAACACAGCTGCCTTTGGGACAGAATATTCACTTCAGCGTACGCTGCGTGCAATACGCAGTATTCACTTAGGAGAGCCTGTGACTTTGGAGACCTGCCCATCGCTCTCCTGCGACGCTGTGTGTTCGACCTGGAAAAATGGGACCTGCTCCAACAGGTTGTGGTCCTCACGCCATAACTGCCCATGCTTAACATGTTAAGATAGAGTCGATATACACGACATTGCGGCGAGATTCTTAGATGATCTTCATGCAGAAGTCCTTTGTTTATGTTCTTTCCAGCAACATCCATCACCGACCCTTCATCTCTGAGAGGAGGTGAGCCTTCACTCTCGCCCACCACCATCATCCGGCTTGTCCCATACTGAATGTTGATGGAGAGCTTCCGGACCAACAAAATTTCAGATCCATTTTTAAACTTGCACTAGACAAACATGAAGATCTGAAAGTACACAGGAAGAACAGGGGCTGTATCTGGGGATCTCCATACAGAACGAACTGGCGGAATGCATAAATGAGGAGATTTGTGAATATATGTGTATTCAAAAATGGGGAAAGACTCATAGATTTTTGTAAACAATTTAACCTAGAACTATCGTCAACATTTTTCAGGAAACTTGCAAGAAAGAAAAAAACTTGGGAAACACCTAATCCAAATCAAGGTGAATATCAATTAGGTCATGTGGCAATAACGACTCGTAAATTCAAGGAAATATTGTATGTCATAGTGAGGATAGGGCCTAAACGTAAACTCAGACCGAAATAAAGATCATGTTTCACCGAACAAACCTAAACCAAAATCAAGAAGTTTTGCAGTAGTAAACAGTAAATTTCCCACGCGATATCAGGAACAATTCCGTGACATATTAAACAAAATAAAAGTGGATGACTGGGGAGAAATTAAAGAAACAATGCTAGAGTCAGTTTAAGAAATTGGACAAACACGAAGACGGTGATGAAACAATTGACAATCGACTAAAGGCATGGAAAATAGGTAACAGTAATAAGAAACATGAATACTGGGAAGATTTTAAAGAAGAAAGGAAAAGGACAGCAAAAATCACCCGATCAGTGAAAACAAAATATGACTAAGGCACATTACAAGAAATGAATTCAGTCTTTAAAGGGAACAACACTACAGATTTCTATAAGACTTTCAAAGACGTTTTAACAGGTATCCCGTCATTAAGTTTACGTTTTAAAGACAAAAATGGAAAAAAATGGTTTAAAGCGAACTGCCAAATTTCAGCTGAATACTTTGAAAATCGATTAATTGTGACGAGCGTAATGACAGATCACAATTTCAAAAACGACAACATGAAAATCCACCATCAGAACCACCTACAGTAGTAGAAGTACAAAAGATTATTAAAGCATTGAAAAATAACAAAGCACCAGGAGAGTATGGGATAGTAGCGGAAATGTAAATACTAGCGGAATTATCCGCATGGAAGAAAATTAGCAAAGTAGTTAAAGACATTTGGACAAAAGGAATCATACCCAGTGACTACAAACAAGCATTGATCCATCCTCTTCATAAAAATGAGATAAAAAGACTCCAATCACTACAGGAATATATCCCTGTTACCAGTAACATACAAAATACTGTCTAAAACGCTTTTAAATAGAATAGAGGAACAAGTAGGATGTAATCTAGGAGATTATCAAACAGGATTTAGAAAAGGTAGATCATGTGCAGAACAGATTCTTAATTTAAAAACTATTTTGAGAATGAGAGCTATACAAAGTAAAAATACAGTAGTTTATTTCCTAGAATTCAAGAAGGCCTACAACTCAGTTGATGGACAAACACTGTTCCAGATACTTTATGAATCAGGATATACGAAAACACCAGAAGACTTGTTAAACAGACGCTCACAGGTACAACATCAAGGATTAAGTTTTAAGGCGAAAGTTGTAAACTGTTCAAAATCAAAACAGGAGTTTGACAAGGAGAACGACTGTCCCAAGTTCTCTTTAATTTGGTTTTAGATAAAATAGTGAAACATTGGAAAGCACATTAAAAAACAGAGGCACAATGGGTATAAGTATGGGCCATGGAAAGAACAAATTTGAAGTGAAATGTTTAGCATTTGCAGATCATATGGCATTGATAGCTGAAAACTGAACAGACACAACATTCATGCTTGAAATGTTACAAGAGATGGCTGAAAAGACTAGGCTAAAAATATCCTATGAAGAAACCGAGTATATAGTACATAAACATAATACAGAATTGTGAATGAAAACAAAGCATGGAAAAATTAAAAGAGTTGATAAATTCAAATACCTTAGGGAGTGGGTAAAAGGCAATGGACTGGTTAACACAACACATAAAGAAAGAATAAAAAAGTTAGAATTTGCGTATAAATTAATACAAAACCACTACAACAAGAAATCAATATCTATAAAAGCCATATATGCTACGGTAAGACATTATAATTCAGTCATTAGGACAGAAGTAATATATGGATCAGAGTGCCTAACTCTGGATAAGAAAGACGAATTAAGAAAACAAGAAAAAACAGAGATATAGTAAGAAAAATTCTAGGTTCTGAAAAAACAATGTAAATAGGTGGATTAAAAGGGGAAATGATGATTTATACAAAAATATCACAGATACACTACGGAAGAGACGACTAAAATTTTATGGACATTTAAAAAGAAGGGAAGAAACACTGATTACAAAAAGAAAATTAATTACGTTAGTAAGCTGAAAAAAACTGTTGGATGAATAGAAGTAGTAAGGAAACATGCCAACAAAATAGGCGTTACAGAAGAAACAATACGCGACAGGAATCATTTGAGGCTTATGATAGAAAACGCAAACTATGTAGAAGATGAGCCTTAACCTCGACCCAAGAGTGTGGGGACAGATGAGCAGAGACGAGCAGTTGGAGAGAAAATGAAGTACTGGGAAGAAAGGAAGAAAAAGGAACACCATAAGTCTTAACCTTTATGCGGTCCATAGCTGGGCAAATTCACAAAAAAAAAAAAAGAAGATTCAGGTTCGGATTGAGCCATATTTTATGTCTGCGTTGAGGACTAGCAACAGACGCTTCCGACAAGTTTATTGTTTTAGAGTAGTGAACTCCAATGGCGACATTCAGAACATTTTCCTGAATTTTATTATGACAGAGGGGATAGAGCCGATTCTGCTTTACTGTCTCTGCTAAATGGCGTGTTTCTGGATTATGATATCAAGAACTATCTGGTCGCACAAACCAATGATAGTGCATTCGCCCTGGCGGGAGAATTAAAAGGCATGAAAGCTAAGATCTGAGAGATATTGTCCCATAAGCATTTTTCACTTATTGTTATGCACATCGTTTGAAGTTAGCTTTTGGGTAGAACTGTTCTAGTACAGAATTAGTAAGAATTTTTTTCTCGACGATTCGAGATATTCTTCCTTTCTTCCACCTGTCTTCCAAACGCACAGCAATTGTTGACAAGATTGTTCGTAAACTCATTCTTCAAGTAGTTGATCAAGATGGAACTGCAACGCCAAAAAATCTTGTATTCACGAAAGCAGTCCGGGACTAATTTAGGTTTTAACTGATATTACCTAGAAGTCCAGACTTTATAGTCCAACGATTGCAACAGAAGCCTGTTGTTTCAAAAATAGCCCCTAGACATTGAATTTATTTTTCTTCTCTCCTTTATGATACCATAATTTTAAGAATTCTTGTTCGCAAAAATAAAAAGTGATGCACAGTTTGGCAACAATTCTGTCACAGAAAGCATAGCACACATGAAAAATTCAAGTAATGAACATAAACTGACTGACGTTTTATTTTCCACAATGCACTCGAGTACTTCGTAAGATGAAGTCTGAATGAATAGCAGCAGAAATGATGGAAGAAAATACTGAGAATCCCTAGATGTCAAACTACAGCCGGAGTATTTCTTGGGACTGGATAATACTGTGTCAAAACTTCAAACGAGGTTATCACATTGTGATAAGCTGCTTTTCATTAATTTAAGCGATACTACTCGGTCCGCCGATCCTATCCGCATTTCCGCAAAGACGGTGTGGATTCATTATTACTAACATATTGTACGTTCTTCAGTCGCTCACAGTTGCGTATAGAACTGGAGACTATTTTCTTCCTAGCATAAATGTTTCATTCCCTCAGTGTGGGAGCCACTTTCAAAAGAATGTTTGAGAATGAAACGTATCAAATTCTTGCAGAAGTCTTAAAATTATTTTGCCCAGTTGCTAATATTCCTGAAACAAGTGCTTTAGTTGAAATGAGTTTTTCTTGTCTAAAAAGCGTATCAAAGGTATGTGCAGAACGGTTTGGTCCCGCCGCTTGTCGGCTTTTGTTGTACCTCAGCTGAAATACTAGTAATGTGAATTCTTGAAAGCCGAGACCCATGATAAGACGATGTCATCAGAAGAGCCGGAAAAATTGGGATCGTCGAGTTAACTTGTTTTACAACTAACGACACTGATATGCCCACACTATCAGATTGTCACTATTTTGTTATTATAACTGTATTAGTAGTAGCATTAGTAGTAGCAAATGGTTCTAATAGCCCTGAGCACTATGGGACTTAACATCTGAGCTCATCAGTCTACTAGAACTTAGAACTACTTAAACCTAAATAACTTAAGGACATCACACACTTCCATGCCCGAGGCAGGATTCGAACCTTCGACCGTAGCAGTCGCGCGGTTCCGGACTGAAGCGCCTAGAATCGCTAACCCACCGTCGACGGCAGTAGTAGTTCTAGAGGTCGTTAGGAGCGCTAGTGTGCATCCATTAGAAGGGAAGGAAAGGGAATTTCCCTATATGTTTCATGGCCTGCCCAGAATTTAGGCCCCTAGTCCACCAGTACGGCACTGTCCGTGCCTCTCACCAGCAACGGCCATTGTAACGATCCCGTCGGTCGCATGTTTCACAATGGCTGTCGCCTGATGGCGCCAGTACCGCGTAGCTAGGAACAACAGTGCTGGCACCAGGGAATACAGCCATGCCATTCTAGATCGGTCGCTTTGACCGATCTAGAATTTTTTCAACTGACTACTGAACTACACGTATGGCTGGGTCATCATTTCATAAGAATGCAGGCAGCACTGCTGTGGATGACAAAGATGGTGTAAATTCCTAAGGGACCAAACTGCTGAGGTCATCGGTCCCTAGACTTACACACTACTTAGTTAGGTTTAAATTGACTTATGCTAAGAACAGCACACACATCCATGCCCGAGGAAGGACTCGAACCTCCAGATGGAGGGGCCGCGCAGTGAGTGACATGATGTCTCTTCCGCGAGGCCGCTCCACGCGGCCCTGTGGATGAGAACTCTGATTGCCTGCAGATAAGTGAAACCTATTCGGTAAGAACATATCTCTGCTGAACCAGCAACGTTCGCCAGATGCCGCACCTACCCAATGCCTTCTCTCAGCTTTATTTTGCTATCACTGAAATAAAATGATATAACAGTCATCTGCTTGAACTGCAACACTGTAGGGAACTTATAGTGTACAGAAGGTGTGGTCGTCTGCCCGAGATTTTCTGGTACTGTATCTGCTCGCATTGCAGTAGTCTACGTCGTGATGTTTATAAGCAAAGTTGACTGTGAAACCACTCATTATTTTATTTATTTTTCACTGTATTTCGCCTCCCCACTTTGTCACTTTTATGGAAGTTAAAGGATATTTTATTACACTTCTAACACATATGTAATAGTGATATTTAGGAACATATTTGGCAAGCCGTTGTGGCCGAGCGGTTCTAGGCGCTACAGTCTGGAACCGCGCGACCGCTATTGTCACAGGATCGAATCCTGCCTCGGCCATGTGTGTGTGTGATGTCCTTAGGTTAGTTAGGCTTAAGTTGTTCTAAGTTGTAGGGGACTGATGACCTCAGATGTTAAGTCCTATAGTGCTCAGAGCCACTTGAACCATTAGAAACGTATTTCTAGGGTCCTTCGACCGCATTAGACTAGTTTCTGCGTGAGAGTATCGTCAGGATGCTGCTGGTGTGTATAAGCTGTCAGCGGCCACCCTAACACTGCCCGGCTACTGGCAACTCTTGTGATGGCAACTCTTCAAGCATGTAAAAGCAGTGGCAGTAGCTCGATACATTTGTGATGTGTGTCACTGAATAACTCACCACTGAAAATCGTTTTCTCGTTTGCAATAGGGTTGATTTTACGTGACTTACTCGACATTCAGGTAGACATTGTACATTAATCATGACCGCCTTTATTGTCTTCACTGTTATCTGTCAGGATGCCCGTTAGTTTCCTGATTTGAATACAGTGATCATTTAACCTTAATGCGAAATCTGCATTCAGTGTTCAAATTACGGAAGTTAGATGTAACAGTAGTACATGCTGTAACTGAAATGACGAAAACGTGCTATCAGTTGAACTGGAACTCGATCTTACCTTTTCTACGAAATATTCAGAACAATTTTTACGTAATGTGCGACAATGAGTAAAATATTTTACTTTTGTGTTGAAAAATGTAATTTCATAAATAAATTACAACCAGCTGAAAAATTCTATAATCGGAGAACAAAAGATATATTTAAAACACTGTCTCATTGTACCTTCCTCAAAACCCTTAAAAATTATCCCAAAACTTTCAGCATGAGAATATTCGGTGCTTAAAATTCAGCTAAGTTCAGACTCTTACAACCTCCCCTAATTGTATCTCACTCACGTCCAATAACCTACTGCTGTAAGTCGCTCATAACTTGCCAAACACATTTGTCCATCCTCACCCACTCATTCAGCCCAGATAGTTGTCATTATCTCTTACTGTCTCTCTGGCATTGTCTCCTGTGTCGTCTGTCACAGTCACGGAACTTTTCGCTGTGTCCTAATATCACAATCTGCTCTCACTGACACTGTCTCCGTCTTACTCTCTCTTACTGATCATTTATTAGTCTCTCCTTCATACTGCTGCAGCCGCTTCTCACTGTCGCTCTCTCGCCCTTCTCCGTTGTCAGTGTCATATATCCTGTCTGTCGATATCACTGCGTCTCACTCACTGTCTCTTCTCTTTCCCTTTATTCCTAGCATCCCACCCTCATCTTCCACTCCTCCCCCCTCCCCCCCCCCCCCAATGGTGCTGTCACCTTCACTCTTTCCCAGCACTGATCTGAGAGTGTTAACAATGTTCCACTGCCACTGTGTCCATATCTCTCTCCCACACTGTCACTGTCTCCTTCTTGTATCTTTCTAAAACACAACCACTGTCTACTACATTACAGTAGTAATAACTTTTTCGTACCTTTTCCACTGATACTGTCTTCTTCTCCCTCAGTGTAAAAAAAACTTGAATATATTGCCATGCCAAAATATTTGGCAAAATGTTTAAAGTTGCTGAGAAAGGTAGGAAAGATTACCGCGGAGTGGCCGTGCGTTTCGAGGCACCAGGTCACGGAAATCACCCCCCGCCCCCCCCCCTCCCCCCCCCCCCCCCCGCCGGTTCAAGTCCTCCCTCGGGCAAGCGTGTGTGGGTTGTTCTTAGCATATGTCAGTTATATTTCTACATCCACATCTATGTCTATGTAATTACTCCGCTAATCACAATAAAGTGCCTAGCAGAGGGTTCAATGAACCACCTTCAAGCTGTCTCTCTAGTGTTCTAATCTAGAACGGTGCGCGGGAAAAACGAGCACTTAAATTTTTCTGTGTGAGACCAGATTTCTCTTATTTTATAGTGATGATCGTTTCACCCTATGTAGGTGGGCGCCAACAGAATGTTTTCGCAATCGAATGACAAAACTGGTAGCTTAAAGTTCAAGACAAAATACTGTCGCAACGAAAAACACTTTTCTTTTAATGATTTTCATTCCAGTTTCCGCAACAAGTCTCTGGCACTATCTCCCCTATCTCGCGATGATACAAAATGAGCTGCCTTCTTCGAACTTGTTCGATGTCATCCGTCAGTCCCACCAGTTGTGGATCCCTCACCGCACAACAGTACTCCAGAATAGAGAGGACAAGCGTGGTGTAAGCAAATATCTTTAGTAGATTTGTAGCACCTTATCAGTGTTCTGCAAGTATATCGCAGTCGTTGGTTTGCTCAGCCCACAACACTATCTATGTGATCGTTCCAATTTAGCTTATTTGTAATTGTAATCCATGGGTATTTACTTGAATTTACAACATTTGTGTGACATATCGCATAATCGATATTTAGCGGATTTCGTATAGTACTCAAGTGAATAAGTTCACACTTTTCTTTATTGATGGTCAATTACCACTTTTCGGACTATACAGATAACGTATCTAAATCAGTTACTTTAAGTAGTATGCCAGTCCAGGGAACGATGACCTCAGCAGTTTGGTCCCTTAGAAATTCACACATATTTCAACATTTTTTTAAGGTAGCATGAGGTATCGTGTACATACTTTAGCGTCAGAGACTTTTAAATAAACAGGAAGATGTTGGCATTTTTGTGCTCTGATAAGAATATTTTTCCGTTGGTTCGCTTCTTTTAAATGCAGTTGTAGTGCATATATCTCATATGAAAAAAAAAGAATTTGATCGTCAGTCATACTTACAGAACGAGTTTGTTTGCATGACCATCCTCCGCAGCAAGCACAGACTTATAATTGTAAATAAAACCGCCTTTTCCTGCTACAAGTTGCTGCGGGAAAAGACTGTTTTATTTAAAAACAAAAATTTTAATATTTATCATATGCATAATGGACTACTTGGCCGGAGTTGCACGTGATGAACAGAGAGGATCCTTGACAAAGATATAACTTGATATTGATTGACATCTTGTCAAAGATAGAAAAAAACTGATTAGTGGTTATGCAGAACAACCGTACATATGTCACTAAGTTCCACTGTCTCTTCTTTCCTATTAAAGTTATCCACTTTTTTATCATTTCAATAGGTTCTATACATAGCCTTGGAGAGTATTTCGTCGTGACAGATAAAATTTTCTTTTCTTAATATTTTACTTCGCAACTTTCCTACTAAAATTACAAATCAGCCGTAGCGTTGCATGCTCTGCAGTCATGATGTCACGAGATGATTTTGTCTGAAACAAAACGTTTATCTACGACGACGAACAAATCTTTAAGGCTATGTATAGAAACCATTGGAATACATAAAAATGAGGATAATTCTGACAGGGAAGGAGAGACTCTGAAACATAGCGACATATGGACAGCAGCTCAGCACAGTCGCTAAACAGTTTTTTATCTTTGACAGCACAACAATCGATAGTTAAGTTATATCTTTGACAAGGATCGTCTCTGCTTTTCGCATGTAACTCCGGCTGTGGCCCTTTCCCTGCAGTATATATGTCGCTCTCAGACGTCCAACATGTCATTCGGCAAGACTCAACGGAGGAGCAACGCTTCTGAAGACGTCCAGTCATATCCAAGACGAGACGTTAGGAAGAGTAGAGTTTCGTGGCTACGACCTTATACCCCGGAAAGTTTATCAGCACCAATGTCATCTGGTCATGAAAGCCTACACTCTGAAATCGTAAGAACGTTGCTGAGCTCGTGCTGAATTTGTTGTAGAATAAACAAGCATAATTTGATAGTCATCATCCCTGTGCGAGAAAGTCTCAATTTCCAATACTAATTACAGCATTTATATTATTAATTTGTTCACATGAGCACAATCCCACATGATTGATCTGTAAGAGTGTAACAATTGCATGTTCCAAAGCTATGTCAAAGGGTCCAGCGGAACACAGAACAACACAGTCAAACATTGCGGTCTATAGACACTGACCCAGGCAAAGATGAGCATGACTTTACATCTACATGATTACTCTGCAATTCACATTTAAGTGCTTGGCACAGGGTTCATCGAACCACAATCATACTATCTCTCTACCATTCCACTCCCGAACAGCGCGCGGGAAAATCGAACACCTAAACCTTTCTGTTCGAGCTCTGATTTCTCTTATTTTTTTCTCATGATTATTCCTACCTGTGTAGGTTGGGCTCAACAAAATATTTTCGTATTCGGAAGAGAAAGTTGGTGACTGGAATTTAGTAAATAGATCTCGCCGCGACGAAAGATGTCTTTGCTCTAATGACTTCCACTCCAACTCGCGTATCATATCTGCCACACTCTCTCCCCTATTACGCGATAATACAAAACGAGCTGCCCTTTTTTGCACCCTTTCGATGTCCTCCGTCAATCCCGCCTGGTAAGGATCCCACTCCGCGCAGCAATATTGTAACAGAGGACGAACGAGTATAGTGTAAACTGTCTCTTTAGTGGATTTGTTGCATCTTCTAAGTGTCCTGGCAATGAAACGCAACCTTTGGCTCGCTTTCCCTTCAATATTATCTATGTGGTCTTTCCAACTGAAGTTGTTCGTAATTTTAACACCCAGGTACTTACTTGAATTGAAAGCCTTGAGAATTGTACTATTTACCGAGTAATCGAATTCCAACGGATTTCTTTTGGAACACATGTGGATCACCTCACACTTTTCGTAATTTAGCGTCAACTGCCACCTGCCACACCATACAGCAATCTTTTCTAAATCGCTTTGCAACTAATACTGGTCTTCGGATACCTTACTAGACGGTAAATTACAGCATCATCTGCGGAAAACTTAAGAGAACTGCTCAGATTGTCACCCAGGTCATTTATATAGATCAGGAACAGCAGACGTCCCAGGACGCTTCCCTGGGGAACACCTGATACCACTTCAATTATACTCGATGATTTGCCGTCTATTACTACGAACTGCGACCTTCCTGAGAGGAAATCACGATTCCAGTCGCACAACTGAGACGACACCCAATAGGCCCTCAGCTTGATTAGAAGTCGCTTGTGAGGAACGGTGTCAAAAGCTTTCCGGAAATCTAGAAATACGGAATCAACTTGAGATCCCCTGTCGATAGTGACCATTACTTCGCACGAATAAAGAGTTAGCTGCGTTGCACAAGAACGATGTTTTCTGAAACCATGCTGATTACGTATCAGTACATCGTTCCCTTCGAGGTGATTCATAATTTTTGAATACAATATATGCTCCAAAACCCTACAGCAAACCGACGTCAATGATATAGGTCTGTAGTTCGATGGATTACTGCCACTGCCTTTCTTAAACCTGCGCAATTTTCCAATCTGTAGATACAGATCTATCTGTGAGCATTGAAGTCCGTGCCAAATTTCGCGCGTCTGTAAATTTTAGCCAATCTTCGGGATTTCGCGTTCATCTGAACTTCGCATGCTTTTTCCGTTGCCTCTGCGTTGCATATCCACCGGTATTGATATCTGATCGGTAGCTGTGGTGTTCAAGGAGGACTGTGTAAAGAAAATGAAAATAACCACCAGTGTTAGGTATTGATCTAACAACGCAACTCTTAAAATTTCGTTATATGGACTACGACACTTTAGTTGGTCCTCAGGAAAATTTGAAAAATACAAAAACATAATACTCTACTGGGTCCTTTTAGAACAGCTGATACATGAACTTCGAGTACCAACACTTGTGTCCTTACATGACAAGCGTCATTTCGTCAACGCTTTGAAGATGCAGCTATCATCGTAAAGACAAGCATGGGTACAACCTTAGGGACTGCTTAGTGTCAACGGGTGCTATTTCGACCGTTAGTGTTAAATCTGAACAAGCATTCCACTAGAAAGAAGAACAGCAGAAAAACTCGTTCCCTCCAAACACTATCACTTACAGTTTTAGTTTATATTGCAGCACTATTTAATAAAGTTTCTGTACCGTGATCCCGACTGAGTCGCCGAGTAAAAAGCAAGGATAGAAGACAAATTCACCTTCGTCCATCGGTAAAAAAATACTCAAGTAGGTTCCTCAAGACAGTAACGGTCCAACTGTTCATCATCATCATCATCATCATCATCATCATCATCATCATTTAAGACTAATTATGCCTTTCAGCGTTCAGTCTGGAGCATAGCCCCCTTATACAGTTCCTCCATGATCCCCTGTTCAGTGCTAACATTGATGCCTCTTCTGATGTTAAACCTATTACTTCAAAATCATTCTTAACCGAATACAGGTACCTTCTCCTCGGTCTGCCCCGACTCCTCTTACCCTCTACTGCTGAATCCATGAGTCTCTTGGGTAACCTTGCTTCTCCCATGCGTGTAACATGACCCCACCATCTAAGCCTGTTCGCCCTGACTGCTACATCTATAGAGTTGATTCCCAGTTTTTCTTTGATTTCCTCATTGTGGACACCCTCCTGCCATTGTTCCCATCTACTAGTACCTGCAATCATCCTAGCTACTTTCATATCCGTAACCTCAACCTTGTTGATAAGGTAACCTGAATCCACCCAGCTTTCGCTCCCATACAACAAAGTTGGTCGAAAGATTGAACGGTGCACAGATAACTTAGTCTTGGTACTGACTTCCTTCTTGCAGAAGAGAGTAGATCGTAGCTGAGCGCTCACTGCATTAGCTTTGCTACACCTCGCTTCCAATTCCTTCACTATGTTGCCATCCTGTGAGAATATGCGTCCTAAGTACTTGAAACCGTCCACCTGTTCTAACTTTGTTCCACCTATTTGGCACTCAATCCGTTTATATTTCTTTCCCACTGACATTACTTTCGTTTTGGAGATGCTAATCTTCATACCATAGTCCTTACATTTCTGATCTAGCTCTGAAATATTACTTTGCAAACTTTCAATCGAATCTTCCATCACAACTAAGTCATATGCATATGCAAGATTGCTTATTTTGTGTTCACATATCTTAATCTCACCCAGCCAGTCTATTGTTTTCAACATATGATCCATAAATAATACGAACAACAGTGGAGACAGGTTGCAGCCTTGTCTTACCCCTGAAACTGCTCTGAACCATGAACTCAATTTACCGTCAACTCTAACTGCTGTCTGACTATCCATGTAAAGACCTTTAATTGCTTGCAAAAGTTTGCCTCCTATTCCATAATCTTGTAGAACAGACAATAACTTCCTCCTAGGAACCCGGTCATATGCCGTTTCTAGATCTATAAAGCATAGATACAATTCCCTGTTCCACTCATAACACTTCTCCATTATTTGCCGTAAGCTAAATATCTGGTCCTGACAGCCTCTAAGAGGCCTAAACCCACACTGATTTTCATCCAATTGGTCCTCAACTAATACTCGCACTTTCCTTTCAACAATACCTGAGAAGATTTTACCCACAACGCTGATTAAAGAGATACCTCTGTAGTTGTTACAATCTTTTCTGTTTCCATGTTTAAAGATTGGTGTGATTACTGCTTTTGTCCAGTCTGATGGAACCTGTCCCGACTCCCAGGCCATTTCAATTATCCTGTGTAGCCATTTAAGACCTGACATTCAACTGTATTTGATGAGTTCCGACTTAATTTCATCCACCCCAGCCGCTTTATTGCACTGCAATCTATTGACCATTTTTTCCACTTCCTCAAATGTGATCCTATTTCCATCATCATTCCTATCCCATTCTACCTCGAAATCTGAAACATTACTGATCGCATTTTCACCTACATTGAGCAACTCTTTAAAATATTCCCTCCATCTGCCCAAGGCATCCACAGGTTTCACCAGCAGTTTTCCTGACCTGTCCAAAATACTTGTCATTTCCTTCTTACCTCCCTTTCGAAGACTACTAATTACACTCCAGAATGGTTTTCCAGGAGCTTGACCCATAGTCTCCAACCTGTTTCCAAAGTCTTCCCATGATTTCTTCTTGGATGCTGCCATTATCTGTTTGGCTTTATTTCTTTCTTCAACATAACTTTCTCTGTCTACCTGGGTTCTAGTATGTAGCCATTTTTGATACGCCTTCTTTTTCCTTTTACTGGCTGCCTTGACTGTATCATTCCACCAAGCTGTTTGCTTCATCCTACTTTTACACACTACTGTTCCAGGACATTCTTTAGCCACTTCTAGTACTGTGTCCCTGTACCTTGTCCATTCCTTTTCCAATGACTGTAATTGACTACACTCAACTAACTGGTACCTTTCTGAGATCGCTGTTATGTACTTGTGCCTGATTTCCTTATCCTGAAGTTTCTCCACTCTTATCCTCCTACATATGGACCTGACCTCCTGCACTTTCGGCCTCACAATCCCAATTTCACTGCAGATTAAATAATGATCAGTGTCATCAAAGAATCCCCTGAATACACGTGTGTCCCTCACAGCCTTCCTGAATTCCTGATCTGTTATTATATAGTCAATGACAGATCTGGTTCCCCTGCCTTCCCAAGTATACCGGTGAATGTTCTTATGTTTAAAAAAGGAGTTTGTGATTACTAAGCCCATACTGGCACAGAAATCCAAGAGTTGTTTCCCGTTCCTGTTGGCCTCCATATCCTCTCCAAATTTACCCATAACCTTTTCATACCCTTCTGTTCGATTTCCAATCCTGGCGTTAAAATCACCCATGAGCAGAACACTCTCCTTGTCCTTTACTCTAACAACTACATCACTGAGTGCCTCATAAAAACTATCCATCTTATCTTGATCTGTCCCTTCACAATGCGAATATACTGACACAATCCTAATTTTCTTGCTAGACACTGTCAAATCTATCCACATCAGTCGTTCGTTTACATACCTTATTGCAACTACACTGGGTTCCATTTCTTTCCTGATGTAAAGCCCTACACCCTATTGTGCTATTCCTGCTTTGACTCCTGACAGGTAGACCTTGTATTCTCCCACTACCTCTTCTTTCTCACCCCTTACCCGAATGTCACTAACAGCTAAAACATCCAGCCTCATCTTACTTGCAGCCTCTGCCAGCTCTACCTTCTTCCCAGAGTAGCCCCCATTGATATTAATAGCTCCCCATCTCATTACCATTTGTTTGCCAAGTCGTATCTTAGGAGTCCCTGGTTTGTCAGTTAGAGGTGGGACTCCGTCACCTCCAAAGGTCCGAGGCATTTTGCTCTGATTGTTGCCAGCATCATATTTAAAGTACCAGGGAAGCAGGTTGCTAGTCTTACTTGCCCCGAGTCCCATTGGGTTTTACCCCTAACGGCTGAGGGACTAACCGGTGGATTTGGTAGTGTTTGCCGTATGAGCACAAAGGTGACCACGACTCAGAATATGTCCGAGATGCCCAGCCTTATTCCAAAGTAACTGGTATCCCGACTGTCGGGACCACTTACATGGCCACTCATACGTTGCCCGTGGTTCATGAACTAGGACATGACTACAGGAACCCACACGATGAACCACTGTTCTATTATCTTAATTTATTATGCAAGTTACATCCATGCCAGTATCCCTTGCCCTTCACCTAATGTGTAAGACATTCAACTGCCACTGTCTTCTTTTCCTCTTTTAAGTTTTCTTACCGTTTCCACATGCTCATATTCTGTTACTGTACATTTACTATTTGTGTATTGTGTATTGAACCTAGAAACGACGGAGAGGCTTCGTCATGCTATGGCCCTCAGTGATTCACACCCCCACAACAGGCCACAGCAGTCCACCCAGTCACCATGTAGTGTTTAATAAAATAGAAAAAGAGAAGAGAAGAAAAGAAAAGGTTGAAAATGTGGGTTTTAAAATCGTTAATGACCGTGGAAAAGGGAAAGAATGAAATGAAAATCGGACTTCGTATTACAGAAAAGTTATCGGACTTAGTGATTCGATAAAGCTATTGTTGGGGTGGACCTTGTGGCGTTTCTGAGAAAAAGTCAAACCAATCTCCCCTACAAAAATTATTTGAAGGAGAACAGAGAGTAACAAAATGTGACTAACAGGGGGAAATGGCGTAGGTAAGTATTCATCCTTTACCATGTTAACATGTCTTCTTTCGTGCGGCGTTCAGGACTTCAAAAATCTCCTATTTCATTTCTGCGTGAAAAGTAGTAGCTGCTCCGAAATCTTGCAATCGTCTGGGAATCACTCGTTTATACAAATCAAAATCGTCTTGATTTTAAATGCAATGTATTTTATATTGCTGCTTCCATCCTCTGAATTTCATACAAATTTCCACAATACGTCTGCACATCAATAAGTTGTTTTTCGTTTTAATCAGACCAAGAGTAGCTAATAAATAAGTTAAGCTTCTGCTTTCAAGAGACAAAAGACGGATAGATAACAAAAAGAGTTACAATTTGTAGTACGTTCATTTTCTTATATATTTTCTCTGCCGTCGATCGCTCATACCGCTGCGACGGTATAACTTATATCTGAGGGAACGAGTGTAACGTCCCGCTACAGCCGCTCCCCACTCAGAACCCAGGGTTATTGTGCGGTTTGGTCCCAAGAGGACCCCCACCCCACCTTCGGGAACGTCTCACATTAGACGACTGTAACCCCAATGTTTGCGTGCTAGAGTTATTATGGTGTATTGCGAAGGCTGTGTTTGCACTGCAATCGCCGACATAGTGTAACTGAAGCGGAATAAGGCTACATTTCCTATAACTTACTAACTTTATTTATTAAATTTTTCTTCACCTTGAGACTCTCAGTGTAAGCAATATAAAATAATCCTTGTCATTTAAATTCTAACAGGTCAGAGGCTTTTGATTTCAAACCTGCTTCAAGTAGTTAACACAAGTTTCACCTTTGGGAATGTTTTATGCAACTGAAAAATCATAATCTTTCAATATCATTCGAAATCTGCATGAGCCACTAGATCTTGGTGCAAACAGACTACATGGCTAAGATTTTGAGATTGGAGGAATATGATAGCGTATCACATGCACTTGTGCTACGGTACTAAAGTACTGTCGTTTTCAGTTACTGCTTTAATCCAACTGACTTTCGAGAGATTAGATCTCGTCTGTTATTATATGTCTAATTTTTTTCATAACCTCACATATACCACGACCAACGTCTTAATTAGTGCTTGGTGCAAGTGAGGATGTTTTTATGGCCAGTGTCTGAAAAATACCTGTGAATTCCATGATTAAGAAACATCGAGAAGTGCTCTTTAGCATGACGCCTTATCATTATGTCAAATATTAACTGCAAAACATTGTCGAAGTCTCTAGGAATTTGCAAAAATATTCATTGGCAATTCTCATAGTGACTGTTTGAAGCCGGGTATCTGCCTGCTACTTTCTCATATGTAATATTACGTAACTATATTCGCTGCGGCTTCGTTCTTCCCTACAACTGTCTATTAAACTTGCATAACATCCAGCCAGAACAAAAAAAAATGTTTCTAGAAACTCTAGTACTACAACACATTTTTGATAGGAATTAATAGGCAACATCCACTGCTCCAAGTAGGCCTGCTGCAAACTTTCCCGTGTATTTGTCTTTAAGTATTTGTATCGATACTACCAGTGAATTTCTTCTAATGTCATCTACTCCTCGTTCATTAGGTTTTCATATACGTATCTTCATACACCTTGTACTATATCAAAGAATTTATTTATTCATCTTCAAAGTGACGTGTCCTTCCCATGTTCACATCTCGATCTCTACAGTCATACCAAATCTATATGTACATCCACATTCTGTAAAAATCTGCTAATTTCCTCGCTGTCAGTCACACGTCTGATGGTTCAGGTTATTCAGCTTTTGTGTGAAACTGTCTACTGGGACAAGTCGGCGCTGCCTCCACGTATTGTCTGCCTGTTTTTTCTTATGTCTTCCCATATAATTTCATTTTTTTTGTTTAGAAACTAACGTTTATTATGGATGCTGTAATTCGTTTGTTTCTTGAGGTACTACTTCCTTTATTACGTATAAAGCTCATGAAAAACCGCCAATTTAACTGAAAAATTTAATTTCGGTTCTTCGTATTTCACTTAATGCGCCTGTTATGGCACGCGAGAGTTGCATCCAAGCAGAAGTGCTGAGGTTATTAATGCCTCCTGCAGTGAAAACATAAATGATACTCGGCTATCACAGCCGTATTCATTATGCTAAAGATAGCGTCTACATGCGGGCAAAGGGTACATTGAATTTTACTGGGACAATAGATTTGAGCGCTTGATTGCATCGCATGCGCGCGCACACAAACACACACACACGCACACACACACACACACACACACACACACACACACACACACACACACACATACACATGTTCGTGTGGAACGCATTTTATAGAAAACCTAGAAACAGTTCATTGCCCTACCGCTTCTACTCACCCAAAGGAGAGCTTTATCAAGAGCGAAATAGGAGTGGATAGGATGTAGTGTCCAACGGGGGAAACTGATGACGAGATCTCCTCATTGTATGGAAAAATGGCTAACATGTTGGCGCAGTGCCGCCAGTGAACGTACAGATCGACTTCGCAAATGTCTTCTTCACAAGGGGACTCAGGTTGGCTTGTAGTTTCACTGTTCAAACTTTTCCTTTTTTCATAGCTCGGTCCCCTTGGATCCAAATACCAACCGAGGCGGGTGGGCCCTGAAAGAACAATCCCCGACTAATAATATAGCGTCTAGTTCTGCCCAAGCCGAGGGCAAGCATCTCACACAATTGACAGAACGGGCCAACATAGGGGTGACACCTGTGGACATTGTATGCAGGTCTTTGGTAGCTGGCTCTGGACTCTTGGTATCCCTCCGTCTAACGGCCGAAAATGGCGTCCATTATAGCACCACAAGACTTTCGAAGGAGCCCTGTCATGCCCTTATCTGCTACATTACTGCTAATTTAACGACAATCATTACACTGAAGTCACCTCAATTTTTGATGCTACCCAGGACATTACAAATGGAAAGATGTGGTTCTTTATAGGGTGAGTGATCACCACGGACAGCAATAGAGGTTCAGCAGCTTGCTCTCACGCCGGTCAGGGGGCTGGTAAATTCTTGCGGCGGTGTGTTCCATCCCCACACCACTGAATCTGAAAACTTCTGGATCGATTCATTCCCTCGCCGTATGGTGTTTAGAAAAATCAATCTGTGCCGGGTTATTATCATTAAACTTTCCGTATTTAACACGTTATAACACGGAAACTAATTACCGTACGATTGCCGAACTCGGTTGCTTTAATATCAAGGACATGGGGAAGAGATGTAATACCGGATCAATTCAATTGAAACACTTTCAATGTGCTGCTACGGTACACCATACAATTACATTCTAGTACCATTACTGCAACACAAAGTGGGCTCAATATGGCTCCCATCAGTGCTCAGAAGAGTCAGAAAGCGGAGGATTGCATTCTTCACAACAGATCAAATCATGTCCGTAGGTATGCTGCTACCGTTGTTCATATGCCACGCTTCAGATCAGCTCATGTGTGAATGTTCCCCTGGCAAATCCTGCCCTGTCCTTCAGGTGGCCCCACAATCAGAAAAACACAGGCAAGTGATAGTGCCGGCAAAGCACTTGGAAACTATCGGCTGATAATTCGATCGTTTCCAAATGTGTTTCAGAAATGCTTGTGAACTTCACGAGTGATATGTTGTGGGGCCACATCTTGCATGAAACCTGTTGAGTTCAATGTGTCTCTCTCCTGTAGGGCAGGTATGAAATACTGGGGAAGCATATGGCAGAAACGCTGGCCAGTCACAATACACTTCTTTGGTGGTTGAGAGCCCACCAGTTCTAAAAAGAATGGACCAAAGATGAACGTAGCCGTTAAGCCAAACCGTACGATGTCACGTTCCCCACACATATAAACTTCATGCACAGAGACTGGAGGTGAAAAGCCCCTTACTCGGCAGTTCTGAGTATTCACCTCATCTGTCGGAGATAAATGAGCTTTGTCTATCCATAGGATGGTCCACAGCCAGGTCTTCCGTTCTAGCGAGAAAGTGCAGAGCGAAGTCGGCACGTTGCTGTCCGTACTGTAGTGCAAGCTGCTGTACAATATGGGTCTTGTACGGATATCATGTGAGAATGGTTTGAAGCACTTTCCGTACAGAAGACCACAGGATGTCCAACTGTCATGCTACAGCACGCGCACTGCCTGAGGATCGGGAATTGTGCGCAGAGATTTTATCAACCGCCTGTGGGGAACCGATCGTCAGCCTCTTCCCGGAGCGACGCCCAGTTCTCCAGTTGATTCGATCATCTTCATCACGCTCTGCAGTTGATTCGAACTTCTTCATTACGCTCTGCAGTTGATTCGAACTTCTTCATCACGCTCTGCAGCAGTTGATCCGAACTTCTTCATCACGCTCTGAACAACAGGTGGAGAAAGAGCCTCTGTAATCCTTTCAGCCGGTGATATTCTCCAAGTGCAGCTGCAGCATTACTCTTCTTTTGATAATAGAGCTTCACCAATAACGCCCTGCTCCGTTTGACCAAGCTCATGCTGATACGTCAACAAGTGCACTGCTACTGGTCAGGTGTGTGAGACTATGAATAACGATGACAGATCACATCATCTGATGGACTTAGTTGGAACTGAATGGTTGTACGGTGACCCGTGGAAATCATGCATCTTACTCTAAGAACATTATTGCTACCAAGTTTGGTACTCGCACGGTACTTAGTTTCCGCGTTATAAAGTGTTAAGTAGGGAGATTTTAATAATAGCCACCCTGAAAACAAATTTTCAACCCAGTAATATGACATTTTGTACTAGGTTCCTCGTTTTCGTATAATAATATATAAATGTGTAGCGTTTTTGTGCACTGTATGACAACCACTTCTGTACAATAAGTGTTATTAAATTGATGGATTAAAGTAAATAATAAGTTGTTAACTATAGTATGTAATAAATTTAACCTATTTTAAGACATACAGTTATATTTTACATAGCGTTAGCATTTAGTAAACGTAAATGGGCATTAGTGTTCTAGATTTAAATCAGAATGAGCGTGCAGGCTAGTATATGCACCGAATATCCTCTCGTTCCTGGAATTCCTCCTCTTGTGCAGTTCGAATGCGTCTACCATAAAAATGTCGTTCCTCGTTTCACCTCTGAATAGATGCACGTGGGGAAACTGTACAGAGTTCGAATAACGGTGACCGTTGAGTGTACCACTTTCAAAAAAATAGAGGTCAGTACGCACATGAAACATAATTGGTCGCCACGCCGTAGCACATAGACCACAACGATCATGTCCGACAATGTTCCTGGGCGCACCACGTGTTCCCACCACTCGCCATATGAGCGCCCGACTAGAATCTCTACTCCGGCAGAATCTGCTGTCATCAGAGAATAACAAACGACCCCACTCCTCGTTGCTGCATTCCTTGTGCTCTTGGATACATCGCAAACGGTGCCACCGGTGAGTGGTTGTCAATGGTGCACGACGTACTGATCGTCGGGAGAAGAGACCATCTCTCCGTCGCTGTGCTACTGTGATCTGTCAGACTGCGTGCCTGGCAGTCGTGTTAAATTGGTTGAAACTGCTCGCACGAAGCTGTAGCTGGTAGCTGGTCGTATTTCCCGCACGCTATTCGAGAGCAGACTGGAGCAATGCAGAAATAATTTTATGGTTGTTCGATGAAACCTCTAATAGGCACTTAATTGTGAATTGCAGAGTAATAATATAGACGAAGGTGTGACTGCATCATACTTCTGTAATAACCGTGAAACATTAATTTAATTATTCATTTACCCATAGCAATTCTTCACAATTTTTTTACATGAAGTTATCTTGTATCGTTCCACAATTTTAATGTGATACTTTCTTTCTATACCTCTATGTGGTTCGTGGCAAATTTAAAACTCACCGTAAGTTTTGACTATAAATTAAACGATTTTCGGATAGTGAACTGATAGAGGTTCATTAATTTCTACGTATTTTGTTTCCGGAGTTTAGCATCAGCAATTAACTAACTGGTTCTGTCTGTAAATATATTCTCAGCTAGTAATTATAACGACGTATTAACGTTTCTTAGGTTTTCTGTGCTAATAAGATTTCTTTGGTAACTATATTGAATGAATTATACATTCAGCAATTAATAACTAAGAAAGGGGTCTTTTCGGTGAAATAAGTTCATACTGTTTCCAAAGGAGGGGGTCGAGTATATCTTTGAAGTGATGTTTATGTTTGCCTCTCTTCCTTCTTATTTTAGTTCCCTCGATATCTTCCCTCCACGTTTCACTATTGTGTTAGGATGTACATATCTTAGAAAATGTATTGGTGCGAATAACTATCTGTACCGTACCAATAATGACGGATATCTTATTTTTCTTAACAATAATCTCTCTCTTATGTCATTAAGAGATTACCAAGTGAAAAGTGGGTGTAAGCTGTTTTATAAACCTTAATAACCGGCTTGGGCGAAATTTGTATATCCGCTGGTGTGGCCATTTCAACGAGATAACTACATATTTTCATATCTATTTAGAAAATTGCCTTCATTTAATTGAACGTATGCTGACAGCCGATTGCAGAGTACATTACGACAGTTGAAACAATCCAGATTCATACAGGTGCGAAAAGACGAAACCCATCCAGTTATTCCGAGATTGTTACTTTGTGTCCTAGCATCTTTAAATCCGTAGACATTTCGTCAGTTTAACTCGCCTAGTCCTTATGAAGGAGAGTTAAATACTGACTCACAGAATAACCAATAGCATCACATTTTCATAAACCGTAAATGCTGTAAGAGTCTAATAATACTTTACAAAAACAAAGAAAAAATTTTGATGATATATCACTTTTAAATTTTTATTAAGTGTTAAGCAAATGGTTTGTCAATATACAAAACAATGAATTTAGTAACATCAATTTACATGACTCTCCCGAAAACGGTACAAAACCGACAACGTTTTGACTTCTTTTCAGTAACACCGAATGGTCCACTGCACCAGTTTCCTTACTTTAACTGTTTGCTGGATATGCGAAAGTTCAACTCTTACGTAATTGTTCGCATTTAATGTCTTCCGTTACCAGTTACCAATAACCTCACAAAAGACAAACAACGAACAGGTGAGAATCAGTTGAGAAAATCACCCTTTTTCCGTTAATATCATTTTTTTCTATTTGCACCAAAGTCGAAGCTGAGCAGCGAAAAACTTCGTCTGTTCTTCAACAGCGTTTAGTGCTAAGAGTTAGTCGTTTTCGCCCTCTACCGGCTGCTGCTGTTTCAGTCTTCCGGTCTCCCATTTCTTCCTGTCTGTAATCTTCCCATTTTAACGCTTGTCTCTCCTCTTTCTTCTATGCGGATTCCACGTTGAAGTCTTCCTCGTCGCAAATTTTGATTAATCTTCGAACGTACCGGTACCAGTGAATGTCTGTATTCTTCAAAGATTTTGCAGTGGAGCACGTTATCTCTATTGGTCTCCACACTTTATTTCGAAATTTATCTTGTCACGTTACCTGCAGACTTCTCATATAGTCCTATTCCAGTGTTCTAGTTTTCTCCCTAAATCTCCCCTTTTGAGGCCACATCTCTCCTCCTTACAGAACTATGTTCTCCACCACACTTCAACGATTTCTATATTAGGGTCCTGCCGAACAATATTATTCCATAATATATCATGGCACGATTTAGAAGCCCTCATCCCCGTTGTTATTGTGAACTGTATCATTTTCACACGACCAGAAATTTGCAGTTTCTGCAGGATTTCAGTTCTCCTTCCCCACGTCAAAGCTTTATCTCCTACTTAGGCGGTAGCCCTGGCGACCGTGTGGCAGAACGATCACCTTCTCGCCCAGTCTCTCCGCCCAGCAACGGCGGCAGCCGCGTCTGCGCCGAGCTGGAGGCGGCACCTCCCCATCACTGGAAGCGACATTGTCTGGGGCGGAGTTCACCACGGTGACCGTCGAGACAGCAGTCGCGTCACTCACCTGCACAGAAAACGAATACTTACATTGAAATGCGTAAAAGTAGACGGTTCGCGAATATGTAATTTGATGTGTGCTCAGCTTAAATGTGCTTTGGAAAGAGTTAATATTAGTTGAACATTGACGTTGCAATAGTGCGCTGCCGAATCTCTACATCAGTTTAGCAATTAGAGCTCCGCTAAGAAAGAAAGTCTGTATTTAGAAAATAAAATACGCAAATCTTATGTTATTAGTATCAGTTGCTTAGGCACTATTAATGTCTCCATATGTTGACAACTGGCTCGTAGTGTCGTGTGGGGAGGGTGGGTCCACTGGTGGCCGAACCGCACAACAACCCTAAGTTCGGTGTGGATCGGTGATGGGGTGGGTGAACTGTTTTGGCCTGTCGTGGGTTTGTGAACCACTGAAGGCTACGGCGGGACGAAGCCCCTCCGTTGTTTGTAGGTCCCTGGTTTAATATACTACACTCACAAGCGTAAATAAGTGTGAGAGCTATCGCACAACCTGCTCAAAATCTCGAGCATCCAAACTGCTAATGAGATTAATACACCGAAATGTGGAGAGGCATATCTGGCATTGTGATTGACAGCGGAAGGAGGGCTGAAGAAAAATCAAGACATGGTCGGAGGCTAACTATACATTCAAAAATTTTCCAACTGTGTGGAACGGTGTAAGACATTCTAAATTCTGAGAGAGGTAGGAACAAATTCTAAATGAAAATTTAAAAACGTAGCTTAAAGGTCTCGGGTTGGAGTGTAAGAAAGGACGCAATCTTTCAACCCTACTTTTCAGTGATTACAGCACAGAAACAATGATGGAAATTAAAGAAAGTTTCAAAAACTGGTCTAAAATTCAAGGTTAAAGGATACGAATAATGATATTCGCTGACGACAATGCTATCATCAGTGAAAGTGAAGAAGAAGAACAGATTTGTTGCATGAAATGAACAGTCTAACGGGAACTGAACGTGGAGTTAGAGTAAACCAAAAAATGAGAAAAAGAATGACAAGTGGAAAAATGAAAATACCAAGAAACTTTACGTCGAAATTCAGGATTACGACGCAGAAGAATTTAGGGAGTCCTGCTACTTTGAAAGGGAAATAACCCATGATGGAAGACTCCAGGAGGACATAGAAACCGAAGTAGCACAGTCACAGAGAGCAAATGTGGCCAAGAGAAGCCTACTGGTAACAAACAAAAGGAATGTGCGTTTGGAGGACAGCATTGTCCTGGTAGTGAATCATACACCGTGCGAAAACCAGTAAGGAAAAGACTCGAAGGGTCTTAGATGTGGTGGTAAAGAAGAATGACACGAATTAGGTGGACTGAGAAAATAAGAAATAAGGTTGTATACACAATAGGCTACGAAAAGCTCATCAAAAACAGTGAAAAAAAAGGGACACGATGACAGGACATGGGCTACGATATCAGGGAATAACCTCAGTGATACTAGAGGGAGCTGTAGAGGGAAAAAACTGATTTGAAAGACAGAAGGTGGGGCACATTCAGCATAAAATAGAGGCCGTAGGGTGCACATTTTGCTTCTTCATGAAGAGTTTATAGAAAGTTGAGGAATTTGTGGGGCGCCGCAGCAAAGCAGTCAGTACACTGTTAAGTCAACGCAGTAGAACAGGCTGGGGACGTGTTGCAACGTACAGCGACCGTTTGGAGGTAAGGTCTTCAAACACTGTATACTTCTGGAGGGCCACTGTTGAAGACTGCCACCGGTTTGTGCAGGAATATTGCGACCATCTTCCGGACAGTTTACCTAGGATGTTCCTAGCAATATGGAAAAAAATTGGGTTCAGCTACGTAATGGAGATTTTTACATAGCAGGACTTTTTGCTTTCTGTGGTGTACATTCTCAAACATAAAACATTTGCTTTGGTTCTCTTCTAGATTTTATCTCACATTAAACCGATATGTTTCACATTTAGAAACTGTATTCCTTTACTCCGTGTTCCCCTTCAGTACAAGACTATACACACTCAGTAATAAAGAACTGGTGCCAAATTACTCTCTTATATTAGTAACCGGTCCTAAAAGAAATTTACACAATTATCTCATGACTTCGCTACATTAAAATGTTGCGTTAGCAAGATGGAACCGACAGTGAATTGGACTGTATTACCGTGGATCCTCTTTAAAGTTATCATGTTTACGAGGGATACCAACGCGCTTTTTTAATAACTTGGTCGTGACCCAGGGGAGAGTCACTCACAGTGGATACGAGATGGAAGAACAGCTTACTCCCCGACGTGCACAAATTCAGAATTGTAATTTGACTGCCCTAACTTTCGGTGTAACTTCAATATTCTAGCCCTCCCTGATAATCATTATGTCGTCTTACCTTCCCCATGGTGCGCTCATCCTGCTGTGTGTCCTGTAGCCAAGGACTGGAGTCTCCTCTACCAGCTGACATCGGCATCTTCTGCGGCTCTTCAGACTTCGGAAGACCGCCCTCCTCTTGACCGGGGCCCAAACGGAACCGCATCCACACCACGTTGAAATCCTGTAAAAGTTTTATTTTCGTAGTCTTCTTTTCATTTTTTGTTTTTCCTTTGTTTATTTAACCGGTATTTAACCATAATCTAAGACACTCATGTTTTTCGACACAAGATACTGTGATTTTATTACTGTGTAACTAGTGACATGTAATTTTCTCAGTGGGTACCATTAAAGTCCGACTTCCTGTGTAAAACATATATCATGTTAATATGGCATGCTGACGGCCTTATATGGCAAAGTGGACGAGAGCATACGCTCGTTGTCTCCGTGAAGTAACTAACGGCAAACCTAGTCAACACGAAGTTTTAAGAACCGGGTATGGTGACCCGCTAGTATTAACTGTGGACTCAGTACTGATGTTACTCTCCGTTTAGGTTCAATCATGTACATTTATAAGTAGTTGCTTAGCAAGGAAACCGTAACACGAATCATCCGTTTCACGATTTTCAGTTTAGTCAGGATAGGGTGGTCAATGGCAGCATCACGGCGGAGGTCACACGACAGGATGTGCTGCTGTGCAGAAGACACTAATCAGCAAGTGAAAGTGCAGTCATTTGTCCATGAGACTACAAGAATCCTCATTCTCAAGGAAATGGGTCGATTTTCTATAGATATCTGTCTTAAGGATTACAACACGTGCTTGATACGTATTGTGTCCACAAAGCAAAGTAACAACATAAATAAAAGGTAAATTTGTTCGCTATTTAACGTGCCTTACTCCCCGCTCGTCAAGATTTGTTCATTTATCCGGCAACAGATTCTGAACACGTTTCACGGTGTGTGGATGTAATTACTGTTCTGTTGCATCAGAATTGAGAGGAAACCAACACAGCCAACAAATAATCGGCTTGAAGTTAAAGATGTGTTGTTAAATGGCAATTTGTTGCGTAAGCAGCTAGTTTTCATTCACGCATTCATTGCATAGTCTGTCTGGAGCTAAGATGAAATCTAACAGGAGTGGGAGAATGTTTGCAGGAATAAAAAAAATCGAGAGGCTGGGACAGTAATATCAACGCCAGAGGTGATAAATGACTGCATAAAAGAGAATAAAATGTACGGATTGGTCATATAGCAGACGGATAATCTTCAAGGTCCACCTCCATCACGTCCGACACGCCTCCTTGCTGACACAGTGGCAACACAGTAAACACGCTGACTACTCCTACAGACGATCGATACCATCCAATCGCCGCGTCATCCTCTGCTATTCGCGTCATTGAATGCAGTATGGAGGGGCGATGGATCATCACACACTTCTCCACGTCATTGTCAGTTTTCACTCACTGGAGCCGCCACTTCTCAGTCTCAATAGTTCCTAGATTGGTCTCAGGAGACTGAGTAACTCGTTCCCATCCTCCCACCAAGAAAACTGGAATTACTGGAAACTGACCCTTGGTTTTCCGTGTGGTACTCAGATTACTGACCCATTAGCCGCGGTGGCAGTAGCCCAGTGAAACTAAGTTCTAGCCCACTACAGAAGATAACCTTAGAGCTATCAATAAGTGATGGCTCGCTTTTAGCTACCTGTATCTGTGGCTGCTTTAGAAAATACAAAATTTGCTTTCGCTGTTCTGTAATGTGATGTGTTAATTAATGACCAGTATGATTATGTAGAATCTGGGTTCCCCTAACATTCAGTGTTATATTCTTCACACTCCTCGACGCTGCTAACCTGTGGGTCCAATGGCACAGGGTCTGCGTCGTCGTCGCAGACCGCTACGACACGAAGATCTTCGGTGTCTGTCTCCCGCCCACAAGGGAGACAGAAAAAGGCGAGAGCTCTGCGGAACATCTGCGAAGATAAAAGAAGTGTAAACGTATATGAAATGTTTTCCTCGATTCAAAAATTAGTCGAGAAGAATGGCTGCGGCACAGATGTGGATTTGAGGGAATTACAAAATTTGGGATGGTTGCTGCGACTGCTTTTACGAGAAATTCCACGCCTCATCTACATTATACAGAAAGATCTGAAAATTAAAGAATTTTTGGCAACGTACGATTTTCGCCGACATTAAATTGTTTCTTACAATAACCACGCTTTGTGCTCAGAGCATATCTACAGCGCTTACTACCAGAGTTACACGTATTTACTGTATATGACATCAGTTCTTTAAGAAGAGTGAGTTTTTCTAGCCCTATACTGGAAAATAAATGGGAAAACAAACTATTTCACGCAAAGAGAGTTTGGTTCCATCGTTAGTTTAAAATTTTTTATGAACGATATATTGAGGTGAAACACAACGGAGTCAAGAAAGCATCCCATATCATATTCTTCAGAAAGTAGGTATTCTTCAATTTAAATGATAGCTCAGGGGCCATGGACACTGTAATGTGTCGATTATAGTCATTGTTGTACTTTACTAGAAAGATAAAAAGGTCAGTCGTCAGATGCACAGGAAAGTCATATTTGGTTCTCTTTAAAGGTTTAAAGGCTCATATCAATGGTGCTTCAACGTCAAAATAAGAATAACTCCATAGTGTCCTTTGAAACAGAGTAAACAACACAGAGTTTCATCTAAAAAAAATGTCATACTTGTTATGAGTGGCAAACAAATAACTGTCAAATTTCGCACCGTACATACTATGCGCGAGAAAAGCCAACCACCAACCTAACGTAAATTACTCTTTAAGCCAATCCTGTGATTTGCTCGATTGGAGATGATGACTGGTAAATGGACAGTTTAGAGAGCAGCCAAGGTCAAAAATGCGGGAAATTCTATATTTAATCAATGCGAAATATACGTTGCAGAAAGCACAGTTCGTATCAGTAAGCAGCGCTGTCTATCTTATGATCGGCAACTGCCAACTATCCTCGCATGTTCGACGGCCGAGCGAGAATGTGGCGAGCGTTAAAGAGCAAAGAATCGCTAATGCCGAAGATTTTACGTCATAATATATTAAAAACATAAAATTCAGTGCTGTGTTGCATTAGGTCGTGTTCGAATCCATACACAGCCAAACTGCAAATATGGGTTTCTTCTTGAATGTAGTACTTAAACTGAAATATAATTAGGATATTCAATTCCACGTTGATGCATTTATGGCTAGGAAATAAAGAAATGTTGATATTTATGTCTGCTGCAAGTGATTATTAGCTTCGACTTGGTTTGTTTCTTCTGATGAATGATTACGAGCTTAGCTAGATATGTTACTCTTTGACTTTGGTGAATTCTTGGAAACACTCATGTTACTAGACGTCCTGCAAATACACCTCGTGCGATATCGATAACGGCAAGAACAGTTATCATCTTTGACACAGGGCAGAATATAAACGTTAATGTCCTCGTTTCACTTCCAGCATTTTTGGTTGTTTTCTTCCGTTGCTGCCTAACCACGCACTCGGAAATCCCCCAATTTAGCTTCATCTATCGTTCTATAATCAGGCAGAAATGTAAATATAGTCGACTATTGCAGAACAGACTTGTATTAAAAGTCACAAAATGTGCTAACATTACTAAGATGAAAAAAAATTTATACATATATTTACATGTAGTTGGACGCATACCTACATCCTTCGACTCCACATACACCACATTAACTATTACGCTCCTATCTTGGATAGGAGTATTAATCTCCTATCTTGGATATCTTACTATACCTTGAAGGCTTATATCGTTGATGCACTATTAACGGACATTTAATAATAATGGTGACGTGTTTCTGATAAATTATGAATCGACCGTTTCCTGTAATACTGCAAGTTATAATAAAAGCTTATCTCATTTGTAAATTATTATTGATAACAACATACTCCTGAGAGAGAACTCTTGCGTGAAGGAGACAGCCTTCGATAAATCATTCAATGTCGTTTAATTGCAACAACATTCATAATAAATCGTACCAAGAACGTCGCGTTTTCATAATTCTCTAACACACGTACGTGAAGCCCTGTGGGATGCCCGTACAGAACGCTAACGAAAGTCAACAGCAGTTACTAGTGTTTTCGATATTGCACGTTTGCAGAAAGTGTTCCGAAATGAGTGTTAGCCGAGAATTTTCCGCGTCCTGTCATAGTTATCAAATTTCTCTCCCCCCCTCCCCTTCTTCTGCTGAGGCACATTTCAGTAACTCTTAATAACAATTAAAAATATCGTAGTAGCCCCGGGAATTTATACTAAGTCGCCGCTTTGTGTGACTTATCCGTATGCTGATGACTGCATCTCGAAGAATACAGGTTTGCACTAGCCACTCGGTTAAACGAACCTAAGAGCCTGTGGAATAGGAGAACCGCCACAACAGGTGACAACGTTGGTTTTTGTTCGTTACGGAAATGGAAAGATTCATTTCAGTTAGGCTCACCTGTAAGCAACAATTATGACATGTAAAAGCAGTACGGTCAGTCTGTCCGCAAATGACCCCAAAGGAATTCCGAGACACCTGTTGCAAACGCACCAGCCTAGTCTCATTAATGAATCAGGACCACGTTGTGGTGGATTTCTTGTGTTGTGATTGATAAGGAATAGCGAGTAGTGTGGGAAAGTGTTTGGGACACTATTAAGGGCTGAGTTCAAAATAGATACGACCGATTTACTGCCACTTCGTTGAGTAAAAACATCAGGTTACTGTTGAAATGTTTTACTGCGCATTATAAGGGGATGTATATCGCCAACGGTTGAAGATGTTTAGAATCGCCCTTTCTGAACGAATGATAATGTAAGGTTATGATACAAAGAAGCGGTGGCATTTAGGACTATATTTTCTTTTTGTTGTTTTGTTCATACCGTGTAGTGAGAAAGGATGTTTACCTTCGATCATAGCACTGGGAATTTAAAACCTGCAAAAATCTGTAGTAATTTGCGTTTACTACATACAATGACTGCAACGCTGGCCAAAAGGTAATTATATCTGCCTTGTGAGTGTGCAGTATTGCTTGGTAGTGATCGGTATTATTTAGTTTGTTATGAAAATAGTAGAATGGTTTACTTTGCCGGATAAGTAAAAAAATTAAGAGATACTTTATCTTTGGAAGGTGGAGATACTGATTTCGTTTGTTAATTAACGAAAGGTATTCAATTTTATTAAACGACTTTACTGTGTTTTTATTTGAAAAGAGACTTTGTGAGAGTGTTTAGAGATAACTCTGAATTATTACAACGTCTATGAACGCTGATATGTTAATATTCTGACAGTTAGGAACTTGAAATCGAAAGCAACGATCGAAAGACAGCGTCTGACTGTTTCAAGCAACTGTAGAAACTAATACTTTGACGAAAAACATTCCGACTGATAAAGGGAGAGCACTTTATGTCAAAAGCTAGTCCATTACGACATATCTCGACTGTTTCAGAAGTTTTATCTTACGACAAGGAACCCTAATATATTTGTACGTAGGGAATTCATTTAAGAGCACATTACTAAGGAAGTTATTATACATTCAGTATACTATGCGCTTACGATCGCTGACCAAGATGAAGAGATCTTGTTGACAGTTGACATGGTCAGGAAGTTAAACAATTGAGAGACTAGTCTGTATCATTTACGGAATTCTTTTGCAAGTCGGGACTTTGTGTTTAAATTTTTCGGAAATCTGAACGGTTATCGCGCTTATGCCAGTTATTAAAGGGACTACAATACAGATCAATACAAAAGGTTGTGTGAGATGAGGGCAGTCTACATATAATTGTGCTGTGGTAGACTGGAGTGTTAATACATGCTATAGGGAGCTACAGGTAGTTAGTGCAAACACTGTGTCTGAAGTGACTATGCAAAAGCTATTTAATTGAAGCTCTGGACTCGAGTCCGGAGAGTTTTCGTTCTTCTTTCATAGTGTGTTTTGGTTTCCCATACCACCACTGGAATATTTTCTGAAGTCAGATGATGTTTCCTGCGACGAGATAAAGTAACTAGAAATCACTGTCCTACATAAATTCTGGTGAGCTGTGCAGTACATGCACTGGAGCAAAAGCGCAACAATTGGTCTTACTTCAAAGGAGTAGCGTTTAGTGCAGTAGCTCACGCGATTAGCAGTAGAAAGCTCTTGTTTAGAGGCCGACACAGTAGATCGTCTGCTTTTGAATTCTGTTCACCCCCTAAATTAGTGAGCTCATTCAAGTATGAATGAGGGCATAACATACTCGTATTTAGACTATGGACAGAGGGTCAGTAAATATGCATGTGAGAGCCTTATCATGAGCAAATGATCACATTTAGAAAAATAACATATAATGGACTGCTAACAACACTGACTTACAGTTCTTGTTTCTGTTACGTCAGAGCACAGAGTACAGTGGTACCACAACCAAGACGTCTGGTAGCTCTAAGACGCACTATGGACTGATTTACTTTTTTGTCAAGGTAAGACGTTAAAGGTTACGCTGAACATTAACACGAAATAAAAGTTGAAGAAATGTTCAGTGTGTTCTCGTTTCAACTACCTGCGCTGAAAATATTACGAAAGAAAGATAGGATCGTAGACTGGATGTCTCACTGACGGTGAAATCATTTATTGTTTAGTGAGATCTCAGACTGCGTAAGCAAGGCGTCCTACTGCTGTTCAGCTCCCAGAAAAAAGTTGGTTATAAAAATTTTCGAAATACGCCCTAAGACAAGGAAACGAAGCTCCATGAAGGAGTTATCCGAATGAGATGGAGATTGATTGACAGGTGTGATCTGCATGCAAAGACAAACAAATGACTATGAATTCAGAAAAAATTCATCATTTATTCAAGAGGGAGAGCATTAAGTCATTTGAGCGTTGGTCCACCACTAAGTCTTCAGCGAGCAGTTATTTGGCTTAGTATTGATTGAGAGAATTGTTGAATGACTGCCAGACTGATATCGTGCCAAACTCTGCCCAATTGGTGGCTCATATCGTTAAAATTCCGAGCTGGTTGTAGGGCTCCGCCCATGAAACTCCAAACGTTCTCGCTTCGGGAGAGATTGGGCGACCTTTACGACCAAATTGGCGTTTGGCAAGTATGAAGATAAGCAGTAGAAACTGTCGCCTTGAGCGAGAGGGTTTATCTTGATGAAATGGTAACCCACATTGGTTTGCCATGAAGGGCAACAAAAGGGGGCGTACCGCCGTGTTGTAAGGGAGCCTCGGGTGACAACCGAAGGGGTCCAGCTATGACAAGAAATGACACCGCAGACAACACGACTGGATTTCGTGGCGTATGGCGGGTTAGTGTTTGTTATACCATCGCTGTCCAGTCCGTCTCCAGACACGTCATAGATGGTCCTCAGCTCTTAGCGGGATTCATCACCGAAGACATCTCTACTCCAGTCAATCAGATTCCAGATTTCATGATCTTATGTGTCAGTTACCCGTTATGTATTATTCCCATTAAGCTGAGTTTCTGGTACGTGAACAATGAAACATGATCTTTTTGCTTTAGAAATTTCTTCCAGTGTTACTTTTCTTTTAGTATTCGACTCACGTCCATTGCAAAGCTACCTGTCCGTACAGTTACATTTCCTGATTGGTCATCTACAAATGATTTACAACCAACAGTGAAACTCGTTAATACTTTCAGAAGAAACCCATTATTTATTTAAAACGTTACTTCCACTGACGTAGTTCGATTGTTACGTGAGACCTAAAGCGAGAAATTTTATTTCTACAGTGGTCTGAAATGATTGTAGGGGATGCTATTATTACTAACATTTCGTAAAGGATCGTGTACCATTGTAGCATATACTGAGAACTGCATGTCTTTAGTGGTGATAGGCCGAGACGATTGGTTGAAGCAATAAAAAAATAAATATTTTGTTCCATGTAAATAGATTTAAGTGTCAGGACGTAATTTCTGAAAGTATTTGTATGGAGTGTAGCCATGTATGGAAGTGAAACATGGACGGTAAATAGTTTGGACAAGAAGAGAATAGAAGCTTTCGAAATGTGGTTCTACAGAAGAATGCTGAAGATTAGATGGGTAGATCATATAACTAATGAGGAGGTACTGAATAGGATTGGGGAGAAGAGGAGTTTGTGGCACAACTTGACCAGAAGAAGGAATCGGTTGGTAGGACATGTTCTGAGGCATCAAGGGATCACCAATTTAGTATTGGAGGGCAGCGTGGAGGGCAAAAATCGTAGGGGGAGACCAAGAGATGAATACACTAAGCAGATTCAGAAGGATGTAGGTTGCAGTAGGAACTGGGAGATGAAGAAGCTTGCACAGGATAGAGTAGCATGGAGAGCTGCATCAAACCAGTCTCAGGACTGAAGACCACAACAACAACAACAAATTAAAACTGGCAGGAGAACTTTTTACACACGTTATACAGAGTGTGAAGGATTCAAATCAGCAGAGTTTCTGATCTGAGAATTTCATCTTCACTTAGCTTTGGATGATATATTAACTCAGTTGGAGTGCAACATGCGTGCGTTGCGACTGCTAACGTTTCTCCACTGTAAACAACTATAGCTCGTCATAGACTAATTCATTAATGGTGTACTTCTGCGTCTACTTCTGCGCTGTTGTTTCTGTTTTATGTGTGAGATGGGCATAGCTCAGGAGAATTCACAGGAGTAAACCATTAAAGAATATGGTCCGTTCGGTGCAACTTCTGTTAAGTAATACGTGATTCACGGATCAAAAAATGAAATTTTTCTCTTGGATTCACAGGAATTTACGAGCACCCATATCTGGTACTGATATTCAAGTCATATGCATTGATGTATGTGCATCAAAGGCAATCGAGAGAAGATGAGAAGAATCGTAGTCAGGCAGCTCAGTAAATGAGTATCCTTCTTTTCTCATAAAAATAAACTTAATTATCTTCATGTCGTGGCAGCCCATTGAGGGGGCGAGACGTCCAATTTTTTCCGCTCTCGTAAAGATAATTTACTTAGAATCTAACAACAACTAGTTTAGTACAAATTAATCATTAAATTAGTGCAGTTTTATGTTTTCTCATAAAGGCATCAATTTCCTTTACATATTAGTCCACAAAACGCGACAAGATCGTAAGAACTGCTAACAATCATGGTTTTATCTACGTTCCGGCTGAAGTATGTACGGAATGCCGTTGAATTGTTCTGATATTCTTTCCAACAGTTTAATTTGAGCATGTCCATTCGTTATTAATTTCATAGTTCAGAAAAGTTTTTTGATTTAGAAACTTTCGCACTGTTCGTTTGTTTACATACAGTTTGCCTACAGTAAAATTACATCCTGCTGTGACTGATTAACAGATACTGCATTTAAGTGAGTACAAAGTACTTCCTGCAAGAAGAAATAAATAATTCCTTCGTTATGTGATAGATCTGAAGCGCTGACATGCTGGTATTAAATAATAAAATTTCGTGTAGTGTAAAGAGTATTAAATGATTTCATTCTATATTTAAGCGTGCAATCTGTCTTGTAGCTTATGAAAGTTGTGGATATTGCAGAAGGATTGTCAGAGAGAGAGAGAGTGGTACGTGAAGACTGTGGTGGGAATTTTACCGGGGTGACTGAATGACGGAAATTAATGGAAAACTCATGTAAGCTTTACCTTGAAACTGTAGGCTCTCAAAATAGAGAGAGGCAAATATTTGTGGTCCTCCGGCTCAAGCAGATCGAGCGATATTTGAACGAGATAGGTTAAAGGGCGAAAATGTCATGGGGACTGTGTAAAGCAATAAGCAATGGGCAAAATGGGAAGAGCTCTTCAGCTTCATCTACTGAATGTAGGTCAGTATCAAAATATAGTAGGAAGAAAAGAGCCTTACGGTTGGTAGTAGACATAGGATGGGTATAGGCCAGACGGTATATGACAGATTAAAAACAGGGTACCAGGTCACAACTATTGTGAAGCCAACCTTAGGCAGGTGACACGGAACATACTGCATTTCTGAAAAGGTTTTGGCAAAGAGGGTCAAGTTATTGTAATAGACAGATCAGAAAAGAGCGTGGCTAAGAACGGTAATTAAAGCATTTGGAGTGACTTGGATGAAACAGGAGTAGCAACTACTCATGCAAATGTAAGCAAAAGCTTTGTGCAGGTCATGCAGCGCCACATCCAGCCCCGAGTTAAAACCGCTGAGAATTGTGTGAGTAGAGATGTGGACAGTCCTATTGACGGAAATGAAATTTAATTTTACTGCTGTGCCTGTTGTTAGAAAAAGATAGATTGACTGAACTTCTTGACAACAGCAAACAGTTTGGTCGGGAGGGACGCCATCACACAAAGCAAGATCCCAGTGGTTACTGTTGTCAGAGGGGCAGCCCTATTTTGAGAGAAATCAAGCTAACAAAAGATCCCCACAAAATGGCTAAGGATGCACATAAAAGTAACATTAGCATATTTCATAAAAATATTAGAGGACTGAGTAACAAATTACAAGCTGCACGTATCAGTAAAATATAACCAAGTGTTAGGTAAGTTATATACAAAAAACTTACACTCTGGTGGCTTACTCATGCAGAGCTAATACAGGAAAAAAGTTGTTGTTAGATATATTAAAACAGAACATAAGTTCAAAAACAGAAAACTTGTTCACTTTCAACAGTAACTGCATATAAACCCATACTGGGAAATTTCGAACTTTTTGTGAGGCGTCTGGATACCTTATTGTGCTGTATGTTAGACAGCAGCAAGCAGTTAATAGCCTTTGGTGGCATGAGTGTAGGTTTTCTAAAGGGTTATGTTAGAAGAAATGACCTGGAAACTTTATTTGCATCTTACAATTTGGTTCCAATAATTAAGTATCCACCATGGTTGGAGAAAAACAATAGGAGACTAACTGATTATGTGTTGTTTATGGTGAAACTCAAAGGAAGAAAACAGCTGGTCACCCAGTAAGACATGATCTCTCTCTTAGATGATGCTCAATTAGTTAGACAAATAACATAGCACCTTAGAGTATCAGTTCAGTGGAAATCAGAATAATTAGTGACTCCAGGACAAATGTTCTTAAGAAGAGTTGAGATACCATGGGATGAAATTTATAAACAGCCAAATCGTAACATTAAATTTAATCTATTCCATGATTAAATCATGGGATTATTTGTTATTATCTTTCTGCATAAGCTAATCAGAAAATACACTAAACAGGCTTTTAAAAAATCATGGACAACCAGAGGCGTGGAAAAAGCTTCTGAACGGAAAAATTGAATGCATCTTCGGAGAATTACTGAAAAAATATTGTTAAAAATCAAGGAACATGCACATAATTAGAAAAATCAGAAATTTCAGCAGCAGACTGAAGGCTACATGGAACGTACGGATAAGAGTGACAGGACAACAAGCCACATAATGGGATAACATGACCATTGAACTGAATGGAAGCGCTATAAATTATGACTCATATGTGGAAAATGTATTCATGGATGTAGGAAGTGTAGGAACGAATAGTTCAAGAGAAAAATCTCAGCAGCAAGCTGAATAAATAACTCTCATCAAATTTTATCACCAACTTCTCCTCCTGAAATTAAGATAGTTATACATTTCCTCAAATGTAAAAGCTCATCACGTTTTGATGGCGATTTCAATAAAGTAATACAGATTCTCTTCAATATAATAAGCCGGGTCTTATCTGAAGCATGTAATTCCTCATATCTCAAGGTATTTTTTGAGACAGACTAAAATACACTCCTGGAAATTGAAATAAGAACACCGTGAATTCATTGTCCCAGGAAGGGGAAACTTTATTGACACATTCCTGGGGTCAGATACATCACATGATCGCACTGACAGAACCACAGGCACATAGACACAGGCAACAGAGCATGCACAATGTCGGCACTAGTACAGTGTATATCCACCTTTCGCAGCAATGCAGGCTGCTATTCTCCCATGGAGACGATCGTAGAGATGCTGGATGTAGTCCTGTGGAACGGCTTCCCATGCCATTTCCACCTGGCGCCTCAGTTGGACCAGCGTTCGTGCTGGACATGCAGACCGCGTGAGACGACGCTTCATCCAGTCCCAAACATGCTCAATGGGGGACAGATCCGGAGATCTTGCTGGCCAGGGTAGTTGACTTACACCTTCTAGAGCACGTTGGGTGGCACGGGATACATGCGGACGTGCATTGTCCTGTTGGAACAGCAAGTTCCCTTGCCGGTCTAGGAATGGTAGAACGATGGGTTCGATGACGGTTTGGATGTACCGTGCACTATTCAGTGTCCCCTCGACGATCACCAGTGGTGTACGGCCAGTGTAGGAGATCGCTCCCCACACCATGATGCCGGGTGTTGGCCCTGTGTGCCTCGGTCGTATGCAGTCCTGATTGTGGCGCTCACCTGCACGGCGCCAAACACGCATACGACCATCATTGGCACCAAGGCAGAAGCGACTCTCATCGCTGAAGACGACACGTCTCCATTCGTCCCTCCATTCACGCCTGTCGCGACACCACTGGAGGCGGGCTGCACGATGTTGGGGCGTGAGCGGAAGACGGCCTAACGGTGTGCGGGACCGTAGCCCAGCTTCATGGAGACGGTTGCGAATGGTCCTCGCCGATACCCCAGGAGCAACAGTGTCCCTAATTTGCTGGGAAGTGGCGGTGCGGTCCCCTACGGCACCGCGTAGGATCCTACGGTCTTGGCGTGCATCCGTGCGTCGCTGCGGTCCGGTCCCAGGTCGACGGGCACGTGCACCTTCCGCCGACCACTGGCGACAACATCGATGTACTGTGGAGACCTCACGCCCCACGTGTTGAGCAATTCGGCGGTACGTCCACCCGGCCTCCCGCATGCCCACTATACGCCCTCGCTCAAAGACCGTCAACTGCACATACGGTTCACGTCCACGTTGTCGCGGCATGCTACCAGTGTTAAAGACTGCGATGGAGCTCCGTATGCCACGGCAAACTGGCTGACACTGACGGCGGCGGTGCACAAATGCTGCGCAGCTAGCGCCATTCGACGGCCAACACCGCGGTGCCTGGTGTGTCCGCTGTGACGTGCGTGTGATCATTGCTTGTACAGCCCTCTCGCAGTGTCCGGAGCAAGTATGGTGGGTCTGACACACCGGTGTCAATGTGTTCTTTTTTCCATTTCCAGGAGTGCATGCCAAAGTTAAAGCCCTTTTTAAGAAAGGTGATGAGAGGGCTGTCAATAGCTACTGATCAGTTTCAGAGCTGAAATTATGTTCAAATATTTTTAAGGAGGAGATATATTCTATAACAGCAATAGAATAAAACCTTACCAACAATCATATCCTCATCCTATCATAGTAAGATTTTCAGAATAGATGTTCTACTGAGAATGCCATTTACATGCTCACTCACCAGATTTCACGAGCATTAAATAATACAATAGTGCTGGCTGGTGTTCTTGTGACCTATGTGACGCATCTGGACGTAGTCAATAGACCATAGACCATAGAACGTAGTGAATAATACTATTCTCCCACTAAGAATAAGTACTTTTGGACTGATAGAATAACCAGCGAATGAATAATATCATAGCTTACTAAAAGAATATAGAAAGTTGAACTTAGTAATTCAGCCAGTACGCTCTGAGAACATAATTCTGGCTGGGTACAAAGCGTATGTGGTGGACCCAAGTCGCAGTCTTAGGTCCACTATTGTTCGTCATATATGTAAGTGATCAGCCATCCAGTTTTCAACAAACAGAAGTAGTTCGTTTTGGAGATGATCAATTCAAGCATGCATACAGAAAAAGAAGAAATGTTAAAGAAAGTTATTAAATGGATCATTAAAACTTTTCAATCTGTACATCAAAGAAGCAATAACGGAAATAAAAGAAAGGTTCAGGTTCAAATGGCTCTGAGCACTATGGGACTCAACTGCTGAGGTCATTAGTCCCCTAGAACTTAGAACTAGTTAAACCTAACTAACCTAAAGACATCACAAACATCCGTGCCCGAGGCAGGATTCGAACCTGCGACCGTAGCGGTCTTGCGGTTCCAGGCTGCAGCGCCTTTAACCGCACGGCCACTTCGGCCGGCAAAGGTTCGGGAGTGGAATTAGAATTCAAGGTGAATGGCAGTAAGGTAACCAATGACGGACAGAGTAAGAATGACATCAGAAGTAGACTAGCCATCGCAAAAAGGGCATTCCTGGTCAAGAGAAGTCTAATAATATAAAAAATCGGTGTTGATTTGAAGAAGAAATTTCTGATGATGTACGTCTGGAGTACAGCATTGCACGGTAGTGAAACATGGACTGTGGGAAAACGGGAACAGAAGAGAATCGAAGCATCTGTTATGTGGCGGTACTAACGAGTGGTGAGAAACTGGTGTACGGATAAGATAAGGAATGAGGAGTTCTGTGCAGAATCGGTGAGAAAAGGAATATGTAGAAAACACTGACAAGGAGAAGGGTCCGGGTGATTGGGCATCTGTTAAGACGTGAGGGAATGACTTCCATGGTATTACAGGTAGCTGTAGAGGGAAAAAAAACTGTAGTGGAAGACACAGATTGGAATACATCCAGCAAACTATTGAGGACGTAGTTTGCAAGTGCTACTCTGATATGAAGGGGTCAGCACAGGAGAGGAATTCATGGCGCGCTGCATCAGGCCAGTCAGTAGACTGATGACCGAAAAAAAAACGCTTTACCTGCGATTCGTCCCACACTCAATTTTAAAAAGACACAACATACTCAGTTTTGCTCATCTAGGTGTACTATACAATTTATATGTATAACACATGGTTAGGAAATAGTAAGTAGGGTAGAAACTTAAAAATTCTGAGATGTACTTGTCTATAAGAAAATAAACTGGAAAAAGCACATCTTGTAACTTCTGAACCAACTTTGTTAGGTCACATTTGCACCTAGAGTCACTGCAGATCTTGGTGAAAGACAAATCAGTAAGTTCACATATTTAGCACATTTTCATTCCATAAAGTAATACGGAATAATGTTCTGGGAAAACTGATCTTTAATGAATAAAATCCTAGTTTCTCAAAAACGTGTTGAACGAATAACATGTGGTGTTCGCCCAATATCATGTTGTAGACATCTGTTAAGGAATTTTGACTACTTCTTCACAGTCGGGAAGTCTGTTGTCGGCAGTCCACTACAGTTTATAAGGAACAATGCAGTACAAAATTAAAGTTCCGGAAGAAAAATGAACCCCATTCATTATTCCACATTAAGGTTGCCTTAGCACAAAAAGTTGCGCAGAGGGCTGAAATAAAAATACTTAGTCACTTACCCAGTATATAAATCAAAGTAAAATTTGAACACAAACGAAGAAATCTGTTCCTTAATAACTACTTATATTCCGTAGGCCAATTTTTGCTACAGTGAGGTGTAAAACGTGGCTCATAGGCGCCACTGACCCCCATACGTACATCTTTTTTACGTGAAACAAACGTAAATTTTTCAGTTTGTGGCCATATGTAAAAATCAATTTGCAGCGAGAATGTAAAAAGAAATGTATGACATCATTATGATTAATCACGCAAATTGTTCCATGGAACACGAAACGCACGACAAAGATCACTAAGTAACGTGAAAACGGTACTCAGAGTATGATAGTGAAATGTGTGAAGAAGTCCTACAATCCACCCATGCTGTCTACTGTTTCGCAGCTCACAGGACAGCGGAGACAAATTCTACTGCACACAAAAAGGAAACATTTTTTTGAAGTCTGCGGGAAAATGGAAAACTCTGTCACGAGATAGTCGTCAACATAGAAAATGGTGGTTTTATCTTTGGCGATTTGACATTTCAGTATCGAATTCTGCGCAGGTTCTTATTCACGCATTCAGAAAGTGACGCAAGTCTACAAAAGAAGGCAACAGTTACTCGTACTGCAAGGAATATTAAAAACGTGAATGTCATACGATTATTTGAACACAGATACTTGCCTCTTTGGGACGACGCTGAGAAAATATCTTCTTGGGAAAACGAACAGGAACGAAGATAAAATCTGCTGTCTGTGACAAAATGTTGGATCGAGAGAGACTGAATCTGAAGTACAAAGTTTAGCCACCATCCTAGTTGGACAACACAGCTGGCAACATCGTCACCGGCTGAAGACACAGCCGTAGATTTAAGTTAATGCTTTGCACATGGTTTCAGCTTGACTGGTCATTCTGTTGCAGCACACACATGGCTGAGGATTTACAGATTCATTCTTGAGAGAAAATCTGAAGTCTACCGACAGTTGAATATCTGTCGCATAAGATATTAAAATTCCTGCTTTTTAGTATCACGCAGCACATGTGTTAATTTGCAGTTAAAAGGAAGCACAAGTTATGCAAATCATTAAAGTATCACTAAATTTAAAAATTTAAAAAAAATCATGTAGCATAGAATGAAACAAAGAACAATTCTACAAATTGAGTAATAATCAGCATAATGTTTTTTACGAAATAGTGCAGTTTCTAAAATTATTAAGAAATCACTTTTTTGACGATGGAATCACATTGTCAGTCGGTATCGTATTTGCAAAAACTGGTGTAGAACAGCTTCTAAACAATCAGGCAAATGATCTTTCGATCTCCTGTCACATATCAGAAGCTGACGTGAATGTGAGCAGTCGTGCACGTCAAAACGTTAGAATAGCTGCACGGCTATTTTCGCGTCGCACTGCCTAATCTGTGAGATTGTCCTCCATAAAGATCGTGAAGTAAGCTTCATAGAACTGATATACGACGATTTCCATATGTTGTACTCGGGTTTCGCACATGAACAGAACTCGCCTTCCAGAAGTGGTTGTGGTTTCAACCTCAGAAGTCAAGAGAATTCCCTGAAGAGTGTTTCGGAAATTTGCTCGAATATGAGAGTAGGGTAGAAAAATAGTCTCAAACCGTTCCAAAATGGATTTGATACATCAATAAGTTAATCTTTTACGCTTTTCACAGATGTGAAAAATGGCGAGTCTACCTACATCCTGACTTGCCAGACTGAATTAACATAGTTTCGAAGATTTTTTTTCTAGAATTCGTGATCTGGGTGCATTTTATAGTATTCCCACACCATTTTAAGCTAAAAAGTAGAATATGCCTACAAATGTTGTCTGACAATGCGACAAATAGGTTATACCTGTGTCCCTTGGAGCTTCCACCGCAGTGGACAAAGACCCAAATCCCGCAGAAGAAATAGTAAGCGAATTTGAGAATTTCTTTCCTAGTGAGTTACGAAACAAAGGAGCCGTAACTTGGTGGCACAATATTGCAGATGAAGAAGATTTGCTTGGAGATTGCTATCTTAGTGATTCATCGAGCTCCAGTGAAAATGTTACTCACGCTGCGCTCAAATACGTGTTAGAATGCATCACATTCATGTGCAAAAACATAGACAGTTAATTAGGAATTACAACACCAAAATGCTATGCCGATGCAAATTTAACAGCGAAACTAGAATAGATAACTGAACTTTTGAAAGGTGGCGGATAAATAGGGGTCTTCGATAGGTGTCATTGGCTTAGACGAGTGGCTTAAGAAACATAACAAAACAAGCGAGAAACGCTATAAACATTATGAGCGATGTGACGTCATGTCAATGTGGATTTCTTCAACGTAATGAATACAAACAGTAAGTAAGAAAAAAAATTACGAGTGTTGTAATGGAAGAAGTAGTTCTTAGAGCGAAAATGTCATTGAGTAAGACCTATCGTAAAATGAGGCTCTACCACTGTAACGGACGTCAGAATATAAAATATGAAGTGGAAAGGAATGGTCATGGTAAAAATGAAAACCACTCCGAAGTACACTTCAGCTGTATAACAAAAGATGATTTCGGTAAGAAGTTTACAAATACTGTACGTGAAGTGTTTGAAACTTAACCGAGAAATATTACTACCCGTATCTGTTGAAAAGTCACAAACTGCCAAAGTAAGAAATACACATTAATTTTCTCAAAATACAGCCAGTGCGACTGGAGAAACTATGCTGCCAAATGAAAAAGTCCCATAGTGCTCAGAGCCATTTGAACCATCTGAACTAGAATTACACTTACAGGATCAACAACTTTTCGAAAGTCTGCTACGGTTTACAATAGCTCCCATGATTCTATATGTGCCTCAGGAGTAACTGTAACTCATAATTATAATACTCGGAAACATCCAATCCACTCATATTTGGAATTAAGCTAAACAAGCATGACACGGAACAATCTGATAAAGTTAAGCCACTAGTATGATGTTAGCCAATCACAATACTCATTCGTACAGAACATCACCTGCAGTTTTCTACTAATAACTCGTACCTGAACCACGTAGTCCAGATATTCGGCGAAGTCGTAAATACTAGTGGGATACTGCGAAGGGCATCATATATCACGATATGCAATACAGATCAAACAGGTACCATACATTCTTGTTGGCATTCGTTTCAAGTTCAAATGGTTCAAATGGCTTTACGCACTATGGGACTTGACATCTCAGGTCTTCAGTCCCCTAGAGTTAGAACTACTTAAACCTAACTAACCTAAGGACATCAGTCACATCCATGCTTGAGGCAGGATTCGAACTTGTGACCATAGCAGCAGTGCGGTTCCGGACTGAAACTCCTAGAACCACTCGGCCACAGCGGCTGGCGCATTTGTATCCCTCGACACCTCAGCAGAATTTGTACATAACACCTAATTTATATCCCATGTTACACTACAAGTCTCTTGTAGTTTTCTTGGCTTTAACAAGATAACTGTTAAGCAAAAACTAACATAGACCTCGTACTAAGCTACATATCAATCTGTCACCGCAGAAAGCTCTTCCGCTGTCAGATTCTTTGGCTTCTCCAGTTCACAACAAAACTGCTGCAATCCAACCTAACCTAGATCTCGGGCCACGCTACGTATCAGTCTGTCACCATAGGAATGTTTCTCACTGCCACGGTCGTTGGCTTCGCCACCTCAGAACCGAATGTTTGTAGTGTAACCTAAAGCAGACCTAAGGTTGCGCTACATATCAGTGTGTCACAACAGTAGGATTCGTAAGTTTTGCAACTCACATCCAAATTATCACGTTCCATCCTAACCTAGATCTCCGGCTAAACCAATACATTACTTCGACATTAAGCTGTTTTCACGAGGTAACTAAGCACTCGGAAATTCGAAACCTCTTCAGTAATTCCAAGAAGTACATTTCACTTTTCACTCCACCTCCTCCTCGACATGTACTCAATTGCTATCTACAATTTCGCTAATACCGACGTCAAATAATTGCCTACAGCAGCACTCAATGAAAGAACCACCGTAGAGGAAGTAACTGTAACACAAAACTAGTACAGAAATGCAAATTACGGTCAATGTGTACGCACTAGTGCTTACTAACTGTGTATTAGTGTCCCCAGTAGGTTGACGTCGTAGAAGTCAAGGCCACCTATGAACTATTAAAATAACCATCATAATAATTTATAACCATACATGAAACAAACTTAACGAAACAGAAGCAACTGCGAAAAGTAAAATAAAAAAGAAGATTGCACCTCTATTCCAAAACACAAACTGCACTTTTTCTTTGGCACAAATTTCGCAACGTTACTAATATTTGAAAAACAGTATCAATTCTCACTCAGAGATTTAATAAATTACTTTCTCTATTAACCAACAAGATTGCGATAGATAGAATGCAAGGTTACACACAAATTCAATTCAGAATACACACCAAAACGTGACGTCGTAGCAGCTATTACGTCACAGATCAAAGCCGACGGCTAGTATCGAACATTCCTTCTATATCAACGTGGACTTCTGTCTCTGCTATCTGATTTGACTGCTACAGTATCTTATTTAGAAATTACTTTTTGCAACTTTTCATGGAGTAAATAATTAACGTTGCAAACGTGGGATGGAATCATTAACAGTACTTGTACGATCAAAATATCCCGAAATCGAAAGAAAAAATCAGTAATTTGCATGGAAGTAGAAGAACTTTCATCTTCGTTAGATTTTGGTGTCAAAGAGCAAAATAGAATGAAATGAAGCGCTCTTCTCCGAAAAGACATGTTCTCTGGACGGCCTCTTCGTCCGCAAATTTGAGTAAAGCTATCCAGGTCACAATCACAAGGTAAAATCCGTCATCTCTATATAAATATTCTCTAAACACGTCTGAACTATAGTGGCACATAGAACTGTAAAATATTCAACTTAGTCGTGTTCTTAAGCTGGACGTTTTTGTGACGAGCGTCTACAGCTACCACCGGATGTTGACAAATGTTATTTCTACCCTCTAACATATGCTTTCAAATATTTCAAATACTAATTCTTTCGAATCATCTTGAACCCCGTCAATGAAATTTTGAAAATCGAATGAAAAGAGACGCGAGAATTCCGTTAGCGAGAGCGAAAATACGCCAACGCTGGCTGTGAAGTGACGTAACACGTCGCTGGCCAATGAGAGCGTACTTGCAGGAGTGACCTACCGTTTTTATATGCGTACCTAAATCTGATACAATTTTACAACAGCACCATGACTGCCAAATAAACCCGACAACACAAACGTCCATCTGTACGTAGTGAAAAGTGAAAATGACTACTCACTTACTTGTTCCTCAACAGAATCACCTGTGATACTGGTTTTCTGTCTTCTTCCTAGAACTCGAGAAAGGTCAGACACGCTTAGAAACCAAGTATCACTGTAAGATGTTAGTTAAATAGCGCACGAAACTTAATACGGCACAAGTAGCAACTCAGAAAGAGTACACTCGTCACGAATCAGTATCGCAATGATGCCAGGCAACTGCTCGTGACGTATCACGCGATGATTCATTGTTGAGAGTGTTACCCTGGACCGATAATGAAACATTACAATCGCTTTGTCGGTACCACAGCTTTTTATTGAACATACGTTATACGTAACTGATTTATCACGATCGCGATTCTTCCAACTATTAACAACAGTAGATTAACAAATCGTTAACATGGGAATTTCTCACTTGAATCACTAAACAAGCTAGTATTGAATGTAAACTTTGTCCTAAATTCTGTCGCTTCCATATTCTATACTTCATTGTAACTGTTCACTTGACAAGTTTACTGAAATGGACCTAATGTTCAGGAGGAAAAAAATTACGTGTGTCACTACAACAATGCTAGAATAGCGGCTTGTTGCTATAATCCCATTTTCATAAACAACAGAAGATCGCTTTGTTTAGGAATGTACGGTTATATCATAGTGAAAAACATCAGACCTACCCGGATTGAGTTCCACCTGATTTCTATGCAGCCAATACAACCTAACTTCCCTGCAAATCTTCTAATCTCTATTTAGTGCAGTCGTTTGACTGTACAACATTGTCACTACAAGAAACTATCCGATAAAATTCCTCCGTACGGCAATGAGTCGCTATGCCGCGCTGCATTAGCCCGGAGTTGAACATCTAGATGTCATTGTTCTAGAGTACATACGAAGTGACGGTAACTATCGAAATATTTTTCATGAGTAGTTAGGAGAAGCGTATTTCAATATAAAATTATGTGATTTAAGGTTTGTATATGACTGGTAGTGGAAACTTTCGCCAATTGTTATAGCTGACAAAGCACGGAGAGACGTTAAAAATCGTAATATTTCCATCTGTCATTTTGTACGCGCGTACTACAGCTCTAAATGATGTGATGGAATATTTTTGCTGGTACATGCTTCTTCATCAGACACATGCCTTTCGTGGAGACCTTGTGGAGATTGGTAGCTAAGGCACATCAAATTTAATGCGTGTTAGGGACTACTGCGCCTCACTACGGTGTTCAGTTGGTGTTACCATAGGTACTCGTTGTACTCGTTAAAAATGGCAGCCTGAGGTATTTAAGAGGGGTTTTATTCGGGCTGTGTCTGTGACGTGTGCTCAATATTTGTATTAAGATGGAAAAGTGAACTGTAAAACCAAAGTTCCTTTTTTGGCACGAATAAGCGTGAACAGTGTTTGAATAACAGAAAATATCGTCTTAAAATAATAACAATAATTTATACAAGAAATTTAATCAAGTCCCCGGAGCAACCAAAATACGCCACAGCATCTGTAATGATGCGGAGTTTCAACAACGCGTCACAACGACGCTTCGAGCTATTCCACAAGTAATGTTTTCTTACAGTTTCCAGCAGCTTTAAACTAATGTCGGAAGTGTGTTAAAGCTTATGGTGATTACTTTGAACTCCAGTAAAGGTACTTTGCTTGTACGTCTTGTTTTCGTTTTGTTATGACACAATTTAGCAAACTTCTCATACGCACCTTGTGTAAAGAATTCATTCTTACAAGATAATACACCAAATCACAATACACACGACTTTACCGCAGGTTCAATAAAATGTTCCGTACTGAATCAACTTTGGAGAGACTTGATGAAGCTGCTCATCGCCCTCCTGCGACGCTGTGTATGCGACCAGGAAAAACGGGACCTCCTCCAACAGGTTGTTGTCCTCACGCCAGAGCTGCCCATGCTTAGCATGTTAAGATAGAGTCGACACACACGAAATTGCGGCGAGAGCCTTAGATGAACTTCGTGCAGAAGTCCTTTCTTAATTGTCTCTCCAGCAACATCCATCACTGACCGTTCACCTCTGAGAGGCGGTGAGCCTTCAGCCACGGCCATCACCATCATCCGGCTTGTCTCATGCTGAATGTTGATGGAGAGCCTCCGGACCAACAAAATTTCAGATACATTTTTAAACTTGGACTAGACAAACATGAAGATATAAAAGTGCACTGGGAGGAAAGGGGCTGTATCTGGGGATTCCATACAGAACGAACTGCCTGAATGCATAAATGAGATTTGTGATTATATATGTATTCATAAATGGGGAAAGACTCATGGATTTTTGTAAACAATTTAACTGGAAACTAACGTCAAAATTTTTCTGGGAACATGCAAGAACGGAAAAAAGTGGGAAACACCTAATCCAAATCAAGGTGAATATCAATTAGGTCATTTGGCAATAACGATTCGTAAATACAAGGAAATGTTGTATGTCAGAGTGAGGAAAGGGCCTTAACGTAGACTCAGGAACAATTCTCTGACTGATAAAACAAAACAAAAGTGGATGGCTGGGGAGAAATTAAAGAAACAATGCAAGAGCAAGTTAAAGAAATTGGACAACCACGAAGAATGTGATGAAACAGTTGACAATCGACTAAAGGCATAGAAAAAATGTAACAGTAATATGAAACATGAATACTGGGAAGATTTTAAAGAAGAAAGGGAAAAGACAGCAAAAATCACACGATCAGTGAAAAGCAAATATGACAAATGCACGTTACAAGAAATGAGTTCAGTCTTTAAAAGGAACAACACTACAGACTTCTATAAGACTTTCAAAGAAGCTTTAACAGGATTCCAGTTATCAAGTTAACATTTTCAAGACAAAAATGGAAAAAAATGGTTTAAAGGAATAAAGAGAACTGCCAAACTTCAGCTGAATACCTTGAAAATTGTGACGAGCGTAATGAGAGATTACAATTCAGAAACCACAACATGAAAATCCACCATCGGAACCACTTACAGTAGTAGAAATTGAAAAGATTATTAAAGCATTGAAAAATACAAAGCACCAGGAGAGTATGGGATAGTAGCAGAAATGTAAATACTAGAGGGATTATCTGAATTCCAGAAAATTAGCAAAGTAATTAAAGACATTTGGACAAAAGGAAACATAAACAGTGACTAGAAACAAGCATTGATACATACTCTCCATAAAAATGAGATAAGAAAGACAACAATCACTACTGGAATATACCCCTGTTACCAGTAACCTAGAAAATACTGTCTAAAGCGCTTTTAAATAGAATAGAGGAACAAGTAGGATGTAATATAGGAGATTATCAAGCAGGATTTAGAAAAGGTTGTGTACAACGGATTCTTAATTTAATAACAATTTTGAGACTGAGAGCTACACGAAGTAAAAATTCAGCAGTTTCTTTCCTAGACATCAAGAAGGCCTACAACTCAGTTGATGGACAAACACTATTCCGGATACTTTATGAATCAGGGATATACGAAAACACCAGAAGACTTGAAACTTCCTGGCAGATTAAAACTGTGTGCCGGACCGAGAATCGAACTCGGGACCTTTGCCTTTCGCGGGCAAGTTCTCTACCAACTGAGCTACCCAAGCACGACTCACGCCCCGTCCTCTCAGCTTTACTTCTGCCAGTACCTCGTCTCCTACCTTCCAAACATAACAGAAGCTCTCCTAGGAACCTTGCAGGACTAGCACTCCTGAAAGAAAGGATATTGCAGAGACATGACTTAGCCACAGCCTGGGGGATGTTTCCAGAATGAGATTTTCACACTGCAGCGGAATGTGCGTTGATGTATCAGCGCATACTTCTCTGCAGTGTGAAACTCTCATTCTGGAAAGCAGAAGACTTGTTGAACAGACGCTCACAGGTACTTTATCAGTGATTAAGTTTCAAGGCGAAAGTTGTAAACTGTTCAAAATCAAAACAGGAGTTTGACAAGGAGATTGACTGTCCCCAGTTCTCTTTAACTTGGTTTTAGATAAAGTAGTAAAACATTGGAAAGCGCATTAAAAAACAGAGGCACAAAGGGTATAAGTATGGGCCAAGGAAAGAACAAATTTGAAGTGAAATGTTTAGCCTTTGCAGATGATATGGCATTGATAGCAGAAAACCGAACAGGCACAACAGTCATGCTTGAAGTGTTACACGAGATGGCTGAACAGACTGGGCTAAAAATATCCTATGAAGAAGCCCAGTATACAGAACATAAACGTAATACAGAATAGTGGATGAAAACAAAGTACTGAAAAATTAAAAGAGTTGATAAATTCAAAAGCCTTGGGGAGTGGATCCAAGTCAATGGTCTAGTTAACACAACACATAAAGAAAGAACAAAAAGACAGAATATGCCTCCAAATTAACACAAAACTACTACAACAAGAAATTAATATCCAAACAAGCCATACATACTAAGACAGGACATTATAATTCAGTTATTAGGACAGAAGCTACACATGAATCAAAGTGCCTAACTCTGGATAAGAAAGACGAATTAAGAAAACTCTGAGAAAAGAGGGATATAGTAAGAAAAATGTTAGGTTCTGAAAAAACAATCAAAATAGGTGGGTTAAAAGGAGAAATGATGATTTATACAAAAATACAGAAATTATCACAGATACACTAAGGAAGAGATGACCAAAATTTTATGGACATTTAAAAAGAAGGGAAGAAACACGGATTACAAAAAAAATTTATTGTGTTAGTCAGCTGAAAAAACTGTAGGATGAATAGAAGTAGTTAAGAAACAGGTCAACAAAATAGGCGTTTAAGAAGAAACAATACGTGACAGGAATCACTTCAGGCTTCTGATAGAAAACGCAAACTATTAAGAGGGTGAGCCTTAACCTCGACCCAAGAGTGTGTGGACAGATGAGCAGAGTCGAGCAGTTGGAAATAAAATGCAGTACTGGGAAGAAAGGAAGAGAAAGAAAGACCATAAGTCTTAAGCTGTCTGCGGTCCATAGCTGGGCAAATTAACAAAAAAATCAGGTTCGGATTGAGCCATATTTTATGTCTGCGTTGAGGACTAGCAACAGACTCTTCCGACAAGTTTATTGTTGATGAGTTGTGAACTCCAACGGCGACATTCAGAACATTTTCCTGAATTTTATTATGAGAGAGGGGATAGAGCTGATCCTGCTTAACTGACTGTGCTGAATGTCGTGTTTCGGGATTATGATATGAAAAACTGACTCGTGGCTCAAACCAATGGTAGTGCATTTGCTCTGGCTAGAGAATTAAATGGCATGAAAGCTAAGATCAGAGAAATTGTCCCATAAGCAGTTTTAACTTATTGTTTTGCACATCGTTTGAAGTTAGCTTTTGGGTAGAATGGTTCAAATGGCTCTGAGCACTATGGGTCTTAACATCTGTGGTCATTAGTCCCCTAGAACTTAGAACTACTTGAACCTAACTAACCTAGTGACATCACACATATCCATGCCCGTGGCAGGATTCGAAACTGCCATTGTAGCGGCCGCGCGGTTCCAGACTGAAGCGCCTAGAACCGTTCGGCCACAACGGCCGGCTTTTGGGCAGATCTGTTCTTGTACAGAATTAGTAAGAATTTTTTCCTCCTTTTTTTTCCTGTCTTCCAAACTCGCAGCAATTGTCTACAAGATTGTTCGTTAACGCATTCTTCAACTAGTTGATCAAGATGGAACTGCAACGCCAAAAAATCTGACATTCACGAAAACAGTCCGGGACTAATTTAGGTTTTAAGTGATATTACCGAGCAGTCCAGACATTATAGTCCAACGATTTCTACAGAAGCCCGTTGTTTCAAAAATAGCCCCTAGACTTTGAATTTATTTTTCTTCTCTCCGTTATGGTACCATAATTTTAAGAATTCTTATTCGGAAAAATAAAACAGTGATGCACAGTTTTGCAACAATTCTGTCACAGAAAGCATAGCTTGCATGAAAAATTCAAGTTATGAACATAAACTGACTGACGTTTTGATTTCTACGATGCACTCGAGTACTTCGTAAGAAGAAGTTTGAATGAATAGCAGCTGAAATGATGGAAGAAAACACTGAGAATCCCTTGATGTCAAATTACACCCGGAGTATTTCTTCGGAATGGACAATATTGTGTCACAACTGGAAACGAGGTTTTCACATTGTGACAAGCTGCTTTTCATTAAATTAAGCGATACAACTCGGTCCGCCAATCTTATCAGCATTGTCGCAAAGATGGTCTGGATTCATTATTGCAAACATATTCTACGTGCTTTAGTCGCTCACAGCTGCGTATAGAACTGGAGACTGTATTATGCTAGGGCATAAATATTTCATTCCCTCAGTGTGGGAGACATTTTCAAAAGAATGTTTGAGAATGAAACGTATCAAATTCTTGAAAGAGCCTTAAAATTATTTTGCCCAGTTGCTAATATTCGTGCAACAAGTGCTTTAGTTGAAAGGAGTTTTTCTTGTCTAAAAAGCGTATGAAACGTATGTGAAGAACGGTTTGGCCCAGCCGCTTGTCGGCTCTTGTTGTACCTCATCTGAAAAACCAGTACTGTGAGTTCTTGAAAGCCGAGACCATTGATATGGCGATGTCATCAGAAGAGCAGGAAACATTGGGATCGACGAGTTAACTTGTTTTATAACTAACGACACTGACACGCCCGCACTACCAGATTGTCACTATTTTTGTTATTATTACTGTATTAGTGGTAGTAGTAGTAAAATCAAATGTTTCAAATGCCTCTGAGCACTATAACGTCTGAGGTCATCAGTCCCCTAGAACTTAGAACTACTTAAACCTAACTAACCTAAGGACATCACACACATTCATGCCCGAGGCAGGATTCGAACCTGCGACCGTAGCAGTCGCGCGGTTCCGGACTTAAGCGCCTAGAAGCGCTCGGCCACCATGGCCGGCAGTGGTAGTACTAGTGGTCGTTAGGAGCGCTGGGTGTGCGTCCATTAAAAGGGAAGGAAAGGGGATATTCCTATATGTTTCATGGCCTGCTCTCGCGTCCGTCGGCCGTCGTAATTTAATATATTACTACCATTATTCTGATTGTTGCCGAGTTACGTGGTGGATCTTAATAAAAATATTTCATTCAATTTTGATTTACGATTAAATGCTTTTGGGAAGTTCTCCTTTTTAACAATATTAATCTTAAATTATTTGCTACGTTAATAAATGTTAGACTCGCTGAATCTGAAGACATGAGCATATAAGTTGGACAATGGAATAAACGTTTCATATTAGTTTCCTCGGCTAGTCAGTTCAATTTAAAGCAAAATATCTTTAGTTATTAATTACAATTGCGGCCCACACACGCGCGAGAGTCTTTTTTCTTACCTCCGTTAACCATTGCATTATAGTCGGAGTCCTGGCTCTGGCTCTCGGCTATGGTACTGAAAATAAGAATCTTAAAGCTACGTATTTCTGCAACTTCGTGCGGCTGTGGAGAAAAATTAATATTATGTTAATAGCGGGCGAGTTTTTCGCTTCCGCTAATTTTTCGTAAGTTAATATCGCCACGTAATGGCGTCGTTGGCTGCATCGGCAGCTGCGATTGTTGAACTGTAAATTACTTTAGTGCAGGTTAATTCAAGGGAAGGCGGACATGAAATCGGGATCACCTCTTACAAATTAAAAGTGAACAATGATATTAGATCAATATACTATCTGCTTAATTCATACAATTATGCTTACATTTGCCAGCACACGCAATATGTCCGTCTACACACAACCAAGACAACAGAAGAAGTGAAGACGACTAAAAAATTAACAAAAGAGCGTATGTTGTCGTCTCTTTAGATCATTTTGTTATATTTCTTTGCACTCGAAACTTACACAGAGAAATTATTATTTTACGGGTACATATAAAAAAATCTGTATCATTCAACTTTTAAATGTCTCTTCTTTATAAACACTGTTCTTTAACTGTTTTCTTAATACCTCACTGGGGACGCTATACTGCCCAGAATTTAGGCCCCTAGCCCGCCAGTGCGGCTCTGTCCGTGCCTCTCACCACCAACGGCCATTGTGGCGATTCCGTTGGTCGCATGTTTCACAATGGCTGTCGCCTGATTGAGCCAGTACCGCGTAGCTAGGAACAACAGTGCTGGCGCCAGGGAATACAGCCGTGCCATTCTACATGGCACAAAGCGAAGGATCTAGATTTTTTCAATTGACTACTGAACTACACGTATGGCTGGGTCATCATTTCATAAGAATGCAGGCAGCACTGCAGTGGATGACAATGATGGTGTAAGTTGCTAAGGCACCAAACTGCTGAGGTCATCGGTCCCTAGACTTACACACTACTTAGTTAAGTTTAAATTGACTTATGTTGAGAACAGCACACACACATCCATGCCCTAGGAAGGACTCGAACCTCCAAAGGGTGGGGCCACGCAGTGAGTGACATGGTGCCTCTTCCGCGAGACCATTCCACGCGGCCCTGTGGATGAGAAATCTGATTGCCTGCAGATAAGTGAAACCTATTCGATAAGAACATATCTCTGCTCAACCAGCAACGTTTGCCAGATGCCTCACCTACCCAATGCCTTCTTTCAGCTTTATTTTGTTATCACTGAAATAAAATGATATAACAGTCATCTGCTTGAACTGCAACACTGCAGGAAACTTGTGTACAGAAAATGTGGTCTTCTGCCTCGTGATGACTGGGTGTTGTGTGCTGTCCTTAGGTTAGCCAGGTTTTAGTAGTTCTAAGTTCTAGGGGACTGATGACGATAGATGTTCAGTCCCATAGTGCTCAGAGCCATTTTTTTGAGAAAACTGGTGGCTTAAATTCCAAGACAAAATACCGTCGCAACGAAAAACACTTTTGTTTTAATGATTCTCATTCCAGTTCACGCAACAATTCTGTACCACTACCTCCTCTATTTCGCGATAATACAAAATGAGCTGCCTTCTTCGAACTTTTTCGATGTCATCCGTCAGTCCCACACCGTACAGCAGTACTCCAGAATAGAGATGACAAGCGTGGTGTAAGCAACTATCCTTAGTAGATTTGCAGCACCTTATCAGTGTTCTGCCAGTGTATCGCAGTCTTTGGTTTGCTCTGCCCACAACACTATCTATGTCATCATTTCAATGTAGATTATTTCTTATAGTAATCCCTATGCATTTGCTTAAATTTGAAACCTTCAGGTTTGTGTGACATATCGCATAATCGATATTTTGCGGATTTCTTATAGTACTCATGTGAATAAGTTCACACTTTTCTTTATTCATGGTCAATTGCCACTTTTCGGACCATTCAGATAACGTATCTAAATCAGTTACTTTAAGTAGTGTGACAGTCCAGGGAATGATGACCTCAGCAGTTTGGTCTCTTAGGAATTCACACATATTTGAACATTTTTTAAAGGTAGAATGAGGTATCGTGTACATCACTCTAGCGTCGGAGACTTTTAAAAAGACAGGAAGATGTCGGACGTCTGAGAGCCACTTATATGCTGCAGAAAATGAGGCTTGGCCGGAGTTACACGTGATGAACAGAGACGATCCTTGACAAAGATATAGTTAGATATTGATTGTCATCTTGTCAAAGATAAAAAAAACTGTTTAGTGATTCTGCAGTGCAACCGTACATAAGTCACTAAGTTTCATGGTCTCTTCTTTCCTATTAAAGTTATCCACTTTTCATGTATTTCAGTGGTTTCTATACATAGCTTTTGAGAGGGGTTCGTCGTGAAAGATAAATTTATCTTTTCAGAACATTTTACTTCGCACCTTCGTGACTAAAAAGACATACCAGCCGTAGCGTAGCATGCTCTTCAGTCAGGAAGTCAAGAAATGATTTTTTCTTAAGGTAAATGTTTATCTACGACGACGAACTAATCTCCAAGGCTATGTGTAGAAACAATTGGAATAGATAAAAATAAGGACAATTGTAATAGAGAAGGAGAGACTCTGAAACATAGCGACACATGGGCAGCAGCTCGGCACAATCGGTAAACAGTTTTTTGTGTTTGACAGGACAACAATCGACAGTTTAGTTATTTCTTTGACAAGGATCGTCTCTGCTTATCGCATGTTACTCCGACAGTGCCCCTTTCTCTGCAGTATATATGTCGCTCTCAACGGAGGAGCAACGCCTCTGAAGACGTCCAGTGCTATCCTAGACGATACGTTAGTAAGAGATTCGTGGCCACGACCTTATACCCAGAAAGGTTTACCGGCACCAATGTCATCCGGCCATGAAAGCCTACACTCTGATGTCATAAGAAAGTTGCTGAGCTCGTGCTGAATTTGTTGTAGAATAAACAAGTATAATTTGATACTCATCATCCCTCTGCTAGAAAGACTCAATTTCAAATACCTATTACAACATTTCTGTTATTAATTTGTTCATATCAGCACAATCCCTCGTGACGGATCTGGACGAATGTAACAATTGCATGTTCCATACAATTCTGAATTATAACGTTATGTCAAAGGGTACAATGGAACACAGAACAACAAAGTCAAACATTGCGTTCCATAGGGACTGTACCCAGGATTCCCGGTGGGGGTCAGGGATTTTCTCTGCCTCGTGATGACTGGGTGTTGTGTGATGTCCTTAGGTTAGCTAGGTTTAAGTAGTTTTAAGATCTAGGGGAGTGATGACCGTAGATGTTACGTCCCATAGTGCTCAGAGCCATTTTTGACTGTACCCAGGCTAAGATGAGCATGACTTTACGTTGGGTATCCACCGGTATTGATATCTCATCGGTAGCTTTGATGTTCAAGGTGGACTGTGGGGAGGGTTAGAAGAAGCTGATGTTATTAACCGCAGATAAATTTGTAAAGAAAGGTGGTGTTAGGTATCGATCTAACAACGTAACTTTTAAAATGTCGTTATATGTACTACAACACTTTATTTGGTTCTCAGGAAAGTTATAAAAACACATCAACTTTGAGTATCATCATTTGTGCCCTTACATGACAAGCGTCATTTCGTCAACGCCTTGTAGATGCAACTATCATCGTAAAGACAAGAGTGGGTACAACCGTAGGTACTGTTTATGGTCATCGAGTGCTATTTCGACCGTTACTGCCAATTCGTAAATGCCTCAAATGGCTCTGAGCACTATGGGACTTAACATCTGAGATCATCAGTCCCCTAGAACTTAGAACTACTTAAACCTAACTAACCTAAGGACATCACACACATCCATGCCAGAGGCAGGATTCGAACCTGCGAACGTAGCGGTCGTGCGGTTCCAGACTAAAGAGCCCAGAACCGCTCGGCCACACCGGCCGGCGCTAACTCTTAACAAGCATTCCACTAGAAAAAGGAACTGCAGAAAAACTAATTCCCTCCATAGAGTATCAATTACAGTTTCAGTTAACATTGCACCACTATTTAATAAAATTGCTATACTGTGTACCAGACTGATCGCCACGTAGAAAAACAGGTTCAGAAGACAAAGTCACCTTCATCCATCGGTAAACTGGTACTCAAGTAGGTTCCTCAAGATAGTAACGGTCCAATTCTACTATTATCACGAACTATTATGCAAGATACATCCATGTCAGTATCTGTTACCCTTCACCAAATCTGTAAAACATTCAACTGCTGTCATCTTCTTTCTCTTTTTTAAGTTTTCTTACAGTTTGGACATACTCATATTCCGTTTTGTAGAATTACTATTTGTGTATTGAACCGGGGATCTAGAAACGATGGAGAGGCTTCGACCTGCCGTGGCCTTCAATGGTTCAGAAGCCCACAACAGGCCACAGCAGTCCACCCACCCCACCGCCGACCAACAGCGAACCCTGGGTTGTTGTGCGTTTCGGCCCCCAGTGGAGACCCTGGGAACGTCTCATACCAGACGAGTGTAACCTCAGTTTGTGGGTGGTACAGTTATTATGGTGTACTTGTACGTGGAGACAGTGATTGCACAGCAATCGCCGACATAGTGTAACTGAGGCGGAATAAGTAAAAGCAGTCCCCATTCGCCGAGGCAGATGCAAAACCGCCCTGGAAACCATCTAGAGTCTGGCCGGCACACTGGGCGTCGACACTAACCCGCTGGGCGGATTAGTGCCAGTTACTGGCACGCCTTCTCGCTCGGGAAGCAGCGTTTTAGACTGCCCGACTAGCCTTGTGGGCTACGTTTACTATTACTTACTACCTTCATTTATTAAAATTATTATCCACCTTGAAACTGTCAGTTATAGTAATATAAACATTATTACTATAGGTTAAAATTGAAACAGGTCAGAGACTTTAGAGTTCAAAACTATTTCTGGTAATTAACACAACTTTCGCCTTTGAAAATGTTTTATGCAACTGAGAAATGAAAATCTTGCACCATCATCCGAAATCTGCCTGAGCCATTAGATCTTGGTGTAAATAGACTGCGTGTCCAATATTTCGAGATTGGAGGAATGTGGTAGCGTGTTACATGCAGTTCGGCTACAGTACTAAAGTGCTGTCGTTACCTGTTACTGTTTTCAATCCAATTGAGTTTGGAGTAATTTGATCTTGTCTGTTCTTATATGTTTCTACTTAATTTTTTATAACCTCACATATACGACACACAATATCATCTGTACTGATTGGTGTAAGTGAGAATGCTTTTACGGCCATTGTCAGCTGAATAAATCTATGAATTTCATTTTTAAGAAACTTGCTTTTTAGCAATGCGCCTTATCATTATGTCAAATATTAACTGCAGAAAATTGTCGATGTCTCTAGCAATTTGCAAAAATCTTCATTGGCAGTCCTCGTAGTGACTGTTTGAAGCCTGATATCTGCCTGCGATTTGCTTGTATGTAATATTACGTAACTACATTCGCAGCGTCGTCGTTCTTCTCTACAACTCTAGAACTATCTATTAAATGCGCATAACATACAGCCAGGACAAAAACGTTTCTAGAAATTCTAATGTTGCAATGCATATTGTGATATGAATTAATAGGCAACATCTACTGCAGCATGTAGGCCTGCTTCAGACATTCCCGTGTATTTGTCTTCAAGTATTTCATCGATACTGCCCGTGAATTTTTTCCAGTGTCATCTGCTCGCCGTTCATGAGATTTTCATACACATATCCTCATACGTCTTATAATATATCAAGGAATTTCCTTATTCATTTTCAAAGTGACATGTCCTTCCCACATTTACATCTCGGTCTCTACGGTCATACCAAGACTATATGCACATCCACATTCTGTTAACCACTGCCAATTTCGTCGCTGTCAGCCACGCGTCTGATAGTTCGCGTTATTAAGCTTTTGTGTGAACCTGTCTACAGCTTCAAGTCCGTACTGTCTCCTCATATTGTCTGCCTGTTTTTTCTTATGTCTTCCCATATACACTCCTGGAAATTGAAATAAGAACACCGTGAATTCATTGTTCCAGGAAGGGGAAACTTTATTGACACATTCCTGGGGTCAGATACATCACATGATCACACTGACAGAACCACAGGCACATAGACACAGGCAACAGAGCATGCAAAATGTCGGCACTAGTACAGTGTATATCCACCTTTCGCAGCAATGCAGGCTGCTATTCTCCCATGGAGACGATCGTAGAGATGCTGGATGTAGTCCTGTGGAACGGCTTGCCATGCCATTTCCACCTGGCGCCTCAGTTGGACCAGCGTTCGTGCTGGACGTGCAGACCGCGTGAGACGACGCTTCATCCAGTCCCAAACATGCTCAATGGGGGACAGATCCGGAGATCTTGCTGGCCAGGGTAGTTGACTTACACCTTCTAGAGCACGTTGGGTGGCACGGGATACATGCGGACGTGCATTGTCCTGTTGGAACAGCAAGTTCCCTTGCCGGTCTAGGAATGGTAGAACGATGGGTTCGATGACGGTTTGGATGTACCGTGCACTATTCAGTGTCCCCTCGACGATCACCAGTGGTGTACGGCCAGTGTAGGAGATCGCTCCCCACACCATGATGCCGGGTGTTGGCCCTGTGTCCCTCGGTCGTATGCAGTCCTGATTGTGGCGCTCACCTGCACGGCGCCAAACACGCATACGACCATCATTGGCACCAAGGCAGAAGCGACTCTCATCGCTGAAGACGACACGTCTCCATTCGTCCCTCCATTCACGCCTGTCGCGACACCACTGGAGGCGGGCTGCACGATGTTGGGGCGTGAGCGGAAGACGGCCTAACGGTGTGCGGGACCGTAGCCCAGCTTCATGGAGACGGTTGCGAATGGTCCTCGCCGATACCCCAGGAGCAACAGTGTCCCTAATTTGCTGGGAAGTGGCGGTGCGGTCCCCTACGGCACTGCGTAGGATCCTACGGTCTTGGCGTGCATCCGTGCGTCGCTGCGGTCCGGTCCCAGGTCGACGGGCACGTGCACCTTCCGCCGACCACTGGCGACAACATCGATGTACTGTGGAAACCTCACGCCCCACGTGTTGAGCAATTCGGCGGTACGTCCACCCGGCCTCCCGCATGCCCACTATACGCCCTCGCTCAAAGTCCGTCAACTGCACATACGGTTCACGTCCACGCTGTCGCGGCATGCTACCAGTGTTAAAGACTGCGATGGAGCTCCGTATGCCACGGCAAACTGGCTGACACTGGCGGCGGCGGTGCACAAATGCTGCGCAGCTAGTGCCATTCGACGGCCAACACCGCGGTTCCTGGTGTGTCCGCTGTGCCGTGCGTGTGATCATTGCTTGTACAGCCCTCTCGCAGTGTCCGGAGCAAGTATGGTGGGTCTGACACACCGGTGTCAATGTGTTTTTTTTTCCAGTTCCAGGAGTGTAATTTCAGTTTGTCAGTTTAGAAACTAATGTTAATTCTTGATGTTCTAATTCTCTTGTTTCTTGCTGTACTATTTCCTTTCTTATGTGCAACGCTCATGAGGAACAGTGAGTTTAACTGAAAAATTTGATTTCTGTTATTCGTATTTCACTTACTGCAGTCTTTTATAGCACACGAGAGTTGCATCCATGCAAAGTGCTGAGGTTATTAACGCATCCAGCATTTGAGAATCGTTCGAAGCACTTTCCCCACAGTGGACCATGGGATGTTCAGCTGTCGTGACACGGAACATGCACTGTCTGACGATCGGGAATTGTGAGCACCATGGTCTGCCATAACAACAGCGATTTTATCAACCACCTGTGGGGGAACCAATCGTCAGCCTCTTATCGGAGCGACGCCCTGTTCTCCAGTTGATTCGAACTTTTTCATCATGCTCTGCACAGCAGATGGAGAAAGAGAACCCTTACGTAATACTTTCAGCCTGCGACATTCTCAAAGTGCAGCTGCTGCATTACTCTTATTTTTACAATAGAGCTTCACCAATATCGCCCTTCCCCTTTTGTCCAAGCTCATGTTGATAAGTCAACAAGTGCGCTGCGACTGGTCAGGCGTGTGAGACTATGAATAACGCTGACAGATCACGGCACCTGGTAGCCATAGTTGGAACTGGATGGTGGCGATGTGACCCGTGGAAACCATGCACCCCACTCTCAGAACATTAATGCTACCAAGTTTGGTACTCATATGGTATTAGTTTCCGCGTTATAAAGCGTTAAATAGGGAGAGTTTCATTACAACCACCCGGTATATAAATTATTGTTCCAATTATTATGACATTTAATACTAAGTTCCTCGTTTTCGTATAATATACATATGTAGCCTCTTTTGTGCACTGTATGACAACTACTTCTGTACAATAAGCGTTATTAAATTAAAGGATTCAAATAAATAACGAGCTGTTAATTATAGTAGGTCATAAATGTAACCCATTTTAAGACATACAAATACATTTTACGTGGCGTTAGTAATTGATAAACGTAAATAGGCATTAGTGTTCTAGATTTAAGTCGGAGTGAGCGGGCAGGCCAGTCTATTCAGCGAATATCCTCTTGTTCCGGGAATTCCTCCACTTGTGCAGTTCGAATGCGTCGACTGTAAAAATGTCGTTCCTCGTTGCACCTCTGAATACATGCACGTGGGGAGTAGTACAGAGTCACAACGACTGTGACCGGTGAGTGTACCATGTTCAAAAACATGCAGGTCAGTACGCCCATGAAAAATCATTTCTCCCCACGCCATGATACATAGACCCAAAAGGATCATGTTCGTCAATGTTCCCGGGCGCAACACGTGTTCCTGCGTGCAGCCACACGAGCATACGACCAGAATCACTACTCAGACTGAATCTGCTGTCATCAGAGAATAGCACACGACCCCACTTCTCGTTGCTGCAGTCCCTATACTCTTGGCAACATCGCAAACGGTCCCACTGGTGGGCAGTTGCCAATGGCGCACAGCGCACTGGTCGTCGGGAGAAAAGACCATCCCTCCATCGCCGTGCCACTGTGGGCTGTCAGACTGAGTGCGTGGCAGTCGTGTTAACTTGGTTGAAACCGCTGTTTGTTGTAGGTCTCTTCATTCCTTTTGTACAATGTAGCCGTCATCCGATATTGTAGCAGACCGTGGCCAACAGCTTATTCAATTGCGGCGGCAATGACTGTGGTTCGGAACGCTCCCGAAGCGAGTTTTTAAAAAATACTGTGAGCAATACTGAACCCCAGGCTTACGCTTGTTACATTTCGTCCTACATCCAATGATCCTTTCCCGTGTCAAATCAATCAGGTGTTGTCACCAAGCCATTTTATAATGAAGAAGACCGAGAAGGTTTTCCGTAACTACTCATTGATCGATGCACGCTGTCTTTTCCCCGTTCCTTGAACTGCCTCGTGCGTCGCACCAATCCCAACTGCAGCTAAGGCCATGCTGTCCTCGCACCAAGTTACGTCCAACTCTCCGTTGACGTGGGGGAGACCTCGGGCTATATACTCTAGGATATCCATTGATTGTCACTGAGAAGTTATATGTTACGTTAGTTTATCTATCGTGTATTTTAAGTTTTGCAGACCAGTGTATGAGGCTTAACTGGCACTACCCAAATAAAATGTATGTTTTACGATATATCTTTTCAGAGAGAGAGAGACAGAGAGAGACAGAGAAATAGAGAGAGAGAGAGAGAGAGAGAGAGAGAGAGAGAGACAGACAGAGAGAGAGTGAGCGAGAGCTGCAGCTTCCCGTTCTCGTTTTCGAACCCTAATTGCTACGGCTACAATTCTGTCCCAAACATCTGATGCACGACACTTGTGCCGGAATGTTTTGGACAGAAATGTTTTACAGATCATTGTTTTTTAATTTTGTTTCTTTATGCTGGACAATAACTTCATTCTTGGTACTAAAGGCAGAATATGACACTTACTTCGATTGGTATTCATTTCGGAACGAATAGTTGAAGCCTCACTAATTGTGTAACTGGAGTGGTAAAACAACATGTTTACGGACAATACAGTAAGAAACTCAATTTTACGTAAGGAGTATCTATCTTTTATGGCTATTGTCAATATTTATCTGTTGCCACCAGCTCAAAAGTTTTCAGTCATGCACAGCGTTATGAAATAATGGTTGGCATTATGTGGACTTTGCTCCCAGCGGTATAAGCACATGAACGTACGTTACATTACCATATTTTTTTAAAGGGTAAGCTCTGCCAGACACAGCTGGTGTATTTTTAATGATGTGTGTCTCGAGAGCGGTATGAAAAATTCCACACCACCCACAAAGGGGTGTAGTTTTCATTCATCAGTTTTACTGTGCCTTGTGGATTCTGATTACAACCCTGTTGACCATGAATAATATTTAGGTTTTCATGATATAGTTTATAGACTCCATGATTGGGGTAGTTATTGGTCCTTTCCAGCTCCAATAAAATTCAAATATTTGTAGTCCTACTCATCCAGACAATAGGGACACAGTTGTTTTAATGTTATGCTTAAATTTTGATTTCTGGCTTATTCTGAGAATTATTATAATGACGCATTTATAAGGTAACTCCCTGTTGTTTAATGAAGCGAACTTCCACCGATAAAACATTTATTTTTTCAGGTATTTCATTGTTTATGACGTAATAACTGCTCAACGAAGTGTCGTTCAGTGATATAAATTTACCGGTAGATTCAGTAGCATATGTGGGTACTGTCTGCAAAATGTGATATGAATAGTGTTAGCAGTAAGGAAGCAGTAATTTATTAAGTCACAGCTGAAGTTGAAGTTTCACGGCCTGAGAATCGAAAATATAGTAAGCGACAAACTTTCTTGCTTCCATTGTTTTGCGCGGATGTCAACAAAAATGGTTTCAAAGAAGTTTTAAATTACGTGTAATGTAAGTGGGATGTAACGAAATGTCCTTATTCTCAAACACTGTCTCAAGATACCTACATATTCTCTATCTTAAATATCTGACTTACTGTGTTACAATATCAATGCAAGAATAAACACTTGTATTAGTAGACTATGACAGAATTCTAAATTTTTTAAAATCGGTCCAGAATTAAGTAAAATATTGAAAATCAAATTTTTAACCTCCTGGAAGCTGTTGGATATGTAACATGCTGCTGAAATAACGCACTGTGCTAGCCGTTCAGTCACGTAGATATAATACTAGAGGTGACTATTGCGGCACGTCGTTACGCTGAAATGAACTGCAACAGGCAACATAATTTCATCTCCACTGCAGCTTTGCACTAAAATACCGTCTAAAAGATTCATTGCATGGTGCAGACCACGACAGGTAGCGTATAAGTTTAGTACATATTGAAATTCTGAAATGTATATGAAACTGCGAAACCATATGTCTTTGTGTGTTCGTAGGTTTTCTCAACCGGAGTGAACATCTATAGACTTTTTCAGCTTTTTAAGTGAAGCACTACCATTCGGGCCACACGAGGGCTCCTCGACGAATACCAATAGCATTAGAGACAGAAATGTCGTTCAAAACCTACCAGTATCTCAGGATGTACAGATCACGAAAACTTGAAGCATATTGCGTGTAACATTGGCATAAATTTCCGTTTGTAGTGATGTCAAAGTAGTGTGAAGTAAGTCAGGGCACTGTGAATGATTTTATTACTTTTTCCATTCGAACTGAAAAAAGTCCTGGTATCTTAAGATTTATTCTCAGCTTCTAGATAGCACATTCTTTGTAGCTATTAACGTACCGTCATAACTGAGAGATCTTCAAACCCGTGAACAAGAGTTGCCTACAGCGACACCCCAGGTGAGTGCCCATTAGCACTCTGTGACGTGTGCCTCGAGAGCATATTGTCCGCCTTCGACATACGGAGTGAATTCTGAAACTGTCACAGTCAGTAGCGCTCACTAATCCAGGGCGATATTGTCATGTGTGTCCCTTCGGGAAATTAACACATTTACTTTTGTCCATCAATCCTGAAAGTATGTAACAATATCCCGTTTATTTGTCTCATTAATATAAGCAATACAGAGAGAGAGAGAAAGGGAGAGAGAGAGAGCGAGGGATGTGTGGAGCAACTTCGCTATGGTCTATAAATCAGAGAGGTAATTTGAATGGTTGTGATGTTGATGAGGTAGATGTGAAAAATATGGAACATAATTTTCTGACATTTGCTGTGCATATAAATTACACAAAATTGTTAGTTCCTCAGCCCCTGGATGGTGATGCTGCTGATGCTACAGCTGATGTTAAACTAATGAAAAGCACATCAGTTGCTTTTTTTAATGAACTTCATTAAGTTCAGACAAATGATTTTGGTCTTTATATAAGGCCATTATCATGTGCATCTGAAAGTAATGCTATAGAAAAGATTCAAGTTCTTTTGATAATTGCCTAAAATGAAGGTCGAAACTGAATTTAGAACTTCTTAAAGCTCTAAAAAAGGCAACTGCAGTTACTTGTCAATAACGTTTCCGATTGCAGGAAAAATATTTCGCGTTTCTCGAGCAGTCCGCGGTTGTACTGCCACTCCACAGTGTCCAACTGGAGAATCTGAAGTATCACTATTTCGTGTTGCCTCAAATCTGTTTTAACTTCCTCCAAAACTTTGACAACTTGTCGCCAAATTAATTGTACTGGCAAAAAAACTTCATATCCTGTTCTCAAAACTGTATCACTCTGAAAACTGTATCACTTTGTTCCAAAACTGCGTTAAGCCCCATACCTTTATCAAGGTGCCCCCTGAAAAGTATCATGCTGTCCTGAAACTATGTCAATGTAACCTGAAACACTATCGGGTGGTCCCAAAACTCTTCCTGCTTGCCCATAAAACTGTAGCAACTTGCCCCAAATCTGTACCAAGTTGCTCCCCAAAGTGTATAACCTTGCACTGTATGTGTATCAACATCCCCCAAAACTCTTTAAGGGGCTCCGGAACGCCCTATACTTGCAATGTTAAAATAACGGTTATAAATTACATCTTTCCTCACAAAGTATTTGAGGTAGGAAGTTGAACTTTCTACAGATTATTTATTGGAATATGGGCTACAACTTAACACAGGGATTTTACAAAATTATAGTTCAGTTAAAAGATGATTTTTTTTTCAATTGTAATGAAAATTCACAACATTTTTTTGCAATTTTTTATTTATATATTCAAAAATATACAGTTTTTAGGAAAAAGGCTGTGTTAAATTATGCAGAAGGTACTGTGTAACATTTACTGAAAGTTTGAAACAAATATGTTTGGAAGATCCTTAGAAAACATGTAATTAGTATGAGAAAATAAAAGTTTTGGGAATCGAGCGACAAAGATTGGATTAACTTTTTAGTGCATTCCAGGTCCATAGGATGGATTATCTTCATCCTCTGCAAACCCTCCTCCAGCTTCCTCTTGTTCCTCCTCCTGTTTACTCTTGCTTGTATTTCTAGACTCTTTACAGCCCTGTCTGCAGCCCGAAGGCGTTCCTTGTCTAAAGCAAGCATCGCTCGTTGTTGTGTTCGTAGATTTTGCTACCATTTTCTTCAGTTGCAGTTACTGCAACACTGTTCCAAAAGGTGGTCATGTATGAACACTTATCACATTTCAGTTGTATTTCACTAGCAAGTCCTACGTGCTTTATTATGGAGAGTTCCAGACCAACTTCACTACAATGAATACATCTTACACAGTTTGAAAAAATTCCTTTGAGAACCGACAATTCAAATATTTCATTCACATCCGATTCGCCCATAAAACATTCATAGTTTTCACTCATTGAACCAAGCTTCTTCCGTGAAGTATTTTCTTTCCCACTTTGACTGCTATGGGCAAGTGTACTTGAGAGGTTAGGTTCACTCACTTGGTTATCGTCTTTATTGTTTACAGTAATAAGACATGCCTTTGGCTTTCCAACATTTCTCCTTTTCTTAAAAGCCTTCAGAGGATTTCTAATAACTTTACTTTTACTCATTATTATACTTCAACAAAACAGAGACTCAAGAAACAGAATTAATTACGAATATTTTCGAGATAACGACAGAGTAAATAAACATGAAACATTCGACAATCACACCAGCGGTATATATTGAACCATCACAGGTTAGCCACAACACATACTTTATCTCACATCACTAACATGTACCTGATGAACACGGACGTTAATAATAACACCATTTGACAGCAGTTTAACAGCGCCACAGTGGGTCACGCCCATGTAGAACACATTTCAAAAAAAAATTAAAAATAGTTGTAGTCTTTGGAATTGAGTACATTATATATCTATTAAAAGGTAATAGTCTGCAGATTCAGAAAACGCAAAAAGGTAAAAATAGAACTTTTCATGATTTTGAGCCTTTCTGGAGCCCCTCAAACTTACCCCAAAACAGGATGTACCTGCCTCAATACTGTATCAGTCTGTCCCCAAACTGTTTCATCTTGCCCCAAAACAGTATTAACTTCAGTCCATGAAACTATCAGTGTGTCCTTGAACTGAGTCAAGTTGGCCCACAGATGTAATTACTTGCCCTTCTTCAACTGTACCAATTTGCCCTGAAACTCCAACCAATTGCCCAAAAACTGACAACATATTCACATCAGATGAGGTGTTACAGTTGCAGAGCAGGGTGTGCCCGCTGCGGAGCAAGATAATAGAGCTTTGTTGGCAAATTGTTGCAATTATGGGGCATGGTATTACTGTTGGCGGAAAGTTATAACATATTTCGGGGAAGCCCATTAGTTGTGGGGCTAGTTGCTACAGTTTCATGGGAAAGTTGTGGCAGCAACAGAGCAAACTGTTACATTTGTCGAGCAAGTTGTTACAGTTTCAGGGTTCAAGCTGTTACAGTCACAGAGTAAGTTGCTCTAGAAGTGGGGCAAGTAAGCACAGTTGTGGAGTGGCAAGATTTTAAAATTTGTAGGCAAATTGTCACAATTTCACTACAACATGGGGCAACTGTTAGGACAAGTCACAACTAGCCGCAAAAAATCTCAACTTTCTTATTTCATTTCATTGTTAGACTTGCTGATGCCTGTGTCCATGTGTTCTGTGGACAATAACATTCCATAAATATACTGCTCAGTCCTGTGTCTGGATCTGAATCTGACGAATAGTTTTAGAATAAGTTAGAAAACTTACTTCACGCCTGATCTCAGCATGGAACATCACTACCTCTTCTTGTTTCTGTACTTAAGGAAGAATGGGGAGGGCGGGGGGGGGGGCATTCATATATAGAAATTCAGGCATCTCATTGAAAGCATTCCGTGGTGAGTTCACGCCATTATAAGTACAGTGTAGGGGTGGGACTGCTTTTGCATATTATATGTCCAAAATGATGAATTATCGGCCATTTGTTCAAGTTTATTGCAATTTGTTGTGATGTACCAAGCTGATTTTCCTTGTGACAGTAAAGTGAAGAATTACAACAAGAAGACATAACTCCAACAGAAACAAATACGGAAGAAGTAATAGCTGGTTCTTTACTGGAAAAGACTATTAAAATATATACTATAAATTTAATGACACTGCAGCTACTCTGTCAAAAAATAAAAACAGTTACTACTGGTAATAGCGTTCACAGTCACACATAATTATAAAATTTAATCATTTAAGTGAATCTTGAGTAATAAAAATAATATAGAGAGTAATGTAGTAAGTTATAGGTTTAAAATTTGTTGATATTTTCCAAAACAAAAACAGTGGCTCACACTGCAAAAGAACGTTACATACAGCACTTTAGTAGACTCTTGTTGGCACTTGTTGGAGATAATGTATTATTCTTTATTACAAATTCTAATCCAACTGTGCCTAATATCTGATACAAAAATTATGACCAGGTATTTTTCAAATTTCTACGAAGCCGTGATTTTTCCGAAAAGGGCAAGCTGAGGCAGAATCTGTGCTGGAAAAAGGATTTAAACCTATTTCTAAAATGTTGCAGAGAATGTGACAGCTATTACAAAAAAAGAAGAAGAAGAAAAAGAAGAAGAAGATAGATAAGAGAAAGAAAACAAGTCTGAAAAATGTGAAGAACTTAGTATGTTCATGATAGCAGATTACAGAGAAATTGGTGGAAAAGAAGAAGTAGATGATGATTGCGATGAAGAATACAATGACGATGTAGAAGAAGATGAAGAAGAAGAAGGAGGAGGAGGAGGAGAAGAAGAAGAAGAAGTAGTAGAAGAAGAAGAAGGGGACGAGTACTGTGAAGAAGATGCTTCTGATGAAGGAAAAGAAGATGAGCATGAATACTAAGAGGCCAATGAGTTTCTAATTGGAAGACCATCTTCGGTGATTTGACAGCATATAACGACTGTGTTCACTGGAATAAACCATATTCATTGCTAGAGCTATTATTTTTTGGGTAGCTTCGACAGTGGCAGGCAGAAATTTGCACTATAGTAGCACAATAGTTACTGAAGAATTAATCTGAGAAGCATCGAGTACAGAATGAAGTTTACAAGACTACAGAAAAAGTGAAAGACTCAGACTGGTGAGCTGCATACAAGAACATTAACTCTATCATGGAGAGGTATGCTTAGATAAGTAATGATGAACGTACTCAAGCGTATCAAATCTTCACCAAGTTACCGACTAAACCGAGACTGCACAAGATAACGAAGGTTGAGAAAACAGGTTTCAACAGTTCCAACTTCTCAGAGAATTTTTTTTTGCCATTAAATATGTAGGGGTAGCGTCTTTGATTCATAATCAAAGCTTCTTCGGTCGCGGGTTCGATCCCCGAAACTGCCTAAATATTGATAAATAATCAGCATTGGCGGTCTAAGACTTCCAACATAAGAAGTCAGCCTCATTCTGCCAACGGCCTTGTCAAAGAGGGCGGAGGAGTGGATAGAGTTTCAGGGAACTCCCTTGTCCTAGGGGTGGGAACTTACCCCTAAAGGCGGAAGAATCAGCAATGATCAATGACATGAGGATGCAGAACGCAATGGAAACCACTGCATTAAAGACACGTAACATGTATCCACAGGACATGTGGCCTGTAATTGAAGTGTCATGATGATCTCTCCATTGGCAAAAGATTCCGGAATAGTCCCCCCATTCGGGGCTCTGGGAGGAGACTGCCAAAGGGGAGGTTACCATGAGAAAAAGATTGAATAATCAACGAAAGGATAACGTTCTATGAGTCGGGGCGTGGAATGTCAGAAGCTTGAACGTGGTAGGTAAACTAGAAAATCTGAAAAGGGAAATGCAAAGGCTCAATCTAGATATAGTAGGGGTCAGTGAAGTGAAGTGGAAGGAAGACAAGGATTTCTGGTCAGATGAGTATCGGGTAATATCAACAGCAGCAGAAAATGGTATAACGGGTGTAGGATTCGTTATGAATAGGAAGGTAGGGCAGAGGGTGTGTTACTGTGAACAGTTCAGTGACCGGGATGTTCTAATCAGAATCGACAGCAGACCAACACCGACAACGATAGTTCAGGTATACATGCCGACGTCGCAAGCTGAAGATGAACAGATAGAGAAAGTGTATGAGGATATTGAAAGGGTAATGCAGTATAAAAAGGGGGACGAAAATCTAATAGTCATGAGTGACTGGAATGCAGTTGTAGGGGAAGGAATAGAAGAAAGGGTTACAGGAGAATATGGGCTTGGGACATGGAATGAAAGAGGAGAAAGACTAATTGAGTTCTGTAACAAGTTTCAGCTAGTAAAAGCGAATACCCTGTTCAAGAATCACAAGAGGAGGAGGTGTACTTGGAAAAGGCCGGGAGATACGGGAAGATTTCAATTAGATTACATCATGGTCAGACAGAGATTCCGAAATCAGATACGGGATTGTAAGGCGTACGCAACAGCAGATATAGACTCAGATCACAATATAGTAGTGATGAAGAGTGGGCTGAAGTTCAAGACATTAGTCAGGAAGAATCAATACGCAAAGAAGTGGGATACGAAAGTACTAACGAATGACGAGATACGTTTGAAGTTCTCTAACGCTATAGATACAGCAATAAGGAAGAGCGCAGTAGGCAGTACAGTTGAAGAGGAAGTACAAACATGTTCCGGGAAAATTAGGAAGTCGCTGAGGAATGAAATAAATAGGAAGTGCAGGGAAGCTAAGACGAAATGGCTGCAGGAAAAATGTGAAGACATCGAAAAAGATATGATTGTCGGAAGGACGGACTCAGCATACAGGAAAGTCAGAACAACCTTTGGTGACATTAAAAGCAACGGTGGGAACATTAAGAGTGCAACGGGAATTCCACTGTTAAATGCAGAGGAGAGAGCAGATAGGTGGAAAGAATACATTGAAAGCCTCTACGAGGGTGAAGATTTGTCTGATGTGATATAAGAAGAAACAGGAGTCGATTTAGAAGAGATAGGGGATCCAGTATTAGAATCGGAATTTAAAAGAGCTTTGGAGGACTTACGGTCAAATACGGCAGAAGGGATAGATAACATTCCATCAGAATTTCTAAAATCATTGGGGAAAGTGGCAACAAAACGACTACTCACGTTGGTGTGTAGAATATATGAGTCTGGCGATACACCATCTGACTTTCGGAAAAGCATCATCCACACAATTCCGAAGACGGCAAGAACTGACAAGTGCGAGAATTATCGCACAATCAGCTTAACAGCTCATGCATCGAAGCTGGTTACAAGAATAATATACAGAAGAATGGAAAAAAATTGAGAATGCGCTAGGTGACGATCAGTTTGGCTTTAGGAAAAGTAAAGGGACGAGAGAGGTAATTCTGACGTTACGGCTAATAATGGAATCCAGGCTAAAGAAAAATCAAGACACTTTCAAAGGATTTGTCGACCTGGAAAAAGCGTTCGACAATATAAAATGGTGCAAGCTGTTCGAGATTCTGAAAAAAGTAGAGGTAAGCTATAGGGAGAGACGGGTCATATACAATATGTACAACATCCAAGAGGGAATAATAAGAGTGGACGATCAAGAACGAAGTGCTCGTATTAAGAAGGATGTAAGACAAGGCTGTAGCCTTTCGCCCCTACTCTTCAATCTGTACATCGAGAAAGCAATGATGGAAATAAAACAAAGGTTCAGGAGTGGAATTAAAATATAAGCTGAAAGGATATCAATGATACGATTCGCTGTTGACATTGCTATCCTGAGTGAAAGTGAAGATGAATCAAATGATCTGCTGAACGGAATGAACAGTCTAATGAGTACACAGTATGGTTTGAGAGTAAATCGGAGAAAGACGAAGGTATTGAGAAGTGGTAGAAATGAGAACAGCGAGAAACTTAACATCAGGATTGATGGTCACAAAGTCAATGAAGTTAAGGAATTCTGCTACCTAGGCAGTAAAATGACGGACGAAAAGGCATTTCTGGCCAAGAGAAGTCTACTAATATCAAATACCGGCCTTAATTTGAGGAAGAAATTTCTGAGGATGTACGTCTGGAGTACAGCATTGTATGGTAGTGAAACATGGACTGTGGGAAAACCGGAACAGAAGAGAATCGAAACATTTGAGATGTGGTGCTATAGACGAATGTTGAAAATTAGGTGGACTGATAAGGTAAGGAATGAGGCGGTTCTACGCAGAATCGGAGAGGAAAGGAATATGTGGAAAACACTGATAAGGAGAAGGGACAGGATGATAGGACATCTGCTAAGACACGAGGGAATGACTTCCACGGTACTAGAGGGAGCTGTAGAGGGCAAAAACTGTAGTGGAAGACAGAGATTGGAATACGTCAAGCAAATAATTGAGGACGCAGGTTGCAAGTGATACTCTGAGATGAAGAGGTTAGCACAGGAAAGGAATTCGTGGCGGGTCGCATCAAACCAGTCAGTAGACCGATAAAAAAAAAAAAATAAATAAATAAATAAAAGACGCCCACTGATCACTGATGGCTCTGAACAGATTCTGTTATGTGTGTCGAAAGTTCATCCATTCTGGGAATCTAGAATGTCGACGATTGTTCCCTGATACTCACAAGATACTGGTCCTAGGGATTCTAAGACTTTCGAGAATGTTTTGCTTTAAAATGGTAGTAACAAAAGGAAGAGAAATGATTGATTGATGGAATTAAAAATTAACAAGTTTTTTCTTTTTTCTTTTACTTGTATTGTGAAACCTCAGGTCTTGCCGAATTCACGATTCTACGACAAGCGGAAGTACACTGTAGGTTATAATGAGAGAGTGTGTGAGTATCAAATTGTGTAACTTGAGTAGATCTTTTGATTATATTGACTTTGAAGATCAACATTTTTGCACCTCCAATCTACCATCGACTTCAGAAGGTGACTTAAATTTCAGCTTGATACTCCTACTCATTCCCGAGAAAAAGGGGACTTGACAGACAGACACACAGCCCAATATAATAACATATTTATAATTTTCGGAATTTTCCACTACTTGCGTAGTGAAACTATGCTTCTTACCAAATTTCTTGATCTTTGACTAATGGGAATCAGCCTGTACATTTTGATAAGTGGGTTAGGGACTATCAAAATATGTGACAGAAATCGCCGGATCATTTCGCTTCATTGACATGGAAGCATACATTTATTAGGCTGTCAAGGAACCATTGTCCTTAGTATGTGAAAGGAACCTCTACTTATTCTGGAGATAAAGGATTTAACAGACAAATGGACATTTAGTCTGGTAAGAAAACTCGACTAAGTAGTTTCCGTATGATGTACTTACAAATTATCGTTTCGGATTTTTTCTATTGGATGTACTGTGAAACTCTGATTTTTGCCAAATTTCATGGTTCTCGGTCAACAGGAACACCATTTAGGTTCCGATGAGTGAGTTTTCTAGTACCAAAATATGTGGCTCAGTTGACTACATATTTCTATGGCACTGGCTTAGAAGCTTCAATTATATTCCCCGCCAAAAGACTGTATCGATAACACTTATTGAAGTTTGTACACTTAGTTCATTGTAACATATCATGACTAGAACATAGTGTCGTGGATATTACACCGTAGACCATAGTGAGTGACGTAAATTTCAAACTGCTACATCTATCAGTCCCGGAGAAAAAGGATTTTTAACAGTCAGGCAGACAGACAGACAGAAACATGGAGCACGTGGACAACAAAGTGATCCCATAATGGTTCAGTTTTAATCGAATGAGGTACGGAATCCTGAAAATAAGATGCTTGTCGTAGGCATTATGACCATATTGCTTCAAAAGGCTCTGAGCACTATGGGACTTAACTGCTGAGGTCATCAGTCCCCTAGAACTTAGAACTACTTAAACCTAACTAACCTAAGGACATCACACACATCCATGCCCTAGGCTGGATTCGAACCTGCGACTGTAGCAGTCGCGCGGGTCCAGACTGTAGCGCCTAGAGCCGCTCGGCCATCCCGGCAGGCATTATGGCCATATTGCAATGGTTAATGCATAATGAGCGTGGGAAGATATATGAATTAAAGGTGAAGAAAGTGCAATTACTTTTCGGAAGCATTAGATGTTGTCAATGACAAAGTCGTGGTAATAACATTTGATACCTTGCTAAATCTGGCCAATAACTGCACTTGAAGCTGTATGGCAGATCACCAGTAGTGCCTCTTTGTTTTTAAATGTTACCGAAGCAAATGTTACACATTTAAATAAATTTAATACGACGAAATAAATCGATCAGCGCTCGTCTACTAAACTACCGTATATTGCAGTAGTGCTAGTAAGTGAGCTGTGTGGGCTTTAGTAAGTGGAAACATCTAATCTGAATATTCATTGTACACGAAGAACGTGGTATAACAACTGCACTTAGGTCGATAATAAGTGCTATTTAACTTGAAATTTTTATCAGTTGTGCCAGCAGGCAAGTTGCACATACTTTTTAATTTTCTGGAATAAATAAATTACAACAGTAGTACCACGTATGTTTTGTATCGGAAGTCTTCTGTACGAGAAACAACTTAATTATTTCATGTAGCTACAAATTTTCGCTTATGATCACAGATCTGTAAATATACTTGGGATAAGCAACACGCATGTAAGTGTGTGTGTGTGTGTGTGTGTGTGTGTGTGTGTGTGTGTGTGTGTGTGTGTGTGTGTGAGTGTGTCTGTGCTCGATAAATAACAAATAATTTTATATTTCTACTCATTGTAATTTTCGAATTATCGACTTCCCATCTCTGTGTTGTTGCTCAGTCGTCCTTGGCTAAGTTTCATCTCTATCTTGTTCCAGTACAATATTTGGCAGTGTTCTGATGAATGTAAAGACAGCAGAAGTGCCTCTTGTAGATGACGGAAATATTACCAAATTAAGTTATGTATCCCATTAAAAAATCTAATCAAAACAATTCGGACCTCCCGTCCTATAATAGTTCTTAGTCAGTTTCTCTATAATTTAGATACGTTGCACGTGAGTGTATGGCTTTTACATTGCGTATTTTGATCAAATTTTGGTTTAATTTAATAGCTGATTGTGGGCAATGCAGGTTTAGAGCTGTCTGACGCCACTTTTCTGATTTTTGTATATTGTAGCCTTTCTAACACGTTGCTTTTGTCGACTAGGTCCTGTCAGTTGTAACAAAATGTAATTAATATAAATCAATGTCGTCGACTGTATCGTCTACAGAAGAACAAGTACCACAAAACCCGAGCCTCTAATGGTTTGATTAACTGAAACCTTACTGAAAATCTTTCTAAACTGACATATGATTACCACTCTATGAACGTCAGATTGAATTAAGAACAGTCTTAACGTATTTTGGAGGTAGAAATATAACTGTAATTCTCGCCAACTACAACAGAACTAATGAGATGTGGAGGTACTTAATCTGCAGGTGCACTGTATCTTTCAGCAAGAGTAAGCCACAGCAACGGAATTATTTACCTTCTTCCAGTGGCTGATCTTATTTCAGACTGCTTATTTGTTTTCGTGTTTTTCTTCTTGGGGTATTATTCTACCTATTAAGCGTTTCCTGCACCAATAGTTAGGCCTAACTTCAAATGCCAGCTGTTTGTCTAGCATGTTATTATTGCCACTCGTGTTCGGGCATGGAAATAAAGTTGAGACTCCTACTTAGAGTGCCCACAATGATGTTTTATGCATCAGTTTGACGGGTGAGTGTGTGTGTGAGTATGTGTGTTTAAAATAACAATGTGCCACTTGACGTAATCGTAACATTTTTTGCGTGCAGATGTATTTTTGCAGTGTTTTAGGTATGGTAATTTCGTTGTGACGCTTCACAGGCTTCATAAAACAATTTAGATGTGGAAAATTTATAATGTGAGTGCAATAACATTGAACATTTGAGATAAACACTGAATTACTTGTATTGTTGACATATTACCCCGAGGTTTATAAATTTTGGAAGATCAGTGTCAGCCTTGGCAGGCTTGATAGAAGCATTAAGGCGTGGAAAGTAGCTTGAGGCTCTATTGTGCATTATATCATTTATAGATCGTACTTAATGTTCACTATTACTGCTTAAATTTTGGATCAAAAACTTTTGAACATTCTGCAAAAATTGAGATTTGTCAGATGTTTCTGAGCACGAACAAGATGCGTACTCTTGGAATTTCATCTGAATGCCTACTAAAATTCTATATTGTCATTGTTTCATTTTTATGCTACATTTTCAATGGGGAGGAAGTTAGCGCAGAAGGTATAAAATCAGAAGCAGGATTGTTTACCATTGTATCACTTTTTAATTTTTGCACACGACGTGGTATGGGCTCGACTAATGTCTGAAGCAGTGCTGGAGGGAATTGACGCCATGAATACTGCTGGGCTGTCCATAAATCTGTAAAAGTACGACGGTGTGCTGATCTCTTCTGAACAACACTTTTCAAGGCATCCCAGATATGCTCAATAATGTTCATGTTCAGGGAGTGTGTTGGCCAGCGGAAGTGTGTAAACTCAGAAGAGTGTTCCTGGAGCAACTCATTAGCTTTTCTGGACGTTGAGGGTATCCTAATCTGCTACTGGAATAGCCAAAGTCCGTCGGAAAGCGCAATGGACATGAATTGCTGCAGGTGATCAGACATGATGCTTATATATGTGCCACCTGATTGAGTCATGTTTAGACGTTTCATGGGTCCCATAGTACTCAAACTGCTCACTCCTCAGGACATTGTAGAGTCTCCACCAGCTTGAACAGTCCCCTGCTGACATGCAGGGTCCATGCACTCATGAAATTGTCTCCATACCCGTACACGTCCAACCACTCGATACATTTTGAAACGAGACTCGTCCGACCGCGTAACATGTTTCCAGTCATCAACAGCCCAATGTCGGTTCTGACGGTCTTAGGCGAGGCGTAAATCTTTGTGTCATGCAGTGATAATGGGTGTACGAGTGAGCCTTCGGCTGCAAAAGGTCATATCGATGAATGGTTGGCACGCTGACATTTGTTGATGGCCCAGCTTCGAAATCTGCAACTGTTTGGGGAAGTGTTGCACTTCTGTCACTTTGAACGATTCTCTTCAGTCGCCGTTGGTCCCATTTTGCAGGATTCTTCCCGGTCACAGCTATGTTTGAGATTTGATGTTTTGCCGGATTCTTGATACTCCCGGTACACTCGTGAAATGGTCCTACCGGACAATACCCACTTCATTGCTGTCTCGGAGATGCTGTAAGCCACATTAGTGCGTATATCCAGGCGAGATAATGTATAAAGTCAACTGAAAAGTGGTGTAGTACCGGAAAGTTCTTTGTAAAGTCAAACTGTGAAGTTTCATTTCGTTTTCGTGTCCATTTTAGTCGCTTCTCTGAGCTGAGAATCAAAGTAACTGATGATGGCCGAAGTCGAGACAGTATGAAATGTAGACTGACAGCAGCGAGAATCGAACTTCGGCAAAAAGATGAATTTGAATATCACGAAGCTTATTCCGAAGGTTCTTGTCTCTAGTACAGACGTGTACAGAATGGAAAACTTTACTATATAATGGATACTCGAAATGGCAGTTGGAGGCTTTGAAGTTTGAGAAGATCGAGTAACTAAAGCAGACGTACTGAATCTAACTGGGTAAAAGTATTGTAGAGGAAGACAAAGGCTTGAATGCATATTGATGGAGAGGATGTTGTTTATGTTGAGATGAAAAGTTTCACACAGGGTAGACTAGCATTGAATCAATGTTGGACTGAAGGCAACAACCACCACTTTGTAGCGAAACGTATGTCTTCACCAGTCGTGTTCACTCGGAAGTGGACTCCCTTACATTTCACTGCTTATAGGTGTGCTTATCAAGTAACACTAATCTGAAAGTGAGTTTAACCGTTTGTAATGACAGAAATATTGAGGCTTATGTGACCCTAGATGAGGGAAGCCAGTGAGCCATCGCTCGAAAATAACAGGATTTCATTTCTTTGCGCCATATAAGAGTCAGGTGCCCTGCAAGACTTACTTTCCATCATTTTCTGTAGTTTCGTTAGATGTGTATTTTGAGTCTGTTTTCTTGTATTTCTAAATATTCGTTTTAAGGGTTAGATTCATATTTACTATTACGTACCAGAAAAAGGCTGCCGATGCTTTTAGCACCAGATACTATGTGGTTAATTTAATGGCACCAGTAAGTAATTTGTAACCCAGTGAGTTTTAAAAATAAATCAGTTGGACTTTATATACGTCCTAATCTTTTTTTTTTTTTTTTTTTTTTTTTAAGCCATGACAAATGACGTAACTCTAGTTCAACTGTGAAATATTAGCTCTCGACTGTAGGCATGTCACCCCGAAATACTGGCTTGCAATTCTCTTCTGCCTGAACAGTTTAGAATTCGAAAATCTGGTTGATCTATATTATAAGTGTAGCGATCATCCAGAGAATAATTTGATGGGAATTTGGTAACAGCGGTATTATCGAATGGTGTACCAAACTTATCAGGTCAACTGAAGGATGGGATACAACCCGTCGGCTTTGACAAATGACGTCATAGTTTACTAATAGATATTTATGTCTTTGTTTTCCTGCCGTAGATAATAAATCGGTTTGTCTTTTTTGGTGTAGCATCGTCAATGTAAATTGAAATAAATGAATGTGTTTTTAAAAGGCAGATTTTCATTCTTAGTGAGTTTGAGATATTTTGGAAGAATTGGTTTTATTTATGGACAATTTTCGTTGTTTGATTTTTGTTTGTATGAATATGAAAGAGTTGAAGCAGGGATCTTCAACTGCACTACGGAATACAAATTTTACAGTTGCCGCTTTCTTTCGACTTCGCTAGCACTACGGTTGCTACGATATTCTCCAGTCGTGTATTCCTTGCCTTCACTAGCACTGCTAGCACTACGATATTTTTCAACCGTGTATCCCGTAGTTGAATAGTAGGATGTCAGTAGTAGCGGAGGCGACAAAAGCAAAACCTGCAAAATTTGTATCTCGTACTTCAGTCGACCGACAGTTATAGATGAACTGAAGAATAGGATATTAATGATACCGAAGATGGAGAAGTCGACGTAAGTTAAATTTGTATCAGGTCCTGTAGTTAACCTACTGTATAAAGATCAGCTGAAGATTGTGATACAACTCATATACGTCAAATGAGGTGTGCCAAGCTAATGTTACTTCTCTCTTTTTTCTCTTTTCACTAATATCTCATTCTTCAGTTGAGCTTCATAAATTGGAAATTTGTGGTAAGGACTACGGGACCAAACTGTTCAGGTCATCGGTCCTTAGGCTTACACAGTACTTAATCTAACTTCAAGTAAATACGCTAAAGACAACACACACACCCATGCCCGAGGGAGGTTTCGAACCTCCGACAGGTGAAGCCGAGCGAACCGTGACAAGGCACCCTAGACCACACGGCTACCCCACGCGGTGAGCAAATAAGCCAACTGAAGAATAGAATACTAGGACTAAAAGAAGTGATATACTTAACATTATGTTCGAAATATGAATGTTCATGGTAAATATCTACTATAATTTTCTCTGTCCTGCATTCTGTTGTTTCTTAACATTCACCCCTGCTGTTAATTCTGTGCAATACAAAATCTGTAGTAACTTCTGAGATCATTGGTCAAAGCCGACGGGTTGTATCCCATTCTTTAGTAACCCCAAATTACCGGTTACTTTTTTTAATCCATGCAGCGTAAATTATTATGTTAGCAGCTACAACAATTTCTATGAATAGTGTGTGTTCGTATTTGTAACTATGGGTGTTGCAGGGGGTGAGGGGTAGGGTAATTGGATGGTATGGGGTGGTACGATGTGTTGATAGGTAACTCCACTGAAAAAGCCAGATAGTTTAGTTGAGTTTTTGTTCGAATTAATTTCTGTATGCTATCAAGAAGCATAAGCCAGGATGGAAAACCATCGTTGCTATTAGTGTACTCATTTCGTATTATACGCATTCCTCTTCCACAATTTCTGCTACACGTACCCCTTGAGTTATCGAATCTTATCATCAAGCAACATATATACCACTTATAGTGATGTGTATCCAATGACCATATTTAGGTCTACTAAAGAGACGCTGCCTACACTACGCTTGTACGTCATCTTCTCGAGCGTTGCTGTGCGATGTGGCTTCTGTATCGGATGAGATTGAAGGAGAACGTAGAGAACGTTCAAAGAAATTCAACGGTAGAGAGTGTCATGGATATCACACGCGGATTAAAAAATAGGCGCTATTCGATGAGGCAGGATCTCTACATGAAATTTCAATCACCAGCTTCCTCCTCGGAATTCCAAAAAATTTCATTTGCATCCTGCTACATAGGGAGAAGTGATTTTTATAATAAAATAAGAGAAATTGGAGCTCGCAAGAAAAGATTTAGCTGTTCCTATTTCCCGCACGCTATTCGAGAGCACATGGAGCAATGGAGGAATAACTTGATGGTGATTCGATGAAACGTCTGCTAGGCACATAATTGAGATTTGCATAGTAATAATATAGATGATGGTGTACCTGTATCATACTTCCCCAAAAACTGTGAAACACTAATTTAATTATTTATTAGCGACTCTTAACGTTTGTTTTGACATGAACTAAAGATATCTTGTTTCATTCCACTGCTTAAATGTGGTACCTTCTTTCTGAACCTCTATGTGATATATTTATATTTAAAACTCACGGAACTTTTGACTACAAATTAAACAGTTTTCGGATAGTTAACTGATAGTGGTTCATTAATTTCTACATATTTTGTTTTCGGAGTTCTGTATCAGCAATTAATTAACTGTTTCTGACTATAAATATATTCCCAGCTTGTACTTATAACGACCTATTAACGTTTCTTCCGTTTCTTGTGCTAATAAGATTACTCTGGTAAATTTTCTGAATAAATTATACATTAAGCAAGTAATAACCAAGAAAGGGGTCTTTTCGGTGAAAGAAGTTCATACTGTTTCCAAAGGAGGGCGTCGAGTTTATATCTTTGAAGTGGTGTTTATCATTTGCCTGTCTTCCTTCTTATGTCAGTTCCCTCGATATCTTTCCTCCACCTGCCACTGACGTATTAGGGTCTACATATCTTTGAAAATGTACTGGTGTGAAAAGTGGGTGTGTGCTGTTCGATAAATCGCACTAACAGGCTTGGACGAAATTTGTATAGGCGCAATTATGGCCATTTCATCGAGATAACTACGTATTTTAGTAAATGTTTAGAAAATTCTCTTCATTTAATTGAACGTAATGCCTACAGCCGATTGCCGATTAATTATGACGCTAGAAACATTACAAATTCATAGAGGTGCGAAAAGACGAAGCCAAGACCCTTCTTTCGAGAGTGATATTTTGTGTCCTAGCATCTTTAAATCCGTAGACCTTTCATCAGTTTAACTCGCCTAGTCCTCACAGAATATTCAATAGCAACAAATTTTCATAAACCACAAATGCTGTAAGACTCTAATAGTATTTTTACAAAAACAAACAAAAAAATTGATGTTATAGCATCTGTAAAATTTTATTAAGTGTTAAGCAAATGGTTTGTCAATATACAAAACAGTGACTTTAGTAACATCAATTTACATGAGTCCCTTCAACGGGGCACAAAATCCAAAAATCTTTTGACTTCTTCTCAGAAACACCAGACGCTCCACTGCACCAGTTTCCTTCGTTTAACTGCTTGCTGTATATGCGAAAGCTCAACTGCTACGTTGTTGTTGAGATTTAATGTCTTCCGCTACTGGTTTCCAATAAGCTCGTGAACGCTATTAGCCGGTGAGAAACAGTTCTGAAAATCACCCCGTGTTCCATCAATATCATTTTTTTCAATTTGCACGATAAGTCGAAGCTGAGCAGCGAAAAAGTTCTTCTCTTCTTCGACGGCGTTTGATCCTAACAGTCGTTTTCGAGCTCGACAGGCTGTTGCCGTTCCAGTGTTCCGGACTTCCATTCCTTCTTGTCTCTATTCTTCCAATTTTAACGCTGGTATCTCCTCTTGCTTCCGCGTGGTTCCCAGTATAAACCATTTTTGGCGACAATTTTTGATCAATCTTCGGACGTACCAGTCCCACCAAAGGTCCGTATTCTGCAAAGATTTTGCTATGGAGCCCGTTATCTCCATTGAAGTCCACACTTCATTTCGTAATTTAGCCTGTCTCGTTACCTGCAGACTTCTTCTCATATAATCCTTTTCCAATGCCCTAATTATCTCATTAACTGTCCTCGTTAGAGGCCACATCTCCTCTGTGCCCTACACACTTAAATATTCCTTTCTTAGCTTCCTGCCGAACAATATTATTCCATAATATCTCACGGAAAGATTTAGAAGCTCTCTTCCCTGTTGTTGTGAACTGTACAATTTTCACATGACCAGAAATTTGCAGTTTCTGCAGGGTTTCAGTTCTCCTTCCGCATGTCAAAGCTTTATCTCCTACTTAGGCGGTAGCCCTGGCGACCGTGTGGCAGAACGACCACCTTCTCGCCCAGTCTCTCCGCCCAGCAACGGCGGCAGCCGCGTCTGCGGCGATCTGGAGGCGGCACCTCCTCTCCACTGGAAGCGCCATCGTCTGGGGCGGAGTGCAGCACGGCGACCGTCGAGACAGCAGTCACGTCACGCACCTGCACAGAAAACGAGTACTCACATTGAAATGGTTACAGCTCCAGTGTTCATGAATATGTAATTTGGTATGCACACAGCTTAACAAGGGTTTCGGAAAAAGTTAATATTGGTTGAACATCCACTTTGCAATAGGACACTGCCGAAGATCTAATTCACATTAGTAGTGAGAGCTCCTCTAACAACGAAAGTTTGAATAAAGAATCAGTTGATTAGACACTATAAATGCCTCCAGATGAACTGCCTCGTAGTTCGCGATTGCTGTGTGGATTATCATGCATTTCACTGCACTCGGACCATTTAATTCTTGAGACGAAATAATGTTGATATATTTCTGTATTCCCGCGCAAGAGATGGTTTCGCAGCTCACAACGGAATCGGAGGAGGTAGGGTAACAGGAGATTAGTGTTTAACGTCCTGTCGAGGACGAGGTCATTAGAGGCCGAGAACAAGCTCTGATTACGGAAGGATGGAGGACGAAAACGGCCGTGCCCTTCCGAAGGAAACACTCCAGAATTTCCTGAAGCGATTTAGAGAAACCTCGAAAAACCTAAGTCATGATGACCGGAATGGTGTTCGAAACGTCGTCCTCCCGAAAGTGAGCCCAGTGTGTTAACCACTGTGCTACTCAGCACTGTGCAACGGAATCGTTAACGGTCAGATGCTGATGACCCTGTCTGAGTAATCAGTGATCCACGTTGAGCTCTGTCTATTCCGTCGGACGCGAAGAGCGCTATGCCTGTTTCAAACTTGTGCAGTTTCTGAAAAAGGAATGTAATATCGCTCGTCCTTTGATCTCCTTTAAACACCTATAAATATTCTACCTCATTACTGTATCTTTTATTTAATTCGTTACATTTCGTGGGACATTGTCATCTAAATCTACTTGAGGTACTTTCAAAATTGCTTAAAATAGAAAAAAGAAATACCGTAGAAGCTTTTGGAATCTGCTATTACGGGAAAACGTTGAAGGTTAGATGCATAGACCACGCAACTAATCAGGAGGTACTGAATAGAATTGCGGAGAAAACAATTTCCGTACAATTGTAAAAAGAAGCATTGAGTACGTGGAAGAATTCCCTCCGTTATACATGGGCGGAATCCCTTATTGAATGAATTACTCCGTCCTATAACTGTAAAGTTCGTGAACATGTAGACGTGCATTCTGTTGGTATATGCTCCTTACATGAACACGATATATGGAAAAACGTCATCAATAATATTCCGAGGACAGCAAGCGTAAATAAGAGCGAGAGCTATCGCACAATCTACTCAACAGCTCGAGAATCCAAGCTGCTGACGAGAATAATATACAGAAAAGTGGATAGGAATATCTAGAATTGTGACTGACAACGGAAGGAGGGCTGAAGAAAAATCAAGGCACGGTCGTAGGGTAATTAAACCTGGAAAAATCTTCCAGTTATGTAAAATGTTGTAAGACATTCGAAATTCTGAGAGACATAGGAATAAACAATAAACGAAAATTGAAAGACAATGCTCAAAGGTCTCGGAATAGAAATAGTGTCAGAATGGATGCAGTCTTTCAACCCTTCTTTTCAATCATTACAGCACAGAAGGAATGATGGAAATTAAAGAAAGGTTCAAGGGTTGGCATAAAACTCAAGGTTAAGGGATATGAATAATAATATTCGTTGATGACAATGCTATTCCCAGTGTAAGTGAAGAAGAAGAACAGATTTGTTGCCCGGAATGAACAGTCTAATGAGCACTGAATGTGGATTGAGAGTAAACCAACAAATGAGAAAAATAATGAGAAGTGGAGAAATAAAAATACCGAGACACTTGACGTCAAAATTCGGGATCACGACGTAGGCGAATTAGGGGGCTCTGCTACTTTGGTAGGGAAATAATCCATGATAGGAGATTCCAGGAAGACGTAGAAACCGAAGTAGCATAGTTAAAGAGGACAAATGTGGCCAAGAGAATTCTACTGGTATCAAACAGAAGGAATGTGCGTTTTGAGGACAGGATTCTCATGGTAGTGATTCATACACCTTACGATAACCGAAACGGAAAGGAATCGAAGCGTTTTGCATGTGGTGCTATAGCAGAATGTTAAGAATTCGGTGGACTAATAGGAAATGTTGTTGCACACAGAATACCCGAAGGAAGAAGCATACCGAAAAGAGTGAAAAGAAGGGAGAGGATGACAGGGCATGGGTTAAGATATCAGGGAAAAACCTCTGTGATACTATGAGCTGTGTAGGTTATAAATTGATTTGGAAGACAGAAGGTGGGGCACATTCAGCAAAAAATTTACGGCATTTAGGGTGCATAACCTGCTTCTTCATGAAGATGTTACAGAAAGTTGAGGAATTCGTGGTGCGCCGCACGAAAGCAGTCAGCAGATTGCTAAGTCAACGCAGTAGAACACGCTCGGGACGTGATACAATGTGCACTGATCGTTTGGAGGTACTGTCTTCAAACACTGTATGACGTCTGGATGACCACTATTGAGGAGTGCCAGAGGCTTGTGCAGGTATATTACAATCTTCTCGAAAGCATACCTAGGATGTTCCTAGCAAGATAATATAGACAGGGTTCAACTACGCAATGGAGACTTTTACTCAACAGGAGATTTTAAACTCAGTGATGTACCCTTTCAAACATAAAACTTTTACACTGGTTCTCCTCTAGATTTTATCTCACATTAAATCGATATGTGTTAGATTTAGAAACTGTATTCCTTTAGTCCATGCTCCCCTTTAGTACATGACTACACACATTCATAAATAGAGAACTGGTGCCAAATTACTGTCTTATATTTGTACTCTGTCGTATAAGAAATTTCCATAATTGCCTCAAGACTTTGCTACATTAACATGTTGCGTCAACAGGATGGTCCTGAAAGTGACATTGAACTTTAAATCTGTGGATCCCTGTCTAAATTATGATGTTCACGAGGGCTACCAACGCCCTTTTCGAATAACGAGGTCGTGACACGAGGGAGAGGCACTCACAGTAAATACGATGTAGAAGAATAACTACTACCCAACGAGTACAAATTCAGAATTGGAATCTGACTGCCTGACTTTCGGTGTACCTTCAATATTTTTGCCCTCCCTGGTAATCATAATGTCGTCTTACCTTCCCCATGGTGAGCTCCTGCTGCTGTATGTCCTGCAGCCAAGGACTGACGTCTGCAGCATCAGCTAACGTCAGCATCTTCTGCGGCTCTTCTGACTTCGGAGGACCACCTTCCTCTTGATCGGGGCCCAAACGGAACCGCATCCACACCACGTTGAAATCCTGTGGGAGTTTTGTTTCCGTTTGTTGTTTTTGCTTTATTTCTTTCCTGATGTTTAGCCATAATCTAAGACACTCATGTTTTGCAATACAAGATACTCCGATTTTATCATTGTGTAACTAGTGTCACGTAATTTTCTCAGTGTGTAACACAGAAGTCCGGCTTCCTGTGTAAGATATATATCAGGTTAATACGGCATGCTGACGGGTTTATGTGGCAATGCGGACGAGAGCATACGATCGTTGTCTCCTGAAGTACTTAACGGCAACCCTAGCCAACACGAAATTTTAAACGCCGGGTATGCTGACCTGCTAATATTAGCTGTGGACTCAGTACTGATGTTACTCTCCGGCTACATTCGATCAGGTCCATTCGTACGTCTTTGCTTTGCGAGGAAACCGAAATACAGATCATCCGTTTCACGATTTTCTGTTTAGTTCGGACAGCCTGACCACGATGGAGCTCACACGACAGGATGTTCTGCTTTGCAGAAGACGCAAATCAGCAAGGGAACGTGCAGTCATGTGTCCATGAAGCAACAATAATCCTCATTCTCACGGAAATAAGTCCATTGCGTATATATATCTCTTTCACGGATTACTACACGTACTTGATATGTATTCTGTCCTCAAACCAAAATGATAACATAAAGGAATGGTAATTTTGTTTACCTATTAAACGTGCCTTACCTCGCCCCACCCCCTCCCCACTCGCTCCAGAGGACTGATCCATTTATTCGGCAACAAATTCCAGGTCATTGTCAGTTTTCATGTCCAGGAGTCCGCACGTCTGAGTCTCACTAGTTCCGCGGTTGGTCTCAGGAGGCTGAGTAAACCATTCCCGTCCTCCCATCAAAGAAAATTCGCTGGAATTACTGAAAACAGTAAGTGATGGCTCGCTTTTAGCTACCAGTACCTGTGCCAACTCTAGAAAATACCGAAGTTCTCGCGGTAATCTGTAATGTGATGTGTTGATTAATGACCACTAGGATTATGTAGAATCTGGCTTCCCCTAACCCTCAGTGTTATATTCTTCACACTCCTCGATGCTGCTCACCTGTGGGTCCAACATTACAGGGTCTGCGTCGTCATCGCAGACCGCTACGACACGAAGATCTTCGGTGTTTGTCTCCCGCGCACAAGGGAGACAGAAAAAGGCGAGAGCTCTGCGGAACATCTGCGAAGATAAAAGAAGTGTATCCATATATGAAGTGCTGTCCTCGAATCATAAATTAGCCGAGCAGAATGGCTGCGGCACAGGTGTGGATTGTGAGAGAATCTCAAAATTTGGGATCGGTGCTGCGACTGCGTCTCATCATCATGCTACTGGAAGCTCTAAAAATTAAACAATTTCTGGCAATGTACAATTTTCCCCGACATTAAATATTTTCCTACAAAAACCACGCCTTGAGAGCAGAGCAACAGCGCTTACCATCAAGGCTACACGTATTTACCGAATATGGAAATCAGTGCTTCAAGGAGAGTGAGTTTGCTGTAGCGCTAAACTGGCGAATAAATCGGAAATCAAACGATTTCACGTAAAGAGAGTTTGATTTCATCGTTGGTTTAGTAATTTTGTGCGACCGATATATTTAACGAGAAACACAGCGGAATATAGAAACCATCGCCATACCATATTTTTCAGAAAGTAGATATTCTTCAATGTAAATAATAGCTCAGGTGCCATGGAAACTACAACGGATCGATTGTCTCCATTCTTGTAATTTGCTACAAAGATGAAAAGGTCTGTCGTCAGACGCACAGGGAAACCATATTTGGTTCTCTTTAGCGGTCTCGACAGTTTATAGTTTCGTCTCAGAAGTGAAATAGGCTCAAATCAATGGTATCAATTGTGCGTCAAAGTGAAATTTTGATTCGCACGAAAGTGTCCTTTGAAACAAGAGTGACATCTCAAAAAATATGTCACACTTGTCATGAGTGGCAAACAAATAACTGACAAATTTCACATCGTGCATAGTATGCGCGAGAAAAGTCAGCCACCAAACTGACAAAATTTACTTTTTATGCCAGCCCTGCGACATGCTCGTTTGAAGATGATGTTTGGTAAAGGGGCAGTTAAGAGCGCAGCCAAGGTCAAAAAAGTGGAAAATTCTATGTTTAATCAATGCGAAATATACGTTGCAGAAAGCACAGTTTGTATCAGTAAGCACCAGCAACTGCCCACCATCCGAGGATAGACCACGGCCGAGAGAGGATGTGGCGAGTGTTAAAGAACAAATAATCCCGAATGCCGGAGACAGGACTTTATAATTTATAAAAGAAATTAAATTCAATGCTGATCTGCGTAAGGTCATGTTGGGTTTCTTCTTGAATATCGTACTGGAAATGAAATGTAGTTAGGATTTTCAGTTCCACGTTGATGTATTCATGGCCAGAAAATAAAGGAATGTAGATTTTTAATTCTGCTGGAAGTGATTAATAGCTTGGACTTGGCTGGTTTCTTCTGATGAATGGTTCCGAGCTTAACTAGAAGTATTGCTCTTTGGCTTTGGTGAATTTTGGGTAACACTCGTGTTACAAGACGTTCTGCAAATACACCAAGCGCAGTATCGAGAACCGCAATAACAGCTATAGTCTTTGTCACAAGGAAGAATATAAATGTTAATGCTCCTCGTTTCACTAACAGAAACTCTGTTTCTTTTCTTCAGTTTCAGCTTAACCATGCACTCGGAAATCACCAATATTTACTTCATCTTTCTTTCTATAATCAGACAGAAATGTAAATATAGTCGACTATTGCAGAGCGTATATGTATTGAAAGTCACAAAATGTGTTAACAACTCTTAAAAGTGGAGTGGGATGCGAACCTACATTCTTCGACTCCAAATACCATCGCATTGTCTGTTACGCTCCAACTTTGTCACGGATTATTGGTCTCCTTTCTTAGTTATCTTTCTATGTCTTTAAGGCTTATATCGTTGATGCATTATTAACTGCCATTTAATAATATTGGTGACATGTTTGTGAGAATTTATGAATTGACCGTTTCTTGAAATGGAAGACTGCAAGTTATAATATAAGTTTGTCTCATTTGTAAATTATTAATGTGAACAACTTACTCTTGAGAGAAAATTTTTGTATGAAAGAGAAAGCCTTAGCTAAACCATTGTATGACGTTTAATTGCACCAAATATTATAATAAATCGTACCGAGAACGGAGTGTTTTCATAAATCTACAACACACGTACATGAAGTCTTGTGAGTGACCTGTATCGATTTCTAACGAAAGTCGACAGTAGTTACTACTGTTTTCGATACTGCGTGTGATGTCAAAACCAAGTCACGTTTGCAGAAAGTCTTCTGGAATGACTGTTCCACATCCTGTCATAGATATGCAATTTCTTCACCACCTCTTCTTCTGCTTAGACACATTTCACTAACTTAAGTCAGGTCTTACTAACAACTAGTAATAACGTAGTAGCCTCGGGAATTTATACTAAGGCGCCGTTTTGTGTGGTTTATCCCTAAGTTGGTGAGTACATCTCGAAGCACCCAGGTTTCCACGGGCCAGTCGTTTGAACGAACCTAAGAGCCTGTAGTACTGGACAATCGCTAGATCAGGTGACAACGTTGGTTTTTGTTCATTACGAAGAAGGAAACTTTCATTTCAGTTAGACTGGCCAGTAAAGAGCAATTATGACATGCAATTGCCTTGAGGTCAGTTTGTCCGCAAATTACCCCAAAATGAAACCGAGAAACCTGTAGCAAACGCACCAGTCCCGTCTCACTAATCGATCAGGATCACGTTGTGGCGGATTCCTTGTAATGAGATTGAGAAGGAACAACTAGTTGTGTGTTAAAGTGGTTGGGACACATATGTCTTATAAATTTAGAGTTGGGTTCAAAATAGGTACGTCACACTTACTGCCACCTCGTTGTCCAGTCAGACCATGGTTGTGGTGCTCATCACAATTTCCCTTACTGAAGTCAAGAGGTTTGCGATTTGGCTGAAGTTATAAGAAAGCTCTAGAACGTATTTAATGCCAGTGGCAAGATTTCTAATTCAAATCAAGATTGTTTAAATTTATCCATAGCTAAAGCTTCCAAATTCCTCGTTCTTCTGCTTTTGTCTCGCACTTATCCAGGGTCGCTACTGGGTCGGTGAATTACTAAGAATATATCAACGCTCGTAAGAACCTGAGGTCTAGGGGTAATGTCTTTGAGTAGTAATCAAAACGTTATCGGTTGAAAGCAGCTACCGCTTAATCTTTGATTAATAATCAGCATTGGCGGGAAAAGACTTCGGCATAAGAATTCACCGTCATTCTGCCAATGGCCTTGTCAAAGTTTGCGGAGCAGCAGACATACGTTCAGGACACTCTCTTGTCCCGAGTGATGGAAAATGCCCCTAAAGGCAGAAGAATCAGCAGTGGTTAACGGCATGAGGATGCAGAAGCCATCGAAAACCACTACATGAAAGACACATAATGGGTATCCACAGGACATGTGATCTGTAGTTAAAAAGTTGGCATTATGATCTCTCCATTGACAAAATATTGCGTAAAAGTCCTCCATCCGGATCTGCGTGTGGGAACTGTCAAGCGGGAGGTGACCATGAGATAAAGGTTGTGTATCCAAAGAAAGAACAGCGTTGTCCGAGTATGGTGGGGTGGGGGGTTGAATATCAAAAACTTGAACGTTGTAGGGAAGCTAGAAAATCTGAAAAAGGAAGTGCAAAGACTCAATCTAGATATAGTAGCGGTCAGTGAAGTGAAATGGAAAGAACACAGCGATTCCTGGTCACATGAGTACAGAGTAATTTCAACAATAGACGAAAATGGTATAAATGGAGTAGGATTCGTTATGAATAGGAAAGTGGGCCAGAGAGTACGTTGCTCTCAACAGTTCAATGTTAGGATAGTTCTTATCAGAATCGACAGCAAACCAACACCAACAACGATAGTTGAGATATACGTGCCGACGTCGCAAGCTGAATATGAAGAGATTGACAAAGTGTATGAGGGTACTGAAAGGATTTATGATGGTACTGAAAGGGTAATACAGTACGAAAGTGGAGATGAACACTTCATAGTCATGGGGGCTGGAGTGTAGTTGTTTGGAGAAGGAGTAGAAGAAAAGGTTACAGGAGAATATGGGCTTGGGAAAAGAAATGAGGTAGGAGAAAGACTAATTACGTTCTGTAGAAAATTTCAGCTGGTAATAGTGAGTACTTTGTCCAATAATCACAGGAGGAGGAGGCATGCCTGGTAAATACAGGGTGGTACGGGAAGATTTATGCTACATGACATCACCGTCAACGGAGATACCTAAATCTGATACTCGATTGTAAGGAGCAGCCAGGATCAGACAATGTAGTAGTGATGAAGAGTAGGCTCAAGTTTAAGTGTTTGGTCTGGAAGAATCAATCTGCAAAGAAGTATGACACGAGAGTACTAAGGAATGACGAAATACGTTTGAAGATCTCTGCGTCTGTAGATACAGCAATAAGAAATAGCTCGGTAGGTAGTACAGTTGAAAACGAAGGACATGTCTAAAAAGGGCAATCGCAGAAGTTGTAGAGAAAATGATGGATACAAAGCATATAACTAAGATGAAAATTGGGTAAAAGTAGAAATACTTCGGGTGACCGATGAAAGAAGGAAATACCAAAATGTTCGGGGAGTTTCAGGAATATCGAAATACGAGTCGCTGAGAAATGATATAAACAAGAAGTGCAGGGAAGACGAAATGGCTACATGAAAAATGTGAAGAGATCGAAAATGAAATGGTCGTCGGAAGGACCGACTCAGCTTACCGGAAAGCTAAAACAAGCTTCCGTGATATTAAAAGCAAGGATGGTAACATAAAGCGTGCAACGGGAACACCACTGTTAAATGCAAGAGAGAGAGCGGATAGATGGAAAGAACAAACTAAATGCCTTTATGAGGCACATGATTTGTCTAATTTGATAGATGAAGAAACAGGAATCGATTTAGAAGAGATAGGGGATCCAGTAATAGAATCAAAATTTGAGAGAGCTTTGATGGACTTAAGATCAAATAAGGCAGGAGGGATAGATAATATTCCATCAGAAATGGCAACAAAACGACTATTGACGTCGGTGTGTAGAGTGTGTGTGTGTGTCTGACGACATACCTTATGAGTTTCGGAAAAATATCATCCGTACAATTCCGTAGACTGCACAAACTGACAAGTGCGAGAATTATTGCACAACCGGCTTAATAGCTCATGAATTTATGTTGCTGACAAGAATAATATTCAGAAGAGCGGGAATGGAAACTGTGTATTTGTTAGATGACGATGACTTAGGCTTTATTAAAAGTAAAGGCACCAGGAAGGCAATTCTGACATTGCGGTTGATAATGGAATAAAAACTAAAAAGATTCGTTCTTACCATTTGTCGACCTTGAATAAACGTTCGACAATGTAAATTGGTTAAAGATGTTCGAAAGTCTGAGAAAAATTGGATTAACTATACGGAGAGACGGATAATATATAATATGTACAAGAGCCAAGAGGGAATTATAAGAGAGGAAAACCAAGATCGAAGTGGTCGGATTTATAAGGCTGTAAGACACGTGTGCAGTCTTTTGCCCATATTGTCCATTTTGTACATACAAGAAACAATTATGGAAGTAAAAGAAAGGTTCACTATTGGAATTCAAGTTCAAGATGAAAGGATATATATGACATGATTCGCTGAAGATCTTGCTATCCTGCATAAAAGTGAAGAAGGGTGTGCTGAATGGAAAGAACAGTCGAACGAGTGCAGAAAATAAACTGAGAGGAAATCAAAGGAAGACAGTAATGAGAAATACCAGAAAGGAGAACAGCTAGATACATAACATCAGGACTGATGGTCACGAAGTAGATGATGACGGACCAGCAGTGGAATCTGTCGGAGACAGACCAGCAGTGCTGTCGGTCGGTTGGCGAGGAGCAGCAAGGAAGAACCCGTCGCGGGAAGTTGGGCCGGAGCCGCTGGCGGCGTACACGCGCGGTTTCAGTGTGAGGTGCTGCTTGCGAGCGCTTCGAAGTGCGTCGTCAACCGGTCTTGGACATGAAAGTTGAGTCCTCACTGAACCTACTACGAACCTCGACTGTTTACATTCCTTCGTTTGATCCTGCTTGTCGCTTTGGGACATTCTCGCTAGCAACAACGTATGTGTATGTAAGTCGGCTAAGATTCCAGCTGTCTTCCTAAGGAGTCTAACTTAATGTATTTCCTGTTATAGAAGTTGACCAGCGGTATTTTCTGCCTTGCACCTGTCCAGCGCAGCGTGTACTTCGACAACTGAGGTGTTGTTGGTCGTTGTGGGTGCCAATATTCTGTGTGTCGCTGTATCGAAATCTTGTGGTCGTTTTGCTTGTTGCGTGGAGTGGAACTGATTTTGTTGATTGGTCGGTCGGCTGTCTTTCGGTTGGGTTGCCTTCAAATTAAGAAGTCGTTGGACAGACTGCCTGTCTCACCTAAACGGGCGTTAGTGTTGCAATCCCAAGCTGACCCTTGGACACTTCTGAGAACCGTTCCTTGTGTGTTATATAGTAATTTCCCTGTTTGGGTATTGGTTATATGGTTAATGTGCGGCTTTCAGTCGAGTTTTAATATCTCCTAAATTAATGTTCTTGTCTTGGCGTTCTGCATGAAATCTTTTAATATAAGGCCTTCTACATTTTGATTGTAACTCTTCTTATAGCTTATTATGCGGCCTCCAGGCAAGTTCCATTAAAATTAAGTTCCTAAGATTGCTGTATAGATTGAATATTTAGAAAATATTTTTGGATGAAACCTCTAGAATAACCTTGTATTTCTATTTCTTGCTTAGGTCTTGTGTCTTGGATTTTGAGCATGACCTACAGCCGATCCAAAGTTAATGAAGGGAGGACAATTAAACTTTTAAGTTTTTGCATCCTTGTTGTAATATTGTGTGTTGATAAATACAGTTTGTATGTTGAGTGAAACTGACAGGAACTTATTTTGGCCCCTTACCACAAGCTAATGAGCTCTGTCCTGCTAGCGCAGGTTTTTCAATTACCTTTGGAAGATATTACTGTGTTTTTATTTGAAAAGATACTTTGTGAGAGTATCTAGAGATAACACTCTGAATTATTACTACGTCTATCAACGCTGATATGTTAATATTGTGGCAGTTCGGAACTGAAAATCGAAAGCTACAATCCAAAGACGACGGTTGACTGTTTTAGGCAGACGGAAAAACTGATACTTTGACGAAATTAATTCTGAATGATAAAGGAAGAACACATTATCTCGAATGCTAGTACATTATGAGTTAACTCGACTATGTCAGAAGTTATTTCTTACGACAAGGAACTCTAATATATTTGTACGAAGGTAATTCAGTCTCACTTAAGAGCTCATTACAAAAACGTTATTATACATTCAATATACAATACGCTTATGATCGCGGTCCCAGATAAAGAGATTTTGTTGACAGTTGAAAATCTCAGGAAGTTAAACAATTGAAAGACTTCTCTCTATCCTTTACAGGATTCTTTTGCAAGATGCGGCTTGGTGTTTAAATTTTTCTCAAATATGAACGATTTTTGCGCTTTTGCCTGTTATTAAAGGGTCTACAATACTGATCGATGCAAAAGGTTGTATGAGGTGAGGGTACTCTACATATTCTTGCGCTGACGTAGACTGGAGTACTAATGCACACTGCAGGTAGCCTTTTCGTTAGTTAGTGCAAACACTGTGTCTGAAGTGACTATGCACAACTTATTTAATTAAAACTCCGGCCTCGCGTCCAGAGAGTTATCGTTCTTCTTTCATAGTGAGTTTTGGTTTCCTCTACCACCACGGGAATATTTTGTGAAGTCAGATGTTGTTTTCTGCAACGAGACAGAGTAAGTAAACAACACTGTCCTGCATAAATTCTGATATGCTATACGGTACCCATACTGGAGCGTAAGCGCCACAGTTGGTCTTACAAGAACGGTGTAACGTTTAATGGAGTGGTTCATGCGATTAGCAGTAGAAAACTCTTGTTTTACAGATCGGCACAGTACTTCGTTTGCATTGGAATTCTGTTCGCTCCCTAAATTAGTGAGCTCATTATCGTACGAATTAGGCAGTGACATATTCGGATTTAGACTAGGGACGAAGTGTCAGTAAATATGCACGTGAAAGCATTATAATGAAGAAATAATCACATTTCGAAAAATGGCGTGTAATGGACTGCTAATTACACTGACTGACAGTTCTTGTTATAGATAAGTCAGAGCCCAGTGTACAATGGTACCAAAACCAAGACGTCTGCTAGCTCTGGAACACATAATGGGCTGATTTATTTTTTTTTCACGGTAAGCTGTTAAAAGTTGTGCTGAAAATTAACAGGAAATAAAAGTTGATAAAGTTTTTATTTTATTCTCATTTCAAGTATCTATGCTGGAAATATTACGAAAGGAAGATAGGATCGAATGTTGGATGCCTCCTTGTCGATGTTGTCATTAATTACTTAGTGATATCTCAGACTGGATAAGCAAGGAGTCTTAACGGCTGTCCACCTCCTAGAAAAAAGTTGGGTATGTGCCGAAATGATTTTATTGAACTTAACTTGTTTACGTATAAAATTTTTCGAAATAAGCTCTAAGACAAGGAGACGACGCTCCATGACTGAATTATCCAAACGGGAAGGAAATCGGCAGGTGTGATGTACTTGTATAGACAAGCAAATGACTACAGTTCCAGAAAATTTTTGTCATTTATTCAAGATTGAGGGCTGCAAGACAGTAAAGCGTTGGTCCACCACTGGAACTCAAGCGTGCAGTTATATGGCTTAGCATTGATTTATAGAATTGTTGAATGTCTCCCAGAAGGATTTCGTGCCAACTTCTGCACAATTGGCGCGTTATATCGTGAAAATCCAGAGCTGGTTGGAGGGCCCCGCCTATGAAGCTTCAAATGTTCTTGATTTGGGAGAGATCCTGCGACCTTGCTGACTAAAGTAGTGTTAGGAAAGTGGAAGTAGTCGCTTTGAGAGTGAGTGCTTATCTTGATGAAATGGTAACCGAGGTGGGTTTGCCAAAAAAAGCAACAAATGAGGGCGCACCGCGGTGTTGCAAGGGAGTCGCGTATGACAACCGAAGTGGTCCTGCTATTAAAAGAAATGGCGCTGCAGACAACGAGTACGCGTATCCGGTACTGATGTTCAACTCATATGCACTGACGCCTACACGCCAAAAACAATCGAGAAAAGATGAGAAGAGACGTAGTCAGGCAGCACAGTAAATGATTACCCTTTTTCTGTCATAGAAACAAATGTAATTAATTTTACATGGTGGCAGCCCAGCGGGAGTGACACGTCCGATTTCTTGCGCTCTCGTAAAGATATGTTACTTACAATGTCATAAAAATTAGTTTATTACTAATTACTCATTAAATACGTATATTAGTGCGTTTTTATGTTTACTACTAAAGGCTTCACTGTCGTTTACGTATTAGTCCACAAAAAACGAGATGATCGAAAGATCCGTTAGCCATCGCACTTTTATTTACGTTTTGGCATGGGTATTTCAGAGAATCCCATTGAACTGTTCTGGTTTTATTTCCAACGTTATTAAGTTCATGTTTCAAGAAAGAAGCGAAAATCTTAAGGTGTTTGATTTAGAAACTTTCGCGCTATTCCTTTGGATATTAACAGTTTGCCTACATCCTGCTGTGACTACTTAACAGAGACTGCGGATAAATGAGTCCCAAGTTTTTGTTGTAAGAGGAAACAAATAATTTTTCCATTGTATCATAGATCTGAAACGATAATATGCAGTTCATAAATAATAAAGTTTCGTGTAGTGTAAAGTGTTTTAAGTGATTTCATTTTATTTTTAAGCGTGCAATCTGTGTTGTAGCTTACGAAAATTGTGGATAATGCAGTAGGATAGTCAGAGAGGGAGTGGTATGTGCAGGTGGTGGTCGGAATTTCACTGGGGTCACTGGAGGACAGAAATTAATGGATAACTCAAAGAAGCTTCCCCATAAAACTGTAGGCTCTCAAAAAAAAAAGAAGAGAATCGCTGCACAGGAAGCAAAGATTTGTGGTCTTCATGCTCAAGCACATATTGTAAAATTTGTACCAGACGGGCGAAAAAACATGGGGACTGGGTAAAGGTAACAAGCAATGGGCCAAATCGGAAGAGCTCTTCAATGTCATCTACTCAGTGTAGGAAAGTATCAAAAATAGTTGCGAGAAAAGAGGCTTAATGCTAGGTAGCAGCTGTGGGATGGATACAGGCGAGATGGTACAGGTGAAAATAATAGGAGGATAGGAGGTCACAAATATTGTGAAGCCAAGTGCTAGCCTTGACCAGGTGACACATAACATACTGCATTTGTGCAAAGGTTTGGGCACAGAGGATCAGGTTATTATAACAGGCAGATCAGAGAAGAGCCTGTCTAAGAACGGTAATTGAAGCATTGGGGGTTAGTTCAATGAAATAGGAATAATAACTACTCATGAAAATGCAAGCAAAAGCTTTGTGGAGGTCCTGCAGCGCCATATCCAGCCCTGAGTTAACACTGCTGAGAGTTGTGTGAATACAGAGGTGGTCAGTGATATTGAATGAAATGAAATCCGATATTAGTGCTATGCCTGTTGCTAGGATAGACTGATTAACCGAACTTCTTGATATACAAGGTGGAAAGGGAGAGGGGGGGGGGGGGAAGAAATGGGTCACCATCACACCAAGCGAGATCCCAGTGGTTACTGACACCTCAGTAGGTTATAATTAAGATTCAGCAATCTGTTTCGAAAGAAATCAAACTAACAGAAGAGCCCCACAAAATGCCTGAGAATATACATAAAAGTAAGATATGCTTACTTCTTAAAAATATTAGGGGGCTGAATAACAAATTAGAAGCTTCTTGTGAGTTTGGGAAGTTTAGAGAGCTATGAAAAGGTAGAAATCCTGTGCTTGTATTAGCAAAATATAATCAAAGGGTTAGGAAAGTTAAATGCAAAAAACTTACACTCTGGCGGCTTACTCAAGCAGAAGTCATATAGAAATAGAGTAATTGTTAGAGATATTAAAACAGAAAACTAGTTCAAAAACAGAAAACTGGTTCACTTTCAACTGTAACTGCATATAGATCCATACTGGGAAATTTTGTACTGTTATTGAGGAGTGTGGATACCTTGTTGTGCTGAATGTCAGACAGCAGCAAGCAGTTAATAGTCTTTGGTGACCTGGGTGTAGATTTTCTAAAGGATTCTTTTAGAAAAAATGACCTATAAACCTTGTTAGTATCCTACAATTTGGTTTCAATAATCGACTTCCAACGTTGTTGGAAAAAATGGACATCATGTGATTATGTTTTCTTTGGTGAAATCAAAGAAAGAATATAACTGTTCACCCAGTAAGACATATTGTCTCTTATATGATGCACAGATAGTTAGGATAAATAACGTAGCACCTTATAGGATCGATACAGCTCAGTGGAGATCAGAATAATTAATGACTCCTTTACAAATATTCTTAAGAACAGTTGAGATAACATGGAATCAAATTTATACTATGTGAAATCGTAACATCAACTTTTATCTATTCCATAAGAAAGTCAAGGGATTATTTAAAATTAACATTCTGCATAAGCTAATCAGAAATGACATTAAACAGCCATTTAATAAACTATGGACCCCTAGAGGGGTGAAAGCACCTCCTAAAAGAAAAAATGAGTTCGTCTTCTGGCAAGAACCAGTAGAGATCCTGCAACTGTTGTACACTGCAAAAACAAATGACAATTACTGAAAAAGATTTTTAAAAGATCAAGGAACATGCACATAATTTGAGAAATCAGTACTTTCAGCATCAGACTGAAGGCTGTGTGGAACTTACGGAAACATTTGAGAGGACAACCACCCACAGAACAGGATAACATGACCATTGAACTGAATGGAAGGGCTATAAATTATGAGTCACAGGTGGCAAATGTATGCATTTCTTATATATAGTAGGAAGTTTAGGGTAGAAAATTTCAAGAGGAAAACCTCAACAGCAAGCTGTATCATTAACTCTCATCAAATTGTATCACCAACTTTTCTCCTTCTGGAATGAAGATAATTATACATTTCCTCAGTATATAAAACCTCATCATGTTTTGATGGCGATTCCAGTGGAGTACTACAGATTCTTTTCCGTATAATAACCCAGGTCATATGTGACGTATGTAATCCTCCATATGTCAAGGCTCCTTTTTTCAGAGAGACTGAAATATACCATTGTGAAACACCTTTTTAAGAAGGGTGATAAGAGAGCTGTCAATAGCTAAAGAACTGTTTCACTGTTGATATCATTTGAAAAACATTTCTGTAAAGGAGATATATTCTATAACAGCAATACAATGGAACCTTATCAACAATAATCTCATTATCAAATCACAGTATCGTTTTCAGAAGAGTTCCTCTCCTGAGAATGCCATTTACATGTTCCCTCACCAGATTTTACGAGCATTGAGTTATAAAACTGTGCTGGTAGGTATTTTTCTGACCCATCTGAGGCATTTGACTATGTGAATCATAGTATTCTGCCACATAGAGTTTGTTTTTTGGACTGATGATACTAACAACAAATGGATAATATCATATCTTTCTAAAAGAATATAGAAAGTTGAATGTAGTAATTCAACCAGTACGCTCCGAGGACATAACTGTGACTGGGGAGAAATCATGTGTGGGTGATCCAAGTCTTAGTCTTAGGTCCACCCTTGTTCCTCATATACATAAGCGGTCAGCCATCCAGTATTCAAGAAACAGAAGTAGTTCCTTTTGGAGATGACACTAGTATTGTAATCAATTCTATCATCCGTACAGAATAGGAAGAAATGTTAATCACAGTTATTAAAATGATCACTAACACTTTTCAATCTCTATATCGAGGAAGCAACGATGGAAATAAAAGAAAGGTTCAAGGGTGGAATTAATATTAAAGGTGAAAGGATATAAATGATACGATTCGCTGATGGCATCTGCTCAATGCAATGAACAGTCTACTGAGTACATAGTATGGATTGAGAGTAAATCGAAGAATGACGAAGGTAATGAAATGTAGTATACATGAGAACAGAGAGAAACTTAACATCAGGACTGATGGTCATGAAGTAAATGAAGTTAAGGAATTCTGCTACCTAGGCAGTAGAATAACCAATGATGGAAAGAGCAAGGAGGACATCAAAAAGAGACTAGAAATGGCAAAAAGGGCATTCCTGGCCAAGAGAAGTCTACTAATATCAAACATCGGCCTTCATTTGAGGAAGAAATTTCTGAGAATGTACGTCTGGAGTATAGCCTTGTAGGGCAGTGAAACATGGACTGTTGGAAAACCGAAACATAAGAGAATCGAAGCATTAGAAATGTGGTGATACTGACGAGTGTTGAAAAATGCGTGGACTGATAAGATGAGGAATGAGGAGGTACTGCGCAGAATCGGAGAGGAAAGTAATATGTGGAAAACACTGATAAGGAGAAGGGACAGGATGATAGGACATCTGTTAAGACATGAGGGAATGACTTCCATGGTACTAGACGGAGCTGTAGAGGGCAAAAACAGAAGAGGAAGACAGAAATTGGAGTACATCCAGCAAATAATTGAGAAAGAATGTTAGCACTGGAGACGAATTCGTGGCGGGTCGCATCAAACTAGTCAGAAGACTGATAACCAAAAGTAAAAAACCCTTTTCCTGAGAGTGGTCTCACACTAAGTTTTAAAAAGACACAAGATATTCAGTTTTGCACATTTAAGGGTACTATACCATTTCTAAATGTAACACATGGTAAGGAAATAGTAAATAGGGTGGAAACTTCGAAATTCTTAGATGTCCTTGTCGATGAGAAATTAAACTTGAAAAATAACATCTTGTAACTGCTGAACAAATTTTGTTCAGTCACATTTGCACCTAGAATCACTGTATATCTTGGTGAGAAACAAATAAGTAAGTTGACACACTTTGCTCATTTTGATTCAATAAAGAAAATGGAATAATGTTCTGCGATAATAACTCATCTTCAAGAAATAAAATTCTAGTTGGTCCAAAATATGTGCAGACCCAAGATGATGATGTAAACATCTGTTTAAGGAATTCTCACAACATCTTCACAGTCATGAAGTCTATTGTAAGCAATTCACTACAGTTTATAAGGAACAATGAAGTACATAATTGCAGTCGCAGAAAAAAATAAACCACTCTGATTAATCCACAGTAAGGTTGCTTTTAGCACAAAAAGGGGCGAACAGAGCTGAAATAAAAATTTTTGGTCACTTGCCCTGGGGTATAAATCAAAGTAAAATTGGAAATCAAGTGGATAAAACTACTCCAGAACAACTACTTATACTCTGTAGGAAAATTTCTGTTACAGTAATGTGTAAAAGATGGTTGGTAGGAGCTGCTAACTACTAATCCCATGTCAACATCTTTTTTTCCATAAAACAAACTTAGATTATTCAGTTTGTAACCATATGTACAAATTAATTTGCAGTTAGAATGTAAAATGAAATTTATGATGTCATTATAATTTATCGCGCAAATTGTTCCATGGAACATGAATATAGCTACATTAATTACTAAGTGACTTGAAAACAGTACTCAGAGTGTTAAAGTCAAATAAGTGAAAAAGTGCTACATTAGACCCATGCTGTCTACTTTTTACAGATGTGAAAAATGCCGCGGCAACCTACATCCTGACTGCCAGACTGGATTAACATAGTCTCGAAATTTTTTCTAGAATTCGTGAACTTGGTGTATTTTATAGTAATCCCACGCCATTTTGAGGAGAAAAATAGAATACGCCTGCTAATATTGCCTGACAATGCGACAAATATACCTGTGTCCTTGGTGCTTCCACTGCAGATGACAAAGACCAAAAGTCTGGAGAAGAAATAGTGAGCGAATGTGAGAATTCTGTTTCTAGTGAGTTACGAAACAAAGGACCCCAAATTTGACATCACAATATTTCAGATGAAGAAGCTTTGCTTGGAGATTGCGACCATAGTCGTTGGCCTTGGCGAGTGACTTAAGAAACATAAGAATCATGCAACAAACGCTGTAAAAATTATACCCAATGTGACTTAATGTCAATGTAGATTTCGTCAACGAAACAGACAGAAACTGTTAAAAAGAAAAAGAAAAGGAAAGGAAAGTAAAACTAACAATTCGGATTAAGAATATTGTAATGAAAGAAGTTTTTAGAACGAAAATGTCATCGAGTAGGCCCTATCGTGTAATCAGGCTCTACCACTATAATGGACGTCAGAACGTAGAATATGAAGTGGAACGAAATGATCTGGTAAAAACAGAGACCACTCCAAAGTACACTTCAGCTACATTTCTAACAAAAGATCATTTCGATAAGAATTTACGAACACTGTAGGTGAGGTGTTGGAAAATAAATCCAAACATAACCGAGAACTAACTTACCGGTATCTGATGAAAAAGGAGAAACTTCCAAAGTAAGAAACACACATTAATTTTCCCAAAATACAGCCCGTTTAACTGGCTGCTAAATGACACAGTAAAAAGTATCATAAAAAAGTGAACTAGAATTACAGTAACAGGAGCAACAACTTTCCGAAAGACTGCTACCGTTTACAATTGCTCCCATGATTCTTGGAAATAATATTTGCTTCAGGAAGATATGTAACTCATAATTATTATACTCGGAAACAGTGAAATTCTTCTAAAAGATAATATTTGGAATGAAGCTAAACACGCATCACACCGAACAATCTGGTAACGTCAAACCGTTACTATGTTGATATCCAATGACAATACTCATTCGTAGATAACATCACCTGCAGTTTTCTACTAATAACTCGTAACTGAACCACGTAGTCCAGATATTCGTCAAGGTTGTAAATACAAGTATGATACAGCGAAGGGCATCATATATCACGATATACGATACAGATCAACCGTGCACCCTAAAATTTTGTTGGCATTCGTTTCTTTCGACACCTCAGCGAAGTTTGCACACTATACCTAATACAGATCTCATGCTAAACTACAGGTGAGTCTCTTGCAGTTTTCTTGGCTTTCACAAGAAAACTGTTAATTATAGACTAACCTAGACCATGTACTAAGCTACAGGTCAATCTGTCACCGCAGAAAGCTTTCCCGTTGCCAGATTCGTTGGCTTCAGCAGTTCACAACCAAACTGTTGCAATTCAACCTAACCTAGACCTTGGGCTACACTACCTATCAGTATGTCACCACAGTAATCATTCCCACTGCCACAGTTGTTGGCTTCGCCAACTCAAAACGAAACGGTTTCAGTGTAAATTAAACCAGATCTCAGGTTGTACTACAGGTAAGTGTTTCACAACAGTAGGATTCGTCAGCTTTGGCAACTCACATCCAAATCACCAAGTTCCATCCTAACCTACACCTCCAGCTAAACCAATCCATTGTTCCGACATTAAGCTGTTCTCGCAAGGTAAGTACCCACTCGAAAATTCGGAACTTCTTCAATAATTCCAAAAACAACATTTCTGTTTCTACTCCACCTCTTCCTCGACATGTACTCAATTGCTATCTACATATTCGCCAACACCGACGTTAAGCAATTGCCTACAGCAGCACTCAATGAAAGAATCACAGTAGAGCAAGTCACTGTTACACAAAACTAGCACAGAAATGAAAATATTGGTAATATCTTACGCACCAGTGCTTACTAATTGCGGATTAGTATCCCCAATAGGTTGACGTCCAAGAACTCAAGGCTACCTATGAACCATTAAAATAACCATCCTCATAATTTAAAACCAAACATGAAATAAAATTGACGAAACAGAAGCAACTGCAAAGATTAAAATAAAAAGAAGATTGCACCTCTATTCCAAAACAGAAACTTCACTCTTTCTTTGGCACATATTTCACGATGTTACTAATATTTTAAAAGCAATTTCAAATTCCGGCGGAGATTAACAAATTACTTTCTGTATTAATCAACGAGATTACGATAGACAAAATGTAGGGCTACACACAAATTCAATTCAGAATACGCATCAAAACGTGACGTCATAGCAACTATTACGTCACAGGTCAAAGCCGACTGCTAGTATCGAACATTCCTCTAGATCCTCCATCACCTGAGTAGATTTCTACAATTTCATTTTTGGAAATTATTTTTGCATCTTTTCATGGAGTTAATATTTCTCGTTGCAATCGTGTAATTGAATCATTAACAGTACTTGTACAATCAAAGTATCATTAAATAAAAAATCAGTAATTTGCATGCAAGTAGGAGAACTTTCACCGGCGCAAGATTTTTGAGCTAAAGAGATAAATGGAATGAAATGAAGCAGTTTTCTGCGAAAAGCCATGTTCTCTTGACTGCCTCCTCGTCGACAAATTTGAGTAAAGTTATCCAGGTCACCATCACAATGTAATATTCGCATCTCTGTATTAATATTCTCTAAACAAGCGTGAGCTAAAGTATCACATAAAACTAAAATACTCGACGTAGTCACGTTCTTAACTGGAAGTGTTTGTGACGAGCATCCACAGCTATCTTCGGATATTGAAAAATGTTTTTTTTACTGTCTTACGTTTGCTTTCAAATATGGCAAATACTAATTCTTTCGAATCACCTAGAATCCCATCAAAGAAATTTTGAAAATCGAATAGAAAGAGACTCGAGAACCTCGATAGCGAGTGCGCTATTACGCCATCGGTGGTTGCAAAGTGACGTAACACGTCGCTGACCAATGAGAGCGTAGTTGGAATAATGACCTACCGTTTTAGTATGCGTACCTACACCTGAGACAATTTCACAACAGAACCACGACCGCCAAATACACCTGACAACAAAAAAAGTCCATCTGTACGTAGGGAAAAGTAAAAATGACTGCTCACTTACTTGTTCCTCAACAGATTCCCGTCAGATACTGGTTTTCTGTCTTCTTCTTCGAACACGAGAAAGTTCACAGACGATTAGAAACCAAGTATCACTGTAAGATGTTAGTTAAATAGCGCACGACACTTAATACAGCACAAGTAACAACTCAGAAAGAGTACACTCGTCACGAATAAGTATCGCAATGATGCCAGGCAACTGCTCGTGACGTAACACGCGATGATTCATTGTTGAGAGTGTTGTCCTGGACCGATAATAAAAAATTAAAATCACTTTGTCGGTTGCATAGCCTCTTATTGATCATACGTATTATGTAATTGATTTACCACGACCGTGATTCTTCAAACTATTAACAACAGTAGATTAACAAATCGTTAACACTGGAATTTCTCACTTGAATCACTAAACAAGCTAGTATTGAATGTAAACTTTGTCCTAAATTCTGTCGCTTCCATATTCTATACTTCATTGTAATGGTTCACTTGCGAAGTTTACTGAAGTGGACTTAAAGCTCAGGAGGAAAAAATTACGTGTGTCACTACAACAGTGATAGAATGGAGGCCTGTTGCTTTAATCCCATTTTCATAAAAAAATAGAACGTCGCTTTTTCTAGGAATGTACGAATATATCATAGTCATAAGTATCAGACCGACACGAACTGAGTTCCACCTGATTTCTATGCAACTAATAGGACCTAACTCTCTTGCAAAACTTCTAATGTCTTTTTGGTACAGCCGTTTGACTGGACAAAATGGTTACTATAAGAGACCATCAGATATTATTTCTCCGTACGACAATGAATCGCTGTGCTAGTTAACATTTCTACAGTGCAAATATCAGACAGCAACATAATAGAAATGTTGTAGTCATCAATATCGTTGATTCACGAGTAACAGAGTGTGCACATGCTTAACTTGAAACTACTTGGGGTAAAATTTTGTGCTGGACGAGGATCTGAACATAGAACCTGATCGATTGTTAATTAAGCACCCTCAAATGTTGGACATCAAAATTTTAACCAGCACTGACATAATTGAAACCGAAATGACGAAACAAAATTGATTTGCTTCACCATGATTTCAATTCGGCAACCACCGCAGTTGTTTTCTAGTCAGAATAGAGATCGTTAAAACATCGGTTTATATAACCAGCAGCGAGGTGTGGGTAACTTAGAAGTTTTGAGGGTACCCGGAGTTGAACATCTAGATATCATGGTTCTTGAGTACACACGAACAGACAGTAACTACAGAAATATTTTTCACCTGTACTTAGGAGCACTATGTTTCAACATAAAACGATGTGATATAACGTTTGTATACGACTTGAAGTCGAAACTATCACCAGTCGTTATAGTTGACAAAGCATGGAGATACGTTAAAAATCGTAATTTTCCCATGTGTGATTACGTATGCACGTCCTACATCTTGAAATAAGGAGTTGAAATTTTTTGTGCTGGTCCACGATACTTAGCCATACGCGCGGCTTTCGTCTAGACCTTGAGCAATTTGGCTGCGATGGCACACGAAGCTTAATGCGTATTTGGAACCACTGCGATCATTACGTTGTTCAGTTGGTATTACCGTAGGTGGCGATCGCCTGCTTGTACTCGTTAAAATGGCTGCATAAAATGCGAAACGAACCGAGTCTTTAAGGATGTAGTGTGGGATTTAAGAGGGGTGTTATTCGGGCTGAGGCTGTGTCTTGTGCAGACATGGAGCTCAATAGTTTTATTAAGGCTTTATTTACCATGCAAAAGACCAATGTAGCAAGATGGAAAACATTACTGGAAAACCAAAACTACTTTTTGGCATGAATTAACGTGAAGAGAGCTGGAATAACAAAAATTTTCTTCTTAAAATAATAGCAATAAATAATACAACCAATTCAATCCATCCCTACACGGGCAACCACATACGATCTAACACTTCTTCGTGGTTCGAATAAACTTGAAAGGATGTGTAATAAAACGAAACGTCTTCTTAAAATAATAATAATAAGTAATGCGAACAATTCAATCTGGTTCCACCGAGGCAGCTTTTATACGCTGTAATGCCTTGCAATATACGGGCTGCAGCCTTCAGTAATTATGACAATAGTCCCTTATGATACCAGAATCTATTGAATCATCTGTTACTGAAAGCGGAGTAAAATCCCTACTACCTACTTCTTGCCCGGCCGCTACTAGCAACTCCAAATCACCTAGACATCACCTATCAATACACGACTAAACTACCTACTCTTACGTCTATGTGACTAGTATACCAGCTACATATGCAAGGTGCATCTGAAGAGTCCGCTGAATAGCCTCAGAAAATAACAGAAACCACAGTTATAAACGAAACACTTTTATTCGCCTTCACAGTAGTCACCTTCAGCTAAACATCTTCTGACATCCCTTGTACAGCTCCTGGAAGCTGTCAATAAACAGTTCTTGTGGAAACATTGAAAGCACAGTGGTCACGTCGTATCACAGGACATGAGACTTGTTACTCACAATATGGTCCAGAGACTAAGAGACTGTTAGTGCCATTGTATTCATCACCTTCCACGGCTCCCTCGGGTAGAAATTCAAGATGTGTCAAGCCCTAGCCGACGAAGAAAGATATAAGCATTCTTTATTTTTGAATTTTGTCAGCCGATACTTTTGGGATGCGGGGAAGATGATGAACACCATGCCACTGACTGTCGCTTTGTCTTAGGGTCGTAATGGTCCCCAGCACGAATCCGCTCGGCGGATTAGTGTCGAGGTCCGATGTGGCGTTCAGCCTGTGGATGGTTTTGAAGGCGGTTTTCCATCTACCTCGGCGAATGCGTGCGGATTACCCTTATTCCACCTCAGTTACACTGTGTCGGCGATTGTTACGCAAACACCGTTTCCACGTACGCTTAAACCATAATTATTCTACGACGCAAACAATTGGGCCCACAGTCGTCTGGTATGAGACGTTCCCGGGAGTCCACTGGGAGCCGAACCGCACAATAAGCCTGGGTTCGGTGTGCGGAGGCGGTGGGTTGGGTGGACTGCTGTGGCCTGTTGCGAGATTGTGAACCACTGAGGGCTACGGCGGGACGAAGCCTCTCCGTCGTTTCTAGGTCCCCAGGCTAATACATACGTACACACACATATACCTCTTTCCACACACAAAGTGTTGAGTGCTATTGACAAGAGATTTCAAGTTGGTTCCATGTTTCAAGATTTCTAGAAGGCTTCTGACACTGTACCAAACAAGTCGCTTGTAGTGAAGTTGCATGCTTATTCAATATCGTCTCAGTTATGTCACTGAATTCGAGATATCCTGTCAGAGAGCTCACATTTCGTAGTAACTGACGGAAAGTCATCGAGTAAAACAGATGTGATTTCTGGTGTTACCCAGGTAGTGTTATAGGCCCTTTATTGTTCCATATCTATACAAACGATTTAGTAAACAATCTGAGCAGCCGTCTTAGGTTGTTTGTAGATGATGCTGTTGTTTTCGACTAGTAAAGTCATCAGAGGATCAAAACAAATTGCAAAAGTATTTAGAAAAGATATCTGTATGGTGCAAAAATTGGCAGTTGACTCTAAATAAAAAAAGTGTAAGCTCATCCATATGAGTGGCCAAAAGAATCCGTTAAACTTGGGTTACACGATAAATCAGTCAAATCTAAAGCAGTAAATTCAGCTAAATACCTAGGAACTACAATTACAGACAATTCAAATTGGAGTGAACACATAGAATATGTTGTTAGAAAGGCTAAACAAAACTGCGTTTTATTGGCAGGACACTTACAAAAAGTCTAACAGATTTACTAAGGAGACTGCCTACACTACGCTTGTCTATTCTATTTTAGAATACTGCCGCGGGGTGTAGGATCCTTATCAGATAAGACTGACGGAGTACGTCGAGAAAGTTCAAAGAAGGGCAGCACGTTTTGTATTATCCATAAATAGGAGAGTGTCACCGAAATGATATAGGATTTGGTGTGGACGTAATTGCAACAAAGACTTTATGGTTGCGGCAGAACCTCCTCACGCATTTTCGATCACCAGTATTTCCTCCAAATGTGAAAATATTTTGATGTGACGAGCTACATAGGGAGAGACGATCACCATAATAAAGTGAGGGAAATCAAAAGCCGTACGGAAAGATGTAGGTGTGAGTTTTTTTCCGCGCGCTGTACGAGATTGGAATAATAGGATTATTGTGAAGTTGATTCGATTAATCCTCTGCCAAGCACTTGAATGTGATTTTCAGAGTATCCATGTAGATGAAGAAGACTTCATCGACTAAAAGCTTCGTACAAAAAACAAATACTCAGTGACGATAAAGGGTTGGATGGGAAGGGAAGCTAAACTGACAGAGTAACTGATAAAACACACACTGTGTTGATGAAATGAAGAAGGCTGTTTGGGCTCTTTTTTTCCATAATTTTTCAAAGGATGGAAGTCCCCAGCACTACTTGCGTCCCAAAGGATAAAACAGTTGATGTAAGTGCAAGAAGGGATAGCTAACTGGTGACGTGTGCACTCGCAAACATAGTCTGCCTGATGCGGTAATGGAGATGATAAAACCTATTTTCGGAGACTTAACTGCACCTGAATTGTTGAAAAGTGTGTTCATGGAAAAACTCAAAAGCCCAATGAAAATATAAATAATTTTATATGGTCAAGAATCCAAAAGGCTGTGTTTGTAGGAACAGAAACAGTTCACATTGGTGTGTATGACGCTGTTGCTACTTTCGATGATGACAACGTTGTAAGGTGAAAGTATTTCGAAATATGAGAATGAAGATAGGTTCCAACATGACACGAACAATGCTTGCTTTAGACAAGCAACTTCTTTGGATTGCTGACACGGCTGTAAATAGCCTAGAAATACAAGACAGAGTAAACAGAAGGAGGACAGAGAAGAAGCTGGAGAAGGAGTTTGTAAAAGATAAAGATAATAAAACCTGAGTACCTGGAAAGCATTAAAAATTTAATCCAAACTTTGTCGATCAATTACCAAAAGATTTATTTTTTTCATTCAAATTACATGTTTTCCCAAGCTCGTTATTTACTTCGTTTTCTTTTGTGAATTTAGTAACTCTGCTTTGGCATCACTGTCGTTGATAGTATTTCCATTGATATCGCGCAGAGAAGACATTGATTGTGTCTCGCCGCTAGCATGGTTTATATACTACCCGAATGTCTTTGGACTTTCTGCCCCGTTTCGAGACAATGTTTCGTTATGGAAACTATAGTAAGCATCTGGGATTGAAGTAAGCGCAAAATTTCGAGCCTCTGTAAAAGATGGACAATCTTGGAGATTTTGTACTTGTTTAAATTTGGAACGGTGTTTTAGTTGTTTCTTTAACAGTGTTCTGACCCCTTTTGAATACCATGGTGGATCAGCTCCGTAGTTTGTTAATTTATTTGGTATAAGTATCTCATTAGCTGTCGATATTATTTCTTGAAGATCAAGCCACATCTGCTCTAAAATTACGTTGTTAATTCTGAAGGTGTAGATATTGTCTCTCACAAAGCATCAAGTGAATTTTTATCTGCTTGTTTGGATAGATATATTTCTCGTTCGTTTGGGGGATTTGGGGGTTACAATATTCAGTCTCGCCAGGACAGTCAGGAGTAATAATTCCTGTATCCGTTTTGATGCTCGTGATTATCTCAGGATTACGTCCTCACCAGAATTTAGGCACAACGTTTGCCACTGCTGTATTGTCGACTCTCCGCACCTCTCACCAGCAACGGCCATTGTGGCGACCCCGTTGGTTACGTGTCTCACACTGGGTGCCCTCTGATGTCACTAGTACCACGTAGCCAAGAGCAAGAGTGCTAGTACCGGGGAACACAGCAGTGGCATACGACATGGTACAAAGTAACGAACCGAGAATCGTTTCAACTGACTACTGAACTACTCGTGTGACTGGCTCATGATGTTATCATAATGTGGGCAGCACTGCTCTGGATGAGAAATCTGATTCCCTGGAGATTCACTACAACCTGTTCAATGAGCAACACCCCTGTTCGACCGCATCACCATTTGCCAGATGCTCACCTACCCAATGCCTACTTTCAATTTCATTTGTTATCAGCGAAATAAAATAAAATAACAGCCATTTGCTTGAACTCCAAACACTGTAGGGAACTAGTCGTCTACAGGAAGAGCTGCCTTCCGCTCGAGATGTTCTGGTGCAGTATCTGCTCTTGGTCAACTGGTATGCGTCGCGCAATTTGAAAGCACAGTCGACAGTGAAACGATCAATTTGTTTTTAACTGCCTTTCGACTCTAAGCTGTAAGTGTCACTGTGATGGAAGTTAAAACATAATTTAGTACCCTTCTAACCCACCTGCAGTAGCAAAATTTTCAAAATAATTTCCAAGAATGTGCCAGCGGTCGTTTGTCCATATGAGAATAATTTCTGCGTTAGTGTTTCCTCAGGATGCGGCTGGGGTGTACTAGCAGCCAGCTGCTACCCTGACGCTCCTGTAATAGCGAAACTTCAGGCCCGTAAAGGCAGTGGCGATAGATCGATAGATTTATGAGGTGTATGGAGCGTATCACTGATTAACTCACCTACGAAAATGATACCCTCGTGTGAAGTACAGTACTTTTGGCGAGGAAGCACAGGTATGCAGTGATATCAGCAGATCTCGACTTTCGTAACGAGTTTTGTGATCAGGCAAAGGTGAGAGTGACTACGTTGGGTACCCACCGGTGATGATACCTGACCGGTAATGGTGGTGTTGAAGGTGAACTGTGTGGAGGCTTAGAAGAGGCTGATGTTACTAACTGAAGGCAAATTTGTCAAGAAAATAATTACTACTGCTACGTATTGATCTAACAAAATGACTAATAAAATGTCGTTACATGTAATACAACATTTTATTTTTTCTTCTGGAAATTTAGAAACATACAAAAGCATGATACTGTAGAGGCTCTGTTGACAGCAGCTGATTCGCTAACTTCGGGCATGAACACTTGTGTCCTTCCATGACGAGCGTCATTTCGTCAACGCCATGTAGATGCAATTATCGTCGTAAAGACAGGCATGGGTGGAACCGTAGACACTGCATAGTGTCAGCAGGTGCTTTGTCACCGGTTCCTGTTAATTCTTAACAAGTATACTATTAAGAACAGAACAGCACAAAAACGCATTCCCTTCACAGAGTATCAGTTTCCATTTCAGTTTACATTGCAGCACCACGTAATAAAATTTCTGCACTGTAATCCACACCGAGTCGCCACTTAAAAAACTGGTACGACAAGACAAATCGACCTTTGTCTGTGGCTAAACAAGTACCATTATTACAAATTATTATGCAAGTTACATCCATGACAGCGTTTTTGCCCTTCTGCAATTTCGTAAACATTCAAATGTTACAGTCTTCTTTCTGCTTTTTAAGATTTATTAACGTTTCCACATATTCATGTTCTGTTACCATACATTTAAAATTATTTAATATTTTCATTTATTATAATTATTTTTCACCTTCAAACTGTCCTGAAGAATCGTTATTATAGATGGAAGTTCGAACAGATCTGAGAATCAGAGGTACAAGCCTACTTCTTATAGTTAACAGAATTTTCGCATTTGAAACTGTATTATATTTCAGAAAAATGAAAATCTTCCACCATCTTCCGAAATCTACTCGAGCCATTTTATTTTGGTATAAACGGACATTGTGGCCAAGATTTCGCGACCCGAGGAAGATGATAACGTATTAGATGCACCTGTGCTACGATACTAAAATACTGTCATTCTGTTTTTAGTCCAACAGACATTCGAGTGATTTGATGTCGTCTGTTCTTATCTGTCTCTAATTTTTTCATCTCCTCATACATACGATGTCCAACGTCATCTGTAATGCTTGGTGTAAGTGAGGATGTCTTACGGCCAGCGTCAGTTTGAATAATATCTATGAATTTCATAACAAAGAAACACCAGGAGATACCTTTCCAAAATTTCTCCGTATCATTATGTCAAATATTAACTGTTAAACAGTGCCGATGTCTCTAGCAATTTTCAAAAATCTTAATTAGCAATCCTCGTAGTGACTGAAGCCTCGTATCTGCCTGCTCTCTGTTCGTATGTGATATTATGTAACTATATTCGCTGTGTCGTCCTCCTTCGCTATAACTCTCGAACTGTCTATTAAACGCGAATAACAACCATCCAGGATAGAAATGTTTCTAGAAACTGTAATGCGCTACATATGGTGAAATGAGCTAATAGGCGACATCCACTACTCCATGTAGGCCTGCTTCAGACTTTCCCATCTATTTGTCTTCCAGTATTTGTATCGTACTGCTGGTGCATTTGTTCTAATGTCATGTACTCTACGTTAATTAGGGTTTCATCTGGGTATCCTCACATGTCTTGTAATCTGTCAAACAATTTCCAACTTTATTTTCAAAGTAACATGTCCTTCCCATCTTTATATCTTCGTCTCTACAGTCATACCAAATCTACTTCTGCATCCACATTTCGTAAAGCACTGCGAATTTCGAAGTTGTCAGTCAAGCGTCTGAAAGTTCAGGTTATCCAGCTTTCCTGTGAAGCTGTCTACTGCGTCACGACAGTTCTGTCTTCACATATTGTCTGCCTGTTCCTTCTTATGGCTTCCTGTATAATTTTAGTCTGTATGTTATAATTCACTGGTTTCTTCTGCACTACCTCCTTTCCTACGTCTAACGTTCATGATGAATCGCGAGTTTCACTTAGAAATTCAATTTCCGTTCTTCGTATATCATTCAATGCTGTTTGTTGTGGGACCAAAGAGTAGCGTCAGTGTTGAAGGACTGAAGCAGCACTGATTTACTCTTCTATGCGGCACTTGCACTTTAATTTATGAAGGATAAATTTACATATAATTTCATACTTGACCAGTTTTACTTCAAGATATTTGTAGCTATCAGGGTTTGCTGTAACACGGAGGTGAAGAGGCAAATGGGTGGTAGCAGCTAGGGTGGGCCGGGGGCAGGTCAGTACGATAGTCTTCTCCGAAAATGTGGTCCTCAATTTAGCAACCGGATCACTATTACGTTACTATAAATGTTAAAAATGAGCACCATTAACCTTAGAACAGAGACGGAATCGACGTAGCAGAGAGTCCCCTGTTTGCTGGAAAATGCGTGGTGCGTTCTGTATTTGTGTGACAGCAGCAAGAATTCTTACTATCAATTCTGCCTCGAGTCAGCAGAGATCGAATAAATGTCAGCTTTCAAGTAGCCATAGACAAAGAAGTTTAATGGGGTGAGGTCCGGGGATCTTGCAGGCCAGTGTACAGGTCCTCCCCGGACGATCCACAGACTGCCAGACTACTGTTTATTACTGCTCGGACTGGTTCTGGGAAGTGCAGTGAGAGCCCATCATGCACGAACCACATCCTCCTTCTGGTTTATAGGGAAACGTCCTCCAATAACGTCGGCAGGTGAAGTTAGAAGAACTGTCTGTACATTGGCCACCAGAGTCGGGTAAGCAACATGTAAGGCCCAATGAAGTACTCGCCCACGACACCAGTTCATATGTTAACTGCGAAATGTCCCTGATGACGTAGCACAACAGTAACACGTGAGTTTCTATCCGACTACACATAAAAATTGTGACTATTTTAAATACCTTCCCGAGTTAATTGAGCATCACTTGTAAACATTACAACTTTAATAAGACGTGGGTGCTCAGTAACTTGTTGCAGGAACCAGTGTACATACTCAAGACGAGAGGCATAGCCAGCTGGACCCACGGCCTATACTTTCGTAAAGCGATAAAGACAAAGCAACTGTTCACGCAATACATCCCACAGTAAACTGCGGTGAATACTGAGCTCACAAACAATTGCTCGTGACTTGTCTCTGGATTGTTCTCAATGGCCTGCCGCTTTGGCCGAGCGGTTTTAGGCGCTTCAGTCAGGAACCACGCTGCTGCTACGGTCGCAGGGTCGAATCCTGCCTCGGGAATAGATGTGTGTGATGTCCTTAGGTTAGTTAGGCTTAAGTAGTTTCTAGATCTAGGGGACTGATGACCTCAGATGTTAAGTCCCATAGTACTTAGAGCCATTTGAACCCATTTGCCGTCAATGTGTAAGAGCACATCTTACTCAACGTTACGTGTGCGCACCGTCCGTTTTGTGGCCACATTAGCACAGAAAACTGCTAGTCAGCCGGTATTTCCCAGTTGAGTGTGGATTGCAAATAGTGTGTGATAATGCGAACATATGCGTGGAGGATAACGTTCGCGTTACATTCGCTAGGCTCCCCGACTATTGCGTTCAGCCACACCGTGAATAAAGTGCACGTGTCGCCCGTTTGCCCATGTGCGGCACTCTATGTTTACACTGCAACTGTCTTATTAGCACTAGCACTACTCGTTGTTTACTAACTCACTGTCGAAGACCATGACATCACAACATGATACGTACCTCAAACTAGGATTTGGTGTACCTAAGTGAGGCACAACGACCAGCATATGCCCCACTCGTGTATTGCCTACGCATTCTTAATGCTCAAGTAATATGGGCTTCAGGCACATGGTTGCTTTACGATATATCTCTGTTGTTAGCTCCTAACATCTCCATTAGTTTGGGCACTGAATTTTTAAACTTAATGTATAATGTGTTTCTTGCACAAGAAACTGGGACTTCTCTGTCTATTTGCTGATGGGATTCGTAATTTTTGCTGATACTTAATTTCATTTTTACCACGTCTTGCAAGAGAAAACGTATCGCCTTCCTGCTGCCTTTAATTGTCACAGTAAAAATTTGTGTTTATGAGGGAAACAGAAGTTAAAAAAGGATATTATCGCCTCTAACAGTAAGAACGTAAGTGATATTAGCCTATCACAGCTGTGTTCGTTATTCAAAAGATACCATCTAGCTGTGGGCAAAGAGTACATTGAATGTAATTGGGACAGTAGATTGCAGCGCACACATACGCACGCGCGCGTGCACTCATTTTGCAGAAAATCTAGACATGACACGTTCACTATGACTTCTGCTCACCCAAAGGAGTACATTGCCAAGAGCGAAACTTGAGTGTAAAGGATGGAGTGAGTAACAAGGGAAATGATGACGAGATCTCATTGTATGGTAAAACTACTCACATGGTAGCGCGCCGCCCTCAATTGAGGCAGAGAACGACCCCATAACTTCAACATCGTGACGTATCTAGCTTTGTAGTACCGCTGTTCAAACTTATCCATTGTGCAGGTCTCGCATTGCTTGTGTCCAGATACAACAGCGGCGGGTGTGACCTGAAGGAACAATCCCCGACTCTTACCTGGCCAAGCCGAGTGCAGACACCTCACACAGTTGACAGAACACTGCCACATAGGGCTGAAAACTGTGGACATCAGATATGTGCCGTTCTTTGCTGCCTGGCCTTTGACTCTTGGCATCCATCCGTCTAAAGGCCGCAAATAGGGCCCTTTTTACCCCAATAAGATTTTCGAAGCAGTCCTGTCCTGCCATTATCTGAAGCATTACTGTTAATTTAAGGACAATAATTATACTGGCCGGCCGCGGTGGTCTCGCGGTTCTAGGCGAGCAGTCCGGAACCGCGCGACTGCTACGGTCGCAGGTTCGAATCCTGCCTCGGGCATGGATGTGTGTGATGTCCTTAGGTTAGTTAGGTTTAAGTAGTTCTAAGTTCTAGGGGACTGATGACCACAGCTGTTAAGTCCCATAGTGCTCAGAGCCATTTGAACAATTTTTTGAATAATTACACTGTAGTCCCTGAAATTTGTTATGGTTGTCTGGACACTGCAAATGGAAGAACGTGGTTCTTCAAGTGGTGTGTGATTACAACGGACAGCAATACATGTTCTGCAACTTGCTCGCATGCTGGCCACGAGGTTGGTAAGTTGTTGTAGTGGGGCGTTCCACTCCTCTGCCAGTGCAGCTGACAACTTGGGGATGGACGTTGGTGTATGTGCACGTGCTGTGGTCTCCTGACAGGATACGAAACGTGATCGATGGGATTTAAACCTAGAACGCTAACAATAGGTAAAATGTAGTACAGTGGTACCTTACAATTTAGAGTTCATAATCGCCCGTACCCGACGTTTGAACCGCAATAAGTACTCCAAGCAAACAGCAATTAAGTGCAACCACGTGAGAACGGACGTGTCTAGTCAATGGAGTGTCAACAACTTAATCGAAAGGCAAGTTCAGAACGTTTAGAAAATATGTCTACATGAAGGATATGTATCATTAGTGTCGACGGGTGTCAGAGATTACATTGTGTACGTTCCTTGGATGTTTCAGGAGTTTCAATTCCATCAATGATTTACACGCCGCTGGCTGATCAAAGGACACTCTGTGTAATATTTACGCAAGGAGCAATAGACTGAAATTGAAACACTATTACAAACGAATGTGCGAGAGCAGCAAGTAACGGAAGAAATACGTTCTTCCTGCTACTATTTCATGAAAAGTGTGACAACAGTTTATAGTCCTGCATGTAACAAGCCAATACGCGGCGAAATTCAGAAAAACATGGGCGTGGTTTCTCCATAATTCTGTCTCATCTAACTTCATCCTTACGTATATAAATTGTGAATTCCATTACTTTGTCATTTTATATCTTAATGTCATTTTTCACGTAATATATGCCTTGTTTTCTTATAATAATGTATACACATGTAGCACTGTTGTGCACTGTATAAACACCACTTCTGTGCAATCAGCGTTAATAAGCTTCAAAGTGTAGTATGTCATAAACGTAATCCGTTTAAAGGCCTACACATACGTTTTAAGTATCGTTAGTTTTTAGTATAGGTTTGGTAGGGGCGTCAGTGTTCTGGGGTTAAGTCGAGGGAAGCGGCAGGCCAGTCCATTCACCGAATGTCCTCTCGCTCCAAGAGTTCCTCCACTTGTGCAGTTCGCACGCGATCGTGCATTGTCAGCTGTAAAAACGAAGTAATTCCTCGTTGCACTGCTGAAAAGCTGCAAATGGGGAAGGAGTAAAGCGTCACAATAACGATGACCTGTGAGTGTACCATGTTAAAAATTTGGTGTTCCGTACGCCCATGTAACATCATTGCTCCACACACCACAAAACCTAGACCATAAAAGTGATCAAGTTGCTGCGCACATCACGCGCTCCCACATATCGGGATATGAGGGTACGTGCAGAGTCACCACTCAGACTGAATCTGCTATCATCTGAGAACAGCACAAGATCCCATTCCCCTTTGGTTCAGTACCTACGATCTTGGCACCATCGCAAACGGTGCCACTGACATTCCCTGTCAATGGAACACAACGTACTTGTCATCGGGCGAAAAGACCATCGCCAAACTGTCGCCGTGCTGCTGCGGAGCTTGAGATTTCGTACTTCGCTGCATGTTAAATTGTTTGAACCAGCTGTTTAATGTGGGCCTCCTCTTTCCTCTTGTACAATGTAGCGGTCACCTGATATGGTTAGCAGTCTACTCAACTGCGGGCAGCAATGCCTGTAGTGCGGAAAGTTCCCGATGAGTGTCTTTTAACAGTGCCGTGAGCAATAACCGAACTCCGGGTTCACGCTCATTTCACGTCGTCCTTCTCGCAGTTTTCCGATGATTCTTTCCAGTGTGAACTCAGTCTAATGTTGTCTCCATACCGTTTTATAGTAAAGAAGACCCACAAACTCCACCATAACTCTTCACTAATTGATACACACTGTCTTTCCCCGTTACTTCTACTGCTTCGTGCGGCGCGCCAACCCCATCCGGCGCTAAGCTCATGCTCATATCACAACGTGTTACATTCAAATTTCCACTGATGACTGGGAGAACCTCTGGCAATACATTACACCACTTCCATTCATGGTCACTCTCTCTCTCTCTCTTTCCTAAGCTGTAATACCGACTGGCGGGGTCTTCTGGATAATCGGATGTGGCATGTTAATTTGAAGGGGTGGCCAGATGCCCGTTCTGTAGCCACTTCATACCCCACGGGAAGGAATTATGGTACCCCAGCTGTCAGCATCGAGTGTAATCCATGGAACAGTGCGAATGTGTTCAGACGTCTGTGAGCCGTGTAACTGAGGCAGAAAGTGGGGACCAGCCCGGTATTCACCTAGCAGGATGTGGAAAACCGTCTAAAAACCACATCCAGGCTGTCTGGCGCACCAGCCCGCGTCGTTTATCCGCTGGGCTCATTCATTTCGGGGCCGGCCCTCCTACTCGAGTTAGCGCTCCCGGCTAATCTGGCGGGTCTCCCATTCATGGTCATTGAGTAATTAATATGTAATATTACTTAATTTATCTTGTATTTTAGGTTTTTCAAAGCAGTACGTAAGGTTTATCAAGTTTAGTAAACAGTACATTTTACGCTACAGCTTTTCAGAGAGACAGAGAGAGACAGAGAGAGAGAGAGAGAGAGAGCGAGAGAGGGGGGGGGGGGGGGGGCGGGAGCCACAGAGTCTCACTCTCGTTTTCTACATGAAGTACTGCTGGTTAAAACTCTGACCCAAAAATATGATGTATGATACCTGTTCCAGTATGTTTTGCCCAGAAATTTTCTACCGCCATTGTTTTTAATTTCTATTTCTTTATATTCGGCCATCACTTAATTCTTGGTACCAGGGGCACAATGTGACACTTACCACGATTAATATTCATTTCTGAACGAAAGTGAAATTCTCATTAATTTTACAATTGGAGTGATAAAACAGTATGTTTACCAACAACGCAGTAAGAAACAGGATTTTACATAAGTACGATCTCCCTTCCATAGTTACTGTAACGTTTTCCCGTTGCCACCAGCTCAAAAGTTCTTCACTAACGCAAAGCGTAATGAGAAAATGGTTCGTATTATGTGGCCATGTTTTCAGCGGAATATGCACACGTGATATGTGTTACATTACCGGATTTTTTTTGAAGGATGGGCTCTGCGCGACGCAGCTGGTGTACGTTGGAAGCGCACTCGTTACTGCGCACCAGTGCATAGCTAATACCGTGTGTCGCGAGGGACGCGCCATGAAAAATTCCGCACTGATCTCAAAGGGGCGTAGTTTTCATTTGTCATGTATATTGTGCTTTGCGGATTCTGGTTACAGTACTGGTGACCATGAACAGTATTCAGGTTTTCACTACGTGGTTTATAGCCTGCATGATTGGTGTAAATAAGATTGTTTCCAGCTTCCATAAAATACAAATATTTGGAGTGCTCTCACCGAGACAATACGGACATTTTACGACCGGATGTGGCCACATATTTCGAAGACTTATCATTAATTAACGACTCATATTTTCCAGTGTTCATCATAGCTTTACAACAGGCGTCCAAAGTGAGCACATTACTCTTTAAGATATGCATGTTAGAGTCCATTTTCATTGGACACGTTTTTGTTTCGTTTTGTTTTTATCCGCATTACCTCCTCCCAAAATATGTTAATCGAAGAGCTTGCAGTAGGAAAACACAACTGTCAGAGGTATCAGAATGGCCTTCACGTGTAACTTCCAACTCCCCTTTCTGCTCCAGAATCCCTTAAATCCCTTACCTCAAATTGACACATCTACTCGTCTCCATCAACCCTGAAAGAATGTAACAACATCAAGGAATCCTCGTGTGTATTTTAACATTGTTGCCTCATTAATGTAAGCATTACAGAGAGAGCTAGAGAAGGTGAGGTAAAGGGGACAGAAACTTTGCTGTGGTCTACAAATCAGAAGGATAAATCTGCGTGATTATAATGATGATAAGGAAGATGTGAAAAATATCGCAAGTAATTTTTTGACATTTTACTCTGCACATAAACGGTATCAAATTGTGAACATCTCCATGTATGAATGAAGACGCTGCTGATTTCACAACCGATGTTCAATTGATCAAATACCACTCACGTTGCTTATTTTTAGAACATTATCAAGTGCACGTGATTGGTTTTGTCCGTTATATTAGGCCATTACCAAGTGCATTTGGATAGTTACGCTGTAGCGAAGCAAAGTCAAATGATATTGCTTCTCTACAACAGAAGTTTCAGATACACATATTAATGGCATAATCTTGAGGTCGAAACCAGTCGTGTTAACTTCATAAACCTCTAAAAAAGGCAGCTGGTGCGACTTTTCATTAATGTGTCAAAACTGTTTCATCTTGCATTAAAATTTTTCAACTTGTACCAAAACTATTTCAGCTGGATACCAAATCATATCTAAAAAATCCAAACATGCTCCCAAAACTGTGTCGACTTGCTCCAAAATTGCATTGTGCGCCAAAACTGCACCAAATAATGCTGATTGATTCTTACAGAGAAGAAGACAGCAACCAGCCACTATTAATATTGCTATTTATTTAAGTAAATAGCGCCATAACCGGTTTCGAACTGACAAGTTCATCATCAGATGGCTGTTCGCAAGATTTACAAGATGCACTTCACACAATCGTCAGTTTTCGATTTTTATTCTTCCACTGTAGCGAAATATTCTTGCTGTAATGGTGCCCTACGGTAGAAAACAGTGTTCGAAGAACCCTATGTAGGCAGCTATATTATGGTGTAAAGCAGTGCCAAAGAAGTTCATGTATTACAGTATATACATTGCTTAAATTTGACAGTGAAAATTGTTTTTCAAGGAATAGAGGTAACATTACAAGTGTTTATATTACAAATAATAAACGTTGCATTGTGAGCATACTATATTCAGTGAGAATTAATTACAAATCAATTGGGAAAACGTGGTGACCAATTTGCCAGTTTGTATGAATGTTACTTATATGGTATTGTGTAAATACTATACCTTAAACAGGCAACAACATATAGAAGAGATACATGAATAATGTGACAGTAGGAATTATATTGATGTGGTACTGAATACCATATTTTTCCTCTTTTTACAGTTGCAGTAATGTGTGACTGAGCAGGCAGCCATATATGAAGTAATACTATGTTTGGATTACTGATTGCATGTTGTTGTTAAAAGGAGTAGTGCTCTTTTATGTTTTAAACTGGATAATAGGTAAGAGAAATTTTGTAGAAAGGTTGCATTGGCTAGCTCTGTCTGTTCATTGTGAATATGGTGTGGTGATTTGTTTTTATATGTATATATTTCTATTTCTCCAAGCAGTTTCATGATGCTACCTTTCTCAGCATGATGAAATATTTTGATGTGGCATTCAGTGTTTTTTTATTCCATGTTTACTGTGAGTTGTGTGCATTGCAAATGCAGATTTTGAAGGATTGTTCAAATGTATGGTATGTAAATGTTCACTGAATCGAATCTCAAAGTTTCTCCCAGTCTGTCCAGTACAGAAGGATGGCAATTTTGGCATCTGAGTTTATATATATCTGATCTTTTGTATGGGGGTTTGTTATTCTTTACGTTATGAATGGGTAGCTGGTGAAGTTTATTGTTTGTGTGGAAACGTATATTTATGTTCGTGTTTTTGAAAAGATTATTTATTATATCGGATATGCTCCCTAGAAAAGGAAGTGAGACATTTTTTCTGCTGCCTTCCACAGACTTTTGTGTGGACTGAATAGGTGTCTGGTGTGGGGCTCTGTTGTGTGCTGTTTTTTGAATTTTTAGTGATACTTTATCAATCATGTGAGGGTTATATCCATTGTTTAGAGCTATAGCTTTGATGATATTGGTTTATGTTGTTGAACTGGTTCCAGTGGAATTTTGAGCAGACAGTTCAGTATGGACATGAAGTATACCATCTTATGTTGGTTTAGATGGCAAGATTGGCTGTTGATGCACAAATCTGCGGCTCTTTGCTTTCTGTAAATTTCAAAGTGATGTTTTTGATTTTTGTTGGAAATTTTCAAATCTAAGAAATTTATGCTTTTATTGAATTCATATTCAACATTGAATCAGATGTTATTGTGCATGCTGCACAGATTGTTTGCTAATGTGTCAATTTCTTCATTGGTGCCATCAAAAAGAATAATTGTATCATCTATGTACCTTTTATAGTTGATGACTTTGCTGTTGATGTGACTGTTAGTTTTGAAAAATGTGTGTTCTAAATGGTTGCTGTAAATGTCTGCTAACTTCGCAGCTAGGCTGCTACCCATTGCCAACCCATCATCCTGTTTGTCAATTTTGTTATTAAAACTGAAGTAATTGTATAACAACACCAATGTGCGTAAACCAATGAGCTCATAGATTTCTGCTATGGTCAGTTTCTTATGTTTAAGCTGATTGTTCTTGATTATATTTATGGTGTCCTGTATAGGGATGTTAGTAAATTGCTATGTTGCAAGTGCAGGTTGTACAGTTGTCTGTTGAGGAGATCTTTATTTTTGTGTTTCATTTTTATCTCTTCCTTGAGCCATATCATTTCACATTTAGCTTTGACTATTTTTGCAGTGCTGCTACCTGCATTAAACTTTACTTTTATGTAGTTTTAGGTTACTTGGGCTAATAGACATTGCTTATTATATTTGATGTTGAAGATTGTCTTTGTTAGGTTTCTTTTACATCTTTTGAAATCGTGAGCATTTCTCAGGACGTGGGGAGGTATGCTCAATGATGTTTTTTTCTAAAACTGACATGGTGAGACTGTGGCTGTGTACAATTAATGTTAGTTGATCCCTACAAAGAAGAAGGCAGCAACCAGCCACTATTAATACTGCTATTTATTTAAGTAAATAGCGTCATAACTGGTTTCGAACTGAGAGGTTCATCATCAGACACCTATTCACAAGATTTACAAAATGCACTTTGCATAATTGTCAGTTTTCGATTTTTATTCTTCCATTGAAGCGAAATATTCTTCATGTGTTACGTGAACACATAATTCAAAAAATTAATTATCTAAGTGAATATTATGTGTTATATGAATAATACCGCAAATGATTTAATTTGTAGTAAATTTCAAGTATATTCCTATCGTCTACAACAAGATGAGTGATTCAATATGTAAAATAACGTTAAATACAATATTTTTACAGTCTCTTGTGATCACTTGGTTGTGGTATTATTCTCGATTTCAGACTCTGATCAAGCTGTGCCCAATTCTAAATGCAAAATATACGACCAGGTATCTGTGAAATCTCGACGAAACCATCGTTATTGGCAAGATGAAGCTCACTCAGTGCAGGAAACAGAGTTTAAGCCCATTTCTAAACTGCTGCAGAGACTGGGGCAGCTATTCCGAAAAGAGAAGAAGCAGAACGAGAAGGAGAAAAAGAAGAAGAAAAAGAAGAGGAAGGCAGACTAAGAAAAAGAAAACAAGTGTGTTAAATTAGAAGAATGCATCGTATTTATAACGGCAGGTATCCAGAATTTGGAGGGGGGCAAGAAGAAGTAGAGGATGATTACGACGAAGAATATGATGGTGATAATGATGTAGAAGCATAAGAAGGAAGATGCTTCTTATGAAGAACAAGAGGAATATGATTCTTACTAAGAGAAATATGAGGTTCGTAACTAGAAGATTGTCTTCAGTCGTTTGCCAGCAGATATTGACAGTGTCCTGTGGAATAACCCATACAAATAGGTAGAGCGATTAGTTTTCTTGGTAACCTCGAAAATGGTAAGCAGTAATTCACCTGATAGTAACGTAACAGCAATTCAACAGGAAACCTGAGAAGCATCAATTATGGACTGAAAATTACAATGTGTGCCTATAAAAAGTTAAAGATTCAATTGCAGATTGATAAGCGGCATACAGGAACATTAAGTTTTTCCTTGATAAATGTGATTAGATAAGTAACTATCAGCTTACTCCATTGTATCGAATCCTCGCCAACTTTCCGATCGAACCAAGACCAGGTAAGATGAAGAAACTTGGGGAAACACTTTTGAACAGTTCCACCTTCACAGAGGGTTTTGTTGGACAATCGCCATTAGACGTATGAAAAAAAAAATGGCTACCTGCGAGTGGAACTTGCGTCCTGATGGTTGCGTACAGATTCAGTTAGGTAAGCAGACTGTTCAAGACTGCAGAAATCGCACTGATATTCGTAGGATATCTGTTCCAGGAATTCCAAAATTTCAAGAACGTTTTAGTTTCAAGCCTGAAGTCGTATAACAAATGACCAAAGATATATTTTGTCGAGTGATACAACTGATAATTAATGATTTAGTATTCCTTCCATTGCAGATACCGTAAAACCTCACTTCTTGATCAACTTTATGATTTTTTGACAACTGGAAATACCCCATGAGTTATGAGGAATGATTGTGTATGACATCATGTAACTTAAATGGCCGTATCTGTTCACTGAAATGGGTTGGGTTGGGTTGTGTTGGGGAGGAGACCAGACAGCGAGGTCATCGCTCTCATCGTATTTGGGGAGGACGGGGAAGGAAGATTGCCATGCCCTTTCAAAGGAATCATCCCAGCATTTGCCTGAAGCAATATAAAGAAATCACAGAAAACCTAAATCATGATGACCGGACGTGGGATTGAACCGTCGTCCACCTGAATGCCAGTCCAGTGTGCTAACCAATTTTCATTCCATTGACTTAGAAATTTAACTCATTTACACCTACAAATTACCGTAGAGTTCAGAATGTGACATAAATTTCAACTTGATAGCCCTACTCGTTTACATAAAAGGAAGGGTCTTGACAGACGGACAGACAGTCAAACAACAATTACAATTTTTCGTGTTAGATTATCAGAAATCAGCAACTCGGATTTCGACATTTACTTGTGTTGCGAAACCTTTCTTCTTCCAAAATTTCGAGAGTTTAGGTCAGGTGGGAGTACCCTATGGTTTTGGATGAATGCGTCTGCTGGTATAAAAGTATACTGACAAGCCAAAACATTATGACCACTGCTCACCACGACGTTAATGCTACCTGGTGACGTTGCGGGTCCGTAACGCTGTAACAAAAGCATGTAAGCGGAGCAGACACGGTCGGTGGGTCACCCTAGCAAACATTTAGGCTGCAAATGGGGAAATCCATTGAGAGAAATGACTTCGCCAAAGGGGAGATTATTGATACGAAGATCCAGTGAACGAATACCTCGAAAAAGAAGAACTGTTCTCATGTTAACGTGCTACTGTCGTGAGCATCTAAGGAAAGAGGTAGAAGGTCAGTAAAACTACCCCTAGGAACTAAATGATTGGACGCCTATGACCGTTCACAGAGCGTGGTGATCGGTGACTTGTCTGGTCTGTAAAGAAGGATAGATGATGCTTCTGAAGCATCTCTGCCGAAAGAGCACGATGCAGGTACATGCACAAGTGTTGAGGAGCACACTGTTCATCGTACATTGTTGAACATGGAACTCCGCAGCAAACGACCCATAAGTGTTCACATTTTGACCCAATACAGTTGGTCGAAGGTTGTCTCCACAAAAGTCGTCATGGAGGTGAACGGCGGCTCCGAACGTGCAGCGCACCACGGACGCCGGCTGGTTGGAGCAGAACTATGGGAGACATTCTCCGGCTCTTGCACGTCACCTGTTGTAACCCCAGACACACTGCCAGCTGCGAAGCGCCTGCATCCCTTCACGCTTGATATCTTTCCCGACGGCATCATGATTGTCCGCGACTCGAAGTTCAAATGGTTCAGATGGCTCTAAGCACAATGGGACTTAACATCAGAGGTCATCAGGCCCCTTGACATTCAACTACTTAAACCTACCTAACCTAAGGACATCACACACATCCATGCCAGAGGCAGGATTGGAACCTGCGGCCGTAACAGCCGCGTGGTTCCGGACTGGAGCGCCTAGAACCGCTCGACCACAGCGGCCGTAGCGACTCGCAGCGAGAACCGCGCTACAGTGGTTTGAGGAGTATTATAGCGAACTCACGTCGACTTCTCGTCGGCCAAATTCGCCTGATGTAAATCATGTGGAACTCATCTGGCTCCCTAACGGGAACCATCACCGCGAACGCAAATCTGTGTCTTTTTATTTACAATAGTACTACACCTGTTTTGGAAGTCTTCCATATTATGAGAAGCAACGTAATTATTTTACTTAGATACAATGTTGGAATTTGCGTATACGATCACAGATCTGTAATTATACTTACGATAAGCAACATGTGTGTGATTGTGTATTTGCATAAGTTTTGTGTAGTCGACAAGTGGAAAATAATTGTATATTGGTGCCAACCATTATTTTTGAGTTATCGACATTCCAGCTCTGATTTGTTGTACCATCACCTTCGGTTAAGTTTCGTCTCTATCTTGTTCCAGTACTATCTTTGGTCGTGTTCTGATAAATGTAAAGGTAGCATAGATGCTTCTTGTATAACATGGGAATATTATCAGTTTAAGTGATGCCGTGTGACTAGGGCCTCCTGTCGGGTACACCGTTCACCGGGTGCAAGTCTTTCGATTTCACGCCACTTTGGAGACTTGCGCGTCGATGAGGATCAAATGATGATGATTGGGACAACACAACACCGAGTCCCTGAGCGGAGAGAATCTCCGACCCAGCCGGCAATCGAACCTGGTCCCTTAGGATCGACATTCTTTCGCGCTGGCCACTCAGCTACCGGGGGTGGACATCAATTTAAGTATTACATGTCAGTGAAGAAATACAAAGAAAACAAATTCCACCTCTCTTCTAAAATCGTGTTTTGTATGTTTCTTTGCATTTTAGCTGTGTTGTGTGTGATTGTGTGGTTTTTACATTTTCCATTTTGGTCAGGTCCTTGTTTTACGTAGTGCGTGATTCTGTGGAACGCAGGTTTAAATGGATTTTGCGCCATACTTCTGATTTTTATACATTGCAGCCCTCCGCAGAAGTTATTGTTATATATAACCTCAACTAGGCCTAACCAGCTGTAATTAAAAAATAACAATTACCAATAAATATAATCAACTATGTTGTGTACTGAGGAACAAAACATGAACCATAGGCTCTTTCCTAAAACGGTTTGCTTAGCTGAAAGTTTACTCAACAGCTCTTAAAACTGACAGGTGATGATAGTCCTATGAACGTCAGATTGAAATGGGAACACTCTTAATGTATTTTGGATGTGGGAATACTATTTTAAGCCTTGCCTGGCACAACAGAACAAGTGAGATGCGGAGTGCTTAATTTGCAGGATTTGTATTTTTCACATAGCGTAAACCAAAATAACGGAATTAATTATCTTCTTCAAGTAACTGATCGTATTTCATGTTGTCTATTTGTTTGTATATATGGATGCTTGTGAAGTATTTTATCCATCATGCGTTTCCTGCATAATTAATTAAACCTAACTTCAGGAGTTTGCTGTTTGTTTAGCATTCTATTTTTGACACCAGAGTTCAGGCGTGGATATAACAATGAGACTCTTACTCTTCCAGCACATAGTGATGTTTTATACATAAATTTGACGGATGTGAATGTGTGTGTGTGTGTGTGTGTGTGTGTGTGTGTGTGTGTGTGTAAAATAACACCGTGACACTTGAAGTAATCATTGCATTTTTACATGCTGACGTAGTTTTGCAGACTTTTAGGTATGGAAAGTGAATTGTCACCCTTCGCAAGCATCATAAAACTATTTACAAGTATATGAAATGTAATTAGCTGGCAATAACATTGTATGCTTGACATAAGAGTTCACTTATTTGTATTGGTAACGTATTTTGCAACTTCATAAATTTTGAAAGAACATTGTGACACTTGGTGGGCATCATAGAAAGATTTAGAAGTGGAAAATTACTCGATGCTCTACTGTGCCTTACACCATCCATAAACGGAGTTTAATGTTCCCTATTACTCCTCAACTCTGAAGTTAATTGTGCGTGTGTGTGTGTGTGTGTGTGTGTGTGTGTGTGTGTGTGTGGTGTGTGTGTGTGTGCGTGTGTGTGTGCGTGTGTTGTATACATTTTTGAAGTATTTTAGATATGGGAATACTGCAAGATACACCACCCATGAAAATGTTTGGATAAAAGCTTTTGAACATGCTTAAAAAATTCAAAATGTTCAGATGTTTCTGAGCATGGCCAAGATGCGTGGTCTGGCGTTTTCATCTGAATGCCCACTAAAGTTCTACGTTGTGAATGTTTCATTTTTATACTACGTTGATAATGGCTTTAAAGAGGAGGAAGATGGGGAGGAGGATAGGACAGAAGCTATAAAATCAAGACCAGGACTGTTTAGCAACATCTTCACCATGACTACCGCCTTGAAACCCTCAAGGAAGTATTCCAAAACACGCCACACCACTATACAGGGACTCGAGACATTCATTCTTACTCTGGGAGTCTATGACCACAACCGTAGGTGGAAACTTTAAAGCCACATTTGCAAGATGGGCATGGATATATTGCAAAAACCTGATATAAGTTCAGGATATGCAATACGTAAGAGGCTACAAATGAAAAAACAAAAACAAAGAAATAGTTAAAATACGTCTGTGTTCTCTGTAAAACCCCATGTATGTTAATGAAAGAGCAGAGTCGTCATGACTGAGTGGGCAAAACACCCATGTCTCAAGACTTAAGTCGTTGGAACTAGAGGAAGCAATGTAACGAGCAGGGTCAAGGGAATCTGAAATGGCAAAGCACTGTTAGTGACACTAACTAACAAAAGCAGTTGTCAGGTTAGAGAGTGTCAGCCTGTATGACGCATGGAATGAGAAGAGAATTTCGTGACTGAAAGAGAGCGATCGGACAAAGGAAAAACAAGGTCACGAGAATTCGAATAACGGGACACAGGATTTTCCCGGAATGCACAGAGCTTGCAGCACCGAAGCAAGAAGTACTAAAGGGAGTATGCTTTCCAGAAGCTCTGGTACGAAATAGGCGAGGTGAGTGTATTTTCAATGTGTTAAACACCAAGGAGGAAGGACGTGACATAAATTCGGTACACTTAATTAATGAAATACTATGCTGCGAAGCAACGGTAAGGTGAGTACGAGAAATTCTCGAACAGGCAACAGAATGTAACTCTCCTATCACGTAGCTCAGATATGACATGTGAATAGCGCAACTACATCAGAAAAAGAAGTTAGTTAGAATGTTTGTGCTGTGGATGTTTTGATATATTCCGATTAAATGGTGACAGATCTTCACATACAGAAACCATATAACGTACACTTCCTATACAGCCAGACAATAAAGGCGCAGTTATAAACGTCAGTTTCTAAGGAAACCCGCAAACGCAGAGTAAGGTATTGCGGGAACGTACAGGATAAATGTTGGCATCATTGTGGAGAGTCGAAGTCTGGAGCGCACCCGTGTAGTTAGTCCCTGAAAAGGTATGTGCCAGTAGACTGATGAAATATAGGCTGGCGACCAATTACCGTAAAGTAAATCAGATTTCACTAGAAGAAGCATTCCCAAAACCGAGCGTGTTCGAAATACTGGGTGAAATAGGAAAAGCCAAGTTTATTGCACGTTGGATTTACCTAGTGGGTATCACCACATATTAATGGACCCCAAGGACAGAGAGAATACCGTTTTTAGTGCTATCAGCATCATGAATATAACAGGATGCCAATGCGATTAATAAGTGGACCTAGTAATCCCAAAAATTGAAGGATGTCACGTTTTCAGGGTTGCCAGGAACCAACTGTTTGGAATACTTAGAGACGTGTTATTTTTTATGGGAGTTTCTCAGGAGAGTATAATGAAAACATCGAAAGATTTTCGATGAACAGGACGCCGAGTAAGCCAGAAAATTGTGAAATTTTGCAAGAGGAGTTCGTATTACGGGGACATAAACAAAGGATACTAGAATAGAGCTAAATGAGCAAAATCTAGCGAACGTGAAGGAGTTCCCATGGCTAAGGATAAATAAATGGTCAAAGAGATGCCTAGGTTTAGTAGTATACTATCGAAAATTTATAAACGACTTATGTAAAATTGCACCCCTCTTGCCTATGTTACTACAGGCTGACGAAGGCAGCAGTAGAATGCTTCTGAAGAATTAAAAGAGATATTACTCAGTCCTCCCATATTACTATATTGTGTCTTTTAGAAATCGCATTGTTTTCATTTAGAATTAGAGGGCGTAGGATACCAGTTCTGCTCTGAGAGAGAGAGAGAGAGAAGGAGGCAGGGAGAAAGAGAAAAGCTCGATGACATGATCAAGAGCATAAAAATATTGGAATAAGGATGTCATTTATGGAGAACATGGCTCTGGTAGAAACACACATACCACAAAATAAGACGCATTGCTTACCAGGATCGTTGTGGAAAGAAAAAGAAGGCGGTCAAGAAATAATTTTTTTCAACCAAATCAGTCGTGAATTACTTTGGAATACGAATTTTACGGGCTCCAGTGAGTTTACCAGACAGGTTATTTAATATTTTCACAACGACACGAGTATGAGTAATGATATTGGAAATGAACAAGGGTGTTTATATTTGTTTTATTGACTGGCAGAACGTTTTCGATAGTCATCTGGAGGTGCTACTGAGATGTTGGTATAGAGTCGCAAATCTGAGGTTAAGAAACGAGATATACAGAAACCAAACAGTGACAGAGTTGGAAATGAGGAAGCGGAAGAGATGAGCGTTGGGAGTGGTGTAATGCGAGTATACTCACCTGATACAAGTTGGTAACGCCATAATTGAAGTAAGTAGTATTTTAATTGAAGAAGAACTGATGAACACTATAAAATACGCGGATGACCAAGCATTGCTGCCAGAATCAGAAGAGGAGCTAGGGCACATGTAGAAGACTACTACCAGAAGAGCCTAATAGTATGGAATGAAGATAAATACAGGAAATACAAAAGTGATTAGTTTAAGCAAGAAAAAAAGCCACAGTTGATGTATTTTTGGATTAAAAAAAAAAAAAAACAATATCCATTATGCATGTGGGAAGAGTAATAACATGAAACAGACACTGTACTGTGTAAATACGGAGGAGAATATACGTATTGCAAATAAAGCATTTGGAAAGTTGAAGCAGTCATTGACATATAGCCGAACTGCAAAACACTGAGGAAACCACTTGCTGTATGTTATATAGCAGTGAATGTTGGACAGTTAAGAAGAGTGAAGGGAGTTATTTAGAAAGTTTTGATGTATGACTGTGGAGAAGAATGTTGAAAGTGAAGAGGACTAAGAGGGTTACGAATGTAATGAAGACAGTAGGGGAATAAAAAAAAATATTGGAAGTTATGAGAAAGAGGAAAATTTCGGCTGCCATATATACTGAGTAGGAATTAGTTAGTTAGTTAGTGTTCCATTGATCAATAGCACGGAATACCATTATGATGAGGAACATGTCATATGCACAAGAAATGCGCACAGGAAACAAGTGTTTTTTTACATTATAGTGTTATACCTAAATATTTCTATTATCTATTGTATGCCCTTAAATGGTACAAAATGCATAAATTATATCTCCAGATTTATTTACACATTCAAGAATTCATCTACAGTAGAGAAGGAGTAGTCAAGGAGGTACGATTTCAATTTGTTTTTGAAACTAACTGCTGTCTGTCAGACATTTTATTTCATCTGGCAATTTATCGAAAAGTTTTATAGCAGCAGATTTTACCCCTTTCTGTGCCAAAGATAGGTCAAGTAAAGGATAGTGTAGATCTTCCTTTTTTGTGGTATTGTAATCATGAATGTCGCTGTTGATTTTAAACTGGTCCATGTTGTTGAGAAAAACATTCGTTACTGAGTAAATGTACTGTGAAACAGTTGTGAGAATTCCTAACCTTTTAAACAGATGCCTACAAGATGTGCGACTATGAACCCCACACATTATTCTGACTACTTTCTTTTGAGCAGTGAATACCTTTTGCCTAAGTGTTGAGTAGCCCCAGAATACTATTTCGCATGACATCAGAGTATGGAAGTATGCAAAGTATGTTAGCTTACTAATTTCTACATCCTCAAAATTGGCAATTATTTTGATTGCAGAAGTTTCGGAACCTATTCGCTTTAGGAGATCCAAAGTAAGAATTTTCCAATTAAGATTCTCATCTATATGTACACCCAAAAACTTAGTATGCGCTACCCTGGCTACTGACATCTTTTGATGTGTTATGTTTATTGAAGGAATTATACTTTTTGCAGCAGAAAATTGGATGTACTGTGTTTTTTTTCAAAGTTCAGATCAGGCCCATTCGCAGAAAAGCAATTAAAACTTTTCCAAAGACCTTATTTGTATCATTTTCTATTGGACTTTCTTTTACTGGATTAATAATTATATTTGTATCATCAGCAAACAGTGTCAGTTGAAGCATCTTTTTCACAAAAGAAGGGAGGACATTCACGTATAACAAGAACAGGAGGGAACCCATAATCGAACCTTGTGGAACACCTAATGTAATTTCACCCCAGATAGATGAAGTGGCAAATTCCTTTGAATCACTTGAAGCATATTAAGAGATTTTTTGCTTCCTTGTTCTGTAAATGTGACTTAAACCACTCATGTGCTGTTCCATTTATACGATAGAATTGTAATTTCTCTTTGTCTGCAACAAAGAATTAGAGAGGGACATGTGGAAGGAACGAGAGGGAGAGATAGGAAGAGAATTGGAATGATGGATACATTACAAGATGACCATGAAGCAAGATGCTGAGAGTAGAACACGAAGGAGAGGTTCCAGTTAGAAAACATCATAGGAGAGATACACTGAAGAAGAAATGAGGCAAAGCGTTCAGTCTGATCTCAGGCTGAGTCTTTTTCTTTGACTGCAATGAATCAGTGACCTGAAATACACAACAGTGACAACAGGGGGATCACAGCAAGCTTTGTCCCGCAGCGACGCGGCTCTAAATTGACGACGTCAAATATAAATCGTATGCTCGGAATCTGACCGGTCGCCTATAGCCGCCACCATCCCGGCGACCTTTCCTTTCCCATAAATAGCAGTCGTCGCCTCTAGCTGCGCGCCGGTATTGGCAGACGGCTTGCCGTCGCTGAGGAATGCGCGCCGATCGGAAACTGTGGGTCCGCGCCGCTCGTTTGGGATTCAGCCGGCAGCGGAAGGAATTCCTGAAGTTGGCCGCTATACATCTCTATATGAGGGCGCGGAGGAGCAAAGAATTTGATTTGGCGCCGGCCGCCGCGTCTTTATGGTGGCGCCAAAGGGCGACGCCTTTCGGGAGTTTGGGCAGCCCTTCGTGCCAACCGCCGGATTTAACGACTTCAGCACTTATCGTGACTGCAGAGCTAAGGTGTTAAAATGCGGCTTTGAACTACAGTGATTTTTATGAGATTAGGCCGTTGGTGGGGCGAAATGAAGTGGCATAATGGGGATTGTACCACGTGACGCAACAGTTGCAGAGAAAACATTTACATAATTTACGCACACTGACGTAAAAAGACGCAACACCACAAAGTAATTAATGTCAAGTAAAGCAATTTCGGTAATACATTTGTCTAAGCAGCCCACTTCATTGATTAACATTGCGAGATCACAAATTAATGTACACGCGAGATAAGACACTGTATATGTGAAATTCCGATCTATTAATAACTAGCGTAACCATAAAAATGTTCAATTCAGGCAGGCAAACTTGGTTGCATTGTGTTGTATAGATGCCGGATGTCAGTTTGTGGGCCGGAATTCCATCTCTGTTTCACTTGGTCGGACAATACACGGACGGTTAATGCTCGTTGTGGATGATATCGACGGATGATGTCCCATATATGCTGGAATGAAGATAACTACAGGAAAGACAAAAGTGATTAGTGTAAGCAAAAAAGGAGCCAAAGTTGGTCTATTTTTAGATAGAAAAAAGAAAAACAATCAAAATCCTTTCTGTATATGTGAAGGGTAGGTAACATGAAAAAGACCCTGTACAGACTCTATACTGTGTAAATAACGGGGAGAATATATATATATATATATATTGGAAATAAAGCATTTGGAAAGGTGAAGCAGTCATAAATACAGATCTTGTGATCGAGAGGGCCAAGGCAGCACGTCGACTCTCGAGGATGTTGGGATGCAACAGCGGCATATAGACGAACATTTCCCTGTTTGAAAACACCTCCCTGGAATGCTGTTCATGAATCGCATCACAACTGATGTAATCATGAAATTGACGTCCAAATTAGTCAGGGTGCGCCGGATAACCACGAGAGTGCTCCTGTTATCATATGGAATAGCGTCCCGGACACTAGCTCCAGGTGTAGGAGAAGTGTGTCTGACACGCTCACAGATTTGTTGCAGGCCCTCAAATGCCCTCCTTCTAACCAACACAGAACAATCACCGGCACCGAGGAAGAGCCAGATTCCTTCAGAAAACACAACAGAACACCACCCCTCCCTTCAATGAGTTCTCGCTTGAAACTACTGAAGCCGCAAATGGCGGTGGTTTTTGGTGACTTGGATCTGTCCTTGAAGTAATCGATGTGTGACAGTTCGTTGTGTAACTGAGGTTCCAACTGCTGCTCAAGTTGCTGCTAGAGATGCAGTTCGATGCGCCAGAGCCATACGTCGAACACGATGGCCTTGCCTGCTGGAAGTCCCATGTGACCGCCCGGTGCCCGGATTTCTCGCGACCGTACGTTTTCGTGACCACCGGTACAAACAATCACGTACAGTTACTACATCCCTCCCTAATCTTTATGCAGTATTGCGGAAGGAACAACCAGCTTCTCGTGGCACTATCACACGACCTCGTGAAAACTCAGTTAGGTGTTGATATGGCGTCTTTGTTGTTTTAAAGGTGTTCTTGGCTAACATCAATTCACTACGTCGAATCTCGAAGATAACTAACGCTCAGGGCCGTTATGGCGTATGCTTAAAGTAAACCTGATGTGCATCCTCACAGAGGCGCTACTAGCGCCACTCTTACACTACTGGCGCGACATTAGAACAGATGAAAATTAAATAGTCATGGGTGATTGGAATTCGACGGTAGGAAAAGGAAGAGAAGGAAATGTAGTAGGTGAATATGGATTGGGGCTAAGAAATGAAAGAGGAAGCCGCCTGGTAGAATTTTGCACAGAGCATAACTTAACCAACGCTAACACTTGGTTCAAGAATCATGAAAGAAGGTTGTATGCATGGACGAACCCTGGAGATACTAAAAGGTTTCAGATAAATTATATAATGGTAAGACAGAGATTTTGGAACTAGATTTTAAATTGTAAGACATTTCCAGGGGCAGATGTGGACTCTGACCACAATCTATTGGTTATGAACTGTAGATTAAAACTGAAGAAACTGCAAAAAGGTCGGAATTTAAGGAGATGGGACCTGGATAAACTGAAAGAACCAGGGGCTGCACAGAGCTTCAGGGAGAGCATAAGGGAACAATTGACAGGAATGGGGGAAAGAAATACAGTAGAAGAAGAATGGGTAGCTTTCAGGAATGAAATAGTGAAGGCAGCAGAGGATCAAGGAGGTAAAAAGACGAGAGCTAGTAGAAATCCTTGGGTAACAGAAGAGGTACTGAGTTTAATTAATGAAAGGAGAAAATACAAAAATGCAGCAAGTGAAGCAGGCAAAAAGGAATACAAACGTCTCAAAAATGAGATCGACAGGAAGTGCAAAATGGCTAAGCAGGGATGGCTAGGGGACCAATGTAAGGATGTAGAGGCTTATCTCATGAGGGGTAAGATAGTAAAGAGACCTTTGAAGAAAAGAGAACCACTTGCATGAATATCAAGAGCTCAGATGGAAACCCAGTTCGAAGCAAAGAAGGGAAAGCAGAAAGGTGGAAGGAGTATATAGAGGATCTACAGGGGCGATGTTCCTGAGGACAATGTTATGGTAATGGAAAAGGAAGTAGATGAAGATGAAATGGGAGATATGATACTGCGTGAAGAGTTTGACAGAGCACAGAAAGACCTAAGTCGAAACAAGACCCCGGGAGTAGACAACATTCCATTAGAATAGTTTAGACAAGAGGAGAGTAGAAGCTTCTGAAATGTGGTGCTACAGAAGAATGCTAAAGATTAGATGGGTACATCACATAACTAATGAGGAGGTATTGAATAGAATTGGGGAGAAGAGGAGATTGTGGCACAACTTGACTAGAAGATGGGATCGGTTGGTAGGACATGTTCTGAGGCATCAAGGGATCACCAATTTAGTACACTGAATGGCAGCGTGAAGGGTAAAAATCGTAGAGGGAGACCAAGAGATGAATACATTAAGCAGATTCAGAAGGATGTAGGCTGCAGTAGGTACCGGGAGATGAAGAGGCTTGCACAGGATAGAGTAGCATGGAGAGATGCATCAAACCAGCCTCAGGACAACAACAACAACACATCATGTCTCGGATGAAGAAACATGCCTACCAACTTTCGTTTATTGCGCACAACTCATACTTACCGTCAGTGTAGCTTCCATGATGGTACGAAAAGAAGGAAAGTAAATGATATTCACCCCGAATTGGCCAATAGCTGCTGCATCATCTTCACTCTTCGTCAGCTCATCGTCACTGCATGGCTCAGGGCAGCATAAACAGCGGCACAGGTGATCCATTGTCTGTTCTCCTATGCATTCACATTTTGTGACTTTCTTAGTCCTACTCACACAACTACATTTAGGAACAGACTTTTGTCAGAAATTTTATATTATTGGCAAAATTATCGAGGGTTTTAGTTGCTGCATGCTTAATTCCTTACTGAACCAATGTCAGCTTCAATAATGGAAAATAAAGGTTATTGTTCTATCTATGATTGTGCGTATGGAACTCATTGTCGTTGTCAAATCGTGATGGATTATTTACGGCGAATTTCATTAGCAGGTACATGTATTGTCATGGCGCAGTTAAAATGTCTAGTTCTTCGATGAACCCTCTGCCAGGCGCTTAAATGTGATTTCCAAAGTATCCATGTAGATGGAAGTGTAGAATAAAAGTATCTGAACTTTATTGCTTGGAAATATCAGTACGCTTCTTACAGTTCAAGCTTTCGTCAAAACGTACACCCAGAAATTAAGGGCATCCATCATTTACTGAATCCTGCTCGTATTCTACATCAATGATTGTTGTTGTGACTCTAACCGTTGTAATGAACGGAATTTAGTGTTTCTTTCAAATTTTCCGAGAAGCACTTAACGACTCTTTGTAAAACATTAGTTGCAGTCCATAATGTTGCTTCATCTCTAATGAGATTTAATATAAGACTAGTATCATTTGCAAAAACTACCGATTTGCTTGTTGAATGGTAGGTGGAAGGTGAAACTTCCTGGCAGATTAAAACTGTGTGCCCGACCGAGACTCGAACTCGGGACCTTTGCCTTTCGCGGGCAAGTGCTCTACAACTGAGCTACCGAAGCACGACTCACGCCCGCTACTCACATTTTTAATCTGCCAGGAAGTTTCATATCAGCGCACACTCCGCTGCAGAGTGAAAATCTCATTCTGGAAACATCCCCCAGGCTGTCGCTAAGCCATGTCTCCGCAATATCCTTTCTTTCAGGAGTGCTAGTTCTGCAAGGTTCGCAGGAGAGCTTCTGTAAAATTTGGAAGGTAGGAGACGAGGTACTGGCAGAAGTAAAGCTGTGAGTACCGGGCGTGAGCCGTGCTTCGGTAGCTCAGTTGGTAGAGCACTTGCCCGTGAAAGGCAAAGGTCCCGAGTTCGAGTCTCGGTCGGGCACACAGTTTTAATCTGCCAGGAAGTTTCACATCAGCGCATACTCCGCTGCAGAGTGAAAATCTCTTTCAGGTGGAAGGTCATTCACAAATGTAAGGAAAGGGAGTGGACCGAAAATTGACCACTGTGGGTTCCCTTTGTGATTACTCCCCAGCTACTAAAATTTTTCCCCTGCCAAAATTTGCAAAAAGTAGCATTCTGGTTGTTGAATGTTAATTGGGAAGGTGATTCTCAAACAAAAGTAAACGGAGTGGACCGAAAATTGACCCCAGTGGGTTCCCTTTGTCATTAATACTGAATCACTAAAATGTTTCCCCCTGCCGTCATTGCTTGAATTATACGACACAAACTTGCGAATATTATTTGTTACGTGTGATTCAGAGTAGCTGTGTGAAAAGCCATAAATTCTATGTAACATGTGGTTTAGAATGAGTAACAGGGCTTACACAATGAAATGAATTCGAAAGATCATAAAAAATACCAACATTATGGTCAAACACTCCGTTAAAACCTGCTACCCAGTAATTGTTTCAGCACCAGCACTATCTATGAATGTGTTACCTATCAGCGTTCTACCACCTTGCTGCACATTGATATGGAAAACTGACTATTAAAATTACACTGACACTGCTAAATAAAATTCTAGTTCATTTTTCACATCTTTATCTTTTAAGAAACCTACGTTGATATCTCCATAAACCACTAACTGTTTCTTCCTATCTGACATATAACTCAAAATTGTATCTAGATTTCTCATAAGTAGCTGAAAGATATTAAGGGGGAGCTGTTGTCTCTTAAAATTACCATAGAAGTATTCTGTAGTAACATCACACAAGTACATGCTTCTAGGCTCTGATCAACACAGAAAACTATTGACTTCACTTTCTGCAAGGTCCTCAGATAAATCTTTCTTCCTGTTCCTATTCTGGCACAGCTCATAATTTATGTATCCTGTCTCCCAACTGCAGCAACAGGCATGGCACAGACATGAGGTTTTGTTTGAGACAAAAGCAATCCTCTCTGCTCATTGCTATCATGCCTAACTGCTGTGTTAACCTGAGTTGGTCATGGCATTGTAAAACCTTCACAAACCCACCTGAGTGTGTGTTGCTGCTACTACTTCTATTTGCTCAATGTTGCCTTTGTTGCTATATTCTAATGTGCTAACCACGCTGTTTCCTGCTCTTCCTCCTATAAGTACCTGATACTCGCCGTCAAAATCTCTCCACAAGGTCCATATGGTTAATATCATCTGGCTAAGATTTTCACTATGCTAAGACGCTTGTGTCCTGGCGTTCTGCCACCAGCTTCTCCTGTAGCAGTGGGCTACACCTCTCCCCGGACTGCTACCTAACCGGAGACTCTTTTCCTTCACGTGAATTTTCTGTGGACATAGCCTTAAAATCATTCCTAAGTGTCTGCTGCAGTCTAATATGATTAAAAACTGGTTGAGGCTCTTCTCCTATTCCAGATAACAAGTCAAACTTACTAATAACTGGAATCAGAAATGTGATTTCAAAGGTATTGTTCCACACTATGGCATCTGACACCTTAATAGCTATGTTCTGACTCTGTTCTGCTCAGCCTTCAGTAACTGATGACGTTGTAGATCCTGTTATGATTGTAAAGGGAACTGGTGAGATTCATGACAGAGTGATATAAATTATTTTTCTGGAATAATAAGGGATGTAAGAAGTTTTGGGAGCACTAAGGAGTTGTCAGTTGCGAGTGGATTAGTAGGAGTCAGAGTAACATTTGTATTCTGCTGTGTAATATTTTAAAGAACGTATCAATCCTATTTTTCCGCTAAGGAATATCCAATTGGATAGCTTAATAATATTTTCTTATTAACTGATATTGGTACCCGATTACTCGCAATCTATTAAATATTTTTATCAGCAATAGACCTCTCTCTGGTTAGTTTTATCCCTCATTTGTCCATTTCCCATCCTCCGTTTGGCTGTGATACTTGGAACAATAGCCGATAAACTAATTTTCATTCCAATCACCAAGTTCTCCTTATTTACCCTCTTTACTTTCAAGCAATTAATTACTTTTCTCAAATCTAGATTTAAGGCTACAAAATTTGGTAGCCAGTTTGCCCCTTTCCACTCCTCGTTAATCCCATACAGTAATGTTTTTTTCGGATCAGTAATTTCTCCTGATTTAAACTAATTTCAAGCAGTTAAACATTTTTACCAAAACTAGACCCATCTCTGGTCAATTTAATAGCCCATTTGGCCGAACCCATAGAGTAATTTTTGTTACATCACTAAACGAGTTTTTCTTCATTACCCTGTTTATTTTGAATCAGTTTAAGTTTATTGTCAAAAGTAGACTTCTCCCTGGTCAGTTAGATACCCCATTTGTGACATTTCTTCTTTTCGTTCAGCTGTTTAATTCGAACAAGTGCCTATAACCCAATTTTCACTCAAATAAAAAACTATGTTTTCATTAGTTACCCTGATTCCTCTCAAGCAATTAAACATTTTTATCAAACTAAACCTCTCACTAGCTAGTTTGATACAAAATTTTTCCCTTTTCTATTATAAGTTTAGCAATGGAAATTCAGACAAACACTACCACAGTTTTTCCTAATTACTGTGATTGCTTTCAAGTAATCACATATTTTTTTTTTATAAACCAGTGCTCTTGTTGCTCAATCAGAGGTCTCATTTGACCCTTTGACAGACTTCGTTATTTTGGAAGATAACGTATAGAGTAATTTTTGTTCACATATAACTAAACTAGATTTCAGAAATTGCATCGCTTTCGAGGAGTTAACTATTTCTTCAAAACTAGAACCCTCACTTGTAAATTATATGTTCTGTACATCCCTTTCCCCCTCTTCGTTTGGCCATGTTAACTCAGCCTGTAGCCCATACAGTAATTTTCGCTCGTATCACTAAATAAGTTTTCCTGAAGTACCACGACTCATTTCACGCAACTAAATATTTTTATCAAAATTGGACCTCTCGCTTGTCAATGAAGTGTCCCATTTATCTCTTTCCCACTCTTCATTTGGCTTTGATAATTCATATAATTAGAAGTAACGTAATATTTGTGAAAATCACTAAGTTCTCCTTAATTATGCTGAATATTTTCAAGCAATTAAATTAGTCAGTTTGATTTTCCATTTGCCCGTTTTCCACTCTTAATTTTGCTATTTCAGGAGTTTATGGACACATCATTAGTTAATGAGCAATGCTTATGAAACGTGGAAAAAGGGTTTTTTACCACTTTTTGGCACCAAATTCGAGCCGCTGTTTCCAGAATGGCTACGCACAGCAAATGGCTGAAATATTTGCAATATATTCCCAAGATCCAGATGTCAGACAGGTTTGAAAATTTTATTTGTAACTTTAAGTGTTTCTGAGATACAGAGGTTCAATTCCACCCTACCGGCAGACCTAAATAAACAGGTAAAATCTGGTGTGAAGCGAAAGTACGGTTTGTAAAATGACGTGACCCGGAGAAATAGGCGGTGAAGTGTCTTCATCGGCATCTTAATAAGGGCTCCAGGAATCACATGTTGTAGTACTGCAGCACATGCGTAATTTTTTGCACATACAGCGGTCTTAGTTGTAAAATAAATTCTGCATTACTTCAATTTCACATAATTAAACTACAAAAATTTTACCGACGAATACATTTCTGTTCACATAAGTGACGTTCCGTGGTGCAGCAGAGAAAATAAGGCAGACATCAGGAAAATGCTCGTAATAGGACACAAAAAATGCGAATATGCTCCTCTTTACTTAAAAGATTGACTCAAACGTGGGGTATCTTCTGACTGTTTCTCCCTTAATTTCCCAAAAATTTTGGTACGCGAAACTTTGCGCACTATTTACCCTGAGGGAAAAGGAAACAGTGGCAGTGGAAAAGAGATGGGAGAGAAAGAGAGAGAATCAATGACATAGGAACATAGTTGGCAGGGCCGCTACTGTGATAGAAAAAGGGTGGAAAAGCCAGTTGTCGTTGGAGAGGAATAAGGAGAAGGTAAAAGAGGAGTAGTTGAGAGCTAGTGATAATCAGAGACAGAGTCTATCACAATGACAACGAGGAATATAGGGACAGTGACACTCAGATGTGACAGCAGCATTGGGAAGGAATGAATGGGATAGTAGCAGTAACAGGAAGCAAGATGGAGACAGTGATAATGAGAGCCGACAGTAGTAGCAGGACAGAAGGTACGAGACTGTGGCTGTAAGAAAGGAGAAAGTGACAGTCAGAGAGACAGTGTTACCGACCTTTTATGCTATTTTTCTTCTCGTGAGACATAAAGCTGTGTTTTTCGCAGTGGTTGTAAGTGTTACGCTAGGTGTTTAAGTGCTATATAATACATTGAAACTATTTTGTTGGTATTTGTGACGCTAATCTTCGCGCCCGGTTGCTTGCAAGTGGAAGGACTGGGAAAATGTGGGACTGAACATCATCCGCAACACTGATACATCTCCAAAACAATATTTAATAATATTAAGAATCTTATGGCAAAATAAGATAATTGTCAAGATACAACGTCTGTTAAAACAGCTTAACATTTATTGAAAATTGAAACAAATGTCTGAAATGGCTCTGAGCACTATGGGACTTAACATCTGAGGTCATCAGTCCGCTGGAACTTAGTACTACTTAAATCTAACTAACCTTAGGACATCACATACATCCATGCCCGAGGCAGAATTCGAACCTGCGACAGTAGCAGCCAAATTGAAACATGAAAACAATTTAAACAGTTTGTTTAAGCCAGTTCATTTAAAAACGTAGCATTTCAGTGCTTATAACACACGAAATTGGTTCGGAAAGATTAATAAATTGAAATTGTATCCAAAATCTGAGATCCAATCAGTTCTGCAGGGAGTTCAAAAACAACATTTACTAGCATTACAACGTAGAACTAATAACATCATCTTGGAAACTATACACTGGAATAGCAAGGTCTCCAGAGGGTAATTTTAACGAAGCTCTGACCAACAGAATTTAATCAAATCCAATTGCAACGACGATACAACACAATTGTATCACAGTGCCCACCGCCATTGGCCCGAAGTTAGGACAACTAACAAATCGGACAGCTCAGAATATTGGCTTTCGCCTTCTAAAACTTGGCAAGTAGACTCATGTGACTATGAAGGTACATAATACAATTAACAGTCGGACAAGCTGAAACCAGTGAGAGGGGAAGACAGGGGAGGCCGCGGCAGGTAGCACTAAAGCACCCAAGGAGATTATATCGGGGGACTGACATGATAATTGCAAAATTTATTTACCGATTACAGGATCGTGGCAGGACACTACTCGCGGGCTGAGCAGTCGATGACAGCACCAATAATAATAATAAGAATAGAAATAATAAAAAGGATAGAATGCACCTGAGTAATTTATAATCAGAGCCTCTCCGACCGAGGTAAAACATTTTGTAGGTTGGAAAGTACCTAGTCCGTTCGTTCACTGCAAAACGGAATAAGCTCAAACGCCAATTATTAATGCAAGTAAAACACTACGCCCTTGGCGCCGGACCGAAAGGAATCCACGAGTTGGCGTGCGGAATAGTCTCAATTCGAGCACGTAAATACTATCCAATTGTTGGCTACAGTACTTGCTCCGAGATGTACCAGAAAGGTTTCAAGGCTTGCAGTAGTAATTAGTGCAAACACAATGAGAGACTACAAAATGTACCAAGAAAAGAAAAAGAACACATGCTGAATCAGAATTGTGTGGCTGTTGCTGTTCTTTCATTAGTTGTTGTTTTTTACCATATATATATATATATATATATATATATATATATATATATATATATATATATATATTCGCACATGCGTAGTAACTCACGAAATTAAATGAGAAATATAATTTTACTTTTGCTTCTGTGATTTTAATTAGTCTGAATTGATCGAGAATCCCTCAGTCAGTTCAAAGTCCAAGGCAACTGAAAAAAGCGCTGGTGTCTCCTGTATGTAAGAAGCACAAAAGAGCGGATCCGCAAGATTATATCCCTAGCATCGGTTAGCAGCAGAATCCTCGAACATATTCTCATATCGAATACAATAAATTTTCTTTAATACGAGAGGGTTATACTCACCAATCTGCATGGCATTAGAAAGCATCGCTCTTGCGAAACTCAGCTCACCCAGTTCCTCACATGATACACAGCGAACTACGGATGAAAAGCAACAGGCAGATTCCATGTTTCTAGACTACCGTGTGACGCATTACCCAATAGTAGGCTATTAAAGAACGTACGAGCATATAGACAAGGTTCACAGACATGTGAGTGACTAAGAAGAGTTCTTAAGTTACAGATTCCAGTACGTTGCCCTCGGCAGCGAGAGTTCATCAGTGACAAGGGTATCGTTAGGAGTGCCCCGGGAAGTGTGATAGATCCGCTGTTGTTCTCTATATACATATATGATGTGGCGAACAGGGAGGGCAGCAATCTGCGGTTGTTTGCTGATGATGCATGGTGTACGATAAGGTGCTGAAGTTGAGTTACTGTAGGAAGATACAAGACGACTTAGACAAAATTTCGAGTTTATGTAATGAATGGCAGCTAGCCCTAAATGTGGAAAAATTTAAGTTAATGCGGATAAGTAGGAAGAACAAAACTGGAATGTTGGGACACAGCATTAGCAGAGTCCTGCTTGACACAGTTAATTCGTTTAATTATCTGTGATTAACGTTGCAAAGCGATATAAAAATTGGCCGAATGGACAGAACATTTGAGAATTTTGGTTCGGGAACTCGAACAGGAATCCCTAGAGGGAAGGCGACATTCATTTCGAGGAACACTATTGAGAAAATTTAGAGAACTGGCGTTTGAAGCCGACTGCCGAAAGACTCTATTGCTTCCTACGTTCATTGCGCTTAAGGCACCCGAAAATAAGGTACGAGCATATAGTTAGTAGTTTTTCCCTTGCTCTATTTGCAAGTGGAAGGGGAAAGGAAATGACCAGTAGTGGTATGGGGTACCCTCTGCCACGCACCATACTCTAGATTGCGGAGTATCTGTGTAGATGTAGACGTAGATATTACGACATTACAGCCCTCTGAGTACCGAGCAAAATCACATACACAAATGCAGCCAACAGTCTGAGAGCGGGGAATTGGCTAATCGGTATGTATTGGGCAGTGCGCATACAGCAGAAGCAACTACGTGGCTTGGGGATGCAGACAAGAGCAGCCATCATGTGTCTGTACAGAGCGATTAGCTGACAGACATACCTGTCAAATAAGCCACTGAGATGGTGACCTAGTTCCAGAAGTAGCATGTGGCCACTTTCTTTGTGTGCTGATTGACTGACTGTGGCTGACTAACGGACTTTCTGGAACTCAAGTAATAATAAGTACTTGATGCGCTACAGCTTAATAAAAGATATGCATATCAAATTAAAGTCCTCTTAAAGAGAAAAAAAATGAAACGATGCTGCACCATGAAGCATAATTCTTTTAGCATGTAGAAAGTGATAAAGATATATCTGTTATAACAAATTTAGAATAAACATACCTTTAAAACCGAGCGGGATGGCGCAGTGGCTAGCACACTGGACTCGCATTCGGGAGGACGACGGTTCAATCCCGCGTCCGGCCATCCTGATTTATGTTTTCCGTGATTTCCCTAAATCACTCCAGGCAAATGCCGGGATGGTTCCTTTGAAAGGGCATGGCCGACTTCCTTCTCCATCCTTCCATAATCCGATGAGACCGATGACCCCACTGTTTGGCCTCTTCCCCCAAATCAACCAACCAACCATACTTTTAAAGCAAGCATTAAGAAAGCCACTGCCTTGTAAGAAATATTTTATACGACTAGTCAAGGGAGGAGCCGCAACCGATGGTTCACCTCCGTCTCACTCGTGAAACCACCTCCAAGCCATATCAAAAACTGTGCTTACCTAAAACACTCCCAAAACGTAACACCTACTCCCGATTACTCCCACCACATGAAAGCTGGTGGGCTACCCTTTCTTAATATATGAGAATGTAATGACATTGAACTAATTCTGAGCGTACTATCATTGCACTAAAATATATGCCGGAAAGAATAATTTTAGTATTTTCAAGATTACAGTGGAAATAAGAACTGCAGAAAATTTTTAAATACTTACTGAGGTGGGCGATTGGTAGACGTGTCGTCTGACTTTTATAACTCATATGTAAAATGAAAAACTTCCAAATGGCGATCAATATGTGGTTTCGATTGCTCGAAAAAACGTCTATATAGCGATTACAAATTGCCAGTGAAAGATCACTTGGGCTCAGTCTTTCGCTAGAAAGGGTCTTCTGCCAGTGACTATATAAATTAATCAATTGTTACACAACATTACTTTGGTATGTACTGTGAAACGAGTTCGGAGGCGGAAGGTGATGTCGCTCTGCTATTAGCGAAGTTCTATTGGGGTGATGGACTAAAGTGTTCATACTGAGGCAGTATTTAGAAAATTTCTAACGGTATTTCGAGACCACGGGAATGTTAATTTTATGAGGACAATGTTGAACTTTGAAATTATTTTCTAAAGTTCTGATTTAATTTCGAGTGAAACGGGAGTATGACAGTGGATTGAAATTTCGTGCTTCGATTAGTACCCATGAAGACGAAAGGGACCTCTCACACCGCATTGTTCCCCTTTGGGACTACAATAAATTCATTTGACTTTCATAAACTGTGTAAATCAGAAATAAGCCTTTCGCTGAATCTTGTCGGTACACATCGCTGTTCAGAGACGTGAATAATATACAAATTTTCCAGCGGGAATAAGGCTTAAGGAAACAGCTCCTGCATTAGAGCAACATTCAGTGAGAATTGTCCCTGTGAGAAGAAATAAGACTGCAATACACCAGAGCACAAAGACAGGCTTTTCTGGAAGATAGCTTATTTAATATTCGAAGGTGGTGTGGGGGCGTTTAAAAAGGATGGGATAACAAAAAATTGGTACTGGAGAAAGCGTGATAATGCACGCAAGAATTAAGAAAATTCAAGTCTAGTTCATAGGATTTGTCAACTAGAAAAAGGTTTTGACGGATAAAATGGCGCATATGTTCGAAATTCTGAGGAATATAGGCGTTGGCTGTATAATAATATACACACACGACATGTATAATAACCAAGAGGGAAAAATAAGAATGCGGTAGCAAGAACGAAATCGTCACATTACACATGGTGGAAGACAAGCGCGAATTCTTTCACACATTATGTTGGATATATGTATAGAAAACACAGTGAGGAAGTAAAAGAACGCAGAACTGCATGACCAGTTGGGTGCAATAAAAGGCCTAATTAACACATCCTGTGGACTGGACTGAGAGTAAACTTAAGGAACACTAAAAGAATAGAGAATAGCAGAACTTAGACCAGACGTAAACATTATGGAGAGTTGGGGACGATTAAATGTACCAAGTTAACGGTTTCTGGTACCCTGTAACCAAAATAACACATGACGAGCGTAACAAGGTGGACGTAGAAACCACACTAGCAAAGGCATAGAGGGCAGTCCTGGCTCAAAGAATTTTACTTAATTAGAAGAGGAAATTTCTGTGAATGTACGTTTGGAGCACAGCATTGTACATCAATGAATCGTGGACCATAGAAAAACCGGAGACTGAGAGAGTTAGAATGTTCGAGATGAGGTGCTATAGGACGATGCTGAAAGTTAGATGGAGTGATAAGAAATGAGGTTTCCCGCAGAATCGGTGCGGGTGAACATGCGGAAAACACTGAATAGAAGAAGGTACGGGATGATAGAAGAAGTGTAAAGGCACCAGGGAATAACTCACATGGAGCTTGAAGGAGCCATAACGGGTGAAGACTATAGGAGAAGACAGAGATTGTAATACATTCAACAAATAATAGTGGACGTAGGGTGCAAGTGCAACTCTGAGCTCAATGGATGGCATCAGAGAGGAATAAGTGGTGGGTGTCTTTTAACCCTCGCTCGGAATGCGAAAGTAATAAAAAAGAAAATGGATAAAATTATTAGTGCAATGTACCCTCCGCCTCACTCTGTACAATCACTTCAGTTGCACATATGTAGATAATAAACTATGCTAGATCGCTGTTCCCAAAACAGAACGACATAAGTTTACTCTGAAACACAGAATTGTATTATTAATTAAGCACTTTCTAACTGACAGTCTCCTCACAGCAACATTGCAGATGTGGCAGGCGGAAATATTTTAATGATTCAGTGGCACGATAACACCCAAAGTCCTCCATGAACTGCAACGATTTTAGCAATTAATTAAACGTGTCGAATATAGCCCACTAAGGAACTGATGACATGCGCAATAACCAACCCTTACAGGGGAAAAATGCACACCAACGACGACATGACTCCAATGGAGCAAGCAGCTACGCCCAGGCAAACAACAACAAATTTTTCACCCACAGGTCTGCAACTAGTACGTTAAGAATTTTCGTCAGGCACGAGATTAGATAAAACTAATTCGAGCTAACATGCGTAAATCTAGCAAACTAAGCAACTTCAGGTTCCTCACATGTAGCTTCCACAACGAGCCTCAGCTAGACAACAGAAGGAGGCACACTTAACAGAATAATTGTTTAGCCAACGATGGTGTGATTAGAGTCACCGAGATGCTAGTTTTTCAAATAACGAACAACCAGGTCAATTACGACGTTCTCCTACGTGATGTGGAGAATATCACTTCGTCGATCTCCAGCCTGTACAGAACTCACATCCAACATACTACAGGAATACTATCAAACTCAAATGCCAGTACCCGTAATTCACAGACGTCAGATGCAATGGGCGACTGAGTATCCAGATGGTTTGCATGTGACAATAAAAATACATGGAGGAAACACCCAGCTCACATAATTGTGTATATAACACCATGTAATTTTGGAAATAACACCATTAAGCAAAAATCGGTTACTCAAGACGTGACATCAATGTTCTCCGGGAAACCCGCTCACGCATTCTTTAATCGCTTTCGCATGGAGACCAGCCAGTCTGTTCGTAACGTGGTGGAGAGCTATTCACAAGGTGGTCGATTTTGTCTGATGCATACGACTCACGGCAGACCGCAACCACAAACGCACCACCGGGTACATATGAAGCACTGGCACTGACTCAGTATCGTACTAAGTGCGCCAGTGCACTCTTCTACTTATAACACCAGGAACCTTCTCAGACCGACATATACATATGTCTTGCCTCACGTCAGTAATTAATGTGGAAGTACCCTTCTTTTTAGACGTTAATTTGTATATAATAATAAATTAAGTTAGCACCAACAACCGGTAATATTAATGTAGGCATAAAACAGAAAATGGAAAACAAGGATCAGTTAAAAAAAAACTTGAGATGACAGGAATTAACAGTAGTTCCAAGTGAATAACGTCCAGCTTGTATTACTGGATAGCTTACTGGCAGCCTCGGAATCACTGGTGGTTTGCCGATTAACTACAACTATGTCTACTTCTGAACCTATTGTTGCTACACTAGTCTACGTTGTCCACATTGGCATGTGCGTGCCTTAGCAACGCTGAAACCTACGCATTCCAGTGTCTGTGGCCACAGCATTCATTCGTTCTTTCTTTCTTTCCTTTATAAAACGACACACACACACGCACACACACAACACACACAAACACACACACACACACACACACACACACACACACACATATATATATATATATATATATATATATATATATATATATATATATCGTTTTTATAATACGTATATAGTTTCTCTTAGTTAAATTCATAAATGTTATCTGTAATGTAGCGAACACTTCCTGTGCTCTATTGGCGTTATTTTTATACTCAGAGCGTCCACTTGGTCTTATAGACTGAGAATTAAGCCGTTGCCTTTTCTATGTGCAATCATATTGACTGTACTCACTTTCAGCTGTTCACAGCCCGCAGACAAATTGTCTGCAGTTTCTATCTACCTGGAAAAATGGGAAACTATAAGGACATTAGCTGCGGAACCTTAATATCGTCGCTCACTGACTGGTGTGTCACTCCATCCCACAAGATGCAAATGTTACGAATATGTACCGTGTCCTGTTAGTGGGTGCACCATATCTCGAATAGGGGCAGTGTCCCGCAGTTTGAGCCTGTTCATGATGCTTGCCAATATAGTGTAATCACGCTTTGCACAGCTTCTAGTGTCTCAGTCCGACTGTCATTCACCTAATTTCCAGCCTTGTAAATGCCTTTTATCAGTAATATCAGTTCATGTGACCTCGCACACACAATCATACTGTGCAACTCCCCATCGCCCCCTCCAACCAATACAGCACAGTTCTGTAACGTAATGCGATATCCTGAGAATAAGCAGTAATTCCTCGATATGAATAGTGCGAAACGCCTGTGAGCCTCAAGAACCGCTCCACTGAATTCGTCGCAGCATCGGTTTTTAGCAGTCTATTCGAATGGGATGCGCCCAGACGCTGGCAGCGAAGCCCACCATGGTGTTGAAGATAGCTTCATGATCCGGCCGCACCATAGGCAACGATAATTTATAATGAGCAATGGCAGCACCTGCAGTCTTATGAGTAATTTTAGCCGCTTTCTGAGTGACAGATTTTACACGTTCTAGAAAGTTTCTTTTCTAGTCTGTAAGAATGCCTAAATACCTTGAAACAGTGCTGCTTTTTACAGGGATTCCGTCAAGCCTCAGGGAGACTTCAGAAGTATGTGGTTTTACGGACCGTTATAGTCAGCTCGTTGCCCCTGCACCAACTGCGCTTATGAGAGAGCACATCATTCGTCTTTTCTCCATGTCTCACCCTGCAGTCATCAGACACTACCACTAAGATGACATATGCGTATGCAATAACACCTTGAATAGCATTTGTAACAGGGATTCAAACAAAGATTCCAGAACAGTGAAAAACTTAGGGAGCCTTGAGGAAAGCCCGAGGTAAACGTTTTGATTATCTTGCTCTGATCAGCAAGCCACTGAACTACAGTAATCTAAAAAGGACTTAGACAGGCATCTGGGGACACCGAGATCTAGGATGCGTGCAAACATGGCTGGCCACCAAAGGTTACCGAATGGACCTGCGATGTCAATCATGAGAGCAATTGCATACCTCGCTGTCGAATTTTCTACACTCTGAAGCACTCTGTTAACTGCATCTATACACTTCCCTTTCCTGAATTTGTGTTGGCACTGGCTTAGACCCAAGAGCTCCGTGTTCTCCAGCAACCGGTCACAGGGCAGACGCTCTTGAACTTTGACCAAGACGTTTAATAAGCAGATAGATCTATAGCTTTTCGGGTTGCTTATCCTTCCCCTTTCTAGCTGTCACCCATATCGCTGGGATCCTACCTACCCGTAACGCCTCGTTTATTAATGCTGTCAAATGTGGACCCACCATCTCCACGACCTCAGGGGAAACGCCATCCGGACCAGATGCCTTCCCAGTTTTGAGCTTGAGAATTCCGGTGTCAACTTCTTCTTGAGCGAAAGATATCAACAACGTCAGATTGTCGTATTCGTTATCCCGTTCACTTCTAAGTCGTGCGTGTGTTTCGGTATCTGTATTAGTGTTATCATCTGGAAGAATGGCGGTTAGCAAGCATCCTCCTGACACTCTCCATCCTGCCGTCATTGCGTCATGCTCTTTACGAGCTGTGGGTATGACAGTATGTTTCTTAATCTTCTCAGTCCATAGCTTATAAGGTTTTCCCCTTATGGTAAATAGCAGTTGCCGTCGTAGAAACTTCTCCCTCTGTATTCCTTTGGTTTCCTGAAGTGATGTTTTGTGGTACGTTTTAATTGTCCTCTATTCATGGAGCTTCACAGTACGGTCTGATTGCTCTAAAGCACGCTGATAAGCTCTTTTTCCTGATCTTGCACTTTGCCTCAGTGTGGAAATGGAATGTAGCCGGACGTTTTACTATCTCCTTAGGGACACATATCTCCTGTGCTCTTTGCAAGCATTCAGTTTGTAGCTGCGCACCCAAGATTCCACGGGAAATGCTGCAATGTAGGCAACTAATCCATCTCAATCCGTTTTCTCATGTATAACGCAGTCACTCTTTCCTCTGCTTGTGTCCCTATATTATCGCCACTTTCAAAATTTTTTATAGCATTCTTTGGAAACAACGATCTTATTAGGTGTTTAAAATTGGTGAAAAAAATTCTAGATTGCTATCTAGACTGTCCCTTCACTAATTTTATTGCCACTTCCCCCTTCGTTAACAGTTCGATTATGGCCACTGGATGTTAAATGCTGTAGTAGTGGGCCCCTCGAAAATACTCGGCTGGCCTTCTAGATTTTAAACAATGAGCTCCAGTTCCTGTAATGTCTCCTCTAGTATATCATCTTGTTAGTCAGTTTGTCCACTGTGCCACAGAAAAGAGTTTGCATTCGCATGCAAGGCTACTTCCCTCATTTTGTCTGCATGAGGTACGATGGGATGAGAATATTGCATGTGTATGTTTACGACAGTCCGATTTGTCTTCACTTCTACTGCGACCATGTGCTTGACACACAGCTGTGCCACCTCAGTGACAGTTAATTTCCCACCTGTAATCACAACGACAGAATTGCCTCATCTTGGCCACTATGCGTTAATATACATCCGCAGGTAAATTTGGGAGCCTATTGTTTCTACAACATGATTTTTGCAAACATATTATACCAACACTCAGCTCGTAAATTACTTTTCGTACGTCATTCATGGTAGTTTACTTCGCGCAGCATTCATCTGCAACATCTTTATCCTTTTATGTGTTTCTAGTGTAAATAAAACACTTCGGGGAGGGGCGAACTGAGTCAATGAAAACACGCCCATACGGTTTTACCTAATCCATGTATAAATGCTTAACATCGAATGGCTCATTTCCTCCACTGAACGTCTGCTGAAGGAGGTCACAAACTGGTTTAAACGCTGTCGAATGCCCCTGGTGTAGGATATGTAGTAGATTTCGCTTAGGGTTGCCCCAATTAGATAACATGTCTCTGGGACAGACCTCGGTCAAACTCAGATTGATCTCGCACCTTTCCTATCTACAAACGGACACTAGTCATTCCTCGCCACGTCACGCTGCTACCGCGTGGAGGGTTCGCTCACTCATACTACGTGTGTCTGACTAGCAATCATTCTCGCGAGATGACGCTGCTATCGGCTGGACTGGTTTATATCGATAACAGGTCGGTGGTCATAATGTTCAGGCTGATCAGCGTATATTAGTGCGTGGTGTAGCCTCCACGGACGGCAATACAGGAACTGACTCTGGCATGCAGTCAGTCGTACAGGTGGCGAACACTGTTCAAAAAAATGGTTCAAATGGCTCTCAGCACTATGGGACTTAGCACCTGTGGTCATCAGTCCCCTAGAACGTAGAACTACTTAAACCTAACTAACCTAAGGACATCACACCCATCCATGCCCGAGGCAGGATTCGAACCTGCGACCGTAGCAGTCGCGCGGTTCCGGACTGCACGCCTAGGACCGCTAGTCCACCGCGGCCGGCGACACTGTTCAGGAATACGTTAAGTCACGCCTGCTCTACCTGTTCCTATACTTATGTAAGAGTTCTTGGTTGTCGAGTCACATCAGTCATTTCTCGTTCCATCATACTGCAATCGTGCCTGACTTGAGACCAATCCGGAGATCGCAATGGCCGGGAAAGTTTCTGCACGTGTTACACAGCACGTTCAGTTTCCAGTGCAGCGTGTGGGAAAGCATTATGTTGTTGGAACAACGCGTCACTTTCCTGTAATAAGAACGACAAAAGAACGGATCTGACGAAATTCTACACGTATCAAGCGCTATTTAGCGTCCCCTCTAGAATCACCAAAGGTGAACGATAGTTGAACATTATTGCACCCCAAACCATAAGACCTGCGGCGGGGCAAGTGTGTTTTGGACAAATACACTCTTAGTACAAATACACTGTACGAAACAGCGTTCGCCAGGTCTACGTCGTACGGGCAAACAACCATTCCATGTTGCAAGTGATCCTCTGGCGGCACGATTAGAGCCGTGCACGTCGATATTGGGGCGTGAGTGGAAGACGGACAAGAGGTGTGCTTGCTCGCAGTGTCACTGATAGTTATCTGTCCACAATAGTTCATCTTGACACGTCTGGGCTCACTACACCTCTAGCCTATGCTGTGGTAGCTGTACGATCTGTTACTGATGTCCTTGCAATACGTCGATCCCGGACGACGTCTGTGCTGTGTGGACGTCCAGAACCTCGTCTACGAGTGTGACAATGATGCTCCGATGACGCAGCATGTTCATCTCGTATGGCAGTTCTCCGAATGGACCATCCCACGACCAGGAATTCCACAATTTGACCCCTTTCAAACTCACTCTGTTAGGTGTACGAAGCACAAGTGCGGCTCCATTTCATGAAGTTCCAAGTCTACTATATCTTTTACGGCAGTGTCGTAATACACTTAGATTAGTGTGTTTATGTAATTTAATTTCTGGATAAATTTTTGAAGATGTTGTCAGTGTGAATTTTAGAAAGAGTGGCATGTATCTCATTTGTCCTTTTCTATACAGTACTTATTCCTACTTTCGTTTCGCAATTCAAGCTTTTTATTGCCATCCTCAAGTCAGTAGTTATTGTCACTCACTTTTGCCGTTAAACTACTTCGATCATCTCGGTCGAAAGCTTCAGAAGGTATAAAAGCAAAAGGGCTTTCAATGGTAAATTATCTTGCTACTTCCATCAAACGTTTCGCTGAAAGAGTTTTGTAAGTATACGAAAGACTTTTACTAAATCATCCTTGATGTACTTGAAGAAGGGTCTCAGCAGGAACTGTTCTTCTTCTTTTTTTTTTTTTTTTTTCAAGACTCAATAGACTAATGCAGTTCCCACAACCTCTTCTGGCTGCCCTTTCTGGACAGAGAGATAACTTTTACCGTCGTCCTACTTGTTTGGGGTTTTACATTTGTGTTCAACATGTTTTTATTAGATGCGCAAATCTAATACCAAGGGCAATTCCAGCGTATTTGATTGTCTTTGCATCCGCAATGAATGCATCCTGAACAACGAACGGTAGTGAGGAGTAACCTGTGTTTATTGGAGGTGCCTACAATATTTTGTCCAATTTATAATCATTCATCTTCGTCGATTTCGATTGAAAACGCGCGTAATGTCTTAAACTAGTTGGTTCAAATGGCTCTGAGCACTATGAGACTTAACATCTGAGCTCATCAGTCCCCTAGAACTTAGAACTACTTAAACCTAACTAACCTTAGGACATCACACACATCCATGCCCTGGGCAGGATTCGAACCTGCGACCGTAGCAGTCGCGCGGTTCCGGACTGAGCGCCTAGAACCGCTAGACCACCGCGGCCGGCTCTTAAACTAGTCATCACCAATAAATGAAGGATACTTCGCAAGGCGACATGTGACGGAATTCCAAAAATTTACGAGACCTGTTCAATAAATTCCGGAACATTCGTTAGTTCCCACCACTGGTGTGTTGGAGCGAAATATGGTTGGCATTCCTGCACACAGCTTTGTTTAACTCGTAACTGCCGGTGGTTTCATTGTTGCTTGGCCGTTACCCATCGTTCAGTGCTATATTGAGTAGAATGTTGTGTCGCGCAGTTTGTGAATTCCGCGAAGGAACATTTAAAGGAGAAAGACGTCTGCATTAAATTTTGCCTGAAACTCAAGAAAACCTTTATAGAGAAACGCCAAAGGATACAGGTAGTCTACCATGATGAGTTCTTAAGCCGTACTCATTGTTACGGATGCATCACAGGGTTTAAAAATGGCCAGACAGAAGTTAATGATGACCCTTGCTCAGGAAGCTATTGGGATCTACCGACAACCCTCATGTCAGGACCGTCAACGAAACTGTGAGTGCCAATTGGAGACAGAATGTCCTAGAGACTGCAGAAGAATGCAACATTTCAGTAGGCTTATGTCATGAAATCCTGACACAGCATCTTGGAATGCATGGTGTTGCCGCCAAGTTCGTTCCAAGGCTCATGTGTCAAGACCAGAAAGACCTTCACCTCGCAATCTGTGAAAGGTTTTTGATTGCGCAAAGGACAACGAGATGTTCCTTAAGAGCATCATAACTGTTGGTGAGACGTTGGTCTAAAGACGTCAAGACCAAGGTTCGTTCTTCACAATGGGCCGGAAAAGGTTCTCCAAGACCAAAAACAGAAGCTTGTAACCTCAGGTCAAATGTCAGAGTAGTGTTAATAGTTTCCCTTGACTTTGAAGGATTTGTTCATCATGAATTCGTGCCACTGGGACAAATTGTTAATCGATGGCAGTGTCGGGACGTGTTGCGATACCTGCGAGAAATTGTGAGAAGGAAACGGCCTTGGGCAGACAATTCATGACTCTTGCATCACGATAACGAACCCACACATTCATCCCTGTAACTATTGCACAAGAAATGAAATCACTGTGCTGCTTTAAACTCCGTACTCTCCACGCCTGGGCCCTGCGGACTTTTTTTATTTCCAGAGTAGAAAACCTCGTTGATAGGGGGAAGATTTGCAACGATACACGAGATAAAAGAAAATATGCAGACGGCGCTTCGCGTGATGCAGCAGAAGGCGTACGAAAACAGGTTCAAAATGGTTCAAAGGGCTCTGAGCACTACGGGACCTAACATCTGAGACCATCAGTCCCATAGTACTAATTAAACCTAACTAATCTAAGGTCATCACACACGTCCATGCCCGAGGCAGGATTCGAACCTGCGACCGTAACGGTAACACGGTTCCAGAAAAATTGCTTCCGGAAGTCGAAACGGCGTTGGGAGCTATGTATCAGTTGTGGAGGATAGCATTTGGAATGAGACCTTCTACAATAAGGTACGCCCAAAAAAATTTGTGGACAAAGTGTCGGAATTATTTTTAAACAGATCTTGTATATTAATAAAGGGGAGTTGCTGACCAATTACGCTCGCAGTGTCCTGGAGATCCGTGAACGAAGTCTTCTCGTCGGAGCGTACAAGAGTCATCGAATACACTGCGGTCGAAGCTCTATGCGCATGCGTGGTAACGTTATTCGTCCGCCGATCGGGATTTCCTGTATGGTACTGTTCACCAGCGACAGGAACATACATTTGCCCGCAGACGTAGCCCCCTTAAATCTTGCAAACTTCTATTATATATGCTCTCGATCCAGTGAGCATATCTGTAGCGTATTTCAGCTAACGCCAGATAAGTCGCACTATTTCAGTGCACGGAGACTCGCCGAACACCGCTTCTCTCGCGCCGCGGGCCCGGAAAGATGTATTTTATTAGCAGTAATGGTGCCGGCCGCAAGACCGATGCCGCCCACCAATCATACGTGCTTCTATAAAAGAGACGCGGCAGCCGATAGCGCTCTACAAACGGCCCTGTGATCCATTCGGCGAGTCGCAACATGTCGCCGTAGAAGGCCTCCGACAACGGCCTACTACGAACCACTCAGCTTTGTGCGTGTGACTGCGGAAATGGATGTTGACAACCAGGGCTGGTAGGTAGAGTAAAATTTGTATCCGCGATAATCTTGACGTATCAGATCAGGATAAAAACCGTAATACTCCGATTCTTTTTAACAGTTTGAAACTTCTGATAACTTTACAAATGATTTCATCTCTTAAATATTTCAAGTTAAACCTGTCAACCAGAAAATGTTTGAGAAAGATTTTAAATTTTGCTTAAAGTTCGCTGCTAGTCACTAAATGTCCTTTTTATGAAACGCTGGGTGAATATAGTCTGGGTAATTTGCGTTCCATTTTTGGAAAATGCTAGTTTTTCATGGCTCTCAATGTCTCTGACGTCATATCTACTGAACTATGTGTCGTACAGTGATATAAACTTGGAGGCACATTCAGTGATATATGTAGCTACTGTCTGCACAATATGTTACGAAGAGAGTGAATATATAATACAATCTAAACAACCAAACAAAAAAAAAAAAAAAATGCGCACCACGAAGGAGTTATCCGAATGGGACTGTAATCGGTATATGTTACGTATATGTATTATACATAATTGGATTATACAATGAGCGTCTCAATATGAGCAAGTCAGTAACGCATTGGCCCACGTCTCGCCCTCATGGAAGGAGTTATTCGGATTGACACTGATTGATATACTTGTTGGATGTCCTCCTGTGGACAAGTTCTGTCCCATTGACACGTCAAATCAAGGGAATCCAGAGCTGTGAGAGTGCTCTGCCCGTAATGCTGCAAATATTCTCTGTGGGAGAGAAATCCGGCAATCTTGCTGGACTAAGTAGTTAGGCAAGCACGGAAACAAGCAGTAGAAACTTCCGCCATGCGATGGTGGGGATTATCTTGGTGAAACGTACGGCCAGAATGGCTTCCAAAAGGGCAACAAAATGAGGTGTAGAATATCGTTGACGGACTGATGTGCTGTAAGAGTGTCTCGGATGGCAACCAATGGAGTACTGCTATGACAAGAAATGGCACTCCAGAACTCAAGTGTGGTTGTCAAACCGTATGACGGGCGACAATCTGGTTGGCATATCACCACTGTCCAGGACGACTCCAGACACATCTTCGCTGGTGATCGGGCATCAGTTCGAAGTGAGACTCATTACTGAAGACAATTCTACTTGTCAATCAGATTACACCCTCAGGAGGACAAGGACAGCCAACAGGCGCGTCAATCAACGCCAAGCCGAATAACTGGCTGCATATCGGCTAGAGGTCCTAAAACGCGTTATTGACTTTGCTCAATTTGTGAAGCATCCAATTTTCCTGAAATTTCAGTTATTTCATTGTCTCTGCATCTGCATCACCTACACCGATTTCCGTCACATCTGGATAATTCCTTCAGATGCGGTTTTAGTAAGTTCCAATTGAAACGTCATGGGTGACACTGAATTCTTAGTGTATGAAGAGTAAAAAGCATATATATTACGTGTAAGGTTTGTCGAAAATCTCTACGTGTTCTCATTTTCAAATACTGGATGAATGAAGCCCTAATATTAGCGAGCCATCTTTTACACATCCTCAGGACAAACACGAGATACTGGCAGAAGTAAAGCTGTGAGTACCGGGCGTGAGTCGTGCTTCGGCAGCTCAGATGGTAGAGCACTTGCCCGCGAAGGGCAAAGGTCCCGAGTTCGAGTCTCGGTCGGGCACACAGTTTTAATCTGCCAGGAAGTTTCATATCAGCGCACACTCCGCTGCAGAGTGGAAATCTCATTCTTGAAACACACAGTTTCTGATTGTAAGTCTTGTCTTCCTCTGTTAAATTTTTCAAATAAGAATATACCCCTTAATGAGTAATAACGACAGCATTTTAAATTTTAAAATTCCTTCAAAAGCTACACGAAATTTTTAAAATTTAATTTTTGTTGCCCCAGGAAGGCGTCAGATAGGCAACCTCCAGCTGGTACTGGTTTATGGGATCCGGGATAGTCGCTCAGTAATACAGGCTCAAGCTTTCAACGGTGACTTTCATCATAGTGATACAGATGTTGCTTACAAGGGAATGGTCAGCCTTGTCATGTCGAAACCTGTGTTGCTTTTTTTACCACTGTGAGTTAACATTGCAAGAAGTCTGTACGCAGAATTTTAGTTGCTGATATGACCTGGATGTCTGTAAACAACTTTCTGAAGTAAGACATTATTGCCGCATGGTTTCCGCGCTTATAGCTGCCTCTTGTACAACCCTGACCTCTCTCGCTACGTTATACCAACGCCAGCTAGGGACAGGGTGGCGTCAGCTACGCGCCGCTCTCTTGCCACAGCAGTGAGAGAGCTGATTCCTCCAGTGAAAGCGATCGTATGATAATTAAACATTCGTTGACAAATATGGCGGATATGTTATCTACAACATTCTTTCCAAATAGCTATGAAATAGACACAAATAAATATACGGTTTAGAACAGGTCCAAATCTTATGTCTCGTAATTACCGCAGAAATGCGAATACAATGTTCAAAACATAGGTTTTTTGTGCACCAAGAACATACAAGCAAAGACGACATATGACAGCCCTGCGAATCACAGACGTTGTTAGATGTCCGTAGAAAAAACTGGGCTGGTGTTAGGAATGAATCAGGCCTAGTATCAGTATATTTCGAGGAGTGCCACGCATATTTAATCAAATTCTGAAACCGTGGGGAGGAAAATTGATAATGTACTACTGATTGAAGCTTGAGAGTATTGTCACGGTGATAGACAGGAAATTGCAGTGATCTGCACACAATAATTTTCTCAGTTACTTTTCTGTATAATGCCTTCCACTGACGGAAAAATTGTCTGTCTAAAGGTTGAATTACGTTCGTCGTGCCAGGTGGAATCTGAAGTATCTCTACTTCCTTGTCAGGGTGGGCTCGAAATACAGCTTTTAATGAATCAGACCTTTTATGACCTGACCATGAATCTAGAAGGAGAAGAGATTTGTTCCCGCAGAACGGAAGAAAAGCATGGCGCATGAACGGTTTCATTTCCCATTTTTCCAGACTTGGATGCGTCTACCACAAGATTGTTCGCGTAGAACATTGTTCTTTTGACATGTGGTCCAACCCGTCCAGTTGGTTCTTGATCACACACGTATAGTTTAGGCAGCAATGAACCATCCAGACTAATTATGGGCATTATAGTGTATGAATTGGTGAGTGCAGTCGTGGACTGCGCAGTCGCCTCAAAATGTTTTTTCCCCTTTGAATTTCTTTTTGAAAACCTGACTGATCAGCATTGTACACGTACGATTCACTAAAACCAGCGATCTAATTTTTTGCATTCGTAAGAAAAGCTTCTATCATTTCGATTTGTGTCACTTCATTTTCCGACCTGTTTCTCGATACAAATTTCGTTATTTTTCTTACCACAATTTTATGTGATCTTTTGAAGCAATTAATGCAACTTTGAGAACCTGTAAATTCTTTAGCGCCTATTGCGTTGGCAATCTCTAACGCCCAATCACGCAAAGTTGTATCGCTGACACTAAATGACTGTTGTCTGGCATCGGTAAATAGCTCAAAAAGTCGCGCATTTACCTCCGTCCCAATTTCCAGTCGACTGTTACGTCGTCCAGCGACTTCCTTTTCCCATCTATACAATTCACGTTCGGAACGGACAAAGCGATATTTATTTTGAACAGTACTGGGACGTAGGCGTTTCTTACCACTTTCGTTCAACCAATGCGTCACCGCTTTTTCTTTGTCTGATAAGGTAATTGTAGTTGCTGGTGTTACTTTCGGAGATAATTGATGATGGTACGTGGCCCTATCACTCGAAGAGTCTTCATGAGTGCTACTTTCGTCGGTGTCTTCACCGTCTGTAGATTCACAGTCTGCAATATCAAGTGATTCAGTTGTTTCTAGCCATATGTCTGTGCCATTTACATGCTCGTCTAGAAGTTTAACAACCATGTCGCACAACACATAGTCTTCACACGTGTTTTTTGTTGATTGCTTCATTTGGCGTCTGTGGTATATCTCCATGGCAAGTGGAAAAACATAGGGTTCTCCATCACCTGTGAGGGGAGATTGAATGTTCACCGTAAAGTGGCTTGCGGAGTATAGATGGACATGTACAGAACATCTTTCACATCATTAACTAGTTTCAGGACGGTGTGTTTCGAAATACGTACCAGAAATTAAAAGGACGTGCATGCCACAGAAACGAATATTCGTTTCCACTTTCCACGAAAACCGTGCAGCGATATTCCTATGTAGTGAACGCCGCGATAAGACGGCCGCACTTCCCAGCCATGCGCACAACGCTCGCGACTCCCAATTTCCAGGGGTGGCCCGCCGTCACTGCAAGCGCCAAGCAGGAAACACAGCCATGTTCTTTTTTTTTTTTTTTTTTTTTTTTTTTTTGTGACTTCCAGTTCATGTCACCAACTACAATTTTGCATACGGACCTTTTCCACAGTTAAATAACAGTGCTAAAAAAAGCAATCGCAGAGAACTTTAACACCCACACGACGTACCGTGGTATGTATAACTAATCAAATGCTTTTATTATAAGAACGTCTTCATTTAACATTAACTGCATAGGGATTTGTTTCTTTTGGCCTAGAGGATTTTGGGGGGGGGGGAGGCATTACGTATGACTGGAGCTTGTGCAGTGGCGGCGTCTTCATTTTATTAACGCTATGAACCATACAGCTACAAGAGACAAAAGGAACCTGGAGTGACCGCTCTGTGAAAACCTGATGTAATGACGCAAAACTGATAAAAACGTAACCTAGTCCTAAGGCAATAATAACCCCTTAACGGGCCACAAATGAATAAACAATCAGAAAAACTTAATCTAATACATGTAATACACTCATGCACATAAATCAAGGATAATGCTGATACATGGTGAAACAATGCTCTGGTGCGGGGTTTTCGTGTTTAAATCACCTCGGGGTATGACCATGCGGTGCATTTGACCTGCGGTCGTCGCACCGTGGCGCTAGCAGCAGTCCACATACGCAGAGGTGTGTTGGTGGATGTCGGAGTACGGTGCAGCGAGTAAGCGTGCAGACGTTTTCAGGCGTGCTAATGGTCACGCCTGAAAACGTTGGGCGACTGGTGGCCGGGGAAACAGAGAAGGTCGTAACAGGGCATTTCGTGTGCCACAAAGTGTGAGCTCACGATTACGGCAACGGTTCCAGCAGACAGGAAACATGTCCAGGCACTACAGTACGGGACGTCGACAGTGTACAACACAACAAGAAGACCGATATCTCACCATCAGTGCCCGCAGACGGTCACAGAATACTGCAGGTAGCCTTGGTTCAAAAAATGGTTCAAATGGCTCTGAGCACTATGGGACTTAACTTCTGTGGTCATCAGTCCCCTAGAACTTAGAACTACTTAAACCTAACTAACCTAAGGACATCACACACATCCATGCCCGAGGCAGGATTCGAACCTGCGACCGTAGCAGTCCCGCGGTTCCGAACTGCGCGCCTAGAACCACTAGACCACCGCGGCCGGCAGGTAGCCTTGCTTGGGATCTTACCGCAGCCACTGGAACAGTTGTCTCCAGACACACAGTCTACAGACGACTGAACAGACGTGGTTTATTCGCCCAGAGACCTGCAAGGTGCATTCCACTGAAAGTAGAGTCCGTAAAGCCTGGTGTTAAGAATACAGTACATGGTCATTGGAACAGTGGTCCCATTTTATGTTCACGGACGAGTCCAGGTATAGTCTGAACAGTGATTACAGTGATTCTAGCCGGCTTTTCATCTGGCGTGAAAAGGAACCAGATACCAACCCCATAATGTCCTGGAAACGGACCTTTATGGAGGTCGTGGTTTGATGGTGTGGGGTGGGATTATGATTGGTGCACGTATACCCCTGTACGTCTTTTGCAGAGGTGCTGTAGCAGGTCAGATGTATCGGGACGTCATTTTGTACCAATATGTCCAAGGCGGACAGGGGTGCAGTGGGTCCCACCTTCCTCCTAATGGATGATAATGCACGATCCCAACGAGCTGCCATAGTCGGGGAGTACCTTGAAACAGAAGATATCAGGCGAATGGAGTGGCCTGCCTGTTCTCCAGACCTAAACCCCATCGAGCACGTCTGGTATGCTCTCGGTCGACGTATCGCTGTACGTCTTCAAACCCTTACGACACTTCAGGAGCTCCGACAGACACTAGTGCACGAATGGGAAGCTATATCCCACCAGCTGCTCGACCACCTGGTCCGCTGTGCGACCTGTGTACGTGCGCATGGTGATCATATCCCATATTGATGTCGTGGTACATGCGCAGGAAACAGTGGCGTTTTGTAGCACATGTGTTTCGGGACGGTTTTCTCAACTTCTCACCGATACCGTGACTTACAGATTTGAGTCGTGTGTGTTCCCTATGCGCCTATGCCGTTAGCGCCAGATTTGTGTAGTGCCACGTTGTGTGGCACCGCATTCTGCAATTATCCTTAATTAATGAGTATGAGTGCAGATTGGCCAATATGTCATCCAGCATAAGTACTTCGCCATCGGCCATGCCGCAGTAGTAACACCGATTCCCATTGGATCATAGAAGTTAAACGCTGTCGGGCTTGGCTAGCACTTGGATGGGTCACCTCCGGATCTGCCAAATGCTGTTGGTAAGCGGGTGCATTCAGCCCCTGTGAGGCAATTGAGGAGGTCCTAGATTCGGAAGTTGTGGCACCGGTGACGAAAATTGGCAACGGCTGTGAGAGCAGGGTGCTGACCACATGCTCCTCCGTATATGCATCCGATGCCGCCTAAAGGCTGAGGATGACACGTCGGCCGGTCGGTATCGTTGGGCCTTCAAAGCGTGTTAGGACGGTGTTTGTTTGTTGTTAATGTCAGTTGTTCTGCCTGCTGGAGAGCCCTTAAGAAAAGCAAAGTACAGAAAAGCTGTGCGTGCTGGCAGCGATGGCGCAATCGGCACTTGCCGAAGGCCGTGATATCCTCTGTCAGTGGCGTCACTGGATGCGGTATGGAGGGATGTGAGGTCAGGGCACAGTTCTGCTATGCGATGTCGGTTTTCAAAGACCTTGGAGCCTCTGCTTCTCACTGAAGTAACTCCTCAATTGGCACCACGGCCCCTTTACAGGTCGCCCAACACGGCAGGAATCGAGAACAGATTCTCCATACATCAGCCAGACAGGTTTACCATTGAGGTAGGGATGTGGACGACACACATAAGTCAGGAGGGTAGCGCGAGGACACCTCGTATGACTGACAACTTATGAAAAACGCGGACAGGCTACAATGACCACATATACAAACTAATGTGATACAGTACGCTAACGTACATCAGTTATGAAGTACATGGGAAGCGAACTTGAATCATTGAAAGCTTATCTCTGAAATACAATTCCCGAGGCAATTCACTGATTATCGGTTCAGAAATTTGGCAGTTCAGTAACGGTTCCACAAACTCGACAGTTAACACAACAAAACGCCACTACGGACGAAAATCTTTCTTCCACAAACGCTCTCTTGCTCCTAGCTCTCGTATTCTCCGCACGTATGGAAGCCAACAGCGCCTGCTGCACCAGTCAAATGACGCCCCACACCAACAGCAGGCCACACCACGTGATGACGGTCCGCAACCCTACCTGCCACTGCTGCCTCCACGCTATCCGTTCCGACTGCAGACAGTACACATCAGCTTCCTGCAGCAAGTGTTCGCTTTCGCTGAACGTTTCCAACTCCATTCGAATCCTCCGCTTACACCGAAATGCGTTCACCGTGGCAACTGCATGACCCACTCTTACGGACGCAAAACAGGTTCAGCCGGCGCACGAAGCATGACCCCCAAAGCTATTAAGAGGCCTTGATAGACACAGCCCACGGCCCGATGCTGGCACCCAGTTCAAGTTGCACTGCCCTCAGATGTCCCACAACGGCACAGCAAAACTCGGCAAGGCACTGGGTCGCCCACACCGCCTGGTACTACTAGAGCACGTGACCAGCGCTGGTGCGAACTGCGGGACGAGGTAGAAAATCAAGCATGTCATGAAATAACAATTTCGCGGGACACGTTTTAACTTTTACAAAGTGCGTTGAATATCTGGAGAGCACTGACTGCTATACTTCGCCTGGCACGTGTTTAGTATCTCACCAGATACAGTACCCAGTTGGCCGACAGTTAGTCACCATAACAAGAATCCTGAAGCTATACCATATCACCTGCGGCAATTATGACGAAGAAACGGACAAAACAAATTGGTCTTCGGTTCATTCCCAGATATTGCTTAATAATTACGTAAAATCATTAGAAATGATGACTGAATGTATAGGGCGTAAGGAATCAACCTAGAGCTGCGAATGGCCTTGTCAAAGGGAAAAGAACAACGGAAAGAGACTCAAGGCACGCTCTCGCCCTAACGGTGTAACTATGCCCCTAAAAGGCGAGGGAAACCCCAGTGATGAACGGTACGGTGATAAACGGCACAATGAAAACCACTGTGCGTGTACCGGACATATGGAATACAATTGAGAAACTTTGATAATGCTCTCTCTATTGGCAAAATATTCCAGATTAGTTCCCCATTCGGATCTTCAGGAGAGAACCGCCATAAGAGACGTGACTATGACAATAAGACTTATTAACTAATGAACATGCAACATTCTACATGATAGGGAATGCCAGAAGTATGGTATGTATCGTAGAAATTCGGAAAATGATAGTGCAGATCTAAGTCTAGATGTAGTAAGAGTCAGTGGAATGAAATACAAAGAAGACAAGGTTATCTACTCAGGCGAATAACGAATAATGTCAACAGCAGCAGGATATGGTGTAACGGCAGTTGGATTCTCCGTGCAGAGGAAGCTAGGGCAGAGATTGAGTTGTAGGGAACAGTTAAGTCATAGCCACATTCTCACCACAGTCGACATCAAGGCATCGCAACGGTAGAAGTTCGGCGGACATTCAAAACTGACACGGACGCAGAAGATGATGGAATAAAGTATACGAGAATGTTGAACATGAAATTCGGTACCTCAACTGAGATGAAAACCTAATAATCATGGGGGATCGGAAAACTGTGGCAGCGAAATATACGTAAAACCTAGATACAGCTCGGTAGTAGAGAGGAGAGATGACAAAGACCAATTGAGTTCTGCAGGAAATTTCAGGAATAATGAAAACACTACTCAAACATAAAAGAATGATGCACAGTTGAAGAACGCCTCGAGACTGGCTGGATTATATCATAGTCAGTCACAGATTGGTAGATCAGACTTACCCAGTAGCAGATATAGACTCAGATCGCGATTTAACACCGATGAAGTAGATTGACGCTGAAGACAATCGTCCGAGGGAATCAATGTGAAAAGAGGTGTGATACTGATGTACTGTGGAATGATGAGGTGTGTTTGTACTGTAAGTACTGTGATAATGAATACCAAAACATGTGGTTCAGTTGAAGAGAAATTAGCAGTCATAAAAGGCAGTCACAGAAGTTGGGCAGACTAACATAGGGATATGGAACGAACTCTTAAGAAACCTTGGGCAAGAGACGAAATAGTTCAGTTGGCTTCACGAAAGAAGAAACTACAAAACCGTTCAATAAAAGACAACATTACAGCAAATAAGTGAGAGCTGATATACACAGAATGTGTCGGGAAGGAAAGGAGAAATCACTCCGGGGAAAATGCGAAGAGACCGAAAAATAAATGTCCGTCGGAATTACTGTTTAATCCTACAGAAAAGTCAAAACGGTCTTTGTTGGTATTACAAGCAGAGGTGTCAACATTAAGTGCAACAGTAATTCCGCTATTACCGCGCGCCCACTACGGTCGCTGGTTCGAATCCTGGCTCGGGCATGAATGAGTGTGATGTCCTTAGGTTAGTTAGGTTTAAGTAGTTCTAAGTTCTAAGAGACTGATGACCTCAGATGTCAAGTCCCATAGTGCTCAGAGCCATTTGAGCCAATTCCACTATTAGACACAAAGAACATAGCGAATAGATGAAAATGGTGCTATGAGGGCCTCTATAAGGTGGAGCAACTGTCTTCGCAAAATTACTTGCTATATTTATTTTAGGTGCCCACACGTTCCACGTAAGCGGGTGGTTTTAAAAGTTCTCGGAATTACTACGAGAGGTCAGCGCTAGCGCAACGAGTTGTTCACATGATATTCATTGGATTGTTGCCTGTAAACATGTGCCACGTCAGTGCTCTTGGAAGAGAGCTGTGGCAGTGATGTGGCTCTGTTGTTGTTCCCGGGTACTGATTGGAGAGAGCAATGATTAAGTACTTCGTAAAGAAAGGTATGAAAGCAAACGAAATTTATGCCGATTTTCAGAAGGGACTGTCTCCTTACTATTCAACGGTTGCCTAGTGGGCAAATGAATTTAAATTTGATCGGGAGAGCTTAGATGATGATGCGCGCAGTTGTCGGCCAAGATGTGTCACTACTGCTGAAATCATTGCAAAAGTGCACAAAATAGTCATGGAGAATCGTCGATTGAAAGAGCACGAAATTGCTCACGCTTGCCAGACGTCATCTGAAACGGTATATCACATTTTTACTGAAGAATTAGAAATGAAAATATTATCTACAAGATGGGTGCCGCGCCTAGTGACGCGCGCCCGCACACATTTGCCATCGCCATGGCAAAATTACACGAACTAAGATATGAATCGTTGCCACACCGGCGTTATTCACCTGACATGGCTCCGTCAGACTTCCATCTCTTCCTAAAACTGAAAATTTTTCTTGTTGTACGAAGATTTATTTCAAACGGAGAACTGATAGCCAGAGTTGCAGGCCTGGAGGAAACTCATTTTCGAGATGGGATCAAGGCACTGGAACGTCGTTGGACCAAGTGCAATAATCTACAAGGAGACTAAACTTAAAAATAAAAAAAGTTTCAGTGGTGTAAGTACTTCTTTTCTATTCGGTTCCGAGAACTTTCATAACCACCCTCGTAAAAATAGGATCTTTCTCCACCCCCCCTCCCTCCCAGGATGTGGAATGTGATAGAGGAATCTACATGAGAAACACAGAAGGTCAAGTATTAGAGACTAACTGCAGGGAAAGTCTGACTTCAGTATATTAAAAAAATATCGGAGGACGTTGAGTGGAAATTTTGAGATGAAGAGCTTGGGCAAGAGAGGAATCGTTAGGAGTGGCTTCGAACCCGATATGACCACGAAATAATTGGTATCTTCAATATGTACATCCTTTATCACTCGAACACCTTCACTCCATCTTCCCAAACACCACTACAGCAGTGATGGTTTTGAAAGCGCTTTGGTTTCGCTTTCCAGTTCCAAAACATGAGCACTAGAGAAGGGCCAAGATGTGCTCTTGAAGGTACCCCAACACAAATAAATTGCACAATGTCTAGTCTGGTGGTCGTTGTGGACAGGATAAGAGCATTCGAACCTCTTCCGTGCTGCGTCCCATCCATCGGAGCCCTAGTGGTTTGTTCCGACCTCACTGTGGAAATGAAGTGTTGTACCATTCTGTTTGAGTCTGAAATTCTCACCGATGTTCCTCAACTGGGGTAACAGCCATTTTACGTGCATTTCAGGCAAAGTTGCCCTGGTACGATATGTTCAGTCAAGGAGAATGGCACATAAACCTTCGACTATGCAAAACTTACTTGTTACATTTATTTTAGTTGTTCCCGAACACGTTCCACATAATAATATAATCTTTCTGCTCCCCCCCCCCCCCGCCCCCGGATGTGAAAATATTTTTATCCTCCTTTCCTCTAAATAATTTCACGGCGCACCTTGTCATCAAACTAGTTACAAGACTAAGGAATAGTCATTTTGTTTCCGCTTCCCCAAATGATTTTAGAAATTTCGGTGGAGTGTTGTCTGTACATTTTGCCTTATTTGATCTCAAGTCATCCAAAGGTCTTTTAAATTCTGATTCTAATAGTGGATCCCCTATCTCCTCTCTTTCGATCCCAACTTCTTCTTGCATCACGTCATCAGGTAAGTAGTCCCGGTCATAGGCTATTCAGTGTACTCCTTCCATTTACTTATTCTTTCCCTTGCATTTAACAGTAGAGTTCCCATCTCTCTCTTAATGTTACCGCCTTGCTCTTGAAGGTACCCCAACACAAATAAATTGCACAATTTTAACGAAGGTTGTTTTGACGTTTCTGTAGCCGAGTCCGTCCTTCCGACAATCATAACTTTTTCGAAATCTTCGCATTTGTCATGCAGTTATTTCCCAATAGCATCTGTGGACTTCCCATTTATTTCACCCCTTGTATTCTTTACCTCTGTATATCCCTGAGTATTTTTTTACTTCCTTCATTCGTCAAATAACTGAATATTTCTTCTGTTACCCATGGTTTCTCTGCCGTTACCTCCCTTGTAGCTGTGTTTTTCGTCCAGATTTTGTGATTGCTTTTTTAGAGATGTCCATTGCTCTTCAACTGAAGTGCCTACTAAGCTATTCATTATTCAGTATCTATAGCCTCAGCGAACTTCAAGTTTATCTCTTCATTCCTTGTGACATTTGTGTTCCAATTCTTTGAGCACTGATTCTTGTGGACTAGTCTGTTAAGGGTACTTCGTGTGTCCTATGTCAAATTATCGGGCTTTGAGAAGCATTGTCTTGCAAATTTGTAAGACACCAAGTCCCATTTTCCATAGACGCTGAATGAACTTTTGTAGATAAAGTGGACTAAAATTATATTCAAAAATTTTATTGTGTGGTGTATTATCTTTTTTTCTCCAAGACACTATTTTTGGCAGAATTATATGAATAAATGAACATAAAAATTAATCAAAGTAGGATATTTTCATTATTCTAGTTTCATATGTGTTCAATGTCATACTTGGCAAGCTGTGAAAATATCGTGTCTCTACCATCAGTAGTTTTCGAGAAAATGGTCATTTGTGGCAAAAAGTGTAATTACGAGATGTTGAGGTTTGAAGTTTTTTTTTTTTTTTTGAAATTTGTATACATACATATATACTTCTGAGTCTTATATGCACTAGAATTGGTCTGGCGCATATTCTGTCTTTTTGAGTGTTAGAATCGCCACTGCTTGCCATCATCTTTTTGATCTTGCTTCTTTTGTCATTTACACGAAGCCTATCCAGTTCCCGCAGTCTTCACCTGTGTTCTGCCCAAATCTTACCCATAGCTCATACAGAACCTTCAGTGTTTCTTAGTTCCCACCGTTAAAATTTATTATAGCATCAGGCACTGCTAACATCAGAGTCACGAGGAAAACAAATTTTTAGACACACGACACCACACACCATTATTGAAGGGATCAGTCACATTCCGGGCTTCCAATGCAAACACTTCTGAAGTAGCAGCAACCATTGACTCTTCAGCCACACCATTTTCATGGCCCCCAATAGTCCGCCCCGACAGCTGTCGTCAGCGTGACGTATTGTCGTTCTACGGGCCCGGGTCCGATACCCGGCTGGGTCAGGTATTCTCCCCGCTCAGGGACTGAGTGTTGTGCTCTCTTCATCACTTCATCCCCATCCGGCCCGCAGGTCGCCCAATGTGGCGTCGAATGTAATAAGACCTGCACCAAGGCGGCCGGACCTGCCCCGCAAGGGGCCTCCCGGCCAATGACGCCAAACGCTCATTTCCCATTTCCATGGTCTCCAATGGCTTTTATATACTTATCATATCTAGAAGTACGGTTCGGCCAGTTCAAAAGAGTGCAAAGACTATTAGCCTTTGCATCTTATCAAAGCATCTAAGGTCATCGAACTGTATCACATTACCATCATACGGTTTTCTGTAAGTGCTTTTTCAGTTATGTACTTTTCATAGTTAATAATTAATGCACACATAACATGTACCAGTGATACAATATTCTCAAAAAGTTCACTAGCACAAAGAGAGCAAGACAGTTTCAGAAAGAACTTTTGCATGGGTTTGTAAACATTTTGGTTTCCTTCATTGTTAGGACAAAAAAAATGGCTCTGAGCACTATGGGACTTAACTTCCGTGGTAATCAGTCCCCTAGAACTTAGAACTACATAAACCTAACTAACCTAAGGACATCACACACACCCATGCCCGAGGCAGGATTCGAACCTGCGACCGTAGCAGTCGCGCGGTTCCGGACTGCGCGCCTTAACCGCGAGACCACCGCGGCCGGCATTGTTAGGACACATATTTTCTAATACTTCAGACGCATATTTACGTGCAGAAGAGCAATATAAAGAAGCGCACTACAATAATCGCTGGCTTTCATACTACTTTCAAGCAAAATGAGGGCCAGAAACAAAGGTCTGGTTTTGTTTATTAGATATGCCAACTTATGAGACGTTAAAGTTGGTAAAAAACAAGGCAAATCGCAACTTCCTAAAGTGTGTCATTCCCAAGAACGATACCCAGTTGTGGCGGTGCATGCGAAGTGGTGAAAATTGTCAGTCACATGTCAATTTTCAAAATCTTGTTTGAAGACCTTAAAATTGTTTGTTTTTAATGAATGAGACTAAAATGTTCAGGAAAGTCCATAGTACATTGCAGAACAGAAAACAGAAAGTATCAAATTTCATCGAATGTGACGTACAACGGCCCAATAATCTCCAGCGTACTTTACATCATTACTAAATTGTCCGCAGCTCGTGGTCTAGTGGCTAGCGTTGCTGTATCTGGATCAAGGGGTTCCGGATTCGATTCCCGGGCCGGGTTGGGGATTTTTCTCTGCCAAGGGACTGAGTGTCTGTGTTGTCCTCATCATTTCGTCATCACTCTTCGTGACAATGGCTAGATTTTATTGTGCAAAGACTGAACTGTGCAACAATTGGAACCTCGTACGGGCGCTGAGGACCGCGCATTTGAGCGTCCAACAAACCAAACATCATTATCATCATTACTAAATTTTGAATTGAGTCTCCATCAGTTCCTCGGTACGACTTACAATCCAATATCTGATTTAGGAATCTCTGCCTGACCATTATGTAAGCTAACTGTGGTCTTCCTATATCTCTCGACCTTTCCCAAGTATATCTCTTTCTCTCGTGAACCTTGAACTGAGTATTTGGTATTACTAGCAGAACTGAAGTTTAGGGTATATCTGTTCTGCTACTACATCTCTGAGAATAAAGCTCAACTTTTTTAAGCGAAAGGGTCTGTTCGATTCTCATATCTTTGGGCTCTCTGTTTCTTAACTCTATGAGGGTTCATAAAACATATATTTTGTTGTTCATAATTTTCATTTGACTGGTTGTTCTTCCTCCTTGTTATTCTTTGTAGCACGTACTAAACTGAAAACTCTAATAAAGAGTTATTCTGTACAGATCTCCTAACAAATCCCATATTTATGACCAACTTTCGTTCAGAAATATTATTTTGCATTCATCAATTGAAATTCATTGTGGCATTAGAATGAAGGAACGTCGTTTCCTAGCAAAGGCTGATAGTTCCACCGAAGAGCTGTTCCAACGGATCTGCTATCTATGCACTCTCAGTGTATAGCCAGTGGGGATTACTGGGGACGAGTTAGGTGTTCACGACTGGCTGTCGCAGAAGTGCGTGGTCCCAAAGCCTGTAGTTCTCCGTCTCGCCAGTACACGGGTAGTGGGGAGCACGTTTCTTTCTTTAGCCCTTACTTTCGACCTGCGTAATAAATGAGTTAACTTGTATTTCTGTGCTGATCACCTCTCGGTCCCACCAAGACTGGCTGGCAGTGTTGCAAAAACAAATCTGGGCACGCCCATATGTAGTCTGAACGAGGAATAAACGTCTTATTGTCCACAAATAACTTTATCTTCTATTTTAAAGGTCAACATGATGCCGTAACATGGTATATCATGACCACACACACACGGCAATTCCACAAATTAGGGGTGATGATATCCTCATGAAAATACTTCAAAAAATGAATATATTGTGTTATCTATTTTTATGTTCGTCTGTGATCTTAAGGAATGCATGACGTAAGTATATTGTAGTAGGTTTCTCATATCTCGATTACAGATTCGTCTCGTATCCAACTATTTAATCTTACAAGTTGAATAATTTCTCTGAAATTATCCATTATTTTTGCTGCTAAAATTGATGACCCGCAAAACGATCTCGATTCACAATTATTTACATGCCTAAACAACTTCGCATGCTCACTCACTTTCTACTTCTGCAAGCTGCCGACGTGTGAACTGTCTTTATATTATTTAATCATGGGATTGTCGCATCGGTAATAGCGGGACGACACTTGTATATATTCATTTCATTCATCGGTATGCATTTATCTGGGGCAAGAGGGCACAATATCTCTAGTTCGACAGCAAAAAAAGTGGAAATTAAACTGACTTCATGTTTATTCGAAAGATTGACTCACATACTAATGCTTAAAATAGGATTACATTTCGTGGATTCTATATTTAGTCTGCAAGGAAACAGCACGCTCATTACACGGCTTCAGTTAACACCTACATTATAACCAGAGTTCACGAATTACAGTGCTACTGCATGACTTAACCGTTTCACGAATTTTCAAATAGATGTCTGCTCTGACCGTGGTGAGTGAATGAAGTACTGGCAGATGAAATGCTGATACGCTACAAGATATGACTAAAAGCCGGCATAAATACCCCACTTTGAGACCACACAGAGGATCACCACGACAAAAGAATCAAATTCAATCGCAGCTATCTGGCAGTACAATCCCAGCGAAATTATTAGCTCAAAGGTACACAATAAGGCACTAACCGCACGCTGGTTGGCACGCGGCAAATTACACTACCGCACGTAGGATTTCTATCCGTTTAATTAATCAGAGATCACAGTGGAGGATGTATTCGATATTAAGAGCAACATGAAACACTGTCTAACGCAACGTGTAGGCACTTACAGGGAAGAATCTGTTAATCATAAAACGCTACGTACAAAACTCGCTCGGAGCTTTAAAGAACATCACAATAATGATTAACATGAAAGAGGAAACACAACGGGTTGGTGTAAAGCCAGAAGATACACGGAACACTGATGAGCACCACGTGAAAACGGTCAATAAGGAAAGGTTAAAACGAAAAAGTAAAGATGGTGAATTATTGGAAATGTTCCATAAACATTATTCAAACGAGTGCAATAAGAGGAACAACAATGTACGAGTCAGACTGTTGCTACAAAACAGCACAAAGGTTCACATAACTAAAAATGTTGGCAATCACAAACACTAGTCGCATAATTCGACAAATAATAAACCGGGGAGCTGCAAGAGTACAGTTGGATTTCACTGATTTTTCGGTAATTATCATAGCATGAGGTGTTTGAGGATAGAAGTGTTTCATCAGTTTTCTTGCAGCGTACATTCTCGTAAACTTGAAAATTAGTACTTTACCTATCAGGTGGTATCTGCCACCACATTACAATTGTGGGACTCACCATAGGACCTTGGGCTGAAACGTACTGCTGTTCTTCAGAACTTTATCTCCATTATTAATCCTGTCACTTAAGTAGCTCACAATGACGAAAAGCACCTCAGAGTCAGAGGAACGATGGTTTTGTAAGCTGCTATATTCGTTAGTAACGAGACGCACTTACGATACTTACATTAATATGTGTAAAATTACAGAGTACTGACTTCTTTTGAATGGTGAATCATTTTTTATACCAAAGACATTCACACTAAGCGAATATTACATTTCTAGATTGCGGTGAGAATGGGTCAGATAATTTTAATAAAATATAGATTGAAATAGAAAGATCATCAGCGAATTTTTGTGTGACACATGAGACTCTTTCAGCGTGAATTTTAAATGTTGGGCCACAGTTGTTCACGGAAATTCTTCGCTGGTTCGAAAGCAGACTTCCAGCTCTTGCCGTAAATGAATTTCCTTAAATCATAGCAAAATTTGAAACATTAACTGGTATCCCATATAGTAACTCAGAATACTGTATTTCACGTTACTTCTTCAGAAATAGAGTGCTTGTCAGTTGAAGATAAGACGAGAGTCTTAAAATAAGCCTCAGGACTGATACTGGGTCTTACTTTAACGAAATTAACAATCCTGCAAATTGCTCAGTGAGAAGGGACAAAGAGGCAAAGAACCTTCACGGAAGCCGTTAAGTTCTCGCGCTAACTGCAAAGAAAAACGATACGCCGAGCATTTGAAGATGAAACGTTCTCCTTCCTAGAGGGCCTTTGAATAAAGGCAAGAAAAATGTTTTGTCTTCTCCGTTATTAATGGGGCAAGGTGGGCAAAGGGAGAAAGAGGGAACGGAAGAAAAAGCACAGAGGTAACTGGAAAATTCAAGGAAATTGTAAAGAAGCTGCGGAGTATGAATTTAATTTTTTAAACCTGACAATATAAATCGTGTGCTATATGTTTGTATTACTTTACCCTCTGGGGCCGCTGAGGAGATACAGATGGCGATAGTTGTCTTGTGGTGCGTCGGGATCTCACGTGACCGCTGTGCTATATGCATGCAACTAGGCTACAGTATACACTCTACGTTGTGAGTAATGTGAGGTAATACAATGGGGTCGTGGTGTGCACATTCCAGGAAGGGGCCATTCAGTCAACTTGTTTCGCGTACATTTGCCTCACTTTCTTGGCTCGCTGTTTTAGTTTTCCATCTGTCAACAAGGTTTTAAGTCACGAAAACAGTTTCCTGTGGGGAAATTCTGCGTGAGTAGTTTCACAAGGTCGACCACGGCAATCGAAAGACGTCTGATAGAACATCTGCGTTTATTTTTTAGTTTTTTGTCTTTACCCATCAGGGTTTCGGCTTGTATCACCCTCAAACTCTTCGTCACCTATGTCATATTTTTCGGATCTATATAAATTCTAGACAGCGTGATTAATTTTTTGTACCTTATGAGTACATTATTTCATCTTCTTACTGCTTTTTAGTACACATTTGTTGTGACTTTGGCAAGTGATATATTCCAAGGATGGAACCATACCGAAAAATTTAATCCAGTCGTCTACGTAAGAGCAACAATGTCGTCAAAGGGGAGTTCAGTAGAAACGATTTCTTCATATTCCTTAACAGAGCGATACACCACAATACACAAATCCACACATGCTGGACAAAATGACTGATGTCGAAATAAGAAACAAAAGGATAAAAAAGTAACAGAAATCGCTCGGCATATGGAATGCCATTGGACCTGACAGGATACGCATCACTGCACATGCAGTGTGCGAGAGACCTTGTCCCTCTTTTGGCAGCAGTCTACCGTAGTAGCGAAGTGTTACTGATGATTGGGATTAAAGATAACGTAATTCCCGTTTTCAAGAAGAGATGTCGAACAGACGAAGAAAACTATAGGCCTGTATCTCTGACGTCGAACTGTTGCAGCCTTTTGGAACTTGTTTTATGTTTCCATATAATAACATCTCCTCTTTAGGAATCAACACAGGTTCCGAAAACAATAATTGTTCGAAACCCAGCTTGTTCCGGTCGTCCAGGAGAGCAAGCTGCCAGTGTCGGGATATTTCAAGAGGAATTGTTTCAATACAGGGATATGACAAGAACGATCATTCGAAGCAAAATAGTAAACATACGCTCCAAAATGCGTATCTCAGAAGCTATTAGCACCTTTTCATATTCGATACAATGAAACAAATTTTCTATATTGCGAGATCTTTGTTTTCGGTATTTTGGCAGGAGGAAGTAAGGACCAAAACATGTACACATTTTATAAAACATGTGATTTAAAATGCAGAGCTTAGGAGCGGTGAGCACATGGGCAGTAGAGGAGATGTGTATCGCAGTAGTGAAGATGAACATGTGCTCATTGCTCTTAAGGAATGCGCTGTAGAACATATGTTTATTGAAAATTACTTTCTTGTATTGCTCTATACTATCACCTCTCAAAGATGGAAGCCAAAGAGCTTGCGGTGGAGCAGCGATATTTCATTGTACCGAAAATGAAGATGTCCACATGGCTCTTAAGGAATGCATTTTAGAGTGCAACTGTACTTGACATTTTTGCTGCGAAGGATCGTTATTGTTTACTGAAATTGCTCCTGGTACACCCTGTATACCGGCGCTCGAACTAATACCGTGTTCCTCGAATTCCGTAAGGCATTCGGTAATTTTCCACAGTGCCGCCTGCTGAACAAATAAGAGCGCATGCAAAATTAGACCAGCTGTGTGACTGAATTTAAAAATTTCTATCAAACCGAACACGACAAGTATTCTCAATGGACAAAACTCTTGATACCTAAAGTTAACTTCGGGCATTCCGCAAGGGAGTGTTATAGGTCCATTATTTTTTACAGTACATGTAAATGGCGTAGTCGACAACATAGGAAGTTGCATGAGGCTCTTCGGAGCTGATACTGTTTTATACAGAGGGCGTATGTGCCTAAAAGAGTCAGGAGATGTATTGCTTCTTTCTACGTATATCTCGCGAGAAGACCATGAAGATAAAATGAGACAGATTCGAGCTGACATGGAGGCTTAACGTCAATCGTTCTCCCCGTGAATCTTTCGCGACTAGAGCCAGAAAGTAGGGAAGTGGCAATGGTACAGAAAGTACCCTCTGCCAAACACCGCAAGGTGACTTACCGAGTATAGATGTATATACAGATGCAGATGTAGATGGAAAACAGCAGAGCGTATCAATCATGACGTTCATTAAAGTGACATGTATTATTTGTTTCAAACTGTACTCATGTATACAGAAAGTGCCGCGTAGCTCTGATTGTACCAGTTTTTTATGCTATATTTTAGCAGCACGGTGCGTATTTGTGACTTTTGAAGCACGTTTTACAATACATCTTATTATATCATCAGTGTGGTGAGTTGCTCAGGCAACAGTTAAGTCAATAACTTTCAAAATTCGTAATATTCGTAGAAATTTTGTAGGAAATTACTTAGTAGCGCAGGAATGGTGCTAGCGTCGTTATTCAGCTATAAGTTAACTGTAAAGAAAATTTGTTTGAATAATTTTTTGGCAGGCGCATTAACGTGGGGCTCCAAATGCGGTCTGTGACAGTTTGTTTCCGAAAGAGAGGGGGGCAGTTAATTGACTGTGATATATTCGATACAAGCAGAATCCCTGGCTCTAATTGTATTCACAGCACTGTAACGAATGTGGTAGTCGTATTGGAATGTCATTAGTGCAAATAGACCTCGAGGAGCCATAATACTATATTTGACGCTAGAAGCTTCTGTTTACGTACTTGCAAACTATGTATTTCCTTGAACAAAACTCTACTTGAAACAAAACTCGATGCTTTTCTATTTTTCTTTTTTTTCACCCGTCAATGTTTCGAAACCTATGTATTAGCTTCCGTGACTCTCACTATTCATTTCTGTTAGACCTCACAGAAACATTGTTGTGGCTTCCTATTTTAGGCTCATAACGATAATAGAGTCAATTCTTTTATTTTACTTGCTCACTTTAACCCTGTTGTCCATGAATTTTACTGCAGTGGAAGACTTTTAATGGTAAATTCTCTGGTGTTTTCAATCAGTCATGAGGCTTAAAATGCATGCAAGACACAACACCAGCAGAGAGAGCCCACTGCAGTGAACTGTATGCATTTGCTGCCTCAGGACTGATTGAAAATGCCAAAGAAACGACAATTGACAGCTGTCCAATATAGCGGACGCTATGGGCCACAAGGTTAAGCTGCTTTAATTTAAGGTCTAACGGTACAGAGTAACGTTCTGTTGAGTATTTTATTCTTTTATCTCTATAATACCTGCAAAATAGTCAAGGAAATGTTTCATTGGTCATAATGCAGTTAATGTAAATTTTTACGGAAGTAACAGAGGTTGATGTTCTATACTTACGTTTCATGTCATACTGTGGTGGCTTTGGAATGTTCGGTGAATTGCAAATACATGTGGCACTTTCTGTTACCTGTTTTTGCAGTATTTATTCACAAATGAAACTGCTGACAAGAACTCTTAGTGCAATATCTACATTGTCTTAACGTGGACATAAGAGCTATATACCTAATGTTACTGGGAGCAATCTATCAAATCTCATAGCTGGTCTTTTTGAATTTTTGTACTATGATGTATATTTTCGTTAAACAGTATCCCATGTAGCTGTCCCGCTTTATCGCTGGCGAAATTGACAATAGTTTTGCGAGGAACTGATAGTGCTATTGTCTTTCGAAATCAATAACAACACGTTTCATTTACATTTGCTTGATTGTTTACAAGAGGATGGCACTTTTAAGGTCAGTTGTGATTTAGAATGAAACATTATGGAATGTGGTCCTTCCAGGCTGTACCCTGACGTATATCCTCCACTTATTATGCTCTTTGAATGAACGAAATTCACAGTTTCCATTTTGGAAAATGAACGCCTGTTTCCCCTAACAGAATTGTATGCAATATAAAAAACTTTCGACCAACTCGATATCTGCTCTTACGACAAAAAGTATGACGTCACAGTATTATCGACCCCACAGCGCATGGCGAATTGACTTTTAGGCTACGTTCTCGACGTGATTCAAGTCTGCACACGACTGAATAACGGCGGGGCGATTTATGGCGTTTATCGGTTTCCTGAGCGCTCAAACGGAGCGTGATTTACACGCACTCGCGAGAATATTTCAGAAAGCTGCATCTGTTAATTGAAGCTTTATATCTCATAATAGATCACTAAATAACCATTTAAATGATTTATAACCCGGTCTAACCCTCGTGATGAAATTTCGTACGCCCCCGCGTCCGGATTTGCCTCGTTCACTATGGGCAGCATTAAGCCCATCGAACCGTTTGGCAATTACGCATGCGAGTTGCACCCAGCAGAATATACCCTCCGTCACCGCTTGCTACTCTCGGCGCCTATCATTAGAAATATTGAACATTAAATGTTCCAATACCGTACCTCGTTACTGAAGAGAGACGTTCTCTGGGACTGCATGTACTGGCCAGTTCTTCCGAAAGGTTTACGTGCTGGGATATTATTTTCCACCTGTTCTTTAGCATGGGGTAAGTCCAGGAGAGTCAGACTTCTGGGTGAGATGGACCTGCGGCATATTTCGCAAATGCTTCGGTAGAGAGCAGCTCCCGCTATTTTCGAGGAAGCTCTTTTGTGAACAAATATGCTGAAAAACTATGGCTTTCATTTTAATGTTGGCTTTGGAGAAAAATCAAAATCTCTGTCGAGGTAAATCGAAAAGTTTTATCGTGTTGTTACGTGTTTTGGTATTAAGAATTATTTTGCGCACTATGGATACAATTCTTTTACTGCGATCTTGACAAATGTGTAGGGGTGATACTAACCAAAAATGGCCACCGATTTGGCTACCTGCAAATAGAAGTCCGGGTTATTCATCTACCTCAGACCATCGAGAGAGATGGGCCAGTGTAATTAGTGGGAGATAGACCACTTGTTTTAATGTGAGAGAGATGGAATACAATTAAATTTAGCTTCAAGGAATGTGGAACAGTCCCACTGAAGATGACTGTAGTCTCAGACTATCCTTATTGGTCAGAAGACAGGCCTGTACTAAGAAATTTAAGATGAGAATCTCACACACAGACCAACTAGCTACTCAAAGCTAATCAAAAAAAACCTACTGATCTCAAGTACATCAAAAGAAGAGTGTTATCTGGTAATCTGCACAAGTCAAATTCCTTTCTCTATGCTCCATCCTGTTAAACGTAAGACTTCCAAGAGAACCACCCCAAAACTGTATACCCCTAAGCTAAACAAGAGGAAACGTTTCGAAAAAATATCATGTATTATCTCTGCTGCTAAAACCATGATTTCTCAGTGGAAGGCATCAACTATACCGAAAGGTCTAAACTCTGCAGAAAATAATGAAACTGTGAAGAAAAACAGTGATAATAAAAGAAAGGAAGCAGAAAAGTCACAGAAAAGTCACCAAAGGGGAATACTAGCGCAGAGGAAAAACATACTGGAGAAGATGAAAAAGAAAAATATTGCAAATAGCTCACCATGTTCATCAGATGCAGACACTATACAGTATTACTAGATAGCTTTCGTTAGTGGGACGAAGTGACTGTGTTGAGTGTTGTTAAATCTGTTACGAAACTGATAAGAATGACGATTGGATTCAGTGTGTTTCCCGTTCAGGATGATCAGTGGGTTGTGAGAGAAAGACAGGCTAGTGCTCGAATAATACCAACAACTCATTTGAAAAGGCAATGTTCAATCAAGATTTATAAGAAACAAATGTAACTGCAATGATAATTTTTTTATGTAGATAGCAATGTGGGAACGGCCATAGTTAATCAAGCCTGGAAAACTAAAATAGAGTGAAGACACCATCGAAGATATCAAACATAAATAACATGAAATAAAGCTACCACTTCGTAGTTATGCTTCCCAGCGACTGCACCCACTGATAAAGATAGTTCAATGTACGATCGTTTGCAGTTCGTTCTGCCCCCATCAACCGCTGCCTGAAACATTTCAGCTACACGACGGGCTGTGAAAGGCACTCCATAGGTAGTTTGCGAAGCATTGTCGATATCTGGTATGCCCGGCAAAAGCATGAAGTCTTAGTTGCAAATAGAGCCAGAAGTCATATAAATTCTTCTGTCCGTCACGATAGAGGTAATGGACGGCATGTCCACGTATCCAGGTGACGGAGTTGGTCAGAGTCTTGGGGTAAAATGTCTCATCCGGAAACAATAACGTGCTTGCAGATACATACTCCGGCGTAACTCGCAAGAGATAAGCTAGCATCTGCCGCTATAGGTGCCAAACAACTTCCGCCTCTACACAGCTGACGCGGTGCTCCTTATAATCTACTGTATTACAACCCATACAGTTGAGAGTTTCTGACATGTGGATATTGTAGAAATGCTCTTGCGTCACCAGATTCCCATTAACGACTACGTACCATTAGGAAACAACATCGGAATCACGCATGGCATCGTGTACAGTCTTTCACTCCACGGGCCACCGTACATCAGGATATTTTAGTTTGACCACATTTGGGGGGCGGCGTTGCAGCAAGACGTGATACATGCGTCCAGTTGTGGCCATTCGTGGTGTCGTGAGCGCTACGCTGGAATAACTTTGTTCTAAACAGAAAGTCCGATATAAAATATGGGCGCTGGGATATCCTTAGTGGCACCGGCGCTCTTACAGGTAGTGAAGCAGGTCGAAGCGCCGTCAGAGGCAAACTCGTGAGGCTTATAGGACAACGGCGCAGCACAAATAAATGTGAGCTAACATAGAGGGAAATGGCCCTGTCATGTACGTTAAATAGGCCGAGACCACCATTTTTCCCTGGGGAGGGTAAGAGATACGTATCTGATCTTCAGTAGCATACCAGCGCTGACGAAGTGTCCCAACGCTGCCATAATGCTACGCACCAAGGGGTTCGGAATGGGTGGCGTTTCGGCTATATGCGGTATGCGGGACGCTAGATTTACATTGGCATAATGCACCCGCTGAACTATGTTGAGGCATCGCAAGCGAATTAAATCGAAACCCTTAGCTGTGGACAGCTGAAAATGTGTGCCCCGACCAGGACACGAAGCCGGGATCTCCTGCTCACATTGCAGACGCTCTATCCATCTGAGCCACCGAGGACACAGATGATTGTGCGACTGCAGCGACTTATCCCTTGCACGCTTCCTGTGAGACCCACAATCCCAAGTGTCCACAACCGACATTAGTAGCGTTTCTAATAGATATATGCCCATTCACTTATTACTCGCTTGACTAAGCTGACGAGTACCGTAAGAGTCGGGCAAAGTGTGCGCATGCGCACAGAAGGAGGTCAATGGCAGGGTAGTCTTTAACTATATGAAGATGGTATCTGTTCCAGAAAGAACAGATACCATTGATGACCGTGCACCTTTTCTAGAAATGAATGATAATTAAATTGAAACCATTAGCTGCCGACAGGTGTTGTTGATACACATCAGTGAGTACAGCTGCAAATGTGTGATGTATATCAACAACACCTGTCGCCAGCTAATGGTTTCAATTTAATTATCATTTCATTCTAGAAAAGCTGCACGGTCATCAAGGGTATATGTTCCTTCTGGAACAGATACCATCTTCATATAGATGTAACTGCATTGGACTAAATGTATATAGTAGTGTAATTCATTACAACATTTTCCAAATCAAAATATTGAATTGTAATTGACTCATAGCTTTACTTATAGCGATTTTTATATGGCCCATCTCACCCAAAACACTGGTCTAGTCACGTATATTTTCATTTCATCATACGTCTTTATTTTAAGTAGCAGTGCCTCCATAATACATTGTATGTAAGTTTGTATGACATACTATACGAAGATGCTGCCAGAAGTACAAGAAAGTTGAAAACCACACACGTTTTATCCTGAAGAATAGTAGTAGTCCAACTCCCCCAAACTTATTCCACGGTATTGCATAAGCATTAATGTTTGTAAATATGTAAATCTATATAACAACGATTTCGGAAGGAAATTCAGGTTATTAAAAAAATCATCCGATTTAACAAGACTACAATCTTTAACACGAATGAAGGTACAAATATGGATAAATTTTCACTTGTTGTTGTTGTGTGGTGTGATGCAAATCCCCACGTTACTCTGTCCTGTGCAAGCCTCTTCATCTCCGGATAGCTTCTACTACTACTCTGCGTCAGATTACTGTATTAATCTCCTGGTCTCTCCTACTATTTTTCCACCGACAGTTCCCTCCGATACCAAGCTGTTGATCCCTTAAGTCTCAGAATGTGACTTTTCTACCGATACCCACCCCTAGGCACAGATATCTTTTGTCCCCAATTCTATTAACCACCTCCTCATTAGTTACGTGATCTACCCATCTAATCTTCAGTATTCTCCTGTAGCACCAAGTTTCAAAACTATCTGTTCTCTTCTTGCCTAAACAGATTCTAGTTCCTGTTACACTTATATACATGTCTACATTCCATACAAATACCACCAGAAAACACTCCCAAAATTCAAATCTATGTTTGATGCTAACAAATCTATCTTTGTTGAAACACTTATCTTTCTGTTGCCAGTCTACTTTTTGTATCCTTTCTGCTTCGGCCATCATCAGTTAGTTTGCTGCCCAAACAACAAAAACATACTGTTTCCTAATGTAATTCCCTGAGAATCACCTGATTTAATTCGACTACGTTCCATTACCCTTGTCTTGCTTTTCTTATGTTTATCTACTTTCCTCATTTTAAGAAAGTCCAAGTCTTTTACTGTCTCTAACATAATTACAGCGTCAGTGGTAAACCTCAAAACTTTTATTACTTTTATCTGAACTTTGATCCCTATTCCAAATTTTTCTTTCGTTCTTTTATTGCTTGTCACTGTACAGGTAGAGAAACGTGGCTACTACCCTGTCTCACTCTCTTCTCAACCACTGCGTTCCTTTCGTGCTCCTCGACTCTTAATATTGCTATGTGGGTTCTGTACAAATAGCAGCCCGCTCCCTGTATTTTACTTCTAATACCTTCAAGATTTCAGGTAGAGTATTTCAGCTAGAGTTTCATAAGTTTTCTCTATCCACGGATGCTATAAACGTAAGTTTGCCGGCCATTAACCTATCTTGTGAGAGAGGTCGTAAGATCAATCGAAACTAAAAATCCACCTCCACGTCAGTCACAAGCTGCCGATGCAGGTTGTTTCCAGTGAAGACCACTCTGACGCCGACAGCACGCTCTATTGGCGTTTTCCACAGCCTCAAGATCTTGCCTAAAATTCCAGTTTTCTTATGGGAGATAACGTCATCGCATTAGCTTTCTTTGTAATGTTCTGTGAGCTGCCTCAAAGACCGATCTGCTGCAATTGGCTTATGGTTAGCGCATTTCACCATAAGCTTCCAATATCGCTCTATCTCGTGAGTTGCGACTTTTTTTTCCCGATCAGGGCTAGTGATAGACTGCGACTATGTTCCTCTCCACCCAACAGTTTCTGCTGGACTGCGATACTGCATACGTGTAGCAGTGCATGCATAACTCTGGACATTTGCTCGGATTGGGACGAGTTTGACGGTGTGTAGATATTTTTCGTGGGGTCAGTGAAGGGTAAATGTCTATCAGTGCCATCCACGACATGTTTAAGAACTAGGTAACAGACCAGACTAAACAGTGAATAACTAAATACAAAGACTGCTGAGGAATGGGATTTCCCTTCCGGCATGGTACCATCTACTCATTATTATTTTCCGATGATCAGGTACCGATAACAAAAAGTAGAGAGGATGTCACAATATGATACAGATGTTAATAGAAACACTTGAATTAGAAACACTTAGAATAAATATGAGCAAAACAGAATATCTAGTAGTGGGAGGAGATGAAAGAGATGCAGGACTGCCATAAGGAGCTATTAAAGCTGTAAAGTAGTTTAAATACTTAGGATCGATTATCCATTCCTCGAGAAGCTGTGAAGCACATGTGAAACACAGGATCCCGCAGGAAAAAGGAGCAATTAAAATGCTAAACTGATTTCCGTGAAGCCGGGAAATGACAAAAGAAACATAGAAAAGGAGTCTGCAAACAGTGGGAAGTATACTAACATACTGTGCAGAAGGATGGACATTGGGAGAGAGGGAGAGAAGGAGAGAACAGGCAGTAGAGATGAATGGAACGAGAAGAGGAGCTAGGATATATAGGACAGACCGGAGAAGAAATGAGGAAAGTAGTGGGATAATGGATATGGAACAACTAATGGTACAAGGAAATGAGAACAGAGTTCTTGAGTGGTATGGCCAGGTACGTCGAATGGAGCAAGGACAATGGTCGAAAGCTGTCCTGGAATGTTCACCGCCAGGAAGGAGGAAGCGTGGACGGACAAGATTAACATCGAGAGCGGGAGTAACTGGAATGCCGAGGAAGAAAGATCTAAAAGAGGAGGACTGTCATGATCGTGAAAGCAACAGACTGGGAATACAGGGCAACTGTCGAAGAGTGGAGAGGCCCTTAAAAGTAAGTAAGTCAGAAAGAAAAATTAATATCTCTAATTGAGTGGTGTCAGTTACTTCTCCTGGATGCCGAGTTTACACCTGTTTTCTTCTTAGCTCCTTGGTAACGCAATTTATGCTGCCTACTGAAATGACCTATACTCCATATACTATACATCCCGAAACACACTTTGTGTCATTATATAAATGTTCAAAGTCTGCGAATTTTATTTTTCCATCGTGTTGTTTATTCGTAAATTTGATAACAATATATACCATGTAATACAATTATTTTAGTATGGGCTATAGAAGTTCATATTGTCAGTCATGTAAATACTACAACCGTTTCCATTCACGCACGAACTTTGGTGATGTTAGTTACAATAGTCGAACTCACATAATAATAAATTACTGAGAAAATATTAACAGTTTCAATCACAAAGTAATTGATTGATTAATCACAACGCAATGAACACATATTGCTAGGATAAACTACATTATAAATGTGAATGGAATGGAATGTTGTACCTTTTTCAGCTATTTTCCTGTCATTACGTAGGGGTTGACCAAAGAAATGGAAACACATGGAATGGAAACATGAATGCTTGAACAAAAATGCAGATGCCTGCCAAGCCTGCAATGCCATCAATACGTTTCGAATGTCAATCGTGATCAGAACAGTGTTGTGTGTAGTTTTCAGTGCTAAGGGTTCTAGAACGTGGGAAAATTGTCGATGCTCGTGTGAAGCTTCCTTCCGTAACCATGGAAGCCGAAGTGTATGTTTGTACGTTTTTCAAGAGGCACCGAATCGCAGATTTATAACGCATGCAGGGAAATAGGAAATACATCATCGTTAAAGTCATAGCGCGGGTCGATGTGTGTGATCCGAGGTCGTTACAGACAGCCATTGAAGTGAGTCGTGACGAAAATTAAAAGGATGACTGCTGCGAAAGTCATTGCAGAACTAAATTTCGCACTCATGAACCCGATCACCACCAAAATAACATGAAGGGTGTTCCATAATATGGAAACTGCAAGGCGAGCTGTAATTCCAAAACCACTCATCAATGATGAGAATGCAGATGAAAGGAAAACGTGGCGCCGGAATCACAAAAACTGGACCACGGACCAATGGAAGAAAGTCATTTGGTTCTATCAGTCTTGCATCACACAGTTTCCAACTGCTGACCTTGTTTACGTCCTAAGAACGAAGCATGGCGGGGATACGGTTATGATTAGAACAGCCATATGGTGGTTCTCTCCAAGATCCCGTTACTGCCAAGACTTGATCACGAATAGTGATGCTGTGTTCCAAGACGGCAGGACCACTGTTCGCGCAACTCGCATCATCCAGGACTGGTTTTGTGAGCGGGAAGATGAAATTGGCTCAAATGGCTCAAATGGCTTTGAGCACTATGAGACTTAACTTCTTAGGTCATCAGTTCCCTACAACTTAGAACTACTTAAACCTAACTAACCGAAGGACATCACATACATCCATGTCCGAGGCATGATTCGAACCTGCGACCGTAGCGGTCGAGCGGTTCCAGACTGAAGCGCCTAGAACCGCTCGGCCAACTGGGCCGGCCGGGGAGATGAAGTGTTGCATCTACCCTGGCCACACTCACCAAATCTCAGTGTTATTGAATCTTTGTGGCCTACACTGAATAGAAGGATGTGTGATCGTTATCCGGCTCCATCACTTGTAACATTTTTGCGGATACAATGGTATCAGATACCCTTGAAAACCCTAAAGGACTTTTACCTATCGAGTCAGAGATCAGTGTAACCTCCTCTATTTCGTATTAGGTATGGTAACACGTTGTTTTTAGTATTTTCAAATCTTTGTCCACCACCGTGTAAGCCTGTGTGTGCGTGTGTGTGCGTGTGTGTGTGTGTGTGTGTGTGTGTGTGTGTGCGTGTGTGTGTGTGTGTGCCAGGGCGGGACGAGGAGAGAGAGACAGAGAGAGAGAGAGAGAAAGAGAGTGAGTGAAAGAGAAACAGAGAGAGACAGAGAGAGGGGGATAGTCGAACGAAGGAATAAAATATTATTTGCAAATTTATTTCAAAAGCGGTTCTATATCATTTGATAACACATAAATGGGAAATAAACTAGGCAAAAAAAGGGTTCAAATAGCTCTGAGCACTATGGGACTTAACATCTGAGGTCATCGGGACAGCACACACACCCATGCCCGAGGCAGGATTCAAACCTGCGACCATAGCGGTAGCGCTGTTCCAGACTGGTGCGCCTAGAACCGTTTGGCCACAGCGGCTGGCTACAGGAAGCAGACTCACAGCTACCTGTACCTACAGGGTGATAGTTATCGCTATATGGCTCAGCCTAAAGTAGCACTCCGTACCTTGGGTCAAAGGACTCAAATCGTTCCACACTCTGAGAGATCGTCAGCAGGGTTAGCCCATCTTCAAGTCACCTTTCATCAGAACGGTTATGTCGAAGGACGCATCAGACGTGTGTTGCGCTATCGACCAAGAGTGCACCGGATGAGTGATGACAATACCGACGCGATACTGAGGTCTACGGCCTTTCTGCCTTAGGCAGGGATCGTTCCCAATAATATTGGTCGTATTTTGCAGAAATGTGATGTGAAATGTGTTTTTGGCCACTAAATATGACTAGACTTTGTGATTCGCGTGGGATGATTTTGATTTGCGTAAGGTGGGAGTATATCGTATTCCTTGCAGTTGGTGAGACTACCAGGACCGTAGAGGTCCGGTGTATTGTGCATAAGCATCACACACGCTTACAGCAGACGAGCAAATCAAGGTTGCAGTCTAGTGTTGTTGGAAATTAGCGTCAACCTTCAACAAGTCTGTTTCTTTTGTAGCCGCTACTCCACACGTCAGGGCGTGTACATCGAGAGAGCTGTTCGTAGAAGGTATTATTGTTCCAAGATGATCGGTTTCAACAGCCTTATGCTGCCATCAACTCATTTATGGCTCTTCTTACAAAAATTCCAAGTTACATTACGTGAATTCAAAGCACAAAAGGCCCTCAACGCGTATACATATCTTGATAAAAAAACACAGCAGATAAAATGTACATGGTTCATGGAATGCTCATATCATCCAAGCATATTGGCGTCGAACGTGACTCTCCCAACACTGCTGCACAGCACTGCGCTGTAGCAGGAGTGACAACATACGTAGAGGCGACAGGCGAGCTACAAAGACTTAGCCGTGTTTGAAAACACCAAAAGACGCAGCAACAGACTTCACAACGTTCGGCACCTGCCCCACGATAATATACTCTGAAAATACCTATCAGCTGACCAGTAATAGAAGTGGGCCTCAAGGAAAGAACACTTGGTGTCCTACACAGATCTGCTGTAGTTAAAGTCTCTGATGTTCCTTGTATCTGTCTGTGGGCTATCGTATTCTGGACACAGGGAAAGATACCGACTGCTCTTCGAATAAATGATGTCCCCATACAGGTTTCTCATGCCCGACGTGCACCAATGCGACTGTGTAAACACTTTGCCCGATGCCACGGCGCTTAACGTTCCAAACACTTTCGTTCACTTGTTGGCTGCCATCAATCTCACTCGCTGCCCAACACCGTCCGTACAGCACAAACTATAGATAGTTGGAAAATAAGCAGCAACGAGGAGATGTACGAAAATATAGAGAAAACATCTGAATTACTGGAAAAGTGAAAATTAACGTTCTCGTGATACCACTACCGGATGTATGAGAACAATCCAGGGAAAGATTTGTTTCTGAAAAAAACAGATACACTTATAGAGGATAGGAAAAATAAGAAAATGAATTGAAAAAAAATCAAAAAATTGGAAATGACAGAAAGAAACCTTTTTATGTATACAATATTATATTTACAAAGGTTTCAATGTAGAAGAAAAAAGAAATCGAGAGCACGGACAACAGAAAGGAGAAGATAGTGTGAGGGGAAGAATGAGCACTGTGAAAATAAATAACAAAGAAAGACGGTGGAATGAAGTAGTTACTTGATGATTGTTGGTCAAGACGAACATAAAAATGCACAACACAAATAACTGAAACAAGTCCAATCACTGCAAATTAGAATCAGTAATGTTTGAATTGAGGGATGTTTTAAGCCGGGAATTGCTATTAACGGTTGAAATAATACATCTTCAAATAAAATCCGGCACCGGTTATTCTTGTTCAGCCGGACGGCTGTGTAGCGCGGCACAGCCACGTGCAGGGGAGGTAGGCAACCCGCCGGCCACTGGAGTAGAGAAGCAGAGCGCGAGTTGGCCCGCCGTACAGCAGAGTGTATGGTAGCGGCGCGCCTGGTGGCGGCTTCCGCCGCATGCCGGCCGTGCTTGTGGGGCTGCCTGGCCTCCGGCGCTGATCCTGTTACGTCGCACGCGACCTGCGACCTGCGGGCCGCACCGCAGCGCGCGGCCGCGACCGCCGACACGCACTAAAGTCGACGGCGCGCCCCAGTTCCTGCACCAAGCTAACGCCGGTGGCTGCTTTTGTACCTACAAATAACCCTTGATTAAGTCTAAAGTACCTACTCAAACTAGAACACGAAATAATGACTAAGAAATATTGTGGAACCAGCCTTGACTTAGTACTGTTTATAAGTGTGATAAGCAGGATGATTCTGTGACGACGTTATAAACTTTCAGGGGTCAAGAATAAATACGGTATTCGAAACATATTTCTTCTCTCTAGACTTTCCATAATTCTGAAGTAGTTTTTGTGGCCAAAAATAAGAGCAAATTTACTGTAAACATGGGCTAAAAATGCATAACTTAAGAGCTATGAGAACTTCTTTTCCTACAATACTGTTCTGCGCAGGTCTTCTACTGCAAGATTTTTGCTTTCCGTATCTCAGAACGAGATACCAAACCTTTTAAAAAGTGGAGTGAATATAGGCTGCAAAATGCACAGCTTATTAACTATGAACACTTGTTCATCTTGAATTCTGTGAAACATATCTTATAATGCAAACACTTCTGTTTCCAAATTTTGGGTGGAGGTGGTATGAACAAAAAAAAAAAAAAAGTGTGGCAAGTATGGGCTGTAAAACTCATACCTTAAGAGATACGAGCACCTGCTGAACACTGTGAAAGACATCCCTTCCACTTTTAGCTCTTTGGTGTCTATATTTTAGCAGGAAGTAGTATGGACCAAAGGAAAAACAAAACAAGAAACATGTTCCTGTAAACATGGGCTCTAAAATGCGTACCTTCAAAGCTGTGGGGACTTATCGATCTGAGAAGAGATGTGTTTCACAGTGGCAAGTATCAGCCAGTGCTCATAGCTTTCAACAATGCATTGTAGAGTCCATATTTAGTGCACATTATTTTCTGGCTTTCATCCATACTACCACCTCTAAAGAGATGAAAACCAAAGGGTTAGCAGTGGCACTATCAATGGTGAAAAAATGCTCACAGCATTTTAGTGCCCAGATTTACACCACATTTTTGTTTTGGTCCATGCTATCATCTGTGAAAGTAGCCTTCCCCATAGGCTTAACAACAATAGTACCGGTATATGTATTACACTGCCAGGAGTATCAGAATGGATTTTGCTTCTAAATTTCGATTCGGTCGTTCCCAAACCTGAGTCCATTACCTCAAAATGATTCATTTACCCTTCTCTATCGTCCGTCAAAGTATATAACACCATCACGGAACCCTGTATGTGACAGAGAAAATACTCTATGTCTTCGTGTAGAGTCAGTATCATCATCAAAATCTACGTTTATCCCTTCCTCTTTGCATACATATGACAAAGCTTTATTAGGATATCTGACTTCTTGTATTTCATTTAATTACATTTTTTGTTAAATCTTTCGGTTTTTTCTGTTGTTGAAAATATTTTGAGATCATTTCTGATACCTTAGTTTTTTCATCTATCTACCAGTTTAATTATTTCACTGATTTCAGGAATTTGACTTCAGACGTCACTACACTATTTATGTCTTATTTTTTTGATATGCAACCTCAGATCAACAAAGTAGGAACTGATGGGTAGTGTTTTACAGAATTTCGGTTGAGTTTCTTTAATTAACTTTTTCTTTAATGTTTTTTTTATTGTTCCATAGACACTAGGCACTGGAGATGAGAGTGGCATCAGATGGTGTTTTCGGACGAATCCAGGTTCTGTTGGTTTCAAAATGATAGCCACATTTTCGTTTGTCACAGGCAGGGGGAGAAGAATGACAGTGACTGAATTTGCAGAATACGTACAACACCATCTCATGACCTTATGGTGTGCGGTGCCACTGGGCACAACTGTAAACCACACTTGGTTCTTGTCCCTTTCTGCACAGCATCCTAGGCGACATTTTTTAGGAAGACAATGCACGACCTCATCTTGCTGGATGAACATGTGCCTTCTTGGTGTCACAGGATGTCAGCCTTTTGTCGTGGTCCACCTGATAACCAGATTTGTTACCAGTCGGAAATGTGTGGGATATGGTGATACGTTAGGTACAGTGCTGATTTCCTGGCCTAGACTTCATTGTGAGTTCACTATAATGCCCCTCAAACCACGGTAGGACGATTCTGACCTTGCAACGCGGACTGTTATCCTGCTCGAAGATGTCATCATCATAGAGGGAGACTTCAAGTATGAATAACGTTCATTTAGCCCATTGCTGTCATGATGCTTTCGTTTACGACGAAATATTCCGCGGAAGGCCGACTCAGTCTACTCCACAGCATAATTCTGCCTTCACCGGCCTGTGACGCGTGTTTCATGCAGCCTTTCTCTTGGATGACGGCTTTTAAGGACCGAGCCATCGACCTTCTGTAACAAGAAATGCGATTCACTCGACAAGGGACACGTTTCTATTGTTCCACGGTGAGAACAAGGTGATGATGGTTCAAATAGCTCTGAGTACTATGGGACTTAACATCTGTGGTTATCATTCCCCTAGAACTTAGAACTACTTAAACAAGTTGATGATCTTACAACTGCAACGATATCGTTTGGTCAACATACGAACACGTATGGGTCGTGCTATATGGAGCTCCATGTTCAACAACGGCCTTAGAACGGTGGGCTCCGAAACAAATGTGCTTGGACCAGCACGTTAGCAGTACGCCAATAGGCTTCCCCGTGTCAGAGATCCTTGTTCCCAGTCGTAGTGCCGCAACAATGGGCCCCTCATCAAAACCGCTGATATCAGTGGGTTTCCATATTTGTGACCCGTATCTTCGCTATAGTGACTGCCCATTCGCCTCTGTTCTGCTCGCGTAGTTATCTTACTGTGTCACGTACCCAAAAACTACCAGGAGGCACTCAAACTCGCGGTGGGCAGCGGTCATAGTGTTTTGGCGTATCAGTGTGCGTATTCGAGGTATTTGGTTCAACTGGCTCTGTGCACTATGGGACTTAACATCTGATGTCATCAGAACTACTTAAACCTAACTAACGTAACGACATTACACACGTCCATGCCTGAGGCAGGATTCGAACCTACGACCGTAGCGGTCGTGCGGTTCCAGACTGAAGCCCCTAGAACCTCTCGGCCACGCCGGCCGGCGAGGTATTTGGAATATACTATTAGTACTTCAACTGCAGAATTTTGCGGCAATTAAAATTTCATATGTTTTTAAAACACTTACGTAAGATGTGCAAGGTTAAGCAACATTTCGGCAGTCTTGCACCATCTTGTACCTCGAAACAGAAGGGTGCATTTACAATGAAACGTGTGATACTTGTAAATTAACCTGAATTTCGGTAATATCTTAACATTCTCGCCTATCTTGAAAATGGAAATTTGTGTTAGTTTCCAGTAGCTACTACTTCTAAAATGAGTAGACTGTGTAGAACAAGCAATTGGTTATTGTTAACACGTTGGCTTAATATGATTTCGCTTACTGATTACTGGTCTGTACTAGAATAATAATGTAACGGATAGACGAAAATGTACAGTTTTGTCAAGATTTATTCGTTTACATCGCTCTTAGATTCTAATACAATAGTTGTTTCCAGGTACATGACCGTTGTACCTTGGAACACTTTTCCACACTTGGAAAAAAATGTTCAAATGTATGTGAATTCCTAAGGGACCACACTGCTGATGTTATCGGCCCCTAGACTTACACACTGCTTAAACTAATTTATTCTAAGAACAACACACACACCCGTTCTCGGGGAGGACTTGAACCTCCAACGGGATGGGCCGCGCAATCCGTGACATGGCGCCTCGAACCACGCGGCCACTCCGCGCAGCTCACACTTGGAATAAACTTTAATTTCCATGGAGAAATTTTTTTGTCACTTCAGAAAACAACTGACGCATGCAAAACGTGAATACCATCACTTAAAAGTGGAACAAGAACTGGAATAAAATTTAGATAAATAGGAACTTCTATAAAAAATAAATATGAACTTAAGTAAAAATTGAATTCAAATAAAAACGAAGAAGAAATGAAATGGGGCATAAATAAAAACTAAACTTAAACACAAATAAATAAGAAAGGGAATAAAACTACTACAGGGCTGGAGTGAAATTACAAATGTGTTCCATAGCACAAAAATTTCCCCTACTAAACAGCAGCCAGCCGACAGAAGAAAGGCAAAACAAATTATCGCAGCTTGTGTCAAGTCTCAGTTGGCTCCCAACTGACTTTAGAAACAGCAAATCCATTCAAATGTCAGAATAAATGTTACGCTGATGACTCCCATTTGACGTAACACCGCTAGCTACGACGGTCAAGGGTAAACATAGTGGAGCAGCGACTAGTAGAAAATGACTCGGGAAACACGTAAAAATGGGGAAGAGACTAATATCGATAACCTGCTAGGAATTGGAAACATGTGTAGGACACTCCGGCAAACGTGACCGTACATTTCGATAACGCCAGTGGTCTTTAAGTAACTAGGAGCGTTTTTAACCGGTCGAGGTGTCCGGTAAAAGTGAACGGCCATGTTCCCCGCCTATTCGGTGCAAAGAAAAAAAGTAACACAGCTGAGGAAGGACAGATTACGGCTGTGGTTCGGCCGTCAGGGAGAGAATAAAGCTCCTTATCTGCGACCGCCACAGGCCACTGTGGTCACTCGGGCAAATGGCTTACGTGCGATACGGCGCTACAGATAGTAGGAACCGGCAAAGTTTATCCAGAACGGCCGAGGCCGTCCTTAAACTAAGGAGCTGTCCTTTCTCTCAAAGACACGGATTTCCTGTTACTCTCGTTCGCTTACAAGGACGCAAACAACATCAGTACATAATGGAATACTCTACAATGTGTTTTCGTAAGAGCGTGCAAAAATGTCTCAGGACTGAGAATGCTCCACTGAACTATTTGATATAGGGAATCTGGGTTCGGAAAAAAGCCAGCTTAAGGGGATATGGAAGTAAACTTGTCTACCACTTTGTCTAACATTACTGCTTTCCAGATTATTTACAACCAACATGTGTCCAAGTTTACAAGTACTGTGCTGTTTACTTACGTGTACATTCCTTATTTCCTGCAGGGAAAAAGGAGGACGAGCCTGATTACTAGGAACTCCCTGGTCGTCTTAATGGCCACCTGTACTTAGGTTTATGGAAAGGGATTTGAGTTGCTGGAGAACGTAACATGGGCTGTTCGTGGCAGAATGTGGATACAACATGACGGTGCACTGTCTCACTTCAGTGTGAATGAGCGCAGCCATGCTGTATTTCCTGGTCACTGGGGAGGGCCTATTCCATGGCTTTCGAAGTCACTTTACCTGAATTCCCTCGATTATTTCCTATTATGACACATAAAGGCAATTGTGTATGTGACCCCAGTGCATACAGAAATAGAAATAGTTGCCAGAACTGTAGGTGCCTGTTATGTGATTCGAAACATACCAGGGACATTTGTCATGGTGCGTCAGAAACTTCTCCGCCGATGTCATGCTTCCATTGTGATTGACGGCCGTCATTTTCAGCACATTTTCTAAGGTAGAGTACAAATGGTACGTTCAATGTGTCAGTACGGTATTTGCAGTTAACTGTAACCAATGAAAATAAAACAGTACACACAAATGTAAATTTCTTCCTATTATCTCCTTAAGTTGGCTTCTTCGACCCCGGGGACGCTACCTCAAATTGTTCAGTAGTACGTCCACTATGTCGTGTACAATTTGCACGTTCTTAAGAAACACCCAATACAGGGTGGTCCATTGATAGCGACCGGGTCAAATATCTCACGAAATAAGCATCAAACGAAAAAACTACAAACAGCGAAACTCATCTAGCTTGAAGGGGGAAACCAGATGGCGCTATCGTTGGCCCGCTCGATGGCGCTGCCATAGGTCAAACGGATATCAATTTTGTTTTTTTAAAAATAGGAACCCACATTTTTATTACACATTCGTGTAGTCCGTAATGAAATATGAATTTTTTAGTTGGATCACTTTTTTCGCTTAGTGATAGATGGCACTGTAATAGTCACAAACGTATAAGTAAGTGGTATCACGTGCCGACGGTATTTGCTTCGTGATACATTACCCGTGTTAAAATGGAGCGTTTACCACTTGCAGAAAAGGTCGATATCGTGTTGATGTGTGGCTATTGTGATCAAAATGCTCAACGGGCGTGTGCTATGTATGCTGCTCGGTATCCTGGACGACATCATCCAAGTGTCCGGACCGTTCGCCGGATAGTTACGTTATTTAAGGAAACAGGAAGTGTTCAGCCACATGTGAAACGTCAACCACGACCTGCAACAAATGATGATGCCCAAGTAGGTGTTTTGGCTGCTGTCGCGGCTAATCCGCACATCAGTAGCAGACAAATTGCGCGAGAATCGGCAATCTCAAAAATCTTGGTGTTAAGAATGCTACATCAACATCGATTGTACCCATACCATATTTCTATGCACCAGGAATTCCATGACGACGACTTTTAACGTCGTGTACAGTTCTGACACTGGGCACAAGAGAAATTAGGGGGCGATGACAGATGTCTTGCACGCGTTCTATTTAGCGACGAAGCGTCATTCACCAACAGCGGTAACGTAAACCGGCATAATATACACTATTGGGCAACGGAAAATCCACGATGGCTGCAACAAGGGAACATCAGCGAACTTGTCGGGTTAATGTATGGTGCGGCATTATGGGAGGAAGGATAATTGGCCTCCATTTTATCGATGGCAATCTAAATGGTGCAATGTATGCAGATTTCCTACGTAATGTTCTACCGATGTTACTACAAAATGTTTCACTGCATGAGAGAATGGCGATGTACTTCCAACATGATGGATGTCCGGCACATTGCTCGCATGCGGTTGAAGCAGTATTGAATAGCATATTTCATGACAGATGGATTGGTCCTCGAAGCACTATACCATGTGCGGACATTCACCGGATCTGACGTCTCGGCATTTCTTTCTGTGGGGAAAGTTGAAGGATATTTGCTATCGTCATCCACCGACAACGCCTGACGTTATGCGTCAGCGCATTCTCAATGCATGTGCGAACATTACGGAGGGCGAACTACTCGCAGTTGAGAGGAATGTCGTTACACATGTTGCCAAATGCATTGAGGTTGACGGACTGCAGTAATGTGGTATTTACAGGCAATCATGCTGCAACTGCATGCGTTCTTAGAAATGATAAGTTCACAAAGGTACATGTATCACATTGGAACAACCGAAATAAAATGTTCAAAAGTACCTACGTTCTGTATTTTAATTTAAGAAACCTACCTGTTACCAACTGTTCGTCTAAAATTGTGAGCCATTTGTTTGTGACTATTACAGAGCAGTCTATCACAAAAGCGAAAAAAGTGGTGCAACTAAAACATTCATATTTATTTACGTACTACATGAATATGTAATAAAAATGGGGGTTACTATAAAAAAAACCAGTGATATCCATTTGACCTATGGGAGCACCATCTAGCGGGCCAACCATAGCGCCATCTGGTTTCTCCTTTCAAGCTAGATGAGTTTCGTTGTTTGTAGTTTTTTCGTTTGATACTTATTTCTAGAGATATTTGGCCCGGTCACGATCAATGGATCATCCTGTGTACAGTACCTGTTGAGTGGTTTCCTGACACCCGTATGTACGAGCAGAATTGGTCGTTACACGTAGCGACAAGCGGACCCGCCAGTGCAAAAGTAGGCGGGGAATATTGTCAGCAGAGAAGCATTAACACCAGAGTGCATCGAATAGCTCCACGACTCCGAATATGGAATAGTAAATTACTGTCACGAGTATGTACCTACCAGGGACTTTTCAACTCTGCTAAGGCTTCGCAAGTAAAGGTGAAGTGATTGTGAACCGTAAACAAGAAGGAACAGGCACTGCTAAACCTAGACCAGGGAGATCATATGTACTCATGGAGAGGTACCACCGGGCATTACGCAGCGGATTGTAGAAGATAGCATGAAATCAGCTGGAGAAAATCACTCGTGAATTCCAAAGTGGTATTGGCAGTCCAGTGAACACAATGACCGTGAGCAGGATATTCGAAACAATAAGGTGAAATGGTCGATTAGCGCCTCATTGTCCACTCATTTCTGTTTTCTGTGCTAAGCGGCGCTTGATGGAGTGTAAAGTGCGACGTAAGTAAACTGTGGATGACTGGGTTGGGTTGTTGTGGGGGAGGAGACCAGACAGCGAGGCCATCGGTCTCATTGGATTAGGGAAGGACGGGTTAGGAAGTCGGCCGTCCCTCCCACCGGAGGTTCGAATCCTCCCTCGTTCATGGGTGTGTGTGTGTTGTTCTTAGCATAATTTAAGTTAGTTAAGTAGTGTGTAAGACTAGGGACCGATGACCTCAACAGTTTGGTCACTTAGGATTTCACACAGATTTGATTTGAAGTCGGCCGTGTCCTTTCAAAGTAACCATTTAGGAAAATGCCTGGAGCGATTCAGGGAAATTACGGGAAACCTAAATCAGCATGGCCGGAGACGGGACTGAACCATCGTGCTTCCGAATGCGAGTATTGTGTGCTAACTAATGCGCCACCTCGCTCGGTGCGGATGACTGGAAACAAGTGATATGGAGTGATAAATCACACTGTCCCCTTTTAGAATCCTATGGAAGGGTTTTCTTTTGGCAAATTCAAGGACATCGCTACCAGTCTTCATATACAGTGTCAACAGCGAAGTACGGAGGAGGTGGTCATATGGTTGAGAGCTGTTTGTTGCGGTTACTTTGTCCTCTTACATAGTACCTTGTCATAAAGCAGCATCTATAAGACAATTTTTTGGTGGATAGTAACATTCCTGAAGGAGACTAGCTTGTCCAGAGCCTCGACCTGATGTCGATGGAGCGCCTTTGGGATGAGTCATAACGTCAACCTTGCTCCAGACCGCAGCGTGCGACATCGCTAGCTTGTCTGGTTTCGGCTCGTGTGGAAGAATGGTCTTCCATTCCTGTAGACATTCAGAATCCTGATGGAAGTGTCACCAATAGTGTTCAGTGTGAAGGATGGACACATCTCATATTATTGTAAACTAATAGGCTTCTTGATAGTTTTGAACATCACAGTATCTTCCCTTATAGCTTTGACTTTAAAACATTCGAGTGCAAATAGTTACCGTATACCCGTTGGGCTGCAACGTATGAATAATTATGAATGTAGCGGCGTGGGGTACCTTACTGAAAGCTTTCTTGTATATTTTTAGAAGCTTTGAAAGCATATCTCACCAAAAAATCAGGCAGCCTTTGAGAGATGAATCAAATGAAATGTATTCGCAGTTGCAAACCGGGACGACCATCAAGTGTATAACGGAAATACGACATTGAAAATAAGTGCCGAACCTGGACTTGAACTGGGTTTCCCACTTATTCCGAGCGGTCACGTCACCTTTAGGCAATCAGTACACACTCGACGGGCAAACCCAAACTTATATGTGTCGTCAACCATGTATGGACATCCTGCACTCGTAGATCCGTTATGTACCTTCCTCTACAGGTGGGACGTTTTAATTCAAAGTCACTTGTGCGGAGTTAGCTGTATATCCGAAGGAACACTGCATCATACTTCTGAACAACCCAGGCACTGCGATATAGTGTTTGAGAGATGATTCTTCGAAATCATATTAGGACAGAGCATAGAACTTTGAACGTTGTGAGCTATCTTGACAAACAAAGAGTGCAACGAATAACCAAAAGATATTATTTATCGACTATGAATAGGTTTTTGATATGGTAAAAAGTGACGTACTGTGGGATATTTTAAGAAGACTACATACAGGAGCAAACCTCATTAAGGCAATATATTCATTATGAACCTACTCATACAACATAATATTCCCCACTCTTTTGGCTACAAAACTCTATTTTTCAACATAATCTCCGCTCAATGCAGCGCCTTACGCCACCCTAGTGGGGGAGCCTGTATGCCTGCATGGTACTACTCCGCTGGTCGACGTCGATGCCAACGTCTTGCAGCATCAATAACTTCGGCATCATCAAGATACGGCGTCCCAAGGAGTGCATCCATCAATGGGCAAAGCAAATGGAAGTCGGAAGGTGTGAGATCCAGGCTGTAGGCTGAATCAGAAAATCCTCTCCAGTGAGGTCCCCTCGGGTGCGCAGGCTTATGTGAGGCAATACGTTCCATGAGGAAGGAAAAGTTCGTTTACATTTTTGTGGCGATGAACCCGCATAAGGACGTTCTTCAAATTCCTGAGGCTAGCCCACTATACCTCACACTTGATCGTTGCAACCAGAGGATGCAGCCGGCCGCGGTGGTCTCGCGGTTAAGGCGCTCAGTCCGGAACCGCGCGACTGCTACGGTCGCAGGTTCGAATCCTGCCTCGGGCATGGATGTGTGTGATGTCCTTAGGTTAGTTAGGTTTAAGTTGTTCTAAGTTCTAAGGGACTGATGACCACAGAAGTTAAGTCCCATAGTGCTCAGGGCCATTTGAACCATTTGAACCAGAGGATGCAGGTTTAAAGTGTTTCTTCGCAGGAGAGGCGCCACTCCATAGAAGACCGTTTTGTTTTCAGTTCGGTGATGAACCCGTCTGATCGCCTTTGAGAATCTCCGACAAAATACTGTCACGATCAGCTTCGTAAAGGCCAAGCCATTCTACATTGCTAGTCCTTCGTTGCTCTTTATGGTCTTCTGTTAGGTGACGAAGAACACAGTGGACATACACCTTTGAGTACGACAATTGGTGGACGAGTGTGTTAGCACTACCAACAGAGACGTACAGTTGGGCAGCGAGATGTCTGATTGAGATCCGTCGGTAACCTCGAATGATAGTGTTCGCACGTCCCAACATTGCTGGAATCACAGGTGTGCGGCCGACTCGCACTTGAGAAATCGGAAAGGTTTACACGACCTGTCTGGAATGATGTCAGACTACTCGCCGTTCTCGCCGTGTTTTTGTTCACTGCCAGGTCTGTCGCCGTAGACATCCTGCAAGAGCCTACGAATATCTGCTTGCACTTATTTCCTGCCAAAAGAAACTCAATAACAGATCTCTGTTACAGATGCCATTCTGAAGCCTTCTTATAGCATCCCTACCTATCTGAACGTCATGAAACTATAGCCCAAAGCGGGAATATTCCACCATGTCCCACAACGAATTCCACGTCTTTTCAACCGAAATTGGCATAGAAAAATAAATGTGTTGCATTGCTTATTGGACGCCCCTCCTACGTCACTACTTTCTAATATTCCAATGAACAGAAAGCGAGGTTAAAATTTGGACAGTGACAGGCTGGAGTGTGATGAAGTAAATTTGATTCAAAGTTTTTCACATGTTAAATGCTTGTCCCATTAATAGCAAAAGACATCACCTTGTTTATGTAATAATATCAAAGATAACATCTAAGAATATCATTAAAACGGAAACGTGAACAATGGTAAATAATTTGACAAATTCTCAACAGGCCGAGTGTAAAAATTGTGCCGTGGCGTAAATAAGGTCGTACTAAAATATTTATATACTTAGTGACTTTGTTTTATTGGAAAATAAAGGAACTATGCACGTAAACAACCCCTTGAGAAAATGTGAAGAGTTGCTCCTGTATTCCGCCTGACAGGTAACGATATATTCCCACAAGATGCAGTTAAAGCTATCTTTGACACTACTTAAATTTACAACATCCACGTTGGAGCACATTAATATAAACCGAACTTCGAAGGGGAGAGTAATAACAATCGGATCGTAGCGTCCCTTTACAAACGCAATGAAAAAGTTTTAAGTTATTTTGCATGAATCTGTCACCAAGCGTTCTGCCAAAATGCATTCTTTCCGTAAATGTAGGCCTCGACAGACGGTGAGAAACAGGTATTTTATAAATATCGTAACAACTAATTCCATGAAATATGAACAAATTTAAAAATATTATCAGGACCTATTGCATCAGCATCAGCCTACCTCTTTAGTTGTTTACTAGCTACACGTCTCAGTTTTCTTTCCGTTTCCTTGCTTCCAAGTCGAAAATAGAGGCTATCACGGATTTTCAAGTAGAATTAAACGCAGGATGAAGGCATGAACGACGGAGGAGAAAAGTACATTGCAATGTTTAGGAAGGAAACAATTCTGGATAACGATGAAGACCAATGGAAAAACAGCTAACCTGAATTGAAGATCTGGACTGGAGAAGTGCTAAGGGACAAATTAGTTGTTTTGAGAAACTGTACAGTAAATTTTCAGTATAGTCTCACGAATGAGATATTTCAAGTAAATCCATTGTGATTTCTCTAGACAAAGAGTTCATTGGTTACAAATATTTCTAGAGCAACTCATATTTCTGAAATCGTAAGTTCTACCCAAAGTTTTAGTCTTAAAAATACATCAACGGATATTTAATTACTTTGTGAATTATTGACATTTACTTTCGAAGCGCATGTGCATACAATTAACATGCTCAGGATTTTCATCTGCGTCGTAGTTATACACATGATTCTCTGATTTGTACAGATCTTCCGTGACAAGCTTTTTCCTGACACAAACACCGCAACGATACTCTAGCAGCCATGATTTGGCAAGTTACTGACGACATTGCCATTAGTGAGAATCTGAAATTAGTAATAGATTTGTCATTTCTCGGTTTATCGAGGAACTATCTGTTAATATGAGTAAAACAAATCGCGTACAACGTTTTACATCCAATAACACTGTTTCTCTTCGACTCTCCTTTGTCATAGTTTACAGCAGAAGTCTACAATTTGTGTGAACCAAATATCGTCAACATTAAGAAAAGAATAAGATTTTCCTAGTTCCTCCGTGACCTGGTAACCATCGCACATGACTAACGCGATGCAAGATATATTTTCGCCGCGTTTGCAGTGTCCGTGCTTCACAGCAGAGCAACCCACGCTGTTCTCTAGGCGGACATCCTATCCCCTGGGTGCCCGCCGTTGTCATGGCGACAGACGTCAGCCGCAGCTGACGGGCCGCAGCGTTGGATTTACCGCCGTCTGCAGTCTGCAGTCTGCAGTCTGCGGTCCCCCCCGACCTGCCCACGGCGCTGTTAAGTGGCCTCTTTCGGCTGAGCAGGGTCAGCCGGTAGCAGCCGCTGCTGCCTGGAGCGCCCGCTGACCCAGAAACGAGGATCAGATGCAGCGTTTCCGCCGCTGTAGCTAGTAGTCGTCTCAGTCCATGATAGCTGAATGTACCAACCAGCAGTACAATCTGAGTACCCGGCATGGCACTCAAATGTAGTGATTCCGATTTTCTATGACTTCGTCTCCTCCTCCCTCCTCTTTCAGTAAATCTTCTCCTTCTCTCTGTCCATCTCCTCCTCACCAGTCTTCCTGTTCATCTCTTTCCCTTTCCTTCTCCTCTTTCCTCTCTTTCCTCCTCCTTCCTCTTTCTCCTCTCCTTCTCTCATTCCACCTCCTCCTCGTCCCTCTCCCTGTTCATCTCCTCTCGTTTCCTTTCTCTGTTCATCTTCATCTCGTCCCCTTCTGTCCATCTCCTCCCCTTCCGTTTTTCTTTCCATTTCCTCCTCCCTCTCTTTCTGTTGATCTCCACCTCCCCTTCTCTTCGTTCATATCCTCCTTCCCCTCTCTCTGCGTATCTCTTCCTCCCCTGTCTCTATCCATCTCCTCTTCTTTCCTTTCTATCCATCTCCTCCTCACCCCTCTCTTTGTCCCTCTCTGTTCCCACATCTCTCTCCATCTCCTCCTGCTGTCTCTTCCTAACCCTCTCTATCGCCACGTCATCAAGCTCACATCAGTAGGAAGCTGGTGGTTCTTACCCCTACAGTATTTCTTTCCAAACGTCTATTTTCATCTACCAAACCTGACTGAAATCCTTCCAATCCATAAGTGGCACACAGGAAAACCATTGCTTAACAGTATTAGTTAAAAACAGTCTTGGTTGCAACTTTAGTTTTTTGTTTTTCAACTACGCGTTTCGCCTTATGTAGGCATCTTCAGGTTATCTTAATTTGGTATTACTTTGAAGGATCCTTTAGACAGTGTAGCGAAAGGGCATTGTCGAATATATCGCCTTCGTTAAACTCAGTGGAAACTTTTCTAGATGGACGCGAGTGACTCTAAGACCTACATAACGCGTTCCCGTTCACAGGAGCGAAATCCAAGGGGTAAGGGTAAACATCTTAACAGTGGCTTTTTAGGCATACACAAATGTACAAATATATGCCACAAGCATTGTGTGGATGATGTTTTCCGGAAGGTCAGATGGTACATCGCCAGTCTCATACATTCTACAGACCAATGTGCATAGTCGTTATCTTCCCACTTCCACCCATGATTTCAGAAATTCCGATGGAACTTGTTCTGGGTCACCTTGTAACCTCCTCCTTCCTAATCGGTCTACTGAATTGCGATGTAACTGACCGTGATTCCATTTACCTAATGAAATTTTACAGTGAATAAGGCTATCATTATCGAAGGAAAATATCACCGATTACCTGGAGGAAAGTGTACAACAGACCCTTCTGAAGGAAGAATCGGTTCTAAACCTAATCTACATACTGATGATAATTCTGAAATGGGTTGAATGTACTGCAATCACTCATGAACGCCACAAGGGGGTAGAGGGTAGCAGGTAGTATTTAATACAAAAATTACTGATAAGACAAAGAAAACACTGATTAGCTAAAAAGGAAATAATTAAACTGTCGCCAGCCAGCTAGGGCAGTGAATGTCCAGAATCTTAAGGAAGGTAATGGGAAAGAAATTTAAAGAAGCAATCACTAGCGTGGCAACAGAAGGTTGTTACGCTTTTCCACAGCACAAAAATTCACGAGAAAATAATTGAACCAGAAAGTACTGAATTTGGCGTTACTTATTCGGGCGTCCTAAATTTCGAAAGTAAACTTAAACGAAGGTACTGGTTAAACAAATGACTGCCTTAACTTAAGCTTTGTTATGTAGAATATTACTTTCAGTAACCTTAGTGTAACGTAATTCAAAATTTAGAAAAGGCAAGCAATTTACTTTTGATTATTGAAAGACTGAACTGAATTTACTAACTTTAGGCAAATAAACAAGTTATTTTGCGTTTAAAATAACAACGATAAAAAACGTACCAAGCCAGCAGAAGTCACTCGCTAAGCTAAATGCAGAATAAATGAAATTGCGCTCTCTCAATTTGTGCTGTCTCTTTAGTTACTAGTTTTTGCAGTGAAATGTGAATTAAGTTAATATCCAAAACTGTAAATTAGGTAAGCCTCTGCTATGCAATACAAGAATGAACAGTTACTGAGGCAGAAAATTTAGACTGGAACTGGTCAATAGCAAACACACGAAAGTGGCAGTAAATAGTTAATCAGTTCTCTTATTCTTACGGCACTCGGTGATTGCATGGAAAGAAAAGGGACCCTGCCTGGTAATAATGTCTGAGGACAATAAAAACACGGGTGCCCTACAAATTTTAACTATTGTAAGTTGTCATTCAAGTTAGTCATACTTTTCGAAAGGAATGACACTGGGTAACGTCTACGTAAATACACAATTTTTCACTTAACAATCTCAGGTGTTGTAGCTGTGCGGAGGATGAAGAATGTAGCCGGCGACGGTGCAGAGCTGCAGTGGGTGTTGCTGCTGCTGCTGCTCGAAGAGAACCAAGAATCAATTCCAGAGCCATGGATAAATATTGGACAGGCAGTAGTTAGAACTGCAGCTTTCCCCAACTGTTCACTCCTACCGTCCACTCAATACTCACGGGTTTGTGAATTAGGCGCGCCTTCACTGGCGTTATCATACATTGTTGCACCCCGCGTCTGCGAAAGCGCCCAACAAACATTTCCGCATTCTTTCATCACTCAAGCTGCTCTGCTCCCTCTCTGCTCACAACCCAACAGTGACTCTCCATAAGCAAAGATAAACAACGCCACAGCTACTGCCATTTCTATGTTGCTTTCGATAAAGTAAATGAAGTTTCTTTGGCTGTTACCCAGAACTTTAGAATATTTTCGATATATTTACAAATGGTTCAAATGGCTCTGAGCACTAAGGGACTTAACATCTATGGTCATCAGTCCCCCAGAACTTAGAACTACTTAAACCTAACTAACCTAAGGACATCACACAACACCCAGTCATCACGAGGCAGAGAAAATCTCTGATCCCGCCGGGAATCGAACCCAGGAACCCGGGCGTGGGAAGCGAGAACGCTACCGCACGACCACGAGCTGCGGACGATATATTTACAATCATTTATATATACAGTCAGAAAGAAATACAGTATTACATCGATTACCTATTAAATATATTTTCTATAATAAAGCTTACAATTTCAGAATCAGAAGTACATTACTACTTATCCACGTATATTAAACGGCGAAAAGTTTTGAATGGCGCAGGAGGTACTTTATCTTCATTGTCGGTGTTACGTCCTACCTTTTCTCTATAGACTCCTGTTTTTTCTTGCGTAACGTCAACAGACAGGTCCTCCCACATAGCGGGCTCCAGAGTTCTTTTTACGCCTCTCCGCTCTATCCTCTGCATTTAACAGCGAAATTACCATTGTACTCTTAATGTTGCTGCCCTTGCTTTTCATTTCACCGAAGGTTGTTTTAGGTTTCCTACATGCTGAACCAGTGCTTCCCACTAACATTTCTTTTCAGATTACTTCACATTTTTTATGCAGCCGTTTCGCCCTGATTTTGCTGCACTTCGTAAATATTTATTTTCTGAGGTAACTATATTCCTGTATTCCTGAATTTCCCTGAACACCTCTTTACTTCGTTCTTCCCTCGATCAACTTAAGTATTTCTTCTATTAACCATGGTTTCTCTTCAGTTACATTTCCAGCACCTATGTTTGTCTTTCCAACTTTGGTTATTGCCCTTTTTAGGGATATCCTTTTCTTTGTAACTGACCTGTCTACTGAGCCATAGTCTCAGAGAACTTTAAGCATACCTCTTCATTTCTGAGTACTTCCGTATTCCATTTCTTCGTGTACTGATTGTTCCTAACAAGTCTGTTCAACCACAACCTAATCTTCATCAATACTGAATTGTGTTCGAGTCTATATCTGCTCCTGGGTCCTGTCTAAAATTCAGGAACTGTTTTGAGAATCTCTGCGTGATCGTCATGTAATCTGACTGATCTCTTCACGTATCTCCAGGTCCTTTCTCCTTTTGTGATTCTTGAACAGAGTATTCGCTATTGCTAGTTGAAATGTATTGCAGAACTCAGTCTTTCGCCTCCCTTATTCTTAGTACCATATTCTCCCGTAACCCTTTCTTCTACTCATTCCCCTACAACTGCATTCCAGTCCCCTATGACACTCTTGGAGTGCTGCATTACCCATTCAGTATCCTTCCATACGTGCTGCAGCTCTTCATCTTCATCTTGCATGTGTACTTTAACTATAGCTGTCGGTGTTGGTTTGTTGATGATCATTCTGAGAATAACCTTATCGTTCACCTGTAACACTTTCTCTGTCCTGTCTTCCTATTCACAACGAATCCTGCTTCCGTTACATCATTTTCTACTGCTATTGATATTACCCTATACTAACCTGATCTGAAATCCTTGTCTTCTTTTCATTTCACTTCACTAATGCCCACTATATCTAGATCGAGTCTCAGGGTTCCCTTTTTACATTTTCTAGCTTTTCTACCACATTAAAACGTCTGACATTCGACGCCCAGACTCCTTTGTGTTGTTTATTCGGTCATTTTGTCATGGACAATTCCCCCTTTGCAGTTCCTTTCCGGACACGCATTGGTGAACTGTTCCGGAATCTTTTGCCATTGTAGAAGTCATTTTTACACTTTTTCCTTAAAAGCCACACTTACCGTGTCTCCACATGTGTATCTTAAATGGTGTGATTTCCATTGCCCTCTGCATCCTCACACCGCTGATCATTACCGATTCCTCCGCTTTTTAAAGGCAGTTTCGCACCATAAGGGCAAGAGACTCTTAGTCTAGGCCTCTGTCTGCTACTCCTTTCATGGGGCTGTTGGCAGAATGAAAGTTAATTCTTATGCCGTAAGTCTTCGGCCGCCATTTCTGATGATTTTTATTTAAAATTCAACCAGTGGCGGGATCCCAAACCCGGACGGAGTACAGTTTGCCTATTAGTAAAGACGCTACACATGGCCCACGGGGACATAGGAACATACCCTTTCGCAATTAACAGTAAAATACACGGATATGCACGAAGCCTCTCTTGTCGCTTCTGTAACTTTGAGTTGGCTGAGTAACTTCGTGACGGTCTGATGCCTGCTAAATGAATCTGAAACGGAAGGGGCAACATCTGTCAGTCCCATCTCGTACAGAAACAAAACCGACGAGCGGTACTAAAGTGGTCAAACGAGGTTTTCGTAAGCTACCTCTGAACTACGTGGAGTGCAGGTACTCAGACTTCTTCCAATGAAGCTTGGTCTGCATGTGCATAACTATTAATTAGTTTCGTGTGGCTGTATCACGCTAAGTGACTCCGTACTCATACTTCTAGGCATTTTATAGAAGTAGCTGCTCCCAGTGACTGTTCTGTAATAGTATTATCATATACATTACTGGCTCTTTCTATCTGTTACATTTGTTTATGTTGAGGTTCTACTGTAGCTCCCTGCAGCACTTCCTCGGTACCTCTTCCTGCACATCACAACATTTTTCTAGCGTTGCAGTTTCTCTCGATAATACAGCATCATTCGCGAAAAGCCTCATGGAATCTCCCATGTTATTCCGTACGTCATTTGTATATACCGTGAAAAGTAGTGGTCATGCAACAGTCCGTTCGGGTACACCCGAAGTTACTTTTACATGTCAAGATTTCTCTCCATTGAGAATGATATGTTGTTTCCTATTTATTAGTAACTGTTATTCATTCATTTGGTCTGGTATTCGGTATACTCATAATTGTTTTACTGAATTATTCTTAAAATACCACAATGTGCTCAAACTAAGGTACTTCTTAGGGAAGCGCAGTTATTTGCCTCATGAACCCTCTGACAATGTTTGTCTACGCATAGTGTGATTCCCTAAACTTAAAAATTCAACTGGATGTAATGCATTGTCGTTTACAGTAAAGAAACGTGTATTATAACAGAATACTTTAGTAAGTGCGAGAGCGTTACTTAAGGGTGAAATATCGCTGCTAGATTCGTTCCACACTATTTAACTTATATTTCTTGTCGGTATGTTCAATCATTTGTAATTTAGTTTTGTACTTCATGTGTGTGTCTACATTCAGTGGTATAGAACGACATTAAAGTATCAGTTTTTCGAGGCCTTAGAAAAATTATCTATGACTGTGCGTAAACTGACACACAACATTTCTAGCACAAAGCAATCTGACTTTCAAAAATCCCTACAAAAGAATGGCCCTGACTAATATTAACCGATACCTTTCACAAATCACTTACCTCACAAAAATCTTCGTTACTCGAACTACTGCAATACAGCGAGCGCCACTACTGCCAGCTAAATAAAAGATTCAAACTATGGAAGCCACTAACTACTGATAGGCATAGTTAGCAAATGAAAGATTTTAATAGAGAACAAACAATGTATTTACCTTAATAGTGTTGAAAAATCATAATATACATAGCAGTTCATGACATCCAGTCTTACAAATTTCAAAACTCCGCTATTTCTCTCCCCACATCCACCACTGCTGGCGGCTCGCCTCCAACTGCGCAAAGCTACGCGCTGTTAACATCCAGCTGCCCAACACTACAATGGCAGACAACAATGCAAACTACCCACAGACTGCACACAGCACAGCCAGTGATTTTCATACAGAGCGCTACGTGGCGTTATCAATAAAAAAACATAAACAGCCTACTTACATAGCCCCCATGCTCCCCACAAAAAATTTTAGAAATTGTTTTGGGCACTGGCCAATACATATTTGTTAAAAAATTTTTCACAATTACAGTAACAAAGAAATCAAATGCACACACTTATTGATACAATGTTGGTCAAATGTTATAATTTTCTCACAGTCCATAAGGACAGTCCTGGCCAATACATATTTGTTAAAAAATTTTTCACAATTACAGTAACAAAGAAATCAAATGCACACACTTATTGATACAATGTTGGTCAAATGTTATAATTTTCTCACAGTCCATAAGGACAGTCCTGATCGTTCATCACAGTAAAATAGCAGTGTTTTCCTCAAAGTCTGAGCAGTAAAAGAAAATGCACAAGGAAGTAGTGGATTTCCATGCAGTCTTGAAGAAGTAGTGTTGTCCTTCCAACGGAAAGACAGTGCTGACAATCGACATGCAGACAAGTAAAGGGTCACAACAGAGCAAACCCACAGCAGAGTCATTCGAAGTTTTGAATAATGCTGGTAGGTAGGTCATCACAGAGCAGACCCACTGTAGTCCTGGTAGAGATTACGGTATTGGTGGGCCACCAGAGGTGCAGACCCACTGCAGGCCTTGTAGATATAATGGTATTGGTGGTTCATCAAAGATGCAGCCCCACTGTAGTCCTTGTAGAAATAATGGTATTGGTGGTTCATCGAAGATGCAGACCCACTGTAGTCCTTGTAGAGATGGCCAGCAGCCATCTGTTGTGACTGTGCAGCTGCACAATCACCATTGAAGAGTCTTGTGGATAATATAGCAAGTCCATAACCACCACTTGTGAACTCACAAAGTTTCTGGAATTGTCCTCTGAGCCAGCAATGCTGTTATCCAGTCCCTTGCTGAATTATTAACACATCAGTCCCTACTTCTCACATATTGTCCATATACTATGACCAACAGAAACGTGTGCAGTGAAATGTAACTTACAAGTTACTTAATCTGATGAACTGGTGTCAATTACAATTTTATAACGTAAGAATACAATTACAAAGATACAGAATACATCATTAAAGAACAAAACAATACAGATAACGTTTGTAGTAATAGGGGCTTTACAAAAGAATAGAAATAAACATATACATCAGTGTTACAGGAATTATGACATAAGTAAATACATAAAAGATCAGAATAACTTTTGAAACATCAACTTCACACATGAGGATTAAAACAAAACAGAATAAATAATGTCTAAACATCTTTACAAAGTAAATAACATATTATCAGAAAAATTATACAACATAACTCTCATCAGATAAACACATAAAGACAGGAAGAACACAAATACCCAAGGGTACACAAACACATTGTGGGATAACTAAAGGAGAGGACAGGGTTTGTTTTACTGCTGTATTTTGCAAACAAATCTTTCTTTACTTCTTGGAGATCTCCCTTCGTTCTTCATTATTGCCAAAAAGTCCCATCTATACCTGCTTTCTATACTTTTTTCGTATAACTTCTCAATGCATTTCTTCCAATTCATCGCAACTCATTCTCTTATATAGTCTATCCCCTCTTAAGCTAACTTAAATCTACTGATCTCAGATGCTAAACTAAGGGACGAGGCAATGCAGCAGCAGAAAACAATTAATACTGACAGCAATAAAAAAATGGGATCCGTCAAAGCAAGCTACAGTAAATCTATATTACCAAGCAAATGCAACATTGCAACTAATATGAGCCAATGTGCAGCAACGAGGAAAATAAATCAGTAGTAAAACTGGCTTAACAGAGTAAAACAAAGTGAAATTAAGTAGCACTATGCCTGGCAAACAGCAGCAGCAAATGCAATAACTTATATCTAAACATGACAAAGCTCAAGCAGAAAAATATTACAGTGAAGACAACAATGCAGATAAGGGAAATGTCTATTCACATCTTAATGTCTATGTCATTAAAGTGGTGCACCACAAAAACTTATTCTATGAAATAAATTACCAAATACTTGGAAAGAAAATTATGTATGCAATTCCGGTGAAGGGAAATGTCTTTTTGTGCTCCCTCATTTTTTTTGGAAGTATCACAAAATTAGTATTTACTGGATCTGTAGACAGAAAATATCTATATAAGTACATCTATACAATTTTATTTTAACCAATGCTGCAGTGCAGCTAGAAACTAGATATTAAACAAAATAGGCAAAGCAAGGTGTGAAACGTCACTCACTAGCATTTCATAAAGCAGTAAACAATCTTTCAACTAGCAAGACAATAGACATGAAATATCTCTCATCATTTCATTTCAGTAAATATCATAAATTTAGAACTCTACAGTGTAATCATGTTTTCAAGTATGTAATAGCAAGGATAATGGCCTCTTTTTTTTTGTTCTTCTTCTCCACCTGTGCCTCTGAAAGGCACACACTAATGGCTTTTTTGCAGGCATCTATCGCTCAGCTGGGTGCCCACAACGCATTACGTGAAGGTGGTCACTTAACTTTCTTACTGAAATATTTACGAAAGCAGTTTCTGCTACAGTGACAGTCTCATATAAAAATATTTCACAGGTCAAGAATTTGCGTTACAAATCTGTAGAAACAAAATCCTATTGATATAACAGTGTCCAAAAAATTTTCGTCTGCATTCTAATACATTCACGCATTTACATACATTTCATAACTCTTAAAGTACGATTCTTGGTTTCAAACAACCTTTTTCACAAACCATAGTCCCTAACCACTACTCATTATTCCTTACCTTATTCGTTGACACTTCTTCAATATTTCATCATAACAGATACGTAGCATAATCAAATAACTCATATAGCATCAGCTTATTGATCATAAACATACCGCAACAGCATAATACACATAGTCATCGTAATAATAACATCATAAACACTCAGCCAAATCTCAAAAACGTCATAGCTTTCAGCTATAATGTCAAAACCTAAAAAACGTTCTCTGCTCATTTCAATACTGTCATCTACCTCAAACGTACTTTAAAAATCAGGATCCCATACCAAATACATTATTCAAAGCTTTTGTAGTATCGCAATGGTTCCAAAAAATATGAACAGTTCACAAAGTACAGACAAAATACAATTTCATAAGTGTGAAGTTACCCAACTGTGTAATTGCTTAAACATGTGTCACTGATGTAGTAAAAAAATATTTATCTCTCAGTTAAATGATCAGATAGCTGTGTAATTTGTGTGTTAGAGAAATATGATACCGATGTGTAAAGTTGTATAAGCAAATACCATATTAGCTAGGGCTCCTTGTGCTTGCCAAACACATGGTACACAAAGTAAACGTGTACCCCCCTGAGGATTAATGTAATTATACCCTCAGGTGTTACAAATTACAGCAATGGAATGAAATGTATCACGGAAATCTTTGTATCATTGTACTTCAAATATCTTTAAAAATAAATGGTTTAAGTGCGAAATTAATCACTCGAATGCGTGTCCTGTAGCGCTAAACGTGCATCTTGTTGTAAGATAATCTCTGTGGAAGTGTCGTAGTTATTGTCCTCCGAAAGCTAAGTTCTGCAGCAGCCAATGTACTTACCTCATGATAAACAAAAGTGAAATGCTTTGCGTATAGATATTTTAGTTATTACGCTTATTGCCGTGATGAAGAAAGTACTCTGCTGGAACATATTGTTGTGCTACTGAAAAGGCAGTCTCATTGTAGCTATACCACAAAAGTTACTACTAAAACATGTTTTCCTTTCCAGAACAATACAGAAAAGCTGTGCAGATATAAAACAGAAACACCGCAAAAGCAACATTGTAAATTGTCTCTCATTAGTAGCGTCGTGATAAAATCGTGTAGCTGTCACATAAACTAACCACTGTGTCGTCTGGTATCTCACAGAAAGTACTTTAAATATAGAATGTATTTTCAAGTAAACCAAAATGTTGCATTAAAATCTCATTAGCAGTATATGTTCTAAGTATGTAAGCCATATATTCGTTACGTAATCATGCAACTAACAAGGAAGAATGGACAAATAACAACACTGTGTCGTCTGTTCACTATGACAATGCATTCGTAATTACTTGTCTAAGTTTCCTAGGTTCTTGAATGGATAGTTGACTTTAAAACATAGTTGCATGTTAACAGTTTGCAAGTGTGACAAAGAGTACTAGTACCGTGAAGTGAAAGATTTTATGGCAAAGACTAAGTTAAAAGGCAGATCATCTCTCAGTAATTGGTTTTACACGTGAAATATGGTGTAAACCTCTACTCTTCCTAGTATGCAGAGTTTCAGTTTCAATGCAATTATCATGTGGTATACGTCGGTAAGGAATACTGGAATTTATCTCAAGGTTAGCTTATGTTATTTTTCTGAAGCCCAGCAAGCGCACGTGGCTGCCTGCTGTGCGAGTCATTGTCTGTTTCTTTGTTGGCGCGCGTCGTTATTGGGATTTGGAGACTTAACTTCTACAAATTCACCTTGTCGAGAGGGCCCTGCTCTGTTTGAATCCCGCCAGTTCTGATGGAATTCAGGTCTGTCGTTACGATCATATCGTCTGTCGTCATGTCAGTAGATTCCACAGTTTCTTTCTTGTCGGTCACGTGGTGGAGAATTTCTCCCTGAATCGTAAGTGCGCGCTGAACCGTTGCGCCTGAAGTTATTCGGTCTCCCGTGATAATAATAGTTCTGGTTGCCATATTGTCTGTTTCCATGATTGTCTCTGTCATATTCATTACTACGTAAATGCAATCTTTCTCTGTAATTGTTACTACTATGCCAACGGTTATCATACGGGTGTTGTCTGTTTTGGTCACGATTTGTGTTGTGAGAATAGCCTTGTCGTGTCCAGTGATTGTTTCTGTCGTCACGGAATTGTGACGGATGTGACCTGTAGTGATTGTTTTCCTGTTTTCGCATCCCGCGACTGTCTGTGTCAATTTCTAATTCTTGTAAGAGTCCCTGAAAAGCTTCAATGTCGTCTTTGCAACGTCCTGCCAAAATAATATTTCTTAAATGTTCAGGCAATTTCTTTAAGCAAATGCGGATGAGTTCTGAAGGGCTGTATGGGTTTGAAAGATACTGATTCTTACGCAACACGTCTTCAAAATATTTGACAGGACTGGAAAATTCAGATTGTTCTAAGTGTTTCATCATCATGATGCAATGTTTTACTCGGTCATGTGTAGCTTGAGACGAATATGCTGAGAGGAAGGCATGGTAAAATTCTCCTTCACTGTGACAATCGTGAATGACCGATCGCATTCTTACAGGTGGTTCATTCTCTAAATAGCCACACATAAATTCTAATCTGTGCTCTAATGACCAATTGTGAGGAAAACAATGAGAGAATTGATGGAGCCACGCTTGTGGATGAATGTCGTTGCCAGAATTCTTAAATGTTTTAAATTTACTTGTAGTAATGAACAGCTTATAGTCAAAATCATCATGTCGGCGAGTCGCATATCGGGCATTATTACGTCGTTTCGGCGGTTCCATTTCAAAATTCGGTGCACCTTGCCAATTTCTTTCATAATTTCCGAAATGTGCTATGTTATTATTTTGTGGCTGTTCCGTATTTCTATGTACCTCTTCCCGTATTGGGGCGCGAGTGTCATCTGAAATACGTAATTCTTGTATTACCTGTGTCAGCTGATCTTGTACTTCCCGGATTTCTCTGTGGAGTTGCGTATTAATTTGATTCTGATCTTGTTTGAATTTCCTAATTTGTTCGCACTCTTCTGTGTCATTAAAGACTACCGGTTTTGTGTCATTCAGATTATCATCTACCTTCGTAGATAAATTATTTAGCTGATCCGAAAGTTCAACTACTTTCTCTGATAATGAACTAATTTCCTCCATGTGTCTTTCTGAACCAATTTTCTGAGTATCTACTGTGTCCTTTAAGTTTTCATTAGTTTTTGCAAGTTGCGTAACCGAATCGGTAGATGCAGCTGACTCAATTTTAGCTTGCAAGGTGTCGTGATTTTCATGAACAATAGTTTGCAGTTCTTTTATGGCTGCTTCGTGATTCTGTAATGCATTTTTATGACACGAAAAAATAGGTTGGAAATGCTCACAAATTTGTGTTTTTACGTCATTACAAACTTTTTGACATTTCGATTCGATTTTATGTAACTCAGTAGTTAAATCTTCACGTGTTTGTTTAAGCTTGGTGTGAAGATTTTGTTCCATTGCGTCTAATTGCTGCTGTGTTTGTCTCTGGTGTTGTTCCATTGTGTCTAACTTTTGAAGATTTTGTCCCATTTGTTTCTGATTTTGTTCAAGCGTTGTGTCTAGCTTTTACAGCCTTTGTCCCATTTGTTGCATTAACTGTAATAACAATGCACTGGTGTCTGAAACATGTTCCTCAGTGCTTTTCGGCAGTGAAGTTGCACTGGCAACATTCACATTTTGACAAGCAGAAAATGTGTCTTGACTTATTTGAGAAAACGGTGAGGACCCAAAACCTGAATCTACAGTATTTGCAAGATTGTGTCCTGTCATTTCGGATTCCTGAGGCGAACTGTTGCTGACCGATCCATCGATAATGCTTCCCTGTTCACTAATTGTTTCACTGTCTACACCATTATTTGCCGCCCGCTCCATTTCCCTATGCACAATTACCAAATTACTACTTTGAACATTAGTTAATTCATTACTCGGTGGCGCTAACACACTGCTTTCGTCTTCACTGTCATTTCTCAGTTTACTTTGGAGCGTAGTATTACGTTTGTCACACGACATTATTGTCACAATAACACAGAAAAACACAATTGGAAGAGTAAAATAAGAAAACACATTAACATAGCACTGAAAGTAATATCTAGTTAATTGCAAGCGCAGCTGCGAAATACTTGGTGCAAATCTACATGCGTGCCACAACAACAATGAAAGACTGCAACTACAAAGGAGATTCTCTCTACAATTACGCGCTAGCAACAAACAAAATCTACACTAATTGCACAAACTACAAGAAAAACTCAGAAGATTCCAGTGAGGTATCCTCGGCTAAGGGTCGACATATGAAACGTCCCCTTAGAAAAATTATGTATGACTGTGTTTAAACTGACACACAACATTTCTAGCGCCACGCAATCTGACTTTAAAAAATCCCTACAAAAGAATGGCCCTGACTAACATTAACCGATACCTTTAACAAAACACTTACCTCACAAAAATCTTCGTTACTCGATCTACTGCAATACAGCGAGCGCCACTACTGCCAGCTAAATAAAAGATTCAAACTACGGAAGCCACTAACTACTGATAGGCATAGTTAGCAAATGAAAGATTTTAATAGAGAACAAACAATGTATTTACCTTAATAGTGTTGAAAAATCATAATATACATAGCAGTTCATGACATCCAGTCTTACAAATTTCAAAACTCCGCCATTTCTCTCCCCACATCCACCATTGCTGGCGGCTCACCTCCGACTGCGCAACGCTACGCGCTGTTAACATCCAGCTGCCGAACACTACAATGGCAGACAACAATGCAAACTAGCCACAGACTGCACACAGCACAGCCAGTGATTTTCATACAGAGCGCTACGTGGCGTTACCAATAAGAAAACAGAAACAGCCTAATTACAACTTAACCTATGTATATTAATACATTTTCTGCTTCCAGTTTCCTTTTCTCTCTTCATCCTCAGGATGAATGAGTGAGCATGTGAGTATGTTAAATTTATCTTTCGAGTGGTAGCAGCACAGCATTTGGCTTTCTGCTGCGGTAGCAACGGTGTAGGAACGTGGCTCTCTCAGTCAAGGCTAAGAGATTTGTATCCTTTTGGTAGTCATTCGACGCTAGTTAAGTTCGTGGCGGAAAGGACCCCTCTGGTCAATTACAGCTACCTGGAGGAAGTTCGTTGCAGGGAGAGCGTTCTCTCGGGACTCGGCAGTGGACCTTTGCTGACTGAGGATGGTACCCTTAAGAGCGAATTGGTGCTAGTGAATGCGTTAGTGTGAGACTGTGTGTAGCTATTCTAACTCATCTACAAGTACGATTTGCTAATTCATCTTCAAGTTCGGTAGACGAATTCTTATATTTTTCAGAGTATAGACACGAGTATATTTTTCTGTATTTAGTAAGTTTTTCCAGTCCTTCGTTTGTGTAACCAGAACACTTGGTAAGGAATTCATTACTCAGTCAGTCAGTCAGTCAGTCAAACAGTAGTAGCCGACCGTGACAGACGCAGCAGCAGATTAGTAAACCGCTTTTGTGAAATTTACGAGTTCCTATCGAGGAGCGAATTATATTATATCATCTATGTGCTTTAATAATATAGCTTCTTGAGTTTGTACATGTAAATTTAAAATCTAATAGCCACAGTTCTCTCATTTTCGTTTGCGTCAGATAGTAAACCGATTTTGTAACATATCCTTATCAGAGGCAAATTATTTAGTTTCACCTGAGTGCTTCGGTAGTTAGGTTCTTGAATATCTGCGTATTACTAGACACAGTTCGTGCGTTTTCGTCAGGGTCTACATTAGAGTTGCGTAGCACGTGCCGATAGTCCGTTTATCTGCATAGTTTATTTTACCACGGTCTTTGGTATGGACAGGGATTGCGATTGTTGTGTGCGGATGCGAGCCGAGTTGGCGACACTTCGCTCTCAGCTTCAGGCTGTGATGGCTTCGGTTACACAGCTTGAGGCTACAGTGGATGGGCACCACTGTTGTGGTCGGGCTGTGGGGATCCAAGGGACGTCCAGCTCGTCAGAGTCCTCCGATCAGTCCTCACCGGTGGCCAACCCAGTTACTGCTCGCAATGAGGTTAACCCCTCACCTGTGGTCGAGTGGGAGGTCGCATCGGGGCGAATCAGCGAATCAGGCGGCGAAAGACTTCCCAGGCTGCCGCATGTAAGGCCTCCCCAGTTTGTCTGACAAACAGGTTCCAGGTGCTGTCTGTGGCTGACACAGTCGCTGAGCCGGATGCTGTCGCCTGTCCTGTTCCAGAGGGAACCACTCAGCCCGCAAGATCTGGACAATCGCAGAGGGTGGGACTATTGGTAGTTGGGGGCTCCAGCGTTAGGCACGTTATGGGGCACCTTAGGGTCTTGGCTGACAAGGAGAGTAAGAAAACCAATGTGCACTCCGTGTGCATGCCGGGTGGAGTCATTCCACATGTGGAAAGGGTCCTCCCAGATGGCGGGGTGCAGCCAACTGCAGGTGGTTGCTCAAGTCGGTACCAATGATGTGTGTCGCTTTGGATCAAAAGAGATTCTCTCTGGTTTCGAGCAGCTAACAGAAGCAATAAAAGCTGCCAGTCTTGCTTTCAAGATGAAAGCAGAGCTGACCATTTGCAGCATACTCGACAGGATCGATTGCGGACCTCTGGTACAGAGCCGAGTGGAAGGTCTGAATCAGAGGCTCAGATGGTTCTGCGACCGTGTAGGCTGCAGATTCCTCGACTTGCGCCAAAGGGTGGTTGGGTTTCGGGTTCCGCTGAGTAGGTCAGGTATACAATTTTCGCAGAAGATGGCTACACGGGTAGCAGGGGCTGTGTGGCGTGGACTGAGCGGTTTTTTAGTTTAGAGGGTCTCGGTAAAACACAAGAAGGGCTTCAGTCACAAAAGGGTGCAGGCTACAGGAAGAACGTAGATAAAAGAACGATTGATGTAACAGTGGTAAATTGTCGTAGTTGTGTTGGGAAAGTACCAGAGCTCCAAGCGCCAATAGAAAGCACTGTTGCTCAAATCCTAATAGGCACTGAAAGCTGGCTAAAGCCAGATATAAGCTCAGCCGAAATTTTTGCGAAGAACCTAACGGTTTTCCGGAAAGATAGGCTAAACACGGTTGGCGGTGGCGTGTTTGTTGCTGTTAGAAGTAGTTTAACTTGTCGCGAAATTGAAGTAGATACTTCCTGTGAGTTAGTATGGGCAGAGGTCATTGTTGGCAACCGGAATAAAATAATAATTAGATCCTTTTACTGACCTCCCAGTTCAGATGATACAGTTGCTGAAAGGTTCAAAGAAAACTAGAGTTTGATTTGAAACACGTACCCAACTCATACGATTATAGTTGATGGTGACTTTAATTTATCCTCGATATGTTGGCGAAAATACATGTTTAATTCCGGAGGTACGCATAAAATATCATCCGAAATTGTGCTAAATGCTTTCTCTGAAAATTATTTCGAGCAGTTAGTTCACGAGCCCACGCGAATAGTAAACGGTTGTGAAAACATACTTGACCTCTTAGCAACAAATACTCCTGAGTTAATAACCAGCATAAAAACCGACATAGGAATTAGTGAACACAGGGTTGTCGTGGCAAGATTGAATATCGTAATCCCCAAATCCTCGAAAAATATACGAAAAATATACCTATTCAAAAAAGCAGATAAAAATTCACTTGACGCTCTCCTGAGAGACAATCTCCACTTATTCCAAATTAATAACGTAAGTGTAGACCAGATGTGTCTTCAATTCTAAGAAATAGTATCGGCCGCAATCGAGAGGTTTATACCAAATAAACTAACAAACGACGGAGCTGGTCCTCCTTGGTACACAAAACGGGTTAGGACACTGTTGCAGAAACAACGAAACAAACAAGCAAAATTTAAACAGACGCTAAATCCCAGAGATTGGCGATCCTTTACAGAAGCTCGAAACTTAGTGCAGAGTTCAATGCGAGACGCCTATAACATTTTCCACAACGAAACATTGTCTCTAAACCTGGCAGAAAATCCAAAGAGATTCTGGTCGTACGTGAAGTATGTTAGCGGCTAGAAACAATCAATGCCTTCTCTGCGCGATGACAATGGGGATACTATCGAAGACAGCGCTGCCAAAGCAGATTTACTAAACACAGCCTTCCGAAATGCCTTTACAAAAGAAGACGAATTAAATAATCCAGAATTCGAACCGAAAGTAATATGAGTAACGTAGAAGTAATTATCCTCGGAGTAGTGAAGCAACTCAAATCACTTAATAAAAGCAAGTCTTCTGGTCCAGACTGTATAACAATTAGGTTCCTTCCGGAGTATCCTGATGCATTAGCTCCATACTTAACAATCATACACAACCGCTCGCTCGACGGAAGATCCGTACCCACAAACTGGAAAGTTGCACAGGTCACACCAATATTCAAGATAGTTAGTAGGACTAATCCACTAAATTGCAGGCCCATATCGTACCGTCGATATGCAGCAGGATTTTAAAACATATATTGTGTTCGAACATTATGATTTACCTCGATGGAAACGGTCTATAGCCAGCCGGAGTGGCCGTACGGTTCTAGGAGCTACAGTCTGGAACCGAGCGACCGCTACGGTCGTAGGTTCGAATCCTGCCTCGGGCAGGACATCAAACACATCCATGCCCGAGGCAGGATTTGAACCTGCGACCAGAGCGGTCGCTCGGCTTCAGACTGTAGTGCCTAGAACCGCATGGCCACACAGGCCGGCCCTTATTTTAAATTTTCCCAATTTTATTTAAATTGGATGGTGACTCAGTAAAAATTTTTTACTCACGAATCTTACAGTAGACTGCGGAGTTCCATATTGACTACCTTCCCCAAGTTTCTGTTTGCAAATCACTTTCCAGGTGACAATTCACCCATTAAGATCGATTTAGATGTTATGACAATAGCGGTGTGCTTCGTAGAAAGGTTTACTGTTGGAGAGTCGGGCGACATACACTGTACGACAAAGAAAGTGAAACACCCAGAAGCTGAGGAGCAAACGAAATGAAACTTCACAGGTTGAGGCACTATGTCATATAGTTTCGTCGTTTACAAGAACGAGTTAAATATAAGTAGAACTTGTCATCATGAGTCCGCTTATCGCTATGACATTGGATCTTCTCTGGCTTGGACGCTCGATCTGATTCATTAGGGGAATGGTTCCATAGAGGCATTGTACCCTCTCCTGTGGCAAGCTCGCCCACGACTGTTGTATCTCGTCCTTGATGTCCTGGTTGCTGCCATTGGAACAGAGATGCCTTCCGATCAGTCCCCACAAATTATCAAACTCGGATACACCTAGGTATGTTCCTGGCCGCGAGAGTCCCTCAGCGTCACGCAGACTGTTCGCTGAGACATGTGGCTTATGCAGACGAGTGCTGTCCTGTTGGAAAATGACACCACAGTACTGTCGTATGAGTGATAACATGTGGTGACGCCGAATGCCGGTGACGTACCGTTGTGCGGTCAGAGTTCTATCAGTCAGTAACAGCGATGAGAGGTAACTTATAAAGTGCTTGTTCGATCAATACTTGAATGAAGCTTGTTGACCTGCGCACTTTACAAGTTTGTGTTAACAGTTGGCTCTGAGCAGTATGGGACTCAACATCTTAGGTCATAAGTCCCCTAGAACTTAGAACTACTTAAACCTAACTAACCTAAGGACATCATACACACCCATGCCCGAGGCAGGATTCGAACCTGCGATCGTAGCAGTCCTGCGGTTCCGGACTGCAGCGCCAGAACCGCTAGACCACCGCGGCCGGCTGTTAACAGTTCAATCGAGTTCAGTTCAATATACAGCTACAAATCTTAGACCTATTATCTGGAACCTCAAAACAGGTCGTACATATTCGTTAATCATGATAACATACCATTCTTTAAATTATGTATGTAGTACTAAATAATGTTAACAGCAACATTTGACAATATTAATTCATAAATAAAAAAGAACATTTGGAAAACAAGAATCAACTAAAAAAATAATATCAAATGAAGAGAATTAACTCAAGCTGCAAGTGAATAACTTCCATATTCCATACTACATATGTTACTTGCAGCCTCAGAAGAACTCGAGGTTTGCCGACTACAGCTATATTATTCACACTGGCATTAATGTGCCTCGACAATCATCGAGTCTACACATGCCCTTGTGGTCGGCCGTAGCAATCTTTCTTTTCTTTTTATTTTACTTCATATACATATCAAAATAATTTCAATGTGTAATTTCAATTATAGATAACAATAGACACATATTAATACATAAATAGACATTTAATTAAGATAAACTATATGTCTATATAGTTTCTCTTAATTAAATGTATGTCAATAGCCAAAAGTTACTAAAAGCTTATAGTGATCTGTTGACATAATTTTGATATTCAGAGCGTCCTCTTCATCTTAGAGACTGAAAGTTAAGCAGTTGCCTTTTAGACATCCGATGTGCTATGATACTAACTTTAGTCCTAAAGTTTTGGTCACTTGCCGGCCGGTGTGGCCGTGCGGTTCTAGGCGCTTCAGTCTGGAACCGCGTGACCGCTACGGTCGCAGGTTCGAATCCTGCCTCGGGCATGGATGTGTGTGATGTCCTTAGGTTAGTTAGGTGTAAGTAGTTCGAAGTTCTAGGGGACTGATGACCACAGATGTTGTTAAGTCCCATAGTGCTCAGAGCCATTTGAACCATTTTTGTTTTTTTTGTTTTTTTGCTTTTGGTCACTTACAGTTGTTTCCATATCGCAGTCTATTCGTCTGCAGTCTCTCTCTCTTCCTGAAAGAGGGGGCATTTAAGAATGACATGATCGGCGGAACCTTCCGTGCCACATTTACAGATTGGTATGTTACTACACCTCACTCGATGCAGATGTTTGGGATATGGACCGTGAACTGTTAATAGGTGCGGTTCGAATCCTTCCTGGGGAATGGATATGTGTTATGTCCTTCGATTACTTAGGTTTAAGTAGTTCTAAGTTCTAGGTGACTGATGACCTCAGAAGGTAAGTCCCCTAGTGCTCAGAGCCATTTGACCCATTTTGTTAATAGGTGCACTATACCTCGAGTAGGGGAAATATTGTCGAGTTTGAGCCTATTCCTGACTCTTGGGAATAAGCTGTAAACAAGCCTTTCAGTGCTCCTAGCGTCCCACTCTGCCATTCATCTAACTTACAGGCTCGTAAATGTCTTTTCTCAATAATATGTGTTCCTGTGATTTCATATACACGATCACATGTCTCACCCTGCCCTCTAACGTCCCACGATACCCACTGGCCATATCCCGAGAATCTCCAGTAAACCCTCTACAGAAATAATGCGAAAGGCACCGGTCAGAATTACACTAATCTGAATTCGTCGCAGCATTGTTTTGTAGCTGCCTAGTCACAACCAATGTGCCCACACGCTGTCAGCGAATCCCACAATGGCAGGGGAAAAACAGAATATGCGATGAAGACCAGCACGTTTCGTTACAAGTTCATTTGGTAAGGGTGAATATGTCAAGAAGGTTCTCAGTCATGACCTGAAATCATACCACATGGCTCCTCACATCATAACGGCAGGAGTAACACTGATGTACCTCTGGTAAACGTTGAAAGACATCAGGGATGATGCAGAACCTCAGTTTATCGCTGAACAGGATGCGACACCGTTCATCTTTAGTCATTGCTTTGAAGTCACACCACCACATAAAATCTTTTGTGTTGCACTGTCAACACGGTCATGCATGTTGACTCTTACTAGTGGAGCGGAATGTTACAGAAAGGTGAATGGAATCCATTACTTCTTGTCGTGGCACAGCAGCAGCAGCAGCTATGAAGGGCCTTACGATGTGGTGGGCGCACAATAAACTATCTCCTCCTGTAGTGGTCAGATGCGGTCGACTGGAATCTTCACGACGGATATGCCTGCCTTCACACCTTCCAACCCAATCCTATATCAGGCCACAATAACATCCGAATGCCCACAAATCATGATATCACATAAATCTACCCGTCGACCATATGGAGACCTACAGTAATGCCACTGTCAAACTCACTCATGTGCTGATGACGCTGTCTCACACGGGTATGCGGCATCTCTGTGTCCTTCACAATGATCACTTAACACCTGACGCTGTTCAAGCTCCTAATAAACTATACCAGGCCTGGAACAACATAAATCACACTAACGCATTCTAATGGCCGTTCTACCTCTCACGAAAATTTCAACTCTAGTCATTCAGATAGCCTCCTATACTGTGTACATGTAAGACGGTATATTGTCATCCGACCATGTCATCTTTCTTGTCATTTAGTGTATAACATCCTCCTACTTCCATTTAGCTAAATGTGCGGGACAAGAAACATAAATTGAATTTGGGTGATAAGAAATGTCAAAGAAATTCTGCTTTGGAAAAGTCAGTTATACAGAGTGATTTTTTTTCCACCGTGCATAAACTCTACGGGTTGATCGAGGAGAAGATACGGAACAAAAAGAAAGTCTAATGGACTTACGCCCGGAAATTTATGATTTCCATTTAGGGACCATTTGTTCAATCATAATTTGTTACAGAGACTGAGATCTAACAAGCACTATGCCATGCAGCCAGAGCTACAGTATGCGGTGTTTCCTCCTAGAGGGTGGTACTGTTCCTCATACGTCACATCCTAGTGTCCTCTTCTGCACTGATAATTAATAAAGTTGAGTTTGATTCACTTCTCTTGCTTACTCACCTTGTAGTGGATGTGATACAGCATCTTACGCAGTGGTTCCGTATTCAAACCGAGAGATTCCCCACTTGGTGTTTACTTTCGGAAAGTCAAATGACAAAGGTCGGGGGCAGCAAGGTCGTATCAGGAGGCCTATCCCCGTCGGTAAAAACCATAGCATTCAATGTTCTCAACAGTGTTTCGCCGTTTGCCTAAGACGTAGTCGTTTAAGGAGCAGGAGATCATGAAGGTCGTACCCGAAATGTTCGGACACCAGGCTTGAAGGAAAATTTGATGAACACTGTGGAAGACGACCGCCTTGTCAGTAACAGGCAGTTGTCCTGCCAGCATAGGGTAAGCCAGACGACCGTGTGGAACAACCCCATGACAAGTGTTACTACCCTTATTATCTACAGCGTCTGCAGGGATTACTAGCGGAAGACTTTGCACATCGGGAGCAACTTTGTCACTGGTTTCTTCACCAGGCAACCACGATTCCGGAATTTGTGTCATCCATTCTATTCACAGATGACGCCACCTTCACATGCAGTGGTATTTCAGCTTTCATAACAGTCATCTGTGTGATAGTATGCAGAACGCCGATGGTACTCTGACAGCGAATAATCAGCATCGGTGCAGCCGGAATGTGTGGGCCGGCATAATTGGCTACGGTATTTTGGGACCAGTCTTCCTTCCACAAAAAGGCCTAACAGGCCGGAACTATCGGCGTTCCTTGTGGGTGACTTTGCCTCGCCTGCTGCAAGAAGTGCAATTAACGATTCGAAGGGTTTTGTGGTTACATGATGGTGCTCCATCTCACTTTGCCGTTAACGTCCGGACCCAACTCAGTCGAGTCTTCCCTGGTCGACGGATCGAATGAGGGCCCAGTTGCATGGCCTGCAAGTTCACCGGATCTCAGTCAGTGCGATTTCTGGGTATGGGACCATCTCAGTAGTATCGTGTTTGCAGAGCCCATTCCAGATGTGGAGACACTGAAGCAACGCATTCATGCTGCCTTTGAAACTATTCGGGTGCAGCCTGGTCGATGTGAACGGGTGAGACAGAACATGCTTCTGCGCTTACACGTTTGCGTTGAGGTACATGGAAACTAGTTTCAACACATACTGTAACTGGGGCTGCATGGCATCAGACCGTAGGCTCTGTAACAATTTATGATTTAATGGAAACCATGCATTTCCCAACTTAAGTTCATTAAATCTTTTTTATTCAGTATCGTCTCATCGATAGATCCTAGAATTTGTACACTGTGGAAAAATTCATCCTGTAGATTTAGTCGCCTCCGAGGTCGTTCCGAGCTAGTGTTCCCGTCCGGCCCACAATTTTAATTCAGCAGAAAATATGGTATGGCTTACCCTTACACACAGGCTCGTTTGTTCAGATCAAAATGCAATTTAGTCGTGGACGTGGAACTATTTGACTTTAAGCACCAGGATGAGCCCTTGGTCTGAATATTATTTTCCAGGAACCAAACACCAGTCGCATACTTGGTACGTGGCTTGTTTCATTCATCACTCGATATCCACAACCACTCTGGACGTATGGATTTTTCAGTATTACCTGCAACTGAAACGCTGTATCATGCGACAAAGATGTGGCAGCGAACGGTTCAGAAGGTTTTTGGTCATGTCTCTTGATATGCATGTCCGAGGGAGGTAAGTTGCAATTTAACGGTGACCGACGACACTCTCGGTGAGCAAAGTGGTCTTTGCTGTAAAGAAAGGGTATCCAAATGCCAAAGAATCTATGTCCCTTTTTCGTCTTATCCATTTTATGACAAATAATTTTAATTTCAAGAATTACGATTAAGCGCTACTAGCAGGTCATACAAAGTATTTCTGGAGAGTGGTAGGATGTGGTGCAAGACGAAACGGGGTGATTCACGTTGCTCTCTACTACCACGGTGGTGTCGGGTTCCTTTCCCGACGACTACCTCAAAATATTATTTGGGAGAAAGGTTCTCGTGATGCCACATTAGCGCGATCTGCTGAAGCGGTGTCAAATAGAAAGCTTCCGCCACCCTGTTAACCACATTACAGATATACTTTCACGATCTTGTACCCGCAATAATTAATTTATGCTTAAAATTCGGTTACCCTCTTTTGGAAGTTTTTAGAATATGATTTTATGTACACAAAACATGGCTGTCAAAATCTTCCTATGCTACTGTAAGTGGTTGCGACCATTTCTGTCATCATTGGACAGACGTAGAGCATGAAATGGTGTATACCACATACTCATTATTTTAAAATATGAATCTTATGTAGTTGGAATAGGCGCCCAGTAGTTTAATTAGGCAAACTGTGGAACCAAATGAAATACGCTGTGAAAAAATCTTGCGAAATGGCGCCGGCCGGAGTGGGCGAGCGGTTCTAGGCGCTACAGTCTGGAACCGCGCGACCGCTACGGTCGCAGTTCGAATCCTCCCTTGGGAATGATTGTGTGTAATATCCTTAGGTTAGTTAGGTTAAAGTAGTTCTAAGTTCTAGGGGACTGATGACCTCAGCAGTTAAGTCCCACAGTTGCATGAAAGGTTTCAATGTTGTTAATGCAGAGTTTCGTTTCTTGTTCACTTCTCCTTTGGGATTATAATGGGAAAAGTTCGGGCAGAATGAAATTAAAAGTACGTAAAGGCAAGGAAAGCAGAACTTGTAGCGCTAATTAAGCAGCAACAACCTTCTCTCTTTATTTCATTGACGAAATTCTGTAACCATACTATCTTGATGAAATCTTGTAGGAACTGTCTGGAATCTTCAAGGAAAGATATCTGTACTCATACAACGTTTCGCTCTCTAACCAGAAGAAATAACAGCTGATTCTTTCTTGTTAATAAAATAATATCGATTTTCACTTACAATAGTGCAAGACTTTCGACATAACTAGCCAATCACTATCGCTGCTTTTATATTGAAGTAGCTTTTGAGTCGCTATTGACCTCGCTTCTCTACAGTACAACTTTGAGCTAATGGTTTAATTAAATGGCCGAAACCCGTAGTCTGACTAATAAAGCTCTCATTAAGCAAATGAAGCGGCTTTTCATTAATTAAAAGAGGTAATGGACAGCAAATCGTTGGAGGCGATTGATTTGGCCCAACGAACCTCGATTTCTTTTTTCTTTTTATATGGTGTAACGCCTAGACCAAGAAATTCTACTCTCTAGAAAATGAAATAACCCAAAACGACACAGTACGAAGGACATACAAAGGCAAATTCCGCTGGCAGAATGGGCACTCCTGGCAGAAAGAAGTTTACCAGAACCAAACAAGGAAGAAATTTCTGAGAATGGACGTTTAGACTGTAGCATTGCATGGTAGTGAATCATGAACTGCAGGAGAAGAGTCGAAGTGTTTGAGATGTGGTACTATAGAAGGATGATGAAATGAAATAAGCTGGTAAGGATCGATGGAGTTACCCACATAATCGGAGGAGAAAAAAACATATGGATAACACTGACAATAAAAGGAGAAGCGCGTTTAATTCTCAGGGCATAACTTCCATGATACTGAACGGAGCTATACAGGGTAAAAACTCCAGCAAATAATTGAGGGCTATCAGATGTGTTTCGCACAGGAAAGGAATTTTAATGGCCGGCCGCATCAAACAAATCAAAATGCTGAAGACTAAAAATGTCGTACCGTAAGTACGGCCTGCTCGATCAGGTTACCATATACATGAACTAGAATTTTTATTTCGACATTCTCCGCGACCACGTTTTATCCTTTCCACTAAATGTTCATACCGACTACTCTGTGGACCCATTCGTCTTCCAAGACGCCAATAGCCCTGCTCAAAAGCGCTCCACACACGGTGATCTTGTTTCACGACCACTGAGGCACCCTACTGTACCTGTATGGTCCACTAATTAATGCTATCTTAATCTCATAGAAACTACATGGGGCTATATGCAACACTAGTAATCAGCATTTCCGTCAGCTCGTCTGGATATATTCTTAAAAGAGTGATTCGGTTCGATAGACAGACTCGAAGAACCATGTGGTTATTAATACTGGAGACGATTTCTCGCGATATTTACATGACACCTCCGGAAAAAGCTAATTTTGTTACCCGTTTGAGTAGTTACGATCTGTCTGACAGGGAATAGCTTATGCAGGACACGTGGACGTTACTTATTACAAAATACATAACACTAGATACGACTGAGAGAGCTGAGCATGAACCGAATCTCATTCACCAAGTGTACCACTACAAAACACAGCATAAAGGGTACGAAATGATTGGTGAACAATAAAATTTGTCCACACACGATGGGGTACAAATATACACTGGTCTGTTAATGTTAAGGACGAAAGCAACTTCCGCATGACAAGTGGAACTTGAAGCATACATATAAAGAACTTTATTAGGATAGTGCAGTACAATACAGCACAACACAGCACAGAAGGTAATTGAAAGAAATAGCCAAAGAGGTGACCAGAAAAAACACATTTATTCAGAGACAACAATTACATTGAATACGCGGCAGTTTATTACAAAAGGCGGGAGATGCATCTTAATACAGGGTGATTCAAAAAGAATACCACAACTTTAAAAATGTGTATTTAATGAAAGAAACATAATATAACCTTCTGTTATACATCATTACAAACAGTACTTAAAAAGGTTTTTTTTCACTCAAAAACAAGTTCAGAGATGTTGAATATGGCCCCCTCCAGACACTCGAGCAATATCAACCCGATACTCCAACTCGTTCCACACTCTCTGTGGCATATCAGGCGTAATAGTTCGGATAGCTGCTGTTATTTCTCGTTTCCAATCATCAATGGTGGCTGGGAGAGGTGGCCGAAACACCATATCCTTAACATACCCCCATAAGAAAAAATCGCAGGGGGTAAGATCAGGGCTTCTTGGAGGCCAGTGATGAAGTGCTCTGTCACGGGCTGCCTGGCGGCCGATCCATCGCCTCGGGTAGTTGACGTTCAGGTAGTTACGGACAGATAAGTGCCAATGTGGTGGCGCTCCATCCTGCTGATATATGAATTGTTGTGCTTCTTGTTCGAGCTGACGGAACAGCCAATTCTCTAACATCTCCAGAGAGTGTGGAACGAGTTGGAGTATCGGGTTGGTATTGCTCGAGTCTGGAGGGGGCCATATTGAACGTCTCTGAACTTGTTTTTGAGTGAAAAAATACCTTTTTAAATACTGTTTGTAATGATGTATAACAGAAGGTTATATTATGTTTCTTTCATTAAATACACATTTTTAAAGCTGTGGTATTCTTTTTGAATCACCCTGTAGAGTGTGTGTGTTCACCAAAGAGGGCAACGCATGCTTTGCAAAGTAGCGTCTTCCACTCCTTCACCTGTACGGATGACAACTGCTGGATGGTCTTTGGTGTATGAGGAAGACCTGCAGCCTGCTGCTGTGGCCGAGCGGCTCTAGGCGCTTCAGTCCGGAACTGCGCTGCTGCTGCGGTGGCAGGTTCGAATCCTGCCTCGGGCATTGATGTGTGTGTTGTCCATAGGTTAGTTACGTTTAAACAGTTCTAGGTCTAGGGGACTGATGACCTCAGATGTTAAGTCCCATAGTTCTTAGAGCCATTTTTGAAGAGCTACAATACGTCTTCGCAACGCATTCCAGACGTGATCAGTGGGATTGAAGTCTGTGCAACGGTCAGGCTCGTCCATTCGTCTAATATCCTCTCTTCCAATAGATCCTCTACCTTGCACGGTTCGATGTGGGTCACCCATTTTCACCAGTAAAAATTCAGTCAGTGCCGAAAGCAACCCTGGAGAGACGCAGATGTGCCAGGTTTATAGTCTCATTATGACGGTGGCCGATGATTGTAACGTGTTGAAAGACAACCACAACGATCATGTTGACAATGAAACTTCCCGGTAAATTAAAACTGTGTGCCTGTCGGAGAGTAGAACTGAGTGCTTTGTCATTCGCGGGCAATTGTTCTACCAGTTAGCTCACACTCCAATGCAGAGTGAAAATTTCACTTTGGAAACATCCCCAAGACTGTGGCTGAGCCATGTCTCTGCAATATCCTTTCTTCAAGGAATGCTATTCTTACAAGTTTCATAGAAGAACTTCTGTGATATTAAGAAAGTAGGAGACGACATACTGGCGGAAGTGAAGCTGCGAGGACGTGTCGCGAGTAATGCTTGATTATTCCAGTTCAAATGGTTCAAATGCCTCTGAGCACTATGGGACTGAACTTTTAAGGCCATCAGTCCCCTAGATCTTAGAACTACTTAAACCTAACTAACCTAAGGACATCACACACATCCATGCCCGAGGCGGTCGCGCGGTTCCAGAATGTAGCGCCTAGAACCGCTCGGCCACAATGGCCGGCAATTATTCCAGTTGGTAGAGCATTTGCCGCTAAAGGTAAAGATCCGGGGTTCGAGTCTCGGTATGGCATACAGTTCTAATCTGCGAGGAAGTCCGATGTCAGCACACACTCCGCTGCAGTGTGACAATTTCATTCCGTATGGTAGACAATGTTTATGGCGTATTATGTGTTACCATCTGACAGCATGTAAGGGTACCCCGAGAATGAGTATTCATATTGAATTTTCTCTCATTTTAGATGAGCATGTGACCCAACTCCTCGTTGGTGCAGTTCCTAAGCTCTTGGAGCCATCGCAAAACGTGCCGCCGTAACGTATCACAGGGTACTGGTAGTCGGACAAAGAGGTCGACCCCATACAATCACAGTGCCTCTGTGAGCATGCGATAGTGTGTCTTGAAGTCTTATTGAATGTGCTTGCAATTTCAACCACTGTTTGTCTTGGGTATCTTCTTACCTGCTGCGGAATATAGCGGTCCTCCGACTTCTTAGGGCAGCAGTGACTGTGAGTTGGAATGCTCCCCATGTAGGAGAAACGATGATGTGAGGAATATGAAACTCCTGGGATACACTCGTTACACTTCGCCCCTTTTCCAGTTTCTAGATGATTCCTCCCCGTGTGATATCTTTCAGGATTTTAAATTTTTATCACTGCTGCGGTTCGGCACCAGTGCTCGAAGAAAAGTGATAATACTGGAAAATAACTTCCAACTAGTTACAGAATTAAAGGTGTAACAGTCCCTTTCCAAGGTTTTGACAAACATAAATTTGTCTGCTTCAAAAGGAAAATGGACTCGTCAAATCACATATTGACGTAAACGGACGTTGAAGCCATAAGGCACATGTCAGATATAGCGTGCGTATCATCTGCAAGTACCATCGTAATGGATTTTAAGTGTTGATACTTGTGGTTACCATTCAAATTTTACTGGACAAGAGATTTATGGTTTCAATTTCTGTTTCATGTTGGTTAATAATCAGCATATGCGGCCGAAGACTTCCGACGTAAAAGGTCACTCTCATTCTGCCAACGGCCTTGTCAACAAGGGTGGAGGGGCGGACAGAGGACAGGGCGCTTCTTGTACTGGAGTTGGGAAACTGTCCCTAAAGGTAAAAGAATCAGTAATGGTCAACGGCATGAGGATGCAGAAGGGGATGGAAACCACTGCATTAAAGACACGTAACGTGTATCCACAGCATATGTGGCCTGTAATTGAAGAAGTGTTTTGATGGTCTCTCCATTGGCAAAAGATTCCGGAATGGTCTCCCATTCGGATCTCTGGGAATGGACTGCAAGGGGGGGGGGGGGGACATGGTAGGGAAACTAGAAAATCTGAAAAGGGAAATGCAAAGGCTCAGTGTAGATATAGTGGGGGTCAGTGGAGTGAAGTGGAAAGAAGACCGTCTGGTCAGATGAGTATAGGGTATTAGCAACAGCAGCAGAAAATGGTATAACGGGAGTAGGATTTATTATAAATAAGAAGGTAGGGCAGAGAGTGTGTTACTGTGAACAGTTCTGTGACAAGGTTGTTCTTAGCAGAATTGACTGCAAACCAGCACCGACAACGATAGTTCAGGTATACATGCTGAAGATGAAGAGATAGAGAAAGTGTATGAAGATATTGGAAGAGTGATACAGTACGTAAAGGAGGATGAAAATCTAATAGTCATGGGAGAATGGAATGCAGTAATAGGGGAAGGAGTAGAAGACAAGGTTACAGGAGAATATGGGCTTGGGACAAGGAATGAGAGAGGAGAAGGACTAACTGAGTTCTTAAGTTTCAGCTAGCAACAGCGAACATTCTGTTCAACAATCACAAGAGGAGGAGATGAGGAGGAGATGTACTTGGAAAAGGCCGTGTGACACGGGAAGATTTCAGTTAGATTACATCATGGTCAGACAGAGATTCCGAAATCAGATACTGGTCTGTAAGGTGTACCCAGGAGCAGATATAGACTCAGATCACAATATATTAGTGATGAAGAGTAAGCTGAAGTTTAAGACATTAGTGAGGAAGAATCAATGCACAAGGAAGTGGGATACGGAAGTACTAAGGAATGACGAGATACGGTTGAAGGTCTCTAAGGCTATAGATACAACAATAAGGAATAGCTCAGTAGGCAGTACAGTTCAAGAGGAATGGACATATCTAAAAAGGGCCATCACAGAAGTTGGGAAGGAAAACCTAGGAACAAAGATGGTAACTGTGAAGAAACCATGGGTAACAGATGAAATACTTCAATTGATCAATGAAAGGAGGAACTACAAAAATGTTCCGGGATACCCAGAAATACAGAAATACAAGTCGCAGAGGAATGAAATAAATAGGAATTGCCGGGAAGCTAAGACAAAATGGCTGCACGAAAAACGTCAAGACGTCGAAAAAGAAATAATTGTCGGAAGGACAGACTCAGCAAACAGGAAAGTCAAAACATTTTTCGGTGACATTAAAAAAAAACAAGGGAATTCCACTGTTAAATGCGGAGGAGAGAGCGGATAGGTGGAAAGAATACATCGAAAGCCTCTGTGAGGAGGAAGACTTGTCTGATGTAATAGTCGGAGAAACAGGAGTGTATTTAGAAGAGATAGGCGATACGATATTAGAATCTGGATTTAAAAGAGCTTCGGAGGACTTAAGATCAAATAAGGCTGAAGGGATAGATGATATTCCGTCATAATTTCTTAAATCATTGGAGGAAGTGACAACAAAACGACTATTCACATTGGTGTGTAGAATGTATGTGTCTGATGACATGCGATTTGACTTTCGGAAAAATGCCATTCAGAATATATATATATATATATATATATATATATATATATATATATATATATATATATATATATATATAATGGAAAAGAAAATTCGGGATGAGTTAGATGACGACCAGTTTGGCTTTAGAAAAGGTAGGATTTTTCGACATGAAAAAGCTTTCGACAATGTGAAATGGTGAAAGATGTTGGAAATTCTGGGAAAAATTGGGGTAAACTACAGTGATAGACGGGTAATACACAATATGTACCACAGTCAAGAGGGAATAATAAGAGTGGACGACCTAGGACGAAGTGCTCGGATTATTAAGTGTGTAAGGAAGGAATGTATTCTTTCGCCACTACTGTTCAATGTGGACATCGAAGAAGCAATGGAGGAAATAAAAGTAAGTTTTAGAAGTGAAATTAAAATTCAACCTGAAAGGATATGGCTCTGAGCACTATAGGACTTAACATCTGAGGTCATCAGTCGCCTAGAACTTAGAACTACTTAAACCTAACTAACCTAAGGACATCACACACATCCATGCCCGAGGCAGGATTCGAACCTGCGACCGTAGCAGCCTCGCGGTTCCTGACTGAAGCGCCTAGAACCGCACGGCCACCACGGCAGGCTCGTGAAAGGATATCAAAGAAACAATTCACTGATAACATTCCCATTCTGAGTGAAAACGAAGAAGAATTACATTATCTGCTGAATGGAATGACGTCTAATGGGCAAAGAATATGGACTGAGAGTAAATCGAAGAAAGACGAAAGTAAACAGAAATAGCAGAAATGAGAATAGCGAGAAACTTGACATCATGATTTATGGTCACACTCAGAGGAAGTTGCTACCTAGGCAGCAAAATAAGCAATGACGGACAGAGCAGGGATGAAACCACGGTAAAGAGTTATCAAACCTTTATTTTGTTGGTTGGTTTATTTGTGGCAGGGCACCAAACAGCGAGGTCATTGGTACCATTGGATGAGGGAAGTTTTGGGAAGGAAACTGACTGGCTTGTTTCTAAAGAACCATCCCGACATTTACCTGAAGGTGTATATTGAAATCATGGAAAACCTAAATCAGGATGGCTGGACACGGGTTTGAACCATCGTCCTCCCGTATGAGAGTCCAGTGTACAAACCACTGCATCACCTCGCTCGATAAACCTTTAGTTCTGCACCTACTCTTTAACTCATCTCCGCAGAGTAGTTAATACACTCCTGGCCGTTAAAATTGCTACACCAAGAAGAAATGCAGATGATAAACGAGTATTCATTCGACAAATACATTATACTAGAACTGACATGTGATTACATTTTCACGCCATTTGGGTGCATAGATCCTGAGAAATCAGTACCCAGAACAACCACATCTGACCGTAACAACGGCCTTCATATGCCTGGGCGTTGAGTCAAACAGAGCTTGGATGGCGTGTACAGGTACAGCTGCCTATGCAGCTTCAACATGATACCACAGTTCATCAAGAGTAGAGACTGGCGTATTGTGACGAGCAAGTTTCTCGGCCACCATTGAACAGACTATTTCAGTTGGTAAGAGATCTGGAGAATTTGCTGGCCAGGGCAGCAGTCGAACATTTTCTCTATCCGGAATGGCCCGTACAGTTCCTGCAACATACGATCGTGCATTATCCTGCTGAAATGTAGGATTTCGCAGGGATCGACTGAAGGGTAGACCCACGGGTCGTAACACATCTGAAATGTAACGTCCACAGTTCAATGTGCCGTCAATGCGAACAAGAGGTGACCGAGATGTGTAACCAGTGGCACCCCATACCATCACGCCGGGTGATACGCCAGTATGGCGATGACAAATACACGCTTCCAGTGTGCGTTCACCGCGATGTCGCCAAACACGGAAGCGATCATCATGATGCTGTAAACAGAACCTGGATTCCTCCGAAAAAAGGCGTTTTGCCATTCGTGCACCCTGGTTCGTCGTTGAGTACACCATCGCAGGTGCTCCTGTCTGTGGTTCAGCGTGAATGGTAATCGCAGCCATGGTCTCCGAGCTGATAGTCCATGCTGCTGCAAACGGCGTCGAACTGTTCGTGCTGAGGGTTGTTGTCTTGCAAACGTCCCCATCTGTTGACTCAGGGATCGAGACGTGGCTGCACGATCCCTTACAGACCTACGGATATGATGCCTGTCGTCTCGACTGCTAGTGATACGAGAACGTTGGGATCCATCACGGCGTTCCGTATTACCCTTCTGAACCCACCGATTCCATATCTGCTAACAGTCATTGGATCTCGACCAACGTGAGCAGCAATGTCGCGATACGATAAACCGCAATCGTGATAGGCTACAATCCGACCTTTATCAAAGTCGGAAACGTGATGGTACGCATTTCCTCTGCTTACACGAAACATCACAACAACATTGCACCAGGCAACGCCGGTCAACTGGTGTTTGTGTATGAGAAATCGGTTGGAAGCTTTCCTCATGTCAGCCCGTTGTAGCTGTCGCCACTGGCGCCAACCTTGTGTGAATGCTCTGAAAAGCTAATCATTTGCATATCATAGCATCTTCTTCCTGTCTATTAAATTTCCGCGTCTGTAGCACGTCATCTTCGTGGTGTAGCAATTTTAATGACCAGTAGTGTATTTTGTAGTACTTTACCAGTCTCGTCCGTTCGTTTTGCAGAGCACTGACGTTACGGAAGTGGAGGATAGGAAGAAGGTGCGCTGTGGCACTGAGAATCAGGAAACTGGCGCCATGGAAGGCACTCGCGATCCCTCCAGCCGACGGAGTAGGCGCTTCCCATTAAGCGCGCGCGCGCGCCGCCGCTGAAAGGCGCGCTCGCAAGTGGCGAGTGGCCCTCGAGCGCCCACTCGCAGTCGCCGCCTTCCGCGCCCACCTGTCGCCAAGACGCTGCCGAGCTCCTCCCCCCTCCTACCCCCCCCCCCCCCCGCACTACCAACCCCTCCCCGTATCCTGATTTATTCACCAGCACTCTCTTTGTTGCGCCACTTCTTTGAGACAAGTTTATTTGCGCAGCGCCTTAGCCGCCGCCCCGTGTCTGCGGCGCGCCCGCTCATTAAGTTGCAGACTGCTAAATTCCTTTTCTGGTGCGCCGACTCAGACAAAACGCTCCCCTTTGTGTGGCCGTCGCCGCCGCCGCCGCTGCCGCCGTCGCCGCCGTCCGCAGGCGTTCGCCGCCGGCCTCCCGTGGCTTCGGCTTACCTCCGCAATCTCCACGAGTCCAAACGAATGTCTCTGCGCTCGCACCGCTGCTGCTATTTCGTAGCTTTGTACGAAACAGTGCGTGGACTATACATCTGCGTTCTGTAGGCGGCGCGATAATTTAATAAAGCAAATAGAAATACATCCCTATTACGTTGTGAATCATTTTGAAAACTGTTCTATAGAAAAAACGAAAGAGTGATGGTACGATACTGAAACAAAGTATCACCTATTAATGCGCACTAGACAGTCATCCATTTTCGCTCGTTAGATATTTATTGCTCTTGACGCTACACGTTAAATGTTAAAAGCACCCCTCCGCACCATCGCGAACAGAATGCTGTGAGTTGGAAACAATTAAATCAAATAACATGCGATGTGTGGTTGTATTCTGTAAATTATTTTCGACGGTCGTCGTTACCAATGCAGCCAATGCCTACAATTGCTATGACTTATAAAGCGTCAGATATTGAGTAATCACTGTCAAGAAAACGGAGGTGCTGCGTGCTCATGTAAGGCGTCGTTATCAGAACTGGTCATAGTTTTTAAAGGGCCCTATTGTGGGTCCCCGTTTGGCCAGCTGATAGTATCGTGCAGTATTCAGTTTGAGCGGACATTCAGATGTGGCTGACCCAATGCTGTACTGCATGGCAACGCGAGGACAGTCATTATCGTCGTCAAATGTCTGACCAACTACATTTGAACACAACAAGGCAGTGTCATTGCATTGTACACCATTCTGTGCCTGTCATTTGAGAAGAAACAATAATTATAATAATAAAGAGCGTATGGCATTGGCGGCCGGGAGACCCCTCATGGGGCCATTCGGCCGCCGCTCCACAAGTTCTTTAACGCCACTACGGCGACTTGCGAGTGAATGAGGAGGAAATGATGATGAAAGACACACAACACCCAGTCATCTCGAGGCAGAGAAAGTCCCTTACCCCGCCGGGAATCGAGTGCGAGTCCAGTGTGCTAGCCACTGCGCCACCTCGCTCGGTCGACACTTGGAACCAGCAGTGTAGTGACAAGGCTTCCGCCATGCCAAAATTTGACACTAGCCAATGGACTGCATGTACAGTGATTTCGCAGCCAGCCGCCCCTGTGTTGGCAGACTACACGTGCCATCACCAGACGAGTGTTCAGCTCGATATGACAACTAGGTAGTCGTCACTCGCCCAGAACTTTCTGCGAAAACCGCTAACGGCGATACTGTGAAATAGGCGCAGAGGACCAATATTTAAGTGTGGCTGGACAAACTCATCATAGTCCTACAGCTGGGCAGTAATGTGAAGTAGAAGCTGTGCTACTTCAGAATGCGCTGACGAGCAGACACTTCTGCCTCCCCCTGGGTACGAACTGCAGCCGAAAGCACCGAAGTGCCTTGGCAGCACTGCACCTTGCTCCTTGCCGCTATCCTTGGAGTACAAATAGCCAAACCGTCACAGTGTATCCGGCAACACGCAGCTGCGACCACAGCAGCGGTGGCACTCATTCAGCAGTCGGAGGTTGCTGCACTGAGGAAACATCGTCATATTCACCAAGCCGCCAACCAATGATTGGCAATAAACCTCAATAAAAAAATTAGTTGTAACTGCCCTGTGGAATTTTTCAGACTGCAGCAAAGTAGTTATTGGTGTCGGAACGACTGATGAAGGTGGAGGTGAAGCAGCAAGAAGAGTGTATGTTCTGCAGCAGGGTCTTCCTACGCAACAACACGAGTAAGTGCCGAAATCAAAGTTTTGATTTCCTTTCTTCTTCGTTTTATTTTTATTTTGGGTGTAGTGTAACTTGGGTTGATAGTATGTAGACAATACGGAGAAGCAAGTTTCTACTCAGGACGATATTCAGCAATAATTGAACCAAGTAGCCCAGTTACATGCGAAATTAGGGCAAGTAAGGGAGGAAAGAAGGCAAGAGTCGTTTCCACTTACACCTCTGCTAGATAGTAACACCACTCCATTGGTCACACTATTTCAAAGAAAGACGTCTCTGCAGTTTTCGATAATTTGGTCATAGCCTCTAGGTTAGGAAATTGGAGTAATGAGCAACTACTAAGTGTGAAATTGGTACTCGCTGTACCATCTGTAGTCTGCCTCTCACCCCACTTCATAAGTCACGCCGCAGCTACAGCAGTCTCAGCCCTACCACGGAATGAATCTTGAGATGGAATCTTATGGCTCCACAGACATAACTGCTACACATCCCCTCTCTTGTCACATTATGAAAGTTTAGGGACCTCACAATTTCGAAATAAGTACGTTATGCTCACATCATTACGAATAAAGTGAAAAACTGAGGCGCTCACAATAGCAGCTCCATTTTACTGATACAAGAAGGTAGTGCATCTTTAACATTTTGAGAGTTCTATTGCAACTGGAAAAAGAATCAATGAACAGTCATTTTATTATGAATAGTTCTTAAGTACAATTCTTTATTTTTAAATAACAGAAGATTTCAGTATTGGTTTAAATCATCAATCAGTTCATTTGCTTTGCAAAATCTAAAAATAGAATTTTATTTTGTATTTTTCAGCTGAAATACTGCATGAGCAGCCCAATAAACAAACTAAAATTAATGTTATTCATTTTTTAACATTTTCCCTGTAACAACTCTAGTAGTCTTTCTGCAACCAAGATAACATTTTAACAGTAATCTATATTTTTAGGAGCAACTTTTTCGTAAGCACAGTGCTTTCCATTTACCATCCTCACATAAAACCTCTTCACCCAATCTTACACAGATTTTTATGGCTTTACAAACGTTTCCTTAACACTCTTATTGAATAATCTCTTATGCTTAAGCATGGAACTGGAAATGAAGTTCCCTACCGCACGCAGCTACTGCTGAATGGCGAGTACAGACCTGCAACAACGTCTCGACATGACTCCATCATTTGCTATATGATGTCGCAGTGGTTGTCGTCCGATTTCCCAGGCTTCAGCAAGAGTGATTATTCTAGGTCCCTCCTCACGTTTTCAGCGTCAGCGTAGAGGATTCGCAAACAGTAACATGAAAGATACAAAAAAGCACCAGTTATTTGCTCTGTCTATGTGAAAAGAACCTAAAATAAAACACAATAGCATCTGCTAATACACGTTGTTCCGTAACATTTGAAAGACACATGTATTCATTACCAGTAATGGCGAGGCGTGACAGAATCTCAGACCAGAGAGTTATTTATCGTTGCTAGTCTGCGCTTGACCGCGCGAGTGTTCAGTTGTACTCTGCCTGTAGTAGTAGTCAATCGGATACGGTAGCAGACGTCGGCATGGGTCGGCGGCGTGCTTTTCTTGCGACTCTGGTCAGGATTGTGGTGGACGATGAGTATTGTTGTAGAAGGTAAAGACGCAGCATTGCGCACATTTAATAATGTATGTCAATTATAATTTAATTTGTTCAGAAAAGAACCCCCAATAATAATTTTTTTATAAAGTAACCCTTTCAAAGAAAAGTATTCATTTCAATTTAAAGAATTTTTCCACTCTTTTGAAGAAAAAGCATTTATTTCAATTTAAAGAATATTTTTTATGCATTCCTTCCAAGAATCAAAAGAGAAAAAAAATATACGCCAGCATTGCACGAAGGTGTGTCGATAAATAAGAGCAGATATAGTTGCAGTTTATTGAGGTAAGAATTTTGCTTTTTGTTATTCAGAATACAGGGCCGAAGGTCAGCGCTGCTGCCCTTATAAAATTTATCAGTTTTAATTATTTCTGTTCAGATGTTACATTCAGTTCATGGTTTATTATTTAATTAATTTTATTGTGTGGTTTTTGGTCAATTTTCATTCCTTAATTTTGTGGGGAGTTTAAGCTCGGTTCCATTTCACATTTTTTATTAAACATTATTCTGTTGGGAGGTTACATTTGGCAGCATTTTTCAAATTTTCATTTAAAAATTTTTATTTGCGGGGAGGTTACACTTGGCGACATCCGAACCAGGATCGTATTTCTTTGTGAATCTTCTGAGAAGTAGTCATATATCTGCTCTTATTTACTTAATATAATTAGCATTTGGCGCAACGCATCTTCTAATTTGTCAATCTTTTTTCCACAGATCATTGGCAATTTGTTGCTCTTTGTTGTATTTGTGTTTGTTGCATTTCGCATTGTGTTTGTTTCATTTGTGAATAATTTTGATTTTTTGATTTGAGAAAAATGCCGCGAAAAACTGTTAACACTACATCGCGATGTGTAATGAATGAAATAACCGACTCTAATAATTTGAGCGATAGTACTTGCGACACGCAGTGTAATAATGACAGTTCCCCATTTACGGACAATCAGTGCGTGCTGATCACCGGTAATGATTTTATTGCTAGTGATGAGCAAATAAATTCAATTGTGTCCTCTGTTAATTTTACGACAATTGATGACGCGGGGCGTTCTGTTGCAATGAGCGCTGCCCAGCTTCACACACCCGGTTTGCAGGATTTACGTGACGAACGGACAGATTTTTTTAATGAAAACGTGCAGTGTAATCAGAATGCGTCGGATCAATTTAATTCCGAGGTAGTGACTAACAGTGCGCATCCGATGGGCAAACCTTTTGGTGAATCACAGAATGACCAAATGGTCACACAAAACGTGACAATTGCAGGTACGCCATCACACAGCACGGAGAATAGAGCCGATAATTTTGGCTGGGATCAAGTTATGGCATTTTTTACGACAAATGGATGAAAAACAGAATGAAAAACTAGACAACAATTCCAAACAACTTACTGAACAGAACAAACAAAATAATGAAAATCGCAAAACAACTTAGTGAACAGATCAAACAACTTAATGAAAATAACGAAAATCTCGAACAACAGCTTAATGAAAAGTTAGACAACAAATCCAGACAGTTAAATGAAAAATTAGACAACAATTCTAGACACCTTAGTGAACAGATTACAGCCGTTGCCGCGCAGTGTCATGATACTAAAGAACAATTACGTAAGGAAATTGAGGCTTGTGCTAGGAAAAGTAGCGAAGAAATTAGATCAGTTGCTCAAGAATTAAGGGATATGCAAATAGCTACAACACAATCACTTAGAGGCGAAATTAGTGCAGTCGGTAAACAATGCTCTGAAAAAGCAACACAGTTGCGCGACGAGTTTAAAGTAATAACAGCAGAACTTTCGCGAACACTGGATGCAAAAGTAGACGCGAAAGTCGACCAACAGAACTGTCAAATTGACGAACGTTTTAATCATCACCTACAAAACAGTGATACGCGTTTCCGTAAATTTATACAGGAACAGAATAAAATAAAACGACAAGTCATGGAAACAATTACCGCACAAAGACAGGAAGATAAACGTAAATTGTTTGCGAAAGCAAAAACATACGTAGACAACAATATTGTTACAGTGTCCGACGAAATTAATACCATCAAACAGTTGAACACAGAATTATGTGATGAAAATTCCGATCTTAAATCAAAAACCGATACACACACAGTAGATTTTCAGACAGTGACAGATAGACTCGAACAATTAGAACTAACACAGGATTACGATGTCATTAAAGCTGACGTTAAAAAATTGAACGAAACCACACGTAAATTACAAAAACAGATTAATGCTTCTGACACTAAAAACGATGATCAGGTAAAAATACTGACTGAAAAATATGATGAATTGGCCAGTCGTATTGATGTTATCGAAAGTAATAATGGCAGCAAATCAGACGATACTACACCAATTTTGTTTAATCAAACACCTGAATTCCCAAATCTACAGCAGACAATCAATGAGATAGATTCGTCTAATAATACATAGCGTAGAAAATTGTCAACTTTACAGCAAGAAGTGACAGATATAAAAAATATTTCAGTTATTAACACGTCACAGCAGACGCCACATTCCGAACATTTCTCACACTCACACAGCCAGTATTGCGTAATATACAGAGAGTACGCGACTTAGATTCCGAACAGTCACAGAGAAATAGATTCTTATACAATCCTGAACCTGTTCCGACATACAGAGACGATAATTTTGATTACAAACATTTTCTATCAGTAAGAATATTTAAAGTATTTAAAAATGACAGAACACAGATTCACCCCCTGGATTGGATACAACAATTTAGCTTTGCTTTTCCACCGACTTGGCCTGTAACACATAAACTTGAATTTATTTGCAGTTTTTTGGAAGGCGAACCGGCAACTCGTATGAGACCGATCGCGAGGCAATGCTATTCGGTAGAAGAGTCTCAGAATGCTTTTCTGTCAACATATTGGTCGAAGACGACACAGCGCGGAATTAAGGATCAACTAATTAGTTTACCGAATTATGAGAAATCAAATTTTCCCAGTATTACACAAATTTTTGAGCAAATGGTCCAACAAAACCAGTACTTAAGTGAACCATACAGTGAATGTGCACTTATACAATTATGCATTTCTAAATTACCACGGTCATTAAGAGTGCCACTTTTAACGGGTTAGCAGAAGGAAAACATTTCGGCATTCAGAGATCTGTTACAGCTTTTGGAAATGCAGCAATCGGATTATTCCCTTGTAAACAAAAATATTTCATATAATAACCAAGGCCAACAAGCTTACAGTAATTACGATCAGCCACGCAATTTCAATACCAAAGGTAGTAGACGCGTTAGGAACGACAACCACCAGAACTTTAATAACAGACAAAATTTTAATTATCAATATCGACAAAATTGTCAGCAACAGGAAACATATTTTGGTAAAAATAGACGTTTTTCACCGCAACAGCATGAAAGCCGGTTAGCATACCTAACCAACAATGTAATGGACAAGGTCAACCAAGCTTTAATGTTTCGCCGCGTGCGCGTATACCGTCGGCCCCAACAAATAGTAACACACAGTAACAAAGGAATCAGTACGTACAGAAAACACGCTATTTCAATTCCTATCGCAATGCACCGTACAGAAATGACTTTCACGACGGACGTAAAAACAATGAGCACAATTTTCAGCGTACATTTAATAACAGTCGGTCTTACCAACAGCAAAATCATCCGCAAGAACATATTATCATGAATGAAACAGTAGGTATCATCCAGAACGTAGTACGTCTGGAAGAAATAACAGAACAGTTCAAATAGTCGAAATGCCACAGCATCCTCCCGAAAATAATAACACGTCAGATAGAATTTGACTAGATACAGAACAGGTTGCATCTTCCAGCAACGTAAGCAATACTTCAGACACACAGAATGTTGTTCATGAAAATGTTATTACTTTTGACGACATCCGAGACACTCTTTTGCAGGAAAGACCAGTTATGCAGAAAACCATTTCACACCCTGTCATCGAAGTTAAACTTGGACCATCGAAATTTTCAGCAGTAATCGATTCTGGATCACCTATGTCAGTTATAAATGAAGAAACTTTCAACGAGTGTAACAAAGAAAATAGCTATCCTACGTTACCATTAGGCAAAACGAAAGTAAAAGGAGCAGTATCGAGTAAAGGACTAGACGTTAAATTACAGACACATTTATCATTTTGTATTGCAGGTCATACGTTTCACTCAAATTTTTGGATTGTTCCCTTATTGACAACAGACGTTATTCTAGGTACGAATTTTCTGGTACAACACGACGCAATTATTGACTTTCAAAATTCCTATTTAATGTTAAATAATGAAAATGTACAACTAGCTTTAGAATTTCAGCACTCTTCATCCGCGGAAGAACAAACAATTAATTGTAAAGAGGTCATGTCCGTATCTCGTAGCATAGACTGTAATTCCGCATTGTTCACAAATACGTACGTACACAACTATAATACTCCAGACGATGCCGACTATGACGTAATACAGACGATTTCTGATAAAGTTAAACAGAGTAGTGCAAATACAGACGACGAACGCACGTAACTACACAAAATTCTTTTACAGCAAGCTCCAGTTTTTGATAACGTTCCTGGTACTATGTCCGGTTTTATGTATGAATTTCAAGTCAAACAGCACGACACATTTAAAGCCAAGCATTATCCCATTCCATATATTCATAGAGAACAAGTTAAGAAAGAATTGCAAGCTATGCTTGACCAAGGAATTATTGAATCGGCAGTTAGTCCGTACATAAACCCGCTCCATATTGTTAAGAAAAAGGATGGCTCACTTCGCTTCGTACTTGATTCGCGTCACATCAATGACATTATTATTAATGAAACAGATCGCCCACAGACACTAGAAGAACTTCTACAGAAATTTCACGGTACTGCTATTTATTCTACATTAGATCTGAAATCGGGATTTTCGCAAATTCAGCTCCATCCGAACTGCAGAAAGTACACAGCATTTCTCTGTTTTGGTGACTGTTGTCAATTTTGTAAATTACCATTCGGTTTAACAATTTCTTCTGCAGCTTTTATTCGCGGTTTGAATACAATACTTCCGACAGAACTTAAAGACAGAATTACATCGTACGTAGACGACATTCCTATTGCAGAAGCTAACTGGCCTGAACACAATCTGATTCTTGAACAACTGTTGCAATCTTTTCGTGCACAAGGTCTCACAGTTAATCTCAGTAAATCGCACTTTGGTAAAACTTCTATAAAATTTCTTGGACATGTAATTTTAGCAGAAGGCATTACGCCTGACCCGGAAAACTTCAAGCTCTACGTGAAATTACTGTTCCTACGACGAAAAAATAACTACGCAGCTTTTTGGGTTTAATTAACTTTTTTCGTAAATTTATTCATTACTCTGCTTTAGACACGCCTAGATTATGTCAATTGACAGGTAAAAACACTATTTGCTCCTGGGATAGGCAAGCACATTCTGAATTTGTGAACCTGAAGGAAGCCTTGTTGAATGCACCACTTTTATCGCACCCAGATCTTACCAGAAATTTTTCTATTGCCACCGACAGTTCTAACACCGCTTTAGGCGTACATATTTTTCAGGAAATTGAAGAAGATGGTTCTACAGTAATTAAAAGCATCGGATTTGCAAGTCGCATTCTGTCAGCTGCTGAACGAAATTATTCTGTCACTGAAATTGAAACATTATGTGTTGTATGGGCTTGTACGAGATTTCAGCATTTTCTTTATGGAAGACATACTACCGTTTACACAGACCACAGAGCGATACAATTTTTACTTTCGGCAAAATTTACACACGACAGATTAAGCAGATGGAAACTTTACTTGCAGGAATGTAATTTTACAATTGTTCACGTTCCCGGCACTCAAAATATTGTAGCAGATGCACTATCTCGTTCTCTTAGCAACAATCAGCAAGACATTGCAACCAACTTCTGCAAACCAAATTTCAGCGTCATGTACATTCAACAAGTTGCTTTTAAAATTTCATTTATTCGTCATTACAAGACATAGCACAAGAGCAGAGTAAAGACAACGTATGGCAAGAGATGAAACACCTTTGGCAAGATAGGAATAATGTCACTATTAGAAACCATTACACTGTACGCAATGACATTCTGTTTCGCCGCTCTCATCCTGACAGCAACAATTGGTTATTGTGCATTCCTGACGAACTTGTTAACAAACTAATCTGGTATACTCATTTAAGTTACGCACATTACAGAGCCAGAAAATGTTTTCTTATACTAAGACAGAACTGTTATTTTACGAACATGGAGAAACGTATTCGACGAGTTTTAGCGTCATGTAAAATCTGCCGGAAAGCTAAGTCAGATACGACTTCACATGTTCCTCCATTACATCCCATTGTACCTGTTAAATTGAGACATATGGCCGCTGTAGACATTTTTGGTCCAATTCCCAGAACTAATAGAGGTTTTTGCTACATCTTTGTCGCTGTTGAACTCACTTCAAAATTTGTTACCTTCACTTCGTTACGCAAAGCTACTGCTAGAACTATTTCGAAAACATTTGTAAATCATTTTCTATTTCATGTAGGGCATGTGTTGAAAGTAATTTCCGACAATGGATCACAGTTTCGATCTGCTATATGGACACGTATGTTACGAGCTAGAAACATTTCTCCGATCCTCGTATATATCCAGGTACCATGCTTCTTCGAACCCTTGTGAACGATTAATGAAAGAAATTGGTAAACTGTGTAGAATATACTGCCATAAAAGACAAATTGATTGGGACACACACATACTCTCATTCCAGGATGTAATTAATTCCATACCAAATGAATCCACTATGCTATCTCCGTCTGTTATACTGAAAAATGTTGAACCACCTAAAAAAATTAAAGAATTAGTAATATTTCCTACATCTCGTCGACTACGACACCATGAAATAATTGACATTGCGCTGAACAACATCAAACGTGCCGCAGAGCGCCGGAGAAGACAGCAAAAACAGGTTTGCACACGCCGTGACTTTCACATTGGACAGAAGATATTAGTACGTACACACTATTTATCCAACAAAGGAAAGTGTAAATGCAGTAAATTTGAGCTTCTATACGCAGGTCCATATCGGATTCGCAGCAATCCTCACCCCAATGTTGTACACGTCGAAACTTTGAGAACCAGAAAAACCAAAGGAAACCACCACATATCGAATAATAAACCTTTTATTCAATGAAGATGCTTAATGATTTAACATGCTGTAATGCCATTTGCTAATTTTTAAGACCACTTATGCAATTATATTCACATGAATACTTACTGATGATTGTCGTATTTTTCTTGGCAAGTGCCCGGCAAGGTAAAGTTAGCAGGTCGCTCTTCTTGTCGTTACACATCAGACCGTGCGTATTTTTCCAGATGAACTTAAACATTTTATGACCATTTATGCAATTATATTTATGTGACTACTTACTGATGATTGTCGTATTTTTCTTGGCAAGTGCCCGGCAAGGTAAGGTTAGCAGGTCACTCTTCTTGTCGTTACACATCAGACCGTGCATATTTTTCCACTTAAACTTGCGTATCTCATGAATAATTATACAATTTTATCTAGTGACATATTAATTTTATTAAATTCTCTCTCCATTAAAGTATTTAATTCTCGCCTCTATTAATACACAACATACAAGCTGAACACAAAGAAAGTCACATTTCTTGTCATCATTTTTTATGTATGTACGATTGTTTTCTTGTTTTGCTTGTATGCACTATGAAATAGTTGAGATATATCAAACTCCAGTTGACTTTGACATTTTTGCCTTATGATATCTCAACATTGTGACTACTTTACTTCAATTTTTTTTTTTTTTTTTTTTTGCTGCTACATTGTGATACACTGGGTACATATTTGCCTCTGAACACTATCTATGTTTTTGACATATTACGTTTTCTGTCATGCTATGCTGTATGCTCAATTACGCTACTCTAAACCAATTTTTATTCAATGAGTATATGATTTAAATGCAGGACATTAATGTTTGTTCAACATTTTCAGAAAGAAATAACGTGTAAAAGAAATAAATTAAACAGAAATGGGAATTTCACCTTCGGAATGAACGAAAGAAGATGCAAAAAAACCTCATGAGGAAGAGTAAATGGATCAGGATTAACAAGCATTAACAAGAATATACTATACACATCATAGAATAGCAGTCTTAACTAATTTTTTCTTTCAGAATACAAGGCGATTGATGCAGGCTGTCAGACAGAACTACACATCTTAGTTTTAGTGATGAAATATGCTAGAAATAAGGAATAGTTGTGTAATGAGTAATGAAGTGACTTTTTTGCAGATGATAATGAATGGTGATGAATAATGATGAAGAATATGCTACTATGGATAATGAAGTTTTTCTTTACAGGTGATGATAATAATGGAGTTATGATAATATAGATAATGAAGTGATGGATAATGAAGTTTTTTTCTTTACATATGAGGATCATGTTGAAGTTATGTATTTATGCTATGTAGTTATTTTAGTATTTGTTGCAGTTCATTTTGACAGTATGTGTTATATTGCATAGTATGATGACTGAAGGTTTTGGAAAGGACAGCTAGGGAACACATTTTTTATACACATTTCACTACCTGTTAATTCGAAGTTCATTACTTTCCAGCATAAAATGCGTTTCTTCTTTCAGTTTAATAATCCATTTTTGTATTTTTGCAGGAGAAATTATTTATGAAATTAATGCGCTATAAGCAGTTTTTCATTAAACCTATGTCATTTATGAATGTGATTACATATACTCTACTTGTATCAAAATCTTGCTACAGCTGACTCATGACGTTACACATCTTCATTTGCAGCAACAACTCAAAATCAAATGCATTGTTTAATATATATATATATATATATATATATATATATATATATATATATATATATAATGCTATACAATTAGGCAATGAGAGCCAATGTTCTCTGTAAAACGACTGATGAACATTATTCTGTAATACTATGTCATTTATTAGCTCTTGTTTTCAATGATGACCTCTGATGGTTTATAATTAGGCAATGAGAGCCAATGTCCTCTGTAAAACGATTTATGTACATTATTCTATAATACTATGTCATTTATTAGCTCCTGTTTTCAGTAATGACTTCTGATGGTTTATAATTAGGCAATGAGTGCCAATGTTCTCTGTAAAACGATTTATGTACATTATTCTGTAATACTATGTCATTTATTAGCTCCTGTTTTCAGTGATGACTTCTGATGGTTTATAATTAGGCAATGAGTGCCAATGTTCTCTGTAAAACGATTTATGCACATTATTCTGTAATACTATGTCATTTATTAGCTCCTGCTTTCAATGATGACTTCTGATGGTTTATAATTAGGCAATGAATGCCAATGTTCTCTGTAAAACGATTTATGTACATTATTCTGTGATACTATGTCATTTATTAGCACCTGTTTTCAATGATGACTTCTGATGGTTTATAAATGGGCAATGAGTGCCAATGTTCTCTGTAAAACGACTCATGAACGTTATTCTGTAATACTATGTCATTTATCACCTCCTGTTTTCAATGATGACTTCTGATGGTTTATAATTAGGCAATGAGTGCCAATGTTCTCTATAAAACGACTCATGAACATAATTCTGTAATACTATGTCATTTATTACCTCCTGTTTTCAATGATGACTTCTGATGGTTTATTATTAGGCAATGAGTGCCAATGTTCTCTGTAAAACGACTCATGAACATTATTCTGTAATATTATATACATGGTACAGAAATGATCAATAACTGGGCAATGAGTGCCACCAACTATTAGTGTAATTCTCAATGAAGACTAGTATGTGACTTAATGTCCTTCACCTTCTGACCTAATTACCTGGAATTACTGCAAAATCCGTTTGTCCTGTATATCCTTATGATCATGGAGCACTATATTTGGTTTTTGCACTTGTACCTTACAAGAAAGTGGTATTGACACGACATGCTGACCACCACCGTGAGCGATGGAGATGCTATTATGGTCCCACTGTTTGGTGTACCTAATGTACTACCAAAAAGATAACATGGAATATTACTACGACATTTCAGTGTCTTGGCTACGCTGATTAATACTTCTGGGAAAAGAACTTCAGATTGTCTCACTTGGTGTTGTGCTTCTGTAGAAAGATATGGACTTTCAGTGCAGCTGCGTGCAACCTAAAGTGCTACAACCATGATGCAATCCTTCCCTTTCCTATGCTAATTCTTGTAACATAGTGAAAATCATTTTTGCTAACATGATTTGTATTCATGATCTATACATTTTTTGATTTGCTAATATGTTCTGAACTACAGTGCATGTGCACTTATGTCATTTGTTAATTTGTTTTGTACTCATTGTATATATATTTTGTCATTATCTGATATGTTCTGTACTCGGCGCATGTGCACTATATTTATTTCATGTTCTATACCTATATATATCTGTCTATTCTGTGATTGTAAAGTTAAGTAGTTAAAAAGAAAATTTGTTGCTTATGGCGAGTCCTCCAAATGACTCACCATCGCTGCCAAATTTTTGCCCCCCCCCCCCCAATAGAGGGTTATGTAAGACGTATGTATTCATTACCAGCGATGGCGAGGCGTGACAGAATCTCTGACCAGAGAGTTATTTATCGTTGCTAGTCTGCGCTTGACCACGCGAGAGTTCAGTTGTACTCTGTCTGTAGTAGTAGTCAATCAGATACGGTAGCAGACGTCGGCATGCGTCGGCGGCGTGCTCTTCTTGCGACTCTGTTCAGGATTGTGGTGGACGATGAGTATTGTTGTAGAAGGTAAAGACGCAGCATTGCGCACATTTAATAATGTATGTCAATTATAATTTAATTTGTTCAGAAAAGATGCCCCAATAATAATTTTTTTATAAAGTAACCCTTTTAAGGAAAAGTATTCATTTCAATTTATAGAATTTTTCCACTCTTTTGAAGAAAAAGCATTTATTTCAATTTAAAGAATATTTCCTATGCACTGCTTCCAAGAATCAAAAGAAAAAAATATATACGCCAGCATTGCACGAAGCTGTGTCGATAAATGAGAGCAGATATAGTTGCAGCTTATTGAGGTAAGAATTTTGCTTTTTGTTATTCAGAATACAGGGCCGAAGGTCAGCGCTGCTGCCCCTATAAAATGTATCAGGATTAATTATTTCTGTTCAGATGTTACATTTAGTTCATGGTTCATTATTTAATTAATATTATTGTGTGGTTTTGGTCAATTTTCATACCTTAATTTTGTCGGGAGTTTAAGCTCGGTTCCACATCACATTTTTTATTAAACATTATTGTGTTGGGAGGTTACATTTGGCACCATTTTTCAAATTTTCATTTAACAATTTTTTTGCGGGGAGGTTACACATTTCGATTATATTTATGAGCTATCAGACATTGTAAGATCTTTCAGTTATTTAATTCGACATTGTATTGTATTTGTAGTGTACGAATTCTTGTTCCATTCTCGTGTCTTAGGCCTGTAGTTTCGTCTTAGTGTCCGCATGTGAAATAGCAGCTGACATTATAGGCCTCAGCATGTTACAGATCATATGGGCTCATTTGTCTGCCATCATATCGTGTGTGCGTGTAATTCGTTTTACAGCCTGCTGCCATGGGGCTTGTCTCACATTCACAGCCAATATTGTCTGCTCCATTCAATTTATACATTGAAATATCGTTTCAATGTGTGTATTTAGTTACATAAAACTTGATATGGGTAATTAAAAACGTCAGGTTTATCTATCATTTTTTGCGTGGTTTATTACGTGCAGTATGTCATTTTCGCTTGAAGTGTAGCAGTTTTTCTCGTGAATCACAAAGAACTACGAATGGGATTCATGGTTATTTTGAAAGAGCTCTTTATTCTACATGTCAAACGAGTCCTTCTGATTTACTTTCATTAGCTGATAAAATGAAAAATCAGTTACAAATTTAATTTTCTTTCTCTAGACCGTTAGTGATTAATTCCTTTTCTTATAATTTTCTGGGATTTCTAGTCATTTTCCAAGACCTTTTATGCATTTATGATATTGCTTTTACTTCGAAATTTGTGGATTGTTATTTATGGACTATGACTATTTATGTGTGCACATGCCTCAAAATATTTCTTCTCAATGTATTATTGTCTCAGTGGAAATGAAGCGTTTTCATATAAAAGTATGATATATCTAATTAGGCTGAATATATATTCCGTCGTCTAGTTAGTCCTCCTGTGGAGCAACTGTGACCTTTGTTAACCATCGAACTCTTCCTGGGCGCAGCAGCCCCCAATGGTATTTGTATTTCCCATTTTATTTAAGAGTATTGGTAGCACTGACTTTCAATTCTGCCTGCCTTTCTGCTTGTCCTTGAAGTTATTAACCCTACTAGCTCAGTGACAAGCTTTGATAACGAAGCAATATTGTAGCGCGTTGGGGTACTGCAGTATCCCAGAGTAGTGTTACTGACAGTTAACGTATTTCTCCTTAGAGTATGTCTCAGTCTTAACCTGTTTTAAATATTACGTTTGTTAAATATACAGGATGTTCAGAAAGACTCTGAAAAGCTTGTAAGGGTGTTGCAGGGTAGGTTGTACTGAGAAATAAGTGTTATGAAAATAGAATTTGATTCGTTTCGCCATTCCCGAGTTAATTATCAATTTAGTTAGCCAGCTGCGCGCCGCCGCCCAACAGAAACGGTGTCGTCACACGTGTTCTTCGTTTGGTTTCCAAGAACCGAACAAGAGAGCGATACAAAAATTGGATATGGGACGGTAATAAGAATCGAACCCGAGAAAAAGGCTGGGCAGTTTCTCGTGCTATCATTTCTACGGTGAGAACAATTGAATACTAATTGTATCTGGTGCCTTGCTTGAATTTCCATGCGTAACGGTCGATTGGTTACCTTCAATGGTAGTTAACTCGGAAAAGGCGCAAAGTATCTATTTTTCTCCTTTACAGTTATTAGTCAGCAGAGCCTACCTTGCAACACTTTTCCAAACTTTTCAGACAGTTTCTGATCTCCCTGTAAGCTTCGTTGCGAAATCTGACCGTGCTGTGAAATACGAAAAAAATGTTTCTTTACTTCACAAATATTAAAGATACTCAATTTTGTTGTGAAATTTAAGAGTGCACACCCATTTTATATCGATTATTGATTTCATAAGAAACACACTTTCTAGCAGTAGCTAGCTCCAAACATCTTCCGAACAATAGTTTAATCTACACTGAAGCGCCAAAGAAATTGCTATAAGCTTGCGTATTCAGACACTGATATTTTTAAAGACGCAGAACGCAGCGCTGCGTTCGACAACTTCTATATATGACAACAAGTGCTGGCGCAGTTGTTAGACCAGTTACTGTGCTACAATGGCAGGTTATCAAGATTTAAGTGGGATTGAACGTGCGATGATACTCAGCATCTCCGAGGTAGCGATGAAGTAGGGTATTTCTCGTACGACCATTTCACGAGTGTATCGTGAATATCAAGAATCCGGTAAAACATCAAATCTTCGACATCGTTGCGGCCAGAAAAAGAAATGTGCAAGAACACGACCAACGACGACTGAAGACAATCGTTCAACATGACAGAAGCGCAACCTTTCCGCAAATTTCTGCAGATTTCAATACTGGGCCACCAGAAAGTATCATCATGCGAACCATTCAACTAAACATCGTCGATATGACCTTTCGGAGTCGAACGATCACTCGTGTACCCTTGATGACTGCTCCACGGAAAGCTTTACACCTCGCCTGGGCCTGTCAACACCGACATTGGACTGTTGATGACTGGAAACTAGTTGACTGGTTGGACGAGTCTCGTTTCAAATCATATCGAGCAGATGGACGTGTACGGGTATCGAGACAGCCTCATGAATCCATGGATCCTGCATGTCAGCAGGGGACTGCTCAGGCTGGTGGAGGGTATATAATGGTTTGGGGCGTTTGCAGGTGGAATGATGTAGTACCCCTCTTACGTCTGTATACGACTCTGACAGGTGACATGTACGTAAGCATCCTGTCTGATCATTTGCATTCATTCATGTCCATTGTTCATTTCGATGGACTTAGGAAATTCCAACAGCAAAATTCGGCACCCCACATGTCCAGAATTGCTACAGAGTGACTACAGGAACATTCCTCAGAGTTTAAATACTTCCACTGGCCACCCAAATCCCCAGACATGTACATTCGATAGCAAAAATGTGGGTCACACCTGAATTCCAACGTGTAGACTGCACCTGAATGTATGCAACCAACATAGCATATCTGTGTTGCGCATCTTCGCAACCCTCCACAGTATAGTCGTTGTAAGATACACAATGGGTACCGCTAGAGACTAGTTGAGAACACTGGTGTTTGTGACAGTCTGTCCAGACGTAAAGTAACACCACGATAGTGCAGAAAACATCAGACAGTCCTTAACGTTTGTAAACTAAACTTAATTACAATAAGTGACATTTCAAATGTTATGGGACAACTAATTCTGTCACATAAATCGTTCAGTAATCCTTAGGCACAATTAAATATTTGATACAGTATACGGACTTATAAAGTTGTATGGCAATTGGAAGCAAGTTCTTTGCTGTCTAAAAGGTTACCCAGCACATGCTGAACGTCGTTCAACGTTCAATGTGGAGTGGTTACGCATCAACTTTATGTAATACTAAGCAGTTAAAAGAAAACGTGATTAACGGCGGCAAGCACTCTACGGAAATCCCAACATTAACAGCGAATCACAAAGTAATATCATTGTTCACATTACTCATCAACAGTTACTTGTACACAAAGTTGTACTTTAAATGACATGAACAATGTCTTCGTTCTCGATCAGGATGCAAACCCAGAACGTAAAGCCACTGTTAACCAACCAAAGCTTTGTGCCTTATCGAGACTCGATCACTAGGCAGAAAGAGACGTCAAATATTGACGTTTGCACCAATATCAGTTATCAATTCTCAGCTTTAGCGTAAATGACGATAATGTTTGTACGAAACCAGGAACCCAAACATGAAAATAACATTCTTGGTAATTAATCTCGAAAGACTCTGGACAGCATGCAGTATGCCCACATATTGGAAAATGTGATGCTTCCGTCAATGCGAATGCTGTACGCAGAAGGGGACGTCACATTGCAAGAGGACCATTCTCCCACTCACAAGTCAACATTTGTTCAGCAGCTGCTCTCCATGATTGGCGTCAACGTCATGGACTGGCCGCCACGGGCGGCTGATATGAACCCCATGGGAAACATGTGGGCTGAGGTCACCAGAACATTAACAGAGAACTGGGCACGAAACCAACCAACTACTGTGGTCGCTCTTTGGGACTGCGCCCTGGAAGCCTGGGAGGAAGTTGCCTCTTCAGGCTGTTACTTCTGACGGCTTATACATTCTACGCCAAGACGAATTATAGTACAAAATAATGAAGGATTCTGAAGAAAATATTACAGTCCATAAAATGATTTGATATGTCTTCTTTTTCGTCATTTTTTCTCATTGGAAGCTAGTGGAAGATCGCGTGGCAACAGAAAAGATGCAATATGGGATAGTTTTCCTTTGAGTTGCCTTTTTAATTCAAGTGGGTTTCTATTGAATATACAGAATGTTAAATATTCTACGCCGCGCGGGATTAGCCGAGCGGTCTTGGGCGCTGAAGTCATGGACTGTGCGGCTGGTCCCAGCGGAGGTACGAGTCCTCCCTCCGGCATGGGTGTGTGTTTTGTCCTTATGGTAATTTAGGTTAAGTAGTGAGTAAGCTTATGGACTGATGACCTTAGCAGTTAAGTCAAATAATATTTCACACGCATTTGAACCTGAAATATTCTATTTTGATTTCATTTATACCAAACCAATACTTACAAACTAATTAGAGTAGAGGGACTCTGTCACAGTAGTTTTTGTTATTTCAAATACACCTCTCTCTTCCCCTCCATCCATGAATACCCTTCTGTCCTCCACACAATACGCAAACGGTTTCATATTATGTTTGCTCGTTGTTAATATCTCCTCTATTCTCTCTCACACTCTCTCTCTCTGACACTATCGCCGCAAGTGCCCTTCTATTTCATTCCCCCAAAAGTTTATAAACATTGACGCTACATTTTCTCTTTTAATTGCTGCTGTCTTTACTCTCTATCATGAAACCGCATTTTTTGATCTCCCCTTCCCTATAACCCATTCTTCGTTCTGAAAAACAGTTCTTCCTTACCTCTCGTTCCTAAGATAAAACGAACTGTGGAACACATCTGAATAAGCAATACTTTGAAAACATTTCACGCTTATATTCTGCACTTCTGCACTTTTATCCATTCCCAGACCCCGCCCACCTTCCTGTTAGCCGTCCCTTGACATTTACATCTACAGCTAAATGAATGCTCTGCAATTCGTAATTATGTGCTTTGCAGGGGGTTCTGTGGTCTGCTGGATCAATTTTGCTTGATGTGTAAAACGTGTAGGTTCACATCTCACGTCAGGCGTAGATTTTTAACACACACAAGTAACTCTCCTTCACCCCTAGTAACGCCAAGTGCAGAACGCCAGTAAGATCCGTAGTTCAATATTCTCAGTAAAGATAACATCCCTTCGCTGCCGATTGGGGCACAGCGGCATTCGTTTCAGCTGTGACAGATGCAAAAACCCCGGAAGGTAGAGACTCTATCACCAGCAAGCCGTCGTAAACTAGAAAACGTATTTCATTTAATGAACCAATGGCCCCTGCAGGTTCACAGGGCCCTTACTTTATTTAAAACTGAGACGTTGAAAACCGTGGTGCTGGACTGGGATGCGAAATCGATTTCACTGTGTTCCCCAAGATGGCAAACTCTTCTAGGCCTATCTGGTTTCGAATTCTGATCAACACAAAGTATTCGTTATTTCATCTCAAGCCCTATTGTTGTGGCGTAACAAGACAGCTACGCCACATTGAAGTAGCCGAAAGGCACGCGTTTATCTCACGTAGGCTAGAGAGAGGTCTGAAACGGGATACGTAATGAATGGTAGCAAGAAAAGTACGTAGCTGCTATAATACTTAACTTTTAATCCATCGTTGATATACAGCATTCCTTGATGATACAAGTGAGACTCTAACTTAAAATGGTTAATGGCGCGTTGCTAGGTCGTAGCCATTGACTTAGCTGAAGGCTATTCTAACTGTCTCTCGGCAAATGAGAGAAAGGCTTCGTCAGTGTAGTCGCTAGCAAAGTCGTCGTACAACTGGGCGAGTGCTATTCCGTATCTCGAGACCTGCCTTGTGGTGGCGCTCGGTCTCCGATCACACAGTGGCGACACGCGGGTCCGACATGTACTAATGGACCGCGGCCGATTTAAAGCTACCACCTAGCAAGTGTGCACTCCGAACTACTAGTGAAAAGTAGTTGCATTTTCAACATCTCTTCGTGGGTTGTCAGCTGTAACGTGTTCGTTTCCACTCACAGCCACATGATGAGCTTTTTATCACAACATTTCAAGATCAAACATTCCTCTCCATCCTACAGGCGAAAACGAATTTGGGTTTCACGTTGTGTTCGTTGTGATCACCGACGACGATATGTTGTGGATAAACTTCTAGCCAGCAGAGTATTTTCCATCACATCATTGAAAGCACAAACATGCCACTCCTAGCTGATACTGGAAAAGAATCTGATAGTTAAAGTGTCTTCATGACCACGTGTGCGGAGTTTGAATTCCATTCAGCACAGAACTTGTCGTCACCTGATGTCTAGCTAAAATTGCGCACATCTCGCTACTGGTGAACCAACAATAGCTATTTATCGTCTGTTCCTGGCTAGAAAACGACGGCGCTAGACGCTGGGCTCGAATCCCAATCAGGCATAAACAATTATATCGTCGTTTAAGGTTCCAACATCTCGCTATTTGTGAAAACATTTGATATTGAACTTCTGATTTTACGTACTTCGTTAACAATCCGATTAGGTGCTGGGTTCAAATCCATGTCACAAGCTTTACATGATGGAATTTGAATTTTAAATATGAGAATACTTTGTTCCTTATATTAATACGTCAAAAATGGCTCTAATGGCTTTGAGCACTATGGGACGTAACTGCTGAGGTCATCAGTCCCCTAGAACTTAGAACTACTTAAACCTAACTAACCTAAGGACATCACACACATCCATGCCCGAGGCAGGACTCGAAACTGCGACCGTAGCGGTCGCGCGGTTCTAGACTGTAGCGCCTAGAACCGCTCGGCCACCCCTGTCGGCTCATATTAAACGTCGTTGGGGGTAGTTCCCAGGAAGGTAACTGCTATGACAGGATTCCCAATCCAGTACAAATATTTTCGTCATTGATTTTCAGAATCTGAATTGATAACTGATACTGGTGAAAACGTCTATACTTCACGTCTCTTTATGCCTAGTGATCGGGTCTCAATAAGGCACAAACAAAGCTTAGCTTGGTTAGCAATGGCTATAGGTCCTGGGTTTGAATCCAAGTCCAGAACGACGACGTTGGTCAAGTCATTTAAAGTTCAAATTTATGTAGACGTAGCTCTTGATGTGTTATGAGAACAATGATATTACTGGTGATTCGCTGTTAATGTTGAGATTTCTGTAGAGTGCTTGTTGCCGTTAATCGCGTTTTTTTACTGGTTCGTCCAATATACAGTTTTTAGAGCCACTCGCCGTTGAACGACGTCCAGCACGTGGATGGAAAACCTTTTCGAGAGCGAAAAACGATTTCTGAATTGCCGTACACCTTTGTAACTCCATCTATTGTCTCAAGTATTTAATTTTGACTGAGAATTACTGTACGGTATATGTAAAATAATCCGCTTTCTCAGAACTTTTGGAATGTTACTTGTTGTAGTTAAGGTTAGTTTATGAGTGTTGTGGGGTGTCTCATCGCTAAGATCGTGTTTTCTAATATGTTTTGTATGACGATATCAGTTGACACTTAGACTGACTGCCATGAAGACATTTGGTCTCTAGTAGTCTCTTGCGGTACCCAGTGTGTGTAGTCAAACGACTGTACCCCACGGGGTTTTGGTGTTTATAGGACCTCCAACGCAGCTAAGTTACGTTGGTTGTATTCGGCAGTGACCCACTTTTTTTGCTCTCATGTGTACATTATTGAGCATATCTGGGTGGCCTTGTAACGTGCTATTCAGAAGAGATCTTCATCCCCCTTTTACCTTCCACACTGAAGTTTTCCATTGCTGTTTTGCTGTTCCAAATTATTAACTTGTGACAGTCCATGATAGCATTAACAGCCATTGACATATAATATGTTTAGGCACTGAGTCCTATTGAGTAAGTATGACGATAGTGATTTGTCCATTGATTTCTTGTGTTATCACGTGCATCCTCCTCCAATAAACTCTATAATCCCACGCCGTGCCTCACCATTCCGCAAAAATCTTCCATGTTCATCGTTCATGACATCTGCAAACTGTTCATACAGTTTTACCACTACTCAACAGGACGCAACCGTTCCGGAAGAGACCCGAAAAACTTACTCCCTCCTCCCATTCTGGCATGTGGCCGCTTGCGCTTGTCCTCTGTTGAACGAACAAGACCACAATGCCGTGTCGAAAAAGGCGCCCTCAGTTCCGAATGTTTCAGAGAACCAGCGATGCCTAAGCACCACGATTTACGGCGTCGTGCCACTATCGATAGAAGTAGCCAATATTTTATTCAATGTAAATGGCGCAAGACTGATTCTTACATTTGGTCAAGGTGTTTAGGCTGTGACTTTTTCTGTTTCTGTCAGTGTGTAACATACTCTCTTTTACAAACTAGATATCAGACCAAATGTAAATAATGAATAATTATGTAAATATACGAATATCTCTATTTCAGTGGCTCATTGGTGCGCAGTTATCTGCCTCTAATTTGAATTATCTGTAGCCGATGATGTTGGCTATAGGTACAGGGAGACTAAAGATCTCAGCTCATCAGTCTCCTATTCACCCCACAGGACGGAGGCAGTGTACCCCATCTGTGTGCGCCTGAGTAAATTGTGCGCTCATCTCAATGAAGTTCTAATCATGAAGCGTCATGGAAGCAACAAGTGTGAGAAAGTTTTCTAAATATTTGCACACCTTGTATCTGTGGCAGAAGCTGGCTACCACCCCGGCCATCGTCATTGACTTTTAAGGGGGGGGGGGGACAATTTGAACTGAGTGCAGAGCCTCCCCGCACCCATAAAAGGAACTTAAATACTCAATTTTTGCTGTTTTTTTAAAATTAAACTTTAAACTCTTTACTTTAATGTTGTATATATGCAGACTAGACGACAGATGGAAAATTGTACCAAGGCTGCGATTCGAGGCCAGTTCTACATCTGCATCCACATTTTGACTCTGAAAGTCACAATTCAGTGTCTGGCAGGGGGTTCATCGAACCAACTACTTCTCTACTTCTCTAGCGATACACTCTCGAACAGCGTGCTGGAAAAATGAACATTAAAATTTTTCCGTGTGAGCTCTGATTTCTATTGTTCTGTTACGATGATCATTTTTCCCTTTGTAAGTGGGCGCCAATAAAATATTTTCACCCACTACGGAGAAAGCTGGAGACTGAAATTTCCTGGGAAGGTTCTGCTGCAGCGAAAGCCGCCTTTGCTTTTTGACCGCCACCCCAATACCTGTATCATATGCGTGGCACACTCTCCCCTGCTTTACGGTAATACAAAAAGCTGTCATTCCTTGAACTTTCTCGATCTCATCCGGCAGACATATCTGATGTGGCTCTCACATCGCACAGCAATACTCCAGACGAGGGCGGACAAGCGTAGTGCAAGCAATCTCTTTAGTGAACTCGTTACATTTCCTATGGCCTCCTTCTTACTAGGCAGATTTTCTGTCCACTACGCCAGTGGCTTCTCACAAATACATCAACTACCCTAGTACTATCCTAATACGCCTCCCACTTTATTCCAAATTCCATCTTTGAGGCTTAAAAAAGTCTCTGGAACCATATAGCTTTATTTCATTCTTTAAGTTGGTGTAGTAGTTATTTCACCTTTGGTAAGAAATGCTGTACAAAAATTTAAAGTCGTAATTGGTGATATGCATAAATGTGCAGCTACGTTTCATAATTCTTCTCGCATGTATTGATGAATTCACAGTAAGAGTACAGACATAGATTCCTTCATTAATGACAAACTTTTTAACTATGTTTGTTCACAACTAAGAAAACCTTCAGGGCAAATTCGCGTATGTATTATTACTGTAACTTTAATCTTACTCTTAACGTAAGAAATTACTAATATGTAGGAGTCACAAAAGTTGAAAAATATATGGCGTAAATCAAGTTGCGTTGCGTATTTTCCTCTTCCTTTCTTTTTTGTAAACAAACAAAACATTCAGTATGACTGAACACATGAATACAAAGTAATTATTTATCGGCCTTATGTACAAAATTATCAGCATCTATCGATTTAAAAGAATCTAACATAACTCAGCAATTTGTCTTCAATCAATTATCATCCATGTCAAACGCATTCTTACTACAACATAGCTGCGACCAGTACTGAATGTAACGAAAAAATAGATACTGCGTTATAAAAATAGTTCAAGACTTTAGGTATGTGCAATTATTACAATGCATCAGTGGAAATATGAATAGACATGACTTCAGAGCATATCAGTTTCTAGGTGTATTCAATATTGTGTAGTGACAGTCAACTCCTGAAATGTGCCAGTTGTGATGCACATAAAATTACAACAAACAGCAAATAAGTGCCATTATGAGAACAATCAACCCATTTAGTAACTTCTTTTCCCATGTCTCAAAAACGTATGTGCAGGTAATGAGTGCAAGCTGTAAGTACCAGTACGAAATAGTTCCCAGACGTTCTGACGTTCTCGAGTATTTGGGCTGGTATCAATTATCTGTCACATACTACAAATTAGTCGTGTAATAGAGGCACAACACACAGATGCAGTGTGCACGTTTATCGTAATGTTCCAAGTCCAGTGAATCCCGTGGTAAACCTGCGTCGCTGGCGGCATCGCACGAACGCAGCAAAGGGAAGCCCCGGAGGACTGCCCGACTGGCCAGGCAATGGCAGTGAGAGTAAGAGCGAAGCCACCAGCGGCAAAAAAGCCGCGCTGGCGCCACCACAGCGGGGAGAAGTGGGCGTGGTGGGGGCCGCTGTAGGGGCGCCGCGGCGCCGGCGTCGGCGTCGGCGTCGGCGTCGCCAGCGTAGCGGTCGGCGCGCCTCAGTCCGCGCAGCGCAGCGCCTGCAGCCGACGCCGACCGGCACAGCTCGGCTCGCGACGGCCGCCGCTCAGTAGCCTAGCAGCGCCCGCGCGCCAACAGGTGACGGCGGCGAGTTGCGGATTGCGGGTAGTCGCGCCGCCAGGGGCCGCACAGTCGTGGCGCGGCGCGGCGCGTGCGGGTGACCGCGGCGATGGCACGCCGGCCACGTGGCGGCTCACGCGCGATGACGCCGCTCGCCGTCTGCGTGCTGACCGCCGTCCTGACGCTGCAGGGCGCCTCCTCCGCCGCTGCCCTGCCCCCCGTCATCAGGATAGGTGAGTACCCGCCGCTCTGCTGTCGCAGGGGAAGAAGTACAAGAAGAAGACACACCGAACCTGAGAATCGCCTCCGCCGACGCACCCCGTCAGATGGCATGTAGCCAGCGAAGTGAACATCAACACACTCACAAGCCATATGTGACTGGGGAACTGCTTGTCAGAGATCACAGATGAGAATTAATTTCATTATTTTTCTTCGGTCAGGCTCCACAGCACATTTTCGCCGTGGGCTGCTATTATTGTTTGTTTACAAGCTGAGCTGTAGTTGTGAATGTAATCAATCATGCAGAAAGCATTTAAGTGTCTAATTACACTCCATACAAAAAAAGGAAATAATCGTTTCTGTCAATTTTGTTCCATAATGACTGTCTTCATATATGATTAAAACAGACGTATGGTTACAAATGACATTCAAAATGGTTACCCCCGAAAATCCTAATGCAATCGAACCGAAGTCACGTGGTCAGTAGATGGAAGCAAAGTTAGCTTGTCACAGTGGTAAGCCGGCCTAATCATATTGGGGAAATACAGAGTGAGCAACATAAAACATAAACGGAAAAGCAACCGCTGCATATTGGGAATATTATGTTAGAATGAAATTCTATGAATGACACGAATTTGAAATGTAGCATTTATTAAAATTATGGTTACAAATGACATTCAAAATGGTTACCCCGAAAATGATACACTTCTGTGCCACTGGTAATAATGAGAGTAGTTCGATGCAAAACGTTGTTAGTTCCCTTGATTTCTCGCTGAATGTTTATCTTCTATTCATAATTACTGCGAGGATTAGATGCATAGACTCGGTCCTATAAGTAACCTCAAAGGGCAAAAACTCGCAGCTGGACTACTCTGGGCAACGTGGAAATAACAGGGTATTGCTGACAACTCGTGCTTTTGTGAAGACTACGTAATCGCGTTTCTATGTAACGTTTGATGTGTGACACATTGCCCCATCTTGTTGGAGGGACTTTCATTTTTTAATATTACTGCTGTCAGTTAATTCTCAAATATTGTGAGCAATACTTGTGTATTGTCATTCTATTCAAAAAATCTTCGTCCCAGGATACTATTACTGGAAACGGCACACCAACCGTTTCCTGACCGTGAAGCGAACGCTTCAGCAACTCGTGAATACTTCTCTCCATCCAGTACCGGATGTGCTGCAAATTAACATCGCCGGATAAATGACATCTTACATCGTCTGGCATGAAACACGTCTTCTTGTCTGTCTGTCTAGAAACAAATTTGCTAGAAGCCATTCACAATAATAAATTCGTTTCGGTCAGTCTGTCTCTTTCAGTTGTCGCACAACGCAGTGTATTTTCAATGTTGATTCGCATAGAACTTTATGTCAATATGTGTATTTAACATCAGATTTTTGGGATAACTTGCATACTGGTTCATTTAGACCGGCAGTAATTCTCTTTTCAGTATCTTCAAATGTCATGTGCAGTCCTAATGGCCGGTTGTGTACTTCGTATTCATCTCAAATGGAACTGCTGTACGACATTTATTGCCTGGATTAACGGTGTTCAGAGATCTCTCTACGAACACTTGGCATGTTTCTTCAACGATAGACGATGAATACGCGTCCACAGTGATTATCCTCCGTTGGGCTGAAAATGGTATTTCACAAAAGTGCAGCTTCAGTCACAATACTGCACTGTAATGACACGTGTACTTCAGACTCACGTAACAGTCCGAGGAATGGCAGCAACAGTCAGTAGTAATGTATACAGCCAATAGTTATGCTAGTTGTGTGGGAGTCTTTTACAAATAGCGTCGGGTAATTGTTTCATTCTGGGTTCAGTTTTATGTTCGTCTTCATCTTTTTCAGTCGTATATTAAGATGTCCATTATGGACTGAAATCGATTGTGTGACGATGTTTTCTGTGAGCACGGGCTGGAATTAAAGAAATGACTTTTGTTCTTTACTCTCCACTGTTGGCCGATTTCAGCTATTATGCCATTGTTAGGTGCTACTTGTAGAGCATAAGGAACAGCTAACACGTCGTCCTGCCGTTGGGAAGTACTCTCGTTTCTATTACTGCTCTTAAACCGATGTTATATCCATTCTACGCAAGACTAGTTCTCACAACTTTTATGTTTGTCCGCGATATACCGGTCTCTGGATAGCTTGGTGATCATGCACGACACTATCGTTCCTCAGTGGCATAATACCTGAAATCGGGTATTAATGGAAAAATAAACAGAAATTAAAATAGCAAAAACGTTGTTATATCATAAAATTAATTGATCCTGATTATTGTTTCTTTGGTGGGGTTCACTGTAGAACAAAATTTTTTATTAGACATGACGGTCTATTTCGACAGTTAAAATGATTTATTTTTAAATTACACTGCTGCATTTTCGACCTTCGTCCATTTTGAAGTAGAATACAGCAAAAAATCATCACACAACCTATTTACATACTAATTTTGCTCTGGGCCGTGGTTCTTGCTACTTTATTTTCAGTCGATCTCGATGCCTTTCAGGGCTTCATCTTCCCTCATAGACATAGCTAAAGAAATTAAATACACCCGCAAATAAATCTTGTTACTATACCACAGACTGTCCGTTCATCTCAACGAAGTTCGCATTACCAAGCGCGATGGTAGCAACAAAGTTATCACAAGGCTAATCCATATCTTTTGGATGTACGTCGCTCGTAGGATATTTTTACGTGAATAACAACAAACTCACGGACGCTAACAAGAGGGGGGCTGTCAAATACTTTATTATAGTCAGTTTGGAAGTAGGTAAAGGTCATAGTTGCGTAACCGGTTTTAAAAATTAATTAATATTAACAGTCGAAGGAACTATCACATAATTTTCATATCAAATGAAAGAGCTTCGATGATATCAGTATTTTGGCTAGAATATCAACAAATTGCAGGATACTTATAGATGGGCCGCTAAAACCCAGAAGAGATTCATGGTAAGTGACAACGACTGTGAAAGTCAGCACTTGGACGGTGACAGCGGCCGACCAAGCACGCTTTTAGTTCTTCGACCCTGTTCCGTCTCTGTTGACTTCTTACAGGACACATCCACACTGTTTGTGATGCGAAACGAGGTAAAACAGGGTTTTAGCCGTCGCCATCCGGTGGGTGCCCTAGTTTCCTAAGAAACGAAGTACTTCTGCTTTCTCGATGATGCAGCCAGACATCTTCTTTACTTCACATTTTCCTGCAAAATAAATGTAATGCGTCACTCAGAATATGATAAGAACGTCCATACTGTACGTAGGTGTCACATAAAAATATTTACGACAGCTAACTTCACGGAAAAATAAAAACATTTTTACATCATGTAAGAATAGAATAAACAATGACCTAGCTAGAGACCATTTCAAAACCAGGGATACATGTAGTACATCAAATGAAACTGCCAGCGTCGTGATACTACCTTAAAATACAGATGATACAGGGTAGCGAGAAACAGTCTGGGATGTTTGTACGGCTATTACAGGGCAGATTCTGCTCGGAAAGAGTTTTTAAGGGAACAAATTGATGAGTTATGCCGTTTCAGACGTAACTAACGTTGAAGTTAGCCTGTCAGACCATTGCTCACACAAATTCAAGCGGAGCGCCAGATGTGGTGTCCGCATACGCGTTCCTCGTTTGGTTTCCTAATAACCAACAAGAGAGCATATAAAAATTGGACATGGGGCAGTATTAAAGATCGAACCCGAACCAAAGGCTGAGTAGTCTCCTGCCCTATCAGCAACGCTATGAGAAAAACTGACACAAATTGTGTCTGAAGAGTTGCTTGAATTTACGCACACATCGGCACATGAAAGAACATTGCCAACTTCGATCTACTGACCTAAAAGATATAAGATGTACGCATAATGTTTACATCGTTAGTTTCTCACATGATTATATTTATATCTACATATAAGCTGACAACTGCAGCTAAAAATAAACATCACAGTACATTTGCTCTGGAAACAAGGTTGAAGTGCCGTAATCGGCTTACCCCACGATTGCACTGGAATCACATCCATTATGCGGGGAACAATTTGAGTAAGCAAAGCTGTGCGATCTTTTAATCCCAGTATGAAGATTTCCGGGAGAAATTCTTGGTACGACTTGTGAACTGATAGTGAATCGCCAGGGGAAAGGAACGTTTATTTAGTTTTTGTATAGCATAAATGTTATTCAGTAGATGCTACGTATAGGAATGTTTGCTGAAATGACAGTCTTACTGCGCTTCTTCAAAGGAGACTATCTGGCATGTACAATTTTTAGTGTTTCATAGCCATAGCCGTTGGCTACTTTCCGATTCCTCAATAATTAACTTTGTTTCATTGAATGCTTCATGCTTTTACGTACATTCCTGTAAGCCTAAAGCCACAACCTTCAAGGAATGGAGTAATTAACTTCTTGTTTAGATAAACTATTACCTTAGTTAAATAGTTAAGTTTGTTAACCGTAATATTTAGTACCTTTTCGGTATAATACCCAAGATACGAGATAAATGGTCTTGTTACGTGTTGATAGCAATGAAATATGTGTCACAGATCTCTTCGTATAACCACGACGTGTCCTGAGAAACTACAAGTACAGTGCTGTCAGATACACTTTGACTAATTTATTAACAGGAACATGTTATTATTCGTAGGGCTGAAACTTGATTTGAAGATGGAAACCAGAACAAAATTCATTCTGTTGAAACTGATAACGACCGCACTTGGATTCACACTTCAGTGCTCTTACGCCTTCTGTAAAATAAATAAATAAATAAAAGAGAAAGAACGTCACGCAATACATTTTTCAAGACCTACTTTTTTCTGGAATACGAAGGTTTTAATTCAGAGATACGGAAAGCAAGGGAATTAGAAAAGAAATCTATGGAAGTAGGAAAATTACATTGTCTATCAAACGCGCAAAGCGACGGTTTTGCACAACTGAACGTGTTTTAACGAAAAGCGACAATCCAAGAGGTAAGAACCGGCCATGATTACCTTATTAAAATGATAAAGGCCTAATTATAAGTTGGCATTAATCATACTTTTAGCTCAGAATGATTCATTTAAGCATGTTATCCCTGATATCTAGAACTAAAAAGCAACAGAGTATGCTGTCCATAACTTATTAAATTAGTGATCTCATTGCATTTCAATAACAATACAATTTGCAATGTTGAGTGTTTCATGACCCCATGCATGTTCCAAATATTATCTACAGTTACAACTACAAATACAGCGTTATTAAGTTCTTAGCTACAATTCATATGGTTTTGTTTTTTCTTACCAAAAGGCGCAGCTGTGTAGCTAAGTGTTTGGTGCCTCCATTGAGTCTTCATTGACGCGCAATTGGCCTACAACAAAAGACACTTTCAGACATACAGATAATTAGGCTCGTTATTCGTTATTCTGAAAAACTGTATGCTTCCGGCCGCTAACAGAATTCAATTGTTATCACTTACCTGTCTAACAAGGCACGTAAAATATTTTTAAGAGTGTATAATTTTCTGTGTGATCATATGCTCAAATGCTTTTATAGTACAGCACAGCGCTTGAACATAGCTTTCTTAGGAAAACGGCTGGGATTAAGAATCTGACAATGTGGGTGAATTGTATTGTGTCTGTTTTGAAATAAGGAACAGTCTGATACGATGCTAACAGAAGACACAAGATCAGACTTTGGTTCATTAGTCTCCTGATTCGTTTCATGTCGTCCGCCACGAATTCCTCTCCTCTGCTAATCTCTTCATCTCAGAGTATCACTTGCAACCTACATTTCTAAAATTCCTTAACTTCATCTACTTCGTGACCATCAGTACTGATGTTATAATTCTCACTGTTCTCTTTGCTGCTACTTCTCATTACTTATGTCATTCTTCGATTTACTCTCAATCCATATTATGTACTCACTAGAATGTTCATTCCATTCAGCAGATACTGTGATTATTCTTCACTTTCACTGAGGATAGCAATATCATAGCGAATCTTTTCGTTGATATCCTTTCGTCTTGAATTTTAATTCCACCCGTGGATCTTTATCTTGCTCCCCTCATTGCCTTTTCGATGTACACATTGAACAGTTGAGGCGAAGGACTACATCCCCGTCTTACACCATTTTTGATCCGAACACTTCGGTCATATTCTTCCACTCGTGTTATTCCTTCTTGGTTCTCGTACAGGTACCACTATTTTCCTCAGTATTTCGAACATCTTGCAGCATTTGACATTGTCAAACCCTTTCTCCAGATCGACAAATCCCATGAACGTGTCTTGATTTTTTCTTAGTCTTGCTCCTCTTATCAACAGCACCGTCATATCCGCCTCTCCGGAACTTTTAATTTTGCTAACAACAAACTGATCGTCATCTAACACATTCTCAACTATCTTTCCATTCTTCTGCATATTAATCTTGTCCGCAACTTGTTTGCATGAACAGTTAAGGTGATTTTCTGACAATTCTCGCACTTGTCAGCTCTTGAGGTCCTCGGAATTGTTTGCATGACATTCTTCCGAAAGTCTGATGAAATATCTCATACACTCTACACACCAACATGAGTAGTCGATTTGTTGCCACTCCCCAAGTAATATTAGATATTCCGATGGAATGTTATCTATCTCTTCTGCCAACGAAGAAATGTCACAGATGATCGGCTGTCAATAATTTTTAATACTTGACCTACGTTGCGACACTTTTCAGGATCCAAATGAAATTTTAACAACTGTAAAAATACATGATGTTCTCCACTACAAGGTATACGTAGCAACTGCAAGAACATTTTTTACTTGAACATGTCTGTTCGTATCGGGAATATTGCCTGCTCGCACGGCAGCTTTACCGTTGTTAAAATTTCATTGCGATGAAAACATTCTTAGAGTGTTCAAAACTAGGTCAATGTATTAAAATTTATTTGTAACCAGTTGGCTGTGGTATTTCGCCATTGATACTTACATACGGTGACTGAGAGACTGCCATGTTCTAAACTATCCCATCTGCCTTATTTGATCTTTAGTCTTCTAAAGTTCTTTAAATTCTGATTCTTAAATTGGGTCCCCTATATCTTCTTTATCGACTACTGTTTCTTCTTCTATCACATCATCCCCCTCATAGATGTCTTCATTGTACTCTTTATACCTATCCGCTCACTCCTCTGCATTTAACAGTGGAAACCTCATAGCACTTTTAACGTTACCAGCCTTGCTTTTAATTTCACCAAGGCTGTTTTGACTTTTATGTATGCATATTGAGTCCTTCCGACAACCATTTCTCTTTCGATTTCTTCACATGTTTCACGCAGCCATTTCGCCTTAGCTTCCCGGCGCTCCCTTTTTATTTCAATCCTAAGTGACCAGTATTTCTGTGTTGACGAATTTCCCTGAACGTTTTTGTATTTCCGTCTTTCATCGGTCAGCTGAAATATTAATTCTGTTACCTATGGTTTCTTCGTAGTTACCTTCTTTGTACCTATGTTTTTCCATCCAACTTCTGTGAGTCCCCTTTTTAGAGATGTCCATTCCTCTTGAACGTGGACTCGCACTCGGGAGGACGACGGTTCAATCCCGTGTCCGGCCATCCCGATTTAGGTTTTCCGTAAGTTCCCTAAATTCCTCCAGGCAAATGCCAGGATGGATAAATCGAAAGGGCACGGCCGACTTCCTTTCCTAATTCTATGAGACCAATGACCTCACTGTCTGGTCTCCTCCCCCCAAAAAAGCCAAATAACCTCTTCAACTGAAATGCCTACTGAGCAGTTAGTTTCGCCCCTGTCTATAACCTTACAGAAACTCAAGCGTATCTCTTCATTCATTAGTTCTTCCGTCTTCTACTTCTTTGCATATTGATTCTTCCTGACGAATGTCTTAAACTTCAGCTTACCCTTCATCAGTACTAAACGGTAATATGAGTCTGTACCTGCAACTGGGGACGCCTTGAATCGAATATCTTAATTTGAAATATCTGTCTGACCATGATGTAATTTAACTGAAATCTACCCATATCTTTGGGCCTTTTCCAGGAATGCCTCCTCCTCTTGTGATTCTTGAATAAAATAAACGATTGTACTAGAACTCAATAAGTCTTGTTATTCTCTCATTCGCAATACCAAGCCCGCTCTCTGCCCTAACTTCCTATTTATAGCGAATCCTATTCACATGATATTGCCCTACAGTCATCTGAAAAGAAATTATTGTCTTCTTTTCATTTCACGTCATTGACCCTCACTATATCTAGATTGGGATTTCCTTTCTCAGATTTTCTAACTTTCCTACCACATTCAAACTTCTGACATTCTACACCTTGATTCGTAGAACGTTCCTTTTTGTTGGTTATACAATCTTTATCTCGTGGTCACCTTCTCCTTGCAGTTCCCCCCTGGAGATCCGAATGGGGGTCTATTCCGGAATAATTCGCTAATGGCGACATCATCATGAACTTTTTTCTAGCACAAGCCACATATCCTATAGATATGGTATACCAATCAGGTTCCTTTCAGAGTATGCAGACACAACAGCGCGTTTCTTAGCAATCATTTACAACCGCTCACTTGACGAAAGGTCTGTTCATAAAAACTGGAAAGTAGCACATGTTACACCAATATTCAAGAAAGGAAATAGAGGTAACCCATTGAATTACACATCCATATCACTAACCTCAATTTTCAATAGGATTTTCGAGCATATACCGTACTCGAACATTATGAATCACCTTGAAGAAAATGACTTATTATACATAACCTTCACGGATTCAGAAAATACCATTCTTGTGCAACACCGTTATTCCCATGAAGTAATGAGTGCTGTCGAAAAGGGATCTCAGATCGAATCCATATTCCTAGATTTCCAGAAGGCTTTTGATACCATTCCTCACAACCGACCATTAATCAAATTGGGTGCATATGGAGTATCGACTTAGTTGTGTGACTGGATTCGTGATTTCCTCTCAGAGAGGTCACAGTTCGTAGTGATAGACGGTAAATGATTGAGTAGAACAGAACTGATATCTGGCGTTCCGCAAGGTAGTGTCATAGGCCCTCTGCAGTTCCTAATTTATATAAATGATATAGGTGATAATCTGAGCAGCTCCCTTAGATTGTTTGCACATGACACTGTAATTTACTGTCTCGTAAAATCATCAGATGATCAATTCAAATTTCAAAATGATCTACAGAAAATTTCTGTATGGTGCGGAAAGTGACAATTAGCACTAAACAAAGAAAAGTGGGTGGTCATCCACATGACAAAGTGTATTGCGTTGAGATTGTTCCAATATCCTAGCACTGACAAATGGCCAGAATTAGAAAAACAAAGGATCGTATAGCAACAGATCCATTCCACGGAGTAGGTTTTGGTGGTGGGGTAAAGTGTGTGGATATCGATCTGTGTGTGTGTTCGACGTGTAAGAAACACCAAAATACGACGCGCAATCGTCCACTCATCGGGTGCTGGACCACAGTCGAACCGTTCGTCGTCTGTGTCGTCCGCGCAGGGGCGAATCGTCTAGATGGATACGCTGTAGTCGATGTCGGTTGTTTCTCATCCATTGTGATATACCACGCTGATTGGACGTCGGATCTGAGAAAGCCGTCGTGGACAGCTTTCTATATGTGCTGCCGCACATACTGGGGATACTTAATTTCGGTGGGTTGGATGGGTGGCACTGTTGTAACACTTTGTAAACTGTTTTCGCCTAATACGAACGTGTAAGTGGTAATGACTGGTAGACATATTTGAAGTTTAAGGAAAATCGTCAGATATGATGGAAGGGTAATGGGATAGTCGATACCAGTATTTGGGTGGATAAAGGGACCAATGCATGGAAAAGAAGTCCAATGAGGTTTGGGGGAACGGTAGCAGAGTTTGAGTTGGGAGCTGATGTATAGCGTCGTGACTCTCGTCGGAACGTGCACTTGTCCCATCACACCACGGCCCCATGTAGGTGCAAGAGATTCATATTTCAGTTTGAATAACATCCAGGAGCTGGCGAAATAGCCCAATGCCATCAACAGAATTGGAGCCAGAAGAGCTGGGACTGGTAGTACCAGAGGCACATCTGATATTCGGGAGGTATAACAGATATCCACTTATGGATAATGTCGAGGGCTCGAGGACAGTGATCTGAAAGGCTTGCTCTTATGGTCTATAGAAAACAGCTCCCAGTAATAGCCGCTGAGCGACGGAGATCAGCTGTGAATTCGATACCAAGAAATCTAACGATGGCGACGACCATAATGGAGGGGCGACGCGTCTCTCAGCTAGTGCCTCTCCAAAGAGCTAGACCTCAGATTTGGATAAATTTAGGGAGCTGCTCGATGCTCTCCCCCGATGTCAGGCTAGTCTAACTTCATCCTCATTGCACATACAAAGGACTAGGTCGCCTGCTTAGGCCCTGCAACAAAAAGGGCGCCTGTGCAGCGTCATAACTTCGAAACGTTAGTGCAGGGATTCCAAAGCGAGGGCATATAAATTCGTGGAAAGAGGGCAGCCTTGCCGGACAGATCGTGCTATGACCAGGGGCTGCCGGGGCGAACGTTCTTCATAGTTTTGGAGGTAACGCAGCTCAGAAGGCACAAAACTGCCGTGACAATAACGCCTGGGAAATCCATATTCTGAAGAACTGTCCGCAAATAGGAGTTGTCAACACGGTCGCAGGCCTGGCTCAGGTCCAGCGATGCCAAGGCACCACAGAGACATTGGTGACGAGCAAATGCTATCATGTCTCGGTAACAGCAAAGGGCCGTCAGGGAAGTCTGACCAATATGCGATATCCTTAAGTTTTGATGCCAGCAGTTTTATAAATATTTTCATATCGCTGTTGAACTGCGGGATCTGTTGATAATCATAGACCCACGATCACCCATGCGATTGAACTAGGATAATGATGCCATCGAGAAATGCATCATCAAAGGTATCATCTGTCATCAGGTACATCAGGTCTAGTGCGATGGTCCATGTGGAAGCCAACATAAAGTTAAGCCTTTAGGAACATTCGATGGGGATACCATCGGGCCCAGGGGATCAGTTATCAGATCCCGCCTTGATGGCATCGAGTACGTGATCTATAGTCACGTCTTCCTAGAGTTCACGTGCTATCTCCACCGGGAGAGTGCTCGTAGTAAATCGTGTGACCTCTGTAATCAGTTATACGCAATGCAGCACAGCTGCATACAATCTGGATAAACGATTGAGAAGAGAGCTACCGATGGTTTTTTGGGTCTCATGCCGGTGTCCTTCCGCGTCAGAGAGGACGAGGGATAGAGCCCTGCGTAGCAGTTGCTTCCCTGGAGGAGTTGTTACATCTACGAATTTTCCGTAGGAATACTATTAGAGGTCGGACTACAGTTCCTTCCACGTGAAGGTGCATGACCAAGGAGATTTACGCCTTCGTTCGGTGTACCACCGTCTGTCGGGCTAGCGAGAAAGCATCGCCACATAGTTACGCAGAATGGAACCATAGAATGGCAAGACTGTTTCACCGTGCCTTGCCCTCCTTACCATAGCTCATCAATGTTTTGCGGATGGTCAACATTGCACAGGAGAGCCACCAAGATAAGGTGGAGCCATAGGCGTCGCTACAACTGCAGCATCGTAACCACGCATCCTCGACCATAAGGTGACAGTCTGATGAGGTCAGGTGAGTGACACTGAATTTCCACAGATGACGACTATGCTATACACGCTGTATGAGACGCCAATGGGCCAAACTTCTGCAGGGCAGGGCCATCAGCAAGCAGGTAGTTGACGTAGACGCAGTCTGTGTAGCATGATGAGTGAGCGGTGTAAAATATGTACCTCAGCTGAGTACCATGAAACTTTGTCTAAGTGTCAACCAGTCGCAGGCGACCGACGGCCACCGACAGAGCCACACAACGGAGCTGGCCAGCGGGACCGTGCGTCTAGCTGAAGTCACCATCGAGCACCAAATCGTCTAGTGGACCTGTGATGAACGGTGTGACCTTCTCGGTGAAGAATCTATGTCGGTCATGACGGCGGCTAGATCCCGACGGTGCGGAGATATTAATGATACACACCCCAAATAGGATGGCGTACTCCTACTGTGGGAAGGTATACGACACCCTCTGCAGCGAGCTGGTCGTTGTAGGAGGACGGCGATGCTGATACCAGTGTTCATAATGACCGCTACTGCTCTTTGCTGGTAACGATAGCCAGTTGACATATATTTTCAATTGCTCTCAAAAAGTACTAATTGTTCTAGAAAGGATTTCGATCCTATGGCGTATCGTCTCAGTTTTGCGACTGAATTCGTGATGGACGGTGTACCCAGTGGGCACCTGAAAACCTCCGGTAGGAGTGAAATATCATCTGCAGAGTAGATGGTGTTTCTGAACATGGACAGTTTGTGAGGGTCTCAGGTGGTGGCAAGCTCCATTGTGGAGACACGATATTCTTCTGAGTGGTCACTTGCCATATTACTGGTAGGGTGCCAGCTCAGGCGCCTCCAAGGGTTGCTCCCACTCGGACACGCTGGTGATTTGATCCACTCAAACTTCAACATCATCTCCCCAGGGTGATGATGTCGAAACACGTGACGGTCGTGTAATGTCAGAGGGTGAGAAGTGGGTGCTGCGACGAATGCTGTGGGGGACTCATGATCCTCCTGTGCTGGCAATATTGAGTACGTGCTCTGGATTGAGAGAGGATCTGCCACAGGAGGGGCTCCAGCAGTGGCTGCACCATGTGACCAGACGTAATATGGGAGGTCTCCGTCAGACTTCTGGTGATTATCTCTCGATTCTGTCTGAAGGAGCGCGTCATTGGTCTTTGCTGTTGGCGTTTCTTGTGCTTTCTGTGCGACTGTTGATTCATGTTGTGTTGATCCGAATCAGAATGTGGTCACCCATTATTCGATGCCGCACCCATCTGGATAAAGGCAGAATTCAGCACGACATCTAGATCGACGCCCAAGTTTCGAGGAGGCTCGTCCCTCACGGTCCTGACATTGGTTGGTCCCGGTGCAAGCACTGGAGGTGACGCGATGCTGATTTTGTCGGCGCGTTGTGGTTCGGTGGAGGGCGCTGACGAGGCTTGAGCAGTATCCTTGAGTGGTGTGGCAGATTTCTGTGCTACCGTGAGGGTGATGGGAAGGGAAGTGAGCGCCGATGCGACGGTCACTTCATCTAGCGGCGTCTGTATCCAATGTCGGCTTCAGCATTCGGCCCGGCTAAGTGATTCTTGGCCACATATTGCGCACGTTCTTGGCTGGCCGTCGTATATGACGACTGTCTAAGCACTGCCAATCATCAAGTACGATGGAAGTGTTTCGACAGTTTTGATCTTCCGGACGCCATTTAACACTGGATGGGTCGTAAATGTTTGCCACTTCTCCGCGAGGTGACCCAAGACGTCAAACGGTTCGAATGCGGCAATGATCACTTCTTGAGGTACTTCGAACAGAAGCTGAAACACCTGCAAAGTCTGGAGACCGAACCTTGCTACGTCCACCGTTACCGCACCTAATTGCCAATCAGAGCGTTTAAATTTTAGCAGGTGGCATGTCGTTGGACGACTTCAGCACATAACGTCTCTATCGACATCTCAATGTATACAACATTTCCAATGATGGAAAAAGGTATTCCGATCACGTACAGTGATTTCAAACGCGGATCCTCTTGTATGAACTGGTCAACTACAAAGGCTCCTGGTAGTGGATGCTCGGCCTGAAACGTTACTTTGGTCGTCGCACGGCCTTAAGAGTGTGCCATGAGGTACAGTAGTAGTGGACTCTATATGTACAAATACCGTGACGAGGAGGTATATAACCCCAAGCGCGAAGCGCTGGTTGGCGCGCTGGGCAGTTCCGCACTCTTGCACGGCTTAGAGCGGACTGACGCCTAGGCGAAGGCGAAAACAAGTGTAGGCTGACAACAGGTCCTAAATTATCTGGTCACAAATTGAACTTCGGTCATATTAACAGAATCTTCCGTCGGTTCTTGGTAGAACAACATTATAATAATAAATGAAAAGCATCAGTTTGCTTTTGTTCTACAATATTATTTTTATTGCTAACCAGTTTTCGGCTTACAAGGCCATCTTCAGTCGGTCGGTATTGTGAGGGTAAATTTTCAGTTTAATCAGTGCGTTGTGGCAGTCATACGGTAACGATTATAATCTATCTGTAATAATCTTGTTAAGTCCCATCGTGGTCAGAGCAATTATTTTTGTAATAGTGTCTTTGTCAAAGGTAACCATTATAATCTATCTGTAACAATCTCTGTGTCAAAAAACAGACTATCTTCTGCCTGATAATTGGAGTAATCAAGTTCGCTATGCTTTAAATGTACCAATTGTAAGATCAGCAAATTCCAGTTATAACGAGAAGAAAGACGCTGTAATTATTTTACTGGCAAGTGATTCAAGATGTAGTGGAGTAACGTACATTAAGCCCCCCGGCTAGCCTCGCCGTCAAACACGCTGCTTCCCGAGCGGCAGATTAGTGTCGAGGTTTGGTGTGCGGGCCAGCCTGTGGATGGTTTTAAAGGCGGTTTTCCATCTGTCTCAGCGAATGCGGGCTGGTTCCCCTTATTCCGTCTCAGTTATACAATGTCGGCGATTGCTGCGCAAACACTGTCTCCACGTACGAGTACACCGTAATTACTCTACCTCGCAAATGTCTGGTATGAGACGTTCCCGGAGCTGTGGGGGGGGGGGGGGGGAGGGGGGGGTCGGAGGGAGGGAGGGGGATCCATTGGGGTCCGAACCGCACAATAACCCTAGGTTCCATGTGGGGCGACGGTGTGGTGGCCTGTTGTGGCGTTGTGGACCACTGCGGGCTAAAGCGGGACAAAGCCTCTCCATCGTTTCTAGGTCCCAAGGTCCCAGTTCATTACACAATACACTCAACGTACATTGTCTTCTAGGAGAAACCTCCGCTCGTCAACTATTGGTGGAGCACGCGTGTAAAATAGCGTTTACAATGCGATTGGTAGTTTCAGTTTGCCTCGAAGGTGATTCAATAATAAAAGTGAATGACACTGGCTTTATCAGTAAAAGTTGCATGTCTCATGAATATGAGCATAGCGATAAATGTTGTTCAATTGAAAAAACAGTCGATCTGAAAGACTACACAAGAAACTACCAGTGCCGTATGACCTAATCTACTTCTCCGATTATCGTACTTCGTTACTGGCAGATTTTGCGCTTCGTTAATCGCTTGTGAAACGCAGTTAAATGGTTCTCACGATGCTCTGATCAGAATTAGTAATTTCATACTAGCTAGCCGTATGTTTCTATCTTAACACGGATTGTACACTCTGCATCGTACCGCAAACGCGGATACAACTTTCCCATTGCCTAGTCACACAACGCATTCTACATGCTAGTAGCGTAACACTTTGACGACGAGATTTCATTTATAACTGTTTTATTTATCAGTGATATTTAAGTGATTAATTCGAAAATTGTTGATGATGGTTACTCCTTTCCGTAGAAGACCTCTTTTAATGTCTAACAATCATTGTACTTTGCAAAAAAACTAGAGAGCTAACAGTTACACGAATTTAGAGCTAGAAAGCTTTTGAGATAGAGATCTTATAGTGATAGGAATTTAATACGCGATATACTTTGCGCCTTCATACAACTTTTTTTTGCAGATTTATATCCGTTTACCACGGTAACAGATGTGCGATCAGTGGATAAACGCTTTTAATATCAATAGATACAACCTTTGAGGAGATATCTGTTTGGAGTCAATTTAAATAAATATTATACATTAGTGGTTTAGTACAGCACATCTACTGACCCGTGGTCTATGGATAGCGTCTCTGATTCATAATCAAAACGTCTTCGGTCCCGGGTTCGATCCCCGCCACTGCATAAGTTTTGATAAATAATCAACATTGGCGGCCGAGGACTTACGGCATAAGAAGTCAGCCTCATTCTGCCAACGGTCTTGTCAAAGACGGCGGAGGAGCGGATAGAGGTTCAGGGCACTCTCTTGTCCTAGGGGTGGGAAATTACCCCTAAAGGTGGAAGAATCAGCAATGATCGACGACATGAGGATGCAGAAGGCAATGGAAACCACTGCGTTAAAGACACATAACGTGTATCCAAGGGACATGTGGCCTGTAATTGAAGAAGTGTCATGATGATCTTTCCATTGGCAAAAGATTCCCGAATAGTCCCCCATTCGGATCTCCGGGAGGGGACTGCCAAGGGGGAGGTTACCATGAGAAAAAGATTGAATAATCAACGAAAAGATAACGTTCTACGAGTCGGGGAGTGGAATGTCAGAAGCTTGAATGTGGTAGGGAAACTAGGAAATCTGAAAAGAGAAATGCAAAGGCTCAATCTAGATATAGTAGGGGTCAGTGAAGTGAAGTGGAAGGAAGACAAGGAGCTCTGGTCAGATGAGTATCGAGTAATATCAACAGCAGCAGAAAATGGTATAACAGGTGTAGGATTCGTTATGAATAGGAAGGTAGGGCAGAGGGTGTGTTACTGTGAACAGTTCAGTGACCAGGTTGTTCTAATCAGAATCGACAGCAGACCAACACCGACAACGATAGTTCAGGTATACATGCCGACGTCGCAAGCTGAAGATGAACAGATAGAGAAAGTGTATGAGGATATTGAAAGGGTGTTGCAGTATGTAAAGGGGGACGAAAGTCTAATAGTCATGGGCGACTGGAATGCAGTTGTAGGGGAAGGAGTAGAAGAAAAGGTTACAGGAAAATATAGGCTTGGGACAAGGAATGAAAGAGGAGAAAGACTAATTGAGTTCTCTAACAAGTTTCAGCTAGTAATAGCGAATACCCTGTTCAAGAATGACAAGAGGAGGAGGTATACTTGGAAAAGCCCGGGAGATACGGGAAGATTTCAATTAGATTACATCATGGTCAGACAGAGATTCCGAAATCAGATACTGGATTGTAAGGCGTACCCAGGAGCAGATATAGACTCAGATCACAATATAGAAGTGATGAAGAGTAGGCTGAAGTTCAAGACATTAGTCAGGAAGAATCAATACGCAAAGACGTGGGATACGGAAGTACAAAGAAATGACGAGATACGTTTGAAGTTCTCTAACACTATAGATACAGCAATAAGGAATAGCGCAGTAGGCAGCACAGTTGAAGAGGAATGGACATCTCTAAAAAGGGCCATCACAGAAGTTGGGAAGGAAAACATAGGTACAAAGAAGGTAGCTGCGAAGAAACCATGGGTAACAGAAGAAATACTTCAGTTGATTGATCAAAGGAGGAAGAACAAAAATCAGGAATACAGAAATACAAGTCGCTGTGAAATGAAATAAATAGGATGTCTAGGGAAACTAAGACGAAATGGCTGCAGGAAAAATGTGAAGACATCGAAAAAGATATGATAGTCGGAAGGACAGACTCAGCATACAGGAAAGTCAAAACAACCTTTGGTGACATTAAAAGCAACGGTGGTAACATTAAGAGTGCAACGCGAATTCCACTGTTAAATGCAGAGGAGAGAGCAGATAGGTGGAAAGAATACATTGAAAGCCTCTATGAGGGTGAATATTTGTCTGATGTGATAGAAGAAGAAACAGGAGTCGATTTAGAAGAGATAGGGGATCCAGTATTAGAATCGGAAATTAAAAGAGCTTTGGAGGACTTACGGTTAAATAAGGCAGAAGGGATAGATAACATTCCATCAGATTTTCTAGAATCATTGGGGGAAGTGGCAACAAAACGACTATTCACGTTGGTGTGTAGAATATATGAGTCTGGCGACATACCATCTGACTTTCGAAAAAGCATCATCCACACAATTCCGAATACGGCAAGAGATGACAAGGGCGAGAATTATCGCACAATCAGCTTAACAGCTCATGCATCGAAGCTGCTTACAAGAATAATATACAGAAGAACGGAAAAGAAAATTGAGAATGCGCTAGGTGACGATCAGTTTGGCTTTAGGAAAAGTAAAGGGACGAGAGAGGCATTTCTGACGTTACGGCTAATAATGGAAGCAAGGCTAAAGAAAAATCAAGACACTTTCATAGGATTTGTCGACCTGGAAAAAGCGTTCGACAATATAATATGGTGCAAGCTGTTCGAGATTCTGAAAAAAGTAGGGGTAAGCTATAGGGAGAGACGGGTTACATACAATATGTACAGGAACTAAGAGAGAATAATAAGAGTGGACGATCAAGAACGAAGTGCTCGGATTAAGAAGGGTGTAAGGCAAGGCTATAGCCGTTCGACCCTACTCTTCAATCTGTACATCGAGGAATCAATGATGGAAATAAAAGAAAGGTTCAGGAGTGGAATTAAAATACAAGGTGAAAGGATATCAATGATACGATTCGCTGATGACATTGCTATCCCGAGTGAAAGTGAAGAAGAATTAAATGATCTGCTGAACGGAATGAACAGTCTAATGAGTACACAATATGGTTTGAGAGTAAATCGGAGAAAGACGAAGGTAATGAGAAGTAGTAGAAATGAGAACAGCGATAAACTTAACATCAGGATTGATGGTCACGAAGTCAATGATGTTAAGGGATTCTGCTACCTAGGCAGTAAAATAACCAATGACGGACGGAGCAAGGAGGACATCAAAATCATACTCGCTGTGGCAAAAAAGGCATTTCTGGCCAAGAGAAGTCTACTAATATCAAATACCGGCCTTAATTTGAGGAAGAAATTTCTGAGGATGTACGTCTGGAGTACAGCATTGTATGGTAGTGATACATGGACTGTGGGAAAACCGGAACAGAAGAGAATCGAAGCATTTGAGATGTGGTGCTATAGACGAATGTTGAAAATTAGGTGGACTGATAAGATAAGGAATGAGGAGGTTCTACGCAGAATCGGAGAGGAAAGGAAATGTGGAAAACACTGATAAGGAGAAGGGACAGGATGATAGGACATCTGCTAAGACATGAGGGAATGACTTCCATGGTACTAGAGGGAGCTGTAGAGGGCAAAAACTGTAGAGGAAGACAGAGGTTGGAATACGTCAAGCAAATAATTGAGGACGTAGGTTGCAAGTGCTACTCTGAGATGAAGAGGTTAGCACAGGAAAGGATTTCGTGGCGGGCCGCATCAAACCAGTCAGTAGACTGATGACAAAAAAAAAAAAAAAAAAATCTACGTTGCTAATATTCTTAGAGCTAAAGGAACCAAAAGGGTTATCATTTACCGTGAAAACTTTGAGCAGTTTCTGCTTCAGCCATGTTTAAAATTTAGGAATGAATAGCGCTTTGTTACTAGATTAATGGAAACTTATCGCGGTTTAATATCAATCGGTTCTCTTAATTACGTGTTGTTCCAATCACAGCACATTCGATATATATATCACCAGTTTGAATCAGATACTCAGTTTCAATATTTCGTTTTATATTGGCTGCTATTTGTTCCCAAACACTTGATATCACCGAAAAGATCTTGATTTATATTTGACATATACGATCGGATTACGACTGTGGTGGACAGTGAAGACTTACACGTGGCAGTGTGTAATAAAATATTCATGCGTCGATGTATGTCATTGCAAACAAAAACATGATGTGCATATTTGTTCTCTTCAATTTATGTTACCAATGTTCAGTTTTGTTTTGAAACCTCTTTCTCGTATATAATTAGAGTGCTGGCTAGGTATTAATGTTATGGAATATACGCCTTTGTCAATATTCATATCACTGTTGAGCAACGTTGCAAAACAGCGACCGGTGTCAGTTTTGATATAACGAATTAATCATACCGTGGTATGACAAAAACGAAGTAATTTATGAATATCAAAAAAGTTAACGACATCATCAACACAAAATGAAGCGCTGCATATTATTAAACGTTATTTTTATCTTCTATGGGCTACAACGACTTGTGATGAGGGACCCAGATGTCAACACTAGATCTCTATCCTTAGATGATAGACTTTATTTATTTTATCCTCACCACAATCAAGTGCCTTGTCAACTTAGCAAATCTCTCGGTCACGCATACAGACAAAATCCTGGGGCCTGGTAACAGTTCTAAGGAGACGAAAGAACAGCTACCCACAATATGCCATTGCTGAGGACAGTAATGAAGGACATTAATATTTCTAACGTAATTTTTCAATGGTAACGTTTCTTAGACTTGAACCATGAATCTCCAAAGAGGCAGTGTGGCATTTCATAGAACTATGTGCACGATACTGTTTATGTTGTTGCAAGCCTATAGAAGCAACACAAATCATTCTAAAAATCACATTGTATTGTATTGTACTGTAATGGGGACCTGTAAACGACGCTGAGCTTCGTTCCCGCCGTGGCCCTCAGTGGTACACAACCCCACAACAGGCTACAGCAGTCCACTCATCTCACCGCCGCCCCACACCGAACACAGGGTTATTGTACGGTTCGGCCTCCAGCGAACCCCCCGGGAACATCTCACACCAGACGACTGTAACCCCATTGTTTGCGTGGTAGAGTAATTATGGTGTACCGAACGTAACCGGTTCCAATTAATGATCGATCCAGTTGGACCAGAGGACCCAGTCCCTGTTATGTAAACACATCCACGTCATTGTGGAAGAACCATCAGCTTGCATGGTACCTTGTTAACAACCTGTGTTCGTGGCTTCGTTGGGTCTGCGGCATTCTTGAACTCTACCATAAGTTTTTACCAACTACAGTCTGTATTCATCTGACCAAAGCAAGGTTTTCCACTCGTCTAGGGTCCAACCGATTTGGCCACAAGTCCAGGAGAGGCGCTGAGGGCAATATAGTGCTGTTAGCAAAGGCACTCGCACAAATCGTCTACTGCCATAGCTCATTATCGGAAAATTTCGCCGCACTGTCCTAACAGATACGTTGGTCGTACGTTTCACATTGCTAACATACGTTGGTCGTACGTTTCACCCTGATATCCGCTCATAGTTCACGCAGTTTTACTTGTCTGTTAGCACTGACAACTCTACGCATACGCTGCAGCTCTCGGTCGTTAAGTGGAGGCCGTCGGCCACTGCTTTGACCTGGCTGAGAGGTAACGCCTTAAAACTCATATTCTCGGCGCACTCTTGACACTGTGGATTTCGAAATATTGAATTTCCTAATGATTTCCGAAATGGAACGGCGCATGCGTCCACCTCCAACTGCCATTCCGCGTTCAAAGTCCGTTAATTCCCTCGTGCGGCCACAATCACGTCAGAAAGCCTTTCACATGGGAGTAGAAATGACAGCTCCAACAATGAACTGCCCTTTTATACCATGTGCACGAGGTACTTCAGCCATCTGTGTTTGTGCATACCGCTATTCCACGACTTTTGTCACTCAGCGAAACCAAATGCTAACAGATATCGTCACGCCAGGTGCTGGTCCAAATAGAGAGTGCGAGTGCAGTCTGCAACCATTAATTCTCCTTTCATCCTCCATACAGGAATATATTCGTCGTGATGATGCACGCAGGATCATGACTAGTCTGAAATACGGCGTTGTGTCACTCCTGTGTCCATTCTTATCGTTGGGCGCACGAGTGATGGCATGCCTCTCTCTGTTGTCGTCTCGAGGAAAGCCGCAATAACTACAGCCATGCTGACAGTCCATGGCGCTCAGGAGTCGTTGCACTATCTGTGGCTATTCTTGTCATGCCGTAAACAAAAATGGTTCAAATGGCTCTGAGCACTTTGGGACTTAATTTCTTAGGTCATCAGTCCCCCAGAATTCGGAACTACTTAAACCTAACTAACCTAAGAATATCACACACATCCATGCCCGAGGCAGGATTCGAACCTGCGACCGAATCGGTCGCGCGGTCCCAGACTGTAGTGCCTAGAACCGCTCGGCCACTCCGGCCGGCTGCTGTAAACACATCCGTTAGCTGACTCGAGGTACGAGACGAAGATACAAGGTCCTCCAAGGCAAAACTGCCGGTCTTCGTGGGATCCAGTCAGCCCGAGCCCAACAGTTCAATACTCACATGACAACCGCGACCAACCAGAGCAGGAATATCGTGGGACGACAACCCAAGCCCCTGCCAATGTTGTAATCCGACAACTACTGTTAGTTCTTTCTGCACGAGGAGTAACATGGAATTCTGACAGAAAACATTCAAGTGTGAAACCTGTTGCAGAATGTGCACGGCGTTACTCCATCCTAAAACGTAATTTGTGCATGTGAAGTGAAGCGATAATTGCATGCGTATTCCACTGTTGATTAAGCTCCATGTCAGTCTCCGTTGAAGATATGTCACTTACGTAAAACTCATATTGTAATGACCAGCAGTGTATCTCCTCATGAAGGTGTAATGCCATATGCATCCTCTCACTGATTTGATTGATAATTCGTTTCTGCCATGGAGTAAACAGATTTGATCCACAGTGTTTTATCGTTACCGAGAAATGCGTTTTCACATTTACGTGTAGTCAGTATTGCTCAAAGGATTCTCATAAATGAAACTTGCACATTAAACCATAAACGGACCTGAATGTTGAATTTCACGGGGTATGCTCTTGTTCTTTTTAACCACACTGGACCGAACCAGTGAAGTCTGACAAGTCCGGGGGAAGATCTCGCAGAATTGAAGATACGATGGCGAGTTGTAATCTGGGTCTGGACATCCTGGTCGATAACAGCATTGCCAGCTATTGGAATAATTTCAAGTTTGAGTCCCAGTATGACAAACACTTTCTCTAGACTTTTTAAACGAGTCACTGTAAATCTGCAGGGTGGAAGATGGATTCTGTAAACAATCTAAGCTTCCGCTATGCCTTTTTCTCGATAATCACTTCCAGTGTACCAGCAAGGTATGCTGTAAGATTTTCTGTACAAAATGTACGGGGAGAGGCCAAGCAGTGAGGCCTGTCACTGGTGCCCAGATAGAACAGTTTGTGAGAGAAAAAATATAATAAACAAGCAAGTTTTTCGCAGAATGGTAGAGGAAAGAGGTGCAGAAAACAAAACTGACTCGGAAAATATTATGATCACCTTAAGTTAGGCAACACAAGGTACATCGTCCCCAAAAAGGGCCTGTGATTTGAGTTGGGCAAAAAATACAAATGTGTATGAAATCGTATTGGACTTAACTGCAAAGGTAATCAGTCCCTAAGCTTACACACTACTTAACCTAAATTACAAACACACACACACCCATGCCCGCGCGAGGACTCGAACCTCCGCCGGTACCAGCCGCACAGTCCATGACTGCAGTTCCTCAGACCGCTCGGCTGAATTTGAGTTGGGTTGTCTATCATAAGGTGCATGTAATATTTTTCATGCCAGTTCTTTTTCCCCACCATGTATGTACAAAACAAAATACTGACGACCCACAAACAAAATAGAGTCGTCTACGAAGGCCAAGTGTCCGGGTTCAGTTGTCGGTTCATCATCGTTGTTGTTTCAGATTTTTGCACCCTCCGCTGGACTTGAGATTCAGTAATCATAAAAGTCCTATATACTAACAAAACGCAAGCCATAAAACTTTCGAGACTTTACAGCTAAAGACTGTAATGCAGAATCAAAACGAGCAACGGCAACAGTAAGCCATACGTAACCAGAACCAACTTCAACATCAGTTGATGGGAAATCAGACCTTGCAACTTGAAAAACAGTGTGACCATGCTAAACATAAATAATATTAGCAGTATGAGCATTCATATTACACTGTGTATTCACCTCTGACACGGTGTTATAGACAGCAGAGCGCCAGCAAAACACACTACGCACACGGAGGCGAGGCAACTGCCGTAATCTTTCTTTTCGTGCACACTATCAGATCAAAAGCATCTAAACACCTGTTATTGCCCATTAACACACGGTGCGTCCACACTTCATCTTTTTTATGATTTCAGTTCTGCTGGGGACACTTCCACTGAGGTGTCTAAATGTCCATGGGGGAATGGCGGCCCAATATTCCCCAAGAGCAGAAACTAGAGAAGGGAGTGATTTTGGATTGTGGGGTCTGTAGCGAGGTCGAAGTTCTAATCGCAAAGATCACTGAACTTATCAGGTTTCTTGGTGGGCCAGTCCATTTCAGGAATGTTATTGGCTCTGAGCACTATGGGACTTAACATCTGAGGTCATCAGTCCCCTAGACTTAGAACTACTTAAACGTAACTAACCTAAGGGCAGCACACACATCCATGCCCGAGGCAGGATTCGAACCAGCGACCATAGCAGCAGTGCGGTTCCGGACTGAAGCGCCATGAACCGCTCGGCCACAACGGCCGGCAGGGATGTTATTGTCCACAAATCATTGCCCCTCAGGTACTGCTTTGTGATATGGTGCACTGTCATGCTGATACAAGCGATCATTGTCCCCTAACGGCAGCACCACTGTCAACAGTACACGAAGCTTTAAAATGTGTTCGTATCCTTTCGCATTTAGTGTTTTCTTAGGTACAATAAGGGGTGTGAATTCTAAAAACGAAAAACAATCCAGTACCTTCACACCATGCCCTCCATACTTTACTCCTGAGACTACACCTTGGCAGGTAGTACTCCCCAGGCGTTCTCCAAACCTAAATTCTTCCGTCGTATTGTCACAGGCTACAGCGTGGTTAAGTATTCCAAATCACCCATTTCCAGTCACACACTGCCAAGTTGCGTCGCTCTTTGCACAACCCGAATGGTCTTTTAACACTGACAACTGAATTGTATGGCTCATGAGAAACTTCTCGATTCCTGTAACTCATTCTTTGTAACACCCTATCCACAGTCATTGTGATAGATGAGCTGGTAGTAGCACTTTGGAGCTCACGATTGCTTCTTTGATTGTGATTTTTTTCAACCACACTCCGCATTGCCCGACGGTCCTGTCAGTCAGTACGTTATGTCAGCCTGGTCTTTGTTTATCTGCGATTTGGGCAGCTTTAGAGGTTGAAAATTTCCCTCACGAATAGTCCACGTTGGAAGTCCCTGTGACCGAGCATTTCCAGGCTCTTTAGTCTGGAATCGCGCTGCTGCTATGGTCTAAAGTTAAAATCCTGCCTCGGGCATGGATGTGTGTGATGCCCTTAGGTTAGCTAGGTTTAAGTAGTACTAAGTCTAGGGGACTGATAACCTCAGATGTTAAGTCTTGATCTCTCCTGACTCCCGTTCAGCTGTAGCTGCTTGTCTACTGTCAACAGTTCATATCCCACATACATTTATACTGAAGGGTTCGCCTCTTGTGAGATCTAGCTGTCAGTTCAAGATTAGATAGGGGTCAAGATGCTTTTGATTACGTAGTGATGATGATGGAGTGCTCAACTGCGGGGTCACTAGCGCCCGTACGATGTACCGAGCTTTAAACAGTTCAGTCTAGCTCCTGTCACGAATCTTGATGAAATATGAGGACAACAGAAACGTCCAGTCCCCGGGCAGAGAAAATCCTCAACCCGGCAGGAAATCGTTAACCAGGGATCCCGTGTTCCAGAAGTAGCAACGCTAACCACTACATCACGAGCTGCGAACTTTGATTACGTAGTGTTCATAATACACTCTTGTTTCTGATGTGTGTGTGTCGTCGGTTACTACATACACATTGATCACCGATCGCCCAATATCATATTCCACACTGTTTGAATATTTCTTCTGCAGGTGACGTTTTATGACAGGCTTTCTGCGTATCATTTCAAAGGAAAATGCAGGCACACATTCATTCACCATATGATTTACTAACAATTCAAAGTTACGAAGAATAATCTTTGTACACCTTCAACAACTTGTGATGAATTTTCATCGACACCGACCGTACAGAATCAGGGCATTTTTGAAGGTTGGGTACTTCACTTATTATTGGTTCATCTATATCTACATCGACATCGATAATCTACAACTCACACTTAAATGCCTGGCGGAGGATTCACTGAACCTACTTTACATTAATTTTCTATTACCCCATTCTCGAACAGCGCGCGGAGAAGAAACGATGATTGTTTCTCCCTGTGTAGGACGGTGACAATAAAATATTTTCGAAATCGAAGGAGGAAGTTAGCGAAGACCCCACTGCAACGAAAAACGCCTTTTTTAAAAATGATTTCCCATACCGCGGAGCCGTACTTCAGAAGAGAATGGATTCGTCACAACATTTTCTCTATGTTCATTCCTGATTAAGCTGTTCGTAATTGTAAATGCTAGGTACTTTTTTTTAATTTACGGCCTTTAGATCTGATTAATTTATCGTGTAACCGAAGTTTAACGTAATATTCCTGGCACTCATATGGATAACCTCACATATTTCATAGTTTAAGATCAACTGCCAATTTTCACACTAATCATATATCTTATGTAAATTGTTTCGCACTTAGTTTTGACCTTCTGATGACTTTACTAGACGACGAAGGAGAGCATCATCTGCAATCTAAGTTGGCTGCTCGAATTATCTCTTAAATCTTTTATGCAGATAAGGAGCAGCAGAGGGTCTCTAAGACTATCTTGTGGATCGCCACACATCGCTTCGGTTGTTTTGAGTGAGTTATTATGAATTGTGACCTCTCTGAGAGGTAATCACGAATGTAGGCGCGTAACTCAGATCATATTCCATAAGCACGCAATTTTATTACAAACCGCTTATGAGGTACGATGTCAAAAGCCTTTTGGAAATCTAGAAATAGGGAATCAATTTTTAAATCCCTTGTCCGTAGCACTCAATACTTCGTCTGAGTAAAGAGCCAGTTGTAGTTCACAAGAACGATGTTGTCTAAATCCCTTCTCTTCTAGTTAATTCTTAATGTTCGAGCAAAATACATATTCCAAAATCGTGCTGCATATCGACCTCAATGATATGAGCCTATAATTTAGTGGCTTACTCCTATTTCCTTCCTTGAATAGTGTGAGAGCTGTGCATTTCCTTCTGAAGCTCACTACAAAAAAAGGCGTTTTTCACCATCCACGTCTTGCTTTCATTTATAAAGTACCTTCTATGGCCAAACTGGAAATATGGTTCTGTATATCCGTATGACTCTAAAAACTGGTCTTTATAGGTTACTACAGTGTTTCCTGTATAACGTTAGCACACGATTTACTTACTATATTTTTTTACGTGTTCCGAAGTGCCGTGCTTTTACTATCGTTCTAACCGTAGGTTGAAAAGGAAATTAAAAAAACGTGGCTGGACATTGTTTTTATATTTTATCGCCTTTGAAGAGCCTGCCTTTTTATGCTGCATTTGTGACTTTTCTGTTTCACCTCACTTTTTAAACATCGCAAGGAAACAGTGCTGTTGCGGTCGCTTGCACACTCAGCACATTGAGTGAAAATTAGAGAAGATGAGCTAATGTTCAACATGTCTGAGAGTGGTGGCTGAAGTAGGTTTTGAGGTGAGAGGGGGTGGAAGATATTGGTATTTCAGTTTACTCCTTCAGCGAAACTCGCAGCAGTGCTACTTTAAAATGCTGCGTAAACGAACTTATTCGACAGATGAATTCATCACTTGGCTTACGCCTTATGCACACTATACAAGCATAATGTTAGCTATATTTTATTAACATCGTTGTGACGCCTGTACCGGCCGAGGTAGCGATGTGGTAAGGCTTGAGTATGCGAGGGTGGCATAACATATCTCCGTCCGACCGCCCTGTTTCCGGTTTGCCCAAAATCACATACCGTGAATGCAGTGATAACCATTTTCTAAAGTCATGGCCAATTTCCTTCTAAATCCTCCCTAGTGTGACTACGGAGTCTGTTCCTAACGACCTCGTCTTAACACATCAAACCCTAATGTTCCTTGCTTTGACATTTTTGTATTAAGCAAAGACATTATTATCTTTGTTCACGTTTATTTGAAAAAATCATCAACAAAGCAGTACATGATGGGAATCAAAACGAAAAGACGGCGGAGATCCAAATTACAGTTCCATGCTTCAGAAATGACGAACTTACTGTAGGCTAGACAACTGTTTGGATTAGACAAGGATGGGGAAGAAATTCGGCACAGGTCTTTCCATTGGAAATAACTCCCATACGTGTACGGCAGATTACAACGCTGCTTCCGGAATGAGATTACGCTGTGCATTACAACGGAGAAAATGACATTTTACAGAAAATTTAATTCTCTAGTATTACAAAATGAAAATAAATCACTGTAAAAGGTAAAGTTAGATACATAATGAAAGGCAACGAGGAATTCTTTTAAAGAACGAGAGACTGTGTGATGTGGACTAAATACGGAATAATTAAATACGTTCAGGCATCACGTAGTAGGTTTGCCTTTTATTGGCTCCTTCTGAGAATCTGCATTATCTCTTATCATTTCACATCGCCTGTGAAGGCCAGTTACTACTTGAACGACTCTTGGTTAAATACAAATTTTTGTTCTTCTAGATGGAAGAGATAAGCACTCCACTACATGTTCGGGTCTCTGGTTTCTAGTCAGAGAAAACTAGTATGTGTCGGAAAAATATAATATTAGTCTGATAGTTTCTATGTTGTTCCAGTTTATTTTAGCAGAATTGAGTTATTGAATAAGAAGCCTATAGAGTGCAGCAGCAGCTCGACCACTGCCTCCCCCTCCCCCCCCCCCCCCCATATGCAAACGGGCACAGGGGCAGAGAAGAGGCGCGTTTGGAACGTCCTTTCACTGGTCACGTACGCCGTAATTAAAATTAAATTCAGTTAGGTCAATTAAGTCGGTTCCGCAAATTCGTTCATTATCTGGATCGAGAACGCTCTTGATCTCATTTTCAAATGGCACAGTTAAATCGTTAATTGAATACAGGTCGTTGTGGCTCGACGTTTAACACTGAACAAAAAAGGAAGGGAAGAATTGTGAATTATAGAGCTAAATTTAAATTTCACAGGATAAATTTACCAACATTCCCATTTGTTCCTAGTAAACCACTGTCAAGTGATTGGTGCATTCTATTGTCCGCTATTGCCAGGTTTTTCGTCTTTCGTTCGCGGCTGAACGCTCATAATCATCGCTTATTATAAGTTTGCGTTCGCTATTAGTGATTAATTTTGTCTTTACTATCTCAACGGAATCGCTCTGTGAGCGGATGAAGAATATTCCGTTTTCTGTCTGAAAAGCGACTCTCTAAATTTTCTGTTCTTCATCATGTGTGTCTGGCGTCTTTCGTGAATAGTGTGTCACAATGTTAGACATATCTGTTATTTACTTTCGTTTAGCGAACGAGCACTATTTCTTTCGAGCCACTCTTCGTTGTATTAGTCTCACCTGATGCGTAAACATCCTGCCATGTAGTTCGGAAAAAATCCTGTATAGGCCATAAAATCCTACAGTTTTTCAGCATCCTAACAACAACTAAAAGCTAGCCACTTTCCTTTCTTACAACTTCTTAAATTTGATATCTCACTTATCTCGCCGTATACTGTCACTTCCAGGAGTTTGTATGATGCATCTGACTCTGCCAGGAGTTTGTATGATGTATCTGGTACGATTTTTGACTAATAAACCACGTATTTAACAGCAGTAAAAACAAGTAAACAAGTGAAACCTCTAATGGTGGACCAAAGGCTACAGATGAAGTTTCGACACTTTCGCAATACGTTTATAGTTAGCTAAATACCAATTTTTCCTCTTCGTCTCTCTCCACCATCCCACCCCCTTCCCCGCTAGTCACGAAACAGTTCCGCAACAAGTCAATTCCTGTAGCTACCATTTAATATTTATTTACCTGTCTCTAGATACTTCTGCCCAACAAGCTTTCCTGTTTCGGTTTGCAGTGGCATTTTCAAGTGCACCTGTAGGTTTAGTGAATAATAACTGCCACGCGGAGTGGCCGCGCGGTTTGAGGCGTCCTGTCACGGGCTGCGCAGCCCCTCAAGCCGGAGGTTCGAATCCTCCCTCGCGCATGGGTGTGTGTGTTGTTCTTAGCATAAGTTAGTTTAATTGAATTTAAGTAGTGTGCAAGTCTAGGATCCGATGACCTATGCAATTTGGTCCCTTAGGAGTTCACGAACATTTCAACATTTTTGAATAATGACTCTTATTTACATCTTCCTGATGATCAAGAACGTATTTATATCTACTTACATCTAATTGGAGCTGACGATCACATTTCACAACAGAAAAGTCACAATGCATCCCTGGAAGTTATATGACGTCACTTCCACTTAGACGTAAATAGATGTGGTATCTACAAAAAGACATTCCTTATCATAAGTAACATATAAATAATATTCGTTATTCACAACAACCACAGGTGCACACAAAAGCCGGCCGGAGTGGCCGAGCGGTTCTAGGCGCTACAGTCTGAAATCGCGCGACCGCTACGGTCGCAGGTTCGAATCCTGCCGCGGGCATGGATGTGTGTGATGTCCTTAGGCTAGTTAGGTTTAAGTAGTTCTAAGTTTTAGGGGACTGATGACCTCAGAAGTTAAGTCGCATAGTGCTCAGAGCCATTTGAACCATTTTTAGCACACAAAAATGACGTTGTTAGCCGAAACAGGCAAGCTTGTTGTGTAGAAATATATATATAAATAATCAAATAATATTACATTTGAGTGACTGGAATCGACTACTTGTAAAATATCGTATTACTAACTACTTTATGTTGCATGTCTACTGACAGAAAGCTGTTGATCTTATATCGAACCAGATTATCGTGGAATGTGTACAGTGTGCAGGAATTATTTGTGGCGGATTCTAGCTTCATCTAGCGTGGTCATCACATATACGTTTATAGCAAAAATTAGTAGGGGTCTACAGTTAATTTGGAATGTTATCTCTCGTGATTTTGTGGCAAGTCTTGCTGCGCTACTCCTTCTTCATACAGGGTGGGGAGAATGAAACTGATCCGGAAAATATTTCTTGCAACCAATCTTACATCATCAACCCAGGGTGTGGTAGAAGTAAGCTAGATTGCCTACATTACGGCGCAAAAAATATTTTCCGTGCCAGTTTTACATGGTGTGAAAAACTGGAGTAAGAAAGTAACTTCAGCATTATATGTCACTGCAAAGTATTACAGTTGGTTGAAGCTAGGGCAATACATAGTAACAACTGCGATAGTACAGTACAGAAACTTACTAAAGAAAATACATAATGAAAAAAACACATTATTTCAATGACAGCAACTGCATTCAAGTCAGCGTGATTCATGACTGTCCCCTGAACATTACAAACGGCAGGACATCGTTCTTAATTGTGTGTGGGTCCACACAGGCAGCTCTCCAATGTGCTTTCATTATGTCAACAAAGTTGGTAGGTATGTCGTTCCTCTCCTCTACCAGTGCGATTGATCCATGGGCGTTCGTAAATATAAACGTACTGCAATGAGTCTTCTTAGTGCGCACCACACGTGCTCCATGGGATTGAGGTAGGGCGAACGGGAAGGGTAGTCCATTCACTGGAATCCTCTCCTTCGAACAGTTCCTCCACCTGCCCTCTTCGACGGGGTCACCCGCTGCCATCTAGCGCTATAGTAAAAGTTCAATACGTTTTCTTACTCCCCCTTCGGAAATATAGCATTAACTTTATGGGTGCTATAGTCTCTTTTCGAAATTACAAAATTCACTCTCGAAAAGTGAAGCTTTCTAAATGTGAAAGACTGTTTCAAAATACAACATGGTCACGTATAAAGGAACAATTACTCTATTCAGTTTTTAAAAATGTTTTAGTCACTGAAATCTTATCCGTACTATATTTAATAGGCTACGCGTTACATTATTACTCTAATACACACAAATAATTAGAAGTTGGAATCAAATTAAGAAGAAATATAATAAAAACCAGTTACAAGTCAAAACTTATTGAAAAAGAAGCTGATGGTAACACAGTCTTCCATTATCAAGATAGAGAAAATTGTTAAACTATTAAAGAAATCCAGTATTTTTACAAGTATCATGTTTCCATGGTAGAACACTTTCTTCAGTTTCAAGGTACAAGATGGCTTTACGTGCGACGAACTATGGCCTAGCCACCCATGTGGCTTAGTTTTAAAAAATACAATGAATTTTACTCCACGCAAACACTATAACTGAAGAATTGACAATAGTCTCAAAATATCTCCAATATATTTCAAAGTAATGATGTAAGTAGAGCTCCTAATATTTACCATCGCTGCGCTAAACAGAACTTATGTCTCACAACAATAAAAATGGTAGAAAATGCGGGAAACTACTTATCTTTGAAACTTCCTGGCAGATTAAAACTGTGTGCCGGACCGAGACTCGAACTCGGGACCTTCGCCTTTCACGGGCAAGTGCTCTACTTATCTTTGTTTCTACTGAGAATTTCTTCATATGAATCTGAAATCAGTCACTAGATTGAACCACCGACCTGGAAACATCATGTATTCCTAGGTACAGATACCTCTTTCCTTCGAGGCACTATATAACAGTCCTTACTAGTCAACAACTTTTCTCAAAACAAACGGAATGAAATTTTCGGCAATGCTGTTTCGTCATCGGAAACACTTGAATGTAGAAAATCTGTAATAGAGACACACAATTCCATCAGAACGAACCCGCAGGCACCCTACAGAGGAAAGGAATTTCGACTGTAACGAGTCCTCATTACCGGTTCATAACCTTTGTCTCCGACCCTCTCCGCCTGTCCCTTGAAAGGCGGCAGAAAGAGCCGAAATTTCCTCGGCATTATTTTCATAATATTCATTTCCCTCGAAAATCCTACTCACAGATGTACTGCGATATCTCTACTTTCTGAAGTACAAGCAAGTTTCGTACAAATCTTAATTCGTTTTGGACAGTTGGATTGAACACAGTAACCCACAAGAATTTCACTAAAGCTAAATATGTGGGGTTGTTGCGCTGATGAATATTCTGTCACTGACTTTATGCTTTTGCTCGTCAACGTCATATGCTTGACAAAGTGAGAATCCTGATAACACAATACAAACTGTCAGCCAGTATGAATGTCTCGTTTCATTTTGGTGACTTAAGTTTGTCTCACCTGTGTAAGATTTTTCTGTCCATAAAACAATGTTTCCTATTTTAATATCATGTAATAAACGTCAAATTGGCATGTGTGGATGAGCCTCACGAAGCAGAAAGGAGTAACATCGCCGACATTAAGTAACGATAGTTTACTGAGAAATCAAATTTAATGTTTTGATACAGTTCTCTCGACCTTCCATCCGCGTCAAGGAGTTTAAATACCACGAGCTTTCGGTCGAATACTCCTCGGACATTGTCAAGTGGCACCTCGACAATGGCCGAGGGGTACTGGAGAGTATTTTATCAGTACACATCGCCGTGAAACCATGAACTGATAGATATTTACTGTTGGTCATTCATGTAGTGCCTGGGGCATGAATCACTAAAGTCTGCCGGGACATGTGGTAATTCACCACATGCAGGAATTTGGTCTATCAAGACGGCAGGTTGCTGCACTCGTTGTTGGATTACCACGATTGTCACGTAGCTATGGAATGAATAGTGTAAAGAGACCAATATACAGTAACCCCATGAGGCTAGCGCTTGAGAGCACATACTAAAAGCCAGGAAATGCAGGTTCGTACAGCCACGTCATACACCTTCAGTCAGGAAACTGTCAAGTTTGCACAGAGACGAGGATCCACACGGACCATCTATTACCTCATTTCGCGAAACAGCCGAGAGAGATTCGCGCTAAGGGAACATTAGGCGTAGGAGTGGCACCTCATCGTCTTCGATTGATGACCAGGATCTTATAACATATCCATACTGTTGCTCTTAAATCTACAAGAGGCTACTGAATCACAACATAATTACCGTATCGAAAAGGTGTCGTTCAGGCTATTATGTTCGAAAAAGGAGGGACGATCGGTGTGTCCTAAGTTTTTCAAACCGCAACGCATCTCTACTGCACATGCAGCTTCAACATTGATTCCTGTATCGATCTAGTAAACAGAAGATGATCGAAGTAGCGATGACCGGGTAGTGAACTACGATGCTGCGTAAGAATGAAAATAACCGGCATCTGCTCCAGATGTGTATAACGCCCCCACTGTGTTGGCTTGATAGGTCCTGTGGAGGCTGTATCTGACAAGATCTTATGAGCTAACATAGAATCAGTCTTGTTTATCCAGAACTTACAATCTGAGCACCAGGGCTAGTTTCTGAATACAGGTTCCTTTTATAGAATCTTTTCTCAGCCAACTATTTATAGACAGTTGCATACGTGTTTAACACGTCTTTTGTGTAGTGTTCTAGAAAGGTGTCCTTCTGAGTGGCATAAGAGAAGAACGAAAGTTATGCCATGGGTGCCGCGGATACAACTTAGCAAGTTACGCTTTAGGTGACCCAGCTTTTTGCCGGATTCTGAGCGTATTTTATATTGCTCTTCCACATGTAGCGAGAAATGTGTCATACGCGAGGAACGCCTGCAAAAGCTCACATTTGTCTCCTACTGAAAACGATAGAAATGTTGAAGATAAGTAATCTCTTTGTCATTCTGCACCCTTTTGGTCACGCTCCACTGGAACTGCATACGAATTAGAGGCATTCAGTTTGGGAGCACTGGCACACTGAATTCTGAGTGTCAGAGAACATACACAGTTCTTCAGTGCCAATAATTTGTCTATTGCCAATATCAGATTTGCTACTCAGTGTTCACGATATCCCGTAAAAGAGCAAAGGGAAATTAATATGAAAAAATTTCTAACATTCTGCCCAATGTAGGTGAACAATTGCCCATATTTGAGAGGAATTCCCAGTACTTGAACAGCTCTTTGCTCTGATTCCTCTTGTAACTGATCATTTTTACACGCCATCAAGCATGACGCAATCCGGTAACTGTACCATATCTGTACAAAGTATCCTCATGAATCCCATTACCACGAAAATCTCTGAAACGAGGGGATAATTCTGCGTTTCGGAATTCGTTTATTAAGAAATGTGTTATTAATCGGATCTCGGCTTGTAGCTGGATGGAATGTGAGTCCTGGTGGTTCTCTAATTTCATCATAAAGGCAAACCTTTGGGCTTAATTCTACGTCTAACTGTTGATAATTTGTCCCTGGGGACCGCCATTTCAAAGCACTTGTTCGTGCAACAACAGTGTTCCGTATGCACCTGCATGACTGCAATATTCAAAAGCGCTAAATTCGACAAAGTCGGTCACGCATCCAGGAACAATGCGCGGCGGTCGTTAGCAGACGTGAACCTTAAGTACTTAGAGTCGCCGTAAGATGGCTGCCTCGTTGTCACTCGACTTACCCTATCAAGTAATAGACATAAAGTGGCAGCAGCCCCGGAACGTCGTGAAAAGCTCTTTACGCCCGGGAGAACTCAAGCTTCAGAAGATTCTTGGTGCTGCTATTTTTTACAGACTTTAGTAGTTTATTTCTCATAGAGTTAAGCGTAGAAAATACCTTCAATGGACTTGGTGATGTCTGTTGATATTTAGAAACTGGATGTTAATATTTCCAAATTTTTCTGCCCCATTTGCTCAAAAGAAGTTACAGAAAAATATAATTGGCATTATCTTTAAATAATTACATAACAGCTATTTTAGCGTTACACGATCCTATTCGGTAGATTTTAGTGACAATACTTCCTCTTTCTCTAGCGAAAATATTACCAGTTTTATGACTAACAGCTGTAATGATACGTATGCTTAGCTACTCGACAGTTCATTGATATGCAAGCTATGCCATTATTTTAAGCAAATGGCACCATTTATGTGAACGTCGGTTTTAAGCCTGAACAGATGTTGGTGATGGAGATATGGAATTGCTTTCCTGTGCCCTTTGAACAGACCTGTCCGCCCAGATACAGGAGGCCCTAAAGTTTAAAATGTACTAAGAACCAAGGTTAGCGCTTTTCACAAAAAAAGTCGTTGCTAGTTGTGGAAGACGTTGGAAATGAAAGGAAAAATCGTTTACCGATTTGAATCGAAGCCTGGATCTTTCGATTTGCAGTCTGGCACTTGAAAACACTAATTTTATTAAATTTATTATGGACCTACTCCATTATACACGCCTTTTTCGTCTCAAGTCGTCAGTTGATTTGGAATATTTCCTCACGAAATGTGTCCATGTGTGACGTCGATGGTACTGATAAAGAAACCGGCCAAAAATGAATCACCTTCTTATGGGAAAATAAATACATTGTTTTAAGATATATACTTGGAACAAAATTTTTAAAAATATTCATCTACCTCGAGAAATAAATCACTTGTTCCAGTATATAGAAAATGAGGTAGCCTGTTCTTTTTTCTATCGATTGAGCGACCGAATTTTAATTACTGCGTTAATATTATTTTCCACGTTTGCCGTGGTCTCCCTCTATCTCTTCATACTTAGCTCTTACAATTTCTAGAAGTCTCTCACTCCTAAATGTTTCTAGATGTTCATTCAATGATCTTCTTTCGTCTATTGTTTCATCATTTGGACTAAAAAGTTTTAGCTTTCCTTTCGGCGGTCCTTGGGGTACTACGAATAGGATGTTTTTAAAGAGTTGGTTACTAGAGAGATTCACTAAATAGCCGAAAAGAAATGGAAGATGTTATTTTCTAGAATCGAAACGCATATTCATAAGCTTTATTTCTGTATGAGATAGAAGTTTTCAAGTGGATTTGGAACTACATGATCCCCATTATTACAAACGCTTGTTCAGAAACTCCAAATATAGCTTCAGAAACAGCACCATACGAGTATCAACATTATTCATCCTCTATCAGTCTTTCAATAAATTCGCCTTTGAATACGGACGAAATGTTCATTTATAAATGTCGACTATTGTGTAGAAATTTTGTGAACAATTATGACGCATCGCTTTTGTTTCCCATCAATTGCGGGATCATTTACCTTTTAATGTATCGGATGGAATGATTTATGGAACATACACGGGGGATTTAACACCACATAAAATGTGTGGCGCGTTTAATTCTCGTTTAATTTCGAGGAACTGTTAACAGTGCAGTGTCGACAGTTTCCTGTAACAGGTAAGGCGGCTAATGTCTAATTGCGACCAAATTTGGATCACTTAGGTCCGGCCTATTGTAAGTACACCGTCAACCCTAAATAATCTTGGAACTGAAGAAGAGTTGAACCTTCGCTTCGGTTTTGTCCTCTGCTCTGTTAACAGATACCTTCCCTTCTATTGCATACTTCTGGAGAAACACAGAATTACGCAAATGAATTAAAGCGAGTAGTGATCTGTGTCGCACAAATCTTTTCGTTCTAGTGACAGTCTATCTTACATTCGTTGCCTTCCTTGTCCCTTTTATACAAGATGCTTATTTCCTTGTCCTTCAGAGCATTACAGATTTAACAGAATTACGCAGCACATTTAAATCACACAAAACTTCTTCTTGTACGACTGTCCCATTGCAGAGTTTTCACTTTCACGCTGAGATGTAGTCCAGCCAAGTACTAGTATTCTCTACCGTTTTCTGTATACTCCACAAATGTCAAATTTAACCTTTTGTAACCAGCGGCGTTGATACAGTTTCTTATAAATATACTGCGCACCTTATCTTCTTCCTGTTGAACCATCTGCTATGGGGTGACATTTAAGCTATGGCAAACACGTTATTCAAATTTGTGAATTGAATGATGCGTGAGAGTTGAATATGCAGTACTGTGACTGTCAGTAAACTGAAGTATGACTGTAAAAATAAAAGCCAATAAGATAACTCTACACAAAGTGACAATACACCGGAGATCAGGAGCTAGGGGATGACCCTTCACGTTTGGAGCCTGATCTGCTAGGCTTGTGTGTTCTGCATACATTCTTGGAATGCAACTCACGATTACTAACAACTGTGCAGTTACCTGTTTTTAATGAACAACAGCGAAATGTGTGCAATGACATAACAGATACATTGAAATCAATTGTAGTACAAGTGTGATAATATTAACGTTAAATTAGTCGAATGAATAGTACAAATATTTTTGTAACTCTGCATAGCAGGGTGTTTCCGTAAGAGCGTGCAAAAATTTAACAGGACACTGAATAATATGAGGTATGTACCTGGGGTCGGAGCAGCAAGCTTAAGGAGATAATAAGAATAAAATCACAGTACTGTGTAATTTTTTATTTACATTAGTTATAGATACCTTCAAGTACTGTCATTGACACAATCAACGTACCATTTGCACTGTATCTTAAAAAATGTGCTGAATCTGACGGCCATCAGTTTAAATGGAAGCGTGACATTGACGAACAGGAATCTGAAGCACCCGGACAAATACCCCTGGTTTGTTGCGAATCACATCACAGGCAGCTACAATTCTGGCAACTAATTCCATCTCCATGTCTACTGGGACCTCAAACACAAGTGACTTTAGATATCCCAATAGGAAATAACGAAGAGTATTCAAGTCAGGTGACATCGCGGCTATGGAATAGGATCTCCACTACCAATCCAGAGAACGGGATATACAGCACTGAGATGTTTGCGGATATCACACTGAAGTGATGAGGCACACCGACATGTTGTATCCACATCCTCTCACGAACAGCCAAGAATACATTCTCCAACAACTCAGATATGACTCTTTGCACGTACCTCAAGAATATGTGGCCATTCCGACGGCGTACTGCATCATGACTTGCTAATAATTAGGCTTGTCCTCCTTGTTTCCTTGCAGTAAATAAAGATTGTACATATAAATAAACAGCACAATACCGGTTAACTTGTACGAATTTTACTGTTACATACGCTGGCAAACAGTAATACTAGGCAAAACGGTAGACAAGTTTACTTCCATATCTCCTTAAGCTGGCTGTTCCGACCCCTGGTTCCCTACCTCAAATTCTTCGCTAGAGAATTCTGTAAGTCCTGTTACATTTTTGCACAGTCTTACGGAAACACCCTGTGCAGCAGATCTTCTCAGACTGTTAAGAAAACTATCATTTTCCTCTAAGCTTTCCGTAATTTGAATGGAAAAAGGTAGAGCTGTAACCAGCATACTGGACGCCCTACACGGATATCTTACTGTTCCAATATCGCAGTTTTACGTCGTAATAATGTTCGGGCGTATACAGGGTTTGCACAAAAATATGGAAAAACTGCGGAAAATGCATGCTTTAACATAAATGCAGATGGTAGCCAAGCCTGCAGATTGCGCTGCTGTGTTTTACCACAAACGGCACCTGTGCAATGTCCTCAATACGTTGTAAGTGTTGATGGTGCTCAGAAGGGTGTTCAGTGTAATGAGTGTAATTATGTCGGAGATAACTGATTTGGGTGATTTGATTTTGACGGGGAAGCTAAAACAGCTTAGGTCTAACCCGCCACTGCCCGCACCGAAACCGAATTTATTGTGCGGTATCGCTCCCTGTATATCAAGTAAAGTCAAGCAATGCCCTTAAATAGTTCAAGGAGTGCCTTTGCAAGTTTTTGATAGACACAATTTCTTCAGGTCTAGTTGTCCCGAAGATTCTGTATCTTTTACTCTCCAGTGTGATGGATTCAAAGATTAAATGTGGTGCAGTTTATTCACCCTCATACAGATCCTACATTTAGGCCTTCTTCCGTTATACCCATTGTGAGTAGGTGTTGTTTGAAATTCCCATGGCCTGTCATCAGTCCAGTCATGAGTTTGATCTCTTTCCTGTTCAATTCCAGGATTACACACCTCCTTTTGAAACATGGTTGAGCATCACTACCTTACCATGTTTTTGTTTATGGACCTTGGGCCAATATTCTACTTGCTAAGCAAGTTCCATAGTTCTAGTTTGATCATAGCCTTGGTGATTGTCATGGCAGGTTTCTGTCCAATAAATGTAGTCATTGCCATCATACTGGCCAATATGTCGGCTTCTTCATTGCCACAGATCCCTGAGTGGCCAAGGACTCACAGTAGGATTACGCTATTGCTTCCCCCTAGCTCCATCAGAGCCCTGTGGCATTCTGCAACGATCTTAGATCTCGTTTCAAGCGCTGCCAGTGATTTCAGGGCCTCCTGGCTGTCTGAATAGATGTAGAAGCTACGGCTCTTGTAGCACCTACGAATATTCTTCTCCACACATACCCTAATTTCAGCTTGGAATACCGAGGCCAAATTTCCTAGAGAGGTGATGCCCTCCAGCCTTGGCTGAACCCCGTACAGCCGGCCGGCGTGGCAGAGCGGCTCTAAGCGCTTCAGTCTGGAACCGCGCTACCGCTACGGTCGCAGGTTCGAATCCTGCCTCGGGTATGGATGTGTGTGTTGTCTTTAGGTTAGTTAGGTTTAAGTAGTTCTGAGTTCTAGGGGACTGATGGCCTCAGCTGTTAAGTCCCATAGTGCTCAGAGCCATTTTTGAACCCCTTACACCCCTGCCCCAACGCCTTGGTCTGATTTTGACCCATCAGTGAACCTGACAAAATCCCCCATACGTTGTCGAACTGCTTTTTCCCACTGCTCCCTGCTTGCAATTATTATATTGTAAGACTTGCTGAAGCAGTTAAGAGCTATTATATAGTCGGCCGCCATTTCCCCAGCCATTCCTATATTTACCTCACTCACTACTTTAATGTGTAATTCTGTATATCCCAATCATATCCAGTTTTTGCCAGTTTTAAGTCTGTATGCCCCAACTGCTGCCTCCATCTTGAGCCAAAGGTGTAGTGGAGGCATGTAGTGGAGGCATGCCTAGCATGACTTCCATCCCAGCGTTTGGTATGCTAATAATTCCGCCTGCTATGGCTAAGCAGGCCGGTCTCTGGACCTCAGCAAGCTCCTTAGCTGCAACCCGCTGTTCTACCTTCTTCCACCACACTACGGTCACGTAGGAAATCCTAAGTCTAACCACCGTGATGTATACCCAGTGCATACCTCTGGGGCTTAGGCCACAGTTCGGAGATAACTGAATGGGAACATGGTCAAACCGTCAATGCTCGTACGGTGGATGGTTCCGCAACCGCTCCGCAGTATTTAATATTTCAAGACGTACCATATCGAATTTATACCCCAATAGTAAAAGCGGAAAAACGCCATCCGCTAAGTCACAACGAGGACAAGGTGTGTTCTGAGTGATCGTGACAGAAGGTCATTGAAGACGATTTTGACGAAAAATAAGAGGACGTGAGCGGCAAAAGCCACTGAATGTTCCACTCCGAAAGCTACCAGCGCCAAAAAAAAAAAAAAAAAAAAAAAAAGAAGGGAGCTCCATAAGCAAGAAATTGCAAAGTGAGCAAGAATTTCAAAACAACTTATCAGTGATGGAAACTCCCGTAACAGGAAAACAGGTGCCAAAGCCTGTAAAGATTGTTTATGGAGGAATGGAAGAAATAATTTTGTCGAATGAGTCTTGTTTCACACTGTTTCCAGCTTCTGGCCGAGTTTAAGTCCCAGGACAGAAACATGGCGGGTAATTGGTGACGATTTGGGCAGACAAATCGCTGTATTTCTAGGTCTACTCTGCCAGGTCACATTACAGTGAAGGATTATATGATCATTTGGCTGATCCGCACCATCCTACGCTACTGGACATTAAAACTGCTACACCACGAAGAGGACATGCTACAGACAAGAAATTTAACCAGCAGGAAGAACATGCTGTGATATGCAAATGCTTAGCTTTTCAGAGCTTTCACACAAGGTTGGCGCCGGTGGTGACACCTACAACGTGCTGACATAAGGAAAGTTTCCAACCGGTTTCTCACACACAAACAGCAGTTGACCGGCGTTGCCTGGTGAAACATTGTTGTGATGCCTCGTGTACGGAGGAGAAATGCGTATCATCACGTTTCCGACTTTGATAAAGGTCGGATTGTAGCCTATCGCAATTGGGGTTTATCGTATCGCGACATTGCTGCTCGCGGTGGTCGAGATCCAATGACTGTTAGCAGAATATGGAATCTGTGGGTTCAGGAGGGTAATACGGAACGAAGTGCTGGATCCCAACGGCCTCCCATCACTAGCAGTAGAGATGACAGGCATCTTATCCGCATGGCAGTAACGGATCGTGCAGCCACGTCTCGATTCCTGAGTCAACAGATGGGAACTTTTACAAGACAACAATTATCTGCACGACGTTTGCAGCATCATGGTCTAGCAGCTCGGAGACCATGGCTGCCGTTACCCTCGACGCTGCATCAAAGTCTGGAGCGCCTGCGGAGGTGTACTCAAAAACGAACATGGGTGCACGAATGGCAAAACGTCATTTTTTCGGATGAATCCAGGTTCTGTTTACAGCAACATGATGGTCGCTTCCGTGTTTGGCGACATCGGGGTAAACGCACTTTGAAATCGTGTATTCGTCATCGCCATACTGGCGCATCACCGGGCGTGATGGTATGGGGTGTCACTGGTTACACATATTGGTCACCTCTTGTTCGCACTGACGGCACTTTGAACAGTAGACGTTGCATTTCAGATTTGTTACGACCCGTGGCTCTACCCTTCATTCGATCCCTGCGAAACCCCACATTTCAGCAGGATAATGCACGACCGCGTGTTGCAGGTCATGTACGTGCCTTTCTTGATACAGAAAATGTTCGACTGCTGCCCTGGCCAGCACATTCACCAGATCTCTCACCAACTGAAAACGTCTGGTCAATGTTAGCTGAGCAACTGGCCCGTCACAATACTCCAGTGACTACTCTTGATGAATTGTGTTATCGTGTTGAAGCTGCATGGGCAGCTGTGCCTGTACATGCCATGCAAGTTCTGCCCAGGCGTAGCAAGGCCGTTATTACTGTCAGAGGTGGTTGTTCTGGGTACTGATTTCTCAGGATCTAAGCACCCAAATTGCGTGGAAATGTAATCATATGTCAGTTCTAGTATATTTGTCGAATGAATACCCATTTACCATCTGCATTTCTTCTTGGTGTAGCAATTTTAATGGCCAGTAGTGCATTTGTTCTCGAACGGTGATGCTGTACTCCAGTGCGACAGGTCCCCTGTTCACACACTTCGCATCGTGCAGGACTTTTGTGAGCACGAGGATAAATTGCCACATCTCCCCTGCCCATTACGCTCACCAGATCAGAGTACTATGTCACCTCTGCGGGCTATTTTGGAGCAACGCGTCAATGATCGCCATCAACCTCCAGAATCGTTACCTGAAATTGCCACTTTTTTATGCAAGATTGATGTAAGAATCCGTTAAGAACCATGCAGGACCTCCTTTTATCCATGCTGAGGCGTATGACGAATCGCAGCTTGTTATGATTCTGGTGTTTCCATATTTTTTATATTTGAAGCTGAATATAAATATCCATAAATATGAATATGATATTTAATTGCGTTCATTTTAACTTTAGATACAAGACATATTAAGATAACTTCCTTTTTTATGCTAACCAATGCGTCTGAGTACATTTCGGTGCTATCTCGACAGCTTAGGAATGTCGTCGCTTGGGTCCCATCAGTTATACTCCCCAACTGACGAAAAAATCTTTTCCTGCATTACTATATTGGAAAGGCGTTTATGACACTCACCTATGTTGTTGACAACGAACATAGCCGACACAGCATGAACAAGAAGGAGGGTACGGAACTGGAAATAACTTTTCTTATGAGATGTGCAACCTAATAAATTTGTGCCTGCGAATCAGCCTGTTGGAAAACTGACTGCGGAATTTCGTGAATGAGGCTCGAAATCAATCACAATATAACGGTCCCTATTCACAGTCATTTATGATGTACCACCACCTTTATCAGTCATCTGAGTAGAAGCATTCACTTTCAGATGCCTTTAACACCGTCCATAAACGTCTCTAAGATTAGTTTAAAGGATCTTCTTGTACGTGTAATCCGGTCACCAGACTCACTATTAAGAGATCATCTTGCGAAACAAGTGTCATTTCTTAAATATGGATCATCAGACACCTGCATGTCAACACTTCAGTATCCGTCAGTAGAATCGCAGAACTGCAGAGACATCGACGGCGGAAGATCGACAACAATGCTTCCAACCAGAATGTTGCACATGTGGTTCGTCTAATGCAACTAAATCAAATAATTGAAGGGGTCGGAGAGATATAGTCACAAGCCACATCGAACTAGTTTTGAGATACAGCGAATTTAAAGTTCCACGAAGGTCTGAAAATGTTTGATACAAAATAGAAACCTTATTTCTACTGCAAACACTTGCTTAATAGTTGCGAAGCATGTTGTTAAATAGTCAACTCTCTACATGCTATAAAATATTAATTTTAGAATGATTCTAATTAAGATTTAGTCAACGGTGGCTTATGACTATATCTCCCAAAAAATTGTTTAAAACATAAAGTATGAATTTGTAAGGATTTATTTTAACTGCTCTTACACAGCAAGCAGAATATATAATTTTTACACATTAATATACACATATCAGGTATCTGAGATGTATAAATTACTTTTTCATTAATACAGTTACATCAAGGAAGTTTCTCTACCTCATCATTGTACACGTTATTTCCAGCAGATCAAGGAAAGAAATCTTGATTTGCTGCAGGTATGTATATCATAAGAGACAGTACATCACCAATTTTTTTCTGGTTAATTGGTAGTGACTTTCTGTACTTTATTGGCAGCTGATATGGATTTGGTTCAACTAGCCTTCCTTTCTTTTTGACACGAATATCCGCTGACATGAAAGCTCCTATGTCTGAATAAGAGTGCTTTACACTCAGCTTGAAGGGATCTTCAGACTCAAACTTAAAGTGAGTAGCTTCACAGAAATGGTTGGGATCTCCAGACGTCGATTCTGTACGTTTTGAGATCAATGTCTCCAGGCTTTCCAAACTTCTGAAGTCTCCAATTTCCATTTTAGTTACAATGAAAAGTTTTGGACTCGCAGATTTTATTACTTCTGCCCATTCATCTGGAGTGTACACTGTTGGACGTCTGTTTCTTGCATACCGTTCAATGCGACCAAAATCACGATCGCAAGATAGCATGGTGTGACCTACCACAGGGAAGTAATGCTGTAGAGAATCAAATCTTTTGGTAGCAACAAGGGATCTTTCCAAAGCAATAATAATCCAGTTCTTTGCCTGACCCTTGCAGTTGTCTGTGATTATGTGGAGATGTTTTGTCTGAGGATTAATTATCTTCAAGTACTTCAATAAGCAGCTCCCAGCCTCATCTGAACCTCGTCCTCCATCTCTCTCGCTCCACAGAAACGTATAACCTTCTTTGATCCACAGTCGTGATACCATAATCGTATGTCCATATTTTCCTCTTGTAATATGCTCGACCAACTGTTAGTTTAGGTGTGGGGAACGTTTGCTGCATGTCCATTGCTATCACATGATGCTCTTTCGAATTTTCTTTAGCCAGAGCAGTTAAAAATGCAATCATATTCTGTCCTCTGTCAGCCTTTTTGAGATGCAGCTCATATTGTTGTTTCTTTTCTGTGACTTCTTCTGCACATAGTTCTGGGTTATTTATTGCAATTAGAAATCCATCAATTCTGAACAGGTGTCACTTTTTGGTAGTTTGAAGCCAATGTTAGATTCAGATACGATAATTTCTCTGAATTTACTTTCAGATACTGCAGGAACCTGCTTTTCCTTGCAGCATTCTGAGTATTTATCTCGAAGTAAGGAAGCAATTGTGAAATCACAATCCAAATACACTTTATTAAAAAACTAGAAACCCACCTCGATTGCGAAAATAGCACCTCGAGGCGGGTTTCTAGTTTTTTAATATATTAATCAACGATTGCTGACGCGCTGCGATGTTGAAGGTTCTCAACTACACTTTATTGAGGTTCTATTGCCTACTGTAATGACTGTTATATTTCGGTATGGCGCTGAGAAATTCTCTAACACTTTGTACAGCCTCGTCTTGAAATTTATGTGGGTAGTTTCCATGTTTTCCTGAAAGAGAAAAAAGATGAGCTTATATCCTCTTCCTAACAGAAATATTCGTATAGTACTCAGTTTGAGTACATTCCTAACTTATAGCACAGAGGAACATGAAAACCTCTTCCATCTTCTTTTGGCACTGAAAATCCCTGCTTCATTTGATGTTGCAAATTCCTCACTCTTCGTGCTTGTGTCTGTAAGCCATGAACCCTTAGGAAAGCTTCCTTGCAGATCATGATTTCTATTCTGTATACCCTCTCATTATAAGAAAATGTAACATCCCTGGATGATATTTTCTTGGAAGTCTTTTTTGGATAGCTTTGAAAGAAATTATGACAAATACAACAAAATGAAATAAATATACAAAATATTAAACCATTTGTATTTAAATAGTGAACAAACATCCGCTTTTTCGGTTCCACTTTCATACAGCTCATGAGATAAGTATTCCGGGCATTAAAGTTTCTTATGTCCCAAAATGAATGAACAATGTTTTCTTCCTCTCCAAGCAGTTTTGTGTAGCATTTATTTAAGCAAGTACAGGGACTTCCTATAGTAGCAGCCTGAACAGTCTTGGGGGTTTTTAAAGACTTATATTGCTGACCAGCATTTTGTCGACGTTTTGCTTTATTTTTCTTCCACTGATCAATATTTCGCTTTCTTTTTCGTGAAGGCTTTGGTTTTTCGGGTGATTCTTCATTTATTCCACTTATTTCAAGCTATAATATGAAGAGCAAAATAGTCTAAGAATTTGCGTGAGATATAGTCATAAGCCACACAAAATACTAAATTTCGCTAAAATCACATAAATGAGAAAATATTTTTTACAAATCTTTAGCCTTTGAAACTACATTATTGCACCATTAAGCAGTAATATAAATGTGCCCAACAAGTTTCATCATTAACACACAGGATGGCTGTCAAATGCGTTGGCAATGGTGAGAGAAACAAAGTCACAAGCCACAGGAAATTAATCACCAGAAATAAACCGTTTTATATGCTTACCGAAACATCTTCTGAGCTGGAACAGCTGGTTGATGGATGCCAAGATTCATCACTGTTAGGATCCAAAGGGTAAAGCTCTTCACTTCCTCTACTCTCTGTGTCAAATATGCGTTGAAGACCCGAAGACGCTTCAGACGTTCCTGACCCACCTGCCATTTAGCCGTGGCTTGTGACTATGTATCTTCTGAAAATACTACCAGATGGCACAGCATAGAACTGCACTCCACCATAGCCTACCATCTGTAGCAGTAACACAGACCTTTTTCAACACATTGTGAAGAAGACATTGTTAACAATGCCGCAACATGAAAAACTCAATTTTGTGAAAGTTGTGGCTTATGACTATATCTCTCCGAGCCCTTCAATTTTTGTATTGAGCCATATGTGTTTCACCTATTTTTAATTGTGAAGCATCTTCAAGGTTCTGTTTTTTAAGGGAATTTACAGTTATCGTTAAATCTTGTTGACATGGCCAATGAGTTGTTACTTATAATGATTTAGTAATTTATTACTTCATCGTTCATTGCATGGGCTCTTTCAGAATAAGATTTTTACTCTGCAGCGGAGTGTGCCCTGGCAGATTAAAACTATGTGTCGGACCGAGACTCGAACTCGGGACCTTTGCCTATCATTTGCCTCTCATTCTAGAAACATCTCCCAGGGTGTGGCTAAGCTGTGTCTCCGCAATATCCATTCTTAGGAGTGCTAGTTCTGCCAGGTTGGCAGGAGAGCTTCTGTGAAGTTTGGAAGGTAGGAGAAGAGGTACTGGCAGAAATACACTGTGAGGAGGGGGTATGATTCGTGCTTGGGTAGCAAAAAAAAAAAAAAAAAAAAAAAAAAAAAAAAAAAAAAAAAGTTCGAGTCTCGGTCCGGCACACAGTTTTAATCTGCCAGGAAGTTTCTCAAGGGCTCTTTGTTTGTGAGTATTTTACTTAAATGTTAGGAGTTTTCTGCTCTGACTGTTTATTCTAACCACTTCCATGTTCTGTCCTATGATAGATGGTTCATGTCTATGTTTTATTAGGTGTTCAGGAAAGAGAGAAAGGCTATTTTCATATTTCTAGCATCTTATGTCTCCATTATAAGTAAATAGCAACAATACATGCAGTAAACACAACAAAAACGTAGCATAGTGAACATCGGATCTGAGGTGCTCGGTCAGAATGCTTTCGTAAAATACCGATATTGGGTCATCCCTATTGTGTAGACCACACAAGTACAAACGCATAACGGCACACGTGCACTAGTAAGATCACAATTCCTACGTAGAAATAAATAATTATTTAACCTCAGGAAATTTTTGCTACAAAAAGTTGTTTCTCATCTAACAACAAGCAAACAACAAATAACAGAATCTGCCATTATTATATAACACAATCATTATGTACAAAAACAAATCCGTGTTACAAGCCACTGAAGATGCTTCACGCTAATAATAAGCGGAACGCTTATAACATAACATAAACAGCCTTACATTTAGTTGTACTAGACGAATCACATGTCCAAGAATATATAAGCCACCAATGAACGACGGAAAGCATAAAGATGATAAAATTAGATTATGAGCTTTTCCTTTCAGTAACATATACCGAGCACTATGATTACCCGAACTCTGGTAGTAGAGCGACTATCGAAAATATTTTAAACCGCTGAAGAAGGAAAAAATTAAATATTTAATAGGACTCGCCAATATCAATTAAATTACTAAGTTTCTTCTACAGTAATTCCTGTCTTCAATCATTCACAAACACTTACTTATAATGCTTAGCTTTGCCTCAGTAACATCCCTAGGAACTCAGACACCCTGCTGGCGACTCCCTAAAGTAAGAGAAGACTAACTGTCCTCCGGTCTCCTATGGAACAGGATGCCTCCCTGCTACCCGCAAATAAACTACAGCGAGTTCCCTTCAGCACTTTACCTTGCGCGGCCAACACTGCGTCTCTCCGCTTTCAGCCGCTCTAGGTAGAGCTCCCAACCTCTTCCCTTAGTGTTGATTGCATTCCATAGATTCTCGCTACGGTCTGCACTCTGCCCGACCACACCAGACTAAGTGCGAACGTCTGCGTTGCCCCCAAGCTCACGTACACCGACATACTTTTTCCTGTTTTCTCATTTGTTTCCTTCACTAAAATTCGTGAAACCGACTTCTCATTGGCGTTATAGCGATTTTCATCTATAGCTGTGGCCGAGAAGCCATCAGGTCCACTACCTGAAGGGGAAGAAACTCGTTGCAGCTAAGAACTTACATCCGTCTCGCGTACATAAATAGCGGTGTGTTCACAGAGGGGCTGGGATTCCATAACGACTCCAGGTGTCTCATGAACTTCGTAGCAAATGTTAGCTGGACAAGTTCACAATGCCAACGATCGATATTCTCTTGCATATGAGGTACGCCTGCCTTTCCGGTTCACCATGTCGCTGCACAATACAAGGGACCATTAGCCAGATATCATCCTCCGTGCAGTCGAAGTAAGGCCGCAGTCCGTATCAGGGTTCCCCCACTGGACCAGACTCAAGAAATATATATAGTTTTACATTCCACTAAACGAACCATCATAGCGTTAACTACTAGATGGAATTATTTCTTATTTCATGTCTGACCCAAATAATCGCGTTTGGTCTATTATACAGCCAATTTGCAAATACCACACATGAACTACTATAGCCGTCGCTATGAGACCTACTGAAGCGCAAATTGTCCCAAAATACTGTATATCTGGATATTCTGACCTCTGTACTCTCTTTAGAACCACTAAAAGTATCCACGTCTAATTGCTATGTTGTTATTTACTACAAATTTTAAACACAAACTGCTTATGTATTGGGCATTTGTAATCTTCAGCTATTTAAAAAATTAACTATAGAGAAGATTCATTAATAAGTATTTTGCTCTTCACTTATTTCTCCGAGCAGTCTAAGCCGCTGCAGTCCTGGACGGTGCGGCTGGTCCGGGCGGAGGTTCGAGTCCTCCCTCGGGAATGGGTGTGTGTGTTTATTCTTAGAGTAATTTAGGTTAAGTAGTGTGTAAGCTTAGGGACTGATGACCTTAGCAGTTAAGTCCCATAAGATTTCACACACATCTGAACATTTGAACTTATATCTCGTCGTTCATTGTCGGTTCTACTCTTTTTTGGCACTGATTCCTTCATACCATAGCTGCAAAGAGGAACCCGAGTTTGGTTTATCTATACAACGAATCAATAAGAACATGAAAAAGGAACATATTTTCTCTTCAGAATTAATGTACTTTACATTTTGCACTTTCTGCGATGTAACACATGTCGTAACAAGAACAGACAACTTCCAGCTTTCTCGCGCCAAAAAGTAACACACGCTCGAAGTGGACAAGAATAGCGATATAACAATTTCAAAACCCATACATGTTTACGTGATCGATATAATCGATTTTCTTCACCAAAGACATAAACCTGTTTATTATTTCATGAAAGTAAAAGTAAATACAGTCTTCTATTGAATCTATCTCTTGGAACAATTATGGTAAACATTAAGTATGATTATCATACTAAATCTAAATATTCACGACCCCAGAAATGAACAAAACCGTCAAGTTTATTAGTAACACAAAAATTATTGTGTTTCTCATAAAATAGTTAATTTTATGTCAACATCATACTTCGTCAATGCACGTTTACATCAAAATTATAGAACATATACAGCTGACAATTTTGATCTCTTTGGGTCGTATTCTAAGTTATCTTGTATGCGGTTCTTCAATTCTTAACGAAAAAAGCAGGCATACTGACAAGTTGCCTTACAGTACGCAAGTTATCAGTATTTCAGTACAACTGCAGGAGCATGGCATGAGTAGCGTTGTCTACGTTCTGTTAAGAAAGATTATGCAGCTGACTACCAAATCAGAAATCTCGTCTGAACGGTTGGTTGCTTGTGAAGTGATTGTGTGTTATGCCTTGGGTACGAAAGAGGAGCGCCTACAGGCATACGTCGTAGTTCAACAGCCACAGGATCGTGACCTTTCGAGACTGCAGTTTATCATTTCGCAAAACTGCTGCTCACATTAGTCCGGATATCGCAGTTGCTATGCGACTGTAGCATGGGAGAGTTCAGAGTTATGCTCACCAGCATGCTGTAGCTCATGTACTACACGCGAATAGCACCTGAAAGGGCAGACATACTGTTCTCCTTGTCTTGCAGGATCCTGGAACCACGACACGTACGTTGCATCAGGAAACGAACTTTTTAGAATCAAAATTCCTTCCAAGCAGCGCGACAACGTCTTTATTACTGTTTTTGATTTTCTTGTTGGGAGAGCAGAAAGAGGTGCGCCGGCTGTTGAGTACCCAGAGATAAAACTAGCCACATATGTTGTACCATTTTGGCTTTTAGATGCATTCTGTTGTCAACTGCAACAGTAGTCACGTATTGATTTACTCTGTCGCGTTTACGCCATCTCGTAAATGGAATCCGACGCAGAGGTACGCATGTCATCTGTATAGGAGGTGATGAAGAACCGTGACATTCAGGTATGAAGAAAAATATGCGAACATCAAAAACTCAACGGATTACCATGTCTATTACTGTGTAGGAAAGCCATTGTAATCCACGGCAGCTTCCAGTTGCCTCTAACATGTTCTCTAATATGGTTTTCACGGGAATCCTATAATCGCTGGCAGTAATGCAGGTTTCAGAGCATTCACGAGGCCACAGGAATTCCACCGTATGAGTCTAAATCATCACCGAAGCACCGCGTTTTACTCTTGGGATGTAAACTCGGCTAAAAATTGGTAATAGTATGAAACAGGACTCAGCCGACCAAATGACTTTTCTCCATTTCTCCGTAATGCAAGTTTTATCGCGTCATCAGTAAGTTTTTCTGTTACAGGCATTTGCATCACTGATGCACTACAACTCCCTTCGTGTTTTTTGGTGCTGAGAAATTTCTCCAGTGCGACATTCGGTTCTGCGGTACCTTTAGCAGCTGTCATATACAGGGTGTACCACTTATCTTGACATCCCTAAATAGCTGTTTGTCCTGACGCAAATTACAAAGTCTTTCAAGCAAATGTTCTTTAGCCGTCAGGGGGACATGGATCAGCATGACTGTCTTCGTTGTATCTTTGTTATTTACAAAGATATGAACTGCGGTATAACTTTTTTAAATGGCACCCTACATTTTTTATTTGGTAATTCATTTCCTCTCCTAAAGACCTATTCAGAAATGTATCACAGTGTACCATTCACTGAAACACTACGTTATTAATTATATAGCACAACATTGACTTTGAGCCCAGGATCACAATCTCGTCCACTTGCTGGAGTTGTCAGAAAACTAATGAAAATCAAATAAAAACATAACACGAAATTGACTTTGACTCTCCTGTACCATTGCCCAGGAGTAGAACATTCAAAGGTGCTCAAAGTGATGACCCTCGACACCGATACACTATAACACTCGTTTAATGAAAGAATTATTTACTGCTTCCAGTGTTGTCTGCTGAAGAGAATTACAAGCAAGCCTCTGCATGTCCTCAGGAGTTGTTGAAATATCGCGATAGACAACGTCTTTAATGCATCATCTTTAATACATTCATCTGTAAATAGAACATTCGAGAAGAAGTTCAGGTTGGCGAGGATTTGCTCCTGTGCCCACTGACAGAACTGTACACGATTCTGGGCATCATTCCCATGCAATTCTTGACGTAGGTGTACATGGTAAGGACGGAACCGGTGACGTGTAAGAATACGATGTACACTGGTTTTAGGAACGCCAATCTCGTATTCAAGCTGTCGCGTGCTCACATGTGGAATCATAGCAACGGAAGCGAGAACAGTAACTTCGGCAGCTTCGTCTGTGCGAGTGCTACAACAATTGCGTTATCGTGGGTGGAAACTTGTCATTTCCTGAAGCGTCGATTCAAGACGAAGAAACATCCATCGGGAACGTGGATTCTTGTCACGATATCTCTCTTTGTACAGTTCCACTGCCTGCGTAGCATTTCACATACCTTCAACAACAATAATAAAAGAAACGTTATGTCGATGCAGTTTGTGGGAAGTACAGCCTTTACTATATGCCTACTCTACATAACAGCATTTGAAAGGACTAAACTACTGTACCTAAGAAAACAGTATTACAATTACTGTTCTGCTAACTTACATACCCCATAGATGAGTAGCATTTCTACCTCCACTTCGTTGGTGTACATTCTACTCACACAACTCTTCAACTGACTATGATTTTCCGAAATGACGGGTGTGCATTGTTCTTATGTTTACATTTGTCCTCTGTCAGCGTCAGCACGTGGATGTGTTCCATTACCCCGAGTACCTGCACTAAGCTATGGGAGGGTCAACGTCAGTGTTGTGTTATGTAATTAACAACGTTGTGTTCCAGTGAATGGAACGCTGTGATACATTCCTGAATAGGTCTTTAGGAGATGAAATGAATTACCGAAGAAAAAGTACAGGGTGCCATTTAAAAAAATCATACCGCTGTTCGTATCTTTGTAAAAAACAAAGCTACAACGAAGGCAGTCATGCTGATTGATGTCCCCCTGACGATTAAGGAACATTTGCTTGAAACATTTTGTAATTTGCATCTGGACAAACTGTTATTTAGGGTGCTCAAGATAAATGGGACACCCTGTATACACTATGTGATTAAAGGTATACGGACATCCCCATAAACACACGTTTTTTATTTTAGGTCTATTGTGCTGCCGCCTACTGCCAGGTACTCCATATCAGCGACTTCATTAGTCAGACATCGTGAGAGAGCAGAATGGAGCGCTCGGCGGAACTCACGGACTTCGAACTTGGTCAGGTTATTGGGTGTCACTTGTGTCATACGTCTGAACGCGATACTTTCCACATTCCTAAACATCTCAAGGTCCACTGTTTCCGATGTGATAGTGAAGTGGAAACGTGAAGGGACACATAAAGCACAAAAGTGTTCAGGCCGACCTCGTCTGTTGACTGTCAGAGACCGCAGACAGTCGAAGAAGGTCGTAATGTGTAATAGGCAGACATCTATCCAGACCATCACAAAGTAAATCCAAACAGTATCGGGATCCACTGCAAGTGCTATGACTGTTAGAGGGGAGGTGCGAAAACTAGGGTTTCATGGTCGAGCGGCTGCTCATAAGCCACAACTCAAGCCGGTAAATGCAACACGACGCTTCGCTTGGTGTAAGGAGCGTAAACATTCGACGATTGAAAGTGGAGACACGTTGTATGTGGTAACTAATCATGGTTCACAATGTGGCAACCCGATGGCAGGGTGTGGGTATGGCGAATGTCCGGTAAATGTCATCTGCCAGCGTGTGTTGTTCCAAGAGTAAAATTTGGAGGCGGTGTTGTCATGGTATGGTCGTGCTTTCCATGGAGGGAGCTTGTATCCCTAGTTTTTTTGCGTGGTACTATCACAGCACAGGCCTACAGTGATGTCTTAAACACCTTCTTGCTTCCAACACTTGAAGAGAAATTCCGCGATGATGACTGCAACTTTCAACACGATCGAGCACATGTTCATAATGTACGGCCTGTGACGGAGTGGTTAGAGGACAATAACATCCCTGAAATAGACTGGCCTGCACACAGTTCTGACCTGAATCCTATAGAACACCTTCGGGATGCCGGCCGGAGTGGCAGAGCGGTTCTAGGCGCTACAGTCTGGAACCGCGCGACCGCTTCGGTCACAGGTGCGAATCCTGCTTCGGGCATGGATGTGTGTGATGTCCTTAGGTTAGTTAGGTTTAAGTAGTTCTAAGTTCTAAGAGACTGATGACCTAAGAAGTTAAGTCCCATAGTGCTCAGAGACATTTTGTGAACGTTTGTGATGTTTTGGAACGCCGACTTCGTGCCAGGCCTTACCAATCGACATCGATACCTCTCCTGAGTGCAGCACTCCGTGAAGAACGGGCTGCCATTCCCAAAGAAACCTTCCCGCACCTGTTTGAACGTATAACTGCGTGAGTGGAAGCTGTCAACAAGACTAAGGGTGGGCCAACACCACACTGAATTCCACCACTACCGATGGAGCGCGGCACGAACTTCTTAGTAATTTTCAGCCAGGTGTCCGGATTCTTTTGATCACATAGTGCATTTACGTCGAAATTCTCTTCAATGACATTATGTTACGATCACTCAAGAAACACTTACGTCGGCATTGAGAATTAGCGGGTGACATTTTCCCGCTGTATGATGTATAAATCGTCGATACCGTGACTTTTCTAACATCAAACAGTTCGGCTTCCTTTTTACGCAGGCATTTATCATTCGAGCACCAAAAATTTGCACACGTTACAATTTACTTAGCTCCGATATAATGCAGTTACAGCTACACAGAACGTAGTTCAGACCACTAGTGGCACTTGAAACGTATTGAGGACATCAGACAGGTACTATTCCTGGTCAAACACAATTGCGCAATCTGCAGGTTGGGTTAGCGTTTGCAGTTACGTTCAATCATGCATTTCTCGCGGTATTACCATACTTTTCTCCAAGCCCTGTACGACGGCACAAGCTACAGTTCTCTCTCAGTTACGTCCATGCTCAGAATATGCCGTTGGTCCTGTGGTGTGACCATGTTTAAATATGCTGCATTTATTCGTTAATACTCTTCTATCAAATTTGTCCATACGCATACGTTCTCATTTATTAAATTTGTCTGTGTTAGTTCATCCTGATCGAGTGAATATTATCTATGGGACCCATCTTCACGGAGGTTTCTAGCTTCTATGAAGTTGCGATTCACACATTAATTAAACATCGTTAGTACGTCAATAAGTGTGACACTTCCTATCGTGAAAGTTTTGATATTACTCACAGTATATAAGCAGTATTATTGTCTGACTAACATCTACCATGTACACCGTTTTAAGGCAATAACATTCCACAATGGCTCCCTTTGTCTCCGCTAATGCATAATGGCCCTCTCATAGACGTTTCCCTGTATTTCACTGGCTCTTACCTTTATAAGATTAACAGAAGGCAAAGCGCTGCTGGACCAAGCATATGCCACCTCTCTCCAATCAATCGTCATTTACTGGTGTTGTGTTATACACCCCAAGCGACGCTCAGTTAATTTCGGTTAGTCCTTAATGTAAAAGGTGATTCAAAGAAGATACGTCTGCCGGCCGCTGTGACCGAGCGGTTCTAGGCGCTTTAGTCCGGAACCGCGCTGCTGCTACGGTCGCAGGTTCGAATCCTGCCTCGGGCATGGATGTGGGTGATGTCCTTAGGTCAGTAAGGTTTAAGTAGTTCTAAGGGGACTGATGACCTCAGATATAACGTCGCATAGTGCTCAGAGCAATTTGAAGATACGTCTGATTTCGCTCGATTATTTCTTTTACTCGAACAAACATATACATTCTGAATATTGACTTACGCGCGGTATCACAAAGATTTATTTTCTAAAGGACCACTCAATTTTGCAGTTATATATCTTTATATATTAAAAAGGAAGCACTTCTTGATGCTCTGCAAATGTAGAGAACATCGTTAGTACGTCAATAAGTGCGACACTTCCTATCGTGAGGTTTTCAGTTTACTCACAGTATATTTCTTTTACTGGAACAAAGATCTACATTCTGAATATTGACTTACGCGCGGTATCACAAAGATCTATTTTCAAAAGGACCACTCAATTTTGCAATAATATATCTTTAAATATTAAAAAGGAAGCACGTCTTGATGCTCTGCACATGTAGAGAACATCGTTAGTTCTCGATATGCTGTTATTATTATATTCTGGCAACCACCGCCGGGTTGCCGGAAAATTCCGTTAATGTTACGTATATTTTATATACATGCAAATACAGTTTTGGCGCAGTTTCAACAATTATGTTTGGTATCAAAGTTCTGATTTTTTTCGCACGTATGATCAATATGTGCTACAACAGACGCGCGACAGACATTCAGACAATAATGAAACTCTTGAGTTACTGCACTGAATGCTGCTTTTATTTTGCTTCGCTGTTCACCTATGGTTGTAGGAGGAGGAAGTAGTTTGACGTTTGGAGACTCCCCCCAACCACCCAACACCTCGCCTCCCCTCCAAAAAATAAACTGCTGTTGCGAAATCCGTTTGGTCCTTACGACCAGTCTACCTGTGAGGCAACTCATTCAGAAATGGTGTCACATGCAAACGCCGGTACTGCGTGCTCCGTCCTGACGGAGAACGAGATTTTCGGTACGTTTTCGAAATTTAGGTTTAAAAATTCAAATTTGCGACGTGACCACGTCCGTGATTCCTGTAATCGGTTTTCGTGCAGAAATGAATGGGCCGAAAAAGCACAATGGTTTTGTAGTTAGTGAATTTACATAATTTAACATTGTATTTAATGGTTTCCTTTATTTGCGTAATGTCACATATCAATAAAGCCTGAAAATCGTCCTATAGAGGCACTAGCCGATACTGGAAGAAAATTTTTGCACTGGCTGAAAACCCACCTGTTTATACTTCTACATGACCTGTCAGTATTGTAAAATTTCAAGCAAATGACATGTTCGTCCATAAGGCATTAGTTTAAGTACCAGATTACTGAATTAAATTCCCAAATTTTTAATTATTACACATTTTTCAAGTTTTAAACGTTAAGTTACCCGGTACTGCAGGACCATCCCCCGATCCACTACTGTTTCTTGTGTATATTAATGAGCTGTCATCTGTTACATTACCAGATGCCAAGTTTGTGTTATTTGCAGATGATGCAAACATTGCAATAAACAGTAAATCAAATATAAATTTAGAAAGGGGAGCTAATCAAATTTTTACTGACATTAATATGTGGTTCATAGCCAATTAACTGTCATTAAACTTTGAAAAGACCCACTATATGCAGTCAGAACTTCCAAGAGATTTCCTTCTGGTGTCTGTATAAAATGTGACGACATGGAAATAGGAGAAGTTGAGAGTGTAAGATTCTTGGGATTACAACTTGATAATAAATTCAGTTGGGAGCAACATACTAACGAACTGCTAAAATGCCTAAACAAGTCTGTGTTTGCAATGCGAATGATGTCAGACATAGGAGACATAAATATATAAAAATTGGCATATTTTGCTTATTTTCACTCCATTATGTCATATGGTATTATATTTTGGGGTAACTCCACAAACAGAGAGAAATTTTTTTGAGTACAGAAGCATATAACAAGAGTAATGAGTAGCGTACATCCAAGAACATCATGCCGAAACCTATTGAAAGAATTGAGCATATTAACCACAGCTTCTCAGTATATTTATTCCTTAATGAAGTTTGTTGTAAATAACAAAAAATGGCTCTGAGCACTATGGGACTTAACTTCTGAGGTCATCAGTCACCTATAACATAGAACTATTTAAACCTAACCAACCTAAGGACATCACACACATGCATGCCCGAAGCAGAATTCGAACCTGCGACCCTAGCGGTCGCGCGGATCCAGACTGTAGCGCCTAGAACCGCTCGGCCACCCTAGCTGGCTGTATATATCACATCTCTTTTTCCAAGTAACTGCTTAGTACACTGCATCAATACTAGGTATATGAAGAATATATGTAAAGATTTAAAATCACTTACTCTTGTACATAAAGGAGTCCAGTATACAGCAACGCATATTTTCAATTATTTACCAGCAACCATTAAAAGTTTAGTTCCAGACAAGGCACAATTTAAACATGATTTAAAAGAATTCTTGGTGGTCAATTCCTTCTATTCCATCAATGAGTTTCTCAACAAGTGCAGTGGACCATTTTAATGAAAATTTATTATACTTTAATTTTTGACAATACTTGGTTATCGCCAAGAAACTACCAAATGTCTGAATAGTGGATTTAGTGAAAGCAGATGTCAGTATTAAACCCGTAAATCTTAGAAGTTTAAATTTAATTTATGTACATAATTTTACTGTTTATTGTCTGTCGATCATTGAAATCAATGAAACTCAAGTTTTTCTAATTACATTTTTGTAATGTGTTTATCTGATATGTTCCACACCCAGTAGAATTTCCTCTTTTATGGGTCTATGGAATGAATCATTAATCTAATCTAATATAGTAAAAACGGATGAATATTTTTGGAGCACCCTGTACTATACGTTATACGTAGAATTTTTACCTTCTGCAACACACACTATAATTTAGAACGCTACGGTACCGTCCGCTGCGACGCTCGAGACTTAGAGCCTACCTATCATTATTAAGGGACTCGGAGTGCCTAGAGCGACTCTAATTAACTGCGGAGATAGATCGGTCCATCGCTCGATTAATCAGGTGTCGCCCGCGCAGAGTCTGCTGCTCAGATGACAGCCGGCTGATGTCGGGGCCAGATAAGGGCGCGCGCCTCGCGAGCCACCTGCCGCCCGGGCGGGCGTCCATCAGTCAGGCGCCGCGGCGACTGCGGCGCTCGGCCAATCCAATTTGCGCGCCGCACGGCGTCGCGACGCGGCGCGTCGCTTCGTGGCCCGCGGCGGCCGGCGTCCTCACCACCACGTCTCGTAATCAACCGAGGCGGTGGCAGCGGCCGTCTTTTTGCCGGACCTCTCCTACAGTCGCAGCTGCTGAGGGAGAGAGCCGAGGCTCCCTATACTGCACCGCATTCTCCTCACGTAGCCAGCAAAGCTGTCCCAGCTAATTGCACCACTGACACATTGTGAGAGACAGGCGATGTCTCGCATTACCCTGACTTCACATCATAGTGGGTTCTGGGAATGCAGCCGCGTATGATTTGCAAATGCAAACAAATTTGCTTCTGGCTGCAGTTGTCATTTCTTCGGCGCTGTAATAAATCCCAACTTATTAAAATTGTATGTGATGAATAAATGGGCAAAATATGTTGCACTTTAACATCCCTAAAACTGACGAAAAATATAAAAGGTGATTCAGTATTCCTGTTCTTTAAATCTTTGATTATGAAGTTCTTTAAGTTTCATACAGTGAAGCGCCAAAGAAACTGGTACAGCCATGCGTATTCATATACAGAGATATGTAAACAAGCAGAATACGGTGCTGCGATCGGCAGCGCCTATATAAGGCCACAAGTATCTGGCACACTTTCTAGATTGGTTACTGCTGCTCAATGGCAGATTATCAAGATTTCAGTGAGTTTGAACGTGATGTTATAGTCGGCCCTCGAGGAATGGGACACAGCATCTCAAGGGTAGAAATGAAGTGAGGATTTTCCCGTTCGATCGTTTCGCGAGTGTACCGCGAATATCAGGAATCCAGTAAAACATCAAATTTCCGACATCGCTGAGGACGGAAAAAGGTTCTGCAAGAACAAGACCCACGAAGACTGAAGACAATCTTTCAACGTGACAGAAGGGCAACCATTCCTCAAATTGCTGCAGATTTTAGTGCTGAACCATCAACAAGTGTCAGCGTGCGAACCATTCAACGAAACATCATCGATATGGACTTTCGGAGCCGAAGACTCACTCGTGTACCCTTGATGACTACACTACACAAAGCTTTACGCCTCGCCTGGGCCCGTCAGCACTGACATTGGGCTGTTGATGACTGGAAACATTTTACCTGGTCGGGTGATTTTCGTTTCAGGTTGTATCGAGTGGCCTAGTTGACCCTAAGTAGCGGTCTGGGGCGTGTGCACTTTGAGTACAGTGGAGCTCTGACAGCTGACTCGTACGTAAGCATGCTGTACTTGTACCAGTCGCGGCCAGATAAACCGCCGAAACATGCACTACTGACCTGTTGAAAAGCCTCGTTGGCTTACTCATGTGGAACGTCAGCGTTCATGGAGTGTAAACGTATGGTGTTTGATAGTGAGCCATCAGCTCACAGGTCGGTGTTTCTGTCCGTGGAACACTGACAGAAATTCAACGCGCACAAGTATTTCAGCCTCCTAACAAGCCAGTTTTCACGGATCCCAGAAGACGTTTCTCAGCAGAATAGGAGAAACCTGTGGTACCGACATGATGGCTGTTGAGCCCATAGTGCACGATGTACTATACGAGCATGTCTTCACGAATTATGTCCAAATCGTTGGATTCGAGGCAGAGCACTTGTACCTGGCCGGCCCGTTCTTGGATTTGACGCTTGTAGACTTTTTTTGTGGGCAAGATGAAAGTCGCTGTCTGCAAGAAGACAACAACTACACCAGTTGAAATTCAACGACACTTTACTGCAGGATACTAGGACATATCGGCTGAAATGCTAGCACGAGCGCAGCAGTCGTTCCATATAAGACTCGAAGCATGTACTGCCACTGGCGGTAGTCATGTTGAATACAACCTGTGATGGTAAATTGTCCCGTTAATGGTCAGAAGCCACTTAAGTAATCCATGCAATAAAAGGTAAATGTCGTGTGACTAGGGCCTCCCGTCCGGTAGACTGTTCGCCGGGTGCAGGTCTTTCGATTTGACGCCACTTCGGCGAGCCGCGCGTCGAAGGGGATGAAATGATGATTAGGACAACACAACACCCAGTCCCTGAGCGGAGTAAATCTCCGACCCAGCCGGGAATCGAACCCGGGCACTTAGGATTGACATTCTCTCGCGCTGATCACTCAGATAATGGGGGCGGACATCTATGCAATTATATTGTTCTATATTGTGTGCTGCCACAGGGGTTGTACAAGTGTCGGCGTGGGAACTTTTTAAACAGCTCGCACTCGAATCCTGCAACAAAGACCTGTGACATTCTAATTTACTGTACTTTTAGTTTGTTAATCTGATAGGCAATGTTTCACCTAAAGATCTGCACGTTTGCAGAAAAATTATTGCAATTTAAGAAGAAAATTAGGTTATTTCTCCAACAGAAATAAATTCTCAAACTGAGAAAGTTAGGAACACGTTGCTCCACATATGTTCCCCATCCAAGCAATTGTACTGCTTGGAATTGATTCAGAGAGTTGATGGAATTTCCTCTTGAGGGACACTGTGAAAAAGTCTGCCAACTGGCAAGTCAGTTCGTCAAAATCCCGAGCTGGTTGGAGGGACCTGCTCATGATGCTCAAAAATGTTCACACTATGGAGGATCGGATACCTCGCTGGCCAAGATGATGTTTGCCGAGCACAAGCGTTGGAAACTCTCCCCTTACCGCCATCGGACATTATCTTGCTGAAATGTAAACCCAGAGTGGCTTGCCACCAAGGGCAACAAAACGGGACGTAGAATATCGACGACGTACGCTGTACAGTGAGGATGCAGCGGATGAGATTGTGCGGTCCAGCTTTGAAATCAAATGGCGTTCCAGATGATCATCCCTAGTAGTGGGGCCGTATGTCGGTTGAAGTTGGAAAACAATCATGTGTACAACGAAGATAACAAACAAGAAATGTTGGGTAACGGAAGCAATAGTTCCATTTATCGACGGAAGAATGGGGGAAAATTGTTGAGACAGATTCAGGAATAATGGAATAGATGTTTTTTAGGAATGAAATAAATCGGAACAGCACTTAATCCATGTGAAAAGGCTGCAGGTGAAATGTAAAGAAATCTAAATTAAAAGATCGTCAGTAGGGCTGATTCAAAATATAGAAAGCTCGGAACAAACATCTGTCGAATTACAAGTAAGGGTGGAACATTTAGAGTGCATTCCACGGCTAAGCGCGGAGAAATGAGTGGTTAGGTGAAACGAGAACATTAGAAGGACTCTATGAGGAGGAGGACAGTCTGATGACCTAATTGAGGAAGAAATGGGAGTCGATATGGGAACATAAGGGATAAGTGTTACAGAATGTTTAATGTACTCGTAGCTCTGGTAGACCGGCGATATAATAAAGCAGAAGGGATAGATAACATGTCTTCCGAACTTTGAAATCATTGTAGAAAATGGCAACCTTGCACCTGTTCAAGTTTAGAGCATGTGAATGTGGAGACGTACCAGCGCCCTTTCAGAAAAATGACGTCCACACAATCCCGAAGACAGCAAGGCACGTAAATGTGATATATCGCTTAAGGACTCGTGCATCCAAGTTGCTGACAAGAATGATACTCTGAAAAATAAAAATGAAGACTTGTCGGATGACGATCAGTGTAGTTTTGGAAAGGAAAGGAAACAAGAGAGAGCTCTGATGTTGCGATTGATAATGGAAGGAAGAGTTACGAAACATTAACAGACGTTCGTAGGATTACCGACCGGGAAAAAGAGTTTGACAGTATAAAATGTTGCAGTAAGCTGGAGCAAAAGGAAGGTAACACATAATATGTACGAAAAACAAGAGTGAACAATAAAGAATAGAAGACAAGAACGAACTGCTCGGATTTATAAAGGTGTGAAACAATTATCTAGTCTGTTCAACATATACATCCAAGAACCACTGACTGAAATAAAATAAAGGTCTAAGTGTCAGATTAAACATCAAGGTGAAAGGATATCAACGATAAGATTCGCTAAATACAGTGCAATCCTCAGTGAATGCGAAGAAGAACTGCAGGTTATGTTAAATGGAATGAACAGTATAGTAAGTGCGGAAAGTGGATTGAGTGTAAACTCGATAAAAACAAAAGTGATGAGAAGTAGTGGGAAATGAGACTAGACATTGGCTTACAAGGAATAATTCGGGACAGGTTAAGAAATTTTTCTACCTTGCAACAAAATAACACGTGACAGGTGAAGCAAGGAGTGCATAAAAAGCAGATTAGGACATACAAAGAGTGCTTTCTCAGACAAGAGAACTTTACTGGCATTAAACATCACCGTTAATTTGAGGAAGAAATTTCTGACAATGTATGTGTGAAGCATAGTATTCTACGATAGTGAATCTTGGACGGTGGGCCAACCGGAAATGGAGAGACTCGAAGTGTCTGAGATATGCTTCTACTGAAGTATGAAAATGAGATGGACTGAACAGCCAAACACTCTGGACGTTCTCACCAGAATCTTCGAAGAAAGTAATATATAGATTACACTGACAGGAAGAAGGGATGGCTGGCGGGACTCGTGTAAAGTCATTTGCACATCATTTGAACGGTACTGGAAGGATCTGTAGACGGTAAAAAGCTATAGGAGAAGCCTGAAACACCTCATTCAAATAAATGAAGACGTACGGTCCAAGTACTACTATGAGAGAAAGAGGTTGACAAAAGAGGAATTCGTGGCGGATCGCATCAAATCTGACTGAAGACTGACGATTGAGAAAAAAAAAATTGTTTCATCCGTACATGCAGAGAAAAGAGGAGAGATGAAGAAGACCCATGTGTTATTTAAATGTCTCAGCAACATCAGTTAATAATTTGGGACTAGTGTAAGTGAAGTTCCCGTCGTATCGAGTACAATTTTAATCTCGTAAATAGGAAGGTCTAAGCCGTTCACTTCCTATGCCGCAGTGCAGATACTGGAAAGGAGTGGTGGAAATGTCTTTGGTAGCAAAGGAACCGGCTGCATCCTAACGACATTAAATTTACTGAAAGGAGAAGGGGAGTGACGGTACCAACTTAAAAGACAATGGAACGGGTTTCAACTCTTTCAGAGTCCACTGTATGTTTTCTCTGGACTGTGTAAAGGCATTTGGACACAAAACGAAGGTTCGTAGCTTGCAAGTTTACTTTATTTGGCTAAGAAAGCAATGAGATTAGCATCCAGCAACGCTTGAAAGTTGTCAGAAAGTTGAGGAACCAAACTCAAGGGAAAGTTCCGTGTCTTAGTTTTGTTAGCTGGTGCTTACGCATGTACTTGGGCAGTCGCCAACGGAGTAAGACATCGGCGGAGGCCGGCACTGCAGTGCAAGTGAAGCCGCAGCCGCCTTCGGTCGGCACGTATACACAGCCTGCAGTTTATGGTAGATGCGGGTTTGGCCAGAGCCGCTGGCGCGCCGCGCCAACACGGGAAGCTGCGGTTCTGGTCTCTGCAAGCTGACCGCATCAAGTCGTGCATTGTCTCCACAAGAGGTGGGATAATCCACAAATGTGACTCGCGCACTCAGAACACTGGTCGGCTTTTGACTTCTGGCGTCCTCTGAGAGGAGCCATTGTTCAATGGCAGTTCGGTCTCTTTGATTAAGATTCGTATGGTTTGCCTACACAGAACTGTAAAATGCTACATCTAGTTGTAAGCCAACATACATACTCAGTAAGCCACTGTGCACAGCTTACGAACAATACTTCGAATCAATGTTAGCCATTCCGTGATAAGGACAAAATTGGGAGGCCTTGTATGCAGCCAATAAAAAACTTGTGTTCCTTTAATCTACTCACATACCCTCCCGCCCCCCCCCCCCCCCCCGCTCCACCAAAATCCCCAACCCACAACTATGCTACCTCCTTCATCAAAGCCTTTTTTTTTCTCTTCCATTTATGACAACGCGCTCGCAGGCAATGGAACTAGGATTCAGGTGTCTGATACTCCGGACTTAGGATATCCCTTGACTATTATTGAGCAATAATCTATCGTAAACTGCGTAGATGAGTTTTCAGTATTGCGTGTTACTTCAATGACGCGAATATTTTAACAGTATTGGTGGCGGAAAGGGAATGATCTTTCCAGTTTATCTTTTCCCGACATCGGTGTCCAAGGCAGATAAATTTCATTCAGATACTGAAAAAATGAGGTAAGCGCTTGATATGAAACGACTGAAAATCTTTTTTATTTACTACTATTCCAGGCTTGGATCGGATGTATATTTGTAATCAGATTATTAATTCCGGCCGATAATAACCAGCTTCAGACCTAGAAAGGATAATCACGTGGAGATAGCCGAATTTACAAATCACTTCTAACTACACGAATGTAAAACGGAAAACAACCGTAAAAAAACATGTATGTTGCTTTACATTCGTGTAGTTAGAAGTGTTCAGTGAAGTAGGCTACCTTTATGTGTTTGTCATCAGCGACCGGAATTAATAACTTAACTACAAATAAACGTTGTGATCCAAGACCGGAATTATAATAGAGCTAATATTTTCCTTCGACGTTGAGAATATTTTCGTGACCAAGTCACTACTTGCGAAATACTTACATTAAAAATTCCACTCTTTTTTGTTTCAAACGTTGATGCCACATGCATAAGATTCAAAACTCTTATCATATAAACTAGTCTAAAATTTGAAATAATAGCAAACAATGCTCTTAACAAATCCACTGCATTACCAACTAAGTCCGTAACTTAACCACAACCCAGAACAACTCTCTCGGCCACATTTGGGGCCAAGGTTTTACTTAAGGCAGAAATGTATCCAAGATAGCTTTAAAAGAAATTATGTTGACATTAAAATGTAAACAGTGATAATAATTTTTGGCACACACACAGGTCTCCAGACTTTCCATTGCAGAATATAATTTGTATTATTAGTTATAATTATCATTTTAAACAAATCTGTTTTAATGAGCATAAGAATACCTGGATAGGTAGTCTTTTCGCAGTTACCGTAATAATTACGTCTTCTGAGCATATAAAAATTTCAAAAATAAACTACACATAGGGCAGAGGAATTCTAATAACTGAAAAGAATATGGATACATCGAGCTCTCCTGCAGAAACCAGGATACGCGCGAATTTACAAAAAACGGTACCGGTAATTTCAGTTGAGGAAACGTGTGAAGACGAATACTGTAAAGGTCGTCGTCGCAATCAGTCTACGAAATTAAATGAACAATTCCTTCGCTGTCTTTAGCGGACCTATTCTTGTACTTTGAATGTAATAACCAGAATAATGATGATAGGTAGAACTTATTCTTCTCTTCTGAAATTCAAAGCCCGTATTCATTCTTCATTAGAAGAGCTTACAATCATATACTAATTTTCATACTTCTTCACGCGCTGGCTGGACAAATTATTACTCACTCTCTAGTCGCTCCAGTGCCACAATCTCATGCAAACTCTAACGTTAGTTATGGAGGTGAAGTAGTGTGTGTGTGTGTGTGTGTGTGTGTGTGTGTGTGTGTGTGTGTGTGTGTCATTTGTTTCTACGGACTCAATACAGTAAGAGAAACGAACGTGGAGACCACGCAGAATTAGGATGGGAGCTACCATCATTTTAGGTATCTATGACCATATCGTGAATGAAGCTGTTGATACTTTCGTTGCGTCAACCCAGATTGTCTAACTTGTCTACATAGGAACAGTATAACACACGAAGCTATATGTCACTGTGTAGGGACAATGGTCGTCAAAAGTTCCTAACGAACAGAAACCGCAGACAAGTGACACGAATTGATAATATCGATAGACTTCAAAAAGTCAGAGACATTTTTTGCTGCTGTCAATGACACATTTCAAACGGAACTGCTAGTAATAACCTTTCGCCGTCGGGTAACTCGTTACAAGCTGTTGCTCGAGGCAACTTGTTTTCAGTGAAAGAAACAACACAGAAACTTTTCGATAACTGACAGGAGAGTTTTCAGTGTGTTCACTTGGTTGGGATTTTTTTCTCTTTTCAAATTATCCTCGGCGTTCAGTGCACCGTCGGACCTACGCCGCTTTTAACCCACTGCAGGCTGTTCTGTGACACTCTGAGTTGTTTGTCGAACAAGCAGCCTAACTCACTCATTCAAGTTACCATAAACATCTTCTCGGTGATCAAGTGAAGCTCTTTCTTCTGTACCTTTATGAAGAATAAGGAAGAATAGGCAGTGAATATTCCCATCTTCCAAGATGACAACGGGCGTGCTCATGGGAATTCATGCACATATTCTTCATTTGTCTGGTGTGCGTCAACTCTTCATTCATCACCCTCGGAAATATACTTCAAGAAGTTACAATGCTACAATATTTAACAATCACGAACTATTACATGGATTCATTACGATCTGCTTTATCTACTTTATACTGTCAAATTTTTCACAGGTATAGTTATAGTCTCGAGGCAACGGCCTTACCGCAGTGGATACACCAGTTCCCATCAGATCACCGAAGTTAAGCGCTGTCGGGGGTGGTCGGCACTTCGATGGGCGACCGTCTGGGCGCCATGCACTGTTGCCATTTTTCGGGCTGCACTTAGCCTCGTGATACCAATTGAGCAGCTACTTGACCGACTAGTAGCGGCTCCGGTCCAAGAAAACCATCATAACGACCGGGAGAACGGTGTGCTGACCACACGCCTCTCCTATCCGCATCCTCATCTGAGCATGACACGGTGGTCGGATGGTCCAGATGGCCCACTTGTGACCTGAGACAGAGTAATATTTATAGTCCCCAAATCATTCTACGAGGGACGTTCTGTAAGTAATGCAACACAGTTCTTTTCTTCTTCGAAAGTCGGTTGGTTTAATTCATGTTCCAATACACCATACGGTTTCCCATTCTTTTGGCTGCAAAACGTTATGTAATCTGTGTTCAATGGTACGGCCGTACGCTACCTTACTGGCAGGGCCTGGAGCCAACGTCTTGCAACACGAGAAACCTCCACATCTTCCACATACGGTTTCCCTTGGAGTGCATCCTTCGTTCAGCCAAAAAGGTGTTGTTTATGGTCTGATGTCAGGTGGCGAGAGACCCAGTAGGCACCACCTCTGAGTATCCCAAATGGTGAGTGAGTCAGCACTACCAACAGAGACGTCCACTTGAGCAGCGAGGTTTATTTAATTTTATTTACACGTCTAGTTCCGTAGGTCCAAATTGGGGAGCAAATCTCCAAGGTCATGCAACATTTCCGTACATGAAATTACAAGATAAATGTAATAACAAATAAAATAAAATTTTTATGAACCCAAAAATTTCAAGCAATCAATTTAGGTAAAAGAAATCAGCAATATAAGATAAGAATCAGCTTCATTTTCCAAGGAATTTCTCAACAGAATAGAAAGAGTGGCCCTTGAAGAAACTCTTCAGTTTCCATATAAAATCACGTGGATTACTGCTAAGAGCTTTGATTTCTTCTGGCAGCTTATTGAAAATGGCGCAGCAGTATACTGCACATCTTCCTACTCAAGAGCTAAGGAAGAGCGATCCAAATGCAGATGGGATTTCTTCTGAGCATTAACTGAGTCAAAGTTGCAGGTATTGTTAAAAAGAAACGACAGAAAAGAATATATATTGAGAGGCCAATGTCCAAATACCCAGACTAGTGAACATGCGTCGACAATAGGTTCGCAAATTTACGCCACTTATTGCCCGAATTGCCCGTTTCTAAGCCAAAAATATCCATTTAGAATGGGAAGAGTTACCCCAAAATATAATACCATTCGATATAAGCGAATGAAATTAAGCAAAGTAGACTTATTTTCTTGTCAAACTATCACTTACTTCAGATATCGTCAGAATTGTAAAAAAGACAGCATTAAGTCTTTGAACAAAGTCCTGATGTGGGGTTTCCACGACAGTTTACTATCTCTTTGAACACCTAGAAATTTAAACTGCTTAGTTTCACTAAACATATGCCCATTCTGTGAAATTAAAACGTTTGGTTTTGTTGAATTGTGTGCTAGAAACTGTAGAAACTGAGTCTTCTTGTGATGTAGCGTGACTTTCTAGAAGCCTTGAACTTGTGTCATGTATATCGCTATTTGAAAGACAGTTAATGTTTAGCAGAACATTCTTTAATATCAAGCTAGTGTCATCAGCAAACAGAGATATTTTAAAATTACGTCTAATACTAGAACCCATATCATTTATATAAATAAGGAATAGGAGAGGCCCCAGCCCTGATCCGTGGGGAACCACCCACTTTTCTGTATCCTATTCAGACCCCACATCATACATATAGAACTCGAAACCTTTTGTTTAATCCATCCAGTACCTCACAGTGAAAAGAGCATATAGCATTTTCAGTTGTTAAACCACTTCTAAAGCCTAAGTGTGTGAGTGATCCTACCACCATTACCTACTACACTGTTTGCTATAAGCTTTGCCAGACTCCCCTTCCCATACCTATTGAGATGCAGGCCATACCTAGTGAAACCCGGTCTACTGATGTTAACACGCCTAACAGCCACATTAAGATGAAGCCCAACATGACGCTGAAACAGTTGCACGAAATGCACATTAATGCCGCCAGTTTCAGTAGCTGTGTTTACCAGGTCACCAGCCGCATCATATTCCCCGTCCCTATCAAGACTATTCCCTGCTCCACCCACTATCACTACCTGGTCCACTTTCGCAAAATTCCTACATACCTCCAGCAGAACCTTATTCTTTCTTTACAGCAGACTTAGTCCTCCTAACTGTTGAGGACTGCTGCATGTTTCCTACACCTACAAGAGACTCCGCTCCTCTCAACTCTGACAGTTGATCAGATCTATTGCATATACACAAAATAAAACTATCTAATACCTCCTCCTCCTAGCTACCTTTATGCCGACTGCCACTTCCTACTCCCCAGCAGCCGTCACCCTCCTCGGCCTATCTAGTTCCTCCTTTGCGTATTGTAGCTGTACCTGAAGGGCACATATCTTAGGCTGCTGCTCCTCCATCAACTGATATCTACCACAGATTCTGCATTCCCAGGAGAGGATTTTGCCAGAATGCCCACTGGCTTCCCCGCTGAATTCCCCCCAAAGGAAATACTTTGAACAAATCCCACACCGTAACCCACTACTCACAAACCTACGACAAAGCAACAAATTCTCACTTATGGTAAGATTTAGAATTACTGTAATAAAATGTGATCCGTCAATCAACTCAACTGAGAGTGTCCGCACGTTCCAATAACGTGGGCGGCAGGCACTCGGGTGATCGAACGTGTTTGTACGAGCTTGCTGCGATTACGACAGTCGCCTTGCCATGTATCAGCAGTTCACCTAAAGGAATCAGACACTGTAGCAACGCAGGTTTACATGTGTACAAGGCTTTACCTTCCCGGACTGCGACGATCACAAAAAGGAGGATAGACGGTAGGATAAGATCCACTAGAGGTATTCGTTCCCAGCGATCTATTTCCTCCGCCGTGTCACGTTTGAGGAACTGGATCGGCATGAATTTCTCCACGCCCCGGCTGTAGAGGACAGCAAAAGCCAACACATGGACTGTTCGCTCCACTGGAGCTCTGCGCCAATCCATTCGCCGGCTCTTAGCAGCCCATCAGTCAGAGGCCGTTCGGAAGCCACCGCAGCGAGACCTGCGACTTTCCAGCGATATCCTGGGACGTACTCGTCGGTCAACTACGCCGAACGCGCAACCTTCGTCGTTAGGGATTATCAGTGTCACAGACTTCAAGTCCCACTACGTTAATTCCCTATGTGTTACAGGCGATACCTGTTAATGTCAGAGAAGTCGTATTATTTTTTATCCAGAAGAGTTTTCGATTGTTATTAAATATCTCTACTGAGGTGGTGATGAAACCTTGTTTTTGTTTACCTTTGTGTTATTATTTATCATCACACATCTCCCTGTGGGAGATATCGAACTCCTTACGCACGACTCATGGTGCATTTTTTCACTACCAGGTCCCGTAGACATTCTGCAAGCATCTATAAATATCCTCAATGGTTTGGATTTCCGCCAAATGAAACTCAGTGACAGCTCTCTGCTTGGAAGGCCCATTCGTTACAGACTCCATTTTGAAGGCTACGTATAGCGCTGCCATCAATTGGGACATCTAGAAATTATAGCTTGTGAAGCGACAATATTCCAATGTAACCCCAACAAATTACGCATTTTTTCCGTCGAAACTGGCCGAGAAAAAGAAATTTTTTTGCGTTACTTGCTGATTGTCCCTCGTATTCTTTTAGTTTGTACCTCATGGAGAATATTCATCACGCTTGTAAACCAGAGACTGGCAACGATGTTGTCGAAATCAGCGTGACCTTCTGACATTCTTCGATACTTCAAATAGCTTTGCAACTATACAGTTTGAGTATTATACTCTGGTAGCTGAAGTATAAGACTGAACGATGTTATTGCTGTGTGATGAAATAAAGCAGCTAATTGCTACCAATGTTTGATCTAAGTTTAAAAACGTATATTACGAGTAAGAAACTGACCACCACAGTTGAGCAATAACTAAAGTGTTCTAGAATTACAGAACCGGAACAAAAAAAGGAGAAGACGAATCCCGACGTCGCATTGAGTGTGCTACTGGCGAGGAAGAAGATTACGTTATAAATTCTTCGTCTAGATACATGTTATGGGACTTGTGAACTTCTTCGGGAGTGCTTGGCACAGTTCATCACCTTACACTGCTTCTGGAACAGCGGTCAATACGTTTGTCAGAAGGAAAATTGCTGTATGCTGCAGCGATATACCACAACGGATCACATCAATCCTCAGAACGTTACGATACGTTCCTGTAGGATAATACAGTCAATATCTTCAGAAAAATGTAAAACGTACAATTCTGACGAATGTTATGCGCCATTGATGGAAAGCTCTAAAAGGCCTATCTTGTACGAGTGGTCATCATCTTTGTCTCTGTATTTGAGTGAGCAAGTTGAGAATTAGGTTTGGGAGCACCAGTTTAAAACTGAGACTTCCTGGTAGATTAAAAATGCGGGCCGGACCGACGATCGAACCCGGAACATTTGCTTTTCGCGGGTAAATGTTATACCGACCGCCCCAACTAGACTCGACTTACGGCCTGCCTCCACAGATTCACATCCGCCAGTATCTATTTTCTGCCTTTCAAACTTCATAGTATTTCTCGTGTATACTTTGTGCGACTAGTACTCCCGTAAGAATGGTTGTTGTGCAACATGGCTTGGGGGAGTGTTTTCGGAATGATTTTTCTCTCTGCAGTTGAGTGTGCCCCATTTCGAACTTCCTCCCAGATTAAAACTGTGTTGACGACAGAGACTCCGAACCTTTGACATTCGCAGGCGAAAAGTAACAGGTTAACTAAATCTTTGAAGTGTGTGTCATTATCTGAGCCTGGATTGCTCGGTTGGGAAAGTAATTACCTAAGAAAAGTAAAGGTTTTGCTTTCCTGTTCCGGTAAGGCACACTGTATTAATGTGCCACGAAAGTCCTTATCGGCGCACATATTTCTCAAGTCAAACCTACATTTGATTCTCACTTCATTTCGTAACGACAGAGTGTGACTGATGTTGCAGTAATGTTGCATAAAATGCAAATTTTGCATAAAATGGTGTAAGGTACGCATAGATATTTTGAAGGAAATTTACAACTATGCGCATTACAATAACAGCGATATTCTTAACCAACAATAAAGGCTGAAAAACCTTGTTTTCTCTTATGCCTGTAGTGTACTACAATGTAATTAATTTTATCTCTGTTACGTCTAATTATATACTACAGCAGGCTCATTTACTACACACAACAGACCGTACTCCGTATATCAAGGTTACCTATCTAATTAAGATCGCATTTGCATGCAGAGATATCGATAGATGCTTCCGTTTGCTTACTATCGTCAATTTTCAAATATATTTTTCGTTAATCATAGGGGATCTGAGAGTAGTCTAAACAGTTTTTGATGTTTCTGAGCAACAGTCATACAAAAACTTTTAAATGAATATAACACCATTTGACTCTATTGTTTATTTAATTCCGACCCAGGTTTCGGCCTTTTATGCTATTTTAAAGTGACTGAGGTTATGTTACTAACATATGTGTTAATGACATAAGCTCAGTCACTTGAATCATATGTTAATGAAGTATGTGTTAATTACAAAACCGCGTCACCTGAAAATGGCATAAAAGGCCGAAACCTGGGTCGTAATTAAATAAACAATACAAACGTTGATGTGTTCATTTAAGTGAGAGATATCTGGTGTCCTGCCTCGTTGCGTAATAATACTGTTTATAGTGATTTTATTACGCATTCATGTCAGTCTTCTCAACCACAACTGGTGCTTCATTCACCTTTGAAAGCATTTTATCAGCTTTTATATCATTACTGACCTCAGGCTGCTTACCTTCCTGCTCCCTACAGCACTCCCTTTAACCTACCTCTCCCCTATTTAAATTCCATCACCTGGTAACTCTCAACAGAAATTCTACTCCCCTCTGGGCGCATGACGTGTAACTTGAGGTGACAAAAGTCGATTTTGTAAATTGTAACTGACTTTTTCCAATATCTAAGTTATTATGGTTTTTTTATGTTCTTCACAAGTTGCTATTCACATTATTTAGTTTACGTAGATTAATATTTATATATTTTCTTGGTAGACGAAGTCACACTGCATTACTTTATAAGTTGTTCCTTTACAAAATCTCGGGCGATGAGTTTTTTTGAACACTTACGGTTCAAATGGCTTTGAGCACTATGAGACTTAACTTCTGAGGTCATCAGTCCCCTAGAACTTAGAACTACTTAAACCGAACTAACCTAAGGACATCGGACACATCCATGCCCGAGGCAGGATTCGAACCTGCGACCGTAGCAGTCGCGCGGCACCAGGCGCCTATAACCACTCGGCCACCCCAGCTGGCGAAAACTTATGTATTTGAGTTCTTTTTTTCTTATGGCGACATTTGCTACGTTTTTCACAGTTTGACCAATTGTGCTGCACGTTGTTGCAGATACCACCAGATGACTTGCGAGCCGAAACCAGTTGTGGATGAAAGTAAAAGAAAACTAAGCTATCATTTTCATCAAAATTTATTTTAGTTTTGCAATCATAATCATTCGGTCATCATGCTCATTGTAATAATATCAGCTTACTAATGAAGCTCTCGTTGGCATTTTATAATTAGAAACATAAAAAAAGTGTAACAGAAATCCCTTGCCACAACGATGTCTTTTCCACACTTTGCGAAGTTTCGCTCTGCTAACGAATTTATTCTCGTAACCAGATGCCTTTATAATGCTCATGTCGACGAGAAGAATATCAATAAAGATCAAAGCAAGTAGGCATAATAAATAGATGTTTCTGTAGTTGCTAATTTGCTTTTAAAAACATCATTTTTAAATTTTAGAAAGCACAATTTGTACAAGTCTTCTTAGAGTAACAAACTACTGTAAAGTGGTTAGATTCAGTGGGTTCCATAGCATCGAAAAGCAAACTGTCCGTCAGTGACATTTTAATTCAATAAGTGTTCTAGAAGGATACATGTTTTCCCCCCAGAAAGTGGCAGGAAGGTATACCACGGACATTGGTGAATGCAGACAGGTATTCTGTATGTTAAATTTGGTGCAGTGGACAAGGGAATTACGTAATTTGTAACTGCGAAACAAGCTATGCAAAGTAGTGAACTCGAAAATTATTTTCAAAACATTCAACTTGCACACAGTGCTTTTTGTGTTTGAATAAACTTTAATTATTTAGCAGTGCCATGAAATGTAAAACAAAATGATATTTCTCAATATTAGATGAACCGAACAAATGCGGTCAAGTTATATATTCCAAAGCTCTGTCCAGCTATGAAACAGAAATTTGAAATATTGGTTTTTGAGGTAGACACACAATGACATTCCAAAGCCGCTAAATCATCATTCGACATTAGCGTTTATTGCTTTAATATGAGAATCAGAAGGAATTTATTTGATGGCGCCATTCATCTCAGTTGACGAAGGAGGGTAACAGTAGTATAGTAGCGACAATAACAAGCAGTTTTATAATAGTTGTAGGCTCAATTATCCTTATCTTTTAAGGCAGTAACTGAGTTTTTTGTTGCAGCCGTAATTAAGAGAGATACACGTGAAGCTCTTGAAAATGCTTCAGAAGTTTAAAATAGATACCTTAGCTTAATCTTTAAAGTGAAATGAAATGTTCTTTTATGTCACCATTTGTAATACTCAAAATCCATCACATGTAAACATGTCTTTATTTGTTAATGATAATGTACTATAAAAGCACTGCATATGGCTTATCGAAATTGTGCATGCGTTTCGCGACTGACTACATTAATTTAATTCATTGTGTATGAGAAACCTTTACAGCAGAATTGTTCCACCGTAGTTTATTGGCAATGCTTCTCCACTACCGGTGAACCCAGTGTGATAACATAAGAATTCAGTTGTCCTTGAATTGACAGCCAACTGCATTGCTAATGAATTTCAAAGAACAGCTTATCATGGAGAAGGCAATCCACACTTCTGTACCGACATTCAACAAAACACGACTTAACAGATTAACGAATTAACTTTGTTAACTGATTCCGGACATCCAAGCAGATGGATCTAAACAGGCCGATCGCAACGCGAGCAATATCGTGGCAAGCAAAATTATTGTCGGGATAAATCCGCAGTATCGTTTTTTCTGTATCTCTTGCATAAATAACTGAGCAAATAATTTACATGGCTCAAAAACTCCTTACGGCTATAAGAGATTATCTCTGAATCTTGATGTAAAAACTCTGTGGCTAGAATGTGGAACATTACGTGTCCAATGGACTTCCTACTTCGGGCTTGTGGCTGGATTTGGGTTTCCATCTCATAGAACATAAAACGTCGTTACTAACGGGAGAGGTCGACATATGAAAAGATATTTTTCGGAATTATTCCAAGAGAGTGTGTTAGTATCATCACTGTTTACGATGCATATGTGGGTGTGTAAAAGGAAAACTTCACAAAGGCTGTTTGTGGATAACGTGTTGTATCTAGAAAAAATCTGGCGACAGAGCACTGTAGCAAAATTCCGGAAGCGCTACAGATAGTCTTTTGATGGGATGAGCAGTTGAGTTAATAAATGTAACACAAGCAGTTGGATTGATCAGTCACTGTTCAATTGGACTGATGGCGATAAATCAATGAAAACAATAACAACCGTAAATTATCTGGAAGTAAGCGTCAGGAGCAGCCTAACACGGAAAGGCTGCAGAAAATCAATTGTAGGAAATGCGCAAACATAGCTGTTTCATTGGCAAAATCCGAAGGTAATATAATTCATTCCTGAAATCATTGACTTACAATATGTCCGTTCGACAAATTCTTCGTTGTTACTCCTCAGTTGTGACAACTTGTCAGGTACATTAGCAAGAACGGCAAAAGATGATCGAAACAGGGGCTGTATGTTCCTTCACGGTCACGTTTACTAAGTGTGACAGTCTTACTGAGATGCTCATTGAGCTCCACTGGAAGAGGCATTGCTCATCATGGGGAGGGTTAGTGCTGAGATTGAATGAGCGTACGTTTAAAAAACCGGACACGTAACGTAGTTCTCCTTCCAAATGAGGCTTACGAAATGAAGAATATGGGAAAAACACAGCAAAAAATTATTTTAAATATACGGCCCACCCCTCTGTGCCTTCCAACAAGCCGGCAGCCGAATTAAATCAAAAAGGAGTTACCGGAACGCAACGGAAACTTTCATTAACTTATCGCAAGAAACCAAAGTAGAAATGCGTCAAGATAATAATGTCGACCCCTGTGTTTGGCGTATTAAAGTAAGAGAAGAACTTCCTAGACGACACGTTGAGAAATGGGACAAACAGATCTTTCAACAGATTACTTTCCGGGATTCCAAGAATCAAAATCAAAACTGATAAATGGGGTTGCAGGAAGAATCAAATCTGAATGACTGTGGATAAGAGTGGACTACACTGGGGCGACAGAAGCCGTGCGATACCTACTAAAATTGGGTAGGACATCGTTCTGCTCGTCGTAGTGCAGAAACTTGACGTAGTATGGACTCAACAAGTTGTTTAAAGTGCCCTGCATAAATATTGAGGCATGCTGCCTCTATGGCCATCCACAATCACGAAAGTGTTGCTGGCGTAAGATATTGAGCAAGAACTGACTCCTCCATTATGTCCCTTAAACATTTGAAGAAATTCATGTTGGGCGATGTGAGGGGCCAAATCATTCGCTCGAATTGTCCAAAATGTTTTCCAAACCAGTAGTGAACAACTGTGGCCTCGTGACGTGCCTCATTCTCAACCATAAGAAACACGTCTTTGTTTGGAAGCATGATGTCCACGAATTGCTCTAAACCGTCTTCAAGTACCCGAACATTCAGAGGATCCAGTCCATTCCATGTAATCGTAGCTCATCCCATCATCGAGTCACCACCAGCTTTCACAGTGCCTTGTTGACAACTTGGGTCCATTGCTTCTTGGGGTCTGCACCACACTCGAACCCTGCCTTCATATCTTACCAACTGAAATCTGGATTTGTCTGACCAGCCACGGTTTTCCGGTCGTCTAGAGTCCAACCGATGTGGTCACAAGTCCAGCATAGGCACTGCAGGAGATGTCGTGCTGTTAGCAAAGGCATTCGCTTCCTCCGCTCTACCCTAACGGATACGTTGGTCGTACGTACCACCTAGATTTCTGCGGATATTTCACTCATGTTGCTTGTCTGTTAGCACTGACAATTCTACGCAAACGTTGCGGCGCCTTATAGTTAAGTGAACGTCCTCGGCTACGGTGTTGTCGGCAGTGAGAGGTAACGCCAGAAATTTTGTATTGTCGGCACCTTGTTGACACTGTGGGTCTCGGAATATTGAATTTGCTAAGGATTTACGAAATGGAATGTTCCGTGGATCTAGCTCCAACTACAATTCCGCGTTGAAAGCCTGTGACTCAACTTCGTGCGGTCATGGTCACATCGGTCACATTTTTGCATGGATCACCTGAGTACAAATGACAGTTCAGCCCTTGAATTGCCCTTCTATACTTAGTGCACACGATACTACCGTCACCGACACCTGTATGTGTTCATATCGATATCCCGCGACTTTTATCACCCCCCGCCCCACTCCTCTCTCTCTCTCTCTCACTCTCTCTCTCTCCCTCTCTCTCGATATATATATATATGTATATATATATATGTATATATATATATATATATATATATATATATATATATATATATGTATATATATATGTATATATATATATATATATATATATATATATATATATATATATATAGTGATGAAAGCTGTAGGATAATTAGTGGTTTGAAAGATGTAGCTTGGTATCCACAACCTGCAGCCAGGAAATTGCTACTGGAGTTGTTTTTCGTGCAAAATGTGGTGCAGTGTTTGTTCCGATTTTCCACGCTGGCATTGGTCATCATCGGTTATTTTCAGTTTATGTTGTGTTGCTTTGGTCACAGTATGGTCGGTACTGAAGCGGTTTAGTGATGTCCACATTGTTGTAGATTGTTTCGTTCTTGGCTGTTGGATGGTCGTCTCTATTTTACCTGTCTCATGGACTTAAGAGAATGTCCACTGATTTAACCCACAGATTTCACCATCCTTCTCTTTGATCGATTCTATCTGGTGCGATTTGGACGTTGTTTAACCAGATAGTTTGTCTATATTTTAGTCGTGCGTGCAGTAACTTGTTTATTGCTTCTTGAACTGCCGCGTCTTGATGTTTTGTGTTTCATCCCTTCATGTGCTATTGCTTGTTGTCGTCGGAGATTTGGTGGGGCAATGTTGACACATGCGGACAGCCGAGGTATTGTTGTGGATTTAAGAGTCCGTGGCACGATATTCGTTGCGTTATTTATTTTGTTGATATGGCTATTTCTACAACTGTTGTCGGCGACTGGACAAACAAGAGGGTGAGATGTAGTTCTAAGACGTCTACATTAGATCCCCAGCTACCACCAGTAAGGCTGTGAAACTAAATCGTCAATACGTGTGTTCGATGTGTGTGCTTGTTCAGCGACAACAGCCCGCTTTGGAAATCTGTTCACTGGGTTGCTTACATTCAACCTCGAACGCATTCGATGCGGCAGTGTGCTCTATATCTCTACGTAGTTACACTTTAAGCTGTTACAGAAACTTATTTACGAAAGGAGTAACTGGTGTACTTTAGAACATATTCTACTAGAACAAGCGGGATTTAGGTCTCACCGAAGCTGCAACGATGAGGTACCAGCTCTGAGAGCTTTCATAGAGACCGGTTCCCAGCAGAAATTAAAAACAACCCTTATCGACCTCGCTACAACATACGGCACCGTCTGGAGGGAAGAGATGATTATTTTCTAAAAGTAATTAAGTAGCGAAAAACAGCTTCTGTTATTAATAACGTGACAGGTGTGAAAGGTTGGGTATTAACAGAAGTTCAGTAAGGAAGCTAAATAATGACATGCCACAGGGCACATTTCTAGTATCTCTCCTGTTCAGTCTTTATATTTCTGACCTTCCAAACACATCTTCAAGGAAATTCTGCCATACAAATGACATCGCTCTGGCTTGTCAGTCAAAAGTGCGTGGTCAACCACAGGGAACATTAACAGAACACTTACTGGCTCTTAACTCATATTTTTAAAAAAATGGAGGCTAAAGAAAATTAACAGTAAGAGCGAAGTTTTTTGACAACGAGCAAACTAAAACTGACCTCAATACGCAGTTTGATGACAGTATTTTCCGCCACAAGAAGTACGCAAAGTGTCTTAGCATCACACTCGACCCCACTCTAAACTACAAAAAAAAGAAAAAATTCTGCGAAACACATCAGCCAAGATAAAAACGCGTAGGGGCTGTGTGGCACAGGCTGGGGCTTTCAATGGAAGTATTGCGGGTATCGGCTCTTCCACTGGTCTTTGGCCGCAGAGTGTTGTGCTTGAGTGTGGTGTAATAGTTTTACTAGCCCCACCGTGGCGTAGCTGGACAATACTAACGACATGATAAGTGATACAGTCAGACCAACTCCTGTCTACTGGCTTCCCCTGCTTAGCAATATCTACCCTACCACAGATTAGTAGTACAAGGAGCCTACTTATAGATCACCACACTGCATTTGAGAATAAGGAATTACCTATTCATCACGACATACCTGTCTTAAGAAGAAATAGGCTTCGTTCGTGACACATTCTACTACTGTACGCCCGCATCTCGTGGTCGTGCGGTAGCGTTCTCGCTTCCCACGCCCGGGTTCCCGGGTTCGATTCCCGGCGGGGTCAGGGATTTTCTCTGCCTCGTGATGGCTGGGTGTTGTGTGATGTCCATAGGTTAGTTAGGTTTAAGTAGTTCCAAGTTCTAGGGGACGGATGACCATAGATGTTAAGTCCCATAGTGCTCAGAGCCATTTGAACCATTTTTTTTTACTACTGTATGCTGAGAAGTAACACCAGAGTAAGAGAGCTTCGGAACCAGGACTGCCAACACTTTCAGGCTCCAAAATGAGACTGCGGTGTGCTGAAACTACCTGTCAGACACATAAGAGGGTAGTGCATCCTACATTTATGTAAGGGCACGTAGAATCCTTTTATGGACGCCGTACCTCAGCAGTGCAATGGGTTAGAAACCTAGATATCAGTATTCAGTCAATAGATTTTTGTTTTATTCATGAGGTCCGTACACATTATAAATGCGCTCCAAATGTGTGCCAAATGAATTATGATGATGATGATCATGATGATGACACTCCCTCTTGTAGTACGACATGCAACAAAGGTTCAGTGTGTATTTTGAACTGAAAAGCGGAGAACGCTCTATCCACTGATACGTGTCATTTCTCGGTATGTTTTGTAGTCGTTGCCCAGTCTTCCTACAAAACACCCGTCATAGTTGTGACTAACGCTGTGTAATCGCTCTACAACTGGAACAACCTTTGGATAAAATGCTCTACTTCTGATAAGTAGAAAATAACAACCTCCTCTTGTCGTCTAGAGCTAGCCCATAACTCCTAAGGTCTGTAGCTTCATTGTATGATGTACCAGAACATGGTTTTCCGATCTCAGTTTGTTCCTCAACACACCCTCTGCATGTCCACAATTATTACCAATATCATTTAGCTGAGACCTCCATAGCTCTTTGCGCAATATCTAATGTCGTTATTTATAACATGTGAATAAAGTATGAAACCGAGTTTTGATCAGTCCATGTAGTATTCCAACGTTAACTACAACAACGACTGACGTACTTAGGACAGATCTGAATTCCAACGTTCATTCAAGAACGACGCGAATGTATCCCACAGGAGTAACTTCTTCATCGGCGCTCATTACCAGGAGCGACAGAAACTTGTGCATCCACGCTCTAGCGTCGAGTCTATGCAGAAGTTTTGCGCACTCGATGTTAGCGCCGCACGCTGCACGCCGCGCTAGAGAGGGCCATTAGGAGCCAGTTAGCGACGCTAGCAGCAGACGCCTGGCGTCGCGACGCCTCCTCGGCTGGTGGGGCGGCGCCGACGCCTCTGCCGGCGCCACGCACCCTTCTGGCCGCCGTCCAGCGCCGCCTTGCGGGCAGCGAGGTCAATAGGGGCTAGGCGAAGCGGGCGTCCGTCAAGTAGCCGACCCCTGAGCTGCGTAGGCGGCCCAGCTTTGCACTGTGCAAGGTGGTACTGCACACCAGACACCGATAACAGCAATTCATCCAATCCATATGTGGCATACAGAAAACCAGTGCTTAACGGTATTGGTTAAAACAGTCTTGGTCGCAATTTTATTTTTTTATCTTACAACGACGCGTTTCGCCTTATTTAGGCACCATCAGGTTACCTTTCCTAGGTGGACGGGGAGGCACCAAGATCTGCATAACGCGTTCCCGCTCCTGTGAACGGGAACGCGTTATGCAGACCTTGGTGCCTTTCCGTCCATCTAGAAAAGATAACCTGAAGATGCCTAAATAAGGCGAAACGCGTCGTTGAAAAATAAAAACTCTAAAGTTGCAACCAAGACTGTTTTTAACCAATACCGATAACAGCGCCATTTCTAAATTCCATCTTCCTTTCGAAGGCGGATTTGATTTTATTTTCCTTTGTGGGGGAGACGTCCATCACTTTTTTGACCAGGCTGATGCTACACACCACGAATTTCCCTCCTGTGTTATCCTCTCGCTCACGCAATAGCACTTACACATAACATCCTAAATTACTTGTATATTGCGTTATTCATTTATACGTCCATGGTCCCATGACATGAATGTGTAAAGACTACAAGACTTTCAGGAAAGAGACACATATCAGCGGATGAAGCATGAAAGTTGACTCCTGCAAGTTGAGTCACAGTTTCCCAGTTCTACTTCGGCATCGAGGAGGGTAAGCGCAATACTTACTTTGAAACAAATCTTTGATCATGCCACATGAGCGAGGGAAATCCTTGTTGTTTTCTCTGAATTTTTAATATGAGTGACCCTTGAATTTGGCCTCTGTGCACAACGATAACGTCGTCACAGAGCACAACAAGCTTAGGTGTGCACCAGTTGATATTTATAATCAGTGGGTTGCCTAGTCTTCGAAAAGCTGCATGCCGATATAAAAGATCTTGGAGTTTGAGTGAAGGCTGAAGTGAAGAGATATTTACTTGCTCTAATGATTCGTAAAAAACGCAATAAAAATTAACAGAGGACAAGGTTTTCTAAAACACAAATCAAATTAGAAAATGACACTAGCACTGTAGGGAGTTACCAAAAATTGTGGAAGAACGTATGGAGAAACTGCAACAAATTCTGCTCAGCTGGGCAGTTCCCGACATTAAAGTTGCCAATACAACAAGGAGTCAACAAGGAGTCACAAATCGTAAACAAATTAAACAACACAAGCTACGTGGCAACGTAAGCAAGTAACATGCTGCTCAGAACATGGATCGCACCACCACAGCTACGATACTTACGTTTCCCCAAAATCAGCAAACTGTGCGCAAATCAGCATGAGTGGTCATCACGCAGGCGACCATCAAATAAACACTATGGCGTGCCGTATCAACAATAATACTTTTGGAGGTGGTCGAGCAGGTACTACGACACACACACAGGCACATACAAACACACACACACACACACACACACACACACACACACACACACACACACACACACACACACAAGCACAAGCACTCACACAGATACACATACACACACAAAAATTACTAGAAATGTATAGAAATTTGAGCGCTGTAAATACTTTACTTACAAACAAGTAGTGTCCACACAGATGACACTAAAATGAAACAACATTTAGTACTTCATTACACAATGAAAGTTCTCATCGGAGTACAGTGCACTTCATGTGAGAGTAACGTAGTGACTGTTGTATTCACATGCAGCCGAGTCTGTACTACAAAGAAACTGTCGTCGTAAAGGATGATTATAATAGACTAATGATTACATAGAGATTTTTTTGAATCTCATATAGTTCGTCTTCGTTCGTTGCATCTGCTCAGGGCGGACGTCGCAAGACACCCGTTTCAGTTCGTCCTTGATCCATTAACTCAGTTTTTTTTTTTATTACAGAGGGCAGCCAATCCTCTAACCGAACACGCTGACTTATCGTGCCGGCTAGAGATTGGGCTGAGCGGAAATGCGCTCTGGCATATACAACTTTACGGCCTTAGCAGCATAACTGATGTTCCGATACGTTGCTGTGTTTGACAGTGACTGTCATTACTGATGGATCCACTTTGAGGTACCAACTTTTGCATGAGACCTAATTCTGTGCCGCCCGCGGTGGCCGAGTGGTTCTAGGCGCTTCAGTCTAGAACCACGCCTCTCTGCGGTCGCAGGTTCGAATCCTGCCTCGAGCGTGGTTGTGTGTGCTGTCTTTAGGTTAGTTACGTTAACGTAGTTCTAAGTCTACGAGACTGATGACCACAGATATTAAATCCCATAATGCTTAGAGCCATTTTGAACCTCATTGTGTGAACGACACCACAACAAAATAGAACATATTTCTTCTTTCATTTTCTCCTTTCTCAGCCCTCTACTCTCAAAAAAATTCTGTATGCTGGGGACAATGCTATTTGGAGTGTGATCAACGAGAATATCATTTATTTCATGAATAATGAGCAGTTGCTGCAGAAACTTCACACATCATATGGAAACTCACTTTAACAAATAAGATGTTGCTACTGGGAGGGTGCAGTGTCCCAGCGATTGGTTTGCTTCTGCATACTACACATGTTTACAGGGCAACTCAGTGCGATTAACTACAGCAAATTTGGAGTGAAAGCAATGAAACTTCCCATACTGGTTGAACTGTGTCTTGTCCTCCAGTGTCAGAAAACAATACGCAAATATATCATGATCAGTTATACACTGCCGGCCGCCGTGGCCGAGGGGTTCTAGGTGCTTCGGTCCAGAACTGCGGTGCTGCTACGGTGGCAGGTTCGAATCCTGCCTCGAGCATGGGTGTGTGTGATGTCCTTAGGTTAGTTAGGTTTAAGTCGTTCTCAGTCTAGGGGACCGATGACCTCAGATGTTAAGTCCCATAGTGCTTAGAGCCAGTTATGCTCTGAGGATGGCAGCAGTAGCATGGCCATTATGTTCAGAGCTAGTAAATGCACCCACTCTGCCAACAAAAGCACGAAGCATGCAGAAGCCTTACTTCGGAGGACACTGCCCAGCTCGCACTGGATCTTCGCCTATCCGAATGAGATTCGTTGACCATCTCCTGTCGACTAAGAGGTTCCATATAACACGTTCCCTGTCAGAAAAACCGCAAAGGTATCCTACAAAGAAGTATATCCAGCTTAAATAAAAATTAGCCACGAAATTATGACAAAAAGGAGTCAATATTATGCCGTGATGCCTGACAGTAATGTCAAAAGAATTTTTCCTATTTTTAATGGTCGTTACTTGTGAATAATATGGGAATTTCTGGGATGCGGAAAACGCCAATACATGTTGGTAATTTATTGCCCGGAAATACAGAATGATAGCAGCCCACTTTGGAAATCACGTCATTTCCTCTCTTCAGTCACGTACTAATTCTGTGCGAGAAATGGAGAAGGTAATTGTGTACATGTTGTGCATGCACCATAATGGTGCGCACTGCAGCTACGTCTTGGTGAGCACCCCAGACTGAAATGTGGAGCAAAGGTTCTGTGCACTGGTACGTGTAATTTTTCTGTATGCCTTGTAGTTTTCGCGCCGTCATACGACCTTTTTAAATCATTCTAAGCAACTGCCAAATTTGTTCTTGGATCTGCACTCACAAAATTTAATAAAAGTAAGGCAACAGATTTGTGTGAAATCTCATTCGAAAGTGTGAAATAAGGAGGTCCGGACTTAACCGGACAACTTATTAATCTGTGCTATACCTTGTGCTACCACAAGGGATTCGAATAGACCAGAGGCGTGGCATCATTATTAACCTACCGAAGTATAGAAATCTAACCGAATGTACAAACTATTACACATCTCTCGGCGCCAAGCAAAGTCATTTGCCTCGTTGTCCTAAACAGGATACACGAAGCAGCAAATCGTCAACTATGAAAAGAACAGGCAAACTTTCGAAGTCGAAGAGATCCTGCTCTGACCAAATAGTTTTCCTGCGAAATGTAAATTAAGAACTACATAGATTTAAGCTGTCCACTCCACCTACACGTCTCTGATTTTCTTGAAGGCTTTTGACACTGTATTCCGAGAATTATTGTGGAATATTGAGCCCCTATTGGAATTCCTGATCATCACACTGATGTTTTCAGACCACTGTATCTAGATACGTGTTACTGAAAAAAATGGAGATGGGAACTGCCCTTTCTTTGGTATACTGGCAGGCATCAGGCAAGGATATTGTTTGTCACCAATTCTTCTCGTACGAGTTATATATTTCATAGTGAGGAAAGCTCTGCACAACTCTAACACAAGCATACGTTCGAATAAGTAATCTAGTTTTACGAATCTGGATTTTACTGATGGTATCGTTCTTCTTACAGAAACACCACAAACTTCACAACTAATGATAAATAATTGGTTCTAAGACAAACAGAGTGAGCATAAGAAGTGGTAATCGATTTACTCACATAATAGTGCAGCTGGAAAGAGGTAAGTAACTCTGCTACCTAGTCAGCAATATAACCGATTACGGACGAAGCAAGGAGAACATTGAAAGAAGACTAACATAGACATAAAGGGCATTCCTGAGCACGAGAAGTCTATTGCTATCAAAAATGGCTCTGAACACTATGGGACTTAACCTCTAAGGTAATCAGTCCCATAGAACTTAGAACTACTTAACCCTAACTAACCTAAGGACATCACACACATCCATGCCCGAAGCAGGATTCGAACCTGCCACCGTAGCGGTTGCGCGGTTCCAGACTGTAGCGTTTAGAACCGTTCGGCCAGCCCGGCCGGCTATTGCTATCAATCAGAAGCCTTAATTTGAGGAAGAAATTTGTCTACGTTTCCAGCACAGAATTGTATGGTAGTGGCACAAGGGCTGTAGGAAAACCGGAAAAAATAGAATCGAAGAATTTGAGATGTGCTGCTGCTGAAGAATTTAAAAATTAAGTAGACTGATTACTTAAGGATTAAAGAGGTACTCTACAGAATCGGCGAGTACAGGAATATATGGAAACCGCTAACATGAAGAAGTGACCGGATGATAGGACATCTGCTAAGGCTTCAGGAGATAATTTTCATGGTACTAGTGAAAGCTATAGACGGAAAGAACTGTAAGAGAAGACAGAGGCTGGAAATCATCCAAGAAATAGTTAAGAACGTATAATGCAAGTGTTACTCTGAAATTCAGCTGTTAGCGCAAGGGAGGAATCCGAGGCAAGCCTCATCAAACGAGACAGACCAATGACTCAAAAAATTGATGGAGACATCAGCAGAAGAATTGGGAAAGTCTTTCAACGAATGCGATCCGTGTGTCAAGCAGTCTCTAACAGTTTGTGCACAAAGCTACAACTGTACTCTTTGATGGCCCTGCGGATGGGGCTATACTCATGTGACATCGGCAAGAGTCAGTAAAATCAGCACACAGGTTCAATGTTTGTCACCAACGACGCTTGAGGTGAATTTTGAAAATCAGCTATCTAGACCACGTTTCAAATGATGAATTTCTCAGACGAAATGGTCTATGCACCAGGCACAAAACGTTGCTGGAAGGAGTCTGAAGCTTGTGGGGCATGTTCCACGCATGAAAGAAGGAAGAATCCCTAAACCTGCACTTTTGTACACACCCACGAATGGATATGGAACAAGAGACAGAACACCTGGAAACGATCGTTTGCAGAATATCTTTAACGCGTGGACATGAATTCGGAGGAAGTTGGAAACCTGGCAGCTGATAGAGGCCAATGGAGGGAACTTGTTGCCTGACATATTAATAACGATTGGGGGAATTATCTACTTAATTCACGTAATTCTTCAGGCTTTCCCGGCGAGATCTTGACATGTGGAATAATCGGGTCTACTGCCGGATGATTGTGTCGCTCTGGCACAATTTTTCGGCCACGAACCTCGTTGCCTTCTTCAGGTGCGACCTGAGCGAGTGGTAAAGTATACTGCACGATATGTTGAACGAATGAGAATATACCGATCTCAGACGGGCAAAATTATTGTGCAACACACAATATTTTCAATGTTATAGCAGCAGATTCACAACGTGACGCGGAACTGTTCATCAGATGTCATCGATACGCCCAAGCATATTCTCCAGCGGGTGATAACAAGTAAATGATTTTTCATTGATTGCTGGTGGTGGACTCATCCAGCTCCGTCACTGGGTGGCCACGTATTTGATCATGTACAATCTCGTCCTCAATCATCCTTGATGCCATGTGTTGCCGATAGCAAAGAAAATCGGCACTTACCGGGCAATTTTGAGATGTACAGTATTCACTTGTTTCGGAGTCCAGTATACATCAGTCAGCAAGTACACTGTGTACGGCAGAGCTGCTGGAGCCGTGGTATGTTTACTATCTACTCAGTTAGAAGCGCTCCGGACAAGCAGTGAAGCTCAAATTTTATTAGGTATAGAAATCTGGATAAACCTGAAACGGAGAGGAATGAGAAATTTTAGGCCACGTTTAAGCTTATATCTAAGGGATAGGCTACTGGAAAATGGAGAAACACGTTTCTACCGAGATAGTAATTGTAGTTGCGAGCGAGATTGTTTGGGCAAGACTCAGTATCAGGGGTTAGCATAAAATTATGATTCTTCTATCGACCACCAGACTATTCCCCTGATGTAGCTCAAGATTTTGGAGAAACCCCACTAGGATGTAAGCATTCCAATCATAAAATCATCAGAGCAGATTTGTGACCAACCAACAATCAACTGGGATAATTAAGCGTTATTGGAGGTGGCAAGAAATCCTGTGAAACGTTACTACATGTCTTCTCTGAGAAGTACCTAGAACAGATGATTCAAAACCGAACTCATGATGGAAATATATTAAATCTAAAGGCAACAAACAGATACGATCTCTTTGAGGACGTTCACAACGAAGTTGGTACCAGTGACCACGGGGCAGTTGTAGCACAAAGGGAAACTAAAACAAGCAGATAGATTTGTATGCTCAAAAAACTACAGAAAGAAGCAGAAGAGTCATGAGCCATATCATAATGAGGAACTTGAAACTTTTAGCTGAACAGGAGGATGTAGAGGAATTATGGCTGAAGTCAAAAATAATAGATGACCATGCGCTGGATAGATAGGTACTCAGATAAACGTGATGGGAGGTACCCTACAAGATGCTGAGAGTTGATGCAAAGGAACAAAGAAAGAGTGACTGCTGCAAAGTAACTGTAAGACCAGGCATACTGCCGCAGAGAGATACTAGATGACACACGTTTCGCTATCAAGAGAGTAACGCGTGAAGCGTTCAGTGACTACTGTAGCATAATATTGAAGAAAGACCTTTCACAAAACGCAGAGAAATTCTGGCCGTACGTAAAGGCTGCTAGTGGCGCCACAGTTAATGTCCAGACACTCAACGACGCGACAAGAGCCGAAATCGAGTGTAGCAAAGCAGAAGCAAAAATGCTTGGTAGGTTGGTTTAAAGATTAAAGGGACCAAACAAAAATGCTTAATTCCGTTTTCTAATTTTCATTTACAAACGAAAGCACAGGAGTAATGTCTCAGTTTAATTCTTATACCATTGAAATATGAGTGAGATACTAGTGTAAGGGCGTTGATAAACAGCTGAAATCAATAAAACTGAACAAGGAACCAGGTCCGTTTCAGACTCTATACTGGGTCTGCGGCTAAGTCTCTCTTTTACTATGGTCTGTTTCTACCCTAGATCCATAGGGCAAAACACCGTGTCTGGTAGTAGCAAGAAACACAGATCAGACCCGTCCTCAGGAAGGGCAGCACAAGAGATCCACAAAACTGCCGTAAGCATCCTTAACATGTGTTTGTTGTAGAATCTTGTAAGGTAACCTGAGCCCATTCGTAATAAAGTATCGCGAAAACCTTCTCTACGGCAGCCTGCACGAATTTCGAAAACACCGAGCATGTGAAACTCAAAGCGCCGTTTTCCCACATGAGATGCTGGAAGGCATGGATCAAGACAATAAGGTAAATGCACTATTTCTCGGTTGACGACTAAGCACCACGTCGACGCTTACTATCAAAAGTATGATCGTATATGGTATCAATCGAAATTTGTGACTGGACTGGGGATTTTTCGGCTTGGAATACACACCAAGTTATCTTCCATGGAGAGTGATCAACAGATATAGGAAACTTCGGGTGTTCCTCAGGTCAGTGTATTGGGGCCCTGGCTGTTCATGTTCTGTATCAATAAGCTTGCGGACTGTATTAACAGCAACTTCAGATTTTTCACAGGTTATTATTATTTATAATAAGTTATTTACAATAATTTTCGGTATCAAAGTAACTGCACAAATATTCTGTCAGAGCTTGATAAGATTTAAAAATGGTGCAAAGTGTGGACACTAGCATTAAATGTTCAGCAAAGTAAAAGTGCGTATTTCACAAAAAGAAAAAAAAACAGACTTAGTAACCTATAATATGAAGGACTAACAACTGGAATTGGTCAACGTATTGAGATACTTAGGGGTAACACTTCGCAGGGATATGAAATGGAACGATCATATTGGTGTAGCCGTAGCTAAACCAGCTGGCAGAATGTTGCATATTGTTAGAACACTAAGGAAGTTCATTCAGTCTACAAAGGAGACTGCATGGAAAAGACTAGTGTGTAGAATCTGTGCCAATTAGGATGGACAGTATTTTTATGCGGTTTTCAGAATATAGGTGTAAATGCAGACGTAGACGTAGCTGTATCATGGTCAAATCATTGTCAGATCTTAAAACATGCAGTCGATTGCGGGATGTTTTAATTCGCCACTGAAAGGTTATTGTTGGATGTGTTGTTATGGTAACGGTACAATAGAACACAGGGAATGATGACATTACTGCGACAGGGACTCGGTGCTACTTCCTCTCGCCACTCTACGTCTGTTTTCCTCGAGCAAGTCTATGTGCGGAGCCATCGCGTGAAGGGTGTTACTCTCTTCGACATAAATTCACTACTTCACTAATTATCTACCCAGACAGGAGGGCAGTGCTTAGGACAATGGACTCACATCCAGCAGCTGAGTATTGAAATATCCGTCGGTCTGTGCAGACTTACCATGGGTTTCCTAATTCCCTATAGACGATTCCTCTCCTGTTCAGCCTTTAATCTACCTTGCTGGGCCGTTACTAACGTGCAAATGAACATTAGGTGTGTACTGGAGATCTGCGCCGTCTTTATCACGATAAATCCTCGTAAGAATTGAAACTCGTTGTGAAAGAAAACACGAAACTTGGAGGTGAACATTCCTATTTGTTGGGCATAATTCCTTCTGGGGACAACTGTGGTGTAAAGGGTCAGTTCTTTAATACATATGTCACATATTCTGCCATAATTTGGAAATTAGTGGATGTTCATATGGGACCAAACTGCTGAGGTTATCTGTCCCTAGGCTTACACACTACTTAATCTAATTTAAACTGACTTACGCTAAGGACAACACATATACCCATGCTGGGGGATGACTCGAACCTCCGTCAGGAGGAGCAGCCCTAAACGTGGCAAGGCGCCCTTGACCTCGCGACCACCCCGCGCAGCTTTTCTGCCATACTGGAAGCATTCGTATTGCTTACGAAATGTGTATCTGGGATTTTAACTCCTACAATCGAACATTGTAACAAGGAGGATTCGAAGACTGGCCTATGCCAGAAGACACCTGAAAGGTGCACTGATTCCTGCAGCTGTACAGTGGTCGCTCTGTACGAAACCAAATTCAGCCATGTTCTGTGCAAAAATTGCGTTCATAGTCTATGATGTTTTAATAATATATTTTTTGTAGCAGCCTTGCCTGTGCAACTGCTACGGCGTATGTGAACATTACTAATTTTACAGCCATAGAAGTCAGTTCTATGCAACCAAATGAAAAGGTGTTTAAAACGAAACAGAATCTTAGAACTTCTCCTGCTGTTTTCTCTGTCGCTAAGGAATACAATCTGTGACATGGAGATCTCACATGACGGAGAACTGTACTCATTATCACATACAGATACATCTTGATGGAGTTATGTGATAACTGGCTAATTTCTGGTTTTTAAAACGCTAAAGAACTATATGACATGTTGTCGAGTCTGTTTCCCCAAACGAAATAACATTGATGGTTATAAGCACAGTATGACATAAAAACTGTTCTCTTACCATAAATATTCTTTCTGTTTCGATTTATAGTAACAAAACCTACGTTGACTCCATGTGAATGTAACAACAGATTCTCATCAAATGTCGGCGACCAACTTTTTTCAGTTACTTAATAATACGCAAGACTAGCATCTCTGCCGTCATCCCATACTTTAATAAAGATTAAGAAATTCATAAATAAATGTCTTATTTATATCACATTCTGCTTCCTGGTTTCGAGACATTCTACTTCCTCCCAACGAGAAAAATTCAGGTGGGGGAAATATATTCAGCTCTTCTGATGAGTTTTGAGAGGCGTACGATTTCGGCCGACGCATATGCACTATCCGATAAAAAGTATCAGGACACCCTTATGTAACGCGCAATTTGCCACTAGACGTGAGCAGTGGCATACGCGTCACTATAAGGGGAGGTAGCAAGTATTGTGTTGTAAGTATAGAAACAGCGACAGCAAAAGGGGTCGTATATGGAGAGCCAAGTGACTTTGAACGTGGACTAGTCGCAGAGGTTTAGACATTCCGCTTCCAATCTGCCCATGCTTGTCTGATAGTCAGGTAGGCAAGCTACCGCAAGTTATCGGCCAAACGAGTGGGCTGCTGTATTCCAATCCAAGCCAAACTACGACCAACCAAAATAGACTCAAAGAGTCTTGCATGTTTCCTGTCCTCCTGCAGTGCTACGCTACGTAGGCGTTTATTCAGTGCGCCTTCATTGTAGTGTTAAGAGTAAGGCTGGAACCTTTTTTACGCTAGTATCGCAAGACGAGGCCAAATATACTCCATATATACTATATATTTAATCCGAGTCATTGTAGATCAGAAAAGTGTGGATTTTACTTGCTCTATTCTTCCTTTTCGTCGTATTTCGGGCTTATTTATTTACTTCGGTACGAATTTCTTTATTCTGCCGTTTTACTCTCTTTCGACTAGTACCAACTCTTCTCAATACAAATCATCATCAGGCCACATACCAGCGTTGTGTGGAACCCGTTGCCAGCTATGTGGATGGTTTAGTATATCATTAGCATAGCCTTTTATGTTGATGGTGAGAATGGAGCGGTCTAAAGTTATGGTGATTATCGTGTACGACTGTGATGGTGTTATCCTAACGCGTTACGTTCGTTCACGGCGGACCGTCAATGCACAGTATTACTGTTCGTTTTTGGAGCATAACCTGCGACCAGCTTTCCGAAAGAAGCGGCAACACTTTCTGTGCATCCCACCCATCATTTTGCACGACAATGCGCAGGCACATATAGCAAAAGCTGTGGCTGCTCTGTTCGGTCGATGGGGCCGAAGAGATTACCAAGATGAAGGTAACACTTCGAAAAAAAAGACTCTAAGCACAATGGGACTTAACATCTAAGGTCATCAGTCCCCAAGACTTATTACTACTGAAACCTTCTAACCTAAGGACATCAGACACATCCATGCCCGAGGCAGGATTCGAAGCTGCGACCGTAGCAGCTGCGTGGTTCTGGACTGAAGCGCCTAGAACCGCTCGGCCACCTTGGCCGGCTCGCACCATCGACATAACTGGCTCTGCTAACAGTATACTACGCCTTCCACATCGCTGGCAACCGGTTCTACACAACGCTGGTGACTACTTTGGAGGACAGTAACATGTGCAATTTCCGGATTGGAAAGGAGCACCTGGTCACCGCCATGGCTCGGCGGATTTGTGGTGACGTCCGGTGAGCCGACCAGTCTGTGGATGGTTTTTAGGCGGTTTTACATCTGCCTCAGCCTGTTCCCCCTACACCGCTTCAGCTACACTATGTAGGCGATTGCTGCTCAAACAAGTTCTCCACGTATGTGTACACCACCATTACTCTGCCACGCAAACATAGGGGTTACACTCGTCTGCTGTGAGACGTTACCTGGAGGGGTCCACCGGAGGTCGAACCGCACAATAACTCTAAAAGAGTGGTTCGGTGTGGGGCGACGGAGGGCTGAAGTGGACTGCGGCTGTGGCGAGGACGGAGCGTCACCGTCGTTTCTAGGCCCCCGGTTAACATGCAATACTATAAAACCAGTTGTGAATAAATAGTTGCCACTGTTTAAGTTCCAACCCTCGTAAATTAATCCAAAAATTACCTGTCTGAAAGAAGATACGTTTCTTTCATACTAAGATTTCTTCGCACTACGTTGCATGCCAACAGAATGTGGTTTTTAATATCCACTGAGTAAAATAATTTTCTAACTTTAATCAATGTTTGCCCTATGTGTAGAAAACCTTTATTCTACTAAGTGTTCTCAAGTCTTTAGCACAGATTACCACATACATCTATACCACTACGTCTTCCTCCTCTTGAAAAAAAAGTAAGGAATGTGCTGGTAAAATTTTTAAACATGTCTTCACAAACTCGAGGTTCTCGAATGACTTTTTTCATAATTTGCATAGCGAGACATCTACCGACTTGTTTAAAGCTGCCTCATAACATACGAAAACGTTTCCGTGCTTGACATTGGCTCTCTTTCGTAACTGGTATAACTCGCTATATTGTAGTCACTTTCGAATGTCAGCGCAACCTCTCGTCAGGGGAGCATTGAAAATGAGCCCCGTGAAGCATGTCAGACTTGCGTTTGCTGAAACCGTAGTTGGCCTGATTTAGCAAAGGTGCTGCACTACTTTTAAGTTAATTAAACTAATAACTTTCAAAGTTATAATTAAAACAAAATCTTTTAGGCTTTAGTGAAACTTTAAACCTCTAGAATTGCAGTCTAGAATCATAATTGTATCTAAGACTTAACTCCGTGCGTCCATCATGCACATTCCAACCCTTCTAAACCTGGCCCACTGTTGATGACGTGACTATGAAGTAGAATCGCTTGGATATGACCACAGCTAGGCAAATATTACATAAAAGCATACATATATGAGACCAGCAAAGTCTTTGAAATTGTGCCATTTCATATCAATGAGTACCTTTACCTGGGTTTCAGGATGGATCAACCACTTAAGTTCGATGCTGTGGTAGTATTCCAGAACATGGAGAGCCTCGGAAGTTCTCTTCGTGTGCAAGCAGAAATTTAAAGTAAACTGGGGCGGCAGTGAGGATTTGGATTGAGGAGAGAGGCGATCCGGGGTAATCCGTGCAGTTGTGTGAACCGCTGTGCCATGGTGGCCTTGTGGCTAACGCACCTGCCTAGCAAGAGAGAGACCCGGTTTCGATTACCGGCCCTGGTGCAAATTTTCACATGCTGTTTCAGTCTATAGACACCAAATCAAAAAGAACGGGGCAAAACAGTGGAACATCCCACACATTTCTGTAGTCAGTGCCAATTAACGATTGAAATGGTGTGAAGAGCGACGCCAATGAGTCATTGATATGTGAATGACTGAAAGCGACTGATTTGATGTGGCGAATTACGCTGTGGAGTGATGAACCACGCTGTATCTTGTAGCAATCCGGCGGAACGGTTTGAGCCGGTCTGTGTGGCTGAGCGGTTCTAGGCGCTTCAGTCCGGAACCGCGCTGCTGCTACGGTCGCAGGTTCGAATCCGGCCTCGGGCATGGGTGTGTGTGATGTCCTTAGGTTAGTTAGGATTAAGTAGTTATAAGTCCAGGGGACTGATGACGTCAGATGTTAAGTCCCATAGTGCTCAGAGCCATTTGAAAAATTAGCAACGGTTTGGATTTGGCGATTGCCTGTTGAACGTTGCAGCTATCATGTGTAATGCCGACAGTCAAGAGAAGAGGAAGTGCTGTTACGGTATTGGGGTATTTTCGATGGTTGGGATATCGGCCCCATACTGTGCTTAGGAAATAATAAATGCCGAAGGATATGAATACGTGTTGCAGCAGTGTATACTGTGTACAGTAGAGAAACAGCTTGCAAATGAGGATTGATGATGTCAGCATGACAATGCACTCGGTCATTAGGCAGCATCTGTGAGACAATGCTTGAGGACTGTGGACAGAGTACCGACGTTAGGCAAATCGAATACCTTTGGAATAAGTCAGGACGTCGACTTCGTTCCAGACCCCAACGTCCAATATTAGCACCTTCTCCGGTTTCGGCTCTTGAGAAATACTGGACTGTCATTCATCCACAGACTTCAGGATACTTTCATTTAAGTCTGCAGGCTTTCTTGGCCTTTCACTAAAGTTAAAAGCTTCTGAGCTGTTAGGCAGCATCATATTTCCTTCTACAATAATCGGCCCTCTGCTGGTATCTACCTCAGGATGTTTCAGTGTCCAATACTGCTAGAACACAGCAATAGGGGACACCGAAGCATCCTGAAGAAAATCTCAACAGAGGGGTCGAAACGTTGATTATTTTAGAAGGAAATATGACACGGCCTAACAAATCAGAAGATTTTAACTCTATTGGGGAACCTAACTGAAAGTGTCTCCAGCAGAGTTCAAATCGCCATAAAGGATGAGGGTGGAAAAATAGCATATTAATGTCCAACACTAGGTGCCCCGCCACATTTGACGTAATAATGAAAAGAAGTAATAGATCCGGATATTTACTTGAAATCAATGCCCACCTTAAATTTATTGTCTTCGTTGTAATTATAGACTTGTTTGCAAATAATGAGGAATTAGTATAGCACAGGTCTGTTTAGTGAACCTAACATGTTTCTGATATAGCGTCATAGTGTAACAAAATCCTGGCTAACCGTATGCAGTAGGACGCAATAAATGACAACACATTTGCAGAATGCATGGTCGATTCCGCTTGGAAAAGCTGGGAATTATTGTCAGGGTGGTTGCCGAGAGCAGCGGGCAGGTGTTTCCACGAAGAAATTCAGCTTACGGTGGGGAAAAAATGCTTTCGCCGGTTTGGGCCTTGCAGATGCTGAACATATCTCACATCTGGCGCTCTATCCGTCGTCTTCCGAGTCCCGAATAAAAGGATTCGCGGGATCCAGAATATCAAATTCCCGCATTAAGGGGCGGGGTGCTGGCGGCCTGACTTGGAACGATTACTAAGAGCTTTTCTTTCGCGTAAGGGGTCGGTCCTTTTCCTTCTACGCAGCTACAGCTCGGGGAATGATTTTCACCGGCCAAGTTTGAACTGAAGAAAAAGTCGCCGTTGTTTCAAGAATCTAAATTAAAATGATAGCAACTCTTCAAATTATTCATCGCCATGTAGTTTTTTCTTCGGTTCAAATAATTTGCGTAACACATTCATTTGATCATTCTGAAACCTTGCAATGTTAACGTTACTATGCAGAAGCTTACACTGACGAAATTTGGAAAAGTTATATTAAATTTTAATTTCCCTCATAGATTATGATGCAGTCCTTTGTGTTTTGAGCACTGGCACGTTATTCTGACGTAGCGCTGGTAGCAGTGAACTCGGTTAAGCTCCGACACACTCGCTCGCCTCTGTACCTCTTAAAATGATACAGCGCTTGTTTCACCTCAAGAGACCTGAAACCACTGCCGTTAGTGAACGAATTCATTAAAAGTTCCATACTCGTCAGTCATTGTGTTGTATAATGGACTTATGTATTGATTCATGTGGCTCCGGGAAAATTGCCGAAAATGTTTATTGTAAATGCCAACTGCTCCAATGGTTCAAATGGCTCTGAGCACTGTGGGACTTAAGGTCTGAGGCCATCAGTCTGCGGCGGCGTGGTTCTTTCCGTCCCTTTACGACGAACCTGCACCTACCTGTGAACATTGTCTCAGCAGATCATCAGTAAGAAAGCCGAGTGAAACCTACTGTACTTCGACGTGAACCAGGCTGCAATTTAAATCACTATCTACGTTTCGGGAGAACAACGAAATGAAAGTTTGGAAATTTTATCCTCAATTAATATATTCTGAAACTTAGGTGAACAAGTATCACTGCCAAGCCCGTGCTGGTCTTAACACAGTCACTCACATCCCCTTTCACTCACGTTAGCAAGTTTATGGTGTTGCATTTCCCGAAAACGTAATAGCTACAAAAATGCTGATTGTTTTTGATTGATAATGCTCGCCAAATATTAAGTCTGTCGGTACCAAATGCAGTCACAGTTTTTAGCCACCGACCTGCTCAAAACGCCACGCGGAATATATGTCTGTTCTCCTCACAAAATTCACTTAAAAATTCCGAAATTTCTACACACACATCGGAATAATTATGCCGTCACTTTCCAGCACTTTTGATGTTTGAATCGCTGCTAGATCCGGAAACTTATCGTTTCCATCGGAACTACTACTACACACGTCCGATCTGTTTCATGGCTAGGGTTCGACTCCGCTCTAGAATACTCTAAGTCTTCTCTACCAGCAGAGAAAGGCGCGCGAAAAATATTGCTTTACATTGGTCAGTTTACTCAACAGCCAAAAGCAAAACAACACTCTCCCGCGTCAGTCCGTGCTTTTCATCCATAACCAATCGCAAAACAGTAAACCTCACGACTGCACTTATTACCGACGTAATTATCTAATATGCTGAAGGTTCGCTTATGCATAAAGTTATTTACTGTTGTTATTTATACCTGAATTAACTTTCCCTTTATCATTAACTTACTTTACAAATCTATTCTACAAAAATCCCCTTTGTCCATATCCATACTTCTTCGAAATGTTCCCACACTACCGAGCGAGGTGGCGCAGTGGTTAGCACACTGGACTCGCATTCGGGAGGACGACGGTTCAATCCCGCGTCCGGCCATCCTGATTTAGGTTTTCCGTGATTTCCCTAGATCACTCCAGGCAAATGCCGGGATGGTTCCTTTCAAAGGGCACGGCCGACTTCCTTCCCTATCCTTCCCTAATCCGAGCTTGTGCTCCGTCTCTAATGACCTCGTTGTCGACGGGACGTTAAACACCAATATCCTCCTCCTGTTCCCACACTGTATCTTACTACATAACTCGTTAAACAATTATCTTCATATTAAACTTAAACCACACTCATGCATCACCCATACTGCTAAAACACATTTATAACAATTTACCTACACAAAAAGACATAATAACACTATGAAAATACTAAAACAGTTTATGAAAAACATTATATTACTTTAGTGCACTCTAGTGGGCACAATCTAAACTAAAATCACAGTTCCCCTATCCAATATTGTCCTCTATCGGCTGATACATAAACTACGTGCGCGTCCAGTCTCGCGTCACCGTCTGTCACTATCCAGCTCTGAGACATATCTCCCACTTAACCGCCTCCAAGGCAGGATCGTTATACGGCGCTACGCCTCAAGTCCCCTACAACTTAGAACTACTTAAACCTAACCAACCTAAGGACATCACACACATCCATGCCCGAGGCAGGATTCGAACGTGCGACCGTAGCGGTCGCGCAGTTCCAGACGAAGCGATTAGAACCGCTCTGTCACAGCGGCCAGCTGCTAACTGCATTATGTGAAGAATAGATAGGGAGTCTTTGGGCTAAGTCTCTGGAACCGATACATTAAGGAGATATTTAAAGCGTGTTATCCAATATTTAGCTCCAAATTATTTCGCCGGACTGACTCGAAACCGGATTTCCTACTCATCGAGAGCGGTCGCCTTAACCACTTTGGCTATCCGTGCTTGCTTCTCGGTGTGTCTCAAACATCCATATGCCACACTACCTACATCCTTATATCTAAGCCACCAAATTCATCATTTAATGCTCGCAATATTCCTTTGAAACACGCAGCCTCGAGAATTAGAGAACAACGAATCGAGACCAATGTTGGCACTGTGCGGCACAGAGCTTCATATATCAAAGTTTGCTAGTAGATCTGTATCTAATACAGCGGGTGTCAAGGAATTCACAGTCAGCGAATTAATTTCGAATGAATGGCTCGATTGGTTCTATGCACTATGGGACTTAACATCTGAGGTCATCAGTCACTAGACTTAGACCTAGTTAAACCTAACTAACCTAAGCACATCACACACATTCACATTCGAGGCAAGATTGAACCCTGCGACCGTAGCAGCCACGTGGTTCCGGACTGAAGCGCCTAGAATCGTTCGACCACAGTGCCCGTCAATTAATTTCCAAGTAATTTGTAGAACTGTGGATCATCAACATTGTCTGTTTCTTCACACATGTGTTACAACCCTAGCTGGTCTCAGAGCGATATCAACATTGTTCTTGATTCCTCACTGTGTCATGCTCCTGTTGCGGGAATCCAGATAATGTTGCCAACAATAGGTAATTAATTTAATGATCTGCAATGAAAGAGTGTCGTCAGTGTGACATATGAAAGTTTGGATCGGTACGGTGAGCAGCAGCAGATAACTGAAGTGGTACAGTCGGCTTTAGGCTGTGGAGCTGTGCGGTACGTCTCTGCTGCTCCGTGTTGCGTTTCCAGGTCAATTGTTGTTTACCACGATACCGCGCTTGTGTCAAGTGCTGTAGCTACGGTCCTGCCATCCGATGGCTCTTTAGTATTGGAAAGTCACGATCGAGCTGCAGTTGGAATCAATGTACCCTAGACCCAAGGCCGAGGAGGTAGGCGTAAATCATGTTGATTAGAGAGAGCACTTGGGTATCCACTAGTCTGTCGTCTCCAGCGCTGTATAAGTTCAGTAAAGATGAGGCCTGTGACATGCTTCTCAGACGCTCGAAGAAGGTTATAGAACCTACCACAGTGACGGAGACGTGGCTTTAGTAACGCTTGAACGTACAAGACTGGGGCTACAAAACGTGACTTTGGAAAAACTACAAGCTAACATTTGAAGGTGTAGCGGATTTGGTCACCTTTGCTCCTCATCCATACGGCCGAAAAATGGAAGACCTTCGAAACTTAACGGCTGCTAGAGGCCCATATTGAACTCCACCGCCATATACCTCTGTATCTCACGACTGCTGGTTGCAGGATGATAATTATTTACCACTGCTCCGGATGCGGACACGTAGGCCATGTACGTACAGAATACATGCAACGTTGTCTCTTGTAGACATCCTCAGACGATCAGATTCGACAGGACCCTGTGCCGATTACGTATGTTGCGGCGACGAGATGGGAGAAGCCTATGACGGCCCTTCTATGTTGGTGCAAGCCTTAAGGACCCTGCAACAGTTCCTGCGTACCTCCCAGCGTTTTCAGCATCGATGCCTCTGTTTCCATCTAGTCGAGCCCAGGAGGAACAAGTACAACAAGGATGTAGGAGTCACGGAAGTCATATCCGACCTACCCGACTCTCGGAATCCACAAGACCATGCTACGTTATTATAGGAGGTGAGCTTGGAAGAACTACAAGAGACTACTTTGCGCCGTGCTCGCAACAAACTGACAGGCCCTGACGACCTCCCTCTGGAGTTTTACGAAAGTTTTTTTGATCTTCGGGGCCCAACGTAGGTCAGGATGTGCAGGAAAGTTCTGTATCACGATTTTGAAGTACGATCTGAGTTCACTAAGAGCCTTTTGATTCCGATGCCCAAATCCGAAGTTGCCCGCAGGTGCCCGCTTGATTTTCGACGATTGACAATGCTAAACACCGATTACGAACTGCTGACACGCATCCTCCTTGAGAGGCTTAAATCTCGGGTAATGGCGGCCATTCACTCCTATCAAATCTGCGTCTGAGACAACACTAATCTACATATACATCTACATCCATACTCCGCAAGCCACCTGACGGTGTGTGTCGGAGGGTACCTTGATTACCTCTATCGTTTCTCCCTTCTATTCCAGCCTCGTATCGTTCATGGAAAGAAGGATTGTCGGTATGCCTCTGTGTGGGCTCTAATCTCTCTGATTTTATCCTCATGGTCTCTTCTCGAGATATATGTAGGAGGGAGAAATATACTGCTTGACTCCTCGGTGAAGGTATGTTTTCGAAACTTCAACAAAAGCCCGTACCGAGCTACTGAGCGTCCCTCCAGCAGAGTCTTCCACTGTAGTTTATCTGTCATCTCCGTAACGCTTTCGCGATTACTAAATGAAGCTGTAACGAAGCGCGATGCTCTCCGTTTGATCTTCTCTATCTCTTCTATCAACCCTATCTGGTACGGATTCCACACTGCTGAGCAGTATTCAAGCAGTGGGCGAACAAGGGTACTGTAACCTACTTCCTTTGATTTCGGATTGCATTTCCTTAGGATTCTTCCAATGAATCTCCGTCTGGCATCTAGTTTACCGATGATCAACTGTATATGATCGTTCCATTTTAAATAACTCCTAAAGCGTACTCTCAGTTGCTGACCTACTATATTGTAGCTAAATGATATGGGATCTTTCTTTCTATGTATTCGCAGCACATTACACTTGTCTATATTGAGATTCAATTGCCATTTCCTGCAACATGCGTCAATTCGCTGCAGATCCTCCTGCATTTCAGTACAATTTTCCATTGTTACAACCTCTCGATAAACCACAGCATCATCCGTAAAAATCCTCAGTGAAGCTCCGATGTCATCCACAAGGTCATTTATGTATATTGTGAATAGCAACGGTCCTACGACACTCCCCTGCGGCAAACCTGAAATCACTCTTACTTCGGAAGACTTCTCTCCATTGAGAATGACATGCTGCGTTCTGTTATCTAGGAACTCTTCAATCCAATCCCACAACTGGTCTGATATATGCTCTTACTTTGTTCATTAAACGACTGTGGGGAACTGTATCGAACGCCTTGCAGAAGTCAAGAAACACGGCATCTAACTGGAAACACGTGTCTATGGCCCTCTGAGTCTCGTGGACGAATAGCGCGAGCTGGGTTTCACACGATCGTCTTTTTCGAAAATGTGTTTACGACTTCGAGTGCCTGTAGAGACGTGAAACATGGACTGTGGGAAAACTGGAACAGAAGAGAATCGAAGCATTTGAGATGTGGTGCTATAGACGAATGTTGAAAATTAGGTGGACTGATAAGGTAAGGAATGAGGAGGTTCTACGCAGAATCGGAGAGGAAAGGAATATGTGGAAAACACTGATAAGGAGAAGGGTCAGGATGATAGGACATCTGCTAAGACATGAGGGAATGACTTCCATGGTACTAGAGGGAGCTGTAGAGGGCAAAAACTGTAGAGGAAGACAGAGGTTGGAATAAGTCAAGCAAATAATTGAGGACGCAGGTTGCGAGTGCTACTCTGAGATGAAGAGGTTAGCAAAGGAAAGGAATTCGTGGCGGGCCGCATCAAACCAGTCAGTAGACTGATGACCAAAAAAAAGAGACGTGATGGCGCTCATGCAAAAATGCCGTCTCCACGGCACTCCCGTTGCGCTGGATTTTGGCCATGCCTTCGTTAGTGTCGAACATGGTTTCCTGCGTGCAGCCTTAGAACACATCGGTATCCCGCACGTGACGACATCTGTTGTGCTTTGTTTGATCCATGGGGCGGTCACGAGGATTATGGTAAACAGCTGTCGGTCCACCCCCGTCCGTGTCAAGAGGTTCGTCAGATGGGGCAGTCCTCTTTCTGCCACGTTATTTGCCAATGCCTTCGAAACCGCTCTTCACGGACTGCGGCGACGCTTGGAAGGACTTAACGTCCGTTCCGTGACCTTTCGATGTGGTGCGTACGCCGACGATTTGATGTTTTTAGCACGGACTGGTGACAAAATATGTACGACGCTTACCTGGCTCCTACAGTATGGGAAGATGGCTGGTGGTGGGATCTACCTACGGAATTGACGCTACATGGAGTTGGGACGAGGCATTCCTGCTGAACTGGATGTACCTCCGACAAAAATTCCAATGCCCAAATGTTTAGGGATATCGTTCAATCTACAATAAAACGGCCTTTACGCATTGTAAAGTCTTAGCACGACTCCGCACACAGGCTCGCCTCAACAAAATTAGATCGTTGCACATTCTGCAACGAGATCAGTACGTTAGTGTGTACGTGACTTTCTCAACTTAACCGTTACGCCCACGTATCACCGATGGCAGACACGATGGCTTCCAGGAGATAGGCAGTGTTCGGACACGTGGTGAACACTGGTGCAGTTTGTAAGATCCGTTTTGTTATTCTTACGTTCTACATCTACAAATACATCTACATGGCTACTCTGCAATTCTCAATTAAGTTCCTGGCAGAGGGTTCATACTACTTCTCTACCATTCCACTCTCGAATGGCGCGTGGGAAGAAGGAACACCAAAATTTTTCCGTTCGAGCTCTGATTTCTCTTATTTTATTATGATGATCATTTCTCCCTACGTAGGTGGGTGTTAAAAAAATATTTACGCATTCGGAAGAGAAAGTTAGTGATTGAAATTTCGTAAACAGATCTCGCCGCAAAGAAAATCGCCTTTGTTTCAGTGACTGCCACCCCAACTCACGAATCATATCAGTGACAGTCTCACACCTATTGCGCGATAACACAAAACGAGCTGCCCCTCTTTGCATTTCTTCAATGTCCTCCGTCAATCCTACCTGGTAAGGATCCCATACCGCGCACCAGTATTCCAGCAGAGGACGGACAAGTGTAATGTAGGTTGTCTCTGTTGTGGGTTTGTCGCATCTTCTAAGCGTTCCGCCAAAAAAACGCAGTCTCTGTTTCGCCTTCCCGACAATGTTATCTATGTAGTCTTTCCAACTTAAGTTGCTCGTAATTGTAATTCCTAGGTATTTAGCAGAATTGACGGACTTTAGATTTGTGCGATTTATCGTGTACCCAAAATTTATCCGAATCTTTTAGTACCCATGTGGATGCCCTCGCACTTTTCTTTGCTTAGTGCAAATTGCCACTTTTCTCACAATACAGAAATTATCTCTAGATCATTTTGTAATTGGAATTGATCGTCTGATGATTTTGCTAGACGGTAAATGACAGCGTCATCTGCAAACAATCTAAAGGGGCTGCTCAGATTATCACCTACATCACTTATATAAATCAGGAACAGCAGAGGGACAATGACACTACTTTGCGGAACGCCAGATATCACATCTGTTCTACTCAATGGTTTACCGTCCATCACTACCAACTGTGACCTCTCTGAGAGGAAATCACGAATCCAGTCACACAACTGAGACGATACTCCATATGCACGCAATTTGATTAATAGTCGCTTTTGAGTAACGGTATCCTTTCTGGAAATCTAGGAATTTGGAATCGATCTGAGATCCCTTGTCGACAGCACTCATTACTTCATGGGAATAAAGAGCTAGTTCTGTTGCACAAGAACGGTATTTTCTGAATCGGTGTTGGTTATGTATCAATAAGTCTTTTTCTTCAAAGTGATTCATAATGTTCGAGTACAGTATGTGCTTCAAAATCCTACTGCAAATTGAGGTCAGTGATATGAGTATGTAATTCAATGGGTTACTCCTATTTCCTTTCTTGAATATTGGTGTGACCTGTGCAATTTTCCAGTCTTTAGGAACAGACCTTTCGTCATGTGAGCGGTTGTATACGATTGCTAAGAAAGGCGCTATTGTGTCTGCATACTCTGAGAGGAACCTGATTCGTGTACCATCTCGACCGGAAGAGTTAACTTTCTTAAGTGATATGAGTTGTTTCGAAACTCCTATGATATCTAGTCTTATGTCACTCATGATAACAGCTGTTCTGCTTTCGAATTGTGGAATATTTACTTCGTCTTCTTTCGTGAAGGAATTACCCTTTCATAAAGGAGTTTTTGCACTCACGTGAAGTACAGAGCACTGGCGCTCTTCCTCCACTCAATGCTGTGGCTCTGGCTTTCACCAACAGGCAATCTTCGTGGTTTCCTCATAGCAGAGGTGGCTCTACATACGCTATATCTACCAGTACCTGTTCGACGTTTTGCGCCCTCGCTGTCTAATATTAGGATGTATTTCGGGGAACGGAGCTATATGTTGGGAATTATCCCGGATACACGGAATCCGACAGCAAATATTTATTATAGAGTTCTCCAACGGTGCAGTCCGGCTAACGATCTTGTACGACGTACGACGACACCACGCGGTCATCTGGACTCGAGTTTGGCAAGCCATCCACGTGTCCTTCCATTCCAATTTAGTGCAGTGACTTGGTATGTGCTCACTAACGGGAAATTCGCGAGCCGACGAAGGCTACATGCCATTCACCTAGCTGAGATTCCATGTGCCCCCGTTGCGCGATAGTAGATACGGACGAACATAGACTGAACTGTGATCCCGCACTAGCGGAAACCGATCAGCCAGATATTGGCTTTCTTCCTACGCTGTCTCTTGTCTTCCACTGTGGCCCTGGACCTCTGTTATCCCGATGCCGTTTATTTCCTAAAGATGTGGATGAATGCTGTCAGTTGGGTGAAAGGAATGGCGATGCACTACATGTACCGTAACGGCGAAAATGAAGTCCTCGGTATATGGCAATAAATGAGGGATGAGTTCATGGTCTTAAAGATCAGAACGCAATACGGCAAACGTTTTGCTAGCTATCTGGGGTCAACGTTCATGAACACTCTGCCGGGATGTGCCGGGTGTGAGTCGAAGTTGACTTGCGGGCGTGATGGTTCCATGATTCCCATAGGGTAACAGAAAATGTCTCTGACTGCTTGCAGCGGCTCCGGCCAGTCCTACGGTTGACGATTGGTGATACTCGTTGAAATGACGACCGCCTCGTACTGGGCGTCCGCTTCGCGAAGTGGTCCCAGCGGGCAAGATGGCTTTTTTTGGTTCAAATTGTAGTCATAATTTTTGGCGTATGGCTCCACTGTATTTCTTGATTTCAAAATAAAAAATTGTGATGGCGCAATTCGGTAGTAGGAGGGTTGGAGGGGGAGACACCATGGCCAGGCCTCGGGATTCGACCCCTGTCCGCCTTGCCTCCTTCACCCTGCTGCTGGCTGTGCTCCTCAATTAAAAAATAAAATAAATAATAAAAAATAAAAAATAAAAAGAATAAACTTTGCAGCCTACGGCGCTCTTGGAGTATCGACGCCGATGTGACGAGATCTAGAAGTGTTTCTGCTAGTTGTTTCTTCCTTCCTTATCCAGTAAACAAAACTGGAAACATGAAACAGTGAGCAACAAGGAAACAGAAAAAGGCAAAAATAAAAAAGTTGTTAGAGTATTCGCCAAAAAATAAAAAAAATAAAAATAAACTTAGAGCACTTGCCCGTGACAGGCAAAGGTCTAAGAAAAAGTGGTTATGATGACTGCTTAAGATAAGCTGGAAAACGGCGTTCTAGGGGGGGTCTGCCACAAATTTGCATATGTAGCTATATGGTAGTAGATCTACACCCAATACAAGTGATGACAAATAATTCACAGTCAGTGAACTAATTTCGAAATATTTCTTACAGCTTTAGATCGTCAATAGTGCCGTCCTCTCAGACACGCATGTAAGCAATGTTTTGCTGTTCTCGTCGGTAGTTTGACGGTATTGGTGAGATAATTTCAAGCGTGAAAATCACTTTGATGATTAAAGGTTAGTGGAACTTTTAGTTAATGGCTATAACAAGACCTAAGAGATCAGAACATTTATTCTTTGGAATTCATGCAAACTCTAAGAACTCTTGAACTTAAGATTTTACGCAAGGAGAGCATTATTCTACATGCAGTGAAATCCATATCTAGGAACATAAGTAATGTAAATTAATTACGGAGGCATCAGGAAGGATTACTGTATGCCCAACTCATCGACAATGAGCAGACGTTACAGGACCGTGTGACTAATGCATGTAACGCAATCCAAAAATGTGTTCGTGATTTACTGCGAGGAAGTGTCAAGTGAAGTGACAGGAAGCGTGGTAACCACATGCTGCTCTACCTACAGTGTCTACATCTAGACAGGAGGGTGGGCGATACCTCAACAGGTATTGGTATCCAGACATTTCATTCTTGTAGTTTTGCCCAATACTACATCCTGTTGAAATCTGTGAGTTTTCCTTTTTTAAACTACCCTGTGTATAGGTGGATGGGTGGGTGGGCTAGCCGCCTTTGGGATAATGGCAGGACCTGGAGCCAGCGCTACCCAGGAATTTTGAACAAAGACGGGAGTCCGGGGCCAGGTGGCGGCTCGCCGCTGCCAGTTAATTATGAAGGACCACTCAGTGGTTCAGCGCGGCCTGCGGTCGTAATCTCCGCCTCCTGCGGGCTGTGCCGCGCTCTCATTAGCGGTCACCACTGCCACTGTGCCCCACACGTGGCCACCGCCTGCAAGCTGACACGTGCCGGTACAGTGCAAGAACATCTCACTGCTCTTCTTAACGAATGGCCGTATCTGGTAGTCCATGAGCCGCCAGCAACCACATATACTACATTCAAATAACGTACGGGAAAGCATGCGGATTTGGTTGTCACCACCGACGATATTTCGACAGGAGAACACCCTGTCATTTTCAAGGCATAGCTACAGTAAACAAGCGCTCTTCAAGGGAATTTAATACCTCGGTTTCAGAAAAATTTCGGAAAGATAACACACAGGCTGTAAACATTTTCGCCATCTCATACCAAAGACGACCGACGTCGGAATTATCGACAGTGAAATTAATAATCGCCGGATGAGGTAGCATAAACTCAGGCCCTCTGTTTTTGGCAGGGCAGAGAGCAGGTTTCCATGCCGAATTTAATAAAATACGCCATCTCTATTTGTAAGGTAACTGAAAATTTAATTTCAACAGTCTCCTTAATAACACTGTGCCAGTTTCTGGAAGTGCTTGTCATGTAGCGTTTGCATAAGAGTGCGAACAAAGTAGCAAAACGCAGAAAATCTTCCACTGAACAGTTTGAGGTAGGGAACCTGGGGTCGGAGAACCCAGCTTAGGTAGAAGATACAGTAATCACATAACTGTGTACTTTTCTGTTTACACTACCTACAGTTAACTGCGAATACCATCGCTGACACAGTGAACGTACCATTTGTACATTTGTACTGTATTTACTGAAACTGAGGGCCATCAACCTCAATGCAAGCAGGACATTGGCAAACAAGATTCTGACGGACCTTGAAAAAAAGCATCGGATGCTCTTTAAGGCTACTCGCGGATGATGCAGTTGTCTATACCAAAGTAGCAACGCCAGAAGATAGGAAGAATTTCCAGAACGACCTGCAGAGAACTGATGAACGATGCAGACTCTGGTAGTTAACCCTGGACATAAATAAATGTAACATATTGCGCATGCTTAGGAAAAGAAATCCGCCACTGTACAGCTACACCATTGATGACAAACAGCTGAGGATAGCGTCTGCCGTAAAATATGTAGGTGTAACTATCCACAGCGATCTTAAGTGGAATGACCACATAAAAAAGATAGTAGCAAAAGGAGGTAACAGATGCGGATTCATGTGAAGAATCTTAAGAAAATGTAACTCATCCACATAAGACGTGGCTTATAAAGCACTTGTACGCCTGATTCTTTAGTATTGTTCAACTATCTGGGAACCCTATCAGGTATAACTCATACAGGAGATAGAGAAGTTCCAACAAAGAATGCCGCGCTTCGTCACGGGATCCTTCAGCTGGCGAGAGAGCGATACGGAGATGCTAAACAGACTCCACTGGCAGACGTTACAAAAGAAGCGTTGTACATCACGGAGGGATTCACTATTGAAATTTAGGGACAGCACTGCTAAGAGAAGTCGGACAACATATTACTTCCCCCCACATACATCTCGCGCATTGACAACGGGTAGAAAATTCGAGAAATCGGAGCCAATATAGAGGCGACCGACAATCATTCTTCCCGCGCACTATTCGCGTATTTAACAGGGTTGGAGGGATCAGATAGTGGTATCGAAAGTACCCTCCGCCACACACCATCATATGATTTGCTGAGTATGATGTAGATGTAGATGTATATTTTGAACCACATCACAGGCAGCTACAGTTATGGCAGTTAAATCCATCGCCGGCCGAAGTGGCCGTGCGGTTCTAGGCGCTGCAGTCTGGAACCGCGAGACCGCTACGGTCGCAGGTTCGAATCCTGCCTCGGGCATGGATGTGTGTGACGTCATTAGGTTAGTTAGGTTTAACTAGTTCTAAGTTCTAGGGGACTAATGACCTCAGAAGTTAAGTCCCATAGTGCTCAGAGCCATTTTTTGAAGTTAAATCCATCTCCGTATCCACTGAGGTCTCATACACAAGTGGCTTTAGATATCGCCACAGATAATCCAGGGATTCAAGCTAAGTGACGTCTAAGAGCGTGGAATCGAACCCCCCTTGCATTCCAGTGACCAGGAAATACAGCACCGAGATGGTTCCGGATATCCATACTGTGCACCGTCATCCACATCCTCTCACGAACAGCAAGGGTACTTTCTACAGACAGAAAGAACTCTGCGCGAACCTCAAGTACACGTGGCCATTCAGACGGCCATGCAGTAGATATGGCCCAATGACACTGTCACCTTGCATGAGAATAAACAGCACAGTACTTGTAAACGTGTACGCATATTACTTGTAAATAAGTTGGAAAACAGTAATGCTAGACAAAGTGGTAGAGAGGATTACCCTCATAGCTCCTTAAACTGGCTTCTCCGACCCAACGTTCCCTGCCTCATATTGTTCAGTGGAGCATTCTCCATGTCATGTTACAGTTTTGCACTCTTTTACGCGAACCCCTTGTATACCAGTAGCATGACCTGTCTCAAGACTGTGTTCTACAAACCCGGTTTTGCTGCACTCTTGTAAGCGTGTGTGTGGCGCTTATGTTCAGTACACCGGTCCTCCACGGTCTTAATAGTCTTGGAAATATATAACATGCCACAACTGCAAAACACAGCGCTTACTTGCTGCAATTTTATCTTGAAAAGGGCAGGGTGCGTTCTTATCGAAACAGGGACGGTTGTCGGTGACTTCAGCCGGTTGCATTTCCGTAATTTATTTGAACATCGTATACGCCGCGAGAAACATATGTCTCACATATACTATGCACTGCTCGCAAGTGGCTTACTTGCCACTTGATGCGAACCACCACGTGTCGATTACTCTGAAGAGCACAAGAAGGTGTTCATGCTCCATGGGTACAGCGCAGAAAAAACTGAAACAACAAGAAGAATGTCAAAGAATGAAGGGTTGCATATTTTACATATACACCACTGGAGGAAGCACAGACGATAGAATTTGTAGGTAATTTGGATTATGGTAAAAACTTTCTAAAGACAAGATCGCTCAAATATTTCTTTATTTACGGGGTCTTTTAAAAACATTCCGGAACTTTGACCACGAAGTTTTTCTGCGCCTACATTTTACTTACTGTTCATGGTCTCCTTCGAAACACACTCCTCCACAATCGATTCACCGCTCGCAACGCCGCTTTCACTTCCGGAAGCTGTGTTGGTGCGTCTGTTGCCGGACCGCGCGTTGCGCCGTCTGTAAACTTTATTTTATCCCGTCTGTCGCTGCAAATCTTCATTCATTCAATGGGGTTTTCAACTTCGGAAATTTAAAGAAGACCGTATGCACCAGGTCTGGAGAGTACGGAGGATGAGGCAGCACAGTGATTTCGTTCTTTGTGCAATAGTCACGCACCAACTGGGATGAAATGAAGGTGCTTTGTCCTGATGCAAGGACGATGAATTGGTTCGCTACATTTCAGGCCGCTTTCCTCTCACATATTCTCGCACGTGTCGCAATACGTCCCTACAGAAGCACCCATTAACAGTTTGTACCTGTGGCACTAATACACGATGAACTAACGCTTCAAAGAAAAAGAAAACTCTCAGCTTGGCTTGACATTTGACTGGACCCGACGAGCTTTTTGTTGGTCTTGGAGAACCTTTCCTGACCCAATGCGAAGATTGACCTTGGTCTCAACATCATGATCGGAGACCCACGTCTCATCACCAGCTACGATTCTCTTAAGGAACATCTCGTTGTCATTTGCGCTACCCAAAAGCTCTGCCGATTGCGAGGCGAAGGTGCTACTGGTCTTGACTCATGAGCCGTGGGACGAAGTTGGCGGCAACATGATGCATTCCAAGATGCTGTGTCAGGACTGCATGACATGATCTAGCTGAAATGTTATATTCTTCTGCAACCTCGCGGACAGTGAGTGTTTGATTGTCATGCACCATTTCGTTGACATTCTGACACTAGCGTCGTCGGTAGCTGTCGAGTAACATCCTGAACGAAGGTTCCATTTATCTTCCATTGGGCCGTTTTTAAAGCGTGTGATCAATTCGTAATACCGAGAACGGCTTAAGCACTCATCACCTCAGGCTTCCTGCATCATTTGGTGTGTCTCTGTAAAGGTTGTCTTCAATTTCACGCAATATTTAATGCAAACGCGTTGCTCCTGTAACTGTGCCAACTCGAAATTAGCGAACTTTGCGACACAACGCTCGACTCAGTACAGCACTGAACATTAACTAACAGACACACACCGATAAACCTTCCGGCTATTACAAATTAAACACAGGGGTGTACAGGGATTCCAACGTCGTTTTTCTTCAACAACCATTGGCGTGAAATGAATGATGCACCAGAATTATTGAACAGACCTCGTACAAACTACCGATTTTGACAGACTTTGCTATAATCTTTAGAGGTACTGAAATTGAAATCATAAAATTTTTGAAGACCTGAAGATGACAGTACAGTCTGTCAAAACCGGTTGTTTGTAAATAAAGAAATAGTTATGCGATCTTGGCTTAAAACTTTTGAAGACCTGATGGTGACAGCAACGTCTTTGGAAACCGGTTGCTTGTAAATGAAATATTAATGGGATCTTGGCTTTAGAAAATTTTTACCAATTAAAATAGATCAACCCTTGTATGTTCTCAGCAAGCGAAAATTAAATTTGGAATATAATTACGTGCCAAATGTAATACGTAGACTAAGTACCTCTTGAAGCATAGCCAACTCCAGCCTACCTGCTCACTGTATGAAACTCAGATGATAGACACGAGTGTTTCTGCTTCAGCTCTTTGGAAGACTTCATCAAATGGCTGTCTACTTGGGGAGGGGGGAGGGGCGGGTGTCAGTCTGTTGCCAATGAGAAGACAGATTGACCCGTAACTCAGGATGCACTGGTTCAAAGTGGTTCAAATGGCTCTGAGCACTATGGGACTTAACATCTGAGGTCATCAGTCCCCTAGAACTTAGAACTAATTAAACCTAACTAACCTAAGGACATCACACACATCCATGCCCAAGACAGGATTCTAACCTGCGACCGTAGCAGTTGCGGGGTTCAGGACTGAAGCGCCTAGAACCGCATGGCCACCGCAGCCGGCAGGATGCACTGGCTTCTGGACATTTCAACATACAAATTTTTCTTGTACTTTTGAGTATTTGTACTAGCTGTTGGAATACGCAACACATTTTTAAGGCTATATGTTCATAAAGATGTGAACGAAAAATCTGATAAAATATTTAGTCATGTTAACAATCTAAGGAATGCAACAGCTGTGGAGAGCCTGACTACCAACGATCACTAACAATCAGCACGTATTCACCAGCTGCATCTCCTCAAGAGACAACAGAAACACAGGGGTAACAAAAACACTTCAATTTATTAACATTATAAGGATATTATTTCAGGGCTGCAACTGTATTATAAGGTTTTTAAGAAATAAAATATGCTGCGATAGTCACTTGTTACTAATATTGTATTAGCTTGATGCGTTTCGACAGTGTGCTACCGTCATAGGTGCATTTACAGTTACTTTTACAATGGAATTCATTTGAAGTGAGGCTCGTTTCTTTGCTGAGTTGCCAGTCAAGCTATGTGTCGAAAAAGATGACATTTCATGACGATAAATACGTTATACTGCGTACATTATGTGACAAGCATGATTACTGAGCGCACAAACAAGAAGACTGATCATGCATAGCACATAATATACATATTTCAACGTATATATGTTCCTGCATAGGAATCTTTCTTGGCATTCACTTACCAACTGACACTAGAAACCAGTTCTATCGTAGCCCTGACGAGTAAAGTAAAGTAAAGGCTATGGGACGTGGGCTGTTGACATGACTTTTGAGAGACCAAAGCCTTTTTCACTGCTGCACTTGGGTGACGAGAACAGCGCCAAGGTCACTTTTTGTATCCAGGATAGAACCCAGTAGTCATTTGACAGTAAGCTGAGTGGCCATTGAGTCACCTTTGTATGGACTAGAGTCTAGTGGTCTAGCCGATAGACCGCCGTTGTTACGCCCTTAAGAGTACCTATCTTAACAGTGATCTTAATTTTTGAAAATGGTGTTGTCAAATGCGATGAACGATTGTGTTCAGACAATTTTGTAGGTTCATAGGAGGTTTTTTACCTGTTGTGTGGATCACAAATGGGCAGGAAGAGGCTTCACCAAGGGTAAACTCTCGGTCTGCTGCGGCCTTCTCAGTGAAGGGTCTGACGTGTGTGTGAAGCTTGAGGGGCGCTCGCGACCTAATCTCATTGTGCGTGGGCGGATGCTCGCCGGCTGCCGCCGTTGTGTCGTCGTTTGCGCTCCGCACGGTGCCGAGATAATCACGTCATCTCGTGGCGGAGAGCGGCGCCGCGCAGCCGTGTACGCAATTTCGTAAGTAAGCAACGCGACACGGCCCATTACGGCGCTCGTCAGCCCCAGACGCGCCTGACAGCTGCAGCCCGCAGCGCACCCCTCGCAGGCGCCCGCTCCGCCTGCAAGGCGGCTGCCCGCCGCACGTCTCGTGAGCCACGTCCCGACGACGTGCCATGGCACCGAAACGCTGGGCTCGTCAGTGGTCCTCATGTTTTGGCAAAAATTATGGTTGATCGCTCAAAACAGTTTTCTTTCTTTAAGTTTCATTTCTCGTGATCCCCTCTAGGATTTTTGAAGGAAAATTATACTTGCCAGTTCATAGGTAATAAGATTTTCTCTTTCGGAGCTAGATGATCAGAAATACTTATTTTTTGTTTATTGGTATTTAATTCCCTTGCTGCTAGATCTGAGTATGCAGATCGCTACTCAATCAGCTAAGATACTGAGCTGGAACCTGGAATCATCATAGGTCATAGTTAGACCCTTGTGCAGAGAAATGAGGTGCAATTAAATATAATTAAAACAGTGAGGTGTAGCAGTAGACCATCTAATTCCGAAACAGGACATTTTTGTCTTCTTTACCTAGACGAACGCGATATACCATCATTGTTCACGAAGTCAGTGAACTGGAAACACAGAGTAGCTGAGGTCATGTGTTAATTGTACACAGGGTGAAACTGCATTCCATTTCCACAATTTTTTAATATGGTTAAGAAAGATTTTCTCTATTTTGCTATAAGGAAACCAAGGCCTTCAGTATGATGCTAGAGAGTGAAAGTATAGCTATGATATTCGATTTGTTACAGAACTTACCTCTGTAAACGTGGAAAATACTGTAAAGTATACTCACTGAAATGTGGTTCGGGCAACAGTGAGTACTGCAGCAACCCTGAGACAGAGAATTACTGTGATCTGATTAATCAGCCTAGTAACTGCCGTGGTGCTCTTGCACTGCAGCCAAACGTGAGGTAACAGTTCTTCATTAGTAAACCTGCCCATACAGCAGTGCATCACTATTAATATGGATCACACTGGAGACATTTGAGAAGAAGGAACCAAGTGGGTATTACTGTTGTTAACAGCAACTACCGTTATTTGATAGTGCAAAGTGTCAACATGTCATCGTTGGAGCAGATATCTTCAGTGCAATGTAAGTATAGGGAATTACTGTATAATGGGCTGCAATGTGTCCCATATACCAAAACACTCACTCTGTCGATACTGGTTAAAGTGTGGCCTCCTCCGTCTATAAAGTGAGGAGTATAAATATCTCACTAATTTCACACACACACATATATATCTTTGTACCTTAACAGATGTAATTGGGAGTACGAATAATAATATTGTAGAATAAATTTCATTCACGTGTATGGTATCAAATTTTTATGTCATCAGACTATCGGTTTTGGACTGTAAGGACCAAATTCAGATCTGTTTCACAAAAACATGTTGTAATATACTGGGCCATAGTGGCACAAGTGTCATGAGCTTCATTCATGAAGTACAGAATATCCTACCAAGGACAATGTCAAACAGCACATCAAAAAAGGCTTTGAGCACTGTGAGACTTAACATCTGAGGTCATCAGTCCCCTAGAACTTAGAAATACTTAAATCTAACTAGCCTAAGTACATCATACACGATCATGCCCGAGGCAGGATTCGAACCTGCAACCATAGTGGTCCCGTGGTTCCAGACTGAAACACCTAGAACCACTCGGCTTCAAACATCACACCCATGGTAAATATTCGAGCATGTCTCATGGCCTGATCTGTTTACGAGTTACTATGAAGTGGATCAGATCATCTAATGATGACTTCCTAAGAAGCTGAAATCAGCCATGACGACAACTGTGTTACCTGAAGATGAAGTGTCGTTACAAAGAAGTTTCTGTTCTCTCTTTCATCATCAAGCCCAGTCTGTGTATACTACATTGCTCTTAGCTATTTAGCTGCTGATTATGTGACAAATGCAGCAACTCTGCCTCTAATAGATTCTGTCGTTTATGTTTTTCAAATAAATTTGTATTCCTTTATCAAACTGTGTTGGGACCCAAGGCCAAATTTTCCTGTAAACCTTTAAAAACACAAAAATCCGATTTTGTAACCAAGAAAAAGTCGATTGCAACTCTTCTAAGAACTCAGCTTTTTTTTTACAGGTTGCATTCAGTCCCATAGATTAACGCACCTCAATGAGCGCAAAAAGCTTACTGATACAACGGCTTTATAGTAGCACATCGTGGTGAAAGAGATGAATATCATGACCGAGAAGCTTCACTAATATCAATAATGACCCATATTTTTCCTGGTATCTTACTGTCAAATGTGTGTGCTGGTAGCCATTAAATTTGCAACGTCAGGACGACAGCAAATTTCGAAGTTTTCCTTACTGCCCGTTTACAGTACAGTACACAATTAGCATTGTAGCGGAATTGAGAATATACAGGCTGCAAACTTAGCGCGGCAACCTGCCACTCCTGGCAGCAATAATGGTGATATTCCGTCAGGGTATCGAGCAGAAATGGGGTTGGATGACATATGCTCATATGTCACTCCACAGTGGTACGTCAGCTCATCAATTGTAGCTGCTGGCGAGTAGTCTCTCGGTAACCCACGACCCAGGTTTTTCTCTTCACTTGAGAGATCTAGACAACAATTTGGGCAGGCCATCAGCCAAAACATTGTGCATCATGGTAGCTCCGAACAGCCAAGGCAACGTACAGGCTTGCGTTATCTTGCTCAAAGATAACGAAATGGGGACCTCAAAGATAAGGGTTACCTGATTATAAATGTGACAGCTGTTGCGCAAGTTACCGGCTCTGCGTACAAAAGATATCGTGTTGTACAACGAAAGAGGACACCCTACTGTCGCAGTAGGTGATGTTCCCTTGTGACAGTGATGAATGCAGTATGGCAACAGTTGTTCTATTCCGAGTCTACACATGCAGATACATCCATCATGACAATGTTGTCAGAACTTTGACTCCTCAGAAAAAAGAGCATGTTTCCTCTGAAGCATCCAGTGTCGTTGTGCACTTCATTATCATCCTCATAACGGTGGTCATAAAAATGACCACATTGCTGACTGGCCATAGGACAGTATAGCCATCATTCTTCTCCATTGGATACTCACAGCGAACAAGTCTATATCCTGTCTCACAGTAATTTGCATGGCTGTATGGCCAGGTAAACACGATATCCCTCGAGCGCTAGTCACGTGGGGTGGTAGAAATCTTGCATGACGATTGAGTACTGCCCTCCTGAACCCTTCCACCGCTCATTAGCGTAAATATCGTGAGCCCCCAGTTATTTGAACAGCAATATCGTTGGACTATTAGCTGCAGTGCTTGTAGGGAGCGGCCACTCTGCTGTCTAAATTCGACAATTTGTGACAGCTTTTGTCCTTCCTGCACGCGCCATAACAAGATAGTTTTAGAAGTAACCAACATTAAAAGAAATAGAGAAAAAATCTTTCCAAGGTGGTTTCCGAATGGAGAAATGTTAAGCGTAATCTTGCCATAAATGAAGTACGTGCTACTTTGTCCACTAGGTGTGGGTACACTGCAATGGGCACTCATGCATATAATGCCCCTCATGCTGAACTGGGTTTTGTGTCACACCATCTTCCTTGTATTGCACTTTTAACAGCAAGCAGTCCTCATTTGTAGCGCAGTGTATTGTCACTAAGTAACTGGAGGTTTGTGTTATTATGGTCAACGACTGTTTTATGGAACAATTATAGATGGCTACTTTGTCCACTCTCACCGTGCGTCATTGCGCTCGTGTTTTAGTTGGGAAGCAGCCTGCTCGGAGCTTGCACACTCACTCACGAATACACACACACACACACACACACACACACACACACACACACACACACATAGAAACATAAACACAGGGACGCCCCCTCGGGCCGGCAGCATTTCTGCCCGAACGGAGCGGCCGCGGCGTTTTTTAATTGGCAGCCGTCGCAATTACGGCGCCCGTTCGGAGGACAGTGCCCGCGCGGCACATTCCTGGGGCCTCTGTTTATTTTTCACGGCCGTCGCGCAGCCGTGGCGCAGCTATGCGAGATGTCCGAATCAATTAAACGCATGCGGGCGCCCTCTGCGGCCGCGAATGCCGCTGTCACGGTCTGCTTCATTTGACTTCGGTAATGCGGCCCTGCAAATATCCTCCACTGGCGCCGACCGGACTCGGGGAAGGAGCACAAAAACGAAATTACTCCCCACACGTCAGTCGCCATGTAAGCTACTTCTTCTCCCGACGCTGCAATTACATTTGTTTCCCAATGCGCGCGATTTAGCGTCGGCGTCCTCTTGTCTAAATTAATAGTTTGGGGACCTTGTTCTACCGTTAGAGCGATAATGGAACATTTAAATGTCCCTACAAATTTTCGTTATTTATTGAAGCTTCAGAACAAGAATTATTTTCTTTGTGTCGAACGAACTACACGAACATTTGCGATTTTCTCCGATTTTTCTCATTGCATGGCTGCATTCGTTTGAGACTGTTTTCTTTTTTTCTTTTTTTTTTTTAAAAAGTACTGCACTGAAAACAACCATACCGGCTTAGCGTTCTCGCGTGGACTGCATGGTCTGCCCCGGTTATTATGTATTTCTTTAATCGAATTTTTAAGTTGTTCATAAATCGCAACACCTGTTAACCTATTAGTGGTAATTCAAGCCATACAAGCACGATTTTTCGAATGCATTCTGACCAAAAAGCGATTCTGGTAGCTAGAGTCCCAGGTTTTTGTTCATCAAGCCTTTTTGTGGTGCTATTTCCGTAGAAAATTTCATCTCCTAAAGCATATTTCTTTATATCCAATCGCCGGCCGGAAAGGCTGAGCAGTTCTAGGCGCTACAGTCTGGAACCGCGAGACCGCTACGGTCGCAGGTTCGAATCCTGCTTCGGGCATGGATGTGTGTGATGTCCTTAGGTTAGCTACGTTTAAGTAGTTCTAAGTTCTAGGGGCCTGATGAAGTCAGCAGTTAAGTCCCATAGTGCTCAGAGCCGTTTGAACCATTTTATATCCAATCGATATATGAAATACCAATTCTCATAGATTTAGCTTTGAAAATTTTCAGTGTAAGAAAATATTTTCTTCACAATTTTATTCCGTATTTCACCACTCAGTGGCTGAATTTCCAAAGGCAGTGAAACACGTATTTTTTTAATTTCTAACCAAGTAGCTAAATCCAATTTTTAATGTCCTATTTAATTCCCTCAAGGGACTCAATTTTCTCCTGCATTTACAGGAGAGCTACTGTAAAGTTTCTAAGGTAGGAGACGAGATACTGACAGAAGTACAGCTGTGAGGACCGGGCGTGAGTCCTGCTTCGGTAGCTCAGATGGTAGAGCACTTGCCCGCGAAAGGCAAAGATCCCGAGTTCGAGTCTCGGTTGGGCACACAGTTTTAATCTACCAGGAAGTTTCAAATGATACTGTGCAATATATATCTATTCAGAGGCCAATGAAAAATACGCAGACTTGTGTACAGGAGTCGACAAGAGTTTCGTGAACTTACACCACTTATTGCTCAAACCGCTCGTTTCTGATCCCAAAATATCCTTTTAGAATGGGAAGAGTCAGCCCAAAATATAATACCTTTACAACATAAGCGAATCAAAAAAAGGAAATTAGACTAATTTTCGCGTTCAACGATCACTCACTTCAGATACCTTTTGAATAGTAAATATGGCAGCATTAAGTCTTTGAACAAGACCCTGAATGTGGGCTTTCCACACCTTTCGATCATTCTGAATACCTAGATATTTGAACTGTTTAGTTTCACTAACCATATGCCCATTCTTTGAAATTAAAACATCAGCTTTTGTTGAATTGTGTGTTAGAAAACGCAAAACTGAGTTTAACTGTGATTTAGCTTTAGATTATTTTTTACAAACCAAGAACTTAAGTCAAGAACTGTACTATTTGAAACTGGGCCAATGTTGTATGCAACATCCTTAACTGGCAAGCTAGTGTCGTCAGCAAACAGAAATATTTTAGAGTTACCGCTAATACTAGAGGGCATATCATTAATATAAATAAGGAACAGGAGTGGCCCAAACATTGATCCCTGAGGCACCACCTACTTGACTGTACCTCACTCATACCTCACATCACAGCCAGTCTCAACATTGTGAATAATGACCTTTTGCTGTGTGTTGCTAAACTAAGAGGTGAACCAATTTTGAGCTACTCCCCACATTCCATAATGGTCCAACTTCTGGAGTCACATTTTGTGAACAACACAATCAAACATCTTAGTTAAATCAAAAAATATGCCTAGCGTTGGAAACCTTTTGTTTAACCCATCCACTACGTCAAAGGAAAAGAGAATATATCATTTTCTGTTGTTAAAGACTTCTAAAGCCGAACTGTACATTTGACAATAGATCGTGTGATATAAAATGATAAATTATCCTCCCATACACAACCTTTTCAATGACTTAAGCAAACACTGATGACATAGAAATAGGTCCAAAATTGTCTACATTTACCTTTTCACCCTTTTTATAAAGCAGCTTCACTACTGAGCAATTTATCGTTCAGGTAGCTGACCATTCCTAAAGGAAAAATTACAAATGTGGCTAAATACCCGGCTAAAATACGCAGCACAGTACTTTAATATGCTGCTAGACACTCTATCATATCCATGAAAGTCCATAGTCTTCAGTGATTTAATTAATGACTCAGTTTCTCCCTTGTCTGTATCAGAGAGGGATATTTCAGACATCAATCTCAGAAAGGCATTTGCCAAGGAAGTTGTATGATTCCCTGTAAAAACTAAATTCTTATTTAATTCACCAGAAATGCTCAGAAAATGATTGTTACATACTGTACATGTATCTGAGTTAGCAGTAATAGTAATATTTTTACTACGAACTGACTTTATATTGTCGACCTTCTGCTGCTGACCACACACTTTCTTCACAACTGACCATATGGTTTTAATTTTATTCTGTAAATTAGCATTCTATTTGCATACCATATACTTTTTGATTTCCTAATAACATTTTAAGCACATTTCAATACTGTTTGTAAGGAGCTACTGTTGCTTGATTGTGATTCCTTTTACCATTTATACATACTTCCGTTTATTTTACATGATATCCTTAACCCACTAGTCAGCCACCTGGGCTGCCTATTACTGCTACTATCCCGTTTACAACGCTCTAATGGACAGCAACTCTCAAAGACCACGATAAATGTGTTAAGTAAAGCATTACATTTATCATCCGTGTCATCAACACATTAAACATCTGGCCAGTCTTGTTCCTTGACAAGGTTTAAAAAACTCTCTAATGCTGTTGGATTAACTTTCCTGCATAGTTTGTAATGATATGTGACATTTGTCTGAGTACAAAATGTTATTAGTGTTAAAATTTGTGTATCATGGTCTGAACGGCCATTCATACTTTCACTAACAGAATGCCCTCCCAGTAATGAAGTATGAAATATTGTCTATGGATTTGGTGCGGTTCCCCTGCACCCTAGTTGGAAAAACCACAGTGTGCATCAGATCATATGAATTTAGGAGATCTACCAATATCCTTTTTCATGCACCATCATATACAAAATTTAAATTGAAGTCACCACATATAACTAATATCTGGTACTTCCTACAAAGTGGATCAAGAACCCTTTCTAGCTTGAGCAGATATGCTCGTTTCAGTAAATTCAAGTGGCCCTGTACAACATATAAATATCCGTTCAGTTCAGTGCCTGGGTACATCTGTGGGGACTCAAATGGAATGCTGTTCTTTACGTACATAGGTACTCCCCCACCCAGCAAAGAACTCCTTGGAAAACAGCCATCTAATCTGTATCCTGGTAAAGGAAGCCTCTGAATTGTCAAATTATTGATGTCGTGCTCCAATATCACTACCGTTTCTCTTATACTATGTACTATGTACAGATCAGGGAATCTGTGATCATAAGGCCGTTGCAGCATCCCTGAATATGGAAGTTAATAGGAATATAAAAAAAGGGAGGAAGGTTTATCTGTTTAGCAAGAGTAATAGATTTCAGACTACCTAACAGATCAAAACGAAAATATCTGTTCCGACACTGACAATGTTGAGTGTTTATGGAAAAAGTTCAAGGCAATCGTAAAATGCGTTTTAGACAGGTACGTGCCGAGTAAAACTGTGAGGGACCGGAAAAACCCACCGTCGTACAACATCAAAGTTAGGAAACTACTGCGAAAGCCATGAGAGCTTCACTCAAAGTTTACACGCATCCAAAACCTCTCAGACAAACAGAAGCTAAACGATGTCAAAGTTAGCGTAAGGAGGGCTATGCGTGAAGCGTTCAGTGAATTCGAAAGTAAAATTCTATGTACCGACTTGACAGAAAATCCTAGGAAGTTCTGGTCTTACGTTAAATCAGTAAGTGGCTCGAAACAGCATATCCAGACACTACGGGATGATGATGGCATTGAAACAGAGGACGACAAGCGTAAAGCTGAAATACTAAACACCTTTTTCCAAAGCTGTTTCACAGAGGAAGACCGCACTGCAGTTCCTTCTCTAAATCCTCGCACAAACGAAAAAATGGCTGACATCGAAATAAGTGTCCAAGGAATAGAAAAGCAACTGGAATCACTCAATAGAGGAAAGTCCACTGAACCTGACGGGATACCAATTCGATTCTACACAGAGTACGCGAAAGAACATGCCCCCCTTCTAACAGCCGTGTACCGCAAGTCTCTAGAGGAACGGAGGGTTCCAAATGATTGGAAAAGAGCACAGATAGTCCCAGTCTTCAAGAAGGGTCGTCGAGCAGATGCGCAAAACTATAGACCTATATCTCTGACGTCGATCTGTTGTAGAATTTTAGAACATGTTTTTTGCTGGAGTATCATGTCGTTTTTGGAAACCCAGAATCTACTATGTAGGAATCCACATGGATTCCGGAAACAGCGATCGTGTGAGACCCAACTCGCTTTATTTGTTCATGAGACCCAGAAAATATTAGATACAGGCTCCCAGGTAGATGCTATTTTTCTTGACATCCGGAAGGCGTTCGATACAGTTCCGCACTTTCGCCTGATAAACAAAGTAAGAGCCTACGGAATATCAGACCAGCTGTGTGGCTGGATTGAAGAGTTTTTAGCAAACAGAACACAGCATGTTGTTGTCAATGGAGAGACGTCTACAGACGTTAAAGTAACCTCTGGCGTGCCACAGGGGAGTGTTATGGGACCATTGCTTTTCACAATATATATAAATGACCTAGTAGATAGTGTCGGAAGTTCCATGCGGCTTTTCGCGGATGATGCTGTAGTATACAGAGAAGTTGCAGCATTAGAAAATTGTAGCGAAATGCAGGAAGATCTGCAGCGGATAGGCACTTGGTGCAGGGAGTGGCAACTGACCCTTAACATAGACAAATGTAATGTATTGCGAATACATAGAAAGAAGGATCCTTTATTGTATGATTATATGATAGCGGAACAAACACTGATAGCAGTTACTTCTGTAAAATATCTGGGAGTATGCGTGCGGAACGATTTGAAGTGGAATGATCATATAAAATTAATTGTTGGTAAGGCGGGTACCAGGTTGAGATTCATTGGGAGAGTGCTTAGAAAATGTAGTCCATCAACAAAGGAGGTGGCTTACAAAACACTCGTTCGACCTATACTTGAGTATTGCTCATCAGTGTGGGATCCGTACCAGATCGGTCTGACGGAGGAGATTGAGAAGATCCAAAGAAGAGCGGCGCGTTTCGTCACAGGGTTATTTGGTAACCGTGGTAGCGTTACGGTGATGTTTAATAAACTCAAGTGGCAGACTCTGCAAGAGAGGCACTCTGCATCGCGGTGTAGCTTGCTCGCCAGGTTTCGAGAGGGTGCGTTTCTGGATGAGGTATCGAATATATTGCTTCCCCCTACTTATACCTCCCGAGGAGATCACGAATGTAAAATTAGAGAGGTTAGAGCGCGCACGGAGGCATTCAGACAGTCGTTCTTCCCGCGAACCATACGCGACTGGAACAGGAAAGGGAGGTAATGACAGTGGCACGTAAAGTGCCCTCCGCCACACACCGTTGGGTGGCTTGCGGAGTATAAATGTAGATGTAGATGTAGATATGTTTTGATTAAATATGCTACTTCCTTCTCTACTTGGAAACATGACGTCCTCTGAAGGTGAGCCCTTAGTCAGAGGGACTTTCTTTAAGCAGGTATACCTATCAGCTCATTTCAGGCTGAAAAAGGTGCAGCTTTAACACGAATTACTACAGGAATTTATCCATAAGTGTTCCCACCACTACCACCCACTACACTGTCACCTATAAACTTTGCCAGCCTCCCCTTCCCATGCCTATTGATGTGCAAGCCATGCTTAGCGAAATCCGATCAACTGATAGACCAAACTGGCACCACTAAAATGTGATTCACCCCCTCTGCCAACAGCGCCTTTTCTAGCCCCATGTTAAAGCGCCCAACGGCTGCATTATGATGAGGCCATCAACGACGTTGAAACAGTTTCTCGAAATGCAGGTCACCACCTGCATCATATTCCCCGTCCGTGTAAAGACTATTCCCTGTTCCACCCACTATCACTACCTGATCCTGCTGCGTAAAATTCCTACATAACTCCCCTATTCTGTCAGTCACCCGAGCCAACCCTGCACTAGGCTTAACAACGCTGGTGACCTGGTAATAACTCCCCAACACTTCCTGCAACTGCTGACCCACACATCTAAAATACGAACAACCTAGCAGCAGAATATTCTTCTCTCTGTTAGACTTTACCACTGACCTAGGCCTCCTAACATTGTCATATAGCTCGTTATTCATTAACTCCGTTAAAGAACCGTTCAAATGATGTATGTAACATGTAACTAATTAACTTCGTTAGATACATCTGAGACAGAAGGCGCTTATTTCCTTTCATACCTCACACCATCGATACTTTGATTTAGTTCAGTTTAAATACTTATAGCCTGTAAATGAAAAAAATAGGTAAAAATTAAGTTTTAAGTGTAGTTGCCTGAGTAGGACTAAAAGCTAATGTGTTCATTAACGTAAACAATAACCATGTCTACATATCCTGTAAACTAACTCGATACACAGAATATCGATAAAAAATCGTTCCGAAGATCGATTAGATATGTATGTAACTGACTCACAATAATGCAATCCCTACAGCACAGTGATGAACTTCGAAAGGCGGAAAGGATAAAATTGGAACTGAATCTTGCACAGTGGTGTCATGTTGTCTTCAGCATCGAGTAGAGGATTTACCTGACACCTGACAATCACCGTAAAGCAGTGTAGTGGTACTAGGTGACAATGAATGTCTCAAACACATGGGCTCACCCATTCAGTAGGTGACTGTGGGCCTCGTATTACGTAATACATTTCTAATCGATATCAGTGGTAACGTGTCGACTGTGACAAGATCCTGCAGCGTACTGTCTAACTTCCCCGTCAATATTTCGCCGATGGCTTCATCTTTCACGTAGGTAATGCTCATCGTACCCGCGTCATTGTCCGCCTCCCCAGCTGGGTACTCGGCATGACTGACTGCCGTGTTGAGGACCCGATTTCGATTCCCACTACTTTCAGGGACTTTTCCTCTGTGGGAGGACTGGTCCGGTGTGAAAGTAACCTCATGGGACCAACTGGGGAGTTCTTCGACCGATCAGTAGCGGTTCTAACGTGAAGAAGCCCGACGAGTGCATACAATGACGCCATTGCTGGAAGATAACATGGCGGTCAGTCGTACCAGATTGGACCGTCCCAAACCTTACTTAAACGCTTTATTAATACCTTTCTTCAGGGTGCGTTATTCAACTCAATGGATTGACCTATGGAAACAAATGGTTCAAATGGCTCTGAGCACTATGGGACTTAACATCTGAGGTCACCAGTCACCTAGAACTTAGAACTACTTAAACCTAACTAACCTAAGGACATCGCACACATCTATGCCCGAAGCAGGATTCGAACCTGCGACCGAAACAGCAGCGCAGTTCCGGACTGAAGTGCCTAGAACCGCTCGGCCACAACGGCCGGCAACTGAACAGATATTTGAATGTTGTGCAGGGGCAGTTAAATTCAGTGAAACTGAACTACTAGTTCTTGTTGTTTATAGGTCCCCTATAGACAAAAAAAATGGCTCTGAGCACTAAAGGACTTCACAGCTATGGTCATCAGTCCCCTAGAACTACTTAAACCTAACTAACCTAAGGACATCACACAACACCCAGTCATCACGAGGCAGAGAAAATCCCTGACCCCGCCGGGAATCGAACCCGGGAACCCGGGCGTGGGAAGCGAGAACGCTACCGCACGACCACGAGCTGCGGACATGTCCCCTATGGACACAATTCAGCATTAATTAAACCAGGCGAATCTTTTGTATCACCGCAGCTACCCTGTTCATTCACTATACCGATGTATCGTGTTCTAGTATTCGCGTGTCTCAATCTGTTACATTATGCTACTCTCTTTGTATACGTTAACTGCAGAATACCGAGCACTGACTAAGCGACATGGCACAGTGCTGCTCTCCAAACGTGAAATCTTCGGGATTCAAATCTTTTTCTAGTCATCCAATTTAAGTTTTCCACGACGCTGCCAAAGAGATTAAAGCAAAAGCCGGTGTGATTGCTTTGAACAGGCTTACCGTCGCCTTACATATCACGTGGTAAAGATCTATGTCTACGGACCTCTCCATCGGGGGTGCTTTATGGTATCATATTCTTTCCTTCTTTCCGTTTCATTCTGACCACATCCTATACAGTTCTGAAGCAGTCTCAGAACACATTATGATTTTTTAACTGTATTCTATTCATTCTTCCTCTGACTACATTTATGTGAATTCTTCTGTCGTCTTCATTTTATAATTACAATAGAGCGTATGTGCCTTTACGGCAGCATTGAAAAGCCATAATAAGAGCTCTTGCATGAAACAGTATTGCGTTTATGATGGTATGGTTAAACTATTACGCTCCACATATCATTCCGCTCGAATTTTTGGCGCTAAAGACACTCGATTTCGATGCGAAAGAACTGTCTCCAGCCGGATGTAGGTTAATTACATTGCTTCGGTTGTGACTAACTTCTTACACCATTCATAGTATGCAGTTTGGTAAGTATATATGTCGACTAATTCGAACATTAATCGCTCCGTTTCTCTTAGTATTCCTTCTCTGTTTAGTGCAATGCACGTTCCACAGGAGGTACCATATTCTTTTCTTTTCTTCTTCCGCAGCAGACTTAATTAAATTCCCTTCTTCATTAACTCCTTGTAGCTTGGTGTCCCGCTAGCCTCTACCGAGCCTGCGCCTCTGCGCCTCTCTCCACCGTTACCGCGATACTCGTCTTTTGATCTTTGTGACACAAGGAGTAACTCTCCAATTACACAATTTAGTCTGACTTGCCGCAGCAACCACGTTCACTTCACGCAGTGCCACGTGTAGATTTACAAAACTACAAAAGGGAATACATAGCACGCGTTCTATTTACGAAGGGTTTTTGTCTGAGTTAAAAACTTTTAACGATACGCTTCTCTTTTCATAAATAAATCCATATAGTACTTCTGTTTTGTACACTGAAGCTGGATACGTCATATTTTAGGGCGACATTAACTGATGTAAAAACTATATTGTGGAAAATATAGAACGGCAACTAATTAACGGAATGACCAGGTAACCAACTTCCGCCTCAGAAAATACAATATACAAAAAGTTAACTCACGATAATGCTGAGAGCAATTTTTAAACGTTTCTAAGACAACTGCGGCGCTCGTCTTCCCTTCAATAGTTCTCTGACTGCTGAGGCGAATAAACGACATCCAGGTGCAAAGTTCAATAAAAATAAGTTTTCCACGTTTTCAGTACAGCGGAACACATAAAAAGAGCGGGCATAATTCTAAATAAAAGGAGAAGAAGGACACTTTAGTTGTTTGTAGGCTAGCTGTGTTGTTGTGTTGTGGTCTTCAGTCCTGAGACTGGTTTGATGCAGCTCTCCATGCTACTCTATCCTGTGCAAGCTTCTTCATTTCCCAGTACCTACAGCAGCCTACATTCTTCTGAATCTGCTTAGTGTATTCATCTATTGGTCTCCCTCTACGATTTTTACCCTCCACGCTGCCCTCCAATACTAAATTGGTAATCCCTCGATGACTCAGAACATGTCCTACCAACCGATCCCTTCTTCTAGTCAAGTTGTGCCACAAGCTCCACCCCAATTCTTTTCAATACCTCCTCATCAGTTATGTGATCTACCCATCTAATCTTCAGCGTTCTTCTGTAGCACCACATTTCGAAAGCTTCTATTCTCTTCTCGTCCAAACTATTTATCGTCCATGTTTCACTTCCATACATGGCTACACTCCATACAAATACTTTCAGAAACGACTTCCTGACATTTAAATCTATACTCGATGTTAACAAATTTTTCTTCTTCAGAAACGCCTTGCCATTGCCATTCTACATTTTATATCCTCTCTACTTCGACCATCATCAGTTATTTTGCTCCCCAAGTAGCAAAACTCCTTTACTACTTTAAGTGTCTCATTTCCTAATCTAATTCTCTCAGCATCATCCGACTTAATTCGACTACATTCCATTATGCTCGTTTTGCTTTTGTTGATGATGATCTTATACCCTCCTTTCAAGGCACAGTCCATTCCGTTCAACTGCTCTTCCAAGTCCTTTGCCGTCTCTGACAGAATTACAATGTCATCGGCGAACCTCAAGGTTCTTATTTCTTCTCCATGGATTTTAATACCTGATCTGAACTTTTATTTTGCTTCCTTTATTGCTTGCTCAGTATACAGGCTAGCTGTGGAGGGTACGAAAGCTGAGCAGTGAGCTCCAGATATATCCAGAATGTATAGATGTATCTAGCTGCGGTTTTTTACAAGTTATAGTGGACAATATTCTCTCAGTTTACAAATAATCTATATCAATGAAATTCGCAGAATTACGAGGTCAATTACCTTTATTCCCCTGATGGACCTATGAACCTTTTCCTATGGCATTTGAAAGAAACTTCTAATAGATTTTCCAACGACACAACTTGTATGTCACTCGACACAATACTATCATGATAATCGAAAACCTTTGTCCCCCTGTCAAGAGATCCTATAAACTCTTCTCTATTACATCAAAGGTAAGAAAACACGTAACTAAGGTACGGTTCGCGTGTTTACCTGTGCGCCTGAAGCCCATCAGTCTGTGTTCCGCTGTTGTACCAGTCAGATAACTTACTTCTAAAGTACTAAGAGTTCGCAATATATACGATCGTCGAAAACGTGAATATCGTTTATGGAGAATGTTGCCAAGCTTTCAGAGCTGAAGAGTGGTGGTATTGTATTAAGTATACATATAGTGCCAAGCACTCACGTCTTTGCAAACACTACGAAAATATTTCTAGGAACTGTAAGTGTGGAGAGTAAAGTACGCCAAGGAAAAGAAGAGCAACTCATGAAAGAACTGACACTATAATTTTAGCAGCACTAACACACAATGTAAATGTCACTAAGAGGTTCCTCGTAAGTATAAGGGGGATCAGTAAAACACGAATTCTGCAATCACTACATTCCATCACTTCTCATCCTCTACAGATTTCGCTACATCTACACCTTCATGGCAGTGACTTACAAAATTGATTAAAGTTTTGCAAATTTTATCTACGAAAAGTGCAAAGTAATATGGCATATACACACATCAAAAACTGTATTGCACCACCTCGGTTCAAAGAGTTGCGGAACTTGTACAGAAAATTGGAAGAAAGATCACGATAAACATCATTTTCGCCCTTTTTATTGCTCATTAAAACCAGAAATTGCATGTTGTGCCACCATACGAGACCTTCAAAGGTGGTGGTCCAGATTACTGTACACACCGGTACTTCTAATACGCTGTAGCACGACCTCTTGCATTGTTGCATGACTGTATTCGTCTTGGCATACTATCCACAAGTTTATCGAGGCACTGTTAGTCCGTATTGTCCCACTCCTCAATGCAGATTTGGCTTAGATCCCTCAGAGTGGTTGGTGGGTCCCGTCGTCCATAAACAGCCCTTTGCAATCTATCTCAGCGATGTTCGATAGGGTTCATGTCTCCAGAACATGCTGGCCACTCTAGTGGAGCGTTGTCGTTATACTGAAGGAAGTCATTCACAAAATGTGCACCTTGGTGGCGTGAATTGTCATCCTTGAAGACGAATGCTTTGCCAATATGCTGCCGTTATGATTGTACTATCTGTCGGAGGATGGCATTCATGTGTCGTGCAGCCGTTACGGCGCCTTCCGTGCCCACCAGCGGCCTACATAATGCCACCCCAAAAATAGAAGGAAACCTCCACCTAGCTGCAATCGCTGGACAGTGTGTCTAAGGCGTTCAGCCTGATCGAGTTGCCACTAGACACGTTTCCGACGATTGTCGGGTTGAAGACATATGCGACACTCATTGGTGAAGAGAACGTGATGCCAATCCCGAACGGTCCATACGGCATGTTGTTGGGTTCATTTCTGCCGCGCTTCATGGTGTCGTAGTTGCAAAGATGGATCTCGACTTGAACGTCGTGAGTGAAGTTGTGCATCATGTGGCCTACTTAGCACGGTTTGAGTCTTAACACGACGTCCTGTGGCTGCACGAAAAGCAATGTTCAACATGGTAGCGTTGCAGTCAGGGTTCCTGGTCCGTAGGTAGCGGTCATCCACTTCAGTAGTAGCCCTTGGACGGCCTGGGCGAAGCATGTCATCGACAGTTTCTGTCTCTCTGTATCTCCTCCATGTCCGAACAACGTCACTTTGGTTCACTCCGAGACGCCTGGACACTTCCCTTGTTGAGAGTCCTTTCTGGCACAAAGTAAAAATGCGGACGCGATCGTACCGTGGTATTGACAGCCTAGGCATGGTGGAACTACATACAACACGAGACGTGTACCTCCTTCCTAGTGGAATGACCGGAACTGATCGGCTCTTGCACCCCCTCTGTCTGACAGACTCTGCTCATGCATGGTTGTTTACATCTGTGTGCGGTTTTAGTGACATCTCTGAACAGTCAAAGGGGCTCTGTCTGTGATACAAAATCCACAGTCAACGTCTACCATTAGGAGTTCCGGGAATCGGGGTGATGCAAAATTTTTTGGTGTGTGTACATTCCAAATATTGTTTAGGAAGGAAGCATGCTACAAAAGGAAGGAGCTTGCCAACCATCGCAGTATGCAATAATCGTCACATGAAAACCTACGCTGAGTCAAAGAAGTGCTTACAAAACGACGCTCTTGGTCAATCATCGTGTGGAGCATTTTTCGAAGACTTGAATAAATGTTGGTTTATTGATGGGAATCTGAATGCAGGACAATATCTCCATTTCTGAAGATATGCTACTGCCGTAGTTATTTGAAGTCATACCACAGAACATAAGGCAGTCAGAGTGGACCACATTTGGAGAGATTTGGAACAGTTGTTTGGCAAACGCAAAACAGTCTACAAACTCGTGAAACTTAACATCTGAGGATTTGTCTGTGGCAAAAATTAAAACAACCGACGGCACTCGAATGCATGAGAAACCTTACAAAACGGAGATTTGCTGCCGTTAACTTCGTATGAAACTCAACATGCGGTATTATTCCTCCAGAATGGTATTGTAGCGTGTAGCAGTGCTCAGAGTTAACAATTTCAGCACTTGGTATGACGGGAGTGATAGTAAGAACATGAGTCGTACCTGAGCTACGCACTTGATTGCATATGTTGTGAGAGGACAAACGGTTGTCGAACCTCCTCTCCTGACGACTGGACAATGATTTGAGGCACTGTTACTACTATCTGATCAAGTACCATACATATTATGTCTTGAAGTGCCTTTAGAAGAAAAAAATTTACAGTTCCGTTCCAAAAAAGTCGGTGTCGCAACTTTCCTAGTATAAACGATAAAAATTATTTGCCAACGGAAGGAATTTCGATTCGTCACTCTGGCGCTATAACTCAGCGAAAGCACCACCTCGATATGTTTACTCATTCTGCAGGTACGAGGGCTATAAGGAAAGTAGGTTTCGATTGGTTGCGAAATTTAAAGTACTGTGAAAAATCAAAAGTGTTTTATTTGCAATAGTAAGCTACACCTTACAGCTACTTGTCTGCGTAGTCGCCTCTTCGACTTAGTCCATTTTTGTAGCGCCGTACCAGCCTTCCAATACCCTCATCATAGAAGGCAACCACCTATGCCTTTTGCTAATTCTCTACGATCTGTTACAGCACGTTGTCTTTGCTAAAGTGTTACCTTCATAGCCTACGTTTCATGTGAGTAGAGGTCAAACTCACAGGGAGATAGTTACTGGCTGTAGTGTGGGTGATCAAACACTTCCCATCGGAAACACTGTAGGAGCACCCTCATTGTCCGTGCGGAGTGTAGCCTTGGATCGCCATGAAGAATGAAACTGATGACAGGTATGTTATGTAGGCTACACGACATCAGGCGAAATCTTTCACCAGGCCCTCATACATGGCGGAAGTTATTTTCTAGGCATCTTTACGTGTTCACTGTGCCCGCAGAATTGAAAAGAGCGATCAACAGGCATACCCAATGCATCTGTGCTAAGCGTCATCTGTTTTTCATAGAGGTTTCCATTAAGCGACCGGTAGGAACTTACGAGGGTTATTCGGAAAGTAAGGAGCGATCGGCCGTGAAATGGAAACCACAGCGAAAATCCGATGAAGTTTTGCACAGGTGTGTTGGGCATTGTCTCTAGTATGCCCATCGATCACGTTACATCGTTCTTTTTAGTTCTGAGCACAAAGGGAGCACATAAAAATACGTAGAATAATAGTGCCTCCCTCCAACTGCGAGGGCCTGATGAGAAATTTCGCGTGAAGCTATGGAGCCAACATTATATAACTGTCGTGCGCTTTATTTTCAATACATTTCTCAGCCTCATTCTGCAGGGGCAATGAAGATACTCCTGCATCGTTTTGAGTTGGAAATGTTTGATTACCCACAATATAGCCCGTAATTGTCTCTCTCTGCGTTTCATCTCTGCTCACAATAACCGCAGGCTATGAAGACACTATTTTGGCACAGACAACGAGCTGTACGCCAGCGTAGGAAGCACTGGCGGCTGCCTTCTATAACGAGGGTATTGGAAATTTGGTACAACATTACGTCAAACGTCTAAGTCAGATCGGCGACTATGGAGATGAGTGGCTGGAAGTTGTAGCTAACTGTTGCAAATAAAACAGTTTTGATATTCACTGTTGTTTGAATTACACGACCTATCGTTCCTTACTTTCCGAATAGCCTTCGTACTTTCCGAATAGCACTCGTAGACTCGTTGTGGCCAATCTTATCTACCCCACCTGGTAGTTATCTGAAAGGCACCACCAGCTGGAGTACTGACGATGTTGACCATGTCTCACCGTAGGACACACAGCAACAATCATTTTCGTTGTTCAGTGAATTGTTGGGCATACTGCCGGATGTCTGTAACTTGTAGCCAAGATATTTCAGTACAGATCCTTCTGATATCTTCATATGTATCCTGGCGAGGCCGGCCGGGGTGGCCGATCGGTTCTAGGTGCTACAGTCTGGAACCGCGCAACCGCTACGGTCACAGGTTCGAATCCTGCCGCGGGCATGGGTGTGTGTGATGTCTTTAGGTTAGTTAGGTTTCAGTAGTTCTTAGTTCTAGGGGACTGATGAACTCAGAAGTTAGGCCCCATAGTGCTCAGAGCCATTTGACCCTTGACCCAATTTTTTATACTGGCGAGAATATGCTGAGAACTCTCTGCGCCCAAATATCGTGCAGCTAGTTATAGAGATTGGAACGTTTTTCCTACAATTTACGGAATAATCTATATGCTGGGAAAGTTTGAAATTTCAAATTATCATCATTATAATTATTACAGTTGCCAAGATGAGTCTTTTTTGTTCTACTACGCACGACTTATCCCTGCTCTGCTCCCAAGAATATTATCCAGACGATGATAGAAATGAAAATAACCAAAACGTACCTTTTAACAAAACAAGGTTGTTAAATTCAGAACTGTACATCACACTCTTCATCTAGCAGATAGAAATAGTTCTACTTTTAAACTGAAACATACTTTTGTTCTTGATCAAACAAAATACTGTTATGTATTGTAACCTTCCCCTCCGTAACGGGCCTTCTGGACTGAGATATAACCGACCGTGGTCGCATATGTCTAATGAAATTTTAAAGTGAGTAAGGCTCTCGTTAGCAAAGGAAAAAGACACCTATTAGTTGGAGGAAAGTGTACAACAGACCCTTATGAATGAAGAATCTATCCTAAACCTGCTGTAAATACTGATGGTAATTTCGAAATGGATGGAATGTACTAGAATCGCTTATGAACCACACAAGGGAGAAAATGTTACCACTTAATATTAAATACAACAATTACCGATAGTGCAAAGAGAACACCGATTAGCAAAACAGGATATAATTAAACGGTCCACAGCCCCTTAGGCCAATGAATCTCTAGAATTGAAATTAAAATAAAGAACACTGGCATGGCAACAGAAGATAAATACTCAAAATTGCAAATTAGTTAAGCTTCTTTTATGCACTACAGGAGTGAACAGTTACTGAGACAGAAAATTTAGACTGAAACTGGTCTTTAGTAAACACACAAAACTGCCAATAAATAATTAATCAGTTTTCATAATTTTACGACACTCGGTGATTGCGTGGAAAGGAAAGGGACCCTGCTTTGTAACAATGTTTGAGGTCCATGACAACAGAGGCGCCCTACAGGTTTTCAGCTATTGTAGATTAGTATTCAAGTTAGTCATACTTTTTGAAAGAAATTCCTCTGGGTAATGACTACATAAGTTCATAATTTTTCATTTAACAGATGTTGTACTTGTGTGGATGATGAAGACTGTAGCCGACGGCAGTGCTGAGCTGATGCTGGCTGAAGACCCCGAGTCGTCGCCGGAGCCACGGATAATTATGGGATAGGCAATAGTTAGAATTAGAGCTTCCTCCGCCTGTCCAATACTGCCTTTCTCTCAACACTCGCGGTTTAACGACCTAGGCGCGCCTACACTGGTGCGATCATTGCTGCACCCCGGGTCTGCGAAAGTCCCTAACAAACACTTCAGTACTCTTTAAAAAGAAAAAAATACCCGAGCTTCTTTACTTCCTCTCTGCTCGCAAAGCGACAGTCTCTCCATACGCAAAGATAAACAACGTCACATCTAGGGCAATTTTGGCTTGGCTATCGATACATATCAATTAAGTTCCCTTGGCTATAACCCAGTAATTTTCAATATTTTCATTATAATTACAATCAATTACATGCAGTCAGATGTAAGTACACTATTACATCGATTACATATTAAATATGGTTTCTGTAATAAAGCTTACAGATTTAGAATCAGAAGTACAGTACAAGTTATCAACCGATATTAAATGGCGAAAATTTTTTGATGGTGCACAATGTATTTTATCTTCATTTTCGGTGTTGTAGCATATTCAATGGTGTACAAGAGAGACACACGAATCCTTGTCTGCTTTATTATAATTACTTCCTTTTTGCGCCACATTTCGGACGCCTTAATATTCAGATTACTTAAATGATATAAATGTAGAGCGAACATTTTCTTTATGGCACCTATTTCTCAGGATGCCCATTAGTTGCATCGTTAAGCATTTCTAAATTGTAACTCCTTTAGATAAGTGTTCAACTTTTCTGTATTTCAAAACTATGATGTTCACTGAACCGCCGCGCGGGATTAGCCGAGCGGTCTGGGGCGCTGTAGTCATGGACTATGCGTCTGGTCCCGGCGGAGGTTCGAGTCCTCCCTCGGGCATGGTTGTGTGTGTTTGTCCTTAGGATTATTTGGGTTAAGTAGTGTGTAAGATTAGGGACTGATGACCTTAGCAGTTAAGTTCCGTGCGATTTCATGCACATTTTAACATTTTTGTTCACTGAACCTCGTCTAGTTTAGGTTAACTGAGGGTTCATGGGATGTTATCAACTAGAAATCGTAGCTGAAGACTGTGCACGTTGGGGTGGAGCCTGATGGTGGGTGATAATTAACGTGGACATTGTGGTGTGTGTGTGTGTGTGTGTGTGTGTGTGTGTGTGTGGGAGGGGGGGGGGGGGGGGGAGGGGATGCGCGCACGTGCGAGCGCTCGCTGTCGTGAGTGCGAACGAGTCTGAATTAGTTTTTCTTTCAATATTCATCACGAAATTACCGCCACAGTTAACGATTAAAGAACTTAATACTAATTATACAGCTGTGGAATGTCAGCGTGGTCTTGGCTAGAGTTCACAAGCTCTTAAACGACTGAACGGAAGACAGGAACCTCGTGGAACATTCCAAAGATTTTCGTGAAGCGATTTACTGAAACGTCAGCAAATCTAAATCAGAAAGAGATGTAGCGGGGCTTTGAATTTCGCCGCGCTACACTCGTTCCCTCAGATAAAAAATGTCTCGTCGCAGCGGTATGAGCGCTCGACGGCAGAGAAACTACTAAAATTGTTAACTTTTTTTGTTTTTTTCCGTTTCAATTGTCTCTTGATAGCGGTAGCTTAAGGCAGGCGTGATCTGATGCTGACGTAAAAACTTAAAGGCTAATCTTGATCTGATTGTAATGTGTAGACATTGTGGAAGTTATTAAGAAATTCGGTGGATGGAAGTAGCAAAGTGAATTAAATTGCATACAGTATCAAGATGATTTTAATTGGTATAAATTAGTTATCCCTGGACTATTACAAGATTTCGGAGCAGATTTTTTCACGCTGAAATGAAGGAGATTTTTGAAGACGTGGACGCCGCCCGAAAGAAGATAAGTTAATCTGGTAAAGGATGATCTTTCGTCTACGCCACTGCCCCCTGTCAGTTACATTCTGTTATTCTCTGTTTCTTTTCAATAACTTTTGTAGTGAAAATTTGTTTAACTTTTGCTCAAAGACGCCACAAGGACCACCCCAACAATAGCTTTTCCGAATAACGAAGTCCGATAGCTTTTCCGTAATACAAAGTCCGATCTGCATTTCTTTCATTCTTTCCCTTTTTCACGGTCTCTCTTCTCCCATTTTTTTATTAACCAATACAGAGAGGTCTAGTAACTGAATCTCTCTTCTCCCGAACATGAAATGAAATGTCCTGTGACGAGGGCCTCCCGTCGGGTAGACCGTTCGCCTGGTGCAAGTCTTTCGATTTAACGCCACTTCGGCGACTTGCGCGTCGATGGGGATGAAAGGATGATTATTAGGACAACACCCAGTCCTTGAGCGGAGAAAATATCCGACCCAGCCTGGAATCGAATCCGGGCTCTTTGGTTGACAGTCTGTCGCGCTGACCACTGAGCAACCGGGGGCGGATCTCCTGAACGTGAGAGCAGTGTAATAACAACTGCCTCACACATTTCCGATTCTGACGTGTCAGCCCCGTGAGATCAGATATTAAAAATTAGTAGCAGTGGCACTAACAAGGTAAAAAAACTGAACCATTCGCCGAAAATTTCTCTGATGCCTCATGTAATAAAGGCACAGCCGATCAAAGAAATTGTCTTCACTCCCCTTCCAGAAAATGTTTTCTTCGCAAGTTTAATTTAATTGATCATTCGTTGCTGAGGAAAATACATGGAGTCAGTTCTTGATTCAGATCGTTCGGCTGTCATTTATTTCTGACATTCGTGCACCTAATACAAATCTCATATTGAGAGTTATTCACAACTTAAGACCTGAAAATTTTTTATGCTTTCATACCGTTCCAACTTCCTGTATCTGTAATCAGACAGTAAAGCTGGGCCTAAATCATTTGCATCAAAGTGGTTTCTTTAAAACTGATAATGCAATGAAAGTAAAATGCTAACACTAAAAATTACTGTGTAGTATTCGCGCTCAGTCGGCAATATATGCTGTGAAAATTATCAAGAACCGAATAAAAGTTTCTAAAGAACGTATTCATCACTGCTGCTTGCTTTCTGTAGCTAGTGCTGCCAACAGCCTATGACGCAGATGAATGTTCATTAACTCCGATTACTAGCACTATACATTACAGGCATGCTGTAACTTTTGTTGTACATATGTTAGTAATACCAAAAGGTATATTTACAAAAACACCTTACTGGCGAAGTAAAAACTGCACACGCCACATTAATAGAGATTTGTGAAACGCCTCTTTGTTGGAAATTAATTAATAAACGGCCATGTCGAAAATTATCTATAACAGGTGAATAGCGTGAAACTAAATAGAGAACCAAACAGTTCCTGTCAAAATTACGCTCTCTCACGGCTTGTTAATGTTTTCCATTGATCGCCCCTGGGATAGTAACTGGTGTACAAAAGTATGTGGGCTTTCATTTACACTCACATTTCGTTTCATTCCTCAAATAGCTGCTCCATTTATTGTATACTCAGTTAGTTGATATGGATTCCACTGGATATGCTGGCTCCATATAGTACTGCTGGTATCAAAATAACGCTTTTCTTCAGCGATAAGCCATTCAGCGTTATCGGGTAACCAGATCAGTTCTTAATACGTTGTAGATCATGAAGCAAGCTTCAAAACTATGATTATGTGAGTAAATCGGCAAAGAAAGTAACGCACGAGCCTCGATCATTCGGTGTAAAAATTCAGCGGAAACAGACTCTTAATAAATTTACGTGTTGCCACAAGCCGAAGGGGTTTCCGTATCGTTATTTACTGTAATTTCTAATGTAATTGGTTCTAATCTACTGAATCAGCAGTCTAACATTCATAATTTCGACAGCCACAAAGAGTTGTTTGCAATAGTTGTTCCATTGTTCACTAGTTTCCTTGGCAGCAACGTAAATACAACAGCAGCATTGGCTGCAAAAATTCGAACTTGTAGATGAAATAAAGTCTTTTATGTATTTTATGCTTACTATGCTTTTACGAACACTGATGACTGGGGTTTAGATTATGGTACTTATATTTCCGGTTAAGTTGTCACTGATTTTAACTTAATGTTGCAGAGAACGCTTTGCAGCAAAAGAATTTAGTCACATGCCACATGTGCGGGGGTGAGTCAAATGAGTACCGCCTGCTTGACTCAAGCGAATTGAAACCTCTCTGGCAATCTTCCCATGAGTACGGTTGATTCAGAGGACTTTCAAATGTCAGATCTGTGATTCAAAAACGCAGAAACTGGGGAACATCTTGCATATTGTGGTGTGCTGAGTCACGCGGAAGTGAAACAGTTAAGCACCAAATAAATAAATAAATAAATGAAAAATAAGAAATTAAAAAATACATTGTGCCACTCTCCTTTGTTAATGGGGTGTCATACTTCGTCTTGTCTCCCCTTGGGGTGTGGTATGGTACTACGGTATAGGGACTGAATTGTGTTCTACGACAGCAACGTGCACCTGCAAAAACAGATAAGGTATTAACTTTATAGGATAGCCAGAAATCACAGTCATCGAACCCTTTCCCTCAATTTAACAAGAGTATCGTCTGAAACTGTGAAAATTACAGTTTCTTACGATACTTCAGTTAAACTGGGCCAAATCGTTCAAAAGAAATATTGACTGCGTCTTTTGCCTGTCCTATAAACTTAATTTCAGCAGTCATTACTTCACCTTCAGGCACTACCTGCTCTTTCTAAACAAAAGAGTAAGTTTGTAGCATTAGACTGCCTCTCCTTAGTGTTCCTTCCAGCAGTCACATCCAGTGAAACGGGTTCCAGTCACTCTTTAGCACTGCTCACTTCTGTCGCAGTTACCAAGTCATGTAACTGTCCGATTTCAATTTGCATTCACCGTTTCTGTCATATTGACGAAGAAATTTCTCAGGTGATGGTCAATTTAGTTCCTGTTTTATTTCTCACGTGCTTTTTACTTTGCAAATATTCTCGAAGAACAGCAGAAATGAATTGTTCTTCATGCGTTGTTTTCTTATGCTTTTGTAATTCACGTATGTCAGTGCTACTGCACTCATCGACACTAGTAAGAATATTAATTTGTTCATTGCTTTCAGGTTTATCTTGTACACAGACGACCGTAAATCTCAATTATGTGCCTACTCACCGTGGGAATAACGAGCCGAAATGGTAGTTTCAGGAGCTGAGTGCTAATTTCAAATTCAAATGTGTGTGAAATCTTATGGGACTTAACTCTAAAGTCATCAGTCCTTAAGCTTACACACTACTTCACCTAAATTATCATAAGGACAAACACACACACCCATGTCCAAGGGAGGACTCGAACCTCCGCCGGGAACAGCCGCACAGTCCGTGACTGCAGCGGCTTAGACCGCTCGGCTAATTCCGCGCGTCCAGCTGAGTGCATTGGTAGTACCTGAAACATTACAAATTATCTCATAACCTCACTTGCTTCCTTCATTATTGTTTCTATATTCTCCCTTTTATTGGAAGTATTCTGACTATTTAATGTTGGTACATTCATTAGTGATTTTTCTCGAGGGTGGCAAATGTTCCATGAGTTGTAACTTCCTTTGCAGGTTTTGTGGTTCTTTAGTTGATCCGGGAGCGAGCAACTGATGCCGTTCGTGGACAGAGGAGTCAGACATTATTTCATTGTGCATCAAACAGTAAAAGAATATTAAATTTGTTTGGTGTAGTTGCAGCGTCAGTTGCTAACAGTTCATCCGAATGTTGAAATATATATGGATGCTAAAGTTTACAATACAGTCAGGCTTCAACACAATGTCTTTTCCGTATAAGACGAGCCCTGAACGCTGTAAAAGTCTACTAACGATATGAAATGGCAAACACACCAAGTGGGCTCTGTGTGTTACGTAAACCCACCGTTGGAGCTCCGGAGAGCGGATGCTTGCATATCACAGGCAGCGGTGTAAGCATTCGTGGCAGCGGCCTCATGCAGCAGTGGCGGCTGTTGAAAATGCGGCGGAGCGACTGGCGGCGAGCGATTTTAAACTGCGGCCGATCGGATGGCGGCCGATGCTGCACCATGATCCAGTGCACCTGCTACTAAATAACTCCGGCCTTCGCAAACACCACCGCTCGATCGGTGTCTTACCACTTACACTCCGGGAAATTGAAATAAGAACACCGTGAATTCATTGTCCCAGGAATGGGAAACTTTATTGACACATTCCTGGGGTCAGATACATCACATGATCACACTGACAGAACCACAGGCACATAGACACAGGCAACAGAGCATGCACAATGTCGGCACTAGTACAGTGTAAATCCACCTTTCGCAGCAATGCAGGCTGCTATTCTCCCATGGAGACGATCGTAGAGATGCTGGATGCCATTTCCACCTGGCGCCTCAGTTGGACCAGCGTTCGTGCTGGACGTGCAGACCGCGTGAGATGACGCTTAATCCAGTCCCAAACATGCTCAATGGGGGACAGATCCGGAGATCTTGCTGGCCAGGGTAGTTGACTTACACCTTCTAGAGCACGTTGGGTGGCACGGGATACATGCGGACGTGAATTGTCCTGTTGGAACAGCAAGTTCCCTTGCCGGTCTAGGAATGGTAGAACGATGGGTTCGATGACGGTTTGGATGTACCGTGCACTATTCAGTGTCCCCTCGACGATCACCAGTGGTGTACGGCCAGTGTAGGAGATCGCTCCCCACACCGTGATGCCGGGTGTTGGCCCTGTGTGCCTCGGTCGTATGCAGTCCTGATTGTGGCGCTCACCTGCACGGCGCCAAACAAGCATACGACCATCATTGGCACCAAGGCAGAAGCGACTCTCATCGCTGAAGACGACACGTCTCCATTCGTCCCTCCATTCACGCCTCTCGCGACACCACTGGAGGCGGGCTGCACGATGTTGGGGCGTGAGCGGAAGACGGCCTAACGGTGTGCGGGACCGTAGCCCAGCTTCATGGAGACGGTTGCGAATGGTCCTCGCCGATACCCCAGGAGCAACAGTGTCCCTAATTTGCTGGGAAGTGGCGGTGCGGTCCCCTACGGCACTGCGTAGGATCCTACGGCCTTGGCGTGCATCCGTGCGTCGCTGCGGTCCGGTCCCAGGTCGACGGGCGCGTGCACCTTCCGCCGACCACTGGCGACAACATCGATGTACTGTGGAGACCTCACGCCCCACGTGTTGAGCAATTCGGCGGTACGTCCACCCGGCCTCCAGCATTCCCACTATATGCCCTCGCTCAAAATCCGTCAACTGCACATACGGTTCACGTCCACGCTGTCGCGGCATGCTACCAGTGTTAAAGACTGCGATGGAGCTCCGTATGCCACGGCAAACTGGCTGACACTGACGGGGGTGGTGCACAAATGCTGCGCAGCTAGCGCCATTCGACGGCCAACACCGCGGTTCCTGGTGTGTCCGCTGTGCCGTGCGTGTGATCATTGCTTGTACAGCCCTCTCGCAATGTCCGGAGCAAGTATGGTGGGTCTGACACACCGGTGTCAATGTGTTCTTTTTTTCATTTCCAGGAGTGTATAACCCCGAATTCGTCTGTAACGTCATCCGTACCAACCGCTTGTGCCAATGCCTCGTAGTCTCCCCGTCGGTGGTCACTTTATCAGTTGGTTGAGTATTTCTAGATTTCCGCAAGGCTATTCTTACTGTACCATACTAGCGGCATGTACTGAAATTGCGTGCTTGTGGAACAGCGTCTCAATTATGTGACTTGATTCCTGATTTCCAGTCAGAGAGATCGTCGTCGTCGTCGTCGTCGTCGTTGTTGTTGTGGTCTTCAGTCCTGAGACTGGTTTGATGCAGCTCTCCAAGCTACTCTATCCGTGCAAGGTTCTTCATCTCCCAGTACCTACTGCAACATATATCCTTCTGAATCTGCTTAGTGTATACATCTCTTGCACTCCTTCTACGATTTTTACCCTCCACGCTGCCCTCCAATACTAAATTGGTGATCTCTTGATGCCGCAGAATGTGTCCTACCAACCGATCCCTTCTTCTAGTCAAGTTGTGCCACAAACTCCTTTTCTCCCCAATTCTATTCAATACCTCCTCATTAGTTATGTGATATACCAGTCTAATCTTCAGCACTCCTCTGTAGCACCACATTTCGAAAGCTTCTATTCTCTTCTTGTCCAAACTATTTATTGTACTCCCCAAATAGCAAAACTCCTTTACTGCTTTGAGTGTCTCATTTCCTAATCTAATTCCCCCAGCATCACCCGACTTAATTCGACTACATTCCATTATCCTCGTTTTGATTTTGTCGATGTTCATCTTATATCCTTCTTTCAAGACACTGTCCATTTCGTTCAACTGCTCTTCCAAGTCATTTGCCGTCTCTGACAAAATTACAATGTCATCGGCGATCCTCAAAGTTTTTATTTCTTCTCCATGAATTTTAATACCTACTCCGATTTTTTCGTTTCTTTCCTTTACTGCTTGCTCAATATACAGATTGAATAACATCGGAGAGAGGCTACAACCCTGTCTCACTCCATTCCCAACCACTGTTTTCCTTTCATGTCCCTCGACTCTTATAACTGCCACCTGAATTCTGTACAAATTGTAAATAACCTTTCGCTCCCTGTATTTTACCACTGCCACCTTCAGAATTTGAAAAAGAGTATTCCAGTCAACACTGTGAAAAGCTTTTTCTAAGTCTATCATATTTTGTAATAATTGTCGGGAAGCCATTTTGTGAAACAAAAGTGATTTCTGTGGTTCCCCAAGGTAGTGTTATTGGCTCTCTGCTATTTCTTATCTATATAAACGATTTAGGACGCAATCTGAGCGGCCGTCTTGGGTTCTTTGCAAATGATACTGTCGTTTACCGTCAAGTAACATTATAAGACGATCAAAACAAATGGCAAAATTATTTAGAAACGATATGTGTATAGAGCGAAACTTGTCGGTGGACTATAAATGATGACAAGTGCCAGGTCATCTACATAAGTGCTAACAGGTATCAGTTAGCTTCGGTTACACGATCAACCAGTCAAATCTAAAGGCCGTAAATTCAACTAAATACAGAGGAATTACAATTACGAACAACTTAAATTAGAACTCATAGGAACTGCTGTGGAGAAGGCAAACCGAGGACTGCATTTTATTGACAGAACACTTATAAAATGTACAGATCTACTAAAGGGCCTACTGGCACTATATTTGTACACTTTTAGAGTACTGATGTGGAGTCTGGGATCCTTACCAGATGTGATTAGCGGAATACATTGAGAAAGTTTAAAGAACAGCAGCATGTTTTGAGTAATCGAAAAATAGGGAGAGACATTCACTGACTTGGTACAGGATTTGGGGTGGACACCATTAAAACAAATGTGTTCTCCAATGCGGTGGAATCTTCTCAGAAATTTCAATCACCAACTTTCTCCTCCGAATGCGAAAATATTTTGTTGACGCCCATATACATATGGAGAAATGATTATCTTAATAAAATAAGGGAAATCAGAGCTCTCACGGAAAGATATATGTGATTGTTTTCTCCGTGCGCTGTTCGAGATTGCAATAATATAGAATTATTGAATACGTGCTTCGAGGAACCCTCGGTCAGATATGTAAACGTGATTGGTAGAGTATCCACGTAGATGCAGATGGCGCAGCTTACTCAGCACACTCCCATTTTATACGTTGCAGAGAATACAACGCAGATCCTGCAGCGCGACCAAGTCAACTTCGAAGTTCCGCCAACGTCATTATCCATCTGAGTGGATAAGGATGTGTTAGTAAATTGGCCGTGGAATTTTTGAACGCCACATCCCTGAATTTTCTTAATGCGTTTAGGAAAAGCAGATAATTAATACTACATCAGGATTACCGAACTTAGTTTTGAAGCCTATCTACATCTATGTCTACCTGATTATTCTGGAAGCCAATGTGAAGGGCATGGAATAACGTAGATTACTTTCCATTGTATCAAGATCTAACGATCTGTGCTGATTATTTTCGGACAGTAGTTCATTATAGATTGCTGCATCGTCTGCGAAAAATCTGACGTGAATATTAACACTGCTTGGTAGGTACTTGGTATATAGTATGAACAGCACGCACCTAAAAGAAAAAAAAAACTGGCTCTGAGCACTATGGGACTTAACTGCTCAGGTCATCAGTGCCCTAGAACTTAGAACTACTTAAACCTAACTGACCTAAGGACATCACACACATCCATGTCCGACTCAGGATTCGAACCTACGAGCGTAGCAGTCGCGTGGTCCTAGACTGTAGCGCCTAGAACCGCTCGGCCACTTCTGTGCGCTTCCTACTGAGACATTCTTTCCCGTTACAAGTTTCACTTGATACCCGACCGCTCGTGCTTTCGATAATACATGTGTATATGGTATTGGGTAAGATGGTTTGCGAAAGTTAAGAAATGCTATGTGTACCTCACTGCCTTGTTCCAAGGTTTTCAAATTCTCATGTGAGAAAAGCGTGATTGTGGATTAACATGATAGATCTTCTCACAATCCATTGTGTTCGAGATACCTCATTACATCCTAGGCGAGATTATGCTCAAAGATAGTACAACAAATGTACACTGCCGCGAAAATATACAGAAGCTTGAAGGGTTATGTTCACTGACACATCAGTATAACAAAAGAGTACTGAGAAGTCGTAGTGTTAGTGGGACATTTGTCACACTCATTAGTCATCAGATGGCGCTCAGAATGCCTGTCAGTACACCCACTGTTTTGGCTCTGGAGGCTGTAAGTGTGATAAGATTTGAGGGTATCTGTGTTTGTAACATTCAATCCAGATAGCACACTGAACTCGCATTCGGTGGGATGACGGTTCAAACCCCCTTCCTGCTATCCAAATTTATGTTTTCCGCGATTTCCCTAAATCACTCCAGGCAAATGCTGGGAAGGTTCCTTGGAAAGGGCATGGCCGACTTCCTTCCCCATCGTTCCCTAATCCGATGAGACCGATGACCTCGCTGTTTGGTCTCTTCCCCCAAACAACCCAACCCCAACCCAACAGCTTCAGCACTTGAACGTGGATTCTGGACGCACGTATTGACTGATAACGATGATCCCCGGTTTGTGGGGCGCTCAACTGCGCGGTTATCAGCGCCCGTACAAATTTCCGGTATTTACACCGTCCAGTCGATCCACTTTCACTAATGATGATGGAATGATGAGTACAATACAAAAATCCAGTATCCGGTCGGAGAAAATCCCCTATCCGGCAGGCAATCGAACCAGGGACCCCGTGATCCAGAGGCTTCAACGCTAGCCACTAGACCACGAGCTGCGGACGGATGTATTGACTATTTGCTGCATATGCTGGGAACAATGTATCGGAGCTGAGTCGCTGCTTTCATCAGGGGTCTTTATGAAATAACCTCACCCGTAGGTCAAGTTGTGTAAGTCCGCATAGCACTGGTGAACAACAACGTCGATGGTTTACGCTAGCCGCGGTGGTCGACCGAACGTTAACCATGGACGAAATAGGGCACATGCTGCACCTGCTGCGTTGTTGCACCTGCTGCGTCACCGGGGACTATTGTAAACCGTCTTCTTGCTACAGACTGTCACATGTGCCTCTGGCCAAAAACCTACCACTAGCGCCACGACTCCACCAAGCAAAAACACTCCATAGTCGTGAAAGAGTCGACTGGAGAGTGGAATGGCTCTCTGCTGTCGTTACTGAAGTTCTGTCTGTATGCGAGTGATGGACGCACACGCGTGCAGTGTAGACTTGGTGAGCTGCCTATTCCAGAGGGCATCTGCACCCACGACCCATTTCAGGCTCCCCAGTACGGAGGGCCATCATTTACAAATGGCGATCGAATATGGTGTTCCTGTAAGGTGAATTAATTGCCCACTAGACCGCTCAGCATGTTAGTCCTGTGCAACTGCTCTTCGACAACAACATAATGTGCCTTTCCAGCAGGATAACGCACGCCCTATACAGCTGCGGGTACGCATCCTGCTATTCGTGATGTAATACAAATACCTGGCTGTAAAGGTTACCAGAACTCTCTCCAATTAAACACGTATGGGACATGATGAAGCAGGAACTTATTCGTTCCTTAGAGCCAGCAGTAACCATTGCCGAACTGCAACAAAAGGAGTAAGGTACTTGGGACAGTCTATTGTAGGATGCCATTCGGCACCTTTATCACGATTTGCATCTAAGAGTACACGACCGCGTTGCCACCAGACGGGACCAGACTGTTTATTTCATTAGGATGGCATAAGAGATTCATTTGGTGGCTTGTTAACGAAGTTACCTTGTCGTTGATGATATTAAAATTTATTTTTCGGAGCGTATGTCCCGGATATTGGAGTTTAGTTTTGAGGATCGCTTCTTCTAGCCTCCTTCTAGACGGTTAGATCCTACATTCCATGTAAGAAAATCAAACGCCTACAGCCGTCCTTATGATGTCATTTATTGTATGGCTACCACTTTCCGTGCATCAGTTCGCCATCTTGAGACCTTAGCTGATGCTGAAGGAGTTAACACCTTCCGTATGCACAATGCTGCAGTGGCCAATACGTATAACTGAATTACGCAGACTACATGTAAAACTGCGATGTTGTCTCGCCAACCATCAACAATCAACGATGTTGCTGGCTGGACAGAGAACATCGCGGTTGCAAGTAGTCTGCGTAAACCACTTACGGATGTTGGCCATTGATGAATCGTTTATATGGATGTATATATATGGATATATATGGATATATATGTATGGCTACCACTTTCGGTGCTTCAGTTCGCCATCTGCAAGCCTTAGCTGATGCTGAAGGAGTTAACACCTTCCATATGCACAATGCTGCAGTGGCCAATATCCGTAACTGGATTACGCAGACTACATGTAATTGCGATGTTGTCTCGCCAACCATCAACAGTCAACGAAGTTGCTGATTGGTCAGAGAACATCGCGCTTGCAAGTAGTCTGCGTGAACCACTTACAGACGATGGCCACTGATGCATCGTTTATAAGGATGGTGTTAACCCTTTCAACATCAGCAGTGAAGCACCGACACTGGTAACCATACAATAAATGACATCGTAAGGACGGCTGTAGGAGTTACATTTTCTTACATAAGTGAATGGCCGAAGTCCCCAGACCTCCAGTCAGAAAGATAGTCGTTCAGAAAACTACTCCCTGTTGTCGACGTCACGTCGATGGGTATTTCTACGAAAGCTTTGAAAGTCGAAAGTGAATTTAGATGTGGAATGTATGTACCGATCGATGGCTACCGCGGCGCTAAAAGCTTATTAAGCACCGACAACTCAGCAAGGATGCGGTGGGTTCTGTAGACAATCGCGGATAAGAACCTTTTGCTTTTATCGAGATTGAAATGAAGGGGAGTGGACGGACCGCTCGTGCGGTGTTGCCCGCCCGCAACGCAAGACGGACTCTGTTTTCACGTGAAGCTCAGTCCCCTGCCCTGCCCCCAGGGAGGGTGAGCAGTCGCGTGAGGGCGCTTCGGAGGCGCGCAGGCCGCTCTTCGTGGCTCCGTGTGTCTCCACTGTGTTTACTGTTATTGCAGAGAGCGCAGCCAGCGCTCGGAGTTGCCGACGGGGCGAGCAATCTTCCTCCTCCGCGTAGCAGAGCGGAGAGCCGGCGATACAGCGAATTGAGCACGGCAGCCGCCTGGCGCCCACTGTGTGGTCCCAGCGGGGGTGGGGGAGGGGGAGGACCTCCAAAGATGATACGCACTGCAGCACTGGCTACAATTCGTCACAAGTCTTTATGTTCGTGAACATCATTTAAATTTTGTTCTACTACTCACTGAGGTGACAAAAGTATTGGAACTGCGATATGTATATACAGGGTGGTCCATTAATAGTGACCAGGCCAAATATCTCACTAAATAAGCATCAAACGAAAGATCTACAAAGAACGAAACTCGTCTAGCTTGAAGGGGGAAGCCAGATGGCGCTATGGTTGGCCCGCTAGATGGCGCTGCCATAGGTCAAATGTTTATCAACTGGGTTTTTTTAAACAGGAACCCCCGTTTTTATTACATATTCGTGTAGTATCTAAAGAAATATGAATGTTTTAGCTAGACCACTTTTTTTCGTTTTGTGATAGATGGCGCTGTAATAGTCACAAACGTATAAGTACGTGGTATCGCATTCCGTCAGTGCGGACGATATTTGCTTCGTAATGCATCACCCGTGTTAAAATGGACCGTTTACAATTGCGGAAAAGGTCGATATCATTTTGATGTATGGCTATTGTGATCAAAATGCCCAACGGGCATGTGCTATGTATGCTGCTCGATATCTTGGACGAAATCATCCAAGCGTCCGGACCGTCCGCCGGATAGTTGTGTTATTTAAGGAAACAGGAAGTGTTCAGCCACAAGTGAAACGTCAACCACGATCTGCAACAAATCATGATGCTCCAGTAGGTGTTTTAGCTGCTGTCGCGGCTAATCCGCACATCAGTAGCAGACAAATTGCGCGACAATCGGGAATCTCAAAAACGTCGGTATTGAGAATGCTCAATCAACATCGATTGCACCCGTACCATATTTCTATGTACCGGGAATTGCATTGCGACGACTTTGAACGTCGTGTACAGTTCTGCTGCTGGGCACAAGAGAAATTACGGGACAATGACAGATTTATTGCACGCGTTCTATTTAGCAACCAATGTCGTTCACCAACGGCGGTAACGTAAAACGGCATAATATGCACTATTGGACAACGGAAAATCCAAGATGGCTGCTACAAGTGGAACATCAGCGACCTTGGCGGGTTAATGTATGGTGCGACATTATGGGAGGAAGGATAATTAGCCCCCATTTTATCAATGGCAATCTAAATGCTGCAATGTATGCAGATTTCCTACAAAATGTTCTACCGACGTTACTACAAGGTGTTTCACTGCATGATAGAATGACAATGTACTTCCAACATAATGGATATCCGGCACATAGTTCGCGTGCAGTTGAAGCGGCATTGAACATCATATTTCATGACAGGTGGATTGGTCATCGAAGCACCATACCATGCCCCGCATGTTCACCGGATCTGACGTCCTCGGATTTCTTTCTGTGGGGAAAGTTGAAGGAGGTTTTGCTATCGTGATCCACCGACAACGCCTGACGACATACGTCAGCGCATTGTCAATTCATGTGCGAACGTTACGGAAGGCGAACTCCTCGCTGTTGAGAGGAATATCGTTACACGTATTGCCAAATGCATTGAGGCTGCCGGACATCATTTTGAGCATTTGTTGCATTAATGTGGAATTTACAGGTAATCACGCTGTAACAGCATGCGTTCTCAGAAATGACAAGTTCACAAAGGTACGTGTATCACATTGCAACAACCGAAATAAAATGTTCAAACGTACCTACGTTGTGTATTTTAATTTAAAAAGCCTGCCTTTTACCGCCGGCCGCGGTGGCCGTGTGGTTCTGGCGCTGTAGTCCGGAACCGCGGGACTGCCACGGTCGCAGGTTCGAATCCTGCCTCGGGCATGGGTGTGTGTGATGTCCTTAGGTTAGTTAGGTTTAAGTAGTTCTAAATTCTAGGGGACGTATGACCTAAGATGTTGAGTCCCATAGTGATCAGAGCCATTTGAACCATTTGAACCTACCTTTTACCAACTGCTCGTCTAAAGTTGTGAGCCATGTGTTTGTGACTATAACAGCGCCATCTATTACAAAGCGAAAAAAGTGGTCCAACTAAAACATTCATATTTCCTTACGTACTACACGAATATGTAATAAAAATGGGGGTTCCTATTAAAAAAAACGCAGTTGATATCCATTTTACCCATGGTAGTGCCATCTAGCGGGCCAACCATAGCGCCATCTGGTTTCCCCCTTCAAGCTAGACGAGTTTCGTTCTTTGTTTTTTTCGTTTGACGCTTATTTCGTGAGAAATTTGGCCCGGTCACGACCAATGGACCACCCTGTATACAGATGAGGTATAAAAGGACAGTGGAGAGCTGTCATTTGTACTCAGGTCATTCACGTGCTAAGTTTTCCGACATGATTATGGCCGCACGACGGGAAATAAAAGCCTTTAAACGCGGAATGATGGTTGGAGCTAGAGGCATGGGACGTACCGTTTCGGATATTGTATGCGAATTCAGTAACCAGAGGTCCACGGTGTCATGAGTGTGCCGAGAATTTTAGTCATTACCTCTCACCACGGGCAACAAAGTATCCGACGGCCTTCACTTAGCGACCGAGAACAGCAGCGTTTACGTAGAGCTGTCTGTGCTAACAGACAAGCAACACTGCATGAAATAAGAGCAGATTTAAATGTGGGACGTATGACGAACGTAGACGTTAGGACAATGCTGTGAAATTTGACGTTAATGGGCTGTGGCAGCTGACGACCTATGACAATGCCTTCGCGAACGGCAGGACATCGCCTACAGCGCCATTTCGGGACTCATGACCACAACGGTTGGACCATAGACGACTGGAAAACCGTGGTCTGGTCAGATGAGTTGTGTTGGGTTGTTTGGGGGATGAGACCAAACAGCGAGGTGATCGATCTCATCGTATTAGGGAAGTACGGTGAAGAAAGTCGGCCGTGGTTTCAAAGGAACCATCCCGGCATTGGCCTGGAGCGATTTAGGGAAATCACGGAAAACCTAAATCAGGATGGCCGGACGCGGGATTGAACCATCGTCCTTCCGAAACGAGTCCAGTGTACTATCCGCTGCGCCCCCTCGCTCGGTGGTCAGAGGGGTCCCGACTTCAGCTGGTAAGAGCTGATGGGGGGCTTAGAGTATGGCACAGAGTCAACGATGCCGTGGACCCAAGATGTCAACAAGGCATTACACAAATTGGAGGTGGTTCTACAATGGTGTGGATGTGTTTACACGGAATGGACTGGAATGTCTGGTATAACTGAACCGACTATTGACTAGAAATGTTTATGTTCGGCTACTCGGAGATCATTAGCAGACGTTCGTGAATTTGATGATCCAAAACAACGACCCACCATGTCACCGGGCTGCAGGTCTTCGCAATTGGTTTGAATAACATTCTGGACTGTACGAGGGAACGATTTGGCCACCCAAGTCGCCAGCCTGAATCTCATCTAACATTCATGGGTCACAATCGGTCGGGTCAGTTTTTGCAGGGAAACCTATACCGGAAACTCTTTCCCAATTGTGGACGAGGACAGAGGCAGCATGGCTCGGGATTTCTACAGGGGAGTCCATGCCACGTCGAGTTGCAGCACTATGCCGGAGCTGAAGGAGATCCGACGCGATATTAGGAGGTATGGCTCTGAGCACTATGGGACTCAACTGCTGAGGTCATTAGTCCCCTAGAACTTAGAACTAGTTAAACCTAACTAACCTAAGGACATCACAAACATCCATGCCCGAGGCAGGATTCGAACCTGCGACCGTAGCGGTATTTGGAGGTATCAGATATCTTTTACTACCTCAATGTGTATGTATGGAGTGTTTTATAGGATAGGCCCGGCGGAATAAACACCACACGTATGTAATGTATAAGTAAGATTGATTGGTATGGTATGCTCAGTGCGAGTGGTCAATAGGGTCAGAACTCTTTGCGGGAATACAGGAAACACTGTGATAAACTGGGATAAATGCACAGGGGCTCTACTTCGTAGTGTGTGATAAGTCGTCAGTCATGGGCGGACAATATGCGTGCTCGGATAGCTGAAGCGGTTTACCGGTACGGTAACCGAACGTGCTCGGCCAGAGATCTGACTGCTCTCTGTAATAAAAGAAATTAAGTAAACTATTCAACGATGGACGTCCAGGGTTGTCATGTGACGTTTGCGCATACCAAAAGACGAGAACAATGACGAAAAAATGGATTAAAAAAACAAACAGAAAAAACGATTAAAGCGACAGTTCGTATTAAGTAGGAAAACCCGGGTTCGAGTTCCGGTCCGACACAAATTTTCAATTTCCGCCACTGAATTATTTTCAGTGCTGAATTGATGCTTACGGTAGCTCCCTCGAAGTATTCGCAAGCTTTGCTCTTGAAAAGAGTTTCCCTCAATTCTAAACCAGCCGTTTGTCTCCGTACTGCGGCTATACCCATTCTCCTGTGGCTCTATAAAAATTTGCCTCTATTACTTACTTATGTTTAGGAGCGTGGGAGGAGTGGGTCATAACGGAAATGTGCGCTTTTACTTTTATGCTCAGCGAAATCTAATGAAGAGAGGTGTATGCCCACATTTACCACTGGATGTATCAGAAGTAGTATCTTTATTCACTGCCTGATCACTTTTACTAGGATGTTGAACATGTCGGGGTATTACAGTTCAGGCCGGCCGGCGTGCCCGTGCTGTTCTAGGCGCTACAGTCTGGATCCGAACGACCGATACGGTCGCAGGTTCGAATCTTGCCTCTGGCATGGATGTGTGTGATGTCCCTAGGTTAGTTAGGTTTAATTAGTTCGAAGTTCTGGGCGACTGATGACCTCAGAAGTTAAGTCGCATAGTGATCAGAGCCATTTGAACCATATTACTGTTCAAGAGCAACAAATACATCGTAATTAATATATACAGGACTCTACATACTTGAACTTTGACAAGGATGGAACAGGTAGTCGGCTGTGGCCTTATATTAATAACATTCCCGTCATTTGCCTGATTAATTTAGGTAATTAACAAGTGGCTGGATGAAGATGAGCTTCCATCTTTCTGAACAAGAGGCCCGTCCCTTTAAAACGATGCTGCGTCATTCGGTTTACGCCTACTGTACAATATTGTCTGACGAAGAAGTTATTTAACAACTTAAAAGGCTGGTGCTGCACAGTTCATTATTTTGTCACTCCCAGTCATAGTAAGCATAAAGCATTGTTTCATAACGTAACACTATGCACACTGTTAGATGATATCAGGACCATAGTGAAAATGCCTGGTTTCCATTCTACATACTGCAAGTTCGCATTTACTGCCTGAAAAACTGAGCATGCCTAGATAACGAGTGATATGTAGAGTTCAGGAAAAGAGTGAATTGTTAGTATTATGCGTTGCATAACTTCGGAAGTAAATTTTTCCAGAAAGGAAAACAAGAAGGAAAAAGGTATAGTGTGAAAGTGTTATGTGTAATACCAGACGTTCTCTACAATTGTTTATGTGTTACATTTTTTTTAATTGAACCTCTTCTCTGTATTAGCAAAGTAATCTTTCGATGTATGGAACGAGCAGACTCAGTTCAATTGTCCACCTCTTTCTGATAATGTCGCAAGTTCGGCATAGAAGGAGGACCTTGGTGCCTTCATTCATAGTTAGGTAGTCAAATAGCCATTCTTGCCCAAGTAGCTCTACGATGGTGCATGTTTATTCATAGTTACGTGCTATCCTAGTGAATGTCATAATGCAGTGCAATACGATTGTAACTGTGTCCACATACTAATCTGAGATAGCCGGCCGGTGTGGCTTCAGTCTGGAACCGCGTGACCGCTACGGTCGCAGATTCGAATCCTGCCTCGGGCATGGATGTGTGTGATGTCCTTAGGTTAGTTAGGTTTAAGTAGCTCTAAGTTCTAGGGGACTGAAGACCACAGATGTTAAGTCCCATAGTGCTCAGAGCCATTTGAACCATTTTCATCTGAGATAACTTCTATAGTTTAAGTAGAAAATTAACAGATTAAGAAGTCACTAAGTGGTTACGTTTGATTGGTTTCTGCTTTTATAATCAGTTGTGTACCGGTAAAAAACGTACCACACGAAACCATGGGCGTAAAAAAAAAAAAAGTTTTATGTAACATGACACAAACGGATTTCGATCAGTTAATATTAGTTAATATAATAGACAACGTTTAGCCGCCAGGTTAGCCGAGAGTGTGCCGGCACGGACGCTCAGCGTGTTCGGTCAGTGGGCTTGCCCGCCCTCTGTAGTTAAGTATTCAACGATCAACGTGAATGCATTTCTTGTGACATCCACGCAGACCAAACACAACGAACAGTACCGTACAAAATGCAAAAAAAGGCGCTAATTCGCTGCTTCCTGGACTCGGGTAGGCACGCCGGCCCAATTTGAATCCGCCCGGCGGCTTAATGACGGAGGTCGGTGTGCCGGCCAGCCTGGATGTGGTTTTTAGGCAGTTCTCCACATCCCGCTAGGTGAATACCGGGCTGGTCCCCAAGTTCCGCCTCAATTACACGACTCACAAGCGTTTGAAAATGTTCGCACTATTTCATGACTTCCACTAGACGCAGACATTTGGGGTACACTACTTCCGTCCCGGGGGGTACGGGGTGGTGGCAGGAAGGGCATCCGGCCACCCATTAAATTAACCTTGCCAAATCCCATTAACCACGCTGGCCCTGCGTCATTGCGGGAAAACGGCACTAGCAAAAGAAAGAAAGAAAAGAATACGCAACGTTTCCCCAAGAACCCACAGCAGAATGAATTTACATGAAATCTAACAAATTCATACGATAGCGCAGCCATTTACTGAAACACTGTTTATTTACAGGGTGTTTCAAAGATGACCGGTATACTCGAAACGGCAATAAAAACTAAACGAGCAGCGATAGAAATACACCGTTTGTTGCAATATGCTTGGGACAACAGTACATTTTCAGGCAGACAAACTTTCGAAATTACAGTAGTTACAATTTTCAACAACAGATGGCGCTGCGGTCTGGGAAACTCTACAGTACGATATTTTCCACATGTCCACCATGCGTAGCAATAATATGGCGTAGTCTCTGAATGAAATTACCCGAAATCTTTGACAACGTTTCTGGCGGAATGGCTTCACATGCAGATGAGATGTACGGCTTCAGCTGTTCAATTGTTTCTGGATTCTGAGGGTACACCTGGTCTTTCAAGTGTCCCCACAGAAAGAAGTCACAGGGGTTCATGTCTGGCGAATAGGGAGGCCAATGCACGCCGCCTCCTGTATGTTTCGGATAGCCCAAAGCAATCACACGATCATCGAAATATTCATTCAGGAAATTAAAGACGTCGGCCGTGCGATGTGGCCGGGCACCATCTTGCATAAACCACGAGGTGTTCGCAGTGTCGTCTAAGGCAAATTGTACCGCCACAAATTCACGAAGAATGTCCAGATAGCGTGATGCAGTAATCGTTTCGGATCTGAAAAATGGGCCAATGATTCCTTTGGAAGAAATGGCGGCCCAGACCAGTACTTTTTGAGGACGCAGGGACGATGGGACTGCAACATGGGGCTTTTCGGTTCCCCATATGCGCCAGTTCTGTTTATTGACGAAGCCGTCCAGGTAAGAATAAGCTTCGTCAGTAAACCAAATGCTGCCCACATGCATATCGCCGTCATCAGTCCTGTGCACTATATCGTTAGCGAATGTCTCTCGTGCAGCAATGGTAGCGGCGCTGAGGGGTTGCCGCGTTTGAATTTTGTATGGATAGAGGTGTAAACTCTGGCGCATGAGACGATACGTGGACGTTGGCGTCATTTGGACCGCAGCTGCAACACGGCGAACGGAAACCCGAGGCCGCTGTTGGATCACCTGCTGCACTAGCTGTGCGTTGCCCTCTGTGGTTGCCGTACGCGGTCGCCCTACCTTTCCAGCACGTTCATCCGTCACGTTCCCAGTCCGTAGAAATTTTTCAAACAGATCCTTTATCGTATCGCTTTTCGGTCCTTTGGTTACATTAAACCTCCGTTGAAAACTTCGTCTTGTTGCAACAACACTGTGTTCTAGGCGGTGGAATTCCAACACCAGAAAAATCCTCTGTTCTAAGGAATAAACCATGTTGTCTACAGCACACTTGCACGTTGTGAACAGCACACGCTTACAGCAGAAATACGACGTACAGAATGGCGCACCCACAGACTGCGTTGTCTTCTATATCTTTCACATCACTTGCAGCGCCATCTGTTGTTGAAAATTGTAACTACTGTAATTTCGAAAGTTTGTCCGCCTGAAAATGTACTGTTGTCCCAAGCATATTGCAACAAACGGTGTATTTCTATCGCTGCTCGTTTAGTTTTTATTGCCGTTTCAAGTATACCGGTCATTTTTGAAACACCCTGTATATCTTCTGTTACTAGACAGTGCCGCAGGAAGCAAGATCCTCTCATGAATTCAACCTCAGTATGCCCAGAACAGTCAGTAGTTGCGGAAGATGTGGACAGTCCTTTTAAAATGGGCTTGCCTCTTCTCCTGAGACTGCAAGGAAGAGGTAACCCGTTCTTGGATTTACTTAGCGAATCGACACATAAGACATCCTCCTACCTGTTCTGAATAGCGCTATCGTCGATGTCGTCGTCGCAGTAGGTGACGTAGCGCCCCTGCAACAGTTCTGGACTGCTGGAGCTCTACTTTTGCGACTGTAGTAGGACCTGCCGGAAGCAAATTACGTCGAATGACAGAACAGGATGCCATTACGGTGCTCTTAATTAAGACTGTAAAATAATACAGAATTAGTCTAAATACACGTAAATCAGCATATTACTGAAAACCGAGAGCATGACTGACACCGAGTTCGGGCCAGAAGTACGTCCTAATGTTGATTTAACTGGCACCCAAGAAGAATTTCTAGCGAACTCCATACGACATCGGAAGGAGTCGTACGCTGTCGGTAACATCTCTACCGTCGTAAGTGCTATGTCTGCGGACCTAACTGAATCACGCGCGCCCTGCCGTCGCTCAGCCCGGCCGCACACGCGCGGTGGTCAGCCTTAGCTTCACGTCGTCGCGGCCGTCGGGTGTTCATGGGGTTATCTCCGGCTGAAGCTTCGACCATAAATATAATAGACTGGCCTCGACGTCATTTTCGTGGCTCCAACATCTCTGGGCTAAAGCCACGTTAATGTTGGCAAAACATGGTTGTTGCGTGTTGCGCTTATGGCTGTACTCAGCGTTTTGTCGGGGGAAATGGCATTACATTTCACGTGTAAGTGTTTCTACGATAGTGCAGATGCGTTTATTGAAATCTGATGAAATGACTTTCATATGTTTTTTACACTTTAAATAGAGTATCACGTAAATTAAAGTGATGAAAGTGATGCCTGTAAAGTCAGACTCATATTACATTTTGGAAAGTATCTGTGATAATTCGATTACAGAAGTAAGTATAACAGTTTCTCGTTCCTTCTCATAGGTTCCCTAAGGATGAAAACCGAAGGAAGCTTTGGATACAGGCCCTGAAACGGAAAACCTTTTGTATGTAGACGTGAGATTGTAATAAGGTAAGAGCACCTATAGTCGACACATGAAGATAATTTTTTCCTATCTTCTAATACGATTAAATAAATGTAGGCTCCAAAATTATTTTCTGAAACTTCGAAGTCTCACCTTTCATCTAAAATATCATTTTTTTGAAACTGATCGTTTAAACTTTTGTAAAAATAGTAGGAACTGAACCTTAGAAGTGCACCTAAAATTAATACTCTAAAAGGGACCTGCTCCTAAAGTCGACAATTTTGGCACCTATAGTTGACATAATTCGCATATCCCACTTTCTTTTATAAGTGACTAGAGCTCAAAACGCGGCGAATCCAATGTTTAAAGTTTTTACACGAGCCCACTCTTACTGTTTAAAAGAATATTAACGACATTTTACTTTAATTGATAGTTTATAGCAATTTCGTCCCGCTGCCCAACAGAGGGGCGTTCGATTTATTTGTTAGATTTTATAAATGGTACTGTGAACAAATTCAGGTCAAATGTAGTTCTGACATAATTTTTCGCAAATGAAAAAGTAATTTTTGCTGGAAGTGTTTGGCAGTCAATTGAGAAATGTGGAGAAAATGTGATACAAACATAGGATGGCAGACCGCTGATTTGAAATACCTCCTCGTTTTTCCAACAGTCACGTGGTTTATGTTGGAGCCACACCAGCCCTATAGCTTCTGCACAGCAAGGCCAGTCTACTAGTATCTATGGTCGAAGGGCTGAAGATGTCGCGTCATTCAATAGCTCTTGCCTGCAGCTCCCTCTATGGCCACAAGATATAATGGGAGCACAGACCTGAAGCAACGGCCACTCGCTCTTGCTCGATAGTTGTGTTAATATCGAAGTGTTATCGTATAGATCTTATATTACAACATTGGGCTTAGAACTTAGTTACGATTTGGATTGAACTGTGGGTTCGTGAACTGTATTGTGAACTTAATTACGTAGCTGCTTGATATGAGAGAAATAGACGGTGTCAGCTTCAGTGTGGAGAACAATAATAAGTAATCTTCCTGATCGCTGGCGCCTTACTTTGAGACTAATCTTTTCTCGCCCATCAGATCTTGCGTTACAACCCGGTCACGTCCTGGTATCAATTCTTACTTATGTTTACCACTCCTGACAGACATAGAAATATATTTTTTATTCCAGTTAGGTTACTGCGCAGTGTAATAGTACTAACGAAGCTTTAATAATAATAATTAATATTTGATAAAGAAAAAAATAGCTGCTTCGCGTCTGAAACTCAGGTTGTCTCCAGAGTCTACAGTTGCACTGTGAGATAGGCTCTGACGAATCGGTCGGTTCCTTACACCACCAGTGCGACAATAACCGCTGGATGGTTGCAGACCTTGGGCACCCTCTCCCTTAAGTGTTGCCGTAGAGCTCTCTATTACCAGCAACTTATCGAACTTTTACTTAACTTCAAAATGAAGTGCAAAAAATGAAAATAAATGGAGGTACCCTTAAGAGGAACAAGTATACCTCAGAGTCGTACATACAACACATACATCTATTAATTTGTATATATGCACCTAATGATGGAGATATAAACCTCTGAAATATAGTGGAAATGAAATAAATGCTGACTGGTGAGAGTAAGGTGGTAATTACAACTGAGTATCAACAGCTGAGAAAAAGATACGTTGACAATGACTGCATTTGGAAATACTTTTGTGATTTTATACTTTTATGAATTTTGTCGCAGTAAAATAAAGGAATTTATTTATTTAATGCCATTTCCGGTTTCAGTATCTCATTTTTGACAAAGATAAGCAGACAGATGACATTCGATATGAGGCAGAAGTAGCGTAGATTCTGTCGCAGCACGGCATGTGGAAGTCTAGATCAAGCAGTTTTCCAGCAGCGAATTTCAGATGATTCATGATTACAATGATTACAACCTGTGTGCCTCTGCCAGTGATCTTCTCTTACCTCCGTAGACTCGCATTTTTACCACGAGCTCCACATGGCTACCGAACTGGGGGAAATCGTAATGCAGTGTTTGTAAGAATATAATAAAAAGGTGTAGTGGAGACTTTCTTGGGATTAAAACCTTGGGGTTTGTTTCTATGATTTAACACCTTGGGTCTCTATATTAGCCACGATGAGTGTCATGGAGCTTATGTCACATACGATGCATATCTACATCTACATCTACATACATACCCCGCAATCCACCATACGGTGCTTGGTGGAGGGTACCTCGTACCACAAGTAGCATCTTCTCTCCATGTTCCACTCCCAAACAGAACGAGGGGAAAATGACTGCCTATATGTCTCTGTACAAGCCTTAATCTCTCTTATCTTATCTTTGTAGTCTTTCTGCGAAATATAAGTTGACGGCAGTAAAATTGTACTGCAGTCAGCCTCAAGTGCTTGTTCTCTAAATTTCCTCTACAGTGATTCTGGAAAAGAACGCCTCCATTCCTCCAGAAACTCCCACCCGAGTTCCTGAAGCATTTCCGTAACACTCGCGTGATGATCAAACCTACCAGTAACAAATCTAGCAGCCCGCCTCTGAATTGCTTCTACGTCTTCCCTCAATCCGACCTGATAGGGATCCCAAACACTCGAGTAGTACTCAAGAATAGGTCCTATTAGTGTTTTATAAGCGGTCTCCTTTACAGATGAACATCATCTTCCCAAAATTCCACCAATGAACCGAAGACGACTATCCGCCTTCTCCACAACTGCCATTACATGCTTGTCCATATCGCTCTGCAATATTACATCCATATGTATAATCGACGTGACTGTGTCAAGCGCTGCACTACTAATCGAGTATTCAAACATTACAGGATTCTTTCTCCTATTTATCTGCATTAATTTACATTTATCGATATTTAGAGTTAGCTTCCATTCTTTAGACCAAACACAAATCCTGTCCAAGTCATCTTGTATGCTCCTGCAGTCACTCAACGACGACACCTTCCCGTACACCGCAGCATCATCAGCAAACAGCCGCACATTGCTATCCACCCTATCCAAAAGATCATTTATATAGATAGAAAACAACAGCTGACCTACCATACTTCCCTGTGGCACTCCAGATGATACCCTCCGATGAACACTCACCATCGAGGACAACGTACTGGGTTCTATTACTTAAGAAGTCTTCGAGCCACTCTCATATGCTTGTACTTTAGTTAGGAGTCTGCAGTGCGGCACCGAGTCAAACGCTTTCCGGAAGTCAAGGTTCAAATGGTTCAAATGGCTCTGAGCACTATGGGACTTAACATCTAAGGTCATCAGTCCCCTAGAACTTAGAACTACTTAAACCTAACTAACCAAAGGACATCACACACATCCATGCCCGAGGCAGGATTCGAACCTGCGACTGTAGCGGTCGCGCGGTTCGAGACTGAAGCGCCTTTAACCGCATGGCCACACCGGCCGGCGGAAGTCAAGGAATATGGCATCCGTCTGATACCCTTCACCCATGGTTCGCTAGATATCATGTGAAGAAAGGGCGAGTTGTGTTTCGCAGGAGCGATGCTTTCTAAAGCCGTGCTGGTGCATGGACAGTAACTTCTCTGTCTCAAGGAAATTCATTATATTCGAACTGAGAATATTTTCGAGAATCCTGCAACAAACCGATGTTAAGGATATTGGTCTGTAATTTTGAGGAATTGTCCTTCTACCCTTCTTATATACAGGCGTCACCTGCGCTTTTTTCCAACCGCTCGGGACTTTACGTTGGGCAAGAGATTCGTGATACGTGTAAGCTAAGTAAGGAGCTAATGCAGTGGAGTACTCTCTGCAAAACCGATTTGGAATCCCATCAGGATCTGGCGATTTATTTATTTTCAACCCATTCAGCTGCTTCACAACCCCAGGGATGTCTATCACTATGTCCTCCATACGGGAATCTGTACGAGACTCAAACGGAGGTACGTTTGTACGATCCTCCTGTGTGAACGATTTCTCAAATGCTAAATTTAAAATTTCAGCTTTCGTTTTGCTGTCTTCCGTTGCCAGGCCAGACTGATCAGTGAGTAACTGGATGGAAGGCTTCGACCCGCTTACCGATTTTACGTAAGACCAGAATTTCCTTAGGTTTTCAGCAAGATCTTTTGCTAAGGTATGACGGTGGTAGGGGTTGTATGCTTCGCGCTTCGCTCTTTTTACAGCAGCACAATCTCTACTAACATTTGCCTGTCCTCATTCTCCCGATCTTTCTTGTACCGCGAGTGCAACTGTCTTTGATTCTCAGTGTCAACACGGCATGTCAGTAGATATACTCGGTAACACAATGAGAAATTTCATTTCATTTATATCTACACTGCCTGACAAAACGAGTGAAGCACACAAACGTTATGGTGAGATGTCCGCCTCGATAGCTGAGTGGTCTACGCAAGAGCACCCGGGTTCGATTCCCAGCAGGGGACTGGGTGGTGCGTGTCCATCATTATTAATAAGAAAATTATAAAAATTAAAGAAATAAAGAAACATAGTCAAACCCGATACATGCTCTTCTTGATCCTTCGATCCTAGAAGACTTTGCTTGGGCAATGCGGCGGCATGGCCAGGCCTCTGGTGTCAACCCCTGCCGTACCCATTGCCCTGCTCCTGCAGCGGCTGGACCGGAGATTTTCTCCGCTCAGGAACTGAGTGTTATTTTGTCTTCTTCATCATCTCATCTCCATCGACGCGCAAGTCGTCGAAGAGACGTCAACTCAAAATATTTGCACCAGGCTACTGGTCTACCCGACGGGTGGCCTTAGCTACACGGCATTTCTTTTCGTATGGTGAGATGTCAAGGTAAGGTTGTACATGTACATACCGTCGGCTGGTATATAAATAATTGGAGTTCCAGTGACAGGTAGACTGGCGCCACATCGCAATAGCTTTTCCGTGATTAATTCTTTACCAGTCCTGATATGGCACTGAAGGAGCATGAACAACGTCATACGTTGTGTGACAACTTTGAAGGATTTGGAAATGCCACAAATACACGTGAGGCAGCATCATCAGTATCAATATATGTTTGAAAGTGGCCTCATTCTAGGTCTTTGTTTGGCTGGTTGTAATAAAATGGAACACCTAAAACTGTCCTTACAATATTATACGGCTATTAGTTTCGATGATTCAGTGAACCGTTTTCAGGCCTTCACTGTCGCTGAGGGAGTTAACTCCAATCGTATGCAGGATTCATCAGTGGCCAAATCTGGAACTTCGCAGACTACCTGTAACAACGATGTTGTGTCTTCAACCATCAACTACCAACTCACTGGTGGGCATATAATAAATAACATCGTATGGACGGCTGTAGGTGCTCCGAATTATTTCATAAGTGAAATCAATTTATCATCATTAAACCACTAACAGCCATTCTCATACGTGCAGCTGAAGAATAAGCAACCAGGGATTTAAATCAAGTCTGGAACCGCAAGACCGCTACGGTCGCAGGTTCGAATCCTGCCTCGGGCATGGATGTTTGTGATGTCCTTAGGTTAGTTAGGTTTAACTAGTTCTAAGTTCTAGGGGACTAATGACCTCAGCAGTTGAGTCCCATAGTGCTCAGAGCCATTTGAACCATTTAAATCAACCTGACGAAAACAAATAAATCCAGCAATAAAATTAGAAGGAAGGACATCCAAAAATTTGAACAGTTGGTCGAATCGTGCAATATCCACCATTGCGGAGAATTCGGATGTGACTCTTACCCAACTCTCCTCTGAATGGATTGTGAGCGTAGGCCGGCTCGTCGTCAAGGTTCCAGTCGACCAAGTATGACCTCTGCTATGAAAGGTCGCAACCAAGCCCGTCCTAACCTCTTCACATCAGCACCTAACATCTGAGAACACATAATGGAGTCCCCGCATCATTTTATGTTATCGTGACAACTGCTCAGTCACTCGCAGCTGCCGAACAACAAACGTACTGTCCCTTGAGTAGGATGCCGTTAACACCACCATGATGCCGTTACAGGGAAGCATACTTGGTAGGACTCCCCCCAAAAAGAATAGGAAATTCGTCATAACGTCTTTATTTCCAAATATTTTTACACCAAATTGAGATCACCTTCAATGCATTCTCCATTGGCCACAACACACTTTTCCAAACGACCCTTCCGTTGTTCAAAACAGTTTTTAAATTCACTTATCGGGTGGTCTTTTGTGCCTTCCAGTGATTTTTATTTTATTTCCTCCACAGTGGCAAAACGCTCTCGTTTCATGCCCCTTTTCAGTCTGGACATCAAAAAGAAATTACAGAGGGCTAGATCCTGCGAGTAGGAGGGGGAGGGGGGAGGGAGAGTGGCCAGAGTCGGTGTCGTGCCGTTCTTGGCCAAAAACTACTTTACAAAGATGGCCGTGTGGGCTAGCGCGTTGGTATGATGGAAGAACCAGTCGCCTGTTCGCCGAAGAACTGCCCTCTTCTTCTAGATACTCTCCCTCAGTCTTTTCAGAACCTCCAAGTAGAGCGCCTTGTTGACAGTCTGATCCGAGAGAACAACGCCTCTGCTATCGAATGATTTGATTTCACTCGGCGAGCTTTTCTGGAACGAGGAGAGCTACTTGTCTTCCACAGGCTTGATTGCTGCATTGTTTCGGATTCGTATCCATAGCACCAAGATTCATCACAAGTAATCACCTTCAAAACAAGTTCAGGGTCCTCTCTGAGCTGATTTTGAAGCTCAAAACAAGCGTGAAGTCGATGCCCCCTCTGCTCGTCTGGGAGAAAGTGAGAAACCAATTAGGCTGCAACCATTCTCATGTGTAAATCTGCGGCTAAAATCCTCTGAATTGTACTCCGTGATATTTCAGATCTCTCACAGAGTTGATCAATTGTCCGGTGACTGTCTTCACCACGAACGAGGGCATTTATTTTGTCGACGTTTTCGTCACTCCTTGACGTTAAGGGGTGTCCTGAACGGAGTTGGTCTTCAATCGACATTTCTCCACTTTTAAAACTTGAAAACCACTCGTAGAGTCTGTTTTACATAGGGCAGTGTCCGCATAAGCAGTCTTAAGCATTACAATAGTTACTGCGGCAGATTTCCCCAACAGGAAACAAAATTTCCCAGCCACAAGTTGCTCTCGACAATCTGCCACTACGGTTTCACCGAAATGAAAAGAAAGATGTTTACTACAAAACACTCTCACGGGCGAACCGATGCACTCACTGCGGCACAACCGTGTTTACTGACTCAGGTGGTGTGACCGTAACAAACACCTGATCGAATAAGTCTACAGGCTTTCGTGGCCGTTGTCATTGAAGTTAAAATCTTCTGGGTTATTAGGCCGCGTCATGTTTCTTCTAAAATGTTCGACATTTCGACCACGGTGCTGGGATCCACTACTGCTAGAACACTGTGTGGACATCAAAAGATCCTGAGGAAGATCCCAGCAGAGGGGTCGAGACGTCGAACATTTTAGAAGAAACATGACGCGGCCTCATAACCCAGAAGCTTTTAACTTCGATTCACCTGATCGAATGACCGAACAATGGGTTCCCCCACACTCCCTCCCCAGCGCAGCCCAATTCCCGTAACTTTCGGGTACCTCCTACCCCCCCTCACCGTAGGCTGCTAGTGAATGCCGTTCCATTGTGTTCAGCAACGAATCGTCATTCAGCAGTAGCCCAGTTAGTCACCGGCAGCGAGTGTCGTGGAGACCAATGGATTAGGTCCCATCAGTATAATGTCTTGAAGAGGCACAATGGTTAAACTCCTTGCGTCATGGTGTTAAGACCATCGCGTATGGCCTCAGGAAACGACTGTATGACATCTTTCCCAAACGTAAGTGAATGCATTCAAGCCGGATGGAGCGCAATCTCATACTGATAAGTGGGCTCATACGGCCAAGTTCTTCACACATTTGACTCGATTTTGCAATTGGTTCAAAAATGGTTCAAATGGTTCTTAGCACTTTGGGACCGAGGTCTTCAGTCCCTAGAAGTTAGAACTACTTAAACCTAACTAACTTAAGGACATCACACACATCCATGCCCGAGGCGGGATTCGAACCTGCGACCGTAGCAGTTGCGCGGTTCCAAACTGAAGCGCCTAGAACCGCTCTGCCACACCGGCAGGTTTTGCAATCGGTGCAATAACATACCTTCTCACTGCATGTAACTGCATTTCGCTTCCTCCTCCTTCTCCTGGATGATCCACTTTTTTTTTTGTCAGGCAGTGTTTCATTTTAGGCACCACTCCTACTTCTCTGTTTGAGATTTCTCTTATTGAGTGAGCAGAGATCCTGAGCTAGAATTTGGCACGTAGGCTGTGTGCACGCAATTTCTCGTACCAGCCACCTGCGCGGAAAGCGGATTCCTGCGGTAGCCGAGAACCGACAATGATATTATTATTTGTGCTCTCGTTTAATATGCATAGTGGCGGCCGGACAGCCCGGCTGCTTGGCGAATCTCCCAAGCAGCAGACAGGCTTTTAATTGTGTCTGACGGCCGGCGCTGGATATTCATGTCGCTAACGAGCGCCGCCGGATTGACTACTGCTGAAGCGCGCTGGCCGGGACCGCCCGCTCGCGCGTGCGCGCGTTGAATATTCAGCGGCCGGCGGCCGGCGTCTGGTGGTGGTGGCGGCGGCGGCGTCGGAGGCGGAGGAGGCGGCGTCGGAGGCGGCACCGCAGCGCCGCGCAGAGCGGCCCGGGACGGCCGATTGGCTGGGCGCGCACTGCAAACACGCCACCTCTGCTCGCCAAACACTGCGCCACGACGCGCCTCAGGGCTGCGCGGACACGTCGCTCTGTGGCTTCCGCCGCTCGTGGGCAGCCAGGGGCAGCAGGTGAAGGCTCTGCGGGGAGACGCCTTTGCAGAGCCCCCACAGTGTCGTGGAATTTGGGATGGTTGGCTCGACCGCTCTTTACATCGCAATTTACATCGCGAGACAACAGACTCTGATTTATATGTTTTTCCAACAGTGAATATCAAATTATTCATTGTACCTCGCAGTACCAAGATGTTTTTGTGTGTTGTGTCTGTGTGTGTGTTGTGTGTGTGGGTGGGTGTGGGGGTACTTTATGCCCTCATTCTGAAAACATTGCAATCTAGTCATGTATTGCACGTTTTAAAATTTCGAAAAAATTATCTACCGTTCTTAATTATTTCTTTTACCAGATACCGCAACTGAACTTTTCGGTAAAACCTAACTCTAAAATTTGGAGAACCAGCATTTGAGGCTGACTGTAGTACAATTTTACTGCCGCCAACTTATATTTCGCGGAAAGACCACAAAGGTAAGATAAGACAGATTAGGACTTGTACAGAGGCATATAGGCAGTCATTTTACCCTCTTTCTGTTTGGAACAGGGATAGAAGATGCTAGTTGTGGTACGAGGTACCCTCCGCCACCCACCTTATGGTGGATTGCGGAGTATCTATCTAGATGTAGATGAACCCAAAGCCGTAAGTCTTAGTACCGAATCTGACATTTGACGAAAAACGTCATATTCAAAATTTCAAGTTCATACCTGTTTTTACACACACACTGTATTTAAAATGTGTGTTGTGAATGAAACTCAACGACAATTAATGACATTTGTATTTTTTTAAAAATTTTATTCGTGAACATAAAGCACCATCCGTCTCTGTATAGGGTGCACACATTACGGATAACACGTTGGCATTGCTAAGATTATGCTAAAACACGCTTTTTGGTTCTGGACCCTACCTATACATCAGTACATAATTTAAAAAGTTCTTACTACACTACTGGCTATTAAAATTGCTACACCTCGATGACGATGTGCTACAGATGCGATATTTTACCGATAGGAAGAAGATGCTGTGATATGCAAATGATTAGCTTTTCAGAGCATTCACATAAGGTTGGCGCCGGTGGCGACACCTACAACGTGCGGACATGAGGAAAGTTTCCAACCGATTTCCCATACGCAAACAGCAGTTGACCGGCGTTGCCTGGTGAAATGTTGTTGTGATGCCTCGTGTGAGGAGGAGAAATGCGTACCATCACGTTTCCGACTCTGATAAAGGTCGGATTGTAGCGTATCGCGATTGCGTTTTATTGTATCGCGATATTGCTGCTCGCGTTGGTAGAGATCCAATGACTATTAGCAGAATATGGAATCGGTGGGCTCAGGAGGATAATACGGAAAGCCGTGCTGGATCCTAACGGCCTCGTATAACCAGCAGTCGAGATGGCAGGCATCTTATCCGCATGGCTGTAACGGATCGTGCAGCCACGTCTCGATCCCTGATTCAACAGATGGGGACGTTTGCAAGACAACAACCATCTGCACAAACAGTTCGACGACGTTTGCAGCAGCATGAACTATCAGCTCGGAGACCATGCCTGCGGTTACCCTTGATGCTGCGTCACAGACACGAGCGCCTGCGGTGGTGTACTTAACGACAAACCTGGGTGCAAGAATGGCAAATCGTCATTTTCGGATGAATACAGGTTCTGATTACACCATCAGGATGGTCGCATTCGTGTTTGGCGACATCGCGGTGAACGCACATTCGAAGCGAGTATACGTCATTGCCATACAGGCGTATCACCCGGCGTGATGATATGGGGTGCCATTGGTTACACGTCTCGGTCACCTCGTGCTCGCATTGACGGCACTTTGAACAGTCGACGTTACATTTTAGATGGGTTACGACCCGTGGCTCTACCCTTCATTCGATACCTGCGAAACCCTACATTTCAGCAGGATAATATACGACCGCATGTTGCAGGTCCTGTACGGGCCTTTCAGGATACAGAAAATGTTGGACTGCTGCCCTGGCCAGCACATTCTCCAGATCTCCCACCAATTGAAAACGTGTGGTCAATGGTGGCCGAGCAACTGGCTCGTCACAATACGCCAGTCACTACTATTGATGAACTGTGGTATCGTGTTGAAGCTGCATGAGCAGATGTACCTGTACACGCCATCCAAGATCTGTTTGACTCAGCGCCCAGGCGTATCAAGGCCATTATAGCGGTCAGCGGTGGTTGTTCTGCGTACTGATTTCTCAGGATCTATGCAATTGAATTGCACAAAGCACCCCCCCCCCCTTCAACCTTTTCTCCCGCCCCCTTGCTGGTGCATGTTACAGAAAATGTTTTGGAACTGCTAGGGTTAATATGATGATACACTATACATCTGTCGCTCATTTGATCTTTTCGTACTTATGCAAATGCATACACTTTTATGGCCTAGGACAATTTCAATTGCACTTCTTTACAGTTAGGTGCTGTACTGTACCTACAAACCTATCTCGAAGGTAACAGTGTATTGACACGGTGCACTGATTGAGAAACTATTGTGCTTGTGAAATAAAACAAGTTTTTTATTTGCACGAAGTGAGGAGTGCCATCAACAGCGGGAACCAGATCGGTTCTGTATTTCTATTTTTACAGAAAACGTTTGACTCTGTACCTCAAAAGAGACTTCAAATAAATTATGAGCCGATGGAGTATCGCTGCAGTTGGACGACTTCCTTCGTATTTTATTCACTTTAAAACTTCACAGAAGCTCTCCTTCTGTGAAGTTGGAAGGTAGGAGACGAGGTAATGGCAGAAGTAAGGCTGTGAGGACGTGGCGTAACTCGTGCATGGGTAGCTCAGATGGTACAGCACTTCCACGTGAAATGAAAAGGTCCCGAGTTCGAGTCTCAGTCCGGCACACAGTTTCAATCTGCCAGGAAGTTTCATCATAAAACCTATTTACAGAGACCTGATAAATCCTGAATTACTGAAGAAGTGTGTGCATGGTCAGACTCAAAATCCCAATGAGTCGTTCCATAATCTTATATGGACTCGCTTACACAAAAGTGTTTATGTTGGAATGAAGACACTAAGTTGGGGGTCAGTGGTGCTGTTATTGCTTGTAATTATGGCAACATTGATAGGGAGAAAGTGTTACAGCATATGGGAATTAATCCTGGAGCAAACTGCATCAGCGAGCTGGACTGGATGGACAGGGTTCTCATTGATAAAGCAGAGTATGCAGCACAGTTACCAACTAAGTAGTCCAGAAAGAAGAAAAGAAGAAACAACTTGGAAATAGATCAATAGGATGATATATAGTACGATGCAGGGTACTTCTGAGAGACTAAAAATAAATAAAAAATTAATTATATATACTGCGTGAGTTACATTCTCTTAAAACTATAGAAGCCATTCCTGAAAAATTACATTTTCTGTTGCAATTTTCTCTAAAGCACCTCGAGTAGAGTATTCAAATTTTCAGGGAGTAATAACATACATATCCTGAATCTACCGAACTAAAAGAAGAACATAATGTTATGTATAATTAAAATTATTTAGGATAAGGTGCATGAAAAGTACACAAAACTTTGACCGTGTGGTTAAAAGTTTGTATTTCCGAAAGCAGTGGCTGAAATGCAATTATTGTAGTTCTTAGACTCAGAACATACAGTTTAATGTCCTGTAAAAGTTTCATGTCAATGGCTAGAGTGGTTCCTCAAATACATGAAAGCCAAGTCAATTAATCTAACATTTTTGGGATAGGGCGTTCCAACTCCCCTTAAGCAAATTGTTGAACATTGCATTTGGGCGATATGCCATCAGAATTTAACAGTTAATTTTTGTGTGTAATTTAGTCGTCTTCCTCACAAGAAAGGTACTGTTTCACGTATAACATTGCAGTACCGTTCCACTTGCCGAGTCATTTCAGTCGTTCAGTATGATGTACCTGTTACCCGTACTGCAGCCGAACTGTGTGTGCAAGAAACCCAGAACATGTACTGTTTTCTGACAATACATCACACTCTTAAGACAATGCTATTTACATGGGAAATAGTATTTCATGTTCCCTCCCATGTATAACATTTTGATATTGAAGTATTTTTACACATTTTGTGTGTGTGTGTGTGTGTGTGTGTGTGTGTGTGTGTGCGGGGGGGGGGGGGGGGGGGGGGAGGGGGTGATCTTCAGTCCGAAGACTGGTTTAATGCAGCAATGCAGCATAACAACTGCAGCCTACATCCTTCTGAATTTATCTTTTGGTGTACCTGTACGATTTCAACTCTCCACACTTCTCTCCAATACTAAATTAGTGATCCATTATGTCTCAGAATGTGTCCTGTGAACCGATCCTTGTTTTGACAAAGTTGTGTGAGAGATTTGTTTCCGTAATGTATTCAGTATCTCATAGTAAGTTAAGTGAACCACCCAACTACTCTTGAACATTCAACGTAAATCTGTGTTCGATGTTAACAACTTTCTCTTCTTCAGAAACGCTTTTCTTGCCAATCCAGTCTACATTGTACATCATCACGACTTCGGCCATCATTAGTTATTTAGCTGCCCAAATAGCAAAACGCATCTACTGCTTTATGTGTCTCGTTTCCTAATGTAATTCCTTCAGCGTCACCTGATTTAATTCGACTATATTCCATTACCCTTGTTTTTCTTTTGTTGATGTTTATCCAATATCCTTCTTTCACGACGAACGTCAAATCCGTTCAACTCCTCATCAAGTTCTTTGCTGTCTCTAACGGAACTACAATGTAATCGGCAAACCTTGAAATATTTATTTCTTCTCCATGAACTTTAATTCATACTCCGAAATTTTCTTTGGTTTCCTTTACTGCTCGTTTAATGTACAGATTGAATAACATGGGAGATAGACTACAACCCTGTTTCACTCCCTTCTTAATCACTGCCTCCTTTGGAGATCCTTTGACCCCTATAACTGCCGTCTGGTTTCTGAATGAGTTGTAAATAGCCTTTCCGTCCCTATTAGTTTAACCCTGCTACCCTCATAATTTCAAAGACAGTATTGTAGTCAACAGTGTCAAAAACTATCTCCAAGTCTACAAATGCTATAAACGTAGGTTCGTCTTTCATTAATCTGTCATCTAAGATAATTGTGTCTCCAGCTCTCTTCCACGTACACAACTTTCTCTTACGATTCTCAAACCAAGTGTTAGCAATGATTGAATTATGCTCTGTGCAAAATTCTAGCAGGCGACTTCCTCTTTCATTCCTTTCTCCCACTCCATATTCCCCTACTATTTTTCTTTCTCTTCCTTTTCCTACTATAGAATTGCAGTCCCTCATCACAATTAAATTTTCCTCTCCTTTAAATATCTGAATAATTTGTTTCATCTCATCATACATTTCTTCAATCCCTTCAGCGTCTGCGGACCTAGTTAGCATTTCAACTGGTACTATTGCAGTAGTCGTGGGCTTGATGTCTATATTGGCAACAACAATCTCTTTAACTAATACTGTAAATATCGCTTCTATTTTAACTGTATTTACTTAAATTTGTTTGTATTCATGACAACTGGTGATGGATAATCATCTTTAGCCGAACCTTAAAGAATACTTCAAGCAGCAGCTTATGTTGTTACACAAAGTCATTTCTAAACTCAAATCGTTTCGGGTATTCTTCGCACCGCAGTCCTACCAAGTTCATTTGGTCTGGTCTGCAACCACATTATTACGTTGGAGATGCAGTGAGGGACGTAAAGAACTAGCTAGATACGAAAGATGTACCAGATTGTCAGAAAACCGGAATTGATAAGTGATGTGTCGACAGAAGTGCCGACACAGTGTGGTTTTAGGGGACCGCAATGCACGCTATAAGCTCACGAAGGATGGCGTGAGGTCTGAAACAGGATACGTAATGAATGCTATAAAGAAAAGTACGTAGCTACTGGAATACTTAACTTTAATCCATCCTTAATATACAGCGTTCTTGATGATACAAGTGAGACTCTCTCTAGATAAATACAATATAATGCTAATGGCACCTTGCTAGGTCGTAGCCATGGAATTAGTTGAAGGCTATGCTAACTAGCTGCTCGGCTAATGAGCGATGCTTCGTCCGTGTAGTCGCTAGCAAAGTCGTCCGTACAACTGGGGCGCCGTCCGTATCTCGAGACCTGCCTTGTGGTGGCGCTCGGTCTGCGATCACTGACAGTGGCGACACGCGGGTCCGACATGTACTAATGGACCGCGGCCGATTTAAAGCTACCACCTAGCAAGTGTGGTGTCTGGCGGTAACACCACAATAAGGTTCAACCATGTTACACCAAGGGCCACAGAAAGTTAAAAGAAACTGAAACGAGTTTTTAACGAAATGGAGAGTTTCCAGCTAAAGAATATAATACAACAATAACACAAAGAAAAGTCGGGAAATGATGAGCTGAAAGACTAAATTGTAAAATTGGACAAAACATTCAAGTAGACTTGGTCAAATTCTCCTACCTTCGCTGTAAGACATAAAATAAAGATGAATGCAAAACATAGCAACAAAAATTCAGAGAGCTAAATATTACTGTACATTATACAAGCAGCGGCCAATGTCCAGAATACAAGAATCGGGACCAGACACATGTTCAGGAAAAACTGTGTCAGGATCACATCCGGATATGGATACGAAACATGAACAGTGTGTAACATACATACGAAGTGGTCGGAAGCCTTTCAGATGCGGTGTTATAGGTGACTGTTGAAGACGTACTGCCCGAGTGTGGAATATAGATTTTCTACCACGAGTCAAGGAGAAAAAATGGCTAATAATCGAAACAATGGAAAGATTGAGAGCAAATTATTGATGAAAGTTTGTGGTTTGAGTGGTGAAGGAAGAAAAGAACCACAGAATATTGGATATGAAGGCAGACCATTGGTAACGGATAATGGTTGATAATTGTGTGTGGGACAACACGATACTCTCCTAGCAGCAGGGTACCCTATGTTGCTGGAGGAGCGAAGCGTTCCTAGTGCTTGGGAGCAAAACGCAGGTCGTTTCCCAGAGGTGTCTTCGAATCGTCACACAAAATGATACGTTTAAACCTCTCACGTCTATCTGTCATAGAACTTGTTTTAAGCTCGCGTATTAGGACATTTATGGAGACCAAATCTCTCCTCGGTTGGAATCAGCTTTTGTTTCGGAAACAACCAACTCGTGAAACCAAGCTCACTCTGTTCGTCCGAGAGAAAGAGAAATCAGTGAACGCTGGCTCCCAGGTTGATGGACTACTTTTCAATTTCTGGAAGGCATTCGATAAAGTTACGCTCCGACGTCTAATGAACACAATAAGAGCGTATCAGATCAGCTCAGTGATTGAACTGAAAGGTGCCAGCAGCCAGAGCACGTAGTTCCCAGCCGAGAGAAATATTTAGTTCGAACCTACTCCAAGGAATGTCACAGAGCTATTAAACTTTACAGTAGATATCAGTAACCTAGTAGATAACGTTGAAAGTACGATGAGGCTTTTTGTGGGTGATACTGTTGTACACATAAAAGTCGCAATGCTAAAAAAGTTCTAAAGAAATGCAGAAAGATCAGGAGAGGATCAGTGTTTGGTGCCGAGACTGAAAAAAATGACCCCCAACATAAACTAATTTTAAATTTTCTGCTTAAGTAGGCAGAATGACCGATTACAGTAAGTTTTGAAAAATACATGATACATTTCGTGTCTTGTAATGCCTATTCATTACCACCGTTTTCAGTCACTGACCATCCTTAGGGTAACAAAGGCTACAATCTTAACACCACATGTCATACATGTCTTCACATAGGAAAACCAAACACAGTAAAAACTTGTAAAACGGTGTTCATACGTACAAAAGCAATGAGGCTCAATCAATAGAAAGCGATGATATGGCTTCCACTATTTTCCAAGAGAGAGAGGGGGAGGGAGTGGGAGAGAGTGCGTATGCTGGTAACTGTCGTTTGAAAAAATGTTCCATTATTGTATTATTTCACGATAGAATTGCAATCACTAAAAGCAGTCACATCCTTAAAACACCAAAGAGCGTGGGTCCGGATTGGCTTAGAGTGGAAAGCCCACATAAAACTAATTGTGGAAAGGTGGATGCCAAACTGAGAGTCATCGTAAGCATCCTTAGCAAATGTAGTCCTCACACAAAATAGGTAGTTTCTGAAACGCTCATTCCTTAATACTTGAATATTGCTCGTCAGTTTGGAATCCGTATCAGATGCGATTGACAGAGGAATTAGAGAAAATGCAAAGATAAAAAACGCCTTCTGTTACAGATTCATTTGTTCAGTACGAAAGGATTACGGAGATGCTTAGTCATCTGCAATGGCGGTCACTGCAAGAGAAGAAGCATCCTGCTTTGCTATTGAAGTTGAGATACCTTGCGTTCCTAGAAGAGTCAATCAATGGGTTGCTTCCTCCTACACATGTCTCTCGAAAATACCATGAATGTAAAAGTAGAGAGATTCGCGTTCACACGCAATCTTACCAGGAATTTTTAATTCCGCGAACCATTTGTGACTGAATTAGGAATGTGGTAAGTACTGATGGTACACAAAGTAACAAAGTACCCATCGACCAACACCGTAAGGTGAGTTACGGAGTATAGATGTATATGCAGGTGCATAACCTACGATTAAATAACGAATATACATAGAAAGTGACTGGAATTCAGAAGCATCAAGCAAATCTCACCTGAACAACTAACATCAGATTACAATGTAGATCATACGTCACTGGTAGTCATCCTAATGAATGCTGCCAAGTTAAAGTACCATAGCCTCTATTTGTTTCACTTTATTTCGTGACACGGTCATTTCAAAGGAGTTATAGCTGTTGATTGTGAATTTTTTTTTAAAAAAAGAAAAAGAAATTGTAACGTCGTTCCCTCTTAAGGTGGCTTAAAGGACATCTAACTGAAAAATTTCGATACGTTCAGAGCAAACAGAATTTAATCAAGAAATTGCGCCCTCGAGGAAAACTCAGGTGCCACTGTATTAAGAGGAGCTTTACGGGAGAGGGAGCGGATTACGTGCGTAAGTATATCCCCGGGTTTGTTATCAGCAGTGGTACTGTGGTACAAAATAATCGGTTTGTCATTCGAGGCGACGAGCAAAATCCCCGGCCGCGTAGTATAATGGCCCAGCGTGTGAGTTTTCCGATATTTCGTAGGCAGTAAAATACAGAGTGGGTGTTAATACATAATCCATACAGAGTTCGACGCATTTTGGCGGTGGGAGGGGGTGTACGAGACTTTTTAAATCGGGTGATTCACTGCGGGTGTGTTAGGCAAAGAGTTGAGCGAAAGTGTGCGATTGTTGCAATGTATGGACCACTCGCAGAAGAAAATGAATCCAAAATATTGACAGAAATTCTCTAAGATTTGAAAAAAATCTTTTCACCGGAAGGTTAAAGATATTTGAAATATTTAAACATTGAACCAACTGTGCTACATTTTATGTTTAAAATTTTGGAACGAATAATTTCTGTGTACGAGTTCAGGTTTCGCGGCGATACGTTCTGATAAAACTCTCTCGAGCTTCCAGCCACGTCATGTGGTTTAAAATACACGAGTTTCCGGCTGAGTACTCCTCGGCCATTGACAAGTGGTGACTATCGTTTGGTTGCTGCTGTCGTCATTACATATTCGCGCTGCTCTCTGTGACGTAACTGGTGCTCACGCCAGCGTCATATAAGGTAATGCTTTAATGCTTTCCTTGCACACCCGCAGCCCCCGCTTCACTCTTCCAAGCCGTACGTAGTAGCAGGCCGCCGTTTTATTGATGGTGTTGTCACAATTTTCTATCTAGATCGCTCCTTTTACTGCGCTATTCCAGGAGCTATTGCTAAGTGTAGTAACGGATGTCTCGTGGAAAGCAATACAATGTCCGATTTGTAACGCATGCTCTGGTACCGCTGATTTCTCAGTATACCGAAGGCGAAAGCTCTCTCGTGTTCTACACAGTGCTTTTCAATAGGACGCAAAGACTGTCCCATATAAAACTGTCCACCACTACACGCTATTTTGCATACCATACTCTTTGCGATCTAAGGCCTACATCGTCTTTCATAGGCCTCAAGGGTGGCTGAGTTTTTGCTGGAGCCATGAAAACGGAATCCATTTTATGCTTCTTCATGCGCCAGCTACTCTTTGCTGTTACTAAGACACAGAACGACAAAAAAATAAGCTTCTTCCAGACCTCCTAGGGGTCCAGCACCCCGTAGGTATTTGAAGGACGTGGTCTTCTTAAATTTCGTCTCTTCTACTGGCAGCGAACCTGAAACTTCTTTATTTAAATGAGTGTGTCTCTACTTAAGTTGCTGAATAACTGAAAAGATGAAACTTCTACGTTATTTGATTCTGAAACAGCTGAGTAATACTGAACGTCCTGAGCCTACTTTCTCTTTACTTTTTCTTATCATGTCAACAATGTTCTAGCGCAACGCAGTGTGACTGCTGAAAAAAAATTGCAATCTGACTTCAAAAAATTAATATAAGAGAATGGCCCTGAATAAGAAGCAAGCCTGACAATATCCTACACATTTCATTAAGCACTTACCTCACAAAAATCTTCATTACGTGAACTACGGCAATACAGTGAGAGTCAACACTGTCAGCTGAACAAAAGATTCTGGCTACTAAAGCCACTAACTACTAATAAGCATGTCGTTATGAAAGGAAAGATTTTGTTGCAAACCAAATAATGTATTTTTACCTTAATAATGTGACATCCAGTACAAACACGAATATAAATCGTCATTGACATCCAGTACAAATATATATAATCATGAATAATTTTCAATATCCAAGTCGGATACTTCCAGATCGTTAGCCTACGCTAACACTTCAGACCTCTACACTCCATCAATGCTAACTTCTCACATTTAACATCCGTCACTGCTAGCTGTTCACCTCCAACTGCCCAACAGTACTTCCATCACTGCGGGCGACTAATTTCCAACTGGCCAACACTACTAGTGATTAACTTTCAGCAAAGAGTCAAACCAGCCACAGAGTCTCTTTACAAAGTAAGCGCAGTCAGATCCAATGCAAAGCGCTACACAGCGCTGCCAACACAGAAGCAGCCCACTTACAACCCGTCTCTATTCCCTTTATTCGTTCTTCTTAGAATCATACACCTGTATTACCTTAACTGATCTTCAGAACCACATTTTTTAATTCTTCTATCGGCAATTCAGTTCTTTGAATTATGTTGTCAACCTGCAGTGGAATGTACGCTGATGTGAAACTTCTTGATAACTTAAAACTGTATGCCGAACTGAGACTGGAGCTCAAGACCTCTGCCTTTCGCTGGCAAAGTATTCTGCCAACCAAGCTGCCCAAACGTAAGATGTCAGAAATGTGCAATGAACACCTACAGCGCATGAAGATATCTAGTCAAAGATTGAATAAAAAGAAAAACTTACAACTTGGACTGGTTTTTCGTTCTACTGATTAGCAGAAGATAGCTACTCCAGCTTGCTGGAAGTTCTTAAAACTATCTGCCTGATATAGACTCAAGCTTGGGACATTTGCCTTCAGCGAACAGAGCTTCCTGTAGTCCGCGAAATGCATGTTCGAGTCCTGGTCCACCGCTCAGAGTTAGTCTGCCAGGAAGTTTCACTTTAGTTCTTCTTCCACCTCATTGTAACCATCGCATCATCGCAAACGCCAACAGTTCCAACTGACAACCTACATTTACAACTGTTCCAACACATGACGCTCATTTTAGGGCTTTCACTTTTCAATAAACTTAACAATTATTTCTATCCTAGATTGTCTTTATGATCTGCAAATACCGCTGTGAATACACAGTAGAAAATTTATCAATACGTGTCCGCGAGCAGCAGTAAATTGAGTCAAAAGTTGCGAAGCAGACGGTGTTGTAAGATTGCTCTGACAGAGGAGTAGGGTAATGTGCGGATCATTATTTATACGCTGCAAAAATGAAATGAAATCATCGTGTGGTATTGTTCGCCAGCAGGCCCGAAACGGGGAATTTCGGCTGCCGGCAGCAAGTCTTAGCTGACGCCACATTGGCAGACTCGCGCATTGGTGATGAGAAACTGATAATGAGAACAACACAACACCAAGTTCACGAGCGGAGATAACCTCCAACATTGACGGGAATCGAATCCGGGCCCGCTGCATTGGACGTACATCTACATCTACATCTACATCTACATCTACATGGTTACTCTGCAATTCACATTTAAGTGCTTGGCAGATGGTTCATCGAACCGCAATCATACTATCTCTCGGCCATTCCACTCCAGAACAGCGTGCGGGAAAAACGAACTCCTAAACCTTTCTATTCGAGCTCTGATTTCTCTTATTTTATTTTGATGATCATTCCTACCAATGTAGGTTGGGCTCAACCAAATATTTTCGCATTCAGAATAGAAAGTTGGTGACTGAAATTTCGTAAATAGATCTCGCAGCGACGATAAACGTCTTTGCTTTAATTACTTCCATCCCAACTCGCGTATCATATCTGCCACACTCTCTCCCATATTACGTGATAATACAAAACGAGCTGCCCTTTTTTGCACCCTTTCGGTGTCCTCCGTCAATCCCACCTGGTAAGGATCCCACACTGCGCAGCAATATTCTAACAGAGGACGAACGAGTGTAGTCTAAGCTGTCTCTTTAATGGACTTGTTGCATCTTCTAAGTGTCCTGCCAATGAAACGCTACCTTTGGCTCGTCTTCCCCACAATATTATCTATGTGGTCTTTCCAACTGAAGTTGTTCGTAATTTTAACACCCAGGTACTTAGTTGAATTGACAGCCTTGAGAATTGTACTATTTATCGAGTAATCGAATTCCAACGGATTTCTTTTGGAACTCATGTGGATCACCTCACACTTTTCGTTATTTAGCGTCAACTGCCACCTGCCACACCATACAGCAATCTTTTCTATATCGCTTTGCAACTGATACTGATCTTCGGATGACCTTACTAGATGGTAAATTACAGCATCATCTGCGAACCTAGGTAATCAAGTAACTACTCAGCTCAGCAAACGGACGTTTCTTTGCTGTGTTAAACTGATTTAGAACACATCAGCATCATTCAAAAATGAACGTTCCAGAGGCTGTGAAATGAAAACCGCTGAAAGCATACTAATGCCAATGATTCCGCAATGAGGTGTAGTTCCTATACGAGCTTTGTAACCTTCAAGGATTGGCAGAAGCGACTGAAGGAAGAACGTATTTGGTTGGCTGATGACGGGCGGTCTGTAATGCCTCATGGCATTACCAGTACTGTTGCCCAGCAGTTAGATGTCCTTATTATCAAAGATTGGTGCATTACGGAGGCAACCATTGCCACAGCGGTCGGTTTGAGACGTGCAGTTTTTCCCGTACACTTGCGTCTTTCTTATATGAATTTCAGTTCTCCCCACTCCTGAGGCTGTAAGGAAACGTACTACACCCCTTTGCCCTTTCGCTGAAGCATCCATAGCACTGTTTTCGGTACTGCTGGGTGCTGCGGACGATTAGCGTGTGCACGTGCATCTCTGTAGCCTCGCTGGTGTTCGCTCGGATCCCTCTAGCGGCGCATTTCGTGCGCCAGCGCCCTTTTAGGGACGACATCTCCTTCCTTAGGCAATGGCACTAAGATCCCTTCAGCGGATTTTATTTTACTGCCTCTGCCACGTTTAATTTTGAATGACACTAATATGTGAAGGTTGGAAACATTCGATATTAGCCGGCCGGTGTGGCCGAGCGGTTCTGGGAGCTTCAGTCTGGAACCACGCTACCGCTACGGTCGCAGGTTCGAATCCTACCTCGGGCATGGATGTGTGTGATGCCTTTAGGTTAGTTAGGTTTAAGTAGTTCTAAGTTCTAGGGGACTGATGACCTCAGATGTTAAGTCACATAGTGCACAGAGCCATTTGAACCATTCGATATTGAAAATATTCGATATTCAAAACAGACCAATATTCAAAACAGACCCGTGCATTATGAAGGATCGTGTCTTGTGGTCGGCTCATTCACCTGAACTGCCTCCAGTTACTGATTTCTTCTTCTTTTGGTCAATATTAAAAAATTATGCGTAAATGTTCATCAACATTCTCGGAGTCTTTCCGCATCAATTCAGGGTAAAACCTCGAGTTTTCGACGATTTCCACCATCGTCATCGTCAGGAGCAACTGATTGTTAAAATCGTTGCTGTGGTGGTCCTATATAGCCCAGAGACGCCTTCTATTTGGGGTGCTGTTACGTCATGCTATCGCAGATGATGACGCCATCTCTCCCGTTGTATCGTAAACATTGTGATGAACATGTGTGGCTCTTCTATGCATCGAGAACTCGCTTCCAAGTACCGCTAAGATTATATCCGTTGTCATGGTTGAAGGTTTTCTCACAATTCTTATTTTTACAGCCTGTTTAATTATTGAGTCGCAGTATGTGGGAGCCTGGGATAAATGTTTGTTTCGCCAAACAGTACTTTATGTTTCTTTGTGAGGCTGTGCTCAGCAAGTGCGGATTTCTCCCGGTCACGCTTTTTAATGTGCCATTGATATTCTGCACGGCGGTCGGAAAGGGTATGGATACAATCTTAGCGGTGCATGTAAGCGAACTCTCGACGCAGAGAAGGTCCGTAGATATTCGTCGCAATGTTTACGTTACGGGAGGAGCATTAGGGCCACCACCGCAGACATTAACACCATCTGCGATAGCATGACGTAACCACCGACAAATCACAAGGCGTCTTTGGGCTGTATAAGGCCACCGCGGCAGCGATATTGACTCATTTGCCCCTGACGATGACAATGGCGGAAATCGTCGAAAGCCCGAAGCTTTATCCTGAATTAAGGCAGCATGAAGTCTGAGAATGTTTTATACAACAATGTCGTCGAGAAAGACTGCGTTCTGACATTGAAGCTGTTCCGCTGGCGGTGACAGAACTTGCGCGGCGACATCATTCCTGCGTAGAAGGTGGTGTCACTAATTGTAACAGCTGTTATGAATGTGTCATGCGACACTAGTTGTATAAAAAACCAATCACCTCACGGTTCAGACCTGCTCATTACCACAATGTTTCATAGGCCACAGTGTCGCATAATTACAGTCACGAAGTTCAGTGGGTGCAAAAGCGTAGACGGGACAAACTTTCTGCGGAACAGATCCAGAATAAGTGGCAATAGCTCTATCCGGGGTATCTAACCGTTTAATTTTATTAAGAATTTGCGTGATGTAATGTCAGCTGAACAAGGTATTCAACCCACTGTATGGGATTTTCGTGAAGTTCTCCTTGTTCACTCTTAAAATCCTCAGCTATGAGAATGTCTAAGATTATTGGCGTGCTACAATTATGAAAACTGATAAACGTCCTTAGCTCACCGTCTTTTCGTTATTCCGTTTCGACATGAAGCTGAAAACCGCAAATACGAACGTTTGGGAATATCGCCAGATGGCATGTTAATAAAAAAGGTGGAATGAAAGCAGGAATGTAAAATAAATATTGTTAATATATTTATAAAAAAGCTTCCTTTGAGCTCATCGAAAAATTTGAGTAATATTTCTTATTTACCGAAGCATTTATCCGCCAATGTTTGAGCCTGGAGCCATTGTGGCAATAATCAGCACAATATTATGTCTTTCATTTTTACTTGAAGAATTTGGCTCTCTATTTCGAGCTGATAGGAGAACGAGATAGCAAGCTGTATACGGCAGGACAAATGTTTATCAACACAATTTTAAATTTCATATAGTGATTGAAAGCGCTACTAACAGCCCTATGGGTTACGCTCAGCTCCAAAGAGAGGTATACAAAGCGTTATTCGTACGTCACGTGTTAAAATATATTCAGTAAACAGTGACTAGATTCATACTTATTGTAGGTTACAAAAATTGGTGTATGTATTTATGTGTGTGTGTGTGTGTGTGTGTGTGTGTGTGTGCGTGTGTGTGCGTGTGTGCGTGTGTGCGTGTGCGTTTCACATCTCTTCCAACATATACAGAGCGTAAAGTGTATAAGTGCAGATATTTTTGTGTGTGATACCTCATGCGCAAACGCACTAGTGTGTTAGTTGTTTCTTGATTCTTCTGTGGGTCATGCAGTCTCCCAAAAAACAGTCAGATACTTTACGACCTGAAGTTTTCTACACGATCGTGCTGCACCACTAAGTAGGTTGGTTCAAATGGCTCTGAGCACTATGGGACTTAACTTCTGAGGTCATCAGTCCCCTAGAACTTAGAACTACTTAAACCTAACTAACCTAAGGACATCACACACATCCATGCCCGAGGTAGGATTCGAACCTGTGACCGTAGCGGTCGCGCGGTTCCAGACTGTAGCGCCTAGAACCGCTCGGCCACTATGCGGCCAGCGCACCAAAAAGTTGTCTACACCTGTTTGTGTGCGTAATTAATTTAGAGAGACTCGCTTCAATTGTACTAATATGTATTCAGACCACGACTAGTTTTGAGATTTTAAAATCCCGTCTTCATATATGTGAAATTATAGTGTTTTGTAATGCGCAGTATGCGGTCGGGCCAGTCAGTCGGTGTAGACTAACCTTCTGCGTCTACAGTTCAACACCTGACCTGCCGCCCATGTGAAACTAACCATTAATGGCTTGCTCTTACCACATGTACTTGGAGGTATTAACCAATCTAAAATCATACGACTTGTATTGGCTATAATTATTACTCTGACAGAGGACTTAAATACTGATGTTATGTTGTACAGTACTCCTTTCTCAGTTAGTAACAGTAATATCTGAATTTGTACCAGTTACAATCCGCATAATTGCATGATACAGAGTTTATCAGACATGGTATCTAATATTAAAATGTGTGATAAACTGCGGCACCGTGCATGACGTTTTAATTTAGCACTTCCTGACTACTATCTCTACTCGTAACACATTTGCCTGACAAGAGCCACATATAGCACTGTAGGCACCTGCAAAACTATATCACTGTACAGCTTATTGTCCAGGAGGTACGATGTCATAAACATTGAAATACTTGGAAATGAATCGGTGGGGTGGAATTCGCTAGAGAAAGAGGTGTAATTAATGTACAAATACGTGTGAACTATGTTAAATAAAGGTGAAATATATTAGACGTGTGTGTACCTGGGGAATGCCACTGCAAGAAAGATCATTCTAAATACATGTAATGATTTCAACCAATTTATTTTTGTTACACATTTTAGTTACAGTCTTGCAATAAATGCTACAAGCGTAAGAACCATCAAGGTGGAGAGAGAAGGAGAGAGAAGGTTATGGAAAGCGAGGGGAAGGAGGAGATGGGAACTGATATGGTGATGGAGAAGGCTGACAATGAAAGGGAAGACGAGGAGATGGACAAAGGGTAGAGGGGGAGATGGAGTTAGAGGGGGAAGGAGCAGGTGGACAGATGAGGGAGGAACAGATGGGCAGATGGTAAGAAACAGATTAACGGAAAGAGTGCGGTGGTAGAGTTGGACGCTGAGAGAGGGTAGAGGAGAGGGACAGAGGGGTGGGGGTTGGGGGTGAACGACGAGATGGGTAGATACAGGGGGAGATACGAGAAGGGCTAGTAGAAGGAGGGAAGGTTAGGGTATAAAGTTCAGTCGAAATCAGGGTAATAAGAGATGAAGCGAAACTCTGATTTCTGCAAGGGCGGCGAAGGAAATCGGCCGTGTCAAATCAAAGGAACTATCCATGCATTTGCGTGGAGTGATTTAAGACAATCACGAAAAACCTGAATCAGAATGGTCTGTTGTGGGTTTCAATGGCCATTCTCCAGAATGTGAGGACTAATAGAAGATCGCGGTAAATACATACCCGGACAACACCTCCCACTCACCTAGTAATTTTATAAGCTGAGTATGATTACATGGACAAAACTTTGCTTCCAGGCACATGCATGAAATGGGTAGTCAGTTTTGGATGGTACGATGTTTGTGTGCAAGAGGGAAAGAAAATGAAGAGATCTAAACATTGTGATTACAAAACAATATATTCATTGAAGGTAGACGTAAAATGCATGCACTTTTCTTTGGAGGTCATTCATTTAACGTTTCGTCGATTTCCCTTCAGTTACGAGTACGGCAGAGTCGCCGAGCTTATGAGCTTAAGAGTAACGTGTGACCTCCCGCCGACAACGAGGTCACTAGAGTCGGAACACACGAGGAAGAAATTGGGCAGTCCCATTTCAAAGCAGGCATCTATACATTTTCTTTAACCGAATTAGGGAAATCAAGGAATACCTAAATCGGACGGGATTTGAGACGTCGTCTTTCAGAATTCGAGACAATTCTATACCTGATTCGCGAGCTACTTGTTTCCCCACTCCCGATCAGCTGTAGCAGCGCCTCATTTGTTTCCGTCTCTGAAGCCACGGTTTCATAGAGATGCATTTGACTTTGAACACCGTCCGCAAAACAGTGTAGCGTCATCAAGGTTACACTCCGTGTGTCTGTCGGACATAGCTGTCCTCAGCAGGCGCAAAACAATAACTACACGAAAATACAGTGACATAAAGTACAGAAAACGCTAAATGCAGGAGGATACGAACACATTTTTCAGTACAATAGAAGAACAGTTCGGAGACAACGCACGCTGTCATAACGCATCTGTGAGGGGATGGTTTGTGGACGAGACCATTCCTGAAATGGACTTGCATGCCAAGATTACCGATATGAACCCAATGGAACAAGTTTCTGATGAGTTATAAAGTCGCTCCAGGCTACAGCATCCAACACCATGACCTCCAACCGAGTGAGGTGGCACCGTGTTTAGCACACTGGACTCGCATTTGGGAGGACGACAGTTCAAATCCTCGTCCTGCCATTCTCATTTAGATTTTCAGTGGTTTTCCTAAATCGCTTCAGGCAAATGCCAGTATGGCTCCTTTGAAAGGCCCATGGCCGACTTCCTTCATCACCCTTCGCTAATCTGATGGGGCCAATGACCTCGCTGTTTGGTCGCCTCTCCCCAAATCAACCAACCAAGAACCAAGACCTTCTCCAGTTTCGATTAGTTGGTTGATTGATTTGGAGAAGGTTGGAAAAGGAAATCGGCCGAGCCCTGTCAGAGCAACCGGCCCAGCATTTGCCTGAGGCGAGTTAGGAATTCATGGAAAACGCGTGTTTGAACCGTCGTCCTCCAGAATGCGAGTCCAATGGTGATAACCACTGCGTCACCTGACTCGGTACTGGTTTCAGCTCTTGAAGAAAAGTGCTGTGCCATACAATCGCTCATCTCAATGAAAGCGTCTCAGCAGAGATCAATCGGTTATTCTGGGGAACTGTTAACACACCCCATGTTAATGTTCACTTATAGGTGTTCAGGACATTTTTGAGCAGATAATGCAAATTGATTCTGGCCACGGCTGCAACTTCGCAAGATGACGCGGAATCTCCAAGACGACGGATGACAAATGACGTTATGTATATATATATATATATATATATATATATATATATATATATATACAGGTTGACTCACCTATCGTTACCGCTAGATATATTTCGTAAACCACATGAAATACTGACGAATCGATTCCACAGACCGAACGTGAGGAGAGGGGCTAGTGTAATTGGCTAATACAAACCATAAAACAAATGCACGGAAGTATGTATTTAACACAAACCTACGTTTTTTTAAATGGAACCCCGTTAGTTTTGTTAGCACATCTGAACATATAAACAAATACGTAATCAAGGCCGTTTGTTGAATTGTAAAATGTTAATTACATCCGGAGATATTGTAACCTAAAGTTGACCATTGAGTACCACTCATCCGCTGTTCGATCGTGTGTATCGGAGAGCACCGAATTACGTAGGGATCCAAAGGGAACGGTGATGGACCTTAGGTACAGAAGAGACTGGAACAGCGCATTACGTCCACATGCTAACACCTTTTTATTGGTCTTTTTCACTGACGCACATGTACATTACCATGAGGGGTGAGGTACACGTACACACGTGGTTTCCGTTTTCAATTACGGAGTGGAATAGAGTGTGTTCCGACATGTCAGGCCAATAAATGTTCAATATATATATATATATATATATATATATATATATATATATGTGTGTGTGTGTGTGTGTGTGTGTGTGTGTGTATGTGTGTGTGTGTGTGTATGTGTATGTGTCTACGTGCAGTATACAGCGTGTATCAAGTTCCTTTAGACACTATTTAGGTACTGCTAGTGGTTCAGTGTTTCTGGGAATCACACGCGCTCCTGTGAGACATTGTCCACGGCAGCGAGGGTGAGGACGACCGCTCGCGACCCGATATCGGTCGGCCAGCCCCACGCTCCCGGCCGACTGAATTTCCGTCCCGGGGAGGGCATGTTAAGCAGCGCGCTGACACGCCAACGGCAGTCCGCATTGCGCCCCTGCGTCGAGTCCCGCCAGGGAGCGAAGGAGACGGGAGGTCACTTCCCTCGTAGATTCCCTTCACCCGGAATCTTGTTCGCAATGTTCTGGTGTAGTTGGGAGTCAGCGTTGCTGCAGATAACATAGCTGTTAGCTGTGGGTGCATAAAAATTTGGAAGTGCATTAATAACTTTCATGAAGTAGAGGAACATTTTAGACAGTTACTTCAATTGCACAGAGAGTGTTCTAGGATTTTTTATTTGCGTTTGGATGGAATAAGTTGTCATACGGAGTCATTACTTTCAGCTGAGGCCAGATAGAGCGCGCAAACCTTTCTTTCTGACAAGCGGAGGCCACGACGTTCCGATCAAGACATTTACTTCAAACTTTGTACACCTTTACTAGGCCATTAAAACTACGTAATGTGCGAGTAGTAAGTGCACTACTTTGGATATTTCAAGAAAGTACGAGAGAAGTATTAGGCATTGCTTATGTAACTGATATATCTGTGGCCAAGTAATTAGCGTTCAACTGTAATGAGAAGAGCGTATATGACGCGACGGCTCGACTGCCGCTCATACCTAATTGTTGATCTATATATTTTTTATCACTGGTCATATTATTTAATTTACATGACATTTGATGAATAATGTGTTTGCATGAAGTCTTGGTGAATTTCATGTTATTTCACTACTTACTATTTTTAATTAAATTTATAATTAGGATAAATGTAATTGTAGTATCAGCAGGTAAATGAAGAAACGCATAGAGCTCTCCTGAAAACATGTGAAATCGCTTATACGATGGTAATCCCAAAAGTTAGGTCTCCTATTTTTTTTTTTTTTAGTGCAGAACTCTGTGTGGTAGTTGGTCACACTGTTTTGAAGAGTGCTTCAGGCGCACTGTGTAAATATACACACTCCGCGCTGAGGCGCTCAGTCTGGGCTTGGCAGCGGTTGAGAATGGAGCTCCCGTTGGATGTTACCGGCAAGTGCGAATTGCGCGCAGTTATTCGGTTTTTGAACGCAAAGAGCACTTCGCCGAATGAAATACATCGCCAATTGACGGAAGTGTATGGTGAAAAGTGCATGGATGTCAAAAATGTTCGTAAATGGTGTAGACAGTTTGCATCTGGTTGGACCGAAATTCACGACGAACAATGGAGCGGGACACCGCCGATTACTGAGAAGACAGTGTTGAGCAAAGCATGCGTGAAGATCGGCGGATCACCCTGGATGATCTCTGCACGTTGGTTCCTGAGGTTTCCCGAAGCACCGCTCACAGGATTTTAACGGAAACGTTGAAATACCGGAAGATAGGTGCCACGCAAGCTGACTGAGGACCACATGCGGCAACGAGTTGATGCTTCCCGCGCCTTTCTTCACCGCCTCGCAGCCGAACAGGACAACTTTCTGGACTCAACTGTCACGGATGGCGAAACCTGGGCATACCACTTTACACCTGAAACCAAGCAACAATCACGCCAGTGGCGGCATCCTTTTTCACCAAAGCCACGGAAATTCAAACAAACACAGTCTGCCGGTAAAGTCATGACAACCGTTTTTTGGGATCGGAAAGTGGTATTGTTGGTCTACTTTACGCCCACTGGGACCACAATTAACGCTGACAGGTACTGTGAGACTGTGAAAAAACAAACGGGCAATTCAGAACCGGAGAAGAGGAATGTTGAGCAAGGGCGTACACATTCTCCATGACAAAGCCCGCCCACACATAGCTCGAAAAACCGTTGCTCTCCTGCCACAGTTTCAGTGGAACATAATCACCCACCCACCCTATAGTTCAAATGGCTCTGAGCACTATGGGACTTAACATCTATGGTCATCAGTCCCCTAGAACTTAGAACTACTTAAACCTAACTAACAGCACACAACACCCATCCTATAGTCCTGACCTGGCGCCCAGTGACTATCACCTGTTCCCTAAGTTAAATGAACATTTGGCCAGAAAGCAATTCAGCTCCGACGACGAGGTGAAAGAAAAGGTTCATAACTTTCTGAACAGCATGGCGGCGAGCTGGTATGACATGTACATACAAAAACTGCTACAGCGTCTACAACAATGCATCGACAGAAACTGTGGTTATGTCGGAAAATAACTAAATGTTCAAGCTGTAAACTGATGTAAACCTCTCTAGAAATAAACTGGTCTATGCAATTATTAAAAAAAAATAGGAGACCTTAATTTTGGGATTACGCTCGTACAAGCAATCTGCTAAGGTACCCGGACCTGCACCTCGACGCTTCGAACTACAGACACGGAGGCCTGCCCCATTTAGCAGTTAACCTACGTAACGGTGAGACGTTGTTAATGTATTAAGAAACAAAAGCTTAGGTGCAAAGTTTTGAACATCACAGTATTTACACTTGCACTAGAAAAATAAAGGCTTGAGCGGGAGTCCAATCGTCGTTACATATACGCTCGTCCTACGTAGCTCGGACGGTAACCAACTGACCACCATTAACTCTTAACGTCCGGTTCCTATCGACTGATACAACAGTTACACAAAATAAGCGTAAAACTTCTCTTGCGATTTTCTCGGCACTGCCAGAGTAGTGCACCTCACTACTTGCACATTATCTTGCTTTAATGGCCTACTTAAGGTGTACAAAGTTTGAAGTAAACCTGTGATCCCAACGTTGTGACCTCGTCTTGTCAGAGTTATCCAAGCAGAATACTCACCACTTACGCATCCAAGATTCTGAGAAGAACAATGTACAGAATCAAAAGAAAGTTAAGGATATGTTAGATAATTGTCAGTTTTTCTTTACGTCAGGTAAGGGTACCAGACAGACTGATATGCTTTATAATGGAAGCAGAAATGAAGAAAAATCTAGACACATTCGTAGGATTTGTTGAAATGAAGTAAGCGTTCGGCAACGAAATGTGGACTGGTAGATGTTCGAAATTCTGACAAAAATCAAAGTAAGCTGTATGGGAAAGTGAGTAACGTACAAGCGGCAACTGCAAAGTGAAAGACCAAGAATCAAGTGCTCGAATGAAACTGAGTGTAATACAGGAGCGCTGTATTTTGTCTATACCCTTCAAATTACACACTGAAGAAGCAGTGATGGAAATGAAATAAAGGTTCAAGACTGGTAGATTCAAGACTGGGATTAAAATTCAGGGTGGAAGCATATCAGTGATAGAGTTCGCTATTATCAATACTACTCTCACTGAAAATGAAGAAGCATTACAGGACTTGTTCAATGGAACGAAATCTCTGATAACCTATCGTGAGGCACATACGTCTCAATCATAGCGAAAAGTGTGAAATTACTCGTAGTCCAAGACATACATAGAGACATACAGAGTTAGGACAAAAACATGGAAACACGGTGATAGATCTTGACCGTTTCGCCATCTATCTTCAGGCTTTCTGCTATGTGTAATTAATGCACCACATACACAGAGACATACAGGGCAAAAAATGGGAACACCACAACAAATGCACTCCTTCCTTTCTGGAAGAAGCGCAATTGTCTTAGACCACTAACGGTACCTCATTACGTTTAAAATGTAAATCGCGATCGGAACAGTCTTCTGCGTAGCTGTGCTTGCATTATGTCGGACCTACCTGCATTCTAACGTGAGATAACTGTCAGTGTTCGTATCGTGGGTGCTTCCACAATCCAGGTAGCCAAAGTGTTCGGTATTTCAACAGGCACTGTATCGAAAAAATTTTGCTTACAGTGAAAGCGGAAAAAATAATCCGCAAAGTCACAACGCGGACAAAAGTATGTATACACGTCAAAAAAAAGGTTTGCATCACCTTGGTTCCGCGAGTTCCGGAAACTGTACATAAATTGGAATAGAGATCAAGATAAACATCATTTTCACCCTTTTTATTGGTCATGAAAACCACACATTGCATGTTGTACCACCATACAGTGAGACCTTCAGGGCTGGTGGTCTAGATTGATGTACACAGTGGTACCTCTAATTCCCAGTGCCCGTGGTCACTGAGCTTCCATTGGCCGGAACTGGTCTTGTCAGCATGAGTATGAACCATCGCAGCTCCCCTGGCCACCAGTGTCCTCACTTTTCCGTATTATTGGGCCTTTGTGGTCTACACCGGAGATAAGGGAGTATGACCGCCTTCAATCTCAATTCCCTTATCTGAACTTGCGACTACTTCTCAGTACTAATGGTACAACATTTGCTCAAAAACCGTACAGGACCTTTAATTATCCATTAAGAGTCGACTGGAAGCAGTTTTGAATGTCAAAGGTTGCTCTGCAAAGAATTAGGCATGGTACTGCGTTGTTTAATTAGTGTCCCACATTCTTTCCACCCCTGTAAATATTCACATGCAACTAACAAGTATCCTGTTTCCAGAATGAAATTTTCACTCTGCAGCGGAGTGTGCGCTGATATGAAACTTCCTGGCAGATTAAAACTGTGTGCCCGACCGAGACTCGAACTCGGGCTGTGGCTAAGCCATGTCTCCGCAATATCCTTTCTTCCAGGAGTGCAAGTTCTGCAAGGTTCGCAGGAGAGCTTCTGTAAAGTTTGGAAGGTAGGAGACGAGGTACTGGCAGAAGTAAAGCTGTGAGTACCGGGCGTGAGTCGTGCTTCGGTAGCTCAGTGGTAGAGCACTTGCCCGCGAAAGGCCTAGGTCCCGAGTTAGAGTCTCGGTCGGGCACACAGTTTTAATCTGTCAGGAAGTTTCAAGTATCCTGTTATTAAACGAGCGTCAGTGAAAGGGCACAAGGTCTTTTCATGAGAGTCGTGTATTTTTATAGCTGTAGCGAACGGAGGCGTACTTGGTTTTTCTTCGTCTACATCCCCCTCTTTAGAGAGCTTTATAATTTTGAAAACAACTTGTAGACGCTTAGGTCTTTCACAGTTCCAGCCTTCAAATTTTTGACGCTGTTTATCACTCAGTGTCTCTCTAAAATGAATGTGTTGTGACACAGTAAACATTTTACGATGCCATTTTTGTATAAAAACAATAAGATTGTTACCACGGTAGATTTAAATGCGAAGACACTGTCGGTGTTACCCAATGCCGTATTGCTATTGTTGGTACTAGGCTGCACAACAATCACTACCTCATTTCACATTTCTCCTGCGTCATCAAGACCATATTGTACGTGCGCGTTTCCTAAATTACCAACACGGTACAACTGCTCTCGTCACGATCAAGAACCTGACCAGACGCATTTGAAAAGTTTTGCGACTTGTTAAGCCCCGATTTAAAGTGATATTTGAGTTCTACTATCCTTTACAATTGTTAAGATTTCTTCTCTTACTACAAGTATATAACATATACCGATATCCGTCCCATTCCGATAATTCCTTCGTGGTGCTTCGGTTTTTTTGTGTGTTAGAGCGTATTATTTTTGTGTTAGCAACTATTAAGTATTATAAGTCTCTGATATCTTATCTTCATACTGTGTAAATTAAAGTTGAATAGTATAACAGGTAACAGAAATTCGGTTAAGAGTAGACATCATCTTAGAGTAGGTACTTCAAGTTTTTATATATTAGCTTCACTTGGCGCGAAATTGACATAGGCGAACCACTGTTCCAATTAATAGTGACGTTCAGAACCGACGTTAGCTGCCGCTCCTCTACGTTCTCTAGGCCTTTTGGTAACAAAATGTGTGTTGCGAACAATAAATAACATAGGCATATTTTTATTTAAGGATTTTAACAAAACCGTCGCTGCCATTTAATTTTTTGCTTTAGCAGTTTGGTGTACATGTTTTGCTCGCTTATCCACGGAGCAGCTGTCTGCCTTGTCATCTGGTGCAATCTACTGATCCAGTTGTCAGCTAGTGTAATAGTTCTCACGAACGACCCAACATGTTTGAAAGTGCGTACTACGGGACAGGGACAATAGAGAAGGTACCTAAAGTATTTGATATGCCCTTACATTCCTGACGTTTACTTGGCAAAGGATGTTTTCCTTCTCATGTAACAGCAAGGGATACAGAGGCATTTCATATAATCGAGTATAATAAAAGAACTAAAGATAGCAAACGAAACACAGTCAGTAACGTCTTCGCCAGCGCTGGAATTCAGTGCCGCAAGCTTGCAGGGTGGACGCCCTTTTCTTAATCTTGTCCTCTTTCAAAATTCTCAACACCTGACAAGATCCAAAAAGGAAAAGCAAGAAAGATCAGTGTTAACGTCCAGTCGACTGCACGGTCATTAGAGAAGGAGTACAGGCTTGGACAGTCTCAGGGATAGGGAATGAAATCATCAATGACCTTTCAAAGGAAACAGCCCGGAATTTGACTTGAGCGTCTTAGGGTAAGAAGGGAAAACAAAAATTTCCATATTCGGACGCGGACTTGAACCGTCGTCCCCCGATAGCGCGTCCAGTGTGCGACAGCCAGTTAGATTTTATAGGATGCGGTAGGTCAAAAAATCATAGATCCTGTCCTCATCGTCAATGAAGAATGGTTTCCAACAGAAACAGAAGACTAGTAAGACCGAAGGAACCAGAGAAAATGAACAGGTTCTTCTAGACCAAGGTGAAAACATCGGTCTGCTTCAAGTAATTTGTTCAAATGGCTCTGAGCACTATGGGATTGAACATCTGAGGTCATCAGTCCCCTAGAACTTAAAACTACTTAAACCTAACTAACCTAAGGACATCACACACATCCATGCCCGAGGCAGGACTCGAACCTGCGACCGTAGCAGTCGCGCGGTTCCGGACTGCGCGCCTAGAACCGCTAGACCACCGCGCCCGGCAATTTGTTCAAAGGTCCTCTGAAACAGAATCCGCAAAACATTATATTTTCCTCTGGACGCGATTTTTATGAGTAATGGAACCCCTTTGGTAGACGTAAAGAGTAGCGACAAAACGATATTATGGATGACGGATACTTTGAACGTTAGCTACGTGACCATCGCTGAACAATTTAATGTGCCGACTCTTAGCCACCTATGTGTGAGCGTTGTTATAAAAAAAAGTACTTTCGTTTTTACTTTCTTAAGGGAGAAAGTACATTTATTTTTACAATGATTCACCTGCAGGAGCATATGTAACATATGCATGTTTAAATAGACAAATTAGAATAAAAGATTCAATAGATATCGGTATATTTTCCTTAACTACGATCTTTTACTCTAAGCTCCATTTTGTATAACATAAAAGCGTGAAGAAAGAATTCCCTAAAAACTGCCACGCAATTTCATTTAAATATTAGGACCATAATAAACCTTTTAACAAATGTAACACTGTTGTAGACGATAACACTAATAATAAAATCAATAATGTAAACATCGATTCCGATTAATGTTACTTAAATAGGGCCTCTAGGAAACATATGATATTTCTAGATTTCCGGAAACCTTTTGACACCGTTCCTCACATGCGACTTCTAATCAAGCTGCGGGCCTTTGGGGTATCGTCTCAGTTGTGCGACTGGATTCGTGATATCCTGTCAGCAAGGTCGCAGTTCGTAGTAATAGACGGCAAAACATCGAGTAAAACTGAAGTGATATCAGGTGTTCCCCAGGGAAGCGTCCTGGGACCTCTGCTGTTCCTGATCTATGTAAATGACCTGGGTGACAATCTGAGCAGTTCTCTTAGGTTGTTCGCAGATGATGCTGTAATTTACCGTCTAGTAAGGTCATCCGAAGACCAGTATCAGTTGCAAAGCGATTAGAAAAGATTGCTGTATGGTGTGCAGGTGGCAGTTGACGCTAAATAACGAAAAGTGTGAGGTGATCCACATGAGTTCCAAAAGAAATCCGTTGGAATTCGATTACTCGATAAATAGTACAATTCTCAAGGCTGTCAATTCAACTAAGTACCTGGGTGTTAAAATTACGAACAACTTCAGTTGGAAAGACCACATAGATAATATTGTGAGGAAGACGAGCCAAAGGTTGCGTTTCATTGGCAGGACACTTAGAAGATGTAACAAGTCCACTACAGAGACAGCTTGGACTACACTCGTTCGTCCTCTGTTAGAATATTGCTGCGCAGTGTGGGATCCTTACCAGGTGGGATTGGCGGAGGACATCGAAATGGTGCAAAAAAGGGCCGCTTGTTTTGTATTATTACGTAATATGGGAGAGAGTGTGGCAGATGTGATACGCGAGTTGGGATCGAAGTCATTGAAGCAAAGACGTTTTTCGTCGCGGCGAGATCTATTTACGAAATTTCAGTCACCAACTTTCTCTTCTGAATGTGAAAATATTTTGTTGAGCCCAGCCTACATAGGCAGGAATGATCATCAAAATAAAATAAGAGAAATCAGAGCTCGAACAGAAAGGTTTAGGTGTTCGATTTTCCCGCGCACTGTTCGGGAGTGGAATGGTAGAGAGATAGTATGATTGTGGTTCGATGAACCCTCTGCCAAGCACTTAAATGTGAATTGCAGAGTAATTATGTCGATGTAGATGTAGATGAAGACCTAAAACTCACAACGCGCAGCAGCGTGTGTAATCCTATTGTGTTTTATGAAGGTGAAACGCTGAGATTCTAATGCAAGTGAAGGATAAAACATCAGCAACGAAATTTTAGCAACGGAACAAGCAAGATTAAATTAAAGAAGGAGATTAAATTAATAGTATTTATATCTTTTGTGAATTTAATACTTGAAAACTGACCGATAAATTACGTTATAACGAAAGACAGTGGGTCTCACTATCACAAAGCATGATCCGTGACTGTCTCCAGCGTACTTTTCTAAGCCGAATGGAACACGAGGAATCTACTTACAGATGGCTAGATTGGGCCAGTGCATCCATTAGCTTTAGGTAGGGAGCTATGTTAGTCTGTCAACTCATGGTACGTTCACAACTGGTAACGCTCCTCTCTTTGTGCTACCTCAGAACTAGGACTCTGAAGATGGAAATAGATTCCGAAACGCGTGATGCATGCTTCATGATCGATAGTCATTCTTCGTCTGCTGTACGGCTTTTTGTGCGACTTAGCCACTATGTACATACTAGAATGACCACTAGCCTCGTGGCTGACTTTAATTAGCCAATCTAGCTTGTGTGAAGAAGAATACCTAAACACATTTCCAGTGTCCATTATGGCCCAAAAATGTGTGATACTGACATTCTTAGATGGAGCAGTTGTTAATCACAGTTCGAGAATGAAAACGGTGAGCCCATAACCACTGAATTTGGCTTTCGCATGGTTTCCTTGGAGTACCATCTCCCATTAGAGGATCCGTTACCACAGATTTAAAGACAGGGAAGCACAGAAGAATTTCTACACATTGTGATGAAGGAAGGTATAAACTAAAATTACTGTGCACTCCTGGTGTCTTTTGGGGGAAAACTGCAAAAATGCATGACACACACAGCTTCATTTGTCCCAGTTCCTACACCGTTAATGAGATAATGGTTTCCAAGAGAACAACGCCGCAACATGGGCTTCTCGCAATTCCCAACCTTGAAGATGTGCAATTTCTCCCTCTGCAGAACGATCACTGGACAACTACCGTTGAGTGTGGATGGGAGCTAATGCGCCTGTTCTGATCTCTTTTACAGGCAACAATCCTAGCATTACATGATGTTGAAGTAGCGTAGAATAGTATCTGCAACGACTGCAGTATGTCATTTATCATCCGTCCCCTTTCCTACAACTTCACGGAGATAATGGTTTCCAGGTGGGCAACGCCACAACACGGGTTTAACGCAGTTTCCAACTTCGAAGATGTGCACTTTCTCCATTTATAGACCTTGGACGAGCTACCCTCGATTGTAGACAGGCGCTAAAGTGACGCCGCGTGTCGTGATTTCCTGTGCTCGCAACAATCCTTCCTTTAAATCAGGTTGAAATAGCGTAGAATACCGTGTGGAATGACAGCAGTACAGTATGTATACTGCAGTATCACGATGTGCAGCTTTGGTTATGATCATATGCTAAGAATTACGTATTCAATTTGTGTGAAGTACACGTCAAGGATCTGAGGTCCATTCAATATCGACTGACCACCGCCTTATTCTTTACCAATTCGATGCCATATAGAGCAACATGGTGACGGGACACAGTTCCTCCAGACGTTGTGAGCTTACCAGATACCGTAGCGTCTATTTCTCACTGAAGTTGCTCTTCTACATCTACATCTACATTTATACTCCGCAAGCCACCCATTGGTGTGTGGCGGAGGGCACTTTACGTGCCACTGACATTACCCCCCATTCCTGTTCCAGTCGCGTATGGTTCGCGGGAAGAACGACTGCCGGAAACACTCCGTGCTCGCTCGAATCTCTCTAATTTTACATTCGTGATCTCTTCGGGAGGTATAGGTAGGGGTAAGCAATATATTCGATACCTCATCCAGAAACGCACCCCCTCGAAACCTGGACAGCAAACTACACCGCAGGGCAGAGCGCCTCTCTTGCAGAGTCTGCCACTTGAGTTTGCTAAACATCATCCGTAACGCTATCATGCTTACCAAATAACCCTGTGACGAAACGCGCCGCTCTTCTTTGGATCTTCTTTATCTCCTCTGTCAATCCGACCTGGTACGGATCCCATACTGATGAGCAATACTCAAGTATAGGTCAAATGAGTGTTTTGTAAACCACATCCTTTGTTGTTGGACTACATTTTCTAAGGACTCTCCCAATGAATCTCAACCTGGCTCCCGCCTTACCAACAATTAATTTTATATGATCATTCCATTTCAAATCGTTTCGTACGCACACTCTCAGATATTTTACAGAAGTAGCTGCTACCAGTGTTTGTTCCACTATTATATAAGCATACAATAAAGGATCCTTCTTTCTATGTATTCGCAATACATTACATTTGTCTATGCTAAGGGTCAGTTGCCACTCCGTGCACCAAGTGCCTATCCGCTGCAGATCTTCCAGCATTTTGCTGCAATTATCTATTGCTGCAACTTCTCTGTATACTACAGCATCATCCGCGAAAAGCGTCTGCAGACGTCTCTCCATTGAGAACAACATGCTGTCTTCTGTTTGCTAAAAACTCTTCAATCCAGCCACACAGCTGGTCTCATATTCCGTATGCTCCTACTTCGTTTTGTATCGAGTCTCTTCGTTTTGTTCGAGCCCCTTCCACCCAGGAACAGTCCTTGGTAGTAATGGAAATTGAACTCAAATCTGTAATCCGATTGCTCAGGTGCGAAGGAGCGCAGCTTATGCAATATGCACATCAAATTTCATTTATGTCGATCTTTTGTCTTTGGTTACGCACTCTAATTGAGTAAAATTGTATCATGCGCTGCATACGTGGGCGATTATTAATGTACAGAGCAATATAATTTATGCTTAGTTTATTTTAAAAGAGGGTGGCTTGAAAAAGGAGAGACACTACACATCGAAATCTTTAGTTACGTATGAAATTAATAGAACTGGTTCAGAAAATGAAATGAGGGACAACGTACAATAAAAAATTGTCTTCCTTTATTTGTTTCATTGGTTGTGTACTTGTTTTAAGTACACTCCTGGAAATTGAAATAAGAACACCGTGAATTCATTGTCCCAGGAAGGGGAAACTTTATTGACACATTCCTGGGGTCAGATACATCACATGATCACACTGACAGAACCACAGGCATATAGACACAGGCAACAGAGCATGCACAATGTCGGCACTAGTACAGTGTATATCCACCTTTCGCAGTAATGCAGGCTGCTATTCTCCCATGGAGACGATCGTAGAGATGCTGGATGTAGTCCTATGGAACGGCTTGCCATGCCATTTCCACCTGGCGCCTCAGTTGGACCAGCGTTCGTGCTGGACGTGCAGACCGCATGAGACGACGCTTCATCCAGTCCCAAACATGCTCAATGGGGGACAGATCCGGAGATCTTGCTGGCCAGGGTAGTAGACGTACACCTTCTAGAGCACGTTGGGTGGCACGGGATGCATGCGGACATGCATTGTCCTGTTGGAACAGCAAGTTCCCTTGCCGGTCTAGGAATGGTAGAACGATGGGTTCGATGACGGTTTGGATGTACCGTGCACTATTCAGTGTCCCCTCGACGATCGCCAGTGGTGTACGGCCAGTGTAGGAGATCGCTCCCCACACCATGATGCCGGGTGTTGGCCCTGTGTGCCTCGGTCGTATGCAGTCCTGATTGTGGCGCTCACCTGCACGGCACCAAACACGCATACGACCATCATTGGCACCAAGGCAGAAGCGACTCTCATCGCTGAAGACGACACATCTCCATTCGTCCCTCCATTCACGCCTGTCGCGACACCACTGGAGGCGGGCTGCACGATGTTGGGGCGTGAGTGGAAGACGGCCTAACGGTGTGCGGGACCGTAGCCCAGCTTCATGGAGACGGTTGCGAATAGCCCTCGCCGATACCCCAGGAGCAACAGTGTCCCTAATTTGCTGGGAAGTGGCGGTGCGGTCCCCTACGGCACTGCGTAGGATCCTACGGTCTTGGCGTGCATCCGTGCGTCGCTGCAGTCCGGTCCCAGGTCGACGGGCACGTGCACCTTCCGCCGACCACTGGCGACAATATCGATGTACTGTGGAGACCTCACGCCCCACGTGTTGAGCAATTCGGCGGTACGTCCACCCGGCCTCCCGCATGCCCACTATACGCCCTCGCTCAAAGTCCGTCAACTGCACATACGGTTCACGTCCACGCTGTCGCGGCATGCTACCAGTGTTAAAGACTGCGATGGAGCTCCGTATGCCACGGCAAACTGGCTGACACTGACGGCGGCGGTGCACAAATGCTACGCAGCTAGCGCCATTCGACGGCCAACACCGCGGTTCCTGGCGTGTCCACTGTGCCGTGCGTGTGATCATTGCTTGTACAGCCCTCTCGCAGTGTCCGGAGGAAGTATGGTGGGTCTGACACACCGTTGTCAATGTGTTCTTTTTTCCATTTCCAGGAGTGTAGTTAACTAGTTGTTTGCATGTTCCACAGAAGTCAAACGAATCAGCTTACGGGCTACGTTTGCCTTATTTATTTATGTTGATTCGTTTATGTCCGGCCACGGTGGCCGAGCGGTTCTACGTGCTTCAGTCTGGAACCGCGCTACCGCTACTGTCGTAGGTTCGAATCCCGCCTCGGGCATGGATGTGTGTGATGTCCTTAGGTTAGTTAGGTTCAAAGTAGTTCTAAGTTCTAGGGGACTGATGACCTCAGATGTTAAGTCCCATAGTGCTCAGAGCCGTTTGATCCATTTGATTCGTTTTTGCCGACGAGCTTACTGATGATACAATGGCTTCTGTTTCATTAAAATGAACGCATCTTAGTGTCTGAGACTTTTTATGTCACTGGTATCACATTTTCATTAAAATGAACGCCTCTTGGTGTTTGAGACTAAGCACGTCACTAGTGAATCAAAAGTCACCTACAACTAAATACCTGTGTCTCCTACATTGCTCAAGATAATAGACCATTAACTAAAAATATGTCTACCGCAGTTTAACGAACTGTTGTTTCAGATTTTTATATTAATGAGCTAACCATCGAAGATCGTTTTAGCCGTATATGGAACACCATCTGATCCATGGAAACAGTTGCTAATGTGTAAAGAAAAGCATCTTATGTAATCGCTCTTTTCGACTTACGATGGATTAATTATGAGATTTTTTTTAAAAATATATATTATGTTAGGAACATGTTCTAAAACCTGAATGTTACTGTACTTGCTCTCGTATAACGAGTGAGTGATGAAGTACCCAAGAAAACTATACTGTAAGACACGTTTGAGGCGAAATACGCAACATACTGTACACTAAAATGTCGATGTGTTTCTCTCAGAAAATATCTGTTATACTGTGACCAGAAATCTATGATCTTACTTAATATTCTAAGTAACCTGTATATTCAAGATCAAATTTTCAGTGCTGTTCTGCTTTTGTTGCACTGATCGGAATTCATTACTGTTTCATGGAACAGTAAAGGCTGATTTGGTAAGAAGAACTTCATAACTTTTTGAGATACGTTGTTAACAATTTAGAATTATTCTGAATAAAGGGATTAATTATAATATTTTTGTCTTCTACAATAAAAACAGTGCTTGGTACTTGGCAAATTAGAAACTATTCAGATAAATGTGCCAGGTTTTGATCCAAAACTGGACCTATTGGTAATATATACAAAAGCAAGTTGCAGTAGCAGCCATTTGTACAAAGGTAACCAAAAAAGTCGGTTTAAAATGGATTTACGTGAAGCATTCATTGCAAGCAATATTCCTCTTCACAAACGTACACACCCTATCCTCAAAGGCTTCCTGTACAGATATTGCTTAAATCAAAATGCATCAGATGAATCAGCACTGCGTAAAAATTTAAAAATTACATGCCGAAAATTTACGTAAATGTCATGGAAGAAATACGTAATGAACTCGAGGACAGCAGTATCTGGATTTCAGTTGATGAAACTAGAGGCACTTGTGCCCGTTACATTGCAAATTTAATTGTTGGTGCTTTAAAAGAAAAGCCTTCTTCTTCCTATTTAGAGGCCTGCAAAGAACTTGAGAAAGTAAATCATCTACGATTGCTAGATTTGTGAATGAGGTCACTGGAAAAATATTTCCAGAATCTTCTGCAGATGAACGGGTGTTTGTGTTTGTTTGAAATACTGCTCCCTGTAAGATCAAAGCAGGATAAGCCCTCCGAGTATTTTATCTCAATTTGATTTATGTGACGTGCTTTGGTCATGGTGTACATCGCCTTGCTGAAGAAGTACGTTCCTCGTTTGTGAATGTAGATAAACTGATTTCATCTACAAAGAAAGTTTTTCTAAGGGCTTCTTCTCGCACTAAGACATACAAAGGAAAACTACCAAATGTGGTTTACCTACCGAACCAGTGATAACTCGTTGGAGTACGGGGGTCGAAGCTTTGTTGTTTTACAATGCACTTTAGAGGGGTAGTAAACGACTTCGGTAGTGCAGAGGCTTTGGCAGTTTTCCAGTGCAAGGCAGTATTTAATGACGCCGGCATTAAAAAAGACATTACTGTAATTAGCACTCAATTTTCCTATATTCTTGTATATGCAAGTATTGAAAAGCTTGAAACTCAAGGTTTGACGCTGAACGAATTTATTTAGTTAATGAATAAAATTATGCTAGTGAACTCCTCATTGCTGGAGGCATCCCCAACAAAATTTAAAGAATAGTCTGAAAACATTTTAAAGAATAACACAGGTTTTGAACCCTTGTGGCAAATTGATGGTTTTATTAATGAGACGGGTGAACTTTTACCAGAAACATAAAGTTCCAACATTGTACCAAAATTCAAATACTTTCCAGTAACCTCAGTTGATGTAGAATGGTCCTTTCTGCTTATACAAATGTTTTCAGTGATCTAAGACAATTATTTGGAACAGTGCTTGGTCGTTCATGTTTACAACATTAGAAGAATGCAAAATAAATTGTAAATGATGCTTTGGTCCAACAGTATTAATTAAAAGTTGATGCTGTTCAAAAAATTCATGAATCTATGTTGTTTTTTAAATAAAATATTAAGGAACTTTTGGGCGTGCCCCTCTGCGTGCGATATATCTCTAAGTTGGTTGTGTACATATAGACTGTTTCGCTGCGACTCACTCGCATCGCATCCCCTTGTTACCGACAACAACACGGGAGATGGAACGATTCCTGAAACACGGTATGCGACTCCATTTTGCAAATTTTTAGGAAATAATACCATAAAGGCCCCCTGCCTAACCTCTACTAGAACGTATTCAGAAAGTGATATGAGCGTTCTAAATATACCTATTTTTCACGTGGCCGGCACTCTTCGAAGTAATTAATACGCACAGGTTCGACCCTGAGATATAATGCACGCAGTAACAACCATGATTTCTTTTATTACTTGATCTTGCATACTTCGACACTTTTCATGTATACTTGCAAGCATATTTTAAGGTTTCTATGATGCGTATAATCCGGTCTCTAGTAATATATTTGCTATTTCTTCCTTCTCTCTCTAGTTTGAGTTTGTTGTACCACACCGCATGTTGCGTAGCATTTTGTATTGTCCAAACCAGTCTGTTTAGAGAGCATACGATAAGAACAATAAAATGCTTTACACAACCCATAAAACAAACAAACTTGCGATAATACTGTGTCCGTCTTTGCAGACTCTTAGAAACGTGAGTTTTTGTACTGAAACCTTGGGAGGAAGATGAACGTGATCTGCCTCCATCTGCACTGCTAAGTAGGAATGGATTATGAGGAGGTTCCTGTGTGTGTTCCGCCCACTCACTGGCGCCTTATGTGGGCGTAACGCTCCCACGACGCCTCATATATTCACAGCGCCCCAGCATCTGCCGAAGAGACCCCACGAGCCGCGGCCGTGTGATAAATGGCTACCTTGCCCGGCCCATATTCTCCGCTGGCACCTTCGCCGTGTTCCGCTGATCGTCCGTCGTTCTGGGGGTGTGTCCGTGTGAGAGCCGGCCATACGTCAGCGCCCCCTGATGCTCTGCAAACGAGCCGGAGTTATTCTCCGAATCTTTCTGGAACGAGAAGCACCTGATTTTTTTTCCTTCCTACTTAGAACCATGGGAGCAAATCGTTAGGGCACAGCAATATTTATTTCATTCTGGGAGGTAGTACGTTATGGGATAGTAAACACACCTCTTAGTGGAGCATAATCAGGACATAATCAATATACTCGTACATATTTCTAAACATCGTTATATCTTTCTAACACATACTCAGACATCTTATTTTCAAATGAGATGCACATTGTCAGTCCAAAAAGTTCCGAGAGATTTTGTTCCTGGCGTATAAGCGACGACATGGCGATGACTACTGTTGAAGATTGAACGAACAACTGTAAACAACAGGTGTTCATTAGAACAGGCAGTGCTAAGAGGTGGACGTGAAGCTGCAGCGTGTCGAATTTGTAGTGTCACAATCGCGAGGCGGCAACGTCTCCAGATCAAGTGGCAACACATTTCTCCAGGGTGTTCTGAACAAGAGGAAAGAATGGCTCTGAGCACTATGGGACTTCACATCTCAGGTCATCAGTCCCCTAGAACTTAGAACTAGTAAAACCTAACTAACCTAAGGACATCACACACATCCATGCCCGAAGCAGGATTAGAATCTGCGACCGTAGAGGTCGCGCGGTTCTTGACTGAAGCGCCGAGAACCGCTCGGCTACAACGGCCGGCTCTGAAGAAGAGAAAAGTGTGTCTTGATCATCTTGACTGACGAACTAAAACGTCGACACGAGTGTATCACGAATTAAAATTGAACCCTGAACATTTCACCGCCAGTGTTGGGATTCACCCTTTCCTTCCACCACCCCTTCCCCACCACCACCACTACGCCCACCGCCCACATATGTACTAGGTCATTGACTGTACTGCAGAAAATCTGGAAAGTTGAGAGGTGAAAGAATTGAAATATTAACGATCCCTCATCTTACATACATAAAATTCTTTATTCATAACTTTCCTTTTCATTTTGTCCAAATTACCAGGAAATTCTAGAACTTTTTTTCCCATAGTTTGAGATAATAAGTGTCGCTGAAATGGGTCAAGATCTCGTTACGTGTGCTTTATCGTTCTTCTAATAGACGGGTTCGAAGCAACTTTCCAACCTCCACTGTTCCAATCAAGTCACTTGATTTTTAGTTAACAGCCTAACCACTGCATTTCCATAGGAACATATTTACTTAATTCCAGTTACGGTCTTAGTCCGCAGTTTGTTTCAAATTGTTCAAATGGCTCTGAGCACTATGGGACTTAACATCTGAGGTCATCAGTCCCCTAGAACTTAGAACTACTTAAACCTAACTAACCTAAGGACATCACACACATCCATGCCCGAGGCAGGATTCCAACCTGCGACCGTAGCTGTTGTGCGGTTCCATACTGAAGCGCCTAGAACCGCTGGACCACTCCGGCCGGCCCGCAGTTTCTGACCTCCAGACTTAGCTCCATTACAAAATCAACATTTCCTGATTGTTATCTGAACTACAAAGAAAATGACAGAGATATCTCTCCAAAAATTTCTTTTTTTCATTTCCACCTCTTTTTCTTCATTAGTTCAGCGCTTTTCTTCTAATTTTTTTCTTCGAGTCCTTGAGTAGCGCTGATTCATTTCCCTCAATTCTTATTCCTTTTTTGTTTTTCACATCGTAGTTGATGACCGTTCAGAAATTGTCACAGTCAGTAAACGACACTGTCGATGAACTAGTTTGATTTTTGCATTGTTGAGAAAGAAAACCGATTTGAAGTCATCGCCAAGACACATGTTTAATTCTCAATGAAGAATCGAACTGATATATGCCTCGTAATTCTGTAAGAAAATACTTTTAATGTACAGTCATTCGAGTTATAATAAGTTCAGTTTCTGTCATGTAGGCACTGTACACTAAATCACTCATTTACGTGAATAAATTTCTCGAAAAATTCAGATTTAGGAAAAAGTGAAAATCGTTTGTGACAGACATGCGTGGTAACAGAGACGTGCCTAACTTCATTGTGGACACTTCCCATAGTATACGTACTATGTTTCTCTGGCATTCAATCGTCGCTTGTGTATCGACCTAACAAATAGCTGTAATTTTTGGTAGTGAGTCCTCGAGACCACACATCGAAATGAATTATATCTCTGTGGCTCAAATTATTCTCAAGATTCGTTGTGAAACTGAAGTTATCTGTTACTGTGATCGATTATGAATGCGTTTTCCACGACATCAGTCGTTACTGATTACTCGCATAAGGATTTAAGGTTGTTGTACACATCCTACTGCACACGTATGCTTTCTTCAATTCGTTTTCTTCATAACTAATTTCCGCTTACCACTTCTACAACCTCCAGAAGTATGTGGCAGAAGTATCCGGGAGCAGTGTAGAACCAAATCGGTCCGTAAACCTTGGTCTAGGAAAATACGCTCTTATTCCATCCTAGAGCGAACATAAAGCTACGCAGAATTTGAAATCTATGCGATCTTTTTGCGTATCTGTTTCCAATCACTGTTTTCTTACTAGTATGATCCGGGGACTACGTCGTGCAGTGTAGACCACTGTAATGGAATTCGCCATAAATAATCCATCACAACTTGAGAGGAAGAATGATGTCCATATCTTCAACACTAAAGAGAAAATTGACGTTCATTACCCATTATTAAACCTGTCAGTGGCCGAGATACAAGTTCAACACGCAGCAACAAAAATTTCTAATTATTTGCGCAATAACATAAAATGTCCAATAAGCGGCAAACAAAGTTATATACCTAACTTAAAACTATTTTTCAGGACAACTCCTTCTATTCTACTGACGAATTTCTTCTTAAAAACTATTATCCAATGGCAGTAATAATAATAACTTGTTTTTAACATAGTTGCTTGAGTAGGAGTAAGGAAAGTAATGTGGTCATTAACGTGAACACTAATCATCTATGCTTGTCACGTAGAATGACTCGTTCCACATATTTTCGATAAAAGAATGGTGAAAATGATCAGTAGAATATGTAAATAGCTAACTAACACGAAACCTTCGTGAAGCAAAAATAGTCATTCGTGTCTTTTTAATAAATGCATATGTCTGTTTAACGTATATCTTTCGGTCCAAATCGTGTGAAGCATTAAGTGATGAGTGAAATACTTAATATCAACCATTTTACATGCAGACCATTTATCCACTTCATTAAGATATCGGGTGAAAGAGGTTGTTCTAATTCAGCTATTCTCTTTGCGTCTAACAATGAAGAAGTCACTATATCTTACGACAATTTTTAGTAAAAATCGTACATTTATTACTTCTTACTAAAATGTTTCAGAAAACACATATTTCAGGTGGAAGATTCCTTACTATGCCTTTTATGCATGTATGCAACATAAAAGTAATTTTTGGTGAGGTATTGTTTGAAAGGACTAGCAAGGTATCTGGGTAATTCACTGATATCTCCTACATATACCGTCTAGATTTCAGAGGTGTCCTTTTCTGGAAACTAGAAGCCTGCTCTATAGGTGTAAACATTGATTCAGCAGACAACGATCTCTGCCAACCGTATCAACTACATCCAGCAAGCATTATACTGCTGTGTTGAAGCAATGCTTTTTGGTTTTGGAAGACAAAAAGCGAACTTACGGATTATCTTAATCGCTTTGTGATCCTATGCAGAACACCATGACATACTGAATTCAGCACGCTGATCTTAACGGGGATGGAGTGAAAACAGTTCCCAGCAAACCACAAGGAAGTGCTATACACTGCTTCTTTCATGTAATACTTGCAGCCTGCTTCTATTTTTGAAAAAGAAAATAATCATATATTCCTACGCGATTGGTCATAACTAGAAGAAAAATTCCTATAGTGATATATCTCGAAACCAATATCCGTTGCGGTATGGACGAATCTGTCCTCTCACACGCAACTGATGCGTATAAATAGACACCGTAAGCAGTGGTGCATGTGTTTACACGCTTCCTGACACACTCTTCAAACCCTCTTACCAGAGAAACGCCCAGCTTCGAAGTACATGCATTTGTCACACGATCGTCTATCATTTGCACATTTGTGATGATTTGGGGACACAGCAATACCTTTCAATGGGAAATCCAACAGGTTCAGGGGAGGCCATTCTACCTGACCTCTTTTGTCAGTTCATCTCCTGCAGCGCTGAGGTGCTGTTGCACAGACGCCGACAAAAAGGAGTGATATCCCACAAACCATTGTAGTTGCCTTTCTGCAAGGGTTATGTTATCCAGTAGCACTGGTAACTCTTTCCGCAGAAATGTTTTGTTAGTCCTGCGTCATCTGAAATTGAAATTTAGGCTGTGACATGGAGGTATTGTTGTTTTTGTTGTGGTCTTCAACCCAGAGACTGGTTTGATGCAGCTCTCCATGCTACTCTATCCTGTGCAAGGTTCATCTCCCAGTACCTACTGCAACCTACATACTTCTGAATCTGTTTAGTGTATTCATCTCTTGGTCACCCTCTACGATTTTTACCCTCCAAGCTGCCCTCCTATACTAAATTAGTGATCCCTTGATGCCTTGGAATATGCCCTACCAACCGATCCCTTCTTCAAGTCAAGTTGTGCCATAAATTTCTCTTCTCTCCATTAGTTATGTGATCTACCCATCTAATCTTCAGCGTTCTTCGGTAGCACCACATTTCGAAAGCTTCTATTCTCTTTTTGTCTAAACCATTTATCGTCCACGTTTCACTTCCATACTTCATTATACTCCATACCAATATTTTCAGAAACGGCTTCCTGACACTTAAACGTATACTCGATGTTAACAAATTTCTCATCTTCAGAAATGCTTTCCTTGCCATTGCCAGTTTACATTTTATATCCTCTCTACTTCGACCATCGTCAGTTATTTTGCTCCCCAAATAGCGAAACTCCATTACTACTTTAAGCGTCTCATTTCCTAATCTAATTCCCGCAACATCACTCCACTTAATTCGGCTACATTCCATTATCCTCGTTTTCCTTTTGTTGATGTTCATCTTATATCTTCTTTTCAGGACACTGTCCATTCCGTACAGCTGCTCTTCCAGGTACTTTGCTGTCTCTAACAGAATTACAATGTCATCGGCGAACCTCAAAGTTTTTATTTCTCCTCCATGGATTTTAATTCCAACTCTGAATTTTTCTTTTGTTTCCTCTACTGCTTGCTCAATATACAGATTGAATAACCCTCTCACACTCTCTTCCCAACCACTGCTCCGCTTACATGTCCCTCGACTCTCATAACTGCCATCTGGTTTCTGTACAATTTGTAAATAGCTTTTCGCTCCCTGTATTGTAGCGTTTCCACCTTCAGAATTTGAAAGAGAGTATTCCAATCAACATTATCAAAAGCTTTCTCTAGGTCTACAAATGCTAGAAATGTGGGTTTGCCTTTCCTTAATCTATTTTCTAAGATAAGTCGTAGGGTCAGAATTGCCTCACGTGTTCCAACATTTCTACGGAATCCAAACTGACCTTCCCCGAGGTCGGCTTCTACCAGTTTTTCCATTTGTCTGTAAAGAATTCGTTTTAGTATTTTGTAGAGGTGGCTTATTAAACTGACAGTTCGATCATTTTCACATCTGTCAACCAACACCTGCTTTCCTTGGAATTGGAATTATTATGTTCTTCTTGAAGTCTGCGGATATTTCGCCTGTCTCACACATTTTGCTCACTAGATGGTAGAGTTTTCTCATGGCTGGCTCTCCCAAGGCTGTCAGTAGTTCTAATGGAATGTTGTCTACTCCCGGGGCCTTGTTTCGACTTATGTCTTTCAGTGCTCTGTCATACTCTTCATACAGTATCATATTTCCTATTTCATCTTCATCTACATTGTCATCCATTTATATAATATTGTCCTAAAGAACATGCCCATGTATAGACCCTCTATATACTCCTTCCACCTTTCTGCTTTCCCTCCTTTGCTTAGAACTGAGTTTCCATCTGAACTCTTGATATCCATGCAAGTGGTTCTCTTTTCTCCAAGGTCTCTTTAATTTTCCTGTAGGCCGTATCTATCTTACCCCTAGTGATATGTGCCTCTACATCCTTACATGGAGGTCTTGAACAATCCATATCTTAATAGGTATTCCGGACATTTTAGCATTTTATTATGATGGCAAAAAGTTTCAATTTAAGGATGCCATCAGCGATTCCTCAGCATCAAGAAGTGTAGCAACTTGTGCATATGTGAAACATGCATGACTGGTTCATTACATGATACGTTATCATTCACTGGAAACATACTTTAAATAGCTAACTGTAAACACCTGGGGCGATTTAATATACAATGACCATACAAGGAACTACGGAAAAAACTATAAGATTCATTGGTAAAATCATTCTTGCATGAAAGAAGTGGCTTTTAAACTAACGATTTGGCCGTCTCTTCAATCTGAGACCCTTGTCAATTAATGTTAGTTGGGATCAGCTTACATCCAAAGGAGAGCAGTGTGTGTCGTCACTTTTTATGTTAGTAAACGCGAAATTATCGACAGTCTCACTGACTGGAGCTTCAAGACAGCTGGTAGGGCGTCGTGGTGAATTTTAAATAGCGATAACGCACGTCACACGAAGAGTCAAGCCACACAGTACGAAGTACATCGCAACGTGAAAGAGACTAAAATCCAACAAATCGATCACATATAGAGGGAAAGGACGAAAGGACATGCGTCTAGGCGTCAGTGAACAATTTTCATGACTCTAGAAGTTGCTATTTTCTTTGTCTCACAGTAGCACAACCATCCACTGTCTTTAAATATTTGGTGGACATTTGAAAAAAGAACCTGATTCACCATGAAGAGTTTTCTAAAAATTTCTTTTTGGAAAGCTAGTTTCAGTCCGCAGGCTGTCATCCGATATCATCAATATTTTCCAAACCTGACAAGGTGATATAAAAGGTCAGTGGCGCTAATAATATGAAATCCGTTATTTGTTGTGAATTTTATTTTCGGCGCCACTGATTTTATGTCCCCATGCAAGCTGTTGTAAACATTTTATCATACCTGATGATGGTCTGCGGACCGAAACTGGTTTTATAGTAAAGAAATCTTATTAGCAGGTCTTGGCGGTGAACCGTGAAATTTCTCAAAGATTTACTAGCTGTTGGATATATTGTAATATCTCTCTTCCTATACAGCTGCCTGAGGTATCGTGGATGGTATACCATGATGTCTTAACATAAGCGGGCATATCACCCCTATTGCTTCTACCTTTTTCTACAGTACCTAATCGTCGAATCTGAGGAAAACTTCTTCGCCCTTACCGGTAGCGAATTAGCAAAAATCAAAATGCAATAGAGGTGCACGAACAAGCCTACCTCACATGCAGCAACTTGGCTTGCGGTCTGTACCTGGGGATGCAGAGGGCTGCAACTGCAGCTGCGGGTAGGAGAGTCTTCACCCCCACACCCCCACCACCACTCTCCAGTAGTTACCGATTCGTCGTTGCTCCCCCTTCTCTGCCACCCACCCCCTCCACTCCTCCCCCAACGTGCGTCCTCGGCTGTAAGGAATTACTTCCGTGTCGTAAAACATGCAGCCAGCTCCCGTTGCCGCTGTTTACGCAATCTCTCGAAGAGCGCCGCTCTGCATGCAACATAAATTGTTTGCGATTTTTTTTTCTCTCACTCTCTGTTTGTCGTGGCTAAACTTTGCAGCTAACGTGCATCCCTTCTTTCGGCGTGACAAAGGAGCGAAACCTAGTACAATACACTTCAACGTACTTTCAGTCGTCCTTTATCATTATTTCAATTTGTTATGTCAGGAAAGGTGTCACTGACGTGATATGTTCATCTTCTTACATACTACAAAAGACATAATTGTGTTTTTTATTAAAATACAAATCTGTCTTTGTCAAACTTCACTACTTCGACAAATTAGCATTCGATATATACGTCTCATCGAGCATCACTTTTCCTGTGCCCATCACGCTCGCTGTAGAACAGATGCCACAAATATACTTATATCCTTGCTTCGCACGAAATCCGTTTCAAAATGTATGCAATCGAATTTGTTCGGCAACTCCTAGAAGTCATTATGACGGGAGTAAGGTCACTTCTGCAGGTAAGTGAAGCCTAGCAATATGCTTAGGCTTTCCAAATGAATCGTTCAGACATTCACGTAGACTGAGTTTAAAACAGTTTAAAGGAGCATGGTTCACCATGTATCTGCACGAAGCGGCAGTCAACTTTTACATTGTCACTATTTGGAAAACTAACATCAAATTTATGTTGAGTAGTGTGGGGGCGGGTGGCAGAATGGTTGAGTAGTGGGGTCGGGGGGAGGGGGAGCGCGTGTTACACTACTCAGTGCACATCTACATCTACATGGATACTCTGCAAATCACGTTCAAGTGCCTGGCAGAGGGTTCATCGAAGCACCTTCACAATTCTCTATTATTCCAGTCTCCTATAGGGCGCCGAAAGAAAGAACACCTTTACCTTTCCGTACGAGCTCTGTTTCCCTTAATTTAACGTGGTGATCGTTCCTCCCTATGTAGGTCGGTGTCAACAAAATGTTTTCGCATGCGGAGGAGAAAGTTGGTGATAGGAATTTCGTGAGAAGATTCCGTCGCAGTGAAAAACGCCTTTCTCTTAATGATTTCCAGCCCAAATCCTGTATCATTTCTGTGACACACTCTCTCTCTCTGCCTTTCTTTTAACTTTTTCGATGTACTCCGTCAGTCCTATCTGATAAGTATCTCACACCGCGCAGCAGTATTCAAAAAGAGGACGGACAAGCGTAGTGTAGGCAGTCTCCTTAGTAGGTCTGTTACATTTTCTAAGTGTAATGCCAATAAAATGCAGTCTTTGTTTAGACTTCCCCACAACATTTTCTATGTGTTCCTTCCAATATAAGTTGTTCGCAATTGTAATACATAGATATTTAGTTGAATTCAAGGCTTTTAGATTAGATTGATTTATCATGTAACCGAAGTTTAACGATTTCCTTTTAGCACTCATGTGGATGACCCTAATTAGGGTCAACTGCCACTTTTCGCACTATTCAGATATCTTTTCTAAATCGTTTTGCAGGTTTCTTTTGATCTTCTGATGACTTTATTAGTCGATAAACGACAGCGACATCTGCAAACAACCGAAGACAACTGCTCGGATTGTCTCCAAAATCCTTTATATAGATATGGAACAGCTAAGGGCCTATAACACTACCTTCGGGAACGCCAGAAATCACTTCCGTTTTACTCGATAACTATATGTCAGGTACTACGAACTGTGACCTCTCTGACAGGTAATCACAAATCCACTCACATAACTGAGACGATATTACATAAGCACGCAATTTCACTACAAGCCGCTTGTATCGTATAGTGTCAAAAGCCTTCCGCAAATCCAGAAACACATAATCGATCTGAAATCCCCTGTCAATAGCGCTGAACACTTCGTGTGAATAAAGAGATACTTGTGTTTCACACCATCGACGTTTTTTAAACCCATGTTGACTGTGTGTCAATAGAACGTTTTCTTCGAGGTAATTCATAATGTTCCAACACAATATATGTTCTAAAATCCTGCTGCATATCGATGTTAACAATATGGGCATGTAATTTAGTGGATTACTCCTACTACCTTTCTTGTATATTAGTGGACGTTAATACAACATCATATAATATGATTAAATTTGCATTTGACGGTCCACTAACAGTGCCTGAATACGGAGTAATACTGACCCATTCTGTGCCAAAATTTCACTCTGTTTCTGTAGTATCATACGCCCCGTCTGGAGGTATACTAAACCTAAGTACTGGGTATGGTGCCGCTGTATTGTTGCATCAGTTACATTACTCCAGAAGATAATATCCACCGTGACATGCCGAAGTACTTTTCTTTGCAAGACGTGAGATTTCTACATTTCTGCAATAACTGTAGTGGTCTTTACGGCTACAATTCTTCACTACTGGTAGAGCCATATCCCAGAGCGGAGCTTATAAAGTTGCTTGCCTGTTTTCGATGTTCAGTGAAAGTGACATTAGGATATTTCATACTTCATTTCTGTGCACTGGACGTTTCTCAAACAGCAGTCTTCAGTAGTTAATGTTACGCCACGTAAGTTCTGAGTACAGGCAATGTAATGAGTAACTGCCAGGACCGTTGTCGTGCCAGTAGCATTCTGTGAGAAGTACGTGAGAAAGTCAGGTGTGGATAACAGTAATAAGCCACCTGGAAATTGCTAACAGGGCACAGAGGTAAAAAGGCAGAGGATTTTGAATTTTTTAAATATGATTTCGTAAAAATTGATCAAGAACTGTGAAGATGATTAGGTAATGTTCCAGCATTGCCTGCCTGGGCGTAGTTTATGGTGTGTTTGAAAAGGGGAAGCTTTAGTGGGATTCTTCTTTATTGGTTCGGGTCAGTTAGTGTGATTGTCGAGACGAGATCCAGTACAAATTACCTGCTCACATTGTTTGCACTCGGAAGTTATGGATTTACGCCGACTTTTACCAATCTAGTAACTCATTTTGTGGCAGAGTCCTAATTTTTTGTAAAGGTAGTGGTTTTTGTTAAGGTCACTGCAGTCATTAAGTTATCAGAATTTCGGTACAGTTTTAGAAAGCTAGTCTCTTCTACATCGTTTAGTAAATGCAATTTCCGGCATGTCTCCACACGACTATTTTGATTTTTAATTGTGTATCGCCGCATTGCACTTCGCGGATCACACTGGCCAACGCCAGAGTTTGATGTGATTAGAATACTCTTAGATGCATTCCCTTGCATTGCAGTGCACATAGCATATTTTTTCTTTTTTAACTAGTTTGCTGCTGCGCTACACTTTATAGTCAGCACTTTCGAGCAATACCGACCTTCCACAGGCTAGTCATGAAAATATGTTAGGGTCAAGTTTACACCACAGTCAAGATAAGAAGGTCATTCACAGTAATGTATTTCATTTCAAAATTAATGTCAGCTACAGATTAGGTAAAGTTTACTTCAGATCTCATTTCTGTTAGAATCTGCAGGATTACATTTGCGTGTGCATCATGTAATGTTTGGAATTTTATGTAGTCATTTCGCATACGTAAATTTAAGGGCAGTATAACAGAAACATTTTGGTTAATGTGTTTATCAAAATTCGGTTTGTAATTTTATGTAGTATTTTTATTCTGTTGTGTGGTGGAGCTGCAGTTCGCGCACTGTGACGTCACGCATTGTAGCACAGTTCATTGCGCTGCACAATACTTAAGTTACAAATATTGGCCAAATAAACAGTAGCCGGTCCTTGTCCTCAATCATTCCAGCTTTCTAGCCCTTTCTGTCAGCTGCATCTTCATCTCGCAGACCCAGTATCTCCATTTCTCACATGGTGTTATACATCCATCTCGTTCTCGGCAGTCCTAGATGTCTTACTCCTCCGGCTTCACCATCCGTCACTCTCCCCCTCACATGTCCGCATCACCAGAGTCTTTCAGTCTTCACACTCAACGATGTCAGGTAGTGTGTATAACTGTCTGTCTTTCCTGTTTTTTCCTATTCTCCACGGTTCATACATTTTTCTCAGTACTTTATTTTCAAAAGTGATGAGTTCTCTCTCTCTCTCTCTCTCTGCTTGTGTGTGTGTGTGTGTGTGTGTGTGTGTGTGTGTGTGTGTGTGTGTGTCAGGGTTCACTGAAGCGCCAAAGAAACTGGTATAGGCATGCGTATGCAAATACAGACATATGTAAACAGGCAGAATACGGAAGTGCGGTCGGCAACGTCTAAGTAAGACAAGTGTCTGGCGCAGTAGTTTGGTTGATTTCTGCTGCTAAAATGGCAGATTATCAAGATTGAAGTGAGTTTGAACGTGGTGTTATAGACGACTAACGAACAATGGACGCAGCATCTCCGAAGTAATAATGAAGTGGTGATTTTCTCGCACTACAATTTCATGACTGTACCGTGACTATCAGGAATCCGGTAAAACATGTAATGCCCGACATCGCTGTGGCCTGAAAAAGATCCTGCTAGAACGGGACCAACAACGACTCAAGAGAATCGTTCAACGTGATAGAATTGCAACCCTTCCGCCAATTGTTGCAGATTTCAAAGCTGGGCCATTAACAAGTGTCAGCATGCGAATAATTCAACGGAACATGATCGATATGGGCTTTCGGAGCCGAAGGCACACCCTTGATGACTGCACGACACAAAGCTTTACACCTCACCACGTCCCGTCAACACCGACATTCGACCATTCATGACGAAACACGTTGCTGGATGGACAGTCTCGTTCCAAATTGTATCGAGCGGATGGACGTGTACGGGTATGGACACAACTTCATGAATCTATGGACCCCGCCAGTCGGCAGGGGACTGTTCAAGCTGGTGGAGGCTCTGTAATGGTGTGGGGCGTGTGCCGTTGGAGTGATATGGGACCCCTGATACGTCTAGACACGTCTCTGACGGGTGAAACGTACGTAAGCATCCTGTATGATCACCTGCATCACTTCATATGCGTTGTGCATTCTGACAGAGCTGGGCAATTCCAGTAGGGCAATGCAACACCCCATACATCCAGGATCGCTACAGAGTGGTTCCAGGAACACTATTCTGAGTTTGAACACTTCCGCTGGCCTCCAGACTCCCCAGACATGAACAATATTGAGCATATCTGGGATGCCTTGCAACATACTGTTCGGAGGATATCTCCACCCCCTCGTACTCTTACGGCTTTATGGACATCCCTGGCGGATTCATGGCATCAGTTCCCACCAACACTGCTTCAGACATAAGTAGTGTCAATGCCACGTCATGTGCGGCACATCCGTGTGTCCGCGGGGGCCCCACATGATATTAAGCAGGTGTACCAGTTTCTTTGGCTCTTCAGTATAGCTCCTAGACATCTTCCCCGGCTTTAATTCTCGTTATGATATCTTGTTCTATAAGGTTTTGTTGCTTGATGTTAACAGCGATGTACATGAATGTCTCTCTTCTGTACCGGTAGGTTCCTGATTGTTAGATCGCTTGGTCCTAACTGGGATCTTCTTCCTATTACTAAGAACTTCGTTTTATTTTCATTCATGCTTAGACCTCATTTCTTAGCTTCTGGATTGCACAGTACAGAATCTTTTTCTAGCATACAGTTTTACGTTACCTAATTATTTTTGGTAGAGGTTATTTGCATCGCAGTTCAAAAAATGGTTCAAATGGATCTGAGCAGTATGGGACTTAACTTCTGAGGTCATCAGTCCCCTAGAACTTAGAACTACTTGAACCTAACTAAGGACATCACACTAATCCATGCCCGAGGCAGGATTCGAACCTGCGACCGTAGTGGTCGCACGGTTCCAGACTGTACCGCCTAGAATGTAACGCAGTTATTCAGTTTCAGACATTTAGTGACTCTTTATGAGTAAGAATATGCGTAATTACACTAATTACATCGTTCAGGATCACATTCCACACACTCAAACACGAAGTTAAGTATAGGAAACCAGTCCAGTTCAGTTTAGAACAACAAATATTTCTCTTTATATAGACATGTTACAAGCAGGTCACGCAAATGCGTTAAATCATTATGCTTCAGGTACTCGTCACCCCTTGTTGTAAAATGTTGACAGGATGTCCATCGGATTTATTTAAACTTACATACGGTCCGTTTTACCATGGGTAATGTATCACGAAGCAAATACCGTCCACACTGGCTGAATATTACGCTATACCACGTACTCACTCGTTTGTGACTATTACAGCGCCATCTATCACAAAGCGAAAAAAGTGGTGTACTTAAAACATTCATCTTTCTTTACGTACTACACGAATATGTAATAAAAATTGGAGGATCCTTTTTAAAAAAAAAAAAACGCAGCTGATATCCGTTTGACCTATGGCAGCGCCGTCTGGTTTCCCCCTTCAAGGTAGACGAATTTCGTCCTTTGTAGTTTTTTCGTTTGATGCTTATTTCGTGATATATTTGACCCGGTCATTGTCAATGGACCACCCTGTATAAATATATGTCTAAAAATAATAAATTTTCATGCTTTCTGTCGTTTCTTAATGCGGCGTGTACAAGAGAAGCGCGGATATAAGAAATTTTTCACCTCCATTTTAGCCAGTGGCCTCGTTAGGGTTGCTGGATGATGAGGTTCGACAGCCCAGCAAGTTTGTAACAGGCGCCCACTACAGCTAGAGGCTGGCAGAGAGCTCGTAACACGGCGACGGCTGTCACAGTAAGCAGAGGTCCGGCGGGCAGACAGCCGGACGGTCGCACCTGCCGCCAAGTCAGCGGCAACTTGCAGACGGCCAAGTCGCAGCGGCTTAGCCCTCCGTCCCCACAGGCGGTCAGCGCAACTCGAGTGGGCAGCGGCTCCGGCAGAGTGCGTCTCCCGAAATGTCCGTGGACGCTCCAGGACAGAGGGACAACTGAACGGACGTGGGAAAGGTGCAGACCATTTATCACAAGCCATTTGTTACTTCACAAAAGGCCAAAAATTGCACATACAAACAGAAAAGCAATAATGAAATACAAACGATAATAGTTGCTTGCAATGAACGTAATTGAGAAAGTGCAACTAATGAGCGACAATATTTAGCGCTAGCAATAGGTTTACAATGTTAACAGCAGCTCACAATTGGACAGAAAATTAGATAAAAATACGACGGTTGCCCAGAAAGTAATACACCACATTTTTTTCCTTCTACATCTGCATACATACTCCGCAATCCACCATACGGTGCGTGGCGGAGGGTACCTCGTACCACAACTAGCATCTTCTCTCCCTGTTCCACTGCCAAACAGAACGAGGGAAAAATGACTGCCTATATGCCTTTGTACGAGTCCTAATCTGTCTTATCTTATCTTTATGGTCTTCCCGCGAAATGTAAGTTGGCGGCAGTAAAATTGTACTGCAGTCAGCCTCAAGTGCTGGTTCTCTAAATTTCCTCTCTAGCGATTCACGAAAAGGACGCCTCCTTTCTTCCAGAGACTCCCACCCGAGTTCCTGAAGCATTTCCGTAACACTCGCGTGATTATCATACCTACCAGTAACAAATCTAGCAGCCCGCCTCTGAACTGCTTCTATGTCCTCCCTCAATCCGACCTGATAGGGATCCCAAACGCACGACCAGTACTCGAGAATAGGTGGTAGTAGTGTTTTATAAGCGGCCTCCTTTACAGATGAACCACATCTTCCCAAAATTCTACCAATGAACCGAAGACGACTATCCGTCTTCCCCACAACTGCCATTACATGCTTGTCCCACTTCATATCGCTCTGCAATGTTACGTCCAAATATTTGATCGACGTTACTGTGTCAAGCGCTACACTACTAATGGAGCATTCAAATATTACAGGATTCTTTTTCCTATTCATCTGGATTAATTTACATTTATCTATATTTAGAGTTAGCCGCCGTTCCTTACACCAATCACAAATCCTGTCCAAGTCATCTTGTATCCTTCTACAGTCACTCAACGACGACACCTTCCCGTACACCACAACATTATCAGCAAACAGCCCCACATTGCTGTCCACCCTATCCAAAAGATCATTTATGTAGATAGAAAACAACAGCGGACTTACCACACTTCCCTGGGGCACTCCAGATGATACCCTCACCTCCGATGAACACTCACCATCGAGGACAACGTACTGGGTTCTATTAGTTAAGAAGTCTTCGAGCCACTCACATATTTGGGAACCAATCCCCAATGCTCGTTCCTTAGTTAGGAGTCTGCAGTGGGGCACCGAGTCAAACGCTTTCCGGATGTCAAGGAATATGGCATCCGTCTGATACCCTTCATCCATGGTTCGCAAGATATCATGTGAAAAAAGGGCGAGTTGCGCTTCGCAGGAGCGATGCTTTCTAAAGCTGTGTTGATGCGTGGACAGCAACTTCTCAAAGAAATTCATTATATTCGAACTGGGAAAACGTTCGAGAATCCTGTAACAAACCGATGTTCAGGATATTGGACTGTAATTTTGAAGATCCGTCCTTCTACCCTTCTTATATACAGGGGTCACCTTCAACATTTCTGTATTGATCTTAATGAGCACTACAAACACAAAGAATCGTGTTTTACATACACACCCTATTTTTCCACGTAATCTAAATCCCATTCTATGGCCTCCCTCCAGCACGAAACAAGGGCGTTTGTGCCCTATCGGTACCAGTCCTTGTCCTGGTGGCGGAGCCAGTGCTTGACTGTGTGAATCACGTCCTTATCGTCCTTAGTGTGTCTTCCTCGAATGGCATCCTTTAATGGTCCAAACAAGTGAAGTCAGATTGGGCATCAGGTGTGTCAGGTGTGACACCCGTGGATGGTCTCCCCGTCCGCTGCAAATCGTGGAGCCCCGCCTAACTGCCTCCTGACGACCTCACCCTCCTTGTCCGGTGACTAGCTGTATTTCTGTCGACAGCAGATGCCAAGTTTTGCACAAGCGTTTGTGAATATTGCCCACAGTTTCTTTCTCTGCAGTGCGAAATTCAATGGCGGCACGTTGCATGTAACGTACATCACCTACAGACGCCATTTTGAAACTGTTCCGTAGCTACGCTATCTCTCGGAAGTGACGGAAACTTGGCGCACTCACTCAGGAGACTTTCGTAACACTGTTTTCGGCTGAGAAATAAAAATGCGGTTCATTCCTTTCTGGGCAACCCTCGTAATTAAGGAAAGGTATTCGGACAGTTACTCCAAAACTTCTTCATTTAAATTAGTTGAAGATAAATTAGTTAATTTAAACGAGTAAGATGTGTAAATTTAGGAAGAACTAACAAGCTTGTAGTACAATCAAACTCAACTTATCGCTGGGCAAACAATGAGTCATGACCCTAAGAATTACGATTCCAACGTTTTTTCGATCAAAGGAGGTGTTTGGCATTAATTAAAATGACCTACAGGAAGTGTAGCAACATGAAATTTCACAAGTTTTGTATCTGACGAGCTGAGGTCCGTTAAGCATTACGCAATGAGCACAGGAACAATTTTCAACTCAAATATCCAATATTTGATCAATCACAGAAGCCCTTGGGCATAATCAAGATACAGACGTGGAAAAATAATAAAATTTCGTTTAACAGATTGAGCATTACACCAATATTAAAACTATTACGTTAAAACAAAACTTAAACAGGGAAAACATGAAACGGGCAGGTTCGGCGGATTAAGATGGGTTTGAATAACGGGCATTTCATCTTAAATTAAGGCCCTACAGCTACGAAATAGAAACTCAGCTTATGAGAAATGCCGTAGCGAACCAGGAAGCCGCAACGTCTCAAAGTCTACGCTGAGACGGGAAGTAGCGCGCCGCCAACACGCGCGCACACACAGCCGACGCGGAGAGGTTACGCCCGATGAGCAGGTGGGTATAGATAACTCCCAAGAGCAACGCCTCCAAACGCCACGAGGCCAAGAGCAAAGAGCAATCAAGCAAACGTGTAATTCATGCATATTAATATGCATATATTATATGAAAATCCTCAAACCAAGACAAGAAATTCAATGTGAACATGGCGCCAAGCCCTACCCAACCTTAAATATTACAAAAACAATAATACAATAAGAATTACTAAAAGGATTATCCAGCCAATCTTACCATAAAATATGAGAAGAAGTTAATGTAATAACCAACAAATCACAGGGCTACTCAAATACATTAACTTAAGTGGCTTAAAAGGGAACACGAAAACCTTGAGTGATTATATTCAAGCAACGACAATAGTAACTATATTTAGAACAATAAATATTAATTTTTTTGTCGGGGAAAAGTCCCAGATTTATGGAACTTAATTATCCAACCGCCATACCGTCGTAAGAGACAAATAATAATGAATTTGGTACTAGTATACACCAACATAACAGTATCGTCGTAATAACAAACAAATGAAAATTAGAAAACTACCGAATAGTCTTAAATGAACTAACTACCTAGTTTCTCTATCATACATTGGTCTAAAATCACGATTAATATAAAATAAAATTACATGGTTCCTAGAAAAAAAGTTGTAGAAGGAATTAAGAATTTACGTAACTGCCATCTAGCAAAAGTTATGGAAATATGCTACGACAGTATGTATGAGGAAAACGATGCTTACGAAGAGGCAGTCAAGTTGTTAAAAATCTCGGAACAATATTTACATAGTCGTCAGTAAGGGCCTGAAATTGTTAAAAACAGCTCTACTTCCCAATTACAATCATTCCTTTCTGCTGATAAAACTGTCTAAATCGCTTCTTATTTGTCTTTATTTACAATGTCGATTCAGTTACTGCTACCATCAGATCTTCAGTTAATATAAAAGAAATATAAGAATGAGAGACGTACAATATCATACTACAAATTATCTCACCAAGACTAAGAACTTGTAAAGCAAGGTTCAGTGTCACTCAATTAAACCTATACCTAGGCTGGATATCAACTGTCTACTAGGTTCACAAAGTCTTTACGTTGTACTACACTAGCAAGTGCTAATCGAGAGGTGGCGCTAACATGGCGTACGTTGCCTCTATTTTTCTTTCCCTGTTAATATTTATAAAATGTTAATCTTTAAATTACAAACACTCGAAGTGAAACTGTAAATAGCGATTTAAATCAGTATAGTGGCTTTTTCTTAAAGTTAGTTTTTAGTGGTTTTTTAAGTCAACATGAACGTCCTAATCTGGCATGTATCCTTCAATCTGTTTTACACTCGCAACTCTACAGCAGCAGCATAAACTGTACGCATTAAATATATGTTCCCTTAGCACCGTATTGTAATTATAAAAGTTATTTTTGCTATTATAATTACGCCTATCGGATACTCTATAAAGCCAAGTAATGTACTAAAATGTGTTAACTTGTCAAACACATTTGAATACTTAACTTAAATGTTTTGAAGGCAGCTTCATAATACAGAAGAATCAGTAACTTGCTCCTCGACGCACCCTTGTTCCTTCAACATTAATTACAGATTCGTTGACGGCAGAAGTGGAAACGATGTCATAAATGAAGACATATATCAAGCGACCGAGACTGTTTTGTGTACAAAATACTCCCAATGCTCGAGGCCTCACCCGGAAATTTTATTTCCTTTATTAATAAGCTAATTTATCAGTTTGGGAATGTACCTATAATAACAGAATACCCCTTATCGTCAAAAGTGATGTTTCACAAGCTGCGACATTGTCGCGAATAAATCAGTGACGCGTATATACAATACGTTTCCTTTAATTTACGTCTATGGTCATAACATTTTGTTAACAGATTACCGGTTTTGCTCTATAAGGACCATCATCAGATCTGTTTTATAAAAACAAAGTCCTGCTGATTCTGCATTTGACATTTGACGATGCCACTATGGCTGCGGTACATTAGGACTTTGTTTTTATAAAACAGATTAGATGATGGTCATTATAGACCGAAACAGGTAATCTGTTAACAAAAAGTTTGTGACCAAAGCCATAAATTAAAGGAAATTTAAAAGTGATGTTGTTCCACTAGATACAGCTATATATTAGAAAGTTTTATTAAAATATGTTATTGCCTAATACTCAGAAAAAATTTTGCACCACAAAAGAAACAAACGATACTCTAACGGGATTTTTTTTAACTTTATATCCAAATTGAAAACCACAACGGGATGGCCAGAAGAGAAAAGAAGTGATTTGAGAGAACATAATGCCACAGACGACACAATACAAGGGAGGAAAATTTTCAGTCTGCTAATCAATATTGCAAAATTTCCAAATCATCAACAAAATCCACAACCTAAGAAGGTGACGTCAAATGAACAAAACGCACGAATAAGTTCTAAGGTGATAATAAGAAAAAGATTCCATCATAGTTTTAGGTTCTAAGCGTTCTAGAGTTGGCAAAAATCTGTAATTAAAATTGAAAACGCGTCAGGTTTTTGACCATCCCCCAGAATTTATATGAAAAGGAAATAGATAATAATTATAGAAATGCTATACACTAATTACGTGACCTACACAATCATCAGTAAAAGATACTAATATTCTTGTATTATTCACGATGTGAAGAGCCAAAGACTTACTTGATTGTCATCAAACAACATCGATGTGTTGGCGAGAAAAACATACCCAATCGGACAGTTATGTAAAAAGTTAAAGAAACGGCAGAAAAAATTTTTATTGCCTTCTTAGAGTATCATGCAGTCTTCAATGACGATATAGGTCACCAATAACGTTTAACATCGTTAATTATCAGGAAGTTCACGGTATGACACTTCCTGATCCCATTCCCGAATGAGAAGGTTGGGATCGTACCGTACTTACAACGACAACTGTCTCGAAATTTATGTAAAAAGGGATTAGGAACTACCACAGTATCTTAAACTTACATATTCAATGTATCTGCGATGGAATTTGTTTCAATGATGTACACGTCATAGGTGTGTTTATATGGTACAGGCAAGTCACCTTGCGTGGAAAATCATGTGTTTACACACGACCTGGCTCAAATATTGTGTAAGTTCATTTCGTTGTCGATCTGTAGGTATCATGCTTACTGATTAAGATTCCTCTAAGTACAATCCATTCTGTTTTATAAAGATCGCTGAAGATGATCTGTCATCCTACTGTTTAAATTAAAATTATTAATCCAAAATTTTGGGGAGTATTACAGAATGGTTCTTCAAGCGTTCCTCAGAAGCACAAATTCTAGCTTCTTCCCGGTAATTCTACAGGTTTAACAAATGATGTTTATTAGGATATATTACCCTTTAATTTATGTCACTTATTTCCACAGCAGGAACTTTTTTTTTCTTTTTTGCATGAACCCCTTAATTCATAGACTACGCACGTTTCACCAGGTAAACTACCTGTAAGATGACCGAAAAATGGAAGCTGGAGAAGATTTCTTCGGCAGTATACGCCGGGAATGTCAACATTCACATAAACCTGCGAGAATGCGTTGCAAATTTGTGAATGATAGTGTACACGTATCTCCAGTTACACATGGCATTTAGTTATTTTCCTGAGATTTATGACGAGGAGTTATAATTTTTAAGGAGAACATTACTCTTCCAATTTCGTAGCTGATGTATTTATACCAATCGTGGAGAAACCAATTAATATCAATGTTCTACGAATTTCGTTTACTGAGCCAGAAACAGTCACAGTTTTAGGAAATGACGGAGCATTTGGCAGCGTTCAAAAGAATGTTCTAGTGCCGGAAGGTTCATTTATGTGAGGTGTTTAAACGAGAACCCACTTTCCTGAATACTTGATGGAGCTCCTCGATCAGACACGACTGTTTCACGGGTGTCACCTCGACATTCGCCAAGCATCAGCGACATGTCAACCTGCTCGTTGGTGGTGTACGGTGCGTTTTTCTATGTCAGCACCAACGTCAGGCCGACCGTCGTCTCTTTGCGCAGTCAGATCCACCTCGTATACGACAATATTCATTTTACAATTCAGCCAAACATGACTTCGAACAGCCCATCGAGGAAGATTGTTGCTTCGTGACGCCAGCAACTTTGCATCTCGTCCTCAAGGTATGAAAATGGGCGGGCTTTTGAACATATCTATTAAATGAGTAATCTGCCACCAGAATATCGATCTGTAGACACTGAAAAATTATATTCTATTTAAAAAAATATAGTTCCTCTGGTGCATACGTAAATAAACTGGATTCGTCACTGCTCAGAAACACTGGCTTTTAACGTTTACCTATGTTAATAAAAATCCCTTTCACTTATATATAAAATGTTTTACTCATAAAAATATACAGTAGGATTAATCATACCTCTTGTTACACGTAGCACCTTTCTGTAACATCTGCTTTATTTAGTTCTTTCTATAGCACTAACTTGTTAAAAATGTCAGTGTCATCGATTTGTATGTGTGCTGGAACCTTTGATTTACCATGTTTTATTTGCAGTCTAAATTCATGGTCAGGTCACTACGTGATGTTGATTTACTCAGGTGTACTCCAAACATGTCGTGTTATAAACAAGAGTGAATAAAGAAGCCATCAAAACAAAACAATGTTCTCCATATTCAAGATTTTATCCCTGCGGATCGAGTAACCTCCATCCGTCGGTATGGAGGAAAGGAAAGATCGAGCATCATCATCATAACCAGTATCGGTTTAGGCATCCATGCCTGTTCCACTTTCAAGCCGAACGGAGCTGACCTTTCGATGGCTTCTTAGGACTCCCAACCTTCCTTTTCCTCTTAATGTGTATATTTATAAACTAATTTAGGTATTCGAGTTCTGTCATGCCGTTTCTTTCTGTATTCCTCTATTTTCTGAAGTATGAGGTCACTCCTTACTTCGCTATTTTTATCCCATCTATGTGTCTGTAATCAGGTAGAAGTCTTAGGAGTCTCAACCTTGCAACCTAAATCTTTCTTCTTTAATTGGCGATTGGGGCCCAAGTCTCTGACCCACACATTACAACAGGCGTTCCCATCACGTTATAAAATTTTAGTGGCGTCTCTTTTCCACCTTTTTGAGGACTGTACGATTTATAATGCCTAGAAACTGTTGCAATTTTTGCGAAATGTATTCTTGATTATTGTGTGTGATATTTGAGACCTAACAGCCCGAAGTATTGAAAATTATTTATTTGTTTCTTCCGGTTTATCAACACTTATTATTTTTGCTTTTAGATGCTCCCTACATTGGAGTTCCGTTATCTTAGTTTTACCTTTAGATATTGTCATATGACTATTTGCTACCATTTAACAGGAACAAACTGCTCTCTGTAATTTTTCTTGTGAGTCTGCTAAGATTAGTTCACCATTTGCAAACAGAAGCGCATCTGTAATTTTACGAGGGTTGCCCAGGAAGTAATGCACCACATTTGTTTTCTTCAACAATTCTTTACTGAACATACTGAGAATTACACACGCGAAAGAATGATGTTTCATCGACACATCTATTTTTCCAGGTAATCTCTATGCCGTTCTATGGCCTTCCGCCAGCGCGAAACAAGGGCGTTTATGCCCTGTCGGTACCAATCCTTGTCTTGGTGGCGGAGCCAGTGCTTAACTGTGTGAATCACCTCCTCATCATCCTCAAAATTTATTCCTAGAATAGGCCCAAACAAGTGGAAATCCGAGGAGAATTAGGTCAGGGTTGTTGGGTGGATGGTCTCCCCGACCGCTGAAAATCATGGACCTCCGCTGAATCGTCTTCTGACGACCTCACCCTCCGTGCCCAGCGACTAACTGTACTTGTGTCAATAGCAGATGCTCCACAGACTTTGCACAAGCGTTTGTGAATATTCCTCACTGTTTCTTTCTCTGCAGTGAGAAATTCAATGACGGCACGTTGCTTGTAACGTGCATCACTTCCAGACGCCATCTTGAGACTGTCCTGCAACTAAGCTATCCGTCGGAAGTTACGGGAACTTGGAGTGCTAACTCAGGAGACTTCAAATAATACATACGTAACATTTCGCATTCGTAGCATTGTTTTCGACAGAGAAATGCATGCGGTGCATTACTTTCTGGGCTTGAAGCTCGTAACTGAGTACTACTTTATTGCAACATATATTTACGAGGTCGCCAAATGCAAACAGCGACAACTTCATTAGCCCTGTAGCTAATGTAAAAGGAGCTGTTATTGCAGTCGACAGGACTAACACAGCATGACGAGGAAAGCCGACGTGATAAAACCAACGAGTATTCCGCAGCTCAGTGTGCTGCGGAGACAACGATGCCTGGGGAGTAGGCTCACCGTGGGGGGCAAGGTTGGGGTTTACCGGCTGACCTTGTCTACCAGAGAAATGTGAGTGCTGACAGTCATTTCGGCGATGAGATCAGCCAGTCGAACCCCGACTCGCAGCGCCTACCCCAGACGACCGACGGCGGCGCTGGAGTCGGCGACTGAGGGAGGGAGCCAACACCAGGAGCCAACACCTGACTGCACTTCCAGCGACTTCCAACACTTTTCATACAGACTCAATACATCAGTACTGAAGAATTTTGAGTGAGAGTGCCACTGCTCGCTAATGATGTCAATTTTCACTGTGTTTTCTACTTCGAGCGCGAATGTATGGATCGTTCAGACAAGTGTCATGTAACACTGTATGAAAGCAGGCATCTGTACGTGAATAGTATGAAGTGTGTCTCTCATTCCTGATGATTTGTTTTTCGTTATGCCGTCCACGCCAAGGGAATTACCGGATTTTCAAAGCAGTATCATAGCTGTAAGACTTCTATCAGAGAAAATGCCTCATACAACTTAGTACATTCACAGATTTATGAAACATGTAAACTCTTCAGCTGAGGAAAACTTCCGTCCCTTCCGACGTGCGGAGTGGCCGCGCGGTTTAAGACGCTATGTCACGGATTCCGCCGGTCCTCCCGCAGGAGGTTCGATTCCTCCCTCGTGCATAGGTGTGTGTGTTGTTCTTAGAATAAATTAGTTTAAGTTAGATTAAGTAGTGTGTAAGTCTAGGGACCGATGACCTCAGCAGTTTGGTCCCTTAGGAAATCACACACATCTGAAAATTTGTTTCTTCCCTTCCAACCATTTGTTTTTGACTGCGGGAAAAAGCAAACAGCACTACGTGGAATAATCAATGATAGATTAGTGGCACGAGTGCAATAACTTCCAAGGGCAATTCACTTCTCAAATCGCAATGGTCGGTGTTTTTGTAGGTATGTGTTGCCAACGAATCTCTCTGATCATAAATTGAAGGGACGAATACTAGTTTATAACCATTTTTTTTCTCTTTTTATGTAAAGGTGAACTAAATGGTACGCTACCAATATCTCCCCTTGGAAACTGTTGCCGTCCATTTTACCACCTGCAAAAGCGTTTCTCGCTGCTTTTCGACGGGCTTTCACCTTCAAGAACTCATCAATTTGAATTTAATTTTGTCTCTAGTCATATGTGACGAATCCATACAGTCACGCAATGTCCATAGAGACTGTGGGGACCGTCTTTTCCAAAGACGACTTCAAAATTCGTCGCTTGACCTCTATAGTCAACAAAGACATTTCCTTAGAGTATCTTATTCATCCATGTGCAGATCGTTTTACCGAACGTAATATATGAGGTGTTCATAATTAAAGCTTCAGCGCAAAACGCTGTACAAAGCTACTGCTCAGAATTAAGTCAGATTTGAGCAACATGTTACTGACGCAGAGGGAAACATTACGGGAAGGAAAATGGCGCTGTAAGCGTCTTAACGTAAATTTGTTGTCCTCACACAAAAAAGCCCATAAAATGCCAAATGACATTTGTTTTTAATAGACCTGTCGCCAAAAACGGTATATAGAGAAAAATAACATCGGTTTCTGTCTTGAAACTGGTGCAAACCCTCTTCAGTATGCTACCCACCGTTTTCAGCCACAAGCTGAAATCGGGAAACAGCGTGTTCCAGAACGTATCACGTTGAGATTGCGTTGCGCAATGCGTGCTTTCAGGTAAGGTACGTTAGTACCTGGAGCACTGAACACAACATCTTTCTGATAACACCACAGCAGACTGTAAGGAAATTACGGTTGATAATTCAAGCAATTCCGAAATGACCCTGCAGCATCAGGTGCAGTGTAAGGAGGAGCTCCATAACCACTCATCCATGCTGTTGAAATGTTGGAGTGATGGCGGTAAGAAGGCTCCTGCAGCGTTTACCAGTGACGGTACAGGTAAGACAACATGCAGGACTCATCTCGAAGAAATACGGCCTTATGATAAACGACACCATCATCCCGTACCACTCAGTCACCTCCGCAGAATGAAGTGGTACCGTTTGATGTTTGTCTGGGTGTTGCGTTGCCATTATTCTGCACTTCTGGTTGGTGGCAGAAACAGGTTTCATCTGTTCACAGACTGTTACATCACCATGTGACCAAGAAATTTCAAAGCGGAAGTATGTCTTGCTCTCGGGTCATGAGGAATAAATTCCTGAACGTGGATGATTTTATATGGACAGCGATGCAGGACCCTTCGTAGGGTCTTAAGCACCCTGCATGCCGATATGTCCAACTTCAGGAGATTCCCTGTGCACTGCATGTCTTGATACAACAGCTCGACCCCTTCTGCAGTTGTGTGATCACAGCTTCGACAGACGTCGAATCAACTGCTTTCTTCCCTGTGTTACTGCCGCAAAGGCACTATTCTTGTAACAGATCTTTATCAGCAGCGCGCGATCCTTCATAGAGATACTCATGTTGGGCGTCTCAGACGCTAACTCAGCAGCAGCCGTGTACCGCGCGTCTGTTGGTGTGTACATTCAGACCCTTACAGCACCACGTATTCATCAAATTTTCGTTAACTTTCCTGCGCTCCATGATCTTTACCCCTGTGTCAGTAACACTCTGTTCAAATTTACGTCATTCTGAGATTTGGTCGTCTTTCTACAGCGTTTAGGAACTAGAATTTTAATAATAGACACGTTTTATGTGTTCACACGAGATGTGTAGACCAACACTCAGGCGCCTCAATAAATGTTTCTCCTGTTTCACCTAAATTTTACAGAATCATCAACCAAATTTTGATGTTGTAAAATATTCCACAGAACAGTTCATTAAAACTGAGAACTTTGCGGAAATGTGAAGTCCTAAGATGGACTGCCTAATAGGCAGCGATGGCGGTGACAGGTTTATAGGCAATAAGAGTCTTCGCCTGAGCTCATTCTTTCGGTAAAACAAGGAAGATTATTCCGTATTTTTAGGGACGTAGTGGAAATTATGAGTGAGGGAAGAGTGGATAAGGAAATCATCAGTATCCATTTAAATGGAACTACATCGACGTTCGCCAAAATCATTTTAGGGACACCATACAATGTCTGCATCTGGATGTCCAGGAGGAGAATTGATTCCCCTGTGCTCTGGAATGGGAGGCCAGTATGTTATCACTGCGCCAATCACGTAGCTACATTCTCTCACGAGAGCACGAAATGAAAACCTATTGTACCTGAGGAGACTCCTTTGTGGCACACAATGAAAACGTAAGTTCTTCTAGCAAATCGGCCTTGGAAGTTGAACGATCTCATGTTTGGATACCGGTGTAGCATAGTGCAGCAAATTGTCAAAAATATGAGTGGTGCGCGATGGGTTATTCGTAGAACAGTGACGATAGTTTTAGGGAAACTGTTATGTCACATGTAAAAATTTGAAGCAGTCAATTAATCCTTTAAACATTACAATATTTGTGTGTATGCATAGGGGATAATGTTGTATCTTCGTACAAAGCCGCTAGACAGCCCTGTACTATAAGTTTAACGTATTTTATTATTTGGTTTTTAAAGTATGGCCTACTTCTGAAATTGAAAGAAGTGCTCCAGAACATTAAAGTTTTTCCAAAAGTGAAAATATGTTGAAGAAAGATGGTTGTCTACCTACGAGAAAATCTTCCATTGATATTTAGCTTCGTAGGCAAGAAAATCTTGTCATTACTGTATTTAATAGTCTGTCTTAAAATATTACGGTACTACAACCCAATAAGCGAATAAGGGACATGAAACTAAGCGAAAGTATTACTCAAAACCAGTCACAAGTTAAATACATTTTTAAATAGCTGACACTGGAGACTAAAATGGGTTTTAATTTTCGAGAGAGGTAAGACTGTAGACATTAAACAAACTCAGTTCATTTGCAACCATCACATGGGCGGTGGTAAAAGATCTCTTTGTGTTTAATGATACAACGAAGGATGACATAGCTGTCCGAATGTCATATAAATACAGAAATAAAAAAAAAAGTTTTGCATCACCTCGTTTCCCAGATTTTCGAAACGTGTACAGAAAATTGGAATAGAGGTCAACATGAACCTCATCTCCTCCCGTTTTGTTGCACATGAAAACCACACATTGCATGTTGTGCCACCACACACTGACACCTACAGAGGTGGTGGTCCAGATTGCTGTACACACTGGTACCTCTATGCCTCTAATAACCAGTAGCACGCCCTCTTATATTGATGCATGCTTGAATTCGTTGTGGCATACTATCCACAAGTTCATCAAGGCACTGTGTGTCCAGATAGTCCCAATCCTTAACGGCGATTTGTTGTAGATCTTTCAGATTGGTTGGTGGATCACGTCGTCCATAAATAGCTCTTTTCAATCTAACCCAGGCATCTTCGATAGCGTTCGCATCTGGAGAACATGCTGGCCACTCTAGTCGAGCGATGTCGTTATCCTGAAGGAAATCAGTCACAAGATGTGCACGATGGGCAGGCGAATTGTCATCCATGAAGACGAAGCCTCGCCAATATGATGGCGATATGGTTGCACTATCGGTCAGAGGATGACATTCACGTATCGTACAGACGTTACGGCGCCTTCCATGACCACAAGCGGTGTACGTCGGCCCCACGTAATGCCACCCAAAACAGCAGTGATCCTCCACCTTACTGCACTCACTGGACAGTGTGTCTAAGACGTTCAGTCTGACAGGGTTGTCTGGTTGAAGACATATGCGACATTCATCGGTGAAGAGAACGTGATGCCAATCCCAAGCGGTCCATTCGGCATGATGTTGGGCCCATTTGTAGCACGGTGCATGGTGTCTTGGTTGCAAAGATGGACCTCGCCTTGGATGTCGGGAGTGAAGCTGCGCATCAGTCAGCCTCCTTCCTGGTTAAATGACTGGAACTGATAGGTTGTCAGTACTTGAAGAATTGATAGTATAATCGAAATGTATTTAATGTGATATACATGGATTAAAAGTGTAGAACGTGAAATTTTCAAAAATACTGCGCTAACTCCTAACAACAGCGAAACCTGTAGAAAATATGGGAAACGGCTTACTGTGGTATCAAGTGCGCATTCCTTCTACAGTTAGTTATCAGGCTGAAGAAAAGATGAAGAAATATCTTGTGTTGCTAGGAATATCATCATCTCGGTGCAACGATCTCCCCCACTGAACAAGCTCCACCTTGAGTTATAATTCTACGTTTGTGACAGAAGCTCGAGATCTAAAATCATATATTCATCAAGCTTTTAGGTGGCCCAAATGTAGAGGTTGAGGCGAATACCCGATTTAAGAGTATTTCTCCTTGATCTGAGCAGAAAATTTTAATTATCATTGCTTGTTACCTCGTGCGGAAGAGACCGAATTCAATTTATAAGTGATGTCACAAAGGAGATAAATTACAGAGACGAGAATCTGCATTATGGGACAAGAAAGTTTCCTTTAGATTACAGTAATCTAATCACATTTATTGAAAAATTTGTAAAAATGAATGGTACAAATCGCTTCACGGCCCTGTACCAATTCAGCTACATTTATTCCAGAACTAAAAGAAGGCAGTACAAGCTACTGGGTTAGCGTTGAGAGATTTTCAAGCAAGAAAGCGGCTACCGGAATATTCCGCATTTACTGTGGGATTCGGGCTAAGAAGTTTTGCTCAACTGGGGCGGAATTATGGGGATGATCATCGGCACGCTCGCCGTTTTCTGAAGTTGAGCTTTCCGCGCGATAACCCCTTATGCGCGGTTCCAATGATACCTTAGCTCTAAAGTGCCCACTTGTGATACAGTAAGAATCTATTCATCATGGGTGACAAGAAGTATTCCATTTTTCCTTTCCCATGAAAGGCGAGAAATTTTATACCATCTCAGCAGTATTTCTATTCGCCCAGTTATATGTTTGGTTTCCCTAGTTTATGTACGCTATAAAGCTACACCAACCAAGAGCTTAAGACTGTTCAAAATAGGTACCAACATAATAAATTGTTTATGCACATGTGTATGTCGTATCAGGGAAACTTATGCTGCGTTTCCTCTGTCTCCATTATTCGAGACATACCCAATGTGATCAAAAGTATCTGGACACCTACAAAAACATACGTTTTTCATATAAGGTGCATAGCGCTGCCACCAACTGCCAGGTACTCCATAGCAGAGACCTCAGTAGTCATTAGACATCGGGAGGGGCCAGAATGGGGCTGTCCGCAGAGCTCACAGACTTCGTACGTGGTCAGGTGATTGGGTGTCACTTGTGTCATACGTCTGTGCGCGAGATTTCCACATTCCCATAATTCCCTAGGTCCACTGTTTCCAATATGATAGTGAAGTGGAAACCTGAAGGACGCGTACAAAACAAAAGAGTACAGGCCGACCTCGCCTATTGACTGACAGAGACCGCCGACAGTTGAAGAGGGTCGTAACGTGTAATAGGCAGACATCTATCCAGACCATCACATAGGAATTCCTAACTGCATCAGGATCCACTGCAAACACTGTGACAATTAGACGGGAGGTGAGAAAACGTGGATTTCATGGTCAAGCGGCTGCTCATAAACCGAACATCACGTCGGTAAATGCCAAACGACGCCTCGCCTGGTATAAGGAGGGTAAACATTGGACGATTGAACAGTGAAAAACGTTGTATGGAGTAACGAATCACGGTACACAATGTGGCGATCCGATGGTGGGTTTCGGGTATGGCGAATTTCCAGTGAACGTCATCTGCCAGCGTGTGTAGTGCCAACAGAAAAATTCGGAGGCAATGCTGTTATGGTGTGGTAGTGATGTTCGTGGAGGAAGCTTGAACCCCTTGTTGTTTTGCGTGGCAGTATCAGAGGACAGGCCTACATTGATGTTTTAAGCACCCTCTTGCTTCCCATTCATGAAGAGCAATTCAGGGATGGCGATTGCACCTTTCAACACGATCGAGCACCTGTTCATAATGCACGGCCTGTGGCGGAAAGGTTACACTGCGGTAACATCCCTCTAATGAACTGGCATGCCCAGAGTCCTGACTTGAATCCTATACAACACCTTTGAGATGTTTTGGAACGCCGACTTCGTGCCAGACGTCACCGACCGACATCGATACCACTCCTCAGTGCAGCACTCCGTGAAGAATGGGCTGCGATTCCCCAAGAAACCTTCCAGCACCTGATTGTATGTATGCCTGCGAGACTGGAAGCTGTCATAAAGGCTAAGGGTGGGTCAACACCATATTGAATCCCAGAATTGCCGATGGAAGGCGCCACGAACTTATAAGTCATTTTTAGCCACATGTCCGGATACTTTAGATCGCGTAGTGTATATATGTTCTCAATATTACCGATAAGTATGGTGCTGCACTTTGGCATAGAACTTTGTTCACTCAGGACTCGTCTAATGGCTGTCGTCCTGTGCTGACCGTGCAGTTTCAAGATTTGTCACTTTTGCTGATGGTATTAGGCGTTAGTTTTGTATTAATGACAGCTCTCATTTTGTTATATGTGCATCTTAAATACAGGGGACTTAGCGTTATTTCTCTTGTTAATTCGAAAATGCGAGTTGTGCAGATGAGAAAGTCTGATTTTCTTCTTTCACTCCTCGTAGAGATGTCAATCAAAGTCCCACATAACTGATTTCAGTACTCCACTAGAGTTTTCTAGGCTCTTGTTTCTCATGGTTAACCTTGCAATAAGATTCCATGTTGGTGTTCAATTTGAATAAATGTTTGGTTGTTCTGATATCGGCTTCCATTTACGGACTCTACTGAGTACGACTTCTCCCTTGACTAAGCGACCCTTATTTACCAAATCAGGAATACTCTAAGGCGTTGTTTTAGCTTGAAAGTGTTTCCGTTTTATGCAGTGTCCAAATCATTAATGGAATGCAGCCTAACACCCAAAGCTGTTTATTGTGGTGGCGAGTTTTAGTACTTACAGGATTTTATTTCTGAGTTGAAATCGTTACAAATGCAGATTAGTTTCAAATTTCAGGATTTCTGTAATCCCCAAGGAACACCCAACCAAGGCCACAAGGCAAGCGAAAACGAGGAGACGGTCGTAATAATGTTTTCCCTAAGGTTAATTATACGGAGTTTAATTTGGAGCGGGCAGTTCTGTCGGTGCCTGCGGCTAGGAGGAGAAACATTAAGGACCCAGTGGAAAGCGTACCGCTTGGCAGGTAAGCCTGTGCCCTCGGGCTGTGCGAGTAAAGATCACGGGCCTCGGACAAGGGGAAGAGATTCAGCTGGTACCCTGTGGCGAGTCACTCATTAAGAGGGTTTTTCTGGTTTGCGTAACGGCCACTGTATATAAAATTTTCTAAACGGACTTTGCCATCATATTCAAGATTATTGTCTTTCTTTTTTGACATTCAATGCGGAAACAAAAAAAAATTGAGAAACGATTTTGAAGCACTTCAGTTTGGCGTTAGCTTGGGGTACGTGTCCAAAATGTTACATTTTCACATAATCCTCTCCACAGCATAAATTTTGTGATTATAATTCAATGTATTTTTGTTTCATCTTACTGAAGTTTCACTACATGTTTACACGCGGTAACTCGCTTAAATTTTTTTTCTGCACAGTGAGTGAAACTGAACCAGGGTGATATGAAGTCTGATGCTATGCTGCACCGATTCATAGCGGTGAAGTATCATACAGTGTACAGACAGCTTGCCGAGGCGAAGGACGGATTAGACGAGAGGAAACATGCTGCAAATTTATAGTGTGAAGTAATATACAGAATCATTCAGCTGCCTGTACCTATGGGTTTTATGCAACCCGCAACGCCTTAAATTTACCACATACTAATGTTCATAAAGTTTTGCTCACAATATGCAAACTATTAACTCTACAAAAAAGATTCACAGGAGATTTTAGTAGGATATTTAATGTAGTTAAATTACGAGCCGGGATACCTTTCCGCTGGAGTCCACGGCTTTAGAGCTATTCAACAAAGCCGAATTTGAAGCTCACTTTTATACGTTTTTCTCGAGTAATTCGGAAACTACAGCCTCTAGCGCAAACGTACTGTACTAAATTTAACTGTATTAAATTTCGTACAGGAAAGTCCTGTTCATTTTTTCTAAGGGACTAATGGTTTGCACGCATCGAGCGGGAGATTATGAACACTGGCGCGTGGTAATTGAAAGCATTGCGGGTGGCATAAAACCGATAGGTAGGGGCAGCTGAATCACCCTGTGTGTATAGGGTGACCATAGCTCATAGACGGTTCATGTATATTTTTCTAGTACTGAAGTGTACAAAACCTCTAGCTTTCGGTGCGTCGTTAGAGATTACTGCATTTCGTTTGATTTCTTGGCCTCATTGATCTTTGTACCGATATTGCACTGAAAATATCTGCATAACAACAAAAATTTCGACGATATGTTCTATGTGTCTTGTTTAGTAATACCTGTTCCACTCACTTGTCGTATTTGTTATTGAAAACAATTGATTCCACCTGACTCTTCGATCACAAGATTGCATTCAGTAGTGCTGCGTTCTGTTTCTTTTTCCCACCTGTGTTCGTCGTTCGTTAACAGTGAGACACAGCAGATGTGTTTACTGATGGAGAATTTCGCGAAATGCACCACGTGTGTGGGTTCAATAATTGTATTGGATGAGCAACACAAGGACGCTTTTCTGAGGTGTTCTCCCATCGACAGCGATCCTGTTTTACTGCTATTGCGTCTGTCTGAGGGTTGTCTTATTACAGATGTTTCCAGTGTTGGTAAGTGTTTACCCACAAACAAACTTAACTGGGGTGACAAACTGAACAAATAATTACATCATTGCACTATAACGAGCAATCAGGAACCTTGGATCGTTATGTCAATTTTCTCAAAAAATTTCTGTGGATAAGATACGAAATGTTGTTGACAGACTACTGTTTCACACTCTATATTCAGGGTGTAACCTTTATAAGTGCAGATATTTTTATATGTGGTACCTTAATATGTGCAAACATCAGTGAGTTGGTTGTTTTTTGTCTGCCTCAAACGATCTTCCTACAAAAACATCACAAGCTTGACGACTTCATGTTTTCTTCTTAGTCAAGACTGCACCACTAAGTGGACTATGCCTGTCGGTATTGGCTAACGGCTTTGCTTCCACGCATCCACAGTTCAATAGCTCACTTGTGGCCCTGGAGAAGATAAGCATTACTGGATTGGTCTTGCCACATGTCCTTGGAGGTACTACCCAACCTAAAAACAGATATTTATAATAGCTATAATTACTGGTCTGAAAATTACTAATAACCTTGTTCAATACACCGTCCTCAGTCACCAATAGAAAAGTCGACACTTTTACCCATTAGGCCCTTTATATGGTGAGAGTGTGTTTAGTTGAAAATAATTTCGGTTTGCGTTCGAGAATTATTTCGACTGTGTATTGTAGGTATAGAGGTGAAAAATGGTGTGCGTGTCCATAACGTATTTGGTGGTATATACTATGGTAAGTTCCTGGAAACCGCTTGTGGATATGCTATTTCACCTATTTGGCGGGTATAAATTTGATTGCGGCTTGAACTGGAAACCACCTATGAAAGATCTTACATGGAATCATTTGCTGACAGATAATGACCACATAATCCTGAATGATTCTACATCGATAATACATCGCGAAATAACCATAGCGATCATCGTAATGACAATAGTTAGAATGGCTACATTGTATCATATGAAGACTCCTAGCAGCCTACGAAGATACCTAGCACAGTTTCCTGTCGATTCTTAAGTACTATAATTTCGGAAATTGTTATGCTCGATGAAAGTAGATGCATCTCAAGTGTTCAGTGTCACAGTAACACGTCTATTTCCTTGAGAGTTTGTACACAGTAACTGTCTGAGTAGTGAGCATGCAAACCGCCATCAAAAGAGCAGTCGTCAGAGCATGTAGAAAATATTATAGCAACTTCTGTAATTTATTCTTCGCAGTATCGTGCAGCTATTGTTTTGCTATGGAGTGGACGACATTTCTTGGGTTGATAGATTTTCTTTGCTTTGATCGCTTTCCTCTTTTTCCGTTTTAAGTAATTAAACCACTGGGCAGAAACGACTGTACTGACTAGTGTAGGTATATGTCTTTTTTTATTTCAGTATTCATGTCCAAAGGACAGTTATCGGATCTTCATCTCCATCACATTAAGCTGCATCGTTCAGAGCGGCGAAGTTACGTCTATTCCTTTATTGATTTGTTAAGGGATGTTTTCTACTTTTGAAATGTATGTACATAAAACTTCGGCCTTCTCTTACAAAAAGTAAGTTTATTTTAAATTAGGAACGATGACATTCCCAACACTGTGGATCCATTTTCACGTGCTTTGTTGTTACGGAGTTTGCATGTTCTTTTTTGTATGGATTCTTACATTTTGTTAACATAAACCGTGTTGTATGGAGTAGATTTAAGGAATACTACGATGAAGATGTACCATGTATGGAGGGATATCATAGTAATGGGATGTCGTAAAGCAGCTCGAAAAAAGAAAAGCCTACAAGCTAAAATAAGCCAAAATGTCAAACTATCACCGTAATAACCTGAACAGTGTGTTTAATGCTTGACAAAAAAACAAATATAAAACTACCTGTTAAATTTAAACTTGTCTACTTTGGTAGTAAGGTTGTCTGACGACCGTGTGGATGACTCATCTTCAATCCCCGGTGCTGATAGCGCACTGACGAGCTTCTGGAAGGTCTAGAAAGTTCACAATGACTGGAAGAGTGGTGTGCCCCATACTGCATTCATATGACGTCATTTGACAGAGGATGACACGACGACTGTATCTCTTGGTCATCTGTACGAGATCTTGGAATTCTTCTTAACTATAACGAAATTTATAAATAATTAAAAATATAGACATAAACTTTGTTAATCTCTGTGTATAGATGCAACGCTATACCTAAGTAATCCAAAATTATTAAGAATTAATCGAATTTTCGGCTCGCCTGTTTTTGGAATGGGGGACTGATGACCTTCGCTGTTTAGTCCCCCTTAAACATCCCAATAACCACCACCAATTAATCGAATGTCCACCTACAATCACACGGAAAAGTTGTTTCTTTAAATTTCCGTTGTCCCACTCAGCAAATTTGCTGTCTGCTCAAATATGTGTTACTTAGGTTCCTGTTCTTTTATGACTCAGCTGCTTTTTATGGCGTTTAGAAGACTAAGGGTTCAATCTGTTTGAGGCATTTTGTGACTTGCGTCGCGTTTGGCTACATATGGTTTACACAGGACAACTCAGGAGTATAGCCCCAATTTAATACTCGTACCAATGAAAAGATGAATGATATAGATAATAGTGTCAGTGGTGTTCAGAAACAGATGAAATCGTTAAAACTTAACAAAGATCTAGCGCCCGGTTGAATCTCTATCAGATTCCGTATCCAAGTTGCACCCCCTCTGTTAAATGTAACCTATCGCACATTCGTGTTTGTTCATTGGATGAAAGCGCAAGTCACACATGTCTACGCGAAGAATATGAGGAGATATCCACAAAACCAGCGTTCACTATCCTTGACATCCATTTTTCGCAGAATCTTAAAAGACATTCTGAGCTCAAACGATTTGACGTATCTCGGACAGAACGACCTCCTTGCCGCCAGTCGGCATGGGTTTAAAAATATAGATCATATGAAGCTGGACGCACTTCTCTCCATAAAAGCCACGAATTAAGGCAGTCAGATAGATGCAATATTTTTCGATTTCCCTGTTTCACTCAATAACGTACTTACAATTATTATCACAAGTGTTATCATATGGGATATTAGGCAAAACATGTAACTAGATTGAAGATTTCTTGGTAAACGTGGATGGAGAGTCATCGACAGATGTAGCAATAACTTCGCGTGTACCTCAGGGAAATGTGTTGGGTAGCTTGCTCTTCATGCTGTATATGAATGACAATGCAGACAATATTAATAGCAATATTAGACTTTTCACAGATGATGCAGTTATTTACAATGAAATACAGTCTAATCGATGCTGCAAAAATGTTGAGTCAGACCTTGACAACATGACTAGCAACTTGCTTTAAGTAATCAGAAATGTAAAACTGTGCAGTTCACCAAACGAGAAAACATAGTACCCTATAAATATAATATCAGTGAGCCACAGTTGGAATCGGTATACTCATACATATACCTGGGTGTAACACATAGTAGAGGCATAAAATCATCGCTCACATAGGCTCAGTCGTGGGAAAAGCAAGTAGAGGACCTCAATTTATTGGTAGAATACTATGTGAATGCAATTAGTCTAAGAAAAAGTTTGTTTACAACATATTTATGCAGTTCATTCTACAAAACTGCTTACGTGTATAGGACACATACAAGGTTGGAGTAACAGTGGATGTAGAACATATACCGAGAAGGACAGGACGAATGATCAGAGATTTGTTTGGTAAGCGGGATAGTGTCACAGAGGTGCTGAAAGAATGGAACTGGCAGTCTCTTGAAACTAGACGTAATCAGTTCCTAGAAAGAATTTTGACATAGTTTTGAGAACCGGCTTTAAATGATGATTCTATGAATATATTATAAAGTATCCTTTAATCCCGCATATATCAGTACCACAGGGATGGTAAGGGCAAGAAAACATTAATTAAAGAATGCTTGGCGGCAGTTAAACAGTCATCCCGCACTCTATAGGTGAATGGAACGGGACAAAAGCTCTAGTAGCTGCCATGTCCCTCAGAATGGTTCGCAGGTTATAGATGTAGATGAAAACTTGTTGAAGTGTCTTAGCGTAGTTGCTATATTAGCATCCCTACATCGTAGACATAGATGATATCCCTGTTAACATGTATAAACTGGTCAGTTTCACACCAAGTTACTGTGACCTACATCGACCGACTATTAAACATGAAATAATATCGTAGTGTCAGTGACGACGCTTAGCTTTTGATGATAACGACGCAGGAAATCGTCGCTAACTTGAGTTCTTAGTCAAATATATCAGACCAAAACGATCCAGAAAGTTGTATACAAGAACGGCGTCGCAGTACGTAACCTAGCCACAGGCATCGTTTGTTAAATAATAAATCATGAACTAGCTTTAAAAAGCGGTGCAATTTGATACTGCGCTGTCGCGATTACCCCATTAATTGTACAAATAACTCCCCCCTCCTGAAATTAATTACGGTCAACAATCAGCGCCACTACACTGATTAAGCAACCTAATTAGTCGTAACTTCTATTGACCACAACAGTCCTAATCAACCTCATTAATTACAATAGGTTGATGTATAAGTATACACCCAACAACAGTATTGAATTAAGTCCATGTAGTGCACTGAAAAACAATGCAGTGCTAGACGAACGTTGTCAGACAAGATCACTGCAGAGAAATTCGGCATCACACATACACACCAATCATAACTCATTCAGTCAAAACAACAACAGCACACGAAGAAGTTAATTTAGTTACTCTTTATTTACCCTGAGGCGAAAAAAGAAAGTCATGGGATAGCGACATGGACATATACAGATGGCGTTAAACGAGGTATAAAAGGGCAGTGTATTGGCGGTGATGTCACTTAGGTGATTCATAAGAAAAATTTTCCGGCGTGATTATGGCCGCGGGACCGGAATAAATAGACTTTGAACGTGGAATGGTATTTGGAGCTGGATGCATGAGTCATTCCATTTCGGAAATCATTAGGACATCCAGTATTCCGAGATCCAGAGATTGCCGATAATATACGTTTCAGTCATTGCCTCTCACGCAACGCAATGGACATTTAACGTCCGGGAGCACCACCGTTTGCGTGGAGTTGTTAGTACTAACAGAAAGGCAACACTGCGTAAAATAAGCACAGTAATCAATGAGGGGCGTACGACGAACGTTTCCATTAGGACAGTGCGGAGAAATTTGGCCTTAATGAGCTATGGCAGAAAACGACGGATGTAAGTGCCTTTCCTAAAAGTACGACATCGCCTGATGACTACTCTAAAACAGCGGCCTTGTCGCATGAGTCCCGATTTCAGTTGGTAAGAGCTGATGGTAGGGCGAGTGTGGCGCAGTTCCCACGAAGCAATAGGCCCAAGTTGTTAACAAGGCACTGTGCAGCCTGGTGGTGCGCTGCCTTTATATGGAACGGACTGGGGCCTCTGGTTATGGTTATGTTTGGCTTCTTGCAGACCACATGTAGCCATTCATGGATTTTATGTCCCCAGGCAACATTGGAAGTTTATTGGTGACAACATGCCATGGCAACCGGCAACAATTGTTAGCGATTTGTTTGAAGAGCATACTGGACAGTTGGAGAGAATAATTTGACAGCCCAGATCGGATATGAATCCCATCGAGGAGTTAGTTCGTTCATAAGATCTGCAACTTTCTCGCAAATATGGACGGTTATAGCGACAATATGGCTCACTATTTCGGCAGCGGACTTCCATCGACTTGTTGGGTCCAAGCCACGTCGAGTTGCTGCATAACAAAGGCCAAAAAGAGGTCTGAGACGATATTAGCAGGGTGCCCATGACATTTGTCAAAAAATGGTTCAAATGCCTCTGAGCACTATGGGACTTAACTTCTGAGGTCATCAGTCCCCTAGAACTTAGAACTACTTAAACCTAACTAACTTAAGGACATCACACACATCCATGCCCGAGACAGGATTCGAACCTGTGACCGTTGTGGTCGCTCGGTTCCAGACTGTAGCGCTTAGAACCGCTCGGCCACCCCGGTCGGCTGACATTTGTCGCCCCAGTGTAAATCGGGATAGACAACGGGCCGCAATGTCATCCAGTCGTCAGTAGTATTAGATTTATTAGAAATGACTAACTATTTAGCTTTGCGTACTGCAGGGCTGTGTGGTATTTAAATCTTTTCGTGTGACCCTTCCCTACCGATAATTTCCTGTGAACTCTTTAAATGACTTGGTTACTGTAGTTACGTTCAGTGGAAATAAAACTATGTGACAGATGAAGTTCAAAGTTCAAGGAACAATAACGTCCAAAATATTACGAGAATTTTAACTTTTGGTGTTGATCATATTCCAAAGGAAGTCGAATAAACGATAACGTAAACTAAGTCTATTCTATATCAATGTTCTTTGCTTCATTTACAGACGTCACATTCTTTACTTGGCTATGATTCAAGGGATTTGTATCACCATCGAACCATCGTCCTTTAACACAGCGAAATCGACAAGTTAAAATTAGTTTTGAGGGAACTCCAGCGGTGGTAATTAGGCCATTATACCTCGAGATAAAAAAGATCTTCTGTTGAACACAGTCGGTATCTCCATGGGTACAGTCGCAGATGTTACTACTGTATAATTTATACGTAAATCGCAGCGCAAAAGGCATCAACAACTGTACGGAATGGACGCATGGTGCAGGGTTTGGTAACAGATCAACACAACTGAAATTACATATTGATTTTAAATATAGCTAAGACCTATCATTTTTCAACTGCACTTTGCTAGGAGGAGAAATCAATCTTCTGAATCATTTTATGTGTAGTACACACAACATCTTCAATTATTTCTTTCATGTATTCAAATTTCTGTCTACCCCTCCAATGTTGGCTCTCTACATCTTCAATTAGGTGCTGCATATTTTGAAATTTATGTCTACCCATGAAATAATCCCTATAGTTCAAATGGCTCTGAGCACTATGGGACTTAACATCTGAGGTCATCAGTCCCCTAGAACCTAGAACTACTTAAACCTAACTAACCTAAGGACATCACACACATCCATGCCCGAGACAGGATTCGAACCTGCGACCGTAGCGATCCCGCCATTCCGGACTGTAGCGCCTAGAACCGCACGACCACCGAGGCCGGCAGGCCCTATAGTACATGGAAACTACTTCCTAATGTCTTAACACACGCTCCTTCATCCCGGTCTTTATTCTAGTATTTTCCACAAATATGGTTTTCGTAGCGTCTATGGATAGTCTCGTCGTTTGATTTAACGGTCCACTATATTTTAAGCCCCATCTTTCAATGCACTTGTGTGGCACTACGATTTCCTTCTTTCCGGGTTTTCTCTCAGTCCTTTATTCAGTATACTTCAATGCGTTTCTGCCCACGTCCGTTATCGGTAACAGCCTTCCTCTGACAGGAAACTCTGTCTTTATCGTGCTCGAGTTCTTTTTCCGTCCATCTTGTTTCCTTTGTCGTGTGTTATTTTGCTTACTAGGTAGAATTCCTTGGACGTGTATTCGACTTAAATATTAAATTTCTCTGGTGTTTCTTATTACTTTCGTTTTTTGTTTTTATCCTTAATCCATATTACTCCAGTTTCAGCTAAAATGACGCTTAATTCTTCCTCAGTCTCATTGAAGATTGCATTGTCATCAGCAAATTTTGTCATTAAAACCTTCCAGTTTCAATTTCAATCTCATATCTGAATCTTTCTATTGCTTCCTGCAACAGTGTGCACTGAAGAAAAATGGGACAAACATGAAACTTTATCTTAATAGTAATTGGTATCTAGATTTTTGCTGTTTCTTGTTTTGTATCGTTCAGTGTTTTAGGAACTTTCTAGGTTTGTACAGGTTAAGATTACATTTTTTTTAAAAAAATATAATTTTTTCTTTTAATTTTTTGAAATTAACATGTGTATTTCGTGTAGGAGGCTTTCATACTAGTTCGTAGTTGTTAATGAAAACTGATTAACGGTGGCACGAAATCAATTTTTTGGTTAACGTACCGTTCACATTTGAAGACAGTATCGTTAGTATCTCCCTCTTTTACTGGAGTTGGCCCATGCTGAGGAGTGATCCTATACATCCATAGACTACACACAGTAAAGATCATCATTACACGCGGGAGGCGGCTACACTGATAGCGGCAGCAGTGTGGTGTAGACTGAGCGGCTTTTAATATTAGAAGGTCTTAGAAAGGGCATTCAGTCTCAAAAAGGGCTCAGGTCAAACACATGAAAAACGTAGATCTAGGAAGCATCGGTATAATAGTTGTACACTGTCGAAGTTGTGTAGAGAAAGTATCACAGCACCAAGCGCTAATAGCAAGCACTGACGCTCAAATCGCTGTAGCTACTAAAAGGTGGATAAAGCCGGACCTAAGTTAAGCAGAAATTTTTGCGAAGGACCGCATGGCGTTCGGAAAGGATAGGCTAAACACAGTTGGCTGTGGCGTATTTGTTGCTTTTAGATGTGGTTTATCTTGCAGCGAAATTAAGGTAGATAGTTCCTCTGAGTTATCAGGGGTAGAGGTTATTCTTGGCAACCGGAATAAAATAATATCTGGATACATTTAACGACCTCACACATCAGATGATACAATTACTGAAAGGTTCAAAGAAAACTTGAGTCTGATTTCAATAACGTACCAGCTCATAGAATTATAGTTAGTGGTGTCTACAATGTACCACCGGTATGTTCGCGAAAATACATGTTAAATCCGAAGGTAGGCATAAAATTTTGCTAATCACATTCTCTGAAATCTATTTCGAGCAGTCAGTTCATCAGCCCACTCGAATAGCAAACAATTGTGAGAACATACTTGACTTCTTAGCAACAAATAATCCGGAGCTAATAACGACCGTTAAACCGAATACAGTAATTAGTAAACACAAGGTAGCAGTAGCTAGACTGAATACCGTTACTCCCAAATCCTCCAAAGTAAGTGAAAAATATAACTACTCGTACTCAAAGAAGCAAATAAAAATTCGCTTGACGTCTTCCTGAGAGACAATCTCGACTCCTTCCAAAGCAACAGCGTAAGCGTAAGCGATGCGTGGCTTGATTTCCGACAAATAGTGTCGACAGCAATTGAGACATTTATACCAAATAAATTAGCAAATGACGGAGCTGATCCCCTTTGGTACACATAACGGGTTAGAACGCTGTTGCATAAACAACAAAAAAGCATCCAAAACTTAAAATCCCCAAGATTGACAGTCTTTTAGAGAAGCTTGAAATTTAGCACGGACTTCAATGGGAGCAGCTTAAAATAGAACATTGTCTCAGACCTGGTAAAAAGTCTAAAGAGAGTCTAGTCGTATGTAAGTATGCTAGTGGCACGACACAATTAACGCCTTCTCTGAGCGATAGCAATGGAAATATTATCGATAACAGTGTTACTAAACACAGCTTTCCTAAATTTCTTTACCAAAGAAATCGTAGTAAATATTCCGAAATACGAAACAAGATCAGCTGCCAACATGAGGAACTTAGAAGTACATTTCCTCGAACTAGTGAAGCAACTCAGAACAGTTCATAAATGCAAGTCTTCCAGTCTAGACGTAAACCAGTTATGTTCCTTTCAGAGTATGCTGATGCAATAGCCGCATACGTGAGAACCATATACTCATACAACCACTCGCTCGACGTAAGATCCATACCCAAAGGCTGGAAAGTAGCACAGATCACACCAATATTGAAGATAGGCAATTATCCACTAAATTACAGGCACCTATCATCAACGTCGCCATACAACAGGATTCAGAAACATACACTGTGTTCGAAAATTATGAATTACCTCGAAGAGACACATAGTCAATACGGATTTAGGAAACACCGTTTTTGTGAAACACAGCTAGCTCTTTACTCACAAGAAGTGCTCAGTCGCCGTTGACAATGTATTTCAAATCGATTCGGTGTTTTTAGATTTGCAGAAGGCTTTCGACACTGTAGCTAACAAGCGGCTTGTAATGAAATTGTGTGCATATGAAAAATCGTCTCAGTAATGCGACTGGATTCTTGATATCCAGTCAGAGAAACCACAGTTCCTAGTAACTGACGGAAAATCATGGTGTAAAACAGAAGTGGTTTCTGGTGTTCACCAGGTGGTGTTACAGGACGTATGCAGTTTCTTATCTGTATAAATGATTTAGGAGACAATCTGAGCAGCTGCCTTAGTTTGTTTGCAGATTACGTTGCCGTTTATCGTCTAGCACAGTCATTAGAAGATTTTGAAAAAGTGCAAAACACTTAGAAAAGATATCTATGTTGTCAGAAAATTAACAATTGACCCTAAATAATGAAAAGGGTGAGGTCATCCAACTGAGTACTAAAATGGATCCGGTAACCTTCCGTTACATGATAAATCAGTCGAGTCTTAAGGTCGTAAATTTAAGTAATTACCCAGGAGTTACTATTACCAATTACTTATACGGGAAATAACACATAGAAGATGTTGTGGAGAAAGCGAACCAAAGACTGCGACTTACTGTCAGAGCACTTAGAAGATGCAACAGATCTACTAATGAGATTACCTACAGTGCTCTTGTCCGACCTGTTTTGGATTACTGCTGTGTGATGCGGGATCCTTTCCACATAGGATTAACGGAGTACATTGAGAAAGTTAAAACAAGAGCAGCACGTTTCGTATTATCGAGAAATAGTGGAGAGACTGTCACGCACATGATGCAGGATTTGGGGTGGACATCATTAAAGCAAAGGCCTATCAAGATGTGACGGGATCTTCTCACGAAATTTCAGTCACTAATTTTCTCCTCCGAATGCGATCGACTTGTGGAGAAGTGATCCTCATAATAAAATAAAGGAGATCACAGCTCGCACGAAAAGATATAAGTGTTCGTTTTTTCCGCACGCTGTTCGAGACTGGTATAATAGAGGAATATTTTGAAGCTGGTTCGATGAACCCACTACCAGGCACTCGGAGAACGCCAGCGTCGTTAGATGGCTGGGAAACGATTCACGATTAAATGTGATGTGAATTACAGAACATGTAAACTGTTCATTTTATCTTAATTCTGTGGAATCAGGGAAATGGTGAAATCTTTGGCAAAATTTATCCATGATATTTCATTTTACCGCGTATCACTTTTCCTCATTTGCGTCTCGCTCTTCTACATGACTCATTCGTCATGTCTGTTCGTGGTAATAATGTGTTATTAAAAGTGCCGTTTTGATGGAAAATTTACGCCAATTCTTCGTCTGTTTACTTGTATTTAATTGTCCTTTGATCCACATAGAGTTTACGTTCTTCCCTAAATTTTCATTTACCTTTGTGGTTTTCTTAAAGTTCATTAACATTGAAATAATTTTGTTTAGAAGGTCCTACGACACGTAAATCAAAACATTTTTTGAGAGATTCTGGAAGTAATCTAAAGTTACTACTGCGATGCCTGCGTAAAACTATGTCACTGGGAAGCGAAATCTATTTCTTTTAAACTTTGCTGTGGCACGCAGACGCGAAGCACGTTCTGCCATTGAATGTGGCCTCGACGCCGTCAGTATTCATCTCGAAATACTCCGGGAAATTATCAGCAACGAAGTCTTTTACTAATCGCACTAATTCGTCAGCGAATGTTTGCGTTGAAAAGTATAAAACGTCGACTGGTGAAGCTTTTTCGCTATATTCACGTATTACATTCACATATGGTGGGTAAAATTTCTTTTCAATCTCGAACCTTGCTCGTAACTTTGGTTTTAATACATTGTTTATTGTTTGTCCATTCATTCCAATCAAAACACTCTCCCTCGGTACTAGTGAGGGATCAATCACAGAAAGTTTTTTTTTTTTCTTTTTTCTTCAGAGGGAATGTATCTGTCGTTAATTTGAATCTGAATTTCTGCAATTTCCGCAAACAGTGCCTTTGTTGGCGTGGAACTCATAGATCCTGGGGTACTCCAGATTCATCTAAATTGGATGTCATATAGTTTCGCAATCCAAATTACCAAATGTCTACGAAGTCTCTCTCAAAGAAGCCGTTAAAAGTAAAGTTCTGAGTTAACTATCCGTGTCAGACATGGATAAATTTCAAAGCTTTACATGACAGTCTCCATCATCGTCATCAGGGCATAAATATTATTGTAGGGGAACTGGCGAGTCTTAAACTTTTATATTTTTTTTGAAAACATTATCAGCGATCTTATATTTATATGATAATTAAAAAACAGCCTTGATGACAAATTTCTTTTAATCGGACTGAGCGGTTTCAATCCTTAAGGATCATCTTCAGACTCTGAAACAACATACGTACAGATAGATGGATCCTTATGGTATCTTATATACACTGAAATACAAATACAAACTACATATAGCCAGAATGTCAGATGGAGTTCCATGGAGCAAGCTACACCGACCCACGACGCTGAACTGACTGCTGAATGGATAGACAGGGGGTGGTCTTAAATAGCACTAGTCCCGATCACCGTTCTGTGTGTGACATCAGTGCTAACCAATCACAAGTATGGTGAGTACTAGTAGCATAAAATATATTACAATAGTCTATTTTACTAAGATTTGAAGAAAAGCTATAGTTAAAACACTTCGTAAAGTTGCTATGAAACAGCTTCTCGTCAAAAAATATATAGCTTAAAATAAACTAGTCTAGGCTGCCCTCTTTCATCCGTTCCGTAAAATACGTGCTGTAGGCAAAGATATATTGAATAGCTGTCAGAGGTTACTATAGTGATATAGAGAAGCTACTAGCAAAGATAATCTATATAAACATTGAGGGTTGCCGTAGAAACGGCGTCCTCTATCGATGCGACATTCTGCACAGCAGGCACAAAGTGCCGTAACGACAACAAAGACGATCTATGTAGCTGTTAATGGTAGCCGAAAGGACTGCTCTATCGATGTGACATGTCAAAAATAAATAGAATATGGTAGCGAATATAATAGTCGTTAAAGATTATTCATAGTATTATGAATGGCAGAATAGCGAAAGATGGGATGTTATCTTGCCTAATATTTAGGAAGGAAACGTAGATACAAGGGGCAGCTTAAAGTTTTAGATATGCAGAGTTCCGCTGCATCTTGTGTTACACACCATATGGTTATAAATTCATATAATACGAGGCCTGTTCAGAAAGTAAGCTCCGATTGATTGCCAAATTGAAACCACAGTGAACATCAGAAATGTTTTACTTGTAACAATTTGCTACACCTTTCAGCTACTTCTCTACGTAGTCGCCGTTCTGACTTAGACTTTTGTCATAGCGTTGTACCAAGTTTTCAATAGCGTCATCATAGAAGGCAGCCGCCAGTGCTTTCCGCCAATTCTCCACGCTGGCCTACACCTCGTTGTCTGTGTCAAAATGTTGTCTTCAAAGACAGCGGTTCATGTGACCAGAGATGAAACTCAGGGGGAGACAATTGCCGACTGTATTGTGGGTAATCTCACATTTCCATTTGAAAACGATGCAGGAGCCTCTTCATTGCCCCTGCAGAACGCTGCTGAGAATTGTCCTGAAGAAGAAACAGCACGACGGTTATGTAATGTTAGCTGCATAGCTTCAGGCGAAATTTCTCACCAGGCCCTCGTACTTGGCGGCAGACACTATTTTCTAGACATCTTTACGCACTCACTGCGAGCTCAGAAATGAGAAGAGCGACGTGATGCTAACTGGGGTTATACTAGAGACACTACCGAACACGTCTGTGCAAAGCTTTATCGGATTTTCATAGTCGTTTCCATTTCGCAACCGATCAGAGCTTACTTTCTGAACGCCCCTCGTAGATATTGTTATGTGAAGTAGTGGTGATGAGGAAATATCCCATGCAATATCAAAGGATATAAAATCCGTTAAAAGGAGACTGTTGGTGAGAAAACTGTTTGTGAAGAAAAAAAGAAATGGCTGAGAACAAAACATTAAGAATACTAACATAACAACAGTGATAAAAATGAAGAAACTGTAGCGTCAGTAATCATAGAAAAATGCTAATAATAAAATCACGAGTCAGCATTATTTGTATAAAAAGAAGGTAAACTAAAACATAGTCTGGAGCAAAAAACGAAAGGAAAGTCAAAATTATAATAAGTCTTCAAAAGAATGAAGGAAATGTTTTTTTCCTAAAATCAAACTGATCGTTCGTCGCAGTGGTACTGAATAAAACTACACTGAATCAACCTACGCACTATCCCGCGACGTACGTTTCTAGATCCCTTACACATGAGCAGAAAACAGGCGGGGATTAAATTCAGATACAGGGAATCCTTGTACCGTCACAGGTACAAATTTTTGTCGCTCGTCTCGCTCGCAGTGAGAGGCAGTGCAGACGATAGCGGCGCCTAGCGACATAGGCGCGTTCTCGCGGTGTCGTGTGACATGCCGGAGAACGCAGTAGCAGTGGGAGAGGTCGGGGGTTGTCTGCTCGTAAGTCAGCGCGCGTGAGGGGGCGCGGCTGATCCGGGCCTGGGCTTACGGCCCAGCACATCATCATTACGGCGCCGGCAGCAGCGCCGGGCCTTATCATAATAACTCATCATTGCGCCGTAATCAGTGCCATCAGTCTGTGCGTGCAGCGGGACAGGGGCGCAGCAGGGGCCACCTCCCCACGAGTTACACACCGGGCTCCCGCGCTGTACACGACCGCCGCTGTCGCTGCAATGAATTTATGGCGCCACCATATCACTTGTTGAGACACACTTTGCTGGCCGATTCTTACTTTTCAGTTAAGAATCGTAGGTGTTTTTCTAAAATGAATTTTAATTCTGAATGGAGTGTGCACTGATCTGAAATTTTCCTGGTAGACTTAAATTATGTGCCGGAGCGGGTCTCGAACCTGGCAGCTTCGCCTTTCGCTGGAAAGCGCTCACCCGTCTGAATTATCCAATTGCGACGCACGATACCAGTCCATGACAGGGTTTGAGGGATTAATTTTGGCCGGAACTTGCGGAAACGACTTTCAAATAAATCTCAGAGATTTTCTTAACTCTCTGGAACAAGTCGGCACCGAAGATTTGAAATAATACACCTGTATTAAATCGCAACGCAATTATTTATTTGCCGCTACGTCGGCACCCGTGAAAGTGACGATAGATAAGTTTATTTTCATTCCGAAGTTGGATACATGGCGGTCAAGATAGGTATCGAGCAGAACTGAGGAGAGCAATGTGACACTGCTACGAGGACAGACTGTAGCATCTGTTTACACTAAATCTTAAAGTTTCATTGTTCTCATTATAAGAAATTGTGTTTTAAAGACCTGAATTTCAGAAGAGCATTTCCCATTTTAAATTTTATCACAAGCTTCCAAAAACCTAAACGTGGATTTTTATAGCTGGGTTGTAATGGGGAATGGTTGTGTGGTTCAAAAGGTGACGTTCCAGCACCTTAAACCTCAGAAGTTAAGTAATGCGCAGTTTTGATATGTCGGAAAAGTTTCAGGTTAGCACACGCTCCGCAACAGAGTGAAAATTCAGTCTGGAACCAAGCCACAGACTGTGCCTAAGGCATGCATTCACAATATCAATTCTTCCAATGGTGTTAGTCCGCAAGGGATATGCAGGAGAACTTCTGTGAAGATTGGAAGGCATTATTTCAGGTTACGGTGGAAGCAAAGTAGTGAGAACGGGTCGTGCACCGTGCTTCGATAGCTCAATCGATAGAGCAGCTGCCCACGAATGACAGATTTCCGAGACTCTAGCGCTGGGGCTGTACACAGGGGTTAATCTGACAGGATATCTCACAGGTATTCTTCTAGTCTTCCGTGACAACATGCCCGAATAAACTGCAGCATTATTTCGAATGAAATTTTCGAGTTTTCACCGGCTACTTCAGCTGTCGTCGTCAGGAATAAAACAGAAATGAAAAACAGACTACAGGGTTCGGGATCGACTGACGTCAGGTGGTGCGAGGGGCCTACACCACGTTTGAAACTGCCCCCTCCCCCTCCCCTGAAGCGTCCAGGAGCCATCTTCCTTTTCGCTAGATATCGTTATACCCTCAAAAGCTCCAGTGCTCAGTTCAAAATTACGTGAGTTGTAAATTCGCAAGAGCTTATTCAAATTTCCTAGCTGTTCCCTATTTAAACGTGAAAGGCTGTAACTTGAGGATAATGATACGTGTATGCGTGTTGGAATGAACACTGCATCGTACTTCTTCACAACACAGGCACTAATATTTCGTATTTATCAGCCAATATAAAATGTCTCCCCTCCACGGGAATAACATTAATACGATGTATGAGTAGAGGAACGGCACAAGGACGACGATATATGTTAGTCTGGGTCTCGCTGTGAATCATGCTCGAATAGTCGAAGAAGTTAATGTAATCATTCACGTATAGTTGGATATCTGGTTTTCGGGCGCTTTAGGGGCCCAAATTTTCACTGTCCTCATTCCCTTGTGCAGCTGAAGGTGGTTCATACTCGCAGCTGCTAATACATTTCATTTGGGCAGCGAGCGTCAACAATCCTAGAGAAACGTTGCCAGAGAGTGTCAAAGCGGCGCTGTTAGTGGCGGTAATTCCAATTTCCGTGTACGTTGAACACTTGGCTAAACACCGAAGAGATCGGGTTAGAATAGCTATAACCCAGGGATGTAGTCCTTTGCTCATGCTGTTCAGCAGCAATTCACGAGTGAGATTAAAATTCAAGGCTGAATGATGTCAATGATAAAATTCGTCAATGAAATTTCTGTCGTTATTGACTGTGATGGAAGTTGCTGGAGCTGTTGATTCGAATAAACAGTCTAATGAGGAAACAGTATGCAATGACGATGAGCTGGAGGAAGACAAAAGTTATGAGGATGGTAGAAATGTAATTACCATAAACGTAACTTAATAGCTGGGAACCATGAAGATGAACAAATTATACCTTGCAAGCAAAATAACATGTGATGCACAAAGGAAGGACATAAAAATCGAATACAACAGGTGAAATAGGCTAAAGTAAATGTATCAGTGTTAAACATCGACCTTAATTTGAAAAAGTAATTTCTTATAATTTCCTATGTTTGTTGTATGGAAAAGTAACATTGACTGTGGGTAAACCTGTTAGAAGAGAATTAAAGAGTTTGAGGTTGTTATTTTTAAAGTTGACAAAAATTAGGTGGACTGATCACATGACATATGAGGACGTTGTGCACAGAACCAATGGGGAGAGGGACATGTGGTAACACCGATGAGAAGAGGGGACAGGATTATAGAACATGCGTTAAGACATACGGAATAACTTCTGTAATTTGTGAGGGACTCATAATGTTAAAAATTGTAGAACGGACGTTAGAATAGAATTACGTACCACTGCAATTGATTGTCAAATGTTTATTGATATTGCAAAGGAACTGGGTGATATTTAGTACGCGAAAACCACAAGGATAAGGCACATTCATCAAATAACTCTATCAAGTAATTATATTATACATGATGGTGAACACGATTAAGTAATTTGAAACATGGTGGGACTGATGTAAGACATCACTGGCTGTTGACGCGCAATTAAATCATTACCACCGATGGTGCAGTAGACAGAGAGGAATTCGCTATTTCGATAGCAAGAAATAAAACAAAATATTTAACTGTAGTTTTCCGTGCTGTGGGAGATCGTGAAAAATACTGTACGCCTTGTAGTGCTCTTGGCTTCATGAATACGAGAGCGGAAAGTGAATTTCAGGAAGTTGTGGAGCGAAGTGCCACACGCAGTGAAGATAGAATTCCTTGCAAAGTTTCTCTCGCATTAAGTTACGAAGGCGAAAGGATGTCGGCGACGTAACGACCTCCTGAAGCAAGCTCTCGGAGAACGCCAAGTCCTTAAGGCGGCACTCGGCCGAGATTTTCGGTTGCTGGCAGAGTCGTAAGCTCCGGAGCCAGCTGATCCCGGCTCGCTATGTACCCCATGACTCACGGCCTAATGGCTTAATTATTCTCGGGGGAGGACGCGCAGTAACGGGCTGGAAGTAAGGCAGCGCCTACTGCCCGACGGGTCGGCAACCCGCGTAACGAGGGGACCCCTGCCGCTGCAGGTGAGCCAACTTCGCAGCCACTTCGCAAGTTTGATCGTTTTGTAGTGGCTGCACCACCTGCACAGGAAGAATGAACTTCTCGCTCATAGTCAGTAAATTGCTCTTTCCAAATTGTTAGTACCATTGAACAGTGTATGCTGGATATCCACAACCAGTATATATCGTTATTGAATAAGGATGTTTCTTATGCACTGGTCCACAAATTAATGAATTCTTAGGTGTGCGTAACAGGCCAAATGCGACCATTTGATCTTTCTCGAATGAATCCCCTAGAATAGAGAGATAGTATAACATACGCAGATAGAAATTTGAAGAGGAGTTGAATCTGGCACTAATAAAAGGATTTAAATATGTTACAGTTCACACTTCATACGTAACAGATTCGTTAATGCACTGTTTGCAACCACTCGTTACAGTATCCCAACAATGGGAATAACCAACCGTTATACATTTTGCTACAAAATGACTTAATTAAGATAGCGTGTGGGGCAGATCTGAAAAACGAAATAAAAGTACAGATACCAAGCTACAAAACGTAACTATATTTTCACCTTACGAGACTGTGTCTACATATCGACTGAATCATTTTCTGTCATCTTGATAGGTGGGACATTGTAAAAGTATCAGCATATAAGAGCTAACGGCTTGTGCTATTTTAAGATTAGTCCTCATATTGTGGTGTGCACATAGGTGTGGGAAATCAACTGCTAAATAATTGAAATACATAGCGAAAGCATTCAGCTGTCTTTTATTTAGTACAGTGGTTAATAGTTACTATCATAGACTATTTTAACCTTAGCCTAAAGGATGAAGTACCAAACGTTAGAGATTGTACAAAGTGAAAAGTTAGTGTAAGGCTATAAGCATCGCAGTTACAGGCGTAAGTGGCAGGAATAATATACCATGATGTAAATTATTACGTATTTCTGATGCAGGCCAACTATAGTGAATAAAATTGTCATCAATATAATAATTAGACGAAACAACTTGTCTCTTAGTTTGTTAGTGACTTTCGATGAGAATAAGGCTTCTGGCGACAACTGGTCTGTACATTTATTATACTGCTGACAACAGCAGCTTGTAATCTTTATATCATGTTATAAAATTACTGCCATCTATGCTTGTAAGTACTATGTTTATAATCTTACAGTAACTTCTCAAATTTTACAGTCTATAATGTTCTGAATTTCCTCATTTAGGCTAAGCATAAAAATTCTCTACGACAGCACTGTATAAAACAACAGGTAGCTGAAATGTTTTAATATGAATTCCAACTAATAATATAACTGACAGGCAGTATGACTATTGTATTTTTTAGAGAAGGGAAATCCTTTTGATACTTTATTGATGAGCCCAATAACAATCTGCTGTAGAAGAAAAGGTCACAAAACATAAGAGACAGTCATAAGTAAACAATATATAATTAGGAACTTAAGCTTCATCCATACATATATACATGGTATGTTAATGCGTGACATTTTTCCATAAATCATAATTCACCAATAGAGCGAGGAAGCTGAACACAAAGCTAGTCTAACAGGTACTTAATTATGACCAGTACAGTTGAATAACGAATGAGATCGTCCAGTAACAATGAAATCTAGTTCAGAAAGGTCCCTGACTTTCTTTAATAATGAGTGTAACAATGAAAAACAACGAACAATAATCGATATACAGCAAACCAAATTTACAAGATCCAGTTTTTTCTTTAATTGTTGACTAGTTCCATGTCACCAGCAATCATTTTCAAATAATCGAGACAGAGTAAACAATATCCCAACTACAAATCATGTCAAGTTGAAAGACACACACACACATGCACACGCACACATATATACACACACACACACACACACACACACACACACACAGATATATATATATATATATATATATATATATATATATATATATATATATATATGCGACTTTGGCCGTTTTCATATCGAACCTGCTAACATAGGTTGCTGCCCTAAAATTAATCGAGCATGCTGGACAGCTGACAAACTAACTTGATGCCAACAAAGCTACAGAAGAATTGGGCTAGTTATTAGCAAATTTATAGCACAACACCTAATCCCGACTATAGTGGTCCACTCCAGGATCAATGTGTGAAGGTAATATATAGAAATTCATGCAGTGGTTTTCTGCAAAAGGCATTATAAACGAAATCTGTTCTCATTTTAAGCTGCAAAAAGCTCGAGACGTGTGTGGAGTGTTGCTGATCCTTAGCTGCTAATATCAGTAGTAGTGTTTAATGCAAGCTGTTGACTATGTATGTTGATGTTAAATTCGTTGAGCTATCGCCTGTGAACTACGCTTCAGTCTTTCAAATTTTTTTTAGCACTTCACAAAAGCTTAGTTGTCATTCCTGGAACTGTGACTACTATCCTGTTTATGCCGTGTATCTCAATTACGCCGTCATCGTACAGGGATTACTTAGGACCGAGCAGCTGTATCATAACATTTAATGATAAGTGGAAAACTAGATATTTTTTTCGAGTTACCATCTTCTGGCTCGTTTGATGCGACCAACCACAAAGTCCTCTCTTGCGTCAGCAACTTCATCTCAGAGTAGCACTTGAAACGTACATCGTCAATTATCTGCTGGATGTCTTCCAAATCACTGACTCCTGCAGAGTTTTTATTCTCAGCAGCCCCCTCTGGTACCATAAAAGTATTCCCTGGTGACATAGCAGATGTCTTATTACCTGTCCGTTCTCCTTATCAGTGTTTTCCACATATTACTTTTCTCGCCGATTCTTCACAAGACCTCCTCATTCCTTGCCTTATCAGCCCATTTAATTTTCAACTTTAGCCTGTAGCATCACATCTCATATGTTTCGATTCTCTTCTGTTCCGGTTTTCCCACGGTCCATGTTTCACTATGAAGTGGGACTTCCGGCCTCAATAACAAGAATTAATATAAGATATAATTGTCTTGACCTGAAGGTCAAATTATTTAAGATATTCTTTCTTTCAGTATTTTTATTTTCTGAATGAAATTTAATTAAGTTAAAATATGTGAGATACTATATAGGTATATTAAACCTGAGCACGAGGACGCCAGAGAAAACCGTGCTCTCACGGATTAGGAACGAGTTAAGAGTAGTCTTTGAATAAGATAGATATATCTCTCACCTAAGCTCCACTTGTTGTGGTAGTTGAGAGCAGGCAGACATATCGGATTTTCAGTCGCGAGTGGTCAGTTAGTGGGGCAGTATAGAAATGGAAGACAATTTCGCCTCGTTTTATGTATAACTGCAATCAATCGTTCTGTTCTGAAGTTTACGTTAAAATAGTGTACTTCGATGAAGTGAAGTGCAAGTGAGTTATGGATGAGAAAAATGCGTATCAGATATTATTTCCAGTTGTGTGCGAAAAGGGTCTTACAGAAAAAGAATCTGTAACAAGAAATTGAAGTCTATGTAACTGCATAGCGACCGAGCTTCTACACAGGATCCAATGAACAATTCGTACCTCATCACCTCTTAAATAAAATAAGAAATACAAGATACTGTCATAACTGACTAGCAAAACTTGTAAAAATAGAGAACAGTTCTGTATAAACAAGTACTCTGCAGGAAGTCACTTTCATTACGTTCCGATTGGGAAATAAACGATGGTATTGTAGAACTGTATGAAGAAGTATCACAACTTCCAGTTCAAGACATTTAAATATAGACGTATAGTCTCGGTTATACAATTAAATAACATCTCTCTATTATTCATGTTATACACTTTGATTACTTTTTAATTAGAGCCTGCTTCACTGGCCACGATGACAGGATCTGTAGCTCTGTTAGAGTACAATGTCCTAACATATTTCTTTTTCTTTTCTTGAGTATAATCACATAATTTAACGATGAGGTGTCAACACAAGCAAACCCATAAAATAATTTCGATGATTGGAACCAATAATTATGGGATGGTGTATTTTTCTGTGAGTTAGGAGAAGGCCGCCATATTTGGTTATGTCAAGCACCGCTGTTGTGACTAATTTCAAAATTTATTGCATTTTTGCAGTAGTAGTTCTATGTAATGTGCTTGACGTATTCATGAAAGTAGTTCGAAACACCTTCTTGCAATCCACAAACAATACGGGGATTTCATTTTGTGTCTTACGCAGCTGGGACAAGTTTTTAAGATACACGACCAGGGAAGTCAAAATGGTGAGAAATAGTAACAATAAAAATTATTTGAGTGTTAATAATGTTGTGAGGCTAATGCACACACAGGAACGGTGCAAAATTCGGTGCTCTGTGAAATAATTGAGCATAAACAACCGTCAGTGCTTTTGCAGAGTTCAGAGCGGGTTCCAAATGATGGGGAGTGACGACACCAGGGCCAGAAGAGGGCGGGCTGTCGTCACAAAGAAGCGAGGAGGTGGTGCTGACACCACGATATGATATGTAGATCCCCAATGTTGCTTAAAGAATATGTTGGGGGAAGTGCACATGTCCTATAATCCGAAAATGGGGAGTCCAATAAATACCTGGAGTAATTCCACACCACTAATACGAATTGATGTGATGTTAGATAGCTGAGGCAGTGATACATTAATCAAACAAATACATGCCCTGTTGGGTAGTAGTATGAAGCAAATGAATGATAGTCTTACAAAAATGGCTAGTGGTATAGACGAAAAACTCAACAGACTGCTAATGATAACAGATAGTTGGATTACGATTTTAAAAATGATTTCACTAAAACGCGTAGTTAACTTACCAAGGTGCTTGATGGTTAGCGGAAACCTGCAGGTAAGTTATATAAATTGTCTACAGGCCAAGACACCTTACATGCAGCACACATCGAACTAGAAAGAGATGTAACGCTGGTAGTGAATTTTATCGAACGTGTAAGGAAATACGGGAAAAGGTTGAGAAATTGACAAAGGGGGCAGATCAGTTGAAGTTACAGCAACAGTGTGCTTTGACAGTAACCAAACTTTCGCGCAAAAGGTGATGCACGAGCATGTAGCGAGGCTGCAGAAAAACTTGTTACTGAAAAAGGGAACGTAATTAACGCGAGTGAAGATGAGAATATTAAAGCTATTATGGAGCAAATCCGAAGTGAATTGACACCGGACACAGGAAACAACACGAAGGCGCGGAGGGTGGATGTGCATTTCGTATAGCACCACCTGTAGCTACTACAGAGCATCGTTCCCTGGGGGACAGTTTAGTATGGAGGGAATACGAACAAAAAATGCGGTTCTTAAACCATATAAGCCTCAGATAAACGGTCAGGTAAACATGTCTGCAACATTTGTGCCAGCACAGCAGGAAGTGCCTACTCTTTCAACCATGTTGTTGGATAAGAGTATTCTAAATACAAACAAGTTAAACTGTTTTCAGACTAGATGAAAATACTAACCCCCCCCCCCCCCCCACCGCTGTATTTATCAGATCCTTCAGGAATGTGTTATCGTAAAGCTGGACAGTAAGAAAATAAAACGCATACAGCCGTCCTTATGATCTTATCCACTGTGTAGTTAACAGTTTCGGCGTTTCAGCACGCCATCTTCAGGCCTTAGTTGAGATTTTAGTCTCACTACAGATCCTTTTCCGTATGACTTAGGAGCTTTTCTGCTCCAGGTCAAAAGGGTAGGTGACTGCGAAAGTATTTGCCCAATAAGTTTCGCCAACTACATATTTACTGAGTGCAAGCAGCAGTATTCCACAACGGAATTAGAAGCCTTAACGGTGGTGTGGGCGTTTAAAATGTTAGAGTATTACTTGTGGGGTAAACACTTCCATTTTCACTGACTTGTAAATTGTTGAATGTGTGGTTAGTGTGGTAGTGTTACCCGCTGCAGGAATGAGCAACGAAATCCACCACATATAATGGGAGCAGAATTTAGTAGCCAAAGGCCTGTTATGCCTACCACAGAGGTTGAATGAGTTTACTAAGTTGGTGAGTAAACTTCAGATTTTAGTATTACGCTGATACACGATGGTACATACAGCACTTACTGAGGACGTGTAGGAATATGGAAACATTGCAAAATAACAATCCGAGATGGAAGACAGTTAAATAGAAACTACAAATGGGGTGTCGTTGAGTGACTACTGCAGCATATAGTGTGGCATATTATTCCATCATAGTACTTCACAATCCAAATCTTGAACTTTTTGTATTTCAGAGGAGTATGTGGAGTATTATCTACACGTACCATGTTTGGGAACGTTGTTGAGTAAAAACGTGCGTTGACAGGACCATGAGGTATTGCTGTTTTCATAATATTTGAAGATGGATGCAAAGAGTGTCACACTATTGCATAATATCTACAAGACAAAGCACAATAACCGATGTAGTCTCAGTAAATCACACCCTATTATCCATACCACACAAAAGAACTAATTTCTGTGGATGCCACCGGACTGTTGCCCCAGGCGAGAGGAGACATCCATCAAACATGTTATCGCATTTTATGGTATATCCACAAAACATCTAAAGCTATATACCACGAAATCGGTGATGGCAGCGCCTGCTATTAGGAAAACTGAAAATGAGTATATACCCCAACTGGGTAAGCGAGAAGGTATACTTATTGATATTGCGTCACACTTCATCTGAGAAAAATATGTGAAAAATGGAGAAAATTTCTCTATGTTCAAGGAACTAAGCAACGAATATTCCCCTCCTTTCATTCTGAATGTATCCATAGAATGGATACTTAAAGAACAAAATACATTGATGCAAACATACGTACCAACAAAGTAATCCAAATGGAAAGTCTACTTACGAGTTAGTGAGAGAATTGTAAACAATCTGCCTCATTCGACCCCAGCATTCCCTCCCAATGAATTGATGTTTGGTAAACAAGAGACTAATGAACGATTAAAACCTTTATCACACAAGCCTAACAATGACTTAACGTCTGATGAAAAAATCTGAAAAGCTGAAGTTGCATTGAATGACAATGCTGAGAGGAGAAAGAGATCGTTTGATGACAAACTGAATCAAATTTTCAGATATACCGTATGGGAGAAGGCCCTTTTACAACCTCCCCCCCCCCCCAAAGCAGCTAAGGTAAGTATATGAACAGGAAGTGGCAATTACTGTACATTTTACCATAAGTGACTATGGACATACCACACCTGGAAGATTACTTATACGTTTATCCTAACACTGAAAAGATAGGGGGCTATACTACCATCAAGATTCCAGTTAGGGATTAAATATTCAGGAGCAGCAGGATCGGGAAGTAACAATTTAGCACTACTGAGTTTGGGATATACTTACGAACTAGGAGTTCGGTGTTGATGAACGTTCGAATTACATGTGTTTAGAACTTTGAGTTAAGTTAGTGACGGAGGACGAATCGGACTAGCAAACTAGAAAACGAATATAAAATAAAAACCTGCTAATTTGAACTATATACGTGTAAACTGTGTATGTACGATGAGAAAGGTTTACAGAGAGTGCTAAATTGTTACTTCCCGATCTGTTCTACAGGGGAGAAATAATGGATAGATGTACAGATAGCGAGTATTGTTTCATGTAACACGAAAGCTCAGAACCAACACAAAGTCATGTGTACTGAGAACAGCTAGAGTGGGAACGTGTGAAGCGGGACTGAATATGCTACAGAAATTAAGTGTTAAACAGTTATGGATATTAAGGAATGATGTAAAATCAAGTCCTTAAAAATGAGGTTTGGAAATGATTTTCTGTTTAGCAAAAGTGACAAAAAATAGACTTCAGAGTACTTGACGGCTCAACACAAAAGTTTGGTCTCAAGTACAGATAGTGTTGAGAATCAGTGGAGAAAGTTCAAAACTATAGTACAATATGCATTAGATGAGTATGTGCCAAGCAAGATCATAAGAGATGGAAAAGAGCCACCGTGGTACATCAACCGAGTCAGAAAACTGCTGCGGAAGCAAAGGGAACTTCACAGCAAACATAAACATAGCCAAAGCCTTGCAGACAAACGAAAATCACGCGATGCGAAATGTAATGTGAGGAGGGCTATGCGAGAGGCGTTCAATGAATTCTAAAGTAGAGTTCGATGTACTGACTTGGCAGAAAATCCTAAGAAATTTTGGTCTTATTTCAAAGCCGTAGGTGGATCAAAACAAAATGTCCAGACACTCTGTGACCAAAATGGTACTGAAACAGAGAATGACAGACTAAATGCCGAAATACTAAATGTCTTTTTCCAAAGCTGTTTCACGGAGGAAGACTGCACTGTAGTTCCTTCTCTAGATTGTCGCACAGATGACAAAATGGTAGATATCGAAATAGATGAAAGAGGGATACAGAAACAATTAAAATCACGCAAAAGAGGAAAGGCCGCTGGACCTGATGGGATACCAGTTCGATTTTACACAGAGTACGCGAAGGAACTTGCCCCCCTTCTTGCAGCGGTGTACCGTAGGTCTCTAGAAGAGCGTAGCGTTCCAAAGGATTGGAAAAGGGCACATGTCATCCCCGTTTTCAAGAGGGGACGTCGAGCAGATGTGCAGAACTACAGATCTATAACGTCGATTAGTTGTAGAATTTTGGAGCACATATTATGTTCGAATATAATGACTTTTCTGGAGACTAGAAATCTACTCTGTAGGAATCAGCGTGGGATTCGAAAAAGACGATCGTGTGAAACCCAGTTCACGCTATTCGTTCACGAGACTCAGAGGGCCATAGACACGGGTTTCCAGGTAAATGCCGTGTTTCTTGACTTCCGCAAGGCGTTCGATGCAGTTCCCCACAGTAGTTTATTGAACAAAGTAAGAGCATATGGACTATCAGATCATTTGTGTGATTGGATTGAAGAGTTCCTAGATAACAGAACGCAGCGTGTCATTCTCAATGGAGAGACATCTTCCGAAGTAAGAGTGGTTTCAGGTGTGCCGCAGGGGAGTGTCGTAAGACCGCTTCTGTTCACAATGTACATAAATGACCTTGTTGACAATATCGGAGGTCACTGAGGCTTTTTGCGGATGATGCTGTAGTACATTGAGAGATTGTAACAATGGAAAATTGTACTGAAATGCAGGAGGACCTGCAACGAATTGACGCATGGTGCAGGGAATGGCAATTGAATCTCAATGCACACAAGTGTAATGTGCTGCGAATACACGGAAAGAAAGATCCTATATCATTTAGCTACAATATAGCAGGTCAGAAACTGGAACCAGTCAATTCCATAAATTATATGGGGGTAAGCATTAGGAGTGATTTAAAATGGAAAGATCATATAAAGTTGATCGTCGGTAAAGCAGATGCCAGACTGAGATTCATTGGAAGAATCCTAAGGAAATGCAATCTGAAAACAAAGGAAGTATTTTGCAGTACACTGGTTCGCCCTCTGCTTGAATATTGCTCACAAGTGTGGGATCCATTCCAGATAGGGTTGATAGAAGAGAGAGAGAGAAGACCCAACGGAGAGGAGTTCTCTTCGTTACAGGATCATTTAGTAATTGCTAAAGCGTTACGGAGATTATAGATAAATTCCAGTCGAAGACTCTGCAGGAGAGACGCTCAGTAGCTAGGTACGGGCTTTTGTTGAAGTTTCGAGAACATACCTTCACCGAGGAGTCAAGCAGTATATTGCTTCTTCCTACGTATACCTCGCGAAGAGACCACGGGGATAAAATCAGAGAGATTAGAGCCCACACAAAGGCATTCACCTAATCTTTCTTTCCATGAATAATACGAGACTGGAATAGAAGGGAGAACCGATAGAGGTACTCAAAGTACCCTCCGCCACAAACCGTCAGGTTGCTTGCGGAGTATGGATGTAGATGTAGATGTAGATTAAGATAAGTAATGATATTCCAGTAGAAATTCAGTGCTGGTTTCGTAGGTAGGCCACACTGACATAGATTTATGTATACTGAGTGTGACTGCGAAACCTTATGAATATGCATGTTCATAAGATGTGGTTACAGTATTTCCTTGAGGAAAGGTCTCAGAAGAGATTATGAGATGGTTCTGCAGTACTTACATGTGAGAATGACATGACTGAATCAAGTCCTCTGAGGATCAGATCACAAATGGAGTTAAGCCATACACGCCTATTAACTTGATGAAGAGGTAGCTTAGTGCACCTCATCCTGGCTGTGCAGTAACTCTACATGTTTACTTACGTAAGATGCAGAAGTGATAGTAAAAAGTAAAATTACACAGACAAAATAGTTGTACATAGAATAACAAGATAAATGTACACAGGAACGTGTTCGATGTTATCAGTGAAAAAGGATATAAGCAATTTAAATGAAACCGTCTTTTTTATAGTCATTTAAATATCAGCAATAAGAGCGGAAGATTAGTCACACATAGTCAATAAACAGGTAGGCATTAGATTCTTGCTACTTAGCTGTCTTACTTCTTGTTGGTGCTCTCGGAGATTTACTCTATAGTTTGAAACAGTAGATATTTAAAAATCCCCTAGTGCTAAAACTTCTTCAAATTGCCAAAGGAATTGTCCAGTGGAGTGCATTTAATATCAGACGTTTCTGACCTTTCCACTCATGCAAACGAGTAGTAATCGCGAATTAAGGAGACATATGACTCTTATGAGGTCATTTTATTCCAAGAGAGGAAAAGAGAGAAGTTGGTTGTTAAGCTATGCAAATATTTAGTAAAAAAGGTGATAAATGATTCGAGAAACAATTAATGTGATATGGTGAAATATGTTGCCTACGAGCATTTGCATATTCCTGTTGAAATTCAGAGATGTGTTTGTATTGTTGATATGTTTTAAAGGGGCAAATAAATAATGACAGTTCTCTTTAATTACAGACAGTTGTAAACTAAATTACGCTTTTACTTGAGGGTTCACTTTGAGCTATTATATCTCAACCAACTATGTTAGCATTATAATGTTATGTATACTATTCCTATTTTAACACTTGTGAAAGTGTTCTGTGAAATACAGATTGATCACAGTTTTCAGGAAGTTAATGTATTAATTTTATACTTACGTTTCTTTTTCAACAGTAATGTGCGTTACTATTTATAAGGTGATAAGCTTATTTTCCTTTTAATCTAATGTGATTCCTATGTACGTGGGAAATATAAGTTTGCGTGCTTTCACGATTTTCAGTTTTGACTACAATTTATTTCATATTTGAACACAATTGCTTTCTAGCTTAACTTTCACAGCTGCAAATCTTGTCGAACTATTATCTTCGTCAATGTCTTCCAATTATCGGTTATAGATCTGCACCTGTTTACACTATGACAAGGAAAGAGATGGTTTCAGTTTTATATGTATGATTTCACTGTTGCTACGTGATCCGGAGTTAAATGCGAATCAGGAGATGTGCAGGATCATTAAATGCAACACGTACCTAGTTTTCGCATCGCAAGATGGGTAAAGACCCGAATATCAACCTTAATCGCCTACCGGAAGGAACCCCAAAAGGGGTATATGGGGAGTACTGGCAAACAGCGTACTTTCCCCCGATCTGAACGGCTGCACCCGGAACGGATGGAGTCAGCTACGGAGGCTTACTCGCCCCATCCACCCGCTGCAGGAAAGCCGATCTCCTAATATGCAAGTACAGTGCTCAGTAACGAACTAGAAACTACCTGCGTTCTTTACATATGGGGACTCGCATCGCATTACTCCGCGACAGTTGCCCTCGCAGATAAGGAATGTCAGCTCTCTTCTCCATGCACGATTGCGGAACAACGGTTTCTAAACCCCGGACCAAGCATTAAGTTACCGGCGTTAGCAAGATCTACAAGACAGGAAAGAAAATAAAAAAAACTGTTACAAATGTCGGTTACCCAATATGGACTGGCTTATCGTACTCAGAAATCTTCTATGTCCTTTACAAATCTGAGTATAAGTTGTTCCTTATCGTTTCATTTGTATTAAACAAAGAATATTATTTATCTTGGGTGTGATAATATGTAATTCCCTTTGTATTTATACATCTAAGTAACTGAAACGGTAAAACCTCACTGATTTATGAACATGGAACTGTTATTACGATAAAAATAGACCGTTCGCCGGATGCAAGTCTTTCGATTTGACACCACTTCGGCGACTTGCGTGTCGATAGGGATGAAATGATGATGATTAGGACAACGCATCACCCAGTGCCTGAGCGGAGATAATCTCCGACCCAGCCAGAAATCGAAAGCGGGCTATTAGATTTGACATTCCGTCGCGCTGAACACAGCTACCGGGGGCGGGTTATTATGATGAATGAAAACATTTTTCTCTTCTAATTCATGATATAGTAATTAGACAAGTGGGCACAAGCAAGTGTAACTTGTCCACAGTCTTGCTGAATGGAAATAATAAACGAGACACGAGAGAAAAAAAATACGTATACGATATTATTTAAAGTTGTGTTCCAAAAACGCCTTACACAAAAAAATTCTCCAACAAGAAACTGAATTCCTTACAACTTCTACACAGGATCCGACGAACAAGTCTTACGTAATAGCCTCTTAGACAAAATAAGAGATGCCAGGTACTGTCATAACTGATTAGCAAAACTTACGACAATAGAGAATAACTCTGTATAAGGAAATACTCTGTAGGAAGCCGGTATGATTACGCTGCGGTAGGGAAATAAACGATGGGATTGTAGGGCCGTATATACACTTATCACAACTGCCAGTTCAATACAGTTACATATAGACGTATACTCTTATTTATGTAATTAAATAGCATCTCTTTATTACTCATTTTTTATATTTTAATTAAAATCCTTCTACAACTACCGTACAACGATATGCTACAAATGTAAATCCTTCAAATTAATTTATATATTTCATACTAATAAACTTATCTCTGCGAAGGATGCCCTTTCTGCCAGTGCTAGTCTGCTTTTTATGTCCTTGTCCCATCTGTCATGTTATTATGCTGTCTAGATAGCAGAATTCGTTAACTTCATCTAATTCGTGACCATCAATCCTGATGCACAGTTTATCGTTGTTCTCAATTCTGCTACATGTCGTTAGTTTTTGTATTTCTTCGATTTACTCCAATCCGTATTCTGTACTCATTAAACTGTTCACTCCATTCGGCAGACACTGTAATTCCTCTTCACTTTCACTGAACATAGTAGTGTCGTCAACAAATCCTATCTTTGATATACCTTCACCCTCAAATTTAATCCCACTCTGGAACCATTCTTTTACTTCCATCATTGCTTCTTCGCTTTGTTGGTTGAACAGTAGGGCAAAAGACTACATCCCTGTCTTACACCCTTTTTAGTCTCAGCACTTGGTTCTTGGTGTTCCACTCTTGTTATTCACCATTCGTTCTTGTTCATGTTGTATGTTATCCGTCTCGCCCTATAGCTTACCCCTGTTTTCCTCTGAATCTCGAACATCATTTGATATCGTCGAATGCTTTTTCCAGCTCGACAAATTCTGTCAACATATACTGATTTTTCTTTAGTCTTTCTGTAATTTTCAACCGCAATATCGGAAATGACTCTGATGGATTTACCTTTCCTAAAGTCAAATTGATCGCCATCCAACAAATCCGCAATTTTCTTTCTCATTCGTCTATATAATATTCTTCTCAGCAGTTTGGACACATGAGCTGTTAATCTGATTGTGCGATACTTCTCGCACTTGTCAGCTGTTGCAGTATATGATATGATTCAGTCATCGTTCCCCAAAGCTTTGTTTTGAACTATACTGAAACCTACTGGAAATGTACGTGGGGCGTTCCATAGCACAACTGCCTAGTAAGCAAGGAGATCAGGGTTCAAGTCCTGCCCGTGACACAAATATTATCCGATTTCTTAAGCCTCTATCATTTTCAAAATGGCATCGCTGTGCTAGTGTTATGAACGGTTGAAATCAAGGAAAAACTGCAGATGTTATTAGTTCGGAGGGTATGTAGCTTTAGTGTATGATTGAAGGGTGATGACGTCCTCTTGGGGAATGTATTCTTTCTCGACCAGTTTCGGTTTGCTAAAACGCGGAATTTCTTGTGGGACATCGTGGAATAGTCCCGCTTCAGCCTCTGATGTTTCATGAAGTTCTGATTGGTGGCGACGCTATACATATCCTTCAAAATGGTCTTTGTAAGAAAGGTGGATTGCTAGAAGAGAGCTGTCACTGCGTTTCTTTTGGCGGAAAACTAGAGCGTCGCAGATATACATAGGCGCTTGCAGAGTGTCTACGGAGACCTGACAGTGAACAAAATCACGGTAAGTCGTTGGGCGAGCCGTCTCCGATCTCTTGCGGCCGGCCGGCCGCACACAGGGTGATTCCTGCACTGCTGGAACGTACTGCAACTCTCTTTCGAAGTACCTGAATAAGAAAATTTGAAGCAACAACTGTACTGCAATTCAAACGCCGTTTATTCAAAACTCTCAAAAGTGGAAATAGGTGGGACAGTACAATTTTTTAAGTGAAATGTCTAAGCTGCACACAGATTCACCGTGTAATTCTGGTGTTATATCGACAATATGCCATAGCGAACTGTTGTCAACGATCTGATCAATGAAACACAAACATGGGTGATACTAATGAGGAAGAAATGCCAACAATATCGAACACTGAAGACATTGTTCATGTAGTCAAGGAACTGACCGCAACAATCGCTTGTTTTCCAATGACAGCGTTCACACGACGATTCTATAACTATTCCGTAGCCAAGGAGCTTATTTTTGTCGATCTGTTGAATGATTAGTGGGTACCATTCCGACCGTTGTTTACACAAACTCACTAGCTATGTTTGAGAAATAGGGTAATATGTCTGTGCCCCTTTGAAATATAGTGCAGAGTTCGGTAAAAAATACTTTCCATGCCACAATAATGTTTAACTGACTTTTTGAAATCCTGTTTTGTACTTTGAACGACAGAAAATAAGAGAAAACTGCAATCGTTATGTTTACTAATGGCATTCAACTCTATTGTTCTGCTCAACGCTTATCATTCTGTTAAGCAAATATTCCAGAGGTAAATTAGTATAGTCCCCCAATCGGATCCTCTGTTCGATAATATAAAAACGTATATGGTCTTCGGGATATCAAATCTGATGTTCTACGCGTGGGAGCCTGGACATAGAACCCTTAGTGCAACAGGTAGGTTCGTGAAGTTAAAAAGGAAAATAAATATTTTTCGTCCTCCACTTCGTTGAAGAATACGGCCGATGCTGTATTGTAACATAGAATAGCTCTTTATCCTCTTTATTGCGAAATTAATCCCAGAAATCAGTATCTGAAGATGCTCCTTTATTATTATCGATTTCGAAGCTCTGATTGCTTCACTATATACCCAGATAATCAAATCGCTGCAAATCTGCAATGTATACATCTGCATAATCACGGAACGTCATCAGTATAGTTTCAGCGTAACTGCGAACATGAACCAAAATTCCAAGACGATCACCGATTATCATGGATGGTTACACACAAAATATACACGTATACATGTGTAGCTTGAACATAACAATCATTGCAGTTACACACGTATTCATGTATATTTTGTATATCACTATCCCCGATAATCACTGTTGGACTAGTGATTTTACTGATTCTGCTAGTTAAGGTGAAGCTGTACGTGGATGAGTTCCACGATCGTGCGGATATACACTTCTGCGGGTGAGCAACGAACTATATGACTGTTACGGCTTTACCCAAGTACGAAGCCATCGGATATTTGGAATAATTCGTGTGACATCAACATAATCAAATTCAGCTCTCTGTATTTAATCTAAAAATGAGTAGAGGTAAACTGGATGAAATTAGATATAGTGACAACAGGGAGATGCGGTGGTAGGAAAAATAACAGGAGTTCCGGTTAGGTGAATAGAGAGCTATCGACACGAAAATGTAACATGCGTATTGCATTAGGTCTAACAATGAATAAGAAAACAGGGTTGAGTGAACTCCGTAGAGACCGCACTGTCGCAGCGAAGGTAGTTACACAGTAAAACTCACCGTATTAGTACACGTTTATATGTCTACTACGTCTACATATTATGAACAGATTGAAAGAAACCATTACGAGATAAAAAAGTATTTCTGTCGCTAAGGGAGATGACAGTTTAGTCCTGATGGGAGACCAGAAATCTTTACAAAGGAACAGAAGCGAAAGCAGAGTTGATGAGGCTTGCGAAGAATAGACTGACACGGAGAGCCGCATCAAACCTCTCATCTGCATACGTATTCTGGAAGCCACCATATGGTGCACGGCAAAAAGTACCTTCTACCAGAGGCAGTAATTCCCTTTACTGTCCCAAATCTAAGCTGAGTGAGAGGGAAGCGACTCTCTGTATGCTACCGTAAAAGCCACTCATTTTTCTTATCTTATTTTTGCTGTTCGTACGCTCCATGTATATTGGTGGCAGTAGAATAATTCTGCAGTTTGTAGTAAACGCTGGTTTTCCAAACTTCCTCAGTAGAATTTTATGTAAAGAAGGCGTTTTTCTCTGCATGGATTCCTATTTGAGATCACAGAGCATTACCGTTACACTGGCGTGTTGATCGAAACTACCGGTGACACATCTAGGCAAATAGCTATGAATTTTTCTGATGGCATCCATGACTGCGACTCGAACAGTATTCAGAAACAGTCGCAAAAGTCCACGCTGTATCTTTTACACAAGAGCAACACGTCCCTACAATTATTCCATCAAGCCGAAGTCGACCATTTGCCTTCTCGACAACCAAGCTTAAATGCTCGTTCCATTGCATATTTAAGCGACGTGAATGTGTGCACCAGCACACCACTAATACTACATCCGAACATTACAGGCTTACTTTTCCTACTCATTTGCATTAAATTACATTTAGAGCAATCTGCCGTTCATCACACCAAACAGAAATTCTGAACATGTTGTTTATCGGCCTGTTTTTCTACGCAGTTGCCGTTATAAAAGTTGTTTGAGTGCAATTGCAATCAAACTCTTATTGAAACCAAACGCGTTTCCTTCGTTCTAAAGCATATTCAGTAGTCACTGGAACGATATGGCTTTCTCTTATAATTTTGGATGCTAGCATTCCGCATGTCTTAACTCATTACTGTACACAGTGCTATTTCTTATCTTTACTAACGTTTTCTTTGTTGTTTACGTCACTATTATTGTTCTTCCACATATATTAATTTGACAGTCCTTCCAACAACACTAAATATATTCACGTTTATTTGTTGTTAAGGACCAAAGTCATCTCGCATTTTCATGTGTTCCATTTTGCTATTGCGGAATGCGTTCGTCTTTTGCTTGTTTTGATATTGGTTGATCGTTTGCTAATGCTCTGTGTGTATGAGTGTTTATATTTTGTATATGCCGGCTAGTGTATGCGTGTTTGTATGTGTGTGTGTGTGCGGGGGGATATCATATAGTTTGTGAAACCATTTTTCGTAGTTGCTGGAAATGTTTCTTGCTAGTGAAGCTGATTGCTTTCATATCCTTTTCTATTATGGTAGGATGCTGGCGCTTTTGCCGGTTGTGTTCCATAATGTCGAATGTCTGGTGCCGTATTTCCAAGCTCTCTTGTGTTCCTTATCCTTTATTTCAAAAGTTCTGCCTGAATCACTATTGTTGCACTCGAATTCTCAAATGCCTGATCTTCGTTAAATGTCAGTGTAATCTTCCTGCTATAGACATTTCTCTATAGAGTTATTATTTTGGTATCCTATTATTATTCCTTGCCCCTTAGGGGATTTTTCCAATTTTGTATGTCAGTTTGTATCTGTATGTGAATGTGTACAAGTTTTTCTGTTGATTTTCTGTGTTGTGGCCTTGTTTTGTAGTGGTTGTGGTGGTGAGTGTGTATGTGGTGAGTATTAGTTGGTCTTTGGTGTTGCGTGTTGTTTTAATTTTTATATTCTTCTGGATTTTCTTGTTCAGTTTAGTTACTAGGTGTTCTTGGTATCCGTTATAGTTTGCTATATGTATAATTCTGTCCAAGCCAGTATGAGCCTGCTAGCATGACAATAACTTATAAAAAAAAGGAAGAGATTTCCAGTTTCACGGTCTGTTGATCACGTGAAATGTATTGCAGTACTAAAAATGCCTGCCCCTTGCCTTTTTGGACAAAACGTATTGCATGCAAAGTAGTCACTTATCGGGGGCATCACAAGTATTGTGGTCTGTGTGGGCGGCCTGCAGAGAGGAACCGCGGCGAGTCGTCCATTGTTCTTGCGGCTGGGACGCCGCCAGATGCCGCGGTCTTTCTTCTGCCCCACTTGGCCTCCCACTACCTCCACCCCACACCCCCTCGCTGCCACCCACACCGCGCCCACTCCATCAGCCTCCGCGGCACGCACCAAATGCTGATTTCCTGCCCTCGCGGTTCCTCACGAGGACCAAAAAGGACGGACAGTGGCTGGAATACAAGGCGCGCCGCAGCCCCTGTTTTCCCTTCGGGTTCGTCTGTCGCTGGGAGAGTGCCGTCGCCCTCTCCAACTAGCGGACTCACTCGGAAATACGGACCGTCGGAACACGTCTATGGCACGGTGATTACAGCAGGACTGCTTCATTGGTTCGTACACATTTATCATACATTACAAATGCCTCAGAGCAGCTCTGCAAGGTGTGAGAGAAACATGAACCAAATTACCCGTACCCCGTGTAAACCTTATCTCCTTGGTGTGAATGCACCTCAGTATCTCACATCGTGGTGTCAGTAGGTGCGACGTAGTCGCACCCTCAAAATTGACAAGCTCCTATATTACTAAACACTATTCCGGTTCTAAGCGCTTCAGTCTGGAACCGCGGGACCGCTACGGTCGCAGGTTCGATTCCTGCCTCGGGCATTGATGTGTGTGATGTCCTTAGGTTAGTTAGGTTGAAGTAGTTCTAAGTTCTAGGGGACTGATGACCTCTGCTGTTAAGTCCCATAGTGCTCAGAGCCATATGAACCACTATTCCGGTATCCGGTACGAATTGCCAGTTGCTGTGTAACGGTTTACAGGAGCAACAAAATATTTGATTTTCAATGTATCGCATAATTATTCGCCGAATTTAAAAACCTTAAATGCTGTCACAATTTACTCATTAAGACATATAATCTTAAGGTAAAAGCTTAACACAATAACATAAGTGTTTATCTTAAAGCAGCGTAGCTGATAGCACGCAAATACTACGACTATATTTGTCCTGTATTTAAGAGTGAGAGCCCTTATAGAGTTCTAATGCACTTTACGAAACTTTTCTCGCTAACACCCTCCACAAAATGATGACTGGAAAAAAATTCGAAATGGAGCATCAGGTATGACGTTTTAACTAACGTATTCTGCACTACCGACGCTGTTCGCAACACGGCTTGCAACATTATCCACATGTACCACTGAATGCACCTGTAGAATTACACCATTGTACGACATATAGTTCAAGATACGTCATTAAAATTTAGATTAGCGAAAAACTATCTTTAGTATAAAATGGTGCACAGTAAATCTTCAACGTCACACACGGTGTTCTAATTTAGTACGTTTAGTCCTTTCGCAACGTACTTTGCAGGCAGTATTTAGATATATCACTGAATCTACCAGCAAAACTATATCGTTGTTCAACATATTGTTTGGTACATGTGATGTTATAAATATTTATATTCTTGATAAACTAGCTTCCGCATAGACACGCAGTTTTAATTTATTAATCCTTTACTGCTAACTCTGTTCGAAAGACACTTTCCTTGGAGTATGTACATAAATCACTGAATGTACCTGCAAAAATTATACAAATATTCGAAAAACTGTTCGGGTGATATGACGTCACAAGTATTTACATGCTTGAAAAGCTGTCTTATTCTTAAAATGGAACGCATATTACCGAAATTATATTCGTTCATTGGGTCATAATGAGAGACTTAGCGACTTCCAGCAAAGTTTAAGCTTAATTCCAAACTTTACTAAACTTTTTCTGGCATTTTGTCGGAACTCTAATATTTAACACGTTAACTTATTTGCAGTGCAGTCAGACGTTCAAAGCTATTTTATTCACGGCAACTCCAGTCCTTAGAGGACTGGGTTTTTCGATGTTCTTGAAATTTCCTCGGGTATTCATCTAGGTAGCGTCGTCCAAAAGGCGCGATATTTCGGCGTACCGACTTCTTGCCATCTTCAGGCGTTCTTGGAGCCTGACTGATCTCTGATGGATGCCGAATTTGTATAATCTCCACCCCTCTCACGCAGCCTCCGTCTGGGTGCTTCAGAGGTGTCCGCGGCCGGTGGTGGGGGAAGGGTGGCGCTGGGTGATGGGCTAAGTTCTGCTACCCGCGACAGATAGTGGGTCACAGTCCTACCGCAGCCACGGCCGCTTGCGAAACTCTGCCGTCGTGGTGAGAATACTTCTTCTTCGTTTTCGGGTGTCCTGACACGAGCTGATTTCCGTGTAGACTGTCGTTGTGTTTTAATCATACTCAAAACTTGATTCCAAGCCTTACTTGGTTGGAAACCGCTGTCTTTATTTATTAGTTCGTCATGCAGCCGGAGCTCCACTGCCTCTTTGAGGATACAGTCCCAGAAGGTGTTCGATTGTTTTTACACCTTTGTGCCATCGTAGTTCATGTCATGTCCATGTGAGATGCAGTGCTCTGCCACGGCGGACTTGGTCGGCTGTGCGTTGTCTGTGTGGCGTTTAATCTCTCCTGTACCGTCAGGATGGTCTGACCTTCATGCATTTTCCAGCACTGGCAAGGGATAATGTTTACATGATCATTATAAACCAGTGAAGTCACTGATAACTCTTGCCTTAATGCAACGCCAGAGGGCTACAGTTATAAAGTGAGTGCCGCAGACTCATGGCTTAGCTGTATATCAAAATTTCAAATACTATTAGCAACAGATGCACCGCCATCAATTAGAAAGATCCAGAACTAAGATAGTGTTGTCAAAAGACACAGTCACAGTGGCCTAAGTAACATCAGCCAGTAACTTTACAGATGTGGTCCCAGAGGTCAATAAACATTGGCAGAATGTAAAGTCTGGATACCTCGCGATGTTTCTGAAGGCATTTCTGACGTCGATGAGAGTAATTATGACCGCGGATGGGCATTCCGATGGTTAGTAATGGTTCAGTGCTGAGTTAACATCTACTGGGAGGCTGTAAGTCTGGAAAGGCAAGCTCCGTAGCTGCGCTGACCATTTAAGTCTTGCCGTTGTATTAAGATGTTAACGGAATATAGGGAGCAGTTAGTTCCAAGTTTAGCTTCCGTCATGGGTCAACCGAAAGTATTACACAGGTGATTATTTACACTCATCATGAAATTTACACTCCTGGAAATGGAAAAAAGAACACATTGACACCGGTGTGTGAGACCCACCATACTTGCTCCGGACACTGTGACAGGGCTGTACAAGCAATGATCACACGCACGGCACAGCGGACACACCAGGAACCGCGGTGTTGGCCGTCGAATGGCGCTAGCTGCGCAGCATTTGTGCATCGCAGCCGTCAGTGTCAGCCAGTTTGCCGTGGCATACGGAGCTCCATCGCAGTCTTTAACACTGGTAGCATGCCGCGACAGCGTGGACGTGAACCGTATGTGCAGTTGACGGACTTTGAGCGAGGGCGTATAGTGGGCATGCGGGAGGCCGGGTGGACGTACCGCCGAATTGCTCAACACGTGCGGCGTGAGGTCTCCACAGTACATCGATGTTGTCGCCAGTGGTCGGCGGAAGGTGCACGTGCCCGTCGACCTGGGACCGCACCGCAGCGACGCACGGATGCACGCCAAGACCGTAGGATCCTACGCAGTGCCGTAGGGGACCGCACCGCCACTTCCCAGCAAATTAGGGACACTGTTGCTCCTGGGGTATCGGCGAGGACCATTCGCAACCGTCTCCATGAAGCTGGGCTACGGTCCCGCACACCGTTAGGCCGTCTTCCGCTCACGCCCCAACATCGTGCAGCCCGCCTCCAGTGGTGTCGCGACAGGCGTGAATGGAGGGACGAGTGGAGACGTGTCGTCTTCAGCGATGAGAGTCGCATCTGCCTTGGTGCCAATGATGGTCGTATGTGTGTTTGGCGCCGTGCAGGTGAGCGCCACAATCAGGACTGCATACGACCGAGGCACACAGGGCCAACACCCGGCATCATGGTGAGGGGAGCGATCTCCTACACTGGCCGTACACCACTGGTGATCGTCGAGGGGACACTGAATAGTGCACGGTACATCCAAACCGTCATCGAACCCATCGTTCTACCATTCCTAGACCGGCAAGGGAACTTGCCGTTCCAACAGGACAATGCACGTCCGCATGTATCCCGTGCCACCCAACGTGCTCTAGAAGGTGTAAGTCAACTACCCTGGCCAGCAAGATCTCCGGATCTGTCCCCCATTGAGCATGTTTGGGACTGGATGAAGCGTCGTCTCACGCGGTCTGCACGTCCAGCACGAACGCTGGTCCAACTGAGGCGCCAAGTGGAAATGGCATGGCAAGCCGTTCCACAGGACTACATCCAGCATCTCTACGATCGTCTCCATGGGAGAATAGCAGCCTGCATTGCTGCGAAAGGTGGATATACACTGTACTAGTGCCGACATTGTGCATGCTCTGTTGCCTGTGTCTATGTGCCTGTGGTTCTGTCAGTGTGATCATGTGATGTATTTGACCCCAGGAATGTGTCAATATAGTTTCCCCTTCCTGGGACAATGAATTCACGGTGTTCTTATTTCAATTTCCAGGAGTGTATTAACGAAGTCAGGGGTCGAAAAAATGAATTCATATGTGAACATTGCGTGGTACATTAAACTTCAGCGTGTTCGACGCCGCAAAAGTACAAACGAACTTCTCCTTCTCTAAGATAACGCAAGGCCTCACATAACCCCGAGTACCCGAGGGGAGCTTACAAAGTTTCATTGCACTGTTGTTCCTCATCCACCCTACAGCCCTGAAGCACTTCGCAAGAATCAGTACGTGTGTGATGGGAAACTTACTGAAGCTGCAAGACGTTGTCTCCAACGTCAAGAAACAGAATGGTATCACGAGGACATATAGGCCATCCCTGTATGGTGGGGTAATGCCGGCTCATTGAAGGAAATAATTTTGAAAAATAGGATTTTGGTAGCTAAATGAGTTGGGAATAATATGGTGTATTGGAACTCCGAATAGAACTAATCTGCTCAAAGATAAAATATGTATTGCATTACTTATTGAACGTCTCCCTTAGAAGGCTGTTCTGCCGATTTTTTGACTCCATTCTCCCGTACGGGGTGTCGACAACCCACACTGTTGTCTTCTTCAGGTGCAGCGATCTGTATATCTATTCGTTGTTGCTACCAGTGCACAGAATTTCGCACCATGAACTTTAAATTTACCCATGTTTTGTTCTTATTGTACTCCATAAGTACAGTAAGTGCAATTTCGTTATTTTCTCTACTTCCTGCGTTTGTAGTTTTAATAGCGAGCGATGTTGTTGTTGTTGTGGTCTTCAGTCCTGAGACTGGTTTGATGCAGCCCTCCATGCTACTCTATCCTGTACAAGCTTCTTCATCTCCCAGTACTTACTGTAAGCTACATCCTTCTCAATCTGCTTAGTGTATTCATCTCTCCCTCTACGATTTTTACCCTCCACGCTGCTCTCCAATGCTAAATTTTTGATCTGTTGATGCCTCAGAACATGTCCTACCAACCGCTCCCTTCTTCTAGTCAAGTTCTGCCACAAACTCCACTTCTCCCCAATTATATTCAATACCTCCTCTTTATTTATGTGATCAACCCATCTAATCTTCAGCATCCTTCTGTAGCACCACATTTCGAAAGCTTCTACTCTCCTTGTCCAAACCATTTATAGTCCACGTTTCCATTCCATACTTGATTACACTCCATACAAATACTTTCAGAAACGACTTCCTGACACTTAAATCTATACTCGATGTTAACAAATTTCTCTTGTTCAGAAACACTTTCCTTGCCGTTGCCAGTCTACATTTTATATCCTCTCTACTTCGACCATCATCAGTTATTTTGCTCCCCAAATAGCAAATCTCCTTTACTACTTTAACTGTCTCACTTCCTAATCTAATTCCCTGAGCATCACCCGAGTTAACTCGACTACATTCCATTATCCTCGTTTTGCTTTTGTTGATGTTCATCTTACATCCTCCTTTCAATACATTGTCCATTCCGTTCAACTGCTCTTCCAAGTCCTTTGCTGTCTCTGACAGAATTACAATGTCATCAGCGAACCTCAAAGTTTTTATTCCTTCTCCATGGATTTTAATATCTACTCCGAATTTTTCATTTGATTCCTTTACTGCTTGCTCAATATAGAGATTGAATAACATCGGGGAGAGGCTACAACCCTGTCTCACTCCCTTTCCAACCACTGCTCTCCTTTCATGCCCCTCGACTCTTATAACAGCCTCTGGTTTCTGCACAAATTGTAAATAGCCTTTCGCTCCCTGTATTTCACCCCTGCCACCTTCAGAATTTGAAAGAGAGTATTCCAGTCAAAATTGTCAAAGCTTTCTCCAAGTCTACAAATGATAGAAACTTAGGTTTGCCTTTTCTTAATCTAGCTTTTAAGATAAGTCGTAGGGTCAGTATTGCCTCACGTGTTCCCGTACTTCTACGGAATCCTAACTGATCATCCCCGAGGTCGGCTTCTACCAGTTTTTCCATTCGTCTGTAAAGTTTTCGCGTTAGTATTTTGCAGCCGAGACTTATTAAACTGATAGTTCGGTAATTTTCACATGTATAAAGTAATTCAACGATCAGTGACAACCTGTTAGCGATCGAGATGTCGTTGTTTATATTAAACAGTCCCGTTAGGGATGTAACTTTTGATTCGCGAAGTAGCCCTCAGTGACCCCAGCAAGTGGTAACGTGGGCCCCTGACAGACCACAGCCCGCGCAGCACTCACCGAGGCCCCGGCGCTCTGCATAAATCTGCGTGGCGACTCGACAGGACAATCTCTGCGGCCCGCCTTAAGCGAGTTCCCCGACTCGCGACGTCTGCTGCCGCGTCCGCACCTCACAGATGCGCACGAGAAAGCAGCCGTGACGGCCGAGAACGAGTCGGCGCCGTCACGGCGAAATGAGACCTCCTGTCTCCAAGAGTGCTCCTCCCATTTCTCCTTGTAAACTTTTATAACTAAGCAGCAAGTTTCCAACTCATCCTCCAGACAAAGATTTACCACTTACAGTCTCCTATGATATCCACCGTACACGGCAGCTGAGCACCATACTTTTTTAAGCACTGTCTCGAGCTGTGATACTTAAACAGGGTGAATGCCCCTAGCATGACATTGACTTACTATCTTGTTATTTTTCCCTCCCTTTTAGGGCCTCGTACTTCAGTCGGAGAAAACGGACCTCTTACTGTATCACTTTTTTGTCCGTCTGTCTGCTGTCCGAGCATTCGAAACCATTTGTATCAAGAACGAGTAAATGCATCAAGTTGAAATGTACGTCACATATTAAGGTTTACGGTCCCTTGGCGATGTGAAGAACTGAACCTTCTAATTCAACGCAGTCGAAAGATACGTCATTTTATGTCATATTTTGATACTCGCTATCTCAGTCATCAAAACCCACACGGTACTTCATGTCGACCTATAATCGTGAAATTTGCCAAGAAGCAAGGATTCTCACTACAAACAAATATTTTAATTTGTAATTACACTCGTATTATAAAAAATTGTAGTTTGTTGTCAGAATGTGTGGCCACCCCTCTCATAAGACCCATTTTCCTCAAGAACGTGTACGCGTAACAAGTTGAAATGTAGAACAGGAAGAGAATAGAAGCTTTTGAAATGTGGTGCTACAGAAGAATGCTGATGATTAGAAGGGTAACTCACGTAACTGATGACGAGGTGCTGAAGAGAATTGAGGAAAAGTGGAATTTGTGGCACAAGTTGACTGGAAGAACAGATCAGTTGGAAGGCATCAAGGGCTCATCAATTTAGTATTGGAGGGAAGCGTCGAGGGTAAAAATAGCAGAGGGAGACCAAAAGATGAATACACTAAGCAGATTCAGAAGGATGTAGGTTTCCGTAGTTACTCGGAGGTTATAGAGTTGCATGGGGAGCTACATCAAACCGGTATTTGAACTGAAGACCACAGAAACAACAACAACGAGGTCTATAGCCTCAAGGTGGTACAACAAACGTTAGCTTCTGAGTCAATACAGTCAAACGATACTGCAATTTATGTCACATATTTTGATACAATTTGAGTCACCAGTACCTACATGGTACTTCCCTTTGACGTACAATCATGAAACTTGACAAGAAGAGAGGTTTTACAGTACAATTAATGGAAAAATCATAAAAATGTTAATTTGTAGTTGTACCATTCGAAAAAATATTTCTTTTATCGTTTGGTATCCGTCTTCACTACTGAAAGTAAAACATTCTCGAAGGTTTAGAAATCCCTGGAACCGATATCTTGCCAGTATCACTGTCGATAACAGGCAAAAATCATCGAGATCCTCTACTTCCACAATGGATTAACTGCCTATGTACATGGTTAAGGTTGTGCGGAAACCTCAGTTCACAAGTTCTACTATCACCTTGCTACTTTTATTTTATTGTCTTCTGGCTGCTATGAAGTGAAAAACCTGCACATTTCATTTCAGAGTATCACTCACTTCCACCTCCGTATTATTTGTGAAATGTATCCCAGACTTTGCCCTTCTCTTTCCATTTTACCTATACGGTTTTCTATTGTACCATGGAAAATATTTCCTAATGTCTTGAAATGTGTGTCTTATATGGGCTAAGGCAACAGTATCAAATGTATTTCCTTATTTTATCCATACGTAACCGATTTTGGTGTTGTACTACACTATCTTCATGTCCCGATATGATTCGTAGAGGTGCTTGAAAATAGTTGTGTGTAGCGCTGCAACCAGTTGTGTATCTGTAACACCACATCTCAAATGTTTCGATTCACTTCTTTTAAAATTTGCTTCAGTCCAATTTTCTCAAATCAAATCTTTTATTCGATACTATAAACCTTTTTTGTGACTGATTTTCTGTGCTAGTACAATTCTTATGTCTTCCTACACGTTAATTAAATAATTTGAAGTTAATCTATTGTCTCCATGAATCGTATGATTCGACAGAAGCCTAACGGTCACAGAACTGGTCCTAACCGTTCTGTAAAACTCATGTTCTATGACCGTTTCCAACTAGATTGTAAGCCATAATTTTCTGTGGGTTTTATAAAACACTACCTTGAAAAGATCCACTCCTCTTTCCAATCGAAGCTATGCTATCGGTAAACATATAATTACAGATGATTGGCTCAAATGGCTCAAATGTTTATGAGCACTGTGGGACTTACATCTGAGGTCATCAGTCCCTTGGAACTTAGAACTACTTATACCTAACTAACGTAAGGACATCACACACATCAATGCCCGAGGCAAAATTCGAACCTGCGACCATAGTGGTCGCGCGGTTCCAGACTGAAGGGCCTAGAACCGCTCGGCCACAGCGGCTGGCATAGATGATTGCTTTGTCTATCACAAACTGAGCATACATTAAAGTCTCTACTAAGACAGTTTCATCTCCAGATGGAAATTAGGGAATTAACTAACGGAAATGAAGGAATTAGTTCAAAACGGCTCTGAGCACTATGGGACTCAACGTCTGAGGTCAGCAGTCCCCTAGAACTCAGAACTACTTAAACCTAACTAACCTAAGGACAACACACACATCCATGCCCAAGGCAGGATTCGAACCTGCAACCTCAGCGGTCGATCGGTTCCAGACTGTAGCGCCTAGAACTGCTCGGCCACTCCGGCCGGCAAGGAATTAGTCTCATGGGAATTTTAATTAGTCAAGAGATCATCACAAGGTCAAGATGACATGGCTGTGTACCACCATGGAACTATGGCCTCCCAAAACATCATAAGGAAAGTGTCCCATTACGTCCAATAGTGAGCAACACTGGAGCGCCTGTATGTATATTTAGCCAAACATCTCGGTTCTTTCCTGAGATCTTTGGTGGGAAAATGCCTACACCACATTAGAAACTCAGCTGACCTCATCAATAGACTGGGGGCTCTCCGCCTTAGCAATTCTGATCGCTTTGTTAGCTTTATTGTGGTACCAATTTCTACAAAGCCCCTCTCGGTGATTCTTTGGCACTAACTGGCAAAAAGTTTTAGGTAGCTACAATTGCTTTGTTTCGGCGCACGCTATCGTCAACCTGTTTTACGTTCAACCAAGAATATTTTAACAGGCTGACGGCATCGCCATGGGTAGGCCACTGTCTCCTTTGGTGGAAAACATTTCTATGGTGGGTTTCGAAGACAGAGCGATTGAATCAGCTGTCTCTAAACCAACTGTGTTTTGGAGGTATGAGGACGATACTTTCATAGTGTGCCCTCATGGATAGAACAAACTGGAGTGCCCTCACTACCTCAACTCCATTCATAATAACATTCACTTCTCCATCGAAAAAGAGAAAATTGGTTGTCTGCCTTTGTTGGATACCTTGTTTAGAAACAAGCTGGCAAAGCTGCAGCTTTTCTCCATTTTGTGGGCAACATTTTGTTAAAAAAGCAAGAACTCTGTAAATATCAACTGAAACCGATTTTTGGTTCACCACCTAAGAATGCAGACATTTTGGGACCGGTGAGGGACGACTTGTTTTTCTTTTCGGAACTCCGGAATTTACAAAATATGTTATCATTATCGTATATCATTCCGAAAGAACGCCGCACTGAACATGAGATTTGCACCAGCCTTTCGCAACCAAGCCATTATTGCCGAATATTGTGTTTCCTCTGGATATTAATGAAGTGTGATTGAACTGTAATTCAGACCACAGCTACATCTTTTTGGGATTCTATTATTAAAGGATCTATGGAAAAAAACCTGCGGAAAATTTGATGAATCGTGATAGCACTGTCAGTTGGACGGTGTGGGAACCGCATCGCAGGGAATTGCAATTGAATCTCAATGTTGACAAGTGTAATGTGCTGCGAATACATAGAAAGATAGATCCCTTATCATATAGCTACAAAATAGCAGGCCAGCAACTGGAAGCAGTTAATTCCATAAATTATCTGGGAGTACGCATTATGAGTGATTTAAAATGGAATGATCATATAAAGTTGATCGTCGGTAAAGCAGATGCCAGACTGAGATTCATTGGAAGAATCCTAAGGAAATGCAATCCGAAAGCAAAGGAAGTAGATTACAGTACCCTTGTTCGACCACTGCTTGAATACTGCTCAGCGGTGTGGGATCCGTACCAGATAGGGTTGATAGAAGAGATAAACTCCAGTGGAAGACTCTGCAGGAGAGACGCTCAGTAGCTCGGTATGGGCTTTTGTTAAAGTTTCGGGAACATACCTTCACCGAAGAGTCCAGCAGTATACTGCTCCCTCCTACGTATATCTCGCGAGGAGACCATGAGGATAAAATCAGAGAGATTAGAGCCCACGCAGAAGCATACAGACAATCCTTCTTTCCACGAACAATACGAGACTGGAATAGAAGGGAGAACCGAAAGAGGTACTCAGGGTACCCTGCGCCACACACCGTCAGGTGGCTTGCGGAGTGTGGATGTAGATGTAGATGTAGATCTTACAGATTTCTTCGAATCGATGACGACAGAATGCGCCAATGGCCACGGCGAATGGTAACACAGAGGACAGCTGTGTTTCACGGTCACACCACGGTAACGCCGAGAAGTGTGATCCGCCTGTCAACTTGGATTTTGACGCATGCACGAATTATTGGCAGCGCTCTATATAGGGCGCAAGCCTTCACCAGTCTTCGATGGTTCACCTGAAGATGACCGACAGGTGCCCAATCGTAATATCGTGCAATGAACGACTGGCTGCATGTCTGAAGTTTGTTTGAACAAGGGGTTAGTCTGTTCCAATAGAACTGCTTATACAAATAAAATGTTCTCGTTTCATCAAAGAGCCAAAATTCACCAGTGATATTAAGTTGGTAACCAATAAGCTACCATTCTCATTTAAAGGCATACGAAGAACTCAAAAAGAAGAAAACGAATAATTCATTTCTACTGTCGGTGTTAATTTTCTATATTTGAACAAGGTACACAGAAAACGTCAATTTCTAACGTCGATCCCTATATACGCCGAAAACACGTTTTTGCTGATTGCCAACATGCACATGTTTACCATTGACGAATCAGTGTAACAACTGCTTCTGCAATTGTATGGGACGTAGTCCTTTTCGCTGGTTTTCTCTTGTTAGTGAGCTGATGGGTCAGTTACGACATAGCACTCACAATATTTCAAGAACGTATAAGTACATTGCAGTATGGCTTTCCTAAGCTATAGAGGACGATATGGCAATTTTCTCGCGTTTGCAAGTAGGTTTTAATGTATGTGCCGTACAAAAGGAACCAGATTTCTTAATGGCCGTGTTTTCCTTCTCAGGGGCACTGCGAAGAGGTTCAAAAGGAGGCATCAACAGCAATAACTATACTGCTGAACCAAATATTTCGAGAGGTGAGACGTCAGGGGGTTGTGCAAGACTTTTTTGTGTTTTCTGAGGACCATTCCAAGTATCTCCAAATGTTTATTAGGGACGTCTATAATTATCTGTGCGGAACTTCAAGGACTGGCTTATCTCAAGTGAAATGACTTGCAGTAGCTGTAGCATAATATCCCTTAGCAACTACAGAGAACTGTGGCTGGTTAGAGTCCCATCGAAAGAAGAGGAAGCAATGATACGATTCTTGAAAGGTCCGCACCATATACTGGCAGATTGTGGTCATTCTAAATTCAAAATTCATCAGCCAGTGTAAATTTTCAGCTTATGAGCAGTGCGTACTGTTAGGATTTGAAAGCGATACTTCATAAATAAACACAATACTGCATAAAACACCTCATTACTTCAGTTATCATAGACACCTCTCGGGGAATAGTAAGTTTTGAAAATCATAGCCGCCACCTGTTGATGGTGCAAAGCGTGGAAAGAATGAAATGCATTGCAGTCTAGTATAGCAGAAAACTCCTTTGAACGACACACATTGGACCTGCCTCTTAGTTGCATGTGGACAGTTTGTTACCAACGATAAAATGTTAGTTACATTATTCTCAAAAGGTGCTGGCGTGTTTTATTCTTTAGTATTACAGTTTCTTGAAATTTTTATAGTACCAGATCTTTGCTTGTGCTAGGCTCGCGTACCTGTTTGTTAATTATATTGCACGAATGTCTTCCTCCGCTCTCAATCTTCACCTTCTCGATCCCCTCATATCTAAGTTTACCTAATCCTCCCATCTCTACATCTATCTTCTCCTCCCCAGTCCCTTTCTCACTCCATCTCATCTAAGTTTGGTTCATCTGTAAAGCAGACAACATATAACACTCTGGTGCGACCTGTCCTTGAATAGTGCTCGAGTGTTTGGAATCTGTACTTCTCCTCACCCTCTCCCTGGCCGTATCGTCCTCCCCTTCCCTATCTCTCTGTCTATCCACACATTATGAACCTCTCTCTCTCCGACCATATCTACCTTGTTCGCCCTCCCGCATTATCCACCTAATCGTTCTTCACTTGTGATCCAGCTGGAAGGGTAGCTCAACATGTACAGTCTTAAGATTGGTTGCCCTCTGTAACAAAAAAAAAAAAAAAAAAAAAAAAAAAAAAAAAACACGTGAAGTATTCAACGATGAACTTGAAGAGGTGTCATGTGACGTCAGCCTAGTCCAAATGATGAGAAGAATGACGAACAAAATGATGGTAAAAAGTGTTGTCTTCATTGACTAGTATCAAAACGTCTTCCGTTCCTGGTTCGACAAAGACACAGCTCAAACTTAAAACAAAAAATCTTCAGTAACGGTGGACGAAAACTGCCGGCAGAAGAAGTCACCCACGATCTGCCAACGACAGTGTCAAATAGGGCAACGGAGCAGATAGAGGTTTAGAGCACTTTCTCGCCCTTAAGGTTGGAACCTGTCCTCTAAATGGTGGAATAATCACCAACGAGCAACACTTTGTGGTTGCAGAAAGCAATGGAAACCATTGCATTAAAGACACATGACGTGTATCCACAGAGCGTGTGATCTCTTCATTGGTTTATTGGGAAAAGATTCCGGACTACTCCTTCATTTGGATCTCTGTGAGGGGACTGCCAAGGGGGAGGTGACAATGAGAAAAAGACTGAATAACCAACAAGTTGAAGGGTGCAATGTCAGAAGTTTGAACGTGGTAGGGAAGCTAGAAAATCGGGAATTGGAAATGCTAAGGCTCAAGCTGTAGAAAGGAGAAAATAAATTCTGGTCAGACGAGTATAGAATAATATAAACCGGCAGACAATGAGTTACTGTGACCAGGTCACTGATAGGATTGTCCTCATCAGATTCGACAGAAAACCTAACCTGCTGCGATAATTCTTGAAGGACATTGTGGGGCTGCATTTCGATTGGACGTGATCACACCCCTTTGGAGTGCTGTTTTATCCTCATGATCCGTTTGGAACGACTAAAGACAGTTCAAAATCGTTAGATAAAATCTGAACATGATCCATAGCAACAAAGGATACTTATGCTTTTTCAATCCTCCTGTTCCCGCCCTCCTGTGGCGTGATCACTCGAGAGTGCCACATGAACATGTGGGTTACTAAAACGTCAAAGTTTCGCTCTAAGAACCACTCCCCCCTCCGAAATCGTGAACACCCTAGATGCCACTTACGCAACTTTACTGAGCATGTTACAAATGTACCTGTCAAAAACTTTGGGCTGGTGGCTGCACTAACGCCTGAATGTAGGCAGACTGCACTAAAGGGTTGTCGAAGAGATTGTCTAACATTCAGGTCCTAGAGCTGCTCTCGTCACTGAGCCAGAGGGTGACGTCGCAGAACGCCACGCTTTTGCACCGTTGAAGGTTGAACGCAAATTTGAGCCAAATTTCTAACTTACACATCGCAGTGGTAGATTTCGAAATTAGGATCCTTTGATCGTTTAATTCTTTTGCGCAGTGTGTATGAGGATATTGAACGGAAAATTCCGTCTCCAAAGGGAGATGAAAATCTAATCATGAAAGGGAATTAGAAGGCAGTTGTATGTTTTCCTTGAATAATTCGAAAACTACGGCTTCTAACGAGAACGTGTACGAGTATATAATTTAACTACATAAAACTTCTGCCAAATTTTTTTGTAAGCCTAATAGTTTGCAAGTAGCAAGCAAGAGAGTATAAAAATCTTGCCCATGTATTTGAAGGCGTTGTGGGTAGCATAAAACCCGTAGGTTATGGACTGTTAATCACCCTGTATACGTCGATTTGGAAGGATACTTGTTGGGGACTTGATATCATCACCGTAGTTTCTAGCAAACAACCTTACCACTGCTCTAACTATGTCCGCTTTTGCGACTTTCCTGTAAGCTGGGATTGTTTGCACACCTTCACAAGTATTTTGCTATTTTGCCTGATCGATACAACAGCAGAGCACGCTCTTCAAGCACTCAGCTAAAAACACGAACCAAACGTGGGTTACGTATTTCGTTTCATTTTCTGTCGTAGAAGAGACGTTTCAAGGACCCCTTCCCTGATTGTGGAACCATTGTTTGCGCTGCTGTTATCTTGTTGCAATTTGATTAAGATCCACGCATCTTACGTCTCTGAAGATCGCATCACAAACTCATTCCAGTGCCATAGGCAAAAGAGTAAAAGTCATTGCCACATTTTGGCAACTACAAACATCAAAAACTTCCCAAGTACGTAAAAAAACTGACAACAGCCTAGCGAAAATTACGTCTTGATATAGTGAATCGTTCTGCATATATATGGAATAGCCTGGCTTAGCAGCTTCACCCCGTACATTAAACGGAAACCTGTTGCACAATTAATCTATTTACAAAGCTTAATCGGGCCAAACGATTAGAAACCGCCTATGTAACCAACGTGTATGTATCATGGTCTGCTGCGCTGAAACGTACGGAGTGCAAAGTGTTCAGCTTGGAGCAATATAAACACCGCGCTTAATGGCACACCACGCTAGCACAAGATTTGCTATACACATTGCAGTGAAAGGTTACTTTTCCTGTTTATCGCTAGCTACAGAGGGCAGCATGATACAGCATTTGGAGCGGCGTTTTACTTTCAGTTATTTGCTCGTTAATTCTTACAGCATGACTAACACATGGAAATCTCAAAATAATTCTCTGTCATTACTTTGCATCAGGTAGATTCCTTCTTCAGCGTCAGTGGCCTCGTTATAAATTTTCAACTTAAGTAGGGGATGAGATACCTCACTTTTCGTCTAATGTAGTGGACATAATATATTGGATACAGAAACAACGAAAGAATTCCTAGAAATAAAAGTCCACAGCTTTGTAAGAAAGACGAACACATATACCTAGCTATCGGAAATATATATACCAGGTTGAGAATCAAGGGAAGAATCGTAAGGAGGTGTAACTCATTCACGAAAGACCAACTTTATAAAACTCTCGTTTGACTGATTCTTGCCTGCTGCTGACTCTTACCATGTTCGCTTAATTGATCTAATAGACTATATCCAACGAAGAGCGGCACGTATTTCTTCATTGTTTCGTATATTAGGTATGAGAGTATTACGAACGCTCAAAAACCAGCTATGAAAGAATCTAAGAGAATGCGTCAAGGAGAAGTTTACTAATGAAACCCCTACGTTCAGAGAAGAGTAACATACTATTTCCTCCACGTAAGTTTCACGAGCTGAAAAATCACAAATATTAGAGCTCATTATTGCACACAGCATTCGCGCATGGAACAAGATAGGAGGGGATGTAGTATGGGGCATGGATTACCCTTCGCCACAAATCAGATGTAGAAATACACGTGTGTCGTATATCCTGTTTTGACGTAAACTATATACGGTATTACCATAGTGCATAATATGTTGAGGAGGTGAACAATTCAGTAATCACCATGTAGATCGAATAACTAAGGAAGATGGTCTGAATCTAACTGGGGAGAAACGAAATTAAAAACACAGCTTGACTAAAAGAAGGGTTCGCTCGATAGAGCACATCCTGAGGCCCCAGGGAATCGTCATACTGGTAACGAAGGTGTGGGGTAAAATTGTAAAACGAGAAGAGTATGTACGTTCCAATGGAAGTAAGCTGCAGTAGTTATGCTGAGGTTAAGAGGCTTACACATGGTAGAGTATCCCGAAGAGCTACATCTTACCGGTCTAAGAATTCATCTATTGCGTAGAAGGAGAAATTCTTTTAATCTGTTTTTAAATGTTTGTTGGCTCTCTGTCAGACTTGTAATGCTCTTAGGCAAATGACCAAAGATTTTTGTGGCAGCATAATGCACCCCTTTCTTTACCACAGTCAGATGTAACCCAGAATAGTGAAGATCCTCCTTTCTTCTAGTTGTTGTAGCTACGCACTTCACTGTTATTTCTTAATTTGGGTGGGTTATTAATAACAAATTTCATAAGTGAATATATGTATTGCGAAGGTACCGTGAATACCCCAAGTTCGTTACCAAATGTCTGCAAAGTGATCTTGTCTGGTCTCCACCTATTTATATGATTACACGCTTTTGTGCAAATGACGAATTACCCCAAAATATGATGCCGTATGAAAGCAGTAAATGAAAATAGGCATGTTCGGCAAATTTACTGATATGTTCACAACCAAAATTTGCAATAACCCTAATAGAATAGGTAGTTGAACCTAACCCCTTCAGCGGATCATCGATGTGTTTCTTCCAATTCAATTTCTTATCAGTGCACACACAGCCAAAATTTCTGAATATTCTGCCTTAGCAACAGACATCTGTGCTCAAGAAAGAACACAAGCCATCAACTTCTATTAGTTGTGACAACTCATTATTAAGGGATTCACTTATGCTGCTTATAATTTGTGAAACAGACACTGTGTATCAAAATATTTGTTTTTACGTATTTAGACGAGATACTTTTGTAACGCTGTTAGTCTGATTTTATGGGCTTTACATCTGAGTACGCGCAGTCGTGGTCAAACAAATCAGATGCGAGAACTAAAAGTTATTGATTGTCAGTATAATTGTTAACACACCCTTTTCATCTAGCACAGGCTCCCCTCGCAATACATTTCAGCCCTGCACAGTAATGTGATACGTAGTTACGTTCATTCTCCCAAAAATGACTGTCTTAAACTTTTCAAAAATTTTCTGTTTTCATTTGTTTACTAAATTCTGTGGTTTATGCAGTGATTTTTTCCACGATGGGGCATCTTTAATTTATGTGATACCATGGAATCGGATAGCAAAAAATAAAATCACTAATCTTTTCCAGTTATTGTAGTAAATCAAAATTCTGTAAAAAAAATTTTTTATCTCCCTCCTTTCATCCCCTGATGCGCCACAAAGTCAATCGAAGCCACTCTCGAACTCCATTATTAGAAATTTATACTATTACTTTATAGTGCCAACTGATTAATCTAGTGTATTCTCTGCAATAATATTTTTAATAGAGGATGTTTTAACTTGCAAGTAAGGTACCAATTAATGAGCAAGTAAAGACAGAAGCTCAATAACGTTGCAATCTTTGTCAGAAGCCTCGTTATTTCTGAGAAAAAGAAGTAGTGTTTAAGAAGACATTTCCTTCAAATTCCCTTTCTTCCATGCCCTCTATCTGCTAGTTATTCTCTCCGATGTCTCAGTTCTGGCTACAACGTAATGGTTTATCGTTATACAAGTGCCACAGTGTTGAGTCCAGTGACCCTAGTCTGTCACGTAACGCCAATATCTGCACTAAGTCGCGGTACTGGAGATGTGGCTGTAATCGCGAATTAGAGGAGGAAACCCACTTGATTGCATATTCCTATTACTCGCGGCTCATGCCTCTATTAATTAGCAACTGTCGTAAACGGGGACAAATACGAGGCGCTGCTTAATTAATGCCTAACCCAATTTCATGGCCTGATATACGCTTCGCGAATGAGCTTTGTTATGAGTTGCGTAGGAGCACCTCCGTTGATCACGTGCTAAACCAATGCTGCCCAGCCCACTCCGAGGCGATTTGGTGCACGAGTGCCCTTCAACAAAGCCTTATTTCACGCAGATTAAAAATGTGGTTCCGTTAGCTGCTAAAATTACTTTTATCCTTCTGTAGACGTGACGCCGGATAACAGTGGGTTGCAGAGACGTCTTGCGTCGTCTCGAAATTTTGTTCGTGTCAACTGGTTTCTTGAAGCTATGCGTTAATTCACCGAAATATTTGTTAGAGATAAGATACTGGATAACATTTCCGGACTCCTGAAGCTAATTAGCGAAATCTTGTTGCTCGTTCGCTATGGATAATGTGCTTTTGCACATCTATGTTTTATTTAGTAATAGTACATGTAAATCATGATCACTTTCCATTAGATTATCCACTTATTAAAGTCTTACTTAAATCTGTAAATATTGTAAGAAATCTGTTTTAGTTGCCAATTTTCAACATTATAATATTACAGGAATGTGAAATATAGATAGCTGACAGCTTCTTTGAAGAAAGGAATCATGTATTCGACCACTGACGTAATATGACTAGTTTTCAGTTACTATTAAAGTACTGATGTGATTTGTATTACGACTTGTAATCGGACAAAACATCTGCGATTGTCGAACGATACCAAATTCTTCGTGAAAATCAGTGTGGTCATTAGTTACTTGTTCACTTACTTAACGCAGTTTCCTGATTTATAGCTTTGTGTGATTTTTGTTACGCATAATTCCTCAGTCACATTAAAAACGGTGAGCAGATACAATGATATTGTGGAGGTAAACGCAAAATTTTGCAAACTGTGTAGAGGTGTAGAAATCTTGCAATTTTAGGAAGTCACGCAAAGAGAAATCCTACCGATCATATTATGCCCAGACTAAATGACGTCATACCGTATGTTTTCGTCACGATGGTTTGACGCAGTTCTTCAAGATGGTATATTCTGCACAAGTCTCTTCCTCTCATCACGTGTAGTGCAATCAGCTTTCTTCTGAACCTGCCTAACAATTTTACCAAAGAACTAAACACGCAATTGCTAGTCCGATTGTAGACTATGATGTTTCCCAACGTTGTGAAAATAACTGGACAGATAATAGACAACGAATTAACTGAACAACAAATCTTCTTATCTTAGTGATCAATAATATGAAACATTCAACAGAACTGATATCACTGACTAAAGAAAATGAAAATGTGATGTCACCGCAAATCACATCTGATAATGATTATCATACCAAGGCCAAACAGTATTATCAAGTAAATAAACACTGTGTGTATTGCACTGTTGGTAAATAAAACTAATGGCGACAGGTAAGAATAATGAAAAGCAGCATGCGCCGATTTGTCGTAAGAACAAGGGGCTTTCAATAAGCAATAGAATATTGTTTCTGAAAGCAGGTTGGCTTTATTCAGGATTTCAATACACCACATATTTTCCCACTCTTTCGGCTATAAAATCTTACTTTCAACACATACTTAGTGGGAGGACCCATATGCCTGCATGATACGACTCAACAGGCTTACGCAGGAGCCTGTGACGATGTTCGACGCAATACTGCCACGGTCAGCCTCGTAACGTGCAAGGAGTTCCGCAAAAATGGTCATTCGTTGCTCTTTATGCCCCTCTGTTAGGCAGAGAGGAACCCGGCGGGCACAAACCGCTGAATACTGCAAGTGGTGGACGAGTGTGTCAGCACTACCAACATCGAAGTTCAGCTGAGCTGCGAGATGTTTCAATGTGATCCGTCGATCATCTCGAATGAGTGTACCTGCAAGTTCAAACATTAGATCGGAGGAGATTCTCTCTGGTATCGGGCGACTAGGGGAAATGGTTAAGGCTGCCAGTCTTGATTGCGAGATTAATTCGAGGCTTGCCATCTGCAGCATCGTCGATAGAACCGACTGTGGTGCAGAGTCGAGTAGAGTGTCGTAATCGGAGACTCAGGTGGTTCTGTGATCGTGTAGGCTGCAGATTCCTTGAGTTGCGACTTCGAGTGGTGTGTTTCCGGGTTCTGCTTAACAGGTCAGCAGTCCATTACATACCGGAAGCGGTTATACGGATAGCGGGGCTGCGTGGAAGGGATGGACGGTTTTTTAGATTGGAGGGTCTCAGGGAACCACTGAAACGGCATCAGTCTAAAAGCGGACAGGTAAAACTCAGTGAGTTACTTGTAGAAACGAGCGGTATTGTAGTTGTAAGTTGTTGTAGCTGTGTTTTGAAAGAACCAATGCACCAAGCAGTAAAAGAAAGCACTGAAGCTCAGATAGTTAAAGGTACAGGAAGCTGGCTAAAGCCGGAAATAACTTCAGCAGAAATTTTTTCAAACGGTCTAACGGTGTTCAGAAAGGACAGATTAAATACAGTCGGTGGTGGAGTATTTATTGCTGTCAGAAGTAGTTTGCCTTGTAGTGAAAATGATGTAGAGAGTTCCTGCGAAATAGTATGAGTAGAGGTTATACCTGCAGTCGGACTAAGCTATTAATTGGATCGGTTAACCAATCCCCCGTTTCTGAAGTCTCATCTCAAATAGGTAGCCCACTCAAACAGTTACAGTCGGTGCTGACTTCAATCTACCCTCGATATGCCGGAGAAATTATACCTTTAAAGCCGGTGCCAGGCATAAAACGTCATCCGAAATTGTACTGAATGCTTTCTCAGAAAATTATTTTGAACAATTAATTCATGAGCCCACTCGAAGCGTAAATGGTTGCGAAAGGATACTTGACCTCTTATCAACAAATTATCCTGGATAAAACAGCGATTTTCGCGAAGAATATGGGGATTTGCGACCACAAGGCAGTTGCTGCTAGGCTGGGTACCATAGCACATACAACCATCAAAAAGAAACTTAAAGTATATCTATTTTAAAAAAGCTGGTATAAATGCTCTTAACGCCTTTTTAAGAGACAGTCTTCACTCCTTCCAATCTGATCATATAAGTGCAGAAAAGTTGTGCAATGATTTCAGAGAGATTGTTTCGACAGCAATTGAGAGTACATACCACTTAAATTAATAAGTGATGGTACTGATTCCCCATGGTACACAAAACGGGTCAGATCGCTTTTGAAGAAGCAGCGAAACAAGCAAGCCAAATTTAAAAGAACTCAGAATCCCTAAGATCCTAAAAGTTTTGCTGAAATTCGACGTATAGCGCGTACTTCAATGTGAGATGCTTTGAATAATTTCCACAAAGAAATTCTGTCTCTAAATCTGGCAGATAACACAAGAGATTCTGGTCATACACAAAGCACACCAGTGGCAAGTCGCAATCAATACCTTCACTGTGCGACAACAACGGTGAAGTATCTGATGACACTGCCACTAAAGCACAGTTATTAAACACGGTTTTCGGAAACTCCTTCACCAAAGAAGACGAAGTTAATATTCCTGAATTTCAACCAAGAACAACTGCCGGCATGAGAAACACAGAAGTAGACATCCTCGGTGTCGCAAATCAGCTTAAATCACCTAATAAGGGCAAGGCTTCCGGTCCAGATCGCATACCAGTCAGACTCCATTCAGAGTATGCTGATACAATAGCTCCATATTTAGCAGTTATATACAACCACTCGCTCACAGAAAGATCAGTACCTAAAGACTGGAAAATTTCTCAAGTCACACCAATGTTCAAAAAGGGAAGCAGGAGTAATCCATTGAATTAAAGGCTCCTATCACTAACGTCGATTTGCAGTAGGTTTTTGGAACATATACTGTATTCTAATTATATTCAGCACAGGTTACCTCGAAGAAAACGATTTATTGACACATAGCCGGACGCTGTGGCCGAATGGTTCTTGGTGCTTCAGTCCGGAACCGCGCTGCTCCTACGGTAGTAGGTTCGAATCCTGCCTCGGACATGGATGTATGTGATGTCCTTAGGTTAGTTATGTTTAAGTAGTTCTAAGTATAGGGGACTGATGACCTCAGATGCTTAGTCCCATAGTGCTTCGAACCATTTTTTGTTGACACATAGTCAGCACGGATTTAGAAACAAATCCTTATTTCGAAACACAACTATCTCTTTATACTCATTAAGTAATGAGTGCTTTCGATAACGGATATCAAATTGATTCCATATTTTTAGATTTCCAGAAGGCTTGCGATACTGTTCCTCACAATTGTTTGCAGACGATGCTGTCATTTATCGTCTCGTAAAGTTATAAGATGACCAAAACTAATTACAAACTGTTTTAGATAAGATATATTTATGCTGCGAAAAGTGGAAATTGACCCTGAATAAAGAAAAGTGTGAAGTTATTCACACGAGTACTAAAAGAAATCCGCTGAACTTCTATTACGCGATAAGTCACACAAATCTGAAGGCTGCAAATTCAACTAGATTCTTAGAGACTACAATTGCAAATATCCTAAATTGGAACGATCACAGAGATAATGTTGTGAGTGCAGCAAATCAAACACTGCGAACAACTGGCACAACACTTATAAGTTGCAACAGGTCTCCTAAAGAGACTGATTACACGACGCTTGTCCGGCCTGTTCTGGAGTATTGCTGTGCAGTGTGGGATCCGCATCAGGTGGGATTGACGGATGACATAAAAAAAGGACGAAGAAGGGCGGCTCGTTTTGTATTATCGCGAAACAGGGGAGATAGTGTCACAGACGTGATACGTGAATTGTAGTGGCAATCATTAAAACAAAGGCGTTTTTAGTTGCGAATGGACCTTCTCATTCAATTTCAATCACCAGTTTTCTCTACCGATTGCGAAAACATTCTGTTGGCACCCACCTACATAGGGTGAAATGATCATTACGATAAAATAAGAGAAATCAGGGCTATCACAGGAAAATTTAAGTGCTCGGTTTTCCCGCGCGCCGTTCGAGAGTGGAATGGTAGAGAGACAGCTTGAAGGTGGTTCACTGAACACTCTGCCAGGCACTTTATTGTGAACAGCAGAGTAATGACATAGATGTAGGTGTAGATTGTAGGACTCAAAGCTGTGTGTGGGCGGCCGGCACACGACAGATCTGACTGGTTTGCACGACCACGTTGCGATGTTGACAGACGCCTCGCCCACTCACTGTGCGTTTGTTCACTGCAGGTCTCTAGAATATCTATGAATATTGCGGTGCTCTGATTTTTGCCAAAAGAAACTCAGTGGCAGCTCTCTGTTTGGAATGCACCACCGTTGAAGACGCCAGCTTGAAAGCTACTTATGGGGCCACCACCTGCCGGAACTTCATGAAACTATAGGGGCCGAAGCTAGGGTATCCAGCGATGTCCCACAGAAAATTTCACATTATTTTCGACAGAAATTTGCAGAGAAAAAATGTATTACATTACTTATTGTACGCCCGTCATAAAGAATTCTAAATACTAACTTATTCAATATCTTGTGCAGGTGCCCCAAATAGCTGACACATAGGATGATAATGCAGCTGCGTCACTAATAATAAGAGAAGTTAAATGTGACAACCTATGCTTAAGATAAGGTGGTGATGTGTATTAATACGTAACGTTGCAAGCTGCAGCTGTACCAGTACACAACACATCTCCGATCTAACATATGAAGACGTAATCACAATGAAGCTAACAAACCGATACAGCAGGCGAACAGCAGCTCTCAAAAATAGATATTTCCCATTGTACAACAGTCAGCTAACAGTAGCACATGAAAACCTGTTGGATATCCAGCGTAGTGAGTTAATAACAGAACAGACCAGCGTGTTAACCGGTTCTGGTGCAGAATACAGCAAAATTTCTGAAATTCATTTTATTTCATTTGCTGATGTCGGGTTTCGGATATCAGAACCCATTCTAAAATTTCTCTTTGGATGATTTGAGAACTGGTTCTGGTACCCAAACCGATAATCAACTGAATAACAAGAAGTGAATTTCTCAGCTTTGACAGTTTTCTACATCAAGAAACTTGTGGTTGTCCAGAAAGTGACCTTTCATTAACAGTTCAAGTCATTAGTGACTACTATATTAAAAACATTTACCACGAAAGTAGTTTTCGTCCGGTTATGCTGAAAATGACCAGTTATATGTTTTAAGTACTATAAACATTGCTAGAAAAATAATGGAAATGAGCAAACTCAAAGAATCAGAAAATTGTTCTATTTGGTACGTTAGTCATATACACCCTCGGAATATCGTAATTTAATTTAAAGTGATGGCTTAGAAACATCTTTAGTTTTTCTGTAATAAAATATGGAGACTGAATTCAGCTAGTGAAACTACGTACTGTACTTATCGACATCAACGACATAGATTACTTTTAAAAATTATAAAAAAAAGTGTTTCCAAGCTACAGACGGGTAAAGAGGGCAACCTGACTATTGTCTATACGTTTCTAAAATATAAACCTCATATTATTATTCGCTGTTCGAAAGCAATTCATTACGCAACATGCCTCCAACAATTCGCTATTTCGCTTTTATTGCGGTGCTTCTTTACCGGGCTCCACTATGCGTCCTTAATAACAACGAGCGTGCCAGAACGCGAGGCGATTGTTTTATATTACCCGCCAGTCTACTTCAGGAAGATTTGCACTGCGCTTGCTCCGGTCGTAGCTGAGTAAGGTTTAGTAGCGTATATATGTATTTTTCAAACAAGCATGAGATTAAAGCACAGATACAAAGCAAGGCTATTTCATTCCGTAACCCAATGAAGCGACGAATGAAAATTTGAACCAGGACCGGCATGCTGAGATTCAGTTGCTATTCTGTTGGAGAGCCTCTACAATGCCATCCGAGTTCAGGGGGAATACCAAGTGGGCTGGCGTGTGAATCGGAATTTGGATTGAGGAAGGAGATATCCTAGGGTAGTCCATGCAATTATGCAAAGCCATTGGTTAGGCCGTTAGGGCATCTGCCTAGCGCATCTGCCGGATTCGAATCCTGACTTCGCTACAAATTTTCATTCGTCGTTACAGTCTGCGTATATAAATTAGAAGAACACTTACTTATAGTTTAGTGAAATTAATTTTCTTAGCCTTCATTCACCTGTTAAGCTACACCACAATTTGTTTTGGAGAGAAAAATATTATGCTCAGAACCACAATATCACACAATGCGATAATCCGTGCTACCCAGCCAACAGTTCATGCGAACTCCCCTACAGATTCCTGCTGTCGCATTCATCTCATACAAGCAACGAATTCGTCAGTTACATACACTATCGCTCATTAATTTCAATACAGCCTGGTATTTCAGAGTTACAACACAGATCAAACTTATTTCTCGCAATATATAATTATGTTAACTTCCACATATATAATACAATCACAATCATTATAGCTGACGAAGAGTTCTCGGGCTTCCAGCTGGGTGGCGGTGTCTTCAAACTGCGACGTTTCGACGAATGGCATATTCGTCATTTTCTGGCGAAATGCTGAGACTTTGCGGAGGCCGGTCCCTTTTTACCTGCGGCGTGCCCCCCACCACCTGGCCGCGGGAGGCTGGATCTAAAGGAGCCGGCGGGCGGGGTGGAGGGGGAAGCGGGTCGGCCGTTCGTGTCTCCGCCAGAGCATTCCGGTCGCCAAAACTGTTGGAACATTTATCCCATTGCAACACTAGACGGTCGATTCCATCCTTCAAGGTCCATGCCTGGATCCAGTCACACACTTCGTCCTCCGTTGCGAATCGATGTCCGTGAATAGCTTGTTTTAGAGATCCAAACAAATTGAAGTAAAACGGTGAAAGGTCGGGACTGTACGCGGACGTTGACACTTGCTTACCGGTTCAAAATGGTGACACAATGTTTCGTCAACTGTGACAATATGCTACAGAAAGCCGTATCCCTCCTCCTGATATCGTTGCAGATGACTCAAGGCCAGCGCCATTTGATAATAGCGGTGTTTGGCGGTCAGTTGGTGGGGAACCCACTGCTAGCAGAGTTTTTGAAACTTCGAGTGTTGCTGCTTTATCTACAGCTACATTATGGTGTGGGCGGTGCCCACGCCAATACCCAGGAAGCGATGGATCTCGTCCACGGTGATTTTGCGGTTGTTCAAGACTAAATCATTCACTTTCGCAATCATTTCCGGTGTGATGACACGATGATCCTGTCCAGGACGAGCATCGTTTTCCAGTGACTCAAGGAAACGTTTGCATCATATCACAACAGTTGAACGACTCAGACTGTACCCACCGTATACTGCCTTCATCCGTCGACACATTTCACGGCCTCCAACTCCCTCCTCCGCCAAAAATCGAATCACTCCTCGTTCTTCTTGCTTACTAGCCTGCATGTTAGGTAGTGGACGATAACTTGCGTGAAACCACACTGGCGCTATGCAACATCAAACGATGCGCACGCGTCAATCTCTCTGCCAATAGATAGCGCCACCATACCCGCAGTTGCGTGGTGCCACCTTACGTGTAAGGCAAAGATAGACGCACTGACCAGGCTTCATTTAAATGAACCTCATAGTTCCTACAGTATGCCGACCGATGTTTTGCGTCATTGTCCTGTTGTAATGTGAACCCTTTCCCTATTAAGCGCAATCCACTTCGCATCGCATGACACTGAAGTATGCGGTGGTACGGCTTATGGTCCATACATCCATCTATTTGCACAATGTTGCCAACTCTATCTCCGGCTAGCCATCCCCGAACCATAACAGAACCTCACCGTGTTTAATTGTAGGTAGAACACACTGCTGGGCTACCCTTTCACCTACAAATCGCCGAACAAGTATTTTCCTTCAGTTTCCAGAAATCTCGAACTTCGATTGGTTTGTGAATAACACTTTCGTCTACTCTTCCAATGTCCAATTACGATGTTTTCCAGCCCATTCAGGTCTCCTCTGTTTATTTATTGGTCTTAGAATGGGTTTGCTTGCTGTGACACACCACAATGTTTTGCAATTTGGCTAAAGGACAAACTTGCCTGGCCACGTTCTACAGTTGCAGCAAGTTTTTATATGGATATCTCCAATCGTGGAGCCATACTAGCGATATGCACACTTCAATATCACGAAGGAACTGACGTGCCGGAACCACATGTTATGTATCGTAGCAATGCTTGCCGTTTGCTTTGGATATCACATCACTACAGGGAACAGCACAGGTGCACCAAATGCAGTGTCCGTCTGCAAATCGATAAACAAACATATCAGATACGTACGCAACGTTCATGTACACAACATTGTTTGTTAGATGCTATTGTATCTCTAGGACCACAAACAAAAATCATGACATGTGTACAACTGTTGCACTATTGCTTTGCTTCCTTAACCGTACCCACGGTATTAAACCTTATCTGCATACAACTAGATGTCTTTCGGTGGATGTATTGAAATTAATGAGTGGTAGTGTAATTAGTTCCACATAAGACAAAAGAAAAAAATCCAAAACAACTTCCTTCAGCATGCTTTCTACAGTAAATATTAAAACACATATGTAATTCACGCTACAGAAAAGTAACTATACATAAATAATCCATTAAGCCAGTATCTATGAAGTCACAACAAGATACTATAATGGTCTCCTTTGATCTCGGAAGAGGCAATACAAACGACATTTTTGTCACATGAACTGCAAAAGTGAAAAAGTACTCTCTTCATTCCCTCTTATGGCATGGACCACGAGGATGAGAGTTAAGCCACTGTTATTTAAACAAATATATATTTTTCATACTTTCAATGTAGGCACCACCTGTATACTGACTATCTTCACTTGTAATAAACTTTAAAGAAGATTTCAATGTAGCTTTTGAGTAGAGCACCAGAGCGGGAAACTAGATGAACTATAATGTATCGAAACAATCCTCATATAACGAAATAAATCTCGGGTGAACAGCCTGGTATGAGAGTGCGTAGGACACAATATTTCGGCAATCGACCACGTTGCCATCATCAGTGCACCTGATGATGGCAACGTGGTCGATGGCCGAAATATTGTGTCCTACGCACTCTCATACCAGGCTGTTCACCCGAGATTTATTTCGTCATAAAATACGCCTGGAGAAATTGATGAATCACATCAATACTCATATAGTAACCTCTTAGGAGTTCTCATTTACGTGCACAAGTTCATGCAAGTCATTCTACACATTAATAATTACTCACTTTCAAATTCTCATTCAGATTTTCATGTTGCTGAACACTGGAATCGGAGCAAAATGCAGTATGTTTGACGAAAGTTGGCCGAGTCACTTTATGCTACGCACAAACACAAGACTTCTAAGTAGAAATAACTTAGGTCAGCATCGTTGTTACAAATGATGATTATATCTTACAAAATACGTATGTGGAGTAACTTAGACTAATATAATGACTGAAGTTATGTTTGTTTTATGTTTTATGTTCCATATCTAAATTATCTGTAATATGGTTACTTATATAGTTTAAAAGCACGTTCATAATCGTCTCTACAAAACTTCAAATTTTAACCGACAAATTGAATGAATTGGTGTGATGTGGGGAAGCTGAACTTACTTTCATTATGGGTTAAGGCCAACTTCATATTCGGCCATACGTGGATTTTCAACTGTTTCTTTAAATATTTTGAGGTCTGTCTCTGGTTCATCGATCAAAAGTCCTCCTGCTTATGAGACCGCGTTTCGTCACAGGGTTATTTGGTAAGCGTGACAGCGTTACGGAGATGTTTAGCAAACTCAAGTGGCAGACTCTGCAAGAGAGGCGCTCTACATCGCGGTGTAGCTTGCTGTCCAGGTTTCGAGAAAGTGCGTTTCTGGATGAGGTATCGAATATATTGCTTCCCCCTACTTATACCTCCAGAGGAGATCACGAATGTAAAATTAGAGAGATTCGAGTGCGCATGGAGACTTTCTGGCAGACGTCCTTCCTGCGAACCATACGCGACTGGAACAGGAAAGGGAGGTAATGACAGTGGCACGTAAAGTCCTCTCCGCCACACACCGTTGGGTGGCTTGCGAAGTATAAATGTAGATGTAAATCAGCGACATAACACTAAATTATAATTTTCCTATTCCTTCCTTGAAACTTGGTTTACTATGCATTTCTAATAGCCATGTCAGTCATGAATAAGGAAATCGTTACATAGGTGTTAACTATAAAAGATTAAAGCAACGACAGCAACTTTTGTCAAAGTTGCCATTTTGGTAATTATACGAGCCCCTATGTTACACCAACTTAAGTGTAATGTCATCATAAAAAGTATTTCAGAGAAATAACACAAACCAAATATAACCACACTTATTTGTGTAATCCATAGAAATATCACGCTGTAGCTAATTTCCATTGTAATTTGCGTTTTCCTACTTCAGTTCCTTCACGTATCTTTTAGGAGAATAGATGTGTGAAACATAAATCGTTAATGAATGTAATAGAATTAAGTGTTGATCGAGATCGTTAGTATCAGTCATTACTGCAGTCCTAAAGTAAAATAAGTAAAAGAAATTAAACAATGTCTTATATTATTAGTATCTGCTCCACATTTCTCTTTGAATGATTGAAAATTAAAGTATGTATGTGTTATGATACTTTTCAGCTTAAAATTAAGCTCAACATCGAGTTTAAAATTAGTCTCAACATCGACATGATACACGCAAGGAAAAGTAAACTGTTTATTTGATGAAATTTCACTAACTGCAGCGTTTTTTGGAACAGGAGGCTATAATGCTAAAATCACACTGAAATTTACAGTTATGGGACCAAATAAAAACAATTCCGTACAATGTTCTTTATCGCCGATAAAATGATTAATGATAGCTTACAGTATGTACTACAGTCTTAAGATGTAACGAAAATTATTTGCATTTTTAATCCCCAAGAAAACGATACACCTACTGTTCTTAATCTATACCAATGACGCAGGATATCACCTGTTCAGTTTTTTCGGGTTACTGGCGGATGATGTCGTTTATCGTGTCATAGAGTCATCAGAAGAGCAATACGAATAACGAAATGAATTAGACAAGGTATTTGCATAGTGCAAAAAGTACGGGTGGACCACAAACAAGTTAGGATGTCAAATTAAACACCTTTCTGCTGTCTAGTTTCCAACGTTATTCCGTTTGGAAACCAGTTTCAGCGTTTTACTGCTCCATCTTCAGGCCCCTGATCGACGTGTAGGAAGATTCTACCTCGAATGTGATCAAAACAGGGGCCAATAATACTAGTATTAGCAAATATTTCCTCTAGTGAACACTTCAAATATCATCTGCTGACCAGATGGTTGAAGTGATCGCTCTAGCAAAAATGTACTACTACCAGTATTATTGGCCCCTGTTTTGTTCACAAAAAAAAAAAAATGGCTCTGAGCACTATGGGACTTAACATCTTAGGTCATCAGTCCCCTAGAACTTAGAACTACTTAAACCTAACTAACCTAAGGACATCACACGCATCCATGCCCGAGGCAGGATTCGAAACTGCGACCGTAGCAGTCGCGCGGTTCCGGACTGAGCGCCTAGAATTTTGTTCACAACCGAGGTAGAATATTCCTACACGTCGGTCAGGGACCTGAAGATGGTGGTAAGACGCTGAAACTGGTTGCCAAATAAAATAAGGTTTGGAACTAGACAGCTGAAAGGTGTGGAACCCTGTGACCCGCAACCATCTCTAAAAAGATGGACATACAGAAACAAAAAAGTAAATCCCACAAATGAGTACAAAAAGAGAGCCGTTAAATTCTGGAAAACAGGTAAAACACTCAAATTTAAAGATTGGCGGTCCAGTCGAATACGAAGAGACTGCGATTACGAAAATGAAACCATCACAATGAACACTTATAAGGTGCAGCAAATGTACATGATAGGAATGACCGTTAAACAAAAAAGAAGAAGAATAAGAAGAAGAGAGAGAGAGAGAAATCAGAGTTCATACGTAATAATTTTTTAAGTCCATTCTTCCCACCTGTTACGTAAGAATGGAATAGCCAAGAAACAGCCTTCATTTGACTCCATGAGCCTTCTGCCAAACACTTACGGGGTACTTCGGAGTAATCATTAAAGATAGATGGAACTGTACATGAAAGTGGTCCTGTAGTTGCACAACAACTTTTTAGGGGATTACAGTGGTGTAATCATTGTAGAACCTCTCCAAATTCGCACAGTGGGTCTGAGGCTGTGAGGACTTCGTTGCCACTGGACGCTGTGGGATTAACAGCTGGAACAAGCCTCGGACGATACGATGCTCAGTGTGGGCACAGAGGCTACAGTGTCTGGTTGGCAGCGAAGTCGGCGCCCCGCATAGAATCAATCTGCGCGTTTGCCGGCCCGCGAACAGCACCCGCGAGCGACATAACGTAAAATGTTACGAGCGCGCGCCAGGAAATGTGTGGCGGCTGCCTGCGACTGCGGCGGTTTCCTTTCCACCCCGTGCCTGGCGGCTGGCCACGGTCTGCCCCTCCCACCTACTCTCTCCAGCTCGTCCTCCTACGAGGACTTCTGAGGTTCGGCTTGGACGCGCGCCATCTTCTGTGCGGTCACGATCCAGGGTGCTGACCTCGACCGATTTACCGTGAGCCGCAGTCTCAGTGAAAGTGGAGAAAACTAAAGTGATTTACTGTGTTCCATCTGAGGGACTATACTGTGATGTTAAACTTCTTATCCCCATACGTGGACGCTATATTATTTGGTGAGCGTTAAGCAAACAGTGAGCAAACCACTCACGTGCTTACAAAATATAATTATTTGGATATTAAATGACAAAGCATTAGGAGTGATTTAAAATGGAATGATCGTATAAAGTTGATCGTCAGTAAAGCAGACGCCAGACTGAGATTCATTGGAAGAATCCTAAGGAAATGCAATCCGAAAACAAAGGAAGTACGATACAGTACGCTTGTTCGCCCACTGCTTGAATACTGCTCAGCAGTGTGGGATCCATACCAGATAGGGTTGATAGAAGAGATAGAGAAGATCCAATGGAGAGCAGCGCGCTCCGTTACAGGATCACTTAGTAATCGCGAAAGCATTACGGAGGTGATAGATAAACTCCAGTGGAAGACTCTGCAAGAGAGACGCTCAGTAGCTCGGTACGGGCCTTTGGTGAAGTTTCGAGAACATACCTTCACCGAGGAGTCAAGCAGTATATTGCTCCCTCCTACGTATATCTCGCGATGAGACCATGAGGATAAAATCAGAGCGATTAGAGCCCACACAGAGGCATACCGACAATCCTTCTTTCCACGAACAATACGAGACTGGAATAGAAGGGAGAACCGATAGAGGTACTCAAGGTACCCTCCGTAACACACCGTCAGGTGCCTTGCGGAGCATGGATGTAGATGTAGATGTAGAAGCATTTGGATTAAGTCCACCTTTTACCTTTTCCTTCCCCAATTATTATTTTTCCTGCAGGTTTTTTAATATCTTGGATACTGTCGTTTATTCAATATGTGCTCATTATCTAAAAATCTCGAATATTGGCCCAGGGCTAAGTGAACTTAATTTATTGTTACTTTATTTTCATCACCAGGAATACACTGACCTACCAAGTTTGGGTATGACCATGTCAGTTACGGAATTATAGTGGTTTCAAGTTTCATTGTCTTTGTTCATATACAGGGTGTTTCAAATAGGACTTTACATCCTTAAAGCCAGCCGGTGTGGCCGAGCGGTTGTAGGCGCGTCAGTCTGGAACCGTGCGACCGCTACGGTCGCAGGTTCGAGTTCTGCCTCGGGCATGGATGTGTGTGATGTCCTTAGGTTAGTTAGGTTTAAGTAGTTCTAAGTTCTATGGGACAGTGAATAGTGCTCAGAGCCATTTGAACCATTTGAATTTACAACTTTAAAATTTCACATACTTTTTTTTTTTTTAGCTTAAACTACTGATGTTGTATATGGCTTCCGTTGGTTATACTACACACATCCCATCGGAAGTGAATTTCGTCCCTAACTCGCTGCAGCATTGCAGGTGTAACTTGCTCAGTGAAGTCGTAAATTCTTGCTCTAATTTCAGGCAGAGAGGCCGGCACTAGAGGTACAAAAGCGATATCGTTGATGAATACCCATAAGAAAAACATCGAGTGGTGTCAGGTATGGGGAACGTGGGGGCCATGCAATTGGCGCATCACAGCCGAACCATCGACCTTGAAAGGGGTCACTGAGAAAATCCCTGACGTCAGTGGGGTGGTGCACCATCTTGTGTGAGGTAAACATTTCGTTCTTGGTCATACTCATCGATCTGAGGTATCAAAAATTACTATAACCTATCCAGGTATGCCATCCCGTTGATAATGGTTCAAATGGCTCTGAGCACAATGGGACTTAACATCTGTGGTCATCAGTCTCCTAGAACTTAGAACTACTTAAACCTAACTAACCTAAGGACGCCACACACATTCATGCCCGAGGCAGGATTCGAACCTGCGACCGTAGCAGTCGCGCGGTTCCGGACTGAGCGCCTAGAACCGCTAGACCACCGCGGCCGGCCATCCCGTTGATAGTTCTCTCACGGAAAAAAAGGGGCTGTAGAGTATGTTCTTGCTCAGTGAACAAAAATCTTAGGGCTAACGAACTACACGAAACAAAACTCGATGTATTTCCCTTCAAATGACACCCACAGATGTACTATGAATTAATTTGTATGAATTTTCAAAGTTGTAAAGACCTTTTAGGAACACCCTGTATAATCACATACACGATTGCTGACTTCCAGATAAATTAGATGTAAAAGTCGTACAAATCAATAAGGTGTTCACACAGTCAGCGCCAAATACTTAATAGCAACTCCTGCACTCATTTAATTTCTAAGTACAACCTGTAGATAAAGCATTGTGAATGAAATATATTCTAATATTTAGGAAATTTAAGCAGTGTAACATAGAAATTATTACACTATCTGAAAGTTCTTGTACAAACGAACCACCAACATCTATTCAGTTACTCAGAAATACAAATATTTAATTGTAATTTGTGAAAATCTGCAAACCAGCAATGAACGAATTAACTTTTACTATAGGAAAATTATGTAAGGTGCACTTTGGAAGCCACGATATTTCAGCTTGAGTTTAGTCTGTGGTGGGTTTTCAACATGGCTGCATCTATGTACGCCTGTATAGGGTAATTTACCACGTTCAGTTTAGTACATATTACAGATCAGATAATATACACGTATTTTGTCTAAATTTTGCGACTGGAGTTTATACTATAATGGAGTGAGTGTTTTTAATGATAATTTGGACTATGAATATGTAATCTATCTCAGAGGCTGCGTTAAACTTTAATAATAATTATCACCTACTGTGAAAATGGAGATAGATTACGAACATTGTTGTTTGCAATACTCATACTTACTGCGCATGTTTTATTCGTTCTGAATGGTTAACTGTTACAAAGGACAGTATAATGAGTTACTTTTACGGTGATTTTGTTAATGATTTACTTGCCATACATTTACAGTAATTGTGACTGATTGCATCATGGTTAGGTAACTGCACTCAAACAATATTATGGGACATCAGCAGTACGTTATATGTGGTTACGTGTTTATCTGTACATAATTAAAGTAAATGAGAGTGGAACAGGCCGTAAACAATAGTTCATTCAGCAACCAAAAGCGGTTAATGTGTACGATCTTTAATTTTTAGTGTGGGCATCATTACCGACAATAGATTATTCCCAGCACCAAGTTCTCAGCCAGATTCAACGAAGGTGCAGTTATTGAAGCTGACTGCACGGAGAAAACAGGTAAGTTATAATTGGAGCACTTAATTGAATTACTTTCATTTATCAACAATTTACGTTGTGGCTAAGGATAGGAACCTACAATTAAAGATACCAAGGAAAGTAATGCATTTGCCTTAGTGGGTTATTTTATTTTTGAACTAATCACTTTATTTCATGATACAGCTATTAGCTACTTTCATCCCCTTGTGCACTATCTAAATACCTGTTACTTACATCACAGTGGAGAATGGTAAGCATATAACAATATAAATTCCAGACAACTATGTCAAGAAAGCCATATCTTGTGGTGTCAACAACAGTTTCTCAAAATCATGATAGTTAGTGGCACAATTTTCTCAGACATGTAGTCCATGTGTAAAAAAGAAAAAAATACGACTCTTATGCAGGTTTTGTCAGCGCCCCAGTGTGTAACACATAATTTCCTTCGTCAGCGTAATTGAACTGAACTGAAACTCCAATGTAATGACATAAAATGCTCCTTTTTTATACAATATATTGACTAAAAATTAATTACAAAAACCATGTGACCACGGCGTAATCGAAATGCTCAAGAGTAGGAGCTGGTTTCAAAGGGCGAAAGCCATTAATAGCTGGCATGAAAAAACGTTTGAATGACTCCAAGATTATGATTACACATGATACTGAACTAGCAGGACTGAGAAGTGTGGATGTCACCTCCTTTTCAAGCAGATCGAGTGCAAAGAGGATATACAACTTCATACTGTAAACATAACTTCCATCTGCAAGAAACGTGAATTGTAACGTCGAACGTAATCTTCAACAGTTCGAAATCTCGTCTCACAACAGTGCAGAAGTACCTCGCAAGTTACGAAGGCAAGTAAAGAAGATATTCCTACTGACAATAGTTGCTTTTACTCTGACTAATAATTGTGCTTCTGACAGAATTCACTGTGAAGGGTGCGCTCCGATCAAGTACAATCACAGGAATGAAAATAAGATTTTCTCCATCGACGTCTATTCTCCATGAGTTCGCAATTCTACGTTTACGTAGTTCGTTGTGTTACGTGTCATAGTGTCCGAATAAATACAATTATAAATCAAAATTTCATTCTCCATCCTTTACCTTCACTTTACTAGTTAAAGACTGTAGTTCGCTTAGCAGTCGATCACCTGCGTACAGAATTTCTTTGCAACAGCTTGACGATTCAGAACTTGAGTAAAATTAATAATTCGAAAAGTGATTATTACCTGTAGGTATTTAAACTGCAGCTTTTAAGTAGTATATTGTACCTGGTTACAATGTAGCTTCCCCATATCTCTTAAACTGAACGTACACACTTTTCTTCTTCTTTCTGTTCCCTTCGTATCTTGGAGATGAGATAACAACCAATATAATTTTCTGCAGAACACACAGATTCTGTGCTGCCTTTTTGTGACCGTTGTGTCTCGGTGACCATCAGTGATATACTAACATAATTATAACGAATCTCTGTCTATAAGTTAGCAACTTCAACACAGTAACGGTTTAAAACGTGGGTAGCATTCTAAACTACGTACTGTAGGTAATTTTGTATAGAATGTTCTGGTAACAGTATCTTCTCGTCCACTACACCTGAAATACATGAGCAATTTAACGAGTGGTGGCTTGCCCACTGATTAAACTATGTTCCAAATTAATAATTTTTGAGAACATTTATTGTGGACAAGCAGTGATCTGGCTAAAAGTATGCCATGATGGTATAAAGGGTCTGAGGTTGGTCACATACTGATCGAAACTGGTAACCACTGAAATAAATGTTTCATATTGCAATCGAGACTGTTTGTAATCTATTTTGGTGTAGCAAATTTTCGCAGTGAAACAAGAACATCTAACCATTTTTGACGTCGTTCATGCATGATAGCACTGTGACGACCGAAACATTTCCTGTCTGGCAGTTTACAGACAGGTCTAAAAGAAAGTAATCAGCAGACCGCCAGTCTGTGTTCTGTGCTATGTATCAAACATTTGTGCAGTACAACATGGAATGTGGTCAAGTAACCCGTTCTGCTGTGAAATCGTTACACGGAACAGTCTCGTTGAGGTTGGTGTAACGGAAGTAGGCCACGTGTCATATTTATTCACCTTCTCCTTCTCTCCTAACTCAGCAGTCATACATAAAACCAGGAACACTGCACCACAGTACACAAACCCGGCTGGCGCTTGTCAGTTCTGATGTGCATTTTACAACACGTACTGGCGTACGAATAGGCACTCAATACTTATATGTGTAACATAAATAACTATTAAAGTACTTCACAATGTTTGGGTTGGAATGGATGACTAGAGTTGTAGGACAGCAACAGACATCTTGCAATGACAGACAACGAAGATATGAATAAAGTGACCACTTCAGTGAGACGAAGTACCGGTTCAAGAAAGGCCATGATTATAGTCTGTTCTCTTAAACAGAATTTCACAAATTGTATTGCAGATTGATTTATTTAATTCAGTTCTTCAAGTTCCGTGGAACAATGTGAGGGAAATGTCATGGTATGATTCGCTATAAAATTTATAGAAAGCTGCTATGAAAATTTTAAAAACGGGCCAATAAAAGAAAATATAAACAAAACAAAAAATATTTGGTTAAGAATATGCAATTAGGTACTGATGTTTTCAAGTGCAAGATTCTAAACTACTACGAGGGCTCATTACAGAATTAAAGCAGTGGGCCTCAAGATTGTTATGGCGTTTCTTTTATATGTATTGGTTTTTATATGTTATAAATAGTTGGAGTTAGTGTTATTCTGCGTGCCTCACAGCTGCAAAATTATTTCGGTCAGTGTCTCAGTTGTAGTACTTCTCGCAGTTAGTTTTCCCAACACGATGTTTTTACATAAAGAGACACAATACAATTATGACAACGGATGCGTAGTTGCATTTATTAGGGCAGGTGACTTTTGTTAATTAGTTGCTTGGTGTAATTGCGATGTGGAGGACGCTTTCGCAGCTTTCGTCAAGCGGGCGAGACAACAATTTATTGGTGTCACTTTACTAAAATATGATTCAATAATGGCAAAACTGATTACCTTTACTGTTTCAAAGGAAGAACCGTTAATCTAGAGAATCATCCTACATTTACATTAATTTCCATTTATCTAAATTAGCCAATATTTATTACGACTCTGGGCCATTATCGTTTAGGACAATCGCGTTGACCTCTGAACCAATGCTACCCTATAAAATTTGCATATATCATTTAAGTCATTCAATTCACGAATATAGGATGTTACAGTAAAACATTAGCGACACTTCTAAGTAATATTTGATTATATTTCGACAAAATTTTACACGAATCTTACACGTATTCGTGCCGCGTCACAAAATGGAATCTACCAAGAAACGAAAGGGTAGTCAGAGCGACTCCTTTTCATAAGGAAAAGAGATTACAATAACATTCGGAGATAATATTAACTGATTACAGGCTTTGTGATTTTTCTGCGATAATATTTATTTCGTTACGAATTCGGTTTTGCTATGTTTGCGAACTTCTTCAATATTATTTTTTCGCGTTATGTGGCGTACCGCCACAATGCCTTTCAACTCGATATTCTCGAATTTTTCCACTAAAAATAATAATTAACGAAATATTATCCAACTGACATTGTTTTCTCATTTCTAGCTTTCTGTGTGAGAACTGTAGGTCGTTTAGACGTCTCCATCTTAAGAACTACCGATAACAAGACGTCTGAGACTTTTGTGCAACGAACCGCAGGAAAACTGCAACTGAAACAGCGGAACGTTTAGATATCCGTTTTATGGGCTATCTATACACTTACTGAATTCACATAGTTGCAGCAAATTATGATTGATAGAATATAATACAGTGAAAGTATACAAATTATACAAGCAACCTCCACTTCGTATCAGAGACACTGAAATTCATTGGCATAGAAACTAATACGTCATTTAGAGTATGGCAAAGATCTGTAATCTAATGCTTTCGAAATAACTTTTCAGATATCTGCTCTATCATGACGCTAAAATGATCTACTTCTCTGATTATGTCCCACTAAAATGTTCGTTCTGCAAGAGTTCCCCCTCAGAAACCATGTGCAACATTTATGTTGCTAAGTGTCCATTTATTTTCTGTATCTCATTCTCTTGAGGTGACAGCATCGGGGGCTCTAAGGCGGTGAACATGACAGTCCAGTAAGAAAGCCGTGATCGATACGGAATCCTCATTTCAAAACTAACCTATAGTAGGGCTCTTACAACTAGATCAACAAATCCCTCATTGCTTTCTTTTACGAGAATCGTTTTCGCTATTAGTGCATATTCCGCCTGCAACTCTAAGAGGAGAGAAGAGTCGTGTAAAGACAGCAGTTTGGATAGCCTAAGGTAAAGCTTTACTTAAGAACCAATGTAAATGCAATTCCAGGAATGTACCTTTGACGTTTCTATCCTCAGCTGGCGTGTCCTCTTCAGAGGTAGGACAGGCACGGACGCGCCAGCCGGTTATTAAAACTGCCATTGCTGTGGCGTGGGGTTGGAAGGAGGGTGCGGGGGGTGGGCAGGGAATCGCGCATTTACTGCATCGCCGCCGCGCCAGCGCCCGCAAACTTTGACGACGACATCAAAGCGAAGAACTCGCCATATAGAGGCGGGCCACCGCCTCTTATGTGGGCGAGGGAGAAAATTTTTTTATGAAACCCAATAACAGTATACGGCTGAAGAAAAGTCCTTAAAAACAAGAATGTTTTGCAGATATTGTTGTACCATAATATTTTGGCGAGGAAGGATGGTGGCTACCGTTCCTAGCGAACACAACAATACTTTGAAGGTAGCCTGCTTTTGCGTAGCAAAAATAATATGACAGTTAAATGTAAACTGATGTATTTGACTTCTTTAAATTAGCCACATGATGCCACAAAATCAGTAGGTGTTAGTTATTAGTAACTAGTTTTATATTCACTCACACTCACAAACAAGTTTTGCAGTTGTTAATAGTTTACATTATTCTCAGCTAGGTAGTAAAAGAAAGAAAAAGATTATCACTACCTTATGCCGAAATGTTAAAATTAGAACGTAAAACACAATCACCATAAAATAGGCTCATAAGAAGAATGAAAAAATATATCGTTCATCTTAAATTAACCTACTAGCTGTTAGCTGTGGTTGTGCTTGCGTATCAGCAGTTTTGTTGTGATGGGTGACAGAGACACAGTAAGCCACTGTGCGTGCCATAACGTCAGGTTCCCTTATGAGTCAGCCTGTTCAGGCAAACATAGCTCATGATATGTGTCACACCCCCGACCGTCCCACCAAGCGGTGCATCGACGCCTACCGATGGGAGAAAAGGGGAGTGAGCATGCATTAACACCATGTACATTATGGAAGAAATTTCACAATTGTTTAACACGGCTATGGTTCACCGATGTGAAAGAAAGAGATGTTTCATTCCTTACTTCGCATCCTTTGCGATGTCTGTATTTCTCCCAAGGCTGAAATCTCCACATGGAAATTCATTGAAATCAGTTCAATGGTTTAGTCGTGTAAACGAAACTGACAGAGTTGCTGTCTTATTTACTATTAATGCTATGGAAGAATGGATAATGAGAACGAGAATTTTATATTTCTTGTATTCTAGCTGTTACCCGTTGCTGTGGTAGCATATCTGTAAAATGAAACGGAATGTGCGTATGGCTTAATTGGCGAGGATACCCCTTCGGCATGTTTGGCCACTTTGTGCTAGTCTTTTCATTGGACGTCACGTCAGTGAGTTTAACGAATCGCTAATGGATGATGGTGAGGACAACAAACACGCACCCAGTCCCGAGCGATTCGGACCGAGGACCCCGCAATTAAGGAACAGCGTGGCTAATCACAATGCTAAGAATTGTTGACACATACCAGTAGTCGCTCGGCAGGTGTTGGCTGAAGTAATCACTACAGCAACAATCTACTAGACCAGTATTGCCGGCCTGTGTTTTGATCACAACCGAATAGGTTCTTCCTACATGTCGGTCAGGAGCCTGAAGATGGATTAGTGAAACGCTGAAACTCTTTGCCAAATAAAGTAAAGTCGAAACTAGACGGCCGAAAGGTATTTAATTTTATATCCTTTATCGAACACCTGAGTTCCGCAACCATCCCTGAAACGATGTACATACAGATACTATCAGTAGTTCTGCTATAATGAGTGATGGTGACAATAGCAAACTAAAATGTGGACTTTTTAAAATTATTATGTAGCTTTAAACTGACGAAGAAAGGGTATAAATAATTTACAGTTGACTGCAGTACAAATTTTATAATATTTGTATGTGCAGTAACATCAACTCCCCTCACATGTCTGTCTGTTACAAGCCACTGCGTTCACACGTCATAATGAAATGTAGGTGCACTGAAATCCTCCCACGTCTTACACGCAAATGCACAATGTCTCTCTGTTCATCATACAGCATTTAAATGACGCCGCCGTTATGAGTCTTCAAGTATCTCAGAAGTTATAAAATATGCGTGAACATCAGCGTTTGAAATAGGACAGGGTTGCATCTGAACACATTGAGGATGTATTTATTACATTCCACCGTATTACACTGAACGTATCAACCAATAGAAGAGTTTTCACAAATATGATGAACGTCAAAAGTCAAAGAGTAAATAACTTCCTCATTTCGCGTTGTATTCATCAAATCAATAAGTGTCTTCTTCTATCGGCTTTCCCAAGTACTTACATTCTTCCTCAGCGTTTAAGCTATCACCAGTCCAAATTTCACCAAAATCTGTTCGGTGGTTTAGTTGCGAAAGTGAACCAGACAGAGCTACTTTCGAATTTACAACATCAGTATCAAATTTGATTAGTATAGTTTATAACTCTTGCTTTGCCTGTGAACGTCGTCTTCAGTAATCCGGCTGATGTATTTGTGATAACATTCGGTTAATAATTCCAAACAAAAACTAGTGTCTTGACGATGTTTTGTTAAGTGTCAGCTATCTAATATTTTCTAATAATACTAACATATAAACGATTATTTTTATGAGTAAAGAAAACAAGAGCTCTGAAAGCGCTATTTAAAAGCACAGAGTACTTCATCTTAACTGGATTTGACTGCATCGGTATGTTTAGCTGCGTAAGATTACTGAAGCTGATGTCTCTGCCCGGATCAAGAAGCACGAAAGGCGAATGTAAAGTGGTCTGTATGGTTGCAAGTTTTTTAAACTTTAACGGAAAGAGTTAGGTAAAACACTGAAGAGACAAAAGTCGGGTAACAATATACAGATGGCTGCTGCGTGAATCAACTGCAGAAGTCCCTGTCGAACGCCCGACGAACATTTCCGTTCCGACAGTATTGCGACATTTCGAGTTAGGCTGTCACAGTAGGCAACCGACGCTAGTGCCTTTGCTAACAGCACGACCTCGTCTGCAGCGCCTCTCCTGTTCTCGTGACCATATCCGTTGGATTCTAGACGACTGAAAGGCTGTGGCCTGGTTACATGAGTCCCGATTGCAGTTGGGAAGGGCTAATAGTAGGGTTCGAGTGTGGCGCAGACCTCGAGAAGCCATATATTCAAGTTTTCAAGCTGATGGTGACTTCAAAATGTTTTGAACTGTCTTTACATGAAATGGACTGAATTCTCTGGTCCAAGTGTACCTATCACTGATCGGAAATGGTCATATTTGACTATTTATAGACCATTTGCAACCATACATGAACTTAATTTTCACAAACAACACTAGGATTTTTATGGACTACAATGCGCAATGTCACGAACCACAATTTTTCGCGAATGGTTTGAAGAACATTGTGGACAATTCGAGCGAATAATTTGGCCACCTATATCGCCTGACGTGGGACATAATGGAGAGAGCAGTTCGTGCACGAAATCCTGCACCAGCGACAGTTTCGCAATTATGGACTTCTGTAGGGGCACCATAGCTCAATATTTATGCAGGGGCTGAGTCCGTGCCATGTCAAGTTACTGCTCTATGCCGGACAAAAGGATGTCCCCCTCGGTATTAGGAGGTACTCCATGCCATTGGTTATCTCAGTTTATTGCCGTTATCTGGATATTGTGTCACTATGGATTTGGAATAACTGTCACTGAATAAAACCGATTTTCCCAGCAGTGCTTCCAGTGGTCATTCCGCAGTTCTATTACCTGTTCATCATGATAGTTTAAGGTTTGTGTTTCCTTTATATTTTATCATAAAGTTCTAATGATCTCGAAGGATACGTTATATGTCGGACCTGGTAACAGATACAAAACCTGTTTGCAAATTGAAATTAATATTTTTTTTATGTTTTAATTCTTCAACATATTGCAGTATACGAGAAATCAAAACTAACGTTGTGCGATCTCCCGCATCATATTTGTGCAGATTTCGCTACGGATTGTCTAACACCTAATTCTTTTCAAAACCGTTAGCAGAAAGAGCCCCAGTGACGTGGAGTATACAGATGCAACACATCGCTCTCTTCGCTATCACCTCTGGCCTCAAAACGTCTGGTCAGCAGAAGCTGGAAATCTGCGATGAAAATGTGTACATTATTCTGGATAACTGTTCGTTACACAGCAATCAATTTTTTCTTCTTGATTCGCAATAGCTAAGAACCTTCTGAATGACTCCATGATTGCTGTGAATTATATTTTTTATTTCACTTGGGTGAGTTGTACATCTTCAGCCTTTAAATAATATTATACCTTAGGCTTTTTTTTTAAAAAAAAAAAAAAGGCAAGGCAGTTTGTGAAATTGGTTTTTCATAGGTTTCAATGGAATTTTTAGGGGATTTTTTTCTTATTGGCAATTAAACAGATTACTACAAATTCCTATGATTAATTTATTGAGAACAAAAGCTCATTGTTAGAACTATTATATTAGTGCCTCGTTTCTTGCCCTGCCAATACTGCATCCATGGAGAGAATTTTTTCCACCTATGGCCTGTTTGGTTAAAATTAGCAAATAATGCAGTAGAGAAAATACCCGACAAAATAATGAAGATATATAAATTGCTGCAGGCTTCCAACAAGGAGTAAATTGTAATTTACCGTCATGACAATTTTACATCAAGGTAAAGCGTTCTTTTTTCTAGAAGTTAGTTATTTAGCTGTGTTTCTTATATTGCAAGAAAAGTTGAAATGCAATATTAATAAAATAAACTCTTGTGACAATAGCTGTTGCAGTAAATATGATGGCTCTTTTTAATTGTGTGAGGCTGACTACGTTACATGTTGTACGTTAATGAAGTATCGTTGGGTTTCACTGTGTTTTTGGCGATTATTTTTAAATGAACTTTTTTTTAAAAATCCGCATAATCGCTGATAATCTAGAACGCTATTTCAAGGACACGAAGGTGAGGAACAATTTCTAAGTCGATAGCAACTTACAACAATCATTGTAACGTACCCCGTAAAGCTGAGCCATTTTCAGAATCAGGAATTTGCGATATCACCTTTGAAAACTGCCATAAATTTTACATTGACCAAACAGCAGTATCGTTTAGCATGCATTTTAGAGAACATGCGACCATGTGTGAAATATTCCTTTCATCTCGGTAGCGCATTTAAAGGGATAAAACTATAAACCACTTAACACTAAAGATTGGACCAAAGCTCTTCTCGAAATGCGTAAGCCTAAGTTGATGGACATATTGGAAGAAGTGAAAATTTACAGTCATCTTTAAGAGGAGTGCGACAAATATTTAAATGCAGACAATTTCTCGACATTTTGGTATTCGTTTTACTACGAATATATACAGTACCTTACACCTTTCCAGCGTCGTCATGATGACACAAAATAAACGACGACACAATTGGTTATGAAAGTAATTTAATCCTAGAACGTTGGGGTTTTCATAGGGACTGTAAATATTGCCACATTTTATTATTTTATCGTAAATTGTAGATTATAATCTGCTGTAGTTGAATTATTGTGAATGTTACCCACATCCGGCACGCTACCACTTAGATGTAGATAAACGTACGAAGTATTTGTGTTTTGTCTTTGCAAAAAAATGCAGCTTGTCGTTTGCATAGTGTTTTTGTGCCAACACTTTCCCCTAATTTGGCAATATTTCTGACCGAAGATATTTCATAATCAAAGAGACAACATATTGAAAGGGGTCCGCTTTGACCTGGATATCTTTAGTCAGCGTATCCGTGCGCTCGACCACAGTCACAAAGTCATGTACGGAATAATTTGACGGGACGAGCGGAAACTGTCAGTCTTCGACCAATCAGAATTCTGGGAAGTATATTTCGGTTTGGAAGTCTAGTGACCACAATATAAAGAGATATTCCTGTTGCGATCCCGCTTGCTTTGTGGATATGCTGCTCTGTCTTTCGATAGTGGAATGGGCACATTCATCCGACTTCGATCTCGACTTTAGGGAGGTTGTTGCTTTCTTTGCTTTCTTTGTACATTTGCGCTATGTTTACGTGATTGTGAATAACGTGATCTTTCCGATCATGGAGGTTTCTGTCCACGATATATTTTACAACTGTATTTCGTTTGTGGAATGTTGGGCCTTCGTTAGCGCCTTCAACTTCCTTAGATCACTTGAGGAACAGCAGGTATTTCTAACTTAACCATCCAATGTTTCAAGTGACTTACCCCAACACTCTTCCACTCGTATGGCGAGGTTTCAAGAAATCACAACAACATTTTGTTATACCTCTCTGAGACGTAAAATCATGTAGTCTGTTGAATTGTATCTACTCACTAAGTATACTAACCCGCATATTTGTGTTGATCATTATATTACATTTTAGTACAGTTGGGATCGTAAGCATTTATTATCATCCTCTCTAGTCTTTGTTTAATTACTCTTTCCTCTCGTTCCATACCTCCACATGTGTTCACTCATGAACTTGTGGAGCGTCTGGTAAAAGTATGGATATTCTCTACTGTTGTAACTTGAGATGTTTGGTAGTCGTTGGTGGTTCCGAGATACCACGGCCCTTTACAAGGGCCTGAAAACTGTTTATGCAGGCTGGTACAAAGCGATGGAGAACATACTGTCCACAAGATCACATCTCAGTTTGCCCAACCTGAAATAAAATGTTCTAACTCTCTAAGAAGAGTGCTAGAACTCATGTACCACGTCGATCAATAAAAGTCTACTGTCTCTTGAAGAAATAGTATGTTATGATCAATGTTCGCATGCACACGAGTGAGTCCACGTCGATCAATAAAAGTCTACTGTCTCTTGAAGAAATAGTATGTTATGATCAATGTTCGCATGCACACGAGTGAGTGTAAGAATCATTAAGGCTTGTCCTATAATTCTCAGCACTCGAAACCGTCCAGAGACGATTTCTACTCTTTCTTCCGATTTATGAAAAGTTGAATGTACGATTTAAAAGTACAGAATAATCTTCGAAAAGTGCCACACCGTTTTCTACAATATAGCGGGCGGCAACAAAACAAAACACTGACACGGTAACACTAGTTTTCCAGATAAATTCGCACTCCAAGTAAATTCGCATTTGCACAGTTCCATGAGTGTTAAGCTTTATGCCATTCGACAGGAACACAATAATGTCAGCCGTTCCTAACGTCATCCGAGGCATAAGCAAATGCGAAACAATTTTACAGCAGAAAATAGCACTTTCCCGTATGACTGACCACGATCGACTAAGTTGTCAGGTACAGGGCCCTCGTTACTTATAATAGCTTGGTGCGGACAGTGAAGGCAACACTTGATCGAGCAGCTTCAAGTATTGGCAACACTGTCCAAGCAGCAACCTTTATGAATACAAAAATATTTATATACACTCCTGGAAATTGAAATAAGAACACCGTGAATTCGTTGTCCCAGGAAGGGGAAACTTTATTGACACATTCCTGGGGTCAGAAACATCACGTGATCACACTGACAGAACCACAGGCACATAGACACAGGCAACAGAGCATGCACAATGTCGGCACTAGTACAGTGTATATCCACCTTTCGCAGCAATGCAGGTTGCTATTCTCCCATGGAGACGATCGTAGAGATGCTGGATGTAGTTCTGTGGAACGGCTTGCCATGCCATTTCCACCTGGCGCCTCAGTTGGACCAGCGTTCGTGCTGGACGTGCAGACCGCGTGAGACGACGCTTCATCCAGTCCCAAACATGCTCAATGGGGGACAGACCCGGAGATCTTGCTGGCCAGGGTAGTTGACTTACACCTTCTAGAGCACGTTGGGTGGCACGGGATACATGCGGACGTGCATTGTCCTGTTGGAACAGCAAGTTCCCTTGCCGGTCTAGGAATGGTAGAACGATGGGTTAGATGACGGTTTGGATGTACCGTGCACTATTCAGTGTCCCCTCGACGATCACCAGTGGTGTACGGCCAGTGTGGGAGATCGCTCACCACACCATGATGCCCTGTGTGCCTCGGTCGTATGCAGTCCTGATTGTGGCGCTCACCTGCACGGTGCCAAACACGCATACGACCATCATTGGCACCAAGGCAGAAGCGACTCTCATCGCTGAAGACGACACGTCTCCATTCGTCCCTCCATTCACGCCTGTCGCGACACCACTGGAGGCGGGCTGCGCGATGTTGGGGCGTGAGCGGAAGACAGCCTAACGGTGTGTGGGACCGTAGCCCAGCTTCATGGAGACGGTTGCGAATGGTCCTCGCCGATACCCCAGGAGCAACAGTGTCCCTAATTTGCTGGGAAGTGGCGGTGCGGTCCCCTACGGCACTGCGTAGGATCCTACGGTCTTGGCGTGCATCCGTGCGTCGCTGCGGTCCGGTCCCAGGTCGACGGGCACGTGCACCTTCCGCCGACCACTGGCGAGAACATCGATGTACTGTGGAGACCTCACGCCCCACGTGTTGAGCAATTCGGCGGTACGTCCACCCGGCCTCCCGCATGCCCACTATACGCTCTCGCTCAAAGTCCGTCAACTGCACATACGGTTCACGTCCACGCTGTCGCGGCATGCTACCAGTGTTAAAGACTTCGATGGAGCTCCGTATGCCACGGCATACTGGCTGACACTGACGGCGGCGGTGCACAAATGCTGCGCAGCTAGCGCCATTCGACGGCCAACACCGCGGTTCCTGGTGTGTCCGCTGTGCCGTGCGTGTGATCATTGCTTGTACAGCCCTCTCGCTGTGTCCGGAGCAAGTATGGTGGGTCTCACACACCAGTGTCAATGTGTTCTTTTTTCCATTTCCAGGAGTGTAGTTATATCCTTGGCACGACGGTGCTTAATCTGTGAGCTCCAGAATTTTCCAAACAGAACCAACGGTAGGTAGTCGCTTGTGACGTGCCTGAGTTATAGCTTCTGTGCCTTGAAACTTTACAATTTTATCTTGAAACTTGATACGTGTTGATAATTACACATAATGAATATAGTATTGTCATCATGGCGTTGTTGTTAATAACAAAGATTTAGTTAATCTAACTCATTTCACAAATTTTAGGTACAATATTTGGTTTTCTCTTAAAAACAGAAAAAGTAGATAAGGAATCTTCATGGAAACTTCTATCATATTTTTTTTGTGATAAACTGAACCCAATTACAGAAGTCGAACTTTCAAGCATTAATATTACGTGCTCCCAATAATCCGAAGAAAGTGGAATAATCCAAAAGAATGTAGCTTCCTGAAAACCATGATCATATGTTCTTATGGTAAAGTCAATTATATTACAAAAACAGATTTTTCCAGCATTAATATTATGCGGCTCTTAGAATTTACCAAAAGCTGACTTTTAAAGTAATTCATTAGCGAACCATGTTGAGAATCTCAATATTGAACCTTATCATTCTTACATAATCCGACGAAGTTTTGAAACAGTACTGAAGCATCTAATTTTGTGTAAGTATAAGTTGAATCCCTTTGTTACGGCTCACAGCATTACGTCCTGCGCTCTATTGGGCTGACTTAGCTGAACAGTTGGGAAAAATCAATGCTTCACTCGCCTCACTACACTCAGCTTTCTTGCCCACAAACTACACCTCGAAAATTTCCCCATTTGTTCTTAATTGTATTTAAAGCTAGGATGAAACAGCCTGCATCACAATTGTGTAATAATTTCAACTTCTCAAGTAGATCTATGACACTGTGTACTTTGAGCCACATACTGACAGAGACACAGTTATTGCAATGACTTTTGTCAGAGACGGAGTCACTGCAATGTTTTCTGTTGCTAGGAAACTCCCGCTTAGTGCCACGGTTCGGAGCATTCGTGCCAAGTTGATGTAACGTCTACCTGTCCAGCGCGGCCACAGTTGTTACCTGCCAATGACAGTTGGATTGCCATCCAACAGCAGCGCCTGGCGGTCATGTGGGACATGGACGCTGATAGCGAGTGCAAGAAGCAAATAGCAGCTTCACCTACAGTCTTCACTGCCAGTCTGCCACTTTCCGTACCTGAGAAACATCTGGCGGAAGACGGGCTTGACATCACGTCCACTGTTTGGTATCTACTGAAACAGCATGCATAATGGAATGGTTGACCCATAGAGATTTTCTTGGTGATCATCTTAATGTGTAGACTGCGCGAGAAGTTAGTTGGAGCTATCCTCTGGGCTGTGGTGTTCACATACTGTGTGCTTTTTTCAGGTAACGCCAATGTTCCCAAGAGGTGCTTACCATTAGTTACAATCGTAGATTAGTTCTGTGTCACGTTTATGGCAGTCAGTAGCCTTTATGCTCTGCGAATAATTATGGAATATTACGATTTGTGTCTGTAAAAAAATGGAATTGTGCGTATGCCATCGTTTGCCGGGATGTCCTATCTGAAGAAGTTCAGCCGCCAAGTGCAAGTCTTATTTCAGTCGACGCCACATTGGGCGACTTGGGCGCCGGTGGTGAGGATGAAATATTGATGAGGACAGCACAACACCCAATCCCCGACAGGAGAAAATCTCCAACCCGGTTGGGAATCGAAGCCGTCCCGCTTGCATGGGAGGCGAGGACGTTACCACCCAGCTAAGCAGACGGACCTGTGTCTGTAATATGCAGTCAGCATAAAAACAAAGTTCAGTTTTCCTATCTTGACTGACACAGTGTGGGCATTCTGGTTCAAATTATAATTATACAATTATATATGGACTTGAAAATTCTAAGCAAAGTACGTTGCTGCCGGTGTCTGTCCGTTTATGTTACAAATATTCCCGTATATTGGGCTGGAGACCGATTTGTAATTTGGGAGTATTATTTGCGATGGCTTCGTGAACAGGGTTAAACATATTACTGTTAGTTGAAGCCTGATGGGCATTATTTCTGAAATTTATTTTTACACCTTTTCTAGTGGCCCATTTGTTTTGCAGTGATTTTTAATAGTTGATCGTTGCCTGATGTGAGATGATAAATAAATATCGAAATGTCTCATTTATGTTAATATGCAACATCTGCTAATGGAAATCCTTTTCTGTTTTATTATTAGTTAATAAGTGTTGAAATAGAGCCACCCTAGTGAGGTGAAGTTTAATAGAATGCTATCTCCAGCAAAATTTTTCAATCTCCAAAACTAAGAGTTTATTTATTTATTTATTTGCATTTGCTTTGACTTTATAGTTAGCTTTCTTCAGTTAAACTTCAATTTCTAATTTTAAAATTGAACTGTTCATTGGTTTGTTTTTATTGAAGTTACTCAGAGTTACTAAACACATGCTAAGGAAATGTATAAATGTTTGCGCTACTATTTTGTAACTAAATTTTATTTTCTGTTTAAAATGTAGTCTTCCTGAACCTAGCACTTTACTACAGTCAGATGTTAGTTAGCTATAGCGTTTCTATGGTAGCAACAAATGTTTGCAAGATGTCATGATGAATAAAGTAGTCTGCTTTTCATACAAGTCATTTTTTCCCAATCCATGACCAGAGTTTGAAAAAAGTTTGTTTTCTTCACGGAATGTCATAATGTAGTTGTCTCATCAAATATTTATTTTACTTGGTTCATTTATTTAATGAAAATTGTGGTATAGTTACTGTTTTAAGTATAATGTTAATGTTTTTCCTGTTTGCTGCTTTTGTATTCGTGTACTGTTCAGCCTCTTTTACCTTTTAAAATGCAGTACCACCACACTCTCAAAGATTGCATTTACAGTATGATCCCTCAGATTCCTCCATTTTCCTGCATTTATTCATATTCCGGTATTGCTTAAGTTCCTTGTATATTCTGTAGTTACATTGATAATGCTTTCTTCTTTTAATTGGTTTGTGTATGCCACTCTCCATGTAGGCTTGTTGAGTACTAATTTTATTTTATTTTGTTAGTTTTGTTTATGAACAGAAACTGTTATGTAGGCATGCTGTTCCTATTTTGTGTTAAAGTTTCTTCTTGTCTACTCCATTTTTATTTTTATTTGTTTACTGTTCAAAAATGATCTACTTTTTACATTGCATTACCACGACACTGTCAAAGATATTACTTACCTTATGTTCTTGCTTCAATGTAGACGTTTAACTTCTCTTCCAATGTTGTTTACAAACATTGTAACATTTTTGGTGGCAAGACCCAGTAACTGTCTGACGATCGCCTCGTAAGCCAAATATCCAATAAAAGTAATACGGCAGAACAAAAGCAAACTAGTGCTTTTCATTCATTATAATGTTGTTCTACCAAGAACCGACAGAAGATTCAGTTAACATGAACTTCATAATGTTTGAGCTTCTGCTCTTAGAACCGCAGCCCACGAGAAATACGAGCATTGCAACTTACTTGTGACATCACATTTGTTCCCTTGTCCGCCATACTTCGCGAGCGATCGGCTCCGTGCATACCCACGGGAAATCAATATGTCAATGAAAATACTAAAAGTTGTAAATGTATCGAGTCCTTTCTAGAGCTTGAATGTATTTAAACGGCCAGTTAAGAATTATGAACCTCGCCCCGAAGGTGCTACTCGCTCCTCACAGGAGATGCCATGTGTCACTTGCAAGACCCTCAGTGTCAGGTTATGTGGCGAACTCGCCATGGTCTGTCTCCCTTTGGACCTCGTCCTGGAACAGCCTGACGTTAGAAGATTGGTCTCTGACGCAGCGTATCAGGTATGTTATATCTGGTCTGTCACCCTTTTTGTAAATACGGGTTATCCTCGCTCTTGTCCTTTCACATTGGTCTATTCACTGTGTAATCGATTGTCGTTAAATGAGAGCTGGTACAGGAGATAATTCCGCGGCATGTTCGGTGTAAAAATTAACCACTCTCCCGTCAGAGCCTGGTGCTTTGTTCACTTCAACCAGCCTCAATTGCTTTGAGGTACAGGTGGCATTAACACTGATATTGCTCGTTTATGAGTCTATGTGGAGGTCAAAGATTCGTACGCATTTTAAAATGATATATTTCGAACCTTTGCTTTCTCTGTGCTGCGTTCTGTTTCGACAACGCTCAGGTCCATGAGAGATTGAATCGCATTTTTGGAAGCGTTCGTTGACATGAAGCACCGTAAAACGCGGTGAATAGAAACAGTTTTCAACTTCAAAAGAGGAAATTGATAACTTTAAAAAGAAAAATAAGTATCAGAATTGTATAGGATTAGACTAGTTTATTTGCTTAACTTTTAACTTTGTTGTTAAAATTCCTGTTCACGCAGAGAGGGGAGAGTAGGAACAGCAGTGGCAATTTTATTATTTTCTCTATTTATTGGTTTTTGGGGTGAATAACTAGCAGTGTATCTAATTTTGTTTTGAAGCTGCACCAATAAAGAAAAGGATTATCGGTTAAATACTTCTTATTCAATACAACAGCAAAAAATTTTGGATGAATTGATTTTTTAGTTCTTTTTTCAGAATACATATGTTATTTTTCTAAGGACTTTATTATAACATTAAGTTTATGAACTTGGTTGTTAGCACATTAACTCACGTACATCACTTTCGTTTCTATTTACCCCATTGCTTCTATTAACCCCGTTTTATTGTATTCATAGTTTCTCCCAAAACAGCCATTTTTGCACGTTACATTCGAAGATGCAATAGAAATTTTGTTTATGTCTTCCGATTATGCTAGTGTGGCTTAGACGTAATTTTTATGCTACGTCTACTGCTTTAATCAGGTTTGGAAGGGGTCTTTACTTGCAGAAACAGACAGTGTGATGACATTTTTTCTGATGATAGATTAGGATTAAGGTTGGAGGGTGCAAGGATGCGCCACACGGCTAAGATCTGAGTCTAATGTTTCTGTTATTTCTGAGAATAGTGTGGCAGCTATGCATTTTCAGTTGAGGGCTTTTATGGTAGAAGAAGTAGGGGTGATGTGTTAGCTGTTGGCGCTTTGAAACTCTCGACGTATAAGGTCAGTTTATGCTTTCGAACTTTCGACCTAAGTATGCTATTTGTCTGCTATAACAAAATTGCAACGAATTACCAGTACCTCATAAGTAAGTATATTACCTAATTCTCGCTTTAAGCTTAGGTGCTGGTTTAACGAGTAGCTATTAAAGGCAGCTGATACCAGAAGTTCAGAAATCAGGGCCACGGGGCAAAAATCCTACAACACGAAGGAATTATAGTCGTGGGCTGCAAGCAGGCATTGATTGAAATTAACAGAGAAAGTTGAAAGTTATTTTTGCCGGTCCGCTTGCAGCCAATATCTATTTTCCCTGTGTCTTACTCCATAATGGGTGCTGGATCAAAATGTCTGTTCTATCGAACATCTCCGAAAGAACAGACACTACATAAATAAATATCCTACGAACTAGCTAGTACAAATGTCTGCATCTCTACCTTACTCCCAAAAAGTTTTGTTTTATTTTTCGGTAATATTACAGAACACGACGACAGATACATATCAATAAAACTAGTCCAACTTCACGTTACAGAGGCTATGAGAGGAAAAGTCCACCATACTGCTGTCTTCTTAAACGTCAGATTAGGTTAAGAAGGTAATGGAAAATATATTAAGAATGTAGCTAGAATGCTAGGGTGTAATGAATCCACATTACGTAAAAGACGTATAACGAGGAATGGAGTGGCATCATTGGGAGGTTTCTAAAGAGTATTCTCGGTCAGTTTTAGTGTTTACTACTATCACTATGATGGTGACAATATGATAAAGATTGTGATGACGCTGATCACGATACAGTACAACATTATACGGTTTATTTCTCAAAAATACTAAACTTCGCGGACCCTCAGATAACCTTCAACTTTGCAAAGATCGAGAGTAACAGCAGTAATACTGACGAACACAGCATCACAGAGACGAGGACAAGTATCATCAGAGATGTTACAAGAGGGTGGAGAGGCACTTCACAAAGATATTTATAACCTTATCACAATGATCTGAAAAACTGAAACACTACCTAAAGACTGCTAAACTACATTAATTCGCCCCAGACACAAGAAAGGAAACGAAATTGAACATGGAAATTAGAGAGAAATCAGTTTTCAAAACGTAACGTACAAAGTACTGTCAGTGATCATTCTCGAAGAAATTACGTCTTATACAGAAAACATTATACAAGAGTAAGAAGCTGGATTTTGACCAAACTGTTCCACAAAGAATAATCTGTTTACTCTATGGCAGATCTTTGAGAAACAGTGGGAAATTAACAAAAGCATCGACTGTCTCGTCATTGATTTCCAGCGAGCCTATGACAGCATCCACAGAAGTCACCTCTACAACACACTAAGTGAATTTAAGATAACCAGTAAAATCATTAGGATGATACAACTGTGCATGGATGGCTCACAGGCAGTAGTGAAGTTCAGAGGATTCATTTCCCCCAACTTCCCAATCGAAACAGGGTTACGACCGGGAGACACCTTTCATGTGTTCTCTTCAGCCTTGCATTAGGGAAAGTTATTGAGAGAGTAATTTACAGCTATTCAAAAGTCTCCGATTCGAACATAGTGAAGTAAAACTCTTGACATGTGTGGATAATACAGTCTTACTCAGTGAGGACATGTACAGATCTCTCAGGCACAGTGTCAGAAGAACTGGACTATTCATAAACCAAGAGAAAACAGAATATATAGAAATAGCTTGAGTTATCAACCCAAATCCACGATTTGAAACTGACCAACATTTTTAGCCGGCCTGGGTGGCCGAGAGGTTCTAGGCGCTTCAGTCCGGAACCGCGCTGCTGCTATGGTCGCAGTTTCGAATCGTGCCTCGGGCATGGATGTGTGTGATGTCCTTAGGTTAGGTAGGTTTAAGTAGTTCTAAGTTCTAGGGGACTGATGACCTCAGATGTTAAGTACCATAGTGCTCAGAGCCATTTAAACCAGCCATTTGAACCATTACATGCAAGGGCCGGGGCAAAAATCCAATTTCTTCATTTGTAACATTCTGTTAAGTATAATTTTTGATACATCATATAAGCAATCTTGAACTTATAGTGTCATGGAAAGTATGATCCTAATTTTATTGTGTACAATTTTCAAAAAAATTGTTTAAATGGCTCTGAGCACTATGGGACTTAACTTCTGAGGTCATCAGTCCCCTAGAACTTAGAACTACTTAAACCTAACTAACCTGAGGACATAACACACATCCATGCCCGAGGCAGGATTCGAACCTGCGACCGTAGCGGTCGTGCGGTTCCAGACTGTAGCGCCCGGCCTACAATTTTCATTGTAATGTAATGTGAAATGTATAAGAAGAAATAGAAATTTCGTAAGTAAGCACCCTTGCCTCGCCTACCCTACAGACTATATAGTTCTGTAATTGTTAGATCACTTGCTTCATTCACGAATATGTCACTGCTGATAGAAATATTAAAATCCTTCTCTGAGTTCGAGAAAGATATCTAAAACGGACGCTGACAACATTCAGCTACCCTCAGACTCCAGCGTACAGAGATATGGTGTGGAGTCGGAGTGTGGAGGGCAGCGATCTATGCTAATAGACGCTGGGCAGGCGCAGGCGGTTGTTTGCACACGCGTCTCAGATGCAAATGACCGGCCGGCCAGGGACTTCTTGCGAGTCTCCCCGCGCTGCAAGAACTTCCGCCATCCGACAGCACCCGCTCTAACTTGAGCATAGCTTCCGCATCTCTCTCTCGCTCCCCCCCCCCCCCCCCCCCTCTCTCTCTCTCTCTCTCCCCACATTCCCTCGTGGTTCCAACGCCTGCGTCAATTCCTTGCTCGATGTGCGTGGGAGAGTTGTTAGCGTGTTAAAGGAGCTATCAGCACGTCTTAAACCAGCTTAGTATTCTTACGAATTGGTTAGAAATTCATTACGACAAAACCAGAAACTTTTATAGTATCCGTCACTATTCTAAAATGTTAATTTAGTCAGATTTAAATTACGAAGGGCGTTCAATGCGAAAAAGCAACACATTTATTTTTCGCGGCCAATTTAGGCGGAAAAAATGGTGAATTTGTTGTAGAATATCGTAGAATATTCCTGCTTCAGCGTCATTAGTTTCATTAGTTCCTACAGATGGTGACGCTATCATAGCCTTCAAAATGACGTTCGTAATGGACTTTCGTTGCAAGCAGAGAGCTGTCATTGGGTTTCTTTTTACGGAAAACCAGAGCATCACAGATATTCGTATTTTCTTGCAGAATGTTTACCGAGACCTAGCTGTGAACTGAAGCACCGTAAACCTTCGGGTGACTTGACTGTCATTTTCACAACAAACATGGTCGAGCAAACCTGTCTGATCTCCCACGTGCACACAGGTGTGAGTACTGCAGTGTTGGAACGTGCGGACACTCTCATTCGAATCCACCGACGCCTCACAATCACACACCTCGCTGCGCGGCTGGGCGTTTCTGTTGGTAGTACTGACACTTTCGTCCACCATATGGGGTACTCAAAGGTGTGTGCCCACTGGTTTCCTTGTCACCTAAAAGAAGACCATAAGGAGTAACGAAGAACCATCTGTGGGGAATTGCTTCCACGTTACATTGCTGATGGTGACAACTTTCTGCCGAACACCGTCACAGGCGGTGAAACTTGGGTTCATCGCTTCGAACTAGAAGCAAAACGGCAGTCAATGGAGTAGCTCCACACCATCAGTCCTCCTAGAGAAAGCTTTCTAAGCCAGTGACTGCCTTCTCGGGCTCTGAAGGGGTTATTCTGATGACGTCCTCCATCATGGCGCAACGATCAACTCTGAGGAGTATTGCGCTGCCCTCAGGAAACTGAAGACACGACTTCTGTATGTTGATCGCTACAAATTTGTAAACCAACTTCTCCTTCTCGTCGAAGTAAGATTTTGGATCTATTAGTGGCAGGACATTACAATAAACTTAGAAGAGACCCGACGGCCATTATTTTGAGGAAAACTAATACGTTGATAAAGCCTTCTACTTCCATTCCACAGGAGGATAAAAAAGTTTTGCTGAGGAGTGAAGCTATGTGTCCCAGACTTTATGGTTTATCTAAAGTTCACAGAATAAATCTCCCTCCGAGACCCATTGTTAGTGCGATGGTTTCCCGTACTTATCAAATATCTAGGTATCTAGCTACTCTTCTACAACCATACATTGGTAAGACTGATTCTTATGTGAGGGATTCACGTCATTTTATAGAGAAAATTGAAGGTCTAACCTTGGCTCCTGAAGAAATTTTGGTCAGTTTTGATATTGTATCTCTGTTTACTATGATTCCGGTCAATAAAGTTATGGTTTACATAACGGAAGTTTTCCCTGAAGATTTGACCGCTCTGTTTAGACACTTTCTCACATCTAGTCAGTTTCAGTGGGATGAGGAGTTTTATGAGCAAGTGGATGGTGTTGCCATGGGTAACCCGTTGAGCCCTGCGATTGCCAATGTTTACATGGAGATATTTGAACAATTAGCGTTGAATAAAGCAAATAAGAAACCATGTTGTTGGTATCGTTATGTAGACGACACATTCACGGTTTGGACACACGGTAAAAAAGCCTTAGAAGAATTGTTTAATTATCTTAATAGCATAAATCCTAAAATTAAGTTTACCATTGAAGTGGAAAAAGACCAGGCTATTTCGTTTCTCGATGTGTTAGTCATGAGACAGACCGATGGGCAGTCTAAAACATAAAGTGACTCGGAAGAGCACGCATACTGATAGATACCTACATAAGAACCCCGATCATCACCCACAACAAAAAAGAGGTGTAATCAAAAGTTTAGTGGACAGGGCAAAACGGATTTGTACGCAGGAACATCTGAATACGGAACTGAATCATATGGAACAGGCCCTCGAAAAGAATGGGTACTCAAACAAAGAAATTAATAGAGTTTTAAGACCCAATTACAGCAGGCCAAAGGACAAGGATGGTACACAACAATGGAAGAACACGGTGTCTTTACCTTTCATTAGTAAGTTTACAGATCGAATCGGCAAAATTTTGCTGAAACATAAAGTGAAACCGGTATTCAAACCTACTAGAAAAATAGGACAAGTACTTCGTTCTGTTAAAGATAGATTAAACAGTGAACCATCCATTTCCATGAGGGAATGTGTCGTTAATATCCAAGCTAAAATTAAGAGAACATCCAAGACATACACAAGGTCCGTCGATGAGGGTGTGGGCTGCAACACTCTTCACTGGAATGCGGTTTTTCTTGTCTCCTGATGTTGTAGTAAGTTCAATGTTTTCTATATTTTTGTAAACTGTTTCTTGTGTACCTGGACTTGAGAGTTTTAATGATAGAGATGTAATTGCCTATCATACCTACCATATGTTTGAAATTGCAAATAAAGACTTTGGTAAATCTGCCTATGACTCTACCTCTCCACTTGTATTGCTTACACGTAACAAGAGAAAATTGAATCCTAATGAATCTGTATTTATCCGGATTAAACAGCGGTGTGTATAAAATTCCGTGTACCTGTGGCAAGGTCTATATTGGTACTACGAAAAGAAGTGTGAATACGAGGGTAAAGGAGCATAAACGTCTTTGCCGACTGGGTAAAATAGATAAATCGGCCGTTGCGGAACGTGCACTTAAGTCCGGTGACCATATAGTTAAGTTTTCTGAAACTACAGTTTTAAGTGCTACCACGAACTATTATCCACGACTGTATAGGGAGGCTATTGAAATTTATAAACATGAAGATAATTTTGATAGAAAAGAAGAGGCCTTGAAATTAAGCGAGATATGGACAGTGGCGTTACAGAATCGATAATTGATTTTTATCTATGACGGACTATTATCGATAGTAACATTTTACCTTTGACTAGTTTTCTCTCTGCTACTATGTACAAGCTAGACCACGCCGACTTTCCTCGGTATTTAGGCCGCTCTCCAACGCCCGATTCGTCAGTCGGCAGGACTCAACAGGACCAGCCATACCTCTGACGATGTCCAACGTAGTATTGGATGAAACGTTAGGAATAGAAGTATTACATGGACCACGGCCATGTAACCCGGAAGAATTATCAACAACACACAGATTGATGTGTTGTAACATTTTATACGGATATGATCTGGAGTGATTGAGTATGCTCGAGCGTATCGAAAACAGGTGGTAGACTTCGGTTCATTGGAACGAAAATACCAAAACGCAGACAGCTTTGATATGAGGTACGATAAGTAACAAAACATTCGTGCGACCCACCCTAGAATAGTGGCTATTTGTTCAGGGTCCATACAAATGGGTCTAACAGGATACAACATATAACATATGCATAGCGCCACATCAATGGTGAATGATTTCATTGCTCCATGCAATAGTGCTAGAAATACGCTAGAACAAGAACGGTCAGCGATTTGAAGATGGGCGCCAGTAACCCCATTAAATATATGTGTTTCATAAAGTCATGAAGGAGACAGGTGACTGTTACTATAATAATCAGTAGTTCTGCATTAAGGCTGACTGGGTCGTGATGGCGAAAGTCAAACATCAGGCAATGACCTTGTTGCTCATATGACACGTTTCGTAATTTCTCTATCGTCAGACTAGTGTGCCAAGATTTGTTTCACATACAGCTTGACCCTGTTAGACTGAATGTCGAAATACTGATTATCGTCTTAAAATCTGCTTTTTGATTTTGAAAAGTTGCATCAAGTGACATTTCGCGGAATATAGAACACCCTGCTACGTATCGATCCTGCAGGGAGACGCCGCAGACAAGTTTACACTAATTACAGTCCGCACAGCATCAATTAAGTGGTCAATCTTCCCGTGCTTTTACTTGAATGGAACCTGAAGAATCCTTAATACTTAGTAACTCGGGAAGTAACCCCTACCACACATCAAGGTGATTTTCAGCCTCTATTACTTATCTCTTTCAGCACTGGATTTCCTAGTCAGTAGGACTACAATCCCCACACTGTTGACCAAAAGTAGTTTAGCTAGTATACAAATCAAATTTTCAGCTACCTTCTGTAGTTGTTTCTATTGTTGTTAGTTGTAAAAACTCGTCGATATAGCAACTACCTTGATCGTTGTGCCGAGCGATCGAATACTCAGTACTCACTTTGAATTATTTCTGTTGCATCGTTAGCCCATTCTATTAGATTTTACCGGCTGTACACGATTTCGAAAAAACTAGATTCCTGATGTAGTACAAATAGACAAAGAACCTCCTTCACGAAAGATGACGATTTAAATAGTTCAAAATTCGGATCATGAACAACTGCCAACATAACTAACTTAGAAGAGATGCAACTTAAAACACGTAAGAAAGGTCCAGTTTGTATACCAGTCATATTTCTTTCAGAGTATGCTGATACCATGTAGTACAAAAAGACAAAGAACCTCCTTCACGAAAGATGACGATTTAAATAGTTCAAAATTCGGATCATGAACAACTGCCAACATAACTAACTTAGAAGAGATGCAACTTAAAACACGTAAGAAAGGCTGGCTTCCGGTCCAGCAATCATACAAGATCGTTCGCTCATAGAAAGATCTGTACCCAAAAACTGGAAAGTTGTACAAGTGACAGGAATACCCAAGAAAGGAAACAGGAGAAATCCGCCAACTTACAGACCCGTGTCACGAACGTCTATTTGCAGCAGGATTTTGGAACATGTACTGTGTTAGAATTTTATGAATCGCCGCGCAAAAAATGATATATTGACAAATAGCCAACATGGATTCAAAAGGTATCGTTATTGTGCAGAACAACTACGTATTTATTCCCGTGATATAGTAAGTAATCTCGACAGGGGACGTCAGATTGATTCCATAATTTTAGATTTTTCAGAAGGCTTTCGACACTGATCCTCGCTAGCGACTTCTAATTAAACTGCGTGCCAAGGAAAGACATCGATGTAAAACAGATGTAATTTCTGGTGGTCCCCAAGGAAGCAGTTCCCTATTTATATAAACGATTTAGAAGACAATCTGAGCGAATTCCTTGGATTGTTTACTAACTATGCTGTCATTTACCCTCACGTAAAGTCATCAAACGGTTCAAATGGCTCTGAGCACTATGGGACTCAACTGCTGAGGTCATTAGTCCCCTAGAACTTAGAACTAGTTAAACCTAACGACATCACAAACATCCATGCCCGAGGCAGGATTCGAACCTGCGACCGTAGCGGTCTTGTGGTTCCAGACTGCAGCGCCTTTAACCGCACGGCCACTTCGGCCGGCGTAAAGTCATCAAACACGAATTGAAAAATGGTGTAGACAAGATAGCTGTATTGCGAAGAAAGTGGCAATTGACACAAATCATGAGAAGTGTGGTTACCCCATGAGCACTAAAGAGATTGGGCTACGTTTTCATTACACTGTAAATCACACAAATCTAAAGTCTGTAAGCTCAACTGAGAACTTAGAAATTACCATTACGAATAACTTACATTGGAACGATCACATAGATAATTTCATGGGGAAGGCAAACCAGAGACTGAGATTTATGGTAGAGAGCTTAGAATATGTTACAGGTCTACTAAAGGGACAGCTTACACTACGCTTGTCCACCCTCTTCTAGAGTATTGCTATCCAGAGTGGGTTTGACATCAGATAGGACTGACGGAGGACATTGAAGAAATTAAAAGAAAGGCAGCGCTTTTTGTATTATCGCTATGTTAGGGATAGCGTGGCACGGATATGATACACGTATTGGGATGGCACCAATTAAAACAAAGTCGTGTTTCGCTGTCACAGGACCTTGTCATGAGAAGTTTCGATCACCAACTTTCTCTTCAGGGAGAGAAAGTATTTAGTTGGTGCCTATCTACATAGGAAGAAATGATCATCATAATAAAATACGAGAAATCACACGAAAAGATTATGTTTGTTTTCTACCGCCTGCTGTTCGATAATGGAACGGTAGAGAAGGAGCTATAAGATGGTTCGGTGAACACTCTCCCAGGCACTTAACGATGAAGTGCAGAGTGATCATGTTTATGCAGACGTAGATGTAGACAAAAGAGGTCATATTCGAGAAATCTGGGGGGAAAACACATGGTGCACCTTAGTGTATCCGAGAATGTAGCGTGAGTGTAGTCTGCTTCATACCCGTTATCTGGCATCATGTTACAGGCCGTCTTTTTTTCCAGCGTTATGAATTTTCGCCGGTTGCAAGTTTTCCCTATTTACCGCATATAATTCTTGCTCCATTCATTCTTACGTTATCGAACACTACCTGAAGACTTGATCAATACCTCTTAGTAACCCTTGACCTTATATCTAAATGTGGTGTTGTTTAGCTGCGGAAACTTTCTAAGGACTTGCAGCATCCGTGTCACTGAAGATGACGCAGCACGCTATTAGGGTGGTGTTAATAACGTTCTGCCCTATCATCGTATGCAGATAGGTCTTCCGCTGCACACGTGCTTGACATATAACGATAGGTGATCAATCACTGCGCAAACCGACAGGTGAAACAGCAGGCGACCGCTACGAATAATGATCTACCCACCCTCGTTGACGTAATGAAAATATTCATAAGCTGCATACAGCAGCGCAAAAACAAACACGTTTTGAATTGATCATCTCTCTCGAATTCTGTGTCCTTACTCTGCAAGACTGCAATGAAACAGGCGTTAATTTTGTTATTAAATTTGTCTAAAATATAAGGATAAAACAGTTGCTAATTCTATTACTAAATTTATATTCGTGTTTATGTATATACATGGTTTTCAGTACTTCACTATAAATTTTATGGTGTAATAACTGCAGTAGTTCAGAGAGTAGCTATTGAGCTAGTGCGCGACTGCTACGGTCGCAGGTTCGAATCCTGCCTCGGGCATGGCTGTGTGTGATGTCCTCAGGTTAGTTAGGTTTAAGTAGTTCTAAGTTTTAGGGGACTGATGACCACAGCTGTTAAGTCCCATAGTGCTCAGAGCCATTTGAACCATTTGTTGAGCTAGTGGACTTGATGTGTGATCGCACTAGTATGAAAGTAGCTTCTGACATAAACACATGTGTGTGCTGTGATCCCATCGGCGTGTCGTTGCTGTCGAATAACTGCATCGCTTTATCGAAGAGCAGATGAGGTACTGGTGATTAAGATCAGCAAGAGAGATTAAATTTATTAGTAATATCCAACGTATATTTACGGATACCCTGAGACGTTTCCATTTTTGCGCACTTTACTTCAGCTAGTGAGAAAATGTCTTCATCAGGTCCTTCTACGATTGTTCGCTGCAGCAGCTGATTCTCCTACTTACGCACTTCTTGTGTTTCCTTATCCTTTGTTGGTTTCCCTTATTGTTGTTAGGGGATGTTATATGTAATTATTGTTTCTGATGTTGAAATTTTCCCGTTGGGGACATTGGTAATATGGCCTAAGTGCTAGGTGGCTGTTTAAATATGCTAGTAATTGAAATGTAGCCTCCTACTTGCATCCAACTACTTGTATCCACCTAACATTTTCTGTAACAGGAACGGATCGTTTGCCCAACAACATACAGTGTCTGACAGGGAGCAAAGCAAGTGTTAAATCTTATATTAGGTCATTTATCGTGGACAACTCCTTCTGTTACGTTGACGTATTTCTACTTAAACGACTAGTAGCCAGTAAGAAAAATATTAAAAAATTATGTGTAGGTGAGTGAGTAGAAATAAAAATAGTAACGTATTAATTAATGTTACCACTAATCACATATACATATCCTGTAAGGTGACTCATCCACATAATTTAGATAAAAGAATGGAACATGTAACTAAGTAAGTAACCTAACCAAGGAATCACTGATATGTAATCAGTGAGGTCCTATTCAGTATTCTAATGTATATCATCAGATGTAAAGTGAGATGATGCTTGTTAAGCACTAAGCGTATACTGTCTACCAGCTTTTGAACAAATTTTGGCATAATGTGGAATGTACTAAAACAAGAAAATGGAACTCTACAATGTATACCCTCATAATGCCTAAAGCGTGCGTAAAAATCAGGCTCAGAATACGATATTACCACCAAAATTACGATGGTGGCAAACCTTATACGTTCGATATTATGATGAAATCTTACGTAAATTTTAGTAGTTAAAGACGTTCGAGTGTTCAGGAGAGGATCAGTTTATCGACCTTCTACAAGAAACTAATATTCTATTCCTGTGTGTGTGTGTGTGTGTGTGTGTGTGTGTGTGTGTGAATCATCACTTTTCTGATTGGTTTGATGCGGTCCAGCACTGCTCTCAGTTATTTATGTATTCCAATCCTTGTCTTCGTCTAGAACTTTTACCCTCTACAGCTCTCTCTAGTACTATGGGAGTCATTCCCTGACGTCTCTCCATATGTCCTGTCATACTGTCCCTTCTTCTTGCTAGTGTTTCCCATTTAGTCCCTTGTGCGACGATTATCCGGAGCACCTTCTCATTGTGTACCTTATCAATCCACCTAATTTCAATATTATTCTCACAAATGCCTCATTCTCTTTAGTCTTCGTTTCCCCACAGACCATGTTTTACTACCATACAATGATGTGCTCCAGACGTACATTTTCGGAGATTTCTTCCTCAAATTATGGCCTATGTTTGATACTAGTAGACTTACCTTATCCACGAATGGCCTTTCTTCCAGTGTTAGTCCGGTTTTTATATTCTCCTTGCTCCGTCCATCATGAGTTATATTGCTGCCTCGATAGCAGAGTTTCTTCATTTATTTGGTGATGTTAAGTTTCTGGCTGTTTTCATTTCTGCCACTTCTTATTACTTTTGTCTTTCTCCGATCTACTCTCAACCAATATTCTGCACGCGTTAGACGGTACATTCTGTTCAGTTTGTCCTATAATTCTTCGCTTTTCCTGAGGATAGCAATGTCATCATCAAATATTATCATTGATATCCTTTCACTTTGAATTCTAATTCCACTCTTGAACTTTTCTTTTCTTTCCATCACTGCTCCTGTACAGATTGAACAATAGGGGCGAAAGCCTACATCTGTTTTTTTTTTTTTGAGTCATCAGTCTTGTGACTGATTTTATGCGGCCCGCCACGAATTTCTCTCCTGTGCCAACCTCTTCATATCAAAGTAGCACTGACCTCAATTATATGCCGGATGTATTCCAATCTCTGTCTTCTGCTACAATGCTTGAGCTCTACAGCTCCATCTAGTACCATGGAAGTCATTCCCTGATGTGTTAACAGATATCCTATCACCCTGTCCCTTCTCCTTGTCAGTGTTTTCCACACATTTCTTTCCTCTCCGATTCTGCGTGGAACCTTCTCATTCCTTACCTTATCAGTCCACCTAATTTTCAAAATTCGTCTGTAGCACCGCATCTCAAATGCTTCGATTCTCGTTTGTTCCTGTTTTCCCGCAGTCCGTGTTTCACTACCAAACAATGGTGTGCTCCCTGCCTTACACCTTTTTTAATCTGAGCAATTCATTCTTGGTCTTCAGTCTTACTGTTCCAACTTGGCTCTTGTACATATTGTACTTTATCTGTCATCCCCTATAGCTCACTTCTATTTTTTTTCATAATAGTGGACATCTTAAACCAGTCGAGATTGCCGAACGCTCTTTCTAGATCGACATATCGTATGAACGTGTCTTGATTTGTCTTCAGTCTTGCTTCCATTACCAGCCGCCACACGAGAGCTGCCTCTCTGCGACCTTTACATTTCCTACCGCCAAACTGATCGTTATATAATACAAACACAGTTTTTATCGTTCTTCTATATAGTATTCTCGTAAGCAACTTGGAGCTGGTAAGCTGACTGTGCGTAATTCCTCGCGCTTGTCGACTCTTGCAGTCTTCGGAATTGTGTGGGTAAGGTATTTCCGAAAGTCAGCTGATACGTCCCCAGACTCACACAGTCTACACACCAACGTGATCACTTTGTTGACACTTCCCTCAATGATTTTAGAAATTCTGATAGAACGTAGCATATCCCGTCTGCCTTACTCGATCTTAACTCTTCCAAAGATCTATTAAATTCTGATTTTACTCCTATCTCTTATATAACGACTAGTGTTTCTTCTTCTGTCACGTCATCAAGCAAATTTTCCCCCTCATAGAGGCCTTCAATGTACTCTTTATACCTATCCTCCCTCTCCTCAGCTTTTAACAGTAGAATCTCCAAAGCACACTTAATGTTATCACCCTTGCTTTTAATTTTAATTTCACGCTGCGCGGGGTAGCCGTGCGGTCTAGGGCGCCTTGTAACGGTTCGCGCGTGTCCCCCCATCGGAGGTTTGAGTCCTCCCTCAGGCATGGGTGTGTGTGTGTTGTACTTCCATCTTTCGTCGATCAACAAAAGTAGTTCTTCCGTTACCCATGGTTTCTTCTCAGTTTCCCGCCTTCGTACCTTCTTTATTATTGTGATATCTGTTATCGCCCTTTTTGGAGATGTCCAGTCATCTTGAACTGAACTACGTAGTGAGCTGTTCCACATCGCAGTACCTATGCCTCAGACAACTTTAAGCGTATCTCTTCAATCCTCAGTACTTGCATGTAATATACCATTGTGAAATTATTCTTCCTGGCCAGTCTCTTTAACTTCAGCGTAGCTTACTCTTTATCATTACTGTGATCTGAGTCTATATCTGCTTATTGGTACGCTTTTACAATCGGGTAACACATTCTATTCGTTAAAACTATGTAACGAGTACCGCATTCGAGTGATCCATTTAATCAGATGAAAATTATTCTCGTTCACATTCACCAAATATTTTTCATTAACCCGTAACTATCCCTCTCATCAGTGTTTGAAATGACTGCGAGGATTTTATGTAGCTCTGTGACTTCGTTAGATTTCTGCTTAAACTGGATACCCAATGTAGTTGCTCTACCCTGAGTTAAAACGGTATCTTGGATATCCGAACAGTCTGCTATGCAGGGCATGTTCCCTACATAACTCAAAGAGTATACCGCGTGTCGGAGCAAAGGAAGTCTTGCAAGGAACCACACAAAACATCGAATATAGTGAATTCTGTAGTACGTAAATACCATCATTTGGAAACATTGTGCATGCAAATATCACCAGCCCTCTTTGCTTCATTAGATCATGAAAATTCCAATATAACCCACTCATCAGAATCCAATATGCGTAAAATATGTACCGTAACAGGAATAAGAGCTCTTCCCTTGTCATCACATCGGTTGCTTTCATTGAATAGCAGTCAGACTGTCACATTTCAGCTTAATCTTCACCTCAAGCTACGCTACAAATTAGTGAGTTGTCACTACTTACGTTCCAAAAAATAAAGTAGGGGAAAAGTAAATATTGTCAGCCTCCCGTTTCTTTTTAGCGCAAGTATGACGTCATGTAACACAATACCATTATGAAACGGTTCAGCACTGAATTCCGCTATCCACAGATTCAACTTACGCTTTCACTGAAGTCATTAGGCGGAGAAATAAAGATATTTTGGGCCAAATTTCATTCTCATTATTGAAAGACTCTGAAGCTTCAGTTATTAAACCCAAATGGAACGGAAATATAGGTTTATAGTGGAAATTGTGAAATGAATTCCAATTTTAAAAAATCATACTCATAAATGTAATAGGATATTCATAAGAGCGAATTTGTTAATACTGTAAAGGAAGAAAACTAATAGTGTGCGTTAGAGGCCTGCAGTGACTCTTTGTCGGTTGCCAAATGATCAAATTCAGAGACGTGAACGGCGAGTTCTGTGTACACTGAGGGAGCCTGTATAGCTGGCTTCAGTGCCACGGTTGATTACAATCATTATATTACACGGCAACACCAGGAAGACCGAACTGTCTTTCTTGTGTTGTGTTTATCTAAATGCCGCTGGCGTATGTCACCTCTAAAAACGAGAGGTCTATGCGTCACTTATTCGATACCATGAGGGCGTATCCATACCTGTATGAGTTGCGGAATTCCTAGTGATTACTGTCGCTCATGGAATCGTTGCCTCGTTGTAGTAATACCGAGTAGTTGGTGAAGGAGCTGGCTAGTACAGGCAGATGTTATTCTGATTTTACTCATTTGTTCTACTTTATTTAGTTTGTTCCCAAATGAACGGATAAAGGGAGAGAGTGCAAGTATTTTTTTCTGTATTTGTTCTTGTTTTGTGCCCCCTTTATGTGTCACTAGGTTGTATCTAAAGTTGAGTTATTGTTTAAAGAACCTTTACTTCATTCTGTGATTACTGAACCCAGTTCGTGCAATTACTAGCTCTGTACTATGTGCTACTGTGTTGTCATTATTGTTTACTATTCTACTCCTGCAATTTGTGTATGTTAGGTATTAAGGTCTGTAATAAATATTTTTCGTAAAATAAGCCCATGGCTGTGCAACCCCCAGGTCAGACCCAATTCCACCGACAAGCTATTCTGTATGTGTGCTTCATGGTGTTGCGATGTATTACGAGGGCTATTCGGAAAGTAAGGAATGATCGGTCGTGAAATGGAGACAGATATGTTGGACAGTGTTTCTAGTATGCCCGTAGATAGCGTCACGTTGCTGTTGTCGGTTTTGAGTATACAGTGAGCTCGTAAAGATGCCTAGTTCTGGTGCCTGCCGAGAGGTTTCGCCAGATTTCATATAACGCCACATAAGGTAACTAACATGCAGTTACTTCTTCATGACAGACCTCGGATGCACACTGCAAGGGCAATGAAGATGCTCGTACCGAATTTTCGATGGAAACCGTTTGATCACACGCCATACGGGCCAGTCTTGGGTACCTCTGAGTTTCATCTCCGTTGAAGTGAACCGCTGGTTATGAAGACAACATTTTGGCTCACATAACAAGCGGCAGTTCAGCGTAGAAAACGGTCTGAAAGCACAGGAGGCTGCTTGAGTGGCGAGGGTATCGTTAAGTTCGCACAACGCTACGTACATACGTCTAAGTCGGAGCGGAGCCTATGTACAGAAGTTGCCGCAAGGCGACAAACCGTTGCAGACAAAACAGTTTTGATTTTCGCAGTGGTTTCCATTTCGCAGCCGATCGTTCCTTATTTTCCAAACAGCCCTCGTATAAGAGAAAGTCAAATGAAAGCGAAACAGTAAAAGTTAAGTAAACTGTTTATTATTTCAAAAGTAATCGCCGTAACAGTTAATACATTAAAGCCACTCTACGTAACCATGTTTGTATGCAGGTGTGGCCATTATGTTGCCAAAGTTGTATCGGATATGCTCCAGATGTTTCACTTTGAGCTCTTACACATCCTCTGCACAGTCCTACACAGAACTGATCTTTCTTTTTTTTACTGTTAATTTCCACATTTTTGGAGCCCTGAATAAAGACATTTGGGGCCTTCGATTTGCTTCGGTGGAATAGGTCCACACCTGGTTAGAAGGATTTTTCCGTAGGCAATGCAAACATTTTTTCCACAGATGGCACTGACCGTCTTGTCTCACAGAGGAATAGATGTATTTACAGCTATGGCGATTCCTTTTGAAATAACAAAAAGTTTACTTACTTTTTTTCCATTTGTCTCTTTTTCATCTGACTGCCACTTATATAACAAACACAGACATTATTCATGTTCAGTCAAAATCATATCAAACGTTATGCGAAGAGTTCAACCTACGATGTACAATAGCTTTTCAGCTCAGTTTGCATAACGCTACGAAGAGAAGCAAAGGTATCATAACCGCCAAAGTATTTGTAAGAAACGTAGTGCTCAACTACGAAATGTTTTATTGGTGATTGTAGTAAGCTAACCCCTGGTCTAGGGGTAACGTCTTTGATTCATAATCAAAACGTCTTCGGTCTCGTGCTCGATCCCCGCCACTGCATGAATTTAAAAAAAAAATGGTCTAGGGGTAACGTCTTTGATTCATAATCAAAACGTCTTCGGTCCCGGGTTCGATCCCCGCCACTGCCTAAATTTTGATAAATAGTCAGCATTGGCGGCCGAAGACTTCCGGCATAAGAAGTCAGCCTCATTCTGCCAACGGCCTTGTCAAAGAGGGCGGAGGAGCGGATAGAGGTTCAGGGCACTCTCTTGTTCTACGGGTGGGAAATTGCCCCTAAAGGCGGAAGAATCAGCAATGATCAACGACATGAGGATGCAGAAGTCAATGGAAACCACTGCATTAAAGACACGTAACGTGTATCCACAGGACATGTGGCCTGTAACTGAAGATCTCTCCATTGGCAAAAGATTCCGGAATAGTCCCCCATTCGGATCTCCGGGAGGGGACTGCCAAGGGGGAGGTTACCATGAGAAAAAGATTGAATAATCAACGAAAGGATAACGTTCTACGAGTCGGGGCGTGGAATGTCAGAAGCTTAAACGTGGTAGGGAAACTAGAAAATCTGAAAAGGGAAATGCAAAGGCTCAATCTAGATATGGTAGGGGTCAGTGAAGTGAAGTGGAAGGAAGACAAGGATTTCTGGTCAGATGAGTATCGGGTAATATCAACAGCAGCAGAAAATGGTATAACAGGTGTAGGATTCGTTATGAATAGGAAGGTAGGACACAGGGTGTGTTACTGTGAACAGTTCAGTGACCGGGTTGTTCTAATCAGAATCGACAGCAGACCAATACCGACAACGATAGTTCAGGTATACATGCCGACGTCGCAAGCTGAAGATGAACAGATAGAGAAAGTGTATGAGGATATTGAAAGGGTAATGCAGTATGTAAAGGGGACGAAAATCTAATAGTCATGGGTGACTGGAATGTAGTTGTAAGGGAAGGAGTAGAAGAAAAGGTTACAGGAGAATATGGGCTTGGGACAAGGAACGAAAGAAGAGAAAGACTAATTGAGTTCTGTAACAAGTTTCAGCTAGTAATAGCGAATACCCTGTTCAAGAATCACAAGAGGAGGAGCTATACTTGGAAAAGGCCGGGAGATACTGGAAGATTTCAATTAGATTACATCATGGTCAGACAGAGATTCCGAAATCAGATACTGGACTGTTAGGCGTACCCAGGAGCAGATATAGACTCAGATCACAATATAGTAGTGATGGAGAATAGGCTGAAGTTCAAGACATTAGTCAGGAAGAATCAATACGCAAAGAGGTGGGATACGGAAGTACTAAGGAATGACGAGATAAGTTTGAAGTTCTCTAACGCTATAGATACAGCAATAAGGAATAGCGCAGTAGGAAGTACAGTTGAAGAGGAATGGACATCTCTAAAAAGGGCCATCACAGAAGATGGGAAGGAAAACATAGGTACAAAGAAGGTAGCTGCGAAGAAACCATGGGTAACAGAAGAAATACTTCAGTTGATTGATGAGAGGAGGAAGTACAAACATGTTCTGGGATAATCAGGAATACAGAAATACAAGTCGCTGAGGAATGAAATAAATAGGAAGTGCAGGGAAGTTAACACGAAATGGCTGCAGGAAAGATGTGAAGACATCGAAAAAGATATGATTGTTGGAAGAACAGACTCAGCATACAGGAAAGTCAAAACAACCTTTGGTGACATTAAAAGCAACAGTGGTAACATTAAGAGTGCAACGGGAATTCCACTGTTAAATGCAGAGGAGAGAGCAGATAGGTGGAAAGAATACATTGAAAGCCTCTATGAGGGCGAAGATTTGTCTGATGTGATAGAAGAAGAAACAGGAGTCGATTTAGAAGAGATAGGGGATCCAGTATTAGAATCGGAATTTAAAAGAGCTTTGGAGGGCTTACGGTCAAATAAGGCAGAAGGGATAGATAACATTCCATCAGAATTTCTAAAATCATTACGGGAAGTGGCAGCAAACCGACTATTCACGTTGTTGTGTAGAATATATGAGTCTGGCGACATACCATCTGACTTTCGGAAGAGCATCATCCACACAATTCCGAAGACGGCAAGAGCTGACAAGTGCGAGAATTATCGCTCAATTTGCTTAACAGCTCATGCATCGAAGATGCTTACAAGAATAATATACAGAAGAATGGAAAAGAAAATTGAGAATGCGCTAGGTGACGATCAGTTTGGCTTTAGGAAGAGTAAAGGAACGAGAGAGACAATTCTGGCGTTACGGCTAATAATGGAAGCAAGGCTAAAGAAAAATCAAGACACTTTCATAGGATTTGTCGACCTGGAAAAAGCGTTCGACAATACAAAATGGTGCAAGCTGTTCGAGATTCTGAAAAAAGTAGGGGTAAGATATAGGGAGAGACGAGTCATATACAATATGTACAACAACCAAGAGGGAATAATAAGAGTGGACGATCAAGAACGATGTGCTCGTATTAAGAAGGGTGTAAGACAAGGCTGTAGCCTTTCGCCCCTACTCTTCAATCTATACATCGAGGGAGCAATGGTGGAAATAAAAGAAAGGTTCAGGAGTGGAATTAAAATACGAGTACAAGGTGAAAGGATATCAGTGATACGATTCGCTGATGACATTGCTATCCTGAGTGAAAGTGAAGAAGAATTAAATGATCTGCTGAACGGAATGAACAGTCTAATGAGTACACAGTATGGTTTGGGAGTAAATCGGAGAAAGACGAAGGTAATGAGAAGTAGTAGAAATGAGAACAGCGAGAAACTTAACATCAGGATTGATGGTCACGAAGTCAATGAAGTTAAGGAATTCTGCTACCTAGGCAGTAAAATAACCAATGACGGACGGAGCAAGGAGGACATCGAAAGCAGACTGGCTATGGCAAAGAAAGCATTTCTGGCCAAGAGAAGTCTACTAATATCAAATACCGGCCTTAATTTGAGGAAGAAATTTCTGAGGATGTACGTCTGGAGTACAGCATTGTATGGTAGTGGAACATGGACTGTGGGAAAACCAGAACAGAAGAGAATCGAAGCATTTGAAATGTGGTGCTATAGACGAATGTTGAAAATTAGGTGGACTGATAAGGTAAGGAATGAAGAGTTTCTATGCAGAATCGGACAGGAAAGGAATATGTGGAAAACACTGATAAGGAGAAGGGACAGGATGATAGGACATCTGCTAAGACATGAGGGAATGACTTCCGTGGTATTAGAGGGAGCTGTAGAGGGCAAAAACTGTAGAGGAAGACAGAGATTGGAATACGTCAAGCAAATAATTGAGGACGTAGGTTGCAAGTGCTACTCTGAGATGAAGAGGTTAGCACAGGAAAGGAATTCGTGGCGGGCCGCATCAAAGCAGTCAGTAGACTGATGACGAAAAAAAAAAAAAGTACGGCGCTTCCCTCTCACCCGTGAACCGGCTTGCTTCGTAACTTACGCAAGACCTTACCACTTAAGTTTTTGACATATTTCGTACCCACAAAGTATTGTCTCCGGTCAAAGGCACTCAAACCCATCGTATGATCGTGAGATCCGCAACATGAATTTTTGACATCTTTAATTTGGATTACGAACCGTAGTAGCGTCGTTTTCTTACTCGCTGATAGGCAAATGACACTAGAGTTAGTGGATTTACTTGTAATCAAGACATTCTGATGCCTGTGCACCATGTTTGTCCTGTGAGTCTTAAGCACAAATTAGTTCAAGACAGAGGTTGTCAACAGAAGACCAGAGGGGTAGCTCAGTGGTTAGCACGCTGGACTCGTATTAGGAAGGACGACGGCTCGAACCGGTATTCGGCCATCCAGCTTCAGGTTTTCCGTGATTTCTCTAAATCACCTAAGGCAAATGTGGAAATTGTTGCTTCAAAAGGGCATGGCCTCTTTCCTTCTCCGGTCTTCTCTAAACCGAGCTTGTGCTCCGTCTCTAATGACCTCGTTGTCGACGGCACGTTAAACACTAAACTCTTCCTCTCCCCCTCCTCTTCTCAACAGAGGAACGCGTCACGCACTGTAGATCGACCGCAGTCGTCGCTGGAGAGGCCGTCCTGTGAATCGGCCTCGTGTCGGCGGAGGGGTGGGTGGGGGTGAGTGGGGGAGGAGGACTGTTGACAAACGGCAGACGTGGGCGTCGATTGCCGGCCGTTGGACGCGCCGCGCGTTGAATGTAACGCTGCCACTTATTGGTTTACGATGGCGCTCTGTAAAGCGCGAGCAACAGCTGCTTGCCAGAGAGGGGCTACTGTGCACGACTGGGAGTGGGGATCGCTGCGCGAGTTCACAGGCGTAGTTGCGCCACTCTGAGCTGCCGCAGACTCCAAGTGTGAGGTAGTCTCCTATCCATTCCTTCCAGTACATGCAGATAGTGATGAATCACAAAGTGCAAAAAATACGTTATTCTTTACTTTTAATGGACACTGTTATACAGAACGATTATAAATTTCATCGTCTTGTTTAAGTGTGTAATTGTGTGACTGTTTTCGATTTACTCACTTTCTATTCGATATCTAAGAATTTGGTTAAATTTAATTGCGAAATTCCAGCATCCTGGAGTAACCTGGGTCAGCAATTTGTGTTAATCAATCCGAACGAAAAACCAATCCGAATTTCAAATATTTTATTTTTCATGCGGTGGCTAGTTTTGGGCCGAGACCCATTTTCAAACCAACATAACAAATTTGCAAATGGCATTTCAGAAGATGTCGAAAAATGTGTAATTTACGTGACAGTGCACATGGGTAACTGCAGTTGTCTAGAATGAGATTTTCACTGTGCATCGGAGTGTGCGCTGATACGAAACTTCTTGGCAGATTGAAACTGCGTGCCGGTCGAGACTCGAACTCGGGACCTTTGCCTTTCGCGGGCAAGTGCTCTACCAACTGAGCTACTCAAGCACGACTCACGGCGTGTCCTCGCAGCTTTACCTCTGTCAGTACCTCGTCTCCTACCTTAACACATAAGTTATTGACTTATTTCGTACTCAAAAAGTATTGTTTCCGGTCAAAGGCACTTAAAGCCATCGTATGATTGTGGGGTCCGCAACATGACATTTTGGCTTCCGGAATTTGGAATACGAACCATAGTAGGATCGTTTTCCTACTCGCTGCTAATCAAATGACACGAGTGTTAGTGTAGGTAGGAGACGAGGTAATGGCAGAAGTAAAGCTGTAAGGACGGGCAGTGAGTCATGCAGTTGTCCGTATGTACAGTAATGTACAATACACATACTTCGACATCTTAGGAAAAGCCATTTTCGACTTTGTTATGTTTATCTGAAAATGGGTCTCTGCCCGAATGTAGTCATCGAATTAAAAATAATACAAAAAATATGTGCATTTTGGACTGGTTTTTCGTTCTATAAGTTTATTTGGTTGGTGCAAAAATTCGTAGTGGTTTTCCATAAGTTTTGTAAGTCAGACAGATACACATTATAGAGAATTTATTCTTCAATAATATATTCTTATTCACTATTTACAACCGTCTGCCAATGATGGGGTAACTTTTCGAGTCTGTGACTGTAAACATCAAGTGATTAGAAAGCAGGAAAGGTGAAATCTAAGGGTACAACATCAGGTGAACAACAGTGAGGCTGGAAAGTCATTCCGCAACCAAACGAATGTACAATAATTTTTATCACTGGGGAAGAATACTGGCGGCCTTTATCTTTGAGTAAAATTACTTCACGCAGTCTTTCTGGTTGTTGATCTTGCTTTTCGTCTGCATAACAACTCAGTTGTTGACAATAAATATGAGAACTGATGGTTACACGTCGGAAAACATTTCACAGTAGCCCACATCGCCGCTATTTCACAAGTTGAAAAACATTATCTTTTTTATATGCGCACAGGTCTTTGTATGGGGACTTGCCGTTGTGTTTGAGCTTAAACATTCCATTCTCTCTCTTATATTAGCGCAAATGCATCATTACGCGTCACACTAACGATGCAGGTTAAGATGTGGCCTGTGACGTTCACGAGCCAATTGCTGACTAACAAGCAGAGCTGAACATGTGGCTACACGCTGATTTTTGTGATTTTGTCTTAGAGCACGCGGTGTCCATACATCCGGTTCTTGAACCTTTACCATTGCATGAAAATGTCACACGATGGTGGAACGATCGCACTTAATCACATTTGTTAGCCATCTAGTACACTATGTGGATCGTTGTGGACTAACGCTTTTAAACAATCTTCATCAAACCCCGAAGGTCTCCCTGAACGTGGAAAATCACTGACTTCAAAACGAGCCCCCTTAAAACGAGGAAACCATTTTCCTGCTGTCTTCCGTCCAATGGCGTTATCCTCATACACGGCGCAAATGTTCCTAACTGCCGTCACTTCTTTTGAATTCAAACAGAAGAATATGTCGCAAATGTCCTGATTTGTCCAATTTGCATTCCATTTTTCTGGCGTCCCCAGCACCACTCACTATGTCCAAATGAGAAAATGACGTTATATAAAATCAAATAGCGATAGTCAAATACAAATGAAAAATGACAAACCGATAAATAAACCCACAGTAAACGGAATAACATCTTTCGAAACAAAAACGCTACGAATCCAACATGAGCAGATAGACCGAGAAGTGAATAATTCACACTCTTGATAGTTTTCTTCTCTACAGACGAATAAAGTAAATGTCAACAAAAATCTCACCATTTCTGTAATACAAATACTTTTGCTATGCGACAACCGATCTATTTCGAAATGTACATCTTCAAAAGATCGAAGGTTGACAAACATCCATCGTAATTAATTCTAACAAAGTGGTGAAAATGAGCTATTATCATGAATCAAAAATGTCGGCACAATGTTTCAGTATGCTATACGTTTTTGAGAATGTGCCTTTTAGCGCCATGTATGGCAATTAGACATTTTGCAGTCATGAGACTAGCACTTTTCTACAAGTTTGTGAGAATTAGCTGTAATGTCTATTGGGTTAACTCTTGATCACCTGATCGTGTTCACATATGGCGAAAACAAACGTGGTGTATTAAACGTACCTGAACTACAACTATGATGGTTTTTATCGACATGGGAAATCCATGAGAATAAACACAACTGGAAAGTACAGCCTCGAAATAATTATTTTTTATTCAAAAAACAGTAAGTACAAAAAAAAATGCAGTACATAAATCCAACAAGTACCGGCATAGGTGCTGGGAAGATCCACAATGGAAATCTGAACACCATTTAGAGCTGCCTGACAGAGATACTGGATACAGCCAGCAGTAGGCACGTAGGCCATGGTTTGCAATTCTGCACAATCTAGGTTAATAGTGATGTCTGGAAATCAGAAATTTTTGTTATTATACCTGGATGTGTCGTTTCCAGAGCGTAGACGACTGAGACCACATCTCCCGGTGGCCAAGAGGGAGGTTTTCAGATGGATGGTCATGGTTGGTGACCAGATTTGTCCCTTACATGGTGGCAGGAACCACACGACTCTTCTCTAGGGAAGGAGCACTTGCAAGATGATGCAACTTGCCACTTGAATAATCAGGCTATAGTAACTAAACTTAAGTATATGGTTATCCATTTTCAGGATGCAAGGTAGCACTTGTTATATTTCAACTGTAGTAATAGGTAGCACTCATATGTTTCACTTCTTGGAGACTACTCAACAACGACGCCAGGTTGATGAGGCTACAACAATAAAAATTCTGGCAATACGTTGGCGTCGTGTATGAAATAAAATTAAAATCGTCGACTTGTGTCCCTTCCAATGCCGTACCGTGTACTTTGGCTCGTCCTCCTGATTAGCTCTGGGCTCCAAGGTAACGCAAGTGTCTGCGAGTACTTGTGAGCTGACGTGTTAGAGATACTACTGTGTAAGCGCAGCTACTGGCTCAACCACGATGCTATTCTATTGGTCAACCAATTTTCCTGACTTCAAATGTGTTACCTGTGTGTTGTTTTTTACAGCCGTCAGACTCTACTTGTTTCGTCAAAGAATATTTGCAAATTTATAATTACGAATCTGATTCAAAATACACTGACGAACCAAAGAACCCTGTACAATTGCCTAATATCATTTAGGTCCCCAACGAGCACGCAGAAGGACCGCAACACAACACTCTGTCCATACATCCTTAATACTACGAGAGGGTGAAAATCTCTTCTGAATAGCACTTTGCAAGGCATCCCAGAAATGCTCAATAATGTTGATGTCTTGGGAGTTTGGTGGCCAGCGGAAACGTTTCAACTCAGAAGAGTGTTCCTGGAGTAACTCTGTAACAATTCCGGACGTGTGGGGTGTCGCATTATCCTAGACGAATTGACCAAGTGCTTCGGAATTCACAATAGATATGAATGGATGCAGTTTATCAGATAGGATGCTTACGTACGTGTCAGTTGCCAGAATCGTATCTAGACGTTCAGGGGTCCTCTATAACTCCATTTGCGCATGCGCCACACTATTCCAGAGCTTCCACCAGCTACAAGAATCCCCTGCTCGCATGCAGGGTACACGGATTCATGAGATTGTCTCCATACCCGTAAATGTCCATGCGCTCGATACAATTTTACTCGAGACTCGTCCGACAGGGAAACATGTTTCCAGTGAGCAACAGCCCAATGGCGGTGTTGAAGGGCCCAGGCGAGGCATTAAGTTTGGTGTCGTGCAGTCATTCTGATGATGTTTCGTGGAATGGTTCACACACTGACACTTGTTGATGGCCCAGCATTGAAATCTGCAACAATATGCGGCAGGGTTGCACACCTGTCACGTTGAAATGGTTCAAATGGCTCTGAGCGCTATGAGACTTAACATGTGAAGTCATCAGTCCCCTAGAACTTGGAACTTCTTAAACGTAACTAACCTAAGGACATCACACACATCCATGCCCGAGGCAGGATTCCAACCTTTGACCGTAGCAGTCGCGCGGTTCCAGGTTGAAACGCCTAGAACCGCTCGGCCACTGCGGCCGGCCTGTCACGTTGAAAGATTCTCTTCAGTCGTCGTTGGTCCCGTTCTGGCAAAGATCTTTTTCCGTCAGCGTCGATGACGGAGATTTGATGTTTTACCGGATTCCTGATAACCACGGTACACTCGTGAAATGTTTGTACGGTAACATCGTCACTTCATCGCCGCCTCGGAGATGCTGTGTCCCAACGCTCGTGCGCCGAGTGTAACACCTCGTTCAAACTCACTTAAGTCTTGATAACCTGCCAGTTTAGCAGCAGCAACCGACAGAACAACTGCGACAGAGATTTGTTGCCTGATATAGGCGTTGCCGACCACAGGGCAGCATTCTGCCTGTTTACGTATCTCTGTATTTGAACACGCATTCCTATGACAGTTTCTTTGTTGATTCAGTCTAATTGTAAAAAGCTGCAAACAAATCTCTTCTATTACGTTTCAATTGAGGATTAACACTCTTGACATGTATTCTTTTTTCAATTTCCCATTATCCTAGCAAGTCGAATTTTCATCCCTTCTTTTCTATTTGCATGATTTCTACGACCTATTTTCTCTTAACAGGTTGAGCTGCTTTTTCCACATAGATCAAAACTGTTGATCTTTGGCAGTCATTTAGTCCGAAAGGACCTTTATGAAACTTCTACCTGGTCGAAAATGATCTTCTGCTTCGTCTAGTGTAAATTACTTTGCATAACAGGAAGCATTATGTATTTCATAAATTACCGATTGCTCTAACTTGTTTACTTTCTGACCATCATCACGCTTAAGACATATTCCAACAGATTTTTTGTCTACATTGTTATTTTGATACCAAGAAGTCTAAAAATGTTCGTGAACTTTTGTGAGGCTGTTCCATAACATTGCATGGAGGATACTTTCATTTTTTCTTTATTTAGTTTCTTCCTCCCTTTCTTATTAGTTTTCCACTGCAATTTATTAACAAACTCTGTAACAGTTGTTCGTTATCTTCTTAATTACGTTTAAGTTCGTCTTTTCTCTTTCTTGCTCATTCGGACATTGACCGCCCCGTGCACCAATAAGAAAAGCAGCCTCTTTACAAGTTTTGGAAAGCATAAATCATTGGGAATCACAGCGCCAGCTGTTCTCGGTTTCCTGCAAACAGTAAATGCCTTTTTTTGTTCATTTAGAGAAACTGTAAATTGCTGTCACTTTCATGCTACACTGGGAATCCAGTTTTTCTGTGGGTGTCGTTAAATGTACATTTTTTGTTCTATATCTTCCTCAGAACCGTCAGGAAACAGTTGTCTGTCGCCTGTGAAACGTTTATAATAAAGAATTTTACCCATGATGGCTTGGCCAGGTTTGAAAACTTTATTTTTCACGTCATTGAGTTGTGAGTAAGAAAATAAAACTGTTGACTTACTGTTACATTTAAATACTTGACGTTACACATCACACACTAAAGAAGATTTGACACTGTGTCTACTTCCTGCCTGAAGAAACGAGTCACGCTACAATAAACTGAATAATTGAACTCAGAGTTGTCCAAATTGCAAGACTACTGGGAACTTTACTATAGCCCTGCTGGGCTCCACAGATATTCTTAGCCTTGTCGAGCAGTGCTTGTCAAAGGTGCAGTTGCGGCCCTGATGCTAATATAGCTCTTGCTGTGGTACCGCTATTTTAATTCTCAGGCGATGTACACAGGTCATTGCGTTTCTCCAGCACAGCAGTCGTGTTCTGTACACTCTTACGTACATTTTATAGTTAATAATGGTAAGTAGTTTCGTAACGTGGAAAAAGTAATAACAAACAATCTTCCTCATACATTTGCTGTTTCAAGACAGTGCTCTCCCCTATTCATACTATGGAGGGATGCTGCTAGCGCTTCGGAATGTCACTGACAGCGGCAGTTTCCTCTGTCAATGGGAGGAACCACTACTTCATCTTCTAAAAAATTGTCTCATTTCTTCTTCATCTAACACTGCTTCTTCTCTTTATTACTGCAAAAATTTGTTGAGGGCATCGCAGAGTTCCCTGACGTCAAGCACGTACTGCCATTTACCTGAGAACTGTGTCTGACGAGTTTCTCTTGAAAGATTACAGCCCAGATAATGGCATTTCGCTTTTACCGGACAGAAAACGGACCCTTTTCAGGGCGTCAGGAGGACGCCTTTGGTGTCAGATGGAATTATGGTCACCTTCTGGGTATCTCTGCTAGCAGCTATATTTACTCGAACGAGCAAATCCACACTTCAGTGTAAAAAACTGTTTGGGTAAGTGATCCAAAACTCGCTACTACACTTGATTACACTTGCGATCTCTGTTCCCACGTTATTAAATGTGTACGCAAACAACTTCATAATTGATAATGCCGATGTATATCTGTTGCATGCAGAATGTCTCGTATTGATAAATGTCCTGCCACTGCGACAAGACTTCGTTGATGATATATTGTCAAATATGCTGTCTTAGAAGTAGAATCACCAGGGTATCCCAAATGAAAAGTATCAATCTAATAACTTACGTTAACAGAAGTAGGTTATAAATTGAAAGTGAATTAGCTTTATCTTAATCATAGCCAGCGCATAAGCTCTTTTCTTCACGGGTGACGCCATACAAAACTACTTGTTATAGACATTTTTATTTCCGCAGCATTTTGTTTTTAGGTTAGAATGTGTGCCACGTAAGTGTGGTGTACTTTCCTCAGTTTCTGTTAGATACCTATAGGTCAGCAGAGGTTGTCGAAGAAGTGTAGTCGATCGAGTTTTACATCTTATCATATGCCCGGAAGCGGACTATTGGAACTTGTGTTATGATAATGAACTGACTTAAGCAGTCATTTACGCGAGAAATGGAGGCCGAATGACTTAGCTTTCTTCACATATCCAAACCACTGCAAGGGTGAAAAATGGGGAAAGGTACAGGAAACATCATGAGTTAAATCAAGGTTGGAGACTTGACCTTTGGAATAGATCTGACAGATAACGAGCCATCCTGCCACAGCCAGTACTGTCATAATAATCCGCCATTTTATGTTCAAATACAATGTATCATTAAAAACAACTTCAGCCGTCTACATTTGAGTGTAATTTATTCATGCAATAAATTTCGGCGTTTCATTATGCTCTCTTCAGGCCCGCTGACTAACGCCGAAACTGGTTGCATAAACAAATTACATTCAAAATGTAGATAGATGAAGGTGTTTTTAGTTTGACATTTTATGCTCAACAGCCGAAATCCTCAGAAATCTAGCGGAAAAATGGACTTAATAGAGATTTTAAGTTCACACCACTTCTGAAAAACAATTTAGAGCTTCTGTGTTTCCACCGACAAAGTAAACAAAAGACTGCATTTGTAGCTTCAATTCGACGAAAGACTTGGGATATTTATCAGCATGACGCGACACACGATGATTTTCAATCAGAATGGATTACACTAATGGTGTACTTGTTTCCATGTTATGTGTTATATACTGTTAATCAGTAGCGCCGAAAAGTCCTGGGTAATCACCTGGAAAACAATAGTTATCATAAGAGGCAACTGCCTCAACAGTGTCGCAAAAGAATCGTCAGCATCGTGTATCAGTAACAAATTTTTGAGCTATAGATTTGTGAACAGCTGATGAACGCAGTTACCAGGCTGTGATGTATGTATTTCAGTTACAGTGATTACTGTCTGTCACACGTCATTGAACTTCTCATGTTACAAGCATCTTATCACAGCACATGTGGAAAAAGGTAATCTCAGGTATCTCCCGGCAATTCATTTGTAGGTGACTTGTGGTGGCAACGCAAAGGAGGAATCAATGTAAAGGAGAAATCCAAGAGATGTTTCTTCTGCAATGATCAATGTAATGGAGAAACCGAGGAGATGCTTCTTCTGCAACGAAAAGGACTCGAAGCCACGGCTCGTTCTGTTACAGCGTTACCTGAAATACGCGTCGGGGTTATGTGTGAGTCACATCTCTCATTTTTGTGAGTAAACTGGGACACTTCGTCACCAGTGTCGAAAGGACGCACTGGTTTTCAGAGGACGTCCACGACGTAGTCCATCCCCATCATCGGCAGTTGCTCAGCAAATTTTGCATCGTTGGTATAGAGAGCAAGGACATATCATCCCTTAGAAAATTGTTGTTGTTGTTGTTGTTGCTGTTGTTGTCATCTTAATGGTCTTTGTCGTTAGCGTTCTTCTTTCTTCGACTCTGTATAGTTACTGTAATCTATGGGGGCTTTTTTCTTTTTTTCAAGATCCAGTAGGTAGCGAAATCAAAAATGTTTTATTTGCAACATTTAGCTACATCTTTAAGACACTTCTCTGTATAGCTGTCCTTCGTCGTAGCTAGTACCACCTTCTCAATCCTGACGTCACAGCCGGCAGCTGCCTGTGCTTTCCGTCAATTTTCTATGTTGGTCTACAGCTCGTTGTTTGTGCCAAAATGTTATCTTCATAGCCAGCGGTTCAGGTAGATAGAGATGAAACTCAGACGCAGCCAATTACGGGCTGTATTGTGGGTGCTCAAACACTTCCCATTGAAAACACTGCAGGAGTATCTCCGTTGCCTCTGCAGCGTGCGGTGAGAATTGTCGAGGGAAACGCTTGACAATTATATTATTCGGGCTAGATGCCATCAGGTGAAATCTCTCGCCAGGTTCCCTTACTTGGCGGGAGATTATATTTTCCGAACATCTTTGCGTGCTCACGGTGGGCTCAGAACTGAAAAGAGCGGAGCTAACCGATCACACAACTGTGCATATCTTCATCGGATTTTCACTGTGGTTTTCATTACGCCCCGGATCTGATTTTACTTTCCGAATAGTTCCCGTATCCATTTTAATATGCGTATTACATTATTAAACCTTGATTTCCCTCCACAAGTTATTGTGTTCCCTCTCCCGACCCCCTCCATTCGAGTCTGCATTAGCAAACAGTGTATTCATTGATGCCTACGGACATCTCCTGTCATTCCTTTCTTGCACTCAAATTGTATCATAGAGTCCTTTCTTTTGTTTCGACTCTTTCCCCATAAATTAGATATGTGATGTACCCAGCTAAGTTTCGGCACTGTTCTGTAACACCACAACTTTCACGTCTGCATTCACTTCAAGTCTACAGGGTGAAAAGTAATTAAACCGACAAACTCTGGGAGGTTGTAGGGAACATCAAAACAAATATTTTTCTCTCATATCATTTCTTCCTATGAGGATTATTTAAACCAGTGGAGGCCATATTACGCTCTTCAGTTGTTAGAGGCCGTATTACGATCTTCAGTTGTAGGCAACTGCTGTTCACCAGTGTAGTAGTGCATGGTCTCTGTTTACTAATGGATCGATACACCTGGAGTGAGTACACTAATATGGTTGGTGCGTACTACGTAGCACACCACAACGGACGAGCTGCACAGCGAGTTTATCAACAACAATATCCTAATCGCCGTATCTCGCATCATGCGACCATTGCTGCTGTGTACCAACGTCTGCGTGAGACCGGGTCATTGAGCAGATTACCTGGACAGGGACGCCGTCGCACGGTAAGAACGCTACAATTTGAGGAAGCTGTCTTGGAGCATGTAGAGCGGGATCCTTCAATCAGCACTTGTGCGATTACATAGGGACGAATCAGACGAATGTAAGAACAGTCCTTCGAGAGTGATTGTTACGTCCATTTCACTTACAGCGTGTCCACAACCTGGAACCAGTTGATTATCCACCCAGAGCACAGTTTTCGCAGTGGTACCTGGAACAGTGTGAAATGCATCCTACATTTCCATCCTCTGTGTTGTTTACCGATGAAGCAACGTTCGGGCGTGATGGCGTCTTCAACAAACAAATTCGCATGTCTGGAGTTAGGATAACCCACATGCCACAGTTACTAGCGCTCATCAATTGCGGTTCTTCTTTAATGTGTGGGTCAGTGTTGTTCGGGACTGTTGAATTGGGCCGTATCTGCTACTTAGGCCATTAATTGGCAGGTACTATTACAATATTCTCGCCAGAGCATTGCCAGAATTGCTGGAAGACATCCCGCTCCTTACAAGACAACTCATGTGGTTCCATCATGACGGGGCGCCGGCACATTTCAGTCGTCGTGTGCGTCGATTCCTCGACCGACGTTTCGCAGAAACGTGGATTAGCACAGGTGGTCCTGTACCATGGCCTGCTCGATCCCCAGATATGTCCCCTCTGGACTTCTTTGGGTTGGGAGAGATGCGCAACCTTGTTTACGCAACTCCTGTTGCATCAGAATAGGATCTGGTTGCCCGGATAGTAGCAGCAGCAGGAACAATTCAGGATACTCCTGGGGTTTTTGCGCGTGTCATACAGAACATGATCCGACGGTGTAACCTTTGTTTACTTGTCAATGGAGGCATTTTTGAAAATCTACTGTCGTGAAAATTAGGTTGTGTTAATGTGTTGTCTCTTGGTCACAAAAAGATGGAAAAATGTTTGTTGGTTTATTTAATTTGTCGCCAGAGAAATCTTCCTCTACCGCTTTAAATACTCCTAATAGGAAAAAATGACCTAAGGGAAAACTATTTGTTTTGATGTCCCCTACAACCTCCGAGAGTTTGTCGGTTAAATACTTTTCACCCTGTATACTGTTTATGGACTTTCTTTAACTTCCAAATCATTAAATTTACTTTCTGAGTTAATTAAGCAAACAAAGGAATCTACAGTAGCTGTACCACGTATAATATTATCTTCAAACTAAACGATGCGTTTATGCACCCGTCTCAAGCCGAGGCCCTTTTTTGGCGTATTGTAAATCGTATTTTTTTTTTCAGTTGTAAAACAACAATTTAATGACATACAGGTATTGCAAGGATCCAACCAAACTGAAAACCACATCTCTATTACAATTTTAGACTAAGACGGTAGGACGCTTCGTCTGAACAGAAGACGCGTTCATCGTTCCCCATTGATATTTACTGACTGACTCATTCACTTCGCATTCACGGTTGCGGCGCGTAGAACAGTTCACTCGGCAGAAATTTTGTACGTGACTGACGGAACTAAATCGGTTTTGGAAGACAGGAAGTGGCCTGCGCCAGCACGTTCTCAGATTTTCGATGTGTGTGACTCGAGCTGAATCAGCGTTCATTTGGCGGCGTTGGCTTTCGCTGGCAAATTTTCCTTCACCTCGCAGGTGTCCCAGCGGAGGTGAAATATTTGACTGCTCGTAAAAGCCGTGCGGCAATGGACATATCTTTACAGCTGCCGTAAAATTTACGGTTTACGCTCTGCCGTAATGCTTCGCGACATTAGGGCACATTGTACTGCCGGTGGCCCCCAAGACCTTCTGCGATCTCGCACCTCACGAGCGACGTATAAAGATTTAATCACTCGTAATGTGCCACCGGTGACTGGCAGCTAACGACGAACTAAGCGAATTTTATGAGACTGTAAGAAAACTACGCTCATGACGGTCATTCTTGTATCTCGCCGTAGAATAACCATTTGATGGCACTTGCAGTGGAGGTGAGAACTTATAAAGTGAAGTACTTTCACTCTCCCACTACTTAATGGCTAATATTTGTGTTTAACATTCTTGTCTCTTTGTTAACCGGCCATTACAGAGTCATATTACTACTTCTTGTAGCACTTTTTTGGTCATAGAGAAACCCTGCTGACATTTCATGGCGTTGGAGATTGTTTCCATCTTGTATACTGTCCGTTTCATCAGAGGCTGACAAATTCTGTACGTAATTCACAGGTTTAGGAAGGAATTGCAACGTGATTTCCTTCATTTAAACATCGCGACGAGATGAAATTATTTGTATACCAATGATAAGTGGCAGAAAAGACTTTATCGTAGTCGCAATACACCACATCACTTCCACGTTCTCGTTTGTAAACGGGAGGACTCCGTGAAATAAGTTAACATTAGTATCAGAGTCCAAGTACATTTTATCGCATTCTGTACGCACAGCAAAGAAATTGGTACAGGCACGCATATTCATATTCAAAAATATGTTGTTGTTGTTGTGGTCTTCAGTCCTGAGACTGGTTTGATGCAGCTCTCCATGCTACTCTATCCTGTGCAAGCTTTTTCATCTCCCAGTACCTACTGCAACCTACATCCTTTTGAATCTGCTTAGTGTATTGATCTCTTGGTCTCCCTCTACGTTTTTTACCCTCCACGCTGCCCTCCAATTCTAAATTGGTGATCCCTTGATGCCTCAGAACATGTCCTACCAACCGATCCCTTCTTCTGGTCAAGTTGTGCCACAAACTTATGTTTGTGGCACAAATATGTAAACAGGCAGAATTTGGCCCTTCGGTCGGCAACGCCCATACAGGGTGTTACAAAAAGGTACGGCCAAACTTTCAGGAAACATTCCTCACACACATATAGAGAAAAGATGTTATGTGGACATGTGTCCGGAAACGCTTAATTTCCACGTTAGAGCTCATTTTAGTTTCGTCAGTATGTACTGTACTTCCTCGATTCACCGCCATGATTTCATACGGGATACTCTACCTGTGCTGCTAGAACATGTGCCTTTACAAGTACGACACAACATGTTGGTCATGCACGATGGAGCTCCTGCACATTTCAGTCGAAGTGTTCGTACGCTTCTCAACAACAGATTCGGTGACCGATGGATTGGTAGAGGCGGACTAATTCCATGGCCCCCACGCTCTCGTGACCTCAACCCTCTTGACTTTCATTTATGGGGGCATTTGAAAGCTCTTGTCTACGCAACCCCGGTACCAGATGTAGAGACTCTTCGTGCTCGTATTGTGGACGGCTGTGATACAATACGCCATTCTCCAGGGCTGCATCAGCGCATCAGGGATTCCATGCGACGGAAGGTGGATGCATGTATCCTCGCTAACGGAGGACATTTTGAACATTTCCTGTAACAAAGAGTTTGAAGTCACCCTAGTACGTTCTGTTGCTGTGTGTTTCCATTCCATGAGTAATGTGACTTGAAGAGAAGTAATAAAACGAGCTCTAACATGGAAAGTAAGCGTTTCCGGACACGTGTCCAAATAACATATTTTATTTCTTTGTGTGTGAGGAATGTTTCCTGAAAGTTTGGCCGTACCTTTTTGTAACACCCTGTATAAGACTAAGTGTCTTGCGGAGTTGATAGGTAAGTTACTGATGTTACAATGGCAGGTTATCAAGATCTAAGTGAGTTTGAACGTGGTGTTATACTCGACGCACGAGCGATGGGACAGAGCATCTCTGAGGTGGCGACGAAATGGGGATTTTCCCGTATGACCATTTCACGAGTGTACCGTGATTATCAGGAATTCGGTAAAACATCGGACTCGTGAAATGGTCGACGGGAAAATTCTCACTTCATCGCTGCGTCCGCGAAAAGGTCCTGCAAGAACGGGGCAAACGACGGATGAAGAGGAGAAGGAGATTGGCGTTTAACGTCCCGTCGATAGCGAGGTCATTACAGCACAAGCTCGGATTAGGGAAGGGAGGAAGGAAATCGGCCGTGCCCTTTCAATGGAACCATCCAGACATTTGCCTCGAGCTATTTTGGGAAAATAACGGAAAACCTAAATATAGATGGCAAGAAGCGGGTTTTAACCGTCATCTTCCCGATTGACGACTGAAGAGAATCTCTCAGCACTGCAGAAGTGCAACCCTTCCGCAAATTACTGCATATTTCATTGCTGAGCCACCAACAAAAATGGTTCAAATGGCCCTGAGCACTATGGGACTTAACTTCTAAGGTCATCAGTCCCTAGAACTTAGAACTACTTAAACCTAACTAACCTAAGGACATCACACACATCCATGCCCGAGGCAGGATTCGAACCTGCGACCGTAGCGGTCGCGCGGTTGCAGACTGTAGCGCCTAGAACCACTCGGCCACCCCGAGCCGTCAACAAGTGTCAGTGTGCGAACAATTCGACGAAACATCACCGATATTGGCTTTCGGAGGCGAAGGTCCACTCATGTATCCTTGATGACTGCATGACACACAGATTTACGCGTAGCCTGGGCCTGTCAACAGTGACATTGGTCTGTTGATGACTGGATACATGCTGCCTGGTCGGATGTCTCTCGTTTCAGCTTCTATCGGGTGGATGGACGTGTACGGGTACGGAGACAACCTCATGAAGCCTTGGACACTGCGTGTCAGCAGGGGACTGTTAAAGCTGGTGGAGGCTCCGTAATGCTATTTGACGTGTGCAGTTGGAGTGATAAGGGACCCATGATAAGTCTAGATGCGATTCTAACAGGTGACACATACGTGAGCATCCCATCTGATCACCTGCATTCATGCATGTTCATTGTGCATTCCGACGGACTTGGGCAATTCCAGAAAGACAGTGCGACACTCCACTCGTCCACAATTGCTACAGAATGGCTCCAGGAACACTCTTCTGAGTTAACACTTCCTCTGGCCGCCAAACTTCGCAGACATGAAGGTTATTGAGCGTATCTGGGATGCCGTGCAACGTAGTGTTCAGAAGGGATCTCAGCCCCCTCATACTGTTACTTAATTATGGACAGCCCTGCAGGATTCATGGTGTCAGTTCCCTCCGGCAATACTTCAGACATTAGTCGAGTCCATGTCACGCCATGTTACGACTCTTCTGCGTGCTCGCGGGGGCCATACATGATACTCGGCATGAGTACCAGTTTCTTTGGCTCATCAGTGTTAATGACACTGTTATTCGACATGGTTACTAACTCTCGCTAAACAACTGTCGGAATGTTCTAGAGTCGTTGAGATCCTCGACGAAGGAAATTCCCTGCTCGGTCACCGAGCCAATCGAGAACTGCTGTGTGAACATCCTCAGTGTCGGAAAATCTTTTTCTCCCACGTCCTTCCTCTTGTTGAAAAGATGTCAATGATACAAGATCTGGACCTTACGATGTACATTTTCTAACGTACCACCGAACGCTTTCAAAAAATGCTTTTGTTGTGCGCACCTTGCAGGGCGTTTCACTGTCGTGCAGGATAACAATCGTTTTATTTGTTTTCCACACCTCTTGTTCTTTATAGAGTTTCGCAACAATGTCAGTGTTACACTTTAGGAAGCAGCGTTAGAGACTGTGCCATTGCCATAATCTCTTAGTACACAATCCCTTCACAGTGAAAGTAAAAGTTGCCTGTGACCTTCCCTGCTGATGGTATAGTGATGGGAGAACAGACTGGTTTTAACAACCAGTTGTTAAGTCGAGTGTTGTTCATTTCGGTCGGTTTTTTCAGACGAATGAAATAACCGAACTCTGGTACCATGGCGGCTAAATGAGTGTTTTCAGTCATTCAACGGGTTTACGATTTCACTCAATGCGAGACAACCGACTGCGGCCGTTGTATGTATGTTTTCGCTCACTGACCTGGTCTGAGTGGTTTCGTTCAATGCCACACAGCCGACTGACAGAAGTCACTGTTGGTTACGACAGTTACATGAATGTTTTCACTTAGTCTCCGGGCTAGAGCGATTTTATTTACTCAAATTTTGAGCATTTTCGTTCATAGATGAAGCAAGGTTAGGATTGACTCCTTTTTTACAGACATGTAAAATATGTTATTTCAAGAAGATACGAAAAATGTTTCATTTCTAAATATTTTCAGAATGTGTGTATTTACGTACTTGAATAGGAATTTTTGGGGTTATGGAATTAAGAATAAACTTTTCTTTCTTATAAAAAAAGTTTGATATCAGTGCTGCACCCAAAATTTGTCAATGAACAATCCATTTTTAACACGTTTGCATCTTGTCGATATCTTCTCTGTTTTTGCAGTGCAAATTCTGCAGTTTATTTTAAAGTAAGTTCCGGGTAAACTACACACTGGAAACTTTCAGCATACCTCAAAACTGGATGACAGTGCAATATTAGACTTCCTAGCAGATTAAAACGTGGGGCCGGACCGAGACTCGAACTCAGGACCTTTGCCTTTCGCGGGCAAGTGCTCTACCACACTCTGGAATCATCCCCCAGGCTGTGGCTAAGCCGTGTCTCCACAATATCCTTTCTTTCAGGAGTGCTAGTCCTGCGAGGTTCGCAGGAGAGCTTCTATAAAGTTTGGAAGGTAGGAGACGAGGTACTGGCAGAAGTAAAGCTGTGAGGACGGCCGTGAGTCTTGCTTGGGTAGCTCAGATGGTAGAGCACTTGCCCGCGAAAGGCAAAGGTCCCGAGTTCGAGTCTCGGTCCGGTACACAGTTTCAATCTTCCAGGAAGTTTCATATCAGGGCACACTCCGCCGCAAAGTGGAAATTACATTCCATTGCAATATTAACTCGTTTTATAATCTGGTGTGTGGCAGAGGGTACTTTGTTTTTCGGTCTACCTGTCCGTTATGTAAAAATATTGTAAATGATTTCAAAGTCACTTCCAGATACGCTGGGGACTTGAAACTTTCAAATTAATTCAGAAGTGGTTGTAAATGCAGTACTAAATTGCTTTCTTTCCTGGTGTGTCTAGGAGAGTACTTGGTGTACCAATACTACTTGGTTTCCTGTTCTAGTCGCTAATGTTTCGTATTTGAGAATTATTGCTGCTAAGCTTCCATGTGAGTTCTATCCTCTCTAACTTTTAGCTTTGCGGTGTCTTCGCGAGGTACATGTAGGAGGAATCAGTATTTTGACACAGGTAAAGAGAAACTGGAAGCAACCTAAAATTGGCCACATGTCTCTCTTTTAATCTCATGAACATGTTTGAAATCAGCTGAAAAATTTTACATACACAAGACTAACTGCATAAAATAACAATATAAATAAAAAACTTTTTAATATAAAACTCTTTTCTAAAATGGAGAAGCAAGTGATTAATAATTCCTCCTAGCCCCATAAATATTCCTAATGCCACACAGATAGTCTTGAAAATATAGTGTTCGTGAATTTTCAATAGCTGTGACATTACTTGCAAATGTGAAAACGGAAAACGTGGAACACGTGCAGTGGATAATGGTAAAAGGTGTAGAGAGTAACGGCCGTTGAGAAACCGCGGTATACGTCCCATTTTTTGAAGCACGATAAAATTGGGAGCGTCTTAGGTCAACTATTCGCGCATCTGTTACCTATTTCATCCATCCTTCGATTTTCGTATTAAAAAGCCACAAGCTCAGATTTTAAGAACTATCTGTATGCGGTTAGAAGAAGTTTTTTAAAATATTTTAGTCCTTTTTAAAAATGTGTTGCATTAAAAAGGTTTCTACTATAAGAATTACTCTTAATTTAAAGTTGTTGTATCTCTCTGTCCGCAGCTCGTGGTCGTGCGGTAGCGTCCTCGCTTCCCGCGCCCGGGTTCCCGGGTTCGATTCCCGGCGGGGTCAGAGATTTTCTCTGCCTCGTGATGACTGGGTGTTGTGTGATGTCCTTAGGTTAGTTAGGTTTAAGTAGTTCTAAGTTCTAGGGGACTGATGACCATACATGTTAAGTCCCATAGTGGTCAGAGCCATTTGAACCATTTGTCTCTGTCTCTCTCTTCCCGCCGATTAGCACCAAACATTGATAATACCTTTTCGGTGAATGCTCAGGTGTCATGAACACTTAACCACATATTATTTTTATTGGTCACTTCACATGTGGCATTTTAAGCATGTACTGCAACTTGTGGGAAGTATCTTCTAGCGAAAAGTATTTGTCATCATTTGTTAATTCCCTGTGTATTTCATAATATGAACCATCCTTGCAGATAATATACATCGCGCTAAATTCCTTTTGAGATTCACGTCTTATTCAGTCATAGGGCTTCTTCCATTCATATGTATTGCTCTGATTAATATATAAACATATTTATGTAATAGTTAAGGCTTCTTTGTTTTCATCAGAAATTTGGTAGTTTAGAATAACTTCCAGTATTATTTGTTTCCATTTAAGTGACAGAAACGAATAGCATACATTCATAAATTCAAAACTTTGCACATTCTTAGAAGAATCGAATCAATAATCTTGACGTTGTATTCCAAGGTTACCTCTGAAGGTTGTCTTGTAGGTATCGAAATGTTCCTGAGTTGTTGTTGTTGTGGTCTTCAGTCCTGAGACTGGTTTGATGCAGCTCTCCATGCTACTCTATCCTGTGCAAGCTGTTTCATCTCCCAGTACCTACTGCAACCTACATCCTTCTGAATCTGCTTAGTGTATTCATCTCTTGGTCTACCCCTACGATTTTTACCCTCCACGCTGCCCTCCAATACTAAATTGGTGATCCCTTGATGCCTCAGAACATGTCCTACCAACCGATCCCTTCGTCCGGTCAAGTTGTGCCACAAACTTCTCTTCTCCCCAATCCTATTCAATACTTCCTCATTAGTTATGTGATCTACCCATCTAATCTTCAGCATTCTTCTGTAGCACCACATTTCGAAAGCTTCTATTCTCTTCTTGTCCAAACTATTTATCGTCCATGTTTCACTTCCATACATGGCTACACTCCATACGAATACTTTCAGAAATGACTTCCTGACACTTAAATCAATACTGGATGTTAACAAATTTCTCTTCTTCAGAAACGCTTTCCTTGCCATTGCCAGCCTACATTTTATATCCTCTCTACTTCTACCATGATCAGTTATTTTGCTCCCCAAATAGCAAAACTCCTTTACTACTTTAAGTGCCTCATTTCCTAATCTAATTCCCTCAGCATCACCCGACTTAATTAGACTACATTCCATTATCCTTGTTTTGCTTTTGTTGATGTTCATCTTATATCCTCCTTTCAAGACACTGTCCATTCCATTCAACTGCTCTTCCAAGTCCTTTGCTGTCTCTGACAGAATTACAATGTCATCGGCGAACCTCAAAGTTTTTATTTCTTCTCCATGAATTTTAATACCTACTCCGAATTTTCCTTTTGTTTCCTTTACTGCTTGCTCAATATACAGATTGAACAACATCGGGGACAGGCTACAACCCTGTCTTACTCCCTTCCCAACCACTGCTTCCCTTTCATGTCCCTCGACTCTTATAACTGCCATTTGGTTTCTGTACAAATTGTAAATAGCCTTTCGCTCCCTGTATTTTACCCCTGCCACCTTTAGAATTTGAAAGAGAGTATTCCAGTCAACATTGTCAAAAGCTTTCTCTAAGTCTACAAATGCTAGAAACGTAGGTTTGCCTTTCCTTAATCTTTCTTCTAAGATAAGTCGTAAGGTCAGTATTGCCTCACGTGCTCCAGTGTTTCTACGGAATCCAAACTGATCTTCCCCGAGGTTGGCTTCTACTAGTTTTTCCATTCGTCTGTAAAGAATTCGTGTTAGTATTTTGCAGCTGTGACTTATTAAGCTGATAGTTCGGTAATTTTCACATCTGTCAACACCTGCTTTCTTCGGGATTGGAATTATTATATTCTTCTTGAAGTCTGAGGGTATTTCACCTGTTTCATACACCTTGCTCACCAGATGGTAGAGTTTTGTCAGGACTGGCTCTCCCAAGGCCGTCAGTAGTTCCAATGGAATATTGTCTACTCCGGGGGCCTTGTTTCGACTCAGGTCCTTCAGTGCTCTGTCAAACTCTTCACGCAGTATCGTATCTCCCATTTCATCTTCATCTACATCCTCTTCCATTTCCATAATATTGTCCTCAAGTACATCGCCCTTGTATAGACCCTCTATATACTCCTTCCACCTTTCTGCTTTCCCTTCTTTGCTTAGAACTGGGTTTCCATCTGAGCTCTTAATATTCATACAAGTCGTTCTCTTATCTCCAAAGGTCTCTTTAATTTTCCTGTAGGCAGTATCTACCTTACCCCTAGTGAGATAGGCCTCTACATCCTTACATTTGTCCTCTAGCCATCCCTGCTTAGCCATTTTGCACTTCCTGTCGATCTCATTTTTGAGACGTTTGTATTCCTTTTTGCCTGTTTCACTTACTGCATTTTTATATTTTCTCCTTTCATCAATTAAATTCAATATTTCTTCTGTTACCCAAGGATTTCTACTAGCCCTCGTCTTTTTACCTACTTGATCCTCTGCTGCCTTCACTACTTCATCCCTCAAAGCTACCCATTCTTCTTCTACTGTATTTATTTCCCCCATTCCTGTCAATTGCTCCCTTATGCTCTCCCTGAATCTCTGTACAACCTCTGATTCTTTTAGTTTATCCAGGTCCCATCTCCTTAAATTCCCACCTTTTTGCAGTTTCTTCAGTTTTAATCTACAGGTCATAACCAATAGATTGTGGTCAGAGTCCACATCTGCCCCTGGAAATGTCTTACAATTTAAAACCTGGTTCCTAAATCTCTGTCTTACCATTATATAATCTATCTGATACCTTTTACTATCTCCAGGGTTCTTCCATGTATACAATCTTCTTTCATGATTCTTAAACCAAGTGTTAGTTATGATTATGTTGTGCTCTGTGCAAAATTCTACCAGGCGGCTTCCTCTTTCATTTCTGTCCCCCAATCCATATTCACCTACTATGTTTCCTTCTCTCCCTTTTCCTACACTCGAATTCCAGTCACCCATGACTATTAAATTTTCGTCTCCCTTCACAATCTGAATAATTTCTTTTATTTCATCATACATTTCTTCAATTTCTTCGTCATCTGCAGAGCTAGTTGGCATATAAACTTGAACTACTGTAGTAGGTGTGGGCTTCGTATCTATCTTGGCCACAATAATGCGTTCACTATGCTGTTTGTAGTAGCTTACCCGCATTCCTATTTTCCTATTCATTATTAAACCTACTCCTGCATTACCCCTATTTGATTTTGTGTTTATAACCCTGTAGTCACCTGACCAGAAGTCTTGTTCCTCCTGCCACCGAACTTCACTAATTCCCACTATATCTAACTTCAACCTATCCATTTCCCTTTTTAAATTTTCTAACCTACCTGCCCGATTAAGGGATCTGACGTTCCACGCTCCGATCCGTAGAATGACAGTTTTCTTTCTCCTGATAACGACATCCTCTTGAGTAGTCCCCGCCCGGAGATCCGAATGGGGGACTATTTTACCTCCGGAATATTTTACCCAAGAGGATGCCATCATCATGTAATCATACAGTAAAGCTGCATGCCCTCGGGAAAAATTACGGCTGTAGTTTCCCCTTGCTTTCAGCCGTTCGCAGTACCAGCACAGCAAGGCCGTTTTGGTTATTGTTACAAGGCCAGATCAGTCAATCATCCAGACTGTTGCCCTTGCAACTACTGAAAAGGCTGCTGCCCCTCTTCAGGAACCACACGTTTGTCTGGCCTCTCAACAGATACCCCTCCGTTGTGGTTGCACCTACGGTACGGCTATCTGTATCGCTGAGGCACGCAAGCCTCCCCACCAACGGCAAGGTCCATGGTTCATGGGGGGGGGATGTTCCTGAGTAATAGTGCTAATATGTTAACGTGTTTTTCGTGTTGTAAGGATTGGTGTATTGTGTTAATGAGGCCGATATGGTAAACCTGCTGAGTATTTGCCTAGACGAGAGTGGAGAATCCGCGTAAAAAATCCCACTCAGGCTGGCTGACCAAAGCGATTCGAAGTGGCCGGGAATCAAACCGAGGAGGCACTCGCCTTTCCAAGCCTGGCCCACAGACACACTTTTGCAAAAAATACCTTAAAATAACTCAGTTGATTAACATTGTGACACCTCTTACCCATGTTCAAATACGCTATGAGCGTGCTAGCTCGATTTTAGTATGAACTGAAAAGATACACCATTTAATTAGCTTCGGAGAAAGCTATATGTTTTCAACACTTGATTTCCCCTGAGTGGTCGTAGTTTTGATGGCGACCTGGGCATACTGGAGACCATTTATACAAGTGTCTGAAGTAAATCCTGATCTTTTTTCGCGCCTGAGAAAATCCGATTGGTTGGAAATAAATACACTGTAATAAACGTGAGGTAAAATTCATTGAATGAATTATTATGTCGTGATATGAACGACACCCTCCTCAAATGATCTCACCGGACATAGAAACGGAGAACAACAACATCAGGGTGCTGAACCGTGTCTCCTGCAGAAGCAGCAAGACAAACACGTGCCACGAAGTAGTCGGTAGATTCTATGTTTTAGCCTACTAAAAGCCCAGAATCTAGCACGCTTAGATGCTCTCCTCTACACTTACAGGACTTCCAAAAGATCTGTACGACTTCGATCATGTATGTTTCTGAAGCGTGAACTGGTAGAAATGTGTGGTTTGTGGCATAATGTTCATACACAAACCCAAAGCTGTCTTTTTTTTCTTACTTTTCCCTGTTAGTTATTGGACAAGTTGGAACAGTGTGTTGAATGGTTGATACAGACCAGATTTGACGCCCAGGTCTTACGGAACCACATTACAATTTGTTCTTTGGGCCTGACCTGCAGGAGTTGAAAGCAGCAACAGCACACGGTAACGAAGACTCGCTTGGCTGGACTTGGAACTGGAATATCGCTCATCTGTCCTGCGTCCTACAGATGACGCACACATTTAAGATGACCATTCTTCCCTCCTTTTTTTCCCAGACAGTAACGATTTTTCTAGCTGTATCCCAATTGTTTATAAAAGTACTTTGGGAAGCCCAGTCGTATCAAATTTAACAATTATGAAGCTGTTTATCCCAAATTATATGTTCATTTCGCCTGTATCAGTATGCTCCTACTGAGTGGGTATTTTCCCAAATAAGTAATGTATGGAGCAAGGAAAAACACAGGTTGTGTTAGAAACTACAAAAGCAATGTTAGTGACTAGAGTGAATTATGATGAAACTTGAGTTGAATGTTTCCATGTGCTTTTGAAGTATACAGACGTGCTGTATGTCTGCTCGCAGTCCATCTTATGCAGTACTGATCAACTATAAATTAATTTACTTTCTGCAATAAATTAAGGTGGTAGCTTGCATTTATTACATTTCATTAACACTTTTTTAAAATATCAAAAATAGTCTCGAATTTCGGTGTTAACAGACTAATCTCTGTTAAATGGCTAATAGAACCTTAGGTGTGTTTCAACATTACACCGCTAACCACACGTTTCCAGCTGTCCCTATTTCCGAAATGTATGCGATCAAAGTTGTAAAGGTTATTTTCGAACACCCTGCATTTTCCGCACTTCTTTAATGAGACAATAGAAGCCGCCGAAAATCGGCGATCGCATGCAGCTCGTCGCATTGCCTGTCAGACAACTGGATGTTTTAATTGTCATTTGCCTTCTACTCATTGAGCTGTATTAAAGCTGACTTATTTTACGATCATATCCCTTACTGCAATTGAGTACTGCGTTTGAACACGAACGTCTCCATAATGCAGTATCACAAATCCCTCTGACTGTCGTGTGCAATTTACATCTGCTGATCGGTAGATATCGCACGCACGCCGGCATTGTCAGCAGAGGAACGCAAGCTAGGAAACATTCTCCCTTTTAAGCTCGCGCTACCCGTGGTTCATCGTGACCAGCGGCCAAATTATTGTCCACAGACTGTGTGTGTCCGGGACAATAATCCGATCTGATCCACATGTCCGGAGTTTCCGAAGTTTTTATCAGGGTCGGTAGTTTACGTGATGGCAGGCCTACCCCGGTGATACGTCAGCTCATTTAGTTAAGCGTTAATGGCACCTGGAATAATTTAATCCACAATATGTGAATCTGTTTTAAACGACGAAAAGAAAAATTACTCCTTTCAGCACACTGTTTTCCCTTGGAAATCAAGAATGAATAATTCAGCGAATATGCAAAGCTACAATGGTGTCGGAAGTTTTCATTCGGTTTCACTCTCAGAAAGCATTCACCCGAAAGAAAAATGGGTAATAATACAGCCGGCATGTATCTTACGCACTACCGTCGTAAGGTTGCCTGGGAGTGGAATGACCGGGCAAAATAAGGATTGAACATCATTCGTATCAAAATATTTGTTAACACTCTTCAGGGAAAGTAATTTCACCAATTAGGTCAAAAGGACCTTCACATATCAACAGCAAACTATGCAGTTGGATACAGCAATTTAAGGACAAATACTGATAATCGACAAACAATGTATTTCAATGAGATCAAATAACTAAACGTTGCAGTGTTAATTGAAATAGTTGCTTTCAACACTCCAAAAGCCATTCATGAGAAAATGAAGTACGGATGTTAAAAAGTGAAACAAAGCAGTTTTGATATGTCGCTGAAAGACGATAAAGTAGCCGGCCAAGACGGCCACCCCGCACATACACCTGATAATGAAGAGTTTCAGCGGCCTACTGAGATTCAGTTGCAAATCAGGCCACGAAGCTGGAACGGTAAATACTTAACCTTCGCGCGGAACAGAAAACGTAGGTGGAATAAAGACGCGAAATGTTGGCAGATGAACATTACCTAAGTTAAACACAAACTCGGCTTCGACGTATAACACACCAGTTACATTCAACACGATTCGCCGCGTAAGACGCGTAGGCTTGCAGGCTCCAAGTAACTAAATAAATCGTCTTGGTGATTTAGTGCACTACGTACCAGGCAGAAAAGTAGTTGTTAATGTCATTAATGATGACACATTGAACATAAATAAATTTACTAAACCCAAGTAATTTAAAACACACTATCAAATCAAAACTCTATGACAATTACCGAATGGAAGCTGTTATGTTTTGATACAAGCGACACGCTTCTCAGATCACCTCACCAGACACTTAAACAGGGAACAACAACAACAGGAGGCTGTGCCGAGTCTGCTACAGTTGCAGCGGCCGGCCGCGGTGGTCTCGCGGTTCTAGACGCGCAGTCCGGAACCGTGCGACTGCTACTGTCGCAGGTTCGAATCCTGCCTCGGGCATGGATGTGTGTGATGTCCTAAGGTTAGTTAGGTTTAAGTAGTTCTAAGTTCTAGGGGACTGATGACCACGGCAGTTGAGTCCCATAGTGCTCAGAGCCATTTGAATCATTTGAACAGGTGCAGCTAGACACAAACACGTGCAGGAAACGACCCAGTCGCAGTCACCACTCTCACAACGGGGTGCGATATTAGTCTTCAGCAGAGGAGTCGAAAGCAGCTCACTGAGCGTACAAAGCCGCTCGGCGATGACAAACATTTGAAAACCTTTTAACAGCCAGGAGATATGTGGATAGCGACCACTCACCGCTGGCCTCCAGACCTGAAAGCCCAAAGGAAAAGTGTGTCCACTACCGTTTCCGGTGCCCGTCCCTCGTGTCCGGAAGATGCTCACCCAGACAAACTTTGGGAGTCATATGGACGGCAGAGTAAACAGCCGGCCCGTTTCCACGCACACCTGCACTGTCCGTGAAGCTTCACTCATTGCCTCTCCGGCAAAAAAGCCACGTCTCCCTCACGCCAAAGATCGTGGTCTTTGAGACGTGACGCAAGCTATCGATCGCGCAACGGTTCAGTGGAAAACTACAATCGACTGACTCGACTGTTATCATTCGGCTGCTCCCAGGAACTGGTTTCAGTCTAAAGAATGGATGAGTAGTCCAACCAACTGAATCGATTATTTTCAACTAGTTGCTCCCACAGGCTAGTTTCACACAAATGAATGAATAAATAAATCAACCGTTAAATAAAACCCCAACCGAATGACTCGATCGTTTTCCAACAACCGAATGTAGTGATCGTTTTCATTCGGTTGTTCCCGTCACTATGATGGTGTTAATTTGAATGTCTTCGGTGGGAAGCCGGCCGCTGTGGCCGAGCGGTTCTGGGCGCTTCAGTGCAGAACAGCGCTGCTGCTACGGTCGCAGGTTCGAATCCTGTGTCACGCATGGATGTGTGTGATGTCCTTAGGTTGGTTAGGTTTAAGTAGTTCTAGGTCTAGGGGACTGATGACCACAGATGTTAAGTCCCATGGTGCTTAGAGCCATTTGAACCATTTTGAATCTTCCGCGGAGGTGAAGAGGTGTGCCTTCATTCTGCAGACTTTCATTCCGTTGCAGATGGGGAATGATGGTCCCATGTCTCATCACCCGTAATGCCTTCCGCAGTGTAACGCTCAAGGAAGAGAAGCACCTTGAGCGTTTGTGTGACAGTGACAACTGAGCACATCGTGAGCATAAGTGATACTGCAGACGACCTCGGATGATAGACTCACAAGTGCTTATTGAGGTGCGCCTCTGTTGAGCAACGCCCGTGGTATCCACCGTGCAACGGTAGTCACCCTGCAATTGCCGCGAATCAGTTCCCTGTTTGTCTGGACATTATCACCTGAGGGCAATGTCTATGGTCTTCCTTACTTACAGCATCAACTAAGTTTTCTCCAAGTACTTCAACTTTGGAATACGTTTCCAGTTGGTGGGCAATTTCAATCCCACACTGTGGTGCACCTGATAGATTTCAGCCGTCCTGCAGTGAGTACCATCATGGACATAAAAAGGGTTGGGTTCAGAAAATAATCTTTCCTATGCTGGGCAGGTCGAACCGAAACAACGTGATAAAAAGATGAAGTAGGGAAGAGAACGAACGTCGAATCTAGTGAAGTTTCTGAAGAGCACAGGCAAGGAGCTACTACCACAAAAAGCAATCAGCGAAGAGCGCACCAAAATGGGCGCGTTTAAACTAACTTGAGCCAGCTCATACTTGCCGTGCTAAAGATGAATGTTACTGAGGATGAAGGAACAGAATCTGGACTGCCATCTTAACTTGATATTTAATCTCGCTGACTTCGGAGCGTGGGTTCGAATCCCGGTACCACATCAGATTTTTCTAAGCTAGGTTGATCTGGAATGGTGTCCATTCAGCCTCGGTAGGAAAAATAATGGCCTTCTTTAATGAAGAAGCAGCTGCTTCATCAGGATTTATCCACTGGAAATAACGGCTGGAGAGACTGTGATATGCTGATCACATGTGTCTAATCTTTGAGTGGTGGTCTAATAGATTCGGCTGAACTGTCGAAACTAGGCTAACTTTAAATTTCTGTCCATAGCTGGTTACGGTAGACACTAATCTTCTTGGATGTTTAATGGGTAACCGTACCGTAATGTCATGAAGCTGTAGTACAAAAACAGTTCTACAGCAAGATTGTCAGCATATGATACTGTAAGGAGAAGTTGCTCTAAACTGGTCTCCAACCTCCCTCCAACCGCCCCCCCCCCCCCCCCCCCCTCGTTCTCCCGTTCTGCATTCTCCTGAACTCTAGTCTCTAGTGTAAATTGTAGCCTAGCCTCCTACCAGCATGTAGCGTAGCGCACATCTTCCCCACTCTACCTGTCTCTAATCAGTTCGCCATTGTATGTTTTGACAATTTAAAACGGTTTACATTGTACCACATTTTTCGTTACTTCTAGATATTGGGAGGTGAGCTATCGACCTGTATATGTTTTTCAATTGTGTGGTTTAAGGTTAATGTTTATGCTCAAACTGTTTTTTAGATGTTTGGTTAAAAATGTACTGGATAAACAAAATAAAAGCTATAGAAGCGTAAAATGGATCACATTCAGTTGTTTAAACCAGTCTTGTTACTACACCGCTTACTGCTTTTTCATATTTCATATCTGCCTGTAGTAGTACACACTTTTATTCTATTGGAATTCCAAGATGGTAGTGGGAAAGGTTTATCAAAGAAAGTGGAGCACGTCTAAAATTACTCAAGATATTGATGCAGTTCAGAAAATGAAGAACTGGAAGAAGGCAACACTTACGAGGTTGTCCAAAATGAAGGAGAAGCAGCAGATACAGTAGAAAAAACAAAAAGACGCAGACGAATAATTTTGGTTTATGATCTTCAAGAAGAGCTGGTTAGTATAGCTCTGTTAAGGAAATTTCTTTCTTTGGGCTTACTCGTAATGACTTGTGAACAATAGCCGTACAATTTTCAAAGAGAAATAGCAATGAATACCCTTTCAGAGACAAAACTGCTATGGAAAAGTTGGTTAGTCTTTTTATTAAGTGCTAAAAAACGAAACGGTCAGAAAGAAAGCCTACAGGAACGTCCTATAGTCATGCTCTTGCGTTCATCAAAGAAAACAGACAAATTCTACACCCTTATACATGATATACACGTAGCATTATACCTACTTTGAAACTAGATTATTTTTGCTCTGACTTAAGATATTTCTACAATTTCCTTTACCGTTGTTTTGATTATTTTTATAAAGCAACTAACTTTCTAATTCTTTAACTGAATTGTGTATGGCGATTAGTTTTGTAATACATTTTAATTATATTGCCTATAAGTAAAATGTAAATGCTACATAACATTATACAGCAAATGTACATGCTTTTAAAACATGTTTTTCGCTTCTTTTTACTTTTTAAAAACCAAAAACCAAATCACGGTCTTATTTTGGACACTTTCTTGTAGTAACGAAATCCAAGTGCCACGTGTTTTTTGTTGTTGTTATTTTTAATATACAAAGAGCATATCTTTAATATACAGAGAGCATGAGTTACCTCTTATACCGCTAAGTAGGATACAGTAGGCATACGTCACAATGTGCGAACTAAAACAATGGTGAAGAAACTAATAGAAATTACATATTAAATGCTTTTTCGGTAGTCACATGTTTCACAGAAAATTCTTTAACATCGGTACAAAGCTAACGACCTCTACCAGCCCAGCTTCTAGAATATTTGCTGCGAACACCCGAACAAGTGTATGTAAATTCGGGCTAGAGGGGGAGAAAGCTAAAGAAAGGAAATACTGATGCCAGCTGCATCGGGACTTGATGCGGAATCAGCGGCGACCAGTGCGCCGCACAGGATCTCGGACCGGGGATCCCCGCTTTAGGCAGTTACTTTAACCACTACGCCACCAGAACCCAGTATTTATCGCTACTGCACGGCCTGTCTCGGTTCGCCCCTCGCACCTCCCACATTCGTACACAATCCCACCTATCCACAGTCCCTGTCCATGTCTTCCATGCTCGCTACTGTAAGACTGCCGCAGGAGGTTGGACGTAATGGTGAATCCGCACTGAAGAGGGGGGATCCGTTGCCTATTAATTAAATGAATGCGTTGTGGCTGTTCTATCGGACATCTCCGAATGCAAAGACACCACACATTCATACAAACAAACATGTTTACCTAGCGAGATATCCGCGCACTCGACGCTGTTTCGTTCTTCTTTAATGGCCTTAGCTCCAGTATGGTGCTTCTCCGACCTATGGTTGTCTGGTGAATTATGCTCGGTCCGGCATCCCTACTGTGCTCTGACCCTATTCCAAGTTGTTTCCCCGTATACTATCTCTTCTCGCTTATCAGGGGACAAATCGATGTCAGTGTTGAGGAACTTCACTGAAACGTCCATAGTCAAGATGCTTGTTGACGGATGGCTATACGCGAGGCTATCGCTTGCTCTATTCGAGTATGGCATTCTTTTCTCCTGCTGCACCAGAGCTTCGAGCAGCTGCCATCTGGCGACCACGGGCATATTCTTGGAGCTGGATCACTGGCTGCCAGGACTTGGACAGCTTGTGTTGCTGCTCACGGGCTCGAAGGTGCCACGGGTGGGAAAACGGAAGTTTCTATTGTACGACACAGTTTCAGTATCTCGAAGGAATATGATTAAATGGAATACGGCGAAGATGATGAAAAACTGAAACTTGAGTCCATTTATAAAATGTGCTGCAATGGCGTTATTAATAGGTCAAATAGGACGCTTTGCAGAGGGCTGGACTGCAGGTACGACTCCCATTCAGCCACTTAGTAAAACACACACACATACACTGATACGTGCGTTTGCGCAATGTAACCACAACACCATCCATGTAATAGAACAAAATAAGTTACTTTTGCAATAATACTGGTGAACGTAGTTTTGGAATACGCCAGACTACCGAATTCATTAATAAACGGAATCAAATTATTATAGTGCGCAGTCATCATGAACTGAGTGTCCGTTGCAGGCTGACACTGAACTTCGTTTCAGAAATTTTATATCTGAATGTGTCACAGCATATTATGAAATGCTGTCAAAACAACTTAGAAGGGATCTACACGATATTGCTGGGAAAAAAGTTATCAGAGTTAGTGGACCATTGGACCATCACATGTACTACATCTACATAAGAACAAGCCACACACACAAACACACACACACACACACACACACAGACCAGAGAGAGAGAGAGAGAGAGAGAGAGAGAGAGAGATCAAGCAGCAAACTAGAGAAGAATAAAGCAAGAAAAGAGAAAGAAAGAAAGGAAGTGAGAAAGGGAACGAGAGAGAAATCCGAGGGGCGTTTCAAGTTAATGGAGACCGAATGACAGATAGAAAGAAAGAGATGGAGAGGAAGAGAGAGAGGGAGAGAGAGAGAGAGAGAGAGAGAGCGAGGAAGAGGAAGGTTGGAGATTTGTGGGGACAGTGAGGGGGCGAGAGAGGTGGCGGATGATGAAGAAAGCAGGAACTGCTTACCAATTTTTATGCTCCTAAACGCAGCGGTGCTCTTCAGAAACTGGAACAACTTATGCAATGGACGTAAAGAGAGACTTTTCGAACAGGTTCTGCAAAGAAATGGCAGAATGAAGGCACCAGCATAGCTGGATGGGCATTTCCACAGCTTCGTAAAAGTTGGCGATTGGCCCGTAATTGATGTCGTCTTGTACTTCGTTTCTTAGGGTTAATTGGCTAAGTTTGATAGCGCCACGGGTGGAGAAGCAAGAAAAAAAATTTACCTATCACCGGACCGCTTCTCTGTTTCTTACAAAAGTCTTGCCACCCAGGGGAATCGTTCCAGAAATTGCGGTGTTGCGCGTTTCTTGTATGATCCTTGTATTTGAATTCAGCGACCCGTCAAATATTGACCTAGTACAACTCTGTAATTCTTGGCGTCATAAGGAAGCAGCAAGCGGTTTCTCTTTGGCATTTTCATTCAGCGATGATATTACTGACAAGGGAACCTCCCCATCGCACCCCCCTCAGATTTAGTTATAAGTTGGCACAGTGGACAGGCCTTGAAAAACTGAACACAGATCAATCGAGAAAACAGGAAGAAGTTGTGTGGAACTATGAAAAAATAAGCAAAATATACAAAGTGAGTAGTCGATGGCTAATATATGCAATATAAAGGACAATGTGAGCCCAGGAGTACCGTGGTCCCGTGGTTAGCGTGAGCAGCTGCGCAACGTGAGATCATGGTTCAAGTCTTCCCTCGAGTGAAAATTTTACATTCTTTATTTTCTCAAAGTTATGATCTGTCCGTTCGTTCATTGACGTCTCTGTTCACTGTAATTAGTTTAGTGTCTCTGTTTTGCGACCGCACTGCAAAACCGTGCGATTAGTAGACGAAAGGACGTGCCTCTCCAATGGGAACCGAAAACATTTGATTGCAAGGTCATAGATCAACCGATTCTTCCAAAGAAAAACACGTCTGATATATTCTATACCACACTCGTGGCGGCATGTGCGTCACATGATTGGAATATGTTGTCGACCCACCTAACTTGTACACTTAGCGAATGGGTAAAAAGATTTTTCTACCTTGCCCGATTTAGGTTTTCTTGGGCATGTGATAATCACTCCAAAAAAAGTGATGAAAACAGAAGAGTTTGTCACATAAACTGAAAATAAAAAATTAAAATTTTCACGCGAGGAAGGACTTGAACCCAGGACCTCTCATTCCGCAGCTGTTCACGCTAACCACGGGAGCACGATGCTCCATAGCTCGATCATACCTTGATTTTGTATATCTAACACATTGACTACTCAGTTTGTATAATTTGCTTATTTTTTTCAGAGTTCCACACAACTTCTTCCTGTTTTTTCGATTGATCTGTGTTCAGTTTTTCAAGGCCTGTCCACTGTGCCAACTTATAACTAAATCTGAGGGGGATGCGATGGGGAGGTTCCCTTGTGAGTAGCACTACGAAGCTGCTTTAACCTCCTAATCTAAAACGTATCCGCTCTCATTTCATTTAAAACTACCCTCAGCGTGAATACAAAAGTTCTTAATCATCTAAGTAGATGTTGTCCAGTGGTTTCTTCACTTTCAAAGTATGTCCACATAAACCAGAGAATTAACTTTTCTACTAATGTATAATTGACTTCTGGCGTACATACTTTTTACTGATCACAAATTAAAAGGATTTGCAGAGATATTTAAGCAGCATTTGACCGTCTTCGTATAAATGTTTAGGGTACTCTTTCTTAGATTTGTGTTAATATGAAAACTGTGTATTCAATTATACCAGTAGGCAAGATACATGTTGACGGCTAACCAGTTGGTTGTATTGAAACATCCATTTCAGTTATTTAGTTAATTTCAAAGTCCATCATTTCTTTTAAATTTTTGTGTCATCTAATCTTGTAAACTTGGCTGTGATGTGTTATGCACTCCTAGTTCTATCTCCAAGAATGGGATAGTGTAATCCGACAGCCCTGTGACAACAGGGTGTGTCCAACTTGCAGAATTTATGAAAGTGGGCGTTGGAATATATATGACTAAGACGCGTTTCCCACAAAGGACAATAACGCTGGTAATAATAACAGGGTATCCGCTGGTTATCCTGCATTTGTTTTTTCTTCTATATATTGAGTGTTTGAATGTCAATGAACTGTTTACTTAGGGTCGAATTAGAACATTGGCATAAAAGGAAATAGTCTATAAGATATTAGTTAGGACAGTTATTCTTGAACATTGCTTTCTATCTGCCATCGGACTTGGTGTAACTTTTATCCTGACATCTTTCCATCTTTTAATTAAAAAATATAGTGATGTGTTAAAATTCAAGGCACAGCGGTATGCAAATATACAGATGGAGGTAGTGTCGCCTGCACAAGCTACAGAAGAACAGAGCATTGTCAGAGCTGTTGTTTGTACCCAGGTGTTTCATGTGAAAACGTTTCCGACGCAGTTACTGCTGCAAGACGGGTATCAATAGGTTTTGAACGCTAAATGGTAGTTGGAGCTAGACGTATGGGACATTCCATTTCGGAAGTTGTTAGGGAATCCAATACACCTAGAATCACAGTGTGCCGAGAATACCAAATTACAGGCATTATCACTCTCCGTGGACAACACGGTGGCCGACGGCCTTCTCTTAACGACCGAGAGTAGAGGCGTCTGCGTAGAGTTGTCAGTGCTAACAGACAAGCAACACTGAATGAAATAAACGCAGAATCAATTGTACGACGTACGACGAACGTATGGCTTTGGACAGTGCGGTGAAATTTGGCGTTAATGTGCGGAGCCTCCCCTCGGCTCGTGACCATATCGGTTGGAGCCTAGACGATTGGAATAGCGTGACATTGTTAGATGAGTTGGTTGGAACTGATGGTAGGATTCGAGTGCGGTGCAGACGGCACGAATCCATGGAACCAAATTGTCAACAACTCCCTCTGTAAACTGGTGGTGGCTCCATAATGGTTTGGGCTGTGTTCACATGCAATGGACTGAGTGCTGAGGTCCCACTGAACCTTCATTGACTGCAAATGGCTGTGTTTCTAGCCTTTATAGAAGTCATGTTCCCGAACAACGATATCATGTCATTGCGCCACAACTGTTCACGATTCGTTTGAAGAACATTCTGGACAGTTCCAGCGAATGATTTGGCCACCCATATTGCCCTACATGCGTCCAATGGAACCTTTACGGGCTAAATAAAATATCGCGCGACTAGGACCTCCCGTCGGGTAGACCGTTCGCCGGGTGCAAGTATTTCGATTGTGCAAGTCTTTCGATTTGACGCCACTTCGGTGACTTGCGCGTCTATGGGGATGAAATGATGATGATTAGGACAACACAACACACATTTTCTGACTGGAAAGAACCTCTGACCCAGCCAGGAATCAAACCTGGGCCCTTAGGACTGAAATTCAGTCACGCTGACCACTCAGCTACCGGGGCAGATTTTCGGGGTACAATTCCGAGTTTAGTTCTTGCACATCATACACTACTACTTTCGTAATTATGGACTGCTATAGAGGCAGCATGGCTCAATATTTCTGCAAGGGACTTCCAAGGACTTGTTGACTCCATGGCATGCAGGGTTCGCAGGACACAAGGATGTCCGACACGATACTGGAAGGTATTCCATGATTTTTGTTCCCTCAGTGCTTGCATGCTCTTACATACGGGAACTGAGTTATCGCAGAAACATGTTTTGACATCGAGAGAAAATTTAACGCCTCGCTATATATCGTTACCAATTAAATCATTATGTTCCACTATCCCTATTTCACAGAAACTGTTACATACCTAATTTTCACTTTTTACGGAAGTTATATTATTTTGGGTAACCTTGCTTTATATGTTACAATGATTCCACTGTCACACTTGTTAATAGAATTTGTTACCAGATTTAATTATTTTAAATAAAATGATTGCATGCACCACACACAAACTTTTAGATCTGTCGCTCTCGTTTGATGATAGGGACGAGGGGTTCCTGGCCGAACTCTGTTAACAGTTACAAGGAACTTCGACTGATTTCGATATACGGTGTAATTAGACAGGCACCCCTTCCCTCATTGACCCTTGCTGGGGTTGATGAAGGGTTGACGGCTCTCTTCTCATGCTTCTGCGACGGCGCCTCATGCTGCTGAGGCTGGCAGCATCTGTAAGCCACGGCCGTTGACGTCAGTGGTGTGCTGTATTGTGCTGCCATGGCACCCACTTGGGTGGCGGCAGCTGGAGTCTGGTGCCTGTGGGATACATCTCGCTGCCGTCGGACAGAAGTCGGTGGCAGGTAAGAACTGCATACTGGCAGGGCGGTGGCGTAAAGTCTCGTGAACGACAGCGGGTGCAACAAGGTCTCGAACCTGCGGCTTCAGCTGACGCAGCCCAGCGGTCTCGCTGTCTGGCGTTGCCTTGGCATCCTGGTGGTATTGATTGCTTCCAGCGGTGTCAAGTGCTCCCCGCCTTAAAATACAGAGTTATATATATATATATATATATATATATATATATATATATATATATATATATATATATACCCTCTGAGCTATCTACGATCCGCAATCCAGTGGCTTGTCTGTTATTGTGACTAACATGTTCTCACACTAGTGTTTACTAACCCATGGCCGTTAATGCAAAACTCTATGGCGCTTCCATGCTGCTCATTCTTACTTTCCTTAAAGTTGAATAATAATCTGTTCAAAGAAAGGGTCGCGGCGCTACAGATTATATATACGATATAATGTATGTACTAGCGCGATGTAGCAGCCTTAGATTCATTACTGGAGGTAGGAAGTGTGTCAAAACCGCTGAAAAAATGCAGCTGACTGGCAGATGAAGGACACCACCCACAAACCTCCAGTGAAATTGGACCGATAACAGTCTATTTAACGGATTATAAGTTGCCGTTTAACACTCCAGTGTATAATGGATTAAAACATAATGTCCATATCTCTCGTGAGCGGTTCAAGATATCGAAATAATTTTCTTCCATGTTCAATAGTTTAACTATCGTACCTATAGAGAGTCTGAATTAGATATTCTTGTCTCATTGAATTGTTTACATTTCTGAAGATATTAGAAACTTCTTAAAGAGAGAGTCCAGTGAGATAAGCGATGTTAACGTTGGTGCTGAACGTTTTTCAATGATATAAGAAAAATCTGTTATGTCGCTGTGCTATCCTTAGCGGTAGAACAGTACGCTTAGTGCGCTCTACAAGTGGGTTGAAGACGTCACTGAACAGAGGTGGATTCTCTGCCAGAAGCAGAAAGGCACAAGAGCAAATAGCTATAAATTTGAGCTAATACGAACTTGGTTGACAGCTTAGGAGATTCTGAAAGTATAACAACATAAAACATGGTCCGATTTAACGATTTTTAACATACATTATATGATCAAAAGTATCGGGACACCCCCAGAAACATACATTTCATATTAGCTGCATTGTGCTGCCACCTACTGCCAGGTACTCCATATCAGCGACCTCAGCCGTCATTAGACATCGTGAGATAGCAGAATGGGGTGCTCCACGGAACTCATGGACTTCGAACGTTATCAGGTGATTGGGTGTCACTTGTGTCATACGTCTGTACGCAAGATTTCCACACTCCTAAACATCCCTAGGTTCATTGTTTCCGATTTCATCATGTGATAGTGAAGTGGAAACGTGAAGGGACAAGTACAGCACAAACGTTTACAGGCCGACCTTGTCGGTTGACTGACAGAGACCGCCAACAGTTGAAGAGGGTCGTAATGTATAATAGGCAGACGTCAATCCAGACCGTCACACAGGAATTTCAAAGTGCATCAGGATCCACTGCAAGTACTATGACAGTTAGGCGGGGTGTGAGAAAACTAGGATTTTGTGGTCGAGCGGCTGCTCATAAGCCACACATCACGCCGGTAAATACCAAACAACGCCTAGCTTGGTGTAAGGAGCGTAAACATTTGGACAACTGAACAGTGGGAAAACGTTACGTGGAGTGACAAATCACGGTACACAATATGGCGATCCGATGGCAGGGTGCGGGTATGGCGAATGCCCGGTGAACGTCATCTGCCAATGTGTGTAGCGCCAACAGTAACATTCGGAGTCGATGGTGTTATGGCGTGGTCGTGTTTCTCATGGAGGGGGCTTGCACCTCTTGTTGTTTTGCGTGGTACTATCACAGCACATTCCTACATTGATGTTTTAAGCACCGTCTTGCTTCACACTGTTGAAGAGGAATTCGGGGATGGTGATTGTACCTTTCGACTCGTTCGGGCACCTGTTCATAATGCACAGTCTGTGGCGGAATGGCTACACGATAATAACATCCCTGTAATGGACGGGCCCGCGCAGAGTCCTGACCTGAAACCTATAGAACGCCTTTGGGATGTTTTGGAACGGCGACTTGGTGCCAGGCCTCACCGACCGACATCGATACCTCTCCTCAGTGCAGCATTCCGTGAAGAATGGGCTGCCATTCCCCAAGAAAACTTCCAGCATCTGATTGAACGTATTCACCAGAGAGTGGAAGCTGTCATCAAGACTAAGGGTGGGACACCACCATATTATGATGGAGGGCGCCACGGAGTCATTTTCAGCCAGGTGTCCGGATACTTTTGATCACATAGTGTACCAAGGAACGATTATACAGGTGTTTCTCTCATTCGACCCAAGACGGAGAGTCAGTGAAGATCTTAAATGATGCGTTGAATACATGAATTTTCTGACTTGTTTCAGTATAATTGTAATAGTAATCGCAGTTGAATGATTTTTTTGAGGGACCCTGAGGCTTTCCACTGTCAGCTATTTATACTTTTTTCTTTAGTTTCTTCATTCAGATTGGAAGAATCCTCTGTTAGCGCTAGAAGGCACATTTTCCTCCATGTCTGGAAACAGAAGAACGGTGTTCAATCGGTGGTCCGATTTCAAATTCTGCGTCGCTGTATTGACCTATACTTCCGACTTTCAAATCGTCGGACCTTTCTCCCGTTTCACTTTCGTAATCAACTTTAATGTGTATCTGCTGTAATCGTGTAACTTATCGCTGGAAGACTATAAGAATTTTTTATTACTTCGTCCCGGCGGGCCTTTAATTTTCAGTTTTGGGCATCATTTAAATGTGACATATTTGTGCGTATTGTGATTTTGCCTTAATGCTAGCATTTAAAAGCAGCCTGTATCACAAAAACCAGCATTCTCCAACGGAGTGTCATATTACACTAGACAAAATGACTACAGAAATTAGCGAATGTATTACTGCAACAGATTCAATCTTTTTTTTATACTCATGTAGCAATATAGGTTGCACTATTTCAAACGCATTTTAAGAAAAGAATAAGAGCGGAAAATAAACCAATAAATATCATTTAACTTAAAACTGTCGTCTTATTATTTATTAATATACATTAGATGTATATTAATGTACTACTTACAATAACCAATAATATGCCGGGTATGCCTACCAACACATAAATTGCTGATCCCAGACAAAGACTTCGAGGTCGCCGGACTCCTGGGTCAAATCGTATTATTTTCCCGGGCACACACTTTCTGTAGACACGTTTTTACCCCGAACTTCAAAACATTTACCAAAAACTGCTTCAAACAACACCAGATTTTATCAGTTTGCAGGTGGAGGACCCCAACTCTCCTTTTGTTAAGCTGTATTGCATTCCCCCAACCCCCCCCCCCTCACCCCACCTCTAGCACCGTCCCCGTCCCCCTTGACCTCCTTCTAGAAGTGCCCCTGAATATACAAGAAAACTAGATGATTGTCATTTAACTGTGCCTGTCTGCAACTTGACACGCGTTCTTTACCGGTAAATAGCAATCTTTCTTTTCCTGCACTGTTGATATTCCTAAATGATTGAAATGATTGTTTGTGAGAGTGCGTAGTGTTGTCAACAACAGTTGAAGCAAACACACAATAAAGGAAGTAACACAGTTCAGAGCGGTACTTTGCTTACTGGCCACAGCTGATGTAGGGAATTAAAACTCTACGTGCATTGTTGGCTCCACAGGCTCTAGCATTCTAGTGAACACCAGACAAGAAACGAAACGAAATATCTATCTGCTACTCCTTAATGAGTTTCCATGGCTAACCTGGATATAAGAATACATTTTTAAGTAAACCACCACATTCAATTTGTCCCCCCTCCCCCCCCTCCCCCCCCCCACCCACACACTGCGTTGTCTGCGGGACCGTTAGTTACGTAACTTCCGGGGCAATGTTAATTCGCCCTCTTGCCGGACGTCACGATTAACAAATGAGCACGCAAGAGAAACACACAGTTATTCAGTTAACCGGCACCAGCTGAAGATTTGCGTGAATGCAGTGTACAACTACACAAATGAAGAGTAAGTAGAAAGGCTTCATCAAAATCAAGTTTGTGTTACGTGTTTTATTACGCCAGGTTCACGAGAATGGTACGATACGACAGGGTTTTGAATAACGCTTATTTTGCTTCTTGACGCCGGCCGGAGTGGCCGTGCGGTTCTAGGCGCTACAGTGTGGAACCGAGCGACCGCTACGTTCGCAGGTTCGAATCCTGCCTCGGGCATGGATGTGTGTGATGTCCTTAGGTTAGTTAGGTTTAATCGGTTCAAAGTTCTAGGCGACTGATGACTTCAGAAGTTAAGTCGCATAGTGCTCAGCGCCATTTGAACCATTTTTGTTTTCTTTTGCTTCTTGACATAAAGATGTTCTGATTGATCAAGATAAATGGAACAGTAGTACATCGACATAGCAAGGAAATTAAATGTATGCAGTGTGTCCCAGAAATGTTGCGACAGACGTGGAGATGTTGCAGAGCGCGTCTTGAGGAAGAAATCGGGGATAGAAATCCGTGTCTGGAAACGTCATCCAACGACGCCACAGACTGGCTGCCTATGTGACTTTGTATGTTAACGGGACGTCCCGCAACGTTGTTTGTTCTGCTGTGATAGCGACTGACTGCCACGATCGTCAGTTGAGGAGATGGATATAGCTGCTGCCTTTTACGTCCTGTCCCCTATGAATGCGATGATCTTTGTGTAAGACGGTTTCGGACAAAGATTTTCATCTGTGGTTCATTGCTTTCTTGTCTACCGAAAAAGAACTGAGATTTTAGAGAGTTCCTTGAAAAAGTTGACTGCAGATGGAAACCGACGTCTGAAAACGTCCTCCACTAGGGCATTAGAGAATCGCATCAATAGGAGATAAGGCGTTTCAACGCAGCAGCTAACTCCCTTTTCTCGCTGGCGATCGTGGCAATCAGTCGCGATTACTGAATAACAAACAACACTGCGAGACGTTCCGTTAGCGAGAGAAGTCACGTTTGCTGTCGAAAGGGTGGCCGAGTGGTACGCGCCAGCACATTTAACTTCGACGCCCTGTTGCACCGTTAGATGACGTTTTTGGACAGGAGTTCCTATCCTCTATTCGTTCCTGAAGACACTTACATCCCCACGAAGTCAGTCGCAACATTTCTGAGACACACGCCGCATACACTGATACTTAACCATGTCAATAGACAGAGTACCTCTTGACGAAGCATTTCTGCCTGTCCTCGATTAATTCCTCAAGTCACACCCTACGACTCTCGCAGTTTTCGCACCATTTCTGTAACACCATGTATACAGTTTAGCATCTGCAATTATGGTGATGTTTGGTTTGTGCGGCACTCAACTGTGCGATCATCAGCGCCTAGACAAAGACACAATTTTTACACGGTCCGATTTCTTTCACCGCCCAGTCTAGCCACTGTCACGAATGATGATGATGATTATGATAAAATGACGAGGACAACACAAACATCCACAACCCGAGCAGAGAAAATCCCCAACACGGTTGGGCATCGAACCCGGGACTTAAATATCTGCGATACACTATATAGGGATTTGGACTTAATATAGATGCCACTCTTTTCCCACGCCTTTGAGAAAAGACATGGTATAGCCTAATTTACAGCCAACGTACGTCTGTTTGTACCGAAAACAGAATCGGAAAATACTAGTGAAGTTTGGTTGTGACACAAACTGCGACATCGTCGTGAAAAAACAGTGAACCGTATATGTAGTAAGTTTCCTTTAATTGATGTCTATGGTCAAAAACTTTTTGTTAACAGATTACCGGATTCGGTCTTTAATGACCATCATCAGATCTGCAGCAAAAATGGGAAAAACCAGAAATACACCCGCAAGCTGTATACAGCTTAAGAACAATACACCGACTATAATGAAAAGTAGTACTGATAAAATTTACATTTGTGCGCTTTAAATATGAGAGGCATACGTGTTTCATAAAAACAAAAGTCCTAATGTACTGCAGCCATAGTGGCATCGTCAAATGTTAAATGCGGAATCAGTACCAGCATCGTCAAATACATATACATAACATCACATGCACGAGTAATGTTGTCAGTAGTAGTACTGTTTAAAACAAACTGCCGTACAGTAGCCACCAGGTGTCGCTAATGTCGGCATACACTAGTTTTCAATAATTAATTGAAACAGCGAATATAAAGGGGGATACGATAGTTGAAGTCTGTAATAAGCTTATAACGTATAAAAGGCATTACAGTAAAAAAGCAATAAAAAGAAGAACACGACAAAAGTAATATTGTCAAAAAGAGGAAGCCTTAAGAAACAGTGGTTGATATGTGCTCCAGTGCCAAAATTCTAGATAATGGCATAAATATTGAACACCGTTGATAGTGAACCGGGTAATATTAAACAACGATAAAACAAATCGCTGAAGCAGCCACAAATGAAAGAAAACATAGTGCTGCACATAATCAGCGCCCTCTGTTAGCGCTAACGCCAGAATTCCGCACAGGCGGGAAGTGGTTGCAGGAACGTGAGCGGCAGTGGGCCCCTCGTACACTGCGGCACTCTGTTGCATGAAACGAATGATAAAATTCCATGACAGTGCATGACCCACATGATCTGGTTAATGCAATCTATGAAATGAATAGAGAAGGAACAAGAACATGCTAGTGTTACGCGTAAAACGTGTGAAAACGAAGTAAATAAGTGATGCACTCAGTACTAGATGAACTTATCAACACACTATATATAACAGAGGCGTGCAGTTACTGCAGTATAGTAGCGTTTAATTAGCTGATACGGTAGTCCCGTGTTTTCAGCCAGAGAGTAAGCCGCTGTCTGCAATAAAATAAGCTGAAGTATAGGATCAACAATCAACCTAAACGGGTGCATTACGACGTTCGCCCTAAGAAGATGCAGTTAACAAAAGCATAAAAAATGAGATATCAAAAATGCAAAGTAGGTCTCGGGTGCAAAGTCATTTTGCAAGTAAATGCACCTTAGTTGGTCCTCTATTTTTTGGTTTATAAATTTCAAATTTCTCTAGCAAATTAAGAGCACAATCTTTTTCCATTCTGTAAAGAATACGCATAAAATGCTCACTATGGAATGAGCAGTATTAGATGACTGCTGTTCCTACTTACAACACAAACATTTTGAGGCTACTGTACGGCAGCTTGTTTTAAACAGTAGTACTACTGACAACGTAACTCGTGTTTTTGACGATGCCACTATGGCTGCAGTACATTAGGACTTTGTTTTTATGAAACAGGTACGCCTCTTCATATTTAAAGCGCACAGATGTAAATATTGTCAGTACTACTTTCCATTATGGTCTGTGTATTGTTCTTAAGCTGTATACAGTTTGCAAGTGTATTTCTGTTTTTCCCATTTTTGCTGCAGATCTGATGACGGTCATTAAAGACCGAAACCGGTAATCTGTTAATAAAAAGTTAAAGGAAACTTATTTGGTTGTGAGTTTCAGGGAGGAAAAAGTTTATTCATTGCCGAAGAATCTGTCATAACAGCTCGTAGTTGTCGATGAAAGTGTCGAATACACTCGAGAACAGGTGTGGGCGTTGGTACAACTTGGGCAGTGAAAGTGCTAGTGGGTGGGACAAGAACTATCGACGCGGCGACAGCGCCAGGTGGGGACGTCACGGGAGCTGTTGGCGGTCGCGGTGTGACGGCTGACGTAGTGACGTGGCGGCCGGTGCTGGCGCGTCGGCGCGTCGGCGCCGTCAGGGCCACAGCGATAATAGCGGCGAGGGGCAATTAGGCGCGCTGCGGGCAGGTGGCTAACGAGATGGCGCCAGTCCCATGTCGCCAGTTAGCGGCGGCCCCGAGTCCAGCTGCAGGCTGGTCTGCTCGCTGTACCTCGCTGTTCACTGTGGCTGATTTGGTTTTCCGGCGAAAGAGACGTGGGTTCTGAAGAAAAAGCGGACATTGTAACAGCTTCTCGCAGTCGAAACAAAGTCAGAGCTAATATAAATTAAATAGGTACTTGTGTGAACAGTTATGTATAGTGTGTAATTACTTTTCCTTGTACTTCGTTGATATTGAATTTGTCATTACGTTTGAGTAGTTATGATTGCCGTGGCAGTAATTGATCGATTCGAGGCAGAAAATATGGGTTAGTGCTTCATATAAGTAATAGACGAATTGTTCACCAGATGTGTGCAAGCGCGCCAACTTATCCTTTATAAACCTAAACATTATGTCCACCGCGATATTGGACGTCACCTGGTGGCGTTGCCGGCCTATGACACGGTAACATAAGTGTGTCATTGGAGTAGGCACGGAAGGGGTTACCCTAGCGTGGATATGGGTCAATCCATTGAGATAAGCGACTCTGATGCAGGGCAGATTATTTTTACGCAGGGCCCGTGAACGAGTAATTCGAAAACGGCGGAGGTGGTCGAATGTTCACGTCCTACAGTCGTGAGTATCTACCTACACAGGTAGAAGGGCAATGAAACTACCACCACACGCTGAATGGTTGGACTTCCATGACTCTTCACAGATCGTGGCGTTCGGAGGCCTTGCTGCTCTGTAAAATAGGTGTGATGTCCTTTCGTTAGTTAGGTTTAAGTAGTTCTAAGTCTAGGGTACTGATGACCACAGATGTTAAGTCCCATAGTGCTCAGAGCCATTTGAACCTTTTTTTAGTTCAGACGATGGGAACTCGACCGTCGACCAAAGGAAATGTTTCAGCTCGTCGGGCGAATCACATTTTTGTTACACTAGGTTGATGGTCGTCTTCGCAAACGCCGTCATCGACGTTAACGGTGACTCGAAAGGTGCAGCGTGCCACGGACGCAGGCTAATGGGAACAATATTATGCTAGGGCAGACATTCTACTGCGCTTGCATGGGACCAGTGGTAGTAACCGAAGAAAAGCTCACAGCTGGGAACTACCGGCATGTTTCATGCCTTCCGCGACGGAGAAGTCAACTTTCAGCAACGTAACTATCCGTCTCTCGGAGCAAGAACCGGACTACTGTGGTTCGAGGAGCATTATGGTGAACTCATGTTGACGTCTCGGCGACCAAATTCGCCTGATGTAAATCCTATGGAAGTCATCACTGTGTACGCAAACCAGCGGCTCGCTGTTTATACGAATTACATGCCCCGAGATTAGACATCTTTTGCCACATACCTCCGGAAACCTACCAACACACTGTAGAATCCATGAAATGTATAATCAGTGACGTATCTCGTTCCAAGGACAGAGCCATTAAGCAGATGGGCATTATGTTTTAGGTCATCAGTATAAATCTCACATATATTTTCATAGCTATCAAAAATTCTCAAGCATAAATTTTCTGTACTGCCTCTATGGAGTTAGGAATCTGTGTTCGGAAATATGAAAAATATTGTATACTATTTTAGCAGATTTAAAGCGTGTTATGCACAGAAATTTGATTTTATTTTAACAATTATTTTCTACTTTTTAGTCTTGTGTGACATGTATGGTAATGAAACATGGACTGAGGGAAAACCAGAACAGAGAAGAATCGAAGCATTTTATATGTGGTACTACAGACGAGTGTTGAAAATTAGGTGCACTGATGAGGCAAAGAATGAGGCGGTTCTGCGCAGAATCGGAGAGGAAAGTCTGTGATGAAGAGGTTGGTACAGAACAGAAATTCATGGCGGCCCCTTCCGCCGAGGGTTCGAATCCTCCCTTGGGCATGGGTTTGTGTGTTGTTCTTAGCATAAGTTAGTATAAGTAGTGGGAAGTCTAGGGAACGGTGACCTCAGCAGTTTAGTCCTTTAGGAATTCACCCACATTAAACAAATATTTACATGTGTAGCATCCTTTTATTCGCAGCTTCATCTTTACACACGTATGCCACATATTACACATGAACTCAAATACCACCTGGAACGCATTCTGTTCCTACGTTCACGGCACGCAAGTACTGCAGGGGAATCCTAAACATTTTAACACCCGTTCCCAACTTCCCCGTCACCTGTACCGAGCAGACCGACAAGCGAGCGAATATTGCATTGTCCTCCAGTTGTCAGGTATGTTTAAAATCTAGCTGATCGGAAAGGTAGTCAAAATCAGTTGCAAAATTTGTATCGAACGGAGAGACCGGCAAATAAGTGATGGGATAAAAAGATATTAAAAATCACTGCTAACATTCTATTTGAAGCAAGCGCAAGACACAAATATCCGTTTTGTGTGGAATTGATTGAGGTAGGCGAAATAATTTTTGTGAGAAACTATTTACTGCTTGAGACTTTCACAACTATTTATTATACAGATGCGTTTCAACAGCCAGCGGCCATCATCAGGTGCACTACAGTTTCATGTACATCAATCTCACGTGTGAAGACCTCAATTTCCTTGGTATTCTGGTGAGGTCATGTATTGAAATATAACCCTGTGCATAAACATTCGTTTGAAAGCTTTCTATACAGTGTTAAAATTCAGAATATAACCATACTGGCACACACGGTAGATAATACTTTAATATAACCATAACTGTGATGTACCTGTCGACAGTAGTATACAACAAATTTTCTCCTTGCTAAAAAAATATTAATAAAAAAAGACTGAGGTAGTAAATTTTATTTTATAAAAAATACTGAAGTATGTAATAAAGTGACAGTTCTAAGCGCAATCTTATATGTAGCTCATCATGAGAATTAACCACCGGCTAAGAACACACTGCATTCCCATACTGACACACTTGCATGCATACTCAAAGACACTCTCACAGACAAAGAAAACACAACACAGACAAACATACACTAATATACTGAGCGTGGTGACAGTTACTGGCAGCAAAGCAGTCAGTTTGTTTGCTGGAACAGCGTACGTATTTGTGTCTAGGTCTGAACGGAATCACACATGCACGTATGTCGAGAAAGAGGCCTCTTCTAGGTGTGAGGCAAACACAGGCGCACGGCGACAGGAGGCAAGGCGCAGGCGTGTAAACGCACCTTTGTGGCAATATCTGCCATTGATCATATGTTGTTTTGTGGTCACGATTTGATCACAATGCGTGATGTTTTCGTACATATTCCGTCTTCCGATTTCTGGATGGTGCAGTCCTGCCAACCAAAGTTTGAAATACCGGCGGTTGTCGAGGATGATGCGCGGCTGCTTTCCCCCAGGTCATGCGAACAGTCACGGACCGGAGACTGAAATTTTGGGTGGTTACACTCTTGCACTCTTCTCCCTGTTCATACAACGTCAAATGGGACTTTAGACTTGAGCTTTCTGAGAGTAACGCCATATTCTTCATCAGTAAGTGACTGCCAGCCGAGAGCGGAGGCTACTTTCTTGATGGTCGCATTCAAGAATTTAATTGATCAGGTGGCGTCTCTTGAAATTCCTTCTCTGTAGGCTCTGTGATGTCAGCTACTAGTAGCCTGACACAGGCTCACGGATGGGCACAAAACACCCTATGAGAAAATGTAAGTCCTCTCCCACACATCCATATACTGGGAATCCGCAATAATAGAAGGTGTAGAAGTTCGTATGTGCAGTAACGATTTTCACAGAGACCGTGGCTACAATCTGATTTGGTGCCTGGGGCCCTATTCTGTAACTTTCATACCGATCGGTGTAGTAGGTTAGTCTCGGTAGTGACGTCATTTTCGGTTGTTTATCGAAATATCCTATTCAGTAAGCTTCTGAGACCTGTTACCGAACAGTCCTCCTACCGATTTTACGACAGATGTACCGAGAGGTTTTGTATTTCGGTGTGGCCCTGTCGATCGGTTAGCTATGGTTTATGTAAACCTATAATTTCTTATTTTAAACATTTAGCGGTTTTAACGATGGATTTAGTGATTTTGTTAGTAAAGAATCACCACTGGACGTAACGAGTTGGAAAGTTAGTTCATAGTAGACTATTTTCTTATGTTAGAAATATGGTTAGGTTAGGTTGTTATTGTTAATGTTTCCAACCGAAAAAAGCGTTTTCGGGCAATATTCTCTCAAAACATGTGTTACTTTTATGCAAATAAGAGTTTAATGATCATTAAACGTCATTACATCGGCTCTGCTTATGTATATTACATGAGTGTGAACTGACGTTACTAGTTACTTTGTGTACTTTTTCCCACAAATGATTTAGTTAGTAATTATCGAAACGTGTTTACAACTTTCAAGTAACAATGGAAAGCAATTATGTGATGCCTGATATTGGTAACCTTCCAAACTATCACGCATTTATGACTTGCGCAGCACCGTTTGGCAACGAAGTCAGTCTACGTTCCTCTTCACAGTAGTATAAGAATTGAAGCGTACGTTCACGTTGTTTGGCGTGGCTAATTGGTTAGCGCACGTGTATGCGATATTAGAGGACACGGGTTCGAGCACGTTTGGGGTATAAATTTCTTTTGTCTTCTTCATATATGCAACACGTTCTAAGACAATGTTATTTGTGTAATTGAAGATTTTTCTGCAGTATTTGTTATTACTTACATGTAAGAGCGCACTTCCTCAGTAATGATTCCGTGATTTCTGTGTGTTTAAAAACCGAAATATGAAAGTGCTGTGAGTGAAACAACCGACAGTGACCTTTATATTTTTTCTCGTCCGATATAATTCACCATTTTTACACAATATGTAGCGATTTCCGAGTAAGCGGTTTGTCGGGGATCTAAGACCACAACTTAAAATACTGGGAATGTAACTAGCAGCAGTCATCTTCATAATCTTGCTTGTCATAAGTATTTATCTCCACTCGAATCCTCAACAAGAGTAGACAGAGATTAAATATCTCTGCCGTAATATTTTTAGACTATAGCACCATATAAGAAACATTTTCACTCATGATATGCATGTTATGAACATCGACGAACAGCAAGATCTCTCGAAAATACGTTTTTTCAATTTTGTTTTTAATAGCCAAACCGTTGTATCATATATGGAAGTGGGGTACTTAATCATTTGGATCTCTTGGAGCGAGTTACAACCACATTCTGTTTATCTTCTTATTCGTTGAAACTCTCAGACTCAATTTTTGGGTGATTTTGTAGATGTATTAGTACAATGTGGTTCTACACACTATTCCTAACTCATTTTCCGAAACGTAAAATCCAAAACACGATGTCAGTGTGAAAGAGAATAAGATGACATAATGCGGCATTTACGACAATCTGCAGAATACAGTCAAATACGCTATATTTTCGGTACTTCGAAGAATAGCGCGCCTGTGTCGTCTGCTAGCCGCTTTGTGTTCGTGGGGCTGTGCGCTCTGCAGTGTGCATGCGCGGATCTGCGGCCTCTTGCTTTTGATTAGCTTGCGCGACGCGAACCGACAACAGCGCTTCGGTTCTCTAGACCCGAACGGTATCGCTTCCGAAATGCATACCGAATAATGCAGGAGCTCTAATTCGACTACTAGACCGTTCGGTGCTCTTGCGTACCGAAACAATCGCCACAATAGCGGAGAGATACAGAATAGGCACCCTGGAGACTACCACCTGAGAAGGAGTCTCTTCAAAGAAATACAACTCTAAATCGTAACTCTTAAGGGGATAGGTGATGTCTTTTTCGCTTCCGCAGGGAGATGGTATACTGCAAAATAGGCTATTTCCTGCATTTGCGCAGCAAATAATGATCTCCAACTGACGTCACACCGCCGACAGTAGATTGAAATCCAAGCGACGTCAGCTTAACGGTGACAGACTTGAACGCCACTCTAAATGAAGCAGACTTTTCTTCCGACAGACAGTCATCTCCTAATTGAGGAGATGGTGATAATCCCTGAAGGGTCAGTCTTAACTCTGATTTGAGGGTGTCTGAAATCCGAGAACATTTTGTACAATCAGGGTCAGCTTGGCTGTGGTGTAGTTTAAACGGAAAGTACTGTCACCGTTGGTGAGTGGTTCGCTTTTCGATTACCCCCGCGAGCGCTCTGGTGAGAACGCGGAAGCGCTTTCGCTGTCGAGCGCAGCCCGGCTGCAGTTGTTACCGCGGCGCCACCTGCAACTGCAACTGGACGGCAGGCGGCCGGCGGAGCGTGTAACCGGCTGTCCGGCTGCGGTGCTGCCGACACAATGGCCGCCGAGCGATAATAGAGCGGCCAATTAGGGGAAGCGGGGAGGGGCCGGCAAGTAGCGCGCTGCCGGAGCGGCGCTAACGAGCCGAGTGCACCCTCCGCCACGCTCCTCTGCCGCCCACCGCCGCCGAATTTAGTTCCGAAAGCGGCGCGCCCCCGCCGGTAGCACTGTAATTTTTGGTTAGCCCAAGTGCCCGTTCACTAAATTAGTTCGAAAGTTTGTGTTGCACGCTGCGTAACGGGGTAACAACGTTTGCATACTACTACACGTTACTGAAACAGTGTGGGGCGAAACTGTCTATATTGAAGACAGGCATGAGAGCAATTTTTACTTTTGGGTCACGAAACTGAATTAGATTTCACGTCTCACGCACCTAATGTAACATGTTTTGTACCGGAACACGTTACATTACTTAAGTATCCTGTATTAGTTGACATGTTACTAATACATAGATTGTTCCGAAAAAGAGTCGATATGAACCATGAACCATGGACCTTGCCGTTGGTGGGGAGGCTTGCGTGCCTCAGCGATACAGATAGCCGTACCGTAGGTGCAACCACAACGGAGGGGTATCTGTTGATAGGCCAGACAAACGTGTGGTTCCTGAAGAGGGGCAGCAGCCTTTTCAGTAGTTGCAAGGGCAACAGTCTGGATGATTGACTGATCTGGCCTTGTAACAATAACCAAAACGGCCTTGCTGTGCTGGTACTGCGAACGGCTGAAAGCAAGGGGAAACTACAGCCGTAATTTTTCCCGAGGGCATGCAGCTTTACTGTATGATTACATGATGATGGCGTCCTCTTGGGTAAAATATTCCGGAGGTAAAATAGTCCCCCATTCGGATCTCCGGGCGGGGACTACTCAAGAGGATGTCGTTATCAGGAGAAAGAAAACTGGCGTTCTACGGATCGGAGCGTGGAATGTCAGATCCCTTAATCGGGCAGGTAGGTTAGAAAATTTAAAAAGGGAAATGGATAGGTTGAAGTTAGATATAGTGGGAATTAGTGAAGTTCGGTGGCAGGAGGAACAAGACTTCTGGTCAGGTGACTACAGGGTTATAAACACAAAATCAAATAGGGGTAATGCAGGAGTAGGTTTAATAATGAATAGGAAAATAGGAATGTGGGTAAGCTACTACAAACAGCATAGTGAACGCATTATTGTGGCCAAGATAGATACGAAGCCCACAACTACTACAGTAGTACAAGTTTATATGCCAACTAGGTCTGCAGATGACGAAGAAATTGAAGAAATGCATGATGAAATAAAAGAAATTATTCAGATTGTGAAGGGAGACGAAAATTTAATAGTCATGGGTGACTGGAATTCGAGTGTAGGAAAAGGGAGAGAAGGAAACATAGTAGGTGAATATGGATTGGGGGACAGAAATGAAAGAGGAAGCCGCCTGGTAGAATTTTGCACAGAGCACAACATAATCATAACTAACACTTGGTTTAAGAATCATGAAAGAAGGTTGTATACATGGAAGAACCCTGGAGATACTAAAAGGTATCAGATAGATTATATTGGTAAGACAGAGATTTAGGAACCAGGTTTTAAATTGTAAGACATTTCCAGGGGCAGATGTGGACTCTGACCACAATCTATTGGTTATGACCTGTAGATTAAAACTGAAGAAACTGCAAAAAGGTGGGAATTTAAGGAGATGGGACCTGGACAAACTAAAAGAACCAGAGGTTGTACAGAGATTCAGGGAGAGCACAAGGGAGCAATTGACAGCAATGGGGGAAATAAATACAGTAGAAGAAGAATGTGTAGCTTTGAGGGATGAAGTAGTGAAGGCAGCAGAGGATCAAGTAGGTAAAAAGACGAGGGCTAGTAGAAATGCTTGGGTAACAGAAGAAATACTGAATTAAATTGATGAAAGGAGAAAATATAAAAATGCAGTAAGTGAAACAGGCAAAAAGGAATACAAACGTCTCAAAAATGAGATCGACAGGAAGTGCAAAATGGCTAAGCAGGGATGGCTAGAGGACAAATGTAAGGATGTAGAGGCCTATCTCACTAGGGGTAAGATAGATACCGCCTACAGGAAAATTAAAGAGACCTTTGGAGACAAGCGAACGACTTGTATGAATATCAAGAGCTCAGATGGAAACCCAGTTCTAAGCAAAGAAGGGAAAGCAGAAAGATGGAAGGAGTATATAGAGGGTCTATACAAGGGCGATGTACTTGAGGACAATATTATGGAAATGGAAGAGGATGTAGATGAAGATGAAATGGGAGATATGATACTGCGTGAAGAGTTTGACAGAGCACTGAAAGACCTAAGTCGAAACAAGGCCCCCGGAGTAGACAATATTCCATTGGAACTACTGACGGCCGTGGGAGAGCCAGTCCTGACAAAACTCTACCATCTGGTGTGCAAGATGTATGAACAGGCGAAATACCCTCAGACTTCAAGAAGAATATAATAATTCCAATCCCAAAGAAAGCAGGTGTTGACAGATGTGAAAATTACCGAACTATCAGCTTAATAAGTCACAGCTGCAAAATACTAACACGAATTCTTTACAGACGAATGGAAAAACTAGTAGAAGCCAACCTCGGGTAAGATCAGTTTGGATTCCGTAGAAACACTGGAACACGTGAGGCAATACTGACCTTACGACTTATCTTAGAAGAAAGATTAAGGAAAGGCAAACCTACGTTTCTAGCATTTGTAGACTTAGAGAAAGCTTTTGACAATGTTGACTGGAATACTCTCTTTCAAATTCTAAAGGTGGCAGGGGTAAAATACAGGGAGCGAAAGGCTATTTACAATTTGTACAGAAACCAGATGGCAGTTATAAGAGTCGAGGGACATGAAAGGGAAGCAGTGGTTGGGAAGGGAGTAAGACAGGGTTGTAGCCTCTCCCCGATGTTGTTCAATCTGTATATTGAGCAAGCAGTAAAGGAAACAAAAGAAAAATTAGGAGTAGGTATTAAAATTCATGGAGAAGAAATAAAAACTTTGAGGTTCGCCGATGACATTGTAATTCTGTCAGAGACAGCAAAGGACTTGGAAGAGCAGTTGAATGGAATGGACAGTGTCTTGAAAGGAGGATATAAGATGAACATCAACAAAAGCAAAACAAGGATAATGGAATGTAGTCTAATTAAGTCGGTTGATGCTGAGGGAATTAGATTAGGAAATGAGACACTTAAAGTAGTAAAGGAGTTTTGCTATTTGGGGAGCAAAATAACTGATGATGGTCGAAGTAGAGAGGATATAAAATGTAGGCTGGCTATGGCAAGGAAAGCGTTTCTGAAGAAGAGAAATTTGTTAACATACAGTATTGATTTAAGTGTCAGGAAGTCATTTTTGAAAGTATTCGTATGGACTGTAGCCATGTATGGAAGTGAAACATGGACGATAAATAGTTTGGACAAGAAGAGCATAGAAGCTTTCGAAATGTGGTGCTACAGAAGAATGCTGAAGATTAGATGGGTAGATCACATAACTAATGAGGAAGTATTGAATAGGATTGGGGAGAAGAGAAGTTTGTGGCACAACTTGACCAGAAGAAGGGATCGGTTGGTAGGACATGTTCTGAGGCATCAAAGGATCACCAATTAAGTATTGGAGGGCAGCGTGGAGGGTAAAAATCGTAGAGGGAGACCAAGAGATGAATACACTAAGCAGATTCAGAAGGATGTAGGTTGCAGTAGGTACTGGGAGATGAAAAAGCTTGCACAGGATAGAGTAGCATGGAGAGCTGCATCAAACCAGTCTCAGGACTGAAGACCACAACAACAACAACATGTTAGGGTATCTGCTGATAGCTTGCTAAATGGAAACTTATATCCTCATTTAATTTCAAAAACGTATGAAAATTATGCAGGACGCTTTTCCAGAAACTGTATCACGTAGAACGAATTTCCTCGAACTCTTTTACACCCCTACTACCCACCCCCAAACCCAACCCCCCGAAGTCAGTACTAACAATGATGATGAGTCCCATACTTCTTTACAGAGCGTAGGGGAGCGACGCGGGAGACCCACCTAGTGGAGGTGGTTTGCCATTGCCTTCCTCCGACCGTAAGGGGAATGAATTATGATGATGAGGACGACACAACAACACTCAGTCATCTCGAGGCAGGAAAAATACCTGACCCCGTCGGGAATCGAACCCGGGACCCCGTGCTCGGGAAGCGAGAACGCTATCACGAGACCACGAGCGGCCTTCAGTACTAAGAATACTGACAGTGAAATTATAAATATGATTAGCAGTACTACACATTTATTGTATTAATATATGTCCTAGAAATAACCATATCTGACGTACAGAGGCAGGAAATTCGGATAACTAACAGGCTGCTAAATGAGCAGCATACGTAAACGAATTCTGGCAGATTTACATAAGTGCGACTCTTCACTTTTCTGTACAGTTACCTAGTGATTGTTCGGTTGTCACCGGGTGCGCTTTTCTGTTTCATAATTTGAAATTTATTGGTTTTCAACTTTGCGGTCGTTCACAGTTCCTCCCACCCAGTTGGGGACTTATCTTGTTTATTCTCTGTATCACGTGTCAGGGTTCAGCCTACCATCTTGCTGAACGAGCGTGGGAAACAGCCAAATACTTCTCGCGATGCCGGTTGCAGTTTTCTGAGGGCTGTCTGAAAAATACCTGTAACGTCCGGTGCGAAGGCTTAAGAAATCAGAATTCTTCATTGTATCATTAATCTGTACCTGATTATTTTCCGGTAGTTGTGTTTTTGTTTGTCCTCAGAAATAGTACAGACTTTTTACTTACAATGATAAGTCCCCAGAAGTGCGATCGACTTTTTGAAACTATCTGTACGGTGATGTAGCTTGAAGGGGTCCTATAGTCCCCTTTCATTATTTTATTTGCTTTTCAGTGCACTTTGAATACTACAAAACAATTCAGGTGGTTTCTTTTCTACATTTCGCACCAGAGAAGACTGAGCTATGATTCAGTCTAGCCGTAGCCTATTTCTTTCTACGATTTCCAAGCATCGTATGGCTGTTATGTTGGTTATATTCAGACTTGCGAATGCGTCTATAACATAATTATAAAACTTCCATGTTTTTATATGTAACCCAACTCCCGACTATGATTCCATATTATGTTTATCCCTTGTCCTCCTATTCCAAAATGCTCTGGCATGCCTGAGTGAATGAATGTGGGTGTGTTTCATTTCGCTGTACAGTGGTTTAGTCTGCTACAGAGAATCAGCGGTAGTCTTACAGAATGGCCAACCGTTGCAGTTTTCAGGTAGCAAAGAGTTTCGTTCCCCTTGTGTGAAAGTTACGGTGTTGGGCTGGTGGTGGAAGCCTCATCTCTGTGTTTTCCTGGCCACGGCGTTATGTGGGAGAAGTTTTAGCGTTAGATGGGCAGTCTGCTTCCAGCTCTCCGAGGGTCTTCAGCCGAGGGCTTTTCGAAGAAAGGTAAGTTGATTTAACCGCGTGGTGCGTTGTATCCTGTAAGGATTGTTTTGCTGGGTCGCAGCAAGGAATGCAAAACTTTTACAGACTCCCAATTTGATTCCTAATGCAGACTTTGGTCTGTAAGAAGAACGTAGCACAAAGGTGTTGCATATGTTGAAACGATATCACGTAGGCTCAAATGGCTCTGAGTACTATGGGACTTAACATCTATGGTCATCAGTCCCCTAGAACTTAGAACTACTTAAACCTAACTAACCTAAGGACAGCACACAACACCCAGCCATCACGAGGCAGAGAAAATCCCTGACCCCGCCGGGAATTGAACCCGGGAACCCGGGCGTGGGAAGCGAGAACGCTACCGCACGACCACGAGATGCGGGCGATATCACGTAGGAAGTGCGCTCTCGGTTCACTGTGAATCTTTGTGTACCTATGACTGCGTGTGTTGAAAGTTTACCGTCTAACCTCCTAGCCTAGGGACACCAGATGAAAGTTGATGTCATCAAGCCCTGAATCAAAATTGCGCAACGAATAACTGGGGAGGGGAGCTTGAGAGCGCTACCTAAAGTGCGTGCCCTTTCTGGACGATACTAGGCAAGGGGCTGAAGGGCTCACACGCTGATGTGTGGGTCCCTGCATTCTATATCTTTTATTTTAAATGAATTCCATTAGCTTGAATTCTTTGTGATTTTTAAGGTATGTTAAAGATTGATGACAATTGATTACGTATTTGTTTTAAATATTATCACTCGATTTTACAGCGATTGCAGCAATTGTTCCAGTTTACAGATATTACAATTTTAAAACTTATAGCTCGGGTATATTATATACTAATCTGCACGCACATTTCTACGGTCAAGACGGAATTGCGTTGGCCAAATGTATACCACCAATGTCTCCCATTATTTTACATAGGACATCCACTATGTGAGGAGGATAACGGGCAAACTGGGGACCAGGTACATTAACACAGGAGGTCAAATTTCCGGAATTATACGAGATCATTCATTTCCTTACACAATCCGAAGCTGGAAATAAAAGAATTAGTACAAATATTCATGCGTGATCATTGAGACAGACGCACTGAGAGCACGTCTGCTCACTTACCCGTCTTCAGTAACCTTCCTAGAATATGGCGGGCACCCGGAGGTCTTCCTGGGCCCCGGTGGAGGGGGTGGTCGTACCACTTGGCCGTGACCAACCTCTTGACCCCAAATCTTGTGACACTGGAAAGTCTTTGACTTTTATCTGCCTGTGCTGTCTCTCTGATCCCCTAGCCAGGAGTAAGGTTGGCACTACTATACTACTGAACTACTTCCCAACAAAGCTTTGGTCACGCTTTACGGAAAGGTGTGAGGATTAGGACAGTTCATGTGCAGATTCACATCCACGTACAAGAAATGCATAATACACGACACATATAAATACGTATTATGAAGCCTGACACATTTCTTTCCACCCGTCCAGATGGGTTCTGTTGCACCCGCGACCGGCCGCGTCGTGTAATAATATTGGCTGCGGAGCCGCCTCTGTTTCTATTTCCCGGTGCGAGCGAGCAGCGAAACCTGCTGCTTATAGAGCGGAAACTACTGTACCGTTTCAGTGTATACATTCAAATCTTTTCCGAATTTTAATAATTTTTGCCTCTTTGCGAAATTTCTTTGTTTCATTATTATACGTCCGTTGGAAACCATACACATGGGTCAATATTAGAATCTGTTACTAGAATTTGGCTGCGGTACGTAGAAATTCTCTCTCCACCTACCACGTGACCACACGAGTTAACTCTGAGCGTAACATTCCTGTGGCCCCCTGCCTCTGTCCTCGAGTTTACTTGTTGCTCTGATTATGGAATATTAAATGTATGCTGTCCGGATTATTCAAAAAATGGTTCAAATGGCTCTGAGCACTATGGGACTTAACATCGGTGGTCATCAGTCCCCTAGAACTTAGAACTACTTAAACCCAACGAACCTAAGGACATCACACACATCCATGCCCGAGGCAGGATTCGAACCTGCCACCGTAGCGGTCACGCGGTTCCAGACTGAAGCGCTTAGAATCGCACGGCCACACCGGCCTGCCCCGGATTATTCAACTGTATTTGTGATTTGTGCTCTTTTTTATTTTTAAATCTATCGAAACTTCGTTGGTAATGTTTCTATTCAGTTAATTGGTTTAAATGTAATCTGTTTATTACCATTCCTTATGCACGTCGTTTTAATCACCGTAAGAACTTTTCCATTTGTTTCATTTTTTCTTAATATCATATTTTCCCAACCGGAATTTTTTTGAATATGAATTTGATTATATTTACCTCCTATAATATTCGATTATTTGAAAATTCTGTTCCATCAGTTAAAAACAAAAGACGAAGGAATATATTTACATTCTTACAATGCTGTAAGAACTGTATTTTTGTTACCAGATGAAAATTTTTTTGTACAGTAATCAGCATAGAAATTTTTAAAACATAACCGCAGTACCTATTGCACTATGGACAAAATAACGCAGATGAAAATTTAAATGAAAGACAGGTTTATCAGTAAAACGAAATTCAAACAAAATGATAAATAGGTAGAATGAAGGCATCAACGTGGACGAAAAACAAAGTGATAAAACAAAAGATATGAAATCGAAATTGATGCTTAAAATTAATTAAAAGCAGCTGAAAAAAGATTTTAGTCGAGGAAAGAAGAATAGGGAATAAAATGAGAGAAAATCAAGAAGTTGATATTATGATGAAAATTGTGTGACAAACAAATGGAATTAAAAAATTACTCTTAAATTAATTAAGTGGATAAAATGATGATGAAAATCATTTCGATAAAAATTTAAAGTGAAAAAAATTCTGTGCCTAATGAGTTTCGAATGCAGAAAATCCTGCACGTGAAGCTATTATCCAATTCATTACACAACGCAGTCGGGTAATATAACACAATTTTCTTAACGATACTGAGTATCACACAAATTTCCGACTTCCTTTCTCGTCAGCAGGTGAATGGGTGCCGTGTGTGATACCTGGCATATTAACCTAATCACCGTATACATAGTTTCAGAAACTCGTTCGCACTGGGAACGTCTCCTTCTTAGTTCTTATCGTGTAGTTTCACATGTTATAGTACATGATTTATTTCTCGTTTACTTGACACTGGGCCTTCTGTCTATTCACAAATATTCGGATACCTTCATGTAATGCGATGTAATCTAGTTCTAGGATAGCACCTAGCTGTCTGCCAGGGCCATTTGAATCCTTCTATATCCGCCCAATATCACTAATGTAATTGTGGAGAAGAGAAAGAGCTACCACAGCCAAACCAAGATAATACTGACCTCACGTGCTGACGGACAGGACCGTCGCGTTATTGAGGGATGTACTGTAGCTGTAAGAAAAAACCTGAAATCAGCGGAAGGAAACACTCGTGAGTTACGAAGTGGTGCCTGCAGTCCATCTACCAAAACTGTTGTGTTTGAGATAGTGTAAAGGGTTACACCTCGGGGCAGTGGATGACTGGAAACAAATGACTTGGGGGGATGAAACTAGCTGTGGCAATCCGATTGAGGGGTTTGGATTTACCGAAACCTGGAGACCGTTACCTGCGATCACGTATAGTTTCAACAGTGAAGTATGGTGGAGATGGTTTGCGGTTTTGGGACTGTTTCACATGCTTATGGTGTAGGCTGAAGAAGGATTAAGCACGTTTTGAAGCATTTTTTTTTTACAGTAGAGGAACAGTTGGGAGATGATACTGATTGAATCAGTATGACTGTGCACCTTGTCAATCGGCATCTGTGAGGCACTGGATTGTGGACAATAAGAAACCTGAAATGGACTGCCGAAGTCCTGACTTGAACCTAATGGAATACCTTCGGGATGAGTTAGAACGCCGACTCCATTCTAGAGCTCAGCGACCATCATAAATATCTTTCCTGGTTTCAGCTCGTGAGGAAGAATGGGGTGCTATGCGTCCACCTACATTAAGACACCTAGTGGAACGTGTCTTCGACGCATTTCTAGACGTCATAAAAGCTATGAGTGGACACACAGCATATTAATGCTTAATAATAGCTGTCCGAATATGCGTGATCAGAAAATATAACACACAAAAATTTGGTAACATTTTTGGAAACAGCGGTTTTGTAAGGTGCATAAAATTAGTGAGAAGACAGTCACGATTACGATGGTTATTTTATTTCAAATGACGGGTTTCCGCCTAGTCGTAGGGCATCTTCAGAATAGGAACAGAAGCAGAAGTTGTCGATGTCTAAAACAGTCAGTACAGCTCAGTCACTGAAACTGCTCCCAGCAGTATTTTAAATAAAGTAACCATCGCGATGTAAACTGTTTTTTCACCCATTTTAAATGTAACGTATTTTATAAATGACTCGATTTTAAAAGAAACTTAGCTGACTATTTGTGCAGTGAAATAACTATAACCCAAATTAAGAAAAGTAAATATATAATTAAGTGTGACATGCAGCTTCATTCGAATGCGATATGGAGGGACACTGCTGAGCGTTGTCGACTTTCCATATGGCATCCCAATATGTTGAAATGCTGTTCGGTGAAATGTATACACTACTGGCCATTAAAATTGCTACACCAAGAAGAAATGCGGATGATAAACCGGTATTCATTGGACAAATACACTCCTGGAAATGGAAAAAAGAACACATTGACACCGGTGTGTCAGACCCACCATACTTGCTCCGGACACTGCGAGAGGGCTGTACAAGCAATGATCACAAGCACGGCACAGCGGACACACCAGGAACCGCGGTGTTGGCCGTCGAATGGCGCTAGCTGCGCAACATTTGTGCACCGCCGCCGTCAGTGTCAGACAGTTTGCCGTGGCATACGGAGCTCCATCGGAGTCTTTAACACTAGTAGCATGCCGCGACAGCGTGGACGTGAACCGTATGTGCAGTTGACGGACTTTGAGCGAGGGCGTATAGTGGGCATGCGGGAGGCCGGGTGAACGTACCGCCGAAATGCTCAACACGTGGGGCGTGAGGTCTCCACAGTACATCGATGTTGTCGCCAGTGGTCGGCGGAAGGTGCACGTGCCCGTCGACCTGGGACCGGACCGCAGCGACGCACGGATGCACGCCAAGACCGTAGGATCCTACGCAGTGCCGTAGGGGACCGCACCGCCACTCCCCAGCAAATTAGGGACACTGTTGCTCCTGGGGTATCGGCGAGGACCATTCGCAACCGTCTCCATGAAGCTGGGCTACGGTCCCGCACACCGTTAGGCCGTCTTCCGCTCACGCCCCAACATCGTGCAGCCCGCCTCCAGTGGTGTCGCGACAGGCGTGAATGGAGGGACGAATGGAGACGTGTCGTCTTCAGCGATGAGAGTCGCTTCTGCCTTGGTGCCAATGATGGTCGTATGCGTGTTTGGCGCCGTGCAGGTGAGCGCCACAATCAGGACTGCATACGACCGAGGCACACAGGGCCATCACCCGGCATCATGGTGTGGGGAGCGATCTCCTACACTGGCCGTACACCACTGGTGATCGTCGAGGGGACACTGAATAGTGCACGGTACATCCAAACCTTCATCGAACCCATCGTTCTACCAATCCTAGACCGGCAACTTGCTGTTCCAACAGGACAATGCACGTCCGCATGTATCCCGTGCCACCCAACGTGCTGTAGAAGGTGTAAGTCAACTACCCTGGCCAGCAAGATCTCCGGATCTGTCCCCCATTGAGCATGTTTGGGACTGGATGAAGCGTCGTCTCACGCGGTCTGCACGTCCAGCACGAACGCTGGTCCAACTGAGGCGCCAGGTGGAAATGGCATGGCAAGCCGTTCCACAGGACTACATCCAGCATCTCTACGATCGTCTCCATGGGAGAATAGCAGCCTGCATTGCTGCGAAAGGTGGATATACACTGTTCTAGTGCCGACATTATGCATGCTCTGTTGCCTGTGTCTATGTGCCTGTGGTTCTGTCAGTGTGATCATGTGATGTATATGACCCCAGGAATGTGTCAATAAAGTTTCCCCTTCCTGGGACAATGAATTCACGGTGTTCTTATTTCAATTTCCAGGAGTGTATATTATACTAGAACTGACATGTGATTACATTTTCACGCAATTTGGGTGCATAGATCCTGAGAAATCAGTACCCAGAACAACCACCTCTAGCCGTAATAACGGCCTTGATACCCCTGGGCCTTGAGTGAAACGGAGCTTGGATAGTGTGTACGGGTACAGCTGCCCATGCAGCTTCAACACGATACCACAGTTCATCAAGAGTAGTGACTGGCGCATTGTGACGAGCCAGTTGCTCGGCCACCATTGACTAGACATTTTCAATTTGGGGGAGATATGGAGAATGTGTTGGCCAGGGCAGCAGTCGAAAATTTTCTGTATCCAGAAAGTCCCGTACAGGACCTGCAACATGCGATCTTGCATTATCCTGCTGAAATGTAGGGTTTCGCAGGGATCGAATGAAGGGTAGAGCCACGGGTCGTAACACATCTGGAATGTAGTCCACTGCTCATAGTGCCGTCAATGCGAACAAGTGGTGAACGAGACGTGTAAACAATGGCACCCCATACGGTCACGCCGGGTGATACGTCAATATGGCCATGACGAATACACGCTTCCAATGTGCATTCACCGCGATGTCGCCAAACACGGATGCGACCATCATGATGCTGTAAACAGAACCTAGATTCATCCGAAAAAATTACGTTTTACCATTCGTGCTCCCAGGTTCGTCGTTGAGTACACCTTCTCAGGCGCTCCTGTCTGCGATGCAGCGTCAAGGGTAACCTCAGCCATGGTCTTCGAGCTGATAGCCCATGCCGCTGCAAACGTCGTCGAACTATTCGTGCAGATGGTTGTTGTCTTGCAAACATCTCCATCTGTTGACTCGGGGATCGAGACGTGGCTGCACGAACCGTTACAGCCATGCGGATAAGATGCCTGTCATCTCGACTACTAGTGATACGAGGCCGTTGGGATCCAGCACGGCGTTCCGTATTACCCTCCTAAACCCACCGATTCCATATTCTGCTAACAGTCATTGGATCTCGACCAACGCGAGCAGCAATGTCGCGATACTATAAACAGCAATCGCGATAGGCTACAATCCGACCTTTATCAAAGTCGGAAACGTGATGGTACGCATTTCTCCTCCTTACACGAGGCATCACAACAACGTTGCACCAGGCAACGCCGGTCAACTGCTGTTTGTGTGTGAGAAATTGGTTGGAAACTTTCCTCATGTCAGCACGTTGTAGGTGTCGCCACCGGCGCCTCTGAAAAGCTAATCATTTGCATATCACAACATCTTCTTCCCTGTCGGTTAAATTTAGCGTCTGTAGCACGTCATCTTCGTGGTGTAGCAATTTTAATGGCCAGCAATGTATTACAAGACAAAGCGGTATGTCCAGTATGAAAGCGGGATCGCAAGAGGAATATCTCTTTGCATGTTTTGATGGCCAGTAGTGTATGAAACTGTATGAAATTAGCAGAACACGTCATGTGGACGTAAGGACAAATGTGTTATCACAAATAATTACTTTGTAAAAGTTACTAATACGCTGAATCACTGCGATATGCATCGTATAGACGTATTATGGTAACTGTATTAACAACAACTCTGAGACCTGTTGCAAGATTATATTTTCATGTCTCATACCTGATTGACGGTGTGCATACTTTTTATTTTGTGAACAAGCATAAGGGTGCTTCAACAACCGTTTGGATGATACACGAGACACTGTGATAGCTATGCTAGAGATAGGGCGAGGCCATTAAGTAAGTAATGTGGAAAGTGATTCAGAATCTCTATTAATTTAAAATGAAATATGTGGAGAAATAATTGTTCATGGTTTAGTTGCTGACCGAGGACTGTAAACTAAGAGACCATTTACCAATTCAACAAATCAGTGTGGACAAACATCAATTGGCGTGATACTGCGAACTGGGGATGGACGTTGGAACACTTATAATGGGGGCTGCAGTAAGCATTGTGAGATGGCGAGATTCTTAAAGTTCTCTCAGTCTGCCACCATCATTAGCGGCGAAATAATTTAGTTCAAGATTTTGCCGCTGCAGAATAGTCGCTCCTCAGAGAGTAGCGATAGTGGCCTAGTGTGAAATAATGAGGCGATAGATACAAGCGAAAGAAGAGGTACTGGAATAACAGATAATTGGAAATTTAAATATTTGTATTTAACTTTTTCCTTATGATGAAGTGGGGAAGAAGTACCATACAAGGAGACAATTGGAATCTACTTTTCACAGAAGCGTAAAATATTTTTATACTTAGGGCCTATTGTCGGCAACCATAGTGTTTAAAGTATGAAAACAAAAAATATCGGTATAAACTATGAATCTTTCACTCTATATTGGAATGTGTTACACTGCGTGCCTTAAATTTATTTTGTATGGAGTTTAGTTAACAAAATTTTCAACAAATCGTTGGCAAGAACACTGATCGTGGATGAGAAGGTTCCGTGTTCCAGTCGCAGTGTGGGGCACAGATTTAATCTGAACTTACATATATAACACACTGCGCATACATAGGAAAAACTCGGCTACTGTACAACTAAACAACTGATGACAAGCAGCTGGAAGCAGTATCTACCATAAACTATCGAGGAGTAACTGTCTAGAGCAAACTTAAGTGAAATGACATCATAAAAAGAACGGTAGGAAAATCAGATGCCACACTTAGTTTCACAGGAAGAATCGTGAGGAAATGCAAGTCGTTCGCGACAGAAGTGACCGAGCGAGGTTGGACTCGCATTCGGGATGACGACGGTTCAATCCAACGTCTGACCATCCTGATACAGGTTTTCCATGATTTCCCTAAATCACTTCAGGCAAATGCCGGGATGGTTCCTTTGAAAGGGCACGGCCGACTTCCTTCCCCATAGTTCCTTAATCCGATGTGACCGATGACCTCGCAGTTTGGTCTCTTCCCCCAAATCAACCAAAGCCCACAGAAGTGACTTATGAGGCACTTGTTTGCCCGATTCTTGAGTATTGTTCATTAATATGGGATCATTACGAGGCATCACTGGTAAAAGAGATAGAGATGATATAACGAAGAGCGGCGCGTCTCTTCACGGCATCGTATAATAGACGTCAGAGCATTACGGAGACGTTAGACGAACTCCACTGGCAGACGTTACAAGAGGGGCGTTTGTAACACCATAGCTCTAATGCTGTACTGATTTATTTTGCTTTTGTTTCATTTAATGTTACATTGCTGTGCTTCTGTAAATGTGTTCGTTTGAATAGGTAACACAAAACTGTATACTCCTTTCTTTGCTTTAGGGTTATGGTACAGTAGTAGCAGACAGGAGTGTTATACGTTGTGTGTCTCGATAGAACTTTCCGAGAGGATTCGGACAACACGTTACTTCCGCCCACTTACCTCTCGCGAAATGACCACGTCGGGAAAATTCGAGGAATTAGAGCTAACATAGAGGCCTACAGACAAACATTCTTCTCACGCCCTATTCACGAGTGGAAGAAAGGTGGAAGGGATCAGTTAGTGGTACCAGAGTTATATTGCTGTGGATATAAAACGTCAGTGACAAAATTTTGAATATAGACAATTTTTCACGCTCTGTTAAATATATTTGGAATCTTAGCTGAATTAGAAAATTGCTCTGTTATAGTATGAAAATGATAGAATAATAACAATAACCCACTGCACATACACAAATGTACATTACTGGTGATTCCTTTTGCTGCGGACACCGGGTGAGTCGCGTATGTAAATGTATGTTTCTCTCGTCAGTATTTGTTTGTACTGTACAACTGGGATTGAAGTCATTAAAAGCAGTTTTTCGGCCACACTGTTTCGTCCTCAAACTGCGCAGTGCCATATGTTTAAACACTCCCCCGTTTATTTTTCGCTCGACGCAAAATTCGGAGAGGTGCAAAAGAGGTGTGAGTTGTTAGCACTGCTGAAGCGTCGATAGTGCAGATTTGCAGGGTTCGGCGTTGCAGCTGTGCAGCTGTGAGACGGGCGCAGCTGCAGCTGACGGCGCTGTGGTAATGGGGCTCGAACGTGCGTGCCGCGGCACCGACAACTGCATGGTAATGAGGCCTGCATTCATTAGGGGAGGGGGAGGGGGCGGCAGCGGAGATGAGGACCGGCTTAGGGCGCGGGAAAAACGGAATCCGCGCTGCACGTGCCGCTTCTATCCTAACGATCCTTCGCCACAAGAGCAGCGCCCCTCGGGGCTGAGTGAGTGATTAGGGATTAGCAGGCTGTCGGCTACCTCGTACACACCACCTGCTCTTTCCGTGCTCCTTCTCCTGACCCGGGGTCCACTTGTGCCCTGCTTCAAACTGAAGTTCCCTAGGCGTCGTTTGTAAAACTTCGCTCGTACGTTTCTTCGAAATCTGACGTACGTCTCAAATTTAAGAGTTTTTGCTTTGCCCCTGATAATCATACGGGGACCCGACTTTTACCTTATTTTAAAATGGGGATAAATTGCTAAGTAGGGAAGAATTCAGTTGAACAACAACAAAACCGCTGCAGTTATTGAAATTCCTCTACCTTTCGACAGCAAAGTAGAATGTGTCCTCGGAGTCTTTCGAGGTGTCATTTGTGCAAAATGTCCTCGATTTTCAATCCGCGTCAGTTAGATGAAAATGCTCGAGGTTTCGATGGCTATCCCCGCCATCGTCTTTAGGAATAAAACCGACTGACTTCCAGGGCTGGCGCCATTTTCCATTTATACAGGAACGATTGAGCCCTTGCCACCAACAGAGAGGGCCGAAACGACACGTGGGCGTAGGTGAGTCAGGCAGTACATAACGGCTGTGAAACGCCACTGGACCGAGGCCCAAGAGGAAGGCACACTACGTCACACTACGTAATACTGCAGGTCTTGTGAGTAACAGCAACCGTCTCCGGAGGGGAGCAAGTATCTGTTTCACAAGGGGTTACCAATTCTTGACTGCATGTTTAAATGCGTGCAAGTTCTCGATAGAACAAGAGAAAATTAAGAACTTTAATAAGTATCTTTTCAATTAAATATTGATTTCCTGTGGGTCGTGCATGGAGCCCAGCATTGCCGAAGTGTGACCGACAAGCCTACTAGTGTGACGTCACATGTTTTTTGCACAGCCTGTACATCTCGTTGGCCCCGGTCCCGTACAACGCAAAAAAGATGTACGGGCCCTGCAACGAACATGTGACGTCACACTAGTAGGCTTGTCTGCCACACTTCGGCAATGCTCGGCTCCACGCACGGCCAACGGGAAATCAATTTTTAATTGAAAAGATACTGGTTAAAGTTCTTGATTTTGTCGTGCTCTATCGAGAACTTGCATGTACTTAGGCACGCAGCCAAGAATTATAGAACTCGTCTAAAATAGTTACTTGCTCCCCAGTGGAGACGTAAGACCAGCAGTGTCACATACTGAGACGTATGCGCCTCGATCTGCTCCGCCCCCCCCCCCCCCTCTCCCCATCGTGGGCGCCAGCAGTGGACCAAATCACGTCTGGTCGCGCGAGGGGCTGGTGCCACATTTTAAATTGTCGCTCCCGCTTCGCTATAAGCACCAAGTAATTTTCTTTGCTTCCTTTCCACATACAAAGCCTGCTTCTCTAATAAGGGTCTACCCCTGGTTGCTGTTAAAATTGTTGATCTTCACCCTAATCTCAGTCGCTTCCTTTACAGCGGTATCCCACTATGAGCCAAGAATCACAGTATCTTCACACAGTATGCGTGTCCGTTATCCAGGCAAGCTCAACTATGACTGACTTCTTCAGCTCCTTCTTTTGATACGTCACTTGTGCTCGGTACAACGTTCTGCAATTACTGTGCATGATGTAGCGCTGGAACTGGTTGCCCAAATAAAATAACAATTGGAATTAGAATGGCTGAAAGTGATTCGACATTCTACACAGAAGAGACCAGGTCCTGTAACAACCTGTATAAATGTGGACTTACAGAGACTTGAATTCACTATGTCTCTTGGCTAGCCAGAACTGCTATGAGGTCCCAGCTCACCTTTCGCGCATGCGTCGTTTCGGCCCCCTCTGGTTGGTGCCAGAGGCTGCAGCCATGCCTATATAAGTGGGAAACCGCGCCAACCCCTGGTCTACCCAACCCCTGTGCCATTTTCGGCTGTAACTACCCCCAACTCGCCCTCCCCTATCACTGTCGCCCCATCGACAGCTACCGACTTTCCGCTGCTCCCTGCACCGCCTCCGACAGGCTCCAAGCCGGCACGGATTTCGGCTCGACGTTCCACAGTCTCTGTGACACCCACGCCCCCTCCCTCTACGTCATCCGCTGCTCAGGGTGGTACAGCCCGCCGCCATCTCCCCCTGCAACCCATCCCCCATCCCCCTCTCCACCCTGTCATGACCACGAAACCTTCCAAGCACCCAAATGTTGACCCTTCCCCCGAAATCTCCCCCAAGAAAACCCCCAATACGCGTGACGCCCTGCACCCACATGGACATCACCGCAACCCCCACCCCTGCCACGCCTGCCACCCACCCCTTTGTTCTCTCCAATCCTGACCCTCAATTCCTTGATGCCTGCTCCCTCACCCTAGCCATCCAAATATACTACCCAAATGCCCCCATCTCGCTCTGATTCCTCACAAGGACTCGGTCCTCATTCAATCCCCCAATGCTTCCTTCCACATAGATCTCCTCTCCCTCATCCCCCGTATCCAATTTGGCCAACGTGCAACCCTCACCCCCTACCACAGCCCATCCTCTCCCGGTCAGCCTGAACCCCCCCCCCCCCCCCCCCGATGTCCGCTAACCTTCACCACTGTGATCACGAAGCTTAGCCCTGTGGTCACGGAGGCTGAGGTGTTGGCGAAATTCAACTCCCCGCCCGACATCGAAATCTGCTCAGCCCGCCACATCTTCAATGATGCCGGGCTGACTTATCTCATGTGGATACTCACTGAATCCTCCTCCTCCATTGACCACCTCCTCACCAAGGGAGCCCTCATCTACAATCGCCGTCATAACGTGGACCCCTCCCGTTCCCCAGTCCAATCCTACCGCTGACAACGCTGCCTCACATACAATGACCATGTTACCTTTGCCTGCAAGAACACCCCTACTTGTCCCCACTTCAAAGCTTCACACTTCCTCAAGAATTGCCCCAACCTCACCTCTCCCACCTCCTGCAACACCTGTAATGAACCACATCCAACCTACTCCTCAAAGTGTAAAGCGAAACCTCCTCCAGTCAACCCTACCCCAATGCCCCCATCTCCCTTCTGATTCCTTGCAAGGACTCAGTCCTCATTAAATCCCCCAATGCTTCCTTCCACACCTCAAGAATTGCCCCAACCCCACCTCTCCCCCCTCCTGCAACACCTGTAATGAACCACTTCCTACCTACTCCTCAAAGTGTAAAGCGAAACCTCCTCCAGTCACCCCTGAGCTCACCATCCCTGTCCGTCCTGTTGATGACCCCATCCATCCCAACAACTCGCTCTGCCCTCCACCTACCGCAGAGGACATGATCCGTTTCATCACCATTGTACTCCTTCCAGCGCTCCCACACCCTTTCCCAAATCGCCCTCGCTGCCCATTCCATCTTCCATGTTACCACCTATGCCACATACTCCCACAACCAGGCCCACTTCACCTTCATCCCCCTCACCACCCTCGTCTAACTCTCCCCTCCCATGGTACAACAACCCTACCGTATCCTGTACCACAATATTCGCTCCCTGCGCATCCACAAACTCTTCTTCCTCCACACCCTCCATCAGCACCGCATGGATTCCTTCGTCCTAAATGAAACCCTCCATCAACCCCATATCTCCATCTCCACAGCCCCTTACATCCTTCACCGCACCGATAACCCGTACCCTCTGGCGCATGGCGGAATTGTTATAGGCCACCTCAAGCACCTCCCTGTCCAGCCCCAACGTCTCCTTAACAATGCTGCTGAGCATCTCACCCTCAGCCTCTTCTTCCCCACCCTTACAGTCACCTGTGCCACCATTTATGTCCGTCCTCGCACCCCCATCCCATATGATTTCCTGGCCCACATTGATCGCACCTTCTACACCTACGTGATTTCCGCCGACCTCAATATCCTCAGCCGTGATCCTGCCGACCTCCAGCGGTGGCATCAGTTTCTCACCACCCTCCAGGGAGACCTGGTTCCCTTACCTCAGCACACCTGACCCGAATCCAACACCACTCCCGATGTGGTCCTTGCTTCTCCCAACCTCCTTGGGTGCATCATCGCAGATGTCCTTGACCTCATTGGCAATGACCATGCTCCTGTTGTCCTCACTATCTCTAATGGTCACCATCCCTGCAACGCTCCTCGCCCTAACATCCCTCCTAAACTTGTCCATGATTACTCCCGTGCCAAATGGGGTGCCTACCAGGACTCCATTCACACCCAGGTTGACAGCCACGACCTTACCCTCCAATCTCCTGAGGACATCTCTGGCACTGCTGCCTTCCTGCACCAGAACTTGTCTGACACCGCCGCCACCCATATCCCTACGATAGCCATCCACCCTCACCGCCCCGCCCTGCCTCCACAGTCCGTCCTTCTCCTTCGAGAGTCCCAGTGCCTCTACTGCTCTTTTCTCTGCACTTGTGACCAGGATACACTTACCCACCACCAGCAATTACAACGACACATCCGCAACCTGCTTACTGCAAAGAAACGCCATGCGTGCCGTTAGACATGTACACAACTCAACACCACACTCCCCATAAACTCTTCCAAGTATTGGTCTGCTTTGTACCACCCCCTCCTCCCCAGTACCCTCTCCTCCTTGATGACCATTCCTTTCCTGACAAACTCAGTAAGGCTAACCACTTTGCCTCTCACCTCTCAGATGTTTTTCCATCCCAGATTATCCCCACTTTGATTATTCCCTCTTCCCTGACGTCATGGACTGTACGAATACCTCTGTTCCTCCCCTTGCTCCTAACTTCCAGTACTTGGGCCACATACCACCATCTGAACTTAGCACTCCAATCACTACACAGGACATCAGCCTCACACTCCGCACTAAACGCAACACTGCTACTGGCCATGACTGCATTACCTACTGCCACATCAAACACTGCCCTCCGTCCTTCGTTTCAGTCCTCTACAATGTCATCCTTGCCACTGGCTTCTACCCCAACATGTGGAAAACCTCCTGTATCCTGATGTTCTCCAAACCCAACAAGCCTCCATCTGATGCCTCTTCCTATCGTCCTATCTGTCTCACGTTGGTGTTGAGCAAGCTCTTGGAATCCATCACCACCTCCACCAAAACCACCTCCTCCCCGACAGCCAATGTGGCTTTCGACCTTCCTTCTCTGCTGATGACCAACTCCTCCGCCTCACTCTTCTCTTCTCCCTCCAGGTTAACTCCCGTCGCTCCGCCATTTTTGTCTCCCTCGACCTCGAAAAGGCCTACGACCGTGTCTGGTATCCCAGTCTCCTGTTCAAACCTACGTCCTTCCTGTCAACTACATCCGTCTGATGACCTTCTGCCTCTCCTACCGCCCCTCCTATGTTACCATCCATAATGCCAATTCCCACACCGTCTACCCCTCTGCAGGTGTGCCCCAGGGCTCTACCCTCTCTCCTCTCCTCTACCTCCTGTACACGGCAGATATGCCTCAACCTCCCACCTCCAGTACACCTCTTGCAATATGCTGATGACTCCACATTCCTCACCCTCACTCCTACCCTTCAACGGTCCCAAAGCCTTCTCCAGAATCACCTTGACCTATTTGCCACATGGTGTAACCAGTGACTCCTGAAAATCAATCCTTCCAAGACCCAGGCAATCATCGTAGGTCGTACCATTCACTCCTTCCAGGTCCTGGACTTCTCTCTTACTGTCTGCACCTGTCCTGTCCACCTCACCCCCACCCTCACCTACCTTGGCCTCACCATTGGCCATCACCTCACCTGGATCCCTCATCTCTGCTCCATCCAACCCAAAGACCACAACCACCTCCAACTCCTCAAACTCCTCTCTGGCCGAACATGGGGGTTGCACCCCCCTACCATCCTCCACACCTACAAATCCTTAATCCATCCCATCCTCTGTGATTCCAGTCCTGCCTGGATATCTGCCCTCCCCCAAATTCTATAAGTCCCTCCAGATCCTTGACCGTCATGCACTCCGCCTCACCTTCCGTATACGCCTCCCATCCCCCACACGGATCCTCTGTGACCTCATTCCATGCCCCCATCTGCTCCTGTTCCTTGAACATATCCGCATACTCTACACCTCCCGCCGCCTTTATCCCCCTCATCCCCTGGTTATTCCTCTCCTCTCCTGCCCCACCCGCTGCCATACCTTCACTGTTGTGTCCCCCCTACCCTCCATCTCTACACCCTTCATCTCCTTTCCCAGGGTGGCTTGCATCAACTCCCCCTCCCAGATGATACCCTCTCTCTCTCCATCTATCCCTCCTATGAACTCTGATCCCCACCCCCCTTCTTCACTCTGCCCTTTCCCTGTGTTCCCTCTTCCGCCCTTCCATCCTGTTTTCTCCCCACCAAACCTCTCCCTATCTCCCTTCTCCCCCCCCCCCACTGCCTTCCCCACTCCCTGTCGTGTCGGCCCAGCACCCCCCACCCCTCTTATGGGTCCTCATCCTCAATCAGTTCCTTTCCCGCCTCCCCATTTCGCTTTTCCTCTCGTTTCCCCCTTTTTTCCTTTTTCCATTATCTGCCCAGTTTCCCCCCACCTGCTATAGGCTGTGGTATGTCACATTTGCCAACTTTTTACTGCAGTGTTCCAGTGAACGTTCAGTGTTGTTCGTCTTTCTCGTGTTGCGAACAGAAACCATGCTGTCGCTAAGTGTGAATTTTATGTCTTTTGCGAACAGAAACCAGACTGTCGCCGTGTTTTTTAATTGTCTGTCTATTGTTTTACCTGTCTGCTTCGTATGTATTTTATTAGCATCATCATCCCTCTGTTCTATGTTTTAAGTTCCACGACTTTTTTTTCGCCTGTTACTATTTAAGTCTCCGATTTTATCGCCTTTTTTATTATGTATTCGCTTCATCTTTTTAACAAAGTCTGTAGGCTGAAGAGCGGTTCACCATGCAGCGGCTATTAGACGGATGGTGTCGGAAAGCCGATCAGTTCCAGTCATTCCACCAGGAAGGAGGTACACGACTCGTGTTTTCTGTAGTTCAACCATGCCTAGACGGTCAATACCGCGGTTCGATAGCGTCCGCGTTGTTACTGTTTACCTGGAAGGGTTCTCAACAACGTAAGTGTCCAAGCGTCTCGGAGTGAATGAAAGCGATGTTGTTGGGCATGGAGGACATACAGAGAGACACGAATGCCTCGCTCAGGCCGCCCAAGGGCCACTACTGCAGTGGACGACCGTTACCTACGGATTAAGGCACGGAGGAACCCTGACAGCAACGGCACCATGTTGAATAATGTTTTTCGTGTAGCCACAGTACTTCGTGTTACGACTCAAACTGAGCGCAGTAGGCTACATGATACGCAACTCCACTCCAGACAATCAAGGCGAGGTCCATCTTTGCAACCACGACGCCATGCAGCGCAGTACAGATGCGCCCCACAACATGCCGAATGGACCGCTCAGGAATGGCATCACGTTCTCTTCACCGATGAGTGTTGCGTATGCCTTCAACCAAACAATCGTCGAAGAAGTGTTAGGAGGCAACCCGGTCAGGAAGAACGCTTTAGACACAGTGTCCAACGAGTGCAGCAACGTGGAGGTTCCCTGCTGTTTTGGGGTGGCTTTATGTGGGCCGACGTACGCCACTGGTGGTCATGAAAGGTGCCGTAACGGTTGGAGTATACGTTAATGCCATACTCCGACCGAAAGTGCAACCATATCGGCAGCATATTTGCGAGGTATTCGTCTTCATGGGCGACAATTCGCGCCCCCATCGTGCACATCTTGTGAATGACTTCCTTCGGGATAATGATACCGCTCGACTAGAGTGTCCAGCATGTTTTTTAGTCATGAACTCTATCGGACATGACTGGGACAGACTGAAAAGGGCTGTTTATGGAAGACGTGACCCACCAACCACTCTGAGCAATCTACTCCGAATCGCCGTTTAGGAGTGGGACAATCTGGACCAACAGTGCCTTGACGAACTTGTGAATAGTATGCCACCACGAATACAGGCATGCATCAGTGCAAGAGGACTTGCTACTTGGAATTAGAGGTACCGGTGTGTATTGTAATCGGGACCACCACCTCCGAAGGTCTCATTGTATGGTCCTACAACATGCCATGTGTGGTTTTTATGAGCAATAAAAATGGCGGAAATGATGTATGTGTTGATCTCTATTCCAATTTAGTGTACAGGTTCCGGAACTCTCGGAACCGAGGTGATACAAAAGTTTTTCTCATGTGTGTATATGATCCATGATAATTTGGTTCATGTCTTTCTTTTACACCGCTGTTGTTATCAAGGAATCACATTCAGTTTTATGATGACGAATGAAATCACTGTCCTAGAGCCTTTTACTGATAATAGTTTATACTAGCTACCAACTTTTTGGGAAAATGTAAATTCTGTCATAACCTAATTTCCATGTGGTTCCCTCGTGCACTCCATGACATCGTGTTTTACTTTGAATATATCAGTAAATATTCATTATTCACTGAACATCTTAGTGGTATTTGGCTGTTACTTTGCAACTTCACTGAAATTTTTGCTGTAAAAATTTACTAATTATGACAGTCCAGAGACATATCGCCTTCGAATAAGCATTTTTATTTTTACGTTGATCGACATTGTCAGTTCTGGAAATATTGTACCGTTCTCAACTTCAGGAATGCAATGGTATAGTTCCAATGCGAAAAAAAAAAACCTGGAAAATTATTTCCTTTCAAGCTGAGTTTAGACGGGTATATAGCTATAAATAAACCCTTCAAGCTTGTCACTTCGTGTATTAACTGTAATGTGTTATTTTTGTTAGTTGGAAAGGTTGACACCTAACTACTGAAACAATGTGTGACTAATTCATTTAAATCTTTCTGGGTTTACTGCTGCATCATCTTGTAAAACATTAAACTACACAGACATTTAGGTCGAGTTCCAGCAGCCTTCCTGAGGGCAAGCAAAATATTTGTACCTAGAAGCTCTGTCTACGAGTAGACTTCTTGTATAGTGCCGCGTTCAGAAGTCTCGATATTTGTGGAAGATGAATCTGACACAATTCTGTTTGGTCACGAGCCGTTCTACTGAGTTACGGTGGTGCAGTTACATCAATTAGTCTGTTGGACCACTAGTGCATTAACAGCTTGATTATACGAGGGCCAGCGGAACACGTTTGTCCCGTAACCGATAACTGTTATTATCTGAAGCCTGTGTGGAAAAATCTGTTGTGCTCGCAAAAGTTACTGAGTTTGCGAATCTAACACACTGTTTCCACTCTCCTTTCAGGATAATCATGATAATAAGCGACACTTATTTTCTGACTGTTACAGTTATTGTTGTTGTTTCGCTCATCAGCCGCAATGATCTTCATTCCTGTCGATTGGCAACCGTCCTTTTTATTTCAACAAATATGATGTATCTTACATCCACGTGTTGGACAAAGGTATTGAAACACCGTGGGAAACGCATGCTTGAAAATAAGTGCAGATGCTATCCAAGCTTGCTCCTGTGCAATGTCCTCAAGAGGTTTCTTAGTCGTGATGAGAACAGTGTTCGGAGTAGCTGTGAGTGCGTTACGTCTGATATAATTCGAACAATGGCAAACTGTTGGTGCTCGTATGGTGGCGCTTCCTTAACCAAGGTCTTGTGCAAACGTTTGGCAACTAGCTCTTAAGGAACAGAAATGGCAAGTTATGCTGTACTCGAAACATGAAAAAAAAAAAGAAATGGTTCAAATGGCTCTAATCACTATAGGACTTAACATCTGAGGTCATCAGTCTCTTAGACTTAGAACTACTTAAACCTAACTAAGCTAAAGATGTCACATACATCGATGCCCGAGGCAGGATTCGAACCTGCGACCGTAGCAGTAGCACGGTTCCAGACTGAAGCGCCTAGAACCGCTCGTCCACAGCGGCCGGCGAAACATGAGAGCTTGTCATTCCTTACCGCAGGGTTTATAAAAACTACAGTTATTAATGTCATAGAAATATTTAAGAGCAAAAATTTGTAGAACATTATCTGGAACGGTCATATGAGACTCAGTATTATGTACAGCTGCTGCCAATCTACGATTTGCTGGTAGAATTCTGGGAAGTTGCAGTTCAAGTGTGGCCCAAACATTGATACCGCTACTACTAAAGTGTATTTGTTCCTTGTTAGGTCGAGCTAACATGAATTGTCAATCATATACAAATAAGGAATTATAAATGGTTACAGATTTATTTATGAATAATCTCCAGCTAGACTGATATGTAAGCAGTTTATATTTTATCTCATTCACAATGAGCCCATTTCGGCAAATTGCCATCGTCGGGTGCTCTTACACGTAACATAGTTGCAGTCATGTCCTATCTGTTTTGGAATTATTACATTCTCCTGGGTGTAGAGTGGAGATGTATATCAGATGCTACTTGTTTTCCAAATGTGCTACTTTTCCACTGTCAGAAAAGTGGCATATTTGGAAAACATGTTGTATGCCGTTTCGAATTTGGTCTCTTGCGAGTAAAAATTTTGTATATTTCCGACACAGATACTTTCTTGTAGACAACAGCATCGGTGGCAAAGAAACTCTTGGTGCTTCTGGACCCACGTGATAAATCGTGTATGTACTGACAGAGATCCTGTAACTTTTCTCGAGGACTCGTCACCTTGACTGTTGTGTACACATCAGAGTTCCTATAACTCTTCTCGACGACTCGTCCTCTTGACTGTCGTGTACACCAGGGCGGTTTCGTGGTAAGCAGACTGGACTTGATGGCTTCTGAGTGACTGTAATTAGTGCCTACTACGCAGGCTTAAGGACGAGTGATTTTCCGATCGTGGATGGCGTCTTCCAGCACCTGATCGATAGGAACTTTTGAAAGGACCTTACAAGTTGCAGCGTTATAGTGTAATTTTTTAAACTATGAGTCCTCTGGAGGGTTTTATAGCGCCGCCACAAATTGCTATTGTACCTCTTCTGTAATTTTTATTGTTCTTCCTTGATTTCACACACATTATATATTAACTGTCTTCCGATGTAGTTTACACCTAGTTTTCTCAGAAATTCGAACTTCTTACATCGTTTTACACTGGGAAATGCTTCTGATAAATCGACAAATGCTATAAACAAGTCTTGATTTATCTTCATTCTTGATTATATTATCAAGCGCAACTCTTCTGGTGTCTTTGTCGTACCTAATTTTTTTTTTTTTTTTTCTTCCGTATATTATACTTGTCAGCTACTAGGATGCAAGACATGTTAAGCTGAATATGTAATAGTTCTCTCTCCTATCTGCCCTAGCTATCTTCGGAACTGTCTGAATGTCGTTTTTCCGAAAGTCATATGGTACTTCGCCAGTCTACTCACAAACTTGGGTAGTAGTTTAAGTGCCACTTCTCCGAATGGGAATTTCAAAATGCCAATGGAATGTAATCTACTCTTTCTGCCTTATTTAATCTCAATTTTTCTAGGGCTCTTTTAAATTTCGACTCGAATTTCTTATTCTGTTCTATCAGACAAGTTCCTCTCCTGGGAGAGAACATCAGTGTACTCATCCCACATATCTTCTCTCTCCTCTGCGTTTCACCGCTGCACAGCTACTGTTGACGTCCTTGTTTTTAATTTATCAAAAGACTGCTTTCATTTTTCTGTATGCTTTATCGCTCATCCGGCGGCCGTATCTTGTTCAGGGTCATCATGTTTTCCTTAAACCTTTTTGCTTTAGATTCCCTATATCTCCTCTTTATTTCGATCCCAGTTGACTTCCTTTGCTCTTGTTTGTGCTTTTCGTTGAACATTTTTGTTTCTCCTGTCTTCCGTCGATCAGCTGAACAATTTGGCCTCTTACCGCTACCTTCCTTGCTGCTACCTCCCTTGTACCAATGTTTGTCCGCCCACTTTCATTGAGTGTCCATTTTAGAGACGTTCATTTCTCTTCAGAGAAAGAGCTTCCCATGGCACTCGTTATCGCAAAGTCTACAACCTTGGAGAAATGGAAACAGATCTCATAAATCCACAGTTCTTCAACACTTCCTTTTTTTTCATACTGACATGTCCGAATGATTCTCTTTAACTTCAGTCTACTCCTCATTATTACTAAATTCTCATGCGAGACTATATCAGCTTGAAGGTACCACTTGAAATTTAGTATATAATTTCAGAACATATGTTTGACCTTGATTTAATCGAGATTGTATCTTCTGGCCCATCCAGCTTCTACCTCCTCGACTTGTGATTTTCGAATTGAGTGTTCGCTGTTATTAGCTGAAGTTAGTTGTTGCACTTATTTAGGCTTTGTGCGCTCTCGTTGCTACTACCAAGTCCATATTCGCCCATAACTATTTTGTTCATTCCTTCTCGTATTGCAATACTCCACTCCCCCATGATTATTAGATAACGACCTTCCTTTACATACGTGTCAGATGTCCTCGTGTACCTTATCTCATCTTCTGCTTGTGACGTTTGCAGGTATACCTGAGCTATTGTTGTTCCACTGGTTTGATGGAGACACTGGTGAGAACAACCCTGTCACTGACGTTTTCGTAATTCACTCACTGCCTTCTTTGCTACTTATAACGATGTTCTACGTCGGGTACACCATTTTTTCTTTCCGATGATATTAGACTGTATTCTACTGACCAGAAGTTCTATTAGAAATGTGGGTTAATTCCTAAGGGACCAAACTGCTGAGGTCATCGGTCCCTAGACTTACACACTACTTAAACTAACTTACGCTAAGGACAACACACACACCCATGCCTAAGGGAGGACGAACCCCCAACGGGAGAGGCCCCGTAATCCGTGACATGGCGCCTCAAACCACGCGGCCACTCCGCGCGGCTGACCAGAAGTCTTTATCATCCCTTTCAGTTGTACGACCCCCACTATATCTATATTGAGACTTAGTGTTTCCATTTCCACTTTTGTAACTTCCGATATCCCACACTCTGATCCACATGATGTTATCCTTTCGCTGGTTATTCAATCTTTGTATCATAACAACTTCCTTTTTGGCCGTCAATTCCCCGGGTTTTGCATGTGTCACTAATCAGCAAATATTATGCCAAAGAGACATGAAATTATTTTAATTACGTGCCACATAACGTTTGGATACACATTGCTTGTCTTTCATGCCCTGGTATGCATTGCATTCTGCATCCTCATGCCATGAGCATTGCCGATTCTTCTGAATCATAGGTGTGGTTTCCTGCCGCAAGCGACAACAAGGTACTCTGAAACTATGTCCAATTCTCCACCATCTTTGACAAGACCACTGGGCAACTCCTTTTAGCGAAAGACATCGCCGTTCGTGGCTCACGATTTTTATTGAGAACTAGTTACACGCCCACGCTTCTCAATAGTATTTTAAAGAAGGACCTTGGCATAATGTCGTTCAATTGGGAAAAAAGAAACCTATATAGAATCACTTTGTCAATAAATACTTCTTAGCCAAGAAGTGAAATATAAATGAAACCTATCGAAAAAAGCACACAAAGCGAAATTAGTACATCCGTGCATGCGATGCAAGTAGTTCAATGTTAGTTTTTATTTGTTAAGATAAGATTGCGGTGATCAATTTTATCATTGGCGCAAAATTCCGAAAATACTTCAATCACTGATAAAAAATACTAAGGTGTCGTGTATTGGTTCTTTGGTGGACTACGCCGTCACTAAGGAAAACTTAACGAACTACTAATCTGAGCAGATGCTCGAAGATACGCTCAAGTCTAGTAGTTTGGGCGATTAGCGTATTCAACCATACAAACAGGTAGCAAGACAGTTTTAGACAAAACTCTAAAACACAATATCATTTTTTTCGTGACCAAATTGATGAAATAAATCATGTAACTTGTAGCAAGCTAGGCAGACGTTACCTGTGCAAACTCCTCGAAAATTGTTCAGGTAGTTTTGGAGATTAGCGTGTTAAAAAGACGACCCCGACGATTTCACAGTTGCACTGCTGGTATAAATTTAAGCAGTGGCCGGATTCTTGCCCCGGGCCCAGGACTCTTTTGTTGTTTTAGATGAAATGTATTCACTGTTGCGAACGTGGACAACGGTCTGCTGTACATGGAAAGACGACAATGAATTTTTGTGCCCGACTGCGACTCGAAACCCCAACTTTCTCATTCGAATGCGAAAATATTCTTTTGGCGCCCATCTGCACAGGAGGAAATGATAATAATGATAAAATATAAGAAACCATAACTTGAAGGGAAAAATCTAAGTGCGAGTTTTTCCCGAGCGCCATTAGAGAGTGGAGCAATAGGGAAGCAGCTTGAAGGTGGTTCAAATGGTTCAAATGCCTCTGAGCACTATGGGACTTCACTTCTAAGGTCATCAATCCCCTAGAACTTAGAACTACTTAAACCTAACTAACATAAGGACATCACACACATCCATGTCCGAGGCATGATTCGAACCTGCGACTCGCGGTCGCGCGGTTCCATACCGTTGCGCCTAGAACCGCTCGGCCACCCCGGCCGGCTTGAGGCTGGTTCGGTGAACACTCAGCCAAGCACTTTGTTGTTAACTGCAGAGTAGTTATGTAGATGTACATGTAGATTAAACTATCCGCGCCCGCTTTACAGCCAGACTAAAACTTCCGTATGTGTACAACCTGCACTCGTACGTCCATTATGTATATTCCTACGCAGGGGAGATATTATAATTCAAATTCGGTTGTCCCTTGTTGCCGAAAAAATACGATATTTCACTGCCTATCTTTTACAGTGCTGTGCCTATGGTTCGTCACAGAAGTTCCCGGTAGACCAGGTCACGTAATTTGGCTCGTGGACCCCACATTGCTATAAATGTAAGGATTCTAACCACGTCAGCGTGTGGGACTTCATGCGATATAACTCTGAAGCGGATGTCAAAATAAACGCTTTTCAGACGTCAAATTTCCAACCTTATTTTATTTTATTTGGCAACCTGTTTCAGCGTTCTACTACGCCATCTTCAGGCCTCTGACCGAAATGAAGGAAAGCAGTGGCCAGCAGTACTGGTATTAGTGGATACTTGCTACAGTGATCACTTCAACTAGCACCTACCGACTGTCAGATAAATGGTTGAGGTGTTCACTGTAGCAAGTATCCACTAATACCAGTACTGCTGGCCACTGCTTTGATCACAACCGAAGTAGATTCTTCGTACACGTCGGTCAGAGTCCTGAAGATGGCATAGTAGCACGCTTGAACTGGTTCCAAAAATAAAACAAGGTTTGAAATTTGACGGCTGAAAGGTGTTCAATTTGACATCATCTATCGAACACCCGAGTCCCGCAAGCACCCCTAAAAAGATAGCCATACAGGAACATTGAAGCCCCTAGGACGAGATGGTAGGAACGTGCCAATCGTGTTGCGTTTTATTAGTCAAAAGTTCATCGAAAAAATTGCACACGTGTGTGGACACTCGACAGCGTCTTATCTTGGCAATGCTTCTTGAAGCCAGGGTACAGGCAGGTCACCTGTTTGCTGGTGGAAGGCGGTCGCACGCAGCGCACCTGAGGCCACAAGGAGCGGCGCCTCTGCCCGCCCCAGTGTCAGCGACGTCATAAATAATCGGCTGCAGGTACTGGGAGGGCCGTCCCACCGAAGCGCCGCGACGGATTAAGGCGCCGGAGACGCCACAGACGGCGCCTTCCGAACGGGAAGGAAGCGGTGCGGTCGGGCGGGTGGCCGCTCCCCAGATTTGTGCGCTGCGCCACCTTGCGCGGCGCTCCAGAGCGAAATATATACGAGCTGCAGCGCCGACCGGAACCAGAAGAAAGGGACTCCTAAGTACTTAGTGTTGTAGGGAAGACGTACGGGGCCGGTACTACGCTCCTATTTTGTGAGATCCAGTAAGGTGTACGTCGTCGGATGGAAACGAAGTACCTCCACCCGTGATACAATGTACAGTGTCGTTGCAGTGAGAATCCCAATCGCAGCGGACCACAAAAGGGAGCTTTCCGCTGCGATGCAACAGCGCTTGAGCTTGCTTAATTGATATCTCAGTAAATCTCTTGACAAAGAAGTATCGCGCCTCAGTTCCTAAAATCGAATAACAGACACAAGGCTGCAGACGCTGTAACTGGTTACAAAATCTGAGTTATTAGGTCGTCTTTTATTCCTATTCAGTAGAATAGGAATATTCAACGTTTTGACCTGTCAGCTGGGATCATTTTCAGTAGCCCTCCATACGACAGTCCAACCACTCCGAGGTAGAAGAAAAATCCTGAAGAGGATTTCTACAGAAGGTTCGAAACGTAGACTATTAGAAACCTGAATATCTTATGAATTTGCGGGTAGTAATCGTTTCTTTCTCTCTCTGTTACTTTTCTTCAACCACTTTCCTATTCATTACTTTCGCGTAAATGCAGAATTGTACAGTTAACGACCCTGATGGTGCTAGAGGTGAACCGTCAACTAATTGTATTATCACGTTTTATACGGTTTTAGCAGTACAGCTTATAATATTGCCGTAGTATTTGTTGATTGGTGAAGATCGGAAAAAGAGTTACACGTCTGTCAAAGGATGCTGACATGCTTTGCAAGTATACACTGCAAAGACATCCGTCCGGTGTAGACCATTTGTCTGAGAATTATCAATAGTTGTATACAGATAAGTAATACTGGTATGTGGAGAACGAAAACGCATGCAATTGTTTGTACAAGCCAGCACAGGTTTCAATCGTCTCAACTGATTCATGCACTCTTTCTAGGCGCCAGATGATAAATCTACCCGACTTAAGAGTAGCTGAAGGAAAGAAATGAAACATTCCTCAGACAGTATTGGCCAACTAACATCCCTTTACATTCTGTGAATATGTAAGAAAAGCGATTAGCAAAAGTATGGGTGCATAAACAATTTTCACTAGAATGGCTCGATAATTGAAGCTTGTTCTTTACCTGCTACTATAAATCGAGACTGTGGGGAAAACATATTGCTAAAAAACAGGAAGAACTTTTAAAAATTCACTGCTTGGTCCTGTGCACATATGCGTCTCTCACAAAGAGAGAAGGCCGACCTACATTTCAACGCACACGGTGGGGAGAATCGGCGTGTTGCAAAACGTGAAAAGACTGTGCCATAAATGTTGTCAATGATAAGGTGCCGCGCGAGAAGATTTGGATCTGCAGAACTGTTCCAGAGGTGTAACATTCTGATCATCTTCCAGCAATCCAAACTTTACATCAACATGTTTTGCGTAAAGCATGAAACAAAGCTGTTATAAAAGTTACTTATAAAAAAGCGCGATCGTATTCCTGCCGAAATTTCGTACAGTTGGGCCTTTTTCTCCGTCTAAAGTAGCCTCGCTGTCTTGCCGTAGGTCGTTGATTGCGAGCTGCCTCTCCGATACAGATTTCTGTCGACAGGATAGATCACAGCAGTGCGTCGTCTCACAGAAATTATTTGCTAGAAGCGAGGATTCCGACCTAAATAGGACCTCTCGTTCATCGCAGACAGCACGATTCGCAACCACTGCAATTCCCGGTCCCAGATTCTCCTGAAGCGGTGTAGGACAGATGTCAAAAAGCAGTTTTCGAGTCGACAGCGGAGGGCTTCAGTCCTCATCAACGCAGATGTTACTGTGCGCTGATCTCGCCGCGCCGATCCGACTTGCGCTGCGGATATTGGTTTCAGCGCAGCTCAGCGCCACCCACACACACACACACACACACACACAGCGCCAGCATCGCTCTACATGCCGTTGGCCGCCTCTCCGGTGCCGACTCCCTTTCCGCCAGACCGGAGACAATCTCATCAGCCAGTCGCAGGCAGACAGCCAGCCAGTTCTGGTACCTCCCCTCCTCCCTCCTCACTCCTTCCCTTTCCCAACACTCTCAGCCCTCCAAGAATATTCCTTTCAGCCGTTTCGCCACGCCGGCGCCGGCGGCTAAGGCCGTGAAATTGTCGCCTCGCTGTCCGCGAATCTGTGCCTGGGAGGGCAGATCGTTCGTATGTGTGGCAACGCGTGCGCTACTCTGTGTGTAGGTGTGTGTGTGTGTGAGTGTGTGTGGGTGTGTGTGTGTGTGTGCGCACGCGTATGTGCTACGTGCGTTCCGTTGGTCGTGGGCATGCATTTGAAAAGGCACCTCACATGAATGAATAGCAAACCAACTCACTGCATCTCAAAAATCAGAAGATACTTGCTACATATCGCACGTACCTCCCTGTTCAGCTCCATAAAATAAACGAACATGTTTCTGCTGTACGATACTCACATCGTGCCCCACAATATACCAGGCGGTTGTAATTAAACTGACGGTATTCCGAGTGCTGCAGTGCGGGCTGCATACATAGCAGGATGTAAGACATGTATGTCTCCATTGTCTATTGTCAATTCACAAATTATGAAGACGGCCAGTGTCGGTTGGTCACAGTCAGTGTGCTCCCTGCCGCCGTTGGATAAGCAGCTGAGCAGCAAGTCGTATACTCCTAGCTCACTCATTTGTTACATAGTTTCATTCTTAATTTCTTTGCGTGTTTTTGGTTCTTGCATTGTTTAATTCATAAATTTCGGGCGTATTATAGTATTTGAGAGTTGTAGCATCGCGATTTAGTACCTGAATAGTGTAAATTCGCATAGTCGTTTGTCTTCTGTTTTTGTTTTGAACGGCCAGTGTCGGTTGGTCACAGTCAGTGTGCTCCCTGCCGCCGTTGGATAAGCAGCTGAGCAGCAAGTCGTATACTCCTAGCTCACTCGTTTGTTACATAGTTTAATTCTTAATTTCTTTGCGTGTTTTTGGTACTTGCATTGTTTAATTCATAAATTTCGGGCGTATTATAGTATTTGAGAGTGTAGCATCGCGTTTTAGTACCAGAATAGTGTAAATTCGCGTAGTCTCCTTCCGCCGCCGAGCAGTGTCAGCAGTGAGCAAGTAGCAGCATTACTGCATTTACTAGGCAATCTTGTATTTTAATAACCGTTTAAATTTTGTTGATTTGTTTGCTCTCTCTGTAGATTAGTTCAGACGTTCTTTGCAAAACAGTTTTTAGCATGGATAGGGACTGCAACTGCTGTGTTCGGATGCAGGCTGAGTTGGCATCCCTTCGCTCCCAGCTTCAGGCAGTGTTGGCTTCGGTCACACAGCTTGAGGCTGTTGCCAATGGGCATCACTGTGGGGGTCCGGATGGGGGTTTGTCGGGGACGGCCAGCTCGTCCTACGCATCCCCTGATCGGACTACGACTGTGGTTGCCCGGGATACTGCCCGCATTGAGGCTGATCCCTCACCTGTGGTAGAGTGGGAGGTCGTCTCAAGGTGTGGCAGGGGGCGAAAGACATTCCGGAGGGCTGAACGGAAAGCCTCTCCAGTTTGTCTGACGAACCGGCTTCAGGCTCTGTCTCAGGCTGATACTGATCTTCGGCCTGACATGGCTGCTTGTCCTGTTCCAGAGGTTGCCCCTCAGTCTGCAAGATCCGGGCAGTCGCAGAGGGTGGGCTTACTGGTAGTTGGGAGCTCCAACGTCAGGCGAGTAATGGGGCCCCTTAGGGAAATGGCAGCAAGAGAGGGGAAGAAAACCAATGTGCACTCCGTGTGCATACCGGGGGGAGTCATTCCAGATGTGGAAAGGGTCCTTCCGGATGCAATGAAGGGTACAGGGTGCACCCATCTGCAGGTGGTCGCTCATGTCGGCTTCAATGATGTGTGTCGCTATGGATCGGAGGAAATTCTCTCTGGCTTCCGGCGGCTATCTCATTTGGTCAAGACTGCCAGTCTCGCTAGCGGGATGAAAGCAGAGCTCACCATCTGCAGCATCGTCGACAGGACTGACTGCGGACCTTTGGTACAGAGCCGAGTGGAGGGTCTGAATCAGAGGCTGAGACGGTTCTGCGACCGTGTGGGCTGCAGATTCCTCGACTTGCGCCATAGGGTGGTGGGGTTTCGGGTTCCGCTGGATAGGTCAGGAGTCCACTACACGCAACAAGCGGCTGCACGGGTAGCAGGGGTTGTGTGGCGTCGGCTGGGCGGTTTTTTAGGTTAGATGGCCTTGGGCAAGTACAGAAAGGGCAACAGCCTCAACGGGTGCGGGGCAAAGTCAGGACATGCGGGGACCAAGCAGCAATCGGTATTGTAATTGTCAACTGTCGAAGCTGCGTTGGTAAAGTACCAGAACTTCAAGCGCTGATAGAAAGCACCGAAGCTGAAATCGTTATAGGCACAGAAAGCTGGCTTAAGCCAGAGATAAATTCTGCCGAAATTTTTACAAAGGTACAGACGGCGTTTAGAAAGGACAGATTGCATGCAACCGGTGGTGGAGTCTTCGTTGCTGTTAGTAGTAGTTTATCCTGCAGTGAAGTAGAAGTGGATAGTTCCTGTGAATTATTATGGGTGGAGGTTACACTCAACAACCGAACTAGGTTAATAATTGGCTCCTTTTACCACCCTCCCGACTCAGCAGCATTAGTGGCAGAACAACTGAGGGAAAATTTGGAATACATTTCACATAAATTTTCTCAGCATGTTATAGTCTTAGGTGGAGTTTTCAATTTACCAGATATAGACTGGGACACTCAGATGTTTAGGACGGGTGGTAGGGACAGAGCATCGAGTGACATTATACTGGGTGCACTATCCGAAAATTACCTCGAGCAATTAAACAGAGAAGCGACTCGTGAAGATAACATCTTGGACCTACTGATAACAAACAGACCCGAACTTTTCGACTCTGTATGTACAGAACAGGGAATCAGTGATCATAAGGCCGTTGCAGCATCCCTGAATATGGAAGTTAATAGGAATATAAAAAAAGGGAGGAAGGTTTATCTGTTTAGCAAGAGTAATAGAAGGCAGATTTCAGACTACCTAACAGATCAAAACGAAAATTTCCTTTCCGACACTGACAATGTTGAGTGTTTATGGAAAAAGTTCAAGGCAATCGTAAAATGCGTTTTAGACAGGTACGTGCCGAATAAAACTGTGAGGGACGGGAAAAACCCACCGTGGTACAACAACAAAGTTAGGAAACTACTGCGAAAGTAAAGAGAGCTCCTCTCCAAGTTTAAACGCAGCCAAAACCTCTCAGACAAACAGAAGCTAAACGATGTCAAAGTTAGCGTAAGGAGGGCTATGCGTGAAGCGTTCAGTGAATTCGAAAGTAAAATTCTATGTACCGACTTGACAGAAAATCCTAGGAAGTTCTGGTCTTACGTTAAATCAGTAAGTGGCTCGAAACAGCATATCCAGACACTACGGGATGATGATGGCATTGAAACAGAGGATGACACGCGTAAAGCTGAAATACTAAACACCTTTTTCCAAAGCTGTTTCACAGAGGAAGACCGCACTGCAGTTCCTTCTCTAAATCCTTGCACAAACGAAAAAATGGCTGACATCGAAATAAGTGTCCAAGGAATATAAAAGCAACTGGAATCACTCAATAGAGGAAAGTCCACTGGACCTGACGGGATACCAATTCGATTCTACACAGAGTACGCGAAAGAACTTGCCCCCCTTCTAACAGCCGTGTACCGCAAGTCTCTAGAGGAACGGAGGGTTCCAAATGATTGGAAAAGAGCACAGATAGTCCCAGTCTTCAAGAAGGGTCGTCGAGTAGATGCGCAAAACTATAGACCTATATCTCTGACGTCGATCTGTTGCAGAATTTTAGAACATGTTTTTTGCTCGAGTATCATGTCGTTTTTGGAAACCCAGAATGTACTACGTAGGAATCAACATGGATTCCGGAAACAGCGATCGTGTGAGACCCAACTCGCTTTATTTGTTCATGAGACCCAGAAAATATTACATACAGGCTCCCAGGTAGATGCTATTTTTCTTGACTTCCGGAAGGCGTTCGATACAGTTCCGCACTGTCGCCTGATAAACAAAGTAAGAGCCTACGGAATATCAGACCAGCTGTGTGGCAGGATTGAAGAGTTTTTAGCAAACAGAACACAGCATGTTGTTATCAATGGAGAGACGTCTACAGACGTTAAAGTAACCTCTGGCGTGCCACAGGGGAGTGTTATGGGACCATTGCTTTTCACAATATATATAAATGACCTAGTAGATAGTGTCGGAAGTTCCATGCGGCTTTTCGCGGATGATGCTGTAGTATACAGAGACGTTGCAGTATTAGAAAATTGTAGCGAAATGCAGGAAGATCTGCAGCGGATAGGCACTTGGTGCAGGGAGTGGCAACTGACCCTTAACATAGACAAATGTAATGTATTGCGAATACATAGAAAGAAGGAGCCTTTATTGTATGATTATATGATAGCGGAACAAACACTGGTAGCAGTTACTTCTGTAAAATATCTGGGAGTATGCGTGCGGAACGATTTGAACTGGAATGATCATATAAAATTAATTGTTGGTAAGGCGGGTACCAGGTTGAGATTCATTGGGAGAGTGCTTAGAAAATGTAGTCCATCAACAAAGGAGGTGGCTTACAAAACACTCGTTCGACCTATACTTGAGTATTGCTCATCAGTGTGGGATCCGTACCAGATCGGTCTGACGGAGGAGATAGAGAAGATCCAAAGAAGAGCGGCGCGTTTCGTCACAGGGTTATTTGGTAACCGTGATAGTGTTACGGAGATGTTTAATAAACTCAAGTGGCAGACTCTGCAAGAGAGGCGCTCTGCATCGCGGTGTAGCGTGCTCGCCAGGTTTCGAGAGGGTGCGTTTCTGGATGAGGTATCGAATATATTGCTTCCCCCTACTTATACCTCCCGAGGAGATCACGAATGTAAAATTAGAGAGATTAGAGCGCGCACGGAGGCTTTCAGACAGTCGTTCTTCCCGCGAACCATACGCGACTGGAACAGGAAATGGAGGTAATGACAGTGGCACGTAAAGTGCCCTCCGCCACACACCGTTTGGTGGCTTGTGGAGTATAAATGTAGATGTAGATGTAGTTACGTAACTTCAGTCAAATTAATTAAAAAATAACGTCAGCTTTGCTATTAAAGAATAACGTCAGCTTTGGTAATAAATACAGCCACTTTTTATGATACCCCACCAGCTGCTAATAAAGTATAGTAAAACAGAATAAGTATTTTCATGTCGCAGTTCGATGTAGCAGTCAGATGGCGATGCAGTAACAGTAAAAAAGGTAAGGAACACTTTTGGGTTATCGCAGGTAACGACTGAGGGCCACGACGACGTCACATTCTATGTTTCGTCGAAAAAATAAGCAAATCACTTTTAATAAGCAGCATTTAAATTTGTATGCGAAGATTGCATTTATTATTATTGAGGAAGAGAATTAATTTCAATGAGAAGATTTCATTTGTTATTATTACGCAAGAGATAGAAATTCTAAGGGAAGGTTTCATAGTTTACTGTAGAACGGAAGGTTGCGTAACAAAAGAGATATAGAGGAGACGGGAAGGTTTCACTGCATAGCAGGACGTTGAAACATCGTAGGTATGTTCATTAATCGTAGCCCTCGCGGGGTATGACAAAAAAATGCTAGTTCCACTTTCTGGTACTAGGTGAAAATACGTTGCTGTAATGTATCTGCTGGACTTGACCAGTATGTACATCGGGGAAAATTTTGAGAAAACATTTTTCTTCTCAATAAAGTAAGCAGAGAGAATGTACTGTGGGTGCAGGAAAAGGGAAGGAACGTTCTCAGACACGTTTATTTAGATATGGTCACAAGTTACAATAAGTGTTCGTACGGTATCCACAGTCAACCACATGCTGTATTCGTAACATTTAAGATCAACATTTGCTCGCAGCATGTCCCTTGTAAACAGAGTGATTTGTTGCCGCATGTTGTCTTTCCGATCAGGAAAACTCCGGACACATCCGGCCTGGGTGGCCGAGCGGTTCTAGGCGCTACAGTCTGGAACCGCGCGACCGCTAGGGTCGCAGTTTCGAATCCTGCCTCGGGCAAGGATGTGTGTGTTGTCCTTAGGGGACAAGGGACTGATGAGCTCAGAAGTCCCATAGTCCTCAGAGCCATTTGAACCATCCGTGATAAATATGATCTTTCAGGTATCTCTACAACAAGAAATCATAAGTCAGTTGGATTTAAATCGGGGAATCTGGAAGGCCCTACACCTTATAACCGCCTAGAGGTGATGCGGTCGTTAACCGAATGTTTCTCAAAGCAGATCTTCCAAATGGCAAGCGATATGTGGTGTCGCCCCGTCTTGCAAGGAAATAGTGGTCGCACTTATTTCTAAGCTGGAATCACGTTCTGCAGAAGGAGGTCCTGATAAGATGGAGATGTCACTGACATCTCCTGGAAGAAAACCGGACTGAGAATGAAGGAGCTTGTGAAACCACACCTCACAGTCACATAAGCTGAGGGCAGTGGGTGTTTCTGCCTCAGATGTGTCGGAGCCAAACGCCATAAGACAGTTCTGTGCATTCACGGCACCCTGCAGAGTACGCGGGACCAATGAATATTCTTCAACCACATGCCATCCATTTCCAAGTGTAAAGTGTGGCACTAAAACTATTGAACTTTTGACCACCGGAGAAAAAATTCCCGTGATTCAGCTCAAGCACTGGCTGCACAATTTGATACACGTGCTGCACAGTCGGCTACAGCTACAACGGCTCCATCAAGAACTCACAATTAATAAAATGTTCCGCGCTATTAGTCCGCGATCGAATGAATTTCACTTTGAAATCCAATATTTCGTCCTCGTCTGCGAATTAAAACTTCAAGAGTGATCGTAGCTACTTTGAATGTCAATTTCACACCCTAGCTTGCAACTTAGTAGCGAGCCAGCGTGTATGAATGCGACATTCAAAGTTACGATTCCCTTCGAAAATGTCCTTCGCAGATGAGGACGAAACATTGGTTTTTAAGGTCAATCAATTCGACCACGGGCTAATAGCCCGGAACACGTTATGAATTGTGAAATTTCCGTCCGGAAAGTTTACATTTTACGAGTCATTAGCAACCGCCGTTGGGAAAGGCCCCCTATCTCTCCTTTCTGCACCACCAAATCACCTACTGCACCTGTTGCTTCAAATTTCTTGATCATATTCTTCAGACTATTTATTGACATGGGACCTCTTTGCGGATGTTTCTGTCGGCGATGTTCACGCAAAGCAGCGCAGCTATTGCTGCCGTCCTGGAAAATAAATTTACCGGCAGTGCACAGTCCTTCTTGTGAATAGCCATTGCGATTGATGAGGAAACCCCTTACACCAACAGCCAATCTCACAAAAGAAATCGGCACGAATAGCCAAGCGACAAACAGCATTCTGACGTCTCAAGAAGAAATGTTTCGCATCCTGACTCCTTACATCCGCATATTTTCACTCGGTAACAGAGAGTGGGACTCCCTGCTAGCTCACCGATTCATGAACATACTTACGATGTTTCCACGTTGTGCGATATATAAATTCAGCACTCTGAACACTGTCAGTTCAATTGTAACCATCCAGTACCTGCAATACCGGTAATTTTAGCTGTTATATCCACGGTCTTCGGACACTATTAACTGCTTTTTTTTTTTTTTTTTTTTTTTTTTGAGTCATCAGTCTTGTGCCTTGTTTGATTCGGCCCGCCACGAATTACTCTCTTGTGTCAACTTATTCGTCTCAGAGTGGTCCTTGCAACCTACGTCCTCAATTATTTGCTGGATGTATTCGAATCTCTGTCTTTCTCTTAAGACTTTGCCCTCTACAGCTCCCTCTATTACCATGGAACTCATTCTCTGATGTCTTAACAGATGTCCTATCAACCTGTCCCTTTTCCTTGTCAGTGTTTTCCACGCATTCCTTTCCTCTCCGATTCTGCTCAGAATCTCCTTATTCGTTTGCTTATCACTCCACCTGATTTTCAGCATTTGTCTGTAGCACCACATCTCAAAAGCTTCGATTCTCTTCCGTTCCAGTTGTCCCACAGTCCACGTTACACAACCAATGCTAAGCTCCAAACGTACATTCTTAGAAATTTTTTTCTCAGATTAAGGCCTATGTTTGATGCTACAAGTCTTCGGTTGGCCAGGAATGCCCTTTCCACCAGTTCTAGTCTGCTTTTGATGTTCTCCTTGCTCCGTCCGTCATTGATTATTTGACTGCCTAGGTAGTAGAATTCCTTGATCTACTTCGTGACCATCAATCCTTATGTTAAGTTTTTCGCTTTTATCATTTCTAGTACTTCTCATTAGTTTCGTCTTCCTTCGATTTATTCTCAGTCCATATTCTGTACTCTTTAGACTGTTAATTCCATTCAGCTGATCATGCAACTCTTGTTCACCTTCACTCAGGATAGCAATGTAATCATCGAATTATATCACTGATATCCTTTCTCCGCGAATTTTAATCGCACTCCTGAACCTTTCTTTCATATCCGTAATTACTGTTTCGATATACAGGTTGAAGAGTAGGGCCGAAACACTACACCCTTCTTAATCCGAGCGCTTCCTTCTTGATCATCCACTCTTATTATTCCCTCTTCGCTCTTATATATATTGTACACTACCCGCCTCTCCGTATAGCGTACCCCTACTTTTCTCAGAATTAAATTTAAATTGTTGAACGCTTTTTCCAAGTCGACAAATCCTACCAATGTGTCTTAATTTTTATTTTGTCTTGCATCCATCATCAACCGCAGCGTCGGATTTGCCTCTCTGGTACCTCTACCTTTCCCAAATCCAAACTGATCATTACTTAAGGCATCCTCAAGTTGCTTTTCCATGCTTCGTATATTATTCTTGTCAGCAACTTGTATGCATAAGCTTTTAAGTTTATTATGTGACAGCTCTCACACTTGTCAACTCTTTCGGTCTTTGGAACTGCGTGGATGATATTTTTCCGAAAGTCAGATGGTAGGAGCAAGACTCATGCATTCTACACACCAACATGGATAATCGTTTTATTTCCATTTCCATAACGATTTTCGAAATTCTGTTGGACTGTTATCTTTCCCTTATGCATTCTTTGATCTTAAGTCCTCCAAAGCTCTTTTAAATTCTGCTTCTAATACGGAATCCGCTGTCTCTTCCAAATCGACTCCTGCTGCTTCATGTATCACGTCAGACATATATTCCCCCTCAAAGAGGTTTACGTTAGTACGTTCAAACTGCACGGTTGGCCACAGGGCATTATGGGAATTAGTATGCGCATGCATGGTTTAGTTTAGTGACGAAGCCCACTTTGATTTGGTGGGTTCGTCATTAAGCAAAACTGGTGCATTTGGGGGTCTGAGAATCAGCATTTCGCGATCGAGAAGTCTCTTCACCCTAAACGGGTGCCTATGTGGTGTGTTCTTGTCCAGTCACGGAAGAATCAGTGCGATATTTCTTGACGTCACCGTGTCTACCAAACGGTACGTGAAGATTTTGGAAGATGATTTCACTCTCATTATCCAAAATGACCATCATTTCCACAAGATGTGGTCCATGCAAGACAGGACCTCCACCTCATCGAAATAGGAGACTGTTTGATGTCTTTTGCGGGCCGCATTCTGGCTGAGTGGTACCCAGAGGCAACTGTAATGGTCCTCGATTGTCCGCCATAATCTTCGGATCTGATCACGTGACTCCTTTTTGTCGAGCTACATTAAAGACAAGGTGTACAGCAATGACACCAAAACCGTTGCTGAGCTGAAAACAGCCACTTAGGAAGTCACAGAGGGCATCGATGTTCCGAAACTTCAGCGGGTCATCTAGAACTTCGCTATTCGTCTGCCCTACTTCATCGCCAATGATAGCAGGCATACGATACGTGTCATAACCTAAATCCGAGTAGCTTTAGTGACATTTAGATGTTGAATAAAGTGTGTGCACGATGTGGTTTGTAACTAATTTAAGTTTTTTTTAAAAATATAGTTCAATAGTTTTCACTCTGTATGTGATCTCTCCTCTGCATTTAACTCTAGAATTCCCGTTTCACTCTTAAAGTTACATCCCTTTATTTTCATTTGATTGAAGATTTTTTTTTATTTTGCTATATGCTGAATGATTTCTTCAGCTTTTTCATCCAGCCATTTCGTCTTACTTCCCGGCACTTCCTACTTGTTTCATTCCTTAGCAACTTGTATTTGTGTTTTCCTGAATTTCCCTCAACATTTTTGTACTTCCGTCTTTCATCGATCAGCTGAAGTATTTCTTCTGTTACCCGTGGTTTTTTCGCAGTCACCTTCTTTGTACCGATGTTTTTCTTACCAACTTCTGTGATTCCCTTTTTACAGATGTTCAGTCCTCTTCAACTGTACCGCCTACTGAGCAATTCCTTATTGTTGCATCTATACCCTAACAGAACATCAAGCGTATCTCGTCACTCCTTAGTACTTCCGTACCCAACTTCTTTGCGCATGGATCCTTCCTCTCTAATGTCTTAAACTTCAGCCTACTCATCATCACTACCACATTGTGATCTGAGTTTATGTCTGCTCCTGGGTACGCCTTACATTCCAGTATGTGATTTCGGAATCTCTGTCTGATCATGACGTAATCCAACTGAAATCTTCCCCTATCACCCGGCCTTGTGATTCTTGCTGAAATTTAGTACAGAACTTAGTTAGTCTTCCTCCTGTCTCATTCTTTGTCCCAAGCCCTTACTCTCCTTTAACCGTTTCTTCTTCTCCTTCCCCCACTAATGCATTCCAGTCCCCCATGACTAATAGATTTTCGTCTTCCTTTTCATATGTAATAGTCACCTTTATTCCTAAATGAATTGTGCGAAAATTCATGAATCAGCGTTCACCTCTCATAGCCGTATTACCATATCATATCATATCAGTACCTACTTCGCCTCTTTGAGCAGGGCTATTGCAATTTCTGCTGCTGTTCTAAGAGAGACGAAATCTGCGCAGTTTAACTTTTCAGAATCCGTTTACTAGCTTTGGAGCAATTACAACATTTACAACTTAGGATTTATCTCTTTTGAGAATATAACCGTTAGCTGCCCTGCAGCAGTTCGTGATTTCATACCCAAACAATGAAATGCTTAGCATAAGGAGGAAGCAGATTGTTTTAATAAGACAAACCCGTATAAAAGGGGCACAGAAGAAATTTTGCTTTCATTCCCTCTGCGTTGTTCACGGTCAATAACTAATGTGAAGCCATCATGAAACTGTTATTCATGCAATATTGAGGATATTTAGCCCAGTTGTCATTAGTGTAATTAGTATCACAACATGTTTTGGGGCAACATTATCTTGTTTTCATGTGATACATACAAGGAAAGCAGATAAAGCAATTTCCTTATACCGACAGACATTTAAAGATTACAGACTTCCCGAGTTATAAACTACCTTAAAAGATTGTTTGAGAGATATGACGAAAAGCATGAGGGTGCTGCGCGATGAACAAAGACGGAGTGATACCTACAAAATTTAGAGGAGGTAGAGATTTCTTGTGTCTGCAAAGAACAGTGCGTCGGCGTTTTAAATGAGAGGTAGGAAGTGTCTACATGTCGTTCCTGGGCACACGTCGGGGATACCCTCCTAAAGAAGCAGCCACCAACATATTTTATCTAGTGACGTAGGTTATTTCCGTTCAAATTGCAGCGTTGAAGTAATTTTTAATTAGATTAGGCTAGGACCAAACAGTCATTTGTCAAAGATTTAATGACAGACAGTGGTATCGTTGGTGCTGAGCATTGGCCTTTATGCAAATATTATCGTTGTCAGGTGATAGCAGAGGCTTTAAATTTGTAATTGTACACCGGGAAACGTGGATTCACCGGCTCGTGATGTTTTATTTTTTATAGTTTGAGTTGACTATGCACGTATGTTGCTTGGTTTAAGTTGTAACGAGGCCTGATATCATAAAAAAAAGTTTCTGACGTAGGTTACAACCCAGGAAGTCTGTAACCCCTATAAATCTGTAGGTATAAGTAGGATTGTTTTATTTGGTTTCCTTGTTTTTTACAGTTGAAAACGAGATAATGTTGTTCCGAGACATGCTCTGGCAATAATCACACTATTGACAACTTGGATGAATAATCTCAATATGCTAATTCATGTCCATCGAGGGCTGCTTGGTTTGAAAAAATAAATGTCTTTCACAAATCAAGAGAAACTAGATATGCTACTTCTTTGTGAAGAATGCAGGAGGAAGCGATGGCAACAGTTGAGTTGCTGCACAAGTGTCCCAGTGTCCCAAGAGACGGTGTTCAGTGAGAATGACAGTTCAGCAGTGGCGAGTACATTTGGGGGGGGGGGGGCGTTCTTAAAATTTGCTTGTGACTTCACTATTTTTTATTGTGGTAATAGAGAAGGTAGCTCAAGATATCTTTAGCGTCCCCTCCTTGAGGCTTTTTTGTATCCATCACTGCTATTCAGTGACTGTGCACAAAATTAATTATTGTTTGGGGAAGCGCTGGTGTACTAGGTGGAAGATGAAGAGAAAGCCTGAAACGACTGGTGAGCACAAAATATATGTCTGGAAGCTGTTACTCATAATCTAGACTCATGCACCAGAGAAATTAATATGCCTCTAGAATATGTCTGCCTAACATTGTTCGCATTTTGCGCGCAAACAGCTTCCAACCGTATCAAGGGTCTTTTCACCAACAGATTAACTAGCGGGACTGCAGAAAACATGTGGAATTGTGTCGCTCATTTCTGAATCGCCATGACCACAACAGGCTATTTCTGCAAAGAAGTAATTTACTATTGGAGGAGCCCTTACAAACCCCAGAAAGCTGATGTGAAAAACAAAGCGTTGTGGGCCACTGCGAATACGCCCTGGCTGAAGCCGGTTGTACATTTGAGACAGAGGAGTACAGACATTTCGTACAAGATTACTGGAGACTAAGTTAATTGTCTTTACTACACTGAAGAAACGTTAATAGGAACAGACACGCACAGTATCTTACAGATTTACTGCCAGCTTTCCTGTAGGAAGAACCACTTGAAGTAGAAGTACAGGTCACTAGCACGAAGGTTTCCCGGTTCGATACTCGCTTGTGGCGAGGAACGCAAGTCGCTGGATAGGATACTAAGGCGTTATCAGTTGGCGTGCACGTTCACCAGGTTTGACGCTAGCGGATTTTTTATTCTGGGGTTAAAGATGAATACGCAGAAGTTCCGACGACCCGCACGTATTTAAAACCTTGCAGGTTGCAGCATGTCCAATGATATCTAAAGAATCATCTTAATGTATTCAGAAGTCCTTGCATCAGCGACTGGAAAAGTCTTTTGCTGTGGATGGCGGGGATTTCGAACACTTCATGACTTAAAAGGAATTTCGTTGTGACGGATCCATACCCGAGATAAACTAGTTAATGAGCTAAACATTTTGCTTGAGAATTGTTAAACATGAGAAGCTTTGTAGTACAAAAAATAATAATTAACAGGTAATAAATAACCTTCACTGCAGGAAACTTACTTCTTTCATAATTGGAATTTTAAGGAAGTGCTTATGACCGCGTTATTTTGATACTTCCTTTCTTGTTGCTGTTGCTAATGCAGTGTTGCAACGTAAGTGTGTATGTCGGCATTTATCTCATGACAAGAAGTTATTCCTTAACAATCATCATATCTCATTTCTGTGTTTCACTAACCCATTCAACTTTCGACGTTCACCTTTCGTTCAAAGTTCAGGCAGAAACCGGAATAGATTGTTGCCGCAGTTAACTGGTAAATCATCCTCAATCATCCTTAAATGTTACGTCGTTTGCCTTCCAGCTGGCGTGTCGGTACCACCACAGGTAGCGAAAGGTAATTACTGTCAGTTTTAAACCCAACTTTTCTCCACTACTCAAATTTTGTAAGCAGACTCTCTTAGCTGCGTCAGGCAGGAGACGTTCGTCAGCCTGGCGCGACAATTTCGTGTACCTACGTGAAACTGTATAAGACAGCAACCGGTTTCATGTTCAAAACGGCTAAATTCTAATTTTGAAGTATCGTAATTTTTCCGAAACTATTGATATTATGTAGTAGTCCCGTAATTACTCCGAAACTATTAATCATATTTTCTGGAGTGAATCACAAGTTTGTCCCTTTTAGAGCTATGATGGTAACAGGAGCAATTACTATATATCGATATAGAAGACCTAAGTTGATACCTAAACGTCCGTAATTAATTTAGCTATAAAACGAGACGGTACGTGGTCTGTTCATGTTGTTCATGTTGGTGAAAACAGAATTAGCATACCTTAAGCGGTTTACTAAATGACTAAAGTGAGAGACTTAGCTGAATGTAATGTCTAAAGTTCGAATTAAGTAACCCCGCCCCTCGCCCAGTGGTGAGGTTCAACATTCGCTGTGTGACGGTACAGTTTAAATTAGATGGTAGCTACGTATAAGGTCCATTTTTAAGACGTTGTCAGGACAAATAACTGTATGCAGTAGCCACGAAAACGCTCCGGAATTCGCTGCCACAAAACATAATTTTAAAACATGGATTTTCTACAAAAATCACGCACAAACATCTTAAAAACGTAGACAGTATAGATCTCTGTAGTGTCTCTATAAATGGACAAAATTTTTGTTAGCTTTAATAAGTATCAGAGTTATTTCAGTTTATTTCCAACGGATGAAACAGTTCCAAACATAACGTCATGTAACAGCTACTGAAGTAAAATATATTTTTATCCGTTGATAACCAGAACACCTCTCCCAATAACAGGTAATCCAAAATTAGCCTAGCAATTGTTATGTATAGCTTTCGGAAACGAAATTTTTGCTTGATGTTTCTATCGTTACAGGTATGAAGTTTAAGATCTATATCTCCGTAAAATAATACGTAAAATTTCCAGAATTCACTTGTGGTGTAGTTCTATGTATTGACCGTCCAGGTAGCTGAACGCTTTAATGTACCGCTTCTGGGACTCCATTAGGTGAGCCAAGACCGGATCAGATCCACCACGCCGATTTGCGACGAAGGCCGGTGAGTCGGCCAGCCTAGATACGGTTTTTAGGCTTTTTACCGGATCCATGTAAGTGAATACCGGGCTGGCACCCACATCCTGCCTCAGACATTTAGAAGACGGTCTTGCACTTCACGATGAGATTACTCTAGAAGCAGATAGTGGGGCACATAGATCGTAGATTCCGTGCGGCAGGGAGAAAAGGGTGGGGGGCGGGGGGATGTAGGGGCGTCAGTAAGAATATTCAGCCACTTACAATGTGGAAGTGACAACAAGGAGCCTACAATGACAGCACAGCTTTCACTGATGAACTGCTAGCTGGAGCAGCCACTAGCTATCGAATGGGGATAATTTAAATCTGTGTTGGTTAACACTCGGGTTACGCAGGTTTCAGAAATTAAAGATCAAAATCATCCTTTGAGCAATATTACACGTTCACTAAAATAACAATTGCAACTTCTATGATTCTGAAAATAGGACCGGTCGAACATTATGTGTGTCACGAACCAACCTCGGAGCACATTCTGGATTCATCTGGTATTTTCAAAGTTACTTTATGTTTATGGGGGCATTTCATTGGGAAGGAAAACTAAAAAGTGTGACAAATGCGTTCCGAATCGTATTTGAACTCATGACAATGAAAAACAGGAAATGTTGCGTTCAGTGTGGTGTTTCAGGTTTTCTCGCCGCGATTGACTAATGGTGTGCTTCTGGGTGCTCTGAACAGTTATTGCTTCGATTTTAGGCTCAATATTTCGAACACCGACCCAGCCGCCTTCTTCAGGTGCTGCGAGTTTATCTGGAATGTGTACTCGCCGCTTGTACTCCGGCTAGTCTTGCTGGAGACTAGGCAGAAAGTGCAGACTCGCAGCACCATAAGAAGGCGGCCGGGTCGGTCGCCGAAGTGATGTGCCTAAAATGCTCGGCAGAACACCGAAAGCACACCACTATTCTGTACAAATTATCATCATAATATTTTATGATGGCTTTCATACAGCACATACAGGTGTCTGTTTTCTTTGTTTCATTTACATTCTATGAAGACTGCTGAAACGTATAGAGTGTGTTAACTAACACGTGGGTATCCTTTGGATAGTGGATGAAGGACTTTAAAAAAAGTACAAATGTTCACGTACATACAGTCTCTCTTATTTTCATAGTTATAGACACATTTTTCTTATTATACGTTTCCTTCGTTTCTTTTTCTTTTCAGAATTGCACAGGTCTCCACACCTGCACAGTATGGTGGCATTATCTTTGTTTGCCGGTTTCGTAATGGGAATTCCAGAGCCGCTGTTCGCGTCCTAATCGCAGTGTTCCAGGTAGCAGCGTATTTAGCAAGGTGTTATACTGTGTGAGCATGGCATGCTTCGAAGCATAATGTTCTGTTTGATCGTCCCGACCAACAAGATCTATTGATGTTGGGAACATTCTTGAAATGATGAAAGGAAGCCTAATTACCAGCTCTAGAAGACTTGCTGCACAGCCTGGTATTCGACAAACCCGAGTGATGCGCACCGTAGACGAGTACGGTCTGGATCTGTATCATCGATACTGGTTGCAGTACCTGCATGTCGGAGATGATGCAAAAATAAAGGAGCTCTGTCAGTGGATTATTGCCAATGAACGCTTTAATCCACGTATTCTGTTCACTGCTGAATGAACAGTTATGTAAATTGTTGGTGGAGGGGTGGGGGGAAGGGCAAGGAAAGGGAAGGGATTACTGATGTCAGCTGCATCGGAAGATTACGCGGACCAGTAGTCAAACCCGGGATCTCCTGTTTACTTGGAAGTTGCGTTTATCACTGCCCCATACGGAATAAGTTTGAGGCATCGTGGGATAATCCTCCTTCAGAACATACAGCTTCATGATATTCCGGTTGGCAGCGACGCTGTAAGTAGTCTTCCAAATAACGTCTACAACGGAGATGCGTTGCAAGCAGAGAACTATCATTGAGTTTCTTTTGGCGAAAGACTAGAGCATCCTAGGTATTCATAGGCCTTTGCAGAATGTCCGCGGATACCTGGTAGTGAAGAGCGGTACGGTGATTCGTTGGGCGAGTCGTCTGTCAGCAACCCAACACAGTCGCTCAGATCTATGCGATTTCCCGCATGCCGGCCGGCCGTAAACAGCTGTGATTCAGGCAGTGTCGGAACATGTGGGTAATCTCATTAGAGGGATCACAACCAAACACTTCGCTGCTCAACTGGACGTCTCTGTTGTTAGTGCTGATGCAGTCGTCCACCAGTTGTGGTACTCAGAGGTGTGTGCCAACTAGGTTTCTCGATTTGGCTCCCACGTCGATCATTAGAATGGTAATTGCGGGCATACAGGCCCTGCCAGTAAGAAGGCGCAAGGTCGTCGCATTGAAGAGAGATTCTGTTGAAAAACCGGGTTTTATACCCAAAAGAGTGCGGAATGATCGGATGTTATTGAGATATGGAATAAAGCCAACCTACTTTAAGAAAAAAAGTGGTGCGTCACTTGTTGAACACCCTTCGTACATAATAGCTTATGACGCTTACTTCCTTTACAGAAATGATCCTCTGCAGTTCATTAACACTTTCTGGTTAGCAATGTTCTGCGGAAAGTACTTGAAATGAAGCGCAGCGCTAGAAACACATGTGAAATGGGAGAAATTGCTGTGTAAAGCCACACATGTATCAAAATAATTACAAATAGGTCACGAGTTCGAATCGACAAGACTTTGGGACGGAATCGACGTTCTCTTCTTGGAATGGAACAGTCTAACATACGAGGGTTCGTCAATATTTGCTGTTGCCTATGCCCGGACGTATCCAGCATGCGCCACTTTTCTGCAGACAGTGGCACTCGCCGTTCCCTCTAAATACTGAAGGAGCTGTTCTGAAAGATGGCGACTACTAATGACACAAGTACTTTTTGGCGAGGCGGCTAAGCAGGGCACAATGCGACTGACCGTATTCAGTTGTTCTGGCAAGAGTCCTCGTTTAATTTCCCATATCCGCCGTTGGAAAAATACGGCTAGCACGAACGCTCGTAGCAATTTGGGAGCAATCCTTGTTTGTTTTCGAACAAAGCCATTCGGCTTAAAATAATCTTCAGTAAAACCTTAATATTTCTGCCTACTTTCTTTCAGGACAGTTCTCTAAATACGCGCTTTGCAAATATTTGCTGCTTGTGTACACTTGCTGGAGTTACCGGCTGGATTAGGTCAGCGTGGAAATTGAGCACTGTCTTATGTTTCACAAAAATTAATTGATTGATTCAGCAGGTAGAGCGGTGGCCTGGTGTGACGAATAACTGTTTTACATGGACCGTATTTTTCCATTTGCCCAAATTTCAGGCGAGCATCCGGGACATCATCCCTTCCTCTCCAATACTTCGCCTGTGAACATAATAGCCACCTTCTAGTCAAGACGGTGAATTCCAAGTGGCTGTTTTTTTTTCTCTTTAATAATCATATCATCCCTTCGCCCCCCCCCCCTTCAATGGAGGAGGGGTGGCAGCAGCTATGTTGCTGATTTTCAAGCAAATGATGTTCATATATATCCACATATATTTTGCATTTAAAAAAGATTACAATAATAAAATTAAAATGTAACCAAAGTCTCTTCTCGTATTGATATATACAGTACGCAGATAGCGATAGTATAGTTGGTGTTTTGATGGTGATAATGGTGATTGCGACGGTACCTAACTGTTACTGCTGAGTTCTCTTCTAAACAGCAGTCCATAGCAGCAAACCATTTGCGTCTTTGGTTGTAGTGATTTGTACTATATGTACGTGGGCATTACTCGGCTGTGTGTAAAGAAAACAGCTCGGTGTAGTCACAGGGTTGGGCTGCGCATGTCTGCTTTTAAGTCCCACAGTTAATTCACTGCAAATAATATCCTGTAGCTTTGATCCTTCGATCAAACAGTCTATGCGTTGGCTATAATTACGAATTAATAAATTACACAGATTCATGAAATTAAAAAATGATTACTTTCATAACAAGCGTTATATTTTTACGCCTGTAACTGATTTATATGACAGAGAATTATGCTGAGTAATGTTTATTCCACAAAGAACATCTCAAATAACTAGGAAGTATTTATATGATGTTCAGTTAGTTAACTACATATTCCATGGATAATTTTGTATGATAGATAATAATCGAGTGGAACGACTCCTAACTCCTTTTACATTCATATTCATATCGCAAATTAATCTATACGTACGGTTACATTCTGAACATTTCTAAGTTTTTCTTGCAAAAAGAAAGAAAAGATGTGGGTTAGCAATTCCCACCCATCACCTTTTACAAATTCCAGAAATACCAATTCTCCTGCGGAATATAAGAAATTGTAAAGGAGAAACTTTCTCAGTTTGTTATCAGATTTTACTTTGCTGTCTGTCGAGCATTTTATATCATTGGGTAAGTGATCCAAAATTTTTGTTGCAGCATTTTGCACCCCTTTTTGTGCTAAAGACAGCCTTAATAAGAAGAAACTAATGTCAGTTACAATACAGACAGAAAATACCCTTATCAAATGCAGTAAAGTTACTTTGAGAGTATTACGAGAGTGGTAACAAAATCCGCTAACTAAAGAGTCATAGAAGATACGCGGATACTAGGACCATGTCGTAATCACCATACACGAAAAATTCACCAGCTCAAAACAGTTCAGAGTCCTACAAGGTGATTCATGAATTAATATATGTAATGCAAAGAATATTAACTCATACTGTGTCTATTCTCAGTTCCGAAATTCAAGCTACAAAAGTTAGAGCCCTTCTGTGGAGCACATTCAAATCTTTCGAAATGTCAGTCTCTTCAGAAGTTAATTTAATGTAGCGGCCGTTCGTGGCCCAGAAACAATCTCCTGGACGACTGAATCACGCTCCTTGCCGTAAACAGGTCTGTCTTCTTCCAAAACTCGGGTGAAAGTGTGCAGAATCACTCCCTTGAGCGCTTTAGCAGAAAATTGGCAGTCTCTAATGAGTGATTTTCTCGTTGTGGGTTGATTTTAAGTGATCGATATGTTGCGAGATGCCAAGTCTTTAATAGTTCCCTGTAATAACAATTCACTTCGTTTCCAAAATTCCCGGTCGCCGTCTTGTTTTCTCTTGAAGTAGAGTGTAGTGCCACGTATTTGACCACTGACTGCTTTTCTGACTGCAGAGGGGAGACGGCTATAAGAGAGCTTCTGCATCCAAAGAACTCACTACGAAATCACAACAGACGGTTTCCGTAATTACTCTATATTCAATGAAGTTTTCAAGTCACAGCAACTGATAATTAACTAAGCTTTTCAGATGAAATGTTCATACATGATGCTTCAGTGCTTGACCAAGACCACAATTTCGTACTTAACTGGAGACAGAATACCATAGAGTATATATAACAACATTAATTTTGTCTTTAGTGCTCGTCCATTACCGTGAGGCCCTTTCTCCTTAGGAGTCCACCACAGTCCGCCGGCTGCTGGTGGCCGAGCGGTTCTAGGCGCTTCAGTCTGGAACCGCGCGACCACTACGGTCGCAGGTTCGAATCCTGCCTCGGGCATGGATGTGTCTGATGTCCTTAGGTTAGTCAGGTTTAAGTAGTTCTAAGTTCTAGGGGACTGATGATCTGAGATGTTAAGTCCCATAGTGCTCAGAGCCATTGAGATGTTAAGTCCCATAGTGCTCAGAGCCATTTGAACAAAATAAACACCACCAAAGCACTGCGGCAAATTGCAAGTGATCCTTCACTTGACAGTCCTAATTGTACAGCCGCTGTCGCTTTCGGCGCTGTGCGTGCATTTTTCTTTCTCATATCTGTGAATAAAATTCCAACAAACCCAAACAGTGTACATGCACCTTACGCTATTAGTAATTAATGCCACGTTTTTCACACACATGCGTTTCATCGGTCTAATAAAAGGAAACTGAGGCTCGTTGCTTCACTTTCTAGAAACTTGTACCACTACAGATTCCTCCACTAAGTGGAACGAAATTTTCTGGAATACCTCACACAACTAAAGCTAGTGTAGATTATGTTATAAGAAGTCCATAAATTAATTTCATTTTTCTTTCGATGTCTCATCTGATCTAAATTCATTGCATTCCTTGCAGCATCAAATCGATACATACAGACATACAGTCGCAGTCGTCATCAATACACACGCACACACACACACACACACACACACACACTCACACACACACACACACACACACACACAAACACACACACACACACGCGTACATATATATATATATATATATATATATATATATATATATATATATCCAACTTTCACACTATACTTCTTTAAGATCAATAATTTAATAACATGGTTACTTTAACTGCTATAGTATTCTAAATATACTTTAAGGTTCTACATGTTGACATTTAATCTTATCTTACTTGCCACGTTCACAAACTTCAGAACTGTTCTCGTTCAATGTGCATTGAAGAAGGAAGAGTCTTCGAACTCAATTGATTCCCAGTAAGTCCATATGCTGTTTTGGAGATTTCTCTTATTTAGGTCACTTCCACAGTTTTGTATTTTTGTATTCGTTGCATTCTTATCCAAGCCTCTAGACAGTAACGTCGAACATATTGTATTGCCTTCGCAAGATAGGTAAGTGTTCCTGGATTATATAAAATTAAGACGATATGGTTCCGGTCCTTCCTTCCTTGGATCAACCTGACCTTAGGTATAGGTTCCCTCTTTCATAGGCAAACCGAAGCTCTCGTTCCTACAATATTGGTTCAGGTCTTTCCTTTTTGGATTCTCTGGATTTCAGGTACAGGTTCCCTTTTTAGTGGTTAAACTTATTCACTCATCCTCCTACCTCTCTACAAATCTGGATACATGCTTAAAATCCCATTTCTCAACCTCATTCATTTACGTGTTATACAAGTGCTTATGAATAACTGCGCCTGTATTAGTACGTCACTTTGTATTTTCTTAACTTGTACCTCCTTCTGTCCTACCTCTCCCTCCCTCCCCCATTCGCATAGCATCACTAACATAAGCTGCAACCATTCAACGTACTGGAGAAAAATGTACGCCTTAATGAGGGAAAAAGCTTCAGGCTGTGTCGCAATGGCATTTTTGACATGATCTCTCGGCTTTACCTGTGAAAACAGAGCGTCTCTACCATATTGTTCGGATAAGAGAAGGGTTGCAATGGTGGTAAAATATGCATATGCAAAGAGGGAGGATGGAGTTGTTACTCCTAATGGAGATGAAAGAAAAGAAACCATAAGAATAAGTGTGTTAGGATAGAGAAGAAGGAGACGATAAACCATGAAGTCATGTTCTCTTCGCGCCCCCCACCCAAGGGTCCCTCTCTACTGAGATTCTTGACTGTGACGTCGGGAGAGAAGATGGTCAGAATTCTCTACAGAACGGACTATCAGAACTTCACCATCGCCGACCCGGAAAATTGATCCTAACTCACCACTATAGATAGCGAGTAGAGATGTGGTAGTCACACAGTATTCATAATTTAGTTGTTTTTATATGTCCTAATGACTTTCTGGATCTTAATAATCGTATCGTCACTTGGTCAGTCTATATACACACAACATGTGACGGGTACTACTGTACACTGAAAAATTTATTACTCATTCCAGTAGTTAATCTCCCATAGTTAATCTCCCATACAAAACACACGCAAAAGTCTACCTATTGTCTATACAGAAGGGAAAGATACAAATTCCCATTTACAAAATATATAAAAGTATTTGGATCGTTTCCATAATTGTTGTGCAAATAAATATCTAATTTTATTGCACTCTAGTAATTTCATCAACTATTATAGAAAATCTCTAACCTTCAGGAACGACTTACGCAGATTATGCTATACATATGTATTCGAAATATAGGTACATCTGTACTTTTTTAACAGATACCCTTCATGTTGACAAAATCTCACTAACACAGTAGGAATGTTTACAAAGACAATAGAATAGTTAGAAGAAGAAACTGCCTCATAGGAAACTAAAGTGAATAGAAATGAAGCAATTACCTCGGAACATGGAGGTCTTCACCCCACCTAATCTGCAAAGAGGGCAGATTAGCCTGAGGACCTAAACATTTTTATTGTAGCAATGTTATAATGTTCTTTTTCGCAGTCCGTATTGGGATCGATCAGAAATACTACTTTGCGATGTGGTATCCCTAACATCTTGAAACGTCCAGCGTATTTTCGGAAAAAAATTATTCGTCTGTTTATATTTGAATTCTGAGGCATAGATCGATAAAATGCTCTGATGAAATACGTCGGATGTACTTCTCCTTACGGCTGAAACTTTGGCAACTGCTTTGCACGAATAACCCTATGCTCTGATTGTAATTCTTCTACTGATTTTGGTGATAATAGTATGTTAGAAGTGACCATTTTGCCCCTAAGTCCCTATTTAAGGTTTCCTAATTATTTCCATAATTTCTGTAACTCACTCTTATTATTAATAGTTTCGCAGACAGAATTAGAGATAGCGCTGTTGGTACATACTTTTTCGTGTACATCTTGCTCAACCAGTTCCTCTAGATGTTTCTTCAAATCAGTTAAGGTGTTTGAGTCGATAGGAATGTAAGTAATTTTTTTTCATTTGGTTCTAATATCTCTACCCTATCCTGAGACCCTGAGATTTGATTGCATATAATTTCGCAATTCAATCGGCGATGATTTTCATAACTTTTTCATCTTATTATTCACATTTTTAAACTGTATTTCCGCTTCTTGTCTAACCATCTCATAATGTTCGACTAATTTCGTTTGGAACCCCTTAGATAAATTTGCTAAATATTCCCCTATTTTCAAAATTTTATCAGTTTTTGTGCCCAAATTTTTTATTATTTTCAGATAGTTCGCCTAATTGCTCCATTTTATCAGACATCTCTTCCAGTTTTCTAGTTGTTTATCTAGTTATACTAATACTTAAGTTTATCTATAATTGCCACTAAGATCGTACCATCCATACTTTTGTTGATGATAGCTATGTAATCTAAATTACCGTACAACATAAGGCTTATACCACAGTAAAAGCCTTCGTTGCTTATCAATGTATTTACACCATCACCAAATATTATTCATTGTCATTCATAGTCAGTTATTTCAGATTAAATAACTACAAACAAATTCTGGAGGCTGAACGCTGTGCAGCTCTCCTAATTTGCCTAACCAGCTGCTGCAGCGCCCCACCGATGCCATCATGCCGTGGTGCAGTCTCGGACAGTCGCTGTGTAGCCACAGCCGTAGTCAGCTGCACTGCCGATGCGAGGCGATGGCGTGTCGCCGTAAGAAGCCGTCACATCACTTGGCGTCATCGAAATTGTTCGCCGAAAATCTCATGTTTAGTCGGCTTATCTTCTCGTGATTTGCGTACCGAGAACGTACTCCAACCCACGGATAATATTCGTTGTTTACCAGGTTTGCACCGCAACAGCGTATATGCTTATGATACAGTTGTTGATGGTTTGCCTACTTCCGTCGCCCTATACAACGACGTACGTCTTCCCGTTCTTCGTAAATTTTAGTTTTAATTTCTTCTAATAGCTCTCTCACTTTATTTCCTCTAATATGTATCTTTCAACTAAGTTAACAGCACACAACAACTGATAATTAACAAAGCTCGTCAGGTTACATGTTTTCATAAATGATGGTTCAGTGCTTGACAAAAACCATAGCTTCATACTTAACTCGAGGTAGTATACTACAGAAAATCATGCCTTTGCCGCCTCCCGGCCTGCTGACCTACTGTCGCCGATTGCAGCCTGAGCTCCATCGACCGCTGACGTCACCTGGTTGCTTCGCCTGCTGCAACAGTCAGTTTTCGTTTTTCAATTACAGAATGTGCGCCTCCGGTAGCTGAGTGGTCAGCGTGACAGAATGTCACTCCTAAAGGCTCGGGTTCGATTCCCGGCTGAGTCGGAGATTTTTCTCCACTCAGGGACTGGGTGTTGTGTTGTCCTAATCATCATCATTTCATCCCCATCGACGCGCTAGTCGCCGAAGTGGCGTCAAATCGAAAGACTTGCACGCGGCGAACGGTGTACCGGACGGGATGCCCTAGTCACGCGATAATTACATTTTTAATTACATAATGATACCACTGTCTATATTCATAAAACTTTCCATGTTATGTACTAACTCTCCATGGTATAACAAGTGAAATTGTGAGGCGCATACAGTGCGATGTACAGCTTTTCATGTAATGTCTTTACCATTTATCTGCATAGATATAGCATTCATGCCCATCTTCATTTGTTTTTATGGTTTTAACTTTGATCTTATACAGTAAATTACATTTTTCTATCACATGCGATTTTTCCACTTATTAAGGTTTTTATTACTATACCATAGTTTTTAAATGTGTAAAACCATTTCCTTTCTACATCCTCTAATACTTTTGGTTGTCAGTAAATGGTATGTAACTAACACCACTCGCATTGATCACAGTAATTCCTAAATTTGTACTTGATGCTCTTTTTCTTTTATGTAGGGGGAGTGTTGTGCCTAGATGATGGTCCACAAGGCGATGGGATTTGGTCGTACTTCAGTGTAGTGCGTTGTTATAGTAGTGTATGAAGGAATGTGCACTAGCGACTACCATAAACATTTTACCACGTTCTACAATTTTTGTTGTTAGACATGACATAACGTTTTGTGCAGTGTTGTCAGCTAATTTACGTTGTACTCTTTTATAGTAAGTGCTGTGTAATATATTAAAGCTATCTATAACACACTGTTAGTTCTTCAGTTGCTTATAATGCTATACATATTTACAGAACATGTAAACAGATAGCTTACAGAATGAGATTTTCGCTCTGCAGCGGAGGGTGCGCTGACATGAAACCTCCTAGCAGATTAAAACTTTGTGCCGGACCGGGACTCGAACTCGGAACCTTTGCCTTTCACGGACAAGCGCTCTACAATTTTTTTTTTTTTTAATTTCATTTTGTTCGTTTTCGTACGCTGTATCTGATCAGGGCGGACGCCGTAAGACACCCTTTTAAGCGCGTTGTTGATCTATTAACTCAGTTTTTTATTGCAGAGGGCAGTTAACCCTTTGACCGAACACGCTGAGCTACCGTGCCGGCAGCAACTGAGCTACCCAAGCACGACTCACAGCCCGTCCTAACAGCTCCACTTCTGCCAGTACCTGGCAGGTTACAATTCGTCAGTCATGTATCTTGTACCTTGAAACATGTAGCACTTGCGGCTGAACTGTCTTAGAAATTTTACCTCTCTTAAAATGGAAATTCATTTTAGTTTCCAGTGGCTTATGTTTCAAAATATACATAACTTGTGATAGGTTTTTGAGAACATTTCACCTTAATTTGATATCAGATATTGATTATTGGTATGTAGAAGTGTAGTAACGTAACATACAGAAGATTAAATACAGTATTAACAAGGTTTTCTCGGTTACGACGTTTTTAAATTTCAACAGAACATTTGTTCCTGGGAACATGACCATGTTGTACATTGGCACATTTTTTCACATTTGGAAACATATTAATTTCCAGTAGCAGCTTTCGGTAATTTCAGAAGAACACTGCAACACATCATTTTCCAAGACGACACTGGACTTTCAGTATGTTTTGGAGGACGACAGGCGACTTCGAGTTACCGCCTTGACAGTAATCATTTTAACTAGTAATCCTTCCACTGGCTACCTGCTCAATGTGTCTCCTAAATTGATTTTGTGCTTTACTTGTATTTTTGTCGTTAGGCTGCATTGGAGGTTATCACAGTTATCAGAATGTAAGTGAACATAAATGTTGAAACGGTGTTAACGAAATGGCGGCCCTGCCAAATGTTGATGGTGATTATTATATCAAGAAGGACTTGATGTTTTATAAAATTAATGGCTCAAGTTAATTGATTAAGAAACGATACAAAAATACTGGTAAGTATAATGACAAAAACAAAATGATCTGATGGCAGCACAAAAATGAAACGAGCAGTTAACAACAATGTATGACAGCTGATTGATAAAGACTGCAGTTTGTCTCATTGAACTTTTTTCTATGGCTCAGAATGTGGATAACGCAATCCAAAATTATCTAGCACTGAATAAACCCTGATGGATTTATTGCAGCTGAGAACAAGTGGCGAGATTGTGACCTTGTTTAACCTAACCAGCTTGAGCAGCAATACAATACACCTTTTCTCGATGTGTGGCGCTGTCTCGGGAGTCGTTAAGGGTTCAACTGTCTGCAGAACAGCGATGCGAGGCGCCTGTAATTCCCTATAGCGGGCTCGTAATATGCAGAGTCGTGGTTGGCGATTTGTTAGGCGGATCTTATTTAATCTCTATTGGAGTCTTGGAATCTTGGCAGATTCCAGCGTGTGACATTTCCGTTCACCGGTCATAGCAAGGACCAATCTGAGTCACTTACACGCCACACACAGGACATCGAACGTCATAGCGGCATACCTGTCAAGAATAAGATTGCCCTCAGCGTAGCGAGTTGTCAGAGATGACGGGGATCTAAACTGTCGGTACAGTTAAGTCCTCACCACAGGCTCCCCAGTTAAGACCAGTGCTAGAGCGAAGTCACGCCTAGGGAAATTGTCCTTAGTGCAACGCGTTCAGAACAAAAGTGAAGACCAGAGTCCTGCCTAGACCGGAGTCTTAATCAGAAGACCCATTCCAGCTGGATCCTGAATCGAAAGACCCAGTACCTGCTCTCCTCACTTTCCACCAAACCTCGGTAAACTGCGCAAAAGCACTCCTGCCACCGCCCACCGAAGGATTTCGTGTCCATCACAAGGCTGCACGAATTCCATGTGTCTTCCCTAACTCATGCGCTCTTCTCACCGACCAATCATTATCAAAGTTAAGAATATTCTTCTCCTTTCAGGAGACGTGGCCAGTCGCTGACTCAAAATTTACAGAGCAAAGAGGGGAAGACGTTGTGCTCCCGACTTGTTTCTTCACATGGTCACTTTAGGCATCATGTCATTTTAAGTTTCTGTAAAAGTGTAAAGTGAACAACACATTTATCATGGAGATCATTATCTAGATTGCTTGAATGTTACTATGTGTCCGACCAGGGGCCTCAGGTAACCCAAGTGCTTTTATGTTCCAACGTAGATCATTTCAGAAACGCCATAGATGTTGCATTCCTTCTAAAATAGTTTTGAAGGCCTGAAGCTTCTACAGGCCAAGGGACAATACCACCTGACTGCTCCCTCGATACTATCCTGTTCATTGTGAACATGGAAACTCGCGAACGTTTTATGGTCGCCATCCCTATTCAGAAAGAGCATTTACGATGCTGTCATAACGCCTTTGCTGCGCGACCTAGATTTCTCTCACATCCCTGCCTCGTGCTGTGGCAAGGAGCACCTAACATGTAGGTCCAGGTAGGCCATTTTTTTGCCTCGTGGACCGACCGCATTGTCTTCACACTGCAGAAGAAATTCTTGGGTCCAGCATTCTATCTGCAGTAAGTGCTTCGAAATGTTCCCTTCCTTAATAGCTGCACCTTGATTTCAGGTTCCAAACATCTACTGCAAATTTACTGTTAACTGACCAAACTGCCTGCTTGTTCACAGCTCCAGAAAAATAATATTCAAAGGAATCACCACAAAGACCCATATGCATCAACAGTGTATATACTTCCATCAATAATTGTTCATGCTGATAACGTTCTGTCATCTCACAAATACGGTGTCATTGGTGAAATTCAACATAAAATTGTACTCTTGAATATAGAGAATAGTGAGAGAGTCACTCGTCCTCTCTCAATTTAAATGTTGAATTACACTGTTGGCTAGAGGCTAAGATGGGAAAAATGTAGCGAGGTTCAACTGTCTCCCATGATCGTTAAGTTTTAAGTAACTTGTCCATTTTATTCCTTCATTTAATGTTCTTTTCTTGTTTTGTATGTTTATTGATACGTTCTTGATTATCTTGTCTCACTTTTCGATGTGAGGCTAGTTGAAAAGCCGAAACCGGTAATCAGCATGCACAAAACAGTATGTGACCAAGACAAATATCTTTATAATCTAACGAGGTGTGGATGTCACGAGATACCTCAAGAGGTATGAGGGCGTGCTAGGAAGTAATGCCTCCGAATATTTTAATGAGAAAACTCCTTACACTTTTTAAATACAGATAAAGTTATCACCATTCTACTTTTTATTCTTCATGTCTACTTTTTTATTATTTCTCCCAACGAAATATCAGTTTCTTGACAGCGACACTATAGAATATTCGACACTGTTGAAGGTACGACAAATTCACTTCTGCTTGCGCCTCTTGATCACTACCAAGGTGAAGTTCTCGAACGTGTCGATTAGGTTTTGGAAATTGATGACATCAGCTGGAGCCAAATAGGGACGGTATGGACGATGATCGATGTCTTGACATCTCGAGGCGTCGGATTGTTGCAGACGTCGCAGCGCTCGTCTGACGTCTCTCATTATCGTACTGAAGGAGAGAGTGCTTCATGTATGGACAAACTCTGTGAATTCGAAACTCGATTGCAGCACGCTAATTCTCACGAACCGACGTAGTGACGTTACACAAGGCCAGGTTATACTCAACAATTCAGAGCCCTCTAGCGGGAGTGGGCTGCAAATATATAGAAACGAAGATGTATAACGTCAATCACGCATGCGTTATTCAAAAAGCATGAAGAGATTTCACACATATAACTCGGAGGCATAACTTCTCAGCAAGCCCTCGTACTATTTATTGGCTTCCTTTCGAAAAATGCGAAGTAAATAATTGTCACATTCGTAACTGAAAGTTGTCGTTATTTTCTGTTGATATCGTGTACTGATGATGCCAAACAGCACAATGTTGGGTATGACGTAGGGACTATGGGCCTGGTCGTCTATGCAGCAGGCTGGTTCCAGAGACGTGAGGGGATCGGTGCAGACGCTCGCAGGTGGTGCGCGGTTGCCTGATTTAAGGCGCCGGCGCCGCAGTCCATCCCGCCGTTGGGCGTCCGCGGGCCCGGAATTCCGGCACTAAGTCGTCCTAACGAGGCCGCAACTTGGCGCCACTTAATTGCAAATTGCAGGCCCGGTCCGGGAGTCAGCGCTAGCGCCTCTGCGTTCCGACGGAAGACAAGCGCCGGGGTCCTCGCTCGAGACAGCGTCCGGGTGCGTCGCTGGCGGCCGCTACGCAAGGGGCAGAAGGGACCGGCCCGGACTTACGTAATGAAGCCGCCTTCCAGCTGTGATGTAGGAGCGCGTTTATTACGTGTAGCCTAAATCAGCTGCAGTAACTGCAAACATTTGTTTTTTGTTATAAAGTTATGCGAACTATCAGTTTAATAAGTCACGGCTGCAGAATACTAATGCGAATTCTTTACAGACGAATGGAAAAACTAATAGAAGCCGACCTTGGGGAAGATCAGTTTGGATTCCGTAGAAATATTGGAACACGTGAGGCAATACTGACCCTGCGACTTATCTTAGAAGCTAGATGAAGGAAAGGCAAACCTACGTTTCTAGCATTTGTAGACTTAGAGAAAGCTGTTGACAATGTTGACTGCAATACTCTCTTTCAAATTCTGAAGGTGGCAGGGGTAAAATATAAGGAGCGAAAGGCTATTTACAATTAGTATAGAAACCAAATGGCAGTTATAAGAGTTGAGGGGCATGAAAGGGAAGCAGTGGTTGGGAAGGGAGTGAGACAGGGTTGTAGCCTCTCCCCGATGTTATTCAATCTGTATATTGAGCAAGCAGTGAAGGAAACAAAAGAAAAATTCGGAGTAGGTATTAAAATCTATGGAGAAGAAATAAAAACTTTTAGGTTCGCCGATGACATTGTAATTCTGTCAGAGACAGCAAAGGACTTGGAAGAGCAGTTGAATGGAATGGATAGTGTCTTGAAGGGAGGTTATAAGATGAACGTCAACAAAAGCAAAACGAGGATAATGGAATGTAGTCGAATTAAGTCGGGTGATGTTGAGGGTATTAGATCAGGAAATGAGACACTTAAAGTAGTAAAGGAGTTTTGTTATTTTGGGACCAACATAACTGATGATGGTCGAAGTAGAGAGGATATAAAATGTTGACTGGCAATGGCAAGGAAAGCGTTTCTGAAGAAGAGAAATTTGTTAATATCGGGTATAGATTTAAGTGTGAGGAAGTCGTTTCTGAAAGTATTTGTATGGACTGTAGCCATGTATGGAAGTGAAACATGGACGATAAATAGTTTGGACAAGAAGAGAATAGAAGCTTTCGAAATGTGGTGCTACAGAAGAATGCTGAAGATTAGATGGGTAGATCACATAACTAATGGGGAGGTGTTGAATAGGATTGGGGAGAAGAGAAGTTTGTGGCACAACTTGACAAGAAGAAGGGATCGGTTGGTAGGACATGTTCTTAGGCATTAAGGGATCACCAATTTAGTATTGGAGGGCACCGTGGAGGGTAAAAATCGTAGAGGGAGGCCAAGAGATGAATACGCTGTACAGATTCAGAAGGATGTAGGTTGCAGTAAGTACTGGGAGATGAAGAAGCTTGTGCAGGATAGAGTAGCATGGAGAGCTGCATCAAACCAGTCTCAGGACTGAAGACCACAATAACAACAACAACTTAAAGTTGTGAAAGTTATCAGAGGACACATGAAGAAAAATACACTGTAATAAAATGACGTAACTTCAATACGAATGGAAGAAGTGGTAAAGCTGCTGACTGCTGGAGCTGGTGGTATCGATCACGAACTGCTGTAGGGTCGTGCGAAGAACAACAACTCTATGACGTGAATTGGTATCGAGCGAGGTGGTGCTGTGGTATAACGTACCCACAACAAATATAGCCAATGTTCATCTGTGAAAATGGACTCGATAAGCAACCTGAGCTATCAGTAATAGGAATCTGATCTGCATAACACTGTGTGTGTGTTGTATGAGTGTCAGTTTCACTGTCATTTAAGCCTTCAACAGATCCTTACATAAACTTGGATAAGCAATAAGATTCTGTCGTTAAATATGAAAAACTACAGGAACAAATGAACCTGTAACAATGAATACCTAACCTATCTGTGTATTTGAATAAAAATTTACAGTTGATACAGAATTTGCTTTATGCAACGGAATTTAGTGGATTAGAGTACACCACATGTTGTGGAATGTCAATGTCTCTGATTTGGCCTTACGTTTTGCACTCACCTCGGTATACGACTGCCTTTTCCCCAGTGGTTTACAGCAATTCGCAGCAGCACGCATCAGCAGCGGCTAAAGCTTATTGTTACTAAGAAAGAATTTAATAAAAAGGAGTTTGCTTAGGTCCTGTTAAATACTAAATAAATTGTAACATGGGATTTCATAAATTAAGTGTATGTAAAGGCTCCAGAAATTGTCATGACCAATAATAGTTTGACAAGTATTAATAATGGCGAAATGCCTGACAATGACCTTGTAAGTATCAATAAGGAGGCGCGCGAAGTGACCGCGCTGTTTGAGGCGCTATGTCATGAACTGCGCCGCCCTTCCGCTGCAGATTCGAGTCCTCCCTCGGGCATGGGTGTGTGTATTGTTCATAGCGTAAGTTAGTTTCAGTTAGTTTTAATAGTGTGTAAGTCTAGGCACCGGTGACCTCAGCAGTTTCGTGCCTTAGGAATTCTCAAACATTATTATTATCAATAATTATTTCAGTTTCAAAGGTACGTTAACATTTAATTACCACAGCATATTAATGAATTGGATGTGGAGAATAATTATTACTAATTTGAGGATAAGGAGGGTTCTTTAACTGACAAGCAAAACAAGGGATTAATGCCATCTGAGACTAAGAATCACGACCCCAACCCTGCAATTGCGCTTTACGCTGTGCTTGCGAATTTTACCTAGAATTCCATCTTCAAGAGTAGTTAAGCCATTTAAATCTCTACTGGCCATATAAAGGAAATCTGGCTTTCAGCGCGATAATATCTGTCATGACCGACGTGAGGGCGGATTGACACGTCTTCTGTCTCCGAGCTCTCGACCAACGCAACTGAAATTCTGTTCTCGCAGACACACCTCTTCTAACGACAGTGGTTAGAATTAGGCTCCCATGTTCCGCCCTCAGATTGTTACTATAGATATCTGAGTGCTTATTTATTTTCATAGAGAATCACAGAATCTTATACAATGTATAGAATAGTCTTAAGATGACTATATTGCTCTCTAAACTGAATGTAATATTTAATCAATGTAACAGTGGTTAGCACGCTGCACACACATCCGGGAGGACGACGGACCAAACCCGCGTCCTGCCATATTGAATTAGGTTTTCCGTGGTTTCCCTGAATCGCTTTAGGCAAATGCCGGGATGGTTCTTTCAAAGTGCAATGTCATCTTCCTTTCCCATCCTTCCCTAATCCCATGGGATCGATGGCCTTACTGTTTGGTACCCTCCCCAAAATAAACCAACCAACCAACGTGCATTGGCGTCAGGTAACTAGCAACAGCTCCGGCCACTGTCTCCAGAATTATGTCAATTAAGGCCGATAGCCGTGAAATAAGAATAAAACGAGTAAAAATACAATCGTAGATCCCGGCCACAGTGAAGTATATATAAAAATGGCCTTGAATAAAATATAATAAAAGCGTATGTAAAAGTAGCATGATAAAGTAATCCAACATTAGTAATCGAAATAGTCCCAGTGTAACCTCTAGCTTTGCCTAACCTATGTGGAGCAAATGTGTCTGAATAGGACACCACCAGTAATCATAGTAAGGGTAAAATGACCGATATGTTCCGATTTCTAGTCAAAGACCCCAGAGTATGGCTTACAAAGCTGTAACGTATGTTATATACACTGAGGTGACTAAACCATGAGATACCAATATTCACATTTACAGATGGCGGTAGAACCGCTTACACAAGGTATAAAGTGCCAGTGCATTGGCAGAGTTGTCATTTGTACTCGGGTAATTCATGTGAAAGATTTACGACGTGATTATCGTTGCACGACGGGATTTAACAGACTCTGAACGCGGAATGGTAGTTGAAGCTCGACGCATGAGACATTCTATTTCAAAAATTGTTAGGGAATTCAATTTTCTGAGATTCACAGTGTCAAGAGTGTACCAAATTTTGGTATTACCCCATCACCACAGGCAGCGAAGTGGCTGATTGCCTTCACTTAACATGGAGTACTCATAGAGTTGTCAGCGCTAACAGACGAGCATCAAATAACTGCAGGAATCAATGTGGGACATACGAAGAATGTATCCGTTAGAACATTGCGGCGAAATCTGGCGTTAATGAGCTATGGCAGCAGACGACCAACTTGACGGCTTTTGCTAACAGGACAACATCTCCTGCAGCACCTCCCACGGTTCATGGCCTTATCGGTTCGACGCTAGACGACTGGAAAATGGTGGAGTGGTCGGATGAGGCCCGATTTTAGTCGGTAAGAGTTGATGGTACGATAGTACGATAGTCCCAAGTTGTTAATAAGGCACTGTGCAAGCTGGTGGTAGCACCATGATGGTGTGGACCGTGTTTGCATCGAGCTGACTGGGTCTTTTCGTCCAAATGAAAAAAAAGTTATTGACAGTTTTGGGTTATGTTTGGCTACTTGGAAACCGTCTGGAACCGATCATTGACTTCGTGTTCACAAACAACGATGCAATTTTTATGGATGGCAGTGCACCATGCCACCGACCTCAAACTGTTCGCAACGAGCTCACAGAACATTGTTTGAAGAACATTCTGGAAAATTTGAGCGAATGATTTGGTCACTCAGATCACCTGACATGGTACATAACTGAGTGGTCATGGTAACAGCATAAAGATCGATACGCTCCGATACACATCACAGGTACAGAAGTATGGGCTTGTTATTACAACTTTTTTTCAAACAGTATACACACCATAATATTATTACATACAGCAGAGGTAATGGGTACACTAAATACATCAGAAAGAGTGCCACTGACGCTGAATGTCAGACACACGGTACCCTCTTGTGCCTAGCGTATGTCGAGCAGAGGTGGCCATAAGAGTGCGCCGTCAGTAAATATGGTTAACTTGATAAAGACTAATACGTCCCCATTATACAATAAATGTCCAGTTATTACAATTTCATTCGGAACAATATGTGCGTCATGATATAATTATCTACAGTAAAAATTAAAGATTATTAGATACATCAAGAAAATTATTCATTATACCAATGAAAATGAATCTAGCCATAAGGTGTCCTCTGTATAAGCTTCCACGAAACGTGTGCAATCTGAAAACAGCTCAAAAAAACCTCCACCGGAGACCAAGTACTCTGTATATACAATGAAGCGTTCCTATAATCAATCACAGAGTGTAGAAGCATTGACCAGTCATTGAAACTTCGTCTTGAAACAGATACGTCTTTTAATGAGTAACATAATACCGTCAACTTATTTCATCTATCAAATGCCAGCAATTAATGAACGCACTGGTTAGTGTAGCATGCAGTTACAGCGTTAACATTGACGAAAGGAATATAGCTGTTTTCTGATAAAAGAGATGATCTCTTACTCAGTCTATAGAGTAACCGTTTGAGGGTGATCAGATGATCAAAGATTGATCAAAACCTATCACTGTTTCTAAGGTAAAATATTTTATGTTGTCTAGATTGTTTTCATTACCTTTTTAACTTTTCACTATAGCTTAAAGAAACCAGCTGTGGCGGTAAACCTTGTTTTTTGTTTGCTCTGTGTATCTATCATTCCACGTGACTTATGTCACCCATCGGGTGTTGATGTCAAAGAGATACTAGTTTTGGTAGTCTGTAATATGATTTTTGACGTCAATGAGTAATCGTAGGACCGAAGTAAAGTATTTATTTTTAATTTCTCCAACAGAAACTACAGTGATAAAAATCAGGGTCCTCAAAAATAAGACTGAAAACGTCGTTCTACAGATGCCATTCGAGAAAAAAGAGTATGTCAAACCAAAAAGATCAAGCAAAAACAAAAGAAAAGGACGACAGAATATGGTGAGCTCAAGGTAGCTGAAAACTGTAAGTATCTTATGGAGATGATACCAGAAAATGATATAGAGCAAGAAACGTCTCGGATAGATATAAAATACGACGCTTTCATGAAGCCAGAAAAATTACGTCCATCACAAACGTTGATCACGGATAAGAAAAGTTCACTAGAAAGTATAAAGCAACAACGGCCAAGCAAGCAGAAGAAGCCTACAGATTTTTGACTGGACATGAGACCGTACAGATATCTAATATTGCACATCGCCCACAGATAAACTGACTGAAAGTTTGAAAAATACCAGGAGACTCCGCAAAATAAGCAGATCTTTGAGAACACAGAAAGCAATAGGAACGCGTACTGTGAGATGCGTCGGTCAACGTGCGTCTCCCGACTTTTTTTTGGTTTTGCTTTATAAAGTTCTGAAGAATATCACTTATCTGCGTCTATTTCCTCATATTTTCCATTCCAGGGAGCACGATCACGCTGGCAACATAAAGTGAGCGTGCTTACATTCATCTGAATTACCATTGGCAATCAGTACAAGTTGTGATTAGTTCCAACCGTGGAGGATCAGTCGGTTTGAACGAATGTGGGTGTACTTACAAATGCATGCAAATGGCCAAATTCAGACGGAAGTTTTTCAGCTTTGAAATAGCAGCTTGGTATGGTTAGTAGTTTACTGTTTAAGCCAGCTCTGATGGCGACAGATTGTCGGCAGTCGGCTTTATCTCCATAGACGTGCGGCCAAGCGGTTGGTCATTTAGAATCCAAGCGCAGGGATGCCGTCTTAAACTTTCAACATTTCAACAGAGAGGCAAAGTTTAGGTTGAAAGAACCAGTCATTGTCTCTCCTTGATTGCAGGAGATGCCTTCTCTTAAAAGAACTCGTCTTCGTGATTGGTAATTACACCTACGCAAATCTATTCACTCTCTGTACCCAGAAGCGAGGCAGTTGAGCTTTTAGAGACAGCTTACGGACAGCGGGAGAAATGAGATATAGCACAGTCGCTGCTCCGTGGTGAAGGAAGTACGATTCAATCGTTAGAGACAGTGCCGAAAATTTGCGAGTGACGATTTCAGTATCATTTTACGTAAATTCAAGTGGATCTGAACTTGAGGCTTAATCGGTTCCCATTCTCTTCACGAACCGTGTGCCCAGTTCAATTTCATGATTCTTGTCGTTGTGTGTCACAAACTGTCTTTAATGATTCAATTATTAACGTAAAGTGGTTTAAATTACTTTCGATCACTCGGTGAGCTTGAATCTTTGTGTGCGAGCAATTTCACATCTATGTTGCGTAAGCTTAGTCCACTAATCACTGATAACTAATAACGATCGGTGCATTATTATCGTTTGGTCGTAAGAACCCATTGGGTTAGTGTTTTCCCATGAAGCAGTTTCATGACACTCCACTGGTTACATAAATGTTCATTATACAGCTTACTTACTTTGTTAAACTTCCTCATAGCACGCCTTACCTCCTCCTGTTACCCGTAGCCTAATGTGCCCTGGATGAGAAAACTCCTAGAAATGTCTGATTACTTGCATTCACTGATCCACTGTTCAGGGGTTCACTAGCTAAACATACATGGTGAAATCTTCTCCTTAGCACAAAAGCTGCTGCTAATAACTAATAATTGTGGAAGGTCAGACGATTTCACCCTCAGCCCAAGGTACATAATGTTGAACATGATGTTTGTAAAGCAGACAGTTAATGTCAGAAAAGACCTGATAGATACTGGCAAGAGAGTCTTTTTAGACTCATCAGTCTCTGATGGCTTGATGTTGCCCACCACGAATTACTCTCCAGTGCCAAACTCAAGCACTTGAAACCCACGTCCTCACTTATTTGTTGGATGTATTCCAATCTCTGTGTTCCTCTACAGTTTTTCCCCCTGCAGCTCTCTCTAGTAACACGGAAGTTATAACATGACGTCTTAAAATATCGTACCATCCTGACCCTTCTTCTAGTCAGTGTTTTCCATACAGTCCTTTGGTCACTGATTCTGTGGAGAACCTCTCGTTGCACACTTTATTAGCCCACTTAATTTTCAACAACCTTTCATAGTACCACATTTCAAATGCTTCGATTCTTTTCTTTTCCCGTTTTCCCACAGTCCATAGTTCACTACCATTCAATGATGTGCTGCATATGTACATTCTCAGAAATTTATTCTCCAAATTAAGGCCTATTTACGACATTAGTAGACTTACCTTGGTCAGGAATGCCCTCCTTTTTTATGTCCTTCTTGCTGTGTTTGTCATGGGTTATTTTGCTGCCTAATTAGCAGAATTGCTTAACTTCATCTACTTCGTGATCACCAACCCCGATGTTAAGATTCTCGGTCTTTTCATTTGATTTCTGCAACATTTCATTACTTTCACCTGTGTTTCATTTACGATCAATCCATATTCTGTACCCATAAACTGTTTATACAATTCAGCAGGTCCTACAAACCTCCTACACTTTTGCTGAGGATAGCAATGTCATCAGCTAATTTCATTATTGAAATCCTTTCACCATGAATTTTAATTCCAATCTTGAACCTTTCTTTTATATCCTTCATAGGTTCTTAGATGCGTAGATTCAAAAGGAGGGGCAAAAGGCTACATCCATCTCTTACAGCACTTTAATCCTAGCACATCGCCTTTGGTATTAAAATCTTATTGATGCTTTGATGTTATCCATAATGGATGAGACGTCGTGGTTGTGAATGTCAATGTTAAAAAATATATCGGCTCAACCACTTGTTTATAGTGTAAAACACTAAGATTGACGCGTTTAGGATGTCAAGCTTCCATCATCAGAATAATAAAAAATAAAAGAACGTGTTAAAACTCACTAAAATGGAACATGCACCAGGCACAATAAAATTGATAATAAAATTAAAACATCGTGGCTACTTCCCTAGTTGCAGCTGTGTCTTCCATGGTGCATTGAACAGAGTATTCACTATTATTAACTGAAATTTATTGCAGAAATGCATTAGTGTTTCCCGTCTCTCATTCCTGGTACCAAGCTTACATTCTCCAGCAACCCTTTCGTCTACACCTTCCCAAAGTCGCATTTCAGTTCCCCGTACTATTAGATTTTTCTCTCCCTTTATACACAGATATACCTGTTCACTATCCTCCTACACTTTCTCTAACATCTCATCTTCAGTTTGCGATGTCGGTATGTATACCTGAATCATTGTTGTCGGTGTTAGTTTGCTGTCGATTCTAATTAAAACAACGCTATCACTTTTATGCTATTATCTACTGCTATTTATATTACTCTACACTCTTTGACCAGAAATCCTTGCCTTATTTCCATTTCATTCTACTCGCCCGCCCTATATATAGATTGAGCCTTGGCATTCCCCTTTTCAGATTCTCTAAACTTCTGGCATTCCACGCTCCGATTCGTAGAACCTTTTCTGTCGTTGATAATGCAGTCTTTTTCTCATGTTCTACTCCCCCTTGTCAGGTCCCTCCTGGAGGTCCGAATGCAGGACTAGTCCAGAATGTTTTACCAATGCAGAGATCATCATGACGCTTTACGTGGATACACATTATGTGAATACACATTGCGTGTCTTGACGCAGTCGTTTTTAAAGACTACTGGATCCTGAAGTAGTTAATCACTGCTGACTCATCTGCCTTTAGGGGCCCTTTAATAGCCCGAGGGCAGGAGAGTGCCCTGAAACTCTGTCCACTCCACTGTCCTACTTGAAAAGGCCTTTGATTGAATGAGAGTGACTACTTATGCTTGATGCTTCGGCGTCATTGTTCATGGTTTTTCTTCAAGATTTAACGAGTGGCGCATTTTGAACCCGAGACTAGAGACGCCTCATTACTAATAAACACGCTATCCCTAGAACCAGAATGTACTGGGGTAGAAGGTGAACCGTTGATCGAAAGGGAGAAAGATATGCGTAAAGAGAAGGTGAAGGAAATGTCGGGTCTGAGTAAATCTCACATAAGTAGGTGCTTCATTTGGTTCTCTACTGACGTAAACGTGTATAATAATAAGAATAATAGTAATAACACTAATAAAAGAAAAAAAATGATAGGTGATTGAAAGACAAGAAAATAAATAACACTTCTTCTTCTTCTCCTTGTTTGGATCTATTGAAGACCAAAGAGATGGTTTCTCTTCGGTAAAGATTTTATCCTTTCCCGCTTTTAGTACTCCTTCATTTTCTTGGTGTCATCTCCAGTTCTGCGCTCCATGGACTCAGTAGCTGTGGCTTTCATGTGACAAGCAACACTGTAACAACTTCCTGTCGAATATCTTGCCAGTACCACAGTTGGTCTCGTGTTTTTTCTAGTTGGATCTCCTTTTGTTTCCGATTCGAATTGACCTTGGCGATCCTGGCGCCTGAATAAATCTCACACAAGCAGATGCTTCATTTGGTCCTCTACTGCCTTAAATGTGTCTGATAATAATAAGGACAATAGTAATAACAGTAGAAGAAAACGGTTGATGACTGAAAGACAAGAAAAAAATTGTACTTCTTCTTCTGCCTCGTTTGGTGATTTCTGTCTACTGGACAATCCACGATGCTGTAGACCGTCTACGGCAGTGAGTGTTGTGAATAAGGAGACCATTGATCTGATCATCCAAAATGAAAGATGTGTGACCACACGATAGCTTCCTGAAATGACTTATTTATCATTGGGTAGTGTGGTATCTAGCCACCCTAGGTGCACAGATTTTTCTGTAACCGAGTGACTGTACCAGTGATACCACACTGGTACAGTCACTCGGTTACAGAAAAATCTGTGCACCTAGGGTGGCTAGATTATTGACAAGAGAAATGAAAACAACGAGGAAGATTGTGTGCGTGAGTCTCATTAAGTTTACTGAAGAATCGAAACAGTGTTTTGACTGCGTCATTACCCAGGATGAAACATGGTTTTTTTGTCCGAACCTGAGAGCAAAACCCAATCAATGGAGTGGCGTCATCCGGATTACACTCGGAAGGAAAAACCAAGACTTTCACGAACAGCAGGCCACGGTTTGTTATTGGACAAGCTGCGACGTGCCATCAAGACTCACAGACCAGAGCTTCAGAGTCAGCTCATCAGACTACGCCATGACATTCCAAACCTCACACAGCCCTTACGATGCAGGAGAAAATCAGAACAATGTGTTGGAAAGTTGTTCCTCATCCTCTCTACAGTCCGGACTTTACTCCATCTGATTTTTATCTCTGTGGTCGTCTGAAGTCCGACCTGCGCGGTAAAACATTTGATAGTGAGACAGACCGTATTTTCTGTGTCAGGAGATTGTGTAAGGTAAATCCTCAGAATTTTAACGAAGTCCGTTTACATCATGGAAGGAACGTTGGGTCAGATGCGTCACAACTCATGGAGGCTACATCGAATAGGCTCAATGTATAGATAAATGTTCAAATTATGTTCCCAAAAAATTTCATTCTCCTCCTGCAAAAAATAAAAAGAGAACTAGAGACGACTGTGCAAAACTTTATGAACGCCCTTTGCAAATACTAGGCGAATCCTATTTTACAAGCGGAGATATAATATATTACAGAACTCTACTAAAAGTGGCCAATCTTGTTTTATAAGCTGAGAAAATGTATGGCAAAACTCCACTAAAGAAGGGATCTGTTGGTCCAGAGACATAAACGAAGTGTCCGTTTGACTTTAGTTTCGGGGGGGGGGGGGGGGGGGGTGCAGGGGTAAGATAAAAGCTTTAGCACAGGATAGCGCTGAGAGATGCAAGAAACCATTATTGAAGTACTAATGACAATAAGAAAACTCATACAACACCCCAAAAACGCTTGTTATACCTCCTAATTAATATGTCCCTTTACACTTTTTGTAAAGAAATTGTAACGAGAAATAGAAGCCATTGTAAAAGGTGCCACACTGATCGTGTTATCAGTGGTCAACGACGGAATATATTCTTTGAGAGAGGATACTACACAACACTTTTACGTAAAATGAAGCATCATATTTCAGTTTATAAGTGCTTCATTTGAGTACTTGCGTTTTCACCTCCGTCTCTCTCGTTTCACAGCGGCGTGACTTTAGTTTTCCTAGTCTAGAATACAGGAAGGATTTCCCTCATCCCGCGTTATCCAGCCCGCCTACGTTGCCGGCCCCGGAATCGTGACAGAGCTCTGACTCACGATTCCACCGCCGCGAGCGCTGGCGTCGCCACCTCGGCGCGCGTGCCGTCGCTACGGCGGTTTCTCATTACGGACGGCGCGGCGCGGCCCGGTAACCGTGGTAACCGGATTACAGGCACAGCCCGACGCAGCGCTGTGCGGCGTTCTGTTGCGCGACAATTGTGCTCTGCCCGCGAGCTCACGCGCCGACAAAGGCACGGCGGTAACTGAAACGAGGCACACTGCGAGAATCATTAAGGACGAAATAGTGATTACTTCGCGATGTCAGACTCTCTCTGCTTGGAGCATGTGAATGCACAGTGGCCGTATTGCAGTGTTAAGCTAGGCTCCGTGCTATTATCAACTACGCCTCCTTGTTACCTAGTAATAATAGAATACGTTACCATTAATGTCTCACTAAAGGTGCGTTTAAAGCCGTGAGCCTTGCGACTGTGGTCGTCCCACATGCAATTAGAGGCAAGCGTGTAGGTTGCATGCCTCTTTCTCAACATGTGCGTGTCAGTGCTTCCATTCTCACCCGTTTTCACTCTGAGCACCTCTGCTTCCGTGTGAGTCAAATCTACAGTCGTACGGTGACTTGCCGCGAGGTGCAAAGGTGTAAACGTACCTTAATAATTTCGGATGTATGCTGATCCGATTAAGATGGTGGTACGAGTTGTAACTATCTAGTGTAATAAAGTGTTTGCAAAGAACATTCGCAATGTTACGCTACCTAGTTTTTTAGTCCTGATCGATGATATATTTAAGAGACTTTTTACGAAGTATGAATACCACGTCTGTTGTCCTGAAACAAAAGTTAAAATTTGACGTGTGTTGTGAAATAGCGTCCTATCTAGTGCTAGTTAACTTCCATGATTTTTAATTATTCTTTCGTTTAGTTGCAACTGAACCTGTACTCCTGATACGAGTCCGATACAAAGATTAACTTCATTCACATTAAACTTCAGTTATATTGATATTAATTACACCAGACCAGACAAACAGCAGAAACTAGTGCATATGATACCGAGTCTCGGTAATGACCGTCTCCTTGGCTGCTGACAGTAATGACAACTTTGCCGGATCCGCAAGATCAGTTTCATGCCAAGTTATTGTCACGCAGTACACGACGTCGCAGAAACTATTTTCATTCGGTGTACCGAATGGCAGCTCTTTATGTGTTCTCGTACGTAGATACTTCAGAAACCTCTGAACTAAGCTCCGAGGAAGATACCTCTAACTCGTGCAAGGGATTTTCTGTTCCAACCCGTTCATGTTGGAACATGGGAAAATGAGTATAGTTACATATCTCCTACATCATCTGAACTAATTTTTTGTCGAAATAATGTGGAAAGAGTCAGTTAACAGGGGAGTCCAAAACTGATGTTCTACGAGACAGTTTACAGGAGAGTTATTTCTCAGAGAACCATAAAATAACCTTTGAGAATCATCATTAGCAATGTATTCCGTAATTCTCTGTACTGAGATTTATAGCAACACGAGTATCGTCTGTAAAGAGTACCAATCCTGCTTGAAGTTTGTTAAGTGGAAGGATGTTCACATATATAAAGAATAGGAGTGGACCCAAAATTGAACCCCAAAGATTCCACAAGTGATTTTTCTGCTGTCACTGATATGTGAGCATTTCAGTACAAATATTTATATTTTGCCTGTCAAGTATGTTTAAATCTAATTGTTGGTAAAACCATAAATACTGTAAAATATAACTTTTTCTAAGAGAGTAGCATGATCTCCGCAATGAAAGCTGGCGATATTATTATAATTTGGTGACTGCATGTATTTCCTCCATGGTTACTATGCAAGATTGCATTATCGCTGATCATGGCCAATTTCTGTGCACTCCCTGTATGTGAAAGACCTCTCGTAAGTGTTGAATATCTACTCCTTTCTCTTTGTTATTTATATTTTCATGCATTAATTCATATCTGGATAGAGGTTTCCCTCCTTAGACGAAGTCATAGTGTTATGCAACTCCTGCAGCTCATTACCATAGTTCAACGACTATACTGTCTTGTAAAAAGGAGAACTGTCAGTGAACAGTCATATGATGCCGGTAACATCGATATCGGTAAGACCATGCTCATACTCAAGTAAAAGATATCTGTATCAGCTTTCCGGGCGCATGCTAAACTTCTGTGAGAAAGATTGGATGGTAGGATTTAGGCTAAAAATAATTTTTTCCGTCGCTTCACTATAGAGAAACATCGAATGAAGTGCAAATGCAAAATGAGGTGTCCCGATGTAACTACTGCAGATAACTATATCTTTAATTAAGGATAGCAACATTTCATCTTATGACACTTCGGTTGTTAAATTTGTGCAGCAATCTTCGATTGGGTGAGTGGCTGAATTAAATATCGGAGTGGTTTTAATTTCAGATTACTACTGTCACGAATGCATGCCCGAAGCATAATGGATTGTTCTGTCTGCTGGGGAAACTACAAGAATAACAGTTATATTTTTAGTTTCAAATTTAGGTTTTGTTAAAACCTGCTGTAAAACTGCTTTGTTAAAAGGAGCTGTTTGTTGTTGTTTGTCTTTGTGGACGTTAGCCAATTGTTACCTGAGATGAATTAAAACCACGAAACCCTGTTCGTGACGAAACCCTGGTAGTAACGAAATTCTGTTCGTAACAAGTACATACTAATGAAACAAAGACGATATCGTAGGTAGTCACTCTTAAACAATGCACTGATTTAGAATGTGGCATGGAATAGTGGGACGTTGTCTAGAGCATAGCCCCCATGTATAGAGTTACCATGAAATGATCCTGAAGGAAATTGAAAGAACTGAGCGATATGCCGCTATGTTCATAGCAACTCTGTAAATCCATTACGAAAGTGTAACAGAGATGTAAACAGAACTTAAACGAGAATAGCCGAAACTCGTGTTTCAATGCTCTTGTGGATTTCTATTGAGTAAATCCAGGGAAACAATTCTCCAGTTAGACAGTTCGACATCTCAATGGGGATAACAGAGCTAATGACCAATACTGAGGGGTTTTACTCAAACAGCCGGCCGGAATGGCCTAGCGGTTCTAGGCGCTTCAGTCTGGAACCGCGCGACCGCTACGGTCGCAGGTTCGAATCCTGCCTCGGGCATGGACGTGCGTGATGTCCTTAGGTTAGTTAGGTTTAAGTAGTTCTAAGTTCTAGGGGACTGATGACTTCAGATGTTAAGTCCCATAGTGCTCAGAGCCATTTGAACCATTTTTTTTTACCCAAACTCCACACGTCAGTGATATAAAACACACGTACGCAGTACGAGCGTTAACTACAAGGAGTCCGAAAAGACTTTCTCTGATTACATATATTGACAACTCAGGCTGGAAATAAGATACAAATATGAAACTTGTGTCGAATTGTTTACAACTATCAAAGTTTTTTTCTGTTTCAGCTTCGCAGTACGTAAGTAGTGGATAAGGTGTAGTGCCCAAGAAGCCATGTTAACCAATCAGGTGAAGGCACAGTGTGCCCTGTGGTACCATGAGACACGATCACCAAGCACAGTGCAGAGACACTTCGAGACAACATTTGGAAGAAATCCACCTGATATCAAGAGCATTAAAGCCTGGTATAAGAAGTTCAAGAACACAGGAGCGGTTGCTGACCTTCCGACATCTGGTCGACCAAGAACCACAGCAGACAGGGTGGAAGCTGTAAGGCAGTCTTTTCTACGAAGTCCAAAGAAATCGGTGCGCAGGACCTAACGTGAATTACAGATGCCAAAATGCTCTCTCCATGACATTTTACACAAATGTTCATTGTTTCGTGCATACAAAGTGCAAATCGTTCAGGCCTTGTTGCCCAGTGACAGTACACGTCGATATGACTTTGCGGTCGAAATGCTATCACATATTGAGGATGGCTATCTCAGACGAATTGCCTTTTCCGACGAAGCGACCTTTTTTGCAAGTGGAGTGGTGAATCGCCATAATGTGCTCTTTTGGGGTTCACAACCTCCTGGCGAGATCATGGAATGCACCAGAGGCAGTCCAAAGGTGACTATTTGGTGCGCGCTATTGGACGGTCGAATTATTGGGCCATTCTTCTTCGCTGAGGCTACCATCACATCTGAAGTGTATCTGGACATTTCAACTGTATGCTGTTCCTCAGCTGCTTCAGTATCACCCCGATGTCATGTTTCTGCAAGAAGGTGCACCGCCTCATTGGGATTTGGACGTCCGTGCCTATCTCGATAGGACCTTTTGTGGGCGATGGATTGGTCGTGATGGGCCAACGGTTTGGCCTCCTGCGCTCTCCTGACATAACCCTATTATACTTCTGTTTATGGGGTTATGTCAAGGACGAGGTCTACCGAACACGTGTTCCAGATCTTGAAACCCTGCGGCAACGGATAACCGCAGTCGTTGAATCGATCACTCCAGTGATGTTGGCTAATGTGTGGACGGAAATTGAATATCGCCTGGATGTGCTACGTGCTACCAAGGGTGCTCTTGTGGAAGTTGACTGATGTGTGAAAAAAAACTTTGATAGTTTGTAAACAATTAGACACCTGTTTCATATTTGTATCTTACTTCTAGCCTGAGTTATCAAATTATGTAATCAGGGAAAGACTTTTCGGACAGCCTGTACAGTGTTTTTAATTTTGTCAGATTACACTTCGAAACTGTCGCGAAAAATTTAAACGCGCAATGAATATACCAACGGGGAAATTATAGAAGCTTCGCGGTCACAAGTGAAGAGGAAGTTGCAGTATTTCCAGCTCCGAAATGATTTTGTAATTAGCTTATAGAAGCCTTGCCTATGTCGTTATTCATCTCATATGCGAGATTAAATTCTATCGCAGAGAGGATAGTAAATATTACGTGTTGCGTCCATCAATGATGATCAATGTGGAGTGGCTGAGGAAATAATATACAACACAAATTATGGCGCATTCCGTTGGAGGAACCGAGCTTGTGGAATCTCACAGTAACGTTAAAATTTCCACAGATAAATGCCCTTATTTCGTAAAATGTAGTGCTTTAGACAGATAACAAATAAAGGCATTAAACCATGGAACAATTCATATTATCTGTTTATTGTAATAACCCTTTCGGAGGTTACAATAAATCAGCTTTTGTTTTACCTCTTTGTGTTTAATTTTCGTGCCTTCCAGAACTACTCCATTTTTTAATAGTGTAGTTCCTTCTCTTCCTGCGTCCACTTTCTTCCATTTGTACACCTCCATCTTTCCTGAAATCCTGCCTTTTGTGTTGTATCCCTAAAAAGTATTCTATTATGTATTAAGTCCAGTCTAATTTCAGTGTCTTTCATATTCTGGTCAGTTTCATTGAACAATGTGGGCTTGGATTTGTAGCTACTATCCGCATACTTAGTCATCGTTATCCATCGGTTTATATGCCCGTAAAACTGTAGCCTTCTTTTCCTCAATAAATCAGTTAACTTTCTCAGTTTAATGTAGAGCTCCGTGTTTGATCTTAATTTGTATTCAACATTAGCATCACTTCTAGGTCCGAGTATTTTATTCAGAATTCTTCTTTCAACATTTTCCGGTTTTTCAAGATCCCCCAAATGTGTTTCTGCTGCATACAGTATTTCATGCCTTACCGCTGTCTGATATTGTGTTACTTTTGTGTTCAGGGACAAAGCTGTTCTCAATATGGCTTTTGTCATTTGGATTGCCCCCTACATTTTATGTACTCTTATTTCTTTTGTATTACTTGATTTCCATTCTCCTAGGTATTTAAATCAGTTCGTTTTGAATATCATGTTGTAGCGAATTTTAAGATTTGGAGAGGAATGACTATTATTTGTCATGAACTGCGTTTTTTTCAAATATTTGTAGTGTCACATTTGACTGTTAGTTTCAGCAGAGTTATGATTTGTTCTTTGGTGGTTCAGTGATTAATGTCCATTTTCTTAAAGCTAGGTAATCTATGGTGATTTTATTTGGATTTATTCCTAGTTGTACATCCTTGGTATTAGTGGATATTCTTCATTCTCTCATTACTTCCTCTAGTGCACAGTTGAAAATAGAGATATGTTTTTTTTGGCAGAGAAAGTAAATACTTTTTGTTTACTTTACATTAGAACACTGTGAAACATAACTACCAAAAAGAAATAAGCAAACGCTTATCCACTGGTTCACTGATTATTTATGAAACTACCGTACACGACGCAGGTTTGGCGTTATTGGCCGTTTGCCTTCGAATTCTGATGGAGACAAAGTGCATAACGATATTAACATGAAGCAAAAAAATTACAAAGATGGTCATACTATATATACAAAATAACACGTTCTAGATCGTAGATCACTAAAATAAGTTACTGGAAAATGAGTTTATAACGAGACACAGTTTAACAAAATTGGCTTCATACAGAAATCTTCTAGTTCCCCACGCCTAAAATTTTTGCCTTTTGCTTTAAAACAGTTGTCAGATATCTTCGTAGCACTTGCGAGATGTGTGGTATAGAAACCGTGCGTGCCTGTGGGCATGCGTGGTTGTGTGTGTGTGTGTGTGTGTGTGTGTGTGTGTGTGTGTACACGTGAACGTGTGGACGGGCAGACACGAGTTCTCTCCTGGAGCCCTAGCGTGCGCGCACCTCCACGAGCTGTTTCCTCCAGGGCCCCAAGTTCGTTATCAGGGCTCAACTTGCGGAGCTCTTAAGCACAGCGGGGCGCGAGAATCCACTTGAGTACTCTAACGGTGCCGGAGTAGATGAGAGATGTCTGGAGAGATAAGATCCGCATTGTTGCCAGAATAAAAGAAAAAGGTGCTTAAACCAAGGGATATTATGAAAGTCCCCGGGAGAGTTTCGCTTCTTCATTATCTTGTTTACGTGTTAACTGAATTAAGTTTATTTCCACACACTGTTTGTTCATGGTGTTTTTGTAGTGTTCCCAGCATGAACTTAGTAGCTTACACTTAGAGGTGAATTAGTTCATTGTATCTCCAGGACTTCATCCCAGACACGTCCAATTCAATGACTTTATTTTTGATGTTCGACTATGAACTCTTACAAACAAGCAAAAGATTATATACGCTCATAATTCATGTTCTGTTAGGATTTTTCCCAACCAAATATTTACTTCTTTCTCTGTAACAATTCAAGTTCAGACCCTCTGCAACTAGTATGCAGTTTGTCGTGATGACAAAAAGTTCACACTAGGAAATAAAGAGTAACGTCTCTCTGTCTTTCCCGGTGATTCCAACTTAAGCTTTCTGCCCTGCACATTCGTCCGCCTTGAAATCAAAGAATACTAGTTCAAATGGCTCTGAGAACTTTTAGACTTAACTTCTATGGTCATCAGTCCCCTAGAACTGAGAACTACTTAAACCTAACTAACCTAAGGACATCACACACATCCATGCCCGAGGCAGGATTCGAACCTGCGAATGTAGCAGTCGCACGGTTCCGGACTGAGCGCCTTGAACCGCTCGGCCACCGCGGCCGGCAAAGAATACTGTATCTTTAAACAAACACTTGTTTGTCGAAGATGAAGAGTTGCAAGTCAACAGTACAGGAACATTTTCGCCATGACAATTTCTCTGGTTTGATCCTCGTCTTCATTGACTATACCGCATGACATTCTTTTCGTTCCATGGAGTGTGGTAAGAATTACTGATTATACGAGCTGCTGCTTGTGTAATATATGTATAGCCATACAAGGGGCGAGTGTTGAGAGTTTTGAAAACTTCCTTCAAGTTTTTAGTAATTTTTCAATATTTGATTTACACCTTTTCGCAAATCCATCCTGGCAACGTTAATGCCACACTTTCTTGTAAACGTTCTGTGTCCCCTATTATTACAGCCTGATGCGGAACCCATACATTTCAGCAGTGTTAAAGTGACGTACAAGTGTTTACAATGCAAACTTTAATACAAGCAGCAGTGTCATGCTATCCTACAGATGAGGCTATACTTCTTATGTCTATAAGTGCTTACCCAGAATATTTATATGATGTTAATGAAATACCCTTAATCTTGTAGTTTTGAAACTCCCAACTTTATATGCTTCAACACTAACTCCTTTCTCCCTGCTTCGTGAAAGAAAATTTATTCACCATATGACTGTCTATACTTAAATGAAAAAGTTTGTTTGGCTGCAGGTTTTAAAAATACGTAACAGTTCGAAAGAGCTCACAGTAAATACAGATTTTTGGACTACTGGAAGCCCTAGGGTGACGTGGCATAAATCTGAGAGTGCACTCGGAGCATGTTTCTTAGCCAGTCTCCCACAGTGTTTCTTTGTCAGGCCACGCTTTAGTAAACAAACTGCATCGCAAAGCAGTCACAGTGCTACGTCTCACCCCCCCCCCCCCCCCCTCCTGTTGTATACAGGGCTGCCTAGGAAATGGTCAATATTCAGAGGCATGAGAGAAACGATCTTTCGAATTTAAACGTCTAGTGAATATCCGTATAGGTTAAGAGACATCAGCACTTCTTCATATTCGATAAAGTGAAACAGATATCTTTAGTGCAAGCCCTTTGCTTTCCATATTTTGAGAGGTGATAGTGTGAACCAAAACAAGGAAACAGTGGCCTCCAAAGTGCTATGTGCACTTCCCCATCTTCTTTACTGTGAGACACATCACTTCTATTGAACAAGTACCCACAGTTCTTGAAGTATGTGTTTTATAGCCCATGTTTATTGGACATACTTTCTTATTTTGGTCCATTTTACCTCCACCTAAGATATTGGAAGCAAAGAGCTAGCAGTAAAAAAGATTTGTTTCGCGGTATCGAGGTGCTCATAGATCTTAAGGTATGGATCTTAGAGAGAACATTTACTTGTTTCTTTTTTATGAATGATCGTTCCTGTCACATCCCCGAATATTGGCCATTCGGCCTGGGACATCCAGTAGAGCCCGGTGAAGCACAGCAACAAGTGTGCACTGCACGTACGGGATCTTCTTTTGAGGGACGTACTGCAGGAGACTTAACGGGACTACACACCTTCGTTTCAACTGCACAATTTATCAAGTGTGACGTCAAGTCTGAGAAACAAGCTTATACGAATGTCGAAGACGGTCGCGTAATTCAAACGAGACGTTCACCTGCGTAGGAGACTCATCTTTTGTGACGGTAAACTATTTTCAGAGCACAAACACAGGGTGCCTTGGAGGTTACCAAGTCGTGGCCTGCAAAGTAGCGTAGTCCATTCTTTTGGCTCTGTGTGTGGACTTAGCGCGATCTTTTGCATGGTCAAGGTGGAGACCGGCAATCTTGTGGTCTGTACAGAGAGTAGGTAGCCAACGTTGTCAAGGTCTCATAATACTCGTAGGTTGTTTATCATAGACATTCAACGAAAAGAGTGCGTCTAATTATCAGTTCATATCACCGTATACGATTTTCTGTGATTCTCTCTACTGATAGTTCAAATGGCTCTGAGCACTATGGGACTTAACTACTGAGGTCATCAGTACCCTAGAACTTAGAACTACTTAAACCTAACTAACCTAAGGACATCACACACATCCATGCCCGAGGCAGGATTCGAACCTGCGACCATAGCGGTCACGCGGTTCCAAACTGACGCGCTTAGAACCGCACGGCCACACCGGCCGGCCTCTCTCTATTGAGATTCATTGTAACACTAGTGCTTGATGAATGTTAAGTGGCAGGATGTTCACATATATAAGGAATAGGAATGAAATTTTAGGCCAGATGTTCACGGAAGCATTGTAGTTGGAATTACAGCTAGTCTAAGCATTTCTTGTTGCAGGCCGTCATTCTGCATCGTACAGGACCTGGCAGAATGCACAGCGATATATATTCCTTTGCATCGGTCCGGCATCTTATCATAAGCACACCAGTCCCTGTCTGTCATTTGAGGCATGCGCTGCTAATGCATCTCTCCCCATATGAGTGTACGTTAAGCATCGCCGAGTATGATTGTTTTGGTGGTCCTAGTGACGTGGTCTGGTGAGGTATAATGTTGGGTGCGACAACTGACCTCCAAATCTTTGAATACGGTACGCTGACGCACCAAACTTATTATGACACTGTACCACTTCCTCGTGTGCGTTCGGATCTGATTTAATTTTTTTTGCATAACATTGCGCGACTGCATTGCACAGCTCAGGTGGTGGTGCTCTTGGAACGAGAGTACATTTGGTGAATGGACTGGCCTCCCCGTCGACTTAAATTCTATTCAATACGTGTGGAATGTACTGGGCGACATATTGCAAAACATCCACATGCATCATCCAGCAGCTGTCAACCGCGCTGCTGGAGTAATACAATGCCGTACCACAAGAACCCCTTAGGAACATTGTGACAGCAATGAAGCACGTTACAATGCTTCCTGTGGTGATCACACACCCTATTAACAACCACGTCCCGCCTTTTATAATGACCAGGGGAGCATAATATTTCGCCGTGACTTCAGTGTAATTATTTTCTTTTAATAATAGTGTGATTCAGTTCGCCTCACTGCGTATTTCGTACAGTTACCTTCTGTACTGCGCTGTACTGTGACAATTCCTTCTGTATATGGTCCAAGATTCATCGGGCAATGTTACTTGTCAGTGACTCATAATGGAAATGTTATTTTCGTTCTTTAATTTTGTACGCTAGTTGTTTTCATATATATACAATGCTGTCTCTCGGAAGGGTCATCAGCTACATTTGCTCTGGTGTTTCAGCAGATACGTGCAATGTCGTTTTTGCAGAGTGTAGGTGGAGTCAACCGAAACAAGTACTGCTGGCCACGTCTTTCATAAGTCGGCCAGTTTTGATGGAAAGAGTAGTTTGTTCCACGTTACAAACAACATAATATTTTAACCGGAATTTTACGAGCCCATTCGACAGAGCGTTTCCCTATTAGTTTATCGTGGTATTCGTTTTTGATATGTATTAACAGGGACAGTAAGACACGAAGTATAGCCGAATACTCCGTCAGTGGCTGAGTAGCTTTGCTTCATGGTGGTGAGCGTCAGCGCCGGTCATAGCGGCGCTGCCGCAGCTGACGTTCTGGTTATTCTTCGTATTTTACTATTCCTGTTAATATATGTACATAAAGCGAATATCGCACTTAGCTCTGTCGAATGGGCGCGTAAAATTCCAATTTAAAATTTATTTTCTTTGTAACGTGAAACAAATCGACATTTTCGCCTACACTGGGCGTCGTGTGAAAGACGTGACGACCATTTTTTTTTTGGCTACTTGCACCTACACTTCGCAAAAAAGTGCCGAAACACCTAAGAAAATGTGCCTGACGACTCAGGACACTTGATATATGCGGCTTTCCTACCACGGTCTTCCTCTTCTGCTTCTCAGTTTCCAGTTTCCTTGCTTCTTGCTGAAGGCCCCTTTGTATGCGTAGTACCATTACGATTTTCCATTTTTCTTCTAGGTGGTCTTCTACGCTTTCTTCGCTGTGCTGGTTCCAATTGAGAGATCCTTTTCTGGCCATCGGTTCTCGCCCATTCGTTATAGGTGCCACACTAAGTTAATATTTTTCTATGGTAACGAGAATAGTGCTTTTCTTCTGTTACAATTTCCCATGCCATTTCATTTGTGACATTTTCCGGTATGGAGATGCCACCACGTCTTTGCAAAAACTTCATCTCTAGGGTCATTATTTATTTCCTAATTAGCTGTGATTTTACGGTTGATTTACATACGCAAGGCTTTCGTTTTCTTATTAATTTTTTGACTCTATAGCAAAGGATTAAGGCTACATAGCATGGATTGAGGTACATTAAGGTCAGCTAATACAGAAACTTACCAACAATCGTTCTTCCGCGGAAGATTCTTGACTGGAACAAAAACAGTTTGCGTCACAATAGCACACAAATTACCGTCCGCCATACACCTAGATGTGGCTGGTGGAGAATAGACGTAGACAAATGCAGAACTGAGAGCAAATCAGAAGGGCCAAGTGAATGTAGGCTACTCCGTCAGTTCCGATACCTGTACAGATTTTTACATGTATGTATACGTGCACAGGTGAACTGAAGTTGCGGAAGCCTCTATAGAGACCTCCAGGCGTGAGGGAAAGTTTACCGACGAGCTGCACTGGATGAGGAGTCGCCTCCTTTTCGGTGTTACTGTGCAGCGCCGGGATAGGGGAAGAGAGCGCTCCATTAGGCTAGGGGCCTGGCCACCCAGACCCAGCCGGGTCATTAGAGCGGCCAGCCGGTCCGTAATGAGTGACCCGGCCCATTAGCCGCTGCCGGTGCACCTGATAGCACCAGCCAGAAGGCAGGCCAGCTAGCCTGCGCCTATCAATCACCAGGGCGAGCTGCGCTGCGTAGCACTGCACAGCGGGTGGTGCTCTTCCAGGCGCTTAGCGGCTACCGTCTCGCAAAGTATACTGGCTCACCTGGCAGCAATCAGCAGCAACGTCGAGACACTGGTTTATCGAGCTGCATTCCATTAAGAACTGTGGTGCTCAGCGACCGCGCAAATGCTATAATCAGTGATGAGCACAGCAATCAGTCACATGTAAGTCTGTATTTTGTTGCACAGTGCTAGAAAGTATACGATACATAGGGAAAAGACATTTGAATTAGATATAACTAAAAGCATTTTAGCAGTTACATTAGAAGACAAACATACCCATTGGTACCCAGTGATGTAGACGAATGCATCTAAGTGCATACGTTGTCAAAATGAATTTAGCCTGCCCACAGCTGAATTCATATTGACGCTGTTGCCAGTTACTGTGCTTAATGTCTATTTCCTATGTTTCTTATACCTTTCAGCACTGCTGATGGCAGTTTGGAAACTCTGTAATTGCCTGTCTCTTCCTTTTTCAATAAATGGAGAATGGAGAAAAACTAGAACAGGTGCAAAATTTTAAGTATCTTGGAAGCAGGATTGACACCGACTGGGAGTGCACCACAGAAATTAAAACAAGGATAGCAATGGCAAAAGAGGCGTTTTATAAGAAAAGGAGAATCTTCTGCAGCGGTATGGACAGATAACTCAGAAAGAGACTCATAAAATGTCTTGTATGGAGTGTTCTTCTATATGGCGCTGAAACATGGACTATGAGGAAAAAAGACAGAGAAAGGCTGGAGGCTTTTGAGATCTGGACATGGCGGAAGATGGAAGGAATAAGTTGGATGGACAGAGTAAAAAATGAAGAGGTACTGAGAAGAGTGGGAGAGAAAAGGCAGTTACTAGATGTAATAAAGAGAAGAAAAAGAAATTGCATTGGGCATATATTAAGAAATAATGACGGATTGATAAAAACAGTTTTAGAAGGTTATGTAGAAGGGAAAAGAAAGCGAGGAAGGAAGAGATTCCAGATACTGGATGACATGATGGACGGTACAACATACAGCAGCCTTAAAAAGGAAGCAATGGATCGCAGAAACTGGAGAGGCAAAGGACCTGCTAATATAGCAGATAACTGATGATGATGGATTGCCTGTCATTACGACTCAAAAGTTTCAAACTCAGCTCGAAGGTTTCAGCCTAGGTGACGCTTCGAAAAGCAAAGTATCGACACATGCCAGGAAAAGGCCAGTATTCGAAAGTTCATGTGAGTTGTGAAGTGGGATACTGAAGTCGCATTGGCACTAACCCCATAATTCTTTCCCGCTCCCCCGTGGATGTATCACACACCGTGAGAAGGTCATCACAGCACGTCTTTCCAACATTTCATCCCTTCTTTTTCTCTCTCTACGGTGGAGGTAAGTACCGTGATAAACAGTGTTGAAGTAACCCAATTCAGAAACTCCGTTGCTCAGAATTGACACAAAGAGGTCTCAGGGTGATGACATGAAGGTCGTCAATGGAACGAACCTGCCTGTGGGGCATTTATTCTCACTCACCTAGCGACTGAAAATGACAGTTGACTGTGCGATGAGAAACAGGACGTTGACAACTTACGACACAGTTAATACCTTATCACTTTACAACTCTACTCTACGGACACTGTGGGACTGCATCCTCACTGAACATGATCACATCGCTTTCGAGTGCAGCGCAACCACAATTTATGCACTTGTGCAAAAGCTGGAAACACTAGAGACATTTTAGAAGTATTTCACGAAATTTGAACACGATGCGAAGCAGCAAAGGATACTAACGGTTTTCCGACTCTCTTTTTTTCCACTCTCCTGTGTCGTGATTAACATGTGCGTGAATGAAACGTCGCCTAGCCCGAGGATAATGTCGCAGGACACCACACTTCTGGGCCATTACAGAGCAAGGTTTTAGGGAGCTTCGAGCCAAATTTCTAAGTTGTGCGTTTGGACTGATTGCTGTGTTCACCCATAATTATAGCAGTGGATTATGTATAGAACAGTAAGCCGTCATTTTAACGAAACGACAAATGTCTGTGTGACTAATTTATCATAGTCGGGGTTCATATACATTTAGATTTCTTTTCTTGAGGACGTCACATTCACCGTTGACTTAAAAATGATTTATTTCACAATTTTAATTCGGGCATTTGTACCATTTTCAAGTGGTACAGCAAAATATTTTGCTTCAGAAGATGTCAGACTTTAAATTTCCGACATGTACACGATGACGAAATGTATAGGTGTCGGAGGATGTCAAGGTCTGACATGTGCTGAACCAAAATATTTTGCAGTACCACCTAAAAATGGCCCAAGGGCCAGAATTTCGTTTGTGAAGCAAATAATTTCTGTCGTCAACGGCGGATCTCATGCCCTTGAAGAAAAGAGACTGCCTTTAGGCTGTTGTGCCTCAAGAGGTGAAACTGCACTCGTTTTGTTACGAAATTACATAATAAAATAAATAAAGTTAAAACACTGCTGTCCCAATTCTGTATTTTTCCAAGAGATGAGAGTGGAACGGAAATTCCATTTTGGCTATTCCTCTGTATAGAAGTAATTGTGTACCATGTTAATTTTAATGCAACGCCTTGCAAAGTGTAATTATTAAGGGTCCGGTCCGCTGCAGGGCTCCTTGGTTTCAAGGACGCAAGTTACAGAGGGATACCTCCTTAGGAGGTATTTGGCGGTTTGGACCAACCATGTAATAGGAACCAACGTAGCTCGTAGGACAAAGGAATTTTTTTATTATTTTGGTAGAAACGCCACTTGACGGAGGTACAGAAAATAGTACCTATCCTGACAGTTTACTGTCATCTCGCTGATGTCGAGTTTTTAAATAGGACCTAGCAGGGTCACTCACGTGTTATAAGAACAGACTTATATTACTGACCTGGAGCAGTCAACACGTAGTGGCCACGCAGTCAACCGTAGGTGACTACGTAGTAGGCATTATATTAGTAAAAGTCTGGTTCTAGGACCACATGCACTTACAGGAGTGCTGTGAGTCTCTGAAAATGGAAAATGACGTGCACTACTCGCGAGGCATAAATGACCCACAACGTCTTGCGGTCAGAAGAGAACTTCCTGCCACCATCTGCGTAAGCCTGCATGATGCTACGGCATGCTGACTAGGTAACACACCATTAGACTCCACTGTTGCCGCTCATCACTTGAATATGTCCCTCTCACTCGTCTGAACAAGCCAGAGAGTTCATATTTGATGCTTATTATCGGTCTTCGTTGCTCTCCATTGACATTTTAACTTTTCATGTTCACTAGCGTTCGTACCCGTAGTATTAGGTACTTCACGAGACCCGCAATTATTATAAACTCCTAGCAGAACCAGTCTCAATTTCGTCAATGACACGCTTGCTATTAGCATGTTTACTAAACGAGAGAGCGTAAATTGTTTGCCAGCGCATGAGTGATAAATGGCCATTTCTTTCTTTGCCAGTGTCAACATTGTCCGAATCTGTGTCATTTTCCTCGAAACCCATTTGTTAAAATTTAGGACACGCAATACCTTTGGATCGTTGATAATTTGTTTCATCGTATCCTCTGCCATTAATCAACGTTGCGTGATAAATTGCTGGGCAGACTTAATCTACGATGATAGCTGATTGCAAGTTATTAACTGAATGGCCTTGACTCTGTACTGATGTGTTGTGTACTCCCTGAACTGAAAGTAGTTTTATTTTAGTTTGTTGTATATCTTTGCTTTCAGCGATGGCGCACGCACCTCAACAGAAATATCATGGTCTCTAAAAGGAGCAATAACTTGACTGTTTGCGTTAATCCTCCGTCTGGAAGTCTGTTTTTACACTGTACACATTTTTCCTGCTCCCAAATGAAACGGACAATTAACAAACTGTTCAAACTTTTAATAAGGTATCGGTGTCCGCAATGGCCAGATGTATCTACGTTTCACGTCGAACCCGCGACACAGTTCGCATGCAAATTGCTTCTGTAGAGAACTACAAACGATAGACACGGATCGCACACTTGATTTCTGTGGCTTTATGTGAAATGCAGTTTTTCAGTTATCGGAATGTAATCTTTTTCGCTCTATATGTTGCAGTATTCTACCTAATATCCCAACGATCTCCAATGTACATTGTGTTCGAAAATTCCCGTTACAAATTTCTAAGACTAGTGGAGAGGAGTACACAATATTTTCAAAGGAACCTCTGTCCGAAAACGTGAGTTCATATGTGTGTCGCGTCCACGTCAGCTAAGGAAAGGAAAAAAGTCTCAGAGTTGCTTGCAGTAGTGTGCAATTGGGCCGACAGGACTACCTCTTGTGGGGTTGTATGAGAAGTTTAATTTTCAAACTCAGTTTTTTTCAGACTGAGAAATATAGGGTCGCACGAATTCTGCGCGCTGCACTAGAAATTGAGGAGGCATCAAGTGGGATGGGAAGTGTTTACCAGAACATTATTGGTTGGTGCAGTGCCTGTAATAATGTTCATCGTTGCCACATCGAGCCGTTGCTGTAATGCATAAGAACTGTTCTGAGGGTATAGAATTCTAGTTTCCTATTTGTTTTGGGATAATGTTAACACGTAATGTTTAGGCGTTAATATAATCAAATGTGCTTCAATGATAAATGGATTTTCCTTTCCAACTGTTAACTAATTATTGTATGGCGTCGTACCTCATTTGTTTTCTCAGGCAGAAGTGGATGAGTTACACATAGAAAAGAAACGGCGCGTTTACGAACTTGGGTTCCTATTAAAAATATTACGAATTCAGTCCCGTCTAGAAGTCGTAGAATTTGGCAATGGGAATTTCGGAGCATACTGTATATTCACAGTTTTGTCTTCCGTTGCTAATTGCATTCCTGAACTCAGATGTGCTATTGAAACGCCGCTTGTAATAAAGGTTTCCACGCACTTGTTTTTGCTAGTCCCTCTTCATTTCATGCTTTATCTGACGATAACATTTTTAAAATCCTTGTATACTGGCAAATTTCAAACACTGCCAACTTCTCCAGACATCATATAGTACGTGGTTGGTTTCCACGAAATGCTGTGTCCCAGCTGTAGACACAGATAAAGTTGTTTTCAATTTTATGTCAACACCTGATAACATTTGAGATATTTTACTGAAGAATGCGTCCACAGCTGTCCACTACTGATGTCTGCCCTCCTACTTTAAATTGCTTCCTAATAAAGAAAATTCTCTTTTTATAGAGGGATGTGCCCGGGAAAATGTACGGTAATCAAGGGACTCTCTATTCTACTTCCGTTACACAATGTCGTCCATATATTATTCATTTGAACCTCAATATGTACAAAATACGTGATGTATTCCGTTAAAATATTATTATAAATCCATAAATCCTGCGTAGCTTTGGAGAGAAGAGGCAGTCATCTGTCAATTGCAGCTTGCAGCTTTCATATCTGACATACCGACGTTTTTTTTTTTAACAATAGGAATTATAAGTTGGGATACGGTCTTCTATCCTTCTCCTCACGATTTCCCTTCATCTCCTTAACATTGGTATTACTTTTTATACTCGATTCGGGCCCCCTATGGACTAAGTAACTAACTTTTTCTGTTTTGCGTTTTAACTTTCGGTTTTACCAATATCTTTACATTTGATGAGTGTGTTATTTGTGAAGCTCTGAAGACATTGCTCCAGTTTTCCTTTTTCGTTTCCTCTGGAGCTGGGAATCTAATATCTTTCGAAACGCATCTCCGTCCACAACTTTACTTCTTCATGTCGTTCAGATCACATCTTATTTCGTGGAGCCACTTGCAACGGGAAAATTTTATGAAGCTGATATGTGAAAATATTCTCTTGAATATCCCGTTTTCATTCATCCGAATCAGTTGGTGTTTTATGAAAAAATTTCACACTCTCTCAGAATTAATAATTTAAAATATTCAGCCTGATAGTAAATATCTTAACCGCCCAGCTACGAGTTAATGAGAGTACGAGAACTATGGTATAGTTGAATGATTATCTTTTGAATTCACAGTGCACATTACCAAATGTTTCACCTACGCAAAATTATTACTCTTACTTCCTAATACTCAAGGAGTATTGAAATGGCACTTTCCGTTTCCTTGAATGAATTTTATATCTCCGGCCGGAAGAACCAAATAATGACTAGTGCCAGTGGGACAAAAATTGTTGTTTTCTTGCTGAAAGGAATTACGCAATATGAATAATCTGGAATTCTATTTCAGTACTCTAAACTTCCGAAATACTTGCTAGTTAGTTTGAATCGAACTCCATCTGCAAGAAACAGTGCACGAACACTAAGCGATGAGTAACTTTTGGGAACATTGTTGTTCTAAAGTATTGAGAATATCATATATGAGTCATGACCTGAGTCCACCGTTAAATTGGAAACTGTCTACCGTAGATCTCATGAACCAAAACAGTTCTCAGTAACTGGAAGGAAGCATAGGTCACACACGTCTGCAAGAAGGATAGCAAAAATTATATACACTCCTTGACATGGATTTGTTGTAGAAACTTAGGACATATTCTTAGCTCAAACGTAATAGGCTTTATCGAACCCTTTGCTAAGAGTGTTTCGACTACACATTTTTCATACGGTACCTAATGCTTCCAAAAGTTTCCATATTTTAGGAGCCCTGCAGAAAAATATTTCTGGTCGTCGATGTTCTTTGGATGAAGACATACACGCTTGAGGGCAGTCATGGTCCCGTAGCCAACTTCAGATATTTTTACATGTGGGCTTTAGTAGTCTTGTCTCACAGTATGATAAATGCATTAAAAATTATGGCCATTACTTTTGAAATAATGAAGAGGGTGACTACTTTTGCTCCATCTGTCTCCTTTACATTTGACTGCTCGTCATTAGTTGTCCCTTTTGTCACCTAATCTAAGTTGAACATTAGTTTGAGTTTCACCTAATGACGTTCTCAAAGCTATCTTCTAGTCTTCAGATACCTCTTCTGATAACCACTTATATGATTTCGATTAGCTTGTCCAGAAATTTGTAATTCGAATATGGATTTTATTTGTCACATATTATATTTTTTGTTATTTTCGCGTAAACCAAACTTTTCTTTAGGTGACAAACCGAAGCAGAAGTAACAATCCCAAAAAATCTCAGTGTAGTGTCCGAAATTTGAGTTTTAGCTAGAAATGCGTTGGACTTGAGGTGAAATATCGACGGGAGGTCAAATATTAATCTTCTTCATTCGCTTCCGTTAAAGATTGGAAACAACTTATTGTTTCTGAGGACGATCACCAACAAAAGTTTTCCTGACCTATGGGTCACGCTAAGCAGGGAAGACCAGGAAAGACGAATCGGAATTAGGAAGGATACTTAGAGACTACAATTCTTAGAAGCAGTGCAGAGATGGAAGATTCAAGAGTTGAACTAAAACATAGAGTGGAACAATAACAATCATACAATTCGGTAATGAAATTGCTATTCACAATGAAAGTGAGGAAGTGTTGCAGGAGGGGAATGGATCAGGCTAATGAGCACACGCTATGGACTGAGAGGAAATAGATGAAGGCCGAAAGTAATACGGATTATCAGATATAAGATAAGCAATAAACTTGACATGAAAATAGGGGCAATGAAGTCGAATAAGCAATGGAATTCTGCTACCTTAGAATTTCAACACATAACGGACGCAGCAAGGAGGACGCAAAGAGGAGATTAGCAAAGAAGGCATTTCTGGCCTGGAGAACTCTTGTAGTATCAAATATCGTACTTAGTTTGAAGATAATGTGCCTGGGATTATTCATCTGGGGAACGGGTGGGAATCATGGACTGTGTAAAAATGGGAAAAGAGAACAGAAAACTTTGAGTGTGGTGCAGTACAGGATATCTACTCTCCTAACATTCTGACAACATTGTTTAATCCGCTAGAGAGCGTATTTGTCTTAATGAACTATTCCTGCTTTGTCGGTGGAGGGCGTAGTTCACTCTTCAGCTGTAATACATTGTTTCACATTCATATTTAGTTGTACGACTTGACTCAACACTGTACTTGCTTACAATTGGGCGATGCACCTAGTGAGTACATTGATATGGTTGAGGCTTACTACATAGCGATGGGGTTTTCACCATCCACAATTCACATGTTTGGAGTGAGAAGAATTAATCTTCCACATTTATTCAAGCTCATCAAGTTCAGATCTACGTGAACATGTGAGCTGTCGATTTTTCGTGAGTTTTTAAAATGGCCAGTTCTCGTACCTCAGCCATTAAATGGCAGGCGTTATTGCACGTTACTCGCCAGAGTATTTTCAGAATCCTGGATGACTTGCCACTCTCTACACGACAGCGCATGTGGTTCCAGCATGACGAGGAGCGGGCACATTTCAGTAGATGTGTACGTCGATTCTGGAACCAACAGTCTCCAAAAAAAATTGCAGTGGCAGAAGTGAGCCTGTTCCATGGCCTACTCTAACCCCTGCTTTGACCCCTCTGGACTGTTTTATGTGGGGAGAGATTCACTGAGTTGTTTAGAAAGCTTCTATTATCTACTGAATCAGAAGAGGATCTTGTTGCCGAGATAAAAGCAGCAGCGGCAGAAAAAATTAAAGACACTCTTGCATTCTTTGACTGTGTCGAGAGAATACGGCCCTCCGATGTAATCTTTGTTTGCAAGTCAGCGGAAGAATTTTGAAGCTATTGGATCTGGGTGGTAAAGAATTTAAAATTGTTTGAGCTTACTTTTGTCTGTTGTAGGTACAAAAAAAATCTTCAAATGTGTGTGGATTCCTGAAGGACCAGAGTGCTGAGGCATCGGTTCGTAGACCTACACACTACTTAAACTACCTTATGCTACGAACAACATACACACCCATGCCCGAGGGAGGACTGGAACCTCGAATGGGAGGGGCCACGCAATCCGTTACATGGTGCCTCTAACGGCGCGGCCACTCAGCGCGGCTGTAGGTAAAATTTGACATCGTCGTACAACGGTACTTCACAGGATAACGTATTAGAAAAAGTGTTTTCACTATCCCATGCTACCTTATTGTTAGTTCAGTTGACTTCCATCCAGAGAGAACTCCTTCTACCGGTTTATAAAAAAAATCCTTCTAGTAAAATACATTAGAGAAAAATACTTGTTTCAGCTCCCGTGGAGCCACCCAGAGTTTGTCGGTTTAAATACTTTTCATCCTGCAGAAGGACGTTGAAGACGAAGTGGACTGATGATGTAAGACGTGAGTAGGTTCTTTTCTTCGCACAATCGGAGAGGAGAGGAATATGTGGAAAATAATTACATGAAGAAGGCACAGTATGTTAGGACATCTGTCAAGACATCAAGGAATGAGTGCCATGGCACTTCAGGGAGTTGTAGAGGGAAAATACTATAGGGACGTGAGTAGGTTCTTTTCTTCGCACAATCGGAGAGGAGAGGAATATGTGGAAAATAATTACATGAAGAAGGCACAGTATGTTAGGACATCTGTCAAGACATCAAGGAATGAGTGCCATGGCACTTCATGGAGCTATAGAGGGAAAATAGTATAGGGAAAGAGGGTGCAAGATGTACTCTGAGATGAAGAAGTTGGCGCAGGAAAGAAATTCGTGGCATACCTCATCAAACCAACCAGAAGACCCGTGAAATAGAAATTTACAGACTGACCCGTGCGAAACGAATGTTGATTAACTACAACCCTTAATTTTTAAAAAATTAGAGGCTTCCTTTGAAAAAAAAAATGGAATGTTATTTTCTCTTCTTCCACTATTTAAGCTTGCGCTCCGTCTCCAGTCACCCTAATGACTGAGACAGTAGACAGCACAGTGGGCCCGATTTAGGAAGCACGACGCTTTTATTTTCATTGCAGCAATCTAAATTTAGGTTCTCCGCGATTTCCCTAAAAGGCTCCAGACGAATGCCCGTATGGTTCCTTTGTAAAGGGCTCGGCCTATTGCCCTACCCATTCTCCCCAATGCAGAGCGTGCTTCTTCTCCGAAAGACCTTGCAGTCTATGGGACGTTTAATTCTTCCTTCTCATAATGACCCCGCCGTCGACGGGACATGATATGACAATCTTCCTTCCTTCAGTCGTGGAATTTCACTCGTTTCGAACATCGGATTGTACTGCTGTTGAGAATTGTGGCTATCGGCGGTAACTGCAGCACCCGAGAACGGCGGAGGAGAAGACTAACGATACGTGTGGCCGAGCAGCATAAGGCCAGTTTCCGGTGACCACCGCGCGACGCCGAGGTTTCGGGCGGCCCGCGATATAGTAGAGACGGCGGTATTGGAAGGGGCGCGCCGGCACGCCTGCTATCGACCGTTCGATTGGCGCGTCGGCAGGCCATTGCCGCCTGTTACTTCTGGGCAACTACGCGGCCGACTCCGGGCCAGCCCGCTGGAAATTGCTTTCCCGCTCTTTATGTGCGCCGGCCAAGAAACGCCGCGGGGACGACAGCGCGGCTTCAGCGTTGGCCGTTGGCGTCCCGTCAGCGTGACGCTCCAGTGTTCCGTAACGCCCGCGAGCGACAGCCTCTGAAGTTGTTGGTGATGTTCCTTTTCTTAATTGGTATTCAATAAATGCCAAGTGACGTATCATAGAAGACAGTTAAAGTATGGCAAATCTACGTATTGTGGATGTGTAGACTAGGGAAATATTTAGAAAAGATTCGTGGCAACAGGAGGTTTATTTAGTGCATGCCGCCGCCACTGCTTCAACATGAGGCAAAAATCTAAAAGGACAAAGCTGCATATAGCATATGGTGTCCAACCGGAAAGAGGCTCACAAACAAACATTTGCCTACACTGCACTTACAGGCTTTGCGTAAAACTCAGTAAATATAATGAAATGAACATGTCCTGCCTTGTTCATGGGGAACTAATGTTGAATCACACAAGGTGCTGGAAGTGACCGCCCTCAACTTGTAAACAAAGTTGAATACTGCAAACAAACATCCTTCTCTGGCATTACTTTTCCTCAACAGGAGTAGTCGGTACCAGAAATACTTTTTGAAGTTTCGACTGGTCAGTATCATTTAAGCTGCTTTTCTGGAAATTTTCACATGCTATATTTTAAGCTGAATTTTATTAAAAAGGATTACTTTATTTTCTTTTTTACAATCGATATGTACTGTGAATGTGAAGTTAATTTTTCTTTGAAACATTTGAAATAATGAAATATTCGGCACACTTAAAATTTCTATTATGAATTACGCAATCTGGTACTGTTTATTGAGTTTATTTCTGGATTCATTTATAAAACAATAATTTAAGCTAACAGAAATTCATTTGTCAAGACGAACTGTAAACCCTTTCGAAAATTGTTATTGCCGCAGAGTGAAGTAGCAGTAAGCATGCGTCTGATGTGATCAGACGTATTTCTGTATTCTAGAAGCACAATGCAATTTCGGCTTTGCTAATGTGAAAATTCAAAAGGCAATGTGATATGGTAAAACGTGAGACAGTAAATTATCGTCAAAACAAAAGTTCTGTAAAGACATTCATCAAAATTATTTGGATCAATCGAGCCGTAACAACTTAAAATGTGAGAATTTCAGCTTCAAGAATCAGACCCCTAAACATGAAAAACTGGAACCAAATGTGCCATAAAGGATAAGTAAGAAGTTTATTGTAAATATTACTCCTCTCGAGTCTTCTGAAAAGACTCCACCATCGCGGACAGTAGCAACAACAAGAAAGTCAGGGGTAGATTACAATACGATGCTCCAGATTCTCGAATGTTGCCGCTAGAACCTCTGGTGTCACTGCCTAGATTTCATCTTCCAGGGAAAAATGGTTCGACCTCAGCCATGGACACTCGAGACGTGTAGCATTTGGTGCCATCCTGTTGGTAGTAACCGAGGGTAAGTTCTTCATCGTCAAACTGATTCACAAATTCCCGAAACATTTCGATATAAACTGCTCTTGTCACAATAGATTTGAAAAAAGTTGGTCTGATGATGCGACACTGTGGTATTGCTCAGAACACGCGAATATTTTGTGAACGCAGGGGTTGTTGGACCAGTGTACGATGAGTTTCATTACACGAAAACCGTGTATTCTGAAAGTTTACATAGCCACAGAGACGCAACCACGCTTCATCACTGAACCACGTGTACTGCAATGTTCCTGGCCTGTGAGCAATAAATTGCTGAAACCAATGGCAAAATGTAATACTTTTGTCGTCGTCATTGACAGTTAGTTCCTTAAAAACTGTACGGATAAATGCCGACTTTCTTCGCAGCTCTGTGACATGTGCTCTGTCATATTCGTCCGCCATTGTGGCTGAGCGGTTCTAGGCGCTCCAGTCTGGAACCACGATACCGTTACGGTCGCAGGTTCGAATCCTGCCTCGGGCATGGATGTGTGTGATGTCCTTAGGTTAGTTAGGTTTAAGTAGTTCTAAGGTCTAGGGGACTGATGACCTCAGGTGTTAAGTCCCATAGTGCTCAGAGCCATTTGAACCATTTTTGTACCTTCATATTCTACATTCCTGATGTAAACGTCGAACCGACTTCGCAGGAGAGGCCAACAATCGTTGATCACGTCAGCCACTTTTCTTCCGGTAATGGTGGTTGTTCCCATCCGTGACGGTCCAACACTATTCCACTTCTCCCCACTTGTTCACCAGCTTTTGTATGCAGCGTTCAGACGGTATACGCCGGCCACCTAGCCGTTCAACAAATATTCGCTGATATGTCCTAATGGAACCACTAATCCAATGTTGTTTCGTAGGAAACACGCGCTCTTCGACAGAATAGCGATACAATGTCACTAAACTCTGGACACTGAGCTCCAGCCACAGTGATAAGGAAACACACTTTTGCCTCAAAAGATATTGCACAGTGCAGTGTTGCCGCGTTAAACATCACAAATTACACGGTGCTGCTTCAGAGGAATTGCTACGCATGTTTGTGGGGCCTGTTTCGATTGGGACACCCTTAGCTTCAATCCAACGTTGACCTGTACCTATGAATCTCGAACTGTGAGTAGGCAAAGCCAGATACAAGCAGCACAATATACCTCCGAAGGAAAAGAAAACAAGACCAGAAGCACAGAATCCTAAGCTCGAGTTTGCACAACAAGTTGGGAAGCCTATGGAGGAGATCATCCAACAACTGCAGTTTGGAGACTTCCAAGGAACGTCTACGGTTCGGGTGAAAAAGCTAATGAAGGACAGAAAAGAATGAGGATAGTCAAGAAACGCGGTGGAGAATGTGAAAGAAGAGACATAGGAGGAGCTTCCAAGTACAACAGCAGACGAAATATCTCCTACCGCCTACATCTTGACGTAAATGAGAGCTAGATTAGAAAAATACATATGATGTCTCTTCTGTCACGCTGTACAGTACTAGGAGGTTTTGTTCTTGTTACACTGGTGCGCAGTGGGACAGTTGATAAAAATATTGTCTCCATTGAGTTCCAAGTTTAGTGTGACATCGAAGTTGTTGTATGTCTTCATTGGCCAACCGATTTTGCTGTGACACTTCTAGAGTCATTCAAAGAGCGCCTAGGTAGAGCATAAATAACCAGATCATGCCTTACTAGTTGCAGGTAATTCTAACCTACCGAGTACAGACGGGGATGTCTTTGAATTCATTACAGACAGATAGTTACGCGAAGTGCTTTTGAACATGTTTTCTGAAAACAACTTGAGCAACTAGTTCAGCAGCCTAAACACAATGGTAATAATTCAGACCTTTTTCTTTTTGAGTCATTAGCTTTCAGACTGGTTTGATGTGGCCCTTCACGAATTCGTTTTCTATGGAATCCTCTTCATCTCAGTGTAGCACTTGCAACCTACGTCCTCAGTTACTTGCTTGATGTGTTCCAATATCTGTCTTCCTCTACAGTTTATGCCTTCTATAACTCCAAGAAATGGCTCTGAGCACTATGGGGCTTAACATCGGAGGTCATCAGTCCCCTAGAACTTAGAACTATTTAAACGTAACCATCCTAAGGACATCACACACATCCGTGCCCGAGGCAGGATTCGAACCGGCCACCGTAGCGGTCGCGTGGTTCCAGACTGAAGCGCCTAGAACCACTCGGCCACTCCGGCTGACTTCTATAACTCCCTGTAGTAGCATGTGAGTCACTCCCTAACGTCTTAACAGATGTCCTAAAATCTGGTCCCGTCTCACTGTCAGTGTTTTCCACACATTCCTTTCCTCTCCGATTCTGCGGAGAACCTCCTCATTTTTTACCAAATCAGTCCACAAAATATTCAGACCTAGTACCAACAAACAGGCCGGATCTTGTCCTCAACTTCAGCATAGAAACTAGAATAGCGATCACGATGTCATTATAACAACTATGGTAACTCAGAAAGTGATCACTGTCTAAATGATCTGACATCACTTAAATCCAGTAAAATGGACGTAGAGGAATCATAGGCAAAGTTTAAGCAGATTGTGAATCGTGGTATGATGGAATATGTGCCTAGTAAGTTGATTAAGGACGGAAGAGGCCCAAAATGGTTTAATAACGAGATGCGAAAATGATGGGGAACCAGAACCTGTTGCACTCTCGATCCAAAAGAAATTGCGCAAATGAGGGCAAGCTAAGATAAGTAGAGATTTGTGCGTCTGTGAAAAGATACAACTACTGCCACCGTCATACCATAGCAAAAGATTTGTCTAAGAACCCGAGAAAGTTCTAGTCCTATGTAAAATCGCTGAGTGGCTCCGTGGCTTCTATTCAGCCACTTGTTGACCAGTCTGGTGTGGGAGTAGAAGATTCGAAAACGAAAGTTGAAGTTTTAAATTTCACGTTCAAGAAATCGTTCTCGCAGAAGAATCGTAAAAATATACCTTCGTTTGACCACCGACCAGACTCCCATGTGCACAACATAGCAATAAGCACACGAGATGTAGAGAAACAACTGAAGGAGTTGAAACAAATAAATCACCAAGTACGGCTGGAATCCTAATTTGGTTTCCAAAGAGTACTCTACGGCATGGCCCGTTATGTAGCCTCCATTTATAGCGAATCTCTCACCCCGCCCGAAGTCCCAAGCGACTAGAAAAAAGCGCAAGCGCCTCCTGTGCATAAGAGGGGCTAAAGAACGGACCCCAAAAATTATACACCAACATCCCCAACATCGGTTTTCTGTAGAATCGTTGAAAATATTCTGAGTTCGAATACTATAAATTTTTCTGAGACCGAGGAGCTTATGTACACGAATCAGCATGGTTTTGGAAATCATAGCTCTTGCGAAATTCAGTCTGCCCTTTCCTCACGTGATATGCTGCGAACCATGGATGAACGGCAACAGGCAGATAACATATTTCTATATTTCCGGAAAGCGTTCGACACTTTTCCCCACTGCAGGCTGCTAAAGAAGGTATGAGCGTATGAAAGACATTCTCTGATATGTGCATGGCTGGAAGACTTCTTAACTTATAGCACCCAGCACGTTGTCCACGACGGCGGGTGGTCATCAGAGACAGTGGTGACGTCAAGAGTGCCCCAGGGAAGTGTGATAGGACCACTATTGTTCTACTGGCGGACAGTGTAGCCAACAATATGAGGTTGTATGCTGATGATGCTGACGCTGTGGTATACGGTAACGTCTCGACTGTAGGACGATACAGATGACTTGGGCAAAATTGTTCGGTTACAGCGTTAGTAGTCTCCTACTTGACACTGCCACGTCGTTTAAATATCTGGACATAACGTTACAAAGCTATATGAAATGAAACGAGCATGTGAGGAGCGGGGTAGGAAAGGGGAATGGTCGACTTCGGTTTATTGGGAGAATTCTAGAAAAGTGTCGTTCATCTTAAACGATATCGCATACAGGAAACTAGGCGACGTATTATTGAGCACAACTCGAGTGTTTGTGATCCGTACCAGGACGGCGTAAAGGAAGACATTGAAGCATTTCAGATGGGGGCTGCTACATTTGTTACTCGTTGGTTCAAAAATAACATGAGTGTTACGGAGATGTCTTACGAACTCAGCTGGGAATTCCTGGGACGATCTTATTGAGGAATGCTATCGAGAAAATTTAGAGAACCGGCATTTGAAGCAGGCTGCAGAACGATCTTGTTGCCACCAACGTACATTGCCAGTAAGGACCACGAAGATCAGATACGAGAAATTAGGGCTCACGCGGAAGCATATAGATACTCGTTTTTCCCTGTTTCTATTAGCGAGTGGAACAGGAAGGGAAATGAATGTAGTAGTGGTATGGCGTACCCTCCACCACTCGCCGTAACGTTGATTGTGAAGTATCGACGTAGATGTAGATCTAGATGAAACGATTGATGTGCAAAATGATCCGTTAACGTTTGATGTCTTAATATAACAAATTCACAAAACCGACAGCAAACTATTTATACATAAATTACAAAGGCTGGATTAAACGTTTTCTATTAAATAATTTTTTACTAGAAAAAACTTTGTTTGTTTCGACCGCAATTTTCAGTATACAACTAATGCACAATGGCAAGTTTCAGTTGTTTTCTGCAACCATCTTCAGATCGTTGGAATCGTAAAAAAGCGATGAACGTGTATTGAGAAACATCTTCATAAACTGTAATCAAACAGTGAAACGCATTCTTGTTATGGGTGAATTATGACGGTGTGTAGTTAAAGACTTCACCAAGAGTGAGCCAGGTTGTAAACTATAATCTTGCTAGATCACTCTAATAAGAAAGAAAAATTGCCAGTTGTACTCATAAAACTTGCACGACATGCACGCGACATGTATTACACTACCGTTCAACTGCAAATCACGGGCGTGTGATGCAAGTTTTACTAGTGCAACTGGCAATTTTCCTTAATTATAACCGTCATATTGCGCGATTGTGGTTTACGGCTTGGCACGCTAATGACGAAGTTCTTAACTACACTCTATCATTGTCCTGTTGAACCATAATACGAATGCGCTTCATCGCATGACTACAGTTAATGATGATGTTTCTCAATGCATGTTCGGCCCTTTTATATGATTTGAACGACCTAAAGATGGTTGCAGGAAACAACCGAAACTAGTTGTCATGCATTAATTGTATATTGAAAACCGCCGTCTAGGCATAACTTTTTGATTTTAGATTAAAACTTTTTTACTGAATAAATTACATAGAGACCGTCGTCTCGTCCCTGACAAAGTCAGACTTCACTATTAATCATTTTCATTACTACGGTTAGCAGCTGCCTTCACTCCTTAGTGGAATCAGCAGCTTAAAAGCCACCAGTCTCAGACGGTGGTTTTTCACCACCAAACTGAGTGCAATATGCAAATGAATAATTTTACTAACCTGGAGAACAGACATTACTAGAATCGGGCCACGATGGGAAAATTACGGTCTCCTTTCTCAGCATCGACGCAGAGTCAGCATTTTTGCTTCAAGAAGTGGCAAATTGCCCCTCGTGTAGCCATCCCATTACAACCAGGGACAGAATATGTGTACTCCTAAACTCTGTGTTGTTACTCATATGAAAATGATCCGATATCTTCCTAAATGTCTGCGAATGACGTAAATGAGGTGGGACTGGTAACTGGAAGACTGCATAAAAACCACATCCACACTGACCGCCAGTCTGAGCCTCGACATTAATACATCGGGTGGATTCGATTTGTGGCCGGTGCACCTCCAAGTGCTGAAAGCGACGTTTTAAAACGCGCGACAATCGGGCAGGGTCGAGACAGGGAAATAATACATATTTACAACCACCTCTGAAACCTATGCACCTTAAACATATAAGGCACATTTACACTGAAGCGCCAAAGAAACTTGTATAGGCATGCGTATTCAAATACAGATATATGTAAACAGGCAAAATGAGGCGCTGCGGTCTGCAAAATCTACATAAGGCAAGTGTCTGGCGCAGTTGTAGATCGGTAACTGCTGCTACAATGGAAGGTTATTATGATTTAAATGACTTTGAACGTGGTGTTATAGTCGACGCACGAACGATAGGACACCGCATCTCCGAGGTAGCGAAGAAGTTAGGATTTTCCCGTACGCCAATGTCACGAGTGTACCGTGAATATCAGGAACGAGGTAAAACATCAAATCTCCGACATCGCTGCGGCCGGAAAAAGCTCCTGCAAGAACGGAGACCAACGACGACTGAAGAGAATCGTTCAGCGTGACAGAAGTGCAACCCTTTCGCATATTGCCCCTGATTATAATGCTGAGCCATCAACTAGTACCAGCGTGCGAACCATTCAACGAGACACTGTCGATGTGGGCTTTCGGAGGGGAAGGCCCCTCGTGTACCCTTGAAGACAGCACGACACAAAACTTTACGCCTCGCCTGGGCCCGTCAACACCGACATTGGACTTTCGGTAACTGGAAACATGTTGCCTGGCCGTCGAGTCTCGTTTCAAGTTGTATCGAACGGATAGACGTATACGGATATGGAGACAACCTCATGCATCCAAGAAGCCTGCATGTCAGCAGTGGACTGTTCAAGCTGATGGAGGCTGTGTAATGATGTGGAACATGTGCGGCTGGAGTGATATGGGAGCTCTGGTATGTCTAGATACTGCTCTGACAGGTGACACGTCCTTAAGCATCCTGTCTGATCACCTGCATCCATTCGTGACTATTTTGGGTTTTGACGGAGTAGGCAGTTCCATCACGGCAATGTGGCACCCATTCAGAACTGCTACAGAGTGGCTCAGGAACACTCTTCTGAGTTTAAACACATCAGTTGCCACAAAGCTCCCAAGGCATGAACGTTATTGAGCATATCTGGGATGCCTTGCAACGTGCTGTTCAGAAGAGTTCTCCACCACTTCGTACTCTTGCGGATTTATGGACAGCCCTGCAGGATTCATGGTGTCAATTCCCTCCAGCACTACTACTTCAGACATCAGTCGAGTCCATGGCAAGTTGTGTTGCGGCATTTCTGCGTGCTCGCGGGGGCCCTACACGATATTAGGCAATTGTACTAGTTTCTTTCGCTCTTCAGTGTATGATACGTTAATTTTTAGTAGAGCAATACTTCATAGTCGGGGATGAAACATAGACACGCTAGTGACCTAGTTCTGAATGACGTCTTCGTAAAAAAAGTGTTCAGCACAAATTAATTTTCTAAAACGAGGTGTGGTCAACATCTAATATACAATCGTAGTAACAGCGACAAGATTTCTCCATGAACTGAGAGGTTGCAAGGGGGTGTATTAGCGCTCAGTACGAAAGCCTATGAATATAGCCTCTAGTTAAGTAAAAAAAAAAAAAAACTTAAAAATTGCCTACGTACTCGTTTACACAGCATACATTGGTAACAAGAGACCGTAATTACTTCGATTTCATGCCGACTGCAAGTTCTATTTCAAGCCAAAACTAGCAGAAGGAAATACCGTCAGGCCCTAGACTCACATACTACTTAAACTAACTTAAGCCAAGGACAACACATACACACACCCATGCCCGAGGGAGGACTCGAACCTCCAGCGCGAGGGACGCGCCGTCCATGACATGACGCCTCAAACCGCGCGGCCACTCCGCGCGGCTCACAACCCAGTTTCATGGAAACAGTAATCTGTTTTCATAGTAGCTTCGCCGCAGTCCGAAGTTCAAATCTTGACGTGACGAGACAGCCAATTACACAGTCCACAGTTAAGAAGCAGGTAAATGGCACAAAAACAAAACTAACTTCTTGCATTCAGTAAACTGCTGAATGAAATGAATCTCTCCTCATACATGTTCCCTCCTGCTGATTTACGTACTGTAGACCAGCAAATAATAAGTAGCAACGCAACAAATACTCAAGGTTATCAAGGACGCTACAGTATGCGCTGCTCTTCCATTAAAGTGCAGTCGGTGTTTTCATACTCGTGGTATTTGCAGATCTGTGTTCTACGTAAGGCGAACGTCCTCATTCTGAGGAATACGCAAGGCCACCTGCCCTGCTGCTCCGACAACCTCATCGACTTCACCGCGGACGGCACTACTTGCATCAACCCCGAGGATAAAAATACAGCTGGTGAAATAATGTGTCACGCAGCGGCACAGAGTTGTTATGATTTTCAGTCACAAGACTGGTATGCTGCAGTTCTCCATGAGAGTTCATGCTATTGAAGCTTCTTCATCTCCACGTAACTTTGTAACCCTGATCCATTTGGAAGTGCTTTGTGTAGTGAAGTCTCCCTCCGTAGCCATTACGAAACCGACAATTCATCATCATCTCCTTCTCCTCCTCCTCCTCCTTCTTCTTCTTCTTTGACTTTTCTCGGTTGAAGTTAGTCGTTTCCTTCTCTCAAAAGTCTCGATTACAGCAATAGAAAACTGTTAACCCCTTTTGAAAAAAATGGTTCAAATGGCTCTAAGCACTATGGGACTCAACATCTGAGGTCATCATTCCCCTAGAACTTAGAACGACTTAAACCTAACCAACCTAAGGACATCACACACATCCATGCCTGTTCGAACGTGCGACCGTAGCGGTCGACAAAGCACCTAAAACCGATCTGCCACACCGGCTGGCAAACCCCTTTTCATCCTTTGCTTGAGCAATACGCAGGATGCCCCACGAAGAATGGTCGGTTTTCAGGTAAATTATAAGAAAGAAGCAAAACTGTCCAGTAAACATGGCTCTAAAATGCATATCTTAAGAGCTCTGAGCATTTGTTCATTGTATGTCCTGTGGAACACATCTCTTCCATTGAACAAGTGCTCATAACTTTTAAGGTAAGCATTTTAAGACGCTATGTTTCCTAATTTTTTTGCTTCAAATGATCGTTCCTGTCATATCCCTGAATATCGGTCACTTCTCCTGGGACCACCTATATAATCCCACAACAAATATGACCGCCGCCTTTTACGAGTAGCATTCGCAGGGACCTCTTTCCCACAGGGTGGTGGTGGTGGTTAGTGTTTAACGTCCCGTCGAAAACGAGGTCATTAGAGACGGAGCGCAAGCTCGAGTTAGGGAAGGGTTGGGAAGCAAATCGGCCGTGCCCTTTCAAAGGAACCATCCCGGCATTTGCCTGAAACAATTTAGGGAAATCACGGAGAAGCTAAATAAGGATGGCTGGAGACGGGATTGAACCGTTGTCCTTTCCCACAGGGCTCTCTGGGCAAGTGTCCATGGCCCCGCGATCGATAGGGGCCCCCTAGTTCCTGCCAGATCACCAAACGATAACCGATATGTGTTACCGAAAAATAAATATATTCAAAAAAGTCGAACGATGATGACTGACTACAATATCTACTTGCTTACTAGCTTCGCACAGTGCTCAGTTCTGCACGGAGCGAATAGCGGCGTAAAATTGAAGATGACCGACCGACTTAAATAAATCAACTCCTAAATCGGGAAATCCCCTGTATTTGTCTGCCGTGGTGTGACTTTTGTTTTGTGTGTAGTTGTTACTGACTGTGCTCTGAGGTATTCTTTGATTAAACCGTCGTTTGCCTGTTTTGTATTGTGTAGCGAATATTTTCGGTGTAAACATAAATACTGAAGTACAATATAAAATGTCGAAATGGTCATATCCTAGTAGATCTGCAAAAAGTAAAAAAAAAGGGCTGTATTACAGAAAGAAGTAATTCAAAAGTTTACAAAATTTACAGCGTATTCTACTGCTACTACTGGATCAACTTGTGTAAGTAGCAATCAAATAATCAATCTTCCACGTGAGGAGTCGTGTCGATCACAAATTGTGGGAATTCCTGCATGTTCATGTTCTACAAATGGCTTGGTTCAAATGGCTCTGAGCACTATGGGACTTAACATCTATGGTCATCAGTCCCCTAGAACTTAGAACTACTTAAACCTAACTAACCTAAGGACATCACGCAACACCCAGTCATCACGAGGCAGAGAAAATCCCTGACTCCGCCGGGAATCGAACCCGCGAACCCGGGCGTGGGAAGCGAGAACGCTACCCCACGACCACGAGCTGCGGACATGTTCTACACAAGTTTCAGATTTCTACCAATTTAGGAAAGGAAATTGAATCAGAAAGCGACCATCCCTATGACCAAATCATCGGTCACTTCTACATCTACATATCTACATACATCCTCCGCTAGCCACCAGGCGATGTGTGGCGGAGGGCAGTATTCGCGCGAAAGTCATTCTCCCCCCTCCTCCCCCTCTGTTTCGCTCGCGCATCGCGCGTGACATAAACCTCAGTACGAGCTCTAATTCCCCTTATCTTTGAATGGTGATCATTGGGCGATATGAAAGTTGGCGGTAATAATATATGCTCTACATCCTCGGCGAAGATCGGATATTGGAATTTAGTGAGCAGCCCCTTCCGTTTAGCGCGTCGTCTATATGCAAGTATGTCCCACTTCAAACGTTCTATGAGATTTGTAACGCTCTTGCGATAGCTAAACGTACCAGTCACGAATCTTGCCACTCTTCTTAGGACCTCCTCAGTCTCTCGAATCAGACCCAACTGGTAATGGTCCCATACAGACGAAAAATACTCTAAGACTGAACGAACTAAACTATAGCAACCAGTTACCTTTGTTGAAGGACTGCATCTCTTCAGGATTCTACCAATAAACCGCAATCTAGAGTTCGCCTTACCCGTTACTTGTGCCGTCTGATCGTTCCATTTGAGAGCATTCCGAATAGTCACACCCAGATACTTGACGGATGGTACCGCTTCCAAAGACTGGCCATTTATTTTGTACTCGTAAATTAATGAGGATTTTCGCTTTGTTAGGTTAAAATTACTAAATTTAAGAGATAACTTCCAGTAATTACACCACGCATTTATTTTCTGCAAATCCTCATTGATTTTTTCACAACTTTCCTGTGATACAACATCCCTGTAGACTACAGCATCATCGGCAAACAGTCTAATGCCAATGTCAATACCATCAAACAGATCATTTATGTAAATCGTAAAAAGCAGCGGACCTATTACGCTGCCATGGGGCACACCTGCTCTTACGCTTGTTTCTGTTGAAGTCTCCAATTCGGGACGACATACTGCTCTCTGTCTGTTAGAAAACTTTCTATTCAACAGCATATGTCATCGGATAGACCGTAAGCGCGCAGTTTTCGGAGCAAGCAACAGTGCGGAGCTGTGTCGAACTTCACCAGCGTCAACACCGACGAAAGGTGCAATTGAACAACAGCTTTTCAACCCAGAATAAATATCGCACGATCTCGCTGGTTATTTTGAAGAAAATTTTACAGAAAGAAATCGCGAAATTGTGATTCTTAAGGGATCTCTATATTTTCAAAATAAAGATTCTAACTTTTTCGAGGCATCCAGAACGCGCAAAGATGGTAATAAATCAGTAACTAGGTATTTCAACAAAGCATTACTTATTCGCTAATTAAAAAACAATGAAAGCGTAGAAACGAAATGGTTTTTGTACTCGCCTTCCAAAACCTCTCTTCTGCTTTTCATGCTGCTTATTTAACCCTTCTGATGAAAATCTATGCTCTCCGAGTGGATGTAATGATTAGAAGCTCATTAATCACATAATCTTAACACATGAAAATAGCCCAGAACATAGGCAATCTATGCTGACTTATCTGGCACGAAGCGGTTGGTAAAATAGTTACAGACTTATTATCTCGACATAAAAAAGTGGATTACTGGAGAAATGTACTGAAACAGATTGTAGCTGTTGTAAAACTGTTGGTACCGAGAAGGCTTGCATTTTGCGGTGACAATGAAATCGTAGGATCTCCAAACACATTCAAGATACGTGGAATTATTGAGTGAATTCAATCCATTTCTTGCCGATCACTAACAAATATTTGAGAATCCAGGAAAAGGCAATATTTATTATTTATCAGCAAATATCTGTAACGAATTTATTGACGTAATCGGAAAACAGGTCCTAAAAAGCTTATACATAAAGTTGAATTAGCAAAATATTTTTCATTTGGCGTTGACAGTATGCCCAATCTGTCTCATGCTGAACAGATAACTTTTATAATTCCATACGCCAAAGACCGTCTTCCCTTTGAAAGGTTCCTGAAATTTATACCTATTAAAGGCCATACGTCTGAGTATTTAGCGTAAACCAATTTGAATTTTTTAGAGAATCGTGGTAGTCCCATAAAATATTGCAGAGGGCAAAGCTACGTCAGTTCTTCAAATATGTCGGGGAAGTATACTGGTCTGCAAGTAAGAATCTAGGAGAAATGTGAATTTGCTCTCTTTATGCGGTGTGCAGCAAATTCAGTAAACTTAGTAGTGTTCAAGCTGTCGGTTGTGTATCAGAGGCAAAATAGTTTTTTGAAACGGTTCAGAAAGTGTACAATTTCATGTCGAGCTCTACCCACTGGCGGAATATATTGACAGAATATTTACGTTCAAAAAAGCTGTTAAAAGTCTTTCACAAACCGGATGGTTAACCAGAGGTGCTGCAGTAAGCGCCTTGCATGAATGTCATAAACAAATTTTAGAAATTTGGATGTCAATCCTAGAAGATGTAGAACACGGGAAATCTATAATCTACTATACGAACAGTAATTTGGAGCTCTGTATTGGAAATAACACACAAAATAACTAATTTTATTCTGAAAGAAACGTTAACACTGCACGTTGCAATCCATTTGTTAACATCACATGAAGATTTTATTTTTAACCTCAGGGATATATTGGATGACTTTCAATCATCCACCAAAGAAAGAATCCCGAAATATGGTTACAAGGACCTATCTCAAAGAACAAAACGTAGAAGATCACGCCAGAGTGTTTGATGGCTCTGCATAGTCAGTCCATCTGAATGGAAAACAGAAATTCAAAGTAGATACCTTTCTTCCCATAACTGACTCCCTGAGCGTTCATCCACAACAGCAATTAAAACAATAGTCAGTTTCGGATTATTTTTTCACTTGAAAACTTTGAATTCCGAAGATCTGAGAAAAAGTTGCAAAGAATTTGCTGAAATTTAATATGAAGATGTTAACGAGCAAGAGTTGGAAACGGAATGTCTGCATTTATCATAATACTCAAAAATTTTTCACAGTCAAAATAGCAAACTAACCGTTTATTGGAAACATATCACCTTTTGAAAGAAAACAAAATAGAAGACATTTTCAAATGTAGAAATAGCAATGTTAATTGAAAAGAATAAAAAATGAATTAAGAAATACAATGCTTCAAGAGAGATTACCCAGTTTATCGCTGATGTCCATACAATATGATATGCTCAAAAATATAGATTTTGAAGAAGTAATTAACGACTTGGCCCATCTCAGATCTAGAAGGATACCAAATCAATCAACATAGATTTTTAAGCATTAACCTGTGAAAGCTGTAGAGTTACTTTTGTTGATTATATTATATCATCTATTTATTTAATGTGACTGTAAAGAAATAAAAATATATTTAGAATCTCGCTTATCTACTTTATTTGTTTATTCTAACAAATTAGTGCCCTGTCAAGGTAGTAGGGGCAAAAATGTTCAAATGTGTGTGAAATCCTATGGGACTTAACTGCTAAGGTCATCAGTCCCTAAGGTTACACACTACTTAACCTACATTATCCTAAGGACAAACACACACACCCATTCCAGAGGGAGGACTCGAACCTCCGCCGTGACTAGCAGTCCATGACGGCAGCGCCCTTAGACTGCTCGGCTAATCCTGCGCGGCGTCATAGGGGCCCCATTATCTTAATGTGCCCAGGGCCTCCTATGGGTTGCCACATTAACAGCTGCCTAGAGCACCTGTCATTCCTCGTTCTTATAACATGCCCAAACCGCTGCAGACTATAACTGTGTGTACTGTTCGTTATGGACTGTTTCACTTAAATTTTTTCCCATATATTTGATGTTTTGGTTTTAGCTGCACAGGTGACCTGAAGGCATCTTCTAATCAAATCTTATATAACTGTCCTGATATTTCCCCTTCTTTTCTTCGCAACTGAGTACATTGTCTACATAATATGTAACTATCGACGATCAGACTACCCTTATTTTAGTCTCTTGACTAATTTTTCCAAATCAGCCCATATAGCGGCTTCGTAGGTTCGACGGTTCCTTGACGTGAAAGGATGCTTCCAGTGATCCCTTCTCTCCTTTAGTCAAGTTGTGCCACAAACGTCTTTTCTCCCTATTTCGATTCATTGCCTGTCCACTGGATGGAAGGCACGTAATTTGTTTTATCAGAGGAAGAAACTATAGTTGTAACTTGTGATATAGAACAAGTTTCCAAGCTGTGACAAAGGGTCACTTACGTTACAACGACATGACCTGCTGGTAACAGAAAAACAGGACTAGTAAGTTTTTCACAGACAAAGAAAGCCATTTTACGATCCATACTAGAGTGCATATGGGATCGCTAAAAGTTCCCCTGGGCTTAAGTGCAGTTAGTGAACTCGCTCATTTGTTTGCGAGCCAGGTCTTCTTCACGAGAATATCTTTAGGCGTTCGGGCGACATGAATTTTCATTCCGGCGAGAAAGGAGCGCCGAGGAAAACGTCAGGGGCTTGTTGAGCAGGTTGCAGAATTTACGAGGCTGCCCCTAGTTAGTGGGCCGGGCCGGGTCGCGACGTACGTGACCGCCCTGGCGATCAGAGCTTCGGCACTGCCCCTCAGGATCCTCCAGGGAATTCCGCGCCGTCGTTTGGAGTTCAGGGTCGCGCAGAGTGTTGGCCACCATGTTGTTTCGTCCCTGTGACATCTGTTGCGGTTCCTTCCTCCTGGACGATTTTCCTCGGTTGCCACTCTGTCGTAGTGGATGAAATAAAAACACGATAGTCGATAAATACACATGGCCCTCTTTTTACAGCCTTTCAAATATATATTTAGTAAAACGTCCATTTGGTGCTTCAGATTTTATTTCTCTCCTACACAAGTGCGAAGTTTCGAACGATTCCGGCAGATGACAGACCCATAGTAGACCACCATGAACTGTGTTTGAATTGTTGCTTGCGCAAAAACAAAGCGTGCTGAGCAAACGTAAACGTTACAGCACAGTGTATGAAAATGATGCAGTGAATGTGAGTACTGTTCAGCAATGGGCAAAGAGACTTAAACCGCCAGGATGTGCAGAAACTGAGCTCCATGGTCGGCCACGTTAGAGACATTCTTTCACAGCCGCTGCACCGGATACGGTGAGTCTTGCGGAAGTTATAATTCCACAGTTGGCACGGACACGTGCTGCATAAGGTCTTTGACAGACCCTTCAACCATATTCTGCACTTATAATAAAGCTCCCATCTTGGCTGCAGGTATTTATTGTATATCTTTAACGCGTAAGCGTTTCAGCATTAAGCTATTTTTAGAGAAACTAAATTAAAAAATAAAGTATGCACTGAGAAACACCAGTTGTATGTAATATGGGCACACCAAAATTCTACTTACAGAAATTCTATTCAATCAATGTAGAGCGCCAATTACATAAAGCAAAACTGCAAACAGGACCACTGGCGACCATGGAACAGTAAGGAAAACAGCTCTACCACATGGTGATAAAATACATCCATACATAAATACGTACGTACCTACACATTCGTGGCATTGTCTTGCAGTGAATACATATTTTCTTACATTTAATGATACAAAAATAAGAAGAGTACATTTTATGAGTAGAGGCATATCAAACCAGTCTTCAAGCGTATGAATTCAGTCTTCAGGCGTATCAGATCAGCCTTACGACTGAAGACCACGACAAAACATAAACATGCTAGTGTATATTAATATACTAAATGTTAATATTTTCAGTATTCCCTGATCACTGCTCATAGAGGAGAAAACAGATTACAAGTTTATTTAATGCGTCAGAATTAATTTGAGGCAACAAGGTTTGTTTGTTACTCACATAATTTCTTGGGATTTTACTTTTCACGGACAACGGTTTACCGACACCTTCAAGCGACGAAATGTCTATTTGTGATTCTTGAGTGGAACGCACTATGAAAAATCTTTTGAAACGCCAAGAGATTGAAACTGCACTCAAATCTTGGCATTACCACTTGCAAAGTCGTTTATGAAGTACACATGACGATCAATGTACCAACACAGCGCTATAGAGAAAATGTTATGCAGAAATATTTGTGACGTACGACGGGAAAAACATGAAAGCTGACGAACCTATATAATATATGCAAAGGTAACTGACATACCCTAATACGATTCATTATTATTCAATTCATGCTGTTAAATCACCAATTTCTTCAGAAGTATGGCAAAAATGCGGAAACAAGCTACGTAATTGGAAGGCTGCGGTGCTTTGATGCTGGGAAGGCATTTCCCATACCGGGCGGCCTTCATCTGCAGGCTTCTGAGGCCTGTAATCTCATCCACCCTTTCGGACCATTAACGAAGCAAATGACTCCATTAGGCCTTTACTGAGCCAAGCTGTAGCAGCTATGGAAGTTACATGTAAATTTCATTAACTCGACGCTGAGGGTAGTCTATTAAATCCGCTTACGTGGTCCTTGCTTCCAAGAATTTTGTGGTTGAGTGGTTAGAGGTTTCATTTTTCACATTTTTTTTTAAAAAGAAAGGTGCAGTCAAATATTGTTTCAATGCAACGCGACGTTTTTCTATCAGTCACTTCAAGGATTTTATATTTATGACATTCTTATTGTTCTTCAAATTTCCAGTAGCTTTTTTGCCAACACACCTTACATAAATCACTTCCGTTAATTGGATGATGTCATTCCCCTAGGAACATATTTCATTATTGTTCCGAAATTATTTAGATGCATCACCTTTCCATCAGTGGAATGTGATAGAAAAATAAATGATATTAAATAGACAACCTAATGAAGCTAATCTCTAATAGGCTAACGTCACCAAGTTTCAGAACAGATTTAAGCATTCAAAAACAATCCCTGAAACGAACACATATAATTTAGGAGGTGGTTGGTAATTAATTAGATGAGGCTAGGAAATGAAGGCACACAATCACTCGATGATAACTACACAGGAAAACTATTTGAACTTACGTGAAATCTCATTAACCACAGTGCAGAAGTATATCCCCCCTGCACCGAGCGAGGTGGCGCAGTGGTTAGCACACTGGACTCGCATTCGGGAGGACGACGGTTCAAGATCGCGTGCAGCCATCCTGATTCAGGTTTTCCTTTATTTCCCAAAATCACTCCAGGCAAATGCTGGGGTGGTTTCTTCGAAAGGGCAAGGCCGACTTCCTTCCCCGTCCTTCCCTAATCCGATGAGACCGATGATCTCGCTGTTTGCTCTCCTCCCCCAAACAACCCAACCCAATATCCCCCCCTAGTTTTCCCGGGAAAACTTAAAAATTTCAGTGATAATCCAAAGGTCTCTAACTCTAGGATAAATATTTTGTGTGTGTCACACTACTTCTTTAGTTTGCAGGAATTCCTAGTAGATTTGAGAGTTTATTTTTGACGTGTTTCTTCTAGCGTATCCTTTCGTAAATAGTTTTTTGTGTCTATTGTTTTATGGCCTTGTTTTTCGTTTTTAAACTTTCTCGTCTCTTTTTAATGTAATATAAAGTTACTCTTCTCAAAAGCTCGAGATTACTGTACTACGGTACGGTATGACGTGAGTTAAGCTAAACGATATAAAATTCATGTTTTGGTGTTGAAGAGCATCCACAGAAGGAAGTAGTAATAGGAGTGGTTAATACTCGCACATTTTTCCATTGTCCTATGTTATCCGAGATCCTCTACTTTCTTAATGTTCGTCATGATCCCTTGCTGCAATGATGATGGATTTGTTAATCTTAGTTACGTAGTGGGACAGTAACGAGAGACAGTTGCTTCACATTAGTATTTATATTTAGCACTTTCCCCAATTTCTTTGGGAAATTATTTACCCCAATGGTGCATTCCTATTTCTTATAAGGGGCGATCAGAAAGTTTCCGTTTGAAGACCGTACAGTTCAGAATCGGTATCCCAATAAGGTAAAATCGCCGTGAGCACTGACGCAATCGTCCCATCAACAAATCCGGTTGAAGATACTCGTCTGACAGATTATCGTGTTATGCTACGTGAAGAAGTCAGTAACCGCCTTGCACGTCCTCGTGGGATGGAAACCTACAACACTTCAAGGCTTTTTTCAAGGGACTGAAGTCATGATACTCGCAGTATGTTGGTGGTCGTAGAATCATCCTGCAGTCCATAGAAAATTACGGTTCCCTAAACCTTCATAATAGTGTTTCGCCAAAAGAAATTCCTCCCTACAGGTATTTCCAGGGCGGAACTTGGAGGCCCTTTCCAAATCGGTGATTTTCAACAGACGGGCAGCTCCACACTCGTTCTTAATTTTGTGATACAAGTCAACAGGTGTTCGTCTTTCGGCAGCCAAGAAAATAATAGCAGCATGTAGGTCCTGTTAGAACACATTTGGTATATCTTCACCATAGTTTATGATTCCGCGTTTACTGCACACAGGTCGGAAAGACACTAATGGCAGTCTAATAGCTTGCTTTTTTTTCTTTTTTTTGTCTTTGCCCCATCTGAGGAGGACTATCAGCAGCATAAGCGCTGCTCTTCAGCAGAAATATATTAATTACACAATAGAAGACATTTAAAATAATACAAAGGTGAAACTATGGCGTACATAGATATAAAGAGGGGGTACGTTATGGAAAAGAACAGAGAAAAATGGGACGATCCCTTGTTTACATGTTGGTGCTTATATCTCCGCATATGAATCGTGTTACGTTGCATATACGGTGCAGCGGCGCCCTCAAAAGGAAAATTTTTGATCGTCCATCATAATTCATCCATTATATCATAAGAGCCTACGTATTCATTAGCGTAAACAGTTCTGAACCTCTTCAGGAGCGATGCTCGACCAGAGGAGATAGTATTCCTGTATGTACCAGCCTGCAGTGATTTCTGTTAAGAAACTCAAAGATGGAACTTGCAACCGCACCTGACATTTAGGTGTTCTTATCGAAAGATTAGAATAAATGTCTCTACACCAAATGCTAATCGAGCGGACAATAGCACATTGTAGAGTGTTTCTTAGGAGTGAAACTGCTTTTTTCCTGAGCTTAGCTGTGTTACATTGTTGACGCAAGGTTTAATGGTACCATTATTGAGATACTGAGACAATAGAGGCTATTTCATTGCCAAACAGTACAAGGAAACAGATGGAGAGAAGGTAATGGTGTTTAGTGCATCTGCAAGAAGTGCTATACAAAATGTCTGCAGTAAATTTCGTAGTCCGATACTGCCAAAAGATCTATCCAAATATTCAAGGATATTTGGGTCGTATATAAAGTCACTGAGGGTAGCCAAACTTTCCATTCAATCATTCGTGGTGCGGTTCTGTAACGAAAGTAAAAACAGCGGACAGAAACCGAAAACACTAAATTCCACTTTGAAAATTTGTTATTTTTTATTGTTATTTTCACACCAATGTTCGGGTATCTCCCACGCTCGGGTATACGAGATACTGAAATAAGCAACCTCGGTATTGACAAGAGAAATGCAAATATCTGTAGGGATGGTGAACTGATTTGTAGGAAGTGTAGTGCATATGTGAAGGCTTCACATCACGTGTGAGACTATAGTGTAATTAATTTTAGTGATTCTACGGTTATTTGTTACAGTGTTTAGAGTCCTTATGTACTAGGCGTAAGAACAGAACTCACAGAACTGCTAGAACTGTAACAAATGAGTATAAACCGTAGCAAAATGTTGAGGAGTCTAAGCGAAAATCTTTTAGTGTAAGGTGAAGTCTTCTTGCGGAATCCTCCTATGTAAAGCTACGGAACTGGAATCCGAGAAGACTTTCGGAAAATCCTGTTGTCACCTCCTTGTATAGAGTGTTTCAGGAGGAATAGTAGATATTTTAGAAGGGGCTTATAGAGACTGATTCGAATAAAATCTGAATATGAAATGTATCCAACATTTTTAGGTTTCATGTACAGAGCTGTTAAAATGAAACCCAAACAAATAAGCACAGATGGCTGTGGACTCTGACCACAATCTATTGGTTATGAACTGTACATTAAAACTGAAGAAACTGCAGAAAGGTGGGAATTTAAGGAGATGGGACCTGGATAAACTGAAAGAACCAGAGGTTGTACAGAGTTTCAAGGAGAGCGTAAGGGAACAATTGACAGGAATGGGGAAAGAAATGCCGTAGAAGACGAATGGGTAGCTTTGAGGGATGAAATAGTGATGGCAGCAGAGGATAAAGTAGGTAAAAAGACGAGGGATAGTAGAAATCCTTGGGTAACAGAAGAAATATTGAATTTAATTGATTAAAGAAGAAAATACAAAAATGCAGTAAATGGAGCAGGCAAAAAGGAATACAAACGTCTAGAAAATGACATCGACAGAAAGTGCAAAATGGCTAAGCAGGCATGGCTAGAGGACAAATGTAAGAATGTAGAGGCTTATCTCACTAGGGGTAAGATAGACACAGCCTACAGGAAATTTAAGAGACATTTGGAGAAAAGAGAACCACTTGTATGAATATCAAGAGCTCAGATGAAAACCCAGTTCTAAGCAAAGAGGGGAAAGCAGAAAGATGGAAGGAGTATATACAGGGTCTCTGCAAGGGCGATGTTCTTGAGGACAATATTATGGAAATAGAAGAGGGTGTAGTTGAAGATGACATGGGAGATACGATACTGCGTGAAGAGTTTGACAGAGCACTGAAAGACCTGAGTCGAAACAAGGCCCCGGGAGTAGACAACATTCCATTAGAACTACTGATGGCCTTGGGAGAGACAGTCCTGACAAAACTCTACCATCTGGTGAACAAGATGTACGCGACAGGCGAAATACCCTCAGACTTCAAGAAGAATATAATAATTCCAATCCCACAGAAAGCAGGTGTTGACAGATGTGAAAATTACCGAACTATCAGTTTAATAAGTCACAGCTGCCAAATACTAACGCGAATTACTTACAGACGAATGGAAAAACTAGTAGAAGCTGACCTCGGGGAAGATCAGTTTGGATTCCGTAGAAATGTTGGAACACGTGAGGCAATACTGACCTTACGACTTATCTTAGAAGGAAGATTAAGGAAAGGCAAACCTACGTTTCTAGCATTTGTAGAATTAGAGAAAGCTTTTGACAATGTTGACTGGAATACTCTCTTTCAAATTCTAAAGGTGGCAGGGGTAAAATACAGGGAGCGAAATGCTATTTACAATTTGTACAGAAACCAGATGGCAGTCATAAGAGTCGAGGGACATGAAAGGGAAGCAGTGGTTGGGAAGGGAGTGAGACAGGGTTGTAGCCTCTCCCCGATGTCATTCAATCTGTATATTGAGCAAGCAGTAAAGGAAACAAAAGAAACATTTGGAGTAGGTATTAAAACCCAGGGAGAAGAAATAAAAACTTTGAGGTTCACCGATGACATTGTAATTATATCAGAGACAGCATAGGACTTGGAAGAGCAGTTGAACGGAATGGACAGTGTCTTGAGAGGAGGATATAAGATGAACATCAACAAAAGCAAAACGAGGACTATGGAATGTAGTCGAATTAAGTCGGGTGATGCTGAGGGAATTAGATTAGGAAATGAGACACTTAAAGCAGTAAAGGAGTTTTGCTATTTGGGGAGCAAAATAACTGATGATGGTCGAAGTAGAGAGGACATAAAATGTAGACTGGCAATGGCAAGGAAAGCGTTTCTGAGGAAGAGAAATTTGTTAACATCGAGTATAGATTTAAGTGTCGGGAAGCCGTTTCTGAAAGTATTTGTATGGAGTGCAGCCATGTATGGAAGTGAAACATGGACAATAAATAGTTTGGACAAGAAGAAAATAGAAGCTTTTGAAATGTGGTGCTACAGAAGAATGTTGAAGATTATGTGGGTAGATCACGTAACTAATGAGGAGGTATTGAATAGGATTGGGGAGAAGAGATGTTTGTGGCACAACTTGACTAGAAGAAGGGATCGGTTGGTAGGACATGTCCTGAGGCATCAAGGGATCAAAAATTTAGCATTAGAGGGCAGTGTGGAGGGTATTAATGGGACTGCAGTTTATCGTCCCGTTGAATTGTTACTCACTTTGGTGCAGATTCCTTAAGTGCCATGAGAACTTGAGATCAGAAACTTCATGAAGGCCTTACACATCACCAAGCAGGTTCTCAATGACCACACGAGATTAGCGTTCGAGAAGACGTGTATTGCTGACTCATGCTTGCAGAATCGTTCAGCTCGACACGTATCATGGAGCAAGAGAAACATCCATCCTATTAGTGCACCGGCATCTGGAGCACAACGGACTGCCCACACGGCTGCGATTTTAACGCCTCGCTTGATGTGGTAGCAGAGAGAGTTTTGCCGACTGTGATGGGCTCAAAGGCGACGCAGCACAATGGAATAGTATCTCGGTGCCGATTCAGAACAGTGCCAAAATCTGCGCGTCGCTTGACGGCGGACGTATTCATCTATTGAATCCTCGAGAACAAACGTCGCCATACTGCATTCGTGGTCAGCATGCAGAATCAGTACATGACATTTTCGAATGGCGTGTCATCGGCTACGCAACACGAGTTCCTTTCATTCATGTACCCAGTAATTTAGACAGCAGGCGATATGTCTTGGATGATAGCTGGGTACTTTCTTTGAGGTCCAAGATAATGAAAGAGCAGTGTGTTGCCCTATGTTGGTTCACCTACCTCGATACAAAGAGTGCTTGACACTTCCTCTTGCCAGCATGTTCCCAATATCTGTCTACCACTGAAAACATCTTGCCATGGGTTTCCGAAAGAATAGCACACCACCACTCTCCAGTCTATAGGATTTATAAATTAGTAGCACACCATCACTATCCAGTCTATAGGATTTATAAATTCTGGCTAGAACTGAAGCAGTATGGAAGTACGTATCCTCATTTATCATCCGAACTCAAGACTCGATGCCCACACATGTTAGAGCAATTGATAATGAAACTGACTCACAAACATTATTAAAGAAACCGAATGGAATGGAACGCATACATTGATGCTTTGTGTTAAATATGATATTTTACAAACTGGGCATATATTCGTCTATGGAATTACAGTTTCTGTACATGAGACATACAAAATCACTCGTTATCCAAAATGGAACGGAATTACAGTTATTTGTATTTGAAGCACAGTTTTTGCGGCAGAAAGCTAGATACTGCTTGTCAAGGAAATTAAACACGGAGAACAATTTTTTTATTTTCATTTTTTTTCTTTCTTTTTACATCGGGAATAACTGGTCGTCTTTCAGGGCGTTGATCTGAATGGTTGTTCTCCGCAAAAAATTCTGAGCTCCATCCATATTGCAATGTCCTTCAATGAATGTCTTGTTTTTACGACAGGAATATCATTTCCTGACGGCCCAATGAAGCTGAGGGAGTTGATTTTTAAGGTGCTCAAAAACTTTCTACATTCAGCATAAATCTCAAAGAAGTTCTCACTCTTTATCGGTATTACATTGTTAGACCTTACATCTTAAGTACTTCCAAACCATTTCTGCTGCCTCTTCTGGAATCATTGACTTGCATCTCTTTTGTCTTTTCTCAGTGATGCCGAAGGCATGTAATAATGTCTTGAAACTACAAGTTTGAATTCGGCATTTCAATTGGAAAATGTTTTAGCGGCATACTGATTTATAATCACAGATCTCTATCAGAAAAAAACAACTAAATGTTAACAACACGATACGCTCTGTTGGCGAGATACTGTTAAAGCAGACATTACCTTGAAACTTCCTGGCCGATTAAAACTGTGTTCCGGACCGAGACTTGAACTCGGGACCTTTGCCTTTCTCGGGCAAGGAGTGCTAGTTCTGCAAGGTTCGCAGGAGAGATTCTGTGAATTTTGGAAGGTAGGAGACGAGATAATGGCGGAAGTAAGGCTGTGATGGCGGGTCATGAGTAGTGCTTGGGTAGCTCAGATGGTAGAGCACTTCTCCGCGAAAGGCAAAGGTCTCGAGCTCGAGTCTCGGTCCGGCACACAGTTTTAACCTACCAAGAAGTTTCACATCAGCGCACACTCCGCTGCAGAGTGAAAATTTAATACTGGGGACATTACCCTGTCCGCGCCAGCAGCTGTGCACGTACAGCTTTCGCTATGTAGCAGTAATTTTTCACTTAAATCTGATTATATCTAGACTTACTACCTTCTCTGTGCTACAGACCTTGCCACATTAAACTTTCTTGATACGAGACCTGAAAATTGGAATTTTTTTTATAGACGTAACCTTTCCCACGTCTATGCATCAGCTGTTGCTGCCACAACTATGTACTAAATTTCACTTACTGTACATCCCCGACTAACATACTAATTTCATGAAATATTCTTCCACTAATACTGTATACACACAAAAAAGTAAACTTTCGTTATTTACTACATTTTCTGGTGTTGTCGCTGTAGTCTTCAGTCCAAAGACTGGATTGCTTCAACTCTCCAAGGCACACACAAACACAAAAACACACACACACACACACACAAATACATACATACACACACACACACACACACACAGGTACTGCCGTTACAAATAGACGATCCCTCCATGTCTTAGGATGTGTCCTTTCAATCTCTTCTTCTTATCAGATTGTGGCACAAACTTCTTTTCCCCCAGTTCTATTCAGTACCTGTCTATCTATCAAGTCCCCAGCAGCCTTCTGTAGCACTAGACTTGAAATGCTTCTATTCATTCCTTGTGTGCATTGTATATCACCCACATTTCACTTCCATACAAGGCTGCTTTCCGACAAATATCTTCAGAAAAGGCTTCGTAGTATTTACATTTCTATTTAGAGTTAATAGATTTCTATTTGATGTACAAAATGTGTATATAAAACGCCTATAAGTGCATACAAAACTCGTATATGTGTATACGGTATAAAATGCACTTGTGTACTGCTTGACACTAAAATTACGTCAGAACGGATTGCAAATAACAAATATAAACCGCCATTTTAAATATCACTATAAATTGGTTATTCAATAATTAATTTACCCTCGTCAAGGCCTGTTAAAAAAAACATATTATGGAGCGCCATTCACGTAAACATGGTATCATAAAAAACTTAACACAGACCTGGACACTGACTCCGGTCTATTAGCACACAGCGCAAGTACCTGAAAGGACGAAACTCGTCCACTTGCTGGGGCTGGCAATAAGCAAGTGGAAATACAAGAAAAATTCTCACTGGTCACTCAGTGAGCCGTCTTAAGATTAAGATTTTTGTGAGGAAAACAAAGACTGCATTTATTGTTCTAACTAATACAAAATTTGTATTGCAAACAAGGAAACATTTTTGAAATTACTGTCTTGCTAACTCATATTCTTCGTAGGTGAGTCTCCTTTCTACCATCTCTTCTTCGGTGCTCATTGTAGCCGATTATTACAACGAGAATCCTGCGAGTGACGCCTCAGAAGCCGAAGTGCGTGTCCTGCAGGGTTACCTCGTCGGCAGGAGTCAGCCACTGAGCGATCGCATTATTTCTGGCGCCGGCCCCGGGACTTTCGTAGGCGTTAGGCGCGAATGGGAGAAGGGGGAGGGGCATGAGAGGGAGGTTGGACGCGCCTCTTATTGCATTCCGCACCCACGGCGAAGAAGACCACCGTCCCGCCGACCGGAATATCGATATACCGCGAATAAGGTGCTTAAAGGCGGAGAGCCGACCCGCTAATACGGCCTGTGGACGGCGTAGTTAAGTTGGTTACCTCTAATCCCTGCCCACACTAAAAGGCAGTTAGTCCACGGCAAACTGCGAAGGTGGTTCTGGAAGCTATATACGATGTATCCTCTTTAAATGGTCCCTATGTTTTTGTTAAATGTTCCTATTATACTCCCTACTGTCTCCGTTACTCTCACTGCTAATGTTTGTTTGTAGTCATTAAGAATGATGAGGAAAGACTCTTCATACTGTAAAATTCTGTGTTATACATATGTTTGTAACTCTAAAGCGCTATTCGTGGGCACTATTTTGTAAATCTAGGTCACGTTTTTATTTACATATTTAAGGACGTTGAAATAGTTTTAGCTTCACTTCCTCACAAGACTGGAACCTAATATTCGCTATAAATAACTTAATGTAGAAAAGTAAAACTGTCGCTTTATCTGAACACCACGGTGTTGCACTTCTCACGGTCTCATAGCAGGGCTTTGGCTTCTTCCGACCTGTGAACTGGCTTACGTAAACAGTTATAGGAGGACCTACAGCCTAAAGAAGACTTGGAATTTTTTTGCACCAAGAGAATTCTGACGTAAAGAAATTATGGCAGACAGAAACGCAGCCTGAAGATAGTCTGAGTTCGAATCCCAGATCTCTTATTTTGACATTTATCCAGTGTTATATGTGAATGTTCTATAGTTACAGGCATCAGTCTAAAGCTCTGGAGGACGTCAGTATACAAGAACATTACTAATATTGCTGGGGTGTATCTTACCGGATACACTTTTTAACATTTTTATTAACAACATTGTTAGACTTTGGACATCCAAGGTCAATCGGGCATATTAAAATAACTGGTTAAAATGCGTTTCTTTTACTTACGAGCTATTAATTTTACAGCTATGAGGGCCATCTGAAAATGACAAGAAACTGCATATTAAAGACATGAAACTACTACCATTCTAATATTTCTCACAGGCAGACCTAGATTATGACTCTTAAAGACCAGGACTCTGAAAAGTCCACGTGTGTGGTACGTGGACGTGTTTTACACTGAAGCCCCATAGAAATAGGTATAGGTATGCTTATTCAAATGCAGATGTAAAGGGGCAGAATAGGGGTCTGTGGACGGCAACGCCTATATAAGACGACAAGTGCCTGCCGCAGTTACTAGATCGGTTACTGCTGCTATAACGGCAGGTTATCAAGATTTAAGTGAGTCTGAAAGCTGTGTTATTGTCGGCGCACGAGCGATGGGTAGCATCTCCAAGGTAGCGATGACGTGGGGATTTTCCCATACGGCTATTTCACGATTGTACTTGAATATGACTAATCCGGTAAAACATCAAATCTCCGACATCATTGGGGCCGGAAAAAGATCTTGTAAGAACGGGACCAAAGAAGACTGAAGAGAGTTCAACGTGACTGAAGTGCAACTCTTCTGCAAATTGCTGCAGATCGCAATGCTGGACCATTAACAAGCATTCATTGAAATATATCGATATGAGCTTTCAGAGCCAAAGGCCTACTCATGCACACTTGGTGACTGCACTACAGGCCACGTCTGGTCCTGTCAACACTGACATTGAACTGTTGATGATTGGAAACGTGTTACCAAATCAGACAAGTTTATTTTCATATTGTGTCGAGCGGATGGACGTCTACGGTTTTGGAGACACTCTCATGAATCCATGGACCCTGCATGTCAGCAGGGCACTGTTCAGGCTGGTGGGTGGCTTAAGTGAGTTTGAACGTTGTGTTATATTCGGCGCGATGGGACACAGCATCTCCGAGGTAGAGATGAAGTGGGGACTTTCCCCTACGACCATTTCACGAGTGTACCGTCAATATCAGGAATCCGGTAAAACATTAAATCTCCGACATAGCTGGGGCTGGAAAGAGATCCTGCAAAAACGTGACCAATGGCTACTGAAGACAATCTTTCAATGTCACAGAAGTGCAAACCTTATGAGAACTAGTCATTAGTCGCGCCTTGTAGCAGTGACAGCAGCAGCTACCACCACCTGATGATGTCGAGCAGTTGCCTCGAAGAAATATTGTACGATTTACACAACACGATCCGGCGGCAAACCCGAGAAGCGTATTTGCAACAGATCCGTCGCGAAAGCATGAAAAGTCACATCTTATGAGAACTGTTGCAGATTTCAGTGCTGGACATTCTAAGAAACATCATCGATATGGACTTTCGGAGCCGAAGGCCCAGTCGTGTACCCTTGATGACTGCATGGCACAAAGGTTTACGCTTCGACTGGGCTCGTTAACACCGACGGTGGATTGTTGATGATTGGAAACACTTTGCCTGCTCGGACGAGTCTCGTTTGAAGTTGTATCGAGCAGATGGTCATGTACGGGTATGAAGACAACCTCATGAATCCATGAACCCTCAACGTGAGCGGGGGACTGTTCAAGCTAGTAGAGATCCTGTAATGGTGTGGGGCATGTGCAGTTAGAGTGATATGGGACCCCTGATACAATACGTCTAGATACGACTATGACGTATGACACGTACGTAAGCATCGTGTCCGATCACCTGCGTCCATTTATTCCATTGTGCATTCCGTCTGAGTTGGGCAATTGCAGCACGACAATGGGACACTCCACACGTCCAGAATTGCTACAGAATGGCTCCAGGAACTATCTTCTGAATTTAAATACTTCCGATAGCCACCAAACTTCCCAGACATGACAATTATTGAGCATATGTGGGAAGGCTTGTAACATGCTATTCAGAAGAGATCTCCACCCTCTCGTACTCTTACGGATTTATAGACAGCCCTGCACGATTATGGTATCTAGTCCCTCCAGCATTACTTCAAACATTAGTCGAGTCCTTGCCACGTCGTGTTGCGGTACTTGTACGTGCTCGGGGTGCCACAACAAGATATTGGGCAGGTGTTTCTTTGGCTCTTCAGTGCAGAACAGGATTCACATTACAACATTTTAGTCTGCAACTTTCGATACTTGCTCGAAATTGACATACAGAATACATCTACATCGAAGTCTATACTCCGCTAGCCACCTTACTTTTTGTGGCGGAAAACTCATCGTGCATTTTGCTAATTTCCCATTCAAAGTAGCTTCGCGGGAACACCGATTGTTGGCGTTAGTCCGTGTAAGTTATAATATCTCTTATTATACATACATTCATGGGTCTTTCGCATGATGTAACGGAGGAGGAGGAGGAGATTATTGTTTAACGTCCCGTCGACAACGAGGTCATTAGAGACGGAGCGCAAGCTCGGGTGAGAGAAGGATGGGGAAGGAAATCGGCCGTGCCCTTTCAAAGGAACCATCCCGGCATTTGCCTGAAGCGATTTATGGAAATCACGGAAAACCTAAATCAGGATGGCCGGAGACGGGATTGAACCGTCGTCCTCCCGAATGAGAGTCCAGTGTGCTAACCACTGCGCCACCTCGCTCGGTGATGTAACGGTAAGGAAGCATTATATTTGTAGTGTGTTCTACGAACATACGCTTTCGGAGCTGTAACAGTAAAAAACAGCGAGATGCAGATCGCCTCTCACGCAGGATCTGCCACTGTAGTTGACAGACCATCTCAGTGGCGGTTTCGCGTTTTTCGAAATAAAGGTATATCGAAACGCGCTGCTCTGTTTTGATCTTCTCTTTTTCTTCTCTCATGTCCTTTACGGATGACTAGACAGACGAGCAATAATCAAGTATTAGTCGATCGTGGGTTTTGTAAGCATCAACTTTTTATGGGTGGTCTTTACTTCCTGAGGATTTTAGTAACAAATTTCAGTCAATTATCTGCACTACCTGCGATTAATTTTATGTTTTCGTTCCACTTCAGATCGCTCCGTAAGCATGGCTGTGATATTAATTACATATGAAGTGTGATACAACGCACAGAGCGCCAGAGGATAACATGTGGAAAGAAACACAAATAAACTTTTGTAATGTAATGGCTACATGTCTTTTGAGACATGGCGCAGAGCCGTGGGCATTTCTAAACAACTCGAAAGACGTAAGCACGCCAATGAAACGAAATTTTATGAGATGCACCAGATGTTGCAGTTTAGCAGGTAATATCAGAGATGAAGACACTGGAGTCCTTGTTGCGATTTTTTTCGTTTGACGAATTAATAATAATTAAGAAGGTTAAATGATTAGAACACTTCTGAAGGAAGCCGACGAATTAATAACAGGAGAGAATGTAAGATGTTTAGAACGCTTGTGTAGGATGCCCAAGTGAAGACTAGTACACATGAACTGAGCTGCAAACTACGAGGAAAGCGGAATACTGGAAGAGCACTGAAGGGATTGATGGACTGATTTTAGAACGAACGGAAGACTGACTTCTAGGAGAAGAAAAAGGAGAAGAAGACGAAGACAATATTTTTAAGGAACAGGTTACACACAGTACGACAGTAAAACGACGCGGCATCAATGAATTATCTACCTGGGATGCCAATCAGTAAACGTGATGTGCCTTTGACAAATGGCTATAAGAACAATTGAACGATTTATTGAAAAGAAAGAGCATCACAAACTCAGCAGCACTATAACACGTTGCACACTTCTGACACGTAGGTATTCGGCTTTGCGTTGTTTGTAGAGTTGTTGGACGTCCTCCTGAGGGATATTTTGACGAATTCTGTCCTACTGGAGCCTTAGATCATCAAAATCTCGAGCTGATTGGAGGGTGTACCCGTAATGCTCGAAACGTTCTCAACTGGGGAGAGATCCGGCGATCTTACTGATCAAGCTAGAGTTTGGTAAACACGAATAAAACCAGTAGAATCTGTCGTAACGTACAGGTGGGCACTAACTTGCTGGAAATATGCCCAGGATGGCTTGCCGTGAGGGGTAACAAAACGGCACCTAGAGCATCGTCAACGTAACCGCTGTGCTGCCACAGTGAAGCGGATGCCAACCAAAGTGGTGCTGCGATGAAATGAAATGGCGCCCAAGACCATTACTCCTGGTCGTCTGGCGGGTGACAGTCACGCTGCCACTCCAGCGCTATTCACAGTTTCTCCAGACGCGTCTCCTCTGGTCATCTGCACTTGATTCTAAGCGGGAAGCATCACTAGAGACAGTTTTACTCCAGATAATGAGAATTCAGCCAAAGACATGTCTGGAGACACCCTGGAAAGTGGAAGGTACCAACGTGACTGTGTGAGGCAGCACACTAAGAATTCTGTATTCGAACGTTACGATATTATCGTTCCCTCCCCTGCGCAATAACTTACAGTTTTTTTTTTCATTTAGAGGAAGCCTCCATTGATCAAACCAGCCAGAAAATTTTTTAAAGTCATCTTGTGCCTTCGAACAGTCGGTCTACGACACCTTCTCATATATCATAGCAGACAGCCGCCGACTGCTGCTCGACCTCCCTGCAAGATTTTATGTACATAGAGAATAAGAGTGGTCTAGGTAAAGTCCCCTGGGGCACTTCTGACATTACCCTAGTCTCTGATCAACCCTCTTCGTTATGAATATCGTTCTCTGTTCCACTTTATAAGAAATATTTGAAAGTTTCACATCCCACTGTTAACGAAATTTCTGTTATTCCTTATTAGCCCGTCGTTTACGAGTAATGAAAATGACGAAGTTTTCTCCATGTTACCGTACCAGAATTGTTGTTAGCTGCTATTACCTCTATGCACCTCTATTGTGTCTTACCAGTTGTGACATTCTGGACGCGACAGGGGAAAGTATTTGTTTGAACTCAGTGATATGATTGTATGAATAGGTGAGGTAAGAGCATTGGAAAAGTCTTTTCAGTTGCCTACGCACATTGATTTCCCGAATTGAAACAGACCGTCCACAATAACTTTGTGTTCTTCTTCGATACCTTCCAGCAACGGTGAGTCCCTCTCCCATGTTTCCGATGGTAGCTGTGATGTGAAAACAGCATTCGTTTGCGTTATTGAGGCAGAGATATTATTTACTTTATCGAGTTACATTAGCAGAAATGGTTTTGAATCATATACAGGGTGCAACGTGCGATGGTCGTAAAACTCTTTGACAGATATTGGGAAGTACAGTGCAAACGAGTGCTGTAGAAGCCACTCGCAGCTTACACAGCACGTTGTTGGCAGCTTGGGTCCACGGCTCCGTTGTTTCTGCGCCACACTCAAACCCTACCATCAGGTCTTACCAACTGAAATTGGGATTAGTCTGAACAGGCCACTGTTGTTCAGTTGTCCAGGGCCCAACTGATAGCGTCACGTGCCTAGGAGAGATAGGCCATTAACGCCAAATTTCGTAGCACTGTCGTACCGGACACGTTCGTTGTACGTCCTACATTGATTTCTGCGGATATATGATGCAGTGTTGCCTGTCTATTAGCACCAACAACTATACTCAAACGCTGCTGCTCTCAATCGTTAAGTACAAGTCGTCGGCCACTGTGTTGTCCGTGGTGAACTTTGGTATTCTCGGCACACTCTTGACTGTGGATCTTTGAATACTGAATTTCTCTAACTACCATTCCGCGTTCAGAGTTTGTGAATTCCCTTCGTGCGGCCATAAACTCGTCGGAAACCTTTTCGCATGAATCACATTGAGCAACAGCTGTGTCTATGCACTAAACTTTTATACCTTCTGTACGCGGTACTACGGCCATCTGCATATGTGCATATCACCATCTGATGACTTTAGTGATCTAGGTGTAAAAATGCTGTGTAATAGTTACCAACCAAATAGGAGTCCTGTTAGTTTCGGATACTATCACAGAGAGCATTAGTATCAACTAAAATACTATTTTCAATGCGACTCTTCCTCTTAACGTGATTCGTTTATGATAAAAAGCAGTTGGAGATAAGTCTTTTTTGTCACCTTAAGTTGTTATTTCGCTTGTTTTTACACGTGGTAAAACGTGAGTGCTTCAAAACGACAAACGAATATTGTTACTACACCGATAAAAAAGGCTCGAAAAGTAATCCCATGCAAAAAATCCTTCGATAGGTAAGCGGAACAAGTTAATCGTCATAATTTCGTCAAAATAAGAGTGATTCGACACCTGTGAAAAAAGGCCAGTTTTACGGTGCTAAAGTTGCCGAGTACGGGTTTGTTCAGTATCAAATGGTTCAAATGGCTCATAGCACTATGGGACTTAACATCTGAGGTCATCAGTCCCATAGAACTTAGAACTACTTAAACCTAACTAACCTACGGACATCACACACTTCCACGCCCGAGGCAGGATTCGAACCTGCGACCGTAGCAGTCGCGCAGTTCCGGACTGAAGCGCCTAGAACCGCTCGGCCACAAAGGCCAGCTCTTGCTCAGTACTGATATTAAAAACGCAAACTGAAACTTAAAACGATTGTTGTTTCAAAACAACATTTGTTGTGTTGGTGGAAGTTATAACTCATAAAATATACATGCAAATACATCACACATTTTCTTAACTTTTAAGTCGGCGTTTTTTCTGCTCTAGTACGGAGTATTTTTGCGATATAATTTAATTTCGATTTTTGGTGCGTGTTTTCATAACGGTTTCTTTGTCGGAAATCTTGACTTTCATTTCAAAGGGCTGCCAATTTATTAAAACTTCTTTTTAAATATCGCTATGTTGTACGTATACAATATCATCAATTTCACAGCAGTTTTCCAATTTTTGTGAAAAATGTGGCGTTTAGAGCTCTCACCGAAAACCTAACACTCCGCGAAGGCCTCTCGTCGATGCAGTGTCTTCTGGGTGTCAATGTTCTATTTAAAAAAGTTTCGCAATGCAACATTAAGTTTGTACAATTAAGGTCTAAAGACCGTTTCGTAATTTGTTTGTTATTTTATCAAAAATGCAATAGCGAATACCTGTTCCAAAATCGGGCGTCACTCTGGTGTAACACTTTAAGAAACCAGCGCTAGAATTCCGAATAATAATGAAATGCTAAATTACTATTAATTATTAATTGTTAATTATTAATTAGTTTTATTCAAATGTATAAAAGTGAAACTGTAGCAATTTGAGAAATGAGATAACAGAAAAATTAGATTTTGGTGAGTATTAACCAGTTTTACAGTTATGAAAATTCGGAAAGTCGGAAGGATGTTGAATACTGAAAAGCAAATCCTCAAAGTCTGTGTTTCGACTTCGATACCCAGAAAAGCCTTTAAAAAGTAAAAAGTATGGTGATTTCATCTGAACTTCCACCTAGTGTTTCCATGTTAACTGCACCGATTCATCGCAGATCGTGCTTTTCACCCACAGGATAATTCAGCATCTCAGCGACAATCATTGATGAAAAGCGCGTCACATTCAAGGATTATTGGGGAGGTATTCCTTTGAGTCGACTGCTTACTGGTAATCCGCGTTTCATATCTGAAAGCACAGATAATAATTAGCAACCCTCATAAGTTGTTTAAATTTTATTAAAGTATGTTCGAATAAAACTCGTGTATACAGTTTGCCCTGAGATTCATTAGATGCTCGATGTCATCACAGAAACAAACAAAAAACTATAGAATACGGCTGAATTCTCTAGCAGGCCGTTAAATACATAAAAGGCTCAGGTTATTGGTGTACTTGTTGCGGTAAATCGAAAGATTTGTATCAGGCGCACGCCTTAGCAACATAAGCGGACCATGTTCGATCTCCGAGGTCAGCAGTTGTGGTGGTGCACCAACAACGAGATGTGTTGAAGTCCCCCACGTTGAAAACGGGGGCTACAATGCTCATCAAGCGATACTATGTCATGGTGTTCCATACGTGTTGTATACAGACATGGATCTTACGAACATCCGTTTAGAGGTTTTGACACAAGTGCGGGTTTTGGAAGATGATTATGGATCATTTTGGTCCAAATGCGAACGGATAAACAATGAATATTCTGCTTCTTCATACGCACGCATGTCGCTATTCCAAATGTTTACTCAACTGGAAAACGTGGTCTAGGTAAATGCCGCTGAATTCCACTTTTGTGACGGAGATAGCTTCATTGCAATTCTGTGTATGAATGAATTCCGCACCAGGTTCTAAACAGAGATCTTCTTGTGTTTGCATGGAATGATCTAGGTCCTCTGCTTCAACTGACCATCATCGACTGGAAATCGTTAAGTCCCGCTAATTAGAGGCCATTTGCTGCCATTTGTTCGTGTTCCCAATTAACGATGGAATTTTTATGGATAGTAATGCACCATGTCAGCGGGCGACAATAGTTCGCGATTTCTTTGGATAATATTCTGAACATTTCCAGCTAATGATTTGGCTACCCACCGAGCATTCTTGGGATTTAATAGAGAGACCTATTTGTGCACAAAGTCCTGAACCGGCAAGACTTTCGCAACTATGGACGGCTATAGAGGCAACGTGGCTCAGTAATCCTGCAGGGTCTTCAATCGACCCATTGAGTCCATGTCAAGTCGACTTGCTGCACTACACCGGGAAAAAAGAGGGTCCGACATGATATTAGGAGGTATCTCGTACCTTTGGTCACTTCAGTTTGTGACAAGTACAGACTATATATTCTAGTCATGGTGATCCCTTTGCATGACGTCCGTTCAGCAAAAGGGTACAGATATCAGTGACGACCATATTTTCTGTATCTGTTCAATTTCAATCACACCTTAAAAAAAGCATCCGTTACTCAGGTACAGCTCGTCAGATCGAGTACGAAGAAAAGGTGCTTGCCTTCCATGAGAATCTCATCTACCATCTACTTAAGTGGGACAACCGACCCAACTCAACGCTTCAGTCTTCCAGAGTTTCTGCATTGTTAACGAAACAGAGTACGGTGCACAGATGGCTCCGTAGCTTTACGTTTACAACGACGTGACCAAATCCTGTTGGTTGAAGTCACATCACTTCATTCAGTTTTCAGTAATAATCCCTTTACAGCTTGTGTCCACGTTATGTTTTGAAGAATTTTTCGTGACTGTCAGATTTAAAATGTGGGTCACGCGTATCTCACGTAACGTAAAATCTCTCCAGAGTCGTAACACTATGTTATATCGAAATGGGAAAATGAATTCTTCATTCACTCTACTACATAGAGTGAAAGTGCATCAAATCATCAATTAAAGCATAACCAAAACGTCTTAGAAAGAGGGTGATTAACAAAATCATGTACTTGTCTATCTTCGTAACAATAAGTGCCAGTGTACTTTTTAATCACTTCAGATAGAGTAAAAGATTCTAATTGCCACATTATGTTCGTTACACTCTATACTGTCGTTTAAGGGCACTGAACAGTGATGAAAATTGGAATTTTTTAAAGAAAGCGTCAATGACAACAAACAAATTGGCAAGGAGGAGTGATACTATAACACTCGGAAGATCAATGTATGATTAAAGAGTATCGGGGACATACTGATTCAGAATGAAATGTGAGAAAAGGAACATAATCTAATAGGCACAAGTGTATGGAATACAACCTTCCAAGGAAGAATTATAATATTTAGGAAAAAATCACATTTCAGACAAGATCTACATCTACATGGATACTCTGCAAATCACATTTAAGTGCCTGTCAGAGGGTTCATAGAACCACCTTCACAATTCTCTATTATACCAATCACGCATAGCGCGCGGAAAGAACGAACACCTATATATATTCGTACGATTTCTGATTTCCCTTATTTTATAGTGGAGATCACTTCTACGTATGCAAGTCTGTGTCAACAAAATATTTTCGCATTCAGAGAAGAAAGTTGGTGATTGGAAATTCATGAGAAGATTCCGTCGCAACGAAAAACGCCTTTCCTTTAATGTTATCCAGCCCAAATCCTTTATCATTTCAGTGACTCTCTCTCCCATATTTCACGATAATACAAAACGTGCTGCCCTTCTTTGAACTTGTTTTTTGTACTCCGTCAGTCATATGTGGTAAGGACCCCACACTGCGCAGCAATATTGTAACAGAGGACGGAGAAGCGTAGTGTAGGCAGTCTCCTTAGTAGATCTGTTACATTTTCTAAGTTTCTGCGCAATAAAACGCACTTTTTGGTTAGCCTTTGTAACGCCGGAAATGCATATCCTCCTATTTCCATCTATTGTACTATAATTTTTTTTCCTTATTTTGTTACCTGAAGATATGACGTTTCTGTGTCTTTGTATACTGTGATTTTTTTACTATTTGTATATATATATTTATGCATTTATGTCGATGTATAATTGGTTTGTTTTGTAACTATTATTTGTATTTCTACGCTGGGTCTTGCCTAGAGAAAAATATGCTATCGAACGATTACACCGATAGGTCGTCTGGAGAACCAAAGTGTTTAGGATCTTTGGTAGTGGGAACTCGGGTAGAGGGGACTCTGGCTGGAGTAGTGCGGTTGTGCAGGTGTGTTGCGTGACGCTCCCGCGAGTTGCCGCGCTTTCGGGGGGGGGGGGGGGGGGGGAGGTTACACCTTCCCCATGTCATTTTCTATATGTTTCTTCCAATTTAAGTTGTTCGTAATTTTAATTCCTATGTATTTAGTTGAATTTACGGCCTTGACTGATTTAATGGATTCCTTTTAGCACTCTTACGGATGACCACACACTCCTCGTTATTTAGGGTCAACCGCCAATTTTCGCACCATTCAGATATCTTTTCTAAATCGTACTGCAATTTCTTTTGATCTTCTGATGACTTCATTAGTCTATAAACGACAGCGCCGCCCGCTGTGGCTGAGTGGTTCAAGGCTCTTCAGTCCGGAGCTTCGCGACTGCTGCGATCGCAGGTTCGAATCCTGCCTCGGGTATGGATGTTAGTTAAGTTTAAGTAGTTCTAAGTCCCATAGTGCTCAGAGCAATTTAAACCATTTTTTTAATAAACGACAGCGTCATGTGCAAACAACCTAAGACGGCTGCCCAAATTGTCTCACAAATCGTTTACATAGATAAGGAACATCAAAGGGCCTTTAACGCTACCTTGCGGATAGAAAATAATTTATTGTCCGGCCTTATTACACTAATTTCAAAACAAAATTACTGGTTTTGGGTGTGCACCACAGCATCTGCTTTATGATAAGATGACCAGCGATGACGGCTGAAACTGGTAATTTCGTTTTGAAATTTCAGCAGTGTCACGTATAATATAAGCGTGTCATATGTGAACATGTGACTTGTTTGGGACGGGGGACGGTGGCGTATTATATGTGAACACGTGACTTGTTTGTGAGGGCGGATGGTGACGAAATAATGATGGGGATCTTTACAAAGTCTAACAATATGCTGGTAGAAACATTTATTTCGTACTGTTCTAATTCAGGGGCGTTTCGTCTGCTAAATGTGCTGGAGATTCCGACTCTTGCGTAATTCTGTTTCACCTGAAACAGTCGCACATTTTAATACCCATTTTCTATAGTAAATTTCTTATGCCATGGAAGTATATGAATAAGGGAATTTATCACATTGGAATATGGATGACGTAATGAGCATAATAGGAAGCCACCTTCTGCAGCTGCGAAACGATTCAATGTGCGAAGATACACATGACGTTAGAGGGCTGATCATACAGTTTTCAGAAAACTAACAAAATAATGAAAGGACCGCGTTTTCCTCTTGCAGTCCAAAGTTTCCGCTCAGTTACAGACTTCAGTTCGCTCTCAGTGAGCAGAATGCTTAGAAAAATTCTGACAGGTAATGTGCTTTAAATCACCTGATTAATCATCTGAGCTACGGGAGCAATGTATTAGAAAATAGACAAAAAGGTGGGTAGATGATGAGGAAAATAAAGTACATCATATAACGATTGCAAAAGAATTCAGACGTCCTGAAGTTCTAAATTTCAAACGAGTGTCGGATCAGTTTCGCTGGGGCAGAATCTGATATTTGTTTGTGTTTCACAGCTGAACCAAATTTCTTCGTCATCATCGTTATTTGTCAAATTAAAAACAAACAGAATGCTAGAAATTGAATAAAACCATGTTTTTTTTCTGTTAGAGGGTCGAGATGTTTCTGAATGACATAAGCAGAATTTCTGTATGAGCTTTCAGTTTATGAGACACAGTTTCAAATTGCTTCACAATGTTGTCGTCATAGGGACTTGCCTTTGCATCTAGATGCTTGGAGCCAGCGCAGTATATGTAATATGTAAATCAGCTGTTGGAGTGTTGTCTCTGCTACGCGATTAGTTTAGCGTGTGCTACACGAATTCGGATGAAATTTCTGCACGACTTCATCAGCACTGCGCATGCTCTAGATGCTTTGCTTGCAAATTGGCTGCTTTTCTCGTCGCACCACCGCTTTAAGAGCCATACCGATAGTAACGATTATCTCTGTAGTCGAGCTGTTTTCCAAATAACACAAGACGTTAATGTGAAGGAGATGAAGCCAGTGAAATAGCAGATTGCCACTTTCATTCAATCTAGTACATACAAATAGTACTTATGGTAATTTTTATTGTGGTTACCGCCGGCCGCGGTGGTCTCGCGGTTCTAGGCGCGCAGTCCGGAACCGTGCGACTACTGCGGTCGCAGGTTCGAATCCTGCCTCGGGCATGGATGTGTGTGCTGTCCTTAGGTTAGTTAGGTTTAAGTAGTTCTAAGTTCTAGGGGACTGATGACCACAGATGTTAAGTCCCATAGTGCTCAGAGCCATTTGAACCATTGTGGTTACCATATCTAAAGGGAACAAATTTCCTGGGAAGTACAATGAATTGAGCGGGAAATATGGACCAGACGTTTGGTACAGTCTTAACACACAAGGACCCTAATACGACAGCATTATTAAATGTGTTTTACAATGTATTAACATGGATTTCTTTCCTTTTGAGTCATCAGTCTCTGATTGATTGGATCTGGCCTGCCACAAATTCCTCTCCTGTGCAAACTTTTCCATCTCAGAGTAGCAGTTGCAACCTACTTCCCCAATTATATGCTGGGTGTTTTCCGATCTCTGACTTACTCTGCAGCTTTTACCCTCTACAGCCCTATTTAGTAGCATGGTAGTTATCACTGACGTCTGGTGTCCTGTCATCCTGTCCCTTCTTTTTGTTAATGTTTTCCATGTGGTCCTTTCCTCGCCGATTCAGCGAAGAACCTCATCATTGCTTACAGTAGCAGTCTACCTAATTTTAGACATTTTTCTGCAGCACCACACCTCAAATCCACCGATTCTCTTCAGCTCCGGTTTCCCACAGTCCATGCTTCACTGCCATACAATGCTGCGCTCTAAACGGACATCTTAAAAACTTCTTTCCCAAATTAAGACCTACGATTAATACTGGTATTAATTACCGTTTCATTATAGAGAAGTTGCACGGTCATCAATGGTATCTGCTCCTTCGGGAACAGATACTACCTTCATATATAGTTAACAATGTCCATTCAATTACCATTTCATTCTAGAGACGCTGCACGGACATCAATTGTATCTGCTCTTTCGGGAACAAATACTGCCTTCATATATAGTTAAAAAATATGGCTACCCGGCCATTGACCTTCTTGTGCGAACGCACACACGGTGCCCCAACTCGTACGAGACTTGGTAGATTAATCTGACACGAGTAATGAGTGTGATGGGCAAACATCTCTTAGGCGCACTACAGATGTGGACATGTTGTGAATGTGGGTCTCACGGGGAGCGTGCAAGAATAAGTCCCTGCAAGCGCACTCTCCTTCGTGCCGTCGTTGGCCCAGATGGATGGAACATCTGTCATGTAAGCAGGAGATCCCAGGTTCGAGTCCCAGGTGGGGCACACATTTTCAATATGTCTCTGATGATGTGTATCAACTCCTGTTTGCAGCTAGGGTGTCGATTTAATTACCAATACTGGTATAATTTTCTTGGCGAGGAACGTCCTTTTTGCCACGAAACGTCCTAGCAGATTAAAACTGTGTGCCGGACCGAGACTCGAACCCGGGACCTTTGCCTTTCGCGGGCAAGTGCCTCACCAACTGAGCTACCCAAGCACGACTCACGCCCCGTCCTCACAGCTTTACTTCTGCCAGTACCTTGTCTCCTACCTTCCAGACTTTGGTAGCTCAGTTGGTAGAGCACTTGCCCGCAAAAGGCAAAGGTGTCGAGTTCGAGTCTCGGTCCGGCACGCAGTTTTAGTCTGCCAGGAAGTTTCATATCAGCGCACAATCCGCTGCAGAGTGATAATCTCATTCTGGTCCTTTTTTCCATTGCTTGTCTGCGTTTTATGTTCTCCTTGTTCCGTATGTAATGGGTTATTTGGCTGCCTGCCTATATAGCAGAATTCCTCAGTTTCGTCTACTTCGTGATATCCAACTTCGATGCTACGTTCCTCGTATCCTCATTTCTGTTACTTCCCATTACCTTCGTCTTTCTTCGATTTACTCTTCCTATTCTGTATTCATTATACTATTAATTTCATTCAACACAACCTGTAGTTCCTGTTCACCACCACTCACGACAGCAATGTCACAAGCGAATCTTATCTCTTACATCCTTCCACAATGAATTTTAATCCCACTATTGAACATTTCTTTTATTTCATTCATCGCTTCTTCCACATATAGATTGGACAGTTTGGGCGACAGACTGCATCCTAGTCTTACACCCTTCTTACTCCTCGCACTTAGTTCTTGGTCTTCCAGCTTATTCGTCCCTCTAGCTTCCGGTACATATTGTACACTACCCTCTTTCTCTAAACCTTACCCCTATTTTCCTCAAAAGTCCATCTCTTGCACCATTGCCAAACGCTTTTCCCAGGTCCACAAATCCTATGAACGTATCTTGATTTTTTTTCAGTCTCGCTTCCATTATCAACCGCAGCATAGGAACTGCCTTTCTTCCCTTAACCTTTTCTAAAGCCAAACTGATTTCATCTGACAGAGCCTGAACTTTCTCTTCCGTTCTTCTGTATATTATTCTTGTCAACAACTTGGATGCATGAGCCGTTATGCTGATTCTGCGACTATTCTCACAATTGTTGACGCTTACTTTCTACAGATTGGTGTGGATCTTGCTTTTGCAGAAGCTTTGTGGTATATCGCCAGTCTCATACATTCTACACATAAACATGAATTGCAATTTTGTTAATACTTCCATAGTGAGCTTAGAAATTCAGTCGGAATGTTGTCCATCCATTGTGTCTTATTTGATCTTAAGTTATGCAAGGCTCTTGTAATTTACGATTCTAATACTGAATCCCCTATCTCTTCCTTGTCCACTCTTGTGTCTTCTTCTATCATGTCATCAGACAAGTATCCCTCGTTGTAGAAGCCTGCAGTGTACTCTTTCCACCTACCCGCTCTCTTCTCTGGGTTGAACAATGGAGTTGCCACTGCACCCTTAATGTAACGGAAAGTGCTTTAAATTTCACAGAACGTTGTTTTGACTTTTCTATACGCTGAATCAGTCCTTCAGATAAACATTTTTTCTCGATTTCTTCACATTTTTCTTGCATCCATATTCCCTTAGCTTCCCTACACTTCTTCTTTATTTCGTTCCTTAGTGACTTGTATTTCTGTACTCAATTTCAGTGAGCATTTTTGTACGTCTTTGTTTCATCGATCACCTGGAGTATTTCTTCTGTAATCTGCGGATTCTTCGCAGTATCTTCCTTGTAACTACAGTTTTACTTCCAGCGTCTGTGGTTGCTCTTTTTTTTAGAGATGTCCACTGCTCTTTAACTAAATTACCTACTGAGCTATTCATTATCGCAGTATGTACAGCCGCAGAGATCTTGTAGCATGTCTATTAATTTCTTAGTACTTTCGTATGCTCTTTGATTCATACTGAAGAGTCTCTTGAGCTTGAGCCTACTCTTCATCGTTGCTAAATTCTGATCTGAATCTGCATCTGCTCCTGGGTATGCCTTACAGTACAGTCTCTGATTTCGGAATCCTTGCATGGCCATGATGTGTCTTCAATGAAATCCTACCGTGTCGCCTGGTCTTTTCAAATTGTACCTCCTGTGTCTTCAATGAAATCCTACAGTATCGCCCGGTCTTTTCAAATTATATCTCCTCCTCTTGTATTACTTAAGCAGAGTATTCGCTATTACTAACTGATTCAATTAGTTTTTCTCCTTTCTCATTCCTACTACCAAACCCATATTTTCCAGTATGCCTTTCTTCTATTCCCTACCACACAACGGCATCCTAATCCCCTACGACTGTTAGATTTCCATCTCCACTTACGTACTGAATTGCTAATTCAATATCTTCAAATACATTCTCTGTCTCCTCGCCCTCAACTTGCTACGTCGACATGCATACCTCATATATTGGTGTAGACTTGGTTTGCTGTTGATTCTAATGGGATCAATGCTATCATAGAACTGCTCATAATAGCTCACTCTCTGTCCTACCTTCCTATTCATAACGAATCCTTACCCTATACTCGTCTGACCACAAATCCACGTCTTCTTTCCATTTCACTGACTCATACTGTATCTAGATTGGAACTCTGCATTTCCCTTTTCTTCGACATTCCCTACCACGTTTACGTTTCTGATATTCCATGCCCCGACTCGTAGAACGTTATCCTTTCGTTGGTCATTGAATCTTTTCTTCATGGTCACCACCTTTTCAGTCCTTTCATGAAATCCGAATTGGGGACTAGTCCGGAATCTTTTGCCAATGGAGATATCATCATATCCAACACATATTGTATAAGGCGAGTGGACCATGTCATCCCCACCATCTACAGTTTAATGAGCGTAGTGCCGTAACAACCACGTAATGGGATTTGACTTTGCTCGCGGAAAGTAGGAGTAGTGTGGACGTAATAGAATATCAAACGCCGTCTCATCGGATTGAGTTATTAAACGCTAGGTATTTTTTAAGCCAGTGCCATTTAGTTTTGTGACCGTAGCATGTAACGTATGTTGTAACCGTTCTATGGTGGGACAGCGATTGCTCTGATAAGTGACAAGTACGATGCGAAATAAACGTTCATCGGTTAACAACAGATCACGTCACGTCACTGTCGTTGGTAAAACAGGAAGGCTCAGATGAAACCACACCGTCTTACTTGAAGTTTGAGGTGTTCCCTGTACACTCAATCCCTCTCCCGTGCGTTAGCAAAAATGTGGCAGTGAGATGCTACCTGTCTAGGATGTCAGACCCCAAATAACGGTCAGTAATAAAAAATTCACGGACATGGTTTAACTGGAAACTCACTCGACCGACATCGACAGACGGATCAAGACATCGCAGAAAGTAAAATAACCGAGACGTGAATGTGTGGTGTATGTGAAAGAGAGTCAGCATGGTGGGCGGAACAAATAGCACAGGCACTTTCCTTTGAATATCGGAAAATCCTAAACACTCTAGAGAGCGCGTATTCACAAGCACCTCGTATCGTCATCGAAAAATGTGATAATTCCATAAAGGCGACTAGAGAGCTGTTGCAGCCATCATTGCGGGAAGAGGAAGATCTGAGCCATGTAATGTGTTTAGCACTAGAGTTAGGTATCCAGAATCGATACCTCCTGAAGCATGTTAAAGGAACGCCATTCATGCTCTGTGGTTGTTCCTTCTATTTTCTCTGTAACCGACATCCAATTAAATGTAGCCATCTGGTATAGAGAACGGCCAATTATCACGACCGTTACCCACGAAATGACAGCGTTATCAAAACCTCGTAATTTCGTCAACCGATATTTGCTTTCACTGATGCAGGCACACGATACGAGGCAAAAGACATTCAATGTAGTTTTGAGGTATTTAATCTCATTGGGGTGAACCTTCACCGTCTCTGGAATCATCTGTTTCTTCTTTTCACGAGTAACCGCCCATTCGTGTTGGATACGTTGTTTGTTACGACTACGAGGCAATGCAGCATCGGCAGTAGAGGACTATGCGGCTCTTCAACATTAATCAGAGTTGGTGACGTCCATAGACGGGATCCTTGCAATTCAGATCGACACACAAGAGAGGAGTCATCTGAGTCGACAGGTAGGATTTAATGGCCACTAATCATCTGCACTGGAGTAACAACAGTTGGTCGTTTCGAGGTCACCTGAAATAATGACATTAAGGGAACAGGAAATTTTAGGGACACCTCAATTTGCTGCTGTTGAATCATTGGAACTTCAGTAAGCTCAACAACGTCCCATCCTTTAGGCGGTTCTGTAGGAGTTCCCTTTATTGCGGGAGGAATAGTAGGAGAAACACTAGAGAACTCAGCAACCTTCTTGTACTATTGACCCCATCAGGAATGCAGGCTTCAGCGCCAAGATACATCAACCCAACCAAGTTACTTCAGGGAGTGATGGGTGAGGAGTAGACATATCCGACTTCTCACCATCCTGCGTAAGACGTATCTTACGTTGCACCGTGGACACTACCGACTTGGCAACAATAATTTCAAGGCCGTGCAGCGAGGCTAAAAGCGGAAAGTTGGGAGCAGTAAGCTGCACATCCCTGTATTGGTCCATTACACCTGGGGAAGTCGTGGCACCAACCTTGTGAACAGTAGAAACGAAATCAGCTACAGTCAGTTTTCGACACTGTTCAAATAAGGACGTCCATACAAACACCCGCAGCGGCAATTAGATCGAGGGTGCCCACTTTCACTGTAGGGAAATCATATGCCTATTTGCCCGCTATACGTTGTATGAACGCGGTAACCACAGACCTGTAGATAGTAAGGAATGTTAGGTTGAACTACCATCTTCACTGAACAGAATCTGCCATAACACTGTAACCAGTGACGAGTGGACCAGCGTTCGCGTCATGTACTCCTCACATCATCATATGGGAGCAAAATCTCCTTAAGTAAACTATCGTCAGCTCCCGGCTGGAGACTGAACAGTCGGACATCGATGTAAACCAGTTCCGCGTTAGCAAGATGCACCATCACGAAGCTTGAAGGTAACTTCAGAACCATGACGGAAAAGCAACCTATCTACTTGTAGTGTGTAACACCGAGAATGCAGATAAAGTACCTTCTGCACCATCCAAAATTTTTTGGCGTTCAATATCCCTTGATAACTTGTACTGAACTTCTGATTCTGAATGTGTAAGCTGTATTACAAAAGCTATTGTTAATACGTAATGAATGTAATAGTTTATTTATGATTGTATCTTATTGATTGTAATCATGTTTTTCATAATGTAAGTTGCTGGATAATAGCCAAGGGAACTTTACTTTAATGTATCGGGAGCAACGACGAAATGGCAATAGCTGTGTCGTTGTTTATCTTTGCGTATGGAGACTGTCACGCTGTAAGCAGAGAGGGATCCGAGCAGCTTGAGTGATTAAAGAGTGCGGGAGTGTTTCTTGTGCACTCCCGCAGACGCGGTGTGGACCTGTGTACTCTTCAGTGTAGGCGTGCGCACCTAATTCGCTAACCCGCGAGAATTGAGAGCACGAGGGGAGTGGACAGGTGGAGGAAACTGCAGTTCAAACTATGCTTGTTTTGCAGTTATACGTGGCTCTGGAGACGACTCGGTGTTCTGAATCAGCAGCAGCAGCAACAACGGCAGCTCGGCATTGTGATCGGCCACATTCTCCGTCGTCCTCACAGCTACAACATCATAAGACTGACAACTGACGGATATAATACTGTAGAGGCTTTACCCGGTGACACTTCTTTCAAAAAGTATGACTACTTGAATAATAACCTGTAAAAGTTAAAACTTGTACGGCACCTGCGTTGTCATTGTCCTCAGAAACTATTACCAAGCCTGGTCACTTTCCTTTCCATACAGTCACCGAGTGTCGTACCAACATGAAAATTGAAATTTCCTGGCAGATTACAACTGTGTGCCGGACCGAGACTCGAACTCGGGACTTTTGCCTTTCGCGGGCAAGTGCTCTACCGACTGAGCCACCCAACCACGACTCAGGACCGATCCTAACATATTCTGAAAGTACAAAAATTGATTAAATACTTTCTGCCAGTTTCTTTGGTAACAACCAGTTTCAGTATAAATTTTGTGCCTCAGAAAGTGGTCATTCTCATATTTCATAACGGAGGCTTAACGAATTTGTAATTTTGAATATTAACTTCAATCACTTAAAGTAACGTAAAAGTTGATAGGGAAAATTAATAACTAAAGACACACCACAAATTAAGAATGTGCAATTTCATTTATTCTGTATTTATCTTAGCGAGTCACTTCTATTGGCTTGGTATGCATTTTATTGTTGCTATATTAGCCGGCCAGGGTGGCCGAACGGTTCTAGGCGCTACAGTCTGGAACCACGCGACCGCTACGGTCGAAAGTTCGAATCCTGCCTCGGGCATGGATGTGTGTGATGCCCTTTGGTTAGTTAGGTTTAACTAGTTCTAAGTTCTAGGGGACTGATGACTTCAGATGTTAAGTGCTATAGTGCTCAGAGCCATTTTTTGTTTTTGTTATATTAAAAGTAAAATCTGTTGCTCATTTGCTTAAAGTAAATCAAATTCAGTCTTTCAATAATCAATAAAGTATATTAGATTAAGACTAAATTATTCCTTAAGAAGGGTCTGTTTTATGCTTTCCTCCTACTAACCGGTGTTATTTCCTTTCGGTAGCAATAGCCTTACTCACTGTACAATTTCGTTACGTATACGCGATCACGGTTAATTACATCGCAATTTAATTGGCCAATTAGGAATGGGGAGGTTCCAAGTGGTTCCAAGAGCTTTACAAAAAAGACATAGCTATCAGTATCCAAATAGGCAGTATGATACTGTTTCAATATTACATGAATTGTATCACACGCACACCTTTGATCATCCAGGTGGCACTGTGGTTACCACAATGGACCAACATTCGGGAGGACGACAGTTCAAACCCCCGTCCGGCCATCCTGATTTAGGTTTTCCGTGATTTCCCTAAACCGCTCCAGGCAAATGCCGGGATGGTTCCTTTGAAAGGGCACGGCCGACTTCCTTCCCCGTCCTTCCCTAATCCGATGAGACCGATGACCTAGCTGTTTGGTCTCTTCCCCCCAAAAGAACTCCCCCCCCCCCCCCCCAAACTACGATACGACGCAAACGAAGACACAAACAAGACTCAGGAAAAGCTGTCCATATGCTCGACGCTTGGGTGAACTGATAAACTAAGAACCTTCCCACTCCACGCTCGATGCAGAACTACGCTAGACCACGTAAACCACGAAAAAATGGCGGAAGTATATATATATATAGGTTGCTTGACGTATCGGGTTGTTATAATTAAACTGACGGTGTTGTGAGTGCTGCAGTGTGGTCTTCATAAATCGCAGATCATTGAAGCATCATACGTATGTTCATTAATCGGTGCGCTCGCGGAGTATGTTGAAAAAATAATAGTTCCACTGTAGGCAGTGAGAATGTGAAACTTTTGCTGTTTCGACGTCAGTGAGCTGTTTCTTACTTGGCGACGCATGCTGATTTGTTTTGTGAAGTGATCGTCGGTGCTACGATTTCAAGAGTTCTGATGGTTGAAGTCTTCCTAACGTACAGCAATCGCTATTGAGCAGAAAGTCCGTGCACTGCTGATAAAGTCGTTTTATCAGAACTGCAGCAATGGCAGTGTTGCATTGCTGGAATATTGGGGACATAAACACCTGCGAAGCGGTCTTTTATTAATTAAAGATATACAGAATATGATCAAGAAAATTTTAAAATATCCCAGTGCAGTTGTTGATGGCGTTGCTGTAACTGTTGTATAGCGAACGCTGCAGTACCTTCCCCAGATTCCTCAACCGGTGCTCGAGCTTTGTCAATGGAGTTTTCCATCTCCTGGTCAATACTTCGAAAGATTTTGGGGCGTATGTTACACCGGTATCCGTGTATAATTCAGAATGTGCACCAAATGAAGCCTCAAGGTAGGCTACAACGACATCATTTTACTCTTCATTGTTTGGCACGAACGGAAATGGATGACACGTAGCTAGGAAGAATTCGTTGGACGGACGAGGCAGATTTTACAATGCACAGTCCACAGAACTGTTGTGTATTGGGTTCTATTCCACCACATGTTGTGTGGGAAAATCCACTACACTCAGCTTATGGGGACTGTGTGGTGTGACTTAACAAGCTCCTTCATTCTCAGCCCGTTTTCCTTCCTTGTGCAACAATGATTCCAGCTTTCCAACAACACAACTGTGTTCACTCCATTATTCTCAATCAAGATGGGGTGATACCACCTGTAACTTGCCAGGTGAATCGTTTGCTACGTGAAACCTTCGGTAATTACCGCATCATCTGCAGAGAATTTCAAGACATGTGGACGTGGCCTTTGAGATGCCTTGACAAATCCACGTGACTTCTGGTTGTGGGACTATCTGCTACATTGTCTCCATGGGGGACACACCGGGATTCTTCTTGATCTAAATGACAGCGTACGACGACATACTGGTCTGATTACACGAAATATGCGGCTAGCAATTGTCGACCATTTCCTGCAGTCACACCACATTCTGACTGCTTGTAACGTCATATTTTCACCTGGTGGTAACAAATACGACCGTTATTTTTTCAACATACTCCTCTAGCAGACCTATCAATGAACATATCTATCATACTTCATTATCTTGCGATAGATACAGCCACACTGCACTCGGAACACTGTCAGTTTAATTATAACCACTCGGTAAAGTGATGAACCAATACCTTAAGACTACATGCTTAATAGCATGTCGATGCACATTTGCAACAAAGTACAGCAGCTGTTCTGCATGACACGAATTAGACAAGTTCTTGGTGACTTTTTGAAGGTATGTGGCACCAGATGTCTACCTACACATTACGAATTCCTTTATATTAAGAGCCGCTTGTCTCTGAGAGGGAGATGGCGCCCAATAGCGCCCTACAGTGTCCCAGATGTGTTCCACCGCGTTTGGTGGCCAAGACAGCGATCTGAATTCACAAACATGCTTTTCAAACCACTGAAGCACAATACTGAGAGTCATCCTGCTGGAAAATGGCATCGCTGACGATAGAATAATTAACCATTAAGGAATGCAGGTGGATTATTCCTAGTCAGTTTCAGTCATCGTGATCATCACGGGAAGACAAGCAACAAAAATTTAATATGGAATGTACACATGATATCAAGTAAATAGGTTATCAAATCTGTCAAGAAACCATGCCAAAGTACTTATAAACGCAGTACATCATGGGTTACAAACGCAGAGGGGGGGGGGGGGGGAAATCCCCCCCATCCCCCCCCTGCAAATCGCACACTGGTCTACTGTCATCGTGTATTGCCTATAGCTATGTAAGCTTCTTTTAACTTTGAGGAATTTCTAATCCTCTAAAAGAAAGTTAAACTGCCTATTCATGTAATGTAGTCCTTTTATAACTTTTACAGGTACATTCATGGAATTACTTGACTCACTGTTTTAGCCTATTTGCTTGATATGATGTATACAAACGATTCACAGACAAATGACGCACACGAATTCGAGCCCTTAGGTTACCTTGACCAGTGTGGCGCCCGGAAGGAGGAGGTTAAATACTAAAATAAAATTTTCGAAATGCTGATAACGTGGATCCCACTAGTCGGAACAAATGATGAAAGCGGATGAATGGAAATATGCCGCCTAGTCGGATGACACCAGGTCGATGCCGTGTCCAAACAACGGTAATCGGAAACAGACATCCATAGATTATGCCCCCCCCCCCCCCCCCCTCTTCCTCGGTTTAATTGAGATGAGTTCACATGCTGCATCTTTCATCCTCGGTTGTGAGGATATTGTGAGGCCAGTTATATGCTGTTTACAGTCCTTGTGTACCACGTATTGCTCTGAAAACATTTTGAATATTTAAGTACTTCCAGTCCATCCAAGGGAAATTTGAATCTCTAACCCATGATGTACTGCGTTTATAAGTACTTTGGCATGGTTTCTTGACAGATTTGATAACCTATTTACTTGATATCATGTGTACATTCCATATTAAATTTTTGTTGATTGTCTTCCTGTGATGATCACTATGACTGAAACTGATAAGGAATAAAGAATAATTTGTATAGCTGATGGGTATAGTGCAGTTCTGCAAAACCTCAGGATTTCTTGTTCATCACTTTATCTATCGGGGCAAAGGACTTGGTGTGAATTAGGCTGTGCCAAATGTAGCAGCATATTCAGAAATTTGGTCCTTTGTATGTATTCAGTTTGATCTTTCGTGTTACACAGAACAATCCCCGCGCTTGGGCATATGGATGCAATCGTATGGTTCAAATGGCTCTAAGTACAATGCGACATAACATCTGAGGTCATCAGTCCCCTAGACTTAGAACTACTTAAACCTAACTAACCTAAGGACATCACACACATCCAATCCTGAGGCAGGATTCGAACCTGCGACCGTAGCAGTAGCGCGATTCCAGACTGAAGCGCCTAGAACCGCTCGGCCACAGTGGCCGTATATCTGTGAACACAGAACGGGATGGGAAAACAATGCCTGGAGGGGTCTGCCCACAGTTGTCAGTATTTTTCATTTAAAAAATTCTTATTTATTTTAATATACACAATGATTTTTAAAAAATGCATGATCAATAACTGCCAACATAAATATCCTCTGGAATTCACCATCTAAGATTAAACAATACTTAAAATTAATGGAACTACAATGGAATTATAACTTTTAAATAAGTGTATTCTTTCAATTTCTTTTATCTCTTTTGGTAATTTATTGTACAGTTTTACTTCGTAGAAAATGTTGTTTTGAGTTTTATGTTTATTTTTTCTTGGCAAATGTATGTTGAGTCAGGCTCTTGTTCCCCGATCGTGGACAGAACTGTTTGTGCAGTAATTACCAATGTTATTTTTGACGTGTACTACCGACTGGTAAATGTATTCACATGGAGCAGTTGAAATGCCCAGTGTTTTGAACAGAGCTTTACAATGAACTCGACTACCATTTTTGGTTATGATTCTTACGGCTCTTTTCTGGAGTTTGAAAATTATGTTCACATTTTGTGCATTTGTTTCCCAAAAAAGGTTGTCATAGAATTGAGTGTACATATAAATAGTACGTAACTAAAAGACACTGCATGTTAAACACTGATGATACGATTATAAGGGCATAACATACTGATGCCATTCTGTTTGCAAGTACCTTTGTCAAACTGAAATTCATGGCATTAGTTTTCTTTATGTTCAATGTCACTTTAATGCTTATTGACCACTCATAAACTTCCTTAAGAGCTTCATTTGCTTTTTCTGCAAGGAATCTTTCTTATCATGAGTGTTTCCCCATAAAAGGGCACAGCCTTTTCTTGACGTTTCTGGTCAACAGACCCTGCGTAAATTCAGCTAAATCCCAAATCTCCTCAAATGAATGAACTCTCTTATTCTCTGCGGAGTAGACATTGCATTTCAGAGGCAAAGGAAATGCTACATTGTAGTTTGTAATGCCAATGGGAAATGCAAATCCTATCGTTACCACTCACATACTTTGACCACTAATGTTGACAAAATGACTGACATAAGCGACTCATCAACAAAAGCAAAACGAGGATAATGGAATGTAGTCGAATTAAGTCGGGTGATGCTGAGGGAATTAGTTTAGGAAATGAGACACTTAAAGTAATAAAGGAGTTTTGCTATTTGGGGAGCAAAATAACTGATGATAACCGAAGTAGAGAGGATATAAAATGTAGACTGGCAATGGCAAGGAAATCGTTTCTGAAGAACAGAAATTTTTTAACATCGAATATAGATTTAAGTGTCAGGATGTTGTTTCTGAAAGTATTTGTATGGAGTGTAGCCATGTATGGAAGTGAAACATGGACGATAAATAGTTTGGACGAGAAGAGAATAGAAGCTTTCGAAATGTGGTGCTACAGAGGAATGTTGAAGATTAGGTGGGTAGATCACGTAAATAATGAGGAGGTATTGAATAGGATTGGGGAGAAGAGACGTTTGTGGCACAACTTGACTAGAAGAAGGGATCGGTTGGTAGGACATGTTCTGAGGCACCAAGGGATCACAAATTTAGCATTGGAGGGCAGCGTGGAGGGTAAAAATCGTAGAGGGAGACCAAGAGATGGATACACTAAGCAGATTCAGAAGGATGTAGGATGCAGTAGGTACTGGGAGATGAAGAAGCTTGCACAGTATAGAGTACTATGGAGAGCTGCATCAAACCAGTCTCAGGACTGAAGACCACAACAACAACAAGCGACTCACTCAATTTAGCCTGCTTATATACGCCTCGTAACAAACGGAATGGTCATTTGTACTTTATCACATTTATAAACATCTCCAAATTCATTACCAGATCCTGAGCTTCCAAACTAACTTCGAGCTGTGCTAACAGGTTAGGATATCACCATAAACAACAATACAATTAATTATGTAAATAAGAACTTTTAAATGTAACATATTTTTTAAGATGGACTAAAAAGTATAAACAATTTTCTCCTCAAATACACATTCCCAACCCTTTACAGGTAATCTAGAAAATGTTTCCTTTAGAATTTTTAATGGCTATGACAAATCCTTGTTGAAATTGAAACGCTGTAGATAATAGTAAGGATGTGAACTATTCACTTATTAATTACGTATTGCATACGTGTCAAGTTTTTCTTTTCAAATTCTACGAGTATTTTTAGTCATTAAAACTTCACAAGCACAAATCTTCATGAAAGTCTGTATGTGGTCGGGTGTCTCTACTGGGTTAGCAGAAGTCACTGTATCATGCTTAGCGCGTTTTAGAAACATTAAAATGATTTGTAATATCTGTTTTCTGCTTTTTACTGTTTTGTGCGTGTTAATTTTTCAGTCTATTTCAGTCGTTATGATAAGATAAACAACAGATGTATGGTGAATTTCACGTTTGTTTGAATCTCTCTTTACCTGAGTCTACCAATACTTGGCTTCCTCCTCAATTAGTTCATGGAAAGACATCAAAGGGAAAATTTGGAGGGAATGGAGCTCAGCTGGGGACTTACCAGCAACCGTTCTTACTACGGAACATTCAAAAGTGGAATAAGAGAAGGGGAAATAGCAGTGGGACAAAAAGTGCCGTCTGCCACATGCCAGACACGTAAGCGAGTTAATATTGAATTATCATCGAGTTCTGAATTGCTGAAAGATTCAAATCGCTAATTCATCGGGAGAAGGCACTCCGCCTTCAGGCCACAAGTGATCCTCCGGGACCATCCAACCGCCGTGTGATCGTCAGCTGAGGTTGCTGGTAGGATGGGTGAGTGGTCAACACACCGCTGTTCCGGTCGCTATGAGGGTTTTCTGTGACCGGAGACGCTACTATTCGGTCGACTAGCTTCTCAATTGGCATCACAAGGATGAGTGCACCTCGAAAAATGGCAACAGCGCATGGTGGCCTTGATGGTCACCCATCCAGTTGCTGACCACGCCCGACAGAGCTTAACTTGGGTGATCTGACGGGAACCGGTGTATCCACTGCGGCAAGGCCGTTGCCGAATTCATCAAGAAGATAGTTTAAAATCATCTGCAAAATTCCTACCGAACAAACGCGAGAAAACAACGTGATAGAAACCTGTTAAAAATAAACAGAAGCTTCATAAATGGGGTCAGTGTTCTGTTCTGTATCTGTTGGAGCACGTATGATGTCACACTCTTGAATACTATGACACCATGTGTTGAAGTAAATATCCGTTACGGTTGAGTTCAATTAACCCTACAATCATCATGAGATGAAGTGCACCGCTTAAGGCTAAGCAGCCTGTACTTTTTACTGTCAGAGATAAGCAATCTATTCGGCGTCTCCGGATGTAACCTCACTTATTTCATCAATAATAACAAATCAACACTACGGGCGACACTCAACCCCTTATAGTCGCCTACTTGAGTGCGAACATTAAATTTACGCTGGCCGAGCGGTTCTAGCGCTTCAGTCTGGAACCGCGCGATCGCTGCGGTCGCAGGTTCGAATCCCGCCTTGGGCGTGGGTGTGTGTGATGTCCTTAGGTTAGTTAGGTTTAACTAGTTCTTCGTTCTAGGGGACTGATGACTTCATATGTTAAGTCCCATAGTGCTCAGAGCCATTTGAGCCATTAAATTTACATTATCTCGATTGGTGCTCGTCTAAGTTCCTTTCTGATAAAGGAGCATGTAACTGTGCAAAAGAAAAAGACAAGAGCAAGAGAGAAACATTTTAACTATCAGAAAGTTATGGTGGAAGAGTTCTGTGTTCAGCCATACAAGAAAGTATGTTGCATGTTCGGGTCATCCACAGTTCTGAATTTAGAACAGAACACATAGGGTGAATTACGATGTTTATTGGAGCTTTAAATCCCTGGGCTCCACACTGAAACCCTCGCTCCTACCAATAGTTATTTATGACCCAGGTGAACAAGTCCCAAACCGCTAGTAAATGCAACTACGGTGTGGGACGGCGCGACCACTTCTTGCCCCTACTTTGCGCTGCTTCCGTAATGAAGCGGTTCTGTGTGGTGAGCCGTTGGGCGACGCGTTTAATAGAAAGCGCCTGACGGGTCGTCGGGCGCCGATTTACAAGCCAATATACTGAGCGCCGGCCGTGTTTACTGCCGCACGCGAAACGGAGCGGGTCAATTTTCGGCGAGCCTAGTGGACACGGGCCGGCCGGCCCATTCAGGGGGAGCACCTGCTGCAGGGCTGCCAACGGAATGGCCCGCTACATCACCCGGCCTGCGGCCCGCTGCATCACCTGTGCGGCCGCCCGCCTTGAGTGAATCATGAGGCTGCTGACGTCACTGGAAGGTCGAAGGACTCCTCCGCTTCGCTGTTCTACGTTCCTCCTCGAGATGTACCGACGTGTTCCTGCACGCCGAGCAGAACTATAAATCTCACCCTCCTCTCACCACCACCACCACAACCTCCACAACTACCAGCACTAGCTTCCCTATTAAACCAACTTCCTGCATTTTTTTCGTCACAGATTTAGCAATTTTTATGATTCTATATGTATGTTCAGGAAATATGTAGCTTTCTTGAAAAGTGTTAGGTTAATGAACTATATTGATAAAAAAAACTGCTCACAAATTATTAAAAAAATCAGTGCAGTAAGGAAATTGCAAATTGTATGAACTATTTAACATAGTGAAATTAACCAAATTTTCTCTCTTAATGTTTATGACAGACTGGATTTAGTGCGATTTTATTATGATATACAATAAATAACAGATTTTATCTGTTCCTAATAAACAAAAAAGAGCTGTAACTCTTCAGGCTTTCCCGGCGATCTAATGACATCTTGGGTTGTCGGGTGTTCTGCCGGATATCAGCGTCGTACTTGCACGATATTTCGGTTACGTAGCTCGTAACCTTCATCAGGTGCGACCTGAGAGTTACTATTAAGAGCTGTGGAAATGTCCCCCTTATGTTTGATCGATAATTCACTTTCGGTGCAGACTAGCCTACCATCACATAAACTGCTGACCCAAGACAGAGACTTTGAAAAGACATTTGGCTCAAATCGGATTATTTTCCGGGACACCTATAGTATGTGGACGATACGTTTGTCGATGGCGGGGCGGAGCGACCCATGTGGTCGTAACCTGTCATCAGCTTCTCGGTGTCCCCAATAAAGAAATACAAGTGAAATAGGAGAAAATCTAAGGGTGCTCGCAGCTGCTTTTATAATACAAAAGAATTAATTAAATAAAAACGTCTTAATATAACACGTTTTTAAAATGCAATAAGAAGTAAGAAATTATTTCTCCTAGCCCCAAACATATTCCTAGCCCCATGCAGATAGTTCTGGAAATTTTGATTGCTATGGCAGTACATGCATAATTTAAAATGAAAAATGGGGATGGGATGCAATAATATTGAGGAGGAGAACAATTCATACATTAGTTATGTATTACATATGCCGCACGTTTCTCGTTTTAAATTCCACCAAGTATTACCACAACCATTAAAAATTCACAAGCACAAGTTAGGTGTATCTCATGGGGTAGGAGAAATTATTTAATGCTGTTTAGTCTGTTTAAAAAGGACTGAACAAGTTTTATACTAATGTAATTATTATCTGCTTCTTAGTCATTTACATGTGTGTCAAAGTTCTCAGTCGATTTCAAACATTTTGACGAGATTACAAGAGAGATATATGTTAAACTTCATGATTATTTGACTTTCTCCTCACCTGAGTCAACCTACAGATTCTCTCCTACGCTTGTTCACGAAAATACGTCGAAGGTAGTAACTGAAGAGGATCCAGCTCAGATGGGAACTTATTAGCAACTGATCTTACCGTGAAACATTGGCAACTGGAATAAGAAACAAAGGAAATAGCTGTCGACACATAAAGCACCCTCCGCCACACACCAGTCACAGAATATGGTTAATATTACAGTGTAATTGAGTTCTGAACTATGTGGAAGGTTTCAAGCCTCTAGCTCATCAGGAAATGGTAGTGGTAAGGAAAGTACTCTCCGAATATCCCAGACAAGGAAGATAGTTAATATAGCATTGCCATCATGCCCTCAGCTACGCGATAAGTTTCAGGTCTCCAGCTAATCGGAAAATTAATTTACAGTCAATTGCAAACAGACAACTAAGCGATCTAGTATTCGCGACTGGGACATTCAGTTCTGCAGTGACTTCTGCAGCAGTCGGCCTTTCAGTTTTCGTCAGAATTCTCTTCAGTGACGGCATGTCACGATCACTCGACAAACAGTTTGGTCCGTGTGGTAACTCAGCAGACGATTTTCTTCCGCTTTCCCTGTTGCTGTTGTTGTGGTCTTCAGTCCAAAGACTGGTTTGCTACAGCTCTCCACGCTACTCCATCCTGTGCTAACGTCTTCATCTCCGATTAACTACTGCAACCAACATCCTCAATCTTCTTACTGTATTCAACTCTTGGCCTCCTTCAACGTTTAAGTAGTTCTAAGTTCTAGGGGACTGATGACCATAGATGTTAAGTCGCATAGTGCTCAGAGCCATTTGAACCTCCTTCAACGGTTATTACCCCCCACGCTTCCCTTCAGTACTAAATTGATGAACCCTTGATGCCTTAGAATGTGTCCTACCAACCGATCCCTTCTCCAAGTCATGTTGTGCCACAAATTTCTTCTCCCCCCAATTCTGTTCAGTAGCTCCTCATTAGTTACGTGATCTACCAATATAATCTTGAGCATTCCTCTGTAGCACCACATTTAAAAAGCTTCTACTCTCTTCTTGTGTAAACCGCTTATCACCCAAGTTTCTCTCCATACATGGCTACATTCCATATAAATCAAAATAATTTCTCTATTTCAGAAACGTTTTTCTTGCCATTGCCAGTTACATTTTATATCCTCCCAACTTCGACCATCATCAGTTATGTTGCTTCCCAAATAGCAAAACTCATCTACAGCTTTAAGTGTCTCGTTTCCTAATCTAATTCCTCAGCATCACCTAATTTAAATCGACTACATTCCATGATCTTCATTTTACTTTTTTTAAAGTGCATCTAATTATTTCTTCTCCCTGGACTTAAATTCCTACTCAAAATTTTTCTTTTCTTTTCTTTACTGCTTGCTTAGTATACAGGTTGAATAATGTCGGGGATAGGCTATATCCCTGTCTTACTCCCTTCTGAACCACTGCGTCATTTTCGTGTCCCCTCGACTCTTGCAACTGCCATCTGATTTCTGTACAAATTGTAAACAGTTTTCCGCTCCCTGTATTTTACCCCTGCCACCCTTAGAATTTGAAAGAGAGTATTCCAGTCAAAAATGTCGAAAGCTTTCTCTATGTCTCCAAATGCTATAAATGTAGGTTTGGCTTTCCTTAACCTATATTCTAAGATAAGTCGTAGGGTCAGTGTTGCCTTGCGTATTCCTAAATTTCTAGAAAATCCCAACGATTCTTCCGGGAGGTTGCCTTCTACAGTATTTCCATTGGTCTGTAAGGAATTCGTGTCAGTGTTTTGCAACCATGACTTATTAAACTGATATTTCGGTAATTTTCACATCTGTCAGCATCTGCGTTCTTTGGAATTGGAATTAAGATATTCGTCCCGAAGTTTGAGGTTATTTCGCCTATCTCATACATCCTGCTCACTAGATGTGATAGTTTGGTCATTGCTGACTCTCTTGAGGTTATCGGTAGTTATAAAGGAGTGTTGCCTACTCCCAGCGCCTTCCTTCGACTTATGTCTTTCGGTGCTTTGTGAAATTCTTCACGCAGATTCATATCTCCCTTCTCATCTTCATCTACATCGTCGCCATTTCCATAATGCGGTCCTCTAGTACAAAACCCTTGTATAGTCCCTCCAAATACTCGTTCCACCTTTTTGCTTTCCTTCTTTGCTTAGGAGTGGTTTTCCATCTGAGTTCTTGATATTCATACAGGTTGTTCTGTTTTCTCCAAAGTCTCTTTAATTTTGTGATAGGCGACATCTATGTTGCCCCTAGTGATATACGCCTCTACATCTTTACATTTGTCCTCTAGCCATTCCTGCTTAGCCAATTAGCACTTTCTGTCGATCTCAGTTTTAGAAGTTTGTATTCCTTTAGGCCCACTTCATTTTAGTTCATTTTTATATTTTCTCCTTTTACCAATTCAATTCAATATTTATTGTGATACCCAAGGATTCCTACCAGCCCTCCGCTTTTTACCTACTTGATCCTCTGCTGCATTCACTATATCATCACTCAAAGTTACCCATTCTTCTTCTACTGTATTCCTTTCCCCTGCTCTTGTCAGTCGTTCGCTAATGCTCCCTCTGAAACTCTTTGCCACCTCTGATTCTTTCAGTTCATCCAGGTCACATCCTCTTAAAATCCTGCGTTTTTGGAGTTTCTTCAGTTGTAATCTGCAGGTCATATCCAATAAACTGTGGCCAGCGACCACATCTGTTACTGGAAATGTCTTACAATTTGAGCCGGCCGCGGTGGTCTAGCGGTTCTAGGCGCGCAGTCCGGAATCGCGTGACTGCTACGGTCGCAGGTTCGAATCCTGCCTCGGGCATGGATGTGTGTGATGTCCTTAGGTTAGTTAGGTTTAAGTAGTTCTAAGTTCTAGGGGACTGATGACCACAGATGTTAAGTCCCAAAGTGCTCTGAACCATTTGACCCATTTTTTTTCTTACAATTTGAAACCTTCCGGTGTCAACAGGTCTTTCCCACAAATACAATCTTCTTTCATGATTGTTAAACCAATTATTCTTGCAGAGAACTATTTAAGCTGTTGGGAATTCTGACTCATGCTTCACGGTATACTTATTCCCTCGTGACGTTTGTTGTAAATAATCCGCTATAGTTAGAAAGGGAAAGTTATGTACAAAATTACGCTATCAGAAGGAAAAATATTTTTGATCACTTTTTGATCACTTACACAGTGATATAAAATGTCTGGCAGACTGCAAAGTAAAATCTGAAAAGAAAGTGAAAAAGTTTCTCCTCGACAATTTTTCTTTTCTGTAGAAAAAATTCTGTTATTGTAATGTGTAAAAGGTGGTGGGTAGGAATTACTGACTGATACCTGTATATCAAAAGTCTCTTAAAAATGACCAATAGCCTGTGTAGTCTGGTCCCATCAACCTCCAAAAACCATCTCTTAAAAATATTCAGCATGTAGCTATGTTTACAACACGGTGTGAATGTAAAATGACTCGTTCCACACCATTACAATTCATCGTGCAAAATGATCCGTAGAACATGAAACTAGCCAAGACACAAAAAACGCGAGATGTATGTAGGTATTGTCATCACTTCTGTTTTGTTGGTATGTTCAGACAGTCGTTACACGCTCTAACTGCTATAACACTTACGTGGTGGGAGAAGGCTCGACGTATTCTTCAACTGGTCCACAGCCCATTAATTCATCTCCCTGCCTTAACTGATCTAGGCTTCTTACGTGTACCAGAAAGAAAATAGCCCGATTTGTATACAGCACAAGTACCTGATTTGCTTTATAAACGTGGAGACCCCATATTCCGAGGCCCTCCCTTCGCGGCACTCGGAACGCGCAGCAGGGAACGCCATCTTCGGCTGTTCGACGTCGCGAGTCCTCCAGATGACAGGCGTCTCTGTGGGCCCACAGCGGCGCTGGAGTGCGTGTGACGTCAGCCCAGAGAGGCGGCGCTGCGCCGTGCTCCTGAATAACCCTCTCTCGCCCCTTCCTGCTTTCTACCTGACGGTCGCTTCGCTGCATTCGAGGCGCACGCTCGTTTGTGGGGACTATGAACGCGCTACACCAAACAACCTTCATGTCAGTCAGATACATTGTGAAAGCGCTGTCGCTCACAGAATCTCAACTGAAGGGGCTGCACTTCAGATTTGGCACAAAGAGGTTGTTAAGTAGTTTCATTCACTTGTTGTATACAGAGATGCAATTAACTAATGAACAGGGTCGATTTGAACAGTGGAACGAACTGGGGCAAATCCTTCCCTTCATGCCACGCTTTACAGACCTTTAGAGTGGAGTCCACTGTAACTTATCAGTATCTTGCGGTTAGGTAGTTGACAAACTTTTACCTTAAAAATGTAAAGAAGGCGCTCGAAACTGTGGGCATTAATATGGCTTGGAAGTCATTTTATCTCTTCTAAATATTCATATTTGATGAGCAAAGTTATTTTGTTTTGCTTCAGAATTATATATCTCATGGTTTCCCCAGTTTGTGTTCATGTAGAACAGTGCTAATAATTTTCTTTCTGCTGAAATAATAATTCCATATGAAACTGGAAGCATGGGAATGATGTCTTGCGCATATACTCTTTTAAACTACTGCCGATTTGTCTATTACTCACCCATAATAATTCTTTTTACTTTAATTCACCACAAAAATGCAAACTACCTGCGGTAGATACAAAGTAGCATGCTTATATATTATTGGAAACAGTGGTACCGATGAAAATACGTTTATATGAAACTTGTGTAAACAACACATGAAAACAAAAAAAAAAATGCAAAACAGTGACTGAAGGAAAACACAGTCGATACATATATGTGTGTACAATCTTAGAAGAGTTTCGTCTTGCATAAAATGGATATTTACTCGAATGGTTTAAAAGTTTATCTGTGCGTTTCATCCCACCTTGCATTATCCGCACTGATATATGTGAACTATAACAAGAGCAAAAGTCAGCCATATCTTTCCAACTATCCTTATATGGAGCCGTGATATGGCAAGTGATCATAATGGTGAGCAGAGTTGTATTTGAACATTCTGTTTCATTTAGGCACTTTACATGTTTCTTGTTTAATTTAGCTTAGTGGATGTTCAGGGATTTTGTGGAGATTCATCACGTACGATAAGTTACGAGAAAAACGAAATGTTTACAGGAGCAACAGTTAAAGAGTTTCCATATCTGGCTGCTATAGTCCTTCAACTTATCATTTATCCCGTACACTTAGATCTCTCTCTTTCTCTCTCTCTCTCTCTTCCTCCGTGTGTGTGTGTGTGTGTGTGTGTGTGTATGTGTGTGTGTGTGTGTGTGTGTGTGTGTGTGTATGCGCTCTCGCATGAGAGAAAGAGAGAGACAGAGACAGACAGAATGTTGGTCTCGGGCTGTTGGTCTGTTTGTCACTTTTTCCGCGGCCGTCACCATACACTGTATTGACAACCGTCGAGTGAAATATGCGAGCAGAACTATAGAAATATTTTATGTTACAGCCGGATCTGAAATACTTCCCATTCTCATACTATCTAGTACATGTGACTGTTTCTTGGCTGTCATCCACCACAGCGTATGCACGGGTGGAAACTAAAAGCTGAACCATTCTAATAGAACAGTTCTTGGTTAAGTCATTAATTCAATTTTTTTTATATTTGTGGGATCCACATCCTCCAGAGGCTTAAGGGGAGTAAGAATAAAATTTTTTTTCATATTTTCCGATTTTTATCTCATTGTAAAATTTGCAATTTTCAGACAAAATGATATATATATATATATATATATATATATATATATATATATATATATATATATATATATCACTTATAAACTCACATGGGAAGTATATTATTTTACTTTTTTAAATATAATCTACACCAATTGAAAATGTTAAAATTTTTACGTGTATTATTTCAAGATCTAATAAAATCCGTAATTTTTTATACAGAAGGCTGTGGATTGCTTTGTTATGAAGGTTAAATTACGTGTTTGTATTGGTAGCAATGTTAAAAACAGTATCGTATCGTTTCATAGCATATACACGCGTTGTATGTCGAAGTAATAAAGTTTTTCCGAGGAAAAGTGAAGAACAGATTGGTAAATCTCTCAAAAAGTAAATTATAACGCCAAAACGAAGTGTTTTGAAGAAACGTAGGTTTCATGGTAATAGATTTTCGAATAAAGGGAGACACTGTGTTCAACACGTGGCGTGTGAAGTTACAGACAATGAAGTACAGGCAAACTCATCAGTATCTGGATAAACACCCATTAGTGCTTCGAAGATTACAATAAACCGTTGTGCTACACAGTTTTCTTACAACGAAAGTTATGTAAATGGGAGGTTAGCTTATATTCTGGTAGATTCACACATCCTAACTAGTGTGTTGGGTAAATGTATGTGTTGTAAAACATGTAGAGGGACAATTATTTTTCATGAATACAGTGAGGTATTAAATGGAGTAGCCCTCAAACTTATCATTAATTGTGCCAGTTGTAACTATACTCATTCATTTTGGAATTCTGATAAGTGAAAATATAATTATTTTGAAGTAAATGTTAGGTGGTTTTATGGATTGAGAGATATTGGCAAAGATCACACGCAGCAGAAGCAATGCGTGCTGTGATGGATTTGCCACGACCACCTTGAAAGTCGACAAGTACGCTGGATTTGCCAATGGAAGGTGCTGCAAACGACGCTCTAGAAGTAGATGATGGTATGACCGAGATAACAGTAGTTTTTGATGGCACTTGGCAGAAGCGCGGCTACAGTTCTAATAATTCTGTTGCTATGGTGACCAATGTGAACACTGTAAAGGTAGCAGATTTCCAAATTTTAACCAAACGTTGTTATAAGTGTAAATGTAGTGTAAGGGAATGAATAAGGGAACATCTGTTACAGAAATTATGAAGGAACAAGTGGTGGTATGAAGGCCTATGGAGCAATTGAAATTTTTAGTCGATCTGTTAACGAGAGGGGAGTGTGTTACACAAATTTCTTGGGTGATGGAGAGTCAAAAGCATATAACAGTGTAGTAGCCCCTCAGCCTTAAGGTTTGAAGATTATCACAAAACTGGAAAACTGTTGGTCGTGTTCAGAAGAGGATGGTCACCAGGTTGAGGAAGTTGGAACGATGTTTAAGAGACAAGAAAATTTCTGATAATGAAACCATAAGAGGCAGGCTGACAGACAAAGTGATTGATGAACTACAGCAGTATTATGGATGGCCATTAGAAATAATACTGAGGATTTGTTGAAAATGAAACAGACAGTATGGGCTACCTTCTTCCACAGACTGTCAACTGATGAAAAACCAGTACACCACCTTTCCCTCCCGGACGTGCTTCATGGTGCAATTACCGCAATGCCCAGTGTTCAAACAGTTCATACAGCAATTAACCTTCTATCCCAGCAGCAGTCATTGAATATCATAAAACCTATTTACAAAGACCTGGCACATCATGAATTACTGCAGAAGTGTCTGCATGGTCAAACTCAAAATCCTAATGAGTCGTTCAATAATATTATATGGACTTGCTTACTAAACATGTTTTGTTGGAACGAAGACAGTAAAAGTGTAGGGGGGGGGGCGTCAGTGATGCTGTTATTGCTTTTAATGACGGCAGCATTGGTAAGGTGAAAGTGCTACAGCATATGGGAATTAATCCTAGAGCAAACTGCATCAGAGAACTTGAACGGATGGACAAGTTTCTCATGAATAAAGCAGAGTACGTAGCACAGTTGGTCACTAACGAGTCCAGAAAGAATAAAAGAGGGAAACATTTGGCAAAAGATCAATAGGATGACTTACAGTACGGTGAAGGGTGCGTCTGAGTGACTAAAACCAAAAAGAATATGCATATATTAAGTGAGTTACAGTCTCTTGAAACTTTTACATTTTCTGTTGCATTTTTCCCTAAATATCAGAAACCACTTCGAGTAGAATATTCAAATTTTCAGGGAGTAATAACACACATATCTTGAGTCTACTAAACAAAAAGGAGAGCATAATGTTATGTATAATTAAAATTATTTGTGATAGCGTAAAAAAAAGTACAAAAAATTTTAATCGCATACTAAAGTAATTGTATTTCCGAAATCAGTGGCTGAAATGCAATTATTGTAGTTCAGGAGATTCAGAAGATACAGTTTAATGTCCTGTAAAAATTTCATTTCAATGGCTACAGTGGTTCCTGATATACAGGGAAGTCGAGACACTAAATTTAATATTGTCGGTATAGGGCGTTCCAACTCCTGTTAATAAACGTAAACATGGTCCGTAGTAGGCTGTAGTGCGATGTTTATTTAATAGTGCGATTAGCTAATTTCGATCCTTTCGTAAATTGACGAAATAAGGCTACTTTTTACTTGTAAGTATGAGTGCCTTGAAAATGACGTGAAGTACAAATGTTACAGAAGTGCTTGACAATGACGCTTAGTCGAAATTAGCTAATCACACGATTAAACGTACACGGAAGACCATGTTTAAGCTTATTAATAGTTAATTTTAAATTTGGCCTGATGCATTATTCTCATGTATCCCTTGCCAGCTATAGTCTATAATTCAACAAACCTTCTGCATTTTAAAATGTTAACAGATTGTATAGGTCTTCTTCTGCGATAATTTTTCTTCCTCCTTTACTTCACCCATCTTTGGCTATGACTCATTCGTCTTTTCCTTGTTGACTGGTTGTAGAACGGTTACAGGGCTTAGGCGAACAATCCATCACACTTCAGTTTCGTAACACTACGTTCCAAATTGCTTTAGTCGCTTTATGTATGTCTTCGCCATTGTCCGTGTTTTGAACTCACGCAGAACTGTGTTGCAAATATACCTATTCAGGTCTTTTTTTGTTTTGGCAGGTGGTGCTTTTTATAAATGGATCGTTGGCCTTCTGAATTCAGCATTTCGACCTTCTGTGCACACTGATAATTAGTACATTCTGAAAGTTGTAAGGAACCAACTCGCCGACGATGTGGTAAGAACAAGCGTAATCTATAATCAGCGTATAACAAGTGGTCTTTTTTGGAGAAGAGATCCATTGTACTACCCATCCCGCCCTTTACCTTCCAGCAACATTTGGGAAATGTAGAAACGTGATCATGCGAATGGAGTATGCGCACCCACAATTGTCACGATTCACTATCCTTTCTGTACAAAACTATTCTATTCTCTTTGCTTAAGCTTTTATAGGGTACATTCAGTGTTCATTACCATTAACACCCATTGAACTAACCTGTCAACAGGCGGAGCACTACCTCCAGAGATGTTGGAAACCTCTTCGACCGACATCGACGTTTTTCGCGGCGGCATACATGTATAAATAATTGTAGTTCAGACCACGTCAAAAGGGTTATTGGAACATTTAGCTGACCATTTTCCACCTGGCATTATAAAATCTATTAAAGATTTTTGATGATCACGTAACTTTCTGTACAATGGGGAGTGTTTAAACTGACGCATGGTACTGCTATGGGCTCTCCATTATCATGAGCTATCGACAGCTTCATCATCGAAGATATTTAAGAACGGACTTTACATTCTGCTGATTCTCACGCAGCATGCTTTTACGAGGACCATACGCTTTTAATCTGGTCTCAAGGAATGAAAGCATTCCATTACATCTTGGACCACATGTAGACATCCAATTTACTATGGAAGTAGAAACATTTTTCGACCTAATGATGGGAAGGAAATTGAATGGACGATAGGGTCATCCTGTTTACAAAAAGATGCCTCACACATCTTTATTTAAATCAGTGCAATTTTCACCATACAGTTCAAAAGCATTCTGCCCTGACCACTTTATTATACAGACTGAGAAAGTCTCAGCCTACGAATGCCTGAGATCTAATTCGAATGTATTGAGAAAAAGGCGGATACTAACTGCACTGCATGAAATTGGAGCTGTTTTTGCTGGTAAACGAAGTCGTTAACCGATTCAGCCAACGGGAGCAAAGAAATTGGACATGTATGACGAAAGTATTTTGTCCGACGACTTTAACGACCTGCACGTAAAATTAATGGTTTTCGGCATCCGGTGAAAGACGTCCGGGATTTGATAGCATCTTTTATTACTTGGCTAAAATTACCTAGGGCAAGCACTGTGCACAGTAGCCGAGCGCTGGCCTCGAACATAGACGGTACATCAAGTACAGAAATGTCCGCCCCCGGTAGCCGAGTGGTCAGCGTGACAGAATGTCAATCCTAAAGGCTCGGGTTCGATTACCGGTTGGGCGGAGAATTTTCCCGTTCAGGGGCTGGGTGTTGTGTTGTCCTAATCATCATCATTTCATCCCCATCGACGCGCAAGTCGCCGAAGTGGCGCGAAATCGACAGACTTGCACCCGGCGAACGGTCTACCGGACGGGTGGCCCTAGTCACACGACATTTAAGTACAGAAATCTAGAAAACTGAGATATAGTGGAAAACAGGCTTACAGCGCGGCAAAAGAACACGTTTGGTTTACAGGGATTCCGTAAGAAACGATGCGGTAGAAATTCGAATGTGTAGCAACTATTTTAAAGGAGACCGAGCTTATAATCGGAGTGGTGCCTGGAACGAGAAATTGAGAAGGAGCACGTTCAAAGAAATGGATCAAAAAATCTTAACTCTTAGAAAACAGAGATTTTACGTGATGTGTTGGCAGAAGAGCCAACACCGTGTTGCTAGAGTAGGCCGAAATGCACGCGTTTAAGCTCACGCAGACTGGCGTGAGGCCTGGAACAAGGTAAAGTAATTTTAGTAGCCAAAAATAGTACATAGCTTCTGGAATACTTAACTTTAATCCATAATTGGAGAACATCGCTCTTGATGATACATAATTACAATCTCAATATAAACTGGTAATGGTGCCTTGCTAGGTCGTAGCAAATGACGTAGCTGAATGCTATGCTAACTATCGTCTCGGCAAATGAGAGCGTACTTGTCATTGATCCATCTCTGGCAAAGTCTGCTGTACAACTGGGGCGAGTGCTAGGAGGGCGAGTGCTAGGACGTCTCTCTAGACCTGCCCTGTGGCGGCGCTCGGTCTGCAATCACTGACAGTGGCGACACGCGGGTCCGGCGTATACTAATGGACCGCGGCCGATTTAAAGGCTACCACCTAGCAAGTGTGGTGTCTGGCGGTGACACCACATTACGCTGACGGCAGTCAATGTTCCACTACCACCCCTTAGTGGTGGCCCGGTGAAGGTGGGGGTGGCGTTGGGTAGGGCGAAGGGGTATGGGGGGTATAGAGCACAGCGCCACTTTGGCGACTTTCTGCATTTCTGCATGTGTACCCGTCCAACTGAAGTCTCCGCCAATAGACGTTAGAATTTCATGTAACGTGACGCGACCCATCACAAGACTAACCGTCACTTTAACGAATGTAGACATCACTCAAAGCAGACAGTCATCTTCTGCCGAAGATGTTTATGTTAATCTTCGAAAGCTCGAGCTATACTTCCCATTTGATGCGATCTGAACAGCAGAGACGATGTTTTACAAGCTCTACGATTAGTACCTTGAATACCCAGTATTAATGTTGCACCATAATAGATATTTAATAGTTAGTTATTAACTGAAATTCGGCTCCTTAGGCCATCGTCAGATAATGTAATACTTAATAGATAGTCCAAACCATTTAAACGAGAATATAGAGCTGTACAAGACTGTCGTACAAAGATATGCGACATTTTATGACTATCACTATCCAAAACAGATTCATAATGTATTACCTAAAGAGACTCTGAACAAATAAATCATATGTTGCAGTATTTTAAAATATTAAAACTATGTGAATGTACAAGCCAAACATGTCGTACAAATGAGTAATGCCATGTGGACAAACCTGTGAATGTGATGAACAAGCTGAAAAGAGTGTGTGTATGAGTGGGTGTGTGTGGGGGAGGGGCGGGGGAGGCGGGAAGAAATCTGTGAAATGTTGGTGTGGAACAGTTATTACAAACTTATTGTCTAATGGTGAGAGAAATAATAACAGGTTGAAGGGTGAGTGACGGAAATGTATTTGATTATTAAGGACCAGGTCAGAATTTTTTCACTGGTGTTTATTAATGGACGGAATTTGAAGTAATCTTGGTTTCCTGACTATAGTTCCTGTGTGCAGAGCATCACATTTCACACCATATGAATGACATTCGTTCATTGTATGTTTGGCAGAGGTGGAATCATCCTTTTTCAGTCTCCAAGTCATTTTATGCTCAGTCAGTCTGATAGTTGTAGCTCTCCCTGATTGACCTACATGTAATTTGCCACACAAATTTCAGGAAACTCTATAAATGCCACTCTGTTATAAGGATGGAATTTTATCTTTATGGTTGAAGAGAAAGTGAGCAACAGTAGGGCCTATTCGTAGATCCATAAAGCGGTTATTAATGGTTACGCCAGCAGTGGAGTATTTCTTAGGCGACTAGTTTTGACCCATACAGGTTCATTTTCAAACCTAACCTAATGAGGCTTCACAGACAGTGCCTCATCTTATTAATATACTTTGTGTGGCAACACGTGATCTGTAAATGTTTGTGGGAAGAACACCACAATCTACACGTGTCTGTTACAAGACAAAATCAAAATTTGTAACAGGCAAACGTGAATTGCGGCATTCATCCTACAAACATTATCGAGCATGTGTTGTCACTTGGTGTTTATTACTAAAACATACTCTATCACTGCAAGCTCAGCAGGCCAGGCTTGAAAATGAACCTGTAAAGGTTCGAAACTAGTCGCCAATAAATACTGCAACCATTAATAAACGCATTATAGAATTTAAATGAAGTTGCTGTTCCCTGTCAACGACAGGTTGAAACTGAGTGAAAGTGTTCATAGTGTTAAAAGCTGGAGTACATTTCCTGGATTTTAGTTTACTGACAAGGACCTGTGAAGTCCTACCTACATATTGTATGAAGGTCCATGTTGATGCTGTCTGAGCCGGCCGCGGTGGCCGAGTGGTTCTAGGCGCTTCAGTCCGGAACCGCGTGACTGCTACGGTCGCAGGTTCGAATCCTGCCTCGGGCATGGATGTGTGTGATATCCTTAGGTTAGTTACGTTTAAGTGGTTCTAGGGGACTGATGAACTCAGATGTTAAGTCCCATGCTCAGAGCCATTTGAACCATATTTTTGCTGTCTGAGTTGGATAAAGAGTGCTGTTACCCTCTGTCTCTTCTTTTTGCTGTGTATATTGTAAGTTAGGGTAGGACCATAACCATTGCTGTATGCTGTTTGGTGGCCCATCTGTTTTGAGTGTGATTTTGTGCTATCTGAGTTGGATAAAGACTGCTGTTAATCTGTGTCTCATTTTTTCTGAGTGTGTTGCACTTAGTGTAGGACTGTAACCAGTGCTCTGTGCTATTTTTTTAATTATTTTCAATTCTTTTTCAAAGTTTGGTTTCATTTGTGGTATAGATAGTAGGCGGTGTACCATGGGGTGGAAGCTGCATGTCTCTGTCTTATGGTATCCGGGGACCTGTCAGATATTATTGTGTCTGTGGAAGTTAACTTCCCGTATAACTTAAATAAATGCTGTTGTTACTGATGTTAATGGTGAGATTTAAAACTTTGATAGAGTCTCCTCCCAACTGCATTGTAAACTTGATGTACTGTGGTGTGAATTCAAATGCTGAAAAAATTTACTTAATTGTCTTCTGGTATCTGTGTACATACAAAGCCCATTACTTTAGACGTTAGGGGCTCTCTATCTAAAAATATTGGTTCGAAATTCTACATAAACATTTCAACTAATGAGAGGACTCTGTGGGGACTCCATTGCTGACACATCTGGCCGACTGTACAGATCCTGTTGGTTTCTATGGGGGTTTTATACCATATAATTTAACTGGCACTAGGTCTTAGACGAACTGAGCACCAAGCAGGGTTATTGTAATGGAAAAGAATGAGTCTGCAAAGTGGGATTACAATGAAGTGAAGTGAAAGTATCTGTAACTGCTGATTTGATCCAACAATTCTCTCGACTTCGTAAACAGAAACATATTCAAACTCTACCGTTTATAATACGGCACCACGTTCTTTCGTTTTCTATTGGTACGTTTCGAAATTATTAAGATCAGTTCGTTTGTTATTTAGAACTGCGTAGATGCTGAATAGGGACGAAATCTGCTAATATTGCGGAAAACGTCTCTGTGCACAGTGTTTACAATTTTCGTATACTCACAACTTGAGCAAGTATAAGACGTAGCGTTTGTAGCCCGCGACGTTTCATTTCCTCAACGCTGAAGCGGCCGGTTTGCCACTTAATTTATTTGAAATATGGTTCCGGGGATTGCACGTTTGCTCGGAGCATGAATGCAGTTATGTAAATGTTAATCAAGAATTTGCATAAGCTCAGCAAGATGTTCACTGCGGGGATTACGCTGGCGGCGTGCTGTGCCCATTCCGGGCCCCTCTCACTGCTGCAGCGGTGGCGCCGTTAAAGCGAAGAGTCGGCCAAAATAAAAGAAGGCGGCCACGACCCGGCTGACCTCCGCACTGTGTGCCGTCCAGAAGCTCAGCAGCGATTGTCGCCAATGTGCCCGTAGACACTTTGTGGTGCGCATCTCGAGAAACGTTACAGTGTAAGACAGTCTGTGAAACTGATAGCTACGTGCACCGCAGTTCCCAGATTTCTCGGTAAACTACAGTTTCATTTACTCTCGCGTGCCCAGTCAGGCACAGTCTTTCACATAGTACTGTGTTTCAACATTGTGCCTTATCGTTATCGCCATCTGTAGAATGAGCTGCGTCGAAGCCAACATGTTTTTGCTCATAGGGAGGCTGGACATGAATGTGGAATCACCGTGAGTAGTTCATGCAGATGCTAGGCAAACCTGCAGTTTGCGCTGTTGTTTTTGACAAACAAAGGTACCTGTAAAACGACCTCGGTACATTCCAAATGTCAGTGTTGTTCAATACATTGCTCTAGTAGTTGTGAGTGCATTATGAAGGAGCTAAGTCAGTTCTAACGTGAGAATATTGTTGTTAATTAATTGAAAACCTCAGCTGCCGACAGGTGTTGTTGATATACCTCAATGGGGACAGTTGAAAATGTGTGCGTCGACCGGGACTCGAGCCCGGGATTTCCTGCATAAATGGCAGACGCTCTATCCATCTGAGCCACAGAGGACACAGATGAATAGCACGACTGCAGGGTGCCCCATCGAGGTATATCAACTCCTGTCGGCAGCTGAGGGTTTCAGTTAATTATCATTTATTCTAGAAAAGCTTCACGGTCATCAATGGCGTTTGTTCTTTCTAGAACAGTTACTATCTTCATATATGGTTAAATGCTACCCGGCCATTGACCTTCGTCTGTGCGAATGCGCACATGTTGCCCGAACTCTTACGGCAATCGTCACCTTAGTGGGCGCGAGGAATGAGTGGATGGGCAAATACCTATTTGGTGCATTAGATATGTATATTGTGGACAGTTGGGAATGCGAGTCTCACGGGAAGCGTGTAAGATATAAGTCCCTACAGTCACGCTATTCATCTGTGTCCTAGGTGGCTCACGTGGATAGGGCGTCTGCCATGTATGCAGGAGACCTCTGGTTCGAGCCCCGGTCGGGGCACACATTTTTAACTGTCCCCATTGAGGTATATCAACAAGCCCTGTCGGCAGCTGAGGGTTTCAATTAATTATCATTTATTCTAGAGAAGCTGCACGGTCATCAATGGTGTCCGTTCTTTCGAGAACAGTTACTATCTTCAAATACGAGAAAATTGTAATTGCATGTGCGGTTGGTGCTTCTGTAACCAAGTTAGCGTACTGTTTGGTGTTTCAAGAGGCGTATCGAAGACTTATATTGCTTACATAGAAACCGGAAAAGTCTCAACTGCTAAGTCACAGCCATCTCTGGTCTATCGTTCCCGACTGGTGTGCCGGCGCTTGACTTTACATCGTAACAAAAATGTGGTGCTGCGGCCATAAAACCTGGACTACTGAGCAATGGAAGAGACTTATTTGGTTGGGTGAGTCTTTTTTTCACAGTATTTCCAACTTCTGGGAGAGTTTGTGGCTCCAGAATGAAACATTGCGGGGTAGGGTTGTGGGAGAGGGGGGGAGGCAGGAGTTCCGGTGATAATTTGGGGAGTCACATCGCAGTATCAGTTGGGCCCCATGGGTAATCTGCATGGTAGCGTTACTGCCAAAAATTATGTGACTATTTTAGCTGATCAGGTCCGTCTCATGGTACAGTGTTAGTTCCCCAACGGTGATTCTGTGTTCTAAGGCGATACTTATTCACAAAGTTGGCATCGTTTAGGATTGGTTTTATGACCATGAGGATGAATTGTCGCATCTGGTACACCCTTTCGCCGAAACACATTAAGGACCTGTGTTCATCCGACAGAAGCTGTTTTGAATGGCAGCTCTTCCACTGTTCCATAGTAGGAACGGCAATGTTTTTTTGTTTGTGATGGTTCCATAGCTTTGTCCACCCCTGTACGTTGATGACACATTGGTGCTATGGCCAAACCGGATTGAAAGGCTTTAGGAGTTTCTCCAACATCTAATCTCTCTGTACCCAAGAATCAGAATCACAGTGGAGAAGGAAGAGAATAGCGTATTGTCTTCTCGACGTCCTAGTCAAAAAGAAATCTGACGGTTCTATAAGACGCTGTGTTTACAAGAAAGGCAGCCACACTCGTTTGTATATCCACACCATCATCCTTCACAGCTTGAGGGGTGTTGCGGAAACCGGTCTACAGGGCCAGTGCAATATCGGAAGGAGAAAGCGTACCAAAGCAGCTTATTCAAGAAGAGCGGATGTGGCAGGAGACCAATTCGACGTGTTTTCAACCAGAACTCACAGACCGCGCAAATAGAATACGGGAAAACGTTAACACAATGGCTTATCTGCCGTGTACCCCCAACAAAATTGGCAGAATCTTGGGTTGACGTAACATCAAACACATTTCCTGTGCAAGTTACGAGAGCTCGTAAGCTACTAGGAACGGTGAAAGATAATTCTAGCATATTTAAACCGGATGTCTACTGTATTTAATGCTGATGCGGCAAAGCATGTATCAGGTAGATTGTGCGAACAGCCGCAGAAAGAGGCCGGTGTCAGAGAAGACACAGTGAACTAAAACCAACAACATCAGTTGTTTCGGAAAACTGCAGCTGTAGGGGCCTCAATGCAGCATGAAAAAAGGGAAGTACTAAGGCAGACTTCGTACTTCTGGTATTGTGTTCTAAAGGAGACTGTTAAAATACGACTGGCTTCGCTGTCAGTAAATCGTGCAATCCAGGGCTCGGTCAACGGATGTCACAACGGTACCAGAGAGCGACTTCCTCATTCGACAGGGTCGGCAGAAGCACTGAGGGACTGGAGTTCGCACACAGCATTCGGCGACTGCGTCCGCCACCATTCCACCCGACGCCGCGTGCGGAAGGGTAGTGGAAGAGGGGATAGAGACCGGAGGATAGTATGAAGAAGCCGCATCGTCGCAAAGGTTCTCATTCCACGAGCTGAAGATACGCTGTCGAAATCTCTTGTTTCGTGAACGACTGCAACTTACTGGACGCAGGTGAACAATACAAATAATTTACTAAATGTGAACCATTATTCCTTCAACACCCACAATTTCGGGCGATGTGAACAGCCACGGCTCTAAAACGATCAGTATCTAGTCCTCAGTAGTAATTCTCCTTGCACACGTGATGGATAAATTAAGTTAGACCTCAATTCTAGCACAAATTTTTGCTTTCGTCTATGTCATGATCCATTGGTGCATATGGCTTCACAACCAATTACTCGTACTTTGATGTTTTTGGTATTAGGAAACGAAAAGTTATGAAACAGGTCTTCATGCTATGGTCTCGACACCTGTTCGGCAGTCAGACTACCATTTTTGTGATGTTGTGCCATAATTAATAACATAACTATTCCACACTCTCAAAAGTTGCTGTCAAGAGGAACACACCAACACCATAAATGGCCAATCGGCTTCTTCGAGTTCCGGTTACCGTCCGTGGTAAAACTGTACCCCCATAAATAAAGTCTGCAGTTAGAGGCAGGCACACTGAAACCACACTTACTTTCGCACTCTATTCCGTGCACGACCGCTACAGTCTTCGGATTCGGCTGCAGTGCATAACGCGGACGATGTCACGACGTCAAACTTGCAGTGTTCATATAACCGCTCCATACCAACCTGAGTGCGACACTTCCGATGAAAATATTCATAGTTGTTTCTCAGTGTCGTGGAAGAAGCTGTCCTGCCGACTTCTGGACAAGATATAGGATATATTGTCTGATGAGTTTAGTAACTAGCATCTACCCCAAAATTTTTATAACTGCTAATTGTAGTTCTAGTAGTGTTTGATGTAGTTAAAGTGACGTGATCAACTACGACGAGCGTTCAGTCAAGAATGCGACACTTTTATTCTGACAGCAGGTTGTTTTTATTAAGGATTCCAATACACAATATTGTTCTCCTTTCTTTTGACTATAAAACCCCATTGTTCAACTTGATTTATGTTCTGTGCGACAGCTTTACGCCAACTTACTGGGAGGGTCTGTAAGCCTGCATGATACCATCCTATTGGTTCACGTCGAATCCAGTTTCTTGCTGCATCAGTTATGTTCCCCTCATCCACATACCGCTTCCCTCGGGGTGCATTCTTCATTGGCCAAACAGGTGGAATCCGGAGGGTGCGAGATCAAGGCTGTAGGGTGGATGAGGAAGATCAGTTAAACGGAGTTACGTGATCTCTTTTAGGGTACACAGACTTATGGGAGGTCTTGCGTTCTCATGGAGAAGGAGAAGATCCTTGCACTATCGTGGCGACAAACACGCTGAAGGTAGTACAACACACTTCAGAGATAGTGGTTACATCACGAGAGAGGACATCAATCATAATAACCCCTTCAGTCCCAGAAGACCGTTGCCCTGAATTTAAATGCCGAGCGTGCACCTTTGAACATTTTCTTACCCAGGATGGGTGGTGTGGTGCCACTCTATGAATTGCCGTTTTGTTCCCTGTTCGAAGTGATGAATTCTGTTTTACCACCTGTCACGTCAGACCAAAAACTGTCACCATCGGCCTCGTAACGCGCAAGCAATTCCGCACAGATGATCCTTCCTTGTTCTTTACGGTCTTTTGTTTGGCGGCGAGAAGCCCAGCGGGGAAACACCTTTGAGTGACCCAAGTGGTACGTCCTGTTGAATCAGCGAGGTGTTTCACTGTGATCCGTCGATCACCTCGAATGAAGGTGTCCACACGTTCCAACACTGCAGGAGTCACAGCTGTGTGCGTCCGACCGGCCAGCTCGAGAACGAACTGGTTTGCGCCACCTTGTTGCGATGATGACAGACGCCACGCCCAACGACTCACCGTGCTTTTATTCACTGCATGGTCTCCGTTCTGGAAGTACCTACGAATATCTGCGATGCACTGGTGTCCCGCCAAAATATTCTCAAAGACAGCTCTCGGCTAGGAACGCACCGTTTCGAAGGCCACGCTTGGTGCCGCCACTATCGAAACTTCATGGTGCTATAAGAGCTGAAGCAAGAATATTCCTCATGGCTCCACAACAAATTTCGCGTTTTCTCAACTGAAACTGGGCGAGAGAAAAAGTGTTTTATAACTTATTGAACTTCCCTAGTAAGTAGAAAGTACAATCAATATTGTAGCCGTTAACGGTTCTAGCTGGTTACAGTCCTATGGAGAAGATCTCATCGACCTACTTTTCGACGTCTTCTTGGGACTGAGCTCGCTGAATTGAATCCTACAGACTCCTTACTTGCTCTGAAACAGTTTCCTCAAACGATTTTGCAGTGGAAACTTCTAAGAGACTGGAATGGGCGAAGTTAACACTGTCGCTGCGTAATGTAGTAGTCCACGCACTATCAGTGAACATACTTTGATAACCAGCTGGTTAACGGCGTGATGGCTTAGCTTTAGTATGAAATACAACAGCAACTCCCAGCCTCGACGTCCTGTGGTTTAAATTCGGCTTGGTTTCGGCTGAGTACTCCTCGGTCATTGTCAAATGGTGGCTGTGTTTAGCTGCTGTTGCCGTCTTTACTTAGCCGCACTATCTTTTGTGATAGCACTGGTGCTGTCCCCACAGCCGTATACGGTAATGTCGTTGTGGTCCCGCCGCGCACTTTTCAACTCTCAAATTGCCAGCTCAACGTTGCTAAAAACTGATGGCCGCCTTTACTGAAGCTGGAACGATTGTTTTATTATACTATCCTACAAACTATTACTCGGTGTAATAACAGATGTTTCGTTGAATGCAGTACGAGAATATTACCTTGTAATGCACCGGAGCGAGCAACAGTGATGTCACAGGAGAGAGCGTGTCTATACAAGGATGGTAGCAGCGATTAATAGACAGTCACCACTTGACAATGGCCGAAGAGTAATCGGAGTACTCGGCCTTACGCTCGTTGATATGAAACCCTTGACGCGGCTGGGAGCTCAAGAGAAGTTTATCAGTACATATCGCTGCGATACCATGCAGTCGTATAAAACAGTGACACTGTATAGCATGCATTCGGCAAGTCCTTGCAAATACAACAACCACTGTGGCAACGCACTGCCTCTCCGAATAGCTTAACAGTCGTGGTCCCGACATTGAAATATGTCGAACCCTTTATTGATAAATGTCGCAGCGATACTGCACGAAACTTATAACTTTAGGCAACGTATAATCTACTGTACATCATTAAAACAGTCACAAAATTGATCCTTCGTCTTAAGAATACGAAGGAAGTTAATACGGGCAAAACGTCACATCACTAACATAGTCTACTGGGTCCGTCATGATCTCACCGGCAGACTTTGAGGAGACAATGTATTCGGCTGTTTTTAAGTTACACATACATTTACCTTGTCATTTATGAATTGTGAATGGGCTTCATTGGTCACGAAACTCTTTTAACAGTAGTCATATCGTTGTTATTTTACTTCTGAGTCATCAGTGTGCCTTACCATTGGTCGTCCTCATAAGATTTTCTGGATCCAACACGGAATATGTTGCTTGAGGCCGCTGAGATGATAATGTGTTGAATCATCCTGGTAGACTAAAACTTCATGCTGGACAGCGACTCGAATCCTAGGCTGTGACTAAGCCACTTACCAGATATTTGTAAAATGTGAAGTTCATCGCGAAGTACCCATATGATCGCAACGCGTCTGACCAAACGCGTTACGCCAGCTTATGCCACACACATAATGCGAGAGGCCATTAGCTCACTTTGGAACACAAACGTAATAAGCTGATACGTGTGAAGCAACGAATTTTACATTAACGGCTTAAAATGTGGGAGCAGGATTTAAATTTGTATGTAGGAAGCAAAATGTTTATAAAATTTCCTGTACTGTCGAAACTGGAATTGATTAATGCTGTTCGTTAAATTTCCTGGGGTTAGAAGTATGTTTGTACCGACAGAAACCAATGGAAGCTCTTTACGTATTATTTGAACCACAGTCGGTAGCTTATAAAAGTTTCATTTACTGTCGCTGTATTTGCATAAAAATATATGTAAGTCCTACATAATTTTGTATATCCTGTGTATTCCTATTACTTCCAGCGTATCCTAATTTCGTAAAATGATCTAACAATCAACAGAGTCAACAATGGTTATGTTAACTGTACAAAATGCCCCTTAACGAGGGATACCACCAAAAAAAGGGGAGAAAACACGAAAGCTAGTAACGACTTTGTTCTCATCTTAATGTGTCTATTGTTTGTCAATTATCAAAGGAATGACAAACTTCACGAATGATTCTTTCAGATAATGGTGATAATGAAATGAGAAAATCTGTACATGGAACTTTTCGGTGAAGAATGCAGTCAGTAATGCGTAACTTGCCTTATATGCTTTCAGATTACGTCGTTCTGCATAGAATTTTTTTTTCTAATTACGGGACATTGGTTTCAAAAAATAATTTTTCCTCCAAAATGTAAATTAGCCTCGGTTGTGGAATACTGTTACTTTTATTTACTGCTGGAAATCTTAAGTAATTTTGTTTCCTGTCTCGAAGTTCTAAGGTCGCTTATATTCAGATCTATTAAACTGTTAACTAACAATGTAGTGAAAATAAATTAGCAATCTACGGTTTATTACCAGCCTTAAGCAATAATTTAATTGCTATTCCAGCACTTTAATATTAAAAGCTAATATTAAAGTCTACAATGAACAACTGGTTGAGTATCTGTCGATTTTCTCTGGTACAGAGGATTAAGCCAGCAACGGCAGTTCAATTAAATACGTTATTTAGTAGAGCATTTGTGGATACATATAGCAGTAAACTACGAATGTAGATGAAATATACTATAGAAAACTAATCAATCCATTAGACTGTACAAGGAAGCCACGTTCACCTCACTGAAGTTACTAGAATGTGTGGCATGAAAAATGCAGCACTACACAAGACAAGCTATATCAAATCTATTTATATACACTCCTGGAAATTGAAATAAGAACACCGTGAATTCATTGTCCCAGGAAGGGGAAACTTTATTGACACATTCCTGGGGTCAGATACATCACATGATCACACTGACAGAACCACAGGCACATAGACACAGGCAACAGAGCATGCACAATGTCGGCACTAGTACAGTGTATATCCACCTTTCGCAGCAATGCAGGCTGCTATTCTCCCATGGAGACGATCGTAGAGATGCTGGATGTAGTCCTGTGGAACGGCTTGCCATGCCATTTCCACCTGGCGCCTCAGTTGGACCAGCGTTCGTAATGCACGTGCAGACCGCGTGAGACGACGCTTCATCTAGTCCCAAACATGCTCAATGGGGGACAGATCCGGAGATCTTGCTGGCCAGGGTAGTTGACTTACACCTTCTAGAGCACGTTGGGTGGCACGGGATACATGCGGACGTGCACTGTCCTGTTGGAACAGCAAGTTCCCTTGCCGGTCTAGGAATGGTAGAACGATGGGTTCGATGACGGTTTGGATGTACCGTGCACTATTTAGTGTCCCCTCGACGATCAGCAGTGGTGTACGGCCAGTGTAGGAGATCGCTCCCCACACCATGATGCTGGCTGTTGGCCCTGTGTGCCTCGGTCGTATGCAGTGCTGATTGTGGCGCTCACCTGCACGGCGCCAAACACGCATACAACCATCATTGGCACCAAGGCAGAAGCGACTCTCATCGCTGAAGACGACACGTCTCCATTCGTCCCTCCATTCACGCCTGTCGCGACACCACTGGAGGCGGGCTGCACGATGTTGGGACGTGAGCGGAAGACGTCCTAACGGTGTGCGGGACCGTAGCCCAGCTTCATGGAGACGGTTGCGAATGCTCCTCGCCGATACCCCAGGAGCAACAGTGTCCCTAATTTGCTGGGAAGTGGCGGTGCGGTCCCCTGCAGCACTGCGTAGGATCCTACGGTCTTGGCGTGCATCCGTGCGTCGCTGCAGTCCGGTCCCAGGTCGACGGGCACGTGCACCTTCCGCCGACCACTGGCGACAACATCGACGTACTGTGGAGACCTCACGCCCCACGTGTTGAGCAATTCGGCGGTATGTCCACCCGGCCTCCCGCATGCCCACTATACGCCCTCGCTCAAAGTTCGTCAACTGCACATACGGTTCACGTCCACGCTGTCGCGGCATGCTACCAGTGTTAAAGACTACGATGGAGCTCCGTATGCCACGGCAAACTGGCTGACACTGACGGCGGCGGTGCACAAATGCTGCGCAGCTAGCGCCATTCGACGGCCAACACCGCGGTTCCTGGTGTGCCCGCTGTGCCGTGCGTGTGATCATTGCTTGTACAGCCCTCTCGCAGTGTCCGGAGCAAGTATGGTGGGTCTGACACACCGGTGTCAATGTGTTCTTTTTTCCATTTCCAGGAGTGTATAATCTTACGTTAAAAGTATTACACAATAATTGTAGTATTTAACATAGAAGTAGTCTAAATATCTTGAAGCAGCCCAATCAAGGAGCATAAAATTGCCGAGACTATATTGATACATTATTTTAGAATGAAAGCACCTAGCGATTTCCAACAAACTGTACATGTAATTGTAAACAATTCTGAAATTTTCCATTCTCCACAAAATAACGAAAGGAAACAAGTTTATCTGTTACTAAATTTTCACTGTTTATACGGTAATTCTTCATTATCAAGAACGACATTTTGCTTTATCATATCCCTACTACTAACTCTTCTTGCAACGTGTTTTCCAGACTGTATCCATATACACCACTGAACGTGCCTTCAGTATTACCATCTGGCATCAGCATCAGCTAACCAAAAATAATCTGAAAGGAAGGCGTTCATTTTGCAGCTTGTAAATGAACTCACGAACGGGAAACTACAAAGAGATAGAAAGGAGCGAGAAAGCTAATCTCAAAGAAAGAGCTGTAGAAATAAAACCGATGCCACATGAGAGAAATCCGAAAAACCCGTCAGCCGGAAAAATATATGAAATTGACCAATGCTCATAATTTAATATTAATTTTTCGAAACATGTAACTCAAATAAATGGAAAAATGATAGAAAGTTTAGAGATAGATCAAATTTATGATTATATTAAATGGAAATATATGAAATATTGTTAAGTTTTGGATTTTTAATACATATATCATCAGGAGTCAAGCGATCGCTTCACGCGGTTCTAAGAGTGTCACATCTTCCGTGTTAAAATTTATGTTTAGTCTATAAATAATAGGAGCTGATGAGCAACCGATGTTATTTTAGCTCCAAGGCGTCTTCTTCAATGATGATTGTAACAACATGGCTTTTCGTACAGTTTCCTTTGCTGGGATCATGAACAGTGCCCATGCTTTAGCTTACTGCTGAAAATGGTATTAAATTGTTATAATTACTCAAGGCGTTTTATTATTTTTTTCGTCATCTTTTCAGTTATTCTACACATATGAGCTAGATTTCAGCACGCAACACTTTCACTAACACTAAATACACTGGCAGAAAAAAATCGCAACACCAAAAAATAATAAACATCGAGTAGTGAGACTTCGCGAATACATTGGCCTAGGTAAAAAATTTAAGTGATTAACATTGAAAGATCACAGGTTTACGTAAGCGCAAGATAAGCTATTGCAAAGTGTTATAGCATCGTATTGACGTCCCGCTACACAATAGAAAAGTTTTTCACTCTGAAATGCACATGGAAACGAAACTTTTAAAAATTAAGTTGGTTCACAACGGAATGCAGAGGTTTGAAAAATAAAAGTGGTTGTTTGAAGTAAATCGAAACATTATTTCCTCCCAGGGACTATCAAAATTCAAGGCAATCACTTTCCCAGTTCGTGACAAGTATGTGATGTAGGTACATTTGATTTGGTAATGAATTTTCGTAATTCACTCAGGAGCTTGGTGAATGATGGTGTTTGATCAAGTACTAAAAAAGAATATTTTTACGTAAAAATGTAGGATATGCGCTAAAATTTCTCATCAGCTTCTTCCTCATGTGAAAGCTAACAATGGATAAAAGTTTCATATTTCATGAAACATATAAGACTGAAATTGATTTGATGAACAGGGATATATTGATGTTAAAGAAGTACTGTTTAACACAATTAAAAATTGAATGTTCTTAAAAATGACTGTTTTCAAATGGTGAAATGCCGTGTCGTCTTGTGTGTTAAAAACTTAATTTTAGCCAATGCAGGAAAATTTAAGTGCGAAATTTCCTTAATATTAACTAAATTATTCGGAGCATTATATGTACTAGTGGTGGGCAGGAAATCGCGTATCTGTTAGAAATCACAGTGATTGAGAAGTCACAGATATCACAGTAGCAACGTTACAGAATCTAACTGCGATTTCAGTCACAGTTAGCAGTCGCAAGTAGTATTTCATATTCAAAGACGTGAGCCATCTATTGGTCGAATTTAGCACTGCTTTCTGCGATTTCAGTGACAAATCGCAACTAAGAGTCGCAAGTAGCAACTAAAAAGCGCGGTTAACAGTGGCATCTGTTGGCCAAAGTTCGTACTACGTCCATCTCTGCGGTACGCTATGGAGTCCAACTGCGATTTCCGTGACAAGTCGCAACTAAGAGTCGCAAGTAGCAACTAAAAGCGCAGTTAACAGTGCCATCTGTTGGCCAAAGTTCGTACTACGTCCATCTCTGCGATACGATATCGAGTCTAATTGCGATTTCCGTGACAAGTCGCAACTAAGAGTCGCAAGTAGAAACTAGAAAGTGCGGTTAACAGTGCCATCTGTGGGTCAAAGTTCGTACTACACCCATCTCTGCGATACACTACTGAGTCCAACTGCGATTTCCGTGACAAGTCGCAACTAAGGCTGAGTTCACACTGCCGGCCGGGCCGAGCCGAGCCTGGCCGGGCCGCCGCCCGCTTTGATATCAAGCACTTGGTTTTGAATTGCGGTGTTCACACTGGCGGCCGGGCCGCGCCGACACGGCGTGAGCCTCCCGGAGCCGAGCCGGCGACATCCCGAGTGTTTAATATTGCCGGCGCGAGCCGACCGCAGGCGCGAGCCTGTGGAGCAGCACTACAGCTTCTGCAGTACACGCATCACACGTCTCCCTTCTGCTTTCATCACAAGTGTGACTGCACACATCTTTTATTTTAAGATGTTACCTCACATTTCACAATCAGTGAGGAAAAATTACGTTTATTATAATGATACATGCGAAATTACTTTTACGAGTATTTCATTTATTTAATCTACCGTATTTACATGCATTTACAACAATAGCTTGCCAGCGATCGCGGCATTGCTGCCACTGAATAGTTCGCATTTACTTGTAAACGGAGACAGATATGAGTGTCACTGAGGGACGGAAATGTGTCCCTACCAGATGATAATGCATTGTAAAGTCATGCTGTGGCAGTTCCTTATCAGTGGAAATAGAACCACTGAGTCAAAGAGCATAATCTCAAAACTCTTCGCCTATCAATCTGTCTATCTTACAAGGTAATGAAAAGAATTCTGTGAGGTCATCAGTGGCTTCACATGATGAACCATCACCACTGCCAAGAAGAAAAAAGTTGGAAAATTCTGAAGGAGTATTTCTGCGATTCTTCGTTGAAGGCACAGCAAGACATTACCCTAAATGACGAAGCTAATTACTTCCTAATGATTGTCAGGAGTCCCATAAACTCTCTTCCCCTCAGAGGTAAGCGTTTGTGAAATTTAAAATACAAAAGCATGACTACAATTAAGTGGAGGTAGTGAATGCTGTACAAAGTTCTACTGCAAACCAAAAAGTGTATACTAACGAATCTTACCTTATCGTTATACACAATTTTTCTTCTGCTGTTATACTTCTGCGAAAATTTGTGTTCTGCTTAGAAATTTTGTCTTGAATGTTCTGCAGCACATACTGAAATGTATTATGATTCATTCTGTAATCTGAATAAAATTTTTCAGGATAGTTTTTAAGTTCTTCATATAAAGAAAAAAACTTTCCTAAATGTCTGTCGCTATTTATGGGATGAATCCATAACCTCCTAGTTCTTCTGTACTTCAAAACTCGACGAGTTACTGCAGAGTCAAAACAATACCAATAAAAGAGTGAAGACATTGTTCTACACGAAAGCACAGACTAGCTAAAGGCGAGCAACTGTTGACTGCAGCTGCGTTTTCTACTGGCTTGCTTGTCAGCTGTCGAAGGGTGGGGATCTTTTTAAATTTATTTATTTGGCCTCCGGCCAGCCATTTAGCCAAAGAGTGGGGATTACCTTGACAGTGCAGCGCAGCCCGCCAAGGAAGAAAAAAAAAAACAATGAAGAACAATCAAATGCACATCTGTGCCGATCTATAGTAGTTTCATTAACTCTCCATTATTTTTCTGCCAAAGTAGACAACGAGACTACAGAATTGCGCTTCAGTTATCTTTTAGTTCGAAATACGAAATGTACATCATACTAATTGCAGGATGTTGATGACAAATAATTGTTTGTCTTTTGTGATGCAACGTGTGGCCAATTATAAAAGCATAGCAGATGATTGTCCAGTAGCCGAGGGAAAAATTCTTATACATTTGGATTTATCTAGAGAATGAGACCATTAAAATAATACGAGGGATCGACACTAGGTCTGCGCTGATCACTAGTAATTAGTTTTTTTTCTGTCCTGCATTATATGACTACACTAAACCAAGCTGTAACCGCGCGAACTCCGTGGCTTGCGGACGCGGCACTGACGCCACTGAATAGCTCGCATTACTTGAGACCAGAGACAGATATCAGTATCATTATCATTTCAAAAACTTTTTGGTACTTTTAGCTACATTTCATTCCCAACAATGTATGGTCTAAAACGGATCTAACAGTAAGCTACCCGCTACATAACTTTTTCACTACAGGATTTGTAAATCAAGTGCACAACGTTGACAAATAGCATCATTTCACAATGACTGTTAAGAAATATGGAAAGATAAATGATTCAATACGAAGCTAAGATGTTGCACTACCACGTGTACAAAAATCAGATTCTTTAGCCGCATACTTTCTTCAAAATCGGTTGGGAAGCGTTACGAAACTAAGAAATCACGCGAAACGAAAAGTAACCTTTTTCTTTGTTCACGACGTAAGTAACGCTTTTAAGGAAAAAATAAGTTCATAAAACGATGTGGCGAAGTCTTATATACCGCTAAGAATTTTTAAAACATGAAAATCGGAGAAGTGGATTTTCCCCCATTCCGCCGTCCCGGCTCGGCTCGGCGCGCAATGTGAATGCACTACATGTTGGCCTAAGCTGGCTAGGCACGAGCCGAGCCAGTACGCGTCAGCCCGGCCCGGCCCGGCCGGCAGTGTGAACGCAGCCTAAGAGTCGCAAGTAGCAACTAAAAAGCGCAGTTAGCACTGCCATCTGTTGAGCAAAGTTCATACTACGCTATTCGCTACCGAGTCAAACTGCGATTTCTGTGACAAATCGCAACTAAGAGTCGCAAGTAGCAACTAAAAAGCGCAGTTAACATACTTCTCCTATTGTCATCTGTTGACCGACGTACGTACTTCGTTATGAGAGCCTTGTGCCTCATGAGATCGATGTGCTGTGTGTGCATATGAAGGGCTTATTTCAATAGTGGTACAAGTCCATTTTTGTTCATTTTGAGATACAGAGTCGTAAAGTTAAATGAGCGCTGACAAATCTGCATTTGAGATACCAGAAATATTCAAGCATATGGCTTCTTGCTAGAGATGAACCTTTATTTATGTTTGTTTGGATCACTAATTTCAGAAGCATTATAGACAGAAAAGTGGAGGTAATGGACTTGTACCACTATTGAAATAAGCTCTTCATATTATATGACGACATGCACATTCAGCATCAGTTATGGTTGGTCAAATACTGCTGCGACTCTGAATGTATTATATTAATAAGAAGCAACATTGCCTTTTTCTCCTGAAAATATCAAGTAACGTAACAAATGTGTTTGATTCTGCTTCCAATATGACAGTTTTTGTTAATTCTCCACATGCCTACAGGACTTTGCAATGTTAACACAGCAGAACTCAGACATCTGTATAATGGTAGAGAAATGAAAACAGTCATATGAATGCCTCACTTTTGTTCCGACACAGTTCAAGACTCAGGAGAAAAGTTTTACACCTGGGGTTCTACATGGCAACTTCACACACAAGAACTTTTTGCCGACACTACTACCAGCTACATAAGTAAGCTTTTCCTGTGTTACTTTCAAGTAATGCACTTAAGCTATTCCTGATTTAACTGGAAGATCTGTACTTCCCACTTTCATATCAACAGCCTCAAAATGCGTATTGTAGACTTCGGGATATGTTACAGGTCAGTGGCACATCAAGATGGTGGAGAAAGGGGGGGGTGGGGGCCGCATGTCACTCTCTAACAAGTGTTTACCAATAAGTAAGTGGCGGAAAGTTATGGGTATTGGACGGCTTAAACATGTGGAAAATGAGATTTTTATTATTCACTCACTGTATTTGACATTTATTATTCCTTTAAAATCGCACAACAACTTCAATAAATCACAGTTTAATCATTCACACACTTATTTCACAATTATTTCACTTTTACTCTGCAAATCCTCTAAGAGCTGTCTTGAATCTTCACGAGTATCTCTCAAACACAGCCTTGATGTCGATAGATACGTACAGCAACCAGTAATCAGAGTCAGAAGTGTGTCTGCAAAAACACAAGGATTATTAAACAATTTTTGCTGTCATTAATTACTAGCAATGTAATTGACAGAGTAGATTGCTAATATTTGCTATAATGAATATCACATTTGCAAGAAAGATCTCACTGAAGTAATTAAGTCCATCGAAACGCTTAGAAACTAACCTCTCGTCTGACTAAAACGGTCTAAAGACGCAGTGGCAATTTCTTCAGATCTGTTGACAATGATATTTTGAGTTATCACTTTACTGAGTGACTGAAATGTAGTTCAGGTACCTGTGAACATAACAATATGTTAGAATTCATTTTCTAAATAGGAACTATTACGGTACTGTGCGGCTAGTTACATATTAATTACACTATTAATATTTTCACAGTTGTTTCTTTAATACAAAATTAAAGCCAACGGAAGAAAAAACGTAAAACATACTTGCCAATGACAGGTTTGTTGAGATGCAATTTTCTGTGTTGACAGATGTAACTTTTTCATACGGTGGTAAGTAGCAGAAATCGCAGGAATCACAGAAATCGCAGAAGTAGCAGAAGTCACAGAAATCGCAGAAGTAGCAGAAATCGCGGAAGTAGCAGAAATCGCATAAATAGCAGTGGCGGAGGGATACACGACCTATGTTCCTTAACTGCGACTCTTAACTGCGACAAATCACACTTAAGAATAACAGATACTGAAAAGTAGCATTCACAGAAATCACTGATATCGGAAAATCACAGTTTAGCCCATCACTAATATGTACTGTTTTGGAAGGCAATACCCATAAAAAACGTTGCTCCTGCGAGTACAGTAACTCCATATACAGTCAGCAGTGTTAAGGTCGGTATGAATCTCAGAAGAGAAGTATATTTTATAGCGGGTGCAAACAACATAAACTAAACAGCGTACCGTTCGCTAGGCTGTTAAAATTATTACCGCTAATTTCTCTCGATAAAGATGTTTATACACAAAGCCTCTCAAACTTCAGCGCTCCTTAAAACTTTCATCAGTATCTGCAAGCTTAGTCTCCATTAAGAATAATGAAGAAATCAACTTTATAGCGGACGAGAGACGTGAGGGAGTTTTGTGTCCACATTTAATGAAATCTGGAATTAAATTCAGCCAACACTTCCGCCGCCAGGAAGGAGTACGGTTTTACGGTTTTAATCCATTTAACGGTAGCCTAACAACGGAGTGGGGGGACACATTTCGCTGCGGCATCGACTGGCTTGCCCAGTAATTCAGTTTCGAACTTCTTATTTTCCACCCCCTGCGTTCCATTAACTCGGTCATTGGCAGTGCAACACATTCTTTTCCAGCTCAGTATAGCCTGCATCTTGTTTCTCTGCCGCCCACCCGCTTACTTTCTCTCTCTCTCTCTCTCTCTCTCCCCCTCTTAGTTTTTAGTACGGCGTACGTCGAAAGCGTGTTACATAAAACATGTTCGCAGCGAGCACGCGCTCGACGCGGCGATTTTATTGCATTTTATATTTCTGTTGACTTGTCAAAACGCAAACAAGCGGCTTTTTCCGTTTGAGCTTGCGACTAGAATTTCAATATTTGCCGTGCTCTCGCCGCTAGGACATTTCCGTTTTGGAATTGAGTTTGCCGCAGGGGCGCGCCGGCTTGCCTTCCGCCACAGGCGCGTAGCTCCGTGGAGAGACGTAGGGGGCCACGCTGGGGCCCCCAGGGTGAAAGAAAGGCAGCTGCGGTCTGGGGCGTTGGCGGGGGTGGAAGTGGGGGAGGAGGTCACGACCGAGGAGCGCACCTTCCGGCTGCGTGCGGGTCCCCGCCAACGCACTGTCGCAAATCGCCCCTCCCACAAGTAACACAACACTGTGGCTGGCAACTGCTCACGTCTTCCTTTCTCATTCTCTCTTTCTTTCGTAAACACACGCACACACACACACACACAGAGAGAGAGAGAGAGCGAGAGAGAGAGAGACAGAGACACGCACGCACACACACATACACACACACACACACACACACACACACATATTGTATCTTCCATTGTGTCATGCAACCAAAAGCGTTTCGCTTTATTTTAAAACATCTTTACTGGTGATAGTAACAATATTGTTTTTCGTACAGATTCCTTTACTGGGATCATGAGTAGTGTCCATGCTTTAACTTACTACTGTTAACGGTATTCAGTTATTATAATTCCTCAATTACAATGTACTTGAGGACAATATTATGGAAATGGAAGAGGATGTAGATGAAGAAGAAATGGGAGATACGATACTGCGTGAAGAGTTTGACAGAGCACTGAAATACCTGAGTAGAAACAAGGCCCCGGAGCAGACAACATTCCATTAGAACTACTGACAGCCTTGGGAGAGCCAGTCCTGGCAAAACTCTACCATCTGGTGAGCAACAGCTATGAGACAGGCGAAATACCCTCAGACTTCAAGAAGAATGTAATAATTCCAATCCCAAAGAAAGCAGGTGATGACAAATGTGAAAATTACCGAACTATCAGGTTAATAAGTCACGGCTGCAAAATACTAACGCGAATTCTTTACAGACTAATGGAAATACTAGTAGAGGCCGACCTCGGAGAAGATCAGTTTGGATATCGGAACACGTGAGGCAATACTGAACCTACGACTCATCTTAGAAGCTAGATTAAGGAAAGGCCAACCTACGTTTCTAGCATTTGTAGACGTAGAGAAAGCGTTTGACAATGTTGACAAGAATACTCTCTTTCAAATTCTGAAGTTGGCTGGGGTAAAATACAGGGAGCGGAAGGCTGTTTACAATTTTTACAGAAACCAGGTGGCAGTTATAAGAGTCGAGGGACATGAAAGAGAAGCAGTGGTTGGGAAGGAGCGAGACAGGGCTGTAGCCTCTACCCGATGTTATTCAATCTGTATATTGAGCAAGCAGTGAAGGAAACAAAAGAAAAATTCCGAGTAGGTATTAAAATCCATGGAGAAGAAATAAAAGCTTTGAGGTTCGCCGATGACATTGTAATTCTGTCAGAGACATCAGACGACTTGGAAGAGCAGTTGAACTCAATGGATAGTGTCTTGAAAGGAGGATATAAGATGAACATCAACAAAAGCAAAACGAGAATAATGGAATGTAGTCGAATGAAATCGGGTGATGCTGAAGGAATTAGATTAGAAATGAGACACTTAAAGTAGTAAAGGAGTTTTGCTATTTGGGGAGCAAATTAACTGATGATGGTCGAAGTAGGGAGGATATAAAATGCTGACTGGCGGTAGCATGGAAAGCGTTTCTGAAGAAGAGAAATTTGTTAACCTCGAGTATAGATTTAAGTGACAGGAAGTTGTTTCTGATAGTATTTGTAGGTAGTGTAGCCATATATGAAAGTGAAACATGGATGATAAATAGTTTGGACAAGAAGAGAATAGAAGCCTTCGAAATGAGGAGCTACAGCTGAACATTATATGGGTAGATCACATAACTAATGAGGAGGCATTGAATAGGATTGGGGAGAAGAGAAATTTGTGGCACAACTTGACTAGTGGAAGGGATCAGTTGGTAGGGCATGTTCGGAGGCATCAAGGGATCACCAATTTAGTACTGAAGGGCAGCGTGGCGGGTATAAATCGTAGAGGGAACCCAAGAGATGAATACACTAAGCAGATTCAGAAGGATATAGGTTGCAGTAGGTACTGGGAGATGAAGAAGCTTGCACAGGATAGAGTAGCATGGAGAGCTGCATCAAACCAGTCTCAGGACTGAAGACCACAACAACAACAACAATTACTCAAGGTGTTTTGTTGTTTCTTTCGCCATCCTTCCCGTTATTCTAGACATACGGGCTAGATTTTAGCACTCAACACTTTCGCTAGCACTAGATACACTGGCAGGAAAAAAAAACGCAACGCCAAAAAATAATTCATATGCAGTAGTGTAATTACAGGAATATATACTTCCTAGGTTAAAAATTTTAAGTGATTAACATTGCAATTTCAATGGTTTACGTAAGCGCTAGATAAGCTATTGCAAATGTGGAATGCTGCCACATTAATAGACGGTGTAACCGCTAGAATGCTGGATGCAACCATGCAAACGTGCATGCATTGTTTTGCACAGATGCGGATGTTAGTCTGCGAGATGGCGTGCCATACCTGTTGCACTTGATGAGGCAATACAGTGAATGCTGTTATTGGCTAACGATGGAGTTGTCCTTCGATGATGTGCCATTTGTGCTCGACTAGAGACACATCTGGTGTTCGAGCGGCCAAGGCAACGTGTCGACGCTCTGTAGAGCATGTTGACTACAGCGCTATGTAGGCGAGCGTTATACTGTTAGAAAACACCCCATGGAATTGTGTTCATGAATGGTAGCACAGCAGGCCGGATCACCAGACTGACGTACAATTTGGCAGTCATAATGCGAAGGGTAACAACGTGAGTACTATTGCTGCCATACTAAATAGCATCCCAGACCATTAATTTTTTTGTGAAGACCCACTATCATCTCACCATTTGGTCAATTTTGTTTTGATATTGAGAGATGCGTTCGTTTTTTGTTTCGCATTTTTTTGGTAGCGAGATGCCTGCTAACGCTTTTGTTTCGCTTTGGTGATAGCGAGACGCCTGTAAATGCTCTGTGGTTTTGTGTGTGTGTGTGTGTGTGTGTGTGTTTAACAGGAGTGAATATATCCTAACGTCTGCGTGTGTAAATCATAGTTTTACTATAGTACTGTTGTGGGTGGTGTAGTGTGCATATATCACCTAATTTATTTGATACTACTTTGTGTCTTTCTAGGGTAACTGTTCTTCAGCTGATATTTTTTTTATTAGTTCAAATAAAGTTTCGTTAATACTGTTTGTCTGGCCATTTATAATGTGTTTCTTTTCTATTATTGCCTTTTTGGATTTGGAAGATGCTTGTTCTTAATGAATATAATTATTTTCATGCCTATTTCTGTTGTAGTAAGGTGGTGGTTTTCTCGTCGGATATGTCCTGCAAATTCCCATATTTCCATGTTCTTTATACCTTATTTCAAATATTCTCCTGGTCTGCCGAAAAGAAAGGACATCGCAAATATTATATTGGAGTTGGTAAATACCAGATCTCTTATATATGCCGAGCGGTCTAAGGCGCTGCAGTCATGGACTGTGCGGCTGATCCCTACGGAGGTTCGAGTCCTCCCTCGGGCGTGGGTGTGTGTGTTTGTCCTTAGGATAATTTAGGTTAAGTAGTGTGTAAGCTTAGGGACTGATGACCTTAGCAGTTAAGTCCCATAAGATTTCACACACATTTGAATATTTTTTCTTATATATGTGTCATCCACCTTCTTTAGAGATTTCTGTATTGAGCTGTTGCTTTGGTACGCTGTTTTTATTCTTGTTTATTGAGGATGTTCCCTATCCTGTGTGTCAGTTTGTTTCAGTATGTGAGTGTGTACCAGCGTGTCGGTTCAGTTTCTGTGTTGCGTGTGGGGGCGTTGTGAGTCTTTAAATTTGTGTTGTGTTTTGCTTCTTGATTTTGTGTATACCTGGATTTTGTTATTCAATTTGGTAAACAGAGATTCTTGGCATCCATTACAGTTTTATATCTGAAGTATTATGTCCAATTCTTTATTGTAGTTTGTGAGGTGATACTGTGTTTAATCTGGGGAGCATATATCAGAGAGCTGCATGTTTCTGAAATGGGAGTGGTTAGATTATTGGTGTAGCATTATCTGCTGTGGTGTTTCTGCTGTAAATTCTGAATCAGAAGGTGGTTGACTTTAAATCTTCTGTGAGGTTTCTTTATGTTTCCTTTTGTGTACTATCAACGTCTGCTACAGTGGTGCTTACGAAAATAGGCACATCAAGACCGGCAGTTTACGAAAAGGATAGAAAAAGATTTTTGTAACTGCAGTACATAGAAAAGGATATAAACAGTATCAGATAGTTACTGGGGAATTACACTGCTCCATAGCACGTTAAAACTTAATATTAGTACCGGAGACAGAATACAGAGTGATATAAAATCATCAAGAAACAGATTAAGGAAAAACAAGAGCACAATAAATGAGAAGAATGGGGAGAAATCCACAGAGTTTAATAACCCAGCCAATATTTTTTCGTTGACTTGTCTGAAGCCTTTGATCGGATTTAAAAAAAGAGTATAATTCGAAACTTAAATTACAAGGAAGTGCCGATTAGTATAGTAAAATTCATGGAAGATACGTATAGAAGTATTGAAGCAAAACTAAAGCACACAAAGTTTTGACAGACAAAATTATAATAGATAAAGCAATTAGACAAGGAGGCTAATTAAGCCCACTCCCAATTAATAATGGATCTTGTAACTGTTGCCATAAGTAAGAAACCTAAATATTAAACAATAGGTGGTACATATTATATAAAATGTTGATGATGCTGTACTGATAGCAAATTATGGGGATATTTTACAAACTTTACTTCACAAGTTCAGTAAATTACCTAAGCTATATAATATACAAATCTGATCTAAAATAGTAAGAATATGTTAATATCAAAAAACTTGCAAGATGTAAATTAAATGTAAATCGTGTGCCAGTTGAGGTTTAAATGCCAAAGTGGTAAACGTAGTAAGGATAGCTGGGGGCGTCCTGAATACTGTGTGGAGAAATAAATTTATGAAAACTAAGGAGAAAACAGATATATGAAAAACGATGGTGCGTCCTGTTATGACATGCGCAGCAGCAACTAGAGAGAAAACGAAAGGCATAAGGAAAAAGATAAAGGATACAGAAATAGAAATACTAAGACAGATCGAAGGGATAACAAAGTGGGACAGGAGGACAAATGTATCGATAACGGATCAGTGTGACATAGAAGATACAAATAAATGTACAAAGCCAAGAAAAAAATTGGAACGTCGTTGGACTGGATGCACCGGCAAATACTAGTTAACATTTGTCAACATGGGTTATCGAAGGGAAAGGACTACCCAAGCGATGGGACATAAATGGTCCAGTACATTCATGGAGTGAGGTTGACAAACAGGGGAAACCCTAGTCAGCAACAGTACAGTAAGAAGAAGATTATCTCTCCTTTTACAGCTTTAATAATTGGTGATAATTCCATATCTTAGTGAACACTGCAGAAAAGTGTTAAATCTCTGTATTTTTTTGTCTAAAATAAGAGACAGTGCTTTCCAAAAGAAAGAAACATTCTAATACAATTATTTTTCTTTCACTGTTGAAGAAGCCAGAAATAATAATATGTTGGACTAAAAACGAAGTATAAACGTTTTGAAAGTTTATGTGACACATACACTAATCAACCAGAACAGTAAGACAACCAAACTACTATCGATATAAACCCGTCCAGGCGATAACAGCGTCACATGGCAAGCGACACATCCATGGTGCAGGTAGTATCAGTGAGTGTGTGGTCCATGTGTAGAACGGGAAAGGTGCGGGATCTATCTGAGTTTGACAGAGGGCAGATTTTGATGGCCTGGAGAATCGGCACGAGTATTTTGGAAACTGCACGATTTGTCGGATGTTCGAGGAGTGCTGTGGTATCTTCAACACGAGGTGAAATCAAGGTGAAAACACGTCTAGACGTCTTGGGTTTGGGCGACCACCCCTCGGACGTCGTAGGCTGAGCAGACTGGTGAAACAGGAGAAGTGGCGAGCTATAGTGGAACCACCATCAGACGTAATGCTTACTTTCATTCCATAATGTCATATGGGATTATTTTTTGGGGTAATTCATCAAGCCAAGCTAAAGTTTTCCGGGCAAAAAAAAAAAAAGTGCAGTAAGAGTTATATGTGGTGTGAACTCAAGAACATACTGCAGAAACCTAGGGTGCTAACTACTGCTTTCCAATATATTTGAGGGGGTTAAAGCCAAAGTGGTGTCAGTCATGTTTCATGCATTTTGAGAAACAGAAGGTTTTGTGAGAAACATTATAATAAATGCGGGCCTGCATCATCTACTGTTGCTTCAGCTGTTGTAAGTTGCTGGAAGTAAGCGTGGTTGATGGGTGGAATGTATGGTAGAAGATCTAGCATATCCCTTTTCTTTTCCTTAGTTACAGGTCTTGGTCCATGGTATTGGTTTTCCATAACAATACGTCCAAGTGAAACTGGCCTACCTGGTTTGGCTGGCTTTAGACGTAGAGCGGAGAATGAAAAATCGTCATTAAGAGTCTCCTTGTAATAGAGCATAAAAGGTTCGTTCTTCAGTAAACGAATCCACTGCATATTAAGCCACGACACTGGTTTTTTAGCTACATTTTGTTTTTTCCTTGTAATACCTTGTTCAAGGTACTCCGTAGACTTGAAGTCTTCACGTGACATTTGCGTAACAATAAAAGCTTTCTTTCTTCTTGATTTTGCGATTATGGAGCACCAATCAGTAGGAACATAAACTGTTTTACCTCTTGCATAGGATTCTATACATCCAAAATATGCATCATTAGGGAGATGGGAGTGGCCACTAAACATAAATTTATGGTCCATAATGTCGATGTTAACACTGGTGTGAAGCAATTTCATGGGACACTACGCAAATTTCAAATTCCTATTTTGCCCCGTACAAGTGACACTATACATGACAACATATTTTGAAGCCGAAGCTCTTGTAGTTATACGTTTTGTAACACAAGAACCTATTTCTTGTGCCCCACGTGAGGCCATTGTCTCATCCCATGTGTACATAAAGCCAATATCAGTAGACAGCTCATGACAGCCAAGATTGTATAAGTACATGTTTCTTTTATAATAGGCCACAGAAGTGGTCAGTTTGGGGAATGGTAGAGCTTTCTGCAAGTCAAAAGTGAAGGCGTAATACAATTTATCTTTCTGTGAGTTTCTTTATCTAATTTCAGGTATGTTCTAGCAGCCTCCGCCTTTCGAAGATGAAGTTCATGTTGTACTTCCACGTTCTTTCTTTCTATTGCATCTTCTAAAGTGGACATCTGTATTTTGTACTTGTCACACTTAACACAGGTATCTTTACGTGGAGCGTGAAAGTGCAAGTTGAAGTCATGACTGAAGCATCTGCGATAAATGGGTTCTTTAACAGGTAACATTTTTTTCTCTTTGCAGTATTCTCTATATAAGTTATACATAAGACGTACATTAAGGTCAGGGGATATATATTTTCTGTTTGGATTTTGAGCTCTTGTATAATGAGACTGGTATGAGGGGAATGATGAAATATGCTTCCGGACAATATCCATTCTTTCATCAGAGATTTTGTTCACGGGTATCCCACTTCCTCGTTTGTCCGATCCTGGTTGCTCTCCCATTTTCAACTTTTGTACAGCTCTGGTCATCCGCCCAGCTGATATTTGGAATGTTTGAAGGAAATATTTTTTTGCATACTTTAACATCAACTTGAATATAAAATAGATTGCTAGTTGACTTTGGCAATCTTAACCCATCTCTAGGACGCCTGTGTTGAGGACTTATTTGCTTAATTAACCCACATAGAAAAGCATTCTGACAGGAAAAATAACCTAAATTCCAAAATGTTTCGAATGAACATCCGCGTGCCACTTGTGATATTTTATCTACACATTTTAATCTGCTGTTACAATTTATGTTTGAGAACGTCTTTTCAGGAACCTTTCTCCCTTCCTTAGTTTCATATGCCGGACCCAAGTTTCTCTTTTTCTTTCTTTCCTGCTTCGTACTCCCCCTTTTTCGCGTCTTTCTACTTCGATTTGGTAATTAATGTTGTGTTATTTCCACTTCTTCCTCTGCAACCAAACAAACACGCATAATTATTTTCCGAATGTTATGCTACGACGTTTTGTGGTTGTGTATCAGGACTGTTATTATTTTTGCGAATTGTTTGGCAGAAATTGTGCTACATCGTTTAGCTCGCGCACCACGTTTGCTATTAATTTCAGTGAAATTGCGTTTATAGGCCAGTCACTGTTAAACTTCAAAGACATGATAATGTGTTACTAACGTAATTGGCCAAATGATAGACTACGTGAGTTAAACTTACCTGAAGAACCAAACATTTCATTCTCTGAAGGATCATAATCATCAATAGATCCTGCATTTTGCAATGTACTGTGTTCACTACTTGTGTTTTCATCAAATTGAGGATCCATCTTCACCAAAACACGTAAACTACACAGTACGAAAGCACACCTTAGAAGCACTTAGAGGAATAATGGCGTAAGTTAGACTTGCACCCCAATGCCTGTAAACAAAGCGGCCCATTCATTCACAAGTGAAAATGCTAACGCCATCTATGGGGGTAAGAACAAAACTGTGAGTTACACCATTCTTCCATTTAACAGATCTATATTTCAAAATTGTATTGCATTACTTAAGTCAATAATTTAAAAAACGTGACTTACACCAGTTCGGCTTTAACCCCGTCATTTATTCCTTAATGAAATTTGTCATTAAAAATATATCACTTTTTCAAACCAACAGCTCAATTCATAGTATCAATACTAGAAATAAGAATAATCTTCACAAGGATTTAAAGTCACTTAGTCTTCTACAAAAAGGTGTCCATTACTCATGAACACCCATTTTCAATAACTTGCGAGCAGCCATAAAAAGCTTAACAACCAATGAAATTCAGTTTAAGAGAAGCCTAAAGGATTTATTGGTGGACAACTCCTTCTATTCCATTGATGAATTTCTCAGTAAAACCAACTGCACAATTTCAGTGCAGTAATGTGTTCGTTGTAAATATGTGTGTGTGTGTGAGTGTGTGTGTGTGTGTGTGTGTGTGTGTGTGTGTGTGTGTGTGTGTGTGTGTGTGTAGTACAATCTGACTTCTGCACCATCTCAGTGCAGTAATGTGTTCATTGTAAATAAGTATTATAGTAGTTGTATTAGACGTTTATTACCTTATAAAGAAATAAAGAAACTTTTTTATTTTAAATTCACTGTATTAGTATTTGTGAAATGACTCTTTCATATAGTGTTCATTAAAAAATTACAATAATTCCATTTGGGACCTGTGTAAGGGTACATTAGTTCATTTGTTGTAAATATTTGTCATGTATTGTTGTTTTTCTGACATGTTCTATATCCTGGAGGACCTCCTCACTACGGATCAAAGTAAATCTAATCTAATTCCAATGTTAACACCACAACTTCGAAAAGAACGACTGAAATGGGCACGTGACCGTCGGCACTGGACGTTGTCGTAGTGGCAGAGCATTGCATGGTCTGATGAATACCTGTACCTTCTTCATCAGGCCAACGGGAGGACAAGAATCCATAGTCCTTCAGGACTGCAGCTGCTTGACACCTGCACTGCAGGACGGAGGCAAATTGGTGGTGGCTGCATTATGCTCTGAGCCACCCTTGCTCGTGGTCACCCTTAGGCCCGTGGAGCTCATGCAAGGCACTATGACGGGTGAAGAGTATCGTACACTGGTTGCAGACCATATACGTCTGATGATGTCGATCATGTTTCCCGACGGCAGTGACACTTTTCAACAAGTTAATGCGTCATGTCACATGGCCAGGAATGTGATGGAGTGGTTCGAGGAACAGAATGAGTTCCAATTGACGTGCTGATCCCCCAACTCGCCAGATCTGAATCGGATCGAAGACATCTGGAATGTGACTGAAGGCGGCGTCAGAGCTCATCGCCCTCATCTCCGCGATGTACGTGAATCAGCCGACTTATTACGCACATGTGGTGCCAAATCGCTCCAGCGACCTGCCAAGGCCTCATTGCCTCCATGCCACTATGGGTCGCCGATTTTATCCGTACCAAAGGTGGACCTTTCGTAACTTTCTAGATGATGAGTGTATTTTATATTGAAAACTTACCCGTATTCCAAGATAAAAAATAACATCTCATAAGAGATGGCAGAAATTATAAGAGATCTGAAATTGTATCATCTCTGCAACGAGAATTTGGTGTCCTGTTGCACCCGTGGAAACTTCCATCGCGAAGTTGTTAACATGATTATAAAATTAATTTTGAAAACATGTCGGACATCATCACTTCGTCACGTCTCCTCCGAAGGAGATTTACTTGCGAGATATTTCACGAGGGAGGACTTGCACGCAGCCGCGAGTATTTTTCTTCCGATGGCTTCCCTTAATACGACCGAGAATATGCCCTACAGTCCGAAGCAACTGCAGCTGCAGCTCTAGCACGTTTTCTTGACTGTACCCATCACCTAAAACACCGGTGCTCTCCTGCAGATGTTTTAGAGGCACCATTTCGCATGGAGTCGTGGACAAGATATTTGATGGCACTAATTAGCGAAGTCCAAGCACTGTCTGGATAAATCACATGCCTGTAGTCCTCCATATGCAATAAATGATTAGTGGCCATAAATGTATCTGTCAAGGTGGCAATATTCTTTCGTTCCGTAAGAAATCTGCGTCCATCATTTCATTTTATTCGCAACACTACATTCCCAATTTTGTACCTAAATATTCTACAGGTTCTCCATGGCGAGTAGTTCATGTCCATAGAATTCTGTAATCCTTCAGTACGGGAACATCCTACAAAATTCATTGTGATTAAGTGATACAAACAGTACTTCGGTTTCAATTAAAGTGAACTCCTTCTGCTCCAGTTCCCTTCTGATTTATTTTCTTTTTTTATTTACACGTCACGTTCCTTATGACAAAACTGAGGAGCAAATCTCCAATGTTATGGAACGTATCAGTACATAAAATTACAACATAAAAGTAGTAACAGATAAAAATGAAATATTTATGAACCCGAGGAACGTCAAGCCATAAATTTAAGTAAATGCAATCAAGAATACTACAAGAATCAGCTTGATTTTTCAACGAACTAGTCGACATAATACAAGGAGTAACCCATGAGGAAACTCTCCAGTTTTGATTTGAAGGAGCTTGGAATACTGCTAAGATTTTTGAATTCTAGTGGTAGCTTGCTGAAAATTGATGCAGCAGTATAATGCACATCTTTCTGCACAAGAGTTAAGGAAGTCTGATCCAAATGCAGGTTTGATTTCTGTCGAGTATTAACTCATTGAAAGCTACCTATTTTTGGGAAAAAGCGAATATTGTTAACAAGAAACGACAGTAATGAATGCATATATTGAGATGCCAATGTCAAAATACCCAGACTTGTGAACAGGGATCGAAAAGAGGTTGGTGAACTTAAACACTTTAATTGCTTGAACCGCCCGTTTCTGAGCCAAAAATATCCTTTTGGAATGGGAAGAGTTAGCCCAAAAATAATGGTGTTGCTCCAACAGTGATCCCTGGGGCACCCCCACTTGACTGTCCCCCACTCAGACCCAACATCAGAGCCATTCTGAACACCGTGAATAATGACGTTTTGATATCTGTTGCTAAACTAAGAGGTGAACCAATTATGAGCCACTCCCCGTATTTCGTTATGATCCAGCTTCTGAAGCAATATTTTGTGATCAACGCAACCAAATGCCCTAGTCAAATCAAAAAATATGCCTAGCGTTCGAAACCTTTTGTTTAACCCATCCAGTACCTCACAGAGAAAAGAGAAGTTGTTGAATTACTTCTAAAGCCGAAGTGTACATTTGATAGCAAATGATCAATTAACCTTACATACACGGCCTTTTCAATAACTTTGGCAAACACTGATGGCATAGAAATAGGTCTACAATTCTCTACATTATCCATTTCTCCCTTTTTGTAAAGCGGCTATACTACTGAGTACTTAAATCGTTCAAGAAACTTACCATTCCTCATGGAAAAATTACAAATATGGCTAAATACAGGACTAACATGTGCTGCACAGTACTCTGTTATTCTGCTAGGCACTCCACTATATCCATAAGAGTCAGTCTTCAGTGATTTAATGATTGACTCAATCTCCCCTTGTCTGTATCATAGATAAATATTTCAGAGATCAATCTCATAAAAGCTTCTGCCAAGAGAGTTGTATGATTCCCTACAGAAACTAAATTTTTATTCAATTCATCAGCACTGCTCAGAAAATGATTGTTAAATACTGTATATATATATCTGATTTATCAGTAACAGAAATATTTTTACTACGAACTGACTTTATATCTTCGAGCTTGTGGTTCTGACAAAACACTTTCTTCACAACTAACCATAGGGTTTTAATTTTATCCTTTGTATTAGCTATTCTATGTGCATAACACATAATCTCTGCCTTACCTAATACCATGTACAAGTACCTTACAGTACTGTTTGTTTTATTGAGTGTTCCTGATTGATTGTTTGTTCCTGATGAATCCGTTAAAACATATTGTTTTCTTCGTATTTTTCTTTTAATGAGCCTTCTGGAAAGTTCATGACTGTTGGGATTTTTTCTACTGGTTCTGCTTATCAGAAACATATATTATGTAGTAAGTAGACTCTTCATTCTAGAAATGTTTCACGTTTTTCTTACTTCCGATTGCTAATCCCCAACACAGGATGCTATTATCTATTACTCTGTTTCTTGTTTCTTTGTCATGAATTATAAACAAAAGTGTTTCATCCCTTTGCATTGTATCCTTCCTTATTCTTATCAACCACTATTGGTATTAGAATTTTTCATAGTATTGTACTTAAACGTGTGTCATTGTTCATAATTAGAAATCAGTCGGAGGTTTCATGGTTAAGGTCCTCCTTTCCCAAAGTGAAACTTTGTATTAGGTCAATCAGTGCTCTGAACATTTTCTGGTTTTCCTGTGCTCTTCCTTTAAGTACTAAGGACGTAGCACAGTTTTCCTACTCAGCTGGTTACATTTTCTGTAAAATAAAAGTGATCTGCGTCTGGCAACGTTTCACATTTTATTTCGTGTTTCAGTTTCATGAATAAATGAAGAGTGAGATATACTTAATCAAATGTTGGCGACATTAATTAAAAAAATGGTTCAAATGGTTCTGTGCACTATGGGCTTAACATCTGAGGTCACCAGTCCCCTAGAACTTAGAACTACTTAAACCTAACTAACCTAAGGACATCACACACATCCATGCCCGAGGCAGGATTCTAACCTGAGACCGTAGCAGTCACGCGGTTCCAGACTGAAGCGCCTAGAACCGCTCGGTCACACCGGCCGGCGATGACATTAACTCGTAAGCATTCAGGGCAAATGTAAGTTTGAATCAATCCGTTTGGGCGTTAGGGCACGCCATTACGTAGCTAGGAATAAGCTATAAAAACCGATCCTTCGACCTTCTTTGCAGCAGACGCTTTCAGAGCGGCTTTAGTCGCTATGACGATGGCCGCTGGAAATACGACCGAAACACCCCTTTTAATAGCGTGGTCATGAAATGACACAAAGCATTTTCTTCAAGGTGCTGGTGGCGTTCAGCAGTGATGACAGTGTGACATTAGACCAATTTCTCAATTTTTGACGCACTAATTTTGTTCTGAAATCATAGCTGCAACGATCCAGGGAATTACCTCTAATACATTTTTATAGATATAGCTGTAATAATACAACATGAAAAAGATTTTCCTGGATCGTCCCTTTTCCATATGCAAAAGACAGCGAAACTGATCCACTGTATAGGGGTTTCGTAAGAAAGGCTTCTCATACGAGTCAACAAGAAAATTCCTCAGGTTATTTTCGTTCTGTCGTTACAACTACAAAAAAATGAGTGCCTTTATCAAAAATTCGTTTTATTGAGGTAGAGTATCATAAGTGGTCTGTAATTAAACACCTTTAGAATTCGATTTGTTTTTAAGAACGTTAACAGTTCGATAACAATTTACTGGTTTTTGCTTACGGTGGTTTCTGCTTGATTTCTCGCCTGCATCAGGAAATGCAACCTGCTAGCACGTGTTTGGTATCTTTCATCATTGGACACTGATACACGTAGTCTAATTATTCGCTACTACAAGTATCAGTGTCTAATAATGAAAGACATCAAAGACGTGCCAGAAGGTGTATTTCCTGGTGAAGGTGAGAAACCAAGCAGAAATCGTCGTGAGCAGAAACCACTATATTGTTAACTGCTTTAGACCTTAAAAACAAATCATGTTTTAAATATCTTTAATTACAGACCACTGGCGATGCTTTACCCAGTAAGGCGAAACACGTCTGTGGTAAAAGCACACATTTCCTTATAGTTGTAACGATGGAACAAAATACTCTCAGGGGTTTAAAGCAACTACGGACAATATGGCCACAAAAATGAAGAATTCAACAATAAAATTTCTAACACCTCAATTTGGGGCCTACCTGCCAAATACAATGTCTTGTTAGATTAGACATGACAGAAGGCATGAGTCACATTTCAGTGGTGTCGGTGGAGTCTATCAGTAGGACGGGTTTCACTAGACATGGCCTGCACCTCAACAGGTATGGGAAGGGGAGGTTGGCAAAACTTATAGGTGACAGTATAGGTGGGGGTGGTGGGATCACTCATGGGAAAATTCCGGTAGTTGTGGGTGTTAGAGCTGTACCTTTTTTAGATTGAAGTCAGCTGATAGGTATTCCTGCTTAAGGGAAGTCTCTCTAACAAAGAAACCACTTTCTACAAAGCTTGGGTATCCGATTAATGAGGGAATTAGTATATTTCATCAAAATATACAAGGTATTCGAGATAAAGTTAGTGAACTGCTTATAGATGTTGACTCTGAAATTATTGGTATATCTGAACACTTCTTAAATAAGGAGATAATTCAGAGGCTTCCTTTACCAGGATACAGGTTGGCTGGCAGCTTTTCTAGGAGCTCTTTGCGGTGTGGGGGAGTAGCCATGTATGTGAAAAACGGTATCCCATTTGAGTCAATTGATGTTTCAAAGTACTGCACTGAAAAGGTGTTTGAATGTTGTGCAGGTGTGGTTAAATTTAGTGGAGCTAAACTTCTTACTGTTGTTATTTATAGATCCCCAGACTCCGATTTCACAACATTTTTGCTAAAGCTAGAGGAGGTTCTTGGTTCACTTTATAGGAAATACAAAAAGTTAGTTATATGTGGTGACTTCAATATTAATTGTATAAGTGATTGTGCAAGGAAAAGGATGCTGGTAGACCTCCTTAATTCATATAATCTTATGCAAACCGTATTCTTTCCAACGAGAGTGCAAGGGAACAGTAGAACAACCATAGACAATATTTTTGTTCATTCGTCATTATTAGAAGGGCATTCTGTTAGCAAAAAAGTGAATGGCCTTTCAGATCATGATGCACAAATTTTAAGTCTAAAAGATTTTTGTGCTTCAACACATGTTAAATATAGTTACCAACTTTTTAGGAAAGCTGATCCAGTTGCTGTACAGACTTTTGTAAACCTTATCAAGGAACAAGATTGGCAAGATGTTTATAGTGCTGATACAGTAGACGATAAATATAATGCTTTCCTCAAGACTTTTCTCGTGCTCTTTGAAAGTTGCTTTCCGTTAGAACGTTTAAAACAGGGTACTAGCACAAACAGGCAGCCTGGGTGGCTGACTAAAGGGATAAGAATATCTTGTAGAACAAAGTGGAAATTATATCAAAACGTTAGAAACAGTCAAAATCTAAATGCAGCAGCCCATTACAAACAGTATTGTAAGGTGCTTAAAAAAGTTATTAGGAAGGCAAAAAGTATGTGGTATGCAGATAGAATAGCTAAGTCTCAGGATAAAATTAAAACCATATGGTCAGTCGTAAAGGAAGTGGCTGGTCTGCAGAGACAGGTCGAGGATATAGAATCAGTGCGTAGTGGGGATGTCCGTGTTGCTGATAAGTCGCATATGTGTACAGTACTTAATAATCACTTTCTGAATATAGCAGGTGAACTAAATAGAAACCTAGTCCCAATAGGGAATCATATAGCGCTCTTAGAAAAAAGTGTTCCGAGACTGTTACCTGAAATGCTCCTCCATGATACTGACAAGAGGGAGATTGAGTTAATAATTAAATCACTAAAGACCAAGAACTCTCATGGATATGACGGGGTATCTAGCAGAATACTGAAGTATTGTTCCACGTATATTAGCTCAGTACTTAGCCATATCTGTAACTTTTCCTTTAGCAGTGGTCGGTTTCCTGACCGATTAAAGTACTCGGTAGTGAAGCCACTTTATAAAAAGGGAGACAGGGATAATGTTGACAATTATAGACCTATTTCTATGCCATCGGTGTTTGCTAAAGTTATCGAGAGGCTTGTATATACAAGGTTACTGCAGCATTTAAATTCACGTAATTTGCTGTCAAATGTACAGTTTGGTTTTAGAAATGGCTTAACAACTGAAAATGCTATATTCTCTTTTCTCTGTGAGGTTTTGGACGGATTAAATAAAAGGTTGAGAACGTTAGGTGTTTTCTTTGATTTAACGAAGGCTTTTGACTGTGTTGACCACAAAATATTACTGCAGAAGTTGGAACATTATGGAGTAAGGGGAGTAGCTTACAATTGGTTCGCCTCCTACTTTAAGAACAGAAAGCAGAAGGTAATCCTCCGCAATATTGAGAGTGGTAATGATGTTCAGTCCCAATGGGGCACTGTTAAATGGGGCGTTCCCCAAGGGTCGGTGCTGGGGCCACTGCTGTTCCTTATTTATGTAAATGATATGCCTTCTAGTATTACAGGTGATTCAAAAATATTTCTGTTTGCTGATGACACCACCTTGGTAGTGAAAGATCTTGTGTGTAATATTGAAACATTATCAAATAATGTAGTTCATGAAGTAAGTTCGTGGCTTGTGGAAAATAATTTGATGGTAAATCACAGTAAGACTCAGTTTTTACAGTTTCTAACCCACAATTCAACAAGAACTGACATTTTAATCAGACAGAATGGGCATGTTATAAGCGAGACGGAACAGTTCAAGTTCCTAGGCGTACGGATAGATAGTAAGCTGTTGTGGAAAGCCCATGTTCAGGATCTTGTTCAGAAACTAAATGCCGCTTTATTTACCATTAGAACAGTATCTGAAATAAGTGACATTTCAACACGAAAAGTAGTCTACTTCGCATATTTTCATACGCTTATGTCATATGGTATTATTTTTTGGGGTAATTCTTCTGATTCAAAAAGGGTATTTTTGGCTCAAAAACGGGCTGTTCGAGCTATGTATGGTGTAAGTTCGAAAACCTCTTGTCGACCCCTATTCAATAGTCTGGGAATTTTGACATTGCCCTCACAGTATGTATTTTCTTTAATGTCGTTTGTTGTTAGCAATATTAGTTTATTCCCAAGAGTTAGCAGCTTTCACTCAGTTAATACTAGGCAGAAATCAAATCTGCATGTGGAATGCACTTCCTTGACTCTTGTGCAGAAAGGAGTGCAGTATTCTGCTGCATCCATTTTCAATAAGCTACCACAAGAACTCAAAAATCTTAGCAGTAGCCCAAACACTTTTAAGTCTAAACTGAAGAGTTTCCTCATGGCTCACTCCTTCTATTCTGTCGAGGAGCTCCTGGAAGAGATAAAAAATTAAGCAAATTCCAGTGTTACATTCTTGATTTTCTTTATTTAAACTAACGACTTGTTTCATTTTATCTGTTTCTACAATCGTGTTATAATTTCATGTATTGACTCGTTCCATGACCATGGAGACTTCTCCTAAATGTGGTCCCACGGAACAATAAATAAATAAATAAATAAATAAATAAATTAGAATTTAAACCGCAGCACATCATGATGCTCTGCTGTATTCAAGAAATGTTACGTCACTTAGGCTCAGTTGTACCTAGCGGAAAACCCTCCATCCGTACTTTGTGGAGGGGAGTCAGAGGCCTCTGATTCGTTCAGCGATGACGTGAAGGGGAGAAGAGAGATGTGCTCAAACAAAACCACCTACAATGACACCTCTCCTTGTACAACGATAACGAAGATGTACTGAAATCCACGAATATGCCACCATGTGATTTTATGGGTCAGTACTGAAAAAGTGTCAATGTCAGTATCAGAGTTAAAAGATAAATCACGCTGCCCTTGTAAACAGACCCTTTCCAATCATCAGTACGGATGTGAAACTGTGGCCTCTGTGTCTGTCACCCTCATAACTGGATGACTGCAGCTATAGAATGCCGTGGATGAAATTTTGAAAACTTTCCTGTCTCTGTTCGTAGCGCTTTCTACACGTTGCGCTGGTGTATAACACGTTACGTACTAGTAGTGGGCGTCTGTGTAGAAAGAGACCCTCGTTGCGGTCAGTTCTGCTGAATTACTCTCGCGGAACTCAGACAATAACACGGCACAGTGCCGGGCTACCTCGAAGCCCTTTATTGCTGAGGCCCGGCCTGTCTCGAATGTGTTGTGTGTCGTGCGGTGCGGTACGGCGCCGAAATTGCTGTCCCGCGTTAATCAACTTCGCTGCCACCGTGTGGTCCTTCTGAGTGTGTGCGTGGGTGTCTGTCTGTGTTTTGTGGGGGGAGGGGGGCGGTGGCGGGGGAGGGGGGGGGCTGTTCAGAGGCTGCAGACGCCGTGTCGCAGGCGGAGAAAGTGCTCTGGCAGGAGGGAAATCTGGTCCCATTTTGCCTGGGAGTGCTCCAACGTGGTCACTGCAGATCTACTATAAACATCACGACCACACAGTGTCATTTTCTGAATGAATGACACCCGGTGCTTAAGGGGCGAAAGAGGGACGTACCAGAAAATATAGGGTACATATAAGTTAATATGAGTCTTACTGTTTCAGACATAACCCAACTAAATTTAGAACATGTTATTATGTCATTGACTAAAACCTGGATTTTTTCAGCCTTCTTTACCTTGTTGGATAAGAACACATACTGTCAGATGAGAAACATTGTTTCAAAGTTTACTTTGTAAGATTACCGGCTGGTACTTTTATACAGCGTGAATCACTAACTATTACCACCTAGAATATCTCCGAAAGTATGATAGGAGCTGAAAAGTTAGTGAGACAAAAGTTGCATGGGACCACGGGGACCATAATAGGACGTTGGTTTTTTGTTGGTAGGTGGGGTCGCTTCAGAGATATGAAGGTCAACATTTTTTTTTACTAAATTGGATGCTATGACTTGGTACTTATTTTCTGATAGCAGCTATCGAGACGAACCTAATGATGTGTAACAGTAAGGTCTTTGAAGGTCAGTGAAGGTCACAATGTTGGCACGAACGTATATTTACAGAAGGTGTTCGAAGTGATGACCATTGCTATCAATGCAGCACCGCAATCTTACTTAACATGGATTGAGTGGTATTCCTCATCATATTGGCACTTATCGAAGCACATTCTCTGACAATTCTCTCTCCTATAATGTGCAAATAGTAAATATTCGCCGAATACGGCGTATTTGTCTAACGTGCCATTAACATGTAAACACCATTCCACGGTTTTGCAGTACAACACTGATAGGAACGGTAAGACTAGTATCGTCGAGCCAAGTGAGTGTGAATGATGTATTCCTTCAAACGATAAGCCGATATGCTTCTCACTTGCGGAGAATGCCAACGAAAATCAGTGAGAGCTAGAGACTTAAACGCTGAAAGATATCCTCAACTTACTTATCCTACAAGTCGCACATTTAAATATGTGTGTGATAAATTGAGAACAACAGGATATTTAACGCATCAGAAACATATCCCTCAAAGGAAAGTTAATAAGGAGGAAACGGAAATTGGTACTCTTGCGCCTGTGGTTCGAGATCCATATGTTAGAACTCGTCAAATCCCAAGGGATTCTGGCATGAGCCAGAGAAGTGTTGTTCATGTTCTGCATCGCCATAAATATCATCCTCACCGTATCAGTTTCCACCAAGAATTGACTGGTACGGATTTAATGCGTCACATTGAATTGTGCCGATGGGCTCAACTTCAGATTCAGAGGGATGACACATTTACTAATTTGATTTTATTTACTGACGTGGCTACATTCGCGAACCATGGAAATGTTAATTTGCATAACAAGCATTATTGGGCAACTGAAAATCCATGTTAGCTGTGGCAACTTGCACATCAAAAACAGTGGTCGGTGAATGTATGGTGTGGGGTTCTGGAGGACAGGATGATAGGCCAGTATTTCTTCGAATCAAATCTCAGTGGTAGGAAGTATACCACATTCCACTAACCACAGACCATTAGGTCTGTTATTGACCTTTAGGAACAAGGAACAGACTGTGGTGTCAACACGATGGGTGACAGGCAGATTTTTCGCTGATGGCTAGAAATGATTTGGAGAGACAATTCCCAAATCGTTGGACTGGACGCGGAGAAGATGTGTCGTGGCCGGCTTGTTCGACAGACTTGACTCCTCAGGATTTTTTCTTGTGGGTATTCATAAAAGACACTGTTTATAAAGACGTTCCAACTACACTTGAAGGTATGAGAGGGAAATTGTCAGAACTCGTGCTTTGATAAGGGCCGATGTGATAAGGAATACCACTCAATCCATGATAAGAAGATTGCAGCACTGCACTGATCACTTCGAACACCTTCTGCAAAGGACGTTCTTGCCACCTTTGTGACCTTCGTTGACGTTCAAAGACCTTACTGTTACATATCATTAGATTCAATATCCGCTATTAGAAAATGAGTACCAAACTATAGCACCCCATTAAAAAAAAAAAACAAAAAAAGACAAAGTTGACCTTCATATCTCTGACACGACCCCACCTAGCAACAAAAAACCGACGTCATACTACGGCCCCCGTTGTCCCACGCAACTTCTGTCCCACAAACTTTTCAGCACCTATCATACTTTCGGAGTTACTCTAGGTGGCAGTAGTTAGTCACTCTCCCTATACAAATGACTCAATTATATTTTACTTATAGATTCGCTCCTAGTTTCTCTACGTGTTTTACCTCATGGTTAAGAACTCGACTTCAATTGTTCTAGGCAACCACCCGCGAAACTATTATAAACAAAGTCAACACCGACCTTTTACCAAATTTGTTAAACAAATTAATGACATGCGCAACGAATAACATTAATGGGGCGAGTTTCCATGAAGCAACAGGTAAATGTAGCGGCAGCTTGTAATCCTATCATTGGGGTTAGCATAAGTTCTTTTATTAACTTATTCATTGAACACTCTCGCAACTATTAATTTAGTAATTGTGCCAATCGTTTAGATGATGTCGTGGAATTAGATTCATTAGGATTAGGCAAAGAGGGGGAGGTTTTTCAGTAATTGGCGAAATTTAGTTTGCTGATAATTTACATTTATTTGTTCTAAGACTGGCAAAACAGTAGCTACAAAATTTATAATGCTTTCTACGCCACACATTCTATACATCTTGAATTACGTTGACGATACAGCTGCAGAATTTAGCAAAAATGTCCTCACAAAATACATGATTATGATTAAACGTTCCTTCTCTTGGAAAATAATTGAAAGGAAAATGAACGATTCACTCAACTCCACTGTACACACCAATTCAACTACGCGCACATGCAGTTATAACAACGCAGGGCGTGGACCGAGATCTACTTGAAAGTTATGAGGGAGTTATCTAGTGCATGCACATTAATTAACTTTTTGGTTCATTACCAATGGTGTGAAACCTCTAATTAAGCAACAGATACGGAATTCACTTCCTGAAGTGAGCAATGCAATACTCATTTATTAACTCTGGTGTAACACGTTAGTACATTGCTAAAGTTAGGCACTGGAACAAGTATTACTGCTGGCTATCTCACGAAAATCGGGGCTAGATCTGATATAAAAAAATTATTTCAATGCAGAAAAGTTATTGGAACAGTACAAAATTACGGGAAGATATGAGATGAGTGAAATTCTTGAACACACTCGATTTATTTCTAAACATTCTCTAAAGATACTAAGCTTCCCGGATAAAATGAATCACTGATTGTAATTGTATCTCAAATAATAAATATCGACACTACAATTCTTTACCTTGGGTTTGCAGAAGGGGACCTCAATTTTTGTTTTGCGTAAGTGACAGAGCATGTGCTCATACCCCCAGGCACAAAGACGCTATAAAAACATTTAAAATTCTCACAAGAAATCTCGGACATAGCTCGTATTCTCAGGGCCCTTAACATAAAAATGACACAGCATTAGACACTATATATTCCCCCACAAAATTACTGCTCAAAGAAAGATTTTGAATTTACTTTACTTTTAATGAAATGTGTAAACAACTGAACATAATCCCAGACAAAATACGCTCACGTAAGACAAAAGGCGCGAACATGTGCTCAGTCAAAAATCATGAAAGAAACACTGAAAATTAAATAAAATTGCCCCACAAAATTATTGTAGTTGTGTCTGTTGGCATTAACTGAGTTTAGAAGAATATCGAAAATACATGACATAGTTAAACAACACTTGGCACGCATGTAACAACCGGCGCCAACATGAGCCTAAGTACATCAGGTAGAGAAAAGGCCTAAAATGATTTAACTAATGTACCAAAATTACACCGTTATAGCAACAGAAAAGCATTTTGCATAAACGAAAAACAAACAAAAGCTTACAGCAAACGGAAGAATGTCGTGATCTGAAGGTCCATGCTCCGAGTACCTTCATGACTAATTCCCTACATTCTATCACTTGTTGCGGAAAAATCATGTTAATTAACCCGAAATTGAAACTTCCACTGACACAATTAAGATTAAAACCCACATCATTCGAGTTCCTCACGACGAAATAATAAATTCTGATACTTTCCCCTGTTACCCAAATATGAAGAGGTGCATCCGCCTCCGTCCGCTCATCATTTCGGCTCCCGCTAGACTAGCACATAGCTTGTTGTCCGACAACGGTTGTCCCGTTCAAACTTTGGTGATGGGGGAACAGCAGCCACCTACCTGACCAAGCTGACGACTCTTACTGTGCCAGGTAGTTAGTTTATCTTCGATTCTGTCTTCCCTTAACTGATCTTTCCCTCTTTGTCCATGTCTGGTCCGCCTTATCCCGCTAAATTAAATCTGTACTAACTCTCAAACGATCACTCATACAAGGATGGAAAAGGAGAAAGGGAGAAAAGTGAATGTGACACGTAAAACAAAACAAGGGGTCCTACTTTTCCTTCAACAGGCAAAGTACACCAGTGATAAGTACGAAATGGTTATTGATGTCATAGGTATCGATATCAAAACTCTTATTAATTGAAAGTAATGAAATCAAGCGGAAGAAAAGTAACGCTTCAATTGAACTTATCGCATTCAAAATATGGTAGGTTACTCTTAGTAACTAGATAAACAAATCTATGTACCAGTCTTTTAATATCTGTGTAACAAATCTATCAACATTTTTTAAAATTTTATTTGTGTGATGCATAGAAATCTGTGTTTCACAAAAATTTTAATAATTATGACGAGAGTGCACAAAAATTTTGTACCACAAGAAGTTGTGTTGCATATATCACCTTTTTCTCTGCAATGATGCAGCAGAAAATGCTCCTTATACTTCGACAAATGAAATTTGCGGGAAATGCAGATAAAAGATTATATCAGTATCTATGTTGGCCATAACCATACATTAGGTCTTTTTGCTCTTCATGTAGCTCTCTCCTTCTACTCTGATACTTCTGGTGTGTCTTTATGGCAATATCCTTGACTGCCATTTCGGAACTAGCAGTACCCACATCGTTAATTTCCTTCAATAGGTTTTCAATGAAGCAACTTGTGTCAAATCCTAATTTCAGAGTCGTGATTCTTCCAGTTCTTGAACTCCAGACTGGAATCATACGAGAAAATTTAACAAGAGTAAATGAGCAAAACGTTGCATTTGGGATCTCTTCTAAGTGGGGTAGTTTAAGCTTTCGTTCTGGTTTTGAGTTCCATCGTTGTGCATTTATTTGATAAATCGTAACTAAGCGCGTCGTAAATGGTCTCACAGACATTTACACTCTACATATACCTTCTCTGATAGCAGTCGCAAATAATATCAGAGTAGGGCAGAAATGGGATGTGGCACTGCGCACTGATTAAAATAAGACGGCTTTTGCAACATTTGTAGCACGAATTAAACTCCGAAAATTCGAGTCAATATTTCTAACAACAGAACTATCTGGTGGGAAAAAATTAACGGTTTTGATCAGTTTGTATATCCATCTCCTTTTAAGATTTTTAATGTACACGAAACATACTATGTTGGCCAACGCCATTTGTAGGGTTCGATGGACAAAATTTTTAGATACCTGAAGATGACTGAATTTAATTCGTAAGAAAGGAGATTAATAAGTAATACACAGGTTTCACTTAATTAACAACTGTAACTAAAACCCAACTATAACTAAAACCGAAAAAAAGTATCCTACGATAGAAACATTTCCTCGTCCAGTGAACCTGTGTCAGCGAATTACACGTTGCGAATGTGTAGCGATAGTTGAGATTGACTTGTGTGTGACACACTGACTTAGTTAATGAAAAGTTGTTTTACACGTAAAATTTTTGTTAAGTCCACATGCAGTTGGGCTTAAATATCACCCGTGGCTAGGGAATCTGCATAATTGTGCAATGTAACGTTTTGCTGCTAAAGTAAGACGTTATCAAACACACCAGTATTTCCAAGTCAATCCATGCCTTTATCTTGTCTCCAAGCTTGCCTGAGTATAAGACTGTGTAATTATAATAGTGGAATTATGTAAATATGAGGCATTCAACTGTGCAGTGTCTCCAAGCAGTACGCTGTGATCCTAGGGTGTCCGAAGGATTTCATAACACAGTGCTGAAATGAGTGCGATGTTTGTATCCACATCTGAGAGCGACACCTGAAACCCCTCTAGGCATGAGACTACAATAAGCTGTAACATGTAACGTGATAAAATAATGCTTTATTTCATGTTAGTGAAGATAATGGGCAAATGTGAGCCCTTTTAGAACGGGAGATAAGCGAAATGTTTGCATTTCTATTATATTTGAGCTACGTAGAAAAATATTTCATATCAAGGTAGTGTGGTTCGTAAAGATACATTATCAAGTATGCCGCAGACGGACTGTCGTCGAATCCATGTTAAGTGTAAGTTCGTTCTTGTATAGTTTCATCACATGTCTGTTTTCGCAGTTATATATGACCACCCTGTATAAGTGAAACAAAGAATGAAACGAGATAAACTAAAATGGAAAAATATGTTAGACAAGGTGGTGGCCTTCAAGGATACTGTTTAGACGATAAACTAAAAACAACAATAGAATGGCGTGAAGTTAGGTGAGAGGGTGGTCAAGTACACTCTAAAATAAAAAAATAGCTATACACAGGAAGGAATAACCCGAATTTGACGAAAATCTGTAGATATGAAGTACATGTACAGACAAGCCAATGGTTGCAAATTCAGAAAAACTGGATGATTTATTCTAGAGAAAGTGTTTCAGAAATGGAGCAGGTCAATGAGGGTTTGGTCCATCTCTGCACCTTTTACAAACAGTTATTTGGTTTGTATTGACAGACAGAGTTATTGGATGTCCTGAGATATATCGTGCCATATTCTCTCCAACTGGCGCGTTACATCGTCAAAATCACAAGATGGTTGGAACTGCCCGCCAGTAATGATCCAAACGTTCTCAGCCGAGAAGAGATTCAGCGACATAGAGTTTGGCAATGACAAAGACAAGCAGTAAAAACTACTCTCTTTGTGTTAGGGCAGTCATTATCTTGCTGAAGTACAAGCCGAGGATGGGTTTCCGTGAAGGCAACAAAAAGTTGTGTAGAATATCATCTATGTACCATTGAGCTGTAAAGCTGCCGCAGATGACAACCAAAGTGTTCTGTTATGAAAACAGATGGCACCCCAGACAGTCACTCCTGGTTGTTGGCCGTATGGCGGGCAATAGTCAGTTTGGTATCCACCGCAGTCCTTGTGTGTCTCCAAACACGTGTTCCGTCATCATCGGGGATCAGTTGGAAGCGTGACTCACCAGTGAATGCAGTTCTACTAAAGTCAACAACATTCCAGGCGGAAGACAATTCCCTAGATGCCCTGCAAAGGTCTGGGATATCAACCTAACTATCGCGTGTCGTACAGTCCGACAACAAGGGATGATGGTTTGGAATGCCATTTCTTTTCATAGTACGAACCCTTAGTTGTCATCTGCGGCGACCTCACAGCGCAGCGGTACGTGAACGATATTCTGCGCCAAGTTTTGTTTCCCTTTGTGGAGAGCCATCCTGGGCTAACATTTCAGGAACAAACTGCCCACTTCCACATGGCGAGAGTTTCTACTGATTCTCTACGTGCCTGTCAGACCCTACCTAGTCCAAAAAGATCGCCAGATCTCTGCCAAATCGGGAACGTTTGCAGTGCTATGTTCAGGGTCCTCAGACCCTACTTTGTCCTGTAAGATCGCCAGAACTCTGCCAAATCGGGAACGTCTGCAGCGTTATGCTCAGAGTCCTCCAGCCATCTCAAGATTCTGACGATCTAATGCGTCAGTTGCACAGAATTTGGTACGAAATCCATAAAGTGAACATCCAATAATTTTATCAACCAGTACCAAGCCGAATAATTGCTTACGCAAAGGTGCTGAGGCGGCAGCGCTTTATTGACTTGCTCAATTTATGAACCTCTTTTTCCTGAATCAATAATCCAATTTTTCTGAAACTGTAATAATTTTCTTGTCAGTGGATGTACATCCCATCCATCAATTTCCGTTGCATTCGGGTAATTTTTCGTGCTGCGCCGCTTTTCCTTTTTGTTTTTGTTTAGAGTGTGTATAAGATATGGAGTGACGGAATGGCAATGAAAAACCAACTAATAGTATGCTAAAGGAAATGTACAACAGATGTCAGGAAAAATAATTAAGATAAACGTGAAAACGACTAAGCAAATGATTTTTACAAGGCAGTTGAAAAAGATAAAATTGAAACACTCTGACTAGTTTCAGAACAGGTTGATGACCTTAGGTTCAAAATGGTTCAAATGTCTCTAAGCACTATGGGACTTAAGATCTGAGTTCATCAGTCCACTAGACTTACAACTAATTAACCTAAGGACATCACACACACATCGATGCCCGAGGCAGGATTCGAACCTGCGACCGTAGCAGCAGCGCGGGTCCGAACTGAAGCGCCTAGAACCGCTCAACCACAGCTGCCGGTGATGACGTTAGGTACCTAGGTTGCAAAACAAGCACTAGCATGACATGTAATCAAGAAATGCAAAGAACGATATTGATTGAAAAAGTGTTCTTTTTTTACACATGGCTGTAGCCCGTTGAATAGACGGAGAGAGAGGAAAAATACTTATAGGATAGAGATGTGGACTTGCAGAAGACCAGACGCCGTAGAAAGACTAGATAAAATAAGTTTTGGGATTGTATTAAACGGGTGTGCTTGGGGGGAGATGATAGATGAAAATAGACAAATACTGGAAGGAAGTTAGAGGAGGACAAGAAGTTGGCTAGCCCGAATATGAAACACAGGAGCTATTACAGTTGAGTGCTGCTAGCTAATAGTTACCGTACAAATTACACTTGGCGCAATGGTTAGGAAAACAGCTGGGGTCGAGATAAAATTTAAAAAAAAGACTGTAATGAGTGGAAACCGTTTAGTGATAAAATAACATGTCATGATATACTTTAATAGCCGTGTCTGGCGCAACTTTTTTTTTTGTGTCTTACAACGGTAACCGTCACATATAACTGCAAGGCTTAAACATTCTCACAAACGAGTAAGATATGATAGTCAAGTTTTCATACTTTTCTCCAATGGTTCGACCATCAGCGAAGTATCTTTGTTACAAAAAGACTCCATGTTGAAATAATGGAATATTTAAATCGTCATTTCGCCAGAAAGGCAAGAGCAGTGGTTTAATACATTGCTGGTCGTGAAAATACAGACGAGACTCTGAGTAGCGCTAACCGATACCGCTCTTCTTAGGATCAATATCGCAAAAAATCTCTCTTATATTACATATGGACAGCAATAATTTCCTACAGTACTTCTGTAATATCAATTACTTAGACCGTATACGACGAGTCAACAGATTGTTTACAACACTCGTGCAGAATGTCGGAACTTCAGCGTGTTGCTAATTAATTAATGGTGTTAAACCTGAAATGAAAATGATACAATCGCCCGCAGACTCGTATCTGCACACAACATCCAGCCTCATATTCGCACACGGGTATTACTGTTACCACAGATTTAATCGGAACAGCACATTCAATAAACTTTAACTAGCTACCTACGTGTGGGAAATGTGATCACTCACAAGCAGTTTTAAAAGGTGAGTAAGTGTAGTGTAGCAATTTTAAATTTAAATCTGTTGCTCGCCGAATGATTAGGTGAACCAATTAACGAACGTTACTGCAAGAATAGCTGACAGTAACATCAGTTGCCAAAATAATGGCCTCGTTTCTGGGAGAGTAGAGTAATAAATGGGGAAAATTCTGAGTACGTAGAAACATAGTTCGTCTGAATATCTTCTGTAATTCTGTTGTATCTGAATGACTCAGTTAACAATGGTTTCAATCTGTTGCTACCTGTAGCAACACTGTCAATACTGCAATGTATAACCGAAAGACGATATCACAGTATCATTACAAAGCAGATTAGTGCATTCCTGTTATGCTTCAACGTATTTCATCGTCAGCCTAAAAAAACTGAATTTGTTCCTCATTACTGTGATGATTTGTTAAGGTGTTTTACGAGGTACTTCATACTCTGTGTGCACTAAGAGAAATTTGTGTCCTCAGTCCTGTTATTAACAAAAGTGCCTAGTAGTTCAGTAGGAATCAACACAAATAAGCAACTTACACTTCATATAGAGTGCAGTTGTCGATGGAGAAAGAGTCTTCAGCGCAGGAAGCACAAAGGAACCTGAGAGGAACACAGTCTGTAGGCCTCTGTGTAATATAAGTGGGTCACTCCGTGTCTGAAAGAGTTCATTTGTGTAACTGTGGAACACGTGTTCCTTAATTACGAATACGAGTATACTACTGTTGTAATTGATCAGATATTTTGAATGAACATAGCTAAAACCCCAGTATCTATCACAGACCTGTTGCTGATTTGTAAATTTAAGGCATTTGAAGATACGTAGAGCCATTTTACGTGCTGGCTCGATAAGTAACTTCCAAAGTTTTCGAAAGTATTTGACGTGCTTGTAAAAGTTGTTTCTTGGTGCTGTATAATAATTATTTCCGGTCACCTGAGGTTTGTTATTCAAATAGGCGATTTCACTCCCTGTAGACCAATACCAGCTGTATCTTCTCAGCACTACTCTTCGGATGCGTCTGTTCTTATTTAAGCTTAATTACGGTCTCTAGGACACTTGTCCCATGAGAGAGGGAGACAAATGTTCCTGGAATCCACTAAAACATCCGGCTCTTATCACTCACCGAAATGAAACAATATTCATCTTCCTACATACTACCAAAACAAATTTTATTTTGAGATAGCTTTGCCGAATGTTATAAAAATTTCATTGGCTATGGCAAATAAATTTTAAAACTACATTTAATACAGTACCCTGCATTAGTTACACGTAGTTTATTGATCTTTCTGCAGACATCATTATCAACAAGCCTTTAAAATCCAAGCTACTTGACGTAACAAACACTACGGTTCATGAAAACTAATTCAAATCGATAAATCAAACGTTGTCATTAGAATAGGTATAGCAGGCTTCTATAACAGTCAAGGAGAGTTGCAAAGAATATTAGCAAGACAACCAGTCGAAACAGTTATGCAAATTAGCAGTTGTTGGCCGCTGCTTGGAACATTTGTAACGGAATCATATACAGCGAGTTCAATAGTGTGATGAAGGCCCAGAGTCAATGGGAAATTATAGTTACAAAATCAATTTCTAAAATTCTTGTCCTGATTATAGGATGAGAGACGCACGTTGCCCACCAGTAATGATGAAGGTGATTCAAAGTCATGAGCGTCCCAGGGAGAGAAATGGGTCGTTCGCTTGTGTAGGAGGCTCAATGAAATCCCATGAAGTTGAAAGCCAGTGTATAAAATTTTATGCCCCTACACCCAGTCGGATGAGGGTTTACAAGAAAAAGATCCGAAATCGGTTGTCACTGTTGAACACTTTCAGAGTGATGTGTCTCCTGAAAAAATGGGGAATGTTCAATGGGACGTCGATTAATGCACCGACTGATGCACCGACTGTTTCAGTTAATAACTCATTTGGAGAAAGGGAAAACGTAGGATGTCTAAGCGAAAGCAAATTAAATTATACTTGGGGAAAAATATGTTTGTGGGAAGTACTATTTCGCATTAGAGAGTCATGATGAAGATTTCTGTCTTTGACTTAACACAAGATATGGTTGTGCGCACTCATGTCTCTTAGTAAGGGCGTCATTTCCTATCGTATAGGATCCCCTCACAGTCATTTCAAACTACGTACTGCCGCAGTGCCGACAAGGTTTACCTGCGGTATCTGAGTGTCTATCACGCCAACCAGTAATAATCTACTGGTACATCAGTACGGTGTCAGTGGCCTATGATTTATATGTCGAGGGTGTCATTAAGTGACACAGTAGTGTGTATCAAGGCATTTTGTATGATGTAATGACAATGAGCTATGCCCGAAACTTCTCAGCAGACATAATTTTTAACAAATGAGTTGTTGATTTTAGCGATGTTAAAAAACAGTGAAATAAGACATGTTGCGACTTTACGTAATGGTCACAAACCTCCTGCGCTACTTTAACGTAACTTAAATTTAACAGAAAATTTTATAGCATGTTTTATTTATTTACACCATAATCCTGCAGTGAGTAATAAATCTTATCCTCGTTCTGAACTCAACGTCTCACTGATTGTGGAAGGATATCCACTCGCTTTTTAAGGAAGCAATTTGCAATACACAAAATGGAAATATTTATCTATCCACAATAAGCGTGACACACCGCCTAGGAAGATATGGTGGGTTGTTTGCTACTAAAAATCAGTAACAAGTTGGAGTCACAAACTCGTCGTCTTTTTCTACAGCTTGCCTCAGTGCTGTTATTTTCCTAGTCTTTTACGTAATTAAATTGTTAATGTAGGAAGTCAGTCATACATGCAGTTAATTTAGGAAAAGGAAAACAAATGTTACTGTATTCTCAAGAAGAAAATAATAGACACAACTAAAGAGTTACACAATAAGGGGGGGTTCCTGTGCCTGGCAGTTTCAATTGGAAGGGATTCGATAAACACTTAGAGTCTGTCTCACCTGAATTAGCATATTATATTGTACTATGGCTTCTGCTGTACGTATGTATGTCGTGAGATTAGCGCTACGTGGTTTGTGGATTAGTGTGAGAGTATCGTTTGTTACTACAACTACTTCCTCCATAAGCGGGATAGGAACGTCGGTAGGTGAGCTGGAGCTTCGTCTCACAGAGAGGTGCTTTATATCTAAGTTGTGCGCTGGTGTTGTGTAGTAGAGATATTATCCTTCATAGATATATTTATGTGCAACATTGTAACAAACATTTGGCAGTTAGCATATTATACAGTTTACATATTACACAGTAAAATGTATGAAAATAATGATAAAAAATAATCAATTTTTTTGTTTTATTTTTCAGACACAAGAAAATCGTTCGTTTTGTTTCTTATTACTGCCTCATTCCTAAATTCCATGTGTACATTACTTGCAAGGTTGGTGCAGTCGAGTGATCTGCTACTGTGCCGTACATGTATCTGAATCTAGTGATACTGCTGTGTTCATGGTATCATCTGCGACTGTATGTTCTTCTGGTTCCATATCAGTGTTTGAATCTCTGTTGCCCCAGGTACTGCCGGCCGGAGTGGCCGAGCGGTTCTAGGCGCTACAGTCTGAAACCGCGCGACCGCTACGGTCGCAGTTTCGAATCCTGCCTCGGGCATGGATGTGTGTGATGTCCTTAGGTTAGTTAGGTTTAAGTAGTTCTAAGTTCTAGGGGACTGATGACCTCTGAAGTTAAGTCACATAGTGCTCAGAGCCTTTAGAACAATTTTTTTGCCCCAGGTATCGTGTTGCGCTGTCGGCTGTGTGTATGGTCGTTGTCTTGTATATGGTCCTTGCTACCTATAAATCTTACATTGTGATCTTGAAATTTCTTCAGTGATGCATTTGATCATGCTGAATTTATCTAGATCTCTTAAAGACTGCCTTATGTCTTCGGTTTCTGTCGTTGCTCTAACGCGTGTGACTGTCCGGCGCTGTTGTGCGATGTGTCCAGGTGACCCATGTTCCCCACGTACACGTGTTCCCCACGTACACGTGTATCTCTTTGGCTAGGACCAAAGAGGTGCTGGTGTGTATGGTAAGCACCATGGAATCCAAAAGTCATCATTATGGAACTACTGGTATCTGGTGATTTGTGTGCAGTGATTTTTGTTGAGAAATAAATGACTTATTATCAACTTTACACGTTATAAAACAATTTGTATGTAGTGTGCGCTTTGAGTGGCGTCGAGAGATAGTTTCTTACGTTACAAACTAAATCCTTTAGAAGAATTTATGCGTAGTAGAAGATTGTATGTTAGCAATAAGCTGCATGGCGTTGCGTTGTTTTAAAGACAGTGGTTTCGTATTTGGGTGGTTAGAGGTTACGATTGCCATTCGATCGTCCTGATTCAGGTTTCTTGTGATTTGGCTAAATTGCTTCAGGTGAATTCCCTATATAACGACACAGCTGTTTATCTGTTCTATCCTCGCCAAGCTGGATCTACAAGGAGATAGAGGTGTATATATGAACTCCGTGTTGTTCCCGATACTTTAATGGGGATACATGGATGAATAAAATTATGGTCCGCAGCTCGTGGTCGTGCGGTAGCGTTCTCGCTTCCCGCGCCCGGGTTCCCGGGTTCGAGTCCCGGCGGGGTCAGGAATTTTCCCTGCCTCGTGATGGCTGGGTTTTGTGTGATGTCCTTAGGTTAGTTAGGTTTAAGTAGTTCTAAGTTCTAGGGGACTGATGACCATAGATGTTAAGTCCCATAGTGCTCAGAGCCATTTGAACCATAAAATTACGACTTCAAATAGGCCTACTACGATTTTACTCGTACACGGTTTGAAATAGCGCAAAATCATGTGTACAGTTCTATATTTATAGGCCACATATATAAACTACTGTTATTAAATAAGAGAGGCGACAGCGAGCTACCCCGTGCAGCTCTGGTCAGAATTTAATTCTCGTGCAGTTTTGAGCCGCTCCCTAGGGGTGTCCGCTGGCGAATAGGTATCCCGACGTGGTCGGCGTTTATGCAGATGCGCAGAACGGCCTGTTTCTCTTACGCAGGAAACATACCGCTGGCGTTCAGTACACAAACCAGCTTACAGGAATGGCGTACGTGAGCGTTTACCGCCACGCGGTTAACTTAACAAGACGTCCTTCTAGGGCGATAACGCTATGGGAGCCCGCAGAACACAACGAAATTTCCCTACACATACACACACACACACACACACACACACACACACACACACACACACACAATATTAGCGAACACGCATATGGACATAGTCTTCTGCGGGAAACAACTGCTTGAAATACAGATGGCTAACGCAGAAGGGAATTAACAAAGATAGTCGCTACATGCATCTAGAGTGAATAATTTTTGGAACTTATTATGCTGGGCCATAAGAGAAAGGTTCCAAGACGACAGACTGTAAAGCTAGGCTTGTTTTTCATATTGTGACACACATGACTTTTAATAATCATCGTTATGATACTGTTGTGCAGATTACCAGATATTGCCGAGGAAATTTCATGTAGAGCAGCAGATTATTTAAAAGCCTTGTAAATATCTTGAAACTGGTAGTGAGTTTGAAACGTTATCTGTTTTAAGAAATATGACGGGTCCGGACGTTTGTACGCCAAAGATTGAACTTACTATATATTAACCATATTAAACATTGTAAGATTTACGATTGCAGCTGTACGTATGAGCGGTTCTCGCCAGTTTTGTATTGTCAGTATAGGTTGTAAAACAGGTCATTTTGTACGTATTTCGTATGTGACATACCATTGGAAATATTGTAATTGTAACTAATTGTAATACGTTAGTGCATTAACTATACAGAATGACTTTCTTTGAATAAATTGTGGAGTAGCAACATTTACCACTGTTTTTCCCCCATTTAGTGATCTAGGATTACATTCTAGTTCAAATGGTTCAAATGGCTCTGAGCACTATGGGACCTAACTTCTGAGGTCATAAGTCACCTAGAACTTGGAACTACTTAAACCTAACTAACCTAAGGACATCACACACATCCATGCCCGAGGCAGGATTCGAACCTGCGACCGTAGCGGTCACGCGGTTCCAGACTGAATCGCCTATAACCGCTCGGCCACTCCACCCGGCACATTCTAGTTACCGAGAATTTTTTTTAAGAAAGAAGTTACTTCTTTCACTGGAAATATTACAATAAACACAAGAAAAACGAATAACTTGAAGAAAGGGAACACAAAAACAACACCTACTGAAGCATAAGCATCTGTATTGTGTAATAAAAATAAATTACTATAACGAGCAGTTAAGCAAACTCCTCAACTACTAAGTTATGTTGTAATATATGAAAATTTATGCCCCAGAAAACACATTACAAATAAGATCTGACTGCAGATGTTTAACAAGGTAATCACTCACACACACACACACACACGCACACATGCACAAAACACACACACACACACATTTAATATAGAGGCAACAAATATGAGGTTTACATAGGTAGATATCCAACATCAACCAGTCGGTATCCATCATTATGGATGTGTCCTTTATGTTTTCAGCTAACAGCCAAAAGCCATACTATAAGGATTATGCAACGTATCTCCAATTATTGAATTTACACTTGAAAGTATTACTTATTCAAACACTTTACTAAACCATCTAGAGTGAATAGAGTGCTCTTCATCTTCCTGCGTTCCACAGAACCTCTCCCTGGTTTACCAGAATGCTGTTTTTTTATTTTTTATTTATTCAGAAATCGTCTATCTTTGAGAACAGCATCCTATGACTTACCTTTCTTCATCTGTAGCCCTAAGCCTTGCAAAGAACTAAATGTTCATTGCTAATGGTTTTCAACGGTAGCATATGATTAATTGAGATTACTGTTCATGCTATATCTGAACACGGATGTAGCAAGATCTGCAGCAACAGTAAGAATAAGATGGCGGCAAAGCAGCATGCAGCTGTATTACATAAGATAATAAATGATAAGATTAGGGTTGAAGAAAATTATTCAGAGAAAGTTTACGAAATATATACATAGTGTCAAAATATTGCACGTGGTTCACAGAGCGTACATGAGTTTTCAGTTTACCTTAAACAACATAAGTGCTTTCACACAGAGTAACGAAATTACGTATTCTCAGCGCACGACGTCTGGCAAAACAATAAATCATTTCTAATGCATGACAGGATTATGAGTACGTGAAGGTATTATCCGACAATATCATAGGCTTCCATTTCACGAAAAATGAGAAAACTGTGGACATTTCACCATATGGAAGGTTACCATTGCAAGTTTTGTATGCCGAATGATAGCACAATAACTGTGCAGATATTTAGAATGGTCGTCTGGAATAAACTTTCCTTCATTTTTTTCTCTTTTATTATTATTTTGAGTCAAAAGTCTTCTGACTGTATCGAAGAGACCCGCCACGAATTCCTCTACTGCGCCAAGCTCTTCATCTCGGAGCAAAACTTGCATCCTGCGTCCTCAATTATAGGCTGGACGTAAACCTGTCTCTGTCTTCCTCTAGAGGTTTTACCCTCTACAACTTCCTCTAGTAATGTGGATGCTATTCCCTTATGTCTTAACAGATGTCCTATCACCCTTACCGTTATTCTTGTCAGTGTTTTACACATATTCTTTTCCTCTCTGATTGTGCGCAGAACAGTCTACCTAATTATCAACAATCGGCTTTAGTACCACATCTCAAATGCTTAGATTCTCTTGTGTCCCGGTTTTCCCACAGTCCATGTTTCACAGGGACATAAGCTATACCTCACCTACGTAACACTGCGTCAAGTAATAGATAAAAATTTTAATTACTGTAGAAACTCTGAATCAGCTGGTGTCGACACCAATGCTGCAAGTAGAACAGATCACACTGCCTGCGAAATCGAAAAGCCAGAAAGAGTCTAGACACAGAGTGGTTACACCTGCGAACGCTTCCTATTGTCTGATCTCCCACTCAGACCACCAAAGATATGAAATGCATCAGTGGAGACACCCAGACATTGCTCAAAGAGCTTGTTTCGACTAATCAAATTTATCATAGTGCAACCATGCAAAGCATTGCAAAGATAAAATCGCGATTTAAGAAAAGCAAATGTATTGTGAGTAATAGATGAGACTGCAATAACCTGATAAGTTTCAAGCTGTATAAATTTATATCATAATTTATAAATAACGTACACAGCCTGACAAAAAAGTTAATTACGAAGGAGGATGAGGAGGAGATTAACTGAATCTACACGGAATGAGAGGGTACTTGATGTTGATTGGTTGGTTGATATAGGATGAGGGGAGATAACAGCGAGATCATCGGTCTCATCGGATTAGGGGAGGATGGGGGAGGAAGTAGGCCTTGCCATTTCAAAGTAACCATTCCGGCATTCGCTTGGAACGATTTAGGGAAATCATGGAAAACCTAAATCAGGATGGCCGGATTCGGGTTTGAACCGCCGTCCTCCCAAACACAAGTCCAGTGTGTTAACCGCTGCGCCACCTAGATCTGTACGTGATATTATAGCAGTTATTACATATTCGAATCAGATTCACGAAGAACTTAGCAATGACACAGCACTCTCTCTAACCTGCATGCACACACTAAATCTGTGTAGTAGGGAGTCGTAAAGCCTTTGCATAGTTTCTGGAGGCAAACTCGCCCACAATTGTCATAGATGGTGCTTGATGTAATGGATACTGGCACTGGGACGGAGTTCTTCACCTGCTATACCAGGGACGTATATGAGGATCTTGCTGGTCGCCGTAGTACCTCGATGCCACGCATACACTTCATTGACACAAGGTACAACGATGTGACGAGCATTGTCCGGTTGGGAAATGGCACCACAATACTGTCGCATGGTAGCTAACGCAATGGCACGCGAAACGTCCGTGACTTACCATGTGCCCTCAGAGTACCCTCAATTTCTACCGGCCGTTTTACTCACTAGGTGTGTCAGGGGTTGAGAGGGGTTACAGCAGGGGTCCTAAGACAGACCCCTGCGGCTCTTCCGTTACGACAGTGAGACAAATCCTAGCGGCATTGCCGCAGGGGTGTGTCTTCTACATCTACATCTACACCTACATCCATACTCCGCAAGCCACCTGACGGTGTGTGGCGGAGGGTACCTTGAGTACCTCTTTCGGTTCTCCCTTCTATTCCAGTCTCGTATTGTACGTGGAAAGAAGGATTGTCGGTATGCTTCTGTGTGGGCTCTAATCTCACTGATTTTATCCTCATGGTCTCTTCGCGAGATATACGTAGGAGGGAGCAATATACTGCTCGACTCTTCGGTGAAGGTATGTTCTCGAAACTTTAACAAAAGCCCCTGTTACTCTCCCTCTATATCTCTGAGCCACTGAAGGTTGACGGGCGCTGTACACTAGGTGCTTAAACCCCAACGTCATGCGCCATCGTCTGCAGCTGGCATGTGACACCCTGGGAGTCTCGGCCACTAAATGGAAGTTAAAACATAATGCTACCAGTGGCCCGGTCCTCATCATCGTCCGGAAAAGAATCCCTGCGGACTTCCCGCCAATACGAATCATGGGAGGCCCCATCAGATGGTCGCTCGCAGTAAAATACCTGGCCGTTACCATGGACAGATACCTCGCTGGGGACCCCATATAATAGAATTCAGGGGTAAAGAAGTCGGCAGATTGAAGTCACTGTACCCCTTAATAAAACCTGAGTCAAGCCTACCCTCACACTGCGGCGTTCCGCTGTATCTGCCTCTAATTCGTCCTTGATTTAATACGTGACCGTTGTTTTTGTTGTGGTCTTCAGTCATGAGACTGGTTTCATGCAGCTCTCCATGCTACTCTATCCTGTGCTAGCTTCTTCATCTCCCAGTACTAACTGCAACCTACATCCTTCTGAATCTGCGTAGTGTTTTCATCTCTCGGTCTTCCTCTACGATTTTTACCCTCCACACTGCCTTCCAATGCAAAATTTGTGATCCCCCGATGCCTCAGAACATGCCATACCAACCGATCCCTTCTTCTAGTCAAGGTGTGCCAGAAACTCCTCTTCTCCCCAATTACATTCAATACCTCCTCTTTATTTATGTGATCAACCCATCTAATCTTCAGCATCCTTCTGTAGCACCACATTTCGAAAGTTTCTATTCTCTTCTTGTCCAAACGATTTATCGTCCATGTTTCACTTCCATACATGGCTACACTCCATACAAATACTTTCAGAAATGACTTTCTGACACTTAAAACAGTACTCGATGTTAACAAATTTCTCTTCTTCAGAAACGCTTTCCTTGCCATTGTCAGTCTACATTTTATATCCTCTCTACTTCGACCATCATCAGTTATTTTGCTCCCCAAATAGCAAAACTCCTTTACTACTTTAAGTGTCTCCTTTCCTAATCTAATTCCCTCAGCATCACCCTACTTATTCGACTACATTCCATTATCCTCGTTTTCCTTTTGTTGATGTTCATCTTATATCCTCCTTTCAAGACACTGTCCATTCCGTTCAACTGCTCTTCCAAGTCCCTTGCTGTCTCTGACAGAATTACAATGTCATCGGCGAACCTGAAAGTTTTTATTTCTTCTCCATGGATTTAAATGCCTACTGCGAACTTTCTTTTGTTTCCTTTACTGCTTGCTCAATATACAGATTGAACAACATCGGGGAGAGGCTACAATCCTGTATGACTCCCTTCCCAACCACTGCTTCCCTTTCGTGCCCCTCGACTCTTATAACTGCCATCTCCTTTCTGTACAAATTGTAAATAGCCTTTCGCTCCCTGTATTTTACCCCTGCCACCTTTAGCATTGGAAAGAGAGTATTCCAGTCAACATTGTCAAAAGCTTTCTCCAAGTCTACAAATGCTAGAAACGTAGGTTTGCCTTTCCTTGATCTTTCTTCTAAGATAAGTCGTGAGGTCAGTATTGCCTCACGTGTTCCAACATTTCTACGGAATCCAAACTGATCTTCCCCAAGGTCGGCTTATATCAGTTTTTCCATTCTTCTGTAAAGAATTCGCGTTAGTATTTTGCAGCTGTGAATTATTAAAGTGATAATTCGGTAATTTTCACATCTGTTAAGACGTGATTTCTTTGGGATTGGAATTATTATATTCTTCTTGAAGTCTGAGGGCATTTCGCCTGGACCTTAGTTAGAATGAAATTTTCACTCTACAGCGGCGTGTGGGCTGATATGAAACTTCCTGGCAGATTAACACTGTGTACCGGATCAAGACTCGAACTCGGGTCGCGAGTTTGAGTCTCGGTCCAGCACACAGTTTTAATCTGCAAGGAAGTTTCGTGACCGTAGTGTTTGGAAATCCGGCTGTGTGCCACATAAGACATCTGCAAGGCGTCGAAGGCACAGTCCTTAGATTGGCAGTGCAACTCCCAAGCAGCTTTACAACGCGAGAGTTGCACGAGCTGACTGGTATCCCGTAAATCAAAGGTACAATTCGACAGACTGCGCGGGTATTCTATGAAAAGTTGTAGCAGCCGGAGAATAGATTAGTCGTGAACCTGGGAAACCAGCTACGTAGGCGGACGACTACCATATGGCCAGACCTGCTCCGCCTTTAAAGAAAACGGCTTAAAAGGCTAGGTACAAATTCAAAGCACGTAAGCTATATCGCATCCCTAACATAGGACCTGCCCAAAGGTAAGCTTTACCAAAAGTTCTACGTCAAGGGTATGCCGGAATAGTGCCGAAGCATTTAGCCTGAACAACCTGGAGGTTATTATGTGCTGTCCAGCAAGGTCACAGTGGTCTCACCAGAAGTAACATCACTGTGTCTCTTGAAAACTTTGGAATAATTGAGCCTCTCCTCATGTCACACCCACAATCACCGACGATGGTCATCCGGAGTTGGGCAGAACCGCGATTCATCGCTGAATACAGTGTGACGCCATTCATGAGAAGACCATGATTCCCGGTCATGGTATCACTCCAGAAGTAGTAGTTTCTTGTATTGTGGTGGTAACGGCAACCTATTTATGCGATAATAATTCCCTCGTGCGGCTTCTGCTGATCTCTGATCAACGGCGCAGGATGACACAGAGTGTTCAGGGAGCCCATTACTTGTTCTTGGATGGCAGGTGCATATGCGAACGTTTAACGATGTGCTTGATGCACAAACCGGCGGTCGTCCCTTTTCGTGGTCAGTCGTGCTAGACCGGAACTTTGAAAAGGATTATGCCTACCCTCAAGTTTCCACGCAGCACAACATCGGACCCCTGTCACTCGCGAATGCCTAGCAAATCTGTGTATTGCATGATTCGACCAAACAACCAAACGGAGACTCACAAGAGCTCTTTCAACTTCTATCAGTTGCTGATAAAGTGTCTCATAGGACTACGCGGCATCTCCGTGTCCTTCGGTAGTATCTGAGACTTTTCGCACCAGCTATACACCCTGCATGCTTGGTAACAGCACAAAACACGAACAACACTAATGCACTCCAGTTTACTGATCTATCTGCCACAGAGAATAGAAACTCTAGTACTATACATACATACAGATGTTGTGTGTTAATACGAAAATACACTGAGAACTGATCAAGTATTCTATTTTTGTGATGTAGTGTATATAATGAATCTTTAATTACAAAGCGAGAAACTCCATTTCATGTAATGCTTTAAAATTAGAAAGAGTTCAAAGTAGATATCAATGTGTCCATCAACGCTGCTGTCAGCAACTTTTCTTTTTAATCAATTTTTTGGCATTCGCCATTCTCAACCTGCACGACGATTGCGTATAATTGTGACTGAGGGCAGCTCTCGAAAATAAATAATGTAAGAGGGGATCCACATGAAACGCATACTGCCAAGTTATCAAACAGTGTAAGTAAAACATTAAAAATAAAAAAGTAAAAATTTTGGTGGTGCTTAATAACAGTATAATGTAACTTTAGATGCAGTTTTCAAATCCTTTATTAGAATTTAATATGTACCATAGAACTACCAATTTACAGTTCCGTTTCCTTATTACCTATTAAACCAATCACTGCCATAACTGACTTGTATAATGTCTGCATGAATATAAACTAATATACGTGAGCAGTTTTGAATACATTTAATAAAAATCATTTTATAACAGTTACCATTGTTCTGATAGTAATTGGAATAGGAACTTAGGTACATTTATCTAGATATCTTACTTTAAACAAAACACTTGAGAATTTAGCTCTTTGTATTTGTTTATCGCAGTGTGAGAAATGTATGGTCCAACTATCGAAATATTGTATCGCAGATGCCCCGAGAAAAAGTTACGTAAGTGATAGAAATGTAGTTTCCGTGAAAATGTTTTAGTTTTAAAAAAGCATATTTTATTGAATTATAGCTTCTCAGAATGCTCTAGAACTATACTCGGAGTTATCAATGTCTTCAAGACTTGTAATTTCTTTCCATTTGTCTTGTTTTCTTTGCTTGGTTCTGAACAGACAGCTCTAGACACTCGATGACGGATAGTTCCTCCAGAATGGTCAGAGTGAATGCACCAGCCCTGAAGCTCAGAAACTAAAACACTTTCACTATTCCTAATTTTCCATCGTTAAAAACATCTACAGCATCATATATTGCAAGTTGTGCAATGTGCATCATTTCCATATATGCACATTCAAAGACTCATTCACATTTCCAGTTTTGAGTTTTACCACAAACACACTTCCTTGGTAGGCCAAGATTTGCAGGAGTCAAAATGTGGCCTAATGGAAGTTCATTACACATTAAGGAATTCATTTCTTGTCGGTTTAGAAGTTGTTACTCCACAGACAACTGCGAAAGTGAGCATGGCTGGAAAACATAAACAACGTAGAATTTTTCCTCATCACTTCCCACACGATTTCAAAACTGTCTTAGGACCCCTGCTACACTCTCTCTACGTCTCTGACCCGCTGAATGGTTGACGGGGTCGAATTAGCTCCGTACCCAGCCCACACGGCCCTGCACACTAGGTGTTCAAACCCCAACCTCATGCGCCATCGTCTGCATCTGGCATGCGAGAAGCTGGGAGTTTCGGACACTAAATGGAAGTTAAAATATAATGCTACCAGTAGCCCGGTCCTCATCATTATCCGGGAAAGAATCCATGCGGACTTCCCACCAATACGAATCATGGGAACCTCGCTGTTGTGCGCCCTAACACACTAATCATCATCATCACGAATCATGGGAGGAGGCCCCATCAGAAGGTCGCGTACAGTAAAATACCTGGTCGTTACCATAGGCAGGCACCTCACTGCAGACCTCGTACAAAAGAAGTCAGGGGTAAAGAAGTAGGCAGATTGAAGTCACTGTACCCAGTAATAAAACCTGAGTCAAGTCTACCCTCATACTGCGGCGCTGCGCTGTATCTTCCGCTAATTCACCCTTGATTGAATACGTGGCCGTAGTGTGTGGAAATCCGGCTGTCTGCCACATAAGACATCTGCAAGGCGTCGAAGGCACAGTGCTTAGTTTGGCAGTGCAACTCCCAAGCAACTATACAACGCCAGAGTTGCACGAGCTGACTGGTATCCCGTAAATCAAAGATACAATTAGACGGACTGCGCGGGTATTCTATGAAAAGTTGTAGCAGCCAAAGAATAGATTATTCGCAAACCTGGGAAACCAGGTACACAGGCGGACCACTTCCATATGGCCAGACCTGCTCCGCCTTTGAAGTAAACGGCTCCTGAGGCTTGTTACAAATTCATGGCAATTAAGCTATACCGCATCCTTAAATAGAACTTTCCCAAAGATAAGCCTTGCCAGTAGTTCCACGTCAAGGGTACGCAGGAATGGTGCAGAAGCATCTAGCCTGAACAACCTAGAGGTGATTAAGTACTGCCCAGCAAGTTCACAGCGGTGTCACCAGATGTAACATCACTGTGCCTCTCCAAAACTTTCCCCATGTCACTGGTCATCTGGAGATGGGGCAGAACTGCGATTCACCTCTGAATACAGTGTGACGCCATTCATCAGAAGTCCAGGATTCCCGGTCATTGTATCACTCCAGAAGCAGTAGTTTCGTGTATTGTCGTGGTAAAGGCCACCTATTCATGTGAGAATAATTCCCTCGTGTGGCTGCTGCCAATCTCTGATCAATGGTGCAGGATGACAGAGTGTTGCACGGAGCCCATTACTTGTTCTTGGATGGCAGGTGCATATACGAAAATTCAACGATGTGCTTGATGCACAAACCGCCGATCGTCACTTTTGGTGGTCAGACGTGGTAGTTCGCAACTTTGAAGACGAATATGCCTACCTTTACGTTCCCACGCAGTCCAACATCGGGTCCCTGTCACTTTCGAATTCCTAGAAAATCTGTATATTGCACGATTCGACCAAGCAATCAAATGGAGACTCACAAGGAGATCCCTTTCAAGCTGTCAGTTGCTGATAAAGTGTCTCGTAGGACTACGCGGCATCTCCGTGTCCTTGGTAGTGTGTGAGACTTGTCATACCTGCTATACACCCTGCCATGCATGGTAAGAGCACTAAAAACGAACAACACCAATGCACCCGGGTTACTGTTCTATCTGCCACTGAGAATTAAAACTCTAGTACTATACATGCATAGCCATGTTGTGTGCTTATACGAAAATACATTGACAGCCGAACATGTATTCTGTTTTGGTCATGCAGTGTATATAAAGAATGTGTAATTACAAAGCGAGAAACTCCTTTTCATGTAATGCTTTAAAATTTGGAGGGGTTCAAAGTAGATACCAATATGTCCATCAATATTGCTGTCAGCGACTTCCTTTTCTTCTTTACTCAGTTTTTTTTTCATTCACCATTCTCAATCTGCACGACAATTGCGTATAATTGTGACTGAGGGTAATTCTCGAAAATAAATAATGTAATAGGGTATCCACATGAAACGCATACTCTCACGTTATCAAACAGTGTGCGTAAAATATTAAAAATAAAAAAGTAAAAATTTATGTGGTGCTTAGTAACAATATAATATAACTTTCGATGCAGTTTTCAAATCCCTTTTTAAGAATTTAAAATGTACCATAGAACTATCAATTTAAAGATATTAATGTTCCGTTTCATTATTACCTATTAAACCAGTCACTGCCATAGTTGACCTGTATAATGTCTGCATGCATATAAACTAATATACGTGAGCAGTTTTGAATGTATTTAATAAAAATCATTTTATAACAAGTACCTTTGTTCTGATAGTAATTGGTATAGGAACTTCAACACCTTTATCTAGATATCTCACCTTAAACAAAACACTTGAAAATTGAGCCCTTTGTATTTGTTTATCGCAATTTGAGAAATGTATGGTCCAGCTGTCGAAATATTGTATCGCAGATACGTAAGCCACAAATATAGTTTCCGCGAAAATTAATTTAAAAAAAGCGTATGTTATTGAATTATAGCTTCTCATAATGCTCTAGAACTATACTCGGAGTCATCATTGTCGTTAAGATTTGTAACTTCTTTCCTTTTGTCTTGTTTTCTTTGCGTGGTCCTTAACATAAATTTTATCTCTAGACACTCGATGACGGATAGTTCCTCCAGAATGGTCAGAGTGAATGCACCAGACCTGAAGCCCAGAAACTAAAACAGTTTCATTCTCCCTATTTTTACATCGTTAAAAACATTTACAGCATCATATATTGCAAGGTATGCAATGGGCATAATTTACATATATGCACATATAAAGACTCATTCACATTTTCAGTTTTTAGTTTTGCCACGAACACACTTCCTTGGCAGGCCAGGATTTGTAGGAGTCAGAATGTGGCCTAGATAGCAATTGATTACATATTCAGGAATTCATTTCTTGTCGGTTTAGAAATTGTAACTCCACACACAACTGCAAAAGTGAGCTTGGCTGGAAAACATAAACAACGTAGAAGTTTTCTTCATCACTTCCCAAATGATTTAAAAAATTAAACTATCAATAAATTTTGCTACTAAATGCGATCTAAAAACGAAATTTTTTTGTCACTTTTGCACACGTCCTCCCTTAAGTGAGGAAAAAAAATGGAAATACGAACATCAATGAACTGCGAATCTAGAACTTTGTAAACTGTTCCTTCTAGTAGCGATAAATGCGGGAAGGTAGTTCGAGAACCAAATTTCAATGGTAATTTCGCAAAGTGATTCTGCGGGTGTCAAAAACAGAAATAATGCTGTAGATAGAGTGGATGTTCATGCTAAAGGTCATCCGAAGCACTTAGTTAAATAGAGTTATCTACGCTGATGAGTTATAAGGTAAACTGAGTTGCACGGAAACTAATTAAACAATACAGCTTTGATGCAGCTTCAGTAGATAAACAGGATGTACAGTATTTCACAAACATATATGTAAATAACTGCGCTTCGCGAAGGTAATATTCGACCTAGTTTTTCTTTGCAATTTCCGTGTAGCTCGGTAATTTAAAGAGAGCCAGCGGCAATGTACAAACCTTAGAAAGACTTGTATATCTGACTGGCTACACGCAACAAATAAACATTCAAGTCTCATTCTTCGACATTTTATACAGATCTAATAAACCTTGCATTCCTGCATTACTACTTATTAAGTTATCATGTACTCTTAACAAAGAGACTGCATTTACGCTTCTGTTATTGAGGCATTATTTTGGTCCCTTTATGCTCGTAAAACAATAGCATGAGCCGCAACTGTTCTTCGTTTGCCCATAGGAAACATGTAGTGATTGAAATCAAGAACGTTCAGTTTACTCGCATTTTTTGTTGCTTACTTACTCACTACTAAATTTCCGTCGTATTTTGGAACCAAGTTACATTCGAATGGACATAGCTCATTACTTTTAAATAATAATATTAAATTCTATACACTGAAAATATGATGCATGTTATTTCCTCTACTGTTTCATTTTCCTTTTTGATTGCCACACCAGCACCACCAAATAAAATAGATGAGAGTCTCACCCATTTACCAACATTAGGTATAGATCTTGCAATTAAAATATTTTTGAAACACTCATTTGAAAACAGTGAACTTGCGGAAAGCAAAACAATACAGCGGCGTGAAGAAATGTTATTTTATGTGTTGTCAGTAGACTAGTACTTCTATACTTACTCCTATACTTACTCTGAAATCCGTTTAAAATAAATGGCAGACGTTCATTTTGATTTTCTCGCTTAGTGACATTTCAGTCTTATCCAAGCTTGGTTCGAGTGTGGCTAGAATTAAAGTTGAAATATATCTGCAAGCTTTTGTAAGGCAACATCTTAACGATGCATTCGGAAGATACACTATGTGATCAAAAGTATGCGAACGCTCCAGAAACGTACGTTTTTCGTATTAGGTGCATTCTGCTGAATCTACTGACAGTTACTTCATATTAGCGACCTCAGTAGTCATTAGACATCGTGAGAGAGTAGAATGGGGCGCTCCGCAGAACTCACGGACTTCCAACGTGGTCAGGTGATTGGGTGTCATTTGTGTTATACGTCTGTACCCGAGATTCCAAACTCCTAAACATCCCTAGGTCAGCTGTTTCGGTTGTGATAGTGAAATGGAAACGTGAAGGTACACGTACAGCACAAAAACGTACAGGCCGACCTCGTCTGTTGACCGACAGAGGCTGCCGACAGGGTCGTAACGTGTAGTAGAGAGACATGTGTCCAGATCACCACACAGGGATTCCAAACTGCATCATGATCCATTGCAAATACTATGACGGTTAGGTCGGAGGTGAGAAAACGGATTTCAAGGTCGAGCGGCGGCTCATACGTCACACATCACGCCGGTAAATGCCAAACGATGCCTCGCTTGGTGTAAGGAGCAAGGACCGTAAACATTAGACGATTGAACAGTGGAAAAACGTTATGTGGAGTGACGAATAGTGGTACACAATGTGGCGATCCGATGGCAGGGTGTGGGTATGGTAGATGCCCGGTGATCGTCATCTGCCAGCGTGTGTAGTGCCAGGAGCGAAATTCGGAGGCGGTGGTGTTATGGTGTGGTCGTATTTTTCATGAAGGGGGCTTGCACTCCTTATTGTTTGCGTGGCACTATCACAGCACAGACCTAAACTGATGTTTTAAGAATCTTCCTTCTTCCCACTTTTGAAGAGCAATTGGCGATTGCATCTTTCAACACGATCGAACACCTGTTCATAACGCACGGCCTGTGGTGGAGTGGTTACACGAGAATAACATCCCTGTAATAGACTGGTCTGCACGGAGTCCTGACCTCAATCCTATAGAACATCTTTGGGATGTTTTGGAACGCCAACTTCGTGCCAGGCCTCACCGTCCGACATCGATACCTTTCCTGAGTGCTGCACTCCGTGAAGAATGAGCTGACATTCTCCAAGAAATCTTCCAACACCTGACTGAACGTATGACTGCGAGAGTTGAAGCTGTTATCAAGGTTAAGGGTGGGCCATCACCTTATTGAATTCCAGCAATACCAATGAAGGGCGCCACGAACTCTTAAGTCATTTTCAGCCAGGTATCCGGTACTTTTGATCTCACAGTGTAACTGCAGGTAATTGTGTTCTTGAACTAAATACACTCCTGGAAATGGAAAAAAGAACACATTGACACCGGTGTGTCAGACCCACCATACTTGCTCCGGACACTGCGAGAGGGCTTACAAGCAATGATCACACGCACGGCACAGCGGACACACCAGGAACCACGGTGTTGGCCGTCGAATGGCGCTAGCTGCGCAGCATTTGTACATCGCCGCCGTCAGTGTCAGCCAGTTTGCCGTGGCATACGGAGCTCCATCGCAGTCTTTAACACTGGTAGCATGCCGCGACAGCGTGGACGTGAACCGTATGTGCAGTTGACGGACTTTGAGCGAGGGCGTATAGTGGGCATGCGGGAGGCCGAGTGGACGTACCGCCAAATTGCTCAACACGTGGGGCGTGAGGTCTCCACAGTACATCGATATTGTCGCCAGTGGTCGGCGGAAGGTGCACGTGCCCGTCGACCTGGGACCGGACCGCAGCGACGCACGGATGCACGCCAAGACCGTAGGATCCTACGCAGTGCCGTAGGGGACCGCACCTCCACTTCCCAGCAAATTAGGGACACTGTTGCTCCTGGGGTATCGGCGAGGACCATTCGCAATCGTCTCCATGAAGCTGGGCTACGGTCCCGCACACCGTTAGGCCGTCTTCCGCTCACGCCCCAACATCGTGCAGCCCGCCTCCAGTGGTGTCGCGACAGGCGTGAATGGAGGGACGAATGGAGACGTGTCGTTTTCAGCGATGAGAGTCGCTTTTGCCTTGGTGCCAATGATGGTCGTATGCGTGTTTGGCGCCGTGCAGATGAGCGCCACAATCAGGACTGCATACGACCAAGGCACACAGGGCCAACACCCGGCATCATGGTGTGGGGAGCGATCTCCTACACTGGCCGTACACCACTGGTGATCGTCGAGGGGACACTGAATAGTGCACGGTACATCCAAACCGTCATCGAACCCATCGTTCTACCATTCCTAGACCGGCAAGGGAACTTGCTGTTCCAACAGGACAATGCACGTCCGCATGTATCCCGTGCCACCCAACGTGCTCTAGAAGGTGTAAGTCAACTACCCTGGCCAGCAAGATCTCCGGATCTGTCCCCCATTGAGCATGTTTGGGACTGGATGAAGCGTCGTCTCACGCGGTCTGCACGTCCAGCACGAATGCTGGTCCAACTGAGGTGCCAGGTGGAAATGGCATGGCAAGCCGTTCCACAGGACTACATCCAGCATCTCTACGATCGTCTCCATGGGAGAATAGCAGCCTGCATTGCTGCGAAAGGTGGATATACACTGTACTAGTGCCGACATTGTGCATGCTCTGTTGCCTGTGTCTATGTGCCTGTGGTTCTGTCAGTGTGATCATGTGATGTATCTGACCCCAGGAATGTGTCAATAAAGTTTCCCCTTCCTGGGACAATGAATTCACGGTGTTCTTATTTCAATTTCCAGGAGTGTATAAACCAAGTAGACATTCAACTTGTTTCTTTTGAGAAGCGCCTAGGAGAGGTAATATACAATTGAGAACTAGAGTTGGACTCAGTTCAACACAGAAAGCTGTACTCTCGTAAGAAATCCGTTGTAGTTAAGTAGAACTTTCTGTTATACTCTTCGCTCCTCCTTTACTATGGTGCAGGCTGTTCGCTCGAAATTCGGGCTCTCAAGAGTACGACTGCGAAGCTGTAACGTGCCTCTTGGTTTAGCTCTTCATTTCTTATGGTACCTAGGTAACTGTTAGTCAATTAGCTGCGTGAACCAGCATACCACAGGTGGTGGAGCATGGATACCCATCTGGAATCCCCTGACGTCTGATTAAAATGCTTCCCAACGTTAGAAGCTGGGGAAGGTGATGGAAGTATTGAGCACAGCTGCTTTGCCCGCGCCACTTGCTCCAAAGGCTTACTCCCTCTGTTTTCTCAAGGGATGGGGGATCCAAATCTGCCGGGAGCGTTATGATAGAAACTTCAGTCATGTAATGATATTTCAAGGGGTAGGCCGCTATACTTAACGCTGTCGGGCTAATAATCCGGAGGCCACAACGCCAGTCTAAGTCTGGGAGGTGAGCATTCCGAGCACATTCCTGACATTTGCACGTGTAGGTGTGTGTGTGGGGGGGGGGGGGGCGGGGGGGGATCCAGTGTCTAGAGTAAGTAGGCACAGGCACCAAGTAAACATTTTCTCAGAATGGTACAGGCTGAAGGTAATCTGAGAATGCAACAGTTGTCCATTTTAAGTGAGGAAACGTCGTGATACCATTGTTACCACACGATTCACGAGGGCGCTTCCCCTTGAATGTGGCATCCTATTATGAAGGGGTAAATTTAATAAGACATATCTTGGTAACAATATCTCAATGTACATAGTGGAGGTTTACTGTTACTACACTTCGACGATTACATTGCTGTAGCCTATCTTACAGTTTGTTTTATTAATAGTTTGTAAACATTCATTTGACTCAGTAAAACGTTTCTGGTTATATAGCATCCTCGTCAATTTGTGAAAATGAACAACGTTTCAACAATGTTTTCAAGCCTCCTTCGACTTACAGAGTGTAGAAAACACTGCATATACAAAATTTTAGAGTGCTCAGAGGGGATAAAAGGAAAATGTCATATGTGTACCGTCCAAGAAGGTTTACACACTATATTTTTAGTGATATTGCTGGGCTCCTATGGATATCCTATTGTGTAGGTGTACTAGACACCGACTGACTCCAGATGATGAGCAGGTTGCCCGTTTGGGTGAATCCGCAGCCATAATTTCTGAAACACGACGTTATTTCGAGTGCTTTAGACATTCACTTGCGCAGTAATGGAAGCGAACGACATTTTCAATGACACCTCCGAAACAATATTCATCAGATGGCAATTGGATCACCATCTGTGATCATCAATAGTGTCAAAACGTACATGGAACCCTAGTGGTGGAACAGCGTGACTTTTTCAAATATGAAAAAAGTTTGTATTTTTATCGCCTTCAGACACTAAAATTTTGTGTAGATTGCTTTTTTACACACCTTTTCTTAGTGTTTCATACTGTCAATATTATCTTTGCTGTGTGAAGCACAGCATACGAACCAATTACGGTCATAATAGTGTGTACTTGAACGGTGCCTTGCATCAGTGCTGTTAGCAGACGTGTGTGGGATGTCGTCATCGTAATAATTCAGCAAGCCGAGAGCAATGTTGTGATGCAGAAACAGCTGAAACAGCTAACTCAGAGGTACTTTACAGGTTAGAGCAGCAAGGGGCAAGGGAGGTTTCCATACTGACAGTGAGGATATATTTTAGGATATGCGACTGGTAGTGGCGCATATGGACGAAAAGGCCACTGCTGCTGGTCATATTCCTAACAGGATTATTCTGAGTGGAGCAGTCCAAGCAGGACGACAGGGTTGTGCCAGTCGAAGACGCCAGATGGATATGCCAGTAGGAGTTACTGGTTGAAGGTCATGGCAGCGCAATAGAACTGCGCACTAAGTCCCACCCCGGACTTGGTGTCAGGGCGCAGCAGACCACACAAAGACATGTCCAGCAGCGAGGCCGATTCCTGCCCAGGGGCCAGTGAGTCACTTCCCATGCGCACCAGCCGTCGTCCGCCATAATGGGACGGGCGCTGCCAAGGGCTATAGCAGATACGCAATCGTCGAGAACGTGCCACTGGTGTGGCAGCCGTGCGGGTGGCTTAAGTAACGCGGCCAGGCCGCCTGCATAGTGAAGCACCTTGTCAACATCGAGGGGCGTGCAAGCAGAATTCAGTTGCTGGCTGGTCACTGATCCGGTGTATCAAACAGTGCAAATGCACCAGTAAAAGAACTTGCTACATCTGCAGTTGCCTTTCTCTGGAGTCTCCTGGGCTCCCACCTCACTCTCACAACCAGGTTGCACCGTCCTGGCTGCACCAGGTTGCGCTATGGAAGTTACAGAAAATTTTACTTACCCACTTACTCACTGGTCATACCGGACTTGAGAGTCCATTACCGCAGCAACATATTTTCGCCATCTGTCCCTGTCTTGGGCTATTTCCTTCCATTCACCTTCAATATCTAGGCTCCTCAAATCAGCCTTCACATTGTCCTCCTATCTGCGCCTCGGTCTCCCCACAGGACGTTTTCCTTCTAGGTGCCCTACCAGTACTCTGCGCGCTGCCCTGCCCTCATCCATTCGAGCTACGTGACCCGCCCATCGCAGCCTACGTGATTTAGTAATACTGATTATGTCAGGGCTTGAATAGAGTTCGTGAACCTCTTCGTTATGCAGCTTTCGCCACTCTCCGCTAATGTCATCCCTTTCTGCTCAGCCGGCCGGAGTGGCCGTGCGGTTCTGGGCGCTACAGTCTGGAGCCGAGCGACCGCTACGGTCGCAGGTTCGAATCCTGCCTCGGGCATGGATGTGTGTGATGTCCTTAGGTTAGTTAGGTTTAATTAGTTCTAAGTTCTAGGCGACTGATGACCTCAGAAGTTAAGTCGCATAGTGCTCAGAACCATTTGAACCATTTGAACCTTTCTGCTCCGAAAATTTTCCGCAAAATTTTGTTTTCAAATACTCGAAACGGCTTTTCATTTTGCACAGTGACAGACCAAGCCTCACTCCCATACAGCATAACTGGTAGAATAATAGTTTTATGTATTCTAATCTTTAAATTCCTAGACAATATCCGTGATGAAAGTAATCTATTCAGTGAGAAGTAGCACGGATTCCCCAACCGTAGTCTCTTCTTCAGTTCGGATTCAATCTCATTTCTCGAAGTTATGTCCACGCCTAGATACTTAAATGTGTTCACTTTTTCAGACTGCGTGTCTCCAACTCTTAACAAAAAAAATGGTTCAAATGCCTCTGAGCACTATGGGACTTAACATCTGTGGTCATCAGTCCCCTAGAACTTAGAACTACTTAAACCTAACTAACCTAAGGACATCACACACATCCACGCCCGAGGCAGGATTCGAACGTGCGACCGTAGCAGTCACGCGGTTCCGGACTGCGCGCCTAGAACAGCTACACCACTGCGGCCGGCAACCCTCAACATTTCCTGATCTACTGCTGTTGGAATTCTAGTAGTAACCTGGTATTTAGTTTTGTCTTCACTTGTCCTTAGACCTACATCTTCACTAGCCTTGATTAACGCATTCGCATTTGTTGTTACAGATTCTTTCCTATCGCTAATGGTGTTTAGATCATCTGCATTCCCTAATATCTTAATATTTCCATTTAACTCCACCCCTTCTGAATTATCTGCTGCCATTCGTACAATATATTCTAGGACTAAATTAAAAAGTAGCGGAGACAGGGCATCTCCCTGCTTAAGACCGTTCTTTATTACAAATTCTTCTGGCTCCAATTTCCCCACACGTACTCTACCTTTTGTGTTTTTCAAACTCACTTCTATAAGTCTAACATACTTCTTTGGTATTCCAAGTTCCAAAACAATTCTGTACAATTTTGACTGCAATACTGAATCATATGCTTTTGTAAAATCTATGAAAAGATTATGAACTGGTTTATTGTATTTCTAATTCTTATCCAAAATTCGACGCAGGGTGAATATTTGGTCTATAGTTGATCTGTTCCTCCGAAAGCCGGCTTGATATTCCCCCACAATTTCATCTGCATATGGTGTAAGCCTGCTTAGCAGAATATTAGAGAAAATTTTGGAACATACTGGTAATAGCTATATCCCTCTATAATTACTACAGTCCATTTTGTCACCTTTCTTAAAAATTGGGATCAGAATCGACTCCTACCACTCTTCAGGTATCATCTCTGAGTTCCATACTTTAGTTATCACTTTGTGAACTACTTCCACCAATTTCTGTCCCCCATTTTTAACTAATTCTGCAGTTATGCAATCTGATCCTGAGGCTTTATGGTTTTTCGATTTGTTGAATGCATCTCTTACTTCCTTTAACGTTGGCTCAGGTATTTGGGGTTCTGCTGTATGTATTTCGTACGCCTGCTCATTTCCTGCTTCCTGGTGTACATTTTATAGATGCTCAAAATACGCCCTCCATTTACTTAATATAGCACTGGGGTCTGTCAGTATTCCCCCAGCATCCCCTCGAAATGCATTTGTCCTAGCCTTGAAGCCCTTCCTATACCCATTTATGTCTAGGAAAAGTTCCCTAATGTTTTTTTGTTTTACTGTTTGTTTCCATTTTTGTAATTTGATTGTTCAAATAATCCCTCTTCTTTGCTCGTAGCCTACGACCAACTTCCCTTCTCAAGTTCAAGAACTCCTCTCGTTTTCTGTCTCCCATTCTATCCCAATCTAATCGCGCTTTTCTTCTTTCCTCTACCAATTTCTTGCATTCCTCATCAAACCACGGTTTCCTCCTGTTCTTCTTAATTGTACCTATTGTAACCTTCGCTGCCCCTTTGATATTATTCCTCACAGTGATCCACTGTTTATTTACACCCTCGTCTTGATCTTCGTGTGTCCTGAGAGCATCAAACCTATTTCAAATTTCTATCATGTACCTTCTTCTAAAGCTTTCATCATTTAGCTTGTCAGTGTCGAACCTAACAAGTTCTGCACTGTGACTCCTTGATGTTGCTGTAGATAGCCGTAGGTGAACTTTGGCAACTACAAGACAATGATCAGAATCGCAGTCTGCTTCCCTGAAAGTCCTAACATTTTCTATACTAGTGTGCCATCTCCGATCTGCAAGAACATGATCAATTTGGTTTCGGGTGTGTCCATCCGGAGAGACCCAGATTGCTTTATGAATGACCTTCCTTTTGAAATATGTGCTCTGAACAACCATGTCTTTTGAAACAGCAAAATTAACCACCCTAGTGCCATTATCATTCGAAATGTTATGCAAACTCTCTTTCCCAACTGTAGGCCGGAATGCTTCCTCCTTCCCTATCTTCGCATTAAAATCACCTATGATTAATTTTGTATCACACGAGGAGAACTCATCCCACAGTGGATCTAGTTCTTCATAAAAGCCGTCTTTAACAAGCTCTTCAGTGTCCTCAGTTGGTGCGTGTACAGTAATTACTACTAGTCTATTCCACCTGCCGGACAACACTATAGTCGGTCACTAATGAACCTTATATCTCTGATTGCGTGAAGCACTTTTCCCTGTACTGCGGAACCTGTTCCGAAACTGTGAGCTTCCTAACCTCCATAGAAAAATGTATAGTTACCCCTCTTTATGCTACCCTCCCCCTGCCACCGAGTTTCTTGAATAGCTGTAATGTCTACATCGTATCTATCTAATTCGTCTAATAATGTCTGGAATGTTCCTGGCCTGTTCAAACTTTTAATGTTCCATGTTCCCAACCCGAAAGTTCCTTTCGGCCTGAATCTCTTCGAAGTAGGTTCCGCCCGGAGATCCGAATGGGAACCTACTTTACCTCCGGAATATTTTACTTCAAAGGGGCCCATGTCCATTAATGTTGCTGATTCATGATGAATAGATTTGGTAGTAGGAGAAGAAGGAACAGGGATGGTTCATCACATCAGAAGACTCGTACGTACTCCAGGAGGACCTGCAGAGGATTAATGCATGGTGCGACAGCTGGCAGCTTTCCCTAAACGTAGATAAATGTAATATAATGCGCATACATAGAGGCAGAAATCCATTCCAGTACGATTATGCCATAGGTGGTAAATCATTGGAAGCGGTAACGACCGTAAGATACTTAGGAGTTACTATCCGGAGCGATCTGAAGTGGAATGATCACATAAAACAAATAGTGGGAAAAGCAGGCGCCAGGTTGAGATTCATAGGAAGAATTCTAAGAAAATGTGACTCATCGACGAAAGAAGTAGCTTACAAAACGCTTGTTCGTCCGATTCTTGAGTATTGCTCATCAGTATGGGACCCTTACCAGGTTGGATTAATAGAAGAGATAGACATGATCCAGCGAAAAGCAGCGCGATTCGTCATGGGGACATTTAGTCAGCGCGAGAGCGTTACGGAGATGCTGAACAAGCTCCAGTGGCGGACACTTCAAGAAAGGCGTTACGCAATACGGAGAGGTTTATTATCGAAATTACGAGAGAGCACATTCCGGGAAGAGATGGGCAACATATTACTACCGGCCACATATATCTCGCGTAATGATCACAACGGAAAGATCCGAGAAATTAGAGCAAATACGGAGACTTACAAGCAGTCGTTCTTCCCACGCACAATTCGTGAATGGAACAGGGAAGGGGGGATCAGATAGTGGTACAATAAGTACCCTCCGCCACACACCGTAAGGTGGCTCGCGGAGTATAGATGTAGATGTTTTTGCAGCTACCCTTCATATCTGAAGGCCGTATCTCTTATCAGCAACCTGGGGACGCGCTGTGCCGCGGTGGTAGGGGCCCACGAGGTAGACAGAGAATTTTTGCGTATTTGAATTTGAGTGATTTTCTTAAAGTATGGCTATTCCTACTTAGTTTTGCTCCCTCATTGCATGATGGCAGTTGTATTTAGTACAAAGCCAAAGCAGATTCCTCTTGTATTAAGAATTTATTTAATTTTCCATTGTAACTGTGCATAGCGTGAAACTGAGCATGCCCTATTCAGTAACGAAGTCCTAGAGGTGGTGCCGAGGTTATAAAGAAACTGCTACTATTACTTGCAGTCAAGACGGTGATAATCCGTGTCCATCGTCTCAAGCTGCTTCACATTTATAACAGACATTCGCATCTATGACACTACTACATAGGCTTCAACGACCGGGCAAGATCATTAAAATTCTTCTGTGTGTTGTACTGCATCATCCTATAAGATCTCTCTGAGGGAGCCCGTCTTAATACGGCCGAAACGTCCGTTTAATAGCTAATAATTTAAATTATTTTATGCCTGTGCAGTGACATGGTACAACACACAGAATAATGATAACCATATTTTGTGTCCATGTCAGGCAAGTGTCTACATATAATACGATCCTACCGAAACTGCTGGCCATTAAAATTACATCATGAAGTCGAGCTGGTATGTTGTTTACTACACACTGCGTAGATGTTTAAGAGGGCCCTCCTTAACACCCAAGATTGACCATCACCCAAGGGACATTTGTCTGGCCCACCAGGTTTGTACAGTCACTTCATATATCTTGAGTTAGGAAATTGGTTTGTTTCCAACAAAGACAAATGTTCACACGGACAGTGGTACGATAATTGCAGCGGCAGGCAATGTCAACGCGCTGATCATTGTTGCGGATTCCCTGGACGCATACCAGAGAGAGACGCACCGACACTGTACACTGTACACTGTATCGGCACCACGGAGGGCATCTTGACAGACGAGTCCTGGTCTGGCGTGCAGCGTCACGATAGGTGTATCTCTGAATGAAGGGTCTGAGGAGAACGAACATTGCCAGATTGGACTGGTCGTGGTCAGAAGCGTTTAGCGCTTTTGATGATGGTATGGCGCGCCACAGGGTACACAATACAATCATATCTATTTCACATAGCTGGTAATATGGATACGAGCCATCACATTTCTCACGTGTTAAGCTGGTTGCTGTGCTCTATCTTCCTCGTCATTGTGACGTTATTTTTCAACAATATAATGCAATACCAACTGTTGCCCGTGTTGTCCTGACCTAGCACGACACAGCCATCGACTGTTTTTCTGGTCAGCAAGGTCTCCGATCTCTCACCCACTGGGAACAAGTGGTTAAGGGTCGCCAAGAAACTAGGACGCGACCACTTTCCAGCGACTGCTACTGATAAAAACTGCCATAGACTTAAAGCAGCACAGAAAGACGCACCCGTGTCTCTCATTCAAGCTGTGTTACACGATAGAGCCACTGTAGTGCCGGAGCTACTGTAATTAGTTTGTATGACCCTTAATCATCAACAAATTTAATCACACGGCGAGTGACACACAACCCATATGAAAGAAAGAAACATCAATGTAACTGCAGAACTGAAGCAATAGCAATACGATAAACAGAAATGAATAAATACAGGAAAATTTAGGAGTGTGAGGGAACACATTGTAAATGCCATATCTGAGTGGTGGCACTGCATTTTAAAAAGTAAAAGTTGAACAACGCACAAATTTAAAAATAGCCTGTGTAACAGTTTGCATTAAATAAATGAACCAAATAAAATAAAAATAAAAACAGTACTTGATGAGAAAACTTCAAGAGGGATTAAACACAGAAAGTAATACAAGTACCAGATAAAAGAAAGACTCAACAATTGTAACTGCAGACTATATAGGTTACATAGGCAATTTCAGTAAAATTCAGTAACTCCATGAATATACGAAAATGGGCGAATATGAAGGAACAGGCAGAATGGGAAGTAATAAAAAACAGAGAGGATTATGTGAAGTTTAGGAGTGGAGAGCTATTAAGCTGTGTCTGGTGGTTTTACACCTGCTTCAGTAGATCGGCCTGATACCCACACTGGCGGAGTACTTTCTCTATACGTTCATGTTTCCTTTTAAGTTTAGCTCTACTGCAGGGTATGTTTGATCAAGGCGGAGAACATGAAGGCGAAGAACTTTCCCCATACAGTTACTGTTTCCTTATAAGTATAGTCCGATGGCAGCGTATGGTTGATCAATCTGCGATCTGTTACCACAGCTTTTTATTTAACGTAACCGCTATATAGGACATCTCTCCTGTTTCGACTTTGTGTTCTGTGGCGCTAATCATGTGTATTCTGTAGGTGAACGTTTGTGTTGTGGAACACGTCTGTTTAGGATGGCACGCAGGCGTCTATGAATGCTGCTGGGTATCCTACGAACTCTGTGGCTAGATGCAGTATGAGGCCTCCAAGAGGAAGTTACGAGAGGCGCTGGGGGAAGATGGCAACGGCATTGGAATCCTACGATCGCCATCATATTATTAGCCTACTAAAAATAACTATATTAAAAATGAAATGTAAACAATCTGGTCCACGATGTGTGATAGGTCTGGCCAAGTCATTAAATCGGCACTGTAAGGAGTAAAGCGTTATTCTTACAAGAAAGATAAAGAATCTTTCGTATTACCTTCTGATATCGGCCAGCGGTAATATTTTCCTACATGGGGCCTACATTTATCTCATTAATACGCTGGCCTGAACAACAATTATCGAACAAACTCGTAAACTCTCTCTTGCTCGGCGTAAATTATGACACTCTAAGACTTTACTTGTAGCAGCAACAGAGAGGTATGATAACGTAGTCAAGAATCATCAGTAATTAATGGTCTGTTCATGACGAATCATACAGCTTAATATTTATTGCGAATATTTCAACAATCTTTGTTCGTAAATCAGAAACAAATAATAGCAATGCAATTGTAGAAACACTAGAGAGCGTGACAGATACAGGCTCTTGTGGTATCCCTGCGGCATTGTTTAGTAACCCACAGTTTCTATTATTCGATGTCACTCATGTGTTTTTCAGTTCGCCCACCATCTACGCTCTTCTGAATTTTCCTCGAGAACGTAGCAGTATCGTAGAAAGTAACAGTCGTAGAGACGTTATTACAACTGCTTTGTTTTTCCAGGAATCAGAAATACCGCCATGAATGTTCAGACGCATACCTTCTCGGATAATTTAATTTGTGACGTCGGGCATTCATTCTCCTCAGTGGACTAGGTCCGTGCTACTAAAATAGCAGCAGCTCAGATTTCTCCACTCGGTGCGAAGAATTCCAGCAAAAGAATCGGTAAATATTTCTGCTCCGCTTTGCTTACCCGTACAAATATCCAGGGATTGTGAATTGTCTCTGGTTTGCAGGCGAATAGCTTACTGTTATTAGAAACTGTCTATAGCTGCTACATAGCTATGCAAGTTAATAAATGACAAATCTACAAGAATTTCCCTGGGAGATCAGACAGAATCGATCGAATCGCAGTTAGAAATAATGATGCTTGACTCCGTGTTGCCTGTATATCCTAATCACGTATTTGTCCACGAAATGCGCGATGCGCTTATGTTTTAAGCGTACCATTACAATCTATGTCCGATAAAAACTTAAGAATTTGTTGTTGAACCTAGAGACACAAGTTCAATGGGCAGAATATTACATCGCCCGAATCCGTTCCTTCAAAGGGTAATTTGTCATTTGTGAAGTGTCTACAATTTGTACCAGGGGGTAACGTGACCCTCCACCGCTGGCAGTGGCATTGAAGTGGTTTGTATGTGCCAGTTGTGTGTACAGAAAATAGTGCAGCGGAGAAGGGACAAAAGTGCATGAATGAATCAGCACACCGTGAACGCAGTAGCTCGATTTTAAAGTGTATTAACGTGGGTTATATCACTGTTCCTGCTGAGAAAGAGGTACCACTATCATAACAGTGGTCGTAAAACTGACCTAACCGTCAGTGATCGGAGGTGAAAGTAACACCATGGTTTCATATTGACAGCTCCTTCTTAACTGATTACCGAACTAATATTGCGAAAGAAAACGCATCCATTGGACATTTGGTGTCAGTTTATCGAGTAAGCCCATTGCTCACGGTGGTACCTGACACTGCATGTAGTCAGTGGCTCACACATTACATAAACTGAACGGTAAAAGGCTAGAGACTTGTAGTGTGGTATGACGAGTATGCTTTTTACCTGTCTCTAAGTGATGGACTGAATCCACCGGCTGCCCAAAGAGACGTTTAATCAACGAGTATCTTCTGCCCGGATTGGTTATGGAATGTTTGGGAAATTTTCTATACCGTGACTTGGTACTACTCTGTAGGAATCAACATGGATTCCGGAAACAGCGATCGTGTGAGACCCAACTCGCTTTATTTGTTCATGAGACCCAGAAAATATTAGATACAGGTTCCCAGGTAGATGCTATTTTCCTTGACTTCCGGACGGCGATCGTTATAGTTCCACACGTCGCCTGATAAACAAAGTAAGAGCCTACGGAATATCAGACCAGGTGTGTGGCTGGATTGAAGAGTTTTTAGCAAACAGAACACAGCATGTTTTTATCAATGGAGAGACGTCTACAGATATTAAGGTAACCTCTGGCGTGCCACAGGGGAGTGTTATGGGACCATTCATTTTCATAATATATATAAATGACCTAGTAGGTAGTGTCGGAAGTTCCATGCGGCTTTTCGCTGATGATGCTGTAGTATACAGAGACGTTGCAGCATTAGAAAATTGTAGCGAAATTCAGGAAGATCTGCAGCGGATAGGCACTTGGTGCAGGGAGTGGCAACTGACCCTTAACATTGACAAATGTAATGTATTGCGAATACATAGAAAGAAGGATCCTTTATTGTATGTTTGTATGATAGCGGAAGAAACACTGGTAGCAGTTACATCTGTAAAATATCTGGGAGTACGCGTGCGGAACGATTTGAAGTGGATTGATCATATAAAATTAATTGTTGGTAAGGCGGGTACCAGGTTGAGATTCATTGGGAGAGTCCTTAGAAAATGTAGTCCATCAACAAAGGAGGTGGCTTACAAAACAGTCGTTCGACCTATACTTGAGTATTGCTCATCAGTGTGGGATCCATACCAGATCGGGTTGGCGGAGGAGATAGAGAAGATCCAAAGAAGAGCGGCGCGTTTCGTCACAGGGTTATTTGGTAACCGTGATAGCGTTACGGAGATGTTTAGCAAATACAAGTGGCAGACTCTGCAAGAGACGCGCTCTGCATCGCGGTGTAGCTTGTTCGCCAGGTTTCGAGAGGGTGCGTTTCTGGATGAGGTATCGAATATATTGCTTCCCCCTACTTATACCTCCCGAGGAGATCACGAATGTAAAATTAGAGAGATTCGAGCGCGCACGGAGGCTTTCCGACAATCGTTCTTCCCGCGAACCATACGCGACTGGAACAGAAAAGGGAGGTAATGACAGTGGTACGTAAAGTGCCCTCCGCCACACACCGTTGGGTGGTTTGCGGAGTATAAATGTAGATGTAGATGTAGAACATGAAAAATAGCCAGGATTTTTATTTAAATACTTTCACGTAAGAAGTTTTGATGTAAAACTTCCTGGTAGATGAAAACTGTAAGCCGGACCGAGAATCGAACGCAGGAGCTTTATCTTTCGCGGGCATGTTTCGCAGGAGAACTTCTGTGGAGTTTGGAAGGTAGAAGATGAGTAAGTAAAGCTGCGAGGTAGGGTTGCGAGTCTTGTTTGGGTGGCTTATTCGGTAGAGCACTTGCCCGTGAAAGGCAGAGGCCTAACGTTGATGTCCTGGTCCAACACACAACTTTAACCTGACAGGAAGTTATTTATCAGCACACACTCCGCTGCAGAGTGAAAAATTCATTCCAGCTTTGGTCTTTCTCCAACACCTTCCCAATAGTATTCCGAGGACACTCCCTTCTACCAAGATGAAAACAGCTGCCGCTACCGGCTTGAAAGCAAACGTTCCTGGTTTGTCGAACACTCATGCAACTTATCGACGTCGTATGGTCCGTTACATTACGCGATTCTAATTTCATTGGAATTACTACACTACTGGCATTTAAAAATGGTACACCACGAAGATGACGTGCTACAGACGCGAAATTTAGCCGACAAGAAGAAGATGCTGTGATATGCAAATGATTAGCTTTTCAGAGCATTCACACAAAGTTGACGCCGGTGGCGACACCTACAACGTGCTGACACGGGGGAAGTTTCCAACCGATTTCTCATACACAAACAGCAGTTGCCCGGCCATGCCTGGTGAAACGTTGTTGTGATGCCTCGTGTAAGGAGGAGAAATGCGTATCATAACGTTTCCGACATCGATAAAGGTCGGATTGTAGCCTATCGCGATTGCGGTTTATCGTATCGTGACGTTGCTGCTCGCGTTGGTCGAGATCCAATGACTGTTAGCAGAATATGGAATCGGTGGGTTCAGGATCCCAACGGCGTCGTATCACAAGCACTTGAGATGACAGGCATCTTATCCGCATGGATCTTATCTGCATGGATCGTGCAGCCACGCCTCGATCCCTGAGTCACCTGACGGGGACGTTTGCAAGACAACAACCATCTGCACGAACAGTTCGACGACGTTTGCAGCAGCATGGACTATCAGCTCGGAGACCATGGCTGCGGTTACCCTTGACGCTGCATCACAGACAGGAGCACCTGCGATGGTGTACTCAACGACGAACCTGGGTGCACGAATGGAAAAACGTCATTTTCTTGGATGAATGCAGGTTCTGTTTACAGCATCTTGATGGTCGCATCCGTGTTCGGAGACATCGCTGCGAACACACATTGGAAGCGTGTATTCGTCGTCACCATACTGGCGTATTACCCGTCGTGATGGTATGGTGTGCCATTGGTTTCACGTATCGGTCACCTCTTGTTCGCAATGACGGCACTTTGAACAGTGGACGTCACATTTCAGATGTTTTACAACCCCTGGCTCTACCCTTCATTCGATCCCTGCGAAACACTACATTTTAGCAGGATAATGCACGACCGCTTGTTGCAAGTCCTGTACGGGACTTCCTGGATACAGAAAATGTTCGACTGCTGCCCTGGTCAGCACATTCTCCTGATCTCTCACCAACTGGAAACGTCTGGTCAGTGGTGGCCGAGCAACTGGCTCGTCACAATACGTCAGTCACTACTCTTGATGAACCGTGGTATCGTGTTGAAGCTGCATGGGCAGGTGTACCTGTACACGCCATACAAGCTCGGTTTGACTCAATGCCCAGGCGTATGAAGGCCGTTATTACGGCCACAGGTGGTTCTTCTGGGTACTGATTTCCCAGGTTCTATGCACCCAAACTGCGTGAAAACGTAATCACATGTCAGTTCTAGTATAATATATTTGTCCAATGAATACCCGTGTATCATCCGCATTTCTTCTTGGTGTAGCAATTTTAATGGCCAGTAGTGTAGTAGCGGAGGTGGAACGTAACTATACCGTAAAATTGGAGACCTAAACACCAGCGAGACGTCCTTCATGTACCATAAGTCAAGGAACATTTCGACTCTCTTCCTCGCAGTACGGATTTACAGCGAGTGTTACGACTTGCTTGAAGACCGAAAAACAGTCGTCTGCAGTAATCTGCGGTAGTCAACAGGACTTCCGGGAGCACTAACGGGTGGAAGTGCGATCGTGCTAGCAATGCCCAAGCTAATACATTTACATCTAAACTCTGAGAATCGCTATAAGGTCAATGGTTGAGAATAATTTGTATTGTATTACGTTTATTCTCACTTCGTTCACAGATGGAGCTGGGGGAGAAGGACAACTTGTTTGCCTGCATGAGACCTATGATTTGCCTATGTAATATCTGCTATGGTCCTACGGACAGAAATGAAGTGGTAAGCATACTGAGCAAGTGGTGGCTCACTTGGCTCTGAGCACTATGCGACTTAACTTCTGAGGTCAACAGTCGCCTAGAACTTCGAACTAACTAAACCCAACTCACCTAAGGACATCACACACATCATTGCCCGAGGCAGGATTCGAACCTGCGACCGTAGCGGTCGCTCGGCTCCAGATTGTAGCGCCTAGAACCGCATGGCCACCCCGGCCGGCCAGTGCAAGTGAGTTTTGTACTAGGTAATAAAAGGTGCCAATGTTTATCTGCAGCATCTATACGTAGCCAGCCGAAGCTAGGGTTCTGGCATTTTTCAAAGTAGTTTCTCGTGAGATGTAGGGCGTCTTTCTTTCAGGGCCTTTTAGTTGATTTTTCGAAATTTCTGTTACATTCTCTCGACGGTGACACCAGTCTGTAACTTACACACTCCCTTCCTTGCGTACGCCCGATACCTGGGGATACCTTCAACATCTTTAATTATTCGTTTGAATTTGAGTCACAGATCTTCTACTGTTCTTCTACCAGCTGAGTTTCGCCACTGTAAGAAACAAGATAATCTTTTCTTTTCAATTTTTATCAATACATACGCCTTAATGCTTAGCTTTCTGCCGTTTTCCATTGCTGTTGTAACTGCGCCACGTATCAATGACACCTGCGAACATCCTTAAAGAGTCCACGTTTATTTGTTGGCAAATGACCCAACCGTTCTACCAAATTTCAAAGAGATATTTTATAAATGTTTCTCAAGTCGTTTCTATAGTTCGCTACATTATTCAATAAACTGTTTGGTAATAATATCTCCAAAGATGACTTGTAACCATGAATAGTTCGGAACAAAGGTTGACTCTCCAGCTGTCAACCAATTCTATAGAATGTGGAGAAACTACTTTAAAATTATTTATTTTTACACGAGTTCCGATTTCCAAATATTTTGCAAAGATATCCTTTGTCTGAGTTATGGACTGCTGAACGTAGTAGAGTTTTTCTCTGGTAAAGTGAGGTTATGTCTTCTAGAAGGTAGTTTGAAGGTGTAATAGTCAGATGCCTGTGCAGATGCAGTCGCTTGTCAGTGTTGCCTGTTGAACGCACACAAAGGCATTTAATTCCACAGCTGTTTGCAAGTTTGGTGCAAGACCTGATTTTTCCTGCTTGTCGGCAATGGTCGGAACTTGTTTATGGATGAAGTGTATTTGAATTGATGTTACGTTCTGATAGGTACTCTCATCCTTCAGTCTACTGAACTGAGTGTTGACAATCGTGAATATTCTTCCCCAGTTACCAAACAACATAACCAGACTTGGTCTATGTATGTGACCTTGTATTCACTCTTGTATCTCTACTTGGCCTTAAACTTACTGTGCATTCTGCTTTCAGCGCCACTTTCAGTCAAAGAAAAGCCAAATTGAATGCCTTTACAGCTAGGAAGGTGAGTTTACGCTGTCGATACAATGTTCTTTTGTGAGCAGACGATAGCCCTTCAATGTGAGATTTACATCTTCATCATACTTCACATTGTTATGAAGGAAATAACATACAGCTTGATTAACCATTAAGAAACTACTAGAAGTAATCTTGATTTTAGATTCATTTCAACATTTATTCACGCCCAGGTTTCCTTCCATCGCACAATGAAAGCATCTCCTGCTCTTCAATATGTTTATTAAACCATGACCCAGTAACATTAATTCTTTTGCCTGGGCCCACATTTTATATATTACGGGACACATTTTTAGGGAATATTTGCTGAACACACATATTTTCATGTACTTCGTTCAGTTTAGAACCAAGTGGGTGGCTTAACAATTGAGCCTATTTTGTCTGATACATAGCTCATTCGAGTGCTGCCAACGCAATATTTGCACTTTGCGTCCCTTCTGATGGAAATGTATAGATTGTAAGTGGAAAAAATTTTAAATGTTGAAGGAGTATGGTTTCCAGCAATTTCTTGGTATGTACGAGGGTCACTCTAAAAGAAATGCACACTATTTTTCTTTAAATTCATCTTTTATTCTACATGTTTGAAAGTTTTACGGTGTACAGGTACATCCTTTCCACATAATTTCCATCCCTCTCAACTGCCTTATCCCATCTTGGAACCAGCGCCTGTATACCAGCACCGTAGAATTCTGACCCAACCTGTTGGAGCCACTGTTTACCATCGTGCACAAGGGAGTCATTATCTTCAAACCTTGTTCCTCGAAGAAAATCTTTCAGTTTCCCAGATAGATGATAGTCGCATGGAGCCAGGTCAGGACTGTAAGGCGGGTGTTTCAGTTTTGTCCGTCCGAGTTTCCTGATCGCTTCCATAGTTTTTTGACTGACATGTGACCGAGCATTATTGTGCAACAGCAAAACATCTTGCTTTGGCCGATGCGGTCGAACACGACTTAATGGAGCTTGAAGTTTCTTCAGTGTCGTCACATATGCATCAGAATTTATGGTGACAATCCCTTCACTGTGATGCGTCTGTCAGCAGTCACCAATTCGTTAACTCTCTGCACATCGTCTGGAGTGTGTGCAGTACGAGGCCTGCCGCTGCGAGGACAATCCTCAATATTTCCGTGCCCGCTTTCAACACGTAACCTGCTTGTCCACCCACTAAGTGTACTGCGATCGACAGCAGAATCTCCATACACCTTTTTTCAACCTCTTGTGGACGTTTCCCATTGTCTCGTTTTCACAGCACAGGAATTTTGTGACAGCACGTTGCTTCTGACGAACGTCAAGTGTAGCAGCCACCTTGAAGACATTCTGTGATAGCGCCACTCACAAGAACAGGTTGAACTAAGTTTGAAAACAAGTGGGAAGGATGTATCTTTACATTGTAAAACTTTCATACACGCAGAATGAAAACTGTATTTTTACAAAAATAGTGTGCATTTCTTTTGGAGTGACCCTCCCTGTCTGCTGTGTCAATTCGATGACCTTTTCAAGTATGCAATATACAGTCACAAACTTTGCATGCCGGTTGGAATGACCGTACATGAAATCCCAATGAGCACCATGGAGGATAGAAAGATGCACATACTGCTGAGGTTCACAACTTATATGGCAACTGTCTTACTCTGCTTTGTAAATTTCCTACACAGGTAACCCCTTACAGATTATCATTAACATTACGACGATAACTGGCGGGTATCATCCGTAAGTGCAACACCCTACACAGTTATACGACACTTCCGAGGTGAACTGTCAGCAACATGAGCAATGATTTGCTATGACACTTTTCTGTGCTTTGCAGAGGCTCACGTGATAACCCTATCAGCTAGAGGCTGTCAGATGCAGGATTTTGAGCCTCAAAAGAAGAGCTGTTTCCTTAATTTAAAATCCTCGATTCCATAACAAAGAGATATGAATGTGGGTGGTACAGAGCTTGGATCGAGTTACTGACAAGTAGGACAGTTAATATGTCTGGAATAATCTATTTGCAGTTATTTTAAGTATACTGATTTTGACACAACTTGAAACTATGACCGCCCTACTACATTAATAGATTGCAGCGTATCATAAACTGCAGTAAAAAGTCCATAAAAAGATCTGTTACTCGGTGGCAGCAAATACTGTCCTCATAAACGATGGTAAATTACACTCAATCAAAGCGCTACAGGATAATTAACAACAAATCGCCAGAAAATGATGACAGATTTACTGGCGGCAGACCATTTAAACTTCCAAATGATTTCACGGCTATTCGCCGAACCAGTTCAGCAAATAAAACCATTAAAATTGTCCGGACGTAAATTAGAGGCGCTCAGCCATCAAACAGAGATAATAACGCGTTTCAAAGCTTTGCCAGTCAGCGGGCCCTTTTGCCTGTGGCGAAGGCACTGTGTAAAATATTTCGCGAGCGCCAATTTTTGAAGGCAAAGTTTCGCGTTCATTTCTGTGTCGTTCTGACAGGCTAACCAATTCGACAGCTGATTACGGGAAATTTTAGCTTTATTTGTAAAGCCGGATAAAGGATTCTACAGCGCGTGGAGGTGCCTATACGGGTGAGGAATGGCGGTGAGAGATAATGTCCGCAAGGTTCTAGTCGTACCAACAAACAAACATGCGAGGGTGTCAGGCCAACTGCGCACAGACAGTAGTGACACAGTTCCTCACACGTGGGCGTTTGCACTTGCACTTTGCCCGTTTACCTACTATCGATTTCCAGCGTATGTGGCAACGAAGCCCCACATCGGTGACGGTGCGGTAACTAGCAAATATGCCCCTGCCCTGTAATTTCCAAACCCTATCGGGTTCTAAGCCAATGCTAGCGTGACGGCTTACCTTATAAGGTAAAGCGAAGAAAACGGTAAACATTCGTTTGTATGGCTATCCGCTCTATATCGAAAAAATATCAGAAAACTGCCTCTTCCGATGAAGATGCACACCGAACATGGCTCGACGCGTTCTTCGCCTCAAAACCACGTGATTTCTACAGTCGCGGAATCGAAAAGTTAATCCAAAGTTGACAGATTGATGTAAATAGTATTCGAGGATATACTATTCATGACTAATGTCTCTGTTACGTGTATCTGTTGTGTTTATTGAACTTATTGTAAAATGCTACGAACTTACGCACCAGCATTACACATAAGAAAGTTAGAGCGTTGTATTATAGGCAAAGGTGGCATTTTCTCATTGTCAGTTGTGTGCAAACGAACCACAACGAATACAGACTCATGACTACCTGAAAACTAAGGCCATTCCATAAAACCTTATATTGCCATTTCACTTATGACACTAACTCTCTCTCCACGTTCACAAACGTTAGACGACTGCAACAAAATCAACTCTATCTTCAGACTGTCCGTTAGTAAACACGCAGAACTCATAGCTAATAATGTGGCTCCAAGAAACACGTAATTTATACTGACCTCACAAAACGTCGGATAATACAAGAGCCACGAATTTTATGGTAGTGTTACAAATTAGGAGGATACATACAACTTTCCTCCTAATCAACTAAAATATCTCAAGACAGAAACAGCTTTGACGCAACGGGAGTCACGATGCGTTGCAAGCGATTGCAAAAAAGTAGAGGAGATCATTCAAGTTCTCAAGGAAGGTCGTCAGACAAAATGAGCGTATCTATAGGGCTAAATCACCTACGTAAATCTGTTGAGGAACACATTTTATACACTGGAAGGAGGAAGAAAGACGGGCTTCTGAATTGCCTCCTCCCGAATACGGGTGGAATGTCTAAACCAGTGCTCCATCTTGCTGTGTAAAGGGATTGGGACAGAGTTAGGGGAGAGAGGGTTCGCTCCGGCAGTGGGTACGTAAAAAAATACTACGCAGATTTTGCTCGTTAGTGATTTGTTTTAGACACTGCAATAACTGAATACGATTAACAAATCATGGCCTTTCCGTATATTATTCGCATTCAGTTTTAGTGGTCTTCTGAACGACATATTGTGTTAATGTCAACGGTACGATTTCGTATAAAGGACAGGTATCAAAGTTCTCTCGCCTTTTATATCACAAATACACAGAAATAATAGGATGCATATTACTGTAGAGGACGAGTGTGGAAACTGCAAATCCATTTGTTATCCATTACACACCGTATGTAATAGCCAACGAATGATTAAAACTACTTAAGCTAGCCTGTTGCCGGTCGTCTCTGGATGATAGGCCGGTGGTCGTTCATTGGTTTTTTTGTAAATCGTTTTTCTGCAGCTTCATGGACTGTCGAACTTTCACAGGCACGCCGATACAAACTATACCAGAAATAAAACTGGTTTTCTATGGAGCTCTGAGAGTAACCAGCTGAAATAGATTCAAAAGTGAGAGTATGAATTTATTGCAAAGTTTTTATAGTAATGTCTGGTCTTACATCTCAACAGTGCATGTAGACTCTGATAAAACTTACACAATGGGCAATACAAATACCATGGTGTCGATACATGGAGAAAGAGCGCTAGAGCTCACAAGTTAATGAGGACTGAAAGCTGGGTTACTATTATCACATTCGTACCTAATTTTACTACAATTATGCCCAATACCACCATGGACGTGTGACAATATGTGAGGGTCGTCAAGCATTACCTCATCTCTTGACGCTTCTACGACGTGGATCAGAACCATTTGAAATCCCTTGTCAATAGCAGTCAGCACTTCATGTGAGTAAAGAGCTTGTGTTTCACAGGAACGATATTTTCTAAATCCGTGTTGACTGTGTTTCAATAGCCCATTCTCTTCAAGGTAATTCATAATGTACGAACAGATGTTTCAAAATCCTGCTCTTTCTCGAAGATAATGATGTGGGGCCTGTAATTTAGTAGTTTACTCCTACTACCTTTCTTGAATATTGGTATGACCTGTGCAATTTTCCAGTCTTTTGGTATGGATCTTTCGTCGAGCGAGCAATTGTATATGGTTGTTAAGTATGGAGCTATTGCATCTGAAATAGACGACCACCACTGCCGATATACCTGTTTTTCAAGAAACCAATGTACTTGCTCGGCAGTCATGGGTGCAACAGTGGAAAATAAACCGGTTATCTAAATAATTAAACGCTCGAAGAGTTAGATAAGGTAGAATGGCTACAAGTTAACGGCGAACTGACTACCTGCGACCGCAGTGCGACGGAAGTTGTGTATTCCCAACATAACAGCTACACAAGATTCGCGTTCACCCGCGTAAACAAGCAGCCACAAGAGAACTGCCGCGCCGTATCGACGACTTGCCATCCCCAGGCGAAATCTGCCGATTCGCTGTCGTCCGCAAGTCACCTGCTAGAGTAGCAGAGGAAATAGCCTTGCCGCGCGGACTAGCCGCGCGGTCTCAGGCGTCCTGTCACGGTTCGCGCGGCTCCCACCGTGGGAGGTTCGCGTCCCCCCTCGGGCATGGGTGTGTGTTGTCCTTAGCGTATGTTAGTTTAAGTTAGATTAAGTTGTGTGTAAGCAGTTTAGTCCCTTAAATTATTAACATAAATTTCCAAAAAAAAGGTTTGCAATAGCCTTCTGTAGAGCCACTACTCCACTGGCACGTCAACATCAAAGTGTCCAATGACAAAAGTCAGTTGTCACTTGACAGCCGAAGTAAGACGATATACAGAGAAGTAATGAAAGTCAAGAGATACAGATATGCATATATACAGATCGCGTCGCTATCGCGTACACAGGGTATAAAAGGGCAGCGCGTTGTCATAGCTTTCATTTGTAATCACGTGTTTCATGAAAAAGTCTTTCCACCGTGATTATGGCCACACGAAACGAATTAACAAACATTGAACGCGGAATTGTAGCTGGGGCTAAGTGCATGGGACATTCCATTTCGGATAGCTTAGGGAATTTATTCCGAGATCCACAGCGTCGAAAGTGTGCCGAGTATTCCGAATTTCAGGTATTACCTCTTACCACGGACAAGTCAGTGGACGACGGCCTTCACTTAATGAGGCATTTGCGTCGAGTTGTCAGCGCTAACAGGCAAGCAACAATGCATGAAATAATCGCAGAAATTAATGTGACACGTACGACGAACGTGTCCGTTAGCAGAGTGCAGATAAATTTGGCGTTAATGGGGTAGGGCAGCAGACAATCGACGCGAGTGCCTTGCTGCCTGCATTTTTTATCGCCTACAGCGCCTGTCTTGGGCTCGCGACCATATTGGTTACACCCTAGACGGCTGTAAAACTGTGGCCTGGTCTGATGAGCCACAACTTCGGTTGGTAAGAGCTGACAGAAGAGTGGTGCAGGTCCCACGAATCCATGGAACCAGGTTGGTGGTGGCTTCATAATTGTCGTCCGCTGTAGCAGAGCGGTTCTAGGCGCTTCAGTCTGGAACCCGCGCTGCTGCTACGGTCGCAGGTTCGAATCCTGCCTCGGGCATGGATGTGTGTGATGTCCTTAGGTTAGTTAGGTTAAAGTGGATCTAAGCCTAGGGGACTGATGACCTCAGATGTTAAGTCCCATAGTGTTCAGAGCCATTTGAACCATTTGAGCTTCATAGTTGTGCAGACTGTGATTACACGCAATTGTCTGGGTTCTGGGGTTCAACTGCCGCGATCATTGACTGGAAATAGTTATGTTAGGCTACTTGGAGGCCATTTACCGCCGTTCATGGGATCATGTTCCCAAACAAGTATGGAATTCTTATAGATGAAAATGCGCAATGACATCGGGCCTCACTTGTTCGTGATTGGTTTGAAGAACTTCCTGGACAATTAGAGAGAATGGTATGGCCACCCAGATCGCCCGACGTGAATTCCATTGAACATTTACGGAACATAATCGGGAGGTCAGCTCGTGCGCAAAATCCTGCACCGACTACACTTCCACAAGTGTGGACAGCTATGAAGTCAGCATGGATCAATATTTCTGCAGGAGGCTACCCACGACTTGTTGAGTCCACGCCACATAGAGCTGCTACATTATATCGGACTAAAGGAGGTCCGACACGGTATTTGGAGGAATCTCATAGCTTTTCTTCACGTTAGTGTGTATACAGCCATTCAGCTAGGCTGTCACCTCAGTTATTCTCTCAATCGTTTAATGTTTAGTAATATTCTTTTTACACCCAAACGAAATGCTAAAAGTTTTCGATTTTACCATGTTTAGAGTGTGCTTTTCTTTCAGAACTGTACAGAGTGGGGCAAGGACAAGCGAAATTCCAAAGTTAGTGTTGTCAATATTACAGTCCAGGCAGTTCTTTGGAAGAGATGCGTAATAGCTGTGACCTCTCTGTCACTTAGAGTGGTGCGAAGTGTGCTAGTACTCGGAGAGTGATTTACAATCAGGGCGATAGTGTGAGTGCTGCACATCGGGTATTTCGACAACATTACAAGATAGAACGTCATGGGCGTGTCCCATCTGCACATGCTATTACAACGTGTGTGCGTAACTTTGAAGAAATTGGTTGGGCTTGGAAAAGGATGCCTCTAGGTGGCGTTCGAACAGTCCATACCCCATAGAGCATTACAGTTCTCTTCGAGTTTCCATCGAGAGGATCCCTCCCGGCTACATTCGACAACATGCATCTGTACTAGACACTGGGCAACGAAGAGTACAAAGACTACTGAACGAATTAAACTTTCACCAGTGTAAGTTACACATTATGCAGCAATTAAATCCACGAGCTCCCGTGTCGAATAGGGAGTGTCGCGAAGCGGTCTTGGTTGAAATCAATGACGACACCAATTTTATTAACAAAATATGGATGTCAGGGGAAGCCCAGTTTAACGGCCACGTTAAAGATTAGAATGATGACATAGTCAGGCAATGTAGAATACCGTGATTTCTCATCCTTCCAATTGTGCTTCGAAGCACTTGTACTTTAAAATGTTTCCATTATGCTCTGCAGCGAGCGTAGATAATCTGCAGACGTAGTATTACAGTGGAGAAAATTGTTTTCGTGGTTTGACAAAGTTGTTGCAGGTTAGTTTTCGGACATATGCAATAATTACAGAGAATGTACACTAACTATAAGAAGTACACAATGCATTAAGTAAGAAGGTATAGGTGGATGTGTGTTACTCAGTTTTGGGCTACGAATTTAGTTGGTTGTGTTGTTATGTTGTGAAGTCAATGATGACGTGCTATGCAATATGGACTACCTGGAGTAATATAGGCTTACATTCATTGTCCAGATACTGAAAATGGATATTACGTGTGTGATATGCGAATAGACGAATGCTAAACGAATCACCTCTACTACACTCACAAATACCCGTGTCAGGAATTGAAGTTAATAAACTCAAGTTGAAGTTAATAAACTCAACAGACTGGTTATGGAATCAGATTAATTTATCTGTTACTGATAAGTAATTCTTCTCTGAGTTTAAATTAATAGAAATCTGACAACTATATACATTTATACTACCTTATTACATTTTTCCTGAGTATTCCATATCAACGTCGAAGTGTAACTTTCTCTTAAAAATGTTTTTCGCTGGCAAGTTTTTTAAAATTTCGTTGAGGCAAATACTAATTCTGTTGCAAGGTAGTTGAAGTTGATGAAAAAGTGTCTTTGAGAGCTACGAATACAACTAAAAAGGTAATGTTATCGCACCATATCCGAACTTGTCCTACATACCACCACTGGTATAGTATGGTTTGTTGTAAAAGGTGGTGTTACTGGCTCTTATTTGAACGTGAGGGCATAGCAATAATACTAACATCCTCTCGGTATGCTTCTAGGCTTAATACATTATTTACACCAGGACTGTACGATCTTAGCGTAAAAAGGCACATATTGCTCGACTATAGATGAAAGCCATTCATCAGTTCTTTGGGAGGCGTGTCATTTCATCTAACGGTGACACTCCATGGCCTGCGAGATCCCCTGATGTTAGTGTATGCGATACCTTCCTGTAGGGACATCTTAAAAGCAACGTGTACCGCACACGTCCCGCAACTATCTATGAACTGAAACAAAACACTGTAGACGAAATCACTGTCATTTCCGGATACACGCTACACTGAACATTGGAATAGTTTCCATAACAGGATATTAGAGTGTGAACGCCAAAGGGGAGCACATCTTCCCGATGTCATCTTTAAAAAGTAGAGTTTCAGTTTGTGACATTATGTAATGAAAATATATATGGCATACGGTGTTATTGACTGTGGAAAAGTACTCACTGAAAGATTCTTTTGACAGTTGTATTATTTACAGAGATATCGGATCAATTTCGCATTGAAAAATGGAATTATAGTATTCACTGTTTCCTTCTTCAAAATATCATTAGAAATTTATTGGTTTTTAACAGATACAAGAATCAGATGTTACTATAACTCCATTTGGAAATAGAAGTTGATACTGGTGTCTCTGAACTGTTATATTTACGAAAACAGACTATTCGTCGTTTGCTGAGGACTTTCTTTAAATTCATCTAAGTGAAAACAGGAGAACCACACCTTGCAGAGTCCCTGAAAACGGCTTATCTAATTTTGACTTTCCCCAGAAACTAGCACTTTATAATTTATTTATTTACTCAACCTTATCTGATTAAGGTCATGAGGCATACTCTTACACCGGACCAGGGTTTCATGCATGCAATACCCTTTTTACATCAAAGGTTCCCAAGAAATGACCGTTTTAATATGACAAATAGTATTAAAATAATTTGAATTTGTGAACGGGTATCATACTGAAGATGCTCACTGCGAAGATGGTCAAAATATCCGCGTTGTACTTACTTCAATAACTCATGATGATACCCATGATATCATGATTATGGGTTATTTTTGTCGAATTGGCACTGGCCTTGAAAGCCTTCGCTCTTGAATCAAGGATGGGCACATACACGTCAACAGTGATAATAATCGTCACTTCGCGTAAAACGATCTTCTCTCAAAATTACACTACCTGTAATCGGCAAAAGACGATGAGCATAAATCTAAAACAAATGGCATTCAGTACATTTTATCCGTTGTGGTCTTCGTCTTAGGGAAAATTTTGTTGGACGACACGTTCGCTTCCAATGTCATTAACTTCAATCACCACGATTTTCATTTAGAACGTATGATCATTTTCAAGTGTAGGATTTCGTACCTACGCACAAATCAAGAAACCTAAAACTCTTCGGACTTGCATAAACATGTAATGCTGTTGCCACAGTACAACACAGTGAAATCCATGTGTGAGAACTAAGTTAAATATTTATGTGTGCGTGAGGATTTTGAAAAATTTTGGACATATTCATAGGAACCCCTACAAATGACCATAAGGTGTAAGTTACTATAGCGCTATTGAAACAAAACAATCAATGGTTGAAGCGTTCTTGCGCAGAAACTAATTCAGATAGTTAATAAAAAAGTTCCATAGATTTTTTTTGCATATTTGACCGTGACGAAGTTGCACTAACCATTTTACATTCACATCAGAAATTTCTTTTTACGTATTGTTACATTCTAAACACTTCTATATTTTCCCTTCTTATCTCTTTACAAAATGAAAAAAATACTGATGCCAATTAGTAACTCCTACCCGCCATCTTTATGCATTACAGTTATAAAAATGCTCTACGCAATAGGAGTTGTCAAGGAGGAACTCTCTTTCTCAGCTTGTTTTCAAATTTTGCTTAGCTGCCACATATTTTATGTCACTGGTTAAGAGATCAAAAATTTTTGCTGTGGCATTGTGTACTGCTTATTGTACTGAAGACAACCTTAACATGCAGTAATGAATGTCATCTCTCCTTCTGGTATTGTAATTCTGTATATCAGTGTTCCACAATAGTTCTGTGCGGCTGGTCCCAGCGGAGGTGCGAGTCCTCCCTCGGGCATGGGTGTGTGTGTTTGTCCTTAGGATAATTTAGGTTAAATAGTGTGTAAGCTTAGGAACTGACGACCTTAGCAGTTAAGTCCCATTAGATGTCACACACATTAGATTTATTGAACAATAGTTGATTAAAAAAAATGGCTCTGAGCACTATGGGACTCAACTGCTGAGGTCATTAGTCCCCTAGAACTTAGAACTAGTTAAACCTAACTAACCTAAGGATATCACAAACATCCATGCTCGAGGCAGGATTCGAACCTGCAACCGTAGCGGTCTTACGGTTCCAGACTGCAGTGCCTTTAACCGCATGGCCACTTCGGCCGGCAGTAGTTGATTATTTACAACAAACTTCTAGAAGGAATGAATACATCGTGAAGCAGTAGTCAGAATGCTCAACTCCTTAAACATATATCTTCTAAATAATAGTGGTGAGCTCCCCATGTTATCTTCCAGCACGTTTTGGCACAATTAAGACTTAACGTGTTAAAGATGAGTTACCCCAGAACATTATTACATATGAAATTACTCAATAAATATGCAAAATATATCAACGTACTGATTATCTCTTCCCCAGATTCACAATGATTCTGAGTTCAAATGTGATTGAACTACGTTGTTTTAGGAGTTCTAAATTGTGATTCTTCCAGTTTAAATTCTAATCAGTATAGACACCACAGAATTTTTAAATTTCCACCCTACTTATTGTTTTCCCACCATGTGTTACACTTATCATTGGCGTAGTATCACTAGATGTGCAGAACTGAATACGTTGTGTCTTTTCAAAATTAGAGAATATTGGCAGAAAAACAGTCAGTGACACCTTTACGAACATTGTTTACTATTTCTTCTGTTTCTGTATTTATGCTTCGATTGATTACAATAATAGTGTCATCAACAGAACGAACTAATTCTGCTTGTTGTATATTAGACGGAAGATCATTTACATTTATGACGAACGACAGTGGACCTAAGATTGAGGCTTAGGGAAACCTATACGTGATTTATTCCCAGACTACATTGGTTGAATTTTTGAGTACAACATTTTACAATCTTTTTGTTAGCTATGACAGTATCCATTGACATTGGTTGACTATACTACCAATCCCGTAAAACATCAGTGACTAACGCCAAGTGATTGATAGCAGGTGAGCTGTTAAAATGTATGTGCAGTGGTTTATTTCTTTTTTTAATTCTATTCGCAACTAGTGGAAAATGACTACCAAAATTTCTCAGTTCTTCGGTTACAGGGAAAGGGACCCTCCGACCTGTGAAGTAATACGAGAACATCGCAGACGGCTTTTTCGGCGGACATCCTTCTTTCGCGAGGATTGAGCAAAGCTGTCTTGGGGTGTAGCTACAGCCTCCGTGGATCGGCCTGACACAGGGCGAGTGCTGTTTGACTTGGAAATACGCCCCGGCCGGCTCGTCCCCGCTCCTGCGCTAACTCGCCCCCCGGGGACTCGTCATTTAATCACGCCCTATTGAATGTCTTCCTTCTAATACGGACCATTCAGCTCCGCCTCTCCCTTCCCGGGCTTTCCGAGGCAAGGCGGAATAAAAAGGGGAAGATTCCGTGTCTACGATTAAAATTTCGTTCGGAGAAGGCCTCGCGCATCGGGAGACAGTATTGGCGCTGCGCGACCTCATCGGAAGCCGTCTAAATGAAACGAACTTGTCAGCCGGAACCGGCGGCGAGAATATTTCACCGCGTTGCATAGAACACTTCCACGGAGAGATCTGTGACACTCGTGAAGATGGTTGTTGTAATAACAACACTGTTCCCCTTCTCATATCAAAATAAAGGTTATCTTTAATCCATAATGAATCTTTAACTCTACAGTGGGGTTGTGAGCTGTTTCGATGCTACTTGGCAGAGTGAAACTGTGAACCGGATGGGGGTTCAAACCCAGCACCACGCTGAACGCTGACAGTGCTATTATTAATTGTGCTATCCAGGCTCTTTTCAAATTCCACGCTCACAACTTCATTTCCACATCCCTACCATCACAGAAATCCTGCAAATCTTGAGGAAATTTGTCTTGAAATTTTTGAGTTAATTGCCCAAAGTACATCTACATCTACATCTACATCTACATTTACATTTATACTCCGCAAGCCACCCAACGGTGAGTGGCGGAGGGCACTTTACGTGCCACTGTCATTACCTCCCTTCCCTGTTCCAGTCGCGTATGGTTCGCGGGAAGAACGACTGTCTGAAAGCCTCCGTGCGCGCTTTAATCTCTCAAATTTTACATTCGTGATCTCCTCGGGAGGTATAAGTTGGGGGAAGCAATATATTCGATACCTCATCCAGAAACGCACCCTCTCGAAACCTGGCCAGCAAGCTACACCGCGATGCAGAGCGCCTCTCTTGCAGAGTCTGCCACTTGAGTTTATTAAACATCTCCGTAATGCTATCACGGTTACCAAATAACCCTGTGACGAAACGCGCCGCTCTTCTTTGGATCTTCTCTATCTCCTCCGTCAAACCGATCTGGTACGGATCCCACACTGATGAGCAATACTCAAGTATAGGTCGAACGACTGTTAAGCCACCTCCTTTGTAGATGGACTACATTTTCTAAGGACTCTCCCAATGAATCTCAACCTAGTACCCGCCTTACCAACAATTAATTTTTATGATCATTCCACTTCAAATCGTTCCGCACGCATACTCCCAGATATTTTACAGAAGTAACTGCTACCAGTGTTTGTTCCGCTATCATATAACCATACAATAAAGGATCCTTCTTTCTCTGTATTCGCAATACATTACATTTGTCTATGTTAAGGGTCAGTTGCCACTCCCTGCACCAAGTGCCTATCCGCTGCAGATCTTCCTGTATTTCGATACAATTTTCTAATGCTGCAACTTGTCTGTATACTACAGCATCATCCGCGAAAAGCCGCATGGAACTTCCGACACTATCTACTAGGTCATTTATATATATTGTGAAAAGCAATGGTCCCATAACACTCCGCTGTGGCACGCCAGAGGTTACTTTAACGTCTGTAGACGTCTCTCCATTGATAACAACATGCTGTGTTCTGTTTGCTAAAAACTCTTCAATCCAGCCACACAGCTGGTCTGATATTCCGTAGGCTCTTACTTTGTTTATCAGGCGACAGTGCGGAACTGTATCGAACGCCTTCCGGAAGTCAAGAAAAATAGCATCTACCTGGGAGCCTGTATCTAATATTTTCAGGGTCTCATGAACAAATAAAGCGAGTTGGGTCTCACACGATCGCTGTTTCCGGAATCCATGTTGATTCCTACATAGTAGATTCTGGTTTTCGAAAAACGACATGATACTCGAGCAAAAAACATGTTCTAAAATTCTACAACAGATCGACGTCAGAGATATAGGTCTATAGTTTTGCGCATCTGCTCGACGACCCTTCTTGAAGACTGGGACTACCTGTGCTCTTTTTCAATCATTTGGAACCCTCCGTTCCTCTAGAGACTTGCGGTACACGGCTGTTAGAAGGGGGGCAAGTTCTTTCGCGTACTCTGTGTAGAATCGAATTGGTATCCCGTCAGGTCCAGTGGACTTTCCTCTATTGAGTGATTCCAGTTGCTTTTCTATTCCTTGGACACTTATTTCGATGTCAGCCATTTTTTCGTTTGTGCGAGGATTTAGAGAAGGAACTGCAGTGCGGTCTTCCTCTGTGAAACAGCTTTGGAAAAAGGTGTTTAGTATTTCAGCTTTACGCGTGTCATCTTCTGTTTCAATGCCATCATCATCCCCGAGTGTCTGGATATGCTGCTTCGAGCCACTTACTGATTTAACGTAAGACCAGAACATCCTAGGATTTTCTGTCAAGTCGGTACATAGAATTAAACTTTCGAATTCACTGAACGCTTCACGCATAACCCTCCTTACGCTAACTTTGACATCGTTTGGCTTCTGTTTTTCTGAGAGGTTTTGGCTGCGTTTAATCTTGGAGTGAAGCTCTCTTTGCTTTCGCAGTAGTTTCCTAACTTTGTTGTTGTACCACGGTGGGTTTTTCCCGTCCCTCACAGTTTTACTCGGCACGTACCTGTCTGAAACGCATTTTACGATTGCCTTGAACTTTTTCCATAAACACTCAATATTGCCAGTGTCGGAACAGAAATTTTCGTTTTGATCTGTTAGGTAGTCTGAAATCTGCCTTCTATTACTCTTGCTAAACAGATAAACCTTCCTCTCTTTTTATATATTGCTATTTACTTCCATATTCAGGGATGCTGCAACGGCCTTATGATCACTGATTCCCTGTTCTGCACTTAAAGAGTCGAAAAGTTCGGGTCTGTTTGTTATCAGTAGGTCCAAGATGTTATCTCCACGAGTCGGTTCTCTGTTTAATTGCTCGAGGTAATTTTCGGATAGTGCACTCAGTATAATGTCACTCGATGCTCTGTCCCTACCACCCGTCCTAAACATCTGAGTGTCCCAGTCTATATCTGGTAAATTGAAATCTCCACCTAAGACTATAACATGCTGAGAAAATTTATGTGAAATGTATTCCAAATTTTCTCTCAGTTGTTCTGCCACTAATGCTGCTAAGTCGGGAGGTCGGTAAAAGGAGCCAATTATTAACCTAGCTCGGTTGTTGAGTGTAACCTCCACCCATAATAATTCACAGGAACTATCCACTTCTACTTCACTACAGGATAAACTACTGCTAACAGCGACGAACACTCCACCACCGGTTGCATGCAATCTATCCTTTCTAAACACCGTCTGTACCTTTGTAAACATTTCGGCAGAATTTATCTCTGGCTTAAGCCAGCTTTCTGTGCCTATAACGACTTCAGCTTCGGTGCTTTCTATCAGCGCTTGAAGTTCTGGTACTTTACCAACGCAGCTTCGACAGTTGACAATTACAATACCGATTGCTGCTTGGTCCCCGCATGTCCTGACTTTGCCCCGCACCCGTTGAGGCTGTTGCCCTTTCTGTACTTGCCCAAGGCCATCTAACCTAAGTAAGTGAAATTTAAGCAAGCCTCCCGGAACTTGTTATGTACATCTGTTTGTTCTGATGAAATATGTCACGGATAATGTAACTAATGAGGACCTACTGAACAGAATTGAGGAGAAGAGAAATTAGTGGCAAAACTTGAATAGAAGAAGGGATCGGTTGGTAGGACAAGTTCTGAGGCATCATGGGATCACCAATTTAGTACTGGAGGGCAGCGTGGAGGGTAAAAATCGTAGAGGGAGACGAAGAGATGAATACACTAAGCAGATTCAGACGGATGTAGGTTGCGGTAGGTACTGGGAGATGAAGAAGCTTGCACAGGATAGAATAGCATGGAGATCTGGATCAAACCAGTCTCTGGACTGAAGACTGCAACAACAGCAACACCTTATACGAGAATGAGCTTTTCACTCTGCAGCGGAGTATGCCCTGATATGAAACTTCCTGGCAGATTAAAACTGTGTGAAGGACCGAGACTCGAACTCGGGACCTTCGCCTTTCGCGGGCAAGTGTTCTACCAACAGAGCTACCCAAGCACGATTCACGCGACTTCCTGCAGTTTATAACTGTTTGCCGGACCGAGACTCGAACTCGGGACCTTTGTCTTTCGTGGGCAAGTGCTCTACCAACTGAGCTACCCAAGCACGACTCACGAGACGAAGAGACGAATACACTAAGCAGATTCAGAAGGATGTAGGTTGCAATAATTACTTGGAAATGAAGCAGATAGCGCAGTATAGAGTAGAATGGAGGGCTGCATCAAACCAGCCTTTAGACAGAAGACCACAACAACAACAACAACAACAATGTTATTTACTTGAACCATTTACTACAAATAAAGATACTATCAGAAATACGTAGTCGTATTTAGATTTCCAGTCGGATTGATGTGTTTACTGTACGGTACCTTTTCCTTCAGGAGCCTGAAGCGACTATCTGAACAGCATTCATTTTCAGGAAAGTGATCTGATTTTTTTAAAGAAGTTCTAATCTGTACGCCGAGGTGACAAAAGTCATGAGATACCTCCTAATATCGTGTCGGACCTCCTTTTTCCCAGCGTAGTGCAGCAGTTCGACGCGGCATGGACTCAACAGGTCACTGGGTATCCCCTGCAAAAATATTGAGCCATGCTGCCTCTACAGCTGTCCATAATTGCGAAAGTCTTCCCAGTGCAAGATTTTGTTCACGAACTGACCTCTCAATTACGTCCCTTAAGTCTTGGCCAAATCTTTTGTTCAAAGTGTTCACAAATTTTTTCAAAACAATCGCCAACAATTCTGGTCCACTGACAAGGCGCATTGTCACTCATAAAAATACTTTCGTTGTTTCGGATCATGAAGTCCATGAACGGTTGGAAATTGTCTCCAAGTAGTCTAATATAGCCATTGCCAATCAATGATAAGTTTAGTGGGACCAGAGAACCCATTCCATTCCACGTAAACATATGCACCCTCATAGACTCACCACCAGTTCGCTCTGTGCCTTGTTGACAGCTTGGGTACATTTGAAGTTAAGATCTTCTGGGTTATTAAGCCACGTCATCTACCTTCTAAAATGTTCGACGTTTGGACCCCTCTGCTGGGATCTTCCTCAGGATCTTTTGGTGTCCCTGAGGAAGATCCCAGCAGAGGGGTCGAAACGTCGAACATTTTAGAAGGAAGATGACGTGGCCTAATAACCCAGAAGATCTTAACTTCAGTGACAACGGCCACGAAATACTGCAGATTTATTGGGTACATTTCTTCCAGGGGTCTGCACCACACTCGAACCCTACTGTCAGCTCTTACCAATTGGAATGGAGACTCATCTGATGCATGATTTGCCGCCCTGTGTCGCCGAGCGGTTCTAGGCGCTTTAGTCTGGAACCGCGCGACCGCTACAGTCGCAGGTTCGAATCATGCCTCGGGCAATGATGTGTTGATGTCCTTAGGATAGTTCGGCTTAAGTAGTTCTAAGTTGTAGGGGACTGATGACCTCAGATGTAAAGTCCCATAGTGCTCAGAGCCATTTGAACCATTTTTCGATGCATGATTTTCCAGTCGATTAGGGTCCAAAGTATAAGATCACAAGCCCAGGAGAGGAGCTGCAGGCGATGTCTTCTGCTAGGAAAGGCACTCGCGTCTGTCCTCTGCTCCCATAGCCTATCAACGCCAAACTTCCCCACATTGCCCTACTGGATACGTTAGTCATATGCCCCGCATTGGTTGCTGCGGTTGTATCACGCAGTGTTACTTGTCTGATAGCAATGACTACTGTAGGAAAACGACACTACTCTCGGTCGTTACGTAAAAGATGTTGGCCACTGCACTGTCCGAGGTGAAAGAGGTAAGCCTGAAATGAGATATACTTGCTACACTCTTGACACTGTGAATCACTTAATATTGAATCCTCTAACTATTTGAGAAATGGAATGTCTCATGCGTCTAGCTCCAACTACCACTTCCTATTCAAAGTCTATTAGTTCCCGTCATGCGGCCACAATCGGATCGGAAATCTTTCACATGTATCACCTGAGTGCAAATGACAGCACCGCCAATTATCTTCCCTTTTACACCTTGTGTATGTGACACTATCACCATCTGTGTATCTGCATATCGCTATCAAATGACTTCTGCCACCTCATTGTATCAGTAGTGTTAATAAACTACAAAACTGTTGTGTCTGTCTGTTTTTCTGTTTGAACACACTAATTTCCTAAACTTCTAGACTTGACTGTAGCTTGAGGCAATATCAAGATTTTATTTCATCAAAATCTGAGGACGAAAGACATTATCGTGATTAAAATTTTAACTAAAACCGTCGTTTCTGTTTGTCTCGGCTCGTTGAGCTCTGAAATTACTAGGTGAATTTGCATGCGGCATTCGGAGGCAGCTTACATGTTGGTTGGGGCAACTTACAGGCTTCATTTCATCAAAATCGTGTCGCGGAAAAAAAGGTATGGAAATATGATGTTTTAGGAGTCTGCTCAACTTCGGATGTGTAACCTAGAATTTTTACCTCAGTGACGGAAGTATTTTCGGAAATTTACGTCCTTGGCAGAAATAAACGTAGCAGCCTTATTTTTACGAATACAAACTAACATTGAATTTGCTTGATAGGTGAAGTGGTGGCAGAAGAGCCAACACCGTGTTGCTAGAGGAGGCCGAAATGAACGCTTTTAAGCTCACGCAGTCTGGCGTGAGGTCTGGAACAGGTCAGAGAAATAAGACTAGCAAAACAGGAGGTAACTGGTAGAATACTTAACTTTAATCAAAATGGCTCTGAGCACTATGGGACTTAACATCTGAGGTCATCAGTCCCCTTGAACTTAGAACTATTTAAACCTAACTAACCTAAGGACATCACACACATCCATGCCCGAGGCAGGATTCGAACCTGCGACCGTAGCGGTCGCGCGGTTCCAGACTGAAGCGCCTAGAACCGCTCGGCCACTCCGGCCGGCACTTAACTTTAATCCATAATTGGCGAACGTCGCTCTTGTTTTGACATTAATATAATCTCAATATAACTGGTAATGGCGCCTTGCTAGGTCGTAGCAAATGACGTAGGTGAAGGCTATGCTAACTATCCTATCGGCAAATGAGAGCGTATTTGTCATTGTAGCGTCGCTAGCAAAGTCGGCTGTACAACTGGGGCGAGTGCTAGGAAGTCTCTCTAGACCTGCCGGGTGGTGACTCTCGGTCTGCAATCACTGATAGTGGCGACACGCGGGTCCGACGTATACTAACGGACCGCGGCCGATTTAAAGGCTACCACCTAGCAAGTGTGGTGTCTGGCGGTGACACCACAATAGGTTCCCGGGAATTACGCCGGATAATGTTCCCGGGAACCTATAAGGCAGATGCAGCGCCGGCAAAGCCTCAAACAGCACAATATTGAATTTGCTTTGCTGGTATATACGGACTCGCTCGTTTCATGTTTGGTCTTAAGAACTAAACGAAATTCCTTTACTTCTTTCCATAGGTTCAATTTATGTACGACTCCTTGGCTAGGAGAAAAGAATTTGTTGTTTCTACCTATTGAGTGACGGAACAGTGAAAATCGAAGGTGTGCGAAGGCTGCTCTTGACCTTCCGTTGGTAGGGGCGATGCTCAGCAATTTTCAATGTAACTGACGTCGAAGCCTGCATCATCGGCGTCAAAGATTAACGCAGTTTGGTAGAGTCGATTAACTAGAATTCTGTATAATGTTTTCATACTAGACAGGATATTTGATGTTGTTAGGGCACGACGTCAGTGAGAATTCTTTCGGGATTTTATCTGGAATGGTTTCCTTCCGATTTATTTCAGCCACGGCGCCGCACCCTTTACGCAACATCTTGCTCACGTCCAACTTGTCGCCCTCCTCAGCGTGTTCTTATTTAAAGGGACACGCAACCGGAAAACATAAGGCTATAAATTTCATGCGGCCGTCAGCTCCGTATTTTGCCGTGTGTAAAGACAGTCGCCACAGGGCCCACACACATGTGGCGAAGCCACATAAAGAAAGCGTTTCCTCGCCGCTGGCTGGCTTCTCGTGAGGCGGGCCACGCCGCACAGCATGAATTCCCGTGGTTTTATGTGCCATATATATCGCGTTCGCTTTTTTTACACTTGGGCCTTTACTGCCAGACCGCAGGGCGCCCTGTAAAGCCCAGCACGACGCCTATCATCAATTCTGGCCGCACACTGCACACCGACTGCCCACAAGCACGACTTATTTGGTAGGAGCCAAGCAGCGTAGCTTTTTGGGGGGAAAAGGCTTCTTATGTCGAAACATTAGACACAACTAAAATATGTGTCACGCTATACAAATGATTAACTGATATTGATAAACGTAGATGGAGTTCGGAAATTCCCGTTACAAACTTCTAGGAGCGTAGAGGGGAGTGAATCCATAGTATTCTGAATAGGAACAAACGTCCGAAAAACATACCTGTATCCGTTCTTCGACGGTATGATTTCAGATGTGTTACGCGTCCACATTTGCCGAGGGGAAAAGTCTCAGAGCTGCTTGTCGTGGTATGTAATAGGGTATACATGGTGCGTGTATTATAACAGAAGGTCACCTGATGTCAATTAACGTCTACCTTGCTGCGAGACCTATTCAGTGCCTGTCTAAACATGGTCCGGTACACGGTATCGGAACACACAGACAGGTTGTATCAGTAGAGGTTTATTACTGACGCAGGCATTCATCTTATGTGTCTTTCTACTTCTGATATCTTCCTTGTCTCGGACAGCGAGGTTAATATTATTTACTAGTTGTGTCGCTCCCAAATTTGGTGTTAAGAAAGTCATTACTGTCAAATCTAGCACTATTTTCAAGCATGCCTTCTTCACTTCTGGTTCTTGAAAAGGTTATACGAATTCACAACAATCAAGCAGATGTGGCAGAAGTCCGCAAAACTTGCAATTCATTCCTATTGCCTCTATTATTCTCTATTCTGTCTTCCGTTCCCTTTCCTTTAACATCGTGTTAATAACCTCAATCAAATTTAAACTACTCTTATCATTTTTTATTATCTCATCATCTGTTAAACTGAAAAACGGGCTAAACGGGAAGCTGTCTCAGGACACAGAAGGTATGTAAATTAGTAAGGCCAAAACGAAAGAAATATAGTGTGCTTTAGAACTATTTCTGATGCTGACATTCTTCGCCAGCGTGTGGAGCCCACACGCAGAATATGGGAGTGAGTAAAATAATTCATGATTCACCGTTTAGGAGCTTACGTTAGAGCTAATGGTAGACATTTTCAGCATTTCATTAAGCCATCAGAAGATAATTTTTGAAAAGAAGAAATATCATTAGAGCCAAGTTTGAAATTTGAAGGCAAAGAGACAAGAATAAAAATTTTCTGCAACTGAGAAAATAAGAAACTTCACAGTACGAATACTTTTGCTTCTTTTCAGATGCTGTATCCATGCCCCTTGGTTTCGCACGTTTTAGTTAACACCCGGTCGATGTACAATACGTGAAACATGAATTATGAAAACGAGTCATCCTAACTGGTGCGTGACCGGTGGACAACGTTGGGGAAGAGAGTCACTAGCTCCTCCCAGCTTGCTCTAATACTTTCGGGTGGAAGCGGCCCGCAAAACTCCACGTGGGTGTAATATTTCATACTGAAACGCTGTTATGAGGGCGAAAACTTGGTGGCTGCTTACACGTTTCATCTCATTCAGTGCCCAGTATCTTTCTGGGCTAGCAACTTGCCGGACTGTAATGAAATACAGTGGGTGCAGTAAAATGCAACAGCATTCGTATATCATACTCGTACTTCACGCGGAGACGCGGACAGGGCAGTAGCGACGCTCTCGACCGAAGCAGGTTATGAGCGGTGGACCCGCGAGGCTACCGGCGCCCAGCTGCGCCGTAACTTGCCGCACAGCTCGCGGAATCTCGTTAGAGAGAGCTCCGACCCCACGGGCGAGTCCGCGCGGGCTACACGTCCCGAGCACGTCGTGCGGGGATGCCTACGCTGCGCGGCGAATAGAATTATCCCCGAGCGCGCAGCGGTCCTAACGCCGCTTCTGCCCGCCGTCTGATTCGCGAGTCGTAAAAGACGAGGAGCAGAAACCTTCCGAGGGGTATTTCGGGTCCGGGTCGTCCGCCCTTGACCTAGCAGCGACTTAGACGGCCGTCTTGCCGGTTACGCCGTAGGCCCGGCGGTGCCGGCTGACAGAGTGCTCGCTGGCGGCCAAATATTCCGGCAGATAAGGCTCTCTGTAAGATGAGGTCTCGTCAGCGAAAGCGCCTTTACGCGAGTTGGAGTCGCAGAAACACCGGCAGCGTCCTTGTTATGCGCACGTAACTTTATGAATGTCGTCCTACCCAGGGAGGATTTCCAATGCAAATTCGGAGAAAGTTTACCACTCGCCAGGGGCATCGTAACGAGATTGAGGAAATGAAGAGTACGGCATTTTACACTGTGGGTACTGCATTACAATGAATTCATTAAGCGGTACCACAGCAGTATCCGATTAACTGTAACACGGAAGGAGCAATAAAAATGTTCGAACTCTGTTGCTGAATTGTTATCCTTCCTGCACTACATGTTTACGAAATTATGCTATATATCGGGTGATCAAAAAGCCAGTATAAATTTGAAAACTTAATAAACCACGGAATAATGTAGACAGAGAGGTAAAAATTGACACACATGCTTGGAATGACATGGGGTTTTATTAGAACCAAAAAAAGAACACCCCATATTGGTAAACGCGTGAAAGATCGCTTGCGCGCTTCGTTTGGTGATGATCGTGTGCATAGCCGCCACTTTCGCCATGCTTGGCCTCCCAGGTCCCCAGACCTCAATCCGTGTGATGTCGTTTGGTGATGATCGTGTGCTCAGCCGCCAATTTCGCCATGCTTGGCCTCCCAGGTCCCCAGACCTCAATCCGTGCGATGACTGGCTTTGGGGGTACCTGAAGTCGCAAGTGTATCGTGATCGACCGACATCTCTAGTGATGCTAAAAGACTAAATCCGACGCCAATGCCTCACCATAACTCCGGACATGTTTTGCAGTGTTTGTCACAACATTATTCCTCGACTACAGCTATTGTTGAGGAATGATGGTGGACATATTGAGCATTTCCTGTAAAGAACATCATCTTTGCTTTGTCTTACTTTTTTATGCTAATTACTGCTATTCTGATCAGATGAAGCGCCATCAGTCGGACATTTTTTTAACGTTTGTATTTTTTTGGTTCTAATAAAACCCCATGTCACTCCAAGCATGTGGGTCAGTTTGTACCTCTCTATCTACATTATTCCGTGATTTATTCAGTTTTCAAATTTATACTGACTTTTTGATCACCTGGTACATAAGAAGCGTTAACGTTTTAAACCTGGCTGAATTGTCAGCGACCGTTAGAAACTGCCTTCATCAGAAATAAGCGCATCGCTTGATATTTACTTCATACGTAGCATGCGAGTGTATATGTTTTATTTCTGATAGTAGTTGCCGGAACCAGGGTCAAACGAACTTCATTTTTGCGACCGAGGGCTATTATTGCTTCAGTTTTACTGCAGAAACACTTAGATGAAATATTTAGAATATCCCTTCCAATTCATTTCCGATAAACGCTTGAAAGGGTCCCACACATTAATAATCCTAGCTTTCAATCATTAAATCAAACCTGTATCCTAATTTACAGAGAAAATGAAGGATGATGCAAAATCTTCACTTCGATAGAGTCCCATACCCCAGCATATGTTTGTAACTGACTGGTGTCCGAGCCGGTTGTCGTCTCAATTTACTGCATGAAATATATGTCGCTGTTTTTCTATAGTTCTCCTACCTAACGTCTTCTAGGTTTCTCTCACTGCAGAAGACGACTCACGGACGTATCTTCGTGGATGATGTGATAATGTAACTGTGAGAATCACAGGAAAATCTGGTATCACCTTTCGGTAAAGAGTACCTAAAGTTTGTGAGCCGTACAATTGCGCAGGATCGATGGTGTATGTCAGTGTACCTTTTCTTAACTGGCGATAAGGTGCTTGTTTTTTGTGCCCACAGAAGGCAGCCAATGAAACGCCGACTTGAGCGGAGCGGTTGAGCTTTCCTAGTGACTTGTGTGCTGCAGTGAGCTTGGTAGGGGACTAATCGTGATACATTGCCACATTACTCTATGTTGTGGCCGAGTGGGAAAGTTCTTTCACAAGGTTGTTTTTGGCACCTTTCTAAAACCAGAGCTTTTCTTGCAGTCCAAGCCTGACTGTTAACTCAGTGAAGCGCCTTCAGAAAGAAGTTGCCGAAGTGGTTTAAGTTTGGCTCTAACATTGAAGAAAGTGAATCCGTTGCTCCTGGACGATCACAGAGGTTGATTATTCGGTGAGAACCGTACGTTAAACTTCTTGCTGTCATCATATCGGATCTCATCCGAAAATCGGTACTGGCCATTTACCGTTTATACCTCCCATGGTTAATAGTTTATTTGTGTTTTTATCAATATTAATTTAAGTGGTACTTGGAGTGATGGCACTTAGTGAATTTTGCAGCATATGCCTCATCTTGTTCTGTGTCGGTTGCTAACGTTGGGTATCATGCTTAATATTTTCAATTCATTCCCTCCACTGGGGGATTTTTATAACTATTGTTTTTCTACAGTTAATGCGACAATTTAGGTAGTGCCAAAGCAGAACATATTTTTAGCCTAACTTAACAACAAAGACCTTCTATTTACATTCTGTTGCAAAATTTGCATATTGTCTGAGCATATCTGGCATTTTAAGTATTTGGGTTATTCAATCAAATGTAATTGTCATATTCCATGTATTCTTACCACCAAACCTCACTAGTCATTTAAGTTCTTTTGATTATATAAACACTCTTTTTAATTCTCTCTCTCTCTCTCTCTCTCTCTCCCTGTTACAGTTCTAAATCACGTGTAATCCTAATTGTTGTTACCATTCCAAGGCTCCAAGGGGCTACATATGCCTTTGCCTGTAAGACTAATTATTTCAGATCTATATTTAATTGTGCTGAAATAAAACAAGTCATTGGGAGTCCTTAATTGCTTTTTAACTTCAGAAACACTCTACAACAAATGAACCAAGGCAATGTTCTCTTATTGAATGTAGCGATCCGTATTTGAAGAAATTCGTCGTGTGAAATTTTTTCATTTTCGCAGAGGGACAAGATAGTAAAATTGTTTGTGTAAAATGTGCTCACTCCTGGCCTGGTAACATTTTACTTAAACCTATCCCCTATCCCCAAATCCCTATCGCTCAGTTTCAACGGATAACATTTATTTCTTGCTGTACTGCGGAAAGAAAACACTCTTAACTTTGGACATAAGGTATTACACTACATGCAGTACTAGTAACTAATAGTGATAATTAACACTACTTCACACTTTTACTAGTCGTAAGTGATCTCAATCAGCTCCGACATTACTGCAGGGCAAAATTATTTGAATACGAAATTAGCCTTAGTTACTGAAGGACAGGAAAATCTGAAAACCAATATTAAAGCACAATTAGTGACAGTCACTCAAACTCAAGAACAGATGAAATTAGTCCAGACTGAGATTAAGCAGCAGTTACAAGACAGTTTTTCCGAATTAGAGCAGCGGATAGAGGTGAAGACCAAGGAACTCAAAGATCAGGCCGAAGAGACGAAACGAAAATTAACTGCACAAATAGAATTGGTGAAAGCACAATGTGAGGAATCTATTCACCGCGTACGTGTCGAAATGAAGGAGTATGTGGCTATTAAGATAGATACCGTACGGGAACAAGTGGAAATATATCCGCAATTAGTACAAAAGCAAGACGCCATGGCATGTGCAATTGCGCAACTTCCTGAATTGGGACGTACACAGGCTAACCTAAAGGATAGCGTTGAACATCTGACAGAGCGTCAAGACGTTATAGACCACCAAATTAACGTATTAACGGGTAAATTATCCGAAATCACATTAGAAAACAAAAGGCTAATGTGTGAAAACATTGAGCAAAATGTTAAGGCAGCATTCCAGAATTTATCTGGCAAACAGGAAGAGAATTTGTTTGCGAAAGGACTTGAGGAGGTGCGACAACAGTTAGGTGCTGATTTGGAGCATTGGAAACAAACGATAGAAGAGTCGATGCGCGCTTCACAACAAAGCTCAGAACAAATTAATACAGGGCAGCAGCAGAAGTTGGCAACGACTATAGAGCCAGTTACTGCCCATTCGCACACAATACCGACTTGTGCCAGTAATTCAAACATTAAATTGCCACAAGCCGGTTGTTCGCGTGAATTCTTATCTATCGGAGATTACGAAAGCCTTTGCCATGCCGAAGAAAAAATGATAAGGCATCGGCAATTCCAGATTTTTAACCCCGACAAAAGGGGGTCCATCCAATTGTTTTTATTCGAAGTTTCAGAGGAGTGCTACCCAGAAATTGGTCGGAGTGGCAGAAGATCAGTTTTGTTACCGGATATATACAAGGTTCAGGGGCGATCTGGGCCTCGGACATGACTTCTATTTGACCGACATGACGATTTTGAGAAGGCGTTTTTAGCAAAGTTCTGTTCAGAATGGGTACAGGAACACCTAAGGCAGGAGGTGCTCCACCCAGAGCCTTTCTCCTTTTCGAAAGGAAGCCTTAGAGGGTATTTCGAAAAATATATAAATAAAACAAGATACTGGGACAGACCTATGCCCTTGCCAGACATAATAAACATACTTAAGACAAGACTACCAACTAGCATCCGGAATTAATTGATTTACGGCAATGACAAAGACTTGGAGTCGTTCCTCACGACGTTAGACCATATAGATACTATCGAAGAGAACAACCAGAAAGCCCTTAATAACAGAATTCAATATAGGGCGATAGAACCTCCGCCAAACGGTAGGCAAGGTGGACGTATGGGTTATAACAATGGCGATCAATCGACACTTAGAAAGAGTGAACAGAGATCGTTAAATAACGGAGGAAACCCTCAAAATCTCAATAGTAATCTCGGCAATGGTCTTGCGAGGGGCTATTCAAGGAACAACAGGAATGGGAAGAGATACAACCCCGTGTGGGGGAACGAAAGAAATTTCAGACCCCAAACCTGGGATAGTAACAATAATAAACATTGGAATCAACCGGGAGGAATGAATTCAAATAGCCAACATCAGTGGGGAAGAACATCTCCGAATCAACCGGTAATTAACGTAGTGACGGATGATGTCAACCAGCAGACAAATCAAAATCCAACAAACTCGGTAAAGACCCACTCGTGCCCCGGAGGAGCGGTCAACAATTGGTTGAGGTCCAACAGGATACGAGTACCCATGCTAACGTATAATAATGGACGATTACTGGCAGATGAACTGACCGAGGACTTAGAACCACAAGATGAGGATGAGGAACAGGTGGCAGTAGCCGAAATACAAGTAATTATGGAGACCGTACCTATAGTGGCTGTTTTTGACAAAGCTGCAACCATAAATGTTATTTCGGATGCACTATTCAACAGGATCAGAAATATAACACGAGTACCAGTTTTTCCAGTTCAGAATTGCAGAATAATAGGCGCCGTTGGGGCTCGATCGGCTAATGTAAAGGTGCAGTCACTACTCGGTGTGGAATTCGGAAATGTAGCAATATTAAGCACATCCTTTATTATGAAAAATTTGGTAGTAGATTGCATTATCGGAGTCGACAACCTACGTCAATACGGATGCAGGATAGATTTCAAACAGGAAAAAAATTTGGTTGAATGTTAATAAACAAGAAATTGAGTTGGAGTTGTTGAAAAAAAGCCTTACGATAAAATATAATTGTGGGTCAGTGTGCAAGTAATCAGGACGGCCCAAAATTCTAAACAGCACCTAATTAATGAGTTCCAAGTCAAAGAAGATTTCGGTCAATTAGTGTTTGAAAAGTTAAATGAATCCGACTGCATTATCGAAGATCAGAAGAAGCAGCTCAATGAATTATTATTAACGTATGAAAACGTTTTGATGAAGGGCCAGGAGTTATTAAGGGATACATATGTTATCTCTGCGTTAAGCCGCAAAAACGTATTGTAGAACTTTCCGTCCTTTTCCCTGGAGGTTAAAGGTTCAAGTTCAAAAGGAAATAGATCGCATGTTGAAATGGGGTTTGATCGAACCCTCTACCAGCCCATAGTGCTCCCCATTGTTAGTCGTGCCAAAAGCAAATGGGACTGTTAGACTGGTACTCGACGCCAGAGAAATAAATAAAATCATAATTCCAGTGAGAACACATCCGGAAAACATAGACGAACTTATACAACGGTTCCAGGATGTCAAATATTTGACGAACATTGATTTGCGGAGCTCTTATTGGGAAGTCAAGCTGAATGAGTCATCAAGGAAGTATACGGCTTTCATTTATTCTGGAAGAAGTTACCAATTCACCATAGTTCCTTTCGGACTCAACATTAGTACTGGAATCTTTATAGCAGCTCTAGTTATGCACTAGGCCCAGAACTCAGAAGCAGGATAACAGTGTTTGTTGATGATTTGCTTATTGCATCGAAAACTTGGGAGGAGAATATTACCTTACTGAACCGAGTTTTGGACGTGTTCAAACCACGGGAATAACTGCTAACCTACAGAAATCCCATTTTGCAGTAAACGGAATCAAGTTCCTGGGGCATATAATTGAGGCAAAGGGAATTTTACCAACCAAGGAGAAGCTAATTGCAATTAGTAAGTTTCTAACACCCAGGAATAGGAGGCAATTAAAAGGATTTATGGGCCTTGCCTAATTTTTTAGAATATTCATAACAAATCAGGCGATGAACGCAGCAGCTCTAAACAGTCTGTTAAAGAAAGATCTGCTCTGGCTCTGCACATTACAGTGTCAAGAAGCATTCGAAGAGATAAAGAAGCAATTAGTAAATGCACCGCTTTTGTACCATCCGGACATGCAAGAAGAAATTTACTTGTCAACAGATTCTTCGAATGTGGGTATTGGAGCGTGCCTTTTCCAAGTACGCAAGATAAATGGACAACTAACCCTCCGTCCTATTGCGTTTGCTAGTCGTGTTTTGTCCAACTGTGAACGAACTTACACGACAGAATTAGAGGCTCTTGCGGTCATCTGGGGATTTAAAAAATTTCATTATTATATATATGGGTCAAAGACTATCGTGTATTGCGAACATCAATCATTAACGTTTTTACAAATGTGTAAACTGTTACACCCCAGACTGGCTAGATGGACTCTCACTCTGCAACAATACCAATTTAAGATGTTGCATGTCTCAGGACAGCAAAACATTATTGCTGACGCTCTATCAAGGTCACCACAGGGTTTGACTAAAGAGATTGAAGTAAATAATAACTCAGAATTCCCTGTATTGCTACTGCAGGAAAATCCGTATAAGACGTACTACGTCAGTTTGTGTGCGCATATGGCACAGTTACAGAAAATAGATCCTCAATGGGGAAGTGTCATTCAAAGGTTACAACAGCAGCCTTCGGATCAGATGGCAAATTATTACAAGCTGGTAAATGGCGTATTATTTTTCCGCTGTGGAAAGCCAAACAAAGTCCGTTAGTGTGTATGTATACCTGAGGCGCAAATAGAGAAACTCGTATAGTTCACCCATTTAACCTGGGGCCATTTCGGTGCGACAAAATGTGCAGACAAGATAGGTGTGTACTGTTATTTTCCCAACATAAAGCGCAGAGTGCATGAGGTCTTGAAGAAGTGCATAATCTCTCCAAAAGCAAAGCCGGATTCATAAGGGAGTAAGCACCCATTATGCTCTATATTAGTCCGAGAACCAAAAGAATTAATTTCGTGCGCTTTGTGTGGACCGTTACCTACTTCAAGAGGAGGTGTTAGATATGAGTTCTTGATGTGTGTACGAAATACGTAAAGCTACATCCGATAAAGGCGCCTACAGCCAAAGTAATTGTAATAAGATTGATAAGGGATTATCTGCCACATGTTGGTATACCTAAGGCGATAATAACAGACAATGCTAAGATATTCACGGGACTCCGATGGAAACAGGATTTGTCTCAAGTCGGTGTGAAACACATACTAACATCATTTTACCACCCACAAGGCAATTTGGTTGAGAGAATTTTTAGAGAGTTCAATCGCTTTATGAGGACCGTTTGCCATAATAAGCAGACTGCGTGGGCAAATTTAGTGGAAGAATTTGAGCAGATATGCAACAACATGCCCCACTCCTCCACTGGTTATACACCTCATGAATTGATGTTCGAGGCAAAAGAAGAAAACTTCTGGACTGAACATATGCCCAAAACTCAGGAAACTGAGATGCCTTGGGAAGAAAAAAAGGCCATCATAAATATGACGCAAAAGGCTGATCAGAGAAAACAACAGTATGACAAATTAATCAAGAGGAGACAGGCGTACCACGTCGGAGAGAAGGTACTAGTCAAAAGACATACCAAATCATCCTTAATAAAGAAGATTATAAAGAAATGGGAGTTATTACATAGTGCCCCATACATCATTCTACAAATTCCGAACCCTGGGGCCTATCTGTTAGCATACCCGAGATCTAACAAAATTAAAGGGTTATTTTCCCATAATGACTTGAAAAAATTTAATGGAGATTAGAAGATAGGGATAAATGGTGTTGCGAGCGACAGAGATGAACGCTCGTAAAAACATAACAATAAACTGTGTGTGTTTAGTGTTAGAAAACTTTAAACTGAAATAATTAATCAGTGACACAGATTGTAGAAATAGTGAATACCTATAACTATCGAGTCCTGTGAAGAAGATAGGTGGAGATAGGCTTCACCTGTGTTTGGGTAAACATAGAACTTTAGCATTGCTAATGTCATCAAGAATTATAAAGGATCTGAATGATCTCCAAGAAGAAAGAAATATTTCCCGAAAGTGACGCTACATAATCAAAAGAGGCTCCCAGTGAATGTTCATATATAATTTCAAGTGCACGCTTCGATGTGTAAACGTGTGAAGTGAAGTGATGCGTTTAGGCAGTGAATCATGAGTGACGGTTAACGCCGCAAAGATAATTTCCCGCGCAAAACAATTGACGTCGGCGCGAGTGTTAGAATCGATATAGACGACACAGATATGCTTTGTAAGAGACTCGCATCAAACGCGAGGGGAAACTGATTGATGTTCAACTTCAAAAAAGTGTCATAATTAGAGGTTAAGAGTTCTTGATTTGTTGTTGAATGTCAAAAGAAGTTAATATTCATAGAATTAGTAGTTATTTAATGGGTCTTTTTCACTTTGGAATTTTGTTTGGAAATCCGTTTTCATATATGTGCATGTATGAATGCCGGATGAATCAGAGAATAAATGAAGGAAGTGAATCCACATTCCTCGCCACTAATAACTTTTACATCACAGCAATCAAGCGGAGAAATATATGTATTTAGGATAAAATTTTTATGAGTATAGATAAATGATATGACTTTTCAAGGAAATGATGGATTATGTGTTTGTATAAAATGATCCACAATTTCCATTATTCGATGATTGGAATACAAAATCTACTGCAAGTTGCATGAATCCTTTAAATTACGAAGAGTAAATCCTTGACAGAAAATGTGTCAGAATTTTTGGACTTATAAGCACAAGTGGTTATTAAGTGATATGCGAAGCCTAAAAGAAAATTCAAACTAGAGTAAATATTATGATGTTTTCGGCAACAGCATTAGTCAATGGATAAACTGAAACCTTAAGTCAATGGCTAAATTCCTTGCAGTACATCGTAAGAAAAAGGATGCATGAAGCCATAGGGATTTTGTTTTCAAAAAGGAGAATCTTGGACGGTGCAACCTAACCAGTTGTTTTACAGGAAGAGTTTCCCATCCGGTCATTGCTAATTCTTTTGGAATGAATGTTGCATGTAAAATCTGGTATCCCTGTCCCTTCTACTCTTCCCATTGTGGGCCGCGTAGAAGGCCGACTACAAATTTGGACGTCGGGGACATGCAAGATCCGGGGGAGTTTCAGCACCGCAAGATATTGTCCTGGGAATAAGATTGTAAAAAAAAAACTGAGTTACTGATTGTAAATTTTTTTTAGCTAGAAGCACAAGTCACTCTTCTCCAAATCGTTATATAAATCTATCCCTATCTTTCCTTCTGTAGGCTTTGCTATCTTCTATGTACCGTAGGCGTAGGGTCTAGGCTTAAGAGGTCTTCCAAGGTTTCCCTGTTTAAGAAAGTTCCCGAATGGGTAGACCCTGATAATCTGATAATAGTTTAATGACAGACCATCTTCCTTGGTTGTGCACAGCAGACATAACACCTTGATGCACGTAAAAGCAATACAGCCGCGGTACCTGTCTCTTCATTTCTTCTGTTTTCAATGTTTCTTTTCTTCGTCTGTCTTATAAATAATTTTTTTTTTTCAGTCGGAAGACTGACACTAATAGATAGCTCGAGAAGTGTGTTCGGTAAATCAAAATTAGGCTCACAAACTTCGCTCGCTGCGAGGGCATTGTAATGTCCCCACGGCAAATACCCTCTACCACGCAGCAGTTAATCATTTTCAATCAAACCATCCACATTCATTCACTTTGGAGAAGTTATCTGATCTTATTTTCTCGTAATATATGCGCCGACAGCTCTTCGACGCCAAAGTATTCTATAGTGCATTTATACTTTGAAATAACAGAGATGCGTATATGTATTCTCCATGGTTGTTAGGGTGGTAACTAGGTCAGCTTCTGGAGTATCTGTTGAGGGATTGTGGTTCTGAGAGATACGTATTCTGCTTTCCTTCTCGCTAAAGCGAGCCAATTAACATTTGTGCCGCTAGCGGTTTGTTTTGAAAAGAAAGAGATTGCAAAAGGAAAATAATTAATGCGTGGAATCACCGGAGATGTGGACATGTAATGGAGATGGATTTAATACACGATTTCCTCCATAAATAAGGTTTGTGACATTTTTGTTCTGGAGTGAATGAACGAATGAGTTTTTTCTGAATCATTTGTTAATCACTTTGGCCCTGTAATTAGTGGGGAAGGTTCAGCTGTGTCGAAGAGAGCCTGCAATCACTGGGTCTGTGTTAAATCGTCCAAAAAGGCTTCGTACACATCTGGAATTCGCAATCTTTTGTAAAAGGAACAAATTGCCCAAACGATTGATTCTCCCGACTGACTGCAGTGTTTAACAGCAATAATAAATGTAAAGGTCTCTTACAGCAAGCCAGCCTCTGATTTCCAAGACGAAGGACTCCACCAAAGATTCTATTTGGCTGATTCCTTTTATCACTATATCACGTAATGAAATCTTATGTTAGAAACTATACATAGATAAAGCAGAGAAAGAGAGAGAGCGAATGAAAATAGAGATAATACTCATAATCCTCCATTAGTCTCATTTTTCGCCTGTCTTATCACGAATCAGCCAAGAACTGGGAGGGCCTTACTTTACTGTATAGACTTATGTGTGAAGGTGAAGGGATCTTAAAGACAACAGATACACCTCTATACAGACAAGAGATTACACAGAGATAGCGGATAGATGCATTCATCATGTATCATTAGATTAAAGAGATGGCAACTTATTATACGAACATTAAAATGTTAAACACTGATCAAAGTGACTGGAGTTAGTTTTCTTTTCTAAAATTAATGCAAATGTTTGTGAAAACTTATCTTCGAAACCTGCTATTGTAGTCAACTTAATAACAACTCTACTTTCAAAAGCTATGAACATACAAAATCAATTTATAGATCAAATATATCCAAATGTATGTCATTCGTAATATACTGCCTTTAACAGTAACATTAATTTGAGGCATCTTACTTTTTTTTTAAATTACACAGCAAAGAAAATCTTGTAATACTACGACATGGCAACGCAAATGTAAGACCGAAAACAAATACTAGAAATAATCAATGATTGCCCGAAACTTCAAGGTAAAATTGCTGATAATCTTCAGGAATATGCTGCAAAAACTTCTTCACTTCACCATGCTTAGCTTCAGTGATTGACAGCTGTCTGTTGTTTCACCTTGTTTGCGGTAAACACACATTTCGCATTCCAGAGTCCCACAGGGTGAATGTATGTTGCACTGCGGCGTTAACGAATGGTGATGCAACTACTGCCCCTGGATGCCGAGCTGAGTACCTGAAATGTCTTAATGTTTATAAGTGGAATGCAGTGCGCTTGTCTCTTGAATTATATTCGCTTTTCAGTGAATTTGCTATTTTCTTATTTTGAGAAGGCCAGCAATCAAGGAAGTTAATTACACCTTCAACACCTACCATAGTAACTGTGAACTTCCCATCGATTCTTGACTTTACTATAATGTCACATGCTTCTTTTGGAACATAAATTCGATCATTTTTTGACAAGAGCCTCATCACAACACTATCCCTGTCATTGTGGAGAAGAGAATGTACTCTCAGGGTAAAGAATTGCTGCGCGCTGTCAAAACTCTCTGTTTCTGCAAAAGCCATTAAATGCCTCTCTATGCTGCGATATCTGTTTTGAGCACCACTTCTATTACTAAGGAGGTGCTTTTCCTCCACATCCATCGGTATGCAATTATGTATGTAATGCAGAAGAAAAGCCATCACTTTATTTGGTCCATAGTTACTGTGGGGTTAGTTTTAGTGCTAAAAATGACCTCCTGATTTTGCATTATGAATTTCAGAAACATTGAGGATTAACTGTCGAATCAAAAACAACTCCTGAATCTGAATATTAGGCAATGCGATATTTTACATGTGATCAAATATTATAGCAAATAGATCCTTTCTTCGCACAGGTTCCTTGAAGCTTGAAGAGTACTGTAAAATTTTCTAGTTCTTCTCATGCTGATCATTAATTCTGCTTCAGAAACTTTCTTTGCCTTCTCGTTAAGGAATGGGTACTTCTGTTCTGTTCCAGAACTTCGCTTGTACATCTGAAACATGATTCCCTCATTTAACTTTGCATCAAGGTAATTTTTCACCCCAGAGGAAAAGTGAATCTCTTTTCTTGGGAAGACTCAATTTGTTGCTAAATCAGTATCTTAACTTCGCAGGCTTTGAATATGTTGTGTGATTTTTTCGTCTTAAATCAACTGGAGAATTAACGACTATCAACAACTCTCTTAGATGACGGAGTCTGCTTCCATTCTGAAGACCCAGGAAATTTATAAGTTTCCTTTCATCTTTGAATATGATGTGAATACGCTTAATGGATAACACATTTCAGACGATCGAGGTCTTAGTACATTCTTGCGGTCGATGAGACCTTGGAAGTACACCGATGAAGCCATAATACCAAAAATTATGACCATCTGTTTAGTAGCTTGTTTGTCTATCTCTGGATCGAAATAAATCACTTATTATGCGTAACAGGGATCGGACAGTCTGTTGATAAGTTTTAGGAGATTTGTGGCATTAGATGCCTTCACAATAGTCATGTAATTCGCGTAAATAACGGTCATCTGATTTGCACATCCTTGACGGCCCCGATAGCATAGGATTTACGTTAAGCGTATTTGGTCACCGAGACATCAGCGTGAGTTCGCTATAGTGCTCCTCAAATCACTGTAGCAACGTTCTGGCTCCAAGAAAAGCGCAATTAAATCGCTAAAAAATAACATCTCCCTCGGCGAAGGCGTCAAGCATGAAGGGAAGCAGGTGGTTCGCAGCTGTTAGTGTGTCTTCGAATACTACCACAAGTCCCACGCAAAGTCTCCATAGCATAACACTGCTCACACCATCCTAAGTCTGTGGCGTGCCGCATGTTTAGAACCACCGTTCACCTCGATGACGGCAACAGAGTGACTCACCCGAAGTGTCGACACGTTTCCAATGATCGACGGTCGAATCCCGATTGTCCCGTGCCCACTGCAGTCGTAAATGACGATGTCGCTAGGTCAACACGTAAACACGTAGAGGTGGTCTGCCGCAAAGGTCCATGTTCAGCAATGTACGATGAACGGTGTGCTCCGAAACGCATGTGCGTGCTCCACCGCTGTGCCCTTTCAGCAGAGACGCGACAGAGCACCATCAATCCTACTTTACAAAGCAGACAATCCTTCGAGCCCCACGTTCTCTGAAGAGTGGGGGACGTCCAACCATTATCTCCTAGTGGTAGTTTCACTGTCCTTCTACCTCTTTACGTAGATGCTCACGAGAATAGAAAGTGAACATTAGACCAGCTTCGTCGTTTTCTAGATAGTCCTCTCCGCATAATAATAATCAGCCCTTTAACAGAGTCGATTATCTTAATAGATTTCCCCATTTGCAGCCCTTATCTTCGTTAGGGTGCCCACCCTGTCCGCATCGCTTACATAGTTTCGTTACCACGTCACATGCCAGCAACGGCAACAAGCGACATCCAACGTAGCAGTGGTCATTATGTTTTGGCTGATAAGTGTATATATCCTATTCGTCTTTGCTCTTGAAATTATTAAATATACCTAACAAAGATGTCCGATGAAGTATATGAACATTACTAAAACATGCTTTCTTAAAATTGTATTTTCACCTGTTTTTGTATGCGGAATTGTTTTTCCTGTACAGTTTATGTATTTACTTCCTTGAAGTTCCATGCGGCTTTTCACGGATGATGCTGTAGTACACAGAGAAGTTGCAGCATTAGAAAATTGTAGCGAAATGCAGAAAGATCTGCAGCGGATAGGCAATTGGTGCAGGGAGTGACAACTGACCCTTAACATAGACAAATGTAATGCATTGCGAATACATAGAAAGAAGGATCCTTTATTGTATGATTATATGATAGCGGGACAAACACTGGTAGCAGTTACTTCTGTAAAATATCTGGGAGTATGCGTGCGGAACGATTTGAAGTGGAATGATCATAAAAATTAATTGTTGGTAAGGCGGGTACCAGGTTGAGATTCATTGGGAGAGTCCTTAGAAAATGTAGTCCATCAACAAAGGAGGTGGCTTATAAAACACTCGTTCGACCTATACTTGAGTAATGCTCGTCAGTGTGGGATCCGTACCAGGTCGGGTTGACAGAGGAGACAGACAAGATCCAAAGAAGAGCGGCGCGTTTCGTCACAGGGTTGTTTGGTAAGCGTGATAGCGTTACGGAGATGTTTAGCAAACTCAAGTGACAGACTCTGCAAGAGAGGCGCTCTGCATCGCGGTGTAGCTTGCTCGCCAGGTTTCGAGAGGGTGCGTTTCTGGATGAGGTATCGAATATATTGCTTCCCCCTACTTATACCTCCCGAGGAGATCACGAATGTAAAATTATAGAGATTCGAGCGCTCACGGAGGCTTTCCGACAGTCGTTCTTCCCGCGAACCATACGCGACTGGAACAGAAAAGGGAGGTAATGACAGTGGCACGTAAAGTGCCATCCGCCACACACCGTTGGGTGGCTTGCGGAGTATAGATAGATGTAGAATACGAGTTCTTTTAACTGCGTCACTCTTGTATTCAGCTTCATCCCTCTTTCATTTCGTGAAGTACTCTGTTTTTAAAGTCACGCAAGATAACCAAGACCAAGAAAGTTCTGTTCTGTCTAAAAGACAAGCAACTCTTCAACAGTAAATTTTACTAGAATAAACAGATCACTCTGCACGGCCAACGGAATCAACAGTGCTGCCATGTTAAGATTAGAATCACCAGAACTCCCGCAGCTACGTTCCTTCTAAAACCTACGCAAATTTATCAGAAAGGAAAAATGTGCACAGGTTAATGAAGAACTCTACGACTGTCCTTGAATAAGGCTTCGACGTAAATAAATCATTACACATAAAATGTAGATTACCCTGCTTCTAAATAGACGGGGGACGCGTGCTAGGATAGTCCGAGCAGGTGCAATGACTACAACGTGCAGATGGCTCAGTGATCAGAGCATCTGCCTAGTAAACCAGACCGGGTTCCAGTCCCGTCCGGCAAAAATTTTCAACTTTCCCTGTAGATTTCAATCAATGACCACGAGTAGCCAATATCTATAATTACGTTGTGTGTAAATTCATAACGGCTGCTGGATGAAAAACGGTGTCTGTTCTTTCGCACAAGCCAGAACGAAAAGCACCATATACACTCCTGGAAATGGAAAAAAGAACACATTGACACCGGTGTGTCAGACCCACCATACTTGCTCCGGACACTGCGAGAGGGCTGTACAAGCAATGATCACACGCACGGCACAGCGGACACACCAGGAACCGCGGTGTTGGCCGTCGAATGGCGCTAGCTGCGCAGCATTTGTGCACCGCCGCCGTCAGTGTCAGCCAGTTTGCCGTGGCATACGGAGCTCCATCGTAGTCTTTAACACTGGTAGCATGCCGCGACAGCGTGGACGTGAACCGTATGTGCAGTTGACGGACTTTGAGCGAGGGCGTATAGTGGGCATGCGGGAGGCCGAGTGGACGTACCGCCAAATTGCTCAACACGTGGGGCGTGAGGTCTCCACAGTACATCGATATTGTCGCCAGTGGTCGGCGGAAGGTGCACGTGCCCGTCGACCTGGGACCGGACCGCAGCGACGCACGGATGCACGCCAAGACCGTAGGATCCTACGCAGTGCCGTAGGGGACCGCACCGCCACTTCCCGGCAAATTAGAGACACTGTTGCTCCTGGGGTATCGGCGAGGACCATTCGCAACCGTCTCCATGAAGCTGGGCTACGGTCCCGCACACCGTTAGGACGTCTTCCGCTCACGCCCCAACATCGTGCAGCCCGCCTCCAGTGGTGTCGCGACAGGCGTGAATGGAGGGACGAATGGAGACGTGTTGTCTTCAGCGATGAGAGTCGCTTCTGCCTTGGTGCCAATGATGGTCGTATGCGTGTTTGGCGCCGTGCAGGTGAGCGCCACAATCAGGACTGCATACGACCGAGGCACACAGGGCCAACACCCGGCATCATGGTGTGGGGAGCGATCTCCTACACTGGCCGTACACCACTGGTGATCGTCGAGGGGACACTGAATACTGCACGGTACATCCAAACCGTCATCGAACCCATCGTTCTACCATTCCTAGACCGGCAAGGGAACTTGCTGTTCCAACAGGACAATGCACGTCCGCATGTATCCCGTGCCACCCAACGTGCTCTAGAAGGTGTAAGTCAACTACCCTGGCCAGCAAGATCTCCGGATCTGTCCCCCATTGAGCATGTTTGGGACTGGATGAAGCGTCGTCTCACGCGGTCTGCACGTCCAGCGCGAACGCTGGTCCAACTGAGGTGCCAGGTGGAAATGGCATGGCAAGCCGTTCCACAGGACTACATCCAGCATCTCTACGATCGTCTCCATGGGAGAATAGCAGCCTGCATTGCTGCGAAAGGTGGATATACACTGTACTAGTGCCGACATTGTGCATGCTCTGTTGCCTGAGTCTATGTGCATGTGGTTCTGTCAGTGTGATCATGTGATGTATCTGACCCCAGGAATGTGTCAATAAAGTTTCCCCTTCCTGGGACAATGAATTCACGGTGTTCTTATTTCAATTTCCAGGAGTGTATATCTTGATGAGTAGATTACGACAATACATTACATTTTTAAACTCCGTAAAAAATTATGTGTAACGCAGAAAATCAAATTTTTGTTGTCCGAGAAAGCCATTAGACTGCCTCTAGTTTTGATTGGGTTAACGAAACTGTTTAGTAACATAGAGGTCGAAGATAAAAGCTGCCCCGCTTCTTTAGCGAAAAGTTATCGTTTTAACGTTTCAGATTTTCCTGACATTCAGACACATGAAGGGCATGATTAATTGCCAATGCTGCAGCTGTTTCCTGCTCCTTGAAAGTAGTTTCAGTACCTTTAAGTCGCTCCCTTAGTTTTTCAAGTAAAGTGTATTCGGCGAATGTATTCTGTGAACGAAAACGTGCCTATGATTCAAGCTCACATCCTTGCTTCAATTAGGGAAAAGTGTAACTTTTCGAGAACACGTTCCCTAACTCCAGTATCACTGCAAAAACTTTTTCAAAATCTGATAACAAAATGGTATCCCATAACAGGTGTGTCTAATTCTAAGCGTAACCGTATACCTTCAGTTCGAGCAACGAAAGCAAACAATATCTGCTAACCAAAATGATCAGTCAGATATCTTTTATACCACACATATTTTAAATAGCCCTCAGCACGTTGTTGTGTGTTCAGGCATCAATGACAGTTTATAAAGAAAAAAGGGTTACTTATTGGGGGTATTTGCTTTGAACAATTCGCTTTGTGAATATGGAAAAAGAGTGTAATTTATGAATGACGAAGCTTGGTTTTGTTTTGCTAGCCATGTAAATAGCATGACTAATCACTGCTGGTGTTCCGAAAATCCTGACATCGCGCATGAAATTCTTCTTCACGATAAAAAGAAGGTTGGACTCCGATACGTGAATTATGATAGTCGATTTATCGGCTCGATGTTCTTGGAAACCCCTGTCAGCACAGACGTCTACCTTTAAAATTTCGAACTCTACTCTCAGGAATATGTAAGACAGTACTGTTTCTTTGAGCGTATTTCAGTAATGTGAAGAATGTCGTATCAGTGGATCTCTAGTACTCGTAAAACCTTCACAGAAGAACGTTCTACACGCAAATGTTTGTGGCTGCCTTCCAATTCTAATTTATCTGGCTTTCGTTTCTATCTATGTGGATATTTAAACGGAGATACGGACGACAATAGCCGTAAGACGCTAGAGAAACTGCAAGAAAACGTAAGACGCAGTTCTGAAACGATGTAAAGTATTCGGCAAGGATCTCGATGATCTTTCTGGTTGAATCTCCCACTGACATAACATTCACAGCACAAGTAAATTAGTTCGTAACATGTTCTGGCTGAATGAAAGTTCTCTAGAGAAATAGAGGTCCAAAGCCAAGTCGTCGTACGCAATAGCAAAGTCTTCCAATACCTCCAGTGCCGAGCTCACAAGAATAAAAACCGTTTCAATCGTCTTATTTCTTGATAAATGACTTAATGTGTTAAGTATTGGACATTACGCATGTAAACCATTCGTAGCTGAGGACCAAAAACACTAATTATGTTGGTTTCGGATTATTCACTGGATGTATATGAAAACCTCCCCTCCGTTTTAAGAAAAGTTAGTTTTTCACGCGTCTCAGTGTTTATGACGTCATATAACCTATACTATAAGTCGTACAAAGACATTGCTCAACAGATATATTCAGTGGTATATGTGGATAATGTGTGTAAAATACGTTTCGAATAGAGATAGCAGTAAAATAAAGCATTAAAATGGCATGCCGGATGCTGAGCGAAAATGTAGTAAGCGTAATTTTTTGTTTTGTTTCGTGGGAGGTGTCAGCGAGAAAAAGTTTCGAAACAGTTTGAAATTATGCGGCAAGTTTGTTGTAAGTTGCAGACAATTCTTTCGGAACCAATGGATGAATACAGTCTGGATAGTTTGTGTGGCGTAAGTTACAGTGCCTCAAAACTTATAGACAGTTTCTAACTTTTATAGTTGACTTGTTGCGTTAAACCTTTGACGTAGGAACATCCCTGTTAATGAGTTGATTATGAAAGCTTTCTAAATTGTTAAATTCGTTCAATAATGGTATAAAATACTGAAAATCAAGTTTATATTGTCACTGGAAACAGGAGGGCAATCTGCTACTGCAAGAGACTTGGAGAAATGCGTGATACACCCTGTGGTATCTAACAGTATATTTATTCACCACCGCTTTCGATCATAGACCATCTTCATAGTGAAAAAATATTGTTTAAAATGCCTTGTGTACATTTGTTATTTGTGTGTTTGTTTCTAAAAGTCCTTTGCCTTGAATTGATAATCATGGTATGCACTACACATTATTTAATGTGGTGGCTTAAACCATTTTAGCTTCTATCCGTAAAAATGGTCTAAGACTGAAACCGGTTGATATTTGGATTTAAAATAAGAGCAGCTGATGGTCAAATGCGCATTTTATAAGTTACTTGACGGCTACTTACAGTCACCTTACAAAAATGTTTGAAAAAATATTGACCGTAAGAGCTTCACATGACATACATGTTATTTAAACAGGAAAGTATTTACAATTGCTGATATAAAACTTAAGAAAACTGACACTTAACGTCGTAATACAGACTTAAACAAGCGTAAAGTATCAATTTCATTACGTTTTCATGTCAGCTATGACGTATACTTTCCTGGTTATACAGCATGTATGCCAGAATGAAATTTTCACGCTACAGCGGAGTGTGCGCTGATATGAAACTTCCTGGAAGATTAAAACTGTGTACCGAATCGAGACTCGAGCTCGGGACCTTTGCCTTTCGCGAGCAAGTGATCTACTGACTGAGCTACCCAAGCACGACATACGCCCCGTCATCACAGCTTTAATTCCGCCAGTACCTCGTCTCCTACATTCCCAACTTCACAGAAGCTCTCCTGCGAACCTTGCAGAACTAGCACTCCTGGAAGAAAGAGCATTGCGGAGACGTGGCTTAGCCACAGCCTGGGGGATCTTTCTACAGTGAAATTTTCACTCTGCAGCGGAGTGTGCACTGTTATGAAACTTCCTGGCAGATTGAAACAGTGTACCGAACCGGGACTCGAACTCGGGTCTCGTGAATTAAAGTCTCTGTCCAGCAGACAGTTTTAATCGGCCAGGAAGTTTCAGCATGTATACCATTTGAAGCTTTTAAACTAGATATTTCCCACTGTGAAGGTGGTCCATGATCTAAAACGATAGTGAATTAATCTATTGTAAGACAGCAGAGACTGTATCGTGCTTTTCTCCAAGTATATCCATGATCTTGATAGTTTCCTGAAAAAAAGTTGTAGTGTGAGTGGATTACCGGGTAGAGGCCCTATGTTTTTAGTATCGTTAACACAGAGTTCAAGGGATCCAATAGCAAAGTCCTCGAACGTAGAACATGTCCGTAGCCAACGGCAGATCCTGACCATCGTTTAGGGCGATGTCATTAGCAGTTCGAAGATCGGAAGTGGACCAGCTCGGCTGAGGCAGATCCCGGTTTATTGACCATGCTCCATAGTTGAGGGCACCATTTTAAACGCTGCAAGCTCCTCGTGTTGTATGTCAGCGATTGTGCTGTGTGTCCTTATCGAAGTCGGTGACTGAACTCGAGCTTAGGTCGTGTTTGGTCAGGATATAAGGCAAGCAGTTTCACGGTTCTGTGTGACCTTAGAGCACATAAAACGTGTAGATGTAGCAGCCGTCTACCTTTAGCGTAAAGAAGTGGTTACTTTACTCTTTTGTGCCCGTACAAGTTTTCAGGCTAGATATTAGGTCGTTGTCCAAGCTTGTAACATTTTCGGCACAATATGGCGCAACAGCAGCGGCATAACACCTGCATACTTTCTCAGTCATAGAATTTCTCAGCCATAGCTCTTCGTGTGTGCATTTGCAAAGTAAGACAGGACAATCTAACGTGTTTTCAGTAACCTACACCTCGGCACCTACACTGGTCTGTTTGTCTTAACTAAAGCACAATCTGTTCGTAGTCTGTTGAGAGCCCTCCAAGTTTCCCACCTCGGCTGGATACCTGCTGGTTCAGTTGCTTTTGGTGGGTAACATCCAGAAGGTGCTGCGTCCAAATGCTTCGTGAAATATCTTAATTTTAATGTCACTCGAAACATGCTCTCTGCACAAAACATTAAATGTTTTTCATAGAAGATCAGTTTCTACTTTTTGAGTGTTTTGTTGTCGATTGTCAAATGATTCAAATGGCTCTGAGCACTGTGGGACTTAACTTCCGAGGTCATCAGTCGCCTAGAACTTAGAACTACTTAAACCTAACTAACCTAAGGACATCACACACATCCATGCCTGAGGCAGGATTCGAACCTGCGACCGTAGTTGTCGCGCGGTTCCAGACTGAAGCGCCTAGAACCGCTCGGCCACTCCGGCCGGCTGTTGATTGTCAAATAAGTGGAGTACTAGCTGGTTGGTTGGTTGGTTGGTTGGGGAAGGAGACCAGACAGCGTGGTCATCGGTCTCATAGGATTAGGGAAGGATGGGGAAGGAAGTCGGCCGTGCCCTTTCAGAGGGACCATCCTGGCATTTGCCTGGAGTGATTTAGGGAAATTACGGAAAACATAAATCAGGATGGCCAGACGCGGGATTGAACCGTCGTCCTCCCGAATGCGAGTCCAGTGTGTTAACCACTGCGCCACCTCGCTCGGTTAGAGGTACTAGCTGCTCTGTACAGTTGATAGAGGAACATAGAAACTCAGAAAGATGTAATATAGTAACTGTTGCAGCTTTATTTCGTAGCTGTAAGTAAAGTGATGTTATATGAAAACGCAGGCAATTTCGCGAATTTTATTGATGAAATGTTCTCGGGTTATTAGCGAAGCCGTGGCGTCGTTTTGTCGCAACGATTCGACGAGTTTCCTGATCGTCATGTTCAGGTGAAATGCGTTCATGTCCATTTCATCTCCCCACCCCTACCACCGCCGGCTGTGACATCTCAGACGGAGGCATGCGATTGGCCCACTCGTTGTGCCCTCAGCAATGGATTCTGGGGTCCAGCTGCTATAAAGATGCTAAGTGGACACGAACACACTTTGCCTTACGATGATAAGTAGCAAACTCGACGAAACGTTGCGAGAACACGACGTACGGTCTCAGCTGATAATTCAAGAAGATTTAATCAAAAACAACATTTTGTTCTGATTCAATGTTTGTGTTATTATAGTGACGCTGCCTCCATCTTGGACATATAGAACATAAATCGGTACTAAATTTCACTTTCATCGAGCTTCATTTCGCCAGTGCACCGACGTAGCTCAGAAACGTTCGCTATTGGAGAGAACAGGCCGTCCGCTTTTAGTGAGTGGTATCTAAAAGCGCTCGTGACACAGTGTAAAGTACTCCGGGGCCCTTCTGGGTACTTGAAAGTTGGCGGCGGCGATAAGCAGGGGGGATGCGCGCCCCCCGGGGAGCGTTTACCGTATCGGGCCGGGCGGACAGCAGGTGCGCGGCTATTGTCCGGAGCAGCCGGCGCCCCCGATAACACGCCGGCCCCCAGCTGGATTACGCCCCCGCACCAACAAGGCAGCGGCCGGCCAGAGCCTGCTACAAATGGAAACAACCCCTAGCTTTTGCCATCATCAACACGCCAAGCACGCACGGGTCACTCACCGCTAATGTTCAGCCACAGTAACTAGTGCTATTCTACCGGAGAGCGAAGTTTGTTAGTAAATCTAATAACGAAGTCGTAATTTATTAAGCATACAGGTGACACTAATACCGTATTTAAAATCGGGAACGAAAACTGAGATGCTGTTAGCCCTTTCAGACCCGATACGCACAATTGCGTTGCAGCATCATATTATTCCGCTATGCAGTTGAGTCCCAAGTCACACGAATGTGCAGGAGACGCTGTTTCGTATACAACTCGATTTATATCGATATCTCGTTACAGACACGAGATATTGTGTCTTAATCTTTGGTAATTTTCAAGATGGGGGTCGAAGCATGCCTGTGGAGGTAAATGTTTATTTTGCTTTATTTATTGCGTTTTGACATTTGGAAAAATGTGTTTGAGATTCAGAAACGTGTAGAGAAGTAAATAAAAATATGTCCGCCACAATTATTTGAATACTTTCATAGCTACAATGACTGTAACATCCACACGCACAATTGTGCGTGTTGGGACTATTTTATCGGCGTATGGTCGTTTTCGATCGATGTTTGTGGTTGCGATTCGGAACAGATGACGGAACAGATAAGTCATTTTATATTGTATTTACGCAATATTTTCACAGTTCGTTTGTTTGTTTCGTTTTAGGGCTTACTGACGACGAAATTCTAGCCATATTAGATAACTCTGAAGTGGAATTCTTCAGTAGTGATGACGAATTGTTAGATACAATTTGCACTCTCCCATCAATCAAACCTAGACTTTGAGAAAGCTCTGAATATTCTGACGATGAGGGAAATTGTAACGGGCCGGCCGGTGTGGCCGTGTGGTTAAAAGCGCTTCAGTCTGGAACCTACGGTCGCAGGTTCGAATCCGGCCTCGGGCATGGATGTGTGTGATGTCCTTAGCTTAGTTAGGTTTAAGTAGTTCTAAGTTTTAGGGGACTGATGACCAGAGCAGTTAAGTCCCATAGTGCTCAGAGCCATTTGAAATTGTAACAATGCTTCTGCAACAATACTACCAGTTGCTCCAGAAGTTCAGGACAATTTTCCCAGTCAACACAGTAGAACGAATTCTAAAAAAACAGTGGAAACATATCGTCGTTTGTCCACTTGGAGAAAAAGACCATTCACCTCCAAAATTTTTGCGCACTCAGAGAGTGAGGTAGGACAGGAAATTAAAACTCCAATGAGCTATTTCAGAGAGTACTACCCAGAAGACTTTTTTCAGTTAGAATCTGACTGCACTAACAGTAACTACTTTTCGAAGAAAGGGAAGTTGCTTCATACAAATCCTCAAGAGAAAAAAAAGCTGTATGGCATGCATGTACTTATGGGATGCATTAGATATCCTCGTACACGTATGTTCTGGCAGAAGTCATTGCATATGTCAACTATTGCAAATTGCATGCCTAGAGACAGGTTCTTCACTCTCAGAACAGCACTGCATGTTGTGGACACTAACAACATTCCACGTGAATCAGAAACTAATAGATTGTGGATAGTACAACCTGCAATTAATGTTGTACACAGTGCTTGTTTGAGACTTCCACGCCCCTCTGAAAATGATTATTCCATTAATGAGCAAATGGTACCATATACTGGACGCTGCACATTGTCTCAGTATGTTCCAAACAAACCGCGCCCTTTGGAAATTAAAAAACTTTGTTTTGGCAACAACGAAAGGTTTAGAACTTGATTTTGAATTTTTATCAATGTAAATCAACTCCTCTGCCAGATGTTGGCATTGGTCTTGGGCCATTTGTAATACTTCGCCTTCTTCTAACATTACCTCAAGGTGCAAGACTACATTTGGACAGATATTTCACAGTTTTGCCATTATTGCAACAGTTACTTCACCTAGCGCTGGAAGGAACAGGAACCATAATGAAATACAGAGTGAAACCAGTTCACCTGACATATGAAAAAAGACTGAAGAGCGGAGATATGGAAGAATTCTGCAGGGACGGTGATAAAATAGTCATTGTCCAGTGGAAAAATTCAAAAGCTGCGACCCTTGCCTCTACTTGTACAGGATGTGAACCTGTAAGCAATGTTGAGAGATGGAGTAAACCAGAAAAGCAGGACATCTTAGAGCCATGTCCTGCAGTCGTAGTGAAGTACAACATGTGAATGGGAGGCGTGGACCTCTGCGATCAAATGATGGAGTCCTACAGGACTTTCTTGAAGACAAAGAGGTGGACTTTAAAAGTTTTGATTCATTTACTTGATTTGGCTTGCGTCAATTTCTGGTTACAATACAAAGTTGAATGCGAAGCCAATAAAGTACAAAGAAAAACACTTTAGATCTTCTTGGATTCCGACAAGTGATTGGGGAAGCGCTAATTTCTTCTTCTTCAGGACAGGAACATGAAAGTGAATCCGATGAAGAGCCACCAAATAAAATGTACAAACCAGCAAACACACCATGTGATGAGAAGCGGGTAGACGGATATCATCACTGGCCAGCTGTTGATGATTTGCCTTTAGCTCGTTGCTGCAGGCAAAAAAATTGCAAGAAGAGAACGAGAACAAGATGTCCGAAGTGTAATATATATTTGTATTTGTTGAAAGACAGTAATTGCTTTCGTGAATATCACTGCAAGAAATGACAGAAATATATAAGATAATCCCAACCCAAAATTTTCCAAGCAATTGGTCCACGATTCTATATTTTTTAGTTGCAAAAATGAATTTATTTCAAAATTTTCATTTCAAGTTTGAGTGTTGTTGTTGTTGTTGTTGTTGTCTTCAGTCCTGAGACTGGTTTGATGCAGCTCTCCCTGCTACTCTATCCTGTGCAAGCTTCTTCATCTCGCAGTACTTACTGCAACTACATACTTCTGAATCTGCTTAGTGTATTCATTTCTTGGTCTCCCTCTACGATTTTTACCCTCCACGCTGCCCTCCAATGCTAAATTTGTGATCCCCTGATGCCCCAGAACATGTCCTACCGACCGGTCCCTTTTACTTCTCAAGTAGTGGCACAAATTCTTCTTCTCCCCAATTCTATTCAGTACCTCCTCATTACTTATGTGATCTACCCATCTAATCTTATGCATTCTTCTGTATCACCACATTTCGAAAGCTTCGATTCTCTTCTTGTCCAAACTATTTATCGGCCATGTTTCACTTCCATACATGGCTACACTCCATACAAACACTTTCAGAAATGACTTCCTGACTCTTAAATCTGTACTCGATGGTAACAAATTTCTCTCCTTCAGAAAAGCTCTCCTTGCCATTGCCAGTCTACATTTTATATCCTCTCTCCTTCGACCATCATCAGTTATTTTGCTCCCCAAATAGCAGAACTCCTTTACTACTTCAAGCATCTCATTTCCCAGTCTAATTTCCTCAGCATCATCCGACTTAATTCGACTACATTCCATTATCCTCGTTTTGCTTTTGTTGATGTTCATCTTATATCCTCCTTTCAAGACACTGTCCATTCCGTTCAACTGCTCTTCCAAGTCCCTTGCTGTCTCTGACAGAATTGCAATGTCATCGGCGAACCTCAAAGTTTTTATTTCTTCTCCATGGATTTAAATGCCTCCTCCGAACTTTCATTTGTTTGCTTTACTGCTTGCTCAATATACACATTGAATAACATCGGGGAGAGGCTACAACCCTGTCTGACTCCCTTCCCAACCACTGCTTCCCTTTCGTGCCCCTCGACTCTTATAACTGCCATCTACTTTCTGTACAAATTCTAAATAGCCTTTCGCTCCCTGTATTTTACCCTGCAACCTTTAGAAATTGAAAGAGAGTATTCCAGTCAACATTGTCAAAAGCGTAGGTTTGCCTTTCCTTAATCTTTCTTCTAAGATAAGTCGTAAGGTCAGTATTGCCTCACGTGTTCCAACATTTCTACGGAATCCAAACTGATCTTCCCCAAGGTCGGCTTCTACCAGTTTTTCCATGCTTCTGTAAAGAATTCGCGTTAGTATTTTGCTGCTGTGAATTATTAAACTGATATTTCGGTAATTTTCGCATCTGTCAACACCTGCTTTCTTTGGGATTGGAATTATTATATTCTTCTTGAAGCCAGAGGTTATTTCGCCTATCTCATACATCTTGCTCACCAGATGGTAGATTTTTGTCAGGACCGGCTCTCCCAAGGCCATCAGTAGTTCTAATGGAATGTTGTCTACTCCCGGGGCCTTGTTTCGACTCAGGTCTTTCAGCGCTCTGTCAAACTCTTCACGCAGTAACGTATCTCCCATTTCATCTTCATCTACAGCCTCTTCCATTTCCATAATATTGTCCCCAAGTACATCGCCCTTGTATAGACCCTCTATATACTCCTTCCACCTTTCTGCTTTCCCTTCTTTGCTTAGAACTGGGTTTCCATCTGAGCTCTTGATGTTCATGCAAGTGGTTCTCTTATCTCCAAAGGTCTCTTTAATTTTCCTGTAGGCAGTATCTATCTTACCCCTAGTGAGATAAGCCTCTACATCCTTACATTTGTCCTCTAGCCATCCCTGCTTAGCCATTTTGCACTTGCTGTCGATCTCATTTTTGAGACGTTTGTATTCCCTTTTGCCTGCTTCATTTACTGCGTTTTTATATTTTCTCCTTTCATCAATTAAGTACAATATTTGTTCTGTTACCCAAGGATTTCTACCAGCCCCAGCTTTAATAGTGTTCCATAGATTTCTTGTTTGTTTTGAATACAGTCAGAGAGAGTCCCTTTAGTCAGCCATAGTGCCAGTAGAGTCAGTGTCGTCGTAACTGCCGTCTGCTTCACGTCTGCTGCGCAGCGAGCTACCTTAATTTAAGTATTAACTGTATTTTTCTTATTTGTCACTTCTTCTTCCGTGTATATTTGCTTTTAGGAAGCTTTAATTGTCGGGTGCTATTAATAGTGTTCCATAGATTTCGTGTTTGTTTTGAATACAGTCAGAGAGAGTCCCTTTAGTCAGCCATAGTGCCAGTAGAGTCAGTGTCGTCGTAACTGCCGTCTGCTACACGTCTGCTGTGCAGCGAGCTACCTTAATTTAAGTATTAACTGTATTTTTCTTATTTGTCACTTCTTCTTCCGTGTGTATTTGCTTTTAGGAAGCTTTAATTGTCGGATGCTATTAATAGTGTTCCATAGATTTCGTGTTTGTTTAGAATACAGTCAGAGAGAGTCCCTTTAGTAAGCCATAGTGCCAGTAGTGCTAGTGTTTGTTTTCAATACAGTCCAGAGACAGGTAGTGCTATTTTCATTGTTTTCTACAAGAAGTGCCTAGCAACCACAGTTTAGTTAATAAACAGCCGCCTTTAGTGAATTAGCAGTCTAGTTAAAGGTTGATTAACTCTCTTCAGTAAATTGATTTCTTAGGATGGATAGGATGTGTGACTGCTGTGTACGGACGCAGGAGGAGCTGGCCACTGTTCGCGAACAGCTGAGCGTGTTGATGGCCGCGGTCAGCCGTCTTCAGGCTGCTGCCTCGGAGTGTAGCGGCAGTGGGGAGTCTGGTGCGCCGCAAGGTACACCCCAGGTGTTACATGCTTCACCCACTGTCCCTGCTGTCGAGACATTTTTGCGTGTACTGGGCGCGGTTGGGCCACCCTCTCCCCAAGGGGAGTGGCGGGTTCAGCGGCGCTCGCGGCGCACGAGGCGGAGGGTCAATGAGGAGGCTGGCCGTGTGGCATCGCCCGCTCTGCCTGTGAGTGGACATGTGGCTGCTCCTTCAGCAAGGTCCGAGCAGGCACACGGGGGGAGGGGTTTATTAGTTATTGGGAGCTCCAACGTTAGGCGGGTGATGGAGCCCCTTAGGGAAATAGCGGGAAGGTCGGGGAAGAAGGCCAGTGTTCACTCTGTCTGCTTGCCGGGGGGTCTTATCCGAGATGTGGAGGAGGCTCTGACGGCGGCGATAGAGAGCACTGGGTGCACCCGACTGCAAATTGTTGCTCATGTCGGCACCAATGACTCCTGCCGTCTGGGTTCAGAGGTCATCCTCAGTTCGTACAGGCGGTTGGCGGAATTGGTGAAGGCGGAAAGCCTCGCTCGCGGGGTGAAATCAGAGCTAACTATTTGTAGTATCGTTCCCAGAACCGATCGCGGTCCTCTGGTTTGGAGCCGAGTGGAAGGCTTAAACCAGAGGCTCGGAAATGTAGGGTCCCCCTGAATAGGTCAGGCGAACACTACACGCCGGAAGCGGCTACAAGGGTAGCGGAGTACGTGTGGAGTGCACATGGGGGCTTTTAGGTTAGAGAATCCCCTCCCTAGGCCCGACAAGACGCCTCCTGAGACGCAGCAAGGTAGGAGTAGGCAAAATGCAACAGGGAATAACAATATTAATGTGCTAATAGTAAACTGCAGGAGCGTCTACAGAAAGGTCCCAGAACTGCTCTCATTAATAAACGGTCACAACGCCCATATAGTACTAGGGACAGAAAGTTGGCTGAAACCAAATGTAAATAGTAATGAAATCCTAAACTCAGATTGGAATGTATACCGCAGAGACAGGTTGGACAGTGATGGGGGAGGTGTGTTTATAGCGATAAGAAGTGCAATAGTATCGAAGGAAATTGACGGAGATCCGAAATGTGAAATGATTTGGGTGAAGGTCACGGTTAAAGCAGGCTCAGACATGGTAATTGTATGTCTCTATAGGCCCCCTGGCTCAGCAGCTGTAGTGGCTGAGCACCTGAAGGATAATTTGGAAAATATTTCGAGTAGATTTCCCCACCATGCTATAGTTCTGGGTGGAGACTTCAATTTGCCGGATATAGACTGGGAGACTCAAACGTTCATAACGGGTGGCAGGGACAAAGAACCCAGTGAAATTTTTTTAAGTGCTTTATCTGAAAACTACCTTGAGCAGTTAAACAGAGAACCGACTCGTGGCGATAACACATTAGACCTTCTGGTGACAAACAGACCCGAACTATTTGAAAAAGTTAACGCAGAACAGGGAATCAGCGATCATAAAGCGGTTACGGGATCGATGATTTCAGCCGTAAATAGGAATATTAAAAAGGGTAAGAAGATTTTTATGTTTAGAAAAAGTGACAAAAAGCAGATTTCAGAGTACCTGTTGGCTCAACACAAAAGCTTTGTCTCAAGTACAGATAGTGTTGAGGATCAGTGGACAAAGTTCAAAACCGTCGTACATAATGCGTTAGATGAGTATGTGCCAAGCAAGATCGTAAGAGATGGAAAAGAGCCACCGTGGTTCAACAACCGAGTTAGAAAACTGCTGCGGAAGCAAAGGGAACTTCACAGCAAACATAAACATAGCCAAAGCCTTGCAGACAAACAAAAATTACGCGAAGCGAAATGTAGTGTGAGGAGGGCTATGCGAGAGGCGTTCAATGAATTCGAAAGTAAAGTTCTATGTACTGTCTTGGCAGAAAATCCTAAGAAATTTTGGTCTTATGTCAAAGCGGTAGGTGGATCAAAACAAAATGTCCAGACACTCTGTGACCAAAATGGTACTGAAACAGAGGATGACAGACTAAAGGCCGAAATACTAAATGTCTTTTTCCAAAGTTGTTTCACAGAGGAAGATTGCACTGTAGTTCCTTCTCTAGATTGTCGCACAGATGACAAAATGGTAGATATCGATATAGACGACAGAGGGATAGAGAAACAATTAAAATCGCTCAAAAGAGGAAAGGCCTTTGGACCTGATGGGATACCAGTTCAATTTTACACAGAGTACGCGAAGGAACTTGCCCCCCTTCTTGCAGCGGTGTACCGTAGGTCTCTAGATGAGCGTAGCGTTCCAAAGGATTGGAAAAGGGCACAGGTCATCCCCGTTTTCAAGAAGGGACGTCGAGCAGATGTGCAGAACTATAGACCTATATCTCTAACGTCGATCAGTTGTAGAATTTTGGAACACGTATTGTGTTCGAGTATAACGACTTTTCTGGAGACTAGGAATCTACTCTGTAGGAATCAGCATGGGTTTCGAAAAAGACGGTCATGTGAAACCCAGCTCGCGCTATTCGTCCACGAGACTCAGAGGGCCATAGATACGGGTTCACAGGTAGATGCCGTGTTTCTTGACTTCTGCAAGACGTTCGATACAGTTCCCCACAGTCGTTTAATGAACAAAGTAAGAGCATATGGACTATCAGACCAATTGTGTGATTGGATTGAGGAGTTCCTAGATAACAGGACGCAGCATGTCATTCTCAATGGAGAGAAGTCTTCCGCAGTAAGAGTGATTTCAGGTGTGCCGCAGGGGAGTGTCATAGGACCGTTGCTATTCACAATATACATAAATGACCTTGTGGATGACATCGGAAGTTCACTGAGGCTTTTTGCGGATGATGCTGTGGTGTATCAAGAGGTTGTAACAATGGAAAATTGTACTGAAATGCAGGAGGATCTGCAGCGAATTGACGCATGGTGCAGGGAATGGCAATTGAATCTCAATGTAAACAAGTGTAATGTGCTGCGAATACACAGAAAGATAGATCCTTTATCATTTAGCTACAAAATAGCAGGTCAGCAACTGGAAGCAGTTAATACCGTAAATTATCTGGGAGTACGCATTAGGAGTGATTTAAAATGGAATGATCATATAATGTTGATCGTCGGTAAAGCAGATGCCAGACTGAGATTCATTGGAAGAATCCTAAGGAAATGCAATCCGAAAACAAAGGAAGTAGGTTACAGTACGCTTGTTCGCCCACTGCTTGAATACTGCTCAGCAGTGTGGGATCCGTACCAGATAGGGTTGATAGAAGATATAGAGAAGATCCAACGGAGAGCAGCGCGCTTCGTTACAGGATCATTTAGTAATCGCGAAAGCGTTACGGAGATGATAGATAAACTCCAGTGGAAGACTCTGCAGGAGAGACGCTCAGTAGCTCGGTACGGGCTTTTGTCAAAGTTTCGAGAACATACCTTCACCGAAGAGTCAAGCAGTATATTGCTCCCTCCTACGTATATCTCGCGAAGAGACCATGAGGATAAAATCAGAGAGATTAGAGCCCGCACAGAGGCATACCGACAATCCTTCTTTCCACGAACAATACGAGACTGGAATAGAAGGGAAAACCTATAGAGGTACTCAAGGTACCCTCCGCCACACACCATCAGGTGGCTTGCGGAGTATGGAGGTAGATGTAGATACCTACTTGATCCTGTGCTGCCCTCACTAATTCATCCCTTAGAGCTACCCATTCTTCTTCTACTGTATTTCTTTCCCCCATTCCTGTCAATTGTTCCCTTATGCTCTCCCTGAAACTCTGTACACCCTCTGGTTCTATCAGTTTATCCAGCTCCCATCTCCTTAAATTCCCATCTTTTTGCAGTTTCTTCAGTTTTAATCTACACTTCATTACCAATAGATTGTGGTCATGGCCTGGAAATGTCTTACAATTTAAAGCCTGGTTCCTAAATCTCTCTCTAACCATTATATAATCTATCTGATACCTTCTAGTATCTCCAGGATTCTTCCATGTATACATCCTTCTTTTATGATTCTTGAACCAAGTGTTAGCTATGGTTAAGACGGCTTCCTCTTTTATTTCTCTCCCCCAATCCGTATTCACCCACTATGTTTCCTTCTCTCCCTTTTCCTACTCTCGAATTCCGGTCAACCATGACTATTAAATTTTCGTCTCCCTTCACTACCTGAATAATTTCTTTTATCTCATCATACATTTCATCAATTTCTTCATCATCTGCAGAGCTAGTTGGCATATAAACTTGTACTACTGTAGTAGGCATGGGCTTCGTGTCTATGTTGGCCACAATAATGCGTTCACTATGCTGTTGGTAGTAGCTTACCAGCACTCCTATTTTTTATTCATTATTAAACCTACTCCAGCATTACCCCTATTTGATTTTGTATTTATAAACCTGTATTCATCTGACCAAAAGTCTTGTTCCTCCTGCCATCTAACTTCACTAATTCCCACTATATCTAACTTCAACCGATTCATTTCCCTTTTTAAATTTTCTAACCTACGTGCCCGATTAAGGGATCAGACATTCCACGCTCCGATCCGTAGAACGCCAGTTTTCTTTCTCCTGATAACAACGTCCTCTTGAGTAGTCCCCGCCCGGAGATCCGAATGGGGGACTATTTTACTTCCGGGAATATTTTACCCAAGAGGACACCATCATCATTTAACCATACAGTAAAGCTGCATGCCCTCGGGAAAAATTACGGCTGTAGTTTCCCCTTGCTTTCAGCCGTTCGCAGTACCAGCACAGCAAGGCCGTTTTGGTTAGTGTTGCAAGGCCAGATCAGTCAATCATCCAGACTGTTGCCCCTGCAGCTACTGAAAAGGCTGCTGCCCCTCTGCAGGAACCACACGTTTGTCTGGCCTCTCAGCAGATACCCCTCCGTTGTGGTTGCACCTACGGTACGGCCATCTGTATCGCTGAGGCACGCAAGCCTCCCCACCAACGGCAACGTCAATGGTTCATGGTGGTAGGTCAGGTTTGGGTGGGGGTCTGAAAGGGTTAGATAACGATCATTTCGTTTTACGAATAGTAAATCCACCAGAGGGGCAGTTTCGACGTTGCCCTTGTAAGGGTACAGATATCGATCCTATAACTGAAGGATCGAATTTACCCCTATGCTCGTTGCCACAGAGCAGCGCTGTTGCTGACGGGGATGTCCCACCGTTCTAGACGGGAGTGATTGGTGCCTGGACATCTTTTGAAGCGAAACGGTAGTTAGTCGAGTGTGATGAATTCTGCAGGGCAGGTCCCGGGGGCCAGTGTTCCACATATCACGCGTAAATAAATCGATTAGTTCTGTGATACTGCGGAATATTGACATGCGAGCCGCACCATGCTTACTGGGCAGATCCCGAGTGTTAGCGCATCTCGTGATGGCTCATAAATGTGAAGTACTTTGTGGAAAGATTAAACTGATAGTTGCACCAGAGTTAAAACGCGAATACGCGTCCAGCTCTCGTTTCTTGTGTGAGCAGTTACATTCCGTGTGCAGGAGAGTTACCATGTAATGAAAGGCGATCGTACAGTAATGAACCGGCAGTGGTAAAACCATACCAGCTAATCATAAATGAGTTACTACAATTGTAGAGCGAGTGCAATCAGAGCAACTAATGACATGACGTATTAAATGAATGTGCAATAAAATTAACTCTGACGTACAGAAAGTAAGGTGCCCCCTACTATTTTGTTGCTTGTTACAAGTGACTGTTACTTGCTATAGTCCGACTCGATAAAAAAAAAACATTACGCACCTGACGTCAATAAATAGCCAGATACAGAGGCTGAACTTTATTCAAGAGTACACGCGCTAGTAAAGTTCGGACAGTGAGCCTAAGATGCATGCTCTACCACTACTCCCACACTGTCCTATGATTCTGTCCCTTCCAAAATATTTTTAATAACAATGGTAATGTTGAAAACGTGAACGCTTTCGTATGTCACAGCTACTTTTATTCTGCTTCAAGTTACAGACAGGCACGATTAAAGGGCACTCACATATAGCTTTCGGCCACACCCTTCGTCAATAAAGAGGGCACACACACACACACACACACACACACACACACACACACACACACACACACACAAGCAAGCCAGCACACCTCACGCACACACAATTGCCAACTGTAGAATCTCGGGCCGGCCTGAGATGCCGGAATTGGCAGTCGCGTGTGCATGATGTGTGATTATTTGTGTGTGGGTGTGTTTGTATGTGTGTGTCTGTGTGAATGTTGTCTGTGTGACCTCTTTACTGACGAAGGCTGCGACAGAAAGCTGTATATGGGTGCCTTTTAATCGTGCCTGTCTGCAAATTTATGTCTTTCCTTTGTGGTAAGTAGCCATGTGTCTTTTCTCGACTGTTGATATTCCTACCTGTCTGCTACTTGAGGTGTCTTCTTTTTTCTGTAAGTAGCAATATTTCCTTTCCAAATTGTTGATATTCCAATCTGGAGTTTACATTGTTTGATTTAAATTCATGTATCTCGTCCCCACTTCATCTGATTGCATTCATTCTATAAATGCAGTTACTCTTTTATGAGGTGCTTGTATGTGCTTACCATTGCCGACTCATTAATGTGCGATCACCTTTCGTTACATAACAACCACCCCCGATGTGGAATATTATTCTGATGTTCAACATTCTAACTTTAGTCACACACATACGTGCCCTAGTCGCGTTTTAACTTAGGTGAGACGATCAATATAACATATCCACAAAATCCTTCTCTGTTATGCGTAATCGCGATAAGCTCAGACACTCGGGATCTGCCCTGTACGCATACGCCGACTCGACTGCAAATATTATACGATATCACAAAACTAAGTTACATTTTTACGTACGATCTAGCAACATGAGTTCTACGGACCTGCCCTGGAAACTTCTTCAGTCTCGACTGAGTCACTCCTTTGCAACGAAAGATCTCCAGGCGCCAAATTCCCCTAGAACGATGGGGCACCCTCGTTAGTGACGCATCTGAACTGTGGCGATCAGTGTAAGAAAAAATTGGTTCCTTCAAGTATAGGATCGTTATCTATACCCTTATACACTTTGTAATGGAAGCAAGGAGTCGTCGATACAGAAAAAGTGACCGACGATGTAAAAAGGTGAAAGATGTTCGAAATTTTGATAAAAATAGGGATAAGGTTTGGGGAAATAAGAGTGATAATATGGACAGCATCAGGAGGGGAAAATGAGAATGGAAGTCCAGGAATGAAACGATGTAGAGGTAGTCTTCAGCTCCTACTGTTCAATGTGTACATCGAAGAAGCCGTGACGGAAAGAATGGAAAAATTCAAGGGACTAAAATTCAAGGTGAAAGGGATATCCATGATAAGATGAGATGGTGACATGAATATACTCGGTGAGGGTGGAGAAGAGTTAATGAATCTCCTGAACGGAGTGAACAGTATAATGAGTATAGAATAGGGATTGAGAGTAAGCTGAAGAAAGAAGAAAAAAGTGATAAGTTACGAAAATGAGAATAGCGAGAAGCTTAAGAAGAAAGTTGGTGATAATGAAGTAGCTTAAGTTAAGGAATCATGCTATAGCGGAAGTAAAATAACCTGTGATGGAAGAAGTCTGTTAGTATCAAACATAGATCTTAATTAAGGAAGACTTTTCTGAAAATGTATGTTGAGAGCTCAGCATGGAATTATAGACTGTGGGAAAACTGTTAACAGAAGTGAAAGTATTTGAGACGTGGTGCTACAGAAGTATGTTTAGAAATATGTGGAATGATAGATAATGAAGAGGTTCTCCAGAGACTCGGGGAAGAAAGAAACACCTGGGGAACACCCAGACGAAAGGACGAGTTGATAGGACACATACTAAGACATCAGGGTATGGCTTGTTAGTGTTAGAGGGAGCTGCTGAGGGTAAAACACGTAAGGAAACTCAAAGATTTGATGTATCCAACGAATAGTTCAGGAATAAAGTATCATTTCTATTGTGACATGAAGATGATGCGACATAACGGGAATTCGTGGCGGGTAGCTAGAATTTTTACCTTCGCTTAGTACTTAGAGTAATTCGGTGGGTTACGTAACGCATCAATGACCCCAAGCCATATTGAAAAAGGGCAGAATGAAATGGACCGTTGCCTTTTACGATCCAACTTGGTCCATACCAAGAGTCTTTCAGTTTCGGGCAAGGCAGCAGTCGTAACAGGTAGAACATTCGTTTACTGGCGAAAATAGAGGGTGGCGAAGGTAAAAGTAGCCCGTGTAAGTATAAAAGAATACCGTGATATTACAGAAGCAAACAGTTGTAATGGACTTACTATTTATTGAAAACGAAAAATACATTTGTAGAAGATGTTGAAAGCGACCCCTGTAACATGAATACTTAGCTGTTAATGTCTAAATATATTCAGGTACACCCGGCGTAAAGTTCGGATATCGATGGCGACAACTTCATGGCTGATGTTGTCTTTCAGTTCCTGTCCGTGCGTAAATTTTTTTCATAGACCTTGTTCTCCAAGCGTCCCCACTGGAAAAAAGTCTATACTCTTAGATCCGGCGGACATGGTGGCCATAAATATGTGCTGAAAGCTCGTTCCTCAGTGAAGATATAATGAATTCGTCCCAAGGATACCTTAGAGTGTGGCATGTTGCCAATCTTTGCTGGAAGAAGCCGTATTGTTTTACGTATTCAGTGTGTTGAGCACAAAATGTATCAGAAATTATGCATCCGTGTCGAGGATACTATCAAAAAATTAACGTCCACTCATGCTCGTTCCTGTTACACAGCAACAAATGCCGATTTGATTATCTTGGAGTGGTTTCTGAGACACAGAGTTGGGGTTCTCCATTGCCCAATATCTCCTGTTCTGTGAATTCACGTGACTGGAGAGATGAAACCAAGGTTCATCATTCATTATGTAATGGAAAGTGTCTAAGAAACCACCTTTTATTTTATTCCAAAGCTAGGTGCAGTAATCTACACGTTTAGGCATCCTCCCATAATTGCTACACAACCGTCGCACGATGTGGCTTCAAATTAAGATTTTTCGATATCCTCTGGCGACTTCTCCTAGTGACATGCGCCTATCGGGCCAATTTACGTTTCGACGTCTTTGGACTCTGAATAATTTTCCAATAAATGTCTGCAACAACATGTGGTTGCGAACTGAAGGAATTGTGTGCCGTTTTACGTTTTGAACAGATCAGTAGATGTGGCAGTTTTTACACAGACTTTGTATTGCTCTTTTGCTGGTAATCCTCTATTCGGATACTTGAGTCTAAAAATTTCGAGAGTTTCCTTAATCGATCCTGTTTTCACATATGCATCCACAATTTCAGTCCTTTGTTCTACCGAGAAAACTATTTTGTAGACTGCAAAAAGAAACTTCTAACTTCACTAAAATGCTGACGATCGATTATTGCATAAAACTGTCCATTGTCGCAGCTGTTTACTCTGTTTCAGAAGTCAAAACACTGCATTTGCATTCAAAGGAGAGGCGGGCAAATTTTAACAGCACCGCCCTGTATATTTGCTCGGATAATACCCGAAATATCTGGAAATAAACAGCCGTATGCCATTAGTAGTTAACTTTTAGAATTTGAGAAAGTGCAAATCAAATGTGCTTTGAAGTACCGCACTAGATGTGGGACACGTTTTGATCCATTCGGTAGAGCCAAGTTTCGACATAGTACCTGAGAAGTAGCTTACTAAAATCATAAACTTGGTATCAACAATGGATGCAAATAAAGGAATACTGCTAGATCACCTAGGATTTATGGCTGAGAATAAATATATTCTTCCAAATACTGCAGGACATAGGCTAATACCTTGAAGACCAGGGTTTAATAGGTGGACCAAGATGCATCCATGTAATAGATCACCAGTTTCAGGTTTTCCCGACGTCGGGCCGGCCGCTGTGGACGAGCGGTTCTAGGCGCTCAGTCCGGAACGACGCGGCTGCTACGGTCGCAGACTCGAATCTTTTTCGGGCATGGATGTGTGTGATGATCTTAGGTTAGTTAGGTTTAAGTAGTTCTAGGTCTAGGGGACTGATGACCTCAGATGTTAAGTCCCATAGTGCTCAGAGCCATTTGAACCAGTTCCTTGAGAGAGAGAACTAGGCGAGCAGAGGCAGCCTTCATGAGGAGTGACTTAAGCCAAATTAAATGCAACAAGGAAGTAAGTATTTTTATTGACGCACTTATAAAATTTTATGCGCAGGCGCACTTGAAAATTCTGATGCATTTTCGGTTGTTTAAATTACTAGAAACAGGCAAAAGTTGCCGCATTCGGTTGGAGGTGAAGTTGCAGGATTAAGTGCGATCTCTTTTACGAAAGTAACATCTCATGTGGTATCGTTACCTACTCCAGGATTACCCATAAATAAAGGTGGATGCTGAAATGTTTTTGTTGTTTGCTAATTGTTATTTATGACAAATATAAATTGTGATATATGAAGGGAAGGTAGTTTTTTATATTTTCATTTCCTTTAAAGTTGTGTATGTCAGAACTCCACCTGAAAAGTCTGTGCTAATTCTGAAGCCAAGAATTTTACAGTTCTCCCAAAACTTTTATAACTGCCAGGTTGTTAATTGTTATACGTCTTCTGCGGCTATACAAAAATTTGTAAATCGTTTACGTATCCCCTGATCTGTGGCCAATCTCAGGTTTACTTTATTCACTTCAGTTTGGAACAGTCCGTGTCACTCTGAAAGCGTAATCAGATCAGGTTCTACTTTAGCGTCTCTCTATAGTGGTCGAACTTCTAGTATGGCCCCTGCTTGCAGAATTTGCGTCACATGCCGGTCGGAGACCTGATTGGCCAAACAAGATACTCGTATAAGGAAAATAGTAGAGGACGTATCACCGGAAAATGTACTTTGTACGAACCTTCCTGCAGCAAAGGGCTTAGCAGCGAGCTGTGCAAGATTGGCAGCTGCCACGCACGACTTCCACCAAACTTACTGCAAGTCCTACTCCGCGTGACACGCGTTCGCATGAGTTACATCTCAGGCGCATTCTGAAGACACGTGTCAGTAACTTGAAGCGAAAAGCATGTACCCTCGAGACAGAGTTCTGCCATGAGAAAGCGATGCTACCATATCGATTTCAATTGTCAGTTTCATTAAATCTCTGCATCGCGTTATCTCGCATCTTTCGCAGAGCTTGCACCTCTCCAATAGCAATTTCAGTCTAAGATAAACATATGCACAAATGGCAGTCTTTCGCCTCGGTAGTTTCTGTGTCGAAGAACATTTATAGTTTCAATCGCGACAGCTACACATAACAGCCCTCAATGGAATTCTGTACATGCTTTCATACTGCTGGCCGTTTACAGCGATGTTCACAGGTCGCTCACACAGTATCGTTCTTCGATCATCGTCATGCACTTGTGCTGATTGTCAAGTAAGTTTCTGATTGTTTGTGTACTTCATTTCACGTGGTGCTGTTTTTTCAGGTATACTGTAAGTCGTGTGATGAGTTTTACAAAGAGATATAGGTAGCGTCAAGTAACTACAAGAGATTGCGGCCGAATTTCTCTACCTCTCCACAACAGTATGTCCACGTTTCGGATGTGTTCTAACTTTGAACTATACGAAGATTCAATTTAAAATCTTTTCCATTCACGGGAAATGTCTCTGCCTGCAACTGTCTTATTACTTCTTACTGACACACCACATCTTCCAATCACTAAAAATGGAATGGAGATGATTGCACAGGCTGATGATAGTTTTTTTTTTTTTGTTAGCAGTAACACTTATTGGACATGTGGTAAGAAAACTGAACGCTAAAACAAATGTTCACGTTGACTCCCCGGCTAGAATACGATTTCAGTATGTAAAAAAGGCCGCTTACTTATTATACATTATTTCCCTTCCCGAAAGGGAAAATGTGCAAGAGGTTAAATTATTACGCTGTCTTAGTAATGGAAGCTCACTAAAGAGAAATTCCTAGCAATTGTGGACCTGAAGAAGTCCTTTACCCTCCATGTGAATCGCGGAAAAACAGATGTATAAATTTAAAGCAATCAGACATGGTGTGTACCAGATTTCTATTTTGAGTAATCTGTTGTCTGATACAAAAAGCGATCTGCAGCTTTTAATGTCGGAAGACACAAAGTTTGTCGTTTTTGCAGATGAATGAGGTACAATATTGACAGCTCACTTTCTTCAAAATGTTCAAATGTGTGTGAGTTCTTAAGGGATCAAACTGCAGAGGTCATCTGTCCCTAGGCTTACACACTACTTAAACTAACCTATGCTAAGAGCAACACACACACACCCATGCCCGCGGGAAGACTCGAACCTCCGACGGGAGGAGCCGCGCAGTCATTGACATGACGCCCCTAAGCGCGTGGTCACTCTGCGCGGCCCACTTTCTTCGATGGGCAGCTAATGAAACGTCTGAAAACTTTAACAAATGGTTCAACGCATGTAGGTTTCTTCTAATTTTGAGAAGACTTGCTAAACATAATTCAGTACAGTAACAAGCATTAACCCTTCGATCTACACATGTAAATTACTCAAACCATGATATGGGAGACGGAGGTAGCGTCACAATTTTGGAAACTAAGGATAGATCACAGTCATAATTGGAAAACACATGCCCTGGAGTTAATTCAGTGCCTCCTTTGTGCTATTTTGAGGTACGAATCATATATGCAGTAGGTAATTCAAAAAAATTAGGAAGTCACGAGTAGTTTATGACGAGCATTCCCATTCGTAAATTAGATGTGCAGTCTTTTATTTTCACTGTTGTGACTTGGCAAGACAGCCAAGCCACTATGAGACAGCCGAAAGGCACGCGTTTAAGCTCACGCAGGTTGGCGTGAGGTCTGGAACAGTTAAAGGAGTTGAGTCTAGTAAAAAAAAGTACGTAGCTTCTGGAATACTTAACTTTAATCCATAATTGGTGGACATCGGTCTGACGGTACATGCATCACAAAATAAATAGCAAATGATAGTGGCGCCTTGCTAGGTCGTAGCAAATGACGTAGCTGAAGGCTATGCTAACTATCGTCTCGGCAAATGAGAGCGTAATTTGTCAGTGAACCATCGCTAGCAAAGTCGGCTGTACAACTGGGGCAAGTGCTAGGAAGTCTCTCTAGACCTGCCGTGTGGCGGCGCTCGGTCTGCAATCACTGATAGTGGCGACACGCGGGTCCGACGTATACTAGCGGACCGCGGCCGATTTAAAGGCTACCACCCAGCAAGTGTGGTGTCTGGCGGTGAGACCACATTCACAGTACAGAAATGTGTTATAAGACTCAAATGTGGTGCCCGTTCTAGAATATGCTCGTAAACGGCAACCAAAAATAAATAAATAAAAAATAAAAAAAATAAATAAAATAAAATCTTTATAATTTGGCAACAACTTCACAATGTTAGTTGACATTCACAAAATTCACTTTTGTTATTTTTGAAAAGGAAAAAGCTTTGCTGGCGATGACGGACATTAATACTTAAACTCACACGTTGTACATACATATGCTCTAAATATATATACTCTCTCTGTACTGACCGACCAAGTGCAACAGGCATGAAAATCCTTCCCAGAAACTGACATCCGGCACCTGCAAAACACAATGAATTAGTTTGCATTCCTGCCCTGAACCTTCTGGCGATTATACCGGTTATTAATGTACCAGTATTTCATATTTTCAGTGCCTTATCTCATGCTTACTTGAACCACTGGCCGCGCGGAGCAGCCGCGTGGTTAGAGGCGCCGTGTCACTAAGTGCGCGGCCCCTCCCACCGGAGCTTCGAGTCCTCCCTAAGGCATGGGTGCATGTGCTGTTTTTAACATAAGTTAGTTTAAGTAGTGTGTAAGTCTAGGGACCGGTAACCTCAGTTTGGTGCATTAGGAATTCACACACACATATATTTAGACCGAACACTAATGGCACCGACAAGAGCAGGGATGGTTGCCGGATTCGAACATGAGTCCGGAAATGGACGGCGTGTGTGCAACGACAACAAAGACAACAATTCGTCCTGAAACCCAATACAGAGTAGCATCTTATCCACGTCACTACATATATTCAAAGGGGCATGCAGGTGACACGTATAGTAGCGGTTGTTATGCAGGACACACGTAATTGTACTTTGGTTTACGCCATGTTGAGGGGCCACTTGCCTGCAGCTTGCACTAGGGTTCGTCTCAATATCCTGTTGAACCCGGTCCTCCAGATCTGGTGTACGTACAGTACGCCAACTCCCCTCACGTTCGTCTGTCTGGAAGGACCCACAAACGCCCAAAAAGGGCTTGAAATGTTGTGTGACTTGGCTGGTGTCTGTGAGGGTACTTGTTTCGGTATAATCCTTGCTGTGTCATAACGGTTTCCATCTGCGTATCCGTGCAAACACCAACTCGGTTTGTTCCGTGCAGTTTATCGGTGTGAGAGAATGAGAGCGAGAGACAGAGAGCAGAAGGGGAGTGTTTTCTAACTCAAAACCGGAACAGAAGAGAATCGAAGCATTTGAGATGTGGTGCTATAGATGAATGTTGAAAATTAGGTGGAGTGATAAGGTAAGGAATGAGGAGGTTCTACGCAGAATCGGAGAGGAAAGGGACAGTATGATAGGACATCTGCTAAGACATGAGGGAATGACTTCCATGGTACTAGAGGGAGCTGTAGAGGGCAAAAACTGTAGAGGACGACAGAGATTGGAATACGTCAAGCAAATAATTGAGGACGTAGGTTGCAAGTGCCACTCCGAGATGAAGTGGTTAGCACAGGAAAGAAATTCGTGGCGGGCCGCATCAAACCAGTCAGTAGACTGATGACAAAAAAAAAAAAAAAGTTTGCAGAGAAGCAATAACAGCACGATGGGTCCATCAGGTGAGCTCAGAGACTTCGAACGTGGAGTAGTTGTAGGATGTCACATGATTAAGTATTCCAACAGGTACATTTCTATCCTACTAAAGCTGCCAAAGTTGACTGTTTGTGATGAATCTATTAACTGAATACGCGAAGGAACAACCATGGCTAAATCAAGACCAGACACACCTCAGGTACTCACGGAGAGGAACCGCAAAACATTGCGGAATGTGGGTATAAGAATCGCATGAAATCACGAGTTCCAAAGTGGTGCCAACAGTCCAGGGAGCACAATCGCTGTGCTTAGGCTGTTAAAAATTATGAGGTATAATTGCTTAGGAGCACTTCGTAAGCCAAAAATTGCTGCAGTCAGTACCAAGCGGAACCTGAATTGATGTGAAGAACCACAACACTCGACAGTGTGGTTCAGGCGTGATGAATCACGCTATGTTCTGTGGCAATTCGATGGGAGGATGGAGATATTTGAGTATGATGAATGTCATTCGGTTACTAGTCACCATTAAAATTTGCAGTTGGTGTACTAGGAAAATTAGGGTATCATGCTCAACATTTTAGAGGACGTTGAAATTTACCGGTCACTTGAAAATTTCCCGGAACTTACCCTTAATAAGCAGACCGAGCTGTGCCAAAAAAGCCTAACATCTAATTTTGATAGTCTACGTACAGGGGACAATTATTGAACAATATGAAAAAAACGTAAGTTAGTTATAAACTACGGCATGCTTGCACTTTATTCAACATGTAAAGGTCATTACAGATATTCGGAATCAGGTTATGATATGTTCGATATGCCTTACATCATTGTCGATGATTGGTGCAGACGAACAGCATAATTCTCTGTCACCCACTGAAGTGTCGGAACATCGATGCTGTCGATGACCTCCTGAGTGGCTGCTTTCAGGTCAGCAACTGTTTTGAAGTTATTCCCGTACACTTTATAGCCCCCCCCCCCCCAAAAAAAAAGGAGTCGCATGTCCTCAGATCCGGAGAATGTGGCGCCAATCGAGGCCCATGCCAATGGCCCCTGGGTACCCGAGAGCAAGTATGGAGTCCTCAAAGTGCTTCTCCTGGACATCAAACGCACCTTGTCGAAATCACGGAATGAAATCTTCTTCCGATACCTACACACAGCGTTCGGTAGACACTGTGCCATCAAGGAATATCGCACGGATTATTCCGTGACTAGATTTTGTACACCACACCCGATGAGAGTGAAGACACTTCTCGATCGGGAAATGCCGATTCTCAGTCCCCCAAATGCCCCAACTTTTCTCACTGACAAACCCACCCAAATGAAAGAGGGCTTCGTCGCGTATGCTCATACTAGTTCCCATCATGCCCTGCGGTCAACCGTGCAGTTTGAGCGTCCTAAACCAAACTGTTCAGAAGTTATGTCAATTTCATTTCATAGAGTTCAGTAATTGCCATCCTCTGCGTAACATTCAGCCTACTCACATACCCAACCGATGCGTCCCCACAGGACACTGTTCTTCTGTGTTGGGGCTCTTTTTCTCGTAAGACTTGGATTTGCTTGATTTTATTCTCATATGATGTAACTGGACATTAAAAATACTTCTGCATGTCCCCGGCAGTACTACGGATACGTTATATTCCGGTTCTAAAAACAGAGAAATATAGCATTAAAAAATAAAAATTCATTTCTTTAGCCAGGCTTTTCAGGGTGATATCGTAATTTAAAGTTTCTAATTGTTTCTATTTACGAATGCTTCTGAAAAAGAAAAAAAATGACTTATGACCATATACACCGAAGCGCCTAGGAAACTGTTATAGATATGCTTATTCCAGTACAGTGGTATGTAACTAGGCAGAATATGGCGCTGTGGTAGGCGAAGCCTATGTAAGAAGTGTCTGGCGCAGTTGTCAGATCGGTTAATGCTGTTACAAAGACAGATTACGAAAGGTAAGTGAGTCTGAGTGTTGTGTTGTTGTCGGCGCACGAGCGATGGCACACAGCATCTCCGAAGTAGCGATTAAGTGGGAATTTTCCCGTACGAAGATTGCACGAGTATACCGTGAATATCAGGAATACGGTAAAACATCAAATCTCCGACACCGCTGCGGTCGGAAAAAAGATCCTGCAAAAACTAGACCAACGACAACGGAAGACAATCATTCAACGTGACGGAGGTGAAACTCTTCCGCGAATTACTGCAGATTTCAATGCTGGAGCTACAACAAGTGTCAGCGTGTGAAACATTCAACGAAACATCATTGATATGGGATTGCGGTGCTGAAGGCCCACTCGTGTACCCTTGACGACTGCACGACAGAAAGCTTTACGCCGCGCCTGGTCCCATCAACACAGACATTGACACTGTTGATGACTGGAAATATGTTGTCTGGTCGGACGAGTCTCGTTTCAGATTGTATAGAGAGGATGGACGTGTATCGGAGTGGACACAACCTCACGAATTCACAAACCCTTCATACCAGCAGGGTACTGTTCAAGCTGATGGAGGCTCTGTAATAGTGCGGCGCGTGTGCCGTTAGAGTGATATGAGATCTCTGATACGTCTACATACGACTCAGGCAGGTGACACGTATGTAACCGTCCCGTCTGATCACCTGCATCAATTAAAGTCCGTTGTGCATTCAGACGGCTTTGGGAAATTCCAGCAGGACAACGCGACACCCCAGAAGCCGAATTGCTCTTTTGAGTTTAAACACTTCCGCTGGCCACCAAGGTCGCCAGATATGAACGTTATTGTGCATATCTGGGATGCCTTGCAACGTGCTGTTCAGAAGAAATCTCCACCCCCTTGTACTCTTACGGATTTATGGAGAGCCGTTCAGGATTCATGGTGTCAATTCCTTTCAGCATTACTTCAGACAGTGTAGTCTATGCCGCGTCATGTTGCGGCGCTTCTACGTGACCGTAGGGGCCCTACGCGGTATTAGGCAGGTATACCAATTTCTTCAGCTCTTTAGCGTAAAACGTAATACTACGTACGTTAGACGCACTGTAGAGCCTACCATCTCTCTTCTTGTCATTGATAGCATCACTGCAGTCCAAGTCTTCGCCCTAGCACCACCTCGCACACGTCGTAATACTGACTCAATAGTACAGTTTACTCTGGAGCCGTACGCACTTCTATGCTATCTAGGGAATGGTAAGACATTCAGACTCTATTATTCATATCTGTCAATGTTAAGCCACGTTAATGTGGTGTTTTTAGCTAATTCGCTTAATTATATGGTAGTCATAAATTTAAGTAGGTTTATCAGAGTTCCTGTCGTTCATTGGGGCATCGCGCTCCCAATCAATTTAATCACCGGCTACCACACTGTCTTGACGATGAACGAGGGGGCTTCGCTCCAAGCAATCATTTTGCCGCGCCATGTCTGTTTAAGTAACCTTCGAGTACACGACTCATCGATAAATGGCGGTTTATGATAGTACACATGCACTTCAAGTCATTGTCATTATGTAATGTTTTAGTTTGTTGTACAGATTACCTGAAGGTGCATTTCTATTGATGCGAAACCGACAGTGGCTTTTTAATAAAAGTATTTAACGACCAGTGCAGAGGGTTTAATTCGCCATGTGGAATTCTGGCTGCAGTTGCCCGACCTTTAAAATAATAAGCGGAAGGAACAGTTCGGAGTCTATGATTGTATCAGTATGACAACACACGTGCTATAAAACAGCATCTGCGAGGCAACAGTTTGTGAAATTAACACTTCTGGAATGGACTGGACTGCCCAGATACTTGTACCCAACGGCGGGAAAGTCGACTTCCTATAGCCCCCAGCGTCCAGCCTTGTCCAGTTTTGGCTCTCGAGGGAGAATGTGCAGTCAGTCCTCCACACACATATTCAGACTCCTTAGTGAATGCGAGGTCAAACAGTCACAAAGGCGTATACACCTTTTATCAGATCGTGTACATCCCACTAAAGTAACAGGCAACAGCATTGACATATTTATATGCCTCATCCTTTTGATATTACCATCTCTCGACAGGCTTTCCGATCTTGGAGATATATACTGCGGACCATGTAGCATATGGGTACAAGGGCGTGAGTCGTCACGATGAGTAGCGCGTGTGTATATCCAGCATAGTGCGTGTGTTTCATGTGATTCAAATCACTTCACAACCATTTGCATTCTTTCTGAAGTACCTACCTGTTTTTACTTGCGCATCACAGACATCGTTTTGAAACATTACTACAGTCCTGAATAATCTTAATGGTTTGTACATAATTTGTATTTAATTGGACTTTTATGCCCCGGCAAACTTCATAGAATGTAGAAATCATTGGACAGTGATAGGTAGGGCGATCTTGAAGTTTTATGTTGAAAATCTGTGTGCGGTATTTCAAGTTGTTAGACGTAACGAGAATACTGACTTGTTATGTCTTTTTCCATATTTATCTTCCTGACAAAATCACTTTACAAACTAAAACTTAGGTTTGAAAATCATCGATTATGTGTGTAATATAGGTTTTAAGCACGAAAGTGTTAAGTCAGATTTGTGTTGTTGAATTCGTTCTTAAAACCAAACACACATCTCCGTGAGGTGCGTGTTACACGATTAATGTATAGCTCAGTGTAGTATAACACATTGTTTCCTGCGAATAATCATCTTGGTAACAGCCACGTGCGTATTATTGTGGAGTTTTCCACTCGCATGCGAGAGTGAGTGCGTCCCTTCGTGAGCACTTCGGTCTAGATACGTGATTCCGTGCCCACGAGAGCCAGTCCGTGTCCCCTGAGCCGAGCCCCCAGAGAAGCCAGATAAAGATCCGGTCGCCGTCCCCCTCAGTTCTGCAAACAACCTCTGAACCGGCGAACGATGAAGAGTGGCCCTAATGCCCAGTTGTGGAAGCCCTGCCGGTGCGCGAACATGGCTAAAACGCTCGCGTACCGCTGCTGTGTGGCGTCTCTAGTTATTGTCAGTGCGTGTTTCGCGAGATCTATTAGCCCATATCGTTGTGCATGGGACCAGTTGATAATGCTTACTGTGAGTCTCATTATTAACTGAGAAAACTTTATATTAAGACCCTCGATAGAGACGACGGGTAGCTGTGGTTCATGAGCAACACGGAGAAAGTAGATAGTTCAGGGGTTTCTGGGAGCCATAAATCCACTACCGTCCGTTGTAATCACTACACAACAGATTATGGAAAATAACGAAATTTTACTTATTGGGTAGGTACAGTACAATAGAGAGAAGGGATTATCAAATTTTTAGATGATTTGGGGGTACAGCTGGCAGCAATAACGGTGCCAAATCTGCTGGAAGTCGAGGCGAGTTGAACTGATCTGTTATTAGTGATACTGAAACATAACACGGTCCACAAATTTATGTACTGCAAGGCAAAGGTAAGAGGAAATAATAAATAGGAGGAAATAATAAGTAGGGTGGAAAATGTTCTTAGGTGCCGAAATCGCTGAGAATTTAAACTGGAACTCCTAAAACAGGTTAGTTCAGCCTCTTTTTTTTCACTTAAAATCACAATAAGTTAGCATATGTGATAATGTGACATGGAATAATGTTCTGGGGAAGCTCTTCTTTAAGAAAGAAGCTGCTTAACAGCATATTTGTACGCTACTGAAGTATGTTCTAAGTAATTCCACTGTAGTTCAAAAGAACCAATAGCGTACATAATCACAATAACAACAGGAAAAATGACGTCAATTTCTTAAACTTAAAGCTGGTCTTAGCACGAACACGCATGCATAATGCTGCAACTAAATTTTTGACACTCTCCCAGCGTTATAAAATGTCTGACAGAAAGCAAAGTAGAATTTGGAAACAAGCTGGAAAGGTTTCTCCTTGACAATTTCATGTATTCCACAGAAGAACTTCCGCTATGGTAATGTGTAAAAGACTGTGACTAGGAATTACTAACTCACATCTGTATATAAAACATGTAGCCTTATTTACAAATATCCGATATGAATGTAAAATGACTTGTTCCATATCATTACGATTTATCGTGGAAAATTATCCATGGAACATGAAAACAACTATCTAACTAACTTACCTGCCAGACTACTCTTGAGTAATTATTCGAATACGTTGCAGGAAGGCGTCAATAAGGAAACTGGACCAAAATAATTGAAATCTTTATTATGATCTGTCTTTCAAAGAGGCTTACTATTTGCATATTTTAATTTGTTGTCGGTGTTGTCAAGACCCTCTATGCTGCCACGTCAAGGAAACAGTAGCTGTGGTCGTCGTGCTGACGCCCGCTTGAAGACCACATGTTGCTGTTTCGCATTGTCCGTTTGGACACTTCTCTTCTTGAAGGCCAGTCCACTTGCTCACTGAAGGCTTGTGACGTGGCTGTAGGATTGTGCATGGTCGAGCGAACGGTCAGTTCGTCTTTCAAACGCAAGTAACGTCGGGGTACTGAGCTCTTGAATGGCTTTCAATGCAGTCCTTTTGAGCACATCTAGTCCTTGCAGCACGACAGTTGCGGGATCCTGACTAATGCCTGCAGCAGTATGGCGGAAAAGCGTCCCGGACTGCCACTATCCTGCCAGTGTCTGTCTCCAGCACACGCTGGTGGTTGTTTCTCCTTTTCACACGGGGCATAACTCAAGCAACCGACACTGAAATGAGATTTATAAATAAGGAACCCGCTGCAATATCTTCTGTTACCTACAAAGTTACAACGTCGTGACATTGCTGTCCTCGTGGTGTTGTAATTGCCAGTACATCTAAAGTAGAAAGAAGAGTGCGATTATTGCAGTGACCTCCGGGAAAGGGGTCTAAACCCGAATGCCAGACTCAAGGGACACGACGTGAGTGGCATATTTGAAAATATTCAACAGATGCCGTGAAAATATCTGAAGAAGTCGATATAGAGAAGAGAGATACACTAAGGAGCCAGGCAGGGTAGACTGCTTGTAGCTGTCAGCTTTGCATCAGAAGGCAAATACAAAGCAAGATAGAGCCAGATGACCTAAGCCACCTACTGTGGAGCTGGCGTCGCATGCCTTCTCTTTCTCTCGTCTTGATTGTTTCTACAGCAAATGCTGGTCTATGTTGCCTGTTCATTCTGTGTCCGTAGTGGCACCATCAGATAGTAACTTACACTCCTGGAAATGGAAAAAAGAACACATTGACACCGGTGTGTCAGACCCACCATACTTGCTCCGGACACTGCGAGAGGGCTGTACAAGCAATGATCACACGCACGGCACAGCGGACACACCAGGAACCGCGGTGATGGCCGTCGAATGGCGCTAGCTGCGCAGCATTTGTGCACCGCCGCCGTCAGTGTCAGCCAGTTTGCCGTGGCATACGGAGCTCCATTGCAGTCTTTAACACTGGTAGCATGCCGCGACAGCGTGGACGTGAACCGTATGTGCAGTTGACGGACTTTGAGCGAGGGCGTATAGTGGGCATGCGGGAGGCCGGGTGGACGTACCGCCGAATTGCTCAACACGTGGGGCGTGAGGTCTCCACAGTACATCGATGTTGTCGTCAGTGGTCGGAGGAAGGTGCACGTGCCCGTCGACCTGGGACCGGACCGCAGCGACGCATGGATGCACGCCAAGACCGTAGGATCCTACGCAGTGCCGTAGGGGACCGCACCGGCACTTCCCAGCAAATTAGGGACACTGTTGCTCCTGGGGTATCGGCGAGGACCATTCGCAACCGTCTCCATGAAGCTGGGCTACGGTCCCGCACACCGTTAGGCCGTCTTCCGCTCACGCCCCAACATCGTGCAGCCCGCCTCCAGTGGTGTCGCGACAGGCGTGAATGGAGGGACGATTGGAGACGTGTCGTCTTCAGCGATGAGAGTCACTTCTGCCTTGGTGCCAATGATAGTCGTATGCGTGTTTGGCGCCGTGCAGGTGAGCGCCACAATCAGGACTGCATACGACCGAGGCACACAGGGCCAACACCCGGCATCATGGTGTGGGGAGCGATCTCCTACACTGGCCGTACACCACTGGTGATCGTCGAGGGGACACTGAATAGTGCACGGTACATCCAAACCGTCATCGAACCCATCGTTCTACCATTCCTAGACCAGCAAGGGAACTTGCTGTTCCAACAGGACAATGCACGTCCGCATGTATCCCGTGCCACCCAACGTGCTTTAGAAGGTGTAAGTCAACTACCCTGGCCAGCAAGATCTCCGGATCTGTCCCCCATTGAGCATGTTTGGGACTGGATGAAGCGTCGTCTCACGTGGTCTGCACGTCCAGCACGAACGCTGGTCCAACTGAGGCGCCAGGTGGAAATGGCATGGCAAGCCGTTCCACAGGACTACATCCAGCATCACTACGATCGTCTCCATGGGAGAATAGCAGCCTGCATTGCTGCGAAAGGTGGATATACACTGTACTAGTGCCGACATTGTGCATGCTCTGTTGCCTGTGTCTATGTGCCTGTGGTTCTGTCAGTGTGATCATGTGATGTATCTGACCCCAGGAATGTGTCAATAAAGTTTCCCCTTCCTGGGACAATGAATTCACGGTGTTCTTATTTCAATTCCCAGGAGTGTATTTTGCTCTTTGTTGATACCGTACTGACGGACAACTCTGAAAAGCGTAACATACATACGTACTGCGATGCCTACAATAAGTCCGTGTTTTCTTTGATAGGCAATTAGAACATCATTGAAATACGTAAACTTATCAACAAAAAAAGTAAAAAGAGAACATGCCAGATAACAGTAAGAAATAAATTTGAAACAAACTGTGTGTGTGTATGTGTGTGTGTGTGTGTGTGTGTATGTGTGGAGAATAGCTGGTGGTTTGAAGAGGCATAATACCAGCAAAAAAATCATACTGCAGGTAAATCTAAATTTTTAATCAGTACACAGGTTGATTAATTAATGATTTACAGACTTCCAGCGATGACGGAGAAGGAGAATCGTATCGATCTGAGGTAACGGGCCCCGGTTTATAAATGGCGAAATCGAAAGTTATAAGTGAAAATCGTTCTCATACCTCTTACAGTGGAATACATTTCCTGGTACTGTTGTTGCCAAGGTCATAAGTCATGCGATATTCAGATAAAAAGTCTTCTAAACATGGTCTTTAAAAAATGCATCCCGTAAGAGCTGTGAATTCCTGTTCAGTAGAAGATATATGTTTCACAGTAGAAAAGTGAACAAGTGCTCATAGCTCTTAAGGCATGCACTTCGGAACCCGTATTCACCGGACATTTTTTTTTTCTTTTTGGTCGATGTTACACATTCCTAAAATACAGAAAGCAAAGAGCTTTCAGTGAAAGAAGTCCAAGGTCAAATGTATCTTGTTCATCACTCTCGACTCGGACGCTTGCGAAGGACGGTCCCTCACCTCACATTGATACGTTTACTCTTCTCCATCATTCCTGAAAGTTCGTAACATCATCGTGGAATCACCTAGTATATACTACACCGATGTCATATTCATTTACATATCTTTAAGTAATTGATTATGATACTGTTTTCATACCAAACGACAAGTTTTACAGAAATATAGATTAAAACGGCAATTAATTTTAAAAAATGCAAGATATGTCAACTAGAATACTGTTCATGACTTGTGCTGCTGGCCAAAAAGCCATATGTCAGGACATCACACAAACTGTGGATACTTTTCCGCCATGTTATTAAGTCTAGTTTTCTGTACTGGAGCAGAGTACTTTGATATTTATGATCAACGTATACGTTTGTTTGTGTGAGTGTGTGTGTATGTGTGTGTGTGTGTGTGTGTGTGTGTGTGTGAGAGAGAGAGAGAGAGAGAGAGAGAGAGAGACAGCATGAGCGGGCGTTTAAGTGTGTGTTTTGAATCTGTTTGAGGACTTTGGCTCCCTCTAGTAGTGATTTCTTGTGTAAGTTTCGCTATTTATCACACCTATAACTGTATTACACCTATAGCTTCTCGGATACCATTCCTGGCGCTGGGATGAGAAATTTGTTGGTTATTTTGTTAATCAAAAATATTTCTTTGTATTTGTAGCTTAAAGGTTACGATATTTCAAATTTTTCCAGATATGTATTAATGCACTTCATAGGTCAGCTATCAATGAGTTCTTTATAATTTGTCCTATAATTTCTCTGGCTTACTGCACATATTTTTTTAACCGTAGGTTTGGCGTTAGTCTTTTCCTTGGAATTTCTCGGGCTTCAAAACTGTTCGAAATTTCCTGGAGGATTATGTTGTGAGTGCAGAGACTTTTTTTTTTTTTATAAATGTGGAAGTCTCCGTTATAATCTGTCTCATTTCGTGACATGTTCATTTCTCTTGTGTTGTGTAGTCGTTCTGTGTACGTGTTGTCTTTATCTGCGTTGTGTTGATTGACTAATTCTTCTGCTGTTTGTCTGCGATCTGTATTTTAATTTGAAGTAAGTGATTCTGGCTGGCAGTTTTTCATACCCATTTTTCATTACAATTTGTTTTGTTATTTATATCTCTTTCTCATAATTTCTCTAGTCAAGATAAATCATATTTGCATTCAGTATGTATCAATGCACTTTTCATTTCCTTTTAGGTGACTGCAGATGCAGTGTGATATTTCGTTTGTGTCTGTAATCGTCCTTTGCATATTAAAAGATTATATAGTGAAACGTCCCCTTAGAAAAATTAATGAGTTACTGTGCTGATAAACCACTTACATTATTTGATTTTCAAACAACTGAGAAAAACTGAACGTACTCAGACATTACTCTCTTTACTTATTCTGATCAACACTAAACTGACACACAATATTTTTAGCGCAACGCAATCTGACTTTCCAAAATCCCTACAAAAGAATGGCCCTGACTAACATTAACCTATACGTTCCACAAATCACTTACCTCACAAAAATCTTCGTTACTCGAACTACTGCAATACTGAGAGCGCCACTACTGCCAGCTAAATAAAAGATTCAAACTACTGAAGGCATTAACTACTGATAGGCATAGTTAGCAAAAGAAAGATTTTGATACAGAAAAAACAATGTACTTACCTTAATAGTGTTCAAAAGTCGAACACTATTAAGGTAAGTACATTGTTTTTTCTGTATCAAAATCTTTCTTTTGCTAACTATGCCTATCAGTAGTTATTGACACACGTCCAGATCGTCCGCTCTCAAAATTCCGCCGTCTCTCTCGCCACATCCACTACTGCTGGCGGCTCACCTCCAACTGCGCAACGCTACGCGATGTTAACATCCCGCTGCCCAACACTACAACAGCCAACAACAATGCAAACCAGCCACAGACTGCACACAGCACAGCCAGTGATTTTCATACAGAGCGCTAAGTGGCGTTGCCAATATAAAAACCTCCAACAGCCTACTTACAATAGTTCTTCTTTTGTTATTATCATGTCAATAAACTTTAACTGTACTTCTTTTATTTTTCTAACAAGAATTTTACAAACCAATGTTGCTCTCTCATTTCTGCATGAAACTGATGTATATAAATCGTAAAAGTCACAATACATTTTCTTTTATGTGCAGAATCAAAACTTTCGGTTTTACAGCCATTATGAAATCTCGAAAGGCAGCAACACAGGGAACAGTTAGTCATTATCAGGTTTGGCCTATTCTTTCTTGTGCTTCAAGTAGCAGACAAATTATGTTAGCTACATATCCGCGTCGGTGAATGAGTATGTACGTTTATTATGTGGCTTTTTTTCGAAGGTTTGATTTTTTAAATGATCTATGATAATATTGCACATTCTTTTGTACGGTGAACGAAATTGAACTAGGCTATAAATTCGCATTTACTCGAAGTAAAACTATCATTAATTCTAGTCTACAAATACGCCATTAATGTGTTGCACTGAAAACAAAACACAATCTAGTAGTGGAATGTAGGGTCACTGCTCATAACTGATTGAACTTACGTAGCTCAGTTACAGCATGGAATAAAATTTTGCACGTAACTATGTTGCTCCCAAATTCAATAATTTTTTATGTACAGATCTATTTTATTAAGTTGAACATAGCAGTCACTGCTTGTGAATATTTATTCTCGTTCGCAGTCGGAAGAGCGGAATCGTGTAGAGATATAGCAGTGTATTGCCTGCAAACGCAGTGATACACTCCCAAGCGTGGCGTTGTTACACACAACTCCGCTGACACACCGCCCCATAGCTTTAACTTTGCAGTGAAGTGAACACGAAATCTAATTTTCGGTGGTGATTGAAATTGGATGTCCTGCTTGAAGACTTTGCCAATAAACTACCGTTACCGACGGTGCGCCGGGAATTCGGACACTGGGAATAGCCGTCGGTGATCACATTTATCCGTGTCCCTCCCGAGAGTGAACCGGGGCACTCGTCTTGTCCTGTTTGTGACACAACACGAGAGCCTAAGCGAGGAACAAAATGAAACGGAATCGTTCAGTGCGTGAACAGAGAATGTAGGCAACTCATGAGAATGAGGCAAATTCTTTTAACTTCGACTGTAGAGTATTTAGAAACAACTGACCAAACGAGGGCTGACTTACAAGATTTTTATAAAAATTATGAAAGAAATACCTCATTTGGTATGAAATATTAACGGTTTCTCTCAACAACTGTCTTTAAGAATCATAAACACTCGTACGCGTTCACAGTTAATAATGAATGTTGGTAATTCGGTTACATAATTCTGGATGCGTATGACAAATTCTCTGATGTCTCGACAGATATTTGAAATTTCGTCTTTGCAGGGTGCATCTGGAGTCAGACCAAACAGACACCACTTATCATGTCATGTGGAGTCCAGTGTACAGTGTAGACAGACAGCGTTGGCTTCCTTCGCGTCACAACAAAAAAAAAAAAAAAAAAAAAAAAAAAAAAAAAAAAGAGAGATTTAAAGCTGATTTTTACGTGTCCTTTCGACAGTGCGGTTTCAGATTAGTATAGTACAATATTCATTTAGTGGATATCTATTACCATGGCCAGTAAACAGCACCGCCCTTGCCCACTGTGACTGCTACCGTCGTGCTCAGTCGCTGCTAGCGTACTGGTCTAAGGCGAACGGAACCTCCGTGCTATTGCAGGGCCCACACTTACTACCGTACGCAGTGGCGTTACGATTCCTTCAGTAGCTTTCATTTTACAGAATGTGACTGGTTTCTTTTTGAATGTCTCTCACAGGAAGTTTACCTTGTGTATGTGCAGCTGTAATGTTTGGCTTAGTGAGAGGAACGCCTCTGGAAAATTTTGTCGATTTATAGTATTAAGAAATGCTTCAATTTATTGCTGGAGAATTCTCGTTCCAGTAACAAGTATGAGGGGTAGCATCAGTGTGTCAAACTATAAGGACATGCTCGATATTTTCTAAAATGTACCTCAAAGCTGTCAGCAAGTATTATTTTTCACCTGCTTCTGTTTTCTATGATATTATATGCCGTGAATGTATCTGATGTCCCGTAGTTCTCCTGCAGCCTCGATAGATCACAGAATCTGATTCCGATTAAGTCGAAAAAATGTTTTCTATACATATCCACTTGAAGACCAAACACAGATTCGCGTGTACGCTAAACGCGCTGTGTAGGAGCCAGTTCATATACATTACACCGGTTAGGTAATTTGTTACATTCTATTTAAATACTTCTATTAGCCAGTTACTACCTCTACGCTTTAAATTCTGTAGAACATGAAGCTCAAATTAGAGATATTATATTAACAGAAGAGACCAACTTTAGTCTCAGAATAAGGTACACAGTGGAATACTAAATGCACCATCTGCAGAAGACAAATGTGGAGGCTTGTGGTTACACTGTGGTGGAAGGTTTTCAAAGCGTCCACGAGGTTTCGGAAATTCTCTTCAGATGCATGGCAGATAGGAGGCGGAACTTGAGAGGAACCTCGTAAGACAAACATGGGGAAGACGTCGCTGACAAGACGTCAGAAGTTCCTCTCAGAGACCAGAGTTTACACACTGATCTGAAGGAGGGGACACGCACGATGGACGATCTCGTGCTCGCGGAACAGTGACCGCAACAGAAAATCAACGAGGAATAAGTCAGCGGTGTGCGGTGCGGAGCATTTCTTGTGAGAGATAGGCGTGTCTGACAAACCGGTGGAGTTACCTGTAGAACAAAGTGACCCAGTTGTACTCTGACTTACAACAAAAGCAATTGAAAGAGAAAGTAACAGGACACGTTAAGAAAGATGCGTTCCCCGCAGTATAAAAGGGGTGGGAATATTTTTGTGTAGGTATACCACAGGATACGAAATTCATCACAAGTCAGAGTAATCTTGTAGAAGTCTGAAACACATTTGCAGGAAGCCACTGCAATAAGAACCGTACTCGGTAAACTTGATTCGCGTTGCAAATATTCACGTAGAAACGCTTCGTTCCTTTTGCATTCTTTAGCGAATATTTCTTTTTGCATGTGGAATGGTATTAGATTTATTTATAACTAGTTGGTGAATGAAGGTTAATAAAGATTCCACATAGAAATATTAGCATCATTTCTGAACAAGATACTTTTCAATAAGTATTTTTCAAGGTAGTGATTGTTGTTATTGCACTGAAACGACTTTCACTCACTTCGAAATTCTCAGCAACATTAATTGAAATAAACGGTTTATCCTTTGCTCTAGAACTTCACTCAAACACTTCTATCTCCTTTGTTAAGGTGTTCCTTTTGTACTGTTTTAACACCTCATCGCTGGTCAGGTTTCCTCCACAAGTTTATCAAAGTTTCATAACATTAACAGTTTTTTCTAAGAATATACGTATGTTGAAACAATCTTTGTTTAACAAAATGTTTCATCATATTTAGATCAAATTATTCAGCAGTACTAGGGTGCAGACAGCTATTGGGATCCTGTAGACTGTATGCCCAACACTATCGTCCCATGACCTGTGCACTTTTCTTACAATGAGCGAAAAGAGGCTGCACATTTTTGTTTTGGTTGTAAGCTGCTTGCTTTTGTGATGTTCGCTGAAATAAGTCAAGATTTATGGGACTGATGTATCTCTATAGGATCAGATAGTAAAAGGATTATAAGTATAGATATATGTGCAGTTACTTGAGTGTCTCCATGAAAAGGTCCGATGCTGGTAGCGAGAAGAAAGATTTCAGTGCTACACCATGACGCTTCTCATTAATGTTTCAGTCCCATTTGATATACAGGTTTCTTACACCGTCTTCTATGTCTGGAGCCACTAACGCTTGCAGAATAGTCGCTACCCTTAGCTAGAAATCGGAAACTCAACACGAAGTCGAGGGGTAAGGGTGACTGTCGTTTTTGAGTGCGATGAAGCGGACGGAGTCCTTAAAATACAATACTGCCGTAGCGGTCTCCAGTTCAAAGACTGGTTTTTTCAGCTCTCCATGGAACTCCATCTTGTGCAAGCAACTTCATCTGCGAGTAACTGCTGCAACTCATTTGAACCGACATCTTATGTTCACCGCCGGCCGGAGTGGCCGAGCGGTTCTAGGCGCTACAGTCTGGAACCGCGCAACCACTACGGACGCAGGTTCGAATCCTGCCTCGGGCATGGATGTGTGTGATGTCCTTGGGTTAGTTAGGTTTAAGTAGTTCTAAGTTCTAGGGGACTGATGGCCTCAGAAGTTAAGTCCCATAGTGCTCAGAGCCATTTGAACCTTACGTTCACCCTTCTCTGTCTATAACTATTCATCGCCCCCTCCCCCCCCCCCCCCCAGGGTCTCACACACAGACAAACACATACACACATGCACATGCACATACACACACCTCACTGACGATTCCCTGATGTACTAAGATGTGTACTATGAAACGATTTCTCCTTTCAGTCAGCTTGTGCCACAATTTCCTTTTTCCCAAATCCAGTTTAGTCACTGTTCTTAAACAGCACGATCTAGTCATATGATCTTCAACACTCTTCTACTGGACCAAATATTGAAATTTTTATTCCCTTCTTTCCCAACTCTCCACCGTCCTTGTTTCACTTTTAGTGTCTACGCTCCAGGCAAATACCATACTCCAACAAATTCTCTTCTTTAGAAACGTTTTTCTTGCCGTTGCCAGTTTACATTTTGTATCCTCTCTACCTCGGCCATCATCAGTTATTTTACTGCCTAAATAGCAAGAACACATCTACCGCTTATAGGGTCTCAATTTCCTAAACTAATTCCCTCAGAATCGTCTGATATAATTCGACTACACTCCTTTAACCTTGCTTTGGTTTTGATCATTTTATATTCTCCTTTTGAGACAGTGTCTACTCCGCTCATCTCCTCTTCCAAGTCTTTTTCGGTCTCAGATAGAATTAAAATGTCTTCGGCAGAACTCAAAGTTTTAATTTCTTCTCCCTGAACTTAAATTCCTTTTCTTGTTTCTCTTTGGTTTCTTTTACTTCTTGCTCAACGTACAGACTGAGTAACACCGGCGATAAGCTAAAAACCTGTCTCACTCCATTCTAACCAGTGATTTTCTTTCATATGCCGCCAGTCTTAAAACTGCAATCTGGATATTGTACAAATTGTACGTCACTTTTCGCTCCCTGTATTTTATTCCTCCTACCTTCACAATCACAAAATGTGTAGTCCAGTGAACATTGTCGAAAGCTTTCGTCTACAATTGCTGTAAAGGTAATTTTGGCTTTCCTTAACCTATCTTGTAGGAGAAGTAGTATGGCCAGTACTGCTGCGAGTGTTTCTGCATTTATTCTTAATTCTAACTGATCTTCCCCGATATCGCCTTCAGGTTTTCCATTCATCTGTAAATAATTCGTGTCAGTATTTTGCAGCCACTTATTACTCTGATTCTTCGATGAAATTCACATTTGTAAACATATGCTTTCTTTGGAATTAGAGCTGTTGCATTCTTCTTGACGTTTAAGAGCATTTCGCCTATCTCATACATCTTGCTCACCATGCGGAATAGTTTTATCAAGGCTTGCTCACAAAAACTGCCAGACGTTTTGACGGAATGTCGTCTGCTCTATGGCTCTCGTTTCAACTTACGTCTTGCAATGCTCTGTAGAACATGTCTCGCAGTATCATTTCTATCATCCGATCTTCATCTACTCCTCTTCCCTTTCAATAATATTGCCGTGAAGTTAATTTCCCTTGTAGAGCCCTTCTATGCACTCCTTCCACTTTCGAGCTTTCCCTGGCCACCCCTATATAATGAGGACCGCTATATACGAAGAGAGGTGGACCCGTGATTATAAAAGGAGGCGAGGAATATTATGTTCTCAGTAACAGCCGAACAGGAAGATCAGGATAACTCAGTTACTTCGATTGCTGTGTAGTCACTGGGATTCAGCTTAGTAAAAAAATCCATCGGTGACATTTCACCCCTTCTAAACCTTCCCAGGTCGATTGTTGGTAAATTGATTGTGAAGTGGAAACACGGAAGAACAAACAAAGGTAAACCAAGGCCCGGAATGTCGCGTGTACTGACTGTCAGGAACCGTCAGCGCAGAAGGTGTTTCTAAGCCTCGCGGAAGAAATTACTGTTGATTTACAAAGTCCAGTTAGCAGTACAGTTAGCTCAATGATTGTGAATATGGGGTTATAAAGTATGAGGTACAACGATCGAGCAGCTACTCATTTCTGTATTCAGTGCTAAGGGATGCCAAGTGATGGTGGGTCACTGGAAACGAGTGATCTGGAATGGTGTAGCGCTCTATACCCTTTCGCAAACTTATCTAAGGATTTGGCAAATGTGTTGTAGACTGGAGGAAATGATGTTATTTATGGTGGTATTTTTCGTGCTTAGGGTTTGATCCCACTATTGCGATTAAGAAAAAAATCATAGTGCGGAAGTATAACATGTTCAAATGTGTGTGAAATCTTATTGGACAGAACTGCTAAGGTCATCAGGCCTTAAGCTGACACACTACGTAACCTAAATTAACCTAAGGACAAACACACACACCCATGCCCGAGGGAGGACTCGAACCTCCGCCGGGACCAACCGCACAGTCAATGACTGCAGCGCCTTAGACCGGCGGAAGTACAGAAATGCATTTTGCAGTATTTTGTAGCGAGTACAGTACAGCAACAGTTCGGAAACGATGCTTGTTTGTGTCAGCATGCCAATGTACTCCGTCATAAAACAGTATCTCTGATGCAATGGTTTGTAGAGACTAACGTTCTTGAAATGCACTGCCTGTCGAGAGTCCAGGCGTGAACCCAATCGAATATCATAGATCCAGATCTCTGGTTTCAGATGTTGAGGAAGAATGAGATGCAATTTCTCCACATTCAGACTCCTCATTGAAAGTGGCTCCGGTAGAGACCAAGCCGCCATCAAAGGCGAAGGATGGACACACCCGATGAAAGTGTCCACTAACAGAAGTCCGGATTCTTTTGAATGATACGTCTTACTCACCTGTGGTCACTGCATTTTCTTAAATATTTTACCAAACCGAATGTCAGTGTAATAAACCATGGTAGAGAGGCCACTTCACGTGTCTTTGGCAACTGAAGATTCATAGAAACTTTAATTTTTGAGTTAGAATTATGCTGGTTGTGATGACATAAATCGTACTGCCTATATAAACGTGCAGAGCAACAGTAATATGTCGTTTCTGATAGCCTTAAACAACGAGTGTAGTATTTCCTGCCATGTGTTCTAAATTACATACGCCTATTTATACTTGTAATTACATTTAGAAGAACGTCCAAGGCCAACCTTACCAACCTTATGCTTCCTGAGTAAATTTCGTGGGCTCTGATGATCAATGCATTTAATGTATGGAACGTTGTACATGCAAGATGGTAGACCAGATTTAGCTGTTGTGAAAGACGTGATTCAAGTCTTACTAACGACAGAGCATTCGACGTCATTACGACAAACATTCGAAGCTCTTGTCTAGGCACATAGAACAATCGTACACACTCTATGGTACATTTTAGCGTTCAGAGACTTTCGTGTGCTCGAAAGGTGTTTAAAGCTACTTTCTTGTATTTATTATTACTGTGCCTAAATATTTAGGAAACGAATTGGTCGGTTCAGCGAAGACTTATCACAACTTATTTGATGCGTATTTGGTGAGGACATTTTAAACATGTACATAAAGTGTAAGTACACTGCATTAAAAGTTGCGATCCCAGATTAAATCTAACATCTAGGGGCTAAAATATGGATGATGTGATCGCTATGGCTTTTGATACTGTACTAACGTAGTGTGGGTACACCGAAAATTATGTGGATATTATCAACTGCTTACACTCTTCCATTATGCTGTACGTTAAATCACTCCACTGAAGCAAAACGTCACTTCGACGATGAAGGTATGAAGAACGTAGAACATTACATCCACATCTAATTTACGAAATTTGACTCTAGTCCCTCACTACGTATAACCATATACTGACGGGAAAAATCGCGACACCAAGGAGATGTGCGACATAAACAAAAGTTGCTGGGCGTGTTTCATCATCTGAAAGCAGATGTCCATTTAAATTTCACGTGAGTCGCTTAGGAGTGGCGCTATGTGCATCCAGATCAGCTTTGGGTGGTTGGTTGATTTGGGGGAGGGGACGAAACGGAGAGGCCATCGGTCCCAACGGATTAGGGAAGGAAATCGGCCGTGCCCTTTCAAAGGAACTATCCCATAATTTGCCTAGAGTGATTGAGGGAAATCACAGAAAACCTAAATCAGGAAGACAGGAAGCGACTTTGAACAGTTGTCCTCCGGAATGCAAGTCCTGTGTGCTAACCACTCCCCACCTCGCTCGGTCGGATCGTCTTTGATTCAAATATTCGCTCTAACTATCATGAGCATTACCTACCTTTGAGATTGGACGTAGTGAGTCGATGTTTGCCAAGCATGCCATGAAGGTGATTAAGACACCACTATCAACGAGTTTAAACGACGTCGTGTAATAGAGCTACGAAAAGCTGGATGTTCCTTCTGGGATATTGCAGAATGAGTTGTCATGGATGTAGCCACTGTACATGATTGCTGGCATCAGTGGTCACGGGAATGTGCGATCGCAAGAAACCACGTGGTGCTACCGAGAGGGAAGACCGTCGTGTTCGACGTACGGCTCTGACGCATCGTTCTGCATCTGCAGCATCAAGCATCTGCAGCATCAATTTGAGCAGCTGTTTGCACTACAGTGACACAAGGAACTGATAGAAACCTGTTACGTCAAGGACAGCTCCGAGCCAGACGTCCTGTAGCAGTCATTCCATTGACCCAAAACCAGCGCCATACGTGGCTTCAGTGTTGTCAAACGAGAGCTCATTGGAGAACAGGGTGGAGTTGTGTCGTGTTTTCTGATGATAGCTAGTTCCTTCTCGTCGCTAGTGTTGGCCATATACTGTTCAAGAGACCATTTTAGGTCCTTAAATCAGCCTCTTTCTATGCTAGACACACTGTACCTTCTAATAATACCGCCACTTGCAAAGTAGGTTAGAAATCAGATTAATAATGTTGCTCACGCAGCATATGTTCGCTTTATCGGGCAACAGCAAAGTTATTGACTGTGGATGGTATCGTCAGGATGGAAATAATGAAGTCACTGTAAAAAAGTCATTAATTTTGGAAGTTACCTTGAATGGATTCCCACGCAGATTTCGTCGAAGTTGTTATGGCTCATCTTGTTGATTCTAGGGTGATTCCACTTTGACTGCTAGAAGGTCCAGATCTGTATTTTAGCAATATTTGAAGACCCAACAAATGCGTTTTTCAGGAAATTCTTAATGATCAGACAATCCCAGATCAGAACAATAGTATAGTAGAAATAATTTTTGACTTGGTGTTCACGATCCACATTTTTATTAATCTTCTTGTAAATTCACATATACTTCTTCTTAATTGCCACATCATCAAGAAAACAGTTTTGTATCAATCTTCATATATTTAACTTCCACTTTAACCAAACACAAGACTTGACTGTTCTTTTACAAAGCGAAATGACAACTTAACTTCTGCAAAGTGAAACAAAGACTGGTCTGTGCGCATTCGCGCCAAAACGGTTGCAAGTAAGTCAAAAATTGTGACAGTCTCACAGAAATGAATACACTCAAGAACCGTATCACTGTAATATATCGATACATCGGAGTACCTATACATTAATAAAATCAAATGTGAATATTATCAGAAAAATATGTCTTTTACTTCGGAGAAAAGTAGTACGATATTACTGGTATCGAAAACTGGGGTTGGAGTGCCGCAGTGATCACGTAAATAAAGAACCATTACAACCTGCACCTGCAGTTATGACCTGGGTTGCGATTTTGTAGACAGGAGTAACACTGAAGTGGTTATTCCACGCACACTGATTGCAAACTTGTACGTCAGTCTGGTAATTCGATCTGTTGTGCAGTTTTCCAGGGACTATTTTCCAACACAATAACGCTCCCTGCGTACCGCTGTTGTAACCCAACACGTTCTATGGAGTGTCGATATGTTTCCTTGGCCTAATCAATTAGCAGATCTGTCTCCAGTCGGGCAGACGTGGAATACCATCGGACGACAAATCCAGCTTCATCCACAACCAGCATTGATAGTCCCTGTATTGACAGACCAAGTGCAACAGGCATGAAACTCCATCCAACAAACTTACATCCGGTACCTGTACAATACAATGCATACAGGCTTGCATGCTGGCATTCAAATTCTGACGGTTGCAACGGTTATTAATGTAGTAGCAATTCACAACTGAAACAGCTTATCTCGGCCTTAGAATTACCTGTGATCTTCTGATGTTAATCATCCAACTACGTTGATTTCATTACCATACAGTAATTTTTTCTGATTTTACGATTTCTTTCCGTCTGTGTATAGTGTTTAGATATAGCCAAATAACACCGATACCTTGTTTACGGCTTTTGTGAATCTTCTGATCATATCATCAGCCATTTAAACCGCGTTGTTTCTTCAGTTACTAGTGTTCCTATAGACTAGTTACCCTTTAGACAGCGACAGTATCCAAACTCAAAGTTCTGTGAACTTGTTGCACATAAGATACTCAAATTTCCATATTAGTTTCTTTTAGTATTTGGGTTGCGAGAACTCCTTTGCGAGTAGGATATTACAATACATAACAATATAGCGATATCGACATGTAACAACCGGCCGAAATTTCCAGACCAAATGTACAGTTTAGTAGGAGATCTCTCATCAGAGGGAACAGAAAGGTAAAGCGCAATATCCTTTCGTGATACATGGCATTATTTGAAAAAAAAAAAATCTGAACAAATAATTAAAAAGGAAAAAAAGATTGAAAACATTATTTGCACTAAAAATAATACATTACTACAAGCTAAAAGCATTTTTTGTTGCCTTACTTATTACCGTGCCACTGGATGAACTGTGTATAACGAACAGCCATTCCCCTCCACAAAAATCCTCTTGCTGGATGTCCGTGAGCCCTGTTACGCTTTCGTGTCAGACGCGCTCTTGTGGTTCGTTATTTGATGCCTTCCGGCCACACGCAACGACCATCCGTGTTGCAGTACACAGCCATACTCCTGGGAGCGATTTTCCAACTCGTATTGCAAAGAACTCGTTATTTTTGTTTCCTGTGACAGTGCACCGCAGTAACCGAAAACAGAAATGATTTCCGTCAAAATATTCGACTAGAAGCTGTCCTTTAAAAAGTATTTTAACAAAATCTGTAACATCTTACAGAATTTTAAAAGTTCCCGGGACTTCTTCTTCTTCTTCTTCGCGGATGGATCACTTAGGACCACGCGTAATCAACATTTGTTGGCCTTCCTTCATGAACAACGAATGGGCTAGATTTCGTTGCGTAGACCATGTATGTCGGTTAGTTTTTCTCTCTTCTTCCTCAAAACCCCGCGTGTTTGTGACTTTTCTGATTTCATTTCTATCATGTAGATTTGGAGACCCTAATTCTCTCAGGTCTTTTTCCGTCTGTTTGTACCAGTTCGGTCTTGTAGTTTTGTTCTTTAAAAATGTATGGATTTTGTACGTTAACCTGTTTGCGTTCATTCTTTCTAAGTGCCCCATGAATTGGATTCTTCTCATGCGCATTGTGTCTGTTATTTTTGAGATATTTTAATATATTTCTGCATAGGGTTTTGGATAATGCACCCCATCTTTAGTTCTTGGTCCTAGGTTTTCCTCATTGTCTTACGTTCTTTCACTTCTAATTCCTCTTTTAGTGTTCTGTGTTGAAGGTTTAGTGTCTCAGATGCGTAGAGAGCTTCGGGTCTAATTACTGTTGTATAGTGTCGTATTTTGCAGTTCCACGAGAGACTCTTTTTGTTGTAAATGTTTTTTGTTAACTGACACGCCGTCTCCATCTTATGGACTCTTGATCTGACAGATTTCTTTTCATTACAATTTTCTGCAATCCATTCACCTAAATATTTAAATTCTTTTACTCGAGAGATGTAGTTATTACCAATTTTGAGATCAGAAAGTGCATCTTTGATGTCAGACATAAATTTTGTTTTTTCAAATGAAATTTGTAATCCTATTTTAGCTGCCTGTTCTTGTAATAATTCTAGCTGTTTCTGTGCATCGGTAATGTCTTGTGCGATCAATGCCATGTCATCAGCAAATGCTAAACAGAATAATTCTATGCCCTTATGTCTTGGCTCCAGTCTGTGCGCTGGTGCACCTGCATTTTTCCATTCTCTAACAACTTTTTCAAGAGCACAATTGAAGAGCACTGGGGACAGTACATCCCCTTGTCGTACTCCTGTGTCTATTTCAAATTCTGTGCTCAATTCTCCCATAAATTTTACTTTGGATCTGGTCTCCGTGAGTGTTTCTTTTATGATGTTTGTTGTCTTTTGATCTAGTCCAAATTCTACTAATACTTCAAAAAGGGATTCTCGGTCTATACTGTCATATGCTTTTTTAAAGTCGACAAACGTGATGACATAACTTTTGTTTGAAGTACTATGTAAATATTTCATTGAGTTTCTCAAGTTAAGGATTTGTTCTACGCATGATCGACCTTTTCTGAACCCACCTTGGTATTCGCCTAGTTGTGAATCCAGCTGAGGTTCTGCGCGGTTTAGTAGGGCTTTAGACAGAATTTTGTATGTTATTGACAATAAAGAGATTCCACGATAGTTATTGGGGTCTGTTTTACTTCCTTTTTTGTACAGAGGATGAATGATTGCAGTCTTCCAATCTGTGGTGATTTTTTGAGTTTTCCAGATTTCATGTATAATTTCTTTGAGTTTTGCAACAAGATTTTCTCCTGCATTTTTCCATAATTCTGCGATGATTTGGTCTTCTCCTGATGCTTTGTTATTTTTCAGTGACTGAATTATCTCTTTAATCTCTTGTAAACCTGGTGGCTTTGAGTCTGAGTTTCGTTGTGTGCGATGGAACTCAAGTTTTTCTGCAGGCTTTTCACAATTCAGTAATTTAGAAAAGTATTTTCCAAGAATTTCACAGTTTTCGGTGTTGGTATGAGCAATTTCCCCATGGTCATTTTTGAACTGGAGTGATGGAGGAGAGTACTTTGTTAATTTTTGTTTAAATACTCTGTAGAAATTTCGGGAATTGTTTTTCTTGAAATCATTTCCATGTCTTGCAATTTTTTGTCTTCGTGTTGTTTACAGACTCTTCGTATTGCTTTTGTGACTGTTTTCCTGGTATCTTTGAGATCTTCCATGGTCTTTTGATTTTTGTTGCACAACCAATTTAGCCACGCCTGTTGTCTGAGATTTATCAGTTGGTCACACTCATCTGTCCACCATGTGTGTTTACGTGTTCTTGTTTGTGGTGCTACAGTTTCAGCCGCATTTAAAAGTCCTGCTTGCAGTTGTTGCCAATTTTGTGGTTTTAAATTTTGCGTTTCTTTTGTAAATTGTTCATTGCCATTTATCTTTTGTACATCATATGTACGGTGTGGAGATTTCTTAGTGAATTTTCTTTTTTCTGGAATGGCATCTAGGGAGAATTTTGTTGGGTAATGGTCGGAATCTAGGTCTAGTCCATTAAGGACTTTAAGTTTCATGATTTCTACTGCATTTACGCGGGAGATCATTACATGATCCAACTGATATTCACCTAGTAATGGATTAGGTGAGATCCAAGTTTTCGTTTTCAAGGCTCTTTTCTTGAGAAATGTTGATTTGAAAAATAGGTCATGGTTTTTGCAGATGTCAATGAGTCGCATGCCATTCCGGTTTGTCTGTGTATGCCCTGACCATTTACCTACCCAATATCGATATCCCGGGACTATTATATTATATTGTAGAATTCATACTACTACCACATCGATAACCTTGATACGGTTTATATTTGTCTTCTTGGTCGCAAATAAAGACAACATTCAGCAAAAATAGCCTATACAGTTTGAGCAAAAATTCCTTTCCCTGATTACAAAAAAACATTTCTAAGGAAGTAGACTAATTACAGCCATGTGATTTGTTGAAAATGGTGGCTTAACTCTTAACAGCTGTATGAATGACGTTCCGTATTTCTATGCGCTTTTTGCAATTGGTTGCTTAACTTATGGTAGACTTCTACACGTTCGCGTTGCACCTAAGTTACAGGAACTTCAGCCATGAGTAGAGTTTCAACAAGATAGTTCTCCGCCAAAGAGGATGATAATCGTTCGCCAGTTCTCCGATTAGACCATTCCGGACGGGTGGACCGGCAGAGATAGTATAGTATCATTTCCACCAAGATCAGTAGTACTCATAACACCTCTTGACTTTTTTGTTGGGTTATATTTGAGTATAAGGTGTTTGGGTCACCAGTTCCTGACGCGCAGAGTCTTGCGGCTATTATACGAGATGCTGTATAAGCGATGGCGGAAGAGACGTTAGAGAAGACATTTGTAGAAATTTAATATCTCCCAAATGTTCTGCTAGCAGCAAATGGAACAGATGTGTAAGTGTGCTATTACCGAACCTTTCGATTCCACTTGTCCTCAGTTTGCCACATCTTGGTGCATCAAATCAAGTGCTATCGAAACTAATATTTTCGTAGGAGGGATTGTTTTAGTGGCCGACGGCCTTGTCACAGTGGCAACACCGGTTCACGTCAGATATACCGAAGTTAAGTGCTATTGGGCTGAGCTAGCAGCTGGGTGGGTGACCACCCTGTCTGCCGAGAACTGATGGCAAGCGGCGTGCACTCAGCCCCTGTGAGGCAAACCGAGGAGCTCCTTGATTGAGAAGTAGCGGCTCCGGTCTCATAAACTGACATACGGACGGGAGAGCTTTGTGCTGACCACATGCCCCTCCATATCCGCATCCAGTGACGCCTGTGGCCTTAGGATGACACGGCGGCCGGTTGGTACCAATGGGCCTTCCAGGGCCTGTTCGGACGGAGTTCAGTTTTAGATTGTTTTACTAATACGTAATGACGTGTGTGTGTGAGAGAGAGAGACGGAGAGGGACCTAGTAAACTTTCATTCCTTTTTGTAACTGTTACCGTTCTGCCTGAAACGTGGCGCTACATATTCTTTCAAGGAAGTGGGAGAGGGAAGCACTGTAGATCCTCGCCTTGACTGATTAAATATTCGAAAATTGAATTCAAAATTTACATTACTACCAATATTACAGTAATTTTCACTAATATTAAGATTCATTATCATCCTATTACGATAACCGTTAAATGCATGCTGGGTGGTTATAACTAAAGTGCAGTCACACACGGATACCCCGTGTAGGCTGTAATTATCCTATGGCAGTTAATATGGTACATATGCTAATGCGGTAATGCGAAATCGATTTACGCTGGATAACAAATGCGTTCCAATTGTGGCCACGAGGGGCAAATATGACGCTGTACACAGTTTACATGATGGTATGACATCCATACAGACATTTGGAAAACCTTAACGTGAGTGAACAGCATTGCTACGGAGAAAAGATACCGTGAGCCGTCAGTGAAACTGTTTTATGTGACAGGCAGCAATTACAGTGCTGCATTCAGAAACCATCGCGGACTGCAAAGTCTCAGGGGAGGTTCGATAACATTAACTGGCTTAAAGGAGAAATACTAAGTGCGGGAAGTTTTGCGCTCTATTTTACGCAGGTACCTTCCACGTCGTACTCCGCAAGTCACCTATAGGTGTGTGGCAGAAGGCACTTTTAGTACCACTAACTGAGAACTCGAACCCCGTTCCACTCGCAAAGAGCGTTTAAGAAGAATTATTGTTTGTAAGCCTCCGTGCTGGCTTTACTTTCTCCAATTTTCTCCTTGTGGTCAATATGCGAGACGTATGTATTGAAATGGGGGTGGGGGTATGGGGAAATAATATATTGTCTGACTCTTCTCGGAAAGCGCTCTCTCGAAATTTCAATACTACATCTCTCTGTGATGCCCAACACATCTCTTGCAACGCCTGCCAATGGAGTTTGTTGAGTATCTCCGTAACGCTCTCGCATCGGCTAAACAATACCGTGACGAAACGTGCCGCTCTTCGTTGGATCTTCTCTATCGCTTGTATCAGTCCTACAAGGTGGGGATCCCAAACAAATGAACAGTACTCAATCATCGCTAGAAGAAGCGCCTTAAAAGCCCGTTCCTTCGTGGATGAGTTACATATTCTTCCTATGAATCTACTATTCCCACTATATGTTTTATTCGGTCATTCCACTTAAGGTCAGACTGGATAGTTACTCCTAGATATTTTGCGGTAGATACTGTTTCCAGCGGTTTGTCATCAATAGTGTAGCTGTACAATAATGGATTTACTTTTCTAAACATGTATAATATGTTACACTTATTTACATTCGTTATCAACTGCCAAAGCGTGCACCAATCTTGAATTCTCTGGAGGTCAGTACTAAGCGATTGTAGTTGTTTTTCTGTTCTGCAGTCTGTCATCTTAATATGTGCTATTTCAACTTTCGTACGACTATTGAAAGGAGGGACCGTATTACGATCTTCCGCAGTAAAACAATTTTGGAAGACCGAATTCAGTATTTCGGTATTCTCTCTGTTTCTTTTCCTTTCGGTAACAGTATAGTCTCTGAGTGAATGAACAGATGATTTTGACCCACTTACTGATTTTAGATAAGACCAAAACCGTTCAGGGTTTTTACTCAGATGGGTTGATCACGTTTTACTGTAAAAGTCATTGATCGCTTCTCTCACTTCTCTCCCTACCCTCATTTTCTCTTAGTTCAGCTTTTGTTTATGAGCTAGTTTCTTACTTCACTTGAATCTGAGATGAAGTTCTCTTCATTTACATAGCAGTTTTTCAACACGGCTATTAAACCCCGTAGTGGGTCTTTACCATCCCTTAAGACCTTACACGGAACATACTTGTCAAGGGCTTATTTCACGACGCCTTCGAATTTTTTTCATTTATTCTCCACATGTTCGTCCTCATCACCGAATATTTGATGCTGACAGCTCAGAAACTCTGAAATTTGTATCCTGTCACTCTCGGTAAGCATAAGTGTCCTCCAACCTTTCTTAACATCATTGTGACCCGTTACCATAGATGCTATCACAGCCTTCTTATCACTCATACCTTGCTCTGCTTTAACTGATTCGATAACTTTAGGTTGGTTTGTTGCCAGGAGATCTAAAACATTAAGATCACGAGTTATTTCCCTAACTATCTGCTCAAAATAATTTTCTGACAAGATATCCAAAACGATATCACACGAATTCCTGTATAAGGAACCAGTTTTGGTAGCATGTCACTCGCAAATATGTACCTGACAAGAGGAAGCATTGCCCTATTACGACGGCTATTCGGAAAATAAGGTCCGATCAGTCGCGGAACGGAAATCACTGTGAAAATAAAAAGTGTTTTATTGCAGCCGTTAGCTAGCTCTTCTAGCTACTTCTCTACAGAGTCGCCGCTCCCAGTTAAACACTTGTCGTAGCGTTGTACCAACTTTCCAATGCCCTCGTCATAGAAGGCAGACGCCTGTCCTTTCTGCCAAATCTTTACGCTGGCCTACAGCTCATTTGCCGGTGCCAAAAGTTGTCTTCCGGAAGCCAGTTACGGGCTGTACTGTGGGTAATTAAACTCTTCTCATCGAAAACGCTGCAGGAGCAGCTTAACTGCCCCTGCAGAGTGCGGCAAGAATTGTCATTACGACAGGAACGCATGACAGTAGTGTTATGTTGACTGCGTGATATCAGGAGAAATCTCTTACCAGACGATAACACTTGGTGGGACACACTATTTTATAGGCAACTTTACGTGCGCTCAAAACTGAAGAGAGCAATGCGAAGTGATCGCTGGGCACACTAGAGACACCGACCAACACAACTGTGTGAAGTTTCATCGGATTTTCTCTGTCGTTTCCATTTCGCAACCGATCGGACCTTACTTTTCCAATGGCCTTCGTACAACGGCATGATCAGGAAAATTACTAAAGATACTCTGCAAGTTGTGTCTGAGGCGCTTTACCATTAGGGCTTCTGACCTAGGACGTCTATGAAAGCATCCAATTACCGTTTTTGACCCATCTTTGATACTTAACTTCACCCAAATTAATTCCCAATAGGAACCCGTGATAACCTCGCTGGATTTTATTGAATTCCTTACTGCAAAAAACACGCTGCCATCTTTGGTGGCTACCCTATCCTTATGATAAATATTCCAATCTCAGCTTAGTATTTCCTTGTTTTTAATGTCCGATTTGACCAACTAATACTCTCTGTGTATTATAGTCCTCAATAAGCGATGTTAATGTTGTAACCCTTTCTTGGATGCTCCTACAGTTTACTAAAATCGTATTAACATTTTATGTCTCTGATCTGCGACGTCGAACATTATCTGAGGATATTTTAGCGAATCCCAAGGGAGGGTTCCTCCAACATAAAAAAGTCCTATGTGCACGCCACACGTACTCAGCGACCCTAGTGGCCGCTTCCTGCATGTAGTGCATGCCTGACCTATTAAGCGGAGCCATACAGTTCTGGACCCGATACCCGAGGTTGAGAAATTTGCCTCCGATACCGCCGCAAAGTCATCTGAGCCTCTGGGGTTAGACCTTCCACTCCGCTCCAAACCAAAGGACCGCTATCAAGTCATGGTACGATGCTACAAATAGTTTAGTCTGCATCCCGCGTGCAATGCTAGTTGCCTTCACGAATTCAGTCATCGGCCGAAAGGAGCCGAGGATGCCTGCAGAACTAGGGCTGTTGATAAAATATCGATATATTGATATCCTTTCCTAGAAATGTCGATATATATCGTCAATATTCCTTAAGGACGCTGGATACTTTTCTCGTTCAATATTATGTAAAAATCAACACCTATTTCTTTCAGGCACTGTTTATAATGCATATGTTTTACAGGTGGTTTGTTGATATCAGGTAATACTGCACATTTTCTAAACAAATTAGAAGTATTTAGAATATTTTGGAACCTGTTTAGGGTTATCAAAATAATTACAAAGAAATTGATGCATTTTTTTTCCAAAATGCTTCCTCAAATTGAAATTCCATTTAATCCAATGTTATACATTTGAAGGAGACCAATTTTTTACCAGATACGCATGTCATGATGCACTCGCGTTATGTGCTGTGTAGTGTGCACGCACAATCACAGTTGTACTCGGTCCGTTCTTCTTTGAAGAGAATTCACGTACAGGACCTGTCAGGTGTATTGTGACGTCTGCAAGTTATCGAGACTTCCTCGTACAGCATGTGATCTTTGCTTAGGGTGAGCGAACCCGTAGTCTTCATGCAAGGAGCAACACTTGATGTCACTCGTCACAGTGAAAGAGCTGCTTAATGCAACTTTCCACGAAGCTGTTATCTGTAGAGGTTTGCCAGATGCGTGGCTTGTAAGGTCACCTTATCTGAATCCATGTGAATTTTTGCTCTGCGGATGTCTAAAAGACTGCGTTTACCGGAGATATGTTTGGGTTCTACTGATCTGAAGACCACTAACGTGACAAAAAGTTATGGTTTAGTGATACACACATTTACAGATGGCGATAGTATCGCGTTCACAAAGTATAAAAGTGCAATGCATTGGCGGAGGTTTCACTTCTACTCAGGCGATTAATGTGAAAAGATTTCCGACGTGCTTACGGCCGCGCAGTGTGAATGAACAGACTCTGAACGCGGATTGGTAGTTGGAGCTAGACAAATGGGACATTCCATTTCTGAAATCGTTATGGAATTCAGTATTCCAGTATCCACAGTGTGAAGATTATGTCATCAATAGCAAGTCCCCGGCGTTACCTCTCACCACATTCAACACAGTGGCCGACGACTTCACTTAACGACCGAGAGTAGCGTCGTTTGCGTAGAGCTGTCAGTGCTAATAAACAAGCAGTACTGCGTGAAGTAACGGTAGAAGTCAAAGTGTGGTGTATGACAAACATACCTGTTAGAGCAGCGCTGCGAAATTTGGCGTTAATGGGCAAGGCAGCGGACGACCGACGCGAGTGCCTTTGCAAACAGCACGCCATCGCCTTGAGCGACTCTCCTGGGCTCGTCAACATATCAGTTGGACCCTAGATGACTTGAAAACCGTGACCAGTCATATGAATCCCGATTACAGCTGGTAAAAGCTGACGGTAAGGTTTGAGTGTGGCGCAGAGCACATGAATCTCTGGACCCAAGCTGTCAACAAGACACTGTGCAAACTGGTGGTGGCTCCATAATGGCTCGGGCTGTGTTTACATGGAACGGAATGGGTCCTCTGCTCCAACTGAACAGTTCATTGACTGGAAATGGTTATGTTAGCCTACCTCGAAACAACTTGCAGCCATTCATGGACTTCATGTTCCCAAAAAAAAATTGATGACAGTGCTCCATGACAGCGGGTCTCAACAGTTCACGACTGGTTTGAAGGACAATCAGATCAAAAATCAAATAATTGGCCACCTCTATCGCCCTACATGAATCCCGTCTAATATTTGTGATGAATAATTGAGATCCCAGTTCGTGCAAAAAGTACTTCACCGGCAAAACTTCCACATTTATGGGCGTCAGTGGGAGCAGCATGGCTCAGAACTTCTTCAGGCGACGTCCAACGACGCGTTGAGTCCATGCCACGTCGAGTTGCTGCACTACGCAGGCAGAAAGAGGTATCCTATGATTTTTTTCACGTCATTCTGCAGGTGCAGCATCTCATCGACCTCTCTGGAGCTAATAGTGAACAATCTGTGTAAGCGGCGGTTAGTAATAAAGTCTACATTACGTCTTTCTTACTTGTTTGACCTTTACTGCCACGCCAGTTCCTACTCATTACGTATGTAAACGATTTCATATCACTTTCTGGCCTTCACAACGCCAAATCTGCACCTTGCGTCTAAAATTGGAACTAATTTTTCAGCGCAAGTCGCTTCCGCACTAAACCTTTCGATTATCTGTCTAGTTTCTATGTCATACAATAACTACAGCCCAAGCTGGATCTCAGTGAGTAGTTGCACTTTAATTATAACCACCCAATATTAATACACCACTATTTAGCTGGTTCCAAAGATTCGCATTGCCAACAGTTAATATGGATACTTCTTTGTATAAATTTGTGCCAAGAATTTATATGGTGTTTGTGATGTTTCTATGTTATATGTAGCTGTTACGTTACAGTATGTACGAAAACTGCATAACTGTACCTGGCATAGTTGGTTAACAACAAATATTTGTTATCAGGGTAGACCTTTATGCTCAAACTGTATATTTGAGCATCAAATCTTCACAAATGTTATGCTGACCCTATTTAACTCTTTAGTAAATCATTATTACACCATTTGAATATGTTACACAGAAACTCGTCAAAGCACAAGTGCACAGAACAGGAGAGGGGTAATGTAGAGATATATAAACCTTTTGATACGGTCTGCAGGTCTCTTCAGTTGTGCTTTGACGAGATATTAAGTAATGTATTCAAATCAATATCGATTCATTACGAGGTCGAATGCGGCTACTATACAATTTACATTCAATGAGGATTAAATATGTAATTGTTGTTATGCTAATTCAGTATGCTTTGCCTGTGTACAAACGTTACAAACAGTAATGATTTCTTTTATTGTTACGAAAGCCTTTTGTATTCACTCAGAGACGAATTACTTAAGATAGACCTATCAGTCACAGTCACGGAAATAGTTTTTTTTCCTTCCTCTAAAGATTTATAAAAGGTGGATTAGCGTCCCGTCGACGACGAGGTCATTAGTGCCAGACTGCAAGCCCGAAGTGGGGTAGGGCGGCAAAGGAAACAGCGGCGCACATTCAAAAATGAAGCTGAATGTCTGATGGTGTATTTTAACCGGCATTAAAGGGTGTTACCACCACCTAGTTGGCTTCGGAAGTACTAGTCGAAGTTATTTACGAGTACACCGTTGAGCAGCAGTCTAAATGGCTTGTGCTTCTTATATATCAGTTTCTGCCTCACATTATACGAGTTTGGCGAAAGGTAAACTCACGGCAGGCTAATCCAGCTAATAGAATTCGAAGTCGCAATTGGTCATGGCCATATGTACCATACTGAGCTGCTTGGTGACAACTTTCAGCCTGAAGATGAAAGTGTGAGTTGGTTCCTATAAACGGCATGTTCCATTGGACACTGTTCCCATTTCCTGTCCAGCTGACCAAGGAGGGGAAGCCAACCTCCTGTTGCGCCAGTATTGTGAAGCGGATGTTCCTGACGCAGTGAACTGAGATGTTCTTTGCGCATTCTCACTGTGGTACAGCCACATAACCAGAGCTAATCTATTTAAAACGAGCGCGCTTATTTCGATACCATCTTGAATAATAATCTGTAATAGTTAAAACTTGCAGGGCACCTCTGTTGTCAGCGACCTCGTGGATTATAACCAAGCAGGCCCCCTTTCCTTTTCATGCACTATCCGAATGTCGTAAGAATATGAGGTCTGATTTTCACTGCCAGTTTTGTTTGTTTGGCAGTGACCAATTTCATTCTACATTTTGCTGCCTCAGCAATTGCTCGTTCATATATTGCCTGAAAAAGGCTTAACTAATTTGCAATTTTGAATATTAACTTCACTCGCTTAAAGTAACATTAAATAGAGTGCACAGTCTCATTTATGCTGTATTTAGCTGGCTTTGTACTTATTTTTCGTTATGTTAAAACTAAATCAGTTGCACATTTGCTTAAAGTAAATCCAATTCAGACTTTCAATAATTAAAACTAAATTTCTGGCATTTTTCAAAATTTTGCGTTACGTTACGCTGAGGTTATTGATTTTTTTTTTTTTTTTTTACGTAACAGAGCTTCATTATCAGCCAATTATTTATTTAGCCTTCATTTAATATTGCTTTCAAAATTTAGTGTTTCACGATAGGTAACCGCAAACTCAAAGCTTTCTGATCCATTTACTGTCTCGTAAACTGTTTTGCTGTGGAAAAGTGTGGTAACCTTCTGTTGCCACGCCAGTGATTGCGATTACCTGTACAAGGATTTTCGGTATTCGTTGCCTTAGTGGGCTGGCGACCATTTAATTATCCTTTTTTCCTAGTATTTTTTTTTTTTGTATTAGAGACTACGTGGTAATCTTTTTTCCCCTTTCAAAATTATTATCACTACTTAGATTAGGTTTAAAGTAGATTCTTCCTTCGGAAGGGTGTGCTGTGCACTTTCCTCCTACAAACCGGTATTATTTTCCTTCGGTAAAGATCACCTTACCTATTGTAAAATTTCGTTAGCATATGCGATCACGGTCATTTATATAGCAGCCAAAGAGAACGATTAGGAAGGAGGAGGTGATAATCTCAAGTCTGCACTGTGGGATACGCTTGATCATACAGGAAACACTGCATCGTAAGAACCCGCTGGTTCAACACAGTCGACAGTTACGATTACAGTGCTGGGACCTACCATGACGGTACAGCTGTCTGCTGCAGTGTTATTAGTCATGGGCGAACGTGAGAAATTAACACATTGTACGCTTCTCTCCTAGCGTCCTCATCACTGCACGGAGATAGGTAGAGAACAACAGATTCGATAGAATGCATAAAATCATTAACTAGCACATATAAAGCTGTGCCTCGGTGAAAGTTATTACAGGAAGTAGATATGTAACACAGGGTGAAAATTGGATACTTCAAAGAAAAATATAATATAGGTAGAAAGGCACAAACTGACACACGTATTTGGAATGACATGGTATTTGATTGGAAAATGAACAAAGTTACCGAAAGGTAGCTTTTCATATGATATAAATGCAATTATTAGCGTAACAATTGATTTTTAGCAAAGACGCTCTTTTTTATAACAACTGCTCAACATGTCGGTCGTCATACACTCCTGGAAATGGAAAAAAGAACACATTGACACCGGTGTGTCAGACCCACCATACTTGCTCCGGACACTGCGAGAGGGCTGTACAAGCAATGATCACACGCACGGCACAGCGGACACACCAGGAACCGCGGTGTTGGCCGTCGAATGGCGCTAGCTGTGCAGCATTTGTGCACCGCCGCCGTCAGTGTCAGCCAGTTTGCCGTGGCATACGGAGCTCCAGCGCAGTCTTTAACACTGGTAGCATGCCGCGACAGCGTGGACGTGAACCGTATGTGCAGTTGACGGACTTTGAGCGAGGGCGTATAGTGGGCATGCGGGAGGCCGGGTGGACGTACCGCCGAATTGCTCAACACGTGGGGCGTGAGGTCTCCACAGTACATCGATGTTGTCGCCAGTGATCAGCGGAAGGTGCACGTGCCCGTCGACCTGGGACCGGGCCGCAGCGACGCACGGATGCACGCCAAGACCGTAGGATCCTACACAGTGCCGTAGGGGACCGCACCGCCACTTCCCAGCAAATTAGGGACACTGTTGCTCCTGGGGTATCGGCGAGGACCATTCGCAACCTTCTCCATGAAGCTGGGCTGCGGTCCCGCACACCGTTAGGCCGTCTTCCGCTCATGCCCCAACATCGTGCAGCCCGCCTCCAGTGGTGTCGCGACAGGCGTGAATGGAGGGACGAATTGAGACGTGTCGTCTTCAGCGATGAGAGTCGCTTCTGCCTTGGTGCCAATGATGGTCGTATGCGTGTTTGGCGCCGTTCAGGTGAGCGCCACAATCAGGACTGCATACGACTGAGGCACACATGGCCAACACCCGGCATCATGGTGTGGGGAGCGATCTCCTACACTGGCCGTACACCACTGGTGATCGTCGAGGGGACGCTGAATAGTGCACGGTACATCCAAACCGTCATCGAACCCATCGTTCTACCATTCCTAGACCGGCAAGGGAACTTGCTGTTCCAACAGGACAATGCACGTCCGCATGTATCCCGTGCCACCCAACGTGCTCTAGAAGGTGTAAGGCAACTACCCTGGCCAGCAAGATCTCCGGATTTGTCCCCCATTGAGCATGTTTGGGACTGGATGAAGCGTCGTCTCACGCGGTCTGCACGTCCATCACGAACGCTGGTCCAACTGAGGCGCCAGGTGGAAATGGCATGGCAAGCCGTTCCACAGGACTACATCCAGCATCTCTACGATCGTCTCCATGGGAGAATAGCAGCCTGCATTGCTGCGAAAGGTGGATATACACTGTACTAGTGCCGACATTGTGCATGCTCTGTTGCCTGTGTCTATGTGCCTGTGGTTCTGTCAGTGTGATCATGTGATGTATCTGACCCCAGGAATGTGTCAATAAAGTTTCCCCTTCCTGGGACAATGAATTCACGGTGTTCTTATTTCAATTTCCAGGAGTGTATATCAACGATACTTGTAGTCAAGGGAGACTATTATGAACACCACTGCACAGCATATCTTTAAGAATGGTGAGCAATTGCCTTCGAACGTTGTACTTTTAGCGTCTCTAACGATGTCAGACGATCACGGTGGACCTGCGAATTCAGGTATCCCCACTACCAAAAATCACACGGACTAACATCTGGGAACCTGGGTGGCAAAGCACTACGGAAATGATAACTCGGTACGTGATCCTCACCAAACTTAAGCGCAAGAGATCTTTTACACGTATAGAAGTATCGGGTGGAGCACCAAACTGCATAAAATTCTTGTCTTTCAGCGGGTGTTTATCAATCAGGCTAGGGACGTTGCGATTCTATAACATATCGGCGTACTTCGCACCCGTCAAGTTGGCAGTTTGAAACGGAACATCCTACGACAAGCTTTTGGCCAGTTGTGCACTCGTTTTCACTTTCAATAAAACTCCATGCCATTTGAAGCATGTGCGTCAACTTATACCTCCATACTTTCGTTATTTCATGAATTAGTGAATTTTAATATGTTGACGTACTTTTGGATCACCCTGTATTACATTATGCGCCATGGAAACGTTCAAACTTGTAGAAGCATAACGTCATGGTTCGAATACCGTATCGATCACTGATATATATAAGTGACCGATACAGTATTCGAACCGTGACGTCTGCCTCAGGAGACATCGCACACTCCCTCAACGTCAAGGAGGACTGATTACACGAAGACAATAACATCACCAGCTTACAGTATTCACTGTGCATGATGCTAGGAAATATATCTTGTGCCGTTCGTACATTTCGTGTCACGTCAGATACCGTGAATTTTCCTGCCCCAGCAAACTACGTTGTTGAAATTTCGTGCGATAATCTCCATATATTATCAGTCTTGTTACTAATGGCATTTCTGTAACACAGAAAGCGAAGTTGAAACAACAACACGTGCTTCATGTAATTTTACCACAAACCAAACATATTTGTGTACTGGTGTTCAGCATATTGGTGCATATTATTTTATAAAAACAGATCTTCATACCTAACGAGATGTTAAATGCTGTTTGGATACAGGTCTGATCGTCATCTTAATGACATTTCTACATATCGAAATCACTGAAGAAAAGTAGCAAAATTGTCAGCAGCAAAGGAAACGTGGTAACCTTTAACAATGGAAACGCGTATTTGTGGTTAAATCATCGTGGTCAAGTAAGCACATGCAAAGTGAAAGAAACGAACCATGTTGAAGTTTCCAATAATATGATGTGAATAGTAAATACAGATTTTTTTTTAAATTATAGCTCATTCTTTGTTCACTTAATGTGCAGCATTAACAAATTTACCCTTTTTAAAATGGAAAGTTCTTTTTTTTTTCAATTCCAAATACATCAGCTACAAGTAACGAAGACTTTAAATGCAGTATGACGTAAAAGGTGGATAAAATTAAAAATCACCATGTACAATTAAAAGCTAGTATGATTATGAACTGTCTGCGCAAGGTAATGGTACATGATTACATGATGTGATACGGTAGCTAATAGATTTGGACCGAGAAGACGATTTCTTCTACGACTAATTCTGATAACAGCTCGCAGTTTTAATGCCTCCAGCACACTTTGGAGCTGCTAAAAGCAACGCACAGATAAGCAATTTGAAACGATATTAGTTTCGAAACATGTGTAAGTAACTTGAGAAACATATGGCGATGTCGATATATTGCAACGAATCTACATACACGTAGTGGTAGCGAATAGCTGAGAGTGTAGATAGGAAAGTTATTGAAGATCCGCTGTACTTCTTGCGCATCTACTCTTTCGGTGGGCTACATTGCACTGCCTATGGCGTATTCAGCGGGCCAGCCACGTGTTATCGGGCAACCGGATTTCCAATCATGTTCGCAAACATGCACCCAGTGTAACGTTTGTTTGTATTTCGTTATTCTGGCCGGCGAACACATGCTGTGCCCGTGATATTTGCGTAATTTGGTCATCCAGTGTGCAAACTTTAGCAGATTAGATCATTCTGGCTATTACAAGAAAAACAGAAAAACATGTATCTTGCATAAGTAGCCTAGCCGATACTGCGGTAGAGACGCAATGTCTCTTATAGGTTTTAGAGGCGAAGATGTTGGGCTCGAGTAGATTAGTGTTCCAGCAGGAAAGCTCGAGCATCCAAACACGCAATGACACTGCAAAAACTCTTTCGGTCATCATTGGGCAAATCAATAGAGGAAATTCACATCAGTTATGAAGTCATATGGACACATAGCAACTCTTTTCTTTTCTTTTTTTTTTTGCAATTGCACGTAGAAACAATAAATGGATGGCAACTGTGTTTTGTTCAAAGAAAGAAATAATCGTAAGGATAGAAGCAACACGAAAGGAAGTTGAATTTCATTTCAAAGTATCGAGACATTAAGTGATTTAGGAAAACAATGGGAAAAAAATGGAAACGAGCGTATGCCATCTTTGGCGGGGAGACCCCTGGCCGGAGAAATTCGGCCGCCAAGAGCAAGCCTTATTTCATTCGATGCCACATTGGGCGGCTTGCGCGAAGGAGATGAGGATTAAATCATGATGAGAACAACGCAACACCCAGTCCCCGAGCGGAGAAAATCTCCAACCTGGCCGGGAACCGAACCCGGGCCCGCTTGCACAGGCGGCGAGGACGTTACCGCTTCTTTTTTTAAAAAAAATCTTATTTTGTCCTATATTATTCGTTGACTTTGTTTGTGGCTGGCGTCCGATGACACTCGATCAGGTTGTTCATTGATCCGTTCACTCAGTTTTTTTACTGCTGAGGGTAGCTAAACCCTCTGACACCGAACACGCTGAGCTACCGTGCCAGCTTACGGCCCAGCTAAGCAGGCGGACAAAACCACGGGAAACCTAATCGAGAGGGAATGATGGCGGTATTTGAAGCCTCTTCCTTCTATTTTGAGTAAAGTGCCGTGAGCGATAGCACTTTCATGAGCATAAAGAAATATAATTGTGCGCTGAAAAGATTAAATACACTGTAAGACCGAAGAAATATTATCCGACTTGGATGGAAATCGGTAGATGTGATGCATATGTACAGATTATCAGACGGTTACAATTTTTAAAAAAGCGGCTGATTTATTCAAGAGAAAGAGTTTGACAAATTGAGCAAGTCAGTAAGCGTTTGTCCACTTCAGTCCCTTACGCAACACGTTATTTCGAATGTTTCTGATGGAGCTGTAGGATCTTCTGCTGAGGGATGTCGTTCTGTCCAAATGGTAAATTAGACCATCAAAATCCCGAGGCGGTTGTACGATCCTGCTCATGATACTCCAAATCTTCTCCGTTGGGGAGACATCCGGCGACCTTGCTGCCAAAGTTAGGGTTTCCAAGCAATAAGACATGCAGTAGAAATTTTTGCCCGTGTGCGAGCCGGCATTAGCTTCCTCGACTGGCCTGCCATGATGTGCAACAAGACTGGGCGTAGAATATCGTCGACGTACCGCTATGCTGTGAGGGTGCAGGTGGACAACCAAATTTGTCTGGTTCAAAAATGGCTCTGAGCACTACGGGACTCAACTGCTGTGGTTATCAGTCCCCTAGAACTTAGAACTACTTAAACCTAACTAACCTAAGGACATCACACACATCCATGCCCGAGGCAGGATTCGAACCTGCGACCGTGGCAGTCGCACGGTTCCGGACTGCGCGCCTAGGACCGCTAGACCACCGCGGCCGGCAAATATGTCTGGATATGACCATCTCCCCTGTTTTTCAGGCCGAATGGCGGGCGACAGTTAGGTTGGTATCCAACCGCTGGTCAGGGCGTCTCCAGACGTGTCTTCGGCCTGAAATCTCAATGACTGGAGTAGAAATCCCTTTATAGAAGATGTGTCTGGTGACGTCACTGACAGCGGAGAGATACCAACGTGACTGCCGCCCTCCCTACGTCACGATAACCGGGAGTAATGACCTGGGATGCCTTTTCTTTTCATACCACGACCAATTCAGTTCTCATCCGCGGTAACCTTACAGCAAAGCGGTGCGTTATACTATGCCCGTTTTGTTGCTCTCCATGACAAACATCCCGAGCCTGCAATTCAGCCACATAATAGCAGCCCGCACACGGCGAGAGTTACTGCTGTTTGTTTTCTTCCATGTTACATCCTACCTCGGCCAGTACGTTAGGCGGATCTCTCGCCAACTGAGTTCGAATGGACTGCTATGGGCATGGTCCGCCAACCAGCTCGGAATTTTGAAGATCTACCTTGCCAATTCGACAGAGTTTGGCACCATATACTTCATGAGGACATCCGAAACCTCCATCAATCGCCGCCAAGCCGAATAATTGCTTGCTTGAAGGTGACAGGTGGATAAACACGTTACCGACTTTCTCAATATGTGAAGACATTTCTGTTGAATAAATCATCACTTTTTTCAGAAACTTAAATCATTTATTTGTCTGTGCATCTACATCACGTCTACCGATTTCCGTCCCATTCTGCTAACTCCTTCATTGTGCGTTGTTTTGTTTGTCTTGTAAAACGTCCCCTCAGAAAAATTATAAATGACTGTGCTTAAAGTGACACATAATATTTTTAGCGCAACGCAATCTGACTTTCAATAATCCCTACAAAAGAATGGCCCTGACTAACAATAACCTATACCTTTAATGAATCACTTACCTCACAAAAATCTTCGTTATTCGAACTACTAAAATGCAGCGAGCGCCAATACTGCCAGCTAAATAAAAGATTCTAATTACTGAAGGCACTAACTACTGCTAGGCATACTTAGCAAATGAAAGATTTTGATAGAGAACAAACAATGTATTTACCTTAATAGAGTTCAAAAGTCATAATATATATACCAGTATATGACATCCAGTCTTACAAATTTACCGTCCAACTGCGCAACGCAACGTGATGTTAACATCCAGCTGCCCAACACTACAACAGCCAACAACAATGCAAACCAGCCACAGACTGCACACAGCACAGCCAGTGATTTTCATACAGAGTGCTACGTGGCGTTACCAATAAAAAAACCTAAACAGCCTACTTACACCTGTAGTGCACATCAAATGGACTTTACAGTGAACGGATTGTGAAAGGATTGATGGAATTTAGGTTTTAGTGTTTCCTACCAACCCGACCAGTTCTGATTCTCAGTTGCATGTTAGTACGTACTCCTTCCGAGCGATCCACACCAATGGAAAATTATTCAACATATGCATTAATGTACTATCAATCTTCGGACAAATTTTTCACTTTGTCAGTCATTGAGATGCCACTCCGTGTATGGCGTTAATCCTGCTTTGTATGCATGCAGTGTCATAGTACACTGCATGCCAGTTTGAGGATTTTGAATGTCACTTTAATGGTTTTGCAGTTTCAGTTGCAGGTAGTGCTATTGCCACCAACCACTGAAAACTTGGTTTCCGATAAAGCACAGTTAAACTGGGCTTGAAACACTTTTTCGCAGGCGACCATTTGTATCATGTGGATGAATATTTTATCACGGACTGTTAAACCAGCTTAAGTAAAAATGTCTTTTTAGATCCCATTTTTGACAGCAACTGGTCACAACAGTTAAGATAAAGTATTTTGTTTATGATAAACTTATGACTGTTAGACCAGTTTCAATAAAAATAGCTGTTAGATTTAAGCGTTGACAACACTTGGTCACAACAGTTCAGATTAAATATTTTGTGTACGATAAATTTATTAAAAGTAAATAACAATGTTTCACTCTGACAGTGTATTAATTCTGTAAGTATTGGCAATTCCAGTTTACTGTAATATATACACATATCTTCTGACAAATGATCAGGAAGTGAGTATTGTATTCGTATGTTCTATGTTTTTCTGTTATGTTTTCCGACATGTGCCACGTTCACGAGAATCACGCCGATCTATGGAACGAAAACTGGATACAATTTAACGTAATCTAGTTGTGAAGACTTGGTAGGTTAAAATAAACAACAGAATTATTTTCTATACAGACGACTGTAGTCAGAAAATCTTACAAAATGTCAGGATAAAGGTATCCTTCCAAGAAACATTATTAAAAAAACTGAATTATCGTAAGGCAAATGCATATAAAAAGCAGAATATCGAAACTGGCAACATATCACCGTGACTGTATAGAAAGTCAATTAGAGCTATAGGTAGCTGCAAAGACCGTTAAGTCAACGTTTCCATTTAAGAGCAAATTAAATGAAAATTTATGCCTTGGTTTGCAGCTATATACATTTATGATTGCAGAGAATCAGAACTATGTATATTTTGCTTCCGTGGGACTCCACAGCCTTTGTTTAATAAAAGAATACATTGTCCATCGTAGGCTGTATTGAGCTTTATTAAAATGGTGCTGTTGCCTAATTTCGGGCGTCACCCATTATGGAGCACCTGAAATACACTCCTGGAAATTGAAATAAGAACACCGTGAATTCATTGTCCCAGGAAGGGGAAACTTTATTGACACATTCCTGGGGTCAGATACATCACATGATCACACTGACAGAACCACAGGCACATAGACACAGGCAACAGAGCATGCACAATGTCGGCACTAGTACAGTGTATATCCACCTTTCGCAGCAATGCAGGCTGCTATTCTCCCATGGAGACGATCGTAGAGATGCTGGATGTAGTCCTGTGGAACGGCTTGCCATGCCATTTCCACCTGGCGCCTCAGTTGGACCAGCGTTCGTGCTGGACGTGCAGACCGCGTGAGACGACGCTTCATCCAGTCCCAAACATGCTCAATGGGGGACAGATCCGGAGATCTTGCTGGCCAGGGTAGTTGACTTACACCTTCTAGAGCACGTTGGGTGGCACGGGATACATGCGGACGTGCATTGTCCTGTTGGAACAGCAAGTTCCCTTGCCGGTCTAGGAATGGTAGAACGATGGGTTCGATGACGGTTTGGATGTACCGTGCACTATTCAGTGTCCCCTCGACGATCACCAGTGGTGTTCGGCCAGTGTAGGAGATCGCTCCCCACACCATGATGCCGGGTGTTGGCCCTGTGTGCCTCGGTCGTATGCAGTCCTGATTGTGGCGCTCACCTGCACGGCGCCAAACACGCATACGACCATCATTGGCACCAAGGCAGAAGCGACTCTCATCGCTGAAGACGACACGTCTCCATTCGTCCCTCCATTCACGCCTGTCGCGACACCACTGGAGGCGGGCTGCACGACGTTGGGGCGTGAGCGGAAGACGGCCTAACGGTGTGCGGGACCGTAGCCCAGCTTCATGGAGACGGTTGCGAATGGTCCTCGCCGATACCCCAGGAGCAACAGTGTCCCTAATTTGCTGGGAAGTGGCGGTGCGGTCCCCTACGGCACTGCGTAGGATCCTACGGTCTTGGGTGCATCCGTGCGTCGCTGCGGTCCGGTCCCAGGTCGACGGGCACGTGCACCTTCCGCCGACCACTGGCGACAACATCGATGTACTGTGGAGACCTCACGCCCCACGTGTTGAGCAATTCGGCGGTACGTCCACCCGGCCTCCCGCATGCCCACTATACGCCCTCGCTCAAAGTCCATCAACTGCACATACGGTTCACGTCCACGCTGTCGCGGCATGCTACCAGTGTTAAAGACTGCGATGGAGCTCCGTATGCCACGGCAAACTGGCTGACACTGACGGCGGCGGTTCACAAATGCTGCGCAGCTAGCGCCATTCGACGGCCAACACCGCGGTTCCTGGTGTGTCCGCTGTGCCGTGCGTGTGATCATTGCTTGTACAGCCCTCTCGCAGTGTCCGGAGCAAGTATGGTGGGTCTGACACACCGGTGTCAATGTGTTCTTTTTTACATTTCCAGGAGTGTATACCAACTTGGAAGCGCGGCACAAGTCTGTATAGATCTTCATGTATAATTAAAGCATTCTATGACTCACATTAACGTTACCAGATTTACAGTGCATAACATTATTTACATTTGACATTTTATGTACTACATATCGTGCTCATCACATTCTTTAATGTCACATACATAAAACCAGAAGTGGTTCTACATCGTAACTTACTCTAAGTGTTGCACCCGAATAGCTAAAACAGCTGTTATGACGATGCAAAATATCCTCTTATTTCCAAACATTGTAACCCTGTCGATAGTTATGTGGAATTACATTATATTTACTGCAGGCGTACTAGATTTAGCTGAAGTATTGTGTACTCGGTAATCGGTGACCAAAGGGCGTATATATGCTTTAGAGCACAATAAAGTAGTATATGAAAGTGTTAATATCATAAAATATTGACAGGATAGAATTTATTTATTATTGGCGTGCCAGACGTAACGAAAATATAGTACTTCTTGTTCTCAGTGTCTTGAGGTTACATACAGGTACACGGAGACCAGCATACAGACATGCTGTACAGATGAATGATTCATAAAAATACAAATTTGAAAAATTTATTACACGAAGATGGATAGGAAGTGATAACAGGAGCCAGTAAATATATAGGTCCATGAGTAAACTTAAAATTCATTGCAGCACTATTGCACACTGAAGAATGACAAAACATCGTTCTCTAAACCACGTTTATGTATCTTACATGAAGCAAGACACATAGCTTAAATTACATAATGCAAAGAAAACCGTATGGAACCAGCAAACAATGTCCGAAAAATACAATTAAAAATAATTTTAAGACTCGTATTGATTAAGAGTATGGGCTGCTAGTAACAATATCGTAGTTCATTAGTGTTTGAAGATTGCATGCAGAGATCAACTTAATGACATTCCATATTAAGGATTTTTTTTTTGTCACATAGGTAGATCTTTATCCCATGGCACCTACAAGGCAGATGTAATGAAACAATCAGGTATATGAATCACATATATCATATCGAGCGTGTGTATATTATGAAACTGCACATCGTGCAGGTAAAGTTACCTAATTGCAGGAAGAGCGGATGAAAATTTCTTGGAAAAAACGTCTTTTGGATGATGACTCACTGTAGAATTTGTGTGGCCAATAATTAGGTTAACGATCCGTGCCTGGCACGACTGCCGTAGTGCCAGCCTAGCTGTATACCACCCCCACCACCACGGCAACCTGTATTAGCATGAGGAGGGGGAAGCAGCGCACGTGCTGCATGTAAATGGGAATGCAGTCGCACTGCAAACGACTTTCGTATTTCTCAACAACACGGCTCATAAACGGACTATATTTACGGTGTTATTTAATTCCTTTTGGCGTGCTGAAAATGTAATTTTGATACGGTACAAAATGTTGTCATACGGACAGAGGCAGACAATTTCACAGATTTTTGGTATTCATGTTGTAAGGTAATCCTGACTTACTGAGTTTCGTAATTGAAAAAGGGTCTTTCACACGCATATGTTGATCGAAATGTTCTAGCACTGTTGCAACCTCGTTATAGAGACGTGCATAACGCTATCTGAGGAAAACAGTGAGACGTCCTGGACAATTTTGTGTAGAAGGATTTATCCTTTACAGGGAAATTACACTCCATATCACACAGTTATGCCTGTACATTCACAGTGGCGCTTTCAATTGAAATGGCAAACGGCCTCGGAAACATCTCAAAAACAGATGTCAGAGTGGCAATGTGGTCAAAACGTTTATCAAGCAAGCTTGGCACTTCTTTCAAACCCACAACGAATTCTTCGAATGTTGCTTTCACCAATGTTAGTAAGGTTAGGGAACTGATCTGTGTTTGTTAGAATTTGACTCTTCTACAATGCGAAATTAGTTTTAAATGCATTCTAATCAATCAGAAATAAGTTGTTTCATACCTCGCAATGTTTTATTGTGGTCAGCGTGCAGTCAAGTCCTTTTAAAACGAGAAGTCTGGAATCCATTCTGAATGTTCTGATTTTCATTCTTGCACTCCTTTCTTCCATATAAATTTAACATTAGCTCGTTTTAAACGGAAAAATTGTTCGCGGAATGCCCCACGACTTTAGCAACGTTCTTTAGAATAATATATAATACTTTTCGTACAATTACATCGAAAACTCTTGCGACTGACAGTGGAATAATACGTGAGACTTCAGAAATTTTACTATTCGCACCCCCAATTTTTCCGCGTTCTCCATGCCTGCAAATGTGGCACAAAGTCCTTCTTGACGTACAGAATAGTAGAACGCATCTGGCGACCGTTGAAAATTTTTGCACTTTCATTCTAAACTAAAGTCTTACATTCTTTCCGCATGGCATTGTAATGTCGTTTCATAGCAAATTTGCAGTACCCGTCGGTTATACGACTGCATATCAGATATTTACCATCCCTCTTGTCTACCGTTCACGTTCAGTTGTAAAGGGTTGCGACGATATGTCGCTATACTTCTTCTTTCTGTACAAACAACCACTGGACTTGTGAATGCTCGTATCTCGAAAAAATAATGAACACAACAATTCTCCCGAACTGAAGAAGGTTGTGCCTCCCCGAAAATCTAAAGCAAATTGCGGGCGAAAGCGTTAATTTCAAGAAATATTGTGTTAAAATAGTGTGTTACGCTATTGACAACCCTTGAATCATGTGACTGTGAGAGTAACGGGGTGACGCCGAAATGACAGCTTCTGTTGTGGGTTGGCAGGAGAGCCAACACCTTAATAATAGAGGAAGCCGAAAGGCACGCGATTTAGCTCACGCAGGCTGGCGTGAGGTCTGGAACAGGACAAGGAAATTAGAATTTAGAAAAACGGACGTAGCTGGTGGAATACTTAACTTTAATCCGTTAATGGTGAACGTCGCTCTGACGGTACAGGATTAACAAGATTGATAGCAACTGATAATGGCGCCTTGCTAGGTCGTAGCAAATGACGTAGCTGAAGGCTATACTAACTATCGTCTCGGCTAATGAGAGTGTATTTTGTCAGTGAACCATCGCTAGCAAAGTTGGTTGTACAACTGGGGCCAGTGCTAGGAAGTCTCTCTAGACCTGCCGTGTGGCGGCGCTCGGTCTGCAATCACTGATAGTGGCACACGCGGTTCCGACGTATACTAACGGACCGCGGCCGATTTAAAGGCTACCGCCTAGCAAGTGTGATGTCTGGCGGTGACACCACAGCTTCCTTGCCTTAACGCGGGCAGAATTTCCTGTAAGACTGGTCGTGTTTTCAGTAAACGGTGTGTGAAGTTTGTTCATCGTTTATTACGTAAGTCCCTTTTTCAGATTGTGAAGGATTATCTTGCTTTCCATAAGGCTGTAGCGTATGGTATCTCATGCAGGTTTGTTATGTCCTACTTCATCCAGTCCGCTAGAACCGTGGAGGTCCTCGTATAGTGCGTAACCGTCCCACCTATTGATATCTGTGATTGCAGGTCAGTAGGTTGGTTACTGGTCATCCGACAGTACTTAACAACAGAGGTTCTTGTACGCATTTCCTGGGGACAGCACCACTAAGACAAGCTGTTGATGTTAAACTGGAGTTTTTTGCTTCGGTTAGGAATGCTGCTGTGTCTGTAGTGAAACAACAGGAGGGACGGAGTAAGCGCAGTGATCACCCACGTATTATCGACGAGATTGATTACTGTGTGCTTTCGCGCGTTCTCACTTTTACACAACAGACCAAGCTGTCTTCTTCAAGTGCTGTGTGTTTTGCTATTATAAGTGCTCGTTGCAGGCCTCCAGCCAGACAGTGAACTGTTGTTGGTCTCACGCCACTGTCTACAGCAGAGTTTGGTTCCCGTCGCCCATTACGCCTTTTGATGCTCTTTTGTTTCTCAGGAGCTCGCACAGATATCTCATGAAAGGTAAATTGTCTCAACATTGTGGTTAACGGTGACAATTTAATAAACTGAGTATCAGACTCCAAATCGTTGTTGAAACTGAAATTCCCGTCCCTGAGCATTTAGATTTCCTGGCATCTTCATTTCAATAGGCTCCGCAATTATGTTGCCACTGAATCATGGCGTTTGCACGCCAGTACTGGTCTCTATGGATCTCATTTCATGACTATATTCGAGACAGTGCTTTGTGACAGCTTATTTGCGTGGCTGTTTCAGGCGAATGAGTCGCTAATCTGATGGTCCTTGCATCTCTCCTCAACTAACAGCAATTTGCCCCACTTAAGACATGTCACATCTGGTACGCACATCTGGCTCTAGGTGACAGAGCATTTTCAGCATTAGGAAGAATATTTTTTAAGTAGTTGAATAAGAAACACCTCTGTAGCTCTGTGGTTAGTTTCTTTAAAAAACACAACCGGTTTAGTGACGTTAGTTACATCATCATCACGTGAAGACCTGAATGGGAAGAAACCGTGAAATGATACCAGGAAGTGACAAACTTGGATACAATGGACGCCAGATGATTGCCAAAAGTTGCTGAATGTAAGTAATATAAAATGTGGCAATGACCAGTATTCACAGTTACATGTCACTTAGTTCTAAAAAATCATGTCACATCCTACGACAGACCAATGTGGAAAGGGGACCAACAGCCCTAAGCTAAAGGGAAATGTAAACAAACACACTACACTATTGTGCGGCTAGGGCAATGGAATAAAACAGAAAAAGTCGGAGAAAACCTCAACAAGTACTAGTGGAGCAGACGATTAGAGTACGGGGCAGCGACGCGGCTGACCACGGACTAACGTGGAAACGTATGATCGGCCACAAGACACGGGGCACATGCGCAGAAGAGCTCAGGCGGACCCACAGTGGGAGAAACACGCTTGGAATCTGGCGCACACTAAATTACCAAGTCAAATTCTGCGACAGACCCCAATGAAGACATAAGTGGTGTGACGTGAGAAACTATATAAAACGTTAAAACTGTTCGAAAAATCTGAACCGAGAGAGATCTCAAATGTACCAAACCGTAAAGATACCGGCGGGGAGATGAAACAATGCACAAATAGATAAACAGGCTGTGATATCCATCGTGATAGTCAATATTAGATACGACCGATTTATGTTTCAATTCATATTGGGTGTTGACAGTATGGCAGTATGACCACTAGTTCTTCTAGAACATTAAGAAGGTTGCCCTTACGTTCTCCATGCAACACTGCAAGGTTGGATGAAATACTGTAACAGAATGACCCGTATCTGGAACAAATGAATACTCAAAGCTGAGGGAGAACCTGAGCCAGATGAATGTTGACTAATCATGACCTCAAATGTTTCCAGAATGAACTCTTTCACTCTGCAATGGAGTGTGTGCTGATATTAAACTTCCTGGCAGATTAAAACTGTGTGATCTACCTGTAGAGCACTTGGCCGCGAAAGGAAAAGGTCCCGAGTTCGAGTCTCGGTCCGGCACACAGTAATAATCTCCCAGGAAGTTTCTAACCTCAAATTCTCTACCCGTCTGGCCGATATATTTGTACGGACAATCATTATACAAATTCTGTAAACCACTGGACACTTAAGAGGATGATCCTTCATTTTTTACTATGTGTGAACACTTGACCGTTATCTGTTTTTAACCTTACGAAGGTAACACGTCAAGTACCATAAACCAATATCCCAGGAATTTTGCACAGTGAAAGAGAGATTAAAATGAGAGACAATGTGTCTCCTAGATACTCGATGGTTTCAGAGAAATAGGCGGTCAAAGTTTTTAAGGTACTGTATGCGTGATTTAGAGCAGGGTACGTTTGAATGAACGGTGGCATAGTGGCTGACAGTGTGGGTTCGTAGTTTTGCACCCCTTGTTCGAAACCTGATTGTTCTTTTTATTTTCGTTTCTGCTTTAGATTTATCTACCCATGTCCGTAGAAGATTACTGTACGAATTTTCTCTAGTGTATGTTAAAATAATATTGTCCTTATTCTTCTACTAATTGTCTATCTGGTGAATGAATTAAAAAGAAAAAAAACAGAAACAAAAATACACTGAATGAGAAAATTACTTGAAAGCGATTTCGGTGAAATATTTCTAGTGTATCTCCATTCAAAATCACTGTCAAGCGCCATTTGTCGGAAAAATGATCAATTATGAGTGACTTGCCGTGAAATTACTTGGAATGCAAGAAATCTGCAGCAGTCCTAATAACATTCCTTTCCCGAGTGAAATTAGTACGCAGAAATGTCGGTGTGGGGAACCTGCCTTCGTGCGATGTTCATGGTGTCTGGAAGTTCTGTTTCGAATCTTTCTACGATCGGTACCATCCTAAGAAATGCACCAAATCTTCCTGGAGAATAAACATACGAATAGAAAGTAAGGAGTGATATAAGAATGAAATATAAGAGTATGAGAATTTAAGAAAAATTTGCAACCCCTGAAAATTGCGTACAGGCATATATTATGTAACAAATGCATGACACTTAGTTACAAGGCCTTGCCGCAGCGGATACACGAGTTCCCGTCAAATCACCGAAGTGCCTTCAGGCTTGGCTAGCACTAGATGGGCGACCGAGTGGGTGTGCCGAGCGCCATGGGCAAGCGAGGTGAGCTCATTTTTGTAGGGCCAATTGAGTAGCCGCTTGATTAAAAAGTAGTAGTAACGGTCACGAAAAGCGGCAACGGCCGGGACTACAGTGTGCTGACCGCCTGTCTGCGCATTCACTGACGCCTATCAGCTGAGGATGATCCGGCAGTCGGTCAGTACCTTGGGCCGAGGCCTATTCTGACGGAGCTGTTTGTATGGCATTTACTGTGAAACGGAATTAAAATTCTACAGTAATATAACGCCCTTGTATCCCATAAGGTGATAAGAAACGCTTGTGTAGTAACCTTTTACGCACTTAAGTAGATAAATTAAATGAAATTAAAGAAAATAAAATAGAGTTTCGATCACGGGGCCCAAAAATACGAAGTCGCGACGCTAAACACTGTGCCACTGCTTTAGCTCAATTTAGCGCGAGCTAAAAGGCGCATAAAGTACATAAAAATCTATGAGCGTCGTTTCTCCAGAAACGGTCGAGAATCTACGGATAAGCCGAGCCACGTGTTCGCTTTTTCTGACTCCTCTTCTAGTCAGCTTAGTTATTACGAAAATCGGGTGACGGCACTAGCCGGGTTTCCTCTTTAGGTGAAGGGATCGAAATACGATGGATGTCATGTCTCCATATGAGTCTACCACTGTTTCCACACCGTATCAAAACAACAGACCTCAAGAAGACTTGTGGGTCTGTCGCCAAACTACTAGTACGTTACTGGCCATTAAAATTGCTACACCACGAAGACGACGTGCTACAGACGCGAAATTTAACCGACAGGAAGATGATGTTGTGATATGCAAATGATTAGCTTTTCAGAGCATTCACACAAGTTTGGCACCGGTGGCGACACCTACAACGTGCTGACATGAGGAAAGTTTCCATCCGATTTCTCATACACAAACAGCAGTTGACCGGCGTTGCCTGGTGAAACGTTGTTGTGATGCCTCGTGTAAGGAGGAGAAATGCGTACCATCACGTTTCCGACTTTGATAAAGGTCGGATTGTAGCCTATCGCGAAGGCGGTTTACCGTATCGTGGCATTGCTGCTCGCGTTGGTAAAGATCCAATGACTGTTAGCAGAATATGGAATCGGTGGGTTCAGGAGGGTAATACGGAACGCAGTGCTGGATCCCAATGGCCTCGTATCACTAGCAGTCGAGATGACAGGCATCTTATCCGCATGGCTGTAACGGATCGTGCAGCCACGTCTCGATCCCTAAGTCAACAGATGGGGAAGTTTGCAAGACAACAACCATCTTCACGAACAATTGGACGACGTTTGCAGCAACACGGACTACCAGCTCGGAGACCATGACTGCGGTTACCCATGAGGCTGCATCACAGGCAGGAGCGCCTGCGATGGTGTACTCTACGATGAACCTGGGTGCACGAATGGCAGAACGTCATTTTTTTCTGATGAATCTAGGTTCTGTTTACAGCATCATGGTAGTCGCATCCGTGTTTGGCGACATCGCGGTGAACGCACATTGGAAGCGTGTATTCGTCATCGCCATACTGGCGTATCACCCGGCGTGATCGTATGGGGTGCCATTGGTTACACGTCTCGGTCACCTCTTGTTCGCATTTCAGATGTGATACGACCCGTGGCTCTACCCTTCATTCGATCCCTCCGAAACCCAACATTTCAGCAGGATAACGCACGACCGCATGTTGCAGGTCCTGTACGGGCCTTTATGGATAAAGAAAATGTTCGACTGCTGTCCTGGCCAGCACATTCTCCAGATCTGTCACCAACTGAAAACGTCTGGCCAATGGTGGCCGAGCAACTGGCTCGTCACAATACGCCAGTCACTACTCTTGACGAACTGTGGTATCGTGTTGAAGCCGCATGTGCACCTGTACCTGTACACTCCATCCAAGCTCTGTTTGACTCAATGCCCGGGTGTATGAAGACCGCAATTACGGCCAGAGGTGGTTTTTCTGGTTTCTGATTTCTCAGGATCTATGCACCCAAATTTCGTGAAAATGTAATCGCATGTCAGTTCTAGTATAATATATTTGTCCAATGAATACCCGTTATCATCTGCATTTATTTTTGTGTAGCAATTTTAATGGCCAGTACTGTATAATGCGTATGATGGGAACACCAGCACGTTGGAAGACTCGGAATCAGAATATTAAAGAGTAAGCGCTGGTTGGTTACCGTGGTTGGTAACTTTACACTATCAATTAACGTTCAAAGTCGATCTTCTCTGTTTCTGTAGTGGCATCAGTCATTCACTGTGTGCTACCATTCTGTATGTGCTGTGTGTTAGTGCCCGCTCCCCAAGGGCTCGAATTTTCCTGCGCAGTGATCTCTTGTTTCAGTTCACCTGTCGAAACATCGGCTATGGTCGAGGACGCTATCCTGCTGAATTCCTGTGAATCATTTAGACACTCGATACGTCGAGAGAAGCTCAAATTCCGAATGACGAAAGGTAACGATACCCAGATATCAAAATAGGGACAAGTAGTCTCTGCGGTAGCAGCGGCCAGCAAACTGGACTTAGTTTACGGGTGGCTGGCGTAGGTGCCGAAGAACGGACAGACGGACAGGCGGATGGGCGGCGGCTGGCGAACGCGTGTGCTGCGGGGGAGGCGATGTTCCCTGGCGGCGGCATCGCCCGCCATATCTCTTCTGGGGGCCGAAGAGAAATATGGGCGCGGCGCACCCAAACTGACAGCTCTTCCGCGGCTCAATCCGCTCTAATTCAGGAGCGGAAATAAAAAGGGGTGGAAGGAGAGGGGGACATAAAAAAACAGACAGTCGCCGTCCCGGATGGAAAATTACGCGACGCGTCTGTGGGATGTCGCTACGATTCCCATTTGCGTAAATTAGGTGATTTGTGGTCACCCGAAACGGGACGAGATCCGGATGCGAACTTTTTATCCAGAGTTCTGCTTTCATCAGGTGTCACAAGAAATAAATTGTACGGAAGCGATTTGGTAGACTACGCTCTTATCTTTGGTAAAACTGCTTCGTTTAAGAAACGCATCTATTTTCTCCTGCAGTACATCAGACAGTTATTTGAGAAAACTTGTCACCGATACTACAAATACTGAATACCAGTTCATCACTTAACATACATATCCAAAATACTAATTTTCATTTACATGATACATACGTAGAGAGTGTGTACGTTGGTACTTGCGTCTAGCTATTCTTGCCGTCCGTATTAAATCGATAAATTCCGTCATTTGTGAAATTACTGTTTATAATTTTGTAATGTATGTGTGCATGTCACAACTCGTTGATCCTTTTTCACATCAGTGGCTGCTTTCCAAGGTATTTTAGTTTATGTTTATGTATTAGCGAATTTCGGACATGAAAGGACACCAGGAACAAACGCAAACCACACTTCCATATCCTGACCTTACTCTTGCTCAAAAAGCAGCAAGGTAAACACGGCCAGTCTTCTCAATTGAAGATACAGTCCTATGATGAACGTTTTGAAATTCAGTTTAATTTTTTCTATTCAAATACTTCTACTCCGTACAGAAGTTTCTAGGTAGATAGTCTGCATGTCAGTGGGTTCATCCATCGAAATTTGTTGTAGCTTAAAATGTACAAAAGACCCTAGTTCCGAAAATGGTCAGCATGTAGCCATGTTTTCAAAGAGGAAATGTATCTAACTCCTAAACCTATTGACGTGTTTCACATATTAGTGAAAAGTCAACAATACGATAACAGGGTAAACAGCTTGGTGGTAAATCCCGCAATGGGACTTCACATCATGATGGCAAGAAAAAGAAGTTTGTAATATAGTTTCGTATTGTGCATTTTTTCAGTAGAAACTGGACATTAAAGAATATTGTGACACTGTGTATCGTAAACGATTGCTACCTGTTATGGAATAAGTCTTGGCAGATGCGTAGTTTGACTGGATCACCACCTGAAAATGCTGTAGTAGGACTAAGAATTAAAATGAATAGACAGACACTTCTTTTTTACGTTCAGACTTGTAGGTTTACCCGTCTTTAAACGCATCATTTAGATCCTACCGTTGACGACCATGTCTCTTACAGTCTCTAATGTTTACAAACAGGCAGTTAGTTCGGACATACGCGGATCGTAATGGTTCTTCTTTCTTCAAAACTAAAATTGCACTCAGTACAGATAAACTGGGCAGTCTGTTTCACACGCAGTTCGGTATGATAAGTCACCTTACCGTTAGTAGTCACAAACATTATTCAAATAATCCAAAATACAATGATCACTATCATAAAATTAGTTCTCTCAGCCCAAGTTTCAAAAATGGAGATGCATTCAAAACGTTCCCGAGGCTGAGCTAAAGAACAGAGATGTATGTATCTGGTTGCAATCCTGAACGAAATCTGAAGTATGACTGTCTCAAAGCGGCACGAGCTTTGGCCTTATAAAGACTCGCTCCTAGATATTACTGACTTTTCTTCACTTATAGCAAACGAAACCTCCCGGGAGATTAAAGCTGTGTGCTGGACAAAGTCTCGAATTCGGGACCTTTGCCCTTCGCTACCCAAGTACGTTTCACGAGCCGCCCTCCCAGCTTTACTTCCGCCAGTATCTCATCTCCTGCTTCCAAATTCCACAGAAGTTCTCCTGCGATACTTGCAAGACCAGCACTCCTGGAAGAAAGTACATTACAGAGACATGGCTCATCCAAAGCACTTGGTGGAGGGTGGGGGAAGGGGGGAGGGAGGTTTTTCCAAAATGAAATTTTCAAAATGGTTCAAATGGCTCTGAGCACTATGGGACTTAACATCTGTGGTCATCAGTCACCTAGAACGTAGAACTACTTAAACCTAACTAACCTAAGGACATCACACACATCCATTCCCGAGGCAGGATTATGAAATTTTCACTCTGTAGTTGAATGTGAGCTGAAATGTCACTTTCTGGCAGATTAAAACTGTGTGTCAGACCCAATATGAAATCAGGATCTTTGTTATTCGCGGGCAAAAGATCTATCGACTGAGATACCCAAGCATGGTAGAGCACTTGTCCGCATAAGGCAAATGTTCCGAGTTCCAGTCTCGTCCGTCACAGAGTTTTGATTGCCAGGAAGTTTCATATCAGCGCACACTCCGCTACAGCGTGAAAATGTCGTCCTAATTTACAGTAATTTACAAATACCATAGCTCATAAAGTTCATCTTTTATTTGTCATTGACTTTGTCAATATACTTCGTTTGTATATTATTTTTCTTGAGAAGCATCTGATAAAGTAAACAATACTAAATTATGATTACGCAATGGAAATCTCGTTTTTATAACGTTGGAATCTACCTTGTATGTTAGAATTTACTTACTGAAAATTTAGTAGATTTTGATTACAGACCCTTGCTGATCGATATGGCTGTCACTGGATTCAGGGAAATCATTCGATCAAACCAATATCAACAGATCCCATAAATATGCCGTATTCTGGCTATAATTAACACAGAAAGCTAGGACCACGTAAAATCTTCACTTAACAATACCTTTTAAACTAATGATGTTCGGGTTATTGTAAAACACATACCTTCTCATTGTATTTTTCCTATAGCAAGATGTACGAAATTGTGTAATTGCAGTAACTTTTGATTGCCATCGTTACTGACGAAACCAATTGATTCCACGATAACAAACTGAATAATGTCAATAATGAAGCTGTATAAAGTTCTAATCCTGTCTTGGACATGGATGTGTGTGATGCCCTTTGGTTAGTTAGGTTTGAGTAGTTCTACGTTCTAGGGGACTGATGACCACAGCAGTTGAGTCCCATAGTGCTCAGAGCCATTTGAACCATTTTGAAAGTGTAAAGATGTGGACACACTTTACAGCATTGTGTTCCGGCTGCAGTACAGGAACAATTTGAAGAGAATGATTGTATCAGCATGACAATCAGTCAGTAATAGAGAAGCACCTATGAGGTAACGGTTTGAGGACAACACCATTCCTGACGTGGACTGGTCTCAGCCGAATGGAACACCTTTACGGTGAACTAGAACGACGACTACGCTACGTACCCCAGCATCACAACTTTTTCGATTATCGTCTCTTGAGGAAGAATAAGATGCCGTTTCTCCACGGGCGCTCACACATCCATTGAAGGGTCCCCAACAGAGTTCAGGCCATCAGAAAAGTGAAAACCGCGTCTAATTTCTTTTGATCTGACAGTGTAAATTCAGTCGTGATAATGTTGTTTCTTATTTGTGTAACTTGCAACCTACGTACTCAGTTGAAACTTCCTGGCAGATTAAAACTGTGTGCCCGACCGAGACTCGAACTCGGCACCTTTGCCTTTCGCGGGCAAGGGCTCTACCAACTGAGCTACCGAAGCACGACTCACGCCCGCTACCCACAGCTTTACTTCTGCCAGTATCTCGTCTCCTATCTTCCAAACTTTACAGAAATTCTCCTGCAAACCTTGCAGAACTCAGCTCAGATGGTAGAGCACTTGCCCGCGAAAGGCAAAGGTCCCGAGTTCGAGTCTCGGGCGGGCACACAGTTTTAATCTGCCAGGAAGTTTCATATCACCGCACACTCCACTGCAGGGTGAAAATCTCATCCTGGAAACATCCCCCAGGCTGTGACTAAGCCATGTCTCCGCTATATCCTTTCTTTCAGGAGTGCTAGTTCTGCAAGGTTTGTAGGATAACTTCTGTAAAGTTTGGAAGGTAGGAGACGAGATACTGGCAGAAGTAAAGCTGTGGGTACCGGGCGTAAGTCGTGCTTCGGTAGCTCAGTTGGTAGAGCACTTTCCCGCGAAAGGTAAAGGTCCCGAGTTCGAGTCTCGGTCGGGCACACAGTTTTAATCTGCCAGGAAGTTTCATATCAGCGCACACTCCACTGCAGAGTGAAAATCTCATTCTACGTACTCAGTTATTAGCTGTAAGTCCTCCTCTACAGCTTTTACACCCCACAGTTCTTCTAGTATGAGAGGGAGTTGGAAAATAAGTTTCCCCTGTGGACTGTGGGCAGAGTTGTGTGATATGGGCGAAAGAAGACACGGCAGGTGAACGCGCGCGTGCAAGACACCGATACACCGCTGGGTAGAGTTCGACCGCGATCAAGCAGATGGCGCTGTCGCAGTACCTGCGCAAAGCGGAGGACAGCCGCTGTCTTTTCCAGTAGCTACAGAGAGAAGGTGCAGTTTGGAGCCGTGGTCAAAGGCGGAAGTGAGAGCTGTTATCCGCCATGAATGGGCATGTGGAGTATCAGGCACAGAAATTAATAAACGCCCTCTTGAGTTGTATGGGTCAGGTGTGATGTTGAGGCAAATGGTGCAGAGATGGTGCCAGCAATTCTGTGATGGTCGTCAGCTAGTGCAGATCATACCAAGACATGGACGGACGCGCACATCTACTACAGATGCAAATGTCAGGAAGGTGGATGACATGATTAAGGCGAACTGGCGTATCACCATTGATGAAATAGCGGCAGAACTTGCAATCGGACTTGAGCGAACACCCAAGATCATCCACGACATTCTTCGATACAGGAAGGTGTGAGTACGACGGGTGCCCCGCCAACTGACCCCGACACACATAGCGTTCAGCCTGGAACAGCTCGTGCGTTACCATGAATCTGGCAGTGGCCTTCTGTTTCGGAATGTGACGGGGGATGAAACATGGGTCCACCATTACACGCCCGAACCGAAGGCCGCATCGATGGAGCGGAAACATCCGTCATCACCTCTCTGAAAGAAGTTCGAAAGCACTCCGTAAGCAGGTAAAGTGCGACTCACCGTTTTCTGGGACGCCAAAGGAGTTTTGCTACTGGACTTTCTGGAGGGTGCAACCATCAATGATGCGCGGTACTGGGCCACTCTGTTGAAATTGAAAGAGGTGATTCGGAAAAAGCGGCCTCGCCTTCCCAGATCTGGCGCTCTGCTGTTGGTTGACACTGTGAGACCACACACGGCGACGGCAACGCAAAACCATATTCCAATTCTTGGTTGGGAGCGCCTACACCATCCGCTTTACAGTCCGGATCTCGCACCAAGTGACTTCCATCTGTCTCCTGCTATGAAGAAGACTCTCAGCGGAAGGCGCTTTGGCATCAATGCTGACGTCAAACAAGCCATTCAACTTCTTCCGTATGCAACGCCCTGATTTTTTTCTGGAAGACTTTTTGAAGCTTATAAAGCAATATGACAAATTTCTCAACGTACTTGGAAATTACGTAGAGAAATAAAGATATGTCTCATATTTAATGTCTCATTCTCTTTTTTTCCTGTCGCACACGACTCTGACCATAGTCGATAATATTCCAACTCCTCCACGTACCATGAAAATTATTCCCCGATGTCTTAACAGATGTCCTAATATCCGGTCCCTTCATCTAGTCAGTGTTTTCCATAGAATGCTTTCCTCGCCACTTCAGTGGGGAACTTGCTCATTCCTTACCTTAGCAGTTCATCTAATTTTCAACATTATTCTGCAGCACCACGTTTCATATGCTCAGATTCTCTTCCGTTCCGGTTTTCCCGCAGCCCGTGTTTCACTGACATAGAATTATGTGCTCCTAACGTGCATTCTCAGGAATTTCTTCCTCAAATTAAGGCCTATGTTTGATAATAGTAGACTTCTCTTGGCCAGTAATGTCTTCTTTGCCAGTGCTACTCTGCTTTTGATGTTTTTCTTGCTACGCCCTCAGTTAGTTACTTCCTGCCTTGGTAGCATAATTTCTTAACTTCATCTACATTGTGATCTCAGATTGTATTGTTAAGTATCTTGCTGTTTTCATTTGCGCTACTTCTCTTTACTTCCAGGTCGACAGATCCTATTAACGTGTCTTACTTGCAGCGTCAGAACTGCCTTTCTGGTGCCTTTACCTTATCTAAGGTGAAACTGACCGTCAATTTTTCTCCATTCTCGTGTATATTATTCTTGTCTACTCACAGTACAGGTAACTTCAAAGTGGACCTCTTCATCATACACAGAAAACAGTGGCCAGCTGCAGTGCCGACGTCTACAAACAGTGTCTGTATTTATAGTTGATGCACTAGAGGTGCTTGGTATGTTTCAGTGTCAGGTTGTATTAAGTTCTATGGGGGTATGTTACTGACACACTAGCCTCAAGCACTGGATTAAGCAAAGATTTATTCGGACTTCTTCCAGAGTCACTCCTAATACGTCTAGATCTTTCTCTGCTGAGATAAATACTAAATACTAGAGCGTACCGCTGTGATAGGCTCCTGCTAATGAGGTACTGGTTCCGGGCGACGCCAGATAAAGCAGGAAGCGCCATAGGGTGTAACGCCCGGCAGCTACCATGCCAGTTCTACATCCTTTTCAATTAGTGCTGGAGTAAACTGCAGACACGAACGTAGCCAGCGGCAGATGTGAGCGATGCTAGGAGTATCAGCTATCTTGCGTGGCGTCAGTAAATTGCCAGGGGAAAGGCGTGGAACAAGATCCTCGGACCAGCTGTGCGTGTCCGGGCAGCTCTCCCTCCACCCGTTGCTACCTGTCTGCGTCACGTCCACTCTGGACTACGTTGGCTGCCGGCTGTAGTCACGTGACCACCACATCATAGCGATGGATGTTGCATCGTTGGAAGACACGGTGAGGTCATAATAAATCTGTAAGCCAACAGTGCTTACGACAACATTATGTGTGGCATGTGGTTAGAGCTCAGTCAATATTCGTTTTCTGTACGAGAAGCTCATCAAAGTCGCATTTGACCTTAGTATCAAAGCAACTGACGTTTCGTACACTGCACTATGCAACCTAGGTATAAGATAGGAATTAACTTAGGCTAAAGCCACGCGTTGTAAAGTATTCATTACTATGACTTCATGTCAACAATTGTTTATCCTGTACGTCGAATTAACAGTAAAGGAAGTGTAGGAAAAACAGAGTGCACCAGCCTGGAGTTGACGATCTCACCTACGATTAATGACTCAAGTCAGCAGTTTCGTAGAATGGAAAATGGTGACGTACAAATCATCAAACTTGTGCAAGATAAAACAGAGATTATGCAGGAATCTAGAAAACGAGAGAGAACACACGAAATAGAGAAAATGTATAGAAAACTTTACAGAACACACGAAATAGGGAAAATATACAATCTCACATTTTATGAAGGACCAAAAGCAGATATTTCATTTCAGGAATTTGAGGACGAAGAAGAGTATTCGAGACCTGGTAATATAGAAGTGTGTTTGAAATTTACGTAGACAGGTGAAGTGTGGCACAAAAAGGAAAGAGTTAAACACTGAATGAATTTTCAACAGACAAGATTGCTAAAGTAGTTTATTCATTAATTATTATCTATAAATTATACCGTTTTCATAATTCTACAGAGAGCCCTCATGCTCTCGATGTTAGAAGTGCAAACAGCAAAGAGTTGGCTTTGCGGCGGTCTGGGTTGTTGCTCTACACAGAATGTTCATTCACCCCTGTGTGGCTCCTGCTGACACACGCCTGCCCTAGCGTGATGTACAGTATTTTCAACTAGAAAAGCTGTAATAAAAACTAGTCGCACGTTATGTGTTGACAGAGTGCAAAATACACACATCAAAAATGTTTTACATCACCTCGGTTCCGAGAGTTTCGGAACTTGTACAGAAAATTGGAATAGAGACCAAAACAAACATCATTTCTGCCCCTTTTATTGCTCATGAAAACCACACATTCCATATCGTACCACCCTACAGCGAGACCTTCAGAGGTGGTGGTCCATATTGTTGTACACAATACCCAATAACAAGTCCTCTTGCACTGATGCATGCCTGTTTTCGTCGTGGCGTACTATCCAAAAGTTCATCAAGGCACTGTTGGTCCACATTGTTCCACTCCTCAACGGTGATTCGGCGTAGATCCCTCAGAGTGGCTGGTCGGTCACGTAGTCCATAAGCAGCCCTTTTCAATCAATCCCAGACATGTTCGATAGGGTTCATGTCTAGAGAACATGCTGGCCACTGTAGTCGAGCGACTTCGTTATCCTGAAGGATGTCATTCACAAGATGTGCACGATGGGGGCGCTAATTGTCCTCCATGAAGACGATTGCCTCGCCAATATGCTGCCGATATGGTTGCACTATCAGTCGGAGGATGCCATTCATTTATCGTACAGGCGTTACGGTGCTTTCCATGATCATCAGCGTCGTACGTCGGCCCCACATAATGCCACCCCAAAACATTAGGGTACCTCCACCATTCTGCACTCGCTGGACAGTGTGTCTAAGGCGTTCAGCCTGACCGGGTTGCCTCTAAAAACGTCTCCGACGATTGTCTGGTTGAAGGCAAATGAGACACTCATCGGTGAAGAGAAAGTGATGACAATCCGGAACGGTCATTTGGCATGTTGTAGCGCCCATCTCTACCGTGCTGCATGGTGACGTGGTTGCAAAGCTGAACCTCGCTATAGACGTCGGGAGTGAAGTTGCGCTTCATGCAGCTTATGGCGCACAGTTTGATCGTAACACTACGTCCTGTGGCTGCACGAAAAGCATTATTCAACATGGTGGCGTTACTGTCAGCGTCCCTCCGTGCCATAATCCTCAGGTAACGGTCATCCACTGCGGGCAGTAGCCCTTGGGCGGCCCTTGTGAGGCATGTCATAGACAGTTCCTGTCTCTCTGTATGTCATCCATATCAGAACAACATCGTTTTGGTTCACTCCGAGACACCTGGACACTTCCCTTGTTGATAGCCCTTTTTGGCACGAAGCAACAATGTGGAAGCGATCGAACCGCGATTTTGACCGCCTAGGCATGGTTGAACTACAGACATCACGAGCTGTGTACCTCCTTCCTGGTGGAATGACGGGAACTGATCGGCTATCGGACCCCCTCCGTCGATTAGGCGAGGCTCATGCGTGGTTGTTTACATCTTTGGGCGGGTTTGGTGACATCTCTGAACAGTCAAAGGGGCAGTGTTTGTGACACAATATCCACAGTCAGCGTCTATCTTCAGGAGTTCTGGGAACCGGGATGATGATACGCCCGCTCCATGAATGTGCGGTTATTACTACTTGCGGCAATATAGATCCATGTAGCTCCAGTATGTTTATTAATGTTAGCGACTGAAATTACGTTCTCTTTTCACTAAAGTCTCTTACTAATTCCTTTATTCATTTTCCTGTTCCTCCAAGAAATACCAACACACGTTTCACTGTTTTGTCTAAGCAATCCTGTGTGTTTTAGTGCCTTCCGCATTAAAACTCCTATGTGAAACACACATAGGAGTCTTAGTTCTGCAAATTCATTTAACCGTAAACACTATAGTCTTTCACTATTTATCTATTTCCCGCTTTTGCTGTACATCTGGTATACATATCGCTGTTCCATAAGACCATTGTTAATTTGCAGAATGTTCTTTACGTTGCGTTGATAATAAACTAGTTTAGTCTCGTTCCAATTGATGTTCGGGTCTGCTTTTAAGCTTTGAGTTTTGTGTCACTAATTATTTCCTTTAGAGTCACCTTCAGTGCCTCGACTGATTTAAAACCCACACCTGCGCCGCGCCGTAAGTGGTTCTGGAATCCATGACTGCTGCTTCAGAAAGGCGGCAACCATTTCGTAAACGAGTCGGGTCTTGATGAAAGTTTTGATATGGGTGAAATAAATCTACCATGTTGTTGTTGTGGTCTTCAGTCCTGAGACTGGTTTGATGCAGCTCTCCATGCTACTCTATCCTGTGCAAGCTTCTTCATCTCCCAGTACCTACTGCAACCCACATCCTTCTGAATCTGCTTAGTGTATTCATCTCTTGGTCTCCCTCTACGATTTTTACCCTCTACGCTGCCCTCCAATACTAAATTCGTGATCCCTTGATGCCTCAGAACATGTCCTACCAACCGATCCCTTCTTCTGGTCAAGTTGTGCCACAAACTTCTCTTCTCCCCAACCCTATTCAATACTTCCTCATTATTTACGTGATATACCCATCTAATCTTCAGCATTCTTCTGTAACGCCACATTTCCAAAGCTTCCATTCTCTTCTTGTCCAAACTATTTATCGTCCATGTTTCACTTCCATACATGGCTACACTCCTTACAAATACTTTCAGAAATGACTTCCTGACACTTAAATCTATACTCGATGTAAACAAATTTCTCTTTTTCAGAAACGCTATCCTTGTCATTGCCAGTCTACATTTTATATCCTCTCTACTTCGACCATCATCAGTTATTTTGCTCCCAAAATAGCAAAACTCCTTTACTACTTTAAGTGTCTCATTTCCTAATCTAATTCCCTCAGCATCACCCGACTTAATTCGACTACATTCCATTATCCTAGTTTTGATATTGTTGATGTTCATCTTATATCCTCCTTTCAAGACACTGTCCATTCCATTCAACTGCTCTTCCAAGTCCTCTGCTGTCTCTGACAGAATTACAATGTCATCGGCGAACCTCAAAGTTTTTATTTCTTCTCCATGGATTTTAAAACCTACTCCGAATTTTTCTTTTGTTTCCTTCACTGCTTGCTCAATATACAGATTGAATAACATCGGGGAGAGGCTACAACCCTGTTTTACTCCGTTCCCAACCACTGCTTCCCTTTCATGTCCCTCGACTCTTATAACTTTCATCTGGTTTTTGTACAAATTGTAAATAGCCTTTCGCTCCCTGTATTTTACCCCTGCCACCTTTAGAACTTGAAAGAGAGTATTCCAGTCAACATTGTCAAAAGCTTTCTCTATGTCTACAAATGCTAGCAACGTAGGTTTGCCTTCCCTTAATCTTTCTTCTAAGATAAGTCGTAAGGTCAGTATTGCCTCACGTGTTCCAGTATTTCTACGGAATCCAAACTGATCTTCCCCGACGTCGGTTTCTACCAGTTTTTCCATTCGTCTGTAAAGAATTCGTGTTAGTATTTTGCAGCTGTGGCTTATTAAACTGATAGTTCGGTAATTTTCACATCTGTCAACACCTGCTTTCTTTGGGATTGGAATTATTATATTCTTCTTGAAGTTGAGCGTATTTCGCCTGTTTCATACATCTTGCTCACCAGATGGTAGAGTTTTGTCAGGACTGGCTCTCCCAAGGCCGTCAGTAGTTCCAATGGAATGTTATCTACTCCGGGGGCCTTGTTTCGACACAGGTCTTTCAGCGCTCTGTCAAACTCTCCACGCAGTAACGTATCTCCCATTTCATCTTCATCTACATCCTCTTCCATTTCCATAATATTGTCCTCTAGTACATCGCCCTAGTATAGACCCTCTATATACTCCTTCCACCTTTCTGCTTTCCCTTCTTTGCTTAGAACTGGGTTTCCATCTGAGCTCTTGATGTTCATGCAAATGGTTCTCTTATCTCCAAAGGTCTCTTTAATTTTCCTGTAGGCAGTATCTATCTTACCCCTAGTGAGATAAGCCTCTACATCCTTAAATTTGTCCTCTAGCCGTGCCTGCTTAGCCATTTTGCACTTCCTGTCGATCTCATTTTTGAGACGTTTGTATTCCTTTTTGCCTGCTTCATTTACTGCATTTTTACATTTTCTCCTTTAATCAATTAAATTCAATATTTCTTCTGTTACCCAAGGATTTCTAGTAGCCCTCGTCTTTTTACCTACTCGATCCTCTGTTGCCTTCACTGCTTCATCCCTCAAAGCTACCCATTCTCATTCTACTGTATTTCTTTCCTCCATTCCTGTCAATTGTTCCCTTATGCTCTCCCTGAAACTCTGTACAACCTCTGGTTCTTTCAGTTTATCCAGGTCCCATCTCCTTAAATTCCCACCTTTTTGCAGTTTTTTCAGTTTTAATCTACAGGTCATTACCAATAGATTGTAGTCAAAGTCCACATCTGCCCCTGGAAATATCTTATAATTTAAAACCTGGTTCCTAAATCTCTGTCTAACCATTATATAATCTATCTGATACCTTTTAGTATCTCCAGGGTTCTTCCATGTATACAACCTTCTTTCATGATTCTTAAACCAAGTGTTAGCTATGATTAAGTTGTTCTCTGTGCAAAATTCTACCAGGCGGCTTCCTCTTTCATTTCTTAGCCCTAATCCATATTCACCTACTACGTTTCCGTCTCTCCCTTTTCCTATTACCGAATTCCAGTCACCCCTGACTATTAAATTTTCATCACCTTTCACTATCTGAATAATTTCTTTTATTTCATCACACATTTCTTCAATTTCTTCGTCATCTGCAGAGCTAGTTGGCATATAAATTTGTACTACTGTAGTAGGTGTGGGCTTCGTGTCTATCTTGGCCACAATAATGCGTTCACTATGCTGTTTGTAGTAGCTTACCCGCATTCCTATTCATTATTAAACCTACTCCTGCATTACCCCTATTTGATTTTGTGTTTATAACCCTGTAGTCACCTGACCAGAAGTCTTGTTCCTCCTGCCACCGAACTTCACTAATTCCCACTATATCTAACTTTAACCTATCCATTTCCCTTTTTAAATTTTCTAACCTACCTGCCCGATTAAGGGATCTGACATTTCACACTCCGATCCGTAGAACGCCAGTTTTCTTTCTCCTGATAACTACATCCGCTTGAGTAGTCCCTGCCCGGAGAGCCGAATGGGGGACTATTTTACCTCCGGAATATTTTACCCAAGAGGACGCCATCATCTTTTAATCATACAGTAAAGCTGCATGCCCTCGGGAAAAATTCCGGCCGTAGTTTCCCCTTGCTTTCAGCCGTTCGCAGTACCAGCACAGCAAGGCTGTTTTGGTTATTGTTACAAGGCCAGATCAGTCAATCATGCAGACTGTTGCCCTTGCAACTACTGAAAAGGCTGCTGCCCCTCTTCAGGAACCACACGTTTGTCTGGCCTCTCAACAGATACCCCTCAGTTGTGGTTGCACCTACGGTACGGCTGTCTCTATCGTTGAGGCACGCAAGCCTCCCCACCAACGGCAAGGTCCATGGTTCATGGGGGGGGGAATCTACCATAGGAGCACAAAAAAATTTAAACATGCTTAAAAACGTTCATTGATAAAAATAAGAAGCACTCTACTCCGACGACTAACAATACATCATTGACAAGATGGAAATCACCTCTTGGAGGCCGTAGGTTTAAAAAACAAGTTTTTCCAAACAAATAAAAATACTAAGCTACCCTGGGACGGCCTTGCAGCAGTGTTCGTCTGAGAGTTTAGGTTCTTCCGTCTCGGCACTGAGTTAAAATCCAACAAAGCAGTTTAAATTCTTCCATACATGCTCGGAATTAAAGTTCCCCTGAAACACTCTACTGTCAGTATACTACACAAATACTTTGTGCAAAGTTTTACAACATCCACAACCACAAGGGCAGCTCCGTCGACGACACAGCAGCGGCCCTTGGGTCTTGTCCTCAGTGGCGGTGACTAGTGGGAGACCGCGGTGTCGGAAGTCGGAACTGACGTCCTGTTCCTTAAGTGAACTGCCGATGGACGGCCGTGCGCCGGCCTAAATACTATCGATCATTACGATATCTTAGGATCACCAGAAAATCTGCTTTTTAAGCGACAGCTGGTTGCCTGGCGACGCTGGAATGTATGTTTTGTCGACCTTGCCTGCACAAGGTCGTGATGTGTAATCGGGGATGTTGATTAGCACAAGCTGCCGGTTCTAGGAAATGCAGTTATTTAAGCTATAGTTGTACCGGACACAAATGTAGACATCTTCAGGAAAACTGTCTAACACTGTGTCGTGCTTCACTAGTGCTCTTACATGGCGACAAATTTCAGATAATGTAAGGAGATGAATGAATACATGCGAAATGAACCCTACGCATCTTCGTCTTCTCGGACGCATTAACTGATTCATTAATTATCTGGCTTCCTGAAGCAGATACTACTTTACGGTTGTTTAGGCTGCGTCCCTTTCGCCATATTTCGTTGAGGTTTCTAACTGAAGTTTTAGAAGTTCGATCTATCCTCTTATCCCCAGGGACCGCACTACTGTGTACGTGGCCAAAGATGCACAAAGGCCAGAGATGATGTTTGGAGACATACAAAATTGTATGAACTGAAACAGTGGTTAGCCGCTGGATTCATTACGAATCAGTGACAGTTAAAGTATCGAAGTGTTTAACTAACCCTGACGAAGCTTCTAGTCGGGACAGAGCATTCTTTGATCAGCTCGCTAAGATGACGTTTCGATTGATGTATCGATATCCCAAAAGAGACTGACTGTCGAACCACAGATTCATGTCATGCAAAGATCCTTTTTTTTTAAAATCCTTTTGAGCTTCACGCCACGTCATGAATATTTCGTCCATAGGAAACGGCATTATGAGGGCCGCGATTGTTGATGAATGCAAAGAAAACAGTTTCTGGGTCAGTCATTTCTTTATTTTGCCAATATGTGTTTCGACGGTTCACACTATGACCTTCAAGACGAGAATGGTTTACCCACGTGGCTCATCTTGGTGAAGAGTACAGGAGTCTTTTCACAGTCGCAGACGAAGGGCAATGTAGGTTATTATTACCAAATGACACAAAATAACATAAATTGCTTTTGCTCTGAGAATGTGAAAGGACGTGTATACTCTTCATCACCATCAGTCATATAAATAAGCAGTTCTCCACCGGAAGATTGACCATCGAAACGTGTTGTAGTAAAACAAACAAGTGACTGGCGCAGAAACTGTTTTATTTGTATGCGTCACGTCATATCGTAAAATGTGCGAATGTTGTGGCCGCTACAGCAAGTGACTTTCATCGGTTTATGTAGTGCTATAGGGTCAATGCTAAATTAACTTTCGTATTGTTCCTATAGCTGTTTCAAAATGAGCGTAAATGAAGTTCGTAATATGACTGACTTGAGAAGTGGAGGTGAAGGGAGCACATGTTTCTTACGGATCGTATTTTAAAATGGGATTCTACTGGTCGACAGAGGCATATCAGGAGGGAGCAGTTGTTGTAACGTTACGTTGCTCTCGCTATATCCGTTGTCGGCTATGATTCGCCAGTACATAGTGTGCCTGGCGCGGGACTAATTGCAGCCCCTCGAGGGGTGGAGGGAGGGAGCATCGCTACGAGCGCAAGGTCTGCTTACTGGCAAACCCTAGCAGTCAAGGCTGTGGAAGCCTGTGTCCACCATCACAGTTCATGTTGCTGTCGGCTGCTTGACTATCTCGATTGCCTCTCGTATCTTCCCAATCCAGTAAACTTCCTTGGACACTATACGTATCTCACATTCCTTGATATCTTCTTCCACAATATGTAAGTCCGTGGTGACAGGACACCAGAATGAAGGTGGGACACCTACACGAGTCAAAACACTGCTTCGCAGCGTGTTGTTCCACTTGTGGAACGCAATACAACAGCGATTCTACACGGCACGGATTCAACAAGCGCTCGATACGTTTCCATAGGTTCTCAAATGGCTCGGAGCACCATGGGACTTAGCATCTGTGGTCATCAGTCCCCTAGAACCTAGAACTACTTAAACCTAACTAACATAAGGACACTACACACATCCATGCCCGAGGCAGGATTCGAACCTGCGACCGTAGCGGTCACGCGGTTCCAGACTGAAGCGCCTAGAACCGCACGGCCACACCGGCCGGCCGTTTCCATTGGTATATGACTCCTTATGTCTATGTACAAGGCACAAAATTCCCGTGAGCGTGGTGCTGTCATCATAGATGTGTTCAACCGGTTTCATACCGAGTGAATTTTTTCGCTAAAACATCAGCCTTTCACTATCATTCTTCTGAAATCATTGTAACACCGTCCTGGCCGTTTGGTAAGGAGAGTTATCTTTACGAAAGATACAACCACTGCCTGTGAAGGAATGCAAATGATCCGCAATAATGACGTAGTCGACGCTGTCACGTTCACTTCGATTACCGCCACAGGTCCCATGGAAGAACAGGCGAATGTTATCCTTGCGTAATAATGCTAGAGCTTGAACGTGGTGTTATAGTCAGCGCACGAGTGATGGAACGCAGCATCTCCGCGGTAGCAATGAAGAGGGGATTTTCTTGTACGACCATTTCACGATTGTACTGTGAATATTAGGAATCCGGTAAAACATCAGATCTCCGACATTGCTGCGGCCGAAAAAAGATCCTGACGACTGAACAGAATTTTTCAACGTAACAGAAGTGCAACCCTTCCTCAAATTGCTGCAGATTTCAGTGCTGGGCCATCAACAAGTGTCAGCGTGCGAACCATTCAACGAAACATCATCGATATGTGCTTTTGAAACCGAAGGCCCACTCGTGTACCTTTGATGACTGCACGACACAAAGTTTTACGCCTCGCCTGGGCCCGATAGCACCAACATTGGACTGTTGATGATTGGAAACGTGTTGCCTGGTCGGGCGAGTCTCGTTCCTAACTGTACCGACTAGATGGAAATGTGCGGGTGTAGAGACAACTTCATGAATTCATGGACCGTGCAAGTCAGTAGGAGACTGTTGAAGCTGATGGAGGCTGTGTAATGGTGTGCGGCGGTGCAGCTGGAGTGAAATGGGGCTCCTGATACGTGTAGGTACGACTCTGGTAGGTGATGTGTATGTAAGCATCCTGTTAGAGCACCTGCGTCCATTTACGTCAATTGTGCATTCCGACGGACTTGGGCAATTCCAGCAGGACAACGAGACATCCGATACGTCCATAATTGCTACAGAGTGGCTCCAGGATCACTCTTCTGTGTTTAAACACTTCCGCTGGCCAACAAACTCCCAAGACATGAAATTATTGGGCATATCTCGGCTGCCTTGCAACGTACTGTTCAGAAGAGATCTCCAACCCTTCGTACTCTTAACGAATTTATGGAAAGCCTTGCAGTTCCCTCCAGCACTATTTCAGACATTAGTCGAGTCCATACCACGTCGTGTCGCGGCACTTCTGAGCGTTCGCGGGGGCCCTAAACGACACTAAGTAGGATGTCCAGTTTCTTTGGCTCTTCAGTGTACATAGACTCATGCTTATTCTTGTGTCACATCGCGAGAAAAGTACAGCTCTTCAAGGAGGCCTTCAATGCACTCTACATATCCCTTCTCTCCCGCTCATTTAACAATGGACATACAGATTAGGTAAAAAGCACAACTTGTTATGAGCAGCCGTTCCTTTGCGGTAATCTCAGAAAGACACTTGGGTTTCCTCTTCAACTGTACGACAGTCTGGCGATTTTTGGTGACAAATGTTTTCAGCTGACGTTCATATACTCTGAAGTTCTCTTTACACGCAATGTAACATAGAGCATGTATCACACCTTTAAAAAATCAGACGTGATATTCGTGAAGTCTTCATGTACAGATACGTTCTGTTAATACAATAAGAAATGACTGGTGCTGTACATGGGAACAGTCTGGTAAATGACATGTTGAAAACCAGTCTCGATAGTGATTTTGAAGCATGTACTATTTGACTGTGCCCGCATTTCCTTAAACACCTGCGTGCAAATGGTCACTGTCCGTGGATGACTGAGCCGGCAGCGGTGGCCGAGCGGTCCTAGGCGCGCAGTCCGGAACCGCGCGACTGCTACGGTCGCAGGTTCGAATCCTGCCTCGGGCATGGATGTGTGTGATGTCCTTAGGTTAGTTAGGTTTAAGTAGTTCTAAGTTTTAGGGGACTGATGACCACAGATGTTAAGTCCCATAGTGCTCAGAACCATTTGAACCATGGATGACTGAAATTCAATATTTCTTTCTCTGTAGCAACCGTTTATTTATTACGTCATTAATGTCACTATTGTAATATCGTGGGCCTTTGCTTGAGTCTGTCAGATGGTAAGTCAATAGAAACTAGAGAGTAACGTGGTCATAGCCATTTACTTGATACATGATCAACTGATTTTGAGGCGTTTGCCATTTACAAGTGCTTACTCATATCCTCGTAACCTTACACGGTCACCATTAGTTGGAGTACATAATCTGTAACTGCTGTCATGGAAGTCTTGTACGAGACCTTTGTTACACGTTCGTCAGCGATTAGGTGTGTGGCATCAGTGTTAGTTAAATCGCTGACGAATGTAGTATGTAGTTCTCATTTCAGTCTCCTGCGACAGAAGTTATTTATTTAAATGATGTATGTACATTATACACACCTACACAAAGTTGTAACACTACAATGTGGGTTTAATATACCACATTAAAATTAACAGCTGTTTATAGGTGTTTTTCTCCACGCAAAAGGACATCAAGTGTAACATTATCACTCTAGACAGGGGAATGAATGTTCTAAATATCATCTGAAACAATACAACCTCCCCCCTCTCCACTCCCTACACTCCTCTCCCGATCCCACTTCTCGTAACTGGACTGTATCCATTCTGCTTACCTCCCGTCTTGTAAACGTTACCCTAATTGGATGATTCTCCGTCGTTCGCAAGCTCCAACAGTTGTGCAACAAGTGATGCGTAATAATGTAGCAAGTGGAACGATTTAAATGCTTAAGCACAATAAGAGTCTTAAAATGTCAGACCGGCGAATAATGTTGTTTTATTTGTTCAATCGCAAAATTAGTAAGTGAGAAGTGAGCCGTGCGTGGCTCGTGTTCCCGCCATTATGTATTTTAGACCCTGTTTTAACGTATTTCCACCACACTACCTTAATTTAAATTACTACATTCACTGAGTTGTTTCTTTGCCTGACCGTGACCGGCGCTAGCAGCGCGTATCGATATATTCCCTCTCGTAGTATCTTTGCTCGACTGCTATTACTTCCCGGTCGTTGTCTGTCGTAAGTCGGTTCGGATAACCAGTTCGGATAGCGAGGTCGGGCTGCACATCAGTTGGAACATGTCAGAAGCGCAGTCCGGACCTGCCAGTCGGGAGCTGCAATGCGGCATTAGTACAGTAGGTTTGCAGCCGTAGTGAGGCTTGCGTCGACATGGTTCGTCCGACCATTGCCGCCACGCATCACTTGAGTCGGCTACGGTCTTGGTGGATCGTCGGTCGATCGTCCAACTGGACGACGCTTTCTGGCTCGCCGATCGTGAGCAACAACGAGTGAAGTGCTTGAGATAGCCGCCGTCTAGTCGACTTTATTAAATTAAATTAAATTAAATTAAATTAAATTGACTCCCGATTTGATTTCGTGTGTGCTTAGTTACCTTTGCGTATCGTTCAGGTCTGCGAGCAAGTGTTTGTCAGGTTGTGTGTGTGTATCTGGCGTTAGTTCCACTGACGATTATTTTAGATGTTGTCGGCATTCTACCCGAGTCAGTCGGAATGTGCGAGGAGGAGAGTTTACGGCGGCAGTTCGGGTCGTGAGTTGGGCCCTGGCAGTCAGTTGTAACGCGTCTGGAGCGCAGCCCGGGCCAGCCAGTAGCCGGCTTGCAGCAGCAGTGAGCCCTGCGTGGACATCGCCCACCCGACCGTTGCTGCCACACATCAGTTAAGACGGGCATGACTTTTAGTGGATTGTTGGCCGCCCGGTTCGTCCGAGGACATCTCCGTGCGGCATAGTCGACTGGGCCGCTGGAGGTCTCTCCGCAGTGTCGGAGTCTCTATGGAGCTGTCCAGTCGGTACGAGCATCGTAACTCGCAGACACAGGACGTGAAGGTTGGTCCGGCGTTGCTGCTGTGGAGGTTTTCCTGTGAGCAACAACGAGTGAAGTGCTTGAGATAGCCGCCGTCAGGTCGACTTTATTGAATTAATTTATCCATAGTTAAGTGCACCAGCGGAATTTTTTGTCTTGCGGCCGTTAGTGTTCTGGTTACCTGCCATGGCCGCTATTGTAGTTTTTAGGCAGTGTCTTTGCGTCACCTGTTTTTGCGGCCCAACATGGTGTGTAGTTTTGGCACCTCAGTTCACATACGCGTTTGTTTGGGGATAGTGATACTTGTAAATGTTCTGGGGCCTTGAATTCTCGTGTACTCCGTCGTGGGAAGCAAACGGTTAGTCGGTCGGTCCGTGACCGTCCCTTGGTTCGGTTCCCACGAATTAAGTGTAATTAGACTTCCCACCTGTCTCGCCTAAGTGAACGAGGGTAGACCGATCCACTGGAGACTCCTTAGTACCGTTCTCTTAATTATCCTTTTGGCAGTCTTAATGTTGTCATTTAACTGTATTTTATATTTATAATTTGGTAAGTTTAGTTTTGGGCCTTCAGCACTGGAAACATGTTCTCAGAGTTTCCTTCAAGTCCAAATATCATCGCCTTCCGCTATTAAAAGGTTTTAGTAATTCAGTCTGAAAGATTTTACAAGTTACTGTGGGCCTTCCGCCGTTGGTGTTGCAAAAGGAAATTTTTATACTTAATGTATTTTTTTACCGATTGTTACGATATATATTTCCGTAATTTGCAGAATTTAACCTTGCGGCCTTCAGCAATCTTATTGCCTTTGTTTGTCTCTTTCTGTGCACCTTGTGGGCCACCGGCATTGTAAGCATCTAATAACAGTGGCCTTCTGCCTTCAGTAATCATCATAGTATATTTGGAATTCTGAAGATTTGATCCGGCGGCCTTCAACCGCTCCCCATGCTGATCTCATATATGTATACCATTTATCTTATTCGTAAATTTAACTGTGTCTCATGTCTTTTCAAAATTGAACTCGTTCTAAAGCATCTGTTTGGAGGCTTCAGGCGCGAAGCAAATTTCAAATGGTTCAAATGGCTCTGAGCACTATGCGACTTAACAGCTGAGGTCGTCAGTCCCCTATAACTTAGAACTGCTTAAACCTAACTAACCTAAGGACAAAACACAGGATTCGAACCAGCGACCGTAGCGGTCTCGCGGTTCCAGTCTGAAGCGCCTAGAACCGCTTGCCACCCCGGCCGGCTGAAGCAAATTCAATTCTTCCAAAAGTGTATTTGTAAACTAAATAATAATAAATAACAATTGTGAAATGAATCCGACCGCAACTCACTTGGCCCTTTCCACAACCCAAATTACCTGTTAGCCCTGCGTGATTTGTCGGACGTTTCAGTAAGTACGACATCCGAGTCAATTTTTCAGCAAATCGTTCCGTCTTTACGCGAGATCAGATTTAGTACACGGATTCATATATTGCTTCCTCGGAAATCGAATGTGGGGTGATAATGGGTTACCTTAGGAGTTTGGCGCTCGCCTTTTCAGGGCTCTCTTGTCATTGGTTCATCCTTTCCATCGATAAGCACTGACGGTAACTAAAATGTGTATTTAGCATTTGATGATGAATGATTAATAATGGAAGTACTATTAACAAGTTCTCGGTGCAAGGAACTGCATCAGCATGGTTGTAGCTGAATGTTAACTTTCAAACAGTAAACATAAATAGTAAAACATTCATTTCTTGGCGCCCAGCGTGGTAGGTGAATCCCCTCCGTCTCTCTCAGCTCAAGTACAATATGGCTCTAGCTCTCACGGCGATTCTCACGCTAGATGACCATTCCCCTAGATTCCCCGTAAGAATATCTTCGTATACTGTGCATCAAAACATAGCAACAGAATGTAGTAAAAGTGGGCAGGGAGGTGTCATGAATGCCTTAAGGTGACCTTGTAAAATTACGACGATAAGCATTTGAAAATGGTTCACCACCGAAATCAGTTGATCGTGAAGAATACATATGACCATAATATAGCCAATATGTAAACTCGAGGTATCTTTTAGTCAATAACAATCTGTTATCATAAAATAAATATCTGTGGCGATTTATTTTGCTACACAACATTTATTAACTATACGAAGTATTATCACACATTCACTTGTTGTTAGTTGTAATTGTATTTTTATTATTTCTGTAGAACAGTGGTAAATATAATGAGGCAGCTTTAGTGTGTTAAGAAATTGTTTTCGCTCTCTTAATTGAAGTGGCGTTTGATATAAAGCCAATCATTTTATCAGCGAACATTCGTTGGGGTATTTCAACAGCCATCATGGTGATGATGTGCTTGTCCCTCGCTGCTGGAGAAATTTACGGTCTCATAAGCACGGGCTCCCATTCTATGACGGCTGTCGTAATTCAGAGTCGTTAAACACGTTTGGCGTTATCCATTACAAGCGCTTAATCCGCGCCCGCTGGAAACAGGTATTTATCCTAATAACGGATGTGTTCGCGGGTAACGAGGCGTGTAACACGCTGCGCTTCCGCCACGCATGGTTCGACACTTGCAGGACATCACTAACTCACACGTGACAGTCTGCGGCCACGCTCCAGTACACGCGACGGCTATTCTGTGCACGTGTCGAATCTTTAATTACAATGCCTGTGATACAAATGAGACTCATATTGATTACAATTTTCGTATTTGATGGACTTCATATATTTACGGCATTTGCCTTCTCACGTAAATACTTAACGATTTATCGTCCGACACAGCCTCATGTAATGACTGCTACACATTGCCAGATTCGGCCGCCTCTGGCCGTCATCAGATCGTAAAAGAAAGCAGTAGTTCGCTCCAAATACATTGTGTTTTGCTCGGCGTAAATGATTTTGTTCGGAGGGAAGTTTTGATTCTGTCAAGCACCGTTTACTGCAACGAACGTTCTTACATAAATAAACCACGTGTTCTACTGGAAACCGGAAGTGAATGTATTAATGGAAAGTTTGCTAGAGCCAAAAATAATGGGTCGAGACTAGGACTGTTGTTATTTTTAAAGGTATCGGGTTCTGAGATACCAATATTTAAAAACATATAATCTACGACCGTCGATACATAGACATATCGATATATCGGTATATTGATATCCTGTTGTTCCTTTCACACGGCCAACTCCGAGTGCAATCGGACTACTTCTTCGAGTCAGTCATATTTCCTTCTCACAGTCAAAGAGAGAGACTAGACGTGAAGAAAGCCCAAAAAATAGCAAGATTCCTTCAAACAGTGGAACTAAAATTGCGTTCTACTACAATTTCAAAACAACAATTTCAATATTCAGCGAAAATATGGAAAACATATAACGCAACACAAAAATATCGACACTCGATACTACCGTTCCGATATCGATATGTCGGGAGAAACGTCACCTACGTTTATACCGATAACTTCGGAAAATTTATCAACAGCGTTACTTGAGACCTGGTCTGACCAGGTAGTCTATTAAGAAAATGATAATTAATTGAAAACTTCAGCTGCTGACAGATGTTAGTATACCTCGATAAAGACAGCAGAAAAAATGTGCCCCTACCCGGACTCGAACCTGGGATCTCCTGCTTACATGGCAGACGCTCTATCGATTTTTTGTTTTTTTTTCGGTGTTGATCGTTGTTTGGTCATTGCGAACGTCACATGACATCCGTGAAAGTTCGTTTTGTTGTTGTCTTGTTTTGTTGTCTTCTATTACGGAGGCCAACCAGCTCTCTGACCGAACACGCTGCGCTACCGTGCCAGCATCCATCTGAGCCACCGAGGACACAGATGAAGAGCGCGACTGCAGGGATTTATCCTTTGCACGCTTCCCATGAGACCCCCATTCCCAACTGTCCCCAATCTACATACGTAATCTACCTAATAGATACTTGCCCATCCACTCATTACTCGCGCACACTGAGGTGACGATTCCCGTAAGATTCCCTGCCACTGCAGGAGCACTAGCACTACACGGGGGCCGGCCGCGGTGGCCGTGCGGTTCTAGGCGCTTCAGTTCGGAACCGCGGGACAACTACGGTCGCAGGTTCGAATCCTGCCTCGGGCATGGATGTGTGTGATGTCCTTAGGTTAGTTAGGTATAAGTAGCTCTAAGTTGTAGGGGAGTGATGACCTAAGATGTTAAGTCCCATAGTCCTCAGAGCCACTACCCGTGGCATGTGCTGCATGGACACCTCTTCCACGTGCCACACCTGGCTTACCTTCGCTTTCGATTTTCATTGTCATCTTCTTTAAACCATGTAATGACAACGGGCCTTTCCTTTCAAGTCGGAAATGCTCTCTCAGCAATGTAATTGCTGCCGTTCGCATAAACGGTTTCACTAACAGCGCAAGGCCTCTCTTCTCGATAACCGTACTGTTCACTTACGTTGAGCCTTGTCAAATGTCAGCGTCGGTGGAATATCGTCATACAAACAGTGTACAGCGCCAGATTCGCACCTGGTTGCCACATCTGGAATAAATGTTTACTGGCGTAAATCGGTTCCGCGTTAGTGAATTTGCATATCTAACATGCTTCGCTGCCATAGGATAACTACAGGACAGTGCCCACACTGGTCATCCGTGAGTAGCTGCACTTTAATTATGATCTCTCGATATTTAGGAAACGAGGGATGACTTGTACTCCGTGAGATCAAGTGAAATAGTGGACGAATGAATGAATGTTTCAGAACAGCTACAAGGAGAAAACTGCGAAACCCAGAGTCGTTTGCCGCACACGGCTTTTTTTCTGTGTATATTCCATACTTTTTACTTGAGCTATACAGGGTGAGTCATCTAACGTTACCGCTGGATATATTTCGTAAACCACATCAAATACTGACGAACCGATTCCACAGACCGAACGTGAGGAGAGGGGCTAGTGTAATTGGTTAATACAAACCATACAAAAATGCACAGAAGTATGTTTTTTAACACAAACCTACGTTTTTTTAAATGGAACCCCGTTAGTTTTGTTAGCACATCTGAACATATAAGCAAATACGTAATCAGTGCCGTTTGTTGCATTGTAAAATGTTAATTACATCCGGAGATATTGTAACCGAAAGTTGACGCTTGAGTACCACTCCTCCGCTGTTCGATCGTGTGTATCGGAGAGCACCGAATTACGTAGGGACCCAAAGGGAACGGTGATGGACCTTAGGTACAGAAGAGACTGGAACAGCGCATTACGTCCACATGCTAACACCTTTTTATTGGTCTTTTTCACTGACGCACATGTACATTACCATGACGTGGAGGACGCATAAATTGGCCAGCCCGTTCTCCTGATCTTACACCTCTGGACTTCTTCTTTGGGGTACGTTAAAGGAGAATGTGTACCGTGATGTGCCTAAAACCCCAGAGAATATGAAACAACGTATTGTGGCAGCCTGCGGCGACATTACACCAGATGTACTGCGGCGTGTACGACATTCAGTACGCCAGAGATTGCAATTGTGTGCAGCAAATGATGGCCACCACATTGAACATCTATTGGCCTGACATGTCGGGACACACTCTATTCCACTCCGTAATTGAAAACGGAAACCACGTGTGTACGTGTACCTCACCCCTCATGGTAATGTACATGTGCGTCAGTGAAAAAGACCAATAAAAAGGTGTTAGCATGTGAACGTAATGTGCTGTTCCAGTCTCTTCTGTACCTAAGGTCCATCACCGTTCCCTTTGGATCCCTACGTAATTCGGTGCTCTCCGATACACACGATCGAACAGCGGAGGAGTGGTCCTCAAGCGTCAACTTTCGGTTACAATATCTCCGGATGTAATTAACATTTTACAATGCAACAAACGGCACTGATTACGTATTTGTTTATATGTTCAGATGTGCTAACAAAACTAACGGGGTTCCATTTAAAAAAACGTAGGTTTGTGTTAAAAAACATACTTCCGAGCGTTTTTGTATGGTTTGTATTAACCAATTACACTAGCCCCTCTCCTCACGTTCGGTCTGTGGAATAGATTCGTCAGTATTTGATGTGGTTTACGAAATATATCCAGCGGTAATGTTAGGTGACTCACCCTGTATACTGTTTTGGAACTCAGTCGTGTTATTTGTCAATTTCCGTGGCATTTGCCGCATCACAAAGTGTTTCACACAAGAGCTACGTATTTTCCCCGTAGAAAGCAACTCTGCAATAAAAATTGGGTGCCCCTACTTAAGATTTCGATGATGCCCACCGCCTCACTCAACGCGGGTGAGGTAGTGGGGAGAGGGGAGGGCAATGTTAATATCACCGGATAGCATTTTTAAGCTTTTGGGCACGTATATTTCCGTTTTAAGTCTGCGCGTGGTTTTTGAGGCATTGTATTGTATTGTATGTTAACCGGAGGCTTAGAAACGACGAAGAGGCTCCGTCCCCGCCGCAGCCACAGTGGTTCACAACCCCACGACGACTACCATAGGCAACTTCACCACTCCGCCGCCACACACCGAACCACTCTTTCAGGGTTTTTGTGCGGTTCGGACCCCGGTGGACCCCGCCAATGAACGTCTCACACCAGACGAGTGTAGCCCCTATGTAGCTTGGTAGAGTAAAGGTTGTGCACGCGTACGTGGAGAACTTCTTTGCGCAGCAATTGCCGACATGGTGTATCTGAGGCGGAATGAGGGGAACCAGCCCGCATTCGCCGAGGCAGATGAAAAACCGCCTAAAAACCATCCACAGACTGGGCGGCTCACCGGACCTCGGCACAAGTCCGCCGGGCGGATTCGCGCCGGGGACCAGGCGCTCCATCCCAATTCGGAAAGCCGTGCGTTAGACCGCACGGCTGCCTGGGCGGGGTTTTGAGGCATTACTTTATCTCAGAAGAAAAGCTCACCTTGTATAAGCGGAGGAGAGACGAATGGGTGATTACACTAGAGACGATACGGGCCACACAGAGAGAGAACGTCGGACAGTAGCTGCTTGTCAAAGAGCAGACTGTTGTGACTCGGCGCCTCGGAACCAGCAAATCTTAAACGGAGAAGCTGGTCGGATGGCCACGTCAGGCTACGTTCTTAAGCGTCTATAGGATGTCGTCGACGAGTAGCATAATGGTGACTAAGCGGCTCTCTGTAAAGCAGGATAGGCTGTCGGACGACGGGGTACAGTACAGACACAAGTGTTTCGGACCATACCAGCCCACACGGTTGAAAATGGTGTTCCGCAAAAGACGAATCCTACGTGTTCCCAGAATAAGCCAACGACATCGTGGAATCATCGAGATTGGACCGTAGATCAATAGAAACGTGCTAGTTGGCCGGTTGAATTATGGTTTTATTACACCAGGACGATGGTTGCGTCTGGATACGCCGCCATCCAGGCGAATAGCTACTCGAAATACGCACCGCGCAGCGCGAGCAGGGCAGCAAGGGCAGTATTACGCAAGGATAATATTCGCCTGTTCTTCCATGGGACCTGTAGTGGTAATCGAACTGAACGTGACAGCGTCGACTACATCATTACTGCGGAATATTTGCATTCCTTCACAGGCAGTGGTTGTATCTTTCGTAAAAATAACTCTCCGTACCAAACGGCCAGAACGGTGTTACAGTGATTTCAGAAGAATGATAGTGAAAGGCTGATATTTCAGCGACAAAATTCACTCGACATGAAACCGGTTGAACACATCTATGATGATAGCGCCACGCTCACGGGAATTTTGTGCCTTGTACATAGACATAAGGAGTCATATACCAATGGAAACGGCCGGCCGGTGTGGCCGTGCGGTTCTAGGCGCTTCAGTCTGGAACCGCGTGACCGCTACGGTCGCAGGTTCGAATCCTGCCTCGGGCATGGATGTGTGTAGTGTCCTTAGGTTATTTAGGTTTAAGTAGTTCTAAGTTCTAGTGCTCAGAGCCATTTTAGAACCTATGGAAACGTATCGAGCGCTTGTTGAATCCGTGCCGTGTAGAATCGCTGTTGTATTGCGTTCCACACGTGGAACAACACGCTGCGAAGGTGTTTTTACTCGTGTAGGTGTCCCACCTTCATTCTGGTGTCCTGTCACCGCGGACTTACGTATTGTTCTAACCGTAAACGCGTGGAAGAAGACATCAAGGAATGTGAGAGACGTATAGTGTCCAAGGAAGTTTACTGGAATGGGAAGATACGAGAGGCAATCGAGATAGTCAAGTAGCCGACAGCAACATGAACTGTGATGGTGGACACAGGCTTCCACAGCCTTGACTGCCAGGGTTTGCCAGTAAGCAGACCTTGCGCCCGTAGCGATGCTCCCTCCCCTCTAGGGGCTGCAATTACTCCCGCGCCAGGCACACTATGTACTGGCGAATCACAGCCGACAACGCATACAGCGAGAGCAACGTAACGTCACGACAACTGCTCCGTCCTGATTTGCCTCTGTCGACCAGTAGAATCCCATTTTAAAATTCCATTGTAGGATCAGGAACCCATCTAACAACTGGGCCAAGAGAAGTCTACTAGTATCAAATATGGATCTTAATTTGAGGAAGAAATTTCTGAGAAATGTATTTCTGGAACAAACCATTCTATGGTAGTGAAATATGGACTAACAGAAAACCGGAACAGAAGAAAATTGAAGCATTTGATATGTGGTGCAGCAGAAGAATGTTGAAGGTTAGGTTGACTGATACGGTAAGGAATGAGGAGGTTCTCAGGATAATCAGCGAGGGAAGGAATGTGTGGAAAACACTGACAAGGAAACGGCGAAACCTGTAGCGGAAAATAGAGTTTGCAATACACTCAGACAATAATTGAGAAAGTAGGTTGCAAATGCGACTCTGAGATGAGGGTATGCCGGCTCAAACCAGTCAGAACACCGATGACTCAAAAGTGCAAGAATAAAAACAAAATGGTGGAGGTGCAGCACCCTATATTAACTATGCACAACTCGTGGCGCCCATGAAATTTCAGTAGAACTAAATTAAAATACCTTCCTATTCTGCACTCACATCAGCCTATAACTAGCGCTGTTCCAGATTTCTAGAAAGAAAGTGACTAACGCAAAAAGCGGTGACAGTTACAGAAAATTGTTTACATTAAAAAGAAAATTAAGTAGAGATCGTAAATCGCCAGCTCTATGCGTTAAGAATTACTTGGCCATGCCATGAGACTCAGTGTGTGCTGCTTTACGTTTCCACTTCACACATTTAAACCATGTACTTATGCATAAACCGAATAAAATTGGGGGAGGATTAGAAGCTTGTTTAATTCATTGGAAAGCTAAAATGCTGTTCTTATTTATTATGGGTCATTAGAACTGAACCCTCCATTTGGCTTTTGATTTTTAAAAAGTATAAAAAAATTATTTTCAAAACACATAGTATCCACCTAGTAATGTAGCGCACCATTTAAGACCTACTCTTACAAAAGTCATTAAAAGTTATTAGGAAAGAAAATTGTTTTCAAAACCTTTACGCTTAGCGAGTTCGAAAAATATTTCCAAGATCTGACTCCTTCTGAAAATAAGTGCAGTAGCACTAAGCACACTTTTAGAAAGGTATTTAGTTAGAGACAACATAATCTAATTTCAAATTAGGTACAGTATAACATTTTCCAGAAGGTCATAGACACTGAGGCGCCCAAGATACTGCTACAAGTAAGCGTATTCAAATACAGAATAAGGCGCTGCTGTCGGCAACGCCTATATACGTCAACAAGTGTCTGGCGCAATTATTAGATCGGTTATCGCAAGATTTAAGTGAGGGAATCGGTAAAACATCAGATCTCCGACATCTCTGCTGCTGGAAAAATATGGGACCAACGACGACTGAAGAGAATCGTTCAACGTGACGGAAGTGGAACCCTTCCGCAAATTGCTGCAGATTTCAATGCTGGGTCTTCAACAAGTGTCAGCGTGTGAACCATACAACGAAACATCATCGACATAGGCTTTCGGAGCCGAGACCCACTCGTGTACCCTTGATGACTGCACGACACAAAGCTTTACGCCTCGCCTCGGCCCTTAAACACGGCCATTGGACTGTTGATGACTGGAAACATGTTGTGTGGACGGACGAGTCTCGTTTCAAATGGTATCGAGCGGATGGACGTGTACATGTACGGAGACAACCCCATGAATCCATGGAACCTGCCTGTCAGCAAGGGAGTGTTGAAGCTGGTTGAGGCTTTGTAATGGTGTGGGACGTGTGTAGTTTGAGTGATGTGGGACCCCTGATACGTCTAGATATGACTCTAACAGGTGACAAATACGTAAGCATCCTGTCTGATCACCTGCATCATTTCATGTCCATTGTGCATTCCGACAGCCTTTGGAAATTCCAACAGGACGATGCGCCAAACCACATGTCCGGAATTGCTACACAGTGGTTCCAGGAACACTCTTCTTAAACACTTCCTCTGGCCACCAAACTCCTCAGACATGAAATTATTGAGCATATCTGGGATGCCTTTTAAAGTACTGTTCAGAAGAGATCTCCCTCACCCCTTCGTACTCTTACCGATGTATGAACAGCCCTACAGGATTCGTGTTGTCAGTTACCTCCGGTACTACTCCAGACATTGGTGGAGTCCATGCCACATCGTGTTACGGGTCTGCAACTCGTTATCTAGTGGGTAACGTTGTCACCTTTGGATCACAGGGTCCCGGTTCGATTCCCGGCCGGGTTGGGACCTTTCTGCCCGGGGACTGGGTGTTTGTGTTGTCTTCATCATTGCATTATCTTTCGTGAAAGTAGCTAGATTGGACTGCGACAGAGTGGGAATATGTACGGGCGCTGATGACCGAGCAGTTGAGCGCCCCACAAACCTAACACCATTACGTCGTTTTGCGGCACTTCTGCGTGCTACACGTTGTAAGGCAGGTGTACCAGTTTCTTTGGCTCTTCATCGTATTTTCTCTAACGTCCGTCTGCTGAACGCAAGCGCCGTGTTGTGGAATGTTCCTCTGGGCTTTCTTTCTGACAATATACTGACTCATTTTTTCCCCAGAAATTTCACCTTTGAAAGGATGCTCAATGACATTTCAGTGATATTTTTCTCTAACAGTTGCATATATTTTTTCACAAATCATTATGAGTAAGCCAAAAAAAAAGAAGCTTCCATGGGAAGACAATAGGAAATAAGCTGCCTTGTTTATTACTGCCTCTGGTCTACCGTACCTTTGGACAGCCACGTGAGTTTCCTTTATCTAAAATTGGCCTGTTTAGTGGCCTCCTACCAAGCCATAATTTTTTTGTTCTGCAATGTAATCTTCAGTTATTTTAGGAGTACTTCACTTTTTTGATGGTTTTTCTATTGTCCTCTTCGAATCGGCAATAGAATTCCAAGGCAGTAAGAGTGTGTCATAGTATAAGCTTACTTTAAACATGGAAAAGTAGGGTGTTGGATTTAAGGAACTGAAGGCGGTACTGTTTACTCAACTGCAGCCTACATTTCGTTCACGGAACAAAATTTTTACCAAAAATATAAATGATAGTATTTAATCATAAACATTAATCTTAAGGCTAACTGTTCAGGAACACATTTATAGTGAAGAGCTGACCTACCAATATCTAGAAGAAATAATGAAAAGTGTAGCAAAATGAAAATGTCTTCCATTTTCAAAACATGTAATGGTGAACTGATAAATAACCAGTGTAGTGCGAGTCTTGTACGCCCTACTGCAAAGTGGTAGAAGCAGTAATCTGCAATTTACACTTGGTTCCGTTAGAGTTCAGGAGAATGCAGAGCAAGGAAGGAGGGGTTCAGCTTTAGAGGGAAGAGTAAAGTTTCTAGCTATTTCCTCCACAAATTTATTTTCGTTGTATAAGCTTTTTACGGTTCCTGTCAAGTGTCGCGGAATTCCATTTTCTTTTAATACTGGCCAGAGTTTTGCACTGTTTAATCTGCCACATATCTAGGCACAGTCGATAGAAATCAGTACATGTCTATTAAATTCTCATCTTTTATATACATGAGAGTCTTCAATGTGACGTATTACCGATCGTTGTTAGTCGTAATTTAAATTCCCTCCACTCTTTAAAATTTTTGTGGTTATGTCTTATGGGACGAAACTGTTGAGTTTATCGGTCCCTATGCTCTTTAGTTAAAATTGTTTCAGATATTGGTTTTAACCTTAAAGGTAAAAGTCTGCATACAGTTTATATCCAGCTCTTAAAACGTTTATTTCTCTGCAATTATTAGAGATAATTTTATCTTCATTCTTAAAATATGAATAAACAACAGCTGTTGACTAGACTGCCTGTATTCTCGACTTCTCCCAGCATAAATTTAGGAAATGAAAAAGTCATAATTTAATGGAAGTTCTACCATATTTTGATAACTACAGTCATAAACTTATAATATGTGGTGTTAGGAGTGTAAGTAGAGATATTTGAATTGATAGCTGAGGACAGTGTATGAAACGTTATTACATCAGTATTTACTTCATTTCCAAATTAATAATTATAGTTGTTTGGATTAGTACGTTTTTATGTAGGTTAGTAACTGTAATACAAGTAAGCCATTGATGCTTATTTCCCCCTTGGCAGCAAGTCAGGTACTGAAATGTGGGTATCTGGGCAAGAAGCAGTCTATACTGACAGGCGAAGTCCACTTCACGTTGCAGTCGCAGCTGTGCAGAAAACATCAGATAATCAATTATGATATGTGTTTGCGGGAGGAGTGTTGGATGTAGATGAAAAACAAGTAGCGCGCTGAAGTGGGTACATATTAACCTACCAACGATTACAATGTCTGTACCTGTACCCCTAACATCCTGTATTTATCACATGCTATACGACATACCATGAAGGCAAATAGAATTTTGGTGCTATAGTCGAAACAAAATATTGACCTCCAGCTTGTCTTAGCTGGCACCGAACGGGAGTGCAGTGTTGGAGGAGAAGTTTCGACCCGCGTTTAGACGGTATTTTCAGGACCATAAGCGCGAGGCCGGCGGCGCCGGCAGTTTGCCGCGCGGCACAATAAACCGGGTCACGATATTGTCTCTGGCCGGCCACTCGACGCCTCCCGGTGCCGGAGCTGGCGCCAGCCGACGATGATTTTATCGCCGGACGTAGGCGCAATACTCGTGCAGTTGGCAGCCCTGGCGCCGGATTTACTGCCGGCCGCTGCAGCGACCTGCCAGGAGGCCCTCCAACTGGAATGCTGGAGCGGGGTTGCCACATAAATTGTTTCTCTTTTCATTTAGGACTGACCCCACGGAAGGAGAGTAACCGTTTGATCCATTTAATACCTATGCAGCTGAAGCTACCGCTCCGGCTGTAAATCAAAATCATAAAACTTCCCTATATTCCTCCACGTACATAAATACACGAATTGTGATAGCAGACTACGAGAAACTAACAATAAAATTTAATTCTGGAATGTAAGGCCTTCCATTTACTATTTCTATATAAGCACTGACCACTTCTTCATTACACGTCCTTCATGACACCAATAGGGAGAAAGATACAATACACCAATACGCACATACACTGACTGGAGCTTCTTTCTTTTCAGTTCAGTTTGGCAGTCAATTTCGAACGTGCTGCCTTATCAGGGTTTTCCGTTTCTTTCTTCTAGTATTCCGTTTGCTGAAATATATATATCTGCAGCCACAGTGGAGGTCGTTAATGTCATAATGAATCACAGTTATGGATGACATCTTCGTACCTACTGCTTGACTGGTTAGATGAGTGGAGGTAGTTCAGTTTCAGACCACCAGACTTCGCATAAATATTCTGGATTAAGTAACAAACCTCAGCCGGTGCCTCATTTAACCAGGACATCTGACACTGTTAATGGCAATACATTCGTTTGTATCTACATCTACATACTGCAAATGGCACTGGACGTACGTACATAGACACGGGAACACAAGTGTGGCAATGTTGTAAATTAGGTCTACCTGTAGAAATTATGTAAATTGAAGGGAGAGGGCCGCGCGGGATTAGCCGAGCGATCTGGGGCGCTGCAGTCATGGACTGTGCGGCTGGTCCCGGGGGAGGTTCGAGTCCTCCATCGGGCAGGGGTGTGGATGTTTGTCCTTAGGATAATGTAGGTTAAGTAGTGTGTAAGCTTAGGGACTGATGACCTTAGCAGTAAAGTCCCATAAGATTTCACACACATTTGAACATTTTTTTTTTTTTTGAAGGGAGAGGGAGGAGAAAAGGAAAGAAATGAAATAATGATATCAGCTCCGTTTGGACTCTCTGTGGAATCTTTGGGTCAGACCAGACTCGATCCCGGAATTTATTGTTTAATAGGCTGTTGCGTTAACCGTTGCGCCACAAAGGCAGAATGTTTATCGCAAATGCGCTGATTATCTTGGAATACTCCCTGGCCGACCCAAATTCAAATCTATCACTACATATTCACCATCCACATCAATGTCCTCTGTTGTTGTTGATATTGTGGTGTTCAGTCCACAGACTGGTTTGATGCTGCTGTCCATGCTACTCTATCCTGTGCAGGCTTCTTCATCTTCTAGTAGCTACTGCACCCTACACCCTTCTGAATCTGCTTAGCGTATTCATCTCTTGGTCTCTGTCTGCAATTTTTACTCTCCGCACTTCCCCCCAATATTAAATTGTTGATCCCTTGATGCCTCAGAACGCGTCCTACCAACCTATCCTTTCCTAAGTTGTGCCACAAATTCCTTTTCTCCCCAATTATATTCAGTACTTCCTCATTAGTTACATTATCGAGCCATCTAATCTTCAGCATTCCTCTGTAGCACCGCATTTCGAAAGCTTCTATTCTCTTCATGTCTAAACTGTTTATCGTCCATGTTTCACTTCAATACATGGCTACATGCCATACAAATGCTTTCAGAAAGGAATTCCTGACACTTAAATCTATTCTTGATGTTAACAAATTTCTCTTCTTCAGAAACGCTTTCCTTCCCATAGCCAGTTTACATTTTATATCCCCTCTAGTTCGTCCATCATTTATTGTGCTTCCCAAATAACAAAACAATCTACTACTCTAAGTTCCTAATCAATTCCGTCAGACTCGCTGAATTCAGTTACATTCCATTATCCTCGTTTTGCTTTTGTTGATTTTCATCCTGTATCCTCCTTTCAAGGCAATGTCAATTTCGTGCGACTACTCTTTCAGGTCGTTTGCTGTCTCAGACAGAATTACAATGTCAGTTTTCTCTCTTCTCCATGGATACTCCAAATTTTTCTTTTGTTTCCTTTACTGCTTGCTCATTATACAGATAGCATCGGGGATGGGCTACATCTCTGCATCACTCCATTCTCAGTCACTGCTTCCTTTCGTGCCCCTTGACTCTTGTGTGCTCTATGCTGGCTAGTTTTAGATTCGCACTGGAAGTCGAATGTAAATTGTAGGTTGTGGATTCATTGCCAATTATATGAAAGCATGGTGTCTGTTCTCACAAAAAAAAAAAAAAAAAAAAAAAAAAAACTGATACTACACATTCGTATAATACCTATAGAAATATCTATTGTGCCGGAAGAGCTAGCAGCCATTTCAGAAGTACTTTGGTACGTAGGAAACTGCACTTAGGGTAACATTACCACCGTAGCTGACTACCAAGCGGCATTTATGATCATGAAACACCGTTTTACAAAGGTACACGGCAACCTAGTCCTTTATTAAGAATGCATGAAGTTAGTAGGCTACACAATCAGCAAACCGAAGTCACGTAACCCTGAGTCAAAGGTCACAGCGGCTTTCATGGCACCAACCAGGCCGAACAGGTGGGGTGAGGAACGCAACAAACGAGCCAATGACAAAGGGAAACATTACAGGGCGATACACCTTGTGGTCCTGTCAGTGCGCTGAATGTGAAACACGGTGCAAAGAGGTCTTTATACGACAGATTCACGGAGGAAATTCACTCACTGGCATTTTATAAAACATTTACGGAGTCTGGGACTGATCTACACTTGTCACAAGAAGAAGACATGACATCCCGAAAAGACAAGCAGGACAGGTCAGACTCAAAATCAACTGAATGCTGTCGGGTACAAGGGCACCTCCCCTGCGTCGTCATTCTTTTGGGGATAATAGACATTAACACCTAACGCGTACTAGATAGATGAAGACGCCCTGCCATCTATCGGCAGAACAGGTGAAGCTGTGATTTCAGCAGATGGTTTATCCACCGGTCAGAAATAGGTGCTGCTTCTCTGTGATGGGTCCGCGCTTGCGCACAATGGAAAATGAGTGTGTGTGTGTGTGTGTGTGTGTGTGTGTGTGTGTGTGTATGTGGGGGGGGGGGGGACATTTTTCAGTGTTTTTTTTATAAATATAGTAGTAAAACAAATGACTCTTTTTTTTGTATTGCCGATGAGAACAGCTGCAGTTCAAATCATAGATTATTATAGTGTAAATGGAATACGCAAAGAAGTATAAGCTGGCTTACTGAGAGGCACAGCGAGGAAAGATGTCTACATGATACTCTAGACACGCTGCGCCGTTATAGGGTACGTCTACTAATTTTTATTTCTGAGTTTATATCCATTCCTTAAATATGCTTATAATTTTACTTTCGGCATGCGTACGTATCAATTGGTGGAAGTATCGCATGTGTTTGATTTGATGGCATCTCATGTATTATTTCAACATACAAGGACGGAGTGTTCAGAGAAAAACCACAATAATCAGAAGTTGTAAAAGCCGATTTGTATCTTTGCGGTTGCAGTATTGTGAAATACCTTCCCTCATAACTGTTTCACTTACATGAGTCTTGTCTTGTACGATTGACAAGGCACATCCATTCTGACGTAGGATCTGAATTTCGGCGGATCGTCGAGCCTGAACATAAATAATCTTTAGCTGGTACCAGTATGTAATAAAACGAAAACTTTAGTCTGTGTTCGTAAATAGTTGTGATCTTACAAGTTAACAGTAACTGCCAAATAATTACGAAACTAGATCTCTCAGAAATTTCATTACGAATAAATAGCAACTTTTCAAAACTACCAACTTTCCACTCAATAACGTAACAGACGTAAACGTATTTGTGGTTCCAAACATATACCATTGTGGCGCTGGTGCAGAATTAAACGTTAAGCGTGTAGTGCAAAAGGGCTAAAGAAAAAGTTGGTAGTTCCACAATTGTACGATCTGGATGATGTATACGATAGATGTGTCGTGTAATACTAGCTTTGAGGGTACATAAACCCATATCCACAGCTGTCAAGGTATCATGAGTGTCCATATAATCAACCACCCCAAAATCTGGATCCTGCGACTAAGGCAGGAAAGGGGCATAGCAGAAACGAAGAACTGCTTTGCCTGGAGGTTGGATCACAGTTATTATTTATTTAGTTAAAAATAACACACCCTTTTTTGTATCTGACATTAATTTAAATTTAGTTAATAGTTAATCGTAGTGTACATGTATCAATTTTATGAATTATATTTCTTTTACCATAAATTGGTTCAAAACTTTCCACAGACAATAGCGAAAACTGACAATTTTCATGATACTTATAAACTGTGGTTTGTTGTATTGTCAAGAAACCAAAAGCCAATAAATAAATAAATAAATACACACATAAAAAAGCATCTTCATAGATATTCCGCAAGCCACCATATTGTTCATGGCGTAGGCTACACTTCACCTTTGTTGGTCTTCCCTTTCCTCTCTCACTCGCAAATGGAGTGAGGAAAAAAAACTGACTATATGCTCTCGTACGAGCTCTGACTTCCTTTACATTGCCTGCGCGGTCCTTACGCTAGTTAAGTTGTCAACGTACTGACGTTACGTGAGAGTATTTCCCTTGAATGCGACCATATTCGAGAGTAGCTACGTGTATTCGATAGAGGTCGTGATTCTTTGGGAAAGAGGGATGAATGAACCTTAATGCCTTCCACTTGTCAACAGACACAAGGCTGTCACGGAATGACTATTCATAGCTTATCAAGTATTGGTTCCGGACATAAGTTTATAGGATGCTTAATTTCTAGTTTTGATCAGCCCTATCTGCTGTAAGAAGATGATTTGTTGAACAAGTTGTGTAAATGTGAAGGACAGTTCATATAAAAAGGCTCATTAAATACTTAATTAGTAGACATACTGCACTTTCTGTATTCTGAAATATTTACAAATTTGGTTCTGTCTTTTTTTTTTACTTATTTTCTTAATTTTCGGTCTGATTTAGTTTCTGTACTGTTACACAGCCGTTAGAGTAAATTACTATTATGTTACGGTTATGGGGAAATTTTGAAGTTGCGCAATTAAGAAACGAATTTCCTTGGAACCTAATAACACTCGGAGGTAGTACCTCCGTTCCCTTGCCGAAAATATGCTCCATCCCCGTCATGTTCTACCACGGGCGACAGCATTAGTCTTTACGATATGAACATTGGAAACAGCTTCTTTAGACTAGGTGTCACTTGCCGTTTGCATATCCGAGTCATTACCCAGTGGAAGATAACGCAACAGTTGGGAGAGATAGCGCAATTAAATTAAGATGCACTTAACTTCTACGACGTAGTTGACCGGAGTTAGCTGGAAACACATTCGCCTAACAGCAAGATAATGCTTTTCATTCGCGTTGTAAAAGATTTCTGGCGTTGTATCTATAGCATAACTTATTATGATGAACATAAAAAATAATTCCGCAGATTTCAGAACGAAGAAAAGAGAGAAAAAATCTTGCAAAGTGATGCGTGCTACATAGAGTAAAATACAGTAGCTCGGGAAGTTTCTGGACAGGTTTTCTGCAGGTATGTTGAATACCCATTAGAAAGTTAAGTTGGTATTTGTAACTGCTGTACACTTAAGAACCTAGACGTCAAGTCAGAGGTTGCCAGATATGCATAGACGTAAAAATTTTAAGATGCGTACTATAGGCTGTATTCACCTAGAACTCCAAACTGCCCCTCGGTTTATACAACAACGATTCTGTCCTTCGACATCTGCCTTGGGCATCTGAACGATTTTTTGGTGTCATACTGTTGTCCATCAAGTTACTGTATCTTCCAGTTTTAAATGTTACCACCTATGTAGTATAATTCCGCTGATAAATGGAACTTTCGGTTTTCTCTTTTCTAGATCCTGTGTTCTAATGTTCGTCACCGGAGTTTGTGACCGAATGGAGCAACAGTTCGTAGTTCATTAGTTTTAAAAGACTTTATTAAAGAAAGGAAACTTTTTTGCCCTTCATCACTATCCTTGGAGAATACACTGAGTTTCCGATGGTAGTTCAACAGATCATCAACAATTTCTGTCTACCGAGGCTGAAACACAACGGACCTCCACCCTGCATTCCATTGAGCTCTCGTTTTACACGACTGAATTCCAATCAAGAACAACTGCCAAGATGAGAAACATAGAAGCAGATATCCTTGGAATAACGAAGCAGCTTAAATCAATTAATAAAGGCAAGGCCTCCGGTCCTGATTGTATACCAGTCAGGTTCCTCTCAGAGTACACTGATAAAATAGCTCCATATTTAGCGATTATATGCAACCGTACGTAAAGACTGGAAAATTGCTCAAGTCACACCAATACCCAGAAACAGAAGCAGGAGTAATCCACTGAATTACAAGCCTATATCACTAACGTCGATTTGCAGTTGTGTTTTGGAACATACACTGTATTCGAACATTATGAAGTACCTCGACGAAAACGATTTATTGACACATAGTCAGCACGGTTTCTGTGAAACACAACTAGCGCTTTGTACTCGTGAAGTAATAAGTTCTATCGACAGAGGATGTCAAATTTATTCCATATTTTTAGATTTCCAGAAGGCTTTCGACACCGTTCCACACAAGCGTCTTCTAACCAAACAGCGTGCCTACGGAATATCGCCTCAGTTGTGAGACTGGATTCGTGATTTCCTGTCAGAAAGGACACAGTTCGTAGTAATAGACGGAAAGTCATCGAGTAAACTGAAGTAATATCCGGCGTTCCCAAAGGAAGTGTTATAGGCCCTCTATTGTTCCTGATCTATATTAACGACATAGGAGACAATCTGAGTAGCCGTCTTAGATTGTTTGCAGATGATGATGTCATTTGCGGTCTTTAAAGTCATCAGATGATCAAAATGACTTGCAAATACATTTAGATAAGATATCTGTATGATGCGAAAAGTGGCGATTGACCCTGAATAAGGAAAAGTGTGAAGTTATTCACATGAGTATCAAAAGAAATCAGCTAAATTTCGATTACGCAATGAGTCACACAAATCAGAAGGCTGTAAATTCAACTAAATACTTAGGGATTACAATTACAAGTAACCTAAATCTGAACGATCACATGGATAATATTGTGAGTAGAGCAAAACAAAGACTGTGATTCATTGGCAGAACACTTATAAGGTGCAACAGGTGTACCAAAGTGACTGCTTACACCATTCTTGTCCGCCCTATTCTGGAGTACTGCTGTGCGGTGTGAGACTGACGGATGGCAGCTCGTTTTCTATTATCGCGAAATAGGGGAGATAGTGTCACAGACATGATACGTGAATTGGAGTGGCAATAATTAAAACAAAGGAGTTTTTCGTTGCGACGTATCTTCTCATGAAATTCCAATCACAAGTTTTCTGCTCCGATTGCGAAAACATTCTGCTGGCACCCACCTACATAGGGGGAAATGATCATCACGATAAAATAAGAGAAATCAGGGCTAGCACAGAAATACTTAAGTGCTCGTTTTTCCCGCACGCCGTTCGAGAGTGGGGCGGTAGAGAGACACCTTGAAGTAGGTTCATTGAACCCTCTGCCAGGCATTTTATTGTTAATAGCAGAGTAATGACGTAGATGAAGATGTAAATGTAGAAATTGCAAATGGCGGTGGTTTGAGGTCAGTGGAACGCTCGCTGCAGGGCGTCTGATCGGAGCTGTCCTTCAAGAAGGCGATTTGTAATAAAATTTTGTAGTTGCGGGATCCACAGCCGCCATATGTTTAATAAACATAAATATGGTCCGATTTGAAAGAGTTTGCTGTGCCACTCTGCTGCTTCACTTGCTGCTACAGATGCATTACGATGCTCCAGAGCCATACACCGAACAAGATTGTCTTCCCTCTCGGTAGTGCCACGTGGCCGTCCGGAGCCCGGTCTTCTCTGGAACGTGAATTCTCGTGAGCACCTCTGCCAGCAATAATGTACAGTGAGTACATTATTGTCAAGTATTTTTACAATATCGCGGAAGGAACATCCAGCTTCTCGTACGCGTATTACATGACCTCAGTGAAACTCACTGAGGTGTTCATAATGGAGTCTTGACTAACATCAACTGACCACGCCCAGTCTCAAAGATAACTAACGCTCATGACCGTTACAGCGTGTATTTAAAGCAAATCTGATTCTCATCCTTATAGTGAAGTTATTAGCGTGGCTCTTATGCCACTGGTGCGAACTTCGAACTGACATAGTCTTTCAGATCTAGAAACGTGGCGACCTACTTTCGTATAGTCTCTGTTGATCCATTGTGGACGTGGGATAGCGGCAGGTCAAATATATAACAAAGAAATGCGCCAAACAGCCCTGCAATTTAAGAAGTTTCGGTAATTTAACGTACAATCTTCAGGCCCTACGTTCCCCTCTCAAAAGTTATGGATGTTTCTGGATGTTGTCAAGTCTCAAGCGCTTCCTTATAAGACTTGACTACAACTGATGGAGGACACACTTGAGAATGTACGACATCCAGAAACAGCCCCAGTATGCCAGTATAGATAGTTTTTGATAGGTGCATATGGGGCCTGAAGATGGTATACTGAATTGCCGAGACTGATAGCGGAAATAAATTAACTTCTTAATTTGTACCGCTGTTTGACGAATTTCTTTGTTAAAAAGTAACTTACTGTCGTATCGCACAACTCCTTAGTGGTGTTGCCACTTTTTTCTATAAGTGTAATTTCAAGAAGTGAAGTATTACAAGGGATAGTATTTATGTTTGGAAACGGTGAGTCTGTGTGACCGGTGTTGTGCTGCATGTTTCTCGGCTGATGTGTTGTGCACGGTGGCGGAGTGCGGCTAGCGCACGACCAGAGGATTAGGGGAGTCCCCTCGCCGGGCCGGAGTTTGTTTGCGGGCGCGTAAGCCCCGGACCTGAGGTGGCGATCAGTGGTGGCGCGTGTTTTGAATCGCGCCCAGCTAATCCGGCCACCGGCAGACCACTTTCACAGTAGATTACCGCCGTGGGATCGCCCCGTGCACCTTCCCGGCACTGCTTCTCAGCGACGCCTTTCAGCCCTCTTCCCAGCAAAACAAGTGACGTCCGGTGTTCAACTCACGTATGTGGGAGATAATTCGGAAAACGTGAGGTACTTTCTCGGACAATAAAATGACTGATTTACATTATTTTCTTCTTGTCTTCGCATTGACAAACTAGTACCACGTAACAAGATAGATCCCTATTCCTTTTTGTTTCCTATTTCCCCATACTCATAACTTTCTTCCCTACGTTCTCTTTTCTTTCTTTCTGTCCACGTAATTCCTGACTTCATATTTCTTATGACTTGAAAGCCTTCTAAATTTAGTATTTTATTCTCAAAGAGATTTATTTCCGCAATTTACGATTCTTTAAAATTGTTTCTATATGGTTATTTTCTTATTCCTGTAATCCACGCTAATGTCGACTTCTTTTTCCAGGTGTACAGGTATTTTTTTAAATTAGTTTGATGTAGAAAACAGCTAAAGTTACGAAATTCACTTCTTTTCATTTAACAGGTGGCCGGTGTCTGGTATGATAATTCATTCTCAAAACATCCAACGGATAGCAGGCAACTCATGTTTATATTTTGTATACTTGTGTCTGAGTCAAGCACACACAAACATACAGCTGTTGTACTGACAATGTTCACTGTATAACTTCACCCGGATACAACTATGTACTGTACGAATTCGGTTTGCTTGCTATCACGAAGTAAACCATTTTTTTCTATTTGGATGATTTGAGATACACGAAATCAGTTATCATTAAATAAAAAGAATTGAACTTCGCATCTTTGGCTGTTTTCTACAAGCTTCTGTCCGGTTATTAACTAAGCATGCTGGAGTTTCAGATAGGCTATATGTAATAATCTGTCATTTTTTATAGGTGTATTTGTTTCGTTAACTCATTCTCATCCATTCGGTATAGATGTCCAAAGAAGACGAATTTTCCCTTTGCCATTACTTCTGATATTTTATCTATATTTTCATAAATCTTCGAGTTATTTCTCATATTCCAAACATTTGTAGTTTGTATTGTACCCATTATTTTTTCATAATTTGTCTATGAACTACTTCTAGTTTGTCCATCTCACATTTCATTGTTAAGCATTCACATGCATACAAACATTCTGGTCTTAACACTGTGGCAGAGAATTTTAGCTTTGTTGATGTGTTGCTGCAAATATCTTTGTCAGACCATATGCTGTTTTCAGTTATTTTTAACACTTATACCTACTGCAGATTTTTCTAGTCCATTCCGTTTTGTGGTTTCTTCAAGATAGGTACATTTATTAACTCGTTTTAGCTTATTCCAAAGAGTTAGCAGCTTTCACTCAGTTAATACTAGGCTGAAATCAAATCTTCATGTGGAATGCACTTCCTTGACTCCTGTGCAGAGAGGAGTGCAGTATTCTGCTGCATCCATTTTCAATAAGCTACCTCAAGAAGTCAAAATCTTAGCAGTAGCCCAAACACTTTTAATTCCAAACTGAACAGTTTCCTCATAGCTCACTCCTTCTATTCCGTCGAGGAGCTCCTAGAATGTACTCATTGAACAAAATAATTGTATTTCTCTCAAAAGAGCGCACTGAACACTGCGGAGAGCTGCAAATAGTGCTAATCTCCTATCAGGTAGTCATGTGATACTCCATAGCTGAAGTAAGGCACAGTAGTTATCGAGCAATAGACTGTTGTCGAAATCCAAGCGCTCGTCAACACCGCAGCCTCAGAACTTACCTCACGAAGCGGCTCTGCAACTACAGAAGGAAGTCAGGGCGATAATCGGTGTTTGGAGACATTTGGACGGCGGCTGACAGAATGAAACAAAATATTTAAAGATAGCTGTCCAGTCAGGATGGGATGTGAACAGAGCCAGTTTTCGAATCGGAGTCCGCTGTGTGCTGATTGGCTCGTGAGGTCACCAACGTTGTTTCTCGTGCAGGCTGCAGCTTCTGAGGGTCGAACCGATGTCCTTCTAATCACGACACCCAAGGTACCTGCCAGTGACATTATTCCACCAGCTGGGTGGGGGACAGCGGCCTTGCCACACGCCTGCCACGCCTCACGTAGCACTGCCGAGGTTTGCCGACTATTGAGGGCATTTGCACTTCTGTGACGGCAGCTCGCGCCATCTTCGTGACACCCCTTCTCACCACAGTGGGCCGCGGACCGGCACCTGACCCCGCCAATGGTTGCCGTGGGTCGACGCCGGAGCGGGCACTGCTACAGCTTGATGGAATAACAAAGTGTTTAGATGCACGCCATCTGTCTTGCTACAGGCACCTTTACCTCTGACGGACCCCCGTAGTCCTTGCCTTAACTTCAAACTGACAACGTCTAGGTGGGATAGCATCACCACTCTGACCACCTGACGACTAAAACAATGACTTTTCTGCACCTCCGTAGAGGTCATAATACCCCCGACCACAGTGCATCATAGCTATAATTTCGTGACAGTGGTGATACTGGCAAAGGTGTTGGGACAGTGGGCAATAGCAGTGTGGGTTTTGCAACCTCTGTTGGGGTCCTAGTTTCCAATATTCCTGGTTTTATGTCTGCGCTCTTTTTGAAGGTACGTATATCATAATCAGGCAAGAAGGGTGACACAGGTCAAAAAACGACCATATCTAGTTTTTGTCACCTATAATTAGGCGTAAAGTGACCCAACGTGTACGTAAAACATCACATCTCAATCCCGCAAATTGTCCAGTTCAGGGCAAATGTGTCAGATTTGTTGTAGGCTACGTCATGATGAGTCACGGCAAGAGCAGTGTCACCTGAGCGTTGCTGCTGGTAGGTGTGCAAGTGTCATTCACGAAAAGTCGCTCTTTCTGAGTTGAGAAACTATTCATGCATAAGGTAAATTGATTGTCTTTGTTAATATCATTGATTATTGCAATGCCAGTGTGTATACAGTGCCTGCATCCTATATTACAATATTCCATACATATGTGCATGTCTCAAGGAACATACACTGTTTGACGTTACAACTGTTGTAAACATTACAAATTTCGTACGTTGCAGCGTATAAGGAAAATATTCGTGTTTCTTCTGTAAAGAAACTTCATATTGAATTCCTTTTCACGATGAAAAGTATTTCTACTTCGTCTAACTCCAATAACGATTCTATATTGTCGTAAATTGTGTTCCTTGAGTTCTACGTAATTGGTGGTCCTTATTAAGTTGTATTAACTTTCATAAATTTAAAATTTGTATTTTATATTTTTTAATACAACAATTTCAGCTCCTTTTCCATTTTTTATCCAACTTACGTTCTAATTTTACCTGATGGAGATTAGAGTGCCGCATAGTTTTCACTGAAGCACCAAAGCAACTGGTATAGGCATACGTATTCAAAATATAGAGACATGTAAACAAGCAGAATACGGTGCTGCGGTCGGCAAGGCCTATATAAGACAACAAGTGTCTGGTGCAGTTGTTAGATCTGTTACTGCTGATACAATGGCAAGTTATCAAGATTTACGTGATCTTTAAGGGGCTCCGGAATGCCCTATACTTGCAATGTTAAAATAACGCTTATAAATTACATCTTTCCTCACAAAGTATTTGAGGTAAGAAGTTGAACTTTTTACAGATTATTTATTGGAATATGGGCTACAAATTAACACAGGGATTTTACAAAATTTTAGTTCAGTTATTAAAGATGATTTTTTTTAAATTGTAATGAAAATTCACAACATTTTTTGCAATTTTTTATTTATATATTCAAAAATATACAGTTTTTTGGAAAAGGCTGTGTTAAATTATGCAGAAGGTACTGTGTAACATTTACTGAAAGTGTGAAACAAATATGTTTGGAAGATCCTTAGAAAACATGTAATTAGTATGAGAAAATAAAAGTTTTGGGAATCGAGCGACAAAGATTGGATTAACTTTTTAGTGCATTCCAGGTCCATAGGATGGATTATCTTCATCCTCTGCAAACTCCTCCTCCAGCTTCCTCTTGTTCCTCCTCCTGTTTACTCTTGCTTGTATTTCTAGACTCTTTACAGCCCTGTCTGCAGCCCGAAGGCGTGACAGAAGTGCAACCCTTCCACAAATTGCTACAGATTTTAGTTCTGAGCCATTAGAAAGTTTCAGCGTGCGAACCGTTCAGCGAAACATAATCGATATGCGATTTCGCTGCCGAAGGGCCACAACGCTTTACAAACCTCGCCAGGGCCAGTCAACACGGACATCGGACTATTGATGCTGGAAACGTTTTACCTGGTCGGACGAGTCTATTTTCACGTTGTATCGAGTGGATGGACGTGTACGAATATGGAGACAACTTCATGAATCCATGGACCCTGCGTGTCATCAGCGAACTATTCAAGCTGGTGGAGGCTCTGTAATGGTGTGGGGCGTGTGCAGTTGGAGTAATATGGGGCCCCTGATACTTGTAGATACGACTCTGACAGGTGACACGTACGTAAGCATACTCCCTGATCATCTGCATCCATTCATGTCAATTGTGACGGACTTTGGCTATTCCAGCAGGACAATGCGACACTCCAGAATTGCTACAGAATGTCTCCAGAATCACTCTTTCGAGTTTAAACACTTCCGCTGGCCACCAAAATCCCCAGACATGGATATTATTGAGCATATCTGCCTTGCAACGTGCTGTCGAGAAGAAATTTCCAACCCCTCGTATACTAACCTATTTAAGGGCAGCCCTGCAGGATTCATGATGTCAGTTCCCTCCAGCACCACTTCAGACATTAGCAGACTCGATATTACGTCGTGATGCGGCACTTCAGGGTACTCGTGGGGACCCTACACTATATTAAGCAAGTGTATCAGTTTTTTGGCTCTTCAGTGGACATAGCAAGTAAAAGCAATACATATGTGTTATTTAGCTTTGAGAAGTGATAAAAGTAATTCATAAAGGTCACAACAAAAACAAAATAGTTTTTAGAAAATCAAGAAAAGTGAGACATTTATTGAAATAATTAATAATTAGCTGATAACATCTCACATTCGACGATAACACAGCTTTATGTCCATATTACTGTTGTAGGGATTATAGTGGAATTTACTGGCAAAATTACTTACTTGAAATTCAAAGGGCGGTTGTACTATTTTAAAATAAGTTTTATAGGGTTCCTTAAATCGGTTTCTCACAAGTAGTGAATTTTTGAGTTTCACACTGTTCTTGCTAGGGTGCGGTATGTGTGTCACATACAGGAACGTGTAAGTAGACTGTAAATGGCAGACGAGTCCAGACGTTAATTATTGTTCTTTTGCAGTTTATTAGATTAACAAATCTCGATGGGTCTACGCGAGTAGATATATGATCTGATGTCCATGGAGTGCCTGAGTTAAGTCCCAGCTTCTTTCTTCTGTGCTGCACTCTTATTGCTTATTATAGTTCCTAATGAAGTGTAAACTATGGGATAGCGCTGGCGAGATGAAACGTAGATTAGTGACGCTACAGTATCTTCTGGTTGGGGCTTGTCTGTGCATCATCTGGAACCGCCTCGAAGCAGCAACGCGCTGAAAGCACCACATGTGGATCCTGGGATAAGGAATATCAGAATGGGAAGTTCAGTTGAAGAGGAGTGGACGTCTCTAAGAAGGCTAGTCACAGGTGTTGCAGAAGCAAATTTAGCTGTTATTGAGGTAACTATGTGTAAGAGTAGAAACACTTCAATTGATAGACGAAATTAGGAAGTACAGAAATGTTCAGGGAAATTCGGCGTACACAAATACAACTCACGAGGAATAAAATAAGTACAAAGTGCAGTAAAGCTCAGGCGAAATGGCTACATGAAAAATGTTAAGTGGAAAAGGAAATGATTGTCTGAAGGATGACCCAGTTTATAGAAAATATCAAAACAGTGTTCATCAAAATTGAAAGCAAGAGATGAAACATTAACAGTGCAATGTAGATTCCACTATTAAATGCACAAGAGACGACGGGTATGTAAAACGTGTACATTGACGGTAACTAGAAAGTGGAGGACTAGTCTGATGTAGTGGTAGAAGAAGAAACAGGTATCGACAGGAAAGAGATAGGGGACCCGTTATTAAAGTCAGAATCGAAAAGAGTTTTGGTAGAGTTGACGTCAAAGAAAACAGAAGTTATAGATGTGATTCCATTGGTATTTGTAAAATCATGGGGAAGCGGCAGCCAAACGATTACTTAAGTTGCTGTGTAGAATCCATGAGAGTAGGAATGAACGATCAGGCTTTTGGAAAAATGTGATCCACACAATACCAAAGAGAGCAGTAGCAAATTACTGTGAGGACTATCACACAATTACCTTAACAGATCATGCATCCTGTTTCCTAACAAGAGTAATACATCCCATAAGAATGGAAAATAAAATTGAGGATGTTAGATGACGACCAGTTTGACTTTAGGAGAGGTAAAGGTTGTTTGACTGTTGTCACAATCAGCACGTTCTTTACAACTTCCATCTAATGAAAACCTCTACCCATGGTTTGTTGGGCGGCTTTCACCATGCTACGATTGACGATCTGTGGCATAGAGATAAAGCAGCATGGAATAACGCACCGATATCTGCAATCCGGGCTCAGTTCAACGCAATGACCAGCCTCGTTCAGCATTTGCCAGAGTTCGTAGCTTTGCATTTTTCGTTTTTCACCACGTTTACCACCAAATGACTTACAAATTTGGAAGGGGACAAGGTTTTGCCACCGTACATTTAATATTCTTTTAGATTTGTATTTATATTAGGTTACTGTTTACGATGCAAAATCGGATTAGTAATCATTTTATTGGCGAATACTGGCTATCCCCCACTTACTAACAATTTCTGCCGCACTGCAAGGCACGGAGTTAATTAGAACCAAGTACTGATAGAAAGGGCAAAGTGCGCAACGCGTTCCTCTGAAGCTGCTACCGGCTGAAGAGCGGCTGGGAAGAGATTCGTCATATTCTGCAGTGCTGGGCATGCTGACATTCCCTGCCCTGACAGAAAGCAGAAGGAGGTGGCGTTGAACAATACTGGTGGCTTCAGAACCTCCGGAACACCGACAGAGCAGGCTGGAAGATGTTCTCTGGTGGGACAAAAAAAAATTCAGAACAGTGTACCTGGCAATAGAGCTTCAGATATAGAGGAATAGGACTAGACGAGGAGACATCCTTTTAGTGTGAAGGAATGCATGGGGCCATAAACGAAGTTTGCGAGATGACCTCCTCGGAATCTTCTCGTGGAAAGAACCTTGGTAGACTTTCTGCAGGAAACCAAACATAGTTTTGATTGCGGAGTTTTGACGATATGGGAGGTGAAATGTGATTGGCTGACTTATTCCTGACCAATGTAGTGGGGGGTAATATTTTTATAACGGCTGCTGGAATTCGTCGTCTGAGCTCACACAAATGTAGACGCCACGTGTCCAGAATGGAGTGGGGTATAGCATAGATAGAACGCTTGTCTCCGGGCATCGATCGAACGCGCTTCTGTACCTGGATCGATAGAAGACAATTCCCTCCAGGAATCAGCTTACAGACTCTGATGACGAGAGCCTTAGTGGAGAATCTGATGGTTAATTTTACGAAGTGTTGCTTTTGACACAGGGAGTTCATCAGGTCATTTCTCTGTAACACGGTCGTTATTCTGTTTACTTGAGTGACGACTTCTTCTCTGTGGAGTCTGGTATAAATTTAAGAGCTTCTTTACAGGAGATTACTTGTGTCGAATTTCTGTTCCTGGCTAGTGAGTAAACAAAAATCATGACACGCGTTGCCTTTACTGCTGAAGTAATACTGCCCAAGCTGTTTGCGAACGACATATTTTGTCCACTGTACAGGCAGATAATTGCAGGTATGCCAGGTATGTCATCTGCAAAGCTACTAACGCTCCAGCGAGCAGATGATCTGTGCAATTCAACTGCAGTTCTCACCTCAATAGCTGATATGCGCACTCCAGTTCAGTGCATATTGAAACACTCGCAGTAATTCTCTTGATTTCCATTTGCTTTACCACTGAAAGTGTTATGGAAGCGCCAGTCAAAGTGTAGACTTCTGTTTCCCACCGTTAAAGAGAATCGGCCAACTTGTGTCCATCTATTGTCGGGGACAATGTATACTGAAAGTCAAACATTTGTTCTCGCTATCTCAAAATGACATGTAGGGTATAATCTGACGTTGTGTACTTCACATTTACACAGCTTTTATCAATGTACATGTTTTTTTTTTGAAAATAATATATTTTACGGTATCTGCGTTGTAATTCATTCTAGTAGCATGCCGACAGAAATGAGTAGTTTGATGTGCTAATCTGAAGTTAAACCACTACACGATATTTCATTTTATGAAAATCCCAAGATGTATGTTGTCAATAGCCAGGTCAAATTAATTATGTGTAGATGTGAGGCTCCCATTTCGGAGGCAACGTTAGACAACCACACGTACACATGCTTTACGTTACGGTCACCATGGTTGTTTACAAATTTAATACCGTTTCCTTCCTGCTACAATGTTTATGTACAATATACACTGAAGAGCGAAAGAAACTGGTAGGGTCCCCGCAAGCACGCAAATGTGCTGCAACACTACCTGACAGGAACTCGACTAATGACTGAAGTAGTGCTGGAGGGAACTGATACTATGAATCCTACATGCTGTCCAAAATCCGTAAGAGTACGAGGGGGTGGATATCCCTTCTAAATAGCACATTGCAAGGCATCCCGGATATGCTCAATAATGTTCTTGTCTGGAGAGTTTGGTGGCCAGCGGAAGCGTTTAAACTCAGAAGAGTGTTCCTGGAGCCACTCTGTAGCAATTGTGGACGTGTACTGCAATTGCCCAAGTTTGTCGAAATGCACAATGGACATGAATGAACGCAGGTGATCAGACAGAATGCTTACGTACGTGTCACCTGTCAAAGTCGTATCTAGATGTATCAGGGATCCCATAACACTCCAGCTGCATACGCCCCACACCATTAAAGAGCCTCCACCAGCTTGCCCGCATCTCGTGGTCGTGCGGTAGCGTTCTCGCTTCCCACGCCCGGGTTCTCGGGTTCGATTCCCGGCGGGGTCAGGGATTTTCTCTGCCTCGTGATGGCTGGGTGTTGTGTGCTGTCCTTAGGTTAGTTAGGTTTAAGTAGTTATAAGTTCTAGGGGACTGATGACCATAGATGTTAAGTCCCATAGTGCTCAGAGCCTCCACCAGCTTGAAAAATACCCCGATAACATGCAGGGTCCATGGATTCATGAGGTTGTTTCATATCTGTATACGTCTGTTCACTCGATACGTTTATTCACTCGTCCGACCAGGCAACATGTCCAACAGTCCAATATCGGTGTTGACGGTGCGTAAAGCTTTGTGTCGTGCAGTCGTCAAGGGTACACGAGTGGGCCTTCGGCTCCGCAAGCCCATATCGATGATGTTTCGTTGAATGGTTCGCGCGCTGACACTTGTTGATGGCCCTGCATTGAAATCTTTAGCGATCTGCGGAAGGGTTGCGTTTCTGTAACGTTGAACGATTCTCTTCAGTCATCGTTGGTTGCTGGTCGCGCCCTAGCAGGATCTTTTCCCGGCCGCAGCGATGTCGGAGATTTGATTTTTTACCAGATTACTGATATTCACGGTACACTCGTGAAATGGTCGTATGTTGAAATCCCCACTCCATCGCTGCCTCGGAGATGCTGTGTGATATTGCTCGTGCGCCGACTGCAAAACCACGTTCAAACTCACTTGCCATTGTAGCAGCAGTAACTGATCTAACAACTGCGCCAGATACCTGTTGTCCTATATTGGCGTTGTCGACCGCAGCGCCGTATTCTGCCTGTTTACATATCCATGTATTTGAGTGCTCATGCCTGTAACAGTTTCTCTGGTGCTTCAGTGTATAATATTTATCTGCTGTCCCTCCTGGGACCACGTATAATGACCGACAGTTCGAATGCTCTAGAAGACAGTGAAATCCTGTAGTACAGACCTTTACTCCCCTTGTTCACGAACGCATATCGAGAAAGCTGCGAGGCCAAATGCGCACAGAACAGGCTGTGCGGAGGCGTTTCAACTCGGCCGAGCGGCGCCCACCGCTCGCTGCCGTCTTATTCCTCGGCTCTGCCGGCACTCCCTTCGCGAGAAGAGAAACAATTCCCCGAGCCGGCAGCGAGTGTGCATGCGAGATGATCCAATAGCGGAGCTGCACCTGCGACGCTCGCGTATCACCCAGGGCCACGACTCGCTCGCAGCCGGCCCGGTTCCCCCTCCTGTATCGGAGTGTGTCAATACGAGGGCTGGTAGCCAAGTGCACAGCAGCCTACCTCACAATATACTGCAACATTTGCTATCCCCCAATCCCTGCTCATTTACACCAACAAAGGCGTAGACCGTGGAACTCCTATGAGGAAAAACATTTTATACAGATACGGAGAGAATTTAAAAACTCTGCTGCTGTTATTGAACGAAGACAGATTTTGGACGCCCAATATCTTGAAATTCAGTTGGATAATAGCCCTATCTTCAAGTAGTTGTTAACAGACGACAGTATACGTTTTATGAGTTAACTGAATACTTGTGAATAAACACTGATCAGCCAAAACATAACGACCGCCGACCTGCAGTCGATAGAAACCGTTCCAGGTCAAAGCAGAGTCACCTGGCGACGAATGACTGGAAGTATTATCGGTCAGCGTGCTGTGGTATATAGGACTGCACGCGATCTGGCTGAGTCTGACAAAGGGCAGATTGTGATGGCCTGGAGGCTCGGTAAGAGCATTTCGGAAACTGAACGACTTTTCGGGTGTTCGAGGAGTGCTGTTGTGAGTGTCTTCAACACGTGGCGAAACCAAGGTGAAACCAAGTCCAGACGTCGTGAGGTTTGGCGGCCACCCCTGATTCCAGGTGTCTGAGGTGGTAGTTTGGGCAGATTGGTAAAACAGGCCAGGCGGCCAACTTTCGCGGAACTAACATCAGACTTTAACGCTTGGAGGAGTACAACAGCGTCTGAACACACAGTGCACTGAATACTGAGGGGGCCTCCGAAGCCAACGACCCATGCATATTCCAAAGTTAACACGACGCCGTAGGCAACTAGGATTGAGATAGGCACGTGACCATCGGCACTGGACGTTGGCGAACTGGCAGGCTTGTAGGGGCGAATCCGTCGTGTTCCAGGGGAACAGCTCCTTGATTCCTATACTGCAGGCGGCAGCATAATGCTCTGGGAACATTCGCGCGAGCATCTGTTAATCCAGTGGAGCTCGAGGACGGCACTATGTCGTCCAAAGAGTTTCGTACACTGGTTACAGATCACGTATATCCCTTCATGGCGGTGATATTTCCCTCCAGCAGTGGCATTCTTCATCGAGATAATGCGCCATATCACAAGGCCAGGAATGTGATGAAGTGGCTCGAGGAACACTGTGGCGAGTTTCAGTTGATGTGGTGACCTTCCAACTCGCCAGATCTGAACCCGATCGAACACATCTGGGAATGAGAGGTCATTGCCACCTTTCACGTAAATTACGGGAATTAGGTGTCTTATGTGTGTACAGAAGTGGTGCTAACTCCCTCCAGTGACCTACTAAGACCACACTGCTTCCATGGCACGAAGCGCCGTCGCTGTTATCCGAACCAAAAGAAGACACACCGACTATTAGGTAGGTTGTCATAATGATCTCGCTGATCAGTATACGATGGCGTGCTGAACAATAATGCTTCCGATTTCTTACGTGCAGACTTTTAAAGCTTTTTAAATAAAACATTCTTCATTTTTGTTGCTCATGTCCACATATTTATTTCTCAACTGTTACGCTGGCGATGATCACGTTCTTCTCAACGAGAGATCAGTTTGATGACGATCACAGTAAAATATTTGTTGAGATAGCCGCAATCTCACCTCTGCTTTCAAGGTTTCATCAGTATCAAAGCGAAGTCCTCAAAGCTGTTCTCTGCGTTTTGGGAACAGATGGAAATCGGATGGGCCCAAGTCAAGACTGCAGGATGACTAATGAGAGTGAATCGTTGCAGATGTCGCGATGAACGTGTGTACTCTGGAACTGTCACGCTGAAAGAGAGGGAGCTCTGTGTGGGGACGAACTCTTCAAATTCGTGCTTGCAGTTTCTGAATATTTCTCACGTGCCGACATAGTTACATTACACACGCCGCGTTACCCACTACTTTTCGGAGCCCTCTAGTGGCACAGGGTTGCACCTTGTTACAGTGAAGCAGGAAAGGCAACGTCATGGTGTGCGTAACATGTCGAACATCAACCGATATTGAGGAAGAATAAGACTTAAGAAGGTATTACCTTTCAGCACGCCGTTGTAGTAATCCATTGTAATAAATGAGGTTGGAGTAACAACTCGTGGCAATGATAGGAGCGACAAACTGGTTAGCAGGACAGAAGGCAGTCTATGGTGGGAAAATCGGTTAACAGAAGCCACAACGGAAGATCGCAGTACTGCTTTACCACACTCTAAAAATAGTATTGACTAAAGCCCCCATCCGCAGTTATCTTTATATATGTGATGGCTAGTCTCAGGAACTAATGTGAGGATTCCGATGTTGCTTTCACTAATAGACAGACTGGTTCATGGAGACGATTTATATACAAACTTCAACAAAAGTTTTGCAACACCTCGGTACCGAGAGTTCCACACCTGTACAGAAAACTGGAATACAGATCAACATAAACATCATTTCCGCCCTTTTTATTGCTCATGAAAAACACACATTCCATGTTGTACTACCATACAGCGAGACCTTCAGAGGTGGTGGTCCAGATTTTTGTACACACCGGTACACGTCCTCTTGCATTGATGCATGCCTGTATTCGTCGTGGTATACTATACACAAGTTCATCAAGGCACTGTTGGTCCAGATTGTCCCACTCCTCAACGGAGATTCGTCGTAGATCCCTCAGAGTGGTTGGTGGGTCACGTCTTCCTTAAACAGCCCTCTTCAATCTATCCTAGGCAGGTTCGATAGGGTTCATGTCTGGAGAACATGGTGGCCACTCTAGTCGAGCGATGTTGTTATCCTGTAGGAAGTCATTCACAAGATGTGCACGATGGGGGCGCTAATTGTCGTCCATGAAGACGAACGCCTCGCCAGTATACTACCGATATGGTAGCACTATCGTTCGGAGGACGGCATTCACGTATCGTACAGTTGTTACGGCGCCTACCATGACCACCAGCGGTGTACGTCGGCCCCACATACTGCCACCCCAAAACAGCAGGGAACCTCCACCTTGCTGCAATCTCTGGACAGTGTGTCTAAGGCGTTCAGCCTGACCGGGTTGTCTCCAAACACGTCTCCGACGATTGTGTGGTTGAAGGCATATGCGACGCTCCTCGGTGAAGAGAACGTGATGCCAATTCTGAGTGGTCCATTCGGCATGTTGTCGGTCCCATCTGTACCGTTTTGCATGGTGTCGTGGTTGCAAAGATGGACCTCGCCGTGGACGTCGGGAGTGAAGTTGCGCATTATGCAGCCTATTGCGCACAGTTTATGTCGTAACACGAAGTCTTGCGGCTGCACCAAAAGCCTTATTCAATATGTTGGCGTTGCTGTCAGGGTTCCTCCGAGCCTTAATCCGTAGGTAATGGTCATCCACTGCAACAGTAGCCCTTAGGCGGCCTGAACGAGGCTTGTCATCGACATTTCCTGTATATCCTCCGTGTCCGGAAAACATCGATTTGGTTCACACAGAGACGCCTGGATACTTCCCTTGTTGAGAGCCCTTCCTGGCACAAAGTAACAATGTGGACGCGATCGAACCGCGTAATTGACCTTCTAGGCATGGTTGAACTACAGATAACACGAGCCGCGTACCTCCTACGCCGGCCGGTGTGGCCGTGCGGTTCTAGGCGCTTCAGTCTGGAACCGCGTGACCGCTACGGTCGCACGTTCAAATCCTGCCTCGGGCATGGATGTGTGTGATGTCCTTAGGTTAGTTAGGTTTATGCAGTTCTACGTTCTAAGGGACTAATGAACTCAGATGTTACGTCCCATAGTGCTCAGAGCCATTTGAACCATTTTGAACCATAGATTTTCCTGTTGAAACGAATTACACAAATCGGTACTCAACAGTTGGTACACGATAAGTTGATCAAAATCGTTATACCTGGCCACTAAAGAGGTAGAACTATCCGATTTTCTCATTGCAATTCACGTCAACATAAGCAGGTAACAGTAGGAGCACAGTGTTTCCATTTAGTTACAAATTTTCAGCAGATAAGATAGGTTTTAGTGCTGATAACACCGGTGATACAGACGCAGCGGTTTCGTCTACAGAAAGTGTGTTTACGTGTCACTAAAATACATGGGACCAAATTTGCAAATGGCTACAGATCACATTGCTTAAAGACTTTTAAGCTTTGTGAGATTTCTTACACGACTTTTGATATTCACTTAAATTCAAATTTGGCTGTGCTATACACATTATAGATCGCTGAGATAATATAGCATCTCTTCATTTCCTAGGTAATTTTGTGTAACCTCTTTGTTGTCAAATTGCATTGTTAAACTTGATTAACGAGCCAAAATCTGGTGTATGAGAGTGTGTAACGTTCAGACCAGGATATATTCGAATTTACGTTCCCAGGTAATTTACATTGAAAATTTGGCAGTGACCTTGCAGCTAAATAATCATTGTTACAGTGATACATTTTGCTGTGAGTGGAGGCCCGCATTTCGAGGACTATTGTGAAACGACGTTCTCTTTTATTGTTTTCCATAAAAACACATGTCGACACATCGCAACCGACATGTTTCAAGCTCATCAGAGTTCAAAGTGTTGGAGCAATCTTCATAAAATCCTAATCTTGTCCTATCAAAATTCTAGCACATTTAATAGGTTAGGAGACTGTCGATTCACCTCCGACGGCGAGGTGATGATAGCAGTGTGTTAGTGGCATACATTTTGACCGAATTACTTTTTTCATTCAGGGACTGGAAAACGCATGCAATGGTGCGCCAAGAGTACTGAAAAGCAGACTGAAAAATTAAATATGTTAATTTTGTACTGTTTTAAGTTAGAAAAATGTTCTGCAGATATGAGGGACATTGGATAACTGCAGAAACAAATTTGTGCAGAAATGAAACTGTGGATTACTACAAAATGGGACTTTCGCTGCTTCTCAACCTAATCCCCACCAATATTACTACACATGTCCCAAACATGAACTACTTCTCTTATATCTAGTTCAAACAAGTCTTTGTCTTATGGTTTGAGCCACTTTCCCACCCATTCTTCGACCTAGTCGTTGTTGCTGAACTTCTCTCCTCGTAATGTCTCCGCGAGTGGACCAAACAAATGAAACTGCGAGGGAGCCAGATCGGGACTGTAGGTAGTATGATGTAGTATCTCCCAACACAGTTTGTCAATGGTGGAAGGGTCATTCGGTCGTTGTGAGGACGACCATTTTCGTGTAGCAATATGCCTTTTCTTTGAGATCCGTGACTTTTGTCTCTCGTTGCTGGATTACTTTGTTCACCAGTCTGTCTGAGTAGTAGGCACAGTTTTACTGTAACCTCACCTTCCAGATAATAGCAGCAGACGAAAATGAGATGACACTTCAACTGGTAGACGGCGACGTTGGTCGTCATTCACTGACTTTCTGAACTGTTATATCCACTTATAAAAGCTTCTGCGGTTCATGCAACTTTCACTATACTCTGAAGGCATTCGAGAAAATATTTTAGCTAGTGTTTAACATTCAGAAAGAAGGAAACGGACCACTGAACGTTGTGGATCTAATGCGGGGTTTGGAATCAGAGACGCCTTCGTTAAAGTCAATGTTGAGTTTCGTAACAAAACAATTTCCATCCGTCAGCTGTACTGAGCTCACCCCAGTGATGCCAACCGAAAGTGATAAAAGTACGAAACTCCTGGTACAAAGTATTTCATTTCTATATAAATTTGTCTACTTAACTGTTGAATGCACCTCTTATATTTCGACTTCACGTTTTAAGTGTAGAGTGGCAGCTTCTCCTATCGCGTGGCGGCTCACACATCGTTACAGGGACTTAAGAAGAATCTGGAACATCACGAGGTTTTATCTCGCCGGCTTTCCTGACGGCACCAGGTGGAACGCGGGCAGATCCCCCCATAGGGAGCAGCGCCTGGCGGCATACCATTATCCCGGCCGCAACGAGCGCTGGCTAAACGTGGAACGGCGTGGCGAGACGGCCTGAATCTTGGGCCGTGCAATTGGCGGAGTTATCGAGTTAGTTTTGAGAGCAAACGGGCAAGTTGGCGGCCTGGAGTGGATTACGGCGGGCGTCGCGCCTTCCGCCGCAGCACCGGCCATTAGCGCGCCAACAAGCGCCGCACTGCGCTGTGCAAACTGTGGCCGGCGGTGGGCGGCAGGAATAACCCGCGGCGCGAGACCTGCTCCACATACCACCAGTCGCTCAGGTTAATCATTTGCTCTCACAAGCAATTAGTACAGGGTGGGGCAAACAGAGTTCCAGGGTGTAAAGAAACACAGCAGAGGAAAGGAAAAACAGTGCTAACCTGACTGCACATCTCGGCACTTCTGGGCCCTGGTCAACGAGCTACTGAAGGCGGATCGAAGCAGGACTGCTGGAATTGCTGCAATCTCATCCGAAATGTCCTGCTGCTATTCTTGAAGACTATAAGGGTTATTGCGGTATAGCTTAGACTTGCCGCAGTGGTAACGCCGGTTCCCGTCAGGTCACCGAAGTTAAGCGCTGTCGAGTTGGGCTAGCACTTGGATGGGTGACCACCCAGTCTTACGAGCGCTGTTGGCAAGCGGTATCCACTCAACCCTTGCGAGGCAAACTGAGGAGCTACTTGTTTGAAAGTAGCGGCTCCGGTCTCGGAAACTCACATACGGCCGGGAGAGCAGTGTGCTGACCACATGTCCCTCCATGTCCGCATCCAGCGACGGCTGTGAGCTGAAGATGACACGGCGGCCGGTCGGTACTGTTGGGCCTTCATGGCTTGTTTGGGAGGAGTTCAGATTAGTTTTTAGTTAGACTTGAGGGCCCAGCACACTTGGTAATCACACACTGACAGATCAGGAGAGCTGGGCGGCCAGCTAGGTCCTCCACCTGTCTTCTCTCTGGTACAACTCTGTGAGGTGCGAGAATTGTGTAGATGTGCTCCAATGTTTGGCCGGCTGTATGAGCAGTTGCTCCATCCTGTTGGAAGTAAGTTTAGCAATTGCACACATATACTAAACAAATGTCACGAAGCTCTATTATTCATGCTAATCATACAGATATAAATCCATACACTGTCTTCAGATATCAGTGAAGTGGCGCTGCTGTGTCATCGATTTCGCACATGAGACTGAAGTCACAGCACTGCGAATTATACGCACTGTGATTCTTTCTTACCAAGGAGTAATGAATCAGAGCGTGTAAATGTATACCACGATGCTCCGAATGCAAACTAATTACACCCTAGGCTCATTTGGAATAGTTTATAAGCACTTTTGCTTTGTTAGACACTCCAGGCGTTTCCTCTTCTAAGGCTGGCCACAGGCAAATTGCTTTCTTCTCGAACTGGCACGCTATCCACGCGCCGTTAGACCTTTCAACTGTCGAACTCACCTCTTACACACATAGAGACTTCCATACATCTTTCCCTACATCTTTCCCTCGTTACGCTCGAGGAGCAATTCGTAGCGCAACAGACCGTCGCTATTCCACCAGACGCATAACATTACCTTTTGTGGATGCGCGCAGGTCTTTGTACAGGGAGTTCCTATTTTGTTTGGGCTTAACTGTTTCTTTCTTTTCTTCCTGAGCGTCGAGAGTCACTAATGTCAATCAGTCCTCCTTAAAAAAGAGATAACAACTTTCTTGCTGTCGTCTGTAAAATGATATTATTCCCATACAGGTCGCAAATGTTTCTTGCCTCCTCCTCTTTGATCTCTAACAGAAGAATATATCCGAAATGTTCCGATTTCTCTACTTTGCACTTCATTTTCTAGCGTAAACCGCTCCACTCACTATCTCAAAATGATAAACTGACAATATGTACATTGTAATAGCAACAGTGATTTACAAATAAAAAGCGCCAATCGATAAATAAAACCACAGCAACTGGAATTCCAGGACTCAAAATAAACACGCTATGAACTTATGCACCAACCTAATATATAGCGGAAAATATAAAAAAATTAAGAAAGCAATAATATTTGTAATGTAGTCTCCTTAAAAGAATCTTTTATTTATTTGGCTAGATGGCTTCTGTAAAACATTAGTGGATTAACAGTTTTGACAATATAAATTCCCATTTAATGTTTATAAGAAAGGAAACCGGCCTCGAGAACAACCTTAAAGCAAAATAAAACACAATAGGGCAAGCAGAGAAACCCAGTGACAAAATTTTTACATATTCATGGGGAGAACCAGGCAATGGTAGTTGCATCTCACAATGATCAACACTACTCTGTCTGAATAACAACGGATAGACAGAAGTAAGATAATATCTGTTTTGTAATCCTGTTCATCTGGACGCATATAAAATAGTTCAAATGGCTCTGAGCACTAAAGGACTTAACATCTTAGGTCATCAGTCCCCTAGAATTTAGAACTACCTAAACCTAACTAACCTAAGGACAACACACACATCCATGCCCGAGGCAGGATTCGAACCTGCGACTGTAGCAGTCACGCGGTTCCGGACTGAAGCGCCTAGAATCGATCGGCCACCGCGGCCGGCGGACGGATATAATCCAAAGCCAAAATACAATACTAAATACATCTAATACGTAAAATTAAATATAACATACCACAAGAAAGTCGATGCATTATAATAATATGGGGGTACGTCACAATGTAACATTATGGATACTCAACGTATTAGCTATACCTGCGGTTTTGTGCAGTTTCAGAAAAATCAGCTGCTTATCAACACCACTGATACTTTATATCTCAGCTTTGCATCTGCGCGACAGTTAAACAACGGTGACACTGCTGCGTTTTCCTTTGTAAATGATTTGAAGAGGGAGTTAAGCTGGGTATTTCTATTTTTTGGTTTACTACCCTCAAATGCAGTTCCCGACTCGCTCACAACTATGTTGATAATAGCTTTCGTTGACAAGAGGGATTGATAGTTAATATTGAACTGAGAAAGTACGCGATTCCTGCCATAGAAATAATAGCCGTCATAGTGTTATTGATCTCTACGTCTATGATCAACGTCTAAATTCACGTTCGTTATTGTCTGATTGAGCAAAGAGTGGGGAGGCGAGCGTGCGAACTCACAGACTCACGGGAGCAGGCGTTAATGGACTGTGATGCAAAATTAGCTCAGCGCCGGAATGCTGACATCCCATTGGGAGCCCATCCGGCGCTGTTTCTCTTGTTTGCGAGCTCGGTGGTTTTGCCAGCAAACAGAATTTCACGGCACACATTTGAACTGCCTGTGTGGTTCTGTGGCACAATAGAAAACCTCCGACAAACCGTATTAACTTCTCACCAACAATGTTGCCGTTTCGAACCAACTATTTGACTGATTAAGAACGAATGCATTCAATTATTTCCTTGTGAGTTATACCCGTTCACTACACTTTTTTCTCTATTTTCGGACTTGCCAGGAATATTCAACAATTTCTGTGCCCGAAGATTCCATCAGTGGTCTGCATTTTAGTTTCCTTCGTAGGCAGTTTCCACATTGGCATCGCCGACGAAATAGTTCCATGCTCCACCAGTGACAACTTTATTTCATTCTTTTTTCTAGTACAGCATTGTTATCAGAGCGAACCGAGACGCAGTAGTCGGTGGATCAAAAGAGAGATCATTACGCGGTTGTACAAATTCATGGTTCGCAGTTTTCTTGGCTATTATGTGCAATATATCGCTTTCTGTGTCGCAAACGAAAGGGAAAGAGACTCATCTTGCGAAACAACCACGTGCAAGTTTTTCGCAAGGCATGCTGTAAGCAAACCTCTGCTTGAACACACGTGTAGCAACCGGAAAAATATAGCTGTTAAAAAAAGCTGTAAAATAATAATGACATTCATTACTTAATATCTGTGTCTGTAAATCGTAGTTAAAGAAATAAAAGATATAACAAAGGCTGAATACGCGTCAGTCACTAACGAACGCCACATATGTGAACGTACAATTGTAAAGATATAAGCAAACAAACCAAATTGTACCTCATTTTCTAAAATTAAATTAACTGGATTTAAACACAACAAATATAGACATACTAGAAGAACATTTACTGGAACTGCTACTGATTAGAAGCAGCCATGTTATAACTTGTTTCACGCAAATGAGATGTACAGATCGATTTGGTTTTGCAGCTAACCGCTTGCGTTGGAGATTGATATGTTCTTAGAAAATTACATGAAGCTGGAACAGAGAGGGTTATAACTCCACCAGAGGGAGGCTAGAATTTTCCAACGTGAAAACCACATTGCTGCTCGCAGTAATATTTCAGCAGCCAACAACGAACTCCAAACGACACAATGTGAACAGTCTTGACTTGCTGGTAGGTTAAATCAAAGCTCAACTTTAGTGTTCAAGGTCGGTGAGCCACGGGCCTCGTAGCAATAGGAGCAGCGCCACACACTCCGACACCACATAGAGACCGCCAGCGAGCACGGCCAATTCCCGCCGCGCCGAGTAATCCTCACTGCTCCACGCCACCGACCGAAAAAATGGCTCTGAGCACTATGGGACTTAACGTCTGAGGTCATCAGTCCTCTAGAACTTTTTTTTTTGGTCATCAGTCTACTGACTGGTTTGATGCGGCCCACCAAGAATTCCTTTCCTGTGCTAACCTCTTCATCTCAGACAAGCACTTGCAACCTACGCCCTCAATTATTTGCCTGACGTATTCCAATCTCTGTCTTCCTCTAGAGTTTTTGCCCTCTACAGCTCCCTCTAGTACCATGGAAGTTATTCCCTCATGTCTTAGCAGATGTCCTATCATCCTATCCCTTCTCCTTATCAGTGTTTTCCATATATTCCCTTCCTCTCCGATTCCGCATAGAACCTCCTCATTCCTTACCTTATCAGTCCACCTAATTTTCAACATTCGTCTATAGCACCACATCTCAAATGCTTCGATTCTCTTCTGTTCCGGTTTTCCCACAGTCCCTGTTTCACTACCATACAGTGCTGTATTCCAGACGTACATCCTCAGAAATTTCTTCCTCAAATTAAGGCCGGTATTTGATATTAGTAGACTTCTCTTGTCCTGAAATGCCTTTTTTGCCATTGCGAGTCTGCTTTTGATGTCCTCCTTGCTCCGTCCGTCATTGGTTATTTTACTGCCTAGGTAGCAGAATTCCTTAAGTTCATTGACTTCGTGACCATCAATCCTGATGTTAATTTTCTCGCTGTTCTCATTTCTACTACTTCCCATTACCTTCGTCTTTCTCCGATTTACTCTCAAACCATACTGTGTACTCATTAGACTGTCCATTCCGTTCAGCAGATCATTTAATTCTTCTTCACTTTCACTCAGGATAGCAATGTCATCAGCGAATCGTATCATTGATATCCTTTCACCTTGTATTTTAATTCCACTCCTGAACCTTTCTTTTATTTCCATCATTGCTTCCTCGATGTACAGATTGAAGAGTAGGGGCGAAAGGCCCCTTCTTGATACGAGCACTTAGTTCTTGATCGTCCACTCTTATTATTCCCTCTTGGTTGTTGTGCATATTGTATATGACCCGTCTCTCCCTATAGCTTACCCCTACTTTTTTCAGAATCTCGAACAGCTTGCACCATTTTATATTGTCGAACCCTTTTTCCAGGTCGACAAATCCTATGAAAGTGTCTTGATTTTTCTTTAGCCTAGCTTCCATTATTAGCCGTATCGTCAGAATTGCCTCTCTCGTCCCTTTACTTTTCCTAAAGCCAAACTGATCGTCACCTAGCGCATTCTCAATTTTCTTTTCCATTCTTCTCTATATTATTCTTGTAAGCAGCTTCGATGCACAAGCTGTTAAGCTGGTTCAAATGGCTCTGAGCACTATGGGACTCAACTGCTGAGGTCATCAGTCCCCTAGAACTTAGAACTACTTAAACCTAACTAACCTAAAGACATCACACACATCCATGCCCGAGGCAGGATTCGAACCTGCGACCGTAGCGGTCTTGCGGTTCCAGACTGCAGCGCCTTTAACCGCACGGCCACTTCGGCCGGCTCTGTTAAGCTAATTGTGCAATAATTCTCGCACTTGTCAGCTCTTGCCGTCTTCGGAATTGTGTGGATGATGCTTTTCCGAAAGTCAGATGGTATGTCGCCAGACTCATATATTCTACACACCAACGTGAATAGTCGTTTTGTTGCCACCTCGCCCAATGATTTTAGAAATTCTGATGGAATGTTATCTATCCCTTCTGCCTTATTTGACCGTAAGTCCTCCAAAGCTCTTTTAAATTACGATTCTAATACTGGATCCCCTATCTCTTCTAAATCGACTCCTGTTTCTTCTTCTATCACATCAGACAAATCTTCACCCTCATAGAGGCTTTCAATGTATTCTTTCCACCTATCTGCTCTCTCCTCTGCATTTAACAGTGGAATTCCCGTTGCACTCTTAATGTTACCACCGTTGCTTTTAATGTCACCAAAGGTTGTTTTGACTTTCCTGTATGCTGAGTCTGTCCTTCCGACAATCATATCTTTTTCGATGTCTTCACATTTTTCCTGCAGCCATTTTGTCTTAGCTTCTCTACACTTCCTATTTATTTCATTCCTCAGCGACTTGTATTTCTGTATTCCTGGTTTTTCCGGAACATGTTTGTACTTCGTCCTTTCATCAATCAACTGAAGTATTTCTTCTGTTACCCATGGTTTCTTCGCAGCTACCTTCTTTGTACCTATGTTTTCCTTCCCAACTTGGCCCTTTTTAGAGATGTCCATTCCTCTCAACTGTACTGCCTACTGCGCTATTCCTTATTGCTGTATCTATAGCGTTAGAGAACTTCAAACGTATCTCGTCATTCCTTAGTACTTCCGTATCCCACTTCTTTGCGGATTGATTCTCCCTGACTAATGTCTTGAGCTTCAGCGTACTCTTCATCACTACTATATTGTAATCTGAGTATATACCTGCTCCTAGGTACGCCTTACAGTCCACTATCTGATTTCGGAATCTCTGTCGGATCATGATGTAATCTAATTGAAATCTTCCCGTATCTCGCGGCCTTTTCCAAGTATACTTCCTCCTCTTGTGATTCTTGAACAGGGTATTCGCTATTACTAGCTGAAACTTGTTACAGAACTCAATTATTCTTTCTCCTCTTTCATTCCTTGTCCCAAGCCCATATTCTCCTGTAACCTTTTCTTCTAGTCCTTCCCCTACAACTGCATTCCAGTCGCCCATGACTATTAGATTTTCGTCCCCTTTTACATACTGCATTACCCTTTCAATATCCTCATACACTTTCTCTATCTGTTCATCTTCAGCTTGCGGCGTCGGCATGTATACCTGAACTATCGTTGTCGGTGTTGGTCTGCTGTCGATTCTGATTAGAACAACCCGGTCACTGAACTGTTCACAGTAACACACCCTCTGCCCTACCTTCCTATTCATAACGAATCCTACATCTGCTATGCCATTATCTGCTGCTGTTGATGTTCCCTAGAACTTAGAACTACTTAAACCTAACTAACCTAAGGACATCACACACATCCATGCCCGAGGCAGGATAAGAACCTGCGACTGTAGCGGTCGCGCGGTTCCAGACTGTAGCGCCAAGAAACGGTCGGCCACCCCGGCGGCCCACCGACCGACTGGTCGCACACCGCCCAGCCGGAAAACTATAAGCGGCAGGTCAAAGATAGTCCAAGGCGCGAATATCGATACACACCACTGCTGCCACCCGCGGAAGGGGAGGATAACAGCGTAATCGTGATAACTGTGGGAGACTAAACACAAATCGCAACGAAGGTTTAATCCAGCGCATAGCACGAGCCAGCCATGGCTCAGATATGTGATATTATTTTTTAAATTCTAGCGACAAGGTTTCAAGAGGTCGTAGAACAGTTTCGCCTGCTAAATAGCGGTGTCTCATTGTTGCCTTCGCTTGCCACTGGATACTTACTTGTGATGGGTATCAAGACTTCCCTCGATGGAGTCATGACGTGACGATCAAGAGAACCAATGGGCTGTCCTTCTCTAATATAGTTTCATTAATAAAGAGACTGCTGCTAATAGAAGATGATTTTTACTGGGAAGTGTTCGGGGAGTACGAACGATGTTAATCGAAAGAATGGATATTATTACTTTTTCTCTCAAATTAACTATTGTCTGTCGTAACTTTCACCCTTCTCCTTGCCCACGTAAGCCGTTCTACACGTGATGACGCATTTATGATACGATCCCCACCTTTATCATGAACTACGAACTGGATAAAGCGACTAAATTTGAAAAGTAAATTACACTGTCAAAAACAGCCCATGACAATCGTTTATCTAAGATGTAGTTTCGAAATTTCAACGAGGGTTTTAAAATATTAAAAAATGGAGCCCTCGGAACTAGTTATGTCGTACACAAGTGGCTGAAAGTTCTTTTTCAATTTTTCCCTCATCTCTTTTAAATAATTCTTTTGCGGTGGAGGAGGGGGTACAGGTCAGGGCGTCACCTACATTCTGCATACCAGTTTGGTGCGTCCCACCACGACTTCCTTACCTGTACCAACCTATTGCTCTGAGAAAAAAACTTAGTTCCTGTTTCCTCGATTGTCCCTCTTTTGCTTTTCTACTTTTTCTGCCTACGATTCCATCTTGCACCATGCTAGTTATTCCCTGGTGTCTTAACTCAAGTCCTATCGTCCTATCCTTTCTTCTTGATAACATTTTCCACATTTCCCCTCCTTACGTCAAAGTCAGTATTTTCTTCACTCATTGGTCCTCATTTCTTAACAGCACACTTAATTTCAGGTATATTTCAGTAATACATCGCAGATGCTTCAGGAGTCCTCTCTTTCGCTATTGCCATAGTTAATGATTCACTTCAATGCAATAATGCGTTCTAAGCATACATTCCGAGAAATATCTTCTTCAAATCAAGTACAAGTAGACCTACGTGCGCGCTGAATGCACTCCTTGCCTGTCCAAGTCCGTTTCTTGTATCTTCCTCGATTCGCCCATCCCACATAATTTCGCTTGAACGCTAGCAGAATTCCTCCACTTTCTCTACTGCGTTGCTCCAAATTCTGATATTAAGATTAACGCAAATCTCATTTCTGTTACTTGTCATTGGATTCTTCTGTATTTAGCTTACTTTCAATTCGTATTTGGTCTTCAGCAGACCATTGTATTCAACATATCCTGTAGTCCATTCTCACATAGCAAATATTATCATATAGATTTTTCACCCTGAGTTTAAATCCCGCTCCTGAATCTTTCTTTCCCACAGCTCTTCTTTGTTGAACAGGTTGAATAACACGGAAGAAAGACTACATACATGCCGAAGAGCCTTTTAGTCCATGAACTTTAGTCTATTTCCACCATTCATTCTGTCCTCTCTACGTTACCTGAATGTTATAGCTACTTATTTGAGAATTTCAAATACCTTGCAACGTTTCACTTTCTCGAAAATTTTTATTCATGTGGGCAATTTGGATGAATGTGGCTTGATTTTATTGAGTTTTGCCTATAATATTCAGTACAATGTCAGAGCTGCATGTGTGCTACAGTCGCCATTCGTGAAGTCAATCTGATTTTCATCTATCAGTTTCTCAGTTTTTTCGTTCTTCTGAATTTTGTTCTTGTCAGCAACTTGGATGCAAAAACTGCTCATCTGATTGTGGAAGAGTTTTCTCATTTACCTGCTCTATTTTGGGATTTTGTGGTTTCAGTTGTTCTTTAAGCCCAATCTTATAGTGTCCTCAGTCCCAGATTTTACACCCTAATTAGAATAAACCTTTGGTTCTCAAATACCTCAATGATTTTAGAAATTGCTAAGGAACATCATCTTACCTTTATGCCTTATTTGTTCGCAAGTGTTTTTCCTTTGGTGTTAGCGCTGTTGTAAATTTCAATTAAATTTTTTTTTGACTCAGCCCTATGTGCTAACCTGCCCTGTACGAGGCTCTTCATCTCTGTATAATTACTGCAACCAGCAACCACCACAGTCTGCTTTCTGTACTCCGGCCACTGAATTAGGAGATGGACTTCCCCTTGACGCCTCAGAATATGCCCTATCGATAGATACTTTCTTGTAGTTAAGTTGTCTCATAAGATTCTGTTCTCCCCTGTTCGATTCGATAACTCCTCACTGGATATTCGATTTATCCATCTAGTCTTTAATATTATTCTGTAGCATCACATTTCAAAAGCTTCACTCTTCTTATTCTATGAACCGTTTGTTATTCACCTTTCACTTGCGTAATAGGCTAAAGTCCAGATAAATACTTTCGAGGAACCGTACATAATGGTAAAATCTGAATTCAATGTAGGCAAATTTTTCTTTTTCATTGTTATTTTCCTTGCTATTGCCAGTCTGAATTTTATATACATTCCACTTCTGCCACCATTGGGTATTTGATGCGCTAATTGAAAACCTACTTTTGGTGTCTCATTTCCTACTGTAATTCTCACAGAACTTCCTGATTTGGTTCGACTTCATTCCGTTACAATTCTTTCGGTGTCATCGATACTCGCCTTCCAACTTCTTTTCAAGACACTATTCACTCCGTTCAACTGCTCTTCCAAGACCATTACTGTTTCTACAGAATTACGGTGTCGTTGTAAGTCAGTCTTTCTACAAGATGTTTGAGATACTGTTCCTTTTCAGTACGATATAATAAATTAAAACGCCTTCAGCCGTCTATATTTTGAATGTAATTTCTTTACGCAACCAGTTTCGGCGTTTCACTACACCGTCTTCAGCCAATGCGTAAAGCAACAACAGTAGTGACAATGTGAACTACATAATAAAGAGCGCCTTGTAGCTACTAAGAGATCAATTATACGCAGTGTTAACATATAGTAGACAGTTAACAAAAACCAAACTGTGAAACGCTTGACATCAAAGTCAATGAAAACCATTAACAAACGAAAAAATGCACATGGCACAAATATATACTCTGGAATATATATATATATATATATATATATATATATATATATATGTGTGTGTATATATATATATATATATATATATTCTCCAGAGTATATATTTGTGCCATGTGCCATGTGCATATATATATATATATATATATATATATATATATATATATATATATTCTCCAGAGTATATATTTGTGCCATGTGCCATGTGTATATATATATATATATATATATATATATATATATATATTTTCCAGAGTATATATTTGTGCCATGTGCATTTTTCTCGTTTGTTAATGGTTATATAGTTAATGGTATATATATATAATATATAAAGTGAACACTAATCAGAGGTAAACATTTCATGTCAGTCTTAGACAACAACAGTGTCACGTATTGACAAACAACAACAATATCCTTATATACTAGTTCAATATAAAACCGTTTATCATAGGGGAGTCCAAAATCAACAGACTGTATCACCATATACCATATACCAGTAAGAACAAATACAAGGTAGTAGTAGTAGTAGTAGTAGTAGTAGTATGGTATTCTGCCTTATGGCAGGTCTTGTCGTGGGTTAAGCCTCTTCCACTTTTGCCTGTCCATAGCCAGTCTTTTCATTTGTGAATATTTGTCTCCTTTGATAATGTCCAATATTTGATACCTTCTTTTACCTCTTCCTCTTTTCCCTCCACCATTCCTTCTATTCCTTCCTTCAATAAACAGTCGCTCCTCAAGCAATGTCCAATCCAGTTCCGTTTTCTCTGTCTGGAGAAAGGTTCAAACATTCAAAGTTCCAATCCTCAATAAGTCTTCCTTCTTCTTCTCCTTCCTTCCTTTATCATTTGCCCTAATCTCTGAAGTCCTCGTTGCATTCCCCTCCCGGAGATCCGATTGAGGGGAAGCTTTACCTCTGGAATATTGTACAAAGAGGTCCATGCCATGAACAGGAGGTTAAATAATGAATTAAGAAGGGAGACAAAAAAACCAAAGGAGAAATGGCTTACAGAAAAATGTGACGAGATAGAGAAATTATAGAAAGAAAGAAAATATGATTTGAAGTACAAAGAAGCAATAGACTTGACATTCAGGAAAAAGAGGAATAGCAGTGGACTAAAGGAAGAAGAGGCAGCAGACGGTAAAATGGTGAGTGAACCCCAAGAAACAGTGAGAAGATGGGAAGAATATATAGAATGGCTATAAGCTGTAGACAGCCGACCAAGTGAAGAGGACTATGGGATAGAAGAAGAAAATAAAGTTTCTGATGATGACCAAGGAAATGCAGTACTAACTAGTGAGAGGGAAGTATCTATGAAAGAGACGAAAAGTGGAAACCCACTGGGAATTGAGGAGATTCCCACGGAAGTTTTAAAGTCATTGGAGAAAGAATGGAAATGGTAGTTGACTGAATTGTGTAATCAAATATACATGACAAGAAAATGGCCAAAGGACATTACAGAAAGTTTCTTGATACCTGTAGAAAACAAAAGAACAGCAAAAAGTGTGAGGAACAAGGAACAGTGAGCCTGGTATCACATACAGCCAAAGTCTTGCTGAGGACAGGAGGCTATATGGAAAGCTGAACTACGTAATAGGAGACGGACAATTTGGTTTCAGGAGAGGAGTGGGAACTAGAGAAGCCATTGGACTACTAAGAGTCATAGGGGAGAGGTACATGGAGAAGAAAAGGAAGGTGTATGTTGTGTTCATTGCTCTTGAAAAGGCTTTTGACTGTGTCAGATGGGACAAACTGATGGGAATCCTAAGGAAACATGGAGTTGACGGGAGGCATAGATGGCTAATTTGAAGTTTATATTTGAACCAGAGAGCAAGAGGAAGAGTAGGAGGTGTGATGTGTGAAGAAATTAAACTGGGAGAAGATTTAATACATAGTTGTGGTTTATCACTAACACTGTTCAATATCTATCTGGAGGAAATTATTAATGAAAGTTTTGATGGAAGGAGAGGAGTTTGTGTAGGGGGTCGGAGAGTGGAGTGTATAAGATTTGTAGACGACATGGCTATGATGGCAGAGAGTGCTATAGAGATGGAACAAATGTTCAGTAAGTGATACAACACTTTTCTTTGATAAATCAGGTTTTTATTCAGGATTCCGCTACATCATATTATTCTCCATTCTTGTGGCTACAAAATCCTGTTTCTCAACGTAATTTCCGTTGAATGTGATGGCCTTACAAACACCTTACTTGGATGGAAATCGCAAAGTGCGAGAACCTGGCTGCAGGGTGGATGAGGAGGAACAGTCAAAAGGAGTTTTCTGAGCTTTTCTGTGTGCAGACTAGTGTGAGGCCTTGCGTTATTACAGAGAAGGAGACGTTCGTTTGCATTTTTGTGGCGACAAACGCGCTGAAGTAGTCTCTTCAATATACTGAGGGTAGCACAGTACAGTTCGGACCTCATCGTTGCACCTTGAGGAAGGACATCAAACGACATCAAACACAATGACCTTTCTGAGACCCAGAAGACTGTCTCCATGACTTTTACCCACTGAGGCTGCGGCTTTGAACTTTTTATTTGAAGTAGAGGTGGTGCGGTGCCACTCCATGAATTGCCGTTTCTTTTCCTTGGTTTGCATTCAGAGGAGTGAAACAGAGTCGACGGAAACCTTTGAGTAACCTATCTGGTAGACGAGTGTGTCGGCATTACCAACAGAGATGTCCAGCTGTGGAGAGAGGTGTTTGGTTATGATCCGTCGATCACGTCGAATGAGAATGTCTTCACGTTCCGACGCTGCAGGTGTCCCTCCTGTATGCTGCAGACTGCCGAGTCTCTGTAGATATTCTGTAAATGACTTTGAATATCTGCGATGCCCTGGTTTTCCGCCAAAGGGAGCACAATAATTTAAACGCCCCTCCGCTACAGGTGCCATTTTTAAGGCTACACACAGCGCCGCCACCCTTCGGAACTTCATGAAACTATATTAACTGAAGCGGGAACACTCATCACGTCCCACAACAAATCCTGCCTTTTTTCAACCGGAATGGACCGAGAATAAAGTACGTTTCAATACTTTTTGAACGCCCTTCGCGTATTAATCAGAGATTCATGACGTGCCACCTACTTAATAAAAATATTTTTAATGAAACTAAGTGTAATGTTGATATACACCATAACGAATTCCCACTGTGTGGGAAGTGTCCACTTAGCTTATGGAAGAAGTCGTAACCAACATTATCGAGTCAAAATTTAAACAGCTAAAGGTTTTTAATTGTTCATTTTAATCAAATTTCAGTATCTTCGGCAAAAGCCAAAATTCGCATGTCTGGTCTCTGGCCTCTAATTCCATTTCGAAATCTTTCCGTGGTTTCTTTTACTGCTTGGTCATTGCACAAGTTGAATGGAATCGGAGCAGGCTATGACTGTGTATCGCTCCCACCTGTACTGAAGGTAATCTTTCACATCCTTCTTCTGTTATAACAGCAGTCTGATTTTTGTATAGTTGTACGTAACTTTTCTGTCCTTGTATTCTACCGTTGTTACATTGAGCATTTGAAAGATTCGAAATGAATGTTGTTAAGAGCTTCAAATCATACTTTAAGTCAAGAACAGGTCATGGGAGTTGATCACAACGGCATTAGCGTGCAAATGTGGAGATGATGACCTTCATTTCAGATAAGAGTGTAGAGAGAAAAAAAAGCAGACCGCTGACTTTGGCTGCGAAATAATCGGCCACCGTATCCAGCGGGGCGGTAAGCACCTCCCCGGATTAATTACCTTAAAGCCGATTAGCTCAGGACCATCTCATCAGCGCGGTGGACGGTATTAATACTCGCTGCGGATCTGCGACCTAACGATGCCGACAGTCCATCCCGCACTAGTCGGCCCTTGCGGTAAGGTCAGTAATGAGGAAAAAATTGGAAGTCTGGATTAGACGAAAAAGTGAGGTGCCCGTATACTCCGAGGGAAAATGCGCCTTTGATACTGGTAATACACTTATCTATCTGGTATACCAACGAGCGAACCAGTTACATGCGAACACGCCCAGCACTGAAGGAATTAAGGGAGAGTATATTTCAAATTCTCTTAGACAAATAAGTCAGTAGAGACGGATGAAGATGCGAAGGCAACTCGGTCTTCCCCTTGTTTCTCCATAAGAGTTTCGTCATTTTCAGATAAACTGAGGCAAAGCAATATAAAAATGGGTCTTTTGCGGTTAGATAACAACAGCCCTAGTTTTGTATTTGTAACAAATGTTGCCCAAAAACTAAAAAGTAACAACTCAGAATGTCTTGCGTTTGTATTATATAAGGGGCGTTCAAAAAGAAACGATCCGGAGTCTGGAATGCGCAAACCGGTGACACGAAGGTAATATCGTGGGGTGTGTAACGAGATGTGGTTTCGACCAGAGCGTAGAAGTTGACAGCCCGTCGCTAGATGGCACGCGTGCACGTCACGTAACTATACAGAGCTAACAGCAGCATGCATCACTCGTCCAACGCTGCCATTCGCATTGAAAACAGTGGAATGGAGGCGTCAACAGAAGAGCAAAGAGGTGATGTTCGCTTTCTGGCAGTGGAAGGAGTGGTAGCGACGGACATTCATCGACGAATCTCACAAGTGTATGGCGAACACTGCATGTCCCGTGCAAGGGTCAAGCGTTTCAGGGAAGGACGGGTGCGGTTAAGCGATGATGCACGGTCTGCAGCACTACACTGCATTACCAGTGGCATTGGCCAGCTGGTGGATGCACTCATTACCCAGGACCGCCGAGTGGTAGTGAAAGCCGTAACTGCAGTGGTCGGACTGAGCGTCGGAAGTGTTCACACCATCACGAAGGAACGACTGCAAATGCGCAAAGTATGTGCCCAATGAGTGCCCCACAGTCTTGAAACACACCTCGAAGCATGTCAAATGGCACACTGTCTTGCTCACCTGGAACGCTACACTCGGGAACGGAATGCGTTCCTGCCACAAGTGGCAGCTGAAGGTGACTCATGGTGTAATAACTTGGAACCAGAATCAAAACGATAAAAACTTCAGTCGAAGCACCCAGGGTCACCACCACCAAAAAAAGCCAGGGCCATCCACACGAATACAGGAAAGGTTAGGCTGAAGTTCTTCCTTGAGCAAGATGGTCCTCTTCTGATACACTTCCTGCAGCACAGGACAACAGTGAATGCCCAGCGTTATTCCCAAACCTTGACCACCCTTCGCCAAGCGATCAAATCAAAACGAGGCAATCTCAACCGTGGGGTCATTCTGCTCCATGACAATGCAAAGCCTTATACGGGCAACACAGTCGTGGTCGCGGCACTCCTGTAGAAATACAAATAGGAGGTTCTCGGCCACCATCCATACAGCCTGGACCTCTCTCCTTGTGATTACGCTATTTTTGGTTCCCTTAAAAAGGCTCTGAGGGGCAAAGAATTTACCTCGGACGACGTCGTCCAGCTGTATGTGCGGAACTGTTTAACATCGCAGCCCTGAGAATTTTATGAGGCTACCATTCATCACCTTGTGTCACAGTGGGCCAAGTGTCTCTACAGCCACGGTCAATGCTTTTAACATACAGGTACTGGTTTGTGCAATTATGTCTCCGACTCTTTTCTTTCTGAACGCGCCTTATATTACACTTGTGTGACTTTCACTGAAATCGAACTGCTGTCGCGGTTCCCGGTAACTGGAACGTTCATACAGAACTGTAGGACCTCAGTCTTTGGTAAATTGCAGCAAGGAATGTTTACATGTCACTAAACAAGATATGTCTGTATTAAATATGTAACAGGCCAAACGAACTACGTCAGCATCAAGTGTGTTACTATTCATTATTTACAGGCATCAAATGTATTACTGTTCGTCACTTACTAATGGCTAATTGTGCATGTCCCTTTGACAGATCTCCAAATGATAAATGTAGGACCGTGTGTTTTTTTTTTTTTTTTTGTCATAATAAGTGCGTATCCATTCGGTGCGTGTGGTAGTTGTCACGCAACGGTCACTCAAACTGCGCGTACGGGACGTATTGTTCTTTTGTATAAAATGTACTAAATCATCTCCGTAATATTCAGCATATTTCAGTGAACAGTCACCACTGCGTTTAGTAAATGGTCTTATACAGAGCTCAGCATCCATGCTAACCGGGTTCAACGAAGACTGTATCTTCATCCCAAATATTTCACTGGTTACTGTATTAGCCGCAACAGTGCAATGGGAGAAATTTGCTGAACAATTTCTACTTTTTCTCTTTTTCAATCTTTTTTTTTTTTTTTTTTGTGCCACGATTGTAGAGAATGAATGCGACAATCGGAACAACTACAAGCAAAGTAGAAAGTAAGTGCATATAAAGAGTAACGTGTCTTAAATATGCAAGTTACAAAGTTATTTATTTAGTGTGCGGCGCTACATACGCTGCTTATATGATCAATGATAAAATCAATTGCGCAGTACATCAATGAAGGATGCAGAATAAAATTAGATAAAATGAGGTAGAATATAGAATAGAATAGGCAGAACATTGCAGCAGATAGGCTGGTAAGTATGGTAGCGAAGCGAAATTATTTTGCACAGGCCAACTGCAGCATCCGAAATGCTGTCGATGTTTGAACGATGTACTAACTGAATACTGAAATACGTGTTAAGTCAATTGAAATGTGAGAAAGCCCTTAACGCTTGTTGGCATAGATAAAAATACATAAAATGTGGCTAGTTGCTGTTTTTTTCTTTTTTTTAAAAAAATAAAGAGCTCTGAATATGTCAATACATTCTTAACAGGCTGAATCCAAGTCCACTTGCAGTCTGTCCATTAGAAACTTAACAGAACAGTGCTTAAAGTGGTGGAGAGGAATCGCAGTTAATATAAAGGCAAAGGACGAGATTCGTAAGGTGCGATAAAATTTTTCTTTGCAATGTGCAGCAGATGTGAAACTTAATGTGGCGAAATGTTTTTAATAACATCTTTTTAGTTCAGGATTGATAAATTATTACAAAGTAGTCCTGTTTAGATTAGGCCTACCCTGATTAAGTAAAAAGAGAGCATTCCAGAACAATGAGATGTTCACACTTAATTTTGCAAACTCGTGAGAATGCGCGTTGATAGGCTCTCTTCTTCAGGTAATTACGGTTCAACGTAATTTAACACAATAGCATCACTCAGATACACTGCAAAACCGGAGCTTTTCATCAAATAAAAGCTGGACGAGGAAATGCTGATTAAAGCTTCTAATCACGTAGCGTAGTATTATGAAATAATGGCTACGTATTTTATACAATGCTGGTCATAAACACTGCAACACTAGGAAAGGTAGAAAATCATGAAATTTTACTTACGGTGCGTCTTTAGCATAGTAGGAAGACTACATGGATAAAGTAGTAGATGATTTGTGGGGCTAGAGGGTGCAAACTTTAGTGCACAGAGCTGTTTCCTCTAGCAACAACAATTTATTACTTTAACCCAGGTGGGCCCCCAGTTCCGCTAAGCTTCTACGAGTATAACATACTGCTTCAACTCCATGCAAGAGGTTATCATATTAGCTGCCGACTGTGGACCTGCATTAACTTCCATCTCATGCCCAAAGCTGTCAAACAGGTGATGGACAGGCAGCACGCGCAGCTTTCATGAGGTTCCGAAGACTGTCTCCTTTGTGGTGTGTAGAGACAAGACGTGCAACATACGGTATTACGTTATTTGTCGCAACCTGCCATCACTGTGACCTCGACAATAGGGCACAACCACCCGTCTGACCACGTTACGCCTGCAGCTCGAATTAATGGCTATGCGAACAACCGCGTACTTCATATTATCGTGCCAGGTGCTGGGGCCGTAGAAAGCTGGCAAATTCACTCTGACAACGTTATTTTCCTACACATTGGTATGTTCAACGTCATGTTGTACGCAAAACGGGACTCGTCTGGAAGGACGACGTATTGCCACTTACGCGTTCAGTGCCGTCGCTGAAAACTCAACTGTCGGTGCGCCTCGTCAGTGGAAGCGCCAAGAGTGATCACCGAGCGAACAAACATCGTCGCACTATCTGTGAGGACACGTATCATCATTATCATCATCATCATTCCCTTCTGAGGATTAGGAGTTATATTCGCCTGTTGTTGTCTCTATCATCCATCCCTCTCTTCTGAGGTCTGCGTTCTTCTCTTTTCCCAGTCGGCCGCTGGTTCATACTTTTATTTGTCAATTCATTTTCTATCATTGTATGTACAGTCGAGGACAAAACGAGCGAGACCCCTCGCCTTTTCGTTATGCTGATCCGCACAGCTTTAGAGTCTGCTACACAGCATACAAGGCAAGGCGACCAAGTGCTACCAACATACTATGCACAGGCGTGAAACTGAAAAACTATCCGAACTTTGTCAGACAGTTTTCAGTCACGTGTAAGACTATATTAATGCTGATTAGTGTGTTAAACAACACGTAACTATAAGATATAAATGACAGAAGAAACGCTAATTAGTATGAACTGTACTAATAAAAATGAATTTCTTACACCACCAAGGGACCGTATACCGCTGGATGTGCTATACATTTCCGCATATTAGGGCTACCTGTATTCGAGGTAAATTGGTTTTAAGGGTTGGGTAGACAGATGACGGTCAAGAAAGTGAGGCTGGTTGGGTTCAATTTTTACCAATTTAGGTGACGAAATCGTAACAACGAAAATAGCTACGACAGTTACTGAAAATGAGGGCCGCATCAGTAATTCCCCCACTCTTAATTCGAAATGTTCCAGTTGCTGCCGATACATCAGCATATTAATCGTAGCTACGCTTTCGATCCAAATCGCGTTTACAGGAATGCAAATAAAATCCATTTGCCTATACACGTGGTAATTCAGATCCCAGTATTAATGCCAGCGCGTTTTAGAAGTGCGAGCATTTCCATTGCTAGCTAGCTTAAGAAACACTTTAGCTAATGAACGTTTTTTGGCTGTGGTTAGTCTAACGGAGAATTCGAAACACTGGAGAATACGTTTGGCAGCTATGTAGCCGTTTATTTCCTGGGGTGGTGCAGAATTATTCTACTAAATTTACTTGCTAATAACAGCATTTTGTTATTTCGACAAACATCCCGCATGCTTGTCACGTACGCGGTGACATAAAGGCAGAAAATTCATGTTTTTGACTCCAGAAAGCTCTATGCAACTGAACTTGCAGATCATTTTGCCATTTTTAGTGCGAAATTGCCGGCTTATTCATGTGTGGGGTAATAATAGATTGCTGTTTGCCTGGGTTGTCTACTAGCGTAGTGAAAGGTGTTTGCTACTGCAAGGGAGGTCTGGTTTATTTTCGGTTCTAATCTCGATGGAGGCAGATAGGCTATCAGTAAAGGAACTGTAAGAAATTCTCGTGCCCCCAATAGGTTTTATTGCTACGTTTATTATGTAGCGGCGCCCTGCGGATGTAAATATGAAAATCTTGTAGAATTTCATACTTACTGCCTACTTTTTCCGCTTCTGTCAATGAATGAATTGACTTAAGTGTGGCACTGAATGCTTTTTAACTGAATTTCGTTATGAATCTTCACGCATTGCTAAATTTGCACGCTCTCATGGTAGGTCAGCAACGGTAATCTTGTACGACTGATCTGAACGTTGACACAGACCGTTTTGCGGCCGAATGCGCATAACATTTCGCTAATTCGTAACGATCTGGGGTACTTTGTGTTACTAAAACAGTTACGTTATCTCGATAAGCTGAAATTCATTTTTATTAGTACAGTTCATACAAATTAGCGTGTCTCCTTTCATTTATATCTTACATTTACGTGTTGTGTTTAACACACTAATCAGCATTAATATAGTCTTACACATGATTGCTAACAGTCTGACAAAGTTCAGATAGTTTTTCAGTTTCACGCCTGTGCATAGTATGTTGGTAGCACTTCGTCGCCTTGCCTGTCATTCTGTGTAGCAGACTTTATAGCTGTGCGGAACCGCATAACGAAAAGGCGAGGGGTCTCGCTCGTTTTGTCCTCGACTGTACATGACCCCAACGGTGAATCCTGTTGTCATCCATCTTGCCATGAACTGAAATATGGTCTTGTTTCGTTCCTTATTTCATACATTTTATTACAGCCCCTTACATATCTCATGTACTCCATCTCTGCAGCCTGTATACCTGGTTTTTCCCTTTATTATCCACGACTCGCAACCATATACAAGAGTAGGTACAGCCATAACTACATTTTTCATTTCTATTTTTTCTTTCCGAAGTTCTTCCACTTATACTGAAGGTAGCTTGAAATTTACTAACCTCCTTCTCAGTGTCGTAGTCACAGTGTTTTTCCTTTATTATCCATGACTCGCAACCATATACAAGAGTAGGTACAGACATAACTACATTTTTCGATTCTATTTTTTTCTTTGGGAAGTTCTTCCACTTATATTGAAGGTAGCTTGAAATTTATTCCCCTCCTTCTCCGTGTCGTAGTCACAGTAAAAGTAGTGTCAAACGTGCATTCCGTGTGTAATAGAGAAGCCGGTTGTCAGTTTGTGGGATGGAGTTCAGTCCCTGTTTTACCTAGTCCGTCAATACAGGGACGGCTAATGCTGTTTGTGAGTGATGCTGAAGTTATCGTCCGATGATGTCCCACTGGAGATACATCTGGTCATCGAACAGGCCAAGGCAACTTGTCGACTCTCCGTAAGGCTGGTTCAAATGGCTCTGAGCACTATGGGACTTAACTTCTGAGGTCATCAGTCCACTAGAACTTAGAACTACTTAATCCTAACTAACCAAAGGAAATAACACACACGAGGCAGGATTCGAACCTGCGACCGTAGCGGTCGCACGGTTCCAGACTGTAGCGCTTACAACCGCTTGGCCACTGCGGCCGGCATTCCGTAAGGCATGCTTGGTTACAACAAGATTATGCTGAGAGCATTTCTTTTCTTTTCTCTTTTTCTTTTGTTTAAGCCACCAGTGTTCTGACTGGTTTGATGTGGCCCACCACGAATTCCCCTCCTGTCCCAACTTCTTTATCCCAGAGTAGCAATTGCGATCTAAGACCTCGATTATGTTGTTGTTGTGGTCTTCAGTCCTGAGACTGGTTTGATGCAGCTCTCCATGCTACTCTACCCTGTGCAAGATTCTCCATCTCCCAGTACCTACTGCAACCTGCATCCTTCTGAATCAGTGTATTCATCTCTTGGTCTCCCTCTACGATTTTTACCCTCCACGCTGCCCTCCAGTACTAAATTGGTGATCCCTTGATGCCTCAGAACATGTCCTACCAACCGATCCCTTCTTCTGGTCAAGCTGTGCCACAAACTTCTTTTCTCCCCAATCCTATTCAATACTTCCTCATTAGTTATGTTATCTACCCATCTAATTTTCAGCATTCTTCTGTAACACCACATTTCGAAAGCTTCTATTCTCTTCTTGTCCGAACTATTTATTAACCATGTTTCACTTCCATACATGGCTACACTCCATACAAATACTTTCAGAAATGACTTCCTGACACTTAAATCTATACTCGATGTTAACAAATTTCTCTTCTTCAGAAACGCTTTCCTTGCCATTGCCAGTCTACATTTTATATCATCTCTACTTCGACCATCATCAGTTATTTTGCTCCCCAAATAGCAAACTCCTTTACTACTTTAAGTGTCTCATTTCCTAATCTAATTCCCTCAGCATCACCCGACTTAATTCGACTACATTCCATTATCCTCGCTTTGCTTTTGTTGATATTCATCTTATATCCTCCTTTCAAGACGCTATCCATTCCATTCATCTGCTCTTCCAAGTCCTTTGCTGTCTCTGACAGAATTACAATGTCATCGGCGAACCTCAAAGTTTTTATTTCTTCTCCATGGATTTTAATACCTACTCCGAATTTTTCTTTTGTTTCCTTTGCTGCCTGCTCAATATACAGATTGAATAACATCGGGGAGAGGATACAATCCTGTCTTAATCCCTTCCCAACAACTGCTTCCCTTTCATGTCCCTCGACTCTTATAACTGCCATCTGGTTTCTGCACAAATTGTAAATAGCCTTTCGCTCCCTGTATTTTACCCCTGCCACCTTCACAATTTGAAAGAGAGTATTCTAGTCAACATTGTCAAAAGCTTTCTTCAAGTCTAAAAATGCTAGAAGTGTAGCTTTGCCTTTCCTTAATCTTTCTTTTAAGATAAGTCGTAAGGTCAGTATTGCCTCACGTGTTCCAGTATTTCTACGGAATCCAAACTGATCTTCCCCGAGGTCGGCTTCTACAAGTTTTTCAATTTGTCTGTAAAGAATTCGTGTTATTATTTTGCAACTGTGGCTTATTAAACTGATTGTTCGGTAATTTTCACATCTATCAACACCTGCTTTCTTTGGGATTGGAATTATTATGTTCTTCTTGAAGTCTGAGGGTATTTCGCCTGTTTCATACATCTTGCTCACCAGATGGTAGAGTTTTGTCGGGACTGGCTCTCCCAAGGCCGTCAGTAGTTCCAATGGAATGTTGTCTACTCCCGGGGCCTTGTTTCGACTCAGGTCTTTCAGTGCTTTGTCAAACTCTTCACGCAGTATCGTATCTCCCATTTCATTTTCATCTACATCCTCTTCCATTTCCATAATATTGTCCTCAAGTACATCGCCGTTGTATAGACCCCTCTATATACTCCTTTCACCTTTCTGTTTTCCCTTCTTTGCTTAGAACTGGGTTTCCACCTGAGCTCTTGATGTTCATACAAGTGGTTCTCTTATCTCCAAAGGTCTCTTTAATTTTCCTGTAGGCAGTATCTATCTTACCCCTAGTGAGATAAGCCTCTACATCTTTACATTTGTCCTCTAGCCATCCCTGCTTAGCCATTCTGCACTTCCTGTCGATCTCATTTCTGAGACGTTTGTATTCCTTTTTGCCTGCTTCATTTACTGCATTTTTATATTTTCATGATTATGTGCTGGATGCATTTCAGTCTCTGTCTTTCTCTACAGTGTTTACCCTCCACCCCTCCCTCTATTGCCATTCCCTGATGTCTTAACAGATGTCTTACAATCCACTCTCCTCTTCTTGTCGGTGTTTCCCTTAAACCCTTTGCCTCGACGATTCTCCGGAGAACCACCTCAATCCTTACCTTATCAATTCCACCCCAACTGAATTTCGATATTCTTCTGTAACGCCACGTCTCAAATGCTTAGGTCTCTTCTTTTCTGGTTTTCCCGCAGTCCATGTTTCATTGCCGTAGAATGCCGTGCCCCATACACAGATTCTCAGAAATTTGTTCCTCAACTTAAGGGCTATTTTTTATACTAGTGTACTTCTCCTTGCCGGGAATGCTCTTTTTGCCAGTGTTAGTTTGCTTTTTGTGTCCTCCTTGCTCCGTTCGTCGTGAGTTATTTTGATGCGTAGGTAGCGGAATTCCTTAACCACCTACTTCATGATCATCAACCTTGATGTTACGTTTCTCACTGTTTTCATTTCTGCTACGTCTCACTACTTTCGGCTTTCTTCGGTTTACTCTGTCCATATGCAGTATGCCTTAGACTGTTCCACTTCCCCCAATGATGATAGAAACTCTGATGGAATGTTATACATCCCTGCTGCCTTATTCTTGTAATGCTCTTTTAAATTCAGATTGTAACAAAAGATCCCCTATCCCTTCCATGTCGACTCATGTTTCTTCTTCTACCATGTCATATCGCCATATTCCACCTAATAAAGGCTTCAATGTAGTTTTTCCGTCTATGTGCAGCCTCCACTGCGTTTAACAGGTGAATTCACATTGCACTCTTAATGTTACCACTCTTAGCTTTAATGTCACCGAAGGTTGCTTTTACTTTTGTATATGCTGAGTCAGTCCTTCCGACAATCATCTGTTTTTCGATTTCTTCACACTTTTCAGGCAGCCGTTTCATCTTAGCTTCCCTGCGCACTTCCTATTTATTTCATTCCTCAGTGACTTGTATTTATATATTCCTGAATTTCCCTGAACATTTTGGTAATTCGTTCTTTCATCGATCAACTGAAGCATTTCTTGTGTTACCCGTGGTTTCTTCGCAGTTACCTTCTCTGTACTTCGGTTTTTCTTTCCAATTTCTATGATTGCCCTTTTTAGCGATGCCCATTCGTCTTCAACTGCACTGGCTATTGAGCTGTTCCTTATTGCTTTATCTATAGCCATAGAGAACTTCAAGCGTATCATGTCATTCCTTAATACTAACCTCTCCCACTTCTTTGCGTATTGATTCTACCTGACTAATCTCTTAAACTTTAGCCTACTCGTCAACATCACTAAATTGTGATATGAGTCTATATCTGCTCCTGGGTACTTCTTACAATCTAGTATCTGATTTCGGAATCTGTCATACCATGATGTAATAGGGTTGATATCTTCCCGTATCTCCTCCTCTTGTAGTTTTTGAACAGATTACTCTCTATTACTAGCTGAAATTTATTGCAGAACTCGACTAGTCTTTTTTGTTTGTCGTTCCTGGTACCAAGCCCATTATCTCACTATCTTTTTCTACTCCTTCCCCTACAACCGCATTCCAATCCCCCTTGATTATCAGATTTTCATCTCACTTTTTCGTACTGAACTATCCGTTCAGTATCCTCATATTCCTTTTCCATCTTTCCGTCTTCGGCTGCGACATATGCCTGAACTATATGTTTTCGGTGTTGGTTTGCTGTCGACTCTGATGAGAAAAATTCTATCACTTCACCGTTCACAGAAACTCACTCTCTGTCCTACCTTTCTACTGACAACGGATCTTACTCCTGATATACAATTATCTGCTGCTGTTGATATTACACTACATTCATATGACCAAAATTCCTTGTCTCTTTACTGTGCCCCACTGTGTCTAGACTGAGCCTTTGCATTTCCATTTCTAGCTTCACTACCACGTTCAGATTTTCGACATTCCACGCCTCGACTAGTAGAATGTTATCTTTCCGTCAGTTATTCAATCTTTATCTCATGGTCACATCCCCTTTGGCAGTTCTCTTCCGGAAATCCGGATGGGGTCTAGTCCGGAATCTTTTGTCAGTTGAGGAATACTGATGACACTTTTTCAGTTATAAGCCGCGTGTCCCGTTTATACACATTATGTGTCTTTAATGCAGCAGTCTGCCGGCCGCGGTGGTCTCGCGGTTAAGGCGCTCAGTCCGGAACCGCGCGACTGCTACGGTCGCACGTTAGAATCCTGCCTCGGGCATGGATGTGTGTAATGTCCTTAGGTTAGTTATGTTTAAGTAGTTCTAAGTTCTACGGGACTGATGACCACAGAAGTTAAGTCCCATAGTGCTCAGAGCCATTTTGCAGCAGTCTCTATTGCTTTCTGTTTCCTTACGTGGGTGATCGTTGATGATTCCTCTACCTTTAAGGGTAGTTTCCAACCCGAAGGGCAAGAGAGAGTCGTGACCCATCGTCCGCTCCTCCGCCCGCTTCGACAAGGCTGTTGGCTGAATGACCGTGACTTCTTACGCGGTAAGTCTTAGGTCGCCATTGCTGATAACTTTTATTCAAAATTTAAGCAGTGACTGAGTTAGAACCCGGGCAGAGAACGTTTCAACTAGTAATCAAAGACGCCACACTTAGACCACGGGTACTATGGGCACGGGTGATATCCTGTTGGAAAACACCCCCTGAAATCCTGTTCAGGGACGGCAGCATAACACATCGAGACACCAGACTGAGCGACAGATTTGCAGTCAGCGTGCGTGGGATAACCACGAGACGGTTCCTGCAGTCATTCAAATCGCACCCCAGACCATAGATCCACACGTAAGTCGAGTGCGTCCTGCACGCAGACTGGTTGGTTCCTTCTAATCAAAGCTCAATCACCACTGGCGCCGAATCAGAATAATCTTTCATTAGAAAACACAACAGTTCTGCACCCTTCTCTCCAATGAGCTCTTGCTGGACACCACTGAAGTCGAAGGTGGCGGTAGTTTGACGTCAGTTTAACGCACGTTGCAGAGCCTCTGGCTCGGAGCTGTCAGCTGTCCTTGAAGTACCGATTTCTAACAGTTGGTTATGTCGCTCTGGTGGCAAATTGCTGCAGTAGATGCAGTACAATGCGCTAGAGATGTACGCCGAACACGATGGTCTCCGCTCTCGATAGTGCCACGTGGCCGTCCGGAGACCGGTGTTCTTGCGACCGTACATTGTCGTCACCGCCGCTGCCAGTAATGATGTACAGTGGCTACATTCGTGCCAAGTTGTTCTGCAGTATAGCCGAAGCAGCATCCAGCTTACGGTGCCCTCTTACAAGACCTCGTTTAAATTCAATGAGGTGCTGATAATGACGTGTTTGTCGCCTTAAAGGCATTCTTCAGTAACATGAGCTAACCAGGCACGATATCATGGGTAACTGACGACCGTTACAGAGAGTTTATTTCGAGAAAACCTGATTTGTATCCTCATAATGGCGCTACTAGCGCCACTCTTGTGTGATTGCCCTGAAATTGTTGGTTGGTTGGTTTTGGAGGAGGAGACCAGACAGCGAGGACATCGGTGTCATAGGATTAGGGATGGACGGGGAAGGAAGTCGGCCGTGCCCTGTCAAAGGAACTATCCCGACATTTGCCTGGAGTGATTTAGGGAAATCACGGGAAACCTAAATCAGGATGACCGGACGCGGGATTGAACCGTCGTCCTCCCGAATGCGAGTTCAGTGTGCTAGCCACTGCGCCACCTCGCTCGGTCATTAAATTGTAATGGGCATGGTCTTCCAGATGTAGAAACTCGCCTTCTAGCTTTCTTTCATGTCACACAACTCCTTCTTGGTGTTGCGATTTTTTGTTGTCAGTGTATTTTACTTTTTACGTATAGACACTTCATGGTGTTGATAATCTATTTACATGTTCTAATACTTTCCACAAAAGTGGTCATTTTATCTTATCAGAGGCTATCTCGCATTCAATAAATGTTAAGTGCGTTTATGACCTAGGTAATAAATTATTTTATTATAAATATATTATTATCGCCAGGACACTCCTTCTTGAAGCATGTTTCTTCTTCATAAATCATAGGGTCAGCGTCTGTTTGACATCTTTGAATAAGAATTTTCAGTAAATTTTATATCCTGCATTTAACAAACTTGTTCCTCTACAGTTTTCTGCTTCTTTCCGATTGCCTTTTCAAGTATAGAAATAACTTTAGGTTTGTTCCATTCTTCAGGTATGAAACGGTTCTTCCTACACATATTTAAAAAATGGGGAAAGCGTGGTTCTAAAATGCCTCCTCTGTATTTGAATGTATTAATACCATTTCGGTCAGTAGTTTTTCCATTTTTTGTTACATTTCGGGTTTTTAAGCCTATTTCGTCTACAGAAATGTGTTCAGTATTTATATAATAGCTTTCTTCACTATTTCATGGCACCATAAAAGTATGTAACACCGTAACCATTGATTTTCTGTTAGTATTTTAATGTTTATGGCATCTCTCTCCTTTTTATTAATACGTTTCATTAGCTGCTTTGTCCTGCCATCTATGAATGTCATGTTCAAGATCAAAAACGAATCTTTTCCAGGGATGTTTTACTAACTTTCTGTATTATGTCGTTTCTGTTTATATCTTTCCCATACTTAGTTTCTCCGTGTTTGTAAGTAGGGATTATGAACATTCTGATTTTCTTTGCTGTTAGTGGCTACTGTTTATCTTTCCGCAAGCAAGCCAACTTCTTGAAGCAAGGTATGTGAAGTAGTTGCTCTACCCTGCATTGGCGACCGAACAGTACGTAATATAGGGCGCTTTTCGAGTCTAAACGTCAAGTTCTATGCAGCGCTTGTTCCTTTTGACCCCATCGGTTGCGTATTCACACGACAGTCGTGGGATGCCGACTAGCACGAACAGAAATATCGCGAAACGAGATACCGCCGACTCGACAGGCAACGGTACTGCTGCTGTCGCATACTGACGTTTCTTCTTCTTACATGAAGCATAACACTATCATTTTACTAACAACATTAGATTTCTAAAAGACCGCAGGCTTTGATAATATACGGAGCGTGCGTGGCTGTACTCCTAATTTGTGGACTCTAGCTGGAAATGCATCCAAGCATTTAACACTCCATAATGACAATTCCACGTTTGTTTCATTCTGTCACCATGTTTTTACAATTTTAGTGACCAGTAGTGTAGATTATTGCTGAAAATCTACTTATGTTCCCTGTGTTCATACTTAAAAATGAAGTGGATCAGTCAGCCTTGTGACGTTTAGAAAAAAATAGAAGTAATGGTGGCGCTGGGCTATTATTATTAACTTCGCCTACCTATCCGTTACATGAAAGGTATTATGAAATTCGCTGTTAACTTTGCAGAAATGTCAGTTTATGGCGGTAAGTCTTTCCACATTCCTAACATTACGGCTTTGGTTTGCTTACCTCCAATCTTTTGAAGTTGTCTCGTAGATTTATTCCCGATTGGAATCTTCTCCACATAGGGGCGTGATTCGACGTGCAAATAAAAATTTATGCAACACTGAAATGACCGCGTGGAAGGAAATCCAGTGTCAGAAATAAAGATGTCAAGACCTATGATGCTACAGGACTTTTACTGACTAACGTTTAGCGCCATTCAAGAATCACAAATAAGATCCCGCTTATGTTCATTCACTAAATCAAATACCGCGAAAGCTAACTATGTTCAGAGCACCGCATCGGGACACAGTCTAATAATTCACAATATTTCAAGGTGTTCAAAACTTCACACGATCTTTCACCAACGCATTAGTCAACACTACTAATGATTTTCGGTATCTTGTCATATTACACCGTCGAAAAAGCGTACTGAATTTATTCTTAGCTAAAACTTCTAGTGAGGTGTTACACACAAACGTTTCTGGAGGCACTGTGAACTTCGACGAATAATTATGAGCATCATATTCTACTTGACCGTCCCCCTAGACGACTCGTAGTGAGATACAGTAATAGTTTGGTGCCTGCTTGTTCAGTACTCCATTCTCATTGCTCCATCGTCTTCAACCAATAACGACTAAGTTTTAAATGTTATTCTCAGTTGCGTACATATCTTAGTTAATGACTTTATGGAATTATTACTAACTATCTATCACTGCAACTAATGTTGACGCTATGGTTGGAGGAGTACAACAGTGTTCAAACGATAAACATTAACTAAGATCATTGCACTACTTCGCGCCACCCTCTGTTTGTGATTCCCGGCTGCCTATGCGGTACTCCGGCGTGACATAGTCATCGCTAGCGGGAGCGTTCACACGCTCTGAAACCATCTGCCCCACAAAATGCACGGCACTTTCTCTCTACCTTGCTTGTCCGAATGATAGTAAAATGAAAGTAAAATAAAAATGTAAAGTGGGTGAAAAATGTGGCAGAAACGCCTCAGTCTGGTAACGGATTCATACGCAAGATGCCTATACAAAACTTCAGCACTGGAGGAAGAAGGATAAATTACTTTTACTATTAAAATGAGGAGTCAGTCTCCCGTGAGTAGCTCAATGTACCTCTGGAATCTCTTGACCCTACTGACCTTTGGACGTTTCTGGCTAACTAGCCTCAGATATCTTCAAATACTACGCCTAAATACACTGACGCTCCAGAGCAACTGGTATAGGCATACGTATTCACATACAGAGATATGTAAACAGGCAGAAAACGGCGCTGCGGTCGGCAATGCCTATATAAGACAACAAGTGTCCGCCGCAGTTGTTATATTGCTTACTGCTGCTACAACGGTAGGTTATAAAGATTTAAGTGAGTTTAAACGTGGTGTTACAGCGGCGCACGAGCGATGGGACACAGTATCTCCAGATAGCAATGAAATGATGATTTTCCCGTACAACCATTTCACGAATTTCCCGTGAATACTGAAAAGAATCATTCAGTGTGACAGAAGTGAAACCCTCCCGCAAATTTCTACAGATTTAAATACTGGACCATCAAGAAGTCTCAGCGCACGAACAGTTCAACGAAACATCATCGATATGTCCCTAAATGACTGCACGACACAAGGCTTTACGCCGCGCCTGGGACCGTCAACACCGACATTGGACTGTTGATGACTGAAAACATGTTGCCTGGTCGGACGAGTCTCGTTTCAAATTCTATCGAGCGGATCGACGTATACGGTTATGGAGACAACCTCATGAATACATCCGCCCTGCATGTCAGCAGGGGACTGTTCAAGCTGGTGGAGGCTCTGTAATGATGTGGGGCGTGTGCAGTTGGAGCCGTATGTGACCTTGATACGTATAGATACGACTCGGACAGGTGACACGTACGTAAGCATCTCATATGATCACCTGCATCCATTCATGTGGTTTATGCATTCCAAGGTAATAGCGCAATTATAGCAGGACAATGCGACACCCCACACGTCAAAAATTAGTGGAATCCATGCCAAGTCGTGTTGTGACACTTCTGTGTGCTCGCGTGTGCCCTACACGATATAAGGCACTTGTACCAATTTCTTTGGCTTTTCAGTATATGAGCATAGCTTTGTCTCCATTGACACTCACGCTATACGTGTAACTCTTAGGTGGCGACTCATACCTGATTTGTACGTGGGGACGGTGCCTCGTAAAGTTGCCGTAATGTACAAACCAAATTCATGGCTGGTTAATGGATATCGGCTAATTACGATGCGCACTATTGGACGCTGTACTCAGCTTGACTGTCCTAAACACAATATTCGCCAATTAATTTTGAGACAGAGCAAGTAAAGCTACATGTACCGACAGTTTTGCTAGTAATTACTATATTTCACACAGTACAACAGGAAAGACGCAGGTCTCAACGATACCTATCATACAACAGCGCAGCTAACATTTAGACGTATGATTCATGCAAAAGCATTGCCGTATTCACAAAAATGCAATTGACAAATGTTAAGTTTTACGCTCCTGTAGTGCAATGTGGCTTCCACTTTATTAAATTCTAAGTGCTTAAGCCTTCAGAAAATCATTAGCTGTTAATTTATACACTCCCGTTACTGACTGTAGAGAAGATCGGATTGTTCAATTGTGTTATTTTGAACTTACAGTACTCCAGTAGCATGCATAAGGAGGACAGTGCACTGTTAAGAATGATATGCTGAACAAACAGTAACTATGTAAGTAGATCAGTGATGTGTATACCTCCATATCAATCAATTTTCAACCGAGCGAGGTGGTGCAGTGGTTAGACACTGGACTCGCATTCGGGAGGACGACGGTTCAATCCCGCGTCCGGCCATCCTGATTTAGGTTTTCCGTGATTTGCCTAAATCATTCCAGGCAAATGCCGGGATGGTTCCTCTGAAAGGGCACGGCCGACTTCCTTCCCTAATCCGATGAGACCGAAGACCACGCTGTCTGGTCTCCTTCCCCAAACAACCAACCAACCAATCAATTTTCTAAACCACTATGAAATAAATGGAAGAGGGTGCTTCGCATCTTCCTCTTTTTAGGGTTTCTTTCGATTGCCTTGGTGTATGTCACGGGAGATTGTTGTTTAAATGTCTCTGTTCTTTAGCAGAATAGCTGGCTTCTACGAGGGCTGTCCAGAAAGTAAGTTACGATTGATCGCGAAATGAAACTCACAGTGAAAATCAGAAATGTTTCATTTGTAACAGTTAGCTACACCTTTCAGCAACTTCTCTACGTAGTCGCCGTTCTGACTCAGACATTCGTCGTAGCGTTGTACCAACTTTCCAATACCCTCATCATAGAAGCCAGCCTCCAGTGCTTGCCGCAAATTCTCTACGCTGGCCTAAAGCTCGTTGTCTGTGCCAAAATGTTGTCTTCATAGCCAGCGGTTCGTTTGAGCAGAGATGAAACTCTGTGGGAGACAATTACGGGCTGTATTGTGGGTAACCAAAAATTTCCAATTGAAACGATGCAGGAACATCTTCATTGCCCCTGCAGAATGAGGCTGAGAATTGTCTTGAAGAAGAAACCGCACGACAGTTAGGTAACGTTGGTTGCATACCTTCAGGGGAAAATTCTCACCAGGCCCTCGTACTTGGCGGGAGACATTATTTTCTATAACATCTTTACGCCCTCACTGAGAGCTCAGGAATTAAAAGAGCGACATAATTCTACCTAGAGTCATACTAGAGACACTGCCCAACACATCTTTGCAAAGCTTTATCGGATTTTCATAATCGTTTCCATTTCTCGACCGATCGTAACTTACTTTCTGGACAGCCCTAGTATTTTCAAGAGTAGACAATTTAAAACTTTTCCATACTAATTTACGCTCTGTCGTGGATCAGAAAGAAAATGTGACCATTAGTACTTCCCCGCTTTGAATGTGTGCGATATCCTCTTTTATTCCTGTTTGGTGCGGATTCCATACACTTGAGCACTATAATAAACGAAACGCACAGCTCTACACTGTCTTACCAAAAGTAATCGGACAAGTGTAATTGGAAATTGATATAGGGTGGGTCAACTCTTCACGTTTATAACGAATTGAGTTGTGCTAGGGACTTTGAGTGTCTGAAGGACTGTGGAGGAATGTCAGCGCATCCATTCTAAAGAGCTAAGACCACAAAAGTTTGAGACTGGACGCGGAATTATGGAGCTAAGTCGACACACTAACACATCCCAGTGGTGTTTCAGTGGGCTCACGTCGTGTTCCTCGGTGGGCCAGTCCATTTCAGGAATGTTATTGTTCAATCAATATTGTTTCACAGATGCTTTATGACAGGGTGCATTGTTATGCTGTTAACAGTCGTCGACTCATATCACTCAATTCACTGCATGCACTTCACGATGCTGTAAAACGGGTTCAAAATCTTCCACATTTATTGTTTTCTTAAGAGCAACAAGAGTACCACAACTTAATCACAAAAAACAACAAAATACCGCAATACTGCCTCCCCCGTACTTCACTGTTGGCACTAAAATGATTATAGGTAACGTTCGCCATGGAATTTGTCAAACCCATACACTTACATTGGTTTCACCTGGGACTGCGCAAAACTGAAAAACTGAATTCAAAGTCTCAAAAATTGTTGCAACTCCAGTACTTGCGCGAGTTGACTGATAGCAGTATCCATAGACAATGCTTTCCTGTCTTTTGCGAAGTTCACGATTTTACATTTCTGAGCATTTAAAGAAAATTGGAAATCATTGTACCTCTTTGAAAGCATCTCAAGATCGCACTCATACTTGTGCATCCTATCTTCAGATAGTTCTTTATTACAGGTAGCTGTTTACAAAAGTCTGAGGTTAGCGTTAAATTCCTCTGCCAAGTCATTACTACACAACGTTAACAGCAAGGGACGGGACAATACACATTTACATTTGTCGATGCCTCTCTATCTAAGGTAACATTCTACGTATTCCATGTCCACATATCCTTTTCTAAGCATAAATCTCGTTTACATATTAACATATGTTTTGGATGGGTATTGATGTGGAACTGAATGGAGATCAGGAATGGAGCGGGTCGGAGTCTAATGGTGAGGGCTGTCTACCTTAGAAACCTAGGCGCCGCGATTACGCCAGTGCTATATTGGCTTCTCCCTTCCCACTGTAGTTCCGCGAGTATGACGGGTCTAAGAAAGATAGCGCTTCGTTCCCTTTCTGCTCGTCGACTCGCTCATTCATACTGAAACATGCAGGCGTGTAAGGCAAGTCGTAAATTAGTAGGAAGTTGAATGCACAACATTGCTATTGTAATGTAGTATAGACAATGGAAATGACCAATTTTCCTAATTAGGTGGCCTCTAACAAAGCTGTGTTTTGTCAGGCTTAGGAAGGTGCAAGATGAAGATTAAGTGCGCAGTGTATATAACTACAAACCTGCTACATTACAGGAAGAATGATGTCCGGAAAAAGTTCAAGGCTGGAATCTATCCTTCAGACGACAACATAAAAACTTCGCCTAATGCAAGGAAACTAGTTGTATTCTTGTTCATTCCACCTCCACCATTAGAAAACATTTGTGTTCCAGCAAACGAATAGAGCGTACAGAGCAATGTTACAGTTACGTTACAGCGATCAAAAAGAACGCTGTTTGTGTATTCTTCCACTCATGGCAACTTGCGTTTCTGAGCTAACTGCGAATTGCGTCGTTTACATTCGTTTATGTAACCTTTTTGAAAACAGCCGTAAATTTATTGTAATGATTGACCACCTTGTTGAAAATACACTTCATCCTCACGTCCTGTTTCCTTGTTCTGTCATCGTTCGGTAACGCATCGAAAGTGTGTGTAGTCTATGTCAATGTAATTGTTAGACGTTCTCTAAATAGAGATTAAATGTTAAAATAAATTTACAAGAGTCTTTGAGAAAGTATTATACATATGTCTATACATGCATACAGTACATACTTACTCGTATGTGCAGGGTGAATCACTTAAAACGTGCATCGCAAATATCGTGGAAATTGGAAGTGATGCTCATGAGCCATTTTCGCAGAATGTTTTAGTAGTCTGGGGCTCGTATTGTTAGGCAATCAACAGATTGTAATAATACTTAGACGGTATATTTTTTGTACAAACATAGAATTCTTTAAGTGAGACAATGCCTATTTACATTAACAAACTAAGCGTATGCTATATTAAAATGTCAGTGGTTTTCGTTGCAGGATAATAGTGCGAGATGTCCTAGTAGACTGCAGTAATACGTCCTTGCATGTCATCATGTGTAGTTGGTATGACGTTGCAGACACAGTTTTTCAGCTTTCTCCACAGCAAAATCTCTGTAGGCGTCAGATCAGGGGAATGAGCTGGTCGAGGTACAGATCTTCTCTGCCCAGCCAAATGATTTGGAAACAATTCGTGAAGGCATGCTGTAGTACTTTGTGCTCTATACAGTGAACAGCCATTATGTTGGCAGTACAAGTTCTAGTCTTCCGATGTACGTCTTCCAGCATCCATGAAAGATGGTCTGTTAGGAGGCTGCAATACTTGTGCATTTTCATTGCTTTTCTATAAAAAACGGGCTTATGAGCTGCTGTTTTACTATCCCATACGACACGTTTACACTTCATGAACGCTGAAGTTCCACAGTGGGGATTGTCAACATATCAACATTGCATGTTTCGGCGGTTTACAGTCGATGATTGGTAAATATGGCTTCATCACTACGCAAGATACATGATAGATCCGGAGAGTCCTGTCTTAATGCCCATGTACGGAAGTTTACACGATTCCATAATCGTTTAATGCAGAGAGATGTGACAGGGATGGAACCTATGTCGATGGTATATGTGTAGGACACTTTCCTGACTCGTGCCAGTTCTTCATGCAATTGCATGGGAGCTAACGAGCAAGAACATCAATATCCCCTGTAGGGCCGTCACTTCTTTCTTCAGTTACATTGTCTAGGTTTTATAATACCACTTTCACGCAACTGTTTGAAGAGGTTGATAAATAATTGCCGAGACTTTTACTGGGATATCTTCCGCATGCATCGTACAAGAACAAACTGCTTTCTTCCAACAGGCTCCGTACACCATGAACATGTCGGCTTTTTCTGGATTCGTAAATTCCGTCATTCACTCACGAGCCACTGCTTGAACTTTTGCACACAAACTGACTAGCAATTCGTAGTGCACTAAGGCAAACACACAAGAACACTGTAAGCAACCGTAGCAACATCGTACCTAGCAAATACGCAGATTGAATGGCAGAAAAGATTCTCGGTGCGATAACTTTACAAAACACTATGTCTCGTGAAAGACTCGCACTAGAATACCGCAAGAAACACCACTGATATTCTAATATTCCCTACTTTTCATTTGTTAAAGTCAGTGAGTATGGAAGTCGTTACGAAAAATATTCGACACTTTGCGCCATTGCCGAGCTATTTAGCACTGAAATAAGCCAATCAGGACGTCGCGTGCTCGAATTCAGGCTCTTCCATGCTCTCAAATGTGATAATGCATAGACATGTGTGGTTCTTTGAGTTACCACTTGTTCATATGTTCATTACCAACTACAATATGCCTTCTTCTTAAGGGAAAAGCTTAAGCTTGGTGGCCAGAAGTTACGTACCTTCGGTCTGAGCACACCACATTGGAGACACTGCCTCTGGAAGGCTACTCCAATTTCCGCAAGCGACGGCCTCATTGCTTCAGTTCAATGATAAATAATTCGGCAACGGCGCAATGTGTAGAATTTTCCTCTTAAGAATTATTTCTCAGCACAACATACCCAGCAACATCCTTACAAACTTTCCAGACTCTTTCCGTCCACCGTGTATACACTGCGGTGACGATAGTCATGATGATGTTAATGAGTCCCATACTTCTTTACAGAGCTTAGGGGAACAACGCGGGAGACCCGCACCGCCTTACTAGGCAAGGTCCTAGTGCAGGTGGTTTGCCATTGCCTTCCTCCGACCGTAATGGGGATGAATGATGATGGGGAAGACGACACAACAACACCCAGTCCTCTCGAGGCAGGAAAAATCACTCACACCGCCGGGAATCGAACCCGGGACCCCGTGCTCGGGAAACGAGAACGCTACCGCGAGACCACGAGCTGCGGACGACGATAGTCATAGGATGGCGCTATAGAAATATATGCGTGGTGTGGTAGATGGTTGTAGTTCTCGCTGATGTTCACCAATATTATTACTACCACAGCAGTACACCTGTCGACTTCATTTTTCTTCCTTGCTGTGTCAGTCACACCCATTTCACTGCGTCACAAATGCACCGAATTGTGTTTACAGATGGATATGAGGCTGTTATCTGTAATTTAAATTAGTGTGACAATTAAGCGTGAAACGCTTGCCAGTTGAAATGGGTTGAATGACTGCCTAAATAACTCTGAACGCACTGTAACTACCCTACACCTCTGTTCGCGGTCCCTATGAGAACAGTACGCTGGGGGTAGTAGTATATTCATCGATTCAACATTTAATGCTAGTTCTTGAAACCTTGTACACTGAGATGACAGAAATCGTGGGATAGCCATATGATATACAGAGAAGGTGGTAGTATCACGTACACAAGATATAGAAGGGGAGCCCAATGGCGGAGCTGTCATTTGCCCTCAGGCGAACCAGGTGAAAAAGTTTCTCATGTGAACATCGCAGCAAAATCGCACAAGCTTAGCAAACCTCCTGCATGTCGGCTGACCTCACACAACTGTGACTCCTGCTATGTTGAAACGTGAGGACACTCTCATTCGAGGTGATCGACGGATCACAATCAAGCTCTACGCTGCTCAACTGTTCGTCTCTGTTGATCGTGCTGACACACTCAGCCACCAGTTGGGGTACCTAATGGTATGTGCCCGCTAGGTTTCTTGACGCCTAACAGGAGACCATAACGTCCAAAGAAGGATCATAAGTGGGGAACTACTTGCGCTTTACGAAGCTGGTAGTGGCAAGGTTTTTCTCGATCATCGTCACAGGCGATGAAACCAGAAACAAGACGGTAATCCAAAAAGTGGCACCGCTCCACCTCTCCTTCGAAATGAACGTTCAAAGCCGCATCCTCAGCTGATAAATCTATGGCGACGGCCTTGTGGAACTCTGGAGGGGCTATTCTGTTTGATGACCTCTCTCATGGTGCAACTATCAAGTGTATTGTGCTACAATTAGGAAACTGAAGAAACTTCAGCCTGCTCGTCGTCACAAAAATGCAGACGAAATTCTTCTTTTCAGTGACAACCCAAGGCTTCACCCAAGTCTGCGCACCCGAGCGAAGACCACTAAATTTCATTAGACGTTTCTTCCTCATCCATCCTACAGCCTGAATCTCGTACCTTCCTACTTGCATCTCTTTGGCCCAATAAGTACGTGGATTATGAGGAGTTTATTGATGCAGCAAGACGTTGCCTCCGACGTCGACCAGTAGAGAGGTACCACATGGATATACGGGCCCTCGCAGTACGGTGCAGTGAGGTCGTCGCATAGAACGGAGATTATTACGGTTTTGAAACATAAAAAGTTGGGAATAATAGCGTTATTTAGAATCCTGAATAAAAGTAACCTGCACTCGTACAAATCAGTTAAACATTACTTGTGCTGGCAATACTACGAACTACATTGAGGACTGAGGTCTAGAACATACACTTCCTAAACACACGTCCAAGATTGATGCAGTGGTCGAGCATATGTCCTCGTTTCTGTAGCACATTTTTGCACTGCTATCATTACTTTCTCCATTCCACATTTTTTTTTGAAGTGAGAGTAACAATTTACTTTCAATTGCTGCTACATTTCTGTGGATAGCTGCTTCATTACTTACTGCTGGTCAGTTAGCTCTGCAGAGTTTGACACTGAAGATTAAGGCTGCCAAGAGGTAATTCTAGTCCAAACTACCAAACATACCACTGCCCAACCCCACCACGTGGAGGTTGATCTTCCGTTTTCTATGACTTTTTTTATGCAGCGTTTATACTTCGAACAACAAATACATATATGAGTTGGGAAATAAAACTAAGCTAAACTCGGTCCGAACAGGCCTGGGGAGGCCCAACGCTACCGACCGGCCACCGTGTCATTCTCAGTCAACAGGTGTCACTGGATGCGGATGTGGAGGGGCATGTGGTCAGCAAACCATTCTGCCGGCCGTATGTCAGTGTAGGAGACCGGAGCCGCTACTACTCAAATAGCTCCTCAGTTTGCCTCACAAGGGCGAGTGCACCCCGCTTGGCAACAGCGCTCGGCTGTCTGAATGGTCAGCCATCCAAGTGCCGGTCCATCCCGACAGCGCTTAACTTCGGTGATCGGACGGGAGTTGTAAAATAGGGAATAATAATACTGCCTTTTTTTAAGAAGAGAAAAGTGAGCAGGTACGATAGAACGCAGAATGGAGATTCGTCCCACCATCTGGTCGTCCGGAAGTGAAACCATCTCAATGGTTCCTTGAGCCATTGACATATACTTGCCATTAATTCTCCTATGTTATCATGTTTACCCTAAGTGTTGTAGCCCACATTAGTGTTAATATACGTAATGTTAAGTGAAGTATGTTTCCAGTTATCAATATCTGACTCTGATATACAGACGTGCGCACAGAGTTATAGCGACACTGTGTTGCAGCAACTATCTACACTCCTGAAAATTGAAATAAGAACACCGTGAATTCATTGTCCCAGGAAGGGGAAACTTTATTGACACATTCCTGGGGTCAGATACATCACATGATCACACTGACAGAACCACAGGCACATAGACACAGGCAACAGAGCATGCACAATGTCGGCACTAGTACAGTGTATATCCACCTTTCGCAGCAATCCAGGCTGCTATTCTCCCATGGAGACGATCGTAGAGATGCTGGATGAAGTCCTGTGGAACGGCTTGCCATGCCATTTCCACCTGGCGCCTCAGTTGGACCAGCGTTCGTGCCGGACGTGCAGACCACGTGAGACGACGCTTCATCCAGTCCCAAACATGCTCAATGGGGGACAGATCCGGAGATCTTGCTGGCCAGGGTAGTTGACTTACACCTTCTAGAGCACGTTGAGTGGCACGGGATACATGCGGACGTGCATTGTCCTGTTGGAACAGCAAGTTCGCTTGCCGGTCTAGGAATGGTAGAACGATGGGTTCGATGACGGTTTGGATGTACCGTGCACTATTCAGTGTCCCCTCGACGATCACCAGTGGTGTACCGCCAGTGTAGGAGATCGCTCCCCACACCATGATGCCGGGTGTTGGCCCTGTGTGCCTCGGTCGTATGCAGTCCTGCCAAACACGCATACGACCATCATTGGCACCAAGGCAGAAGCGACTCTCATCGCTGAAGACGACACGTCTCCATTCGTCCCTCCATTCACGCCTGTCGCGACACCACTGGAGGCGGGCTGCACGATGTTGGGGCGTGAGCGGAAGACGGCCTAACGGTGTGCGGGACCGTAGCCTAGCTTCATGGAGACGGTAGCGAATGGTCCTCGCCGATACCCCAGGAGCAACAGTGTCCCTAATTTGCTGGAAAGTGGCGGTGCGGTCCCCTACGGCACTGCGTAGGATCCTACGGTCTTGACGTGCATCCGTGCGTCGCTGCGGTCCGGTCCCAGGTCGACGGGCACGTGCACCTTCCGCCGACCACTGGCGACAACATCGATGTACTGTGGAGACCTCACGCCCCACGTGTTGAGCGATTCGGCGGTACGTCCACCCGGCCTCCCGCATGCCCACTATACGCCCTCGCTCAAAGTCCGTCAACTGCACATACGGTTCACGTCCACGCTGTCGCGGCATGCTACCAGTGTTAAAGACTGCGATGGAGCTCCGTATGCCACGGCAAACTGGCTGACACTGACGGCGGCGGTGCACAAATGCTGCGCAGCTAGCGCCATTTGACGGCCAACACCGCGGTTCCTGGTGTGTCCGCTGTGCCGTGCGTGTGATCATTGCTTGTACAGCCCTCTCGCAGTGTCCGGAGCAAGTATGGTGGGTCTGACACATTTCCAGGAGTGTATTTCTAGTACATACATTTACAGGCCTGTTGTTACACACGGGTCTAATAAATGGACACTATTTACCACCTAGTTTATACCTTAGTTTACTTAGTTATTGCTTGAAAACCAATAAATATTTTACATTGATAACAAATATTTGATAATCAATAAATATATTAATTCTGTCTCTGATTCTGACTCGTTCATCGATCGTTGTACTCATCTATCCCATTGAATCTCTCTTTGTTTTCGACAGTGTGACCTTCTGTTGAATTATTCAGTGTGATGTGCTGCAGAGATTGTGCCGGCTATCGTTTTTCATGTATTCCGTGGGTCTTCATTGCGCCCTGTGTTGTATGTGGTTTCTTTCATTAGTGACTTTCTGTGATTTTATGTTGAACAGAGATTAATGAACTGCCTACAGGGTACAGAAATGCGCTCTGGGGTTTCAATTTCCCTGCATGAGCAGTTTGAGTCATTCTTCAAGTGATGTATGTGTGTGGGACAGGGACCGTGTCCGGTTAGAAAATGAACTATGCCACGGCTGCGAATAACGTAGTTTAGTTTCAACCGCTGCTGTACATCAAAGAATGTGTCATAAGCACGGCGTCCATTATTACTTTCCTCCGATTCCTTTCGCCAGGTTACGACTCGCAAGAGCTTAAGTTGGCGTCTATTCTGTATTGGTACACCAGTGATTTCCTCCACACGTCAAGTCTGACCATTATCAACCAGCATGATGCTGTGCGATGTATGGCCTTAATGTCGACTGGGTTGTGCTGTACACGGTCCGTGACATAAATGTGACCACGTGTCAGAAGCAAATCTCAGCGCGGACGTGCAGCAAGATAGTGAAGCTATGGAAGGTACCAACAAAGGACGTGGGTCCAAGTGGATCCCAGTGCCGTGCCCACCTGGGCTAGGTTTGACGGTTGAGTGTGTGTGGACCGAACATCGCGATTGAGGTGGCCGACAGATTCTCCGTTGGGCTTAAATCCGGGGTAGTTCGGTGGCCAGGGGGTACGGTAAACTCATCCTGATGCTCTCCGAACGACGCACGTACGCAACGAACGGTGTGACACGTTGCACTGACCTGCTCGCAGGTGCCACGGTGAATGTAGCGGTGGACGTGGTCCCCAAGAATTTCTTATCTACTAGGCCTTCCACAAAGACGAGATCAGCCTGGAATGCCACGAAAAATTCCCCAGATATTCCACAAGATTTCGGGATTGCAGACGGATCTCATAGACTTCTTTCCACGATATTTCGACTGACAACCTTACAGCCATCTTCAGGTTTTTACAACATCTGAATTCCATCCACACAAACATTCAGTTTACGATGGAAGTTGAAAAGGATGGTTGCCTACCATTTCTGGACGTCATGGTTAAACGCAGGGTGGATGGGTAATTGAGGCATTCTGTCTATCGAAAACCAACGCATACGGATCTGTACCTGCAGGCGTCAAGCTGTCATCACCCGTCACAAACTATGGGTGTACTTCGAACGTTGGTGCTTAGGGCACATGTCGTGTCTGATAAAGACAGCCTTGCAGACGAATTAGAGCACTTGAAATCGGTATTTCAACATAATGGATATTCTGCACATCAGGTCAGTACTGCTTTAAGGAGGAAAAAACGTGACCACCCACAAGATCAAGAGGATAAGGAGGTGTTTAAGTCCAGAGCATTTCTTCCATACGTCGGGAACATTTCATCGAAAGTAGGCAGAATTTTAAAGAATCATTGTGTGGAAGCAATCTTCCGGCCACCTGCAAAGACTCGTGCTCTTCTGGGCTCACCCAAGGATGATCTGCGATTACGGAAGGCTGGAATTTATAAAATAACTTTCGCGTGTGGGAAAGCCTACATTGGTCAAATCACACGCACAGTACACGACCGCTGCGTTGAATATGAGCGCCACACTCGCCTTTTACAGCCCAGCAAGTCGGCCATAGCCGAACATTGTATTTCCACAGGACATACTATGGATTATTCGGCCACAAAAATCTTGGCCCCATCGAGATCCTTCTGGGATTCAGTTGTGAAGGAATCCGTGGAAATACGTTTAGCGGAAAATCTCATTAATCGTGATGGCAACTTTTTATTGAATCAGGCCTGGGACCCGTTGATTGTTTTAATTTCAACCAAAAGAAAACTTTTTATGGCTTCTGACATGTCGATCGACAAGTAATTTTAATTATAATATTGAAATTTAGCATTTTATTGTTTTGGACACGTCTGCGTGCATGTTTTACTTTTTTCATGCATTCGTTTGCGTTCCATAGATGCAGTAATATCGTAGAGGGCCTTGGAATCGACAGGTGGCGCGCATGTTACGGTAACTTGCGCATGCGAGCCTGTGGCACTTTTACGTATAAATAGAGCGACTTGCACTAGCAATCTCCGGAAAACCTCCCGAATCCTGATGTTCTCCAAACCCAACAAGCCTCCATCCGATGCCTCTTCCTATCGTCCTATCTGTCTCACATCGGTGTTCAGCAAGCTCTTGGAATCCATCCTTTCCCGGCGCATCCATCACCACCTCCGCCAAAACCACCTCCTCCCAAACACCCAATGTGGCTTTCAACCTTCCTTCTCTGCTGATGACCAACTCCTCTGCCTCACTCATCTCCTCTCCCTCCAGCTTAACTCCCGTCGGTCCGCCATTTTTTTCTCCCTTGACCTCGAAAAGGCCTACGACCGTGTCTGGCATCCCGGTCTCCCGTTTAAACTCCAAACCTACGCCCTTCCTATCAACTACATCCGTCTGGTGGCCTCCTTCCTCTCCCACCACCCCTCCTATGTTACCATCCATAATGCCACTTCTTACACCTTCTGCCCCTCTGCAGGTGTGCCCCAGGGCTCTGTCCTCTCCCCTCTCCTCTACCTCGTGTACACGGCAGATATGCCCCCCAGGGGGTCCACAACTCTTTTGTGGATACGTGCGTGGCGAGCACGGGGCCCCGAGCCATTGCAGCCTTTTTTCTCTCCCGGGCTGCATTTCCTTTCCCTTCCCCTCCTTTCCCCTCCATGCTCCTTTCCCCTCGCCCTCTCCTCTCCCTCTATTGGTGTCCTTGCTTATGTTGGCCCCCGCAATCCTCCTGGTTCTGTTGGTTTTACACTCCAGCTTTGTTGCATAATCATCTCCTCCTTTTGGCATTCCTTGGTCCCCCTCTGGGGTTTGACCTCCATTACAAAATTTCTCCTCCGTAGTGTGAGCCATTTGGGGAAGAGCACCTTACCTAGTGTCTCCAACGTGCGCCCTCCTAGTACATTCCACCTTTTCTTTCACGTCATTGTCTGATGCTAGGGTGCATAGCCAGCACAGTAGCCAGCCTGTGTGGTGTGGTCGCTATGTACCCTTTTGGTTGAGCCCCCTGAACACACAGGGATCACACTTCTGATACCTGAGCTGTGACCTCCTCATGCATGCCTTGGAGTGGTTGCTCGTCATCCTGGAGCATTGGAAATCCCGGCAATGGCCGCCGTGCCAGACGGCCCTTGCTGTGGCTGGGTGGCGCCCATGAGGAGAGCCCCTGATCGGAGTGGGTGGTATCAGGGCGGACGCTATGCTGATGAAACGCATATGGGTCCAAAACTCTGGCCGTTTCTTCTGCGGCCGTCTCTCTGCGTGGAACTGATTCCTCAAGTGCTGCTTCTCTTCCCCCTTTGGCCTTCCCTTCGATGGCTACCCCCTGGGAAGAGGGTCAGGCCCGTCATCTAGGGGCAAAACCTTTCCCCCGTTATCTAGTTTGCACCAGGACTGATGGAGATACTTTCACCAGTGTCAAACCTTTATTCTTTTTGGAACACATTGAAGACAAGTTTGGCGAAGTGGACTCTCTGAGCAAGATGCGGACGGGTTCGTTGCTGATAAAAACTGCTTCAGCTGCCCAATCTGCGGCCCTTCGTGCCTGTACCCATCTTGGCACAATTCCTGTGTCCATTACCCCTCACCAGTCTCTAAATATGGTACAAGGTGTGATTTTTCACAGGGACCTAATCCTTCAAACTGATGAGGAACTTCGGAACAATCTCGGACAGCGGGGTGTTCACTTTGTTCGGCGTGTTCAGAAGGGTCCGAAAGATAATCGTATTGATACTGGTGCCTTTATCCTGGCCTTTGAAGGGGATACCCTCCCTGAGAAAGTTAAGATTATGGTCTATCGCTGTGATGTGAAGCCGTACATCCCACCTCCTATGAGGTGTTTTAAGTGCTTGCGTTTTGGCCACATGTCTTCTCGCTGTTCCCAGGCCCCTCTCTGTGGTGATTGTGGACGTCCACTCCATGAGGGGTGTCCCTGTGTTCCCCCTCCTGTATGTGTAAATTGTCATGGTAGTCATTCTTCACGTTGACCAGATTGCCCAGTATATAAGAAAGAAAAGGAGTATAAGTCCCTCGATCGTTTAACCGACACAGAGGCCCGTAAGAAATATGCACAACTGCACCCTGTGTCCATGACATCTAGTTACGCCTTGGTTACATCTTCACCCCTTCCTCCCCCTTCCTTACCCGCACCCCGGACCCCTCTCCCCCCCCTCCCCTGCGGCTCGCACACCTTCTCCTATGGGCGCTGCTCCCCCTCCCCAGCTGGAGAAGTGTCCCACTCCTTCGGCGTCTGCCGGTCAAGGGCACCTCTCCCGGGATGCCCCTTCCCGGCACCTTCCAGGTCAAAGGTCTGCTGCCGCGCGGCGACCGCGAGAGCCGCGGTCTGTCGGCCCCCAGGTCGCCCGCTCGCTTTCTGTTCCTGATCTTGCTGCAGTTGGCTCCTTTATGCCACACAGCCCTCCTCGATCTCAGCCTGAAAAGAAGGAGAAACATAAGTCCCGGGACAAAGAGCCTCTGGTGTCACCGGAGGTCCCTTCCCCGACTTCACAACCGGATTCTGACCTGTCGTTCATGAATGTCGCCCCCTCCTTGTCGGTGACAGGTGGGGACCCGGCGGCATGAATGGATTTAGCGTGTTCAGCCCTCATTTAAACCATCGTTCTGTGGCTCTCCAATGGAATTGTAATGGATACTATCGTCACCTTCCGGAATTGAAATCCTTTCTTTCGTCCTACTCTGCAGCTTGTGTGGTTCTCCAGGAATCCCATTTTACTGATGCTCACTCACCGAACCTCCGTGGGTTCCGTGTTTTCTGTCGAAATCGGGTCGGACCCTTGTGGGCTTCTGGTGGCGTTTGTACGTTGGTCCGTACAGACATTGCTAGCACGTGGATTCCTCTCCAAACTACATTGGAAGCGGTTGCTGTTAGGGTCCACTTCGACTCTGCAGTCACAGTTTGCAATCCTTATCTCCCTCCGGACAGGACTCTTACACCTGCTGCCTTAACCACCCTTCTTCAGCAACTTCCTCCTCCCTTCCTCCTCCTTGGGGATTTTAATGCTCATCATCCTTTGTGGGGCGGTGCCTTTCCATCTAGACGAGGTCTTCTTATAGACCAATTTATTGCAGACCACGACCTGTGCCTTCTTAATGATGGCTCCCCTACTCATTTCAGTGCCGGTCATGGTACCTTTTCTGCCATTCATCTTTCTCTTTCTTCTCCCTCTCTCCTCCCTTCATTACACTGGTCGCCACAGGACGACCTTTGTGATAGTGACCATTTCCCGTTGATTATCACGCTCCCTTCCCACTCCCCGATGGACAGGTTACCTCGTTGGTCTTTCCACCGCGCCGATTGGCCTCTACACACTGCACAGGTTGAGTTTTCTCCCTCTTTGTCGGGTTGTATTGATGACGCCCTACGTGACGTGTCTGACGCGATTGTTCGCGCTGCTAACCTTGCTGTCCCGCGCTCATCTGGACCATTTCGTCGCCGGCAAGCCCCGTGGTGGAGTACGGCCATTGTCATTGCCATCCGTGATCGCCGTCGAGCTTTGCAACACTTTAAGAGGCACCCGTTTGTAGCCAGCCTTACTACCTTTAAACGCCTCCATGCTAAAGCCCGTTATTTAATCAAACAGGGTAAGCGGATATATTGGGAACGATTCATTTCTTCCCTTGGTTCTACTGTCCCTCTGTCACGGGTATGGGCTACACTTCGTTCTCTCCAAGGTTGCCATCGGCAGTCCACCCTCCCAGGCCTTCACCTCCCAGATGGCATTTGTACGGACCCATTAGTTCTTGCAGAACATCTTGCGACCCATTTTGCAGTGGCGTCAGCGTCAGCCTCCTATCCAGCTGCTTTCCTTCATCAAAAACAGCTGGCTGAAGCTTACACCTGATGTTTCACCCCCTGTGAGTCAGAATCTTACAACGAACCTTTTACTGAATGGGAATTTCTTTCTGCTCTATCTTCTTCTCATGATACGTCCCCTGGCCCAGATTCCATTCATGACCAACTGCTTCCTCATCTCAGTGCTCCACAACGGCAACATCTTCTTCCGGTGTTTAACTGTATCTGGCTCCAGGGTGACTTCCCTTCTCAGTGGAGGGATAGCATTGTGGTTCCTCTCCTTAAGCCTGGTAGGAACCCCCTATCTGTTGACAGCTATCGGCCAATTAGTTTGACCAATGTTGTTTATAAGTTACATGAACGGCTCAATTGGGTCCTCAAATCTCGGGATCTATTGTCGCCTTACCAGTGTGGCTTTCGAGAGGGACGGTCTTCAATCAATCATTTACTTCGCTTGGAATCCGCAGTTCGGCAGGCTTTTTCCCAGCGCCGCCATTTGGTTGCAGTGTTTTTTGACCTTCGCAAGACCTATGACACGGCCTGGCGCCATCACATCTTACTTACCCTTCATCAGTGGGGTCCTCGGGGCCCACTCCCGATTTTTATCCGTCAGTTCCTGATCCATCGGTCATTCACAGTTCGAGTTGGTACTGCTTTTAGTTCTCCACGGACACAGGAGACGAGCATCCCACAGGGTTCTGTCTTGAGTGTCCTTCTTTTCCTCATTGCTATCGATGGACTTGTGGCCTCTGTCGGTCCCTTGGTCGCCCCTGCCCTGTATGTGGATGATTTCTGCATTTGGGTTAGTTCCTCCTCGATGGCATCTGCAGAACGTCAGCTCCAGGTGGCTATACGGCGTGCCTCTGCATGGACCCTCTCACGTGGGTTTCATTTCTCTCCTTTTAAATCGCGGGTGGTCCACTTCCGTCGCCGTACTACGATCCACCCCGATCCAGAGCTCTATCTCGCTGCACAACAATTGCCTGTGGTTCCACAGTTTCGTTTCCTGGGTCTTCTTTTCGACAACAAGCTCACTTGGCTGCCCCATATCAGACACCTGATGGTAGGATGTTTCCGTAAACTCAATGTCCTTCGCTTCCTTGCCCAATCCTCTTGGGGTGCGGACCGTTCCCTCCTCCTCCGTCTTTATCATGCTCTAGTTCTGTCTCGCTTGGACTATGGTTGTCAAGTTTATGGTTCAGCTGCTCCTTCCACACTGCACTTGCTGGATCCAGTCCACCATCGTGGTATCCGTTTGGCCACTGGTGCCTTCCCTACTAGCCCTGTTGATAGTCTCCTGGTTGAAGCTGGGATCCACCCCCTTTCTGTTCGGCGGTCCCAGCTTCTGGTGTCTTATGCCCTCACTATCCGTTCTTCTCCCACTCATCCTTCCTATTCTATCCTGTTCCCAGACCATGGACGTCGCCCACCCGACTCCCGCCCTCGGGCGGGTTTACCGAATGGGCTGCGCCTTGCATCTCTTTGCCGTGATTTTCAGCTTCCTTCTTTGTCCTGTCTTCCTCGCTCCCTCCCCTCCACCCCTCCTTGGTTAGTTCCTCGGCCTCGAATTCGGATGGATCTCCACCGAAGTCCGAAAGATTCCATCCCCCCGGTGGTGTTCCGTTCCTTTTTCCGCCAAATTTTATGGGAGTTTCGGGATGCTGTTGTTTTTTACACTGATGGCTCTAAATCTGCTGATCATGTTGGGTATGCCTTCACGTCCTCTGTTGGAACGGAAAGTCATCTGCTGCCACCTACAAGTGGGGTGTTTACTGCGGAATTGATGGCAATTTCCCCAACACAACCGCGATTTGTTATGTACGGACTCAATGAGTGGCGTTCTTGCTATTGACTGGTGTTTTTCGCGCCATCCCTTGGTCTCTGCCATCCATGACCATCTCGCTGATATTCACCGTGCTGCTTGTTCCATTGACTTCAAAAAATGGTTCAAATGGCTCTGAGCACTATGGGACTCAACTGCTGAGGTCATTAGTCCCCTAGAACTTAGAACTAGTTAAACCTAACTAACCTAAGGACATCACAAACATCCATGCCCGAGGCAGGATTCGAACCTGCGACCGTAGCAGTCCTGCGGTTCCAGACTGCAGCGCCTTTAACCGCACGGCCACTTCAGCCGGCATTGACTTCCTTTGGGTCCCTGGCCATGTGGGTATCCCGGGTAACGAGCTTGCTGATCGTTTGGCTGGGGGAGCAGTTACTTATCCCCCATTTTCTGTAACCCCTCCTGCAGCGGATTTACGGCTTCACATCAAATCCCACTTCGCACAGTCATGGGCCGATTCTTGGGAGGCTACTCCCCTGTCTAATAAACTTCGTGCAATTAACGTGACACCGGGCCCATGGCGTTCTTCCTTTCGCCTCTCCTGAAAGGACTCGACCACACTGTGTCGTCTCCGCATTGGCCATACCATACTGACCCATGGTTTTCTTTTGCGTGATGAGCCACCCCTGCTATGTGGTTGTGGAGCCTTCCAGTCAGTGGCCCACATTTTGGTTGAATGCCCCCTTCTTTTGGCTCTGCGTGCTAAGTACAGACTCCCCCACACTTTACCTTTGATGTTGGCTGACGATTCCCGGATGGTTTCTCTGGTTCTCGGTTTCCTCCGGGAGAGTGGTTTTTATTCTCAGTTTTAAAGTTTTTAATCTCTCTCTGGTGTTGGGGCAGGGCGGTGAGTGTTTGCCTACAGTGGGAGACACCCAGTGTTCAAAGATTCCCGATTCACCTCCCTGACCGGAATCCTCTTTTCTTCCCCTTTTACTCTGTTTTTACCCTTTTTTTTAAGGCTTGGTTAGTCTTTCTACTCCCATACGTACTTTCTGCATTATAGCAGTTGTACCTTTTAAGTCACAGGTGGTCTTGCCTATGCTGCTTCAGCGTAGTGTTGGGTTCGTTCTCTTGCCGACTTCCCTCATTTTGTTTTTTACCAATGACAGCGTGACTGCCCTTTTACGTTTTTCCCATTTTCCGTTTTATTGTTCTGACTTTTCTGAGATGTCCCATTAGCAGAATGGAGTATATTTGAAACAAGGGACTGATGACCTTACTGTTTGGTCCCTTAAACCTCAAACAACCAACCCACCAACCAACGGCAGATACGCCCCAAACCCCCCCCCCCCCTCCAGTACACCTCTTGCAATAAATATGCTGATGACACCGCATTCCTCGCCCTCGCTCCTACCCTCCAACGGTCCCAACGCCTTCTCCAGAATCACCTTGACCTTTTTGCTGCATGGTGTAACTAGTGGCTCCTGAAACTCAACCCTTCCAAGACCCAGGCAATCATCGTAGGTCGTACCACTCGCTCCTTCTGGCTCCTGGATTTCTCCTTTACTGTCTGTGCCCGTCCTGTCCGCCTCACCCCCACCCTCACCTACCTTGGCCTCACCATTGACCGTCACCTCACCTGGATCCCTCATCTCCGCTCCATCCAATTCAAAGCCCACAACTGCCTCCGACTCCACAAACTCCTCTCCGGCCGGACATGGGGGTTGCACCCCTCTACCATCCTCCACACCTACAAATCCTTAATCCGTCCCATCCTCTGTTATGCCAGTGCTATTTGAACACTCACTCTCCAAATAGTATAAGCCTGAAACAATAATGTATAGCCAGTTGCTATTTCTTGTGGTCTTTCCAGTGCGTTTGATCATGTAGATCTTGTCACGCTCTCAGGAAAACTCAAGCTTTAGGGAACTGATCGCTTTATGCACTGCTGGTTTAAATCATACTTAATAAACAAAATGCAAAATGTTGTACTGAATAATGGAAACAGTGTCGGAAAGATCACAAAGGCATTCCCCCAGGGTTCAACAATAAGTCCACTCCTATTTCTTATATATCTGAATGATATTCCAATTAAGATTCGTCAAGCAAAATTTTTACCCCTTCTTGGACGATAGTGCTATAATAAATACCATTAGAGAGAAGGTAAGAGAAGAGTTGGTCAATAACATTATCCAAAGAATTACTACGTTGTTGTCTGAAAATCTACTCTCCCTAACATTTGAAAAAGGCGCTGCATTCAGTTCTGTACAATAAATAGAGTTATACCAACTAATGAAGTTGCATATGAGATTCTCAAAATTTCTGTGTGGCTCGCCCCTGTCGGTGGTTCTAGTCCTCCTTTGGGCATGGGTGTGTATGTTGTCCATGGGGTAAGTTAGTTTAACTTAGATTGAGTAGTGTGTAGGCTTAGGGACCGATGACCTAAGCAGTTTGGTCCCATAAGACGTTGCCACAAAAAGTAAAATCCAAATTTCTGCGTGAACATATTGATCAAAACTTGAACTTAAAGAAGAAGAAGCATATCACTGAGCTTCTCAAACAATTATGTTCAACTACTTTTGCTCTTCGTATAATTGTTGATCGTGGGAATAAACATATCAACCTCCTAACATATTTTGCAATTTCCAGTCAATAATGATGTACGGAATGATTTTTTGGGGTAACTCATCACTTAGAAACAAAGTACAGATTGCACAGAAGGAAGCAGAAAGAATAATATGTGGTGTTCACCCACAGGGGTTAAGTAAATACGTCTTCCCGGAATTAGTCATTTCAACAGCGCTGTCACAGTGCAAATATTCGATACTGAAATTCGTCATAAAAAATCCATCACAATTTCAGAAGAACACTGATGTTCATATCTACAACACTAGAGGGAAAAATGACGTTCATTCCCCATTGTTAAAGCTATCAGTGGCTCAGAAAGGAGTTCAATACACAGCAACATACATTTGTTATTACTTACTAGTAACATAAAATGTCTCACAGATAGCGAAGGAGGTTTTAAATCGCGTTTAAAATCGTTTCTCCTGGACGGCTCTTTCTCTCACACTGACGAATTTCTGCTTGAAAACGAGTAGCCAGTTGAAAAAAAAGTTAATAAATAAAACCCCGTGTAGTTGCACCAGAAGGAGTAAAGATAATAATATGTTAATTAACGTTAACGCAGATCATGTGTACAGCATTGTTCAAATTATCTATGAATGATATAACCAACTATTAACGCTCCCTGAACTGGCCTGGAGTTTTCCGACGATTGCTGCAGAGCCGTACAGTCCAAAGGCCATCTGTCCGACGTAGCCAAAAACGCGATTAACCTGAAAAGGCCACCTGTCGCCACTCAGTGGAAGTTCACTTGCAGTAGTGACGTCGCTGATGAACAGCAGTCAGCGTGAATTCATTAACGTTGCTCCTGCTGGAGTGACCCATACGCGGCAACGTTCGCTTAACATCTACACCTACATCTACATCTATACTCCGCTAGCCACCAAGCGGTGTGTGGCGGAGGGCACAATTGGCGCCAAAGTCATATTTCGCCCCCTCTATTCCACTCGCGGATTGCGTGAGGAAAAAACGACTGTCTGAATGCCTCAGTACGAGGTATTTCCGTTATCTATGAATGGTGATCATTGTGCGATTTGAAAGTTGGTGGTAAGAATATTTGCTCTACAACCTCGGTGAAGCCGGCCACGGTGGCCATGCGGTTGTAGGCGCTTCAGTCCGGAACCGCGTGACTGCTACGGTCGCAGGTTCGAATCCTGCCTCGGGCATGGATGTCTGTGATGTGCATATGTTAGTTAGGCTTAAGTAGTTCTAAGTTCTAGGGCACTGATGACCTAAGATGTTAAGTCCCATAGTGCTCAGAGCCATTTTTTTTTTTTTGCCTCGGTGAAGATCGGATTTCGGAATTTAGTGAGCAGCCACTTCTGTTTAGCGCGCCGTCTATCTGCAAGTGTCTCCAACTTCAAACTTTCTATGAGTTTTGTAGCGCTCTAGCGGACCCAACTGGTAAGGTTCCCATACAGACGAACAATGATCCAAGACTGGCCGAACTAATGTATTGTAAGCTATGTCCTTTGTTGAATGACTGCATCGCTTCAGGATTCTACTAATAAACCGCAATCTAGAGTTTGCCTTACCAGTTACTTGTAAAATTTGATCATTTCATTTGAGATCATTTCGAATAGTCACACTCAGATACTTGACGGACGTTACCTCTTCCAAAGACTGGACATTTATTTTGTACCAGTAGATTAATGGGAATTTTCGCCTTGTTGTACACAGTAGGTTACACTTACTAATATTGAGAGATAACTGCCAGTCATTACACATTTTCTGCAAATCCTGATTGATTTATTCACAACTTTCGTGTGATACTACTTTCCTGTAGACTACAGCATCATCGGCAAACTGTCTAAGGTCGCTGTCAATACCATCAACCAGGTCGACTATGTAAATAGTAAAAAGCAGAGGACCTATTACGCTGTCCTAGGGCACACCTGAAGTTACGCTTGTTTCTGTTGTAGTCACCCTGTTCAAGACGACATATTGCTCCCTCTCTGCCGGCCGAGGTGGCCGTGGGGTTAAAGCCGCTGCAGTCTGGAACCGCAAGACCGCTACAGTCGCAGGTTCGAATCCTGCCTCGGGCATGGATGTTTGTGATGTCCTTAGGTTAGTTAGGTTTAACTAGTTCTAAGTTCTAGGGGACTAATGACCTCAGCAGTTGAGTCCCATAGTGCTCAGAGCCATGTGAACCATGAACCATGCTCCCTCTCTGTTAGGAAACTTTCTATCCAACCACATATGTCATCGGATAGATCGTAAGCGCGCACTCTTTGCAGCAAGCGACGGTGCGGAACTGAGTCGAACGCCATTCGAAAGTCGAGAAACTGTCGTTGAGTAGACGCTGTTGGTAACCCATTGGATCATCTGGGCTGTCAGTTGCTCAACAGTTGGAAGTCTCTTCGCTCATAGATATTTTCGCAGCCGCCATTCACCCCTGTCGTCTATACCCCATAGTGCACCACTGCTATCTCGGTTTTGGGTAGCGATATTGACGGTATGCTTTAACCACGGCGGCGTGCGAACGGTTAAGAAACTTAGCCGTTTTGGAAATGCTTTATCATTGGCCTTAAACCAATAATAATGCCTTTTAGGACGTGTTATAGGAACAACTGTACTGTTTTCTGCGTCTCGCCCGAAAGCTTTATATACCCTCCATTGCCAGTGCTGCCACCTGCCATCTGTGAGTGGTTATATCACGTTGGCGTCGAACATTGGTGGTGGTTACAATAATGTAATTGAACCGTGTAGGTGTTGATGATTACATGGAATTCCTCAACGTCTTATAAAAATAATATTAAAAATAATCTATGGCAACAACAATGAGCCTAATAACGATTGCGCGGAGGCGTCTGTTAATATTGCAGTGTGGCCCCGCTGTCCCTTCCGAGTTAGACGCGAGGTGATGGAAGACCACAGGTATCTCGCCTTCTAAGCTGTGAACAGCGTTTAACAGATAGACATAGCACCGAACGTTATCTTGGAGGTAACATTTAAACCTACTTCCTTCCCTACACTGTCTTACCACTGCTCCACCTAACCGGCGACTTCGATATCTGCACAAACTTTGGAATGAGCCCTTGTAAAGAACATAAAGTGACGAAAATATAACCGGTCTTAGTTTTTAATTAGTTGTATATGAGTTATCGAACAGCTGGTGCACGTATATGCGGTTGGGTCTAGCAGTTCGCGGGGGAAGATAGCTGCGGATTCAGGGGAAATTTCCACAGAGGGAGTTGCGCAAGTTGCTTACTCGCAACTACGGTCGAGAGCCTCTCCATGCTAACAGCGGATGTCCATTACCCCCCAGCGGAACAGACAACGTGCATACACCGACTCTTCCAGCCTTCACACCAGGAGCGAAACTTTTTAGACCGCCAGTGTTTGTGGTCTGATGCGTTCTTAATTCTCTGGCAGGCTGCTTCGTGAGGGGCCAGGCAGCGTCTCCTTGATACTGGCGACGAGTAAGGTCGATGCAATGATGTCAAAATGTCTGATCAAGCAGCCAACAGTATTGCAAGAGTACGCACGAGAGGAAGTCAATAAATAAATGCCTCTGTTTGGCCCCATAGTTTGACAGTACCGACTCGACAATGAAATACCTTAATTTACTGTTCGTGAGTGATGACTGTGTTCGTTTAGCGAATAGGAAATTTACAGCATTTTGTTGTGAATGTCACGCTGTCTGTATGTACCAAACTCGAACCGACGGGAGTGATCGTTTTCTGTCCTCTGAACGGAATAAAGTTGTGGAGACTATTCGCAGATTTCCACTGCATGTTATTTGTCTTTTCAACATAAATTTACGGGTGGGTCAATACAGTTGGAGTCGATATGGAAGAGGTAGGGGATTCAGTATTAGAGTTCTAGAAGAAATGAGTTCAAATAAGGCAGAAGCGATAGATAACATTCCACCGGAATTTGTAGAAACGTTGGTGAAAGTGGCAACCTAGCGGCTATTGAAGCTGTTGTGCAAAATCTAGACTTTCGGGAAAAGATAGCAAGGACAGATAAGTGCGTGGCTTACCGCACAGTCAGCTTAACAGCTCGTGCGTACAGTCTGCCGACAACAACAATGTACAGAATATTGGAAACAATTGAGGATCTATTCGGCGACGATCAGTTTGCCTTCTTTAAATGTAAAAGCACCAGGGAGCTAGTTCTGTCTTTGCGCTTTGTAATGGAAGCAAGAATGAAGGAAAATCAAGATGCTCTCATAAGATTCTTTGACCTAGACAATTTAATGTGGTGTAAGATGCTCGAACTTCTGAGGAAGATAACAGGAAGAAATAGGGAAAAACGGTAAATATTAAATAGATACAAGAATCATGAGGGAACAATAAGATTGTAAAATCGAGAACGAAGAAAAAAAACTATATATATATCTGAACTTATACACGTTGCATATATAACGTAACATGCATACGTGCACATAGTCTTAGATCTACTGGTGACTGAGGACAGAGTACTGAACACCATTACATTAGTATTTACTTCATTTGCAGACTAATAATTACAGCTCTTAGGAGTAGGAAGTTTTTAGATTTGTTGATACCTCCAAGTACATGTGACAAGAGCAAGCCATTAATGCCTTCTTCCCCTGGCCAACAGGTCAGCTGTTGAAGTTTAGACATGGGACGCAAAAAACCTAGGTCTTCAATGATGGGTGTAGTCCACTTGGTGGTGCAGCTTCAGCCATGCAGGAAACATTTGGTGGTAACGTTTGTGACGTGTTTGCGGGAAAGCTGTTCCATGTAGAGGAAACAAACCAACATACTGATGTGTGTACATATTAAGATATCACATATAAAAATATCTGCATTTATATCATACCCATTATACCCTCTATGTATTATGTGTTTTCTACCTCAGTTTCTTTATCATGAATAACAGACTAAGTACTTTTACAAAATCAGTCATTAGGAAGCCTTCAGGCAATGGCACCAGTTTCCCATTTAGTTTTTGTAGCTCTAATGTCGTTGTGAGTCACATGCTGAGTGAATATGGATGGGAATTTCTAGAACGGTGGCACTATTATCGACGTGTGTCGGGTAATTTTAAGGAATCGGTAAGCCTATCCAGGCTAATCTGAGATGGTTTTTCTTTCCAAGTCGCAAATTTCATGAAAGGTCTATCAGAACAAGGTAAATGAGGTCACAAAGTCATTTTACTCTCCTTCCAGACGCAAAGAGTATAGGAGAGTGAGTGAATAACATTGGTACGAAGTGCCCACTACTGTGCAATGTCCTTGATGGTTATACTTTCTGAGTCGTCACCTCCCATCAAATTACTCTTCAGACTTCTTCAATGGTCAAAATTCCGATTTGTTTGCTTGGATCTCCTTCATGATTCCACTGGTGTAGGGCGATGGCTGAATATCAAGTTACTAAACTTCCTAGCAGATTAAAACTGTGTGCCGGACTGACATTCTAATTCGGGATCTTCGCCTTCCGTGGGCAAATGCTCTAGGGCAGGGGTTCCCAACAAAATTTTCTCGAGGGTCCCCTCATTGAGCATTATTGGTACCTTGTCGTATGACAGTATCAAGTACCTAAAAAGGCCAAGTTAAGAGTCTTTTTATACGTTTTCTATTTTTGGTACTTAGAAAAAACATTGACATATTCATTATTGAAAAAATATTGAGCTTAAAACTTTTTCAATTTAACCATCATTGTTATTGTTAAATTTTTTATTACTACACAAAATCTTTGTCTTCAAATCTGGGTGTTTAGTATCACAAACGCCTTAAAAAATTAAAAATTGAGTGTGAACTGAAAATGACAGGAAAAATTTAAAACTGAATGTACTGGTCTTTCAAGTCTACTACACTTGAGATTAGATTGAGTAGACATGTGTGAAAAATAAGAAAACACTAATTTCATACAAGATATTATTTACTTGAAAACATACAGTAACAACAGAGTACTACATCAGTATACAGTTAGTTTTAACAAACTGCCTGTTGGCTTCGTTCTCGGGTTCTTCACCCGAAGTTCATCTAAAAGCATTAGATGAACGTCGGCCGAAGAACCAGAGACAGAAGCCAATAGGCAGTTTGTCAACAAAGGGCCACGAAAGCCTTAGCAATCGAGTTAGCTTTAACTTTCAGTTCTTAATGAGATGAGTTCAATCTGACGTTTGAATCCATATTACGAAATACGTTTAATATTTTTTTTTATTCTAATAACATCTTGCGGACCTCTCTGGCATATATCGCGGACCCCTGGGGGTTCGCGAAGCACCTGATGGGAACCACTGCTCTAGAGCACTTGCCCGTTAAGTGCAAGGGTCCCAAGTTCGAGTCTCGGTTCTGCACATTATTTTAATCTGCCAGGAAGTTTCATATGAGTGCACATTTCACTACAGAGTATAAATTTCATTCTGGTACAAAAGTTATTGTTCACCGAAGATGTCTTAACTGGTCGGGAACACTACAAAATAAATTAACTCAGACTGTTGTGCCATAAAACCCCTATGGTATGATCCATTGAATCTGCTTCTCAGCAGAAAAGACGTGAATTTTACTACGTTAAATAAATGATTTAGTGCGTTTTACTTTGGATTTGTGACTGCAGTTGTAATCCCAAGAAGGAAAAATAGGTGGACATTTTTTCTTATATCTTACCGAGATAGTAAGTTTTAGAAACAATGAACAAATATCCTGGAGTCATGCAAATACGGGTGCGAGATGAAGCAATGTTTTGAACAAAAAAGAAAAATCGTGTCACCGAATACCAAGCAGAAATAACATCTGGCACTCGGCTTCAGCGGGCTATACATCTAGACTTTGCGCCGTTTACGCAGTAGAGCGGAGCGGATCTGTTCGGGCCTGCAGTCTTAATGAAAGAAGTGAGACGGTAGCCGGAAGCCGTCGGGGTGGCTACCGTGCCGCGGCACCCCGGTCACGTCCGAGAACCTCCCCCGCCACGCCCCCTCGAGGAAACGAGTGTTTACATTCTCAATTAGCCCCGCGAGCGGAGGAATCCCTTAACGGTGCGCTTTAATCTGCAGGCATTCGGCGAGCGCCAGCTTATTGTCGCTTTGCTGCGAACATCAAACGACCACCGCCACCACGTACCCCCCCCCCCCCCTCCCACCTACCACCCAACCTCCCCATCCCCATCATCCTCTGCAACTTGAGCTCGGTCCCGCCTAATCAAGGCGGCCCAGGAAGTCTCCTTTGAAGGGTCTGAATTCCCCTACCGCTATCCCCACTGTAACGGTGGCTGGTACAAATGGTTTGATCCATGGCGGAAGTCAAACCACAGATCAGCTGTTGTATTTTACTATAAAGGTAGTCATGGAAATAGATCAACGTAATCTCACCACCTTACAATATTGTCACTTGGTGATTTTTCCAAACAGTAAAAAATTCCGAAAAAAATATCTTACATGCATATTCATAGGCTGAAATATGATGGACCACTATCCGAAAGAATATTATGGCTAGTCACATTGAAAAAAAGAAAATTCATTATAAAAAATTTATAAGAAAATTATGTTTTTGCTACATCGATGTTCCGCAATTCACCTTAAGGTGCATGGCGGAGGCTACCCCGTACCACTGTTAGTCATTGCCTTTCCTGTTAAACTCACAGTGAGAACTGGGCAAAAACAAGTGTTTATGTGCCTCCGTATGAGCCTTAATTTCTTGCATTTTACCTACGTAGTCCTTACGTGCAATGTATGTCGGAGGGTACAAAACCGTTCTGCAGTCAGCTTCAGGTGCCAGTTCTCTAGATTTTCTCAATAGTGTTCCTTGGAAAGAACGTCGCCTTCCCTCTAGAGATTCCCAGTTTAGTTCCCGAAGAATCTATGTAACACTGGAATGTTGTTCGAACCTGCGAACACCAAATCTGTAGCCCGCCTCTGAATTGCTTTGACGTCTTTCTTTAATCCGACCTGTTACGGATCCCAAACACTCGAGCAGTGCTCGAGAATAGGTCACATTATCGTCCTATATGAGGTCTCCTTTACGGATGAACCACACTTTCCCAGAATTCTTCCAATAAACCAAAGTCGACCTTTCGAATTTCCTTCCATAATTCTCACGTGCTCGTTCCAGCCATATCGATTTGCAAAGTTACAAGCAGATATTTTAACTGTGGAAGGGCTAACATATTTTGACTGAACCATATGCATGAGCATTCTCAAATTTTGTACTCTGTGCTAGGCAGTTAATGGGTTACTTTTCCAAAACCTCGTAATTGTCTCCCACTAGACGCAGACGTTTTACATTTTGTTTACAGGGCCCTACGACCCGCTTGTGTAAAGGTACAAAAGCGTGGTGCCCTGCGACTTCACATAGAGCAAGGTGCTCACACACCAGTAAACAAGGCCAGAGCTCGGAAGTTCATATGAGGTGTGAGTTCGTTTAAGTTGCCCACAGTTCCACCCAACGCAACCGTAGACCTGTCACACGATGGAAAGGTCCTCGTACCAATTCTTACCCACATAATTTTCAGCTTTTTGTTTTAATGGCTCTGCGATGGAGGTCGTAGTCAGTACACCCAGTCTTAAGATCCCACTCTTTTCTTATAGGTGGTCGATGAAAAAAATTTCAGACACAGTGCTACTCAGAATCGAAACGAAAAGGGTCTCAGGTGCGTCAGAAAGGGCGTCAATGAAAACACCCCTTATCTTGGGGCACTAATTACCACATAATTCGCAGTCACAATGTAACGAGCAACAGAGTGACATTCTTCACGGACGATTGACCCCATCTCCAAGAACGTTGTAGGCCTGGAGCGCATGTGATTGCACGGCTTTGGACTATAGGGCTTTGGACTATAGGGCGACCACAGTTTTTGCAGTGGTATACAGGGTGGAACAATTGGTGACCGTTCAACGCCTCTCGACGAAGTCTCAATGAGGTCCGAAGCTGGAAGGGGTGTTTATCCTTTTCAGCCGTCCTGTTTCGTGCGCTCCTGTGGCATGATCTCGGGATTTTTTTTTTTTTTTTGGGGGGGGGGGCGGGGGATGAATGGGGGTTGTAGCTTATGTGCTACATTGTGACATGTATCAATAAAACCACACAAATGATCCCTCTGAGACATCACCGTTCGACAGTGCCCTCGGTGTGACCCACACACTTCGGTGCATTTTAAAAACATAGCTGTACAGTGACAGCCAGTTACTGATTACTGTGCGCTAGCATTACAGGCATCCACTTGGACACACCTTAGATTTTGCGGCCGGCCAGCAGGTGCTAGTTCAGTGACGAGCGGCAACTCAGTTGACTGTCGCGCCGGTGCATTATAATCTTTGTTCGACGAAGGTGCGCGGATGACACCGAGGGTTTCACGGAACTAGCGGGACTCAGAAGGACCCTTTGCCGTTTCACATCGTACGACAGGGCAGCAGGAGTGTTGGATAGAACCGTGGCGATGTTGGGTGCTAATGTGGTACCGTTACCACCCCTTACACCACACAGGTACTTCTGGACTGTGGCTTTTTCTTTTGGTTGCATATGTCGATATCTTTTAGAAGCAGATGAATGTACCTTTCCGATCCCCAATACCCAATTCAATATTGAAGCTTGACCGTTAAGGACAGCGTATTTAGATTCGTTATGCGAAGTACGACATATTTATTTGAGTACGACATATTTATTTGATGCAGATTCAATACGTGAACTAACCATAGTAAGAAGACGCAATATGACATTATGTAGCATTTGAATCTATTGACTCAAGCTTCCATAGTTTTAAAACTCTTTGGGGATTCAGAAATTGTTCGAATTCTTAATAATGGAAATAATTCCCAGTTTTTTTTTAAATCAAAAACTTGAGCAGATCGAAACCAAGACTCCCTGGAAATTAGACAATGGATTTTTATCTGTACTTTCACAGCCAAACCTTGAACGGGAAACGGAAAAAATAGATTTTATATTTAGCGGCGAGAGATTTTGCAAGGAAATATTCATTTCCTAGGAAGTAATCAGGCTAATTAAGAAAAATTTAATTAGTGATATCATGCAATGTTTTTGTTCGAATTTTCATACCCAAAGAAGTGAGAGGTGGATAAATGGAGAATCAGATTGATCAGCGTGAGGTCTACTTCCATAATAAGGATTTAATTATTTAAAAGTAACCGGAGTAAGAAATAAAATCGTAATTAGTTATTTCAGGGAGAATTATTGTGCGAATATTCATAACTAAACGTAGAATAAAAATGGGTAAACCATGCATAAAATTGAAAGAAAAAATTAATTACTGGAAAGTAATCACCAGGTGGTGGAGTATTTATTTCTGTCAGAAGTAGTTTGCCTTGTAGTGAAATCGAAGTAGATAGTTCCTGCGAAGTAGTATGGCTAGAAGTTATACTTGACAATGAGATTAAACTATTAATTGGGTCGTTTTACCGATCCCGCTATTCAGAAGACGTAGTTGCTGAACAGCTAAAAGAAAACTTGAGTCTCATTTAAAATAGGTACCCCCACTCATACAATTATAGTCGGAGATGACTTTAATCTACCCTCGATATGCTGGAAAAATTATACGTTTAAAGCAGGCGGCAGGAATAAAACATCATCTTAAATTGTACTGAACGCTTTCTCAGAAAATTATTTTGAACAATTAGTTCATGAGCCCACTCGAAGCGTAAATGGTTGCGAAAGCATACTTGACCTCTTAGCAACAAATAATCCTAGACGAATAGTGACCATGGTGACGAATACAGGGATTAGCGAACACAAGGCAGTTGCTGCTAGGCTGAATACTGTAACACCTACAACCATCAAAAAGAAACGCAAAGTATATCTATTTATAAAAACTGATAAAAATGCTCTTAACGCCTCTTTAAGAGAGGCATTCCTTCCGATCTGATCATGTAAATGTAGAAAAGTTGTGGAATGTTTACAACTGTAGCGTAAACTGAAACTACTCTGCATCTTATTGATAAATATATTTATAATAATAATACAATATGAATCGGCATTTAAATATATACTTTTTCGAAACCCCAAAAGTGCCTACAGCCTTTCTGTGTAACGCTACAAAAGCGTGGCGCCCTGTCACAGCGCCCTCGGGCCCGGCAACTCTTCAAACAGCGTATTGTAGACATGTGCGAATAAAAAAAAAAATCCACAGCTCAGTAGTTCACGTGAGTTGTAATGTGGTTGATGATGTCACAATGCCACCATTACAGAGCCAAATTTCAAACTTACATGTCAACATGGCAGACAATAATGGGGTATCGAAAAAGTGATACTTTTTTGCGCAGTACATTACGTTTTACACTTTCTGAACACACATTGAAAGAAAAAAAAATCGAAAATAAGTGATGACAATTTCTGTGAAATAATTTGTCTAAAAGTAACAAATAATGTGGATCAGGGAAAATTTGATGAATATTTGAATGGTGCTCGGTTAGAATTTTAAAGGGTACAAGTGAATATGTCTAATGGAGTTTCACTCAGTGGTCTTATTACGTCAACAACTTAAAGAGTATCTCAACTACTGTACGTGACTGTTAGTAGCAATCGAAGGTGCGCCGAATTTTTCGCTAATCCATTTTGTTTTTTACTGCAGACAAATCATTTTTTCTGTCTTTACCTTCATATACAAACTTGGAATAGCATACGAACGTTAGTTGTAACACATGTCTTAACGCGAGTCTTCTTTGCATTTCTGTTACTTTATGGCTCCAATTGAAGTTATTCTAACGGTGAGGACTAGTTTGATGACGTAACTTATTTCATTGCTGTTCGAACAGTTCTACAGATGGACTGGCTAACACTGCTTGATTGTGCACTGTATAACTGATTTATTTTTTGCGCACTGAAAAGAAAATATACATATCAAACCATAGATGCGGATTCGTGCCCCTTTATAAAATCAAAAGCCTTGTCGCTTGGCTTCGTGCCTCTTTATTTAATATTAAGTCTTCGTACTTGGCTCTGAGCCTGGTAATAACGCCGTGACATTAGAAATGTCATCTTCTTTGTTTTACGGCTAGTTTTTTTCCCCGGTCGCCTTTTTCGACTACAGTCGTATTAAAACATCAAACGCGTTTCGCTTAATTCTGTAGCACCGTCAATAGCCACTGTAACAATATAACTTTTCATACAATTTTGCATGTCACAGTCATGAACAGTTTGCATGCTTTCAGTTACGACTATAAACAGTATTGAATTGTTATCGTTATTGACGGTTTTTTCCTTACGTCTCTCTTCAGTGTTCTTCTGCACCTATGCCGTAGAGTTAAGCACATAGCGCTTTCACTAACACTAATATCTTCGCGTCTTTTTGTTGTAGCGGTGCACCGCCATCTCGTAATTTCGTGTACTTTGTATTGATATTGCGGGATGCGTTCTCTTTTTTTTCTGTTTGGAGGGAACAAGAGCGTCTGCTACTGCTCTGTGTGTGTTTATATTTTTCGACTGGTGAGCGTGCATAGGCGTGAGTGTGTGTGTTTGTGTGTGTGTTTAATAAGACTTTTATTACAGTCACAAAAACCGGTATAATCTATGTAACTTGTAACAATAGAAAGTTTGTATGGTTCGTTTGAATGATAGCCCATGAAAACATCGTTAGTGTATGTTTGTTGTGCTTTTATTAGTATTTGGAGGTTACTCACGTAGCTCTGCGAGTTTCTTGCTAACACTTTTGCTTCTCTACCCTCAAATGCCGATATTACTCTCAAGCAAACAACTCTTGACTTCATACACTGGAAGGTTAGTATTTAACATTCCGCTGCCAAGTAATGTCCAAAGTTGGGAAAAACGGGATCTGTAGATTTGAAAGCAACCATCGTGGCAATTACCTTGAGTGATGTGGGGCAAAATCGGAGAAAAATCTAGATGGACGTACAGCGGTTTAATATATTATTATTGGTCAGTTGATTAAAAATATTCTTTATAAACATTCTTCATGTGTGTTTTTATTTTAATTATTTGTATAGTTATTGTATTTAGTTGGTTTATGGCTCTGAGCACTATGGGACTTAACATCTGTGGTCATCAGTCCCCTAGTACTTAGAACTACTTAAACCTAACTAACCTAAGGACATGACACACATCCATGCCCGAGGCAGGATTCGAACCTGCGACCGTAGCAGTCGCGCGGTTCCGGACTGCGCGCCTAGAACCGCTAGACCACCGCGGCCGGCAGTTGGTTTATCTTAGTTCCTTATTACCTTTTACCTTTCCTGGAAACTTGGAAAATAAATATTCCGTTTTAAATACTACAGGAGAGCAAGAGACGTATTCCGCAGCGGCGATCTCGTGGAAATTCCTCGTCGTTATCTGCTATTCCTGAAATCTCTAAAACCTTTACTCGCTACGCAGCTCGTTCGGCACAATTGTGTGCTACGTTGTTTCATGAGTCTGGAAAATAGGTCCAACAATTTAGCAAGTTAAAATTTATTAATTCGGAGATAACCTCTCGACGAATTCTGACCGTGGAAATTGCATGTTCTCACTGTCTTTCCAAACTTCACCTCCGAGCGATCTACGTCTCGGTATGGAGACATACACACCTTGAATACTTTATGTTAGTTACTGGATTTTATTTTGTGCAAAAAAAATATTTGAACATCTACTATACACCGTAATGGCGTCTCACAACAATTGAATCTCTCTCCTCCTCTCACACGTCCGATCTCTCCAGTTCCTTCACAAAGAGTCCCAAAAAACAAATCTTTTGTTCGGTAAAGCACAGAGATGCATTCGTAGCAAGTAACGTCCGATTCTCGCAGTCGGTATTTGCCGTTCACCGTAATATTATCATACCCAAAGCAGTTCTTGGAATGCGTCGAACGTCTAAACCGTTGCGCGTTGGAATGCCTTACCTTACTGGGCTGGGTGATTCGTTGTCCGTACGTGTATCGTGGAGATATGGGGAAGACCAGTCACTAAATTGGTAGTGTTTGATGAATTACATGGAAATTAGATCATACTACGTCAGCGTGCAGTTTACGTTTCGTACCAGCAGAACAATTGATCGGCGGAACACATACTTGGACGCTGTGTATTTGAATAACAGTACTGTGGCCCAAAGCACGAGGCTAGTTGTGAAATATTTAACTCCTGGACGATTTCACTTCGGCAGAATGCCCTCTTTCTCCAGCAATCAGTGCTGCGGAATTCCGCTCCACACCATGGCGGGCCCGCAACGGCGCACCATGCTGTACTAATTAGGGTGCGCTGTACCGTTAGCAATTCATTACCAGCTGAACCGGTCGCCGCCAAATTACAAGCACGGATTGTTTCTCTTTCCCGCCTCTCCTCGCAGGCAGCGTTTTCGGCCTCCCGACTCTCGAACGATAGGAGTAAAACGAATAAATAAAAGTGTCGGACGGGGTACAGCTGACGCTGATGTTGGCAGAACTGCGCCACCTGTTAATTCCCTCACACTCTGTCCCCACCCCAACTTCTGCAGCCCAGCCTGCAATAAGTAATGCTGTTTGTAGTACTGGCCACTCAGTGTATTCCCGTTTTTTAAACTGGCTTTAGTGAACGGCGTATGACAAAGCGTTTCACAACGACTGCGTTTACCGGATACATATTTGGAGTTTCCCCGTAGTTGTCAATGTTTTTCCTTTCGACCAATGAAACGGTATTTGTGTCATTCTCGTGTCCTCTGTGGTAGCCGGTTGTGGGATTTTGTTAGGCATAAGAGCATTCTGCCTTTGCCAAAAATACCTACGCTGAAAACTGTTGGCTCGATCGGTAGAGGATGTGTTATACTTCACGGTGAAATAGTTGGAATACATGCAGTCGTGAGAAAACGGAAATTATGGATATTTCTGTATGGTGAAAAAGCGTAAAATATTGTGAGACTTCTTCACTTCTGACTGGAAACATGGCGAAACCGAAGTTTAACATACCGTAAACGATACACTCATTAACGATGTGGCCATTAACGATGCTACACTAGAAATTTGGAAACAAATCTGCTATGGGTGCTAACAGGAAGAAGCATCCAGTGTAGCCGAAATCTGGATTATTGCTAATGGATCTGAACAAGACTCCTCGCAATATATGTGCAATCCCTTAAGGAACTAGTACGTCAGTAAGTGTCGAAAAGTCGATATTTTAAAATATTTGTCTTAAAAAGTTCTCTGTACTTTTCTGAACAAGAAAAAGTTTACTTCGAGGACATTGTACCGAAGAAAGACGAAAAGATAGAAGAATTCAGAAGTGTCTGCTCAGAAGACGAGGAGCCCATGTCACGCAGACAGCTCTGTTCAAAACAAAATTTTTCCTTCTTACTTGTTTTTTACGAATTTTTAATCTCTAATGTCCTAGTGGCACAAGATTATTAGACAAGGAAGTACATGTTAGAACTCAGAACAGATATGAGAGTTTTAACGACTGTATATGGGAACGGATACAAAAAACTATTCTGCTAGGAGTGAATATTTTGAAAATAGGTGAGCTGGATACCCTACTATGTGATGGTGTGATGGTGCAGTGTCAAAAAAAAAAAAAAAAAAAAAAAAAAAAAAAAAAAAAAAAAGAAAAAAAAAAAAGCCACCAAAATAACAAGAACGAGAAGAAGAAGTCTGAAAAAGAAAAAGTAGGGAGAACAAAACCAAAATCAAGATAAATAAGGATATGGATAGGAAAACAATCTTGACTTTCAATTTCCCAGAAGTTCAGTAAACGTTTGATAAAAACTATTATAAATAAAATGCCGCAGTTTTGTGTACTTTCCTAATACACACTTAATTAAAAAGTAGAATATTTTTGTGACTTACATTTGAAACTCTGAGTTAATTATTGCAATTTTTGATAATCGCTGTTAAAAATTTTTCAAACCGTAATGATATCAACAAAATTTAAAAGTCTACTTCAAACATAAAAGATTAAAGACTTCTTGATAAAAAATCAAGCTACTACTTTGTTTTTATTTCGAGACATGTGTACCTATACTGTGCATCAATAATTAACATTCTTTGTTTCACTCACAACAAACGTACAATTCAGAAAAAATACCAGACCAAAAGCAATTGTTTGTACGTCAAAATGTTCCGGAAGGATCTGCTAACGTATGGTAAGCATTATGTGGACTTACATCTCTCATTCTTTGAGCTACACCATTTAGAAAATATAAATTTTTCAATCTTTTCCTTTGTGTTCACGAACCACTCCTCTCAAACACAGCACCGCCTCGATTTGTTTCGTCGTCTTTTTGTGATATGTTAGGTAGTACACTACTTCATTTGAAAGCGTTCACTGACTTACGAAGCTTATATTCTAAATTACGTGCCGCGCAGAAATAATGTACTAACTGACTAAGTTGTGTTGCGAAAGATAAAAATTCAGAACAAATTGGCCGATGAAAAACAGTAAAAAAAAGGCACAAACATTGCAGACATTACAAAAAAAAAATACAAAATTGCAACAAGTGAACTTTAAAAATAGATACAAACGTCATCGTTACAACAGAACTAGCTGTGTATGGAAGACAGCCATACAGTAATCTTTGGAGAAGCCTTTACGAAGTCTTTCTATCCTCTTCTAACGGCCTTATTGGGAATTCGCTAATAATGTGTTCTACTGTTCGTTACAGAGCACCACAGTCCCATTCAGTCCATATGTCACCAATATTGGATCGAATACGCTGCAGAAGTTTCTCTCGGAAGCCCTTTCTTATTCTCCGTGTAGTCCGAAACTATCCACAGGCGATTTCCAGAATTTTGGAGTCCTGAAGAAAGACATTTGTGGCTGTCGATTTGCTTCGTTCGAAGAGGCGCACGCATGGGTAGTATCATGGATCTGCAGCCAACAGCAAACATTTTTCTATGAAGGCGATACAGGGCGACAAATGCATTAAGATTAGTGGCGATTATTCTTGAAAAAATAACGGACGAATTTAATAAATCCAATAATGTTTCATTAAATATAGGCGTGGGTAACCCACTATAAAGAATATATAAATGGCTGATATAGAACAAGTTGAGGCTGTGACAAAGTACACTACAGGCTATCAAAATTGCTACACCATGAAGATGACGTGCTACAGACGCGAAATTTAACCGACAGGAAGAAGATGCTGTGATATGCAAATGATTAGCTTTTCAGAGCATTCACAAAAGGTTGGCGCCCGTGGCGATACCTACAACGTCCTGACATGAGGAAATTTTCCAACCGATTTCACATACACAAACAGCAGTTGACCGGCGATGCCAGCTGAAACGTTGTTGTGATGCCTCGTGTAAGGAGGAGAAATGCGTACCATCACGTTTCCGACTTTGATGAAGGTCGGATTGTAACCTATCGCGATTGCGGTTTATCGTATAGCGACATTGCTGCTCGCGTTGGTCGAGATCCAATGACTGCTAGCAGAATATGGAATCAGTGGGTTCAGGAGGGTAATACGAAACGCCGTGCTGGATCCCATCGGTCTCGGATCACTAGCAGTCGAGATGACAGGCATCTTATCCGCATGGCTGTAACGGAACGTGCAGCCACGGCTCGATCCCTGAGTCAACAGAAGGGGACGTTTGCTAGACAATAACCATCTGCACGTACAGTTCGACGACGTTTGCAGCAGAATTGACTATCTGCTCGGAGACTATGGCTGCGGTTACCCTTGACGCTGCATCACAGACAGGAGCTCCTGCGGTGGTGTACTCAACGAAGAACCTAGGGGCACGAATGGCAAAACGCCATTTTCTGGGATGAATCCAGGTTATGTGTACAGCATCATGATGGTCGCATCCGTGTTTGGCGACATCACAGTGAACGCACATTGGAAGCGTGTATTCGTCATCGCCATACTGGCGTGTCACCCGGCGTGATGGTATGGGGTGCCATTGGTTACACGTCTCGGTCACCTCATGTTCGCATTGACGGCACTTAGAACAGTGGACGTTACATTTCAGCTGTGTTACCACCCGTGGCTCTAACCTTCATTCGATCCCTGCGAAACCCTATATTGCAGCAGGATAATGCATGACCGCGTGTTGTAGGTCCTGTACGGGCCTTTCTGGACACAGAAAATGTTCGACTGCGGCCCTGGCCAGATCTCTCACCAACTGAAAACGTCTGGTCGATGGTGGTAGAGCAACTGGCTCGTCACAATACGCCTGTCACTACTCTTGATGAACTGTGGTATCGTGTTGAAGCTACATTGGCAGCTGTACCTGTATACGGCACCCAAGCTCTGTTTGACTCAATGCACAGGCGTATCAAGGCCGTTATTACGGCCAGAGGTGGTTGTTCCGGGTACTGATTTCTCAGGAGCTATGCAGCGAAATTGCGTGAAAATATAATCACATGTCAGTTCTAGTATAATATATTTGTCCAATGAATACCCGTTTTTCATCTGCGTTTCTTCTTGGTGTAGCAATTTTAATGGCCAGTGGTGTAGTTATCACCACTGTGCAGTGGACGAATACGCTAACAGTGTGTTGAGATTACTGTTTTTTTTACTTATGCAGCATGAGCTTGATACTTGTTAGGACGTGATGTCTTTTGAGCCGGTTTCCAGGATCTCTGGGAAGAAACCGCAAAAGGCTGCCCCGGGAGCGCCTTCGGGCGTCCACGGACCGCTCAGAGGCTAACGAGGACGGGCCCCACGGCGCTGCCTGGCTTGTTACGTCACCAGCAGCCCCTTCACCATCGGCGACCATCTTAATTCCGCACCTGCACCGAGCTATCCCCCTCCTCCCTCCTCGAGTACCATAGCCACTCCACGCGGGTGGCGTCGACGCTGCCGTCTTATATTTTTGTTTTCTTTCTTTATTTCTTTTTCAATTTGTCTGTAGAGCAGCCGCTTGCTCTCCAATTTGTCTCGGGCGTTCGCGTGCGCGCCTTCGTCCGTACCTCACGTCCCCCCCCCCACCTCCCCCACTCACCCCTATCTCGGACCCCGCGGCTTTTTGTCGTCGTCGGCGTGCGAGCCCCGTCCGAAATTACTGGCGCTGGCGTCGCTCTCATAATTGGCGCCATCCCGCCGGACCATCCTTCTTTTATTTACTGTGGAGCTTCGTTACCGGCGCTGCGCAGGGTGGAACAATATACTCGGTTAATAGACTCGCGGCGCGAGACGACCAACTGGCGAATCGGTGACGGCCGAGGTAGCGGAAATAAAAACGACGGCCCACGCCTGCGTTTAATGCAACAGTTGTTACCTGCTGGCCGTGCTCGGTTATTGCTTCTCTGCTGCAACGAAAACAATGAATTACGCTTCAAGAACAGTCTATAATCGAGAGAGTCATTATTTGCTTTAAAGGAAAAGACTATTATAACATCCATTAAATCGGGTGATGCTGAGGGAATTAGATTAGGAAATGAGAGACTTAAAGTAGTAAAGGAGATTTGCTATTTGGGGAGCAAAATAACTGATGATGGTTGAAGTAGGGAGGATATAAAATGTAGACTGGCAATGGCAAGGAAAGCGTTTCTGAAGAATAGAAATTTGTTAACATCGAGTACAGATATAAGTGTCAGGAAGTCGTATCTGAAAGTATTTGTATGGAGTTTAGCCATGTATGGAAGTTCAAATGGCTTCAAATGGCTCTGAGCACTATGGGACTTAACATCTACGGTCTTCAGTCCCCTAGATCTTAGAACTACTTAAACCTAACTAACCGAAGGACATCACACAACACCCAGTCATCACGAGGTGTATGTAAGTGAAACATGGACGATAAATAGTTTGGAAATGAAGAGATGTGGTGCTAAGAAGAATGCTGAAGATTAGATGGGTTGATCACATAACTAACGAGGAGGTATTGAATAGAATTGGGGAAGAGAGGAGTTTGTGGCAAAACTTGAGTAGCACAAGGGATCGGTTGGTAGGACATGTTCTGAGGCATCAAGAGATAACCAATTTAGTATAGGAGGGCAGCGTGGAGGGTAAAAACCTTAGAGGGAGACCTAGAGATGAATACACTAAGCAGATTCAGAAGGATGTAGCCTGCAGTACGTACTGGGAGATGAAGCAGCTTGCACAGTATACAGTAGCATGGAGAGCTGCATCAAACCAGTCTCAGGACTGAAGACCACAAAAAAAAAAAAAAAAAAAAAAAAAAAATCCAGTCTGGAAGCCTATGGCAAAATGAAAAATGCATTTGTACGTACCGACTGGTCTCATCCACTGACGCCAAGGAGTAGCCACATTTAACGTAGAATCAAAACTACTTTATAGAGGGTGGGCAAAATAATCTAAACAATTGTACTTACGTGCGAATGGTTTATTAACAAGCGGTTGTACACCCATTTGCACGTAATAAAGCTGCGATTCTTCTCGGAATACTGACATATAATGATTGTACAGTCTCCAGTGGAACTTTACGCCAGTCTTAGATCTGAGGCTTTGCTAACTCCTGTAGTGACGAGGCGGAAATCTGCTCCGGAGTTTGCGTTCCAATACCACCCACAAGCGTTCGAAAACGCTGAAATCTTGGGAGTGTGCTGGTGCAGGGAAGACGCTGCAGTTCAGTTGCATGCTCCTCTTACCACGATTGTAGTGTCCTGGCTGTGTGAACGGGTGCATTATCGTTCTGAAATATGGCCGGGAAACAACATTTGAATCATGGGGTTCACAGTGACTGGGACACGGCCTTTGAGAGTAATGATGGGACCAGCAGAATACAATGATATGACTGCCCACACCATCACACTTCCACCTCCATGCTTAACCGTTGGGATCAAGAATTCAGTATTGTACGGTTCTTTTGGCGTTCTCCAGACGTAAACCCGGCCCGATGTTGGAAAAAACGAAAAGATTGACTCGTCGGACCGAATGACGTTTTTCCACTGATCAGCCATCCAGGATTTATGCTCCTGAACCATGTTTTACGCTTCTTTGCGTTGGTTGACGTCACTAATGGTTTCGGTATAGCAGCTCGTCCATGAATATTCGATTTTTGGATTTCTCGACGCACAGTGTCGATAGTTACAGGGTGTCGAAGAAGGCTATTGAGCTCTGCAGTCACTTTAGCAGCTGTAGTTTTGTGTTGTTTTGACACAATTCCGCCGGCCGGAGTGGTCGAGCGGTTCTAGGCGCTACAGTCTGGAACCGCGCGACCGCTACGGTCGCAGGTTAGAATCCTGCCTCGGGCATGGATGTGTGTGTTGTCCGTAGGTTAGTTAGGTTTAAGTAGTTCTAAGTTCTAGGGGACTGATGACCTCAGCAGTTACGTCCCATAGTCCTCAGAGCCACTTGAACCATTTGACACAATTCGTGTTAGCGTACGACGATTTCTGTTATTTAGTTTTTATTTGCGCCCACTATTACGTTTACACGATGATGTCTTTCTACGTTTTGTATAGGCTGCTGTGTTTCTCTTGAAACATTCAGTAAGGTGGCTGCCTCGGTTACTGACGCTCCAGCTAATCGGATCCCCACAATCTATACTCTTTGAAACTCTTTTAGTTCTTCCGTTGCACATCAACCTCGGCCTCTGAAAGCAAATGCGGAAAGTGCACTACTCGTAAACAACCTGCGCTGATGCCTAGTCCGTGCTGAACACGCATAGTTTAGCTTGACACGTGCCTTTACTGCCTTGTTGACCGTCAAACAAACAAAAAATGGTTCAAATGGCTCTGAGCACTATGGGACTCAACTGCTGTGGTCATCAGTCCCCTAGAACTTAGAACTACTTAAACCTAACTAACCTAAGGACATCACACACATCCATGCCCGTGGGAGGATTCGAACCTGCTACCGTAGCAGTCGCACGGTGACCGTCAAACACAACCATCCCATTACTATCACTATTCACATTATTTTGCCTATCTGCTGTACGTTCATTTGTCCATACTGATCACTGGAGTTCTACTTCCGATAACCACTAAGCCCTTCGATTTTTCAGAGCAGTACAGATATCCCGTGAAACGCCAGTTCTCTCAGCTGAAAGCTCCGTTGCTGTTAATTACGTATTCCGACGTATTGATTTCGAAAGATTCCTTAACTGCGCTGTCCTAGAAGCTTGGAATATGCAACGCGAGACTGCTCTCATCATATTATATTTCACGATTAGATATGGCGAGGCAGCGCTCTGAGAAAGGTGAGTCGCTTGATTGTTGTGATAGGATTGAGCAGCTCGCGCGGTCGTATCGATGTCGATGCTAGTGGAACCTCTTAGAGTCTCTTTGCGGTTTAGCAGCGGTATCTCTGTCGTCTCATAAGGTGGAGCTTTTGTTCTGCGTCGAGCGGGGTTTAAGTCTGGGCGCATCTCACGCTACGGTATGTCCTCTGGGGGTTGAGTAACTCGGAAGGAGTCTTGTTATATCGCAGCCTGGGCTTGTTAGCCGTGGTTGTCTGCTTGCCAAATTTCCATGAACCGTGTTTCAGTTGGGTAGCGTGCCTACGTCTACTGAAGAGTTGGTGCTTCCCTAGCGCGGGGGCACTAAGCGATATTTTGGAGTTCAACTAGCCCTTTATCCTCCTGCCTTGGGTGGCGGACATACAATGTGTGGTGTCACCGCCAGACACCACACTTGCTAGGTGGTAGCCTTTAAATCGGCCGCGGTCCGTTAGTATACGTCGGACCCGCGTGTCGCCACTATCAGTGATTGCAGACCGAGCGCCGCCACACGGCAGGTCTAGAGAGACTTCCTAGCACCCGCCTCAGTTGTGCAACCGACTTTGCTAGCGATGGTTCACTGACAAAATATGCTCTCATTTGCCGAGGCGATAGTTAGCAAATGACGTAGCTGAAGGCTATGCTACGACCTAGCAAGGCGCCATGTTCAGTTACTATTGATATTGTAAATAATGTACAGACAAGAGCTACGTTCAACATTAATGGATTAAAGTTAAGTATTCCACCATCTGCGTCCGTTTTTCTAAGTTCTAATTTCCTCGTCCTGTTCCAGACCTCACGCCAGCCTGCGTGAGTTTAAACGCGTGCCTTTCGGCTTCCTCTATAATCGTGAGTTGGCTCTCCTGCCAATCCACAACACAATGAGTACCATGTACTTCAGTATCCCATACAGTTCCTTGATACCTAGTGCTTTGTTATTGAATTTCGTTATACGTTAATAAATATTCTTCTTCATTCCATTTCAGGCCTGTTCCAACAACAGTATCTCCAGTGTTCAAATACAAATACAGTCTCTGTTGGAGGTATTTATTTTAGAACCGACGCGTTTCGTGATAGAGGCGTATCTTCATAAATTCTTTGACACCCTAAACCGTATATTTGACGGCTGCAGTCAAGCTCCATTCACTGTCTATTTTGTGACAAGTGCAGTTTAAATAGTCTAAGAAATTCTGACGATGCTTCACTAGCTCGAAAGGGATTCATTTTAAAGTAACTACTTGCAACAGAGAGCTGATTTGGCTTGCATTTTTAGTCCTGTTTTGCCTGATGACTTGAACTTGGATTAGCATCACTGTGTCTTTAGCGGTTACTCGTTTGTAAGAGTTCTCAATGCAAATTCTTAGCCGCCGAAGTGGCCGTGCGGTTAAAGGCGCTGCAGTCTGGAACCGCAAGACCGCTACGGTCGCAGGTTCGAATCCTGCCTCGGGCATGGATGTTTGTGATGTCCTTAGGTTAGTTAGGTTTAACTAGTTCTAAGTTCTAGGGGACTAATGACCTCAGCAGTTGAGTCCCATAGTGCTCAGAGCCATTTGAACCATTTTGCAAATTCTTGATATTTACCGGCACTACTGATGCGTGTATTTTATAGCTTTCAGCCTTTCTTAAATTTTCGTTGCCTGTTAATATTATTCTTTACCAACACAACTGGTGTGCGCACTTCCGGGATTACAATTTTTTTCGTATTTTTCATTGCCAGTGAAGGTCTGTGTTTTAATTTGTGTTCTTACGAAAATTCTGCTCAGTTAACCATGGGTGCCTGTGGGTCAAAAAGAACTCAGTTAATTGCTCTTATTTCGTCTGACATGTTTGGGGTCTTTCAGCTCTTTGCCATTTCTGTCATCATAAAAATGGTTCAAATGGCTCTAAGCACTATGGGACTTAACATCTGAGGTCATCAGTCCCATAGACTTAGAACTACTTAAACCTAACTAACCTAAGCACATCACACACATCCATGCCCGAGGCAGGATTCGAACCTGCGACCATAGCAACAGCGCGGTTCCAGACTGAAGCGCTTAGAACCACTCGGCCACAGCGGCCGGCTCTGTCATCATCATCATCAATTTTCCGCCCTAGGCCAGGTTTATGCAGCCCTGTCATTGGCTACCATCTTCGTTTCCCCACAACTTGTTTTCTCTCATTATACTGCTCTCATTATACTGTCCATCATCTGGTATCTTCTGCGTCCTCTCCATCACCTTCCATTCACTATTCCTTCCACAGAATCGATCACTAAATAACCTCATTCAGTGTCCAAGACAGTTGTGTTTCCTCTCGGAGATTACTTTAAAATTTGTATCTATTCCCCAACTCTTCTCAACACCTCTTCCTTTCTCATTTTGTATACCGATCCTATTCTTCCATTCTCCTCCAAATCCACATTTCAGACGCTTCTTCTTTCTTCCTCTTTCCTCAGTGTTCGCCGGCCAAAGTGGCCGTGCGGTTAAAGGCGCTGGAACCGCAAGACCGCTACGGTCCCAGGTTCGAATCCTGCCTCGGGCATGGATGTTTGTGATGTCCTTAGGTTAGTTAGGTTTAACTAGTTCTAAGTTCTAGGGGACTAATGACCTCAGCAGTTGAGTCCCATAGTGCTCAGAGCCATTTGAATTTTCCTCAGTGTTCATGTCTCAGCTCCGTTTAAGACTACACTCCATATGAAGCACTTTGAATTCCTCTGAGATCTTTTCTTTTAATATTCCAGCTGTAGTTCTTTCTTTCCATTTCAGTAACACCATGCCATCCGCAAGTCGAATACATTCTATCATCCTCCCACGAACGCGTACTCCAATTTTACGTTACAAACATTTCTGAATAATTAGTTCCAAATATATGTTAAGCAGTATTGGGGAGAGAGAACAGACAAGCCTCTCTCCCTTTCCCAATTGTGCTTCATTGATTGGCGACTTCGTAGAGAGCTTTCCTCTCTCGTCTCATACCCAATCTCTACTCGTGTTTTAAGATGTACGTATAGATTCGTAATCAGATCTGTGTGCCTCCATTCGACACCATTTTTCCTCACTATGACCATTAATTTGTTCCGCTGCACTCTATTAAAGGCTACCTCTAAGTCAATGGAAAGAATATAAAGTTCTCTTACTCTTTCTGTGTATCTCTCATCTACATTTTGAACAGTCCAACTGCAACTCTTGTACCTTACCCTCTTCTAAACCCATACGGCTCCTCTCAAATACTATTGTCCAGCCTTCTAACGATTACTCTATTTATCACTGTTAGTAGGATCTTTGCTGCATAAGAAGTCAAACTTACGGATCTAAAATACATTTCTCGACATTGCTCTTCTTCTCAGTCAGTATCATTACTGTCGTGAGAAAGTCATCGGCCGTTCACCATTTTTGTATATTTTATTACATAGGTAAGTTATCACTTTCACACCCCTACTTCCAAGGCCCTTAAACAACTCCACTGGTAACGCATCAATTCCACTTGCCTTATTATCTTCATCTCTCATAACATCCTTTCCGCTTCTCATTCCAAGCCGCATCATCCTTTGTCCTCGTGTACAAATGTCGTCACCTCTTCTGATTCAATATCGTTGTTTTTTAGCAGTCTCATGTACGTAATTCACATATTCTTTCCTGCTGCCCAACGCTTCCTCCGATTTATAAACCACTGTACCAATCACTTTTTTCTATTCTCTTACTTTTCCCGCTTTTCCTTCCTGCTTTAATTGGTATTATGTAAAATTGACATACTTTCGTGTGCATTTTTGAAATCAGTACTGAATCGAGCAGGTGTCTGGGACGTCGAGCGAAATCGAGCCGGTTAAGGTGATTTTCCTAATTGATCTGCCTCAGCCCCTTTACTTGCCTGCCTTAAATAACTGGTAACAGCCGATAATTTGTTAGTGATCCTGTTCGTAATTTTAGAAGTAAGGCATTGATTTATCTTGAGATCTTAGATGTTTCATCATGTTGTAAAACTGTTGTTCAATTCAGAAAGTACCTCTGCGGCGACTTTCTAATGATTAGGAAGGTTAAATAATTTGTATGGATTTGATTAAAAAAAATCCCTGTTCTTATATAGAAATACTTTTTAATTTTACTAATTTTGGGACAATTGACTATATAAAAGAGCTCTGTTCTTATTTATATTTCTTTAAATTTTTCTGACTTTGGGACAACTGATTAAAATGAAGAGCTCTGTTCTTATATACATTTTTTAAAAATTTTACTAACATTGGGACATAGCCCAGAACATAATAATTCTTACTCGTTGTGCTTAACTTGGCCTGTAGGGCGAATAAGTATTACTCGTCTTTGTAATGTAGTGTTCGGCTTATATGGTAAATAAATACGTTGGAAGATGTTCCTTACCATCAGCACCTTACCGGTCCCAGCTCTTAGCCCCCTACCGTTTCATGCATGTGTCGCTCACGTTCCCCACTTCTCTCTTCGATTGTGCTGCTAATCTGCCTCACGTAAATCGGTAAATCGTGAAACATGCGCGTGAAATGCGGTACATCACGGACTTTCGGAGACCTAGATCGGTTTTAAAATTGCAAGGAAGGCTTTTACTCTTTCTTGACACGAGCGAAGTTCTCTGGTTGCCACGTTATCGTAGGAATATGCCTGTCTTTCCGACTATTGGGCCAGCAAAAGGGGAAAAGTCGTTTTTTGATTCCTCTTCCTCTTCCTTAGCCTCTTTCTCGCACGTGCTTAATTTTTTACTGCAGTGTTTCTTTCATTTAACATTCGAAGGACTCATTCCTTCGGCTCATTGCGGGCTGTTACATTTGTTGAATAAGAAGAGCTCTGTTCTTATATACGTACTGGAACTGATGGATTAAATGCAGAACAAATTAAATGTGGAGGGTTACCACTAGCTAAAAGACTTTTACAATTAATAAATGATTGTTGGACGAAGTGCAAGATGCCAGACCCTTGGTATACAGCAGAATTAATCTCTCTTTTCAGACAAGGGAAACATAATGAGGGTAAAAACTATCGTGGCCTCAGTCTTGTAAACACTGGCTACAAAGCCGAGCGAGGTAGCGCAGTGGTTAGACACTGGACTCGCATTCGGGAGGACGACGGTTCAATCCCGCGTCCGGCCACCCTGATTTAGGTTTTCCGTGATTTCCCTAAATCGCTCCAGGCAAATGCCGGGATGGTTCCTTTCAAAGGGCACGGCCGACTTCCTACCCCGTCCTTCCCTATCCGATGAGACCGATGACCTCGCTGTCTGGTCTCCTTCCCCAAAACAACCCAACTGGCTACAAACTATACCCTAAGATAATCAAGGACTGCGTGAAGAATATCACAGAAGCTATCATTTTCAAAGAACGAAATACATTTAGATCACATTGTTCATTCATAAAAAATATATTTGTAATTAAAAACATTATGGAAAATGAATAAATTTAATATAGAAACTCGTACATCCTTTATCGGTCTTGAGAAGGGTTTTGAACGTGCGAGCCTTGGCAGCGTATGGAAGATTATGTCTGAAAGTGGATATCCTTATCAACTGATAGATATAATGAAAACTAGACGCTGATAGGAACCGATTAGGAGGAATAATTATTAACCAAAGTGTTAGACAAGGGCGTGGACTATCACCTACTCCTGACTTCATTCTTCGCAAACAAAAATGTTAAGTAAACACTGGAATTACGTTAACGAATGGTGAATACCTGAATGTACTTTTGTTTGGTGACTAGATCGTTATTATTCAAAAGAATAAAAGATGACCTCCAAAGATCAGTGCAACAGTTGAACGATATTTGCAAGAGGTGCAACTTTAAAATTTTGAGCAACGAAACATAAATAATGTCATCCTGAGGAAGGTATCCAGCCAAGTTAAAAATTATTTTGGATAGTTCAGTTCTAGAAGAAGTGTCTCAAATTTATTTTTAAGCTATGCTGTAAGTTCTGATTTTGATTCTGATCTTGAAAATAAAATCCACAATTTCCAGGCTGTCTGTGGTACCACTAGCAGAACATTGGACAGTAAAGTACACAAAGAGACCATCATGAAACTAAAAAAATAATAGCGGTTCCTGTGTTATTCTATGGAAGGGATGCACAAGAAGAGACATGACTAGAAACGAAGATCTAGGAGAGAATTAAATATTTTCAGCATGAATGAAGGATTAAAAATTTCGTGAAGCATGAAGATTGGAGACAAGACTTCATGAGAATGTCAGCTCACATAATTGTTCGAAAGATCCTGAACTACAAGCCGAATGGCAAATGAAATATTGGAGGGCCTCGAAAAAGATGGGAATGATTTTGTTTGTGAGTTGAGAACAGACAACAGCCTAATGCTTGGAAGGAAGATGATGATGGAATTTGTGGAGTAAAAGAAAATAAGTGAAATGAATCAAGACGAACGCACAGGAACATGTGTAGAGAGAGAGAGAGAGAGAGAGAGAGAGAGAGAGAGAACAGGCAGCGGCGAGCTGGTGAGAGCTGCTGCGGTAGGACGTGAGTTGCGCCTCTCCACCACCCCCCTCCCCCTTCCCAGTCCGCTAGCCAGCCGACCTCTCCCATCTGGCGGCCTGTCCACTAAGTCAGGATGACCGCTCCGCTCCCAGGATACGCCCACGGCAATGGCAGGGGAGCTACCACCGACCACTGCGCCAGTCTCACACTAGTGTTCACATCTCATACCGATCTACTAGCGACTGCAAGGGTATATTAATGATGTTGTCATTCCATCTCTTGGAAGAAGTTACGGAGTCACCGAAGGACAGTAATTGTGTGGAGGCAGGATTCCGACTGAACTAATCAAAGGTTTGAGGATGGACGTTGCGTCACTCAGCTAAATATTTTTCAGGTATTTCGGATGCGATTTCCTCGTTGAAATTTTCGGAACTTATTGTCCATGCGTTCTGCTAATACACAATAAACTGAAAACTGACAATTCAGTTCACTTTCACGAACGACCCCCCTTAACGTGACTAGTACGTGGGTAAGTGTCAAGGATGTATTATTTGGAATTTTTGTCTTAAGTAATTCTCTGTAGTTCACTGAAAAAGAAGAAGTTTGCTTCGAGAAAACTGTACCGAAGAAAGCCCTAAGGTTAGAAGAATTTAAAGGTACCTGCAGACATGACGACGCCATCATGTCACGCAGACATCTCTGTTAAAAACCGAATTTTGTTCTCACCTGTTTCTCTTTGACTTTTAGCCCCTAATGTCTTAGTGACACGAGAATAGAAGTGTTCACTTGGTAGAACTTAAAACACAGATGAGAGTTTTAATGCTTGTATGTTGGAACGGATACCAAAAACTGTGCTGGTTGGACTAAATACTTTGAAAATAGGTGTGCTGAATGCTCTGCTATGTTCCAGTGATGGTGCATTGTCAGTATTTACCATTACGGAATTGATGGGAATACTTACGGTTCCGTGCAAAAAACCTGTATAGCCACTGAGCGCTGCAGACCCTTCGAAACAGAGAAACTATTGTTGGAGGCCACCAAAACAGCAAGACTAAGGAGAAGAAGTTTGAAAATAAAAGGGAGGGAGAACAACACCAAAAACAAGATAAATGTGGATATGAATATGGATATGGATTGATGTGTGCACGGTACGCAGAGAAACAAGGTTTAGCTGTAACTTGAATTTCTCTGAAGTTTGTCTTTTTGATGGTCTGGTACACATGGTTAGAAATTGTTAAAAATTAGAGGGCTGAAAATTTGTATACTGTCTCACAACAGTTAACTAGAAAGTAGACTATACTTCTCACTTAAATTTGAAAATTAAATACATTTTTAAAGAAGAAGAATAACCTTTACTAACTAAACTTTTGGACCATAATTTATGACAGCAACATGTTTTTAAAAGTCTGCTGTAGCCCTCAAAATACCAGTAGGGTGTACCCTTTTGAAGGAATGGTCATCTGGTCAGTTATTTTATATTTTAAGTATTTTTATTGTTTCTAATGTATTCTTCTAACGGATTTCTTATATATTTTACAGTTTGTGCTAAATATAACACAGAACTATAAGTCTTAGTAGCAGGCTTCACTTTCCCCACTAAATGTCATATTCAATATTTCGAGATTCAAAAATGGTTCAAATGTGTCTGAGCACCATGCGACTTAACTTCTGTCATCAGTCGCCTAGAACTTAGAACTAATTAAATCTAACATCAACTAATTAAACCTAACATCACACACATCCATGCCCAAGGCAGGATTCGAACCTGCGACCGTAGCGGTCACGCGGATTTCGAGATTCAGGGCCTTACTTATACATCGCTATCACTTATAAAATGTACGTTGAGAGTGAAAGTGAGCAACAATGAAGGAAACTTGAATTATTTTTTTTTTTTTTTGTGGTCATCAAGTAAGCAGTACACATTATTGAAAGAGCATTGGTACTGCTGAGAGTGTGCTAAAAGGTATTTTTAGGTACTGGACCACACATACACAGAAACACATCCTTAAAAAGTATTTTGTTAATGTAAATCACCAACAGTTAACAAATTTTGTTTCTGTTTTAATTTTTTTCTTTTTTGGTGAAAATGAAGTACCCCCCATTCTTGGTACCATGGATTTTCGGAAATACCTTGGTACTGCTACAGTTAAACATAATACTCTGGAGAACTTCCAGAAAAAATCAAGTTTCCACTTTGTTTTTGTTTGTAGATTTGTGTACCTATGCTGTACATTAATAATTACCATGCTTTATTTCACTTGAAACACAAAATAAAATTCAGATAAATGTGTGAGGCTGAAAGCTATGATTCATACATCGAATTCTTCCCAAAAGATCTGTTAAATTATGACAAGCATTACATGTTCTTTCAACTCTTACTGTTTGAGCTGCCAAATTTAAGAAACCCACAAAATTTTGAAGATTTCCCCTTATGTTCAAGAATCAATCACTGAAAGCCGAGTAAAACTGGAAATAATAAATATGTACAATAATGTTTATGAGCGCCCAAAACGGATCCTATATTGAAAGTACATGGATGTATTGACTGTGTGGGGCCCTCATGAGTTAGACATTACTTGCATTTGGAGAAGGTGTATCACTATTCCCATATACAAGAAAGGAGATAAGTTAGGCCCTTCCAATTACAGGGGGATAAATGTTCTCAGGTCAGAAGTAAAACAACAAAATAATGAGATGTAAATTTAAGGACATTATGATGACTGTAGAGGAACAGTATGGTTTTAGATTCGGCAGGTCTTGCATAGGTGAAGTATTCATTCTTAGGTAGGCTTTAGAGAGGTCTATTGAATAAAACAGATCAGCTTATGATTGTTTGTTTAACATGCATAAGACTTTCGCCAGGATTTAGTTCACAGATGTGGTAAAGCTTCTTTACATTTGCACCACTCCTTCCAACTTAACAAGAAAAAAAAAGGCGGATATATTTTTTCCAATAACTAAATCCAGGTGAAACTTCATTCTAGGTTAAGTAGCTGTATAAATGTTAACAGTCGCATTAAGCAGAATGACTCTTTGAGGCCGCTACTTTGTGATAGTTATGGTCGAGGTGCTAAACGTATTGACAGACAGTGGTCATAGAAAGGGGAACGAAGAAATAAAATAATTTGCTTTGCAGTTCTGCTACCAAACAGTGAAGATGACATGCAGAAACTTTTATAAGTATTTAACATGGTAGTAAAGTATCCAAATATCCTCACATCTGTTCCAAAGGCCACTGTATGTCCATATATATGGAATCAGTTACATTCAAATTGGAATTATTGAACAGGCAATGACGTTTAAATGCCTCGTTATTGAATTTTCAAGCAGTGGAAAAGTCAAAAGGAAGTTAGAGAACAAGTAGTAAAGGCAAGCAAAGTGAGAGAGTACTTAACTGATACAGTTAGAAAAAACAAAAATCTAGGAAAAGATGCAGAGGCAAGAATATATAAAGCAGTAGTTGGACAGAGCAAGGAGGATATAAAAAACTGGCTGTAAACGACGAAATGGTCATCCCTGGTCAAGAGAAATGTACTAGTATCAAACATATGCCGTAATTTGAGGAAGAAACTTCTGAGCATGTACGACATGCGTTAAGACATCATCGAATAACTTCAATGGTACTAGCGGCAGCTGTAGAAGGTAAAAACTGCGGAGGAAGACAAAGATTGGAATACATCTAGCAAATAATTTATGATGTAGGTTGCAAGACTTACTCTCATATGAAGAGTATGACACATAAGCGGAATTCGTTGAGTGCCACATCAAACGAGTCAGAAGACTGATCGCTCAAAATTGAAACCTAAGAAACTTTCCTAAGATCTTATTCACTTGAGGAAATCACTTCGGGAGATCTCGAGATGCTGGAACAGTTGCTACTACTATAGACTGAAGAGCTGCAACACCGCATCTTTGGGCTTGAACGTGCACCCATGCGCTGAAGTTCGAATGTGTAGGTTTTTCTCATATTTCCCGAGAGGTGGAGGAGTTGTGATGTTCCCGTCACATGGGCCCCGCACGCTCCAGATACCATGCGATCAGACTTATTTTTATTGAGTTACGTCGAGGATTAGCCTACTTGCACACAACACCAGTGAAATCACGCTGCTTCCCTTCGCTCGCGAATTAGTGAATCAGTGAGATCTGTTGTTGCAGCAGTGCTGACCCGTATACGGGCAGAACTCGAATATCGCCTTGATTTTCTCCGACAGGTAAGTGGGTCACACACAGAACGTCAGGCATGGGGGGGTAAAAAACTGATAAACGTTTTACCGCAAACTACGATGCTCAATCACCAGTAGCTTCCACGTTTAGAGTTTTAGAAGTGATGGTGGATTTTGTTGACAACCTGTGTGTTGAAATACGTGAATACCAGCTGTGAGGTGTATGGAAAGGTCCAAGGCAATGTTTTCTAAATGATAATCAACCTAGATAATAGTTGAAATTTGTGTTGACTTATTGCAACAAGTAGATAATTTCAGCTACCGAAACGGAAAATTACCAGTAACATTAAGTGCATTCAAGGTAAAAAAAGGAGAGCTGTTATAGAAGAAATGTTTTACAGAAAAACTAATATACTGTATGATCCATTAAAGAAACAATTAAGAAACAAATCAGCGAAATGTTTTGTGTGAAGTATTAACAGTGAAAATTGGGCACTGCTGCCAAAGCCATCTTCGCTGCAGTGTTAAAAAAATACGAAAAAGTGTATTTCAGAAGCGACTCTTCGCAGGTAGACGCGGATTAGAAGTCACATGGCTTCTCTTCCTAGCCTCCTGATTGCTTATACTGCGTTTTCGCACCACGTCTGTACTGCCACTGGACCTTGGTACAGCAATTAAGCATTATGTTACCAACACTTTTCCGTGGCTAGAACGACTCGATTTAGCAAATACCGTCTTAGAGAGAAAGAAAAGATTACGAAAATTTTTAATTCGTTGGACTCTGTTTTGCGACTGTCAACAGGGATTGAGCAGTATCTTACTGGATACAAGCAGCGAACAGTACAGCAATTACGGTTCTACCGCGGCTAAAGCATAAATTCCCATGGCGGTACTGGATCCCCGCAAGATAACGGTAAGAAGGCGGTAGCCTTGAACGGCCCCTGCGGGGAACGGTGGCATGGCGGTGCTGAAGGCGGCCGAATTGATCGCAGACAGCCTGCGGCCAGCCCGGCCTGGCTGTAAGTGAATTACAGCCGACATACAGGGCGTCCGGCCGCCTCAGCCCCCAGGGGACGCACCGCAGCCGCCCACACAAGCGTCCCGCCACTTTCTGCCGTCTCTGTCTGCGGAGACACCCGAAGACGTGGTCCCGGAGCAAGGGCAGAACAGACCTACACACAGCGAAACACCCCAAGTGCCTAGAAGTGAGCGGACTGTGCGGTACTTGGACCAGAGCGTACGCTCTGTTCTGGATCTTTTGTTCATTTTCCAGCATCTCCGATGGGTGTGTTTCCTTGAAATAATGTTTCGCTAGTACGTGTCTTGTTCAACCAGTGCCACCTTGTTATTTCCCTTCAGCCAGTTAACAGCCAAATAATCATATAAAAAACCCTATCTGTAGCGATGTAATCTGTCACTCTCGTTTGGAGGCTGGATTAATAATATACAGAAAAGCTAAGATGGTTATTTTAATGCCCGCCCCCCCCCCCCCGCCACACCCACACACAAACACAAACACACAAACTCAGTCACAGGACTTGCATACAACATACAGAACGTTCACAGAAACACATGAAATTGCCAGGAATGTTTTTCTTTGGGAAATAGTTCAAGTTGTGCGTCACACTGCTTCGACTGTCTGGTACTTCTTTAAAGCGTTGACGCTGTATGTGAATTTCCGCACTTGTCATAGGAAACGCCAATGGGTTTTAATCAATGAAATCCAGTAGAGAGCTTCCGTGGGTCATCCATTCACCTGATTTTCTGACCACATTCATTTCACTGCCATAATTTATCCTCTGTTTGGTACATCAGACGCTTGTTAGATTTCCTGCTCATCCCAGTTATTCCCAGCTTGTATCATCTTTTCGACATTTGAAAAGGACTGAAGGACTCAAAGAGTCACCTCTGATTTCGTCATACGTATGTGATACACGCTCTTCCGACGTGAACACCTTGTCGATACGTGGAGAATATTTTTAAATGTTCTCACAGCGTGAAATGTAAGGAATGAAAATGAGGAATGCGTGTCAGTGCTACTGGACCTCTTCGACTAGCCCATCGTTCATCAAACGCTAGTATCATATATTGATCTATGAGGCTTAGAGAACAATTTAGTGTCCTGTTCCGCATGAACTACATCCGTTGCTTTTCTGCATAAGGGCTGGTAGTTTCTGACACAAAAATTGATCATGCACGGCAACTTAATTTCTCCTCTATAAGAGCATGTGAAACTCAGTTCCTCCCGATGCATTGAATATAAAGAGCGTCCTAGATACGTTTCGACAGACTTCTAAAGGCTGTAGGAGGAGCCTTGATGAACAAATCCGTGTCCAGAAATGTTACCCAGCGACGCCACAGAGTATCGAAGTTTATGTGCCATCGCCTGCCACTACGCCACCATCTCGGCAGCGAACCTGACTATAGGCGTAACTTCTCACAATGTTGTATGTTATTGAGCGATTGCGACTGATTGCCACGATCGTCAGTGGAGAAAACAGAGCCAGCTACTGTGTAGAGGAGCCTTGTATACTATGATGTGTTTCCGCGGTGGATGACGGTTTCGCGTACGGATTTCCATTTGCAGTTTATCTTTATTCTGTGTACCGAAAAATATTGGAGCTTTTACAGGTTTCCAGTAGAAAAATAAATTGCAGGTGGAAAGACACGTCCAAAACTGTCATCCACGAAGGCAACAGAGCATCTCATTCGTAGGAGACAAGACCTGTCCAAGCAGCAGCTACCTCCATCTTATCTACTAGCGATCGTGGCGATAAATCGCGATAACTAAGTAAAAACAACACTGCAGAACGTCGCCTACGGTCTGTCAGTGTGCAACGTCACGTTTGCTGTTGCAGGGGTGGCCTCGTGGCAGGTGCTGACGCTTGTTACTTTGACGCTGCGTAGCGTCGTTGGATGGGGTTTCTGGCCTCAGGTTCCTATCGTCGATTTGTTCCTCAAGACATCCTCTACAACACCTCGTAGAAGTTAGGGGCCACATTTCTGGGACACCCTGTATACAAAATCTAATGTCTTGCACCCATGAATGTGCTAGGATTTGCACCTGCCTGCACAGGGTTCTTGTAGAAATTATATCACTCTGTGTATTGTAATTTACACAGCTGTCTATTTAGCATCTGGACACCTCACTGTCAAGCAAAACAAGTAAGTAGAGTGGAAAGGTTGGGGGCTATGAATGAGCCGTCTCTATAATGTAAACAGTGAACTATTTGTTATGGAACATTAACTCATTCTGTATGTTACTACCAGTAGTTGACCTAAAATACACATCCCTGTGGTACATTGTTTCATGGTGTGCATAACACGAACAGTAAAGTTTCCAAATGACTCTCTCGGTATTAGACAGGTTAGGCAAAATGAAACTGGTACGGAAAATACAGTTCTGTGCAAAGCTAAAGAACGAAACTAACTCCCGCATGAAATAATAGTGCTCCATAAAACTTGGACCATGAATGAACCGGTATAGTGTATTGCAGAAAGTAAGTGCATGGAATATGAAACGAAACATACAGAAATAATACCTTCATTCTAAGAAAATACTCACTAAGAAGTCACTGTGATTTATGTTGATCCCCCGAACACCTGCAATACGTCTCCCCAATTCATCCAATACACGCTTGATTGGTTTAAACAGAGCGGACGGGTAGGCCGGTTCATTCGTCGAATATGCTTTCCTTACAAGACGTCCTCGACCAGCGCAATTCGTTCAGTATTGTTATACATAAAAATGAACCCATGGCCTAAACCACACTAGCAAAAACGCACACGGGGATGGAGTATAGTGTCACAATAGCGTTGGCTGGTGGGTGTAGTGGGTTTGCCTTCCAACAACAGGGTCACCACAACGATCATGTTTGACTATGCATGAACATACTCTAATATGGTGGGAGGTGGCAACTGTTAATGCACGCGGGAAAAAGGCCCTGTGCATTTCCAATCGAGCACGTTTGGAATGGAGAGGTGTACTGGAGATGTCCATATTCACCAACGAGCATCCACCAGGGATCACCCGCGCTGGTGGAGAAATGGAAATGGAACACCTTGCCACGAGAATTCTTCACCAACCTCGTCGCCAGACTGGGAGCTCGTTGCAGAGAATTCAGTGCCGCTCGCTGTGGTCGCAGACACTATTATGTACTATCTCCTGTCCCTTGTAATATCCGTGAACGTCGATGACCTCACTGTAATTTCTGTCTCTGAGTAGTAGTGTCATTGTTGTTCGTCTCATTGTGTATTTCTTTATGTTACCTTCTGACCTGTACTGTACTGTAACAGTTCTTCCTGCGTGTGGTCCAAGTTTCATTTAGCTGTGTTATTTTGCAATGACGTACCAGGCAAAAGTTACATTCGTCCTTAAGTTCTGCAAACCAGTGTATTTCATGCGCCTTAAGATAGGCAACCCAATTTACGTTATTGCTTACTGGGGCAGGTAATGTAACGTGGGTTGCCTATCTTGAGGTTCCGCAAATATTTTCAGGGACTTTTATTCTACTTATACCGTAGAACGATGGCTCAGCTGCGCAAGTTAAAAGTCGATAGGGACCACCTGGGCAGATAGCGCAGTGACAGTAGGGGGCAGAGGGCGGCTCTGTAATTCAGGGAGCGCTGCTGGGCGGCGGCCGCGGGGCGGACGTGATACGCAGGCGGGCAGCGGCGTGTTTGCTCTGTAGGCAGCGAGCCAGATTGGATCCGATCCGAGAGCCGACACGCTGCCTCCAGCCTGCTGGCTCCTGGCTGCGGCACTGCCACTCCCCACACCGTGTCCCAGGCTAGCCGCCACCACAGCTCGGTTGATGCCAATTTTGCACTCAGCTAGTTGAGTGTGGTGAGGGACGCCGCAGAAGTCAGAAACGTAAACCCAGAATCTCAATGGTGCAAAAACTGATATTAAATGCTAGCTCTGAACAAGAATCACTGAAAATGATTTGCCCCCTGCTCACTCTTCCCACCCCCTCCCACCCTCTCTTTCTCTCTCACTCTTTACCCTTCTTATCTCTTGTCCGTTTTCCGTTGCAGTTCCGTTTAACGAAGAACAATTCACATCCTTCTTTATCTCTTTTTTTCAGTCTGCCTCTTCCTATGTAATTCCTGTCTGCTCCTGCTCCCTCAATTATTGTTTTCAGTAGACCAGCATGTCGGAATATATGGCCTACCCCCGAGCCCTTGTTCTTTATGGGAGTTTCTGGAAGTAACTTTCCTCTCTTGATCAAAACTTAATGAAAACTTCCTCGTACGTGATCATTTCTCTCCAGCAGAGTCTCATCGTTGTTCAGCAGCACCACGTTTCGAATGCAGCGAGTCTGCTCTGCTACCTCACTCCTATCGTCCAACTTCGCTTCTGTAGCTTCCCACGCTTTTCCCATAAGTCATCAACATTTGTTTGTTTGATTTTTAGCCATTATAGTGAATATATTTTTCTTCTTATTAATAGCATTCTTTGCCTGGGCTGTTATGCATATCACCTCTTTGTAGCTTACATCACTTGTGGTTTTACATCCCAGGTAATTAAACTCGTTTACTTCCTCAAGCGTTTCATTTTGCTACTTTACCACTGCCTTGCTCTCTTTGTTTCTACTGGAGACTAGAACATCTGTTGCATCTGTCTATATTGTCATATGCGATTCCTACTCCATTATTCTATTAATTATATTAAGTACTTTTTCTGGTCTCCTTCACTTTCTGCAACTAGTGCTGTATCATCCCTCAATCTCAGTATGTCTACCGTATCTCAATGAGTTGTTACTTCTATCTTTACCTCTTCTCTCAGCCTGTAGGCTACCTTCTGTGCGTATAGATTAAATAAATATGGGGTAGGGAGCAACCTTGCCGTACTCCCTTTAGACTACTAGCAGATTTTTCTTTATGATGACAGCGAACTACCCCTATTTCACGTATGTCGATGTGATATGTGACTTCTATCTCTAAAACTGATTCCTGATTGGCGAAGGATACTGAATAACACATTCCACTTGTCACTGTCAAATACTTTCTCAAGATCTAAAATACTCTGAATGTACTCTTGTCCATCTTTAGTTGATTCTGTTCACTTCTCTCAGTGACAATATTGATCCTATTGTTCCCACACATTTTCTAAAATCGTACTGATGTTCAGAATATTGTCCCACTGTTTGTTTTTCCCAGTCTTACCAGCATAATTCTGGTAACTGTTTTCGATGCATGGCACACAAATCTCAATGTCCGGTGTTATTCAAACGTCCTTGCATTTAAGGAAGCCTTAAGGTAACTCACCAGATTTGTAAATAGGAGATACCAAGTCATAAAATCCTATCTTCGCTTATCACCCAACTTTATAAAAGTCCTCCTAGTACGTCCTTAACTCCCAGAGCCTTACTTTTTCTAAGGTCCTGTAGTGCTGTCTCATACTCTTCTTTCTTGATAGGAGCCCCCACTCATCCAGCTCATGGTAATGATATAATAAATTATTTGATACTGCGTAATTCATGGTGGGTTACTGGGTAAATGAAACTTTCACCAGCAAACTTTCAGAAATGGCATTATGGTCGAACACTAGAAAAAGTGTCTAGTAAACGTTGGCTCTGCACTGAATACCTTAAGAGCGATCTAAGAGCACTTTTTCATCTTTTTATGTTCTTCTGCTGTTTTCATGTTCTTCTGTTGCTAGCTTTTTGCTTTCCATTTTATGGAAGGATGTAGTATCGACCAAAACATGAAAAAATCGGCTATGAAAATACATATTTACGGAGCTATAAGCACTTTTTCAGTGCAAGAGAGGCATCACACAGAACAGGAGTTGTATTTCACAGTAGCGGTGTTGAGAATGTGTTCATTGATTTTAAGGAATGCATTTTGGAGCCTATGTTTTCTTGTCACAGTTTTTCTTATTTTGACCCTTCCTACGACCTCTGAAAGTCTGTTGGTGTAATTCTCTATTTCACTCTATACACAGGGTATAAGTGCAGATATTTTTATTGGTGACAGAACAGACTCTACTTAACAGCGTTACATTAGTATTTGCTTGGTTTACAGACAAATAATTATATTATTACAAGTCATACGTTTTTAGGTTGGGTGCTACCTCCAAGTATATGTGGCAATAGGAAGTCGTGAACTGTTATATTCTCTGGACAGCTGGTCAGGTGTTCAAGTGTGGACACGTGAACACGAAACAGTCAGTCCATATTGAGAGACGCAGTACACTTGGTGGTGCAATAACGACTGTGCCGGACACACGACTTCATCAAGATTGTGGCGTGTTTGTAGGAAGACTGGTCGATGCAGAGAAAAGAAAACAACTAAAATACTGAAGTGTGTTCATATCAGCACATAAAAACATCTGCAATTACACACGTTACGCCTTGTATATGTACTGGTTGTCTCTCCTAAGAGATTTCAGATACATTTTCTCCATTGTTTCGGAACATACTTGCTATTTAGAGTTTGCAGTATGTAGCTGGAGGCAGCTAAAATAAATGCTCCTCATGGAGTGTTTCATGCAACGCCCAGTATCAACGGAGAGCGATGGTTTCCCATTACAAACAAAATTATTTTTAAAGTGAAAGTTTGCGTTCCCATTGGGTAGAGCGGGCCCAAAATATTTTAGCGCTATGTTCCTTTTTTCGATATGTCTTAACAGGGCAGTATGACATGCAGAATATGAAATATTCCGGAAGCCGTTCCCGTATTGCAACGGCCCAAGCTGACAGCCATCGGCGTGCAGCAGCGCTACTCAGCCGCTGCTGGAGTACTGGCTATTCTCCTTGTTTTACAGTGCTTGTTAAAACATATCGATGAAATGAGCATCGCACTAAATTTGGGACAGTGCGAGCTAATGGCAGAGGCAAATGCTGCTGTAAATCCACTTTGTTTGTGATGGGACACAAACCAACGCTTTCCGTTGACTCCAGCTATATATTGTGAAAACGAAATTGCAAATATATGCCTAAACACCCTAAATTACGCACGTAACGACTCGTAGGAGGGACACCCGGTGTATTCATGTGTGAACTATAGCTCCAACGACAAATCGTCCAGGGTTGTTCAGGGATACCTTCTGAGTATTTTGTTCTATGTGAGCTGAGGTCTCCAGCGGCTTGTTACTGAGTTACAACACTTTGTTTATTTTCTTGACCCAGTCACCTTTTTATCTGTATTAAACTGACAATGTCTGCGAAACAGGCAAGTGACGACGCTATGCGTTATATGTCTTGTTTGGAAAGAAACTCACCACATTTCCTGCTGTCGAAATGCCCACTTAATTGTTCTCCATCTAGTCTGTATTTATTGCAGCTCGGCTCTGTCTTGGGTCTGTTTGTCTGGCAATGTTACCTGTCCTTTAACATGGTAGGCCGCAGTACTGATTGGTTTACTGATGAAGAGGTGGTGATGTGCATTTCATGCGTGAGTTGCCTGAATGCAGTGGAAGAGCCGCGCAATGGCGAACTAATCTGTTCCCGCAGCGAAGGCACAGCGTAGGTAATTATTCTACCGCTATATTAAATACTCTTGCATCACACTGTTGAGAAGTGTCATCCTCATATCGGAGACATCGTATTATAGAAAACAAACTGCGCATTTTGGCTGGTTTGAGTTCCACATATTTCAATATCTCCTGTAATTAATCCTGAAATATACAACTTTTTCCTCCTCGGAAACCAGCACCAACTAGGCAAGCCATGCGCGAGGTTTACGCCACTCACGGTGGATACTGCTGTAAAGACCACGCTCGGGAAATTAAAACAGTCACAACAGGGAAAAATCAACTTCGAAAATTTTTTATGAAACCTACAGAATGTATCACTGAATTCGACTCAGATCGATAAGCTTCCCTGGCACAAAAAATGCAACACCATATTATACCGATCAGCCTTCCCGTCACAAAAAACCTACATTTTAGTCAAAAAAAGTTGTTACTGTAGTAACTTCACAGTACTTTTGCAGCCGGGGTTTGTTGCTGTACACTGTGCTCTGTGTTTCACAATTTGCTACCCGCACATACCATACTCTTTCACTTTTACAAATTTTACAGAAACAGGGATAACTGGGGCAATAGGCTGAATAAATTATAAATATTTAAAGAAAATATCAACACCAGTGGAACTTTAATTTTTATTTCAAAACAAAATATAAGAGAAGTGCAGGTGGTGGTGAAATTCAGAATATTCACGAATATGTTCCACCTGCTGGACAACAAGGTAAATCATAATAGCATTACTACGCCTTAATAATACGCCGGAGCCCAAAATGCTCAGAAGGTACCCCAGAACAACCTCTAAGAGAATCGTCGCAGAGTTCCGGTTCACCCTGAATATGGAAAAAGCAACCAACTAAGCATTAGAAGACTGTTCTTGTTGTTGTTGTTCTGGGTATTTTTTCCGACGGGATAATGCTCGTCCACATACCACTGTTGTTACCCAATATACTCTACAGAGTGTCGACATGCTACCTTGGCCTGGTCGAACATCAGATCTGTCTCTAATCGAACACATGTCGACATCATAGCATAACAATTCCAGCGTCAACCACAACCACTATTAACCGTCCCTGTACTGACTGACCAGTTGCAACAGGCATGGAACTCGATTCCAAATACTGAAATCCGGCACTTGTACACCGCAACGCATACACGTTTGCATGCTTGCATTCAACATTCTGTCTGTTATGCCGGTTATTAATGTACCATCATTTGACATTTGCAATGGCTTTATCATGCTAACATTTATCTTTTCGCAGTCCTATATAACCAACGTACTGTAACACTTCTCTGCGTCGCTCTTTAGCGCAATCCGGGCCCGAAGAAGAAGCTTAGGAACACATATTTTTTGCGCCCTTGCTAAAAGAGAAAGATGTCACTTCCATCTAGAAATTTCTTTCTAGAGATTCCAAGAGCCTATGAAACGTCTCACACAAAAATTCGGCGGCAAAGCTCGTTTCTTCATTCGCGAACACCTCACGAGTCAAGCAGGCCGCACAGGAAAATGTCGACGTTCATTCTGACCGTATCTTTCAGTGTGTCCGTCCTGATGTTGTTCCATTAAAGCTGACGTACGCTCCTTGCCCCTCCTCCAACACGGCAGAGCAGCAATACGTCCTATCAGCCAGCTGTTAACAAAGGGTAGACACTGGTGGCTACAACAGGCACTTGAAAACAAAATAAAACACTGGTTACACAGACACTTCGTCTAAGCATCGGTATTAGTTGAATTAAAAACAGGCGAAAAATTAATATGTTACGTAGTTAAGTTAATGAGTTATACAATTAATGAAATAGATACCAAAATCAACGTACGTCTTTCATCAAGACACTACCCATTCGGTTCAGTTACTATCCCAATGCCATTGCTGTCTCTTGCAGACTTACAATGACATTGGTGAACCTCAAAATTTTTAGGTTTTTGTACGTCTGTCCTTATGGTCGATTGTCTAGGGAACTTCGGCCGTTTACTTACGTAATAAAATGAAACACCTACAGCGGTCATTTTGACATTTAGTTGCAGGCAGTTTCTGTGACTGAGTACATTATTATCAGGCCTTAACTGACGCTGACGGGTTGAATAGTTTGACACTAGTCAATGGACGCCAATTCATAGATGTCGGACACTGATGGAATCACATTATACGATTGGAGTTCACCGCCTCAGCGTCAGTTAAGGTCTGTAGAGAGTGTATTGAGTTACCGAAAAATGTTTCAATTTAATAAAATAACATCAAAACGACCGCTGTAGGTATTTCATTTCATTATGTCAAAATTTTTACTTCTTCTACCTGAACTAATTTCCTTTCGAAATACCTCCTTGGTTTTCCTTTACCGCTTTCTAAGTGTACAGATTCAGTAACAGGGCAGGGACGCTACAACCCTTACTCACTCCCTTCTTGTCTACTACCCTGCTTTCGTATCCTTCGACTCTTAAACTAACAATCTGGTTTGGGTACAAACTGTAAATAACTTCTGGCTCCTTGTATTTTTTGCACGTAACTTTCAGGATTTCAAAAAGTATATAGCAGTCAACCCCGTCAAAAGCTTTCTCTGAATCTAAAAGTTCCATAAACATAGATTTATCTTTTTTCAGTCTATATTCTAACCTAAGTCCGTCTCCGAAATACTGTAAAACAAAAGCAAGATACTAGTATGAGAAAAAGCGGACGAATACAATTTAGTAGGCATGTTGGGAGGGTACAGTATCCTCAGATGGGAATGTATTTGCCATATTGAGATTGTCCATTGAGCTTGTTGTAGCCGTGCCTTCCAGTAAAAGTAATCTTTACACGTTGACAATACGGTGGAGATCGATTATTGTTGTGGTGCGAGTGAGTCGCAGTTGGGTTCTCGGCCAGGACGGAGTGAGGCGAGCTTGGATAGCGCCTTAGTCGGTACTGCTTGGTAGCCGTCTTATTGCTCTGACAGTGTGTCGGAACAGCGATCGGTCGTTGCTAAATTTCAGTGTAGAAACGATTGGTAGCAAATTGTGGCACGTAGATTAATATGCTAGATATTATAAAAGTGTTAATGTTTACTGAGTGTTCGAATAAATTATAACTCGTGACTCTCTTAAGTATCGGTATTCTCATCCGAGACAGTCATCATAGTAAACAATATTTCATGTTGCTGAGCAATATTCATAAAATAATTTTTAAATGAACACACCCCCATTTGACCGTATTTTTGTTTATTCAATTACGATCCAGATTTTGGCCTTTTATGCCATTTTCAAGTGATCGAGATTATGTCATTAACATATATTGCAGGACATCAAGCTCAAAATTGGCCATAAATTAAAAAAAAAAAAAAATTGGCTGCCCTCGAAATGCTAGATGTAAATATCACCATCTTGTAAAAAGATCACCGAACGGTCCTAGGTGCTTCAGTCCGGAACCGCGCGGCTGCTACGGTCGCAGATTTGAATCCTGCCTCGGGCATGGATGTGTGTGATGTCCTTAGGTTTGGTAGGCTTAAGTAGTTTTAAGTCTAGGGGGCTGATGACCTCAGATGTTAAGTCCCATAGTGTTTGGAGTCATTTGTACCATTTGTAAAAAGATCATTAAATGGCAGTGGGAGCACGGCACGTCACATTTAGTAAAAACAGGTTTTTGCTTTGGTATATAACAGATAAAACATGCACCTGAGATGATCATTACGATTCCAGAACATGTTTTCATCATTTAAAAGCAAAGCAAACCTGTTTTTACCAAACGTGACGTGCTCCCACTATTGTTTATTGATCTTTTCACAAGATGGTGATTTTACATCTAGCATTTCGTGGAAGGCCAGTATTTTTTTAAAATTTATATGCAATTTTTAGCTTGTGTCCTGCAATATATGTTAATGACATAATCTCACGCACTGTAAAGGCCGAAGCCTGGGTTGTAATTAAATAAACAATAATACAATCATATGCCGATGTGTTCATTTAAAAAATTCATAGTAGTATCCATTGAGGAATTATTTAATGAGATTCTCTGTACGGATAGCTTGTTGGAAATGTAAGAAGAGACTGCGATCTAATACAACGGGCCTGGAGGAATACCGACAGAATCGTTATAAGATGATCGAGCACTTTTCGCTGCTTGGGGGTAAGAAGTGCTGTTTACGATGAAGAGAATTGTGAAATTGGGAAAAGAATATGAAATTATTATAATGGAGGATGGATCAAAGCGATGAGATAGAGAAAACGTGGAGGGTCAACCAAAATATCTTTGGAAAGAAGAAACGCAGATGAAGTACAGCCTTGCACGAACTCGAGAATAAATAGCATAATAAGGCAATAAGGTAAGTGGTTGGCTGACACCAAACAAAAACAAAAGTCTGGTAGAACTAAGAAATACTTTCAACAGCTCTTCGGTATACAGCAACGAATCAGGAACAGTCGGGGTAAAAAATTGATTTGATGGTTCTGAAAATCCTAAGCTAATACAGGCTAACACAATGACGAATAAAGGTGTAAGTCGTTCTAGGAACAGTAAGGAAAAAATAGTAGCAGTAACAGTATGAATGAGGAAAGTATCTTTGACTGGAATCAAATTAGAAGGAAATTTCTTTTAATTGCAAGCAGGTGGAGATTAGGAAGATGGAATGCTGGACGATAAAAATAGAGATGAAGTTTTCTTTCCCTTTCTGATAAAGTTCAGGAAAGAATTATTGGCACATTAGACAGCAGATTTCGATTTCCCCAATCACGTTATTCGCATCGGCATTTCGTTAGTAATTCTGTTTCTTACAAGGAAGATTTCAGAGATGAGAGCATTTCCCAGTCGGACATAAATTTCTTTGCCTCTAGGACCTATGGACCTCATGAAATGTTTGAAAGGTTGTGCTTTTACACCGTACATTGTTTTCTTCACTTATCATCTCCCCACAGAACACTTCTTTGTCCCACAGTAAAATTTTCTCTCGCAACTGTCTCACTCGCAAGTGAAACATCTCCTTGTCCTGTAGCAACGTTGCCAAAAACTTAGGAATTACTTTGAAAATAGTAAGTATAATTTATTAGTTTCCTCTGTATTGTAATAAATTTAGCTTACTTCCTAGTATGTAGCTATGCTGTTTAACATGGGTGTGCTTCTGGGACGGTGCACATTTTATCTCCATTGCGGATATTTGCTGGCGATGAATTAGCTATTACAAATGAGGCGGGTGGTATTTGAAATATGCTTATTCTAGTAACATGATGTACTCGCATATTCCAGTATTTTAATAGTCGTAAATACGAGTATATTTAAAAATATATCTGAAAATTAATGGTTTCCGATATTTACAGATACGAATATTAGGGAGTGCATTTTATGCAGATACCTCTGATATCGAAAGACAAAAGTAAACTTCGATATCAGAGTGGGTTTATTATTCGGAATGGACGCTTACACGATTTTTTTCGTTCTTTAGAGGGCCGCAATTTGTACGCATTGTATTTCGGCTCCCACGCAGATTACAGATGCTTTACTCGACACGCTCTGGCTCAATGTTTTTCCAGAGCAGAGATAATTCTGCGAGACAGAATAATGTTTCATTTGTAAGTACGAAGTGAGGGGAGGGGTTGATGGAGGTGGGTGAGGGAAAGGGGGGGGGGGTGTAGTTTCGGAATTGCACGCAAATGGTGACAAACAAGAGCCCGATCGGGCGAAGCCACAAATTCCGGAATCACTTTTCAATCGCCCTCGTCACAGAGAGAAATTTGTTTTGAATTAAGTCGCATGTTATTGCAGGGCTGAGTGATTTCTGGCGGTGTGCTCGAACGACGCGAAGCCGGTGGGACGGGAAGTGCCGGGCAATGAAAACGGTGCGGCATCCATCACTTTTTGCTCCGCGCCCGAATGCCGCCCGTAATAGCAGCTGGTAATCACACAGTACCTGCACGGGACTGGCTCGTTCCTGGAATATAAATTGAAATATTATCCGGTCGCGAGATGGCGCTTCTGCCGTCCGTGATTCATCGGAACACCGGCGGCCGATCGCAGTCATCGCCTCTGCCGGCAATAACTTTATTGGCTAATTACTCGTTTGGATTCCTATGCTTTATTGCGATACCGCGTCGCGACTGTTGATGGCTGCGTTCTCCCGCCACGGCTCGATTTATTGCGCACGCGCCGTCGGCCGCCACGAGTGGCCGGTTGTGTACCCGCCGGAAGTCGCGGGGTCACGTGACGTCAGCTGACCCACTCGCGGACTTCCCTTTTCCGGGGAACAGGTTTGCGGCGCTGTGGCGCTTCCGGTCAGCATGTTTCACCTTGACACAAGTCAGCAGCGGGGCTGACATATGATAAATGTTTCAGACGATGTAAATACACTACTTGTTACTCCGTAAACTGATTTTAAATTAATACATATTGCAAATGAAGTACGAAAGATATATACCGGAATGATTAATTACTCGTTGCCCAGGTTAGCAGAAAGTCTGACGACTAACAAACAACAACAATTACCTCACCAGTGATTTTAACGAAAAAGAAAATTACGTTTCGGTGAACCATTGACATTAAGAGTATTAGTGATGCAGCACTCGGCAGGTGTAGAAAGAAAGTTGGCCACGTTGTAGTCAGATCATCCATTAAAGTACTCTCGTCAGTCGACTTAGCAGAAATATTACATGGCTTGACCTTCTTTTGTAAATGAGTTCCGTATTCTAACATCTGCTATAGCAGGCTCACTTCCCTGAGGCTTTGTCGCGACTTAAATCGTGCAGTGGACCGTAACTGATGTGCGAAACTTATGGAGGAAAGAAACTTTCGCATGATGTGTCACTGCTAAGTAACCTAGCTCTATGGAACTTGGGCCATGTGTACTACAGCAGACCACAAAAGGCAATCGAAAGAAACACACAATGAGGCGAAAAAGCATGGCACGTTTACTCGTAGACAATAACTACACTGAAGTCGCGGCTATTCATGATACATTACAGACGGTGGGATACAGGGCGTGTGACCACCATGGACGGCGATGGGTATTTAGCGACGTGCTCTCTTGCCGGCCACGAGTTTGGTAAGATGTTCTTATTGGACCATCAGTGCCTTTGACAACTGGTGGAAGGTGGTTGGTGCATGTGGACATACTGCAAGACGCTTCCCCGACACATCCCACACATGGTCCCGGGTTCGATTCTCGGCTGGGTGGGGATTTTCTCCACCCGGGGGACTGGATGTCTGTGTTGTCTCATCACCGTTCGGGAAGTGCCGAGACTGGAAATGGATATATTTGGAACTTGTACGGACGCTGAATACCACCATGCTGAGCGACCCACAAACCATCATCACCATCATCATCATCACAAGCAGATCGATAAACTAACCTAAGGACATCACACACATCCATGCCCGAGGCAGGATTCGAGCCTGCGACCGCAGCGGTCGCGCGGTTCCAGACCGTAGTGCCTAGAACCGCTCGGCCACTCCAGCCGGCCTTTGTACACGGGACACAGGATAACTTTTGATAATTACGTAGAGGTGAAATGTTTAGTACTACGTAAGAAAAGACGGAGATTAACACGAAATAAGTCCATAGAGTGATGGCGCACAAAAAATTAAGCCTAAGCATATCACTGTTCCTTTGTAATTTCAGAATAGAGCCTGATTTCGATATGGACATCGTCAGTTTTTTGGGAAAATATAAAACTAGGTTTCAGTACGATGCACAATGGTGTTTAAAATTTAAGGGCAAAAGTAACTGTTGTATGCTGAGTCGCTGCGGAGTAACACAACTCGAAGAAACATGTATAATACGTAGAAAGTGCAGTTAGAGTATTGTACAGGAGGTAACTTAAAGAAATACGCAATGTGAAGAGAGAAATGACACTTTTATTCAACAAACAATTACAGTGAAGTTACTGCAACCTGTGAGCTCCCACGGACATTAAAACAGTCGGGACACGGTTCTTCATAGAGTTCCATCGAGGTTCTCAAGTTTATTCAGTGTCATTGTTAATATTTTAACTTGATATCACGGTCATGTGTGTAAAAGAGTGAGTTTCTGCATGACACACATTAATATCAGTGCGTTTTCTAAATGCAATCCCAGCTTTAATCTTCTATTTACTAGTAAATGGGACAGCGTTTCCCTCTGAAGGCTACAGTCTAATTCAAAGTTCAGAAACTATCAGAATATGTTCCAAGTAATTATATATTATTTAGCAATATGTCCCCTACACTTCACCAGTAAATAATGAGCACTTTCATATGAGACGACCGGTAACACCGTACTGCTATGTCTGTAGACTCCCTCTTTAGAAACAACTGTATCCGAAACGGGAGCATGACCTTGTTCAAGTTGCTTAATGCAAAAATAAACAGTGCTACAGCAAATTCTTTCCCTAATCTGAAGCTGGATCTTTATTTTGAAATAACAATCTGTTGTCAGTATATTAATTATTTCTGTTCATTTATGCGAAGCGTATGATACACATAACACAATAAACTGACGTGTAACCCACGTGTCAGCGAATGTGAAACAAATCTATAACAGACTCACGACTCAAAATCGTCTGCCTTGAATACTCTTTCACCTTATTTCCTAGAACTACTGCTAACTTGTCAACGCATCATCAGTATGTACTGGCTAAAGTAGTAACTCAAAATTTCGTGTAGAACCAGTCTGCTATGTAATTAGTTCTCTGGAAGTCTTCAGCTACTGTGTTGCCAAAAGAAGCTTCCAACTGCTTAACGGCCACTGGAGTCCGTTGCAGGCCTCCAGGGAGTCGTGTCAGAGGCACGTGGGGTCCAGTTGTCGGCTGGATAGGGGCAGTAGTCCGTGACCAACGTCTCTCCGACCGCTAAACGCGACTGCACATGGACAAACGTTTTAATATTCTACACAATTTAATTAAGACATTAGGGTGTCTAGCTTACATGACATTCCACACTGAATTAGAAATATAACTAGTCAGTCAATCAGCTAGATAGTTACATATCCCACAGATCATTTGAACGATTCTGTTATCAGAATTTCGTGAAATGATTAAGTTTGTAAGATGTGAATGCGTGATTATTGTTAACATCAATGAACATATTTTTTAATACTCCTTATGCAAGTACAATTGAAAAAAAGTTTTTTTTTTTTTTTTTTTACAAGCTACCACCTTGTGATTAGAGACTCGTGCAATGAATAGAGCAAGTCGTCTAGGAGAAATGATTTTAGGTTGCATTTAAAACTTGATTTGTTGCCTGCTAGATGTGTTATGTGATTGTATATTGGGAGAATGATTAAAGTTTGCTCTCGCTGCATACTCAAACTCCTTTCTGATCCAAGGATAGCTTTAGCAAAGGGAATTAGGTCATTTTTTCCTCTAGTGTTGTATGTTTGCATCTCATTGTTCTCCTAACATTGTGGTGTATTATTTATGACGAATTTCACTAGTACATATATGTATTTTGACTGTGCAGTTCAAATGTTTAACCACTTAGACTGCTCCAAATTCATGGAATTTTAATGGTAACTTACGCTGGTGCTCTGTAGGCAGGGAATTCAAATCACACCGACGCATTCAGTGCTCACTTATTTTTCAGCATCCTGCAGCCAATTTCTAATAGTTCGAAATTCTACTCCTCGGTTTTTCCTCAGTCCGTCACTCATTTCCAATACTACGCACCAGAAGTACAGTCCCATAATCTTCATTCTTCATGTTAGGACTATTTCTGAGAGAAGTTGTTATTTAGCAAATTATTTTAATGTGGAGTGATCTCCCTGCCTATGGCAGTTAGCTATGCTCCGTATGTGACTGCAATACGACGAAACATCGATGTATTGGTACGAAGTACTATCCACCTTTGTTTACTAGTCTAACACCATCTTTTAGTAATTGGTCTTTTGACTGTTTCTGACCACCCGCTGCTGCTTTCCCTCCGTGGCAGCTTCGTCAGCACTTAACCTAACGTGTATAATTATCTTTCGAAATACAGCACTCATTGTCTTCCCCCGCAGTTTTCATCCCTTATAGCTCCTGCTAATATCATGGAAGTTATTCCCTGAAGTTTTAACACGTATCCTATCATTCTGTCCCTTCTTCTTGTCAGCTTTTCACAGAGAACCATTTTCACAACAATCCCGCAGAGTAATTCATCGCCGGCCGGGGTGGCCAAGCGGTTCTAGGAGCTACAGTCTGGAACCGCGCGACCGCTACGGTCGCAGGTTCGAATCCTGCCTCGGGCATGGATGTGTGTGATGTCCTTAGGTTAGTTAGGTTTAAGTAGTTCTAAGTTCTACAGGACTGATGACCTCAGAAGTTAAGTCCCATAATGCTCAGGACCATTTGAGTAATTGATCCTTCATTACCTACACAGATGCTTAGGTGAAGGTACATGGGAAGCATCAGCTATGTGGTAAGTAGGGGTTTCATTATAAAATCGTAGGTCTTTTATTTCATCACAACATTAAGTCAACAGAGCCATAGGACAAAGTTCAAGAGATCTGAACAATCTAACTAATTAAGGGCTCCGTGACACAAACGAATGGCCGGACAATCTGACTTCTTCAATCTTATAATCAGTGGGAACTATCCTGCTGGCGAGAGAGGAAAGGAAATTCGGACAATCAGTAAATAAGGAATAATGCGCATTAAGAATCGTTCTGTCATTCACAGTAGGAGAACTGTGAGCACTAATTAATCAGTTGCATAACCAAGATCTAACGAATCGCAAAGAAAACGACCAGAGATATGATCAGCCCCGGTCCTGGATTTTTTTTAACAAAATACGTTAAAATCGATAAAATCTTAACGACGAAAAAGCGAGGTGGCACAGTGGTTAGCACACTGGACTCGCATTCGGGAGAACGACGGTTCAATCCCGTGTCCGGCCATCCTGATTTAAGTTTCCCGTGATTTCCCTAAATCGCTCCAGGTAAATGCCGGGATGGTTCCTTTCACAGGGCACGGCCGACATCCTTCCCTATCCTTCCCTAATCCGATGAGATCGATGACCTCGCTGTCTCGTCTCCTCCCCCAAAACAACCCAAACACTATCCTTAACGGTGGAAAACTTCCATCCATATGTAGGAGATCGTTCAGCTTGTAGCTTTCTGTACTGTGAAAGGGCAAATGGTATTACTAGTATGCCATGAACTAAATACCTGGTGGCCTCACCGACACAAAAAGGCCTCAGGTTGGATTCCAAGAAAAAAAACCCAGATAGTCCAAATTCTCAGAAAATGTTTGTTTTGTTTTGTGTTAAGGCACAAAAAAACAACTATGGTCATACGCGCCCATGTCAGAACTATAGAACACGAAGGCAATGAGAGGAGTTAAAACGACTATATCTTAATCCCAATCTACGGAAGAGAAGACAGCTAAAATTAGTGACCTGGGGAAAGGTCTATAAAATACGCGATAGAGAAACGAAGGTTCTGAACTAAAAATTAAATGGCCTGCGCCATATTGCTATTTCGGTTAAAAAGTAAAACGCGGTCGACAGTCCACGTGTGGTTCGCTAAAAGGTCCTCCGTCAGGAAATGGTGGACCGTCAAAGGTTGTGAGCAGTGAGCACAAAGTGGTGGGGGAGCACCACTTAGCAAATGGCGATTGGCGATAGCTAAAAGGACAGTGCCCGATACGCAACCTGGCTAAAATGATCTCCTCACGGCGAGATGGCCGAGAGGAGGTCGTCCACGCCGCTTGGAGAGACTTGTTCCTATGATGGGAGGACCAGTGGTGATGCCAAAGTGACAACTTGCTGACAGACGGCAACACATAGGGAATGTATGAACTAGCTGGCTGAGGTACTAGGACTGCACCCTTGGCAGCAGCGTCAGCGGCCTCGTTCCCTGTCAGACCGACGTGAAGAGGAACTCACACAAACATCACAGTGGTTCCATCAAGAGTCAGAAAGGCACAGCTTTCCCGGACCTGTTGCCAAAGGAACGGACGGTGTATAGCACGGAGAGGCTTTCAAGGGCACTGAGAGGGAGTCGTCCCAGACGACGCAATTCAAAAACTCCTCTCACCGGATATTCTGCGTGGCCTGATACAGGGTGAAGAGCTCCGCTGTAAATACTGAGCAGTGCTCAGGATGCTGATATCTAAAAATGTTGGTGCCAATGATGAAGGCACACCCGACAGCCATTAATGTACACAAAGGTACTATCACGAAGTTCAGTGTGGAGGTCCTGCAACTGAAGGCGAAAGAGCGAGACTGGAGTAATATCCTTGGGAAGCGAGTGAAGGCCAAGGTGAACACTGGTCGCCGCACGAAGCCAAGGTAGTGAAAGCTCGTGAATTTACTGCAAAATATCACTCAAGACGATTTCTTCTCATAATAAACCAGACTGTAGTGATTTGTCACGCTTTAAGCATGACGTTAGGGACCTACACACCAAAGTCTGTTGTCGGTTCCAAAATCAATAAAAGCGATCATTCACACCGTGAAATAATCTACATTCGGAAATGCGATAAGTCGAAGAAACCTACCCATAACGGATATGTGATAGCTTATAATGAATAAACTAAGCTGTTCATAATTCAAGAAATAAATCTTAATCGAAAGCAAAACACTTCCTTAAACATAGGTGGGAATTTAGAAATTGACATTCCGATAGCTTTGATTGATATCTAGTCAGAATACTGCTTAGAGAAATCTTACATTCTTGCAACCCAAAGGCTCAGACAAAGTGTCTTCCCCGTGCGCCGTGGCGGTTGGGGTAGGGTTCCGTTACTCGAAGGGGTCCAATTTACTATGTTAGATAGTAACATATCGCTGAGGACTGACGATCATGTTTCCTTCACTAATCTACAAAATTACTTTCTAGGCTGGCAAGCCTTTGACTTCGGGCAAATAACTTTGATTTGGATCCAAACCATCATATTCTCACATCAAAAAATCGCAAAAATCATTCGAGTGATGGGATAGGAAACGGGTTGCTGGTTTTAACATAAAAATAATTGAATAATCCGACACATCCCTCTTCCAGAGGTTTGTTGACCACTCAGACAAATAATACACAGAGTGATTTGTAGGTTGAAAGTACAGGGAACTTCTTTCTTAACAACACTAATGAACCGGACTTTACAGACCCTTTTCAGTAGTTCCTTCTTTTCCAACAGTGTGTATCTCGCAGTTTGGGATTTCGAACAACTTTTTCTGGGGTGACTGAGACTGTAATGTCAATACTGCCTCTCTGCTGCCTTTGGCTTTCCTGAGGCCAAATTTATCATCATCTCAGAGGTTCTCAGTCTTCTTTTGGATTCCTTTACTGATTAGAAATGTGAATGAATGAGCTGTCAAGCTGTTTCAAATGTTGTGATACATGCATTACGCTACACACTATTAGCTTGCTTAAGGGGATAAATTGAACAGCAGGTTCACAATGACTCCAAAACAAGACCAGATACCTTCGACAACATCTCTAATACCTACAAAAATGCATTTTTGTATTCTTAGTTAATTAGAAACAAATCTAATTAGCTGTGAAATATGCCGTTGAGAAATCTCGCAGAAAGTTTGAAGCGATATTCGGGTTTTACCGGAACGCGAACAAAGGGTGGAAACACCTACTGCAAAGTTTTTAAACGCCTTGAGACATGACTTCTGGGTACAAAGTTTACTCCGACGACGAACGAAATTATCGCAATATGGACGGGAAGTCTCGTGACTTGGCTGTTAAAGTTCGCAGTAGCTGCCTGTAATTACTACAGTAATCAGGTTTAAAAGTCTTCAAGAGACGTTAAACTATTTTCCCGTCCTATTCTGTACATCTGAGCTGCCGGCCGGGAGAAATCTAATTACGCACGGGAGTGAGTCGGCAAGCAGTATTCCCTTTGCTGCCTCCTCCATTATGACATCAATTGGCGCCGTAAGTCGAAAAAAGTTAAACAACGCCATTATGGAAGCTATTTCGCGCGGCCACGCTACCTTCCCCCGTGTTCGAGTGGCGTAGGGGGGAGAGGATGACAGACGCAACCGTGACGCGCGCGGAAGTATTAAGGGGGTGGGGGTGTTAGCGGTGGGGGGGGGGGGGGGGTCAGGAGGGGGCGGAGTACAGGGCGGTGGTTGTAGGACGTAACCCGGCGGGGCTTTTCTTTGACGGGCGTACCATTACGCGACCGGCCCAGCTTTCGGCTGCTAATTAGATGCGGACGAATGCCCCTTTTCATGCCATTCTGCTGCTTTTATTTCGCGATCTCTTTTCGGACTTCTGTGCTTTTGTCTTCCTACACCTTTCTCCTGTGTCGCTCCCTCCCTCTCACTTTGTCCTCCCCGGTTCTTCCATATCCTCCAGCTTTCGTTGCTTTTATTTAGGACTGGGTACCAGATCGGCAGATGAATGCGGATTTTCAGGGTAGTGAAATTTTTCGCATGACGTATTTCTTCCATACAATGTAGAATATCAGTTTTCGCTCCTAAATTGCGAAATAACTGTTCCTGATCAGATGATTTCATTCATAATACGTTCACAATCTATCCGTGGAGAACGCTGTGTTTTGGAGAAATGACGAATTTGTGGAGTATTAAAGACTTTACATAAACGCATGTAATAATTAGTTACATTTGCCACATCTCACATGCACGATAAGCGTTTTAAGCTCCTTGGCCCAGTCCTGAAAACGGATTACATGCTACAATAAATCCTAATTATGTCCTGTACTGAAGTGTCCTGGCGTATAGTCAGTGTATACACATCAGTTTATATAGTAACACGATATGACTACACAGTTATAGGGTATGACCTAGATCAGGAGAGACTTATCTTTCACGACGTACTTGTACTGGGATTGACTATTAATAGCAAATTATGTTAATTGCTGTTTACTGTTACTAACATGATACGTTTTAGATAGGCACCGATATATAAGAATTGTCCAGAACCTGAAAATATCTCGTAGTACAATTTCAGCCGTAGCCCGCCAGGTTAGCTGAAAAAAAAAAAGAGTGCTAATGCGCAGCTTCCTGGACTCGCGTAGGCGCGCTGGCTCCAGATCGAATCCGCCAGGCGGATTAACGACGAGGGCCGGTGTGCTGGCCAGCCTAGATGTGGTTTTTAGGTGGTTTTCCACATCCCACTAGGTGAATATCAGGCCGATCCCCACGTCCCGCCTCAGTTACACGACTTACAGACTTTTGAAACAGGTGCGCACTATTACACGGTTTACGCTTGACACAGACAGCTGGGGTACATTGATTCCACCTTGAGGGGTACGGGGTGGCGGCAGGAAGGGCATCTGGCCACCCCTTCAAATTAACAATGCCAAATCCGATTGTAGCCATGCCGACCCTGCAAAAACTGCGGGGCAAAGGCACAAGCAAAAGAAGAAGAAAAGTTCAATTTTAGCTGTTCCAACGCACTTTCCTAAAATGTACACAGGAAGTAGGTGTGCGCTTTGAGCACCACAATTTTTTAAAATAATGCTGATTTAGTTAATTATCATTAAGTTTCTATCATTAAGTTTTTTTTGAAGGTATGTAGATGTGTAAGAAGGATACGTAACTTGAAAGAATTGAATACGAAATTTGTTGTGAAAAGTCATATTTGCTACCAACACTTAAGGTTTTATGTTTTGTTTCACTGAAAAATTCAAAATAATTGCCAAATCTGGTATAAGAGATCATTGGGAACAATATTTTTTAAAAAATTTAAAATATAAATTACACAACTATATTTTCAAAAGATAGCATTAAGTTATCTCTTTCCCCCTTTCGTATTGCTAGCGTTAATTGATTTACGTGAAACTGGCAAGTTCAAATAAACAACTGAACTTACATGAATTACGTGTAACCAAATGTGTTTAATGCTTGATTTGTGTGCAAGGAGCATACTCGGAGCACTTTTGTTAGCATAGCAACACGTAAAGCAGTCCTACGTTATACACAATGAGGAACCTCAAATCGAGCGAGTAACTGTGCCCATCCGATAATTTGTGTGGGGCAGTTAGACTCAACAGTATGGAGTATTTTGATATTTTCGAGAACAGTTTGTAAGTAGCCATAAGAACCTACATCATACCAACCTTCAAATCGTGTTTTTGAAGGAAATAAAAAACACCTGACTATACTATATTTCTAACTTATCCTGGTTGTTAGGGGGAGGGGTGCCCTTTGAAGCGGCTGATTGCCTTCTGTTCTGAAAAAGCACGCATAGAAAGACAGAGAGAATTGATCACCATACTATAATGAAATGTTTATCCTAGAAACAACTCAAGAAAATGGCTATCTTTACCGAAGACAGAATGCATATTAAATGGTTTAGTACCGATTACAATGTGCAAAGTGGCGTAATATTGTTGGAATTAGAAGAATAGTGGCAAGAACATTTGAATTAGAAAACATATATTTGCTCCCAAAATATGCGATTAGTTAAGTCAGAATGGAACACGCAATATTTATGTACAAAGCACGTCGTGCAAAATGTTATAGCGTTTGAAGTACAGGAACAAAAGGAGGTCTGTAGGGGACAGTGATGGACCTTAGCACACTTTCCTCACTTTCGCATCCAGGCAACACTGTAACAGAGTCTTAGGATATTTTTATTCTATTTTTAAGTGATGATATTTACTTTCCATGTGCTCCAAATATTAAAACACGTTCCAGGTTAGAATATGGTCAAGTACATAGGAACAAATATTCGACCGAAATTTGAAAACACTGTAATCAAGAAAATAATAATCAGAAATGAAATCAAATTAAGCAGAAGAACTACCAAAAACCAGTTAAAAGTCGAATACATTTCACAATCAAAGTTTTGTAGACTAACACAAATTTTAAGTATCGAGAAAGGTAAAATTATTAGGACAACAAAGGAATTCAGTTAATTAGCATATGTTACATGTTCCATGGTAAGTGATGTTTTTGTTTTTCAAGGTACTATACAGCTGTTTGCAAATTATGTGGTGGAAGAAGTTTAAACCATAAGTGTGTACTTTTGTAGCTACATTTATACATGGGTTGGAACCTAAATAGTGGCAACTATTTATTCACACCGCTACAGAAGTGTTACGTGTTTGCACCTGTTACTGTCCTTCAATGTAGTCACCAGCGTTGTGTAGAGCCCGTTGCCAGCGATATGGAAGGCGCATTATACCGTACTGTTGATGGTGCGAATGGAGCGGTCTGCTGCCTGTAGAATATCTGGAACAGTTCTGAAGCGAATGCCACGAACTGGTTCCGTCATTTTCGGAATCAAATCTAAGTGACATGGTGTTAATTCCGGGGAGTATGGTGGATGGTACAATACTTCCCAGTCCCATCGACCGAACAGAGCAGCCACAGTTAACGTTATATGCCCCCGCGCATTGTCGTGCAAAATGGTGGGTGGGTTGCGCAGAAAGTGTCGTCGTTTCTTTCGCAAAGCTGGTCGCAGGTGATGCTCCAAAAACGACCACTAATACTGTGCATTGACGGTCTGGCATGAAGGAACGTAATGCTTTACGATAACACCATCACAGTCGTACACGAGAATCACCATAACTTTCACCATACTGGAGCTCTGACGCAGTTTCAACTTTGCGACGAAAGAAGCGGCAATTCTCTCTGCGCAACCCACCCATCATTTTGCACGACAATGAGCGGGCGCATGCAGCTCAAGGTATGGCTGCTGTGTTCGGTCGATGAGACTGGGAAGTACTGTACCATCCACCATACCTCCCAGACTGAAGTCCTTGTGACTCTGATTTGATTCCGAAGATGAAGGAACCACTTCGTGGTATTCACTTCAGAACTGTTCCAGAGATTCGACAGGCAGTAGACCGCTCCACTCGCACAATCAACAGAACAGGCTCTGCTAACCGTATACTACGCCCTCCACATCGCTGGCAACGAATTCTACACAACGCTGGTGACCACTTTTAAGGACAGTAACAGGTGCAATCATGTAACTGTTTTGTATCGGTTGTGGATAAATAGTTGCCACTATTTAAGTTCCAACCCTCGTAATACAGTTACAAGCTAACTGAATATTGACAACTGATGTGCCCACCTTTTGCTTTAATGAGCTTCTTGAGCACGATATGGCGTGGGTTCGACCAGGTGAGAGGAAATGTTTCGTAGTTCGCCTTTATGAAATCACACTTATACCACATTTACTAAAATGTATCCGTTTGTTGAACAGTCCACTTTACCAAGACGACTTTTCACAATACTCCACTAATTCTTAATAGCATTTAAGTCTGGTGAATTACCTGGCCACTAATAGAAGTATTGTTGTTCTCTTCCACGAAGGTCTTGAGTGTTTTAGAAGTGTCACACGGAGCCAGATCATGTGGACATGTTCCTCCACCATCTGCAAAGGTCTGTAAGTATGGCACAATCCTGCGCCTAAGGATTTTATGTGTCTGGTGGAATTCATCATGTCCTCAACTGGAACTGGCGCCCCAGGGTCACTTGCAATGATGAAACGCCAAAACATTTTTGGAGGGTATTTTACTGTCTATTCAAGATGCTCAGCTCTCACTGACTTCCCTTGCTCTGTAACTCTGAACAATGAATTTTCAGTGAGTATGTCCCATGCTAAAAGTTTTTCTTCGTGGCAGGTGCTATCAGCGACTTTTATTGGCTTTCGTGACTTCTGTCCACAGTCAAGAAGCGTAAGTCGTATGGCTGCAGAGTCAGTTTCAACCCCAGTAGGCAATAAACCTCTCTAAAGGCTTTTACTCTTCTTGTTAGTAATAGTATTCTACTGTTACTAAGTGCAATTTTGTCAGGCCTAGGGGTGGTTTTCCGTTTTCGACCACACCTGCACTTTCTTTCTGGACACCATGAGGAATTCTCTCTGTATGCCCTAATAAGTATTGGAACACTAGATTTTCACACACCAACAGAGGTAATGTCACTTATAGTCATAGATATGTGTGTAAGATGAACAACTATGTCTGCCGGCTTATTAGATGATATATCCACTTTAACACACACACACAAAGTTTTTCTGTTGAGAAAACAGAAAGAACATATGCTGTATCTATGCATAAAAGCACTCAACTGTAAAGGAGGAGACCGACAATTGTTGCTCATAGTCAAGTCAACAATAGTCCGCCAAGAGTACAACAACTGGGAGAATAATATAGGTTACTGCTAACCAACGTAAGCCTCTCTCTGTAAACTAAGAGCTTGTCACAAATACTTTGCACGCTACTGTATGATGCACGACAGGCAAAGTACAGAAACTATGCACAAGTTGTATACATACTTCTAAAATACGTAGCACTTTACTCCCCATAAAATTAACAATATGTTCTAAACTAATTTAATACATTATACAGTAGTTACATGTGTGGAACGTGAAGTATTAAGAAATGATACGAAAAAATTAACATAACAACAACAAAACTCTTAGAAAATAGGGGAAACTGCTTTTGGTGTGCCGTTGTGTGGATTCCTTCGCCGGACGTAGTGGCCGAGCGGTTCTAGGCACTACAGTCTGGAACCGCGTGACCGTTACGGTCGTAGGTTCGAATCCTGCCTCAGGCATGGATGTGTGTGATGTCCTTAGGTTAGTTTGGTTTAACTAGTTCTAAGATCTAGTCTAAGTCTTGCAATAAGATGAATAAAATACGCACATTTTATCAACACAATATCTACGAGATCAGCAGAGTCTGATTTCAATTGTATTCAACTTTTACACGACCACATAGCATCTTATCACATCGCCGCGCTCCACTGCACGTCACTGGCCGACTCCCCCAGACTGACTACTTAGTCCGTTTTAAGCACGGCGTCCACCCTTTGGCCACAGTCCGCACCTGAATCTCATTGTTTCACAGAGCCGGATACTCAGACACTGTTTTCCGACCGCGTTACTGATCGTGCCAACGGCACTTCCAGAAATCGATAGATCGCTACAAAATATATCATGCAGTGTCCCTGAGAATTAATAATTTGCCAAATAATTTCAATAGCGATAGTTGTGAAAGTCATACACGACATCCTTCGTCAACAACAGCCACATAACACAATTAAATACAAATATTTTAATGTGGATAAATTTTGACTGTTAAGTTTAAATGGCTACTTCAGAGTTCCTCTATAACGCACTTTAAGTGTTTAGAAAAACACCTTTAAGCTGCATTTGAAAATCCTAGTGGAGTCTGCCTTGCATTATATTTAGCTGTTTAGACTATCTCGTGCAAAATTAGACTGATATAATACAGTACTGGCCACTAAAATTGCTATATCAACAAGAAATGCAGATGATAAGCGGGTATTCATTGGACAAATATATTATACTAGAACTGACATGTGACTACATTTCCACGCAATTTGGGTGCATAGATCCAGAGAAATCAGTACCCAGGACAACCACCTCTGGTCGTGATAACGGCCTTGATACGCCTGGGCATTGAGTCAAACTGAGCTTGGGTGGCGTGTACAGGTACAGCTGCCCATGCAGCTTCAACACGATAACACAGTTCATCAACAGTAGTGACTGGCGTATTGTGACGAGGCAGTTGCTTGGCCACCATTGACCAGACGTTTTCAATTGGTGAGAGATCTGGAGAATGTGCTGGCCAGGGCAGCAGTCGAACATTTTCTGTATCCAGAAAGACCCGTACAGGACCTGCAACATGCGATCGTGCATTATCCTGCTGAAATGTAGAGTTTCGCAGGGATTGAATGAAGGGTAGAGCCACGGGTCGTAACACATATGAAATGTAACGTCCACTGTTTAAAGTGCCGTCAGTGCGAACAAGAGGTGACATGTAACCAGTGGCCCCCCATACCATCACGCCGGATGATACGCCAGTATGGCGATGACGAATACACGCTTCCAATGTGCGTTCACTGCGATGTCGCCAAACACGGATGCGACCATCATGATGCTGTAAACAGAACCTGGATTCATCCGAAAAAATGACGTTTTGCCATTCGTGCACCCAGGTTCGTCGTTGAGTATACCATCGCAGGAGCCCCTGTCTGTGATACAGCGTCAGGGGTAACCGCAGTCATGGTCTCCGAGCTGATGGTCCATGCTGCTACAAACGTCGTCGAACAGTTCGTGCAGATGGTCGTTGTCTTGCAAACGTCCTCAACTGTTGACTCAGGGATGCAGACGTGGCTGCACGATCCGTTACATCCATGCGTATAAGATTCCTGTCATCTCGACTGCTAGTGATACGAGGCCTTTGGGATCCAGCACTGCGTTCCGTATTACCCTTCTGAACCCACCGATTCCATATTCTCCTAACAGTCGTTCGATCCCGATCAATGTGAGCAGCAATGTCGCGATACGATAAATCGCAATCGCGATAGGCTACAATCCGACCTTTATCAAAGTCGGAAACGTGATGGTACGCATTTCTCCTCCTTACACGAGGCATCACAACAACGTTTCACCAGGCAACGCCGGTCAACTGCTGTTTGTGTATGAGAAATCGGTTGGAAACTTTCCTCATGTCAGCACTTTGTAGGTGTCGCCACCGGCGCCAACCTTGTGTAAATGCTCTGAAAAGCTAATCGTATGCATATCACGGCATCTCCTTCCTGTCGGTTTAATTTCGCGTCTGTAGCACGTCATCTTCGTGGTGTAGCAATTTTAATGGCCAGTAGTGAAAGTCAGATTATTTCACCCTTGCACTTCCGTATTTTTCGATAGTGGTAGTTGACTCAAATTCACATGGATCATTGACACTCTCCTTCAGCGAAAGAGCCTGTAACAAGGGTCCAGGCCGGAGGAGGGCTCATTATGGTCTCGGGAATGTTATCGTGGCGTAGCCTGGATGATCTCGCCATTCTAGGAGGCACAATGGATCAACACAGGTACGCATCTGTCCTTTGGGACAAAGTCCACCTCTACAAGCAATTTATTTTTCGTCGGCACATTAGATCTCGCAGCTGAGCAGTGTAACATGTCACATCACTCGATGTGCACTTGCGTGCAAAAGCTCCCGGATGAATTTATCGTACTCCCCTCGCCACCAATCTCCCCGGATTTAACTACAAACGAAAATTTGTGGGATCAGCACGATCGGGCTTTTCTTGCCATAGACCATCAACAGAGAAACCTCGCGCAGCTGACCACAGCACTGGGGTCTGTATGGCCCCATACCCTCGTCAGTTCCTTCCTGAACCCCACTGGCGGTTCCTGCACGTCTCGCAACAGTTGTTTTTGACAGATGATCACATTAATGTGACCGGACACTTCAAATTGCAACTTAACGCACTGATTTCTCTATTTCTGTTCCTACGTTAAACATCACAACAAAATCTGAACCATCTGAAAGAAATGACTAATTCTTTCTCCCTTATTTTACTTGGCAATATCCGGGGTGATTTTTTTCACAGTGTACAAACTCTAGAGATTGATCGATGAGAGCCAACGGAACCAAAGAGGTCTAACGAGCTTACGGCCGGAGATGCATGGTTTCCATGCTAGAGACCTTCAATCATTCGTTGTTATAGGGAATATGGTCTAATATGCACTATACCATGTAGCCCAGCCCGCATCTCGTGGTCGTGCGGTAGCGTTCTCGCTTCCCACGCCCGGGTTCCCGGGTTCGATTCCCGGCGGGGTCAGGGATTTTCTCTGCCTCGTGATGGCTGGGTGTTGTGTGAAGTCCTTAGATTAGTTAGGTTTAAGTAGTTCTAAGTTCTAGGGGACTGATGACCATAGATGTTAAGTCCCATAGTTCTCAGAGCCATTTGAACCAACCATGTAGCCCAGTTACAGTATGTTTTGAAAATGTTTTCCATGTACCTCAACGCATGCGTACGCCCATAGCCTGTTCTATTCCACACCTTCACATCGGCCATGCTGTATCCGAACAGTGTCACAGGCTGCATGATAACACTGCTCCACCGTCTTCTCATCTTGAATGGGCTCTGCATACGCAGTACTTTTAAGGTGCCCCGATAACCAGAACTTGCACAGGTTAAGATCTGGTGAAACAGCAGGCCATGTAACCGGACCCCTCTTCCGATCCATTGACCAGGGAAGACACGATTGAGATGCATCCGGACGTTAACAGTGAAGTGGACTGGAGCACTATCGTGTAGCAGCCACGGAACCCTCCGAATCATCAATAGCACTTTATCTAGCAGCGGAGGCTAAGTTACCCGCAAGAAACGCCGGTAGGTCGGGCTTGTTAGGCGATGTGGAAGGATGACTGGTCCCAAAATATGGTCGCCAATTATCCCGGCCCACACATTCCGGTTGCACCGATGCTGATGATTGGCCGTCACCATACCATGCAGTTCTGCATACTATTTCAAATATAACTGTTATGAAAGTTGAAGATACCATTCACGTAAAGGTAGCCTCAGCTATGAACAGGACGGATGACGCTAATCCTGGAATCGTGGTTACCTGATGAAGAAACCAGTGAGAAAACTGCTCCCGATGTGGAAAGTCTGTCGCTAGTAAGCCCTGCGTAAGCTGTAAGTGATAAAGGTATTAAAAATTGTCCCGGACAACGTTCCGCGCGGTCGTCTGGTTTACCCTTTACCGGAGGGCCTACTATCTGTTAGTGACATGACGGTCACCTTCCACATCGTTAATCAAATTTTCCTCCAAGACTGTGTCCGAACATTTCGGGTACGTCCTTAATGGTATTCTACATCCTCAAACGACACTGTGTCTGGCAACCGGCGGAACACTGTTGCAAACATTGAATGCTGTGGTTGTTGTCGGCGGGGATAGGTGTCCTGATACAACCTTTCTGCCCGCCGCCCCTAGCCATTTGCCTTTCAGTAAGTAAACACCATGTCGGCAGATTCTTGACTCCAATACGGAACCATTGTGTACAGCGCTGTGTCACATCTACTACAAGGTGAGTCAGCAGTAGACGTGAATCGGACCCAAAATTACCATGGCAGTAGAGTGCACTAGGCATGAGAAAAATGGTTCAAATGGCTCTGAGCGCTATGGGCTTTGACTTCTGAGGTCACCAGTCCCCTAGAACTTAGAACTACTTAAGCCTAACTAACCTAAGGACATCACACACATCCATGCCCGAGGCAGGATTTTAACCTGCGACCTTAACGGTTGTACGGTTCCAGACTGAAGGGCCTAGAACCGCTCGGCCACAGCGACCGGCCGCTAGGCATGAAAACACGCATACTGTAACTCTGGCTGCATGGTACAGCGCCTATCAGACCGCAGTCTCTTTAACAAAGTATGATTGAATAAATGGTCTTTAGCATGGAAACCATGCATTTTCGGACATAACGTCTCTCGATCTTTTTTGGTCCGTATCCCCTCATCGATCAATTCATAGAGTGCGTACATTGTGGAAAAAATCGCCTCACGCACGCATAAGCAATGCCAGCGTAATTTCTGTAAATATTGATGTCACCTGTTGTGGAAGAATGATAGAGAGGCAAATCATTGTACATTTTACAAACTATTTCCGGTAAGTACATTAAAAGTTATAAAGGCTTTATTAAGGACGTTACATGTAATATACATCAAGCTAAACAGTGTATATCGTATCTTACTTGTATTCTCAAACTCTCATGTTTAAAATCGACTGAGCATCGCGTTTTATGTAAATATTTCATCAGCCTGTGCAGTGAACAAACGTGCCTTTTAGAACTGCCAAAACAGAAAAGACAAAAACGACTTAACTCAACTTTTTGGTACTATTTAAGAATACATTCATTTTATATTTGTCACTTCTTTCCCCGTAAAAGGGGCAGAAATTGTGGTTTCCTGAATCAGGAAATGCTCAGATTTATCTTCCCTTCTTCTGAAAGAGTAAGAGATAAAAGCAAATTACCAGTCTTTTTTTCCTGATGCGATACAGATTTTTTCTTCACGTACTGAGAATCGGTAACAAGGAGCAATACAGTAATTTTCATAACCAGTCCCAGATTCCGCTGTTATTTGTGTTCTTCCCGAAATGAACATCTCTTATAGCTGACTCCACGGACATTTTTTCCGCACGCACCAAGAATCGGTAACACGAAGCAATACAGTAATTTACATTACCGAGCCAGCGTTATAAATCTTTCACGGAGAGAGAGAGAGAGAGAGAGAATGGCAATTTATGAGGGCGGCTGTTGAAATTTCCAGCCCGCGGCAGACTGCCAAAGCTGATTCACAAGTTATACAAGCCAAGCCACCACGGGGCAGTCATCATGCCGGCCCACTGCCTCCATTTTCGCAAATTGCATCTCGCGTTCCGTTAACAATGTTATTGCCAGCTAAAGGCGATCAGCTGCGTGACCTGTTTCACACATGATTCAGCTCCGAATCCGACAAGCGGTGCGCCACGTGTGAAACGGATCTGACCGCCTGTTCTGTGCCCCTTCAGTCGATCGCTGTGAATTATCACTCGCAGATTTGTATCTTGGGAATGGTGTAAAAAAAGGTGAATTCAGCGATGCGTGCCAGCACGTGTTTGACGTGAAGCGATGATTAATGAACTCGCCTCTATTGCTGGTCGATCGTGTGCTATCGGCTGTGATCGTACCGTATATTGATGTTGGCGACGAGAGAGCGTACACTGTAACCATTAAATATAAGCATCACCCAATACGAGGGTAATAAACCACATTTAACTATTTATTTCTTTTTCGTCCAACAAGCGACGATATATCACTTTGTTGCAGGAAAATTCATAAGAAATTTATAAATTTTATACTTCGTATGGTGTGGATTGAGTCTGTAACTTAAAGTGCAATGCATGGTGTTGATTGAGTCTCACATAATGTTTGACCATACAACAAAAATAAATAAGCATCATTTAATACGACGCAGCCTGATTATTCTCAGTAATGATTCTCGTACACCGATACTTAAATGCCGCAAAGGACGTTGTATTTACTACCTGAATTAATTTATTGTGGCCCCCTGGCTAACGTTGGTGGACCTGAAATCAGACTGAGTCTGCCGAACATCTAGGTCTTCCGTAATTAATTAGATATGAGTCCAAGTTTTCCGGACGATGTGGCCGAACGATACTGGGCGCTTCATTCTGGAACCGCGCAACCGCTACGGTCGCAGGTTCGAATCCTGCCTCGGGCATGGATATGTGTGTTGTCCTTAGGTTAGTTAGGTTTAAGTAGTTCTGAGTTCAAGGGGACTGATAACCTCAGATGTTAAGTGCTATAGTGCTCAGAGCCATTTGACCCATTTGAGTCCAAGTTGTATGAAACGCCTCCTTAGAAAAATTAATGAATTACTGTGTTGATAAACCTCTTACATTATTTGATTTTCAAACAGCTGAGCAGAACTGAACGTACTCAGACATTTCGCTCTTTACCTATTCTGGTCAACACTAAACTGTCACACAATATTTTTAGCGCAACGCAATCTGACTTTTAATAATCCGTACAAAAGAATGGCCCTGACTAAGAATAACCTATACCTTTCACAAATCATTTACCTCACAAAAATCTTCGTTACGCAAACTACTGCAATACAGCGAGCGCCAATACTGCCAGCTAAATAAAAGATTCAAACTACTGCACTAACTAGTGATAGGCATAGTTAGCAAATGAAAGATTTTGATAGAGAACAAACAATGTATTTACCTTAATAGTGTTCAAAAGTCATAATATATATAGCAGTTCATGACATCCAGTCTTGCAAATGTACTGTCTCCGATAACACACGTCCAGATCATCCGCTCTCAGAACTCCGCCATTTCTCTCCCCACATCCACCACTGCTGGCGGCTCACCTCCAACTGCGCAACGCTACGCGATGTTAACATCCAGCTGCCCAACACTACAATAGCAAACATCAATGCAAACCAGCCACAGACTGCACACAGCACAGCCAGTGATTTTCATATAGAGCGCTACATGGCGTTACCAACATAAAAACCTAAACAGCCTACTTACAGTTGGTGCATTCATATCTAACGTACCTTTTGCCATGACGATATTATTATCGCATCAGAAAATATGCAATAAGAACGTGATGTCCTCCCCCCCCCTCCCGCCCCCTCCCCCTAGAGAAGTTCTTCAGGTGGCTTACTTCGAGTTACCTGAAATCAGCTTCATACATGGTGAAAATTGTTAAACTATACGAAGCACTACGTCTTCAGGCCCCGAGTGGCCTACCGGGACCATCCGACCGCCGTGTCATCCTCAACGGAGGATGTGGACAGGAGGGGCGTGGGGTCAGCACACCGCTGTCCTGGCCGTTATGATGGTATTCTTGACCGAAGCCGCTACTATTCGGTCGAGTAGCTCCTCAATTGGCATCACGAGGCTGAGTGCACCACGAAATATGGCAATAGCGCATGGCGGCCTGGATGGTCACCCATCCAAGTGCCGAACACGCCCGACAGCGCTTAACTTCGGTGCTCTCACGGGGACCGGTGTAGCCGCTGCGGCAAGACGTTGAACTATACGAAAAAAGCGTAATTTAGTTACAAACTAGGGCGTGCATACACTTTATTGAACATGGAAGCGTGACAACAGGCATTCGATTTCAGTTTACGTCATGTTCGATATAGCTGCCATCAATGGCGATGATGTGGCGCAGACGAACAGGGAAATTCTGCATGATCCGCTGAAGTGTCGGAACAACGATGCTGTCGACAACCTCCTAAATGAGTCTCCAGCTTAGCAATGGTTTTGGAGTTATTGATGTACACGTTACCTTTTCTGTACCACACAAACAGGAGTCGCATGTGTTCACATTCGGATAACATGGCGGCCAATCAGGGCCCATGCCAATGGCCTCTTGGTGCCATAGAGCCAGAATGTGATGCCCAAAGCACTCCTCCAGGACATCACTCTCCTGCTTCGATGGGGTCGAGCTCCGTCTTGCATCAGCCATATCTTGTCGAAATCAGGATCACTTTAGATAATGGGAATGAAATCATCTTCTAAAACCTTCACGTGCCATTTGGTAGCCACCGTGCCACCAAGGAATGTCGCATCGATTATTCCGTGACTGGACTTTGTGCACCAAACCCGTTGAGGGCGAAGAGACTTCTCGATCGCAAAATGCGGATTTTCAGTTCCCACTTTTGCTTATTGGCGAACTCACCCAAATGAAAGTGGGCTTCATCGCTAAGCCAAATCATATTCACATCAAAATTCCCATTATGCGCCGGGGCCAACCGTGCAGTTTCAGCGTCCTAACGCAAACCGTACAGAAGCTGTGACGGTTTTATTTCATGTAGTTCAATAGTTGTCACTCTGCACAAGGAGTAGCTAATTCTGAATATTCGTGACGAGCGAAGGTGGTGTTGAATAAAATATGAATTAAACTTACCCCAGAAATATTTAACTCGTTAGTACGACCAAAGCATTCGTGCAAGGCTGGTATGTATTATCTCGCAAAAGTCTGGCTTCATTTAACTGAATACATGAATGACATAGATCCAAAATAAAAGGCAAAGGATTTAAGTTAACTCGGATTATTATTGTGCCTCATACAAGTAAAATCTGCATAGCTCATATCGATTAAAGCGACATAAAACACGCGCTGTCTCTGTTACACCCACACAAAAATCAGTTCTTCATTGGAAACTGGGAAATCATGTAGGACACAGTGTGTCTGGTGAATGAACTACCCGATCGCGAGAAAAAATCATGAATAGAACGAGACTACCCCGTTTAATCATACACGTGACAGCCACACTGCCACAACATTCAGTATCTGAGCAAATAAGATCTGAACACGGCAGCTTGGTTCGCCCACATGTAATAATGCAAAACTGTTACTTTTGTCTACAGTCGCCACATGAGAGGAACCCTGACTTAATAAAACACATATAAATACCCTGTATACACAGGGTGCCCCACTGAACTTTGCCACCTCATATACTTCCGAAATGAAACAAAATGTGAAAAATACAATTTTCAGGGATGCACTTATGTCAGAGGCTCACACAAAGGAGGCCAGGAAGTCACAATCCGTACGTGTTAACAAGCATCACTTTCAATAACAAGAAAATAACTTTGTGTTGAACGTGATGCTTGTTTACGTTTACGGATTGTGCATGACTGGCCATTAGTGTGAGACTCTGACATAGGCGCAGCCCTGGTGAAATGCACTTTTTGCATTTTGTTTCAATTCGGAAACTTATGAGGTGGCAGAGTTTTAGGTGTCACGCCATGTAAATGGATGTTTTCCTCCTCTTCCTCCTCCTCCTCCTCCTCCTCCTCCTTCTCTCTCTCTCTCTCTCTCTCTCTATCTCTCTCTCTCCATCAGAGTGTATGAAAGCAATTATTTTCGATAGCATACCATTTCACACTATAATACAGAACGCATAATCCTTTCGATAGTGACAAGCGGATTAGGAAGAAAGAAATAGTATATTCCTTCAAAATCTACAAAATCATGGCCAAAGACTATGCACGTAAACACGTCAGTGGCTAGGCCAAAGAACATCTTCAGATACACTACCATAGCAGACGCAATAACAAAAGCCGATCATTGGGGTCAAAGATAAGGGAAAATGTCGCTTGCCGATGATCGACACGGAAGAAACTGATTGTATGGAATTTGTCAAATATCGAGATATAACATTCAACTTAGAGGTTGAGTAAAACTACGAGTTGATCGTTACAGTATTATCCAGTCAGCTTGATTTAAAATAGCTAATCGGAAGGTACTGAACAGGACTGGGTAAGAAACGAAAAAAAGGCAAAACTTGGCTGAAAAAGGGATCGGTTGATAGGATATCGACGATATGGTAATTGAGGGAACTGGGGTAATTAACCATTGCAAAGTGACGTGAAACTGTGACTGTAGTAAGGAGGTTCAAACGACTGTGGGTTTCGGTAGTTAGCGTAGATGGAGATGGCTGCATATGATAAGCCAGTCTCTGGAATGAAGACTGCAACAACAACATGATTTACTACAATTCTCTAAAAAATTCAGATGTTTGTCAAGTAACAAGAGTTGCACTTTCACTTTAAAAATGTTTAATACATCTACAAGTATTTTAAGAAAACATAAAATGCAACTCATCTTTTCCATTTACCTATATTTACTAAGTTCACAAGCAGATTATGCTTCTCTCTAGATATGAGTGAGAATTATGATTAAGGTTGAAGATAATTTCATTTAAGATGCTTCCTTTTCTAAATATTAGTGTTTCGTATATAGGAGAGAACGGCAGTTTTTCCCGATCTTTAAATGATGGGCTACCAGAATTCTTGTTTATGACTTATCCGAGTCAATCGCAGGATTTTCATCTACCACTTCTTTCATCTCTGGCAATGTTCGTTAATGTTAAACATATCAAGTAGTACGCAGATTCACAGTCCATGTTATACTGTACATCCTACAATAACTGGCTGAGACTATTCAGTGGTCGGAGGAAAGCAACAAAATACCATTTCCAATAGGACAACGTCTACTAAGGCACTATGGTATTCTAACCGACCGGCGCGTTGATGACAACTTTACAAATATTTTTCTATCACTAAAAATCTTACACCGTTTCTAATTGCTTTGGAAGCTGCGTAATCACTTCCTCCCTCTGACGCTCTGTATATCAGTAGCTATTAAATATCCTGTGGTGGTAAGTTATTGTTGCCGATGAGCAGCTGCTGTTTTGTAGAAGACGTTCCTCATTTAGGACAGTTTCTTTCCAATTACTACAAAAGGCGTTTCATGGAAAATATTTTATGTTGTGTTGAAATCAGCTGCTACAGATCAGGGGAAAGTGGAAGAGATGGCACAAGCTGTAGTGGACTTAGGCAGTAAGACTGGAGAGTGGGATAAGTTTAAGTACCTTGTCACCTTGTTCAACAGGCTTTAAGGTAAAAGAAGATAGTAATCAAGGTATTGACACTGGGTCTATAACTTACCTCAGTCTGAAGCCAATTTCGTTGCCAACAAGCCAGCCAATTAAGATCAAACTTAAAGCCTACCGGTGTTATTATATCGGACAGAAACTTGAAACATTACCAGAAGGATAAAGAGACTCTGTTCATCTTTGAACGGAAAGTCAAGAGTTCTGCCTTTGGACTAATCCGAGGGGAAAACATCGGAACACATAGAAAGAAAATCTGTACGACGTGATGAAAGGATGGAACATCGTGAGCGGAGAATACTGTACGTCTGGCAGGACACTTTACCAGGACACGTAAAATGCACGAAGAACTGAATGACCTGGTTATCGTAAATTAAATGAGTATTTCCTGGATTCAGCCTACAGCACGCTATTACAGAACCGTCAAAGATATGAAATTAGTTATTGATTCACTGATCAGCCATACTTTATGACTATCTATGTAACAGCCCATACACTATGTCATCAAAAGTATCCTGCCACCCCCGAAAACATACGTTTTTCATATTAGGTGCATTGTGCTGGCAACTGCTCCCATGTATTACATACCAGCCACCTCAGTAATCATTAGACATCATCAGAAAGCAGAACGGGGCGCTACGCGGATCTCACTGAATTCGAACGTGGTCAGGTGATTCGGTGTCACTTGTGACATTCGTCTGTACGCGAGATTTCCACACTCCTTAACATCCCCAGGTCCACTGTTTCCGACGTGATAGTGATGTGGAAACGTCAAAGGACACCTACAGTACAAAAGCCCATAGGCCGACCTCATCTGTTGACTGACAGAGACCGCCGACAGTTGAAGATGGTCTTAATGTGTAGTAGACACACATCTATCCAGACCATCAGACAGGAATTCCAAACTGCATCAGGATCCATTGCAAGTAATATGACGGTTAGGAAGGAGGTGAGAAAACTTGGATCTCATGGTCGAGTGGCTCCTCATAAGCCACATATCACGCCGGTAAATGCCCAACGACGCCTCACTTGGTGTAAAGAGCGTAAACATTGGACGATTGAGTAGTGGAAAAATGTTGTGTGGTGTGAGGAATCACGATACACAATGTGGCGATCCGATGGCAGGGTGATGGTATGGCGAATGCCCGGTGTAATCCATCTGACAGCGTGTAGTGCTAAGAGTAAAATTCGTAGGTGGTGGTGGTATGGTGTGCTTGCGTTTTTTTACGGAGGGGGCTTGCGCCTCTTGTTGTTCTGCGTGGCACCATCACAGCACAGGCTAACATTGACGTTTTAAACACTTTTTTGCTTCCCACTGTTGAAGGGCAGTTTGGAGGTGGCATCATTCAGCACGATCGAGCACCTGTTCGTAATGCGTGGCCTGTAGCGGAGTGTTACACGACGATATCGACCATGTAATGGTGTGGCCTGTACAGAGTCCTGACCTGAATGCTGTAGAACACCTTAGGGATGTTTTGGAACTTCGACTTCGTGCCAGGCTTCACCGACCGACATCGATACCTCTCCTCGTTGCAGCACTCCACGAAGAATGAGCAGCTATTCCCCAAGACACCTTCCAGCACCTCATAGAACTTATGCATGCGAGAGTGGAAACTGTCATCAAGGCTAAGCGTCAGACAACACCATATAGAATTCCAGCATTACCGATGGAGGGCGCCAGGAACTTGTGAGTCATTTTCAGCCAAGTGTCAGGATACCTTTGATCGCATAGTTAATGTCCATCCTGGCATCGGTAACAGCGGTGACGCGTCATAGCATGGAAGCAATGAGATATTAGTAAGTCGCTGGAGGGCGTTGGTGCCATTTTTGTACACACATGTCACTTAGTTCTGGAAAATTCCGTGGTGATGGTGGAGGTGGTGGTGGGGGGGGGGGGGGGTGGAATGGAGGCGACGATGAGCTCTGACGCCACATTCAATCACGTGCCAGGTGTGTTCCAATGGGTTTAGGTTTAGCGAGTTGGGGGACCAGTACATCAATTGGGGCTCACTACTGTGTTCCTCGAACCACTACATCACACTCCTGGTCTTGTGAGATGACGCGTTATCTTGTTGAAAAGTGCCGCTGAAGGGGCGCATGTGGTCTGCAACCAGTGTACGATATTCCTTGGCCTTCATGGTGTCTTGCACGAGCACCACTGGTCCATGGACGTCCACGTGCAAGTTGCCCAGAGCATTATGGAGCAGCCGCCACGTCCTGCGGTACAGCTGTTAAGGAGCAGTTCCCTTGGCGAGATGAAAAAGGCATCGGGATTCGTCAGAGCAAGCAACTCTCCACCATTGCGCTAACGTCCAGTACTGATGGTCAGGTGCCCATTTCAGTCGTAGGTTGCCGATGTTGTGTCGTTAACGTTGACACATGCATGGGCCTTAGGCTGCAGAGTCCCACGGTCAGGAATATTCGCCACACTTTGTGTTTGGACGCACCCGTACTCTGCTCAGAACTGAAATATGATGTTAGTTACGCCACAGTTCGCGGCTTATCCTGTTTTACTAGGCTGCCCAGCCTACGACATCCGACATCTGTAGCGAGGGGTGGCCGCCCAATCCCAACAATGTCTCGAAGTGGTTTCACCTTGGTTTCACCACGTGTTGAAGGCACTCACCAGATCAATCCTTGAACACCCGACAAGTCGTGCGGTTTCCGAAATGCTCGTGCCGAGCCTCCGGGCCATCAAAATCTGCCCTTGGTCAAACTCAGATAGATCGCGCGCTCCTTCCCCATTCGTCACACGGACAGCACGCTCACTGGTACCACATGCACCGTGCGTGTGTCTGATTAGCAGTCATTCCTCGCTAGGTGACGCTGCTGTCGCCCGGACGAGTTTATATCGATAGCAGATATGCGGTCGTAATGCTCTGGCTGATCATTGTGTAGCACTTGACAGACATTGTAACTATAGAACTATATTAACGATGTGAAAAATTTATTGCGAAGTAGCATACTTTGTAACCGTAACCAAAGCCGTTACACATTCAGAGCTAAATTTAAACAATAATATGATTTTACCTTCACTTTTAGCTTGTAACCCAGCTACCTTTTAATGCTACTAATTTGTATTTTAATATTTTCATACCATGCACTATAGAGGCAATAAAGATTTATGACTTCCTGTATATTATAATGATAACGAGCCAAGGAATTATCTTCACTATTATTGACGCTCATTAATAGGGTTCCATCATTTGTTAAAGCCTCGTCTTTTGCGCTTTATTAAAATCCCACAAGATACGAATTCTGCCAGAACCGACCCACAACTGTGCAAATTTTATGTGGGTAATATGTGCTGAAATATTCATTTAATTACCACAAGCCTTACTCCTAATGCACTTTTTTCCCCGTTCTGTCCCGGCAGTCAGCTCTGGATTACGGTCCACGCCAAATGGCGCACTGTGCGATAGCGTCGGCTAGCTGCATTTTTTATGGGGCTGTGAGTGGGTCTGAATTCCATAGCTGGCGTGTCGGAGGAGGTGAAGGATGCTATAACGGTACAACAATTACTGAGAGCAGCCTACGAGGAGTTTAATTTGATGCTTATCGTATCACTCGTACCTACCACGTTATCAAGTTGAAGTTATGACAATGCTGTTCCTGTGGTATGCGCCATCTACTTTATTTGTTCGCCAATAACAACAGACCACATGTTAAAAATTTATTTATTTACGCGTTTCAGGCAAAGTCATTGTCAGATTATCTTATAAAATAACATAAGACACAGTTCCGTGTCACACGAGACACATTTTCGTGTCACATGGCTTCAATCTTAACGTAGGTTAACCTGGTTCGTCAGAGTTTTCACTCCAAGCGTCATTAAATGCATTTATTTCTAGGCCGCTTTAGGTGTGCTGTAAACGTAACGTGAGTTTTGTGTGCTTTTTCATGACAATTCCTAACGGCACAAAATTATTTAACCACGGCGCAATGAACTGAAGCCGTTGTTTCGAATAAAAAGAGCCTCCAACTAAAAAACGACTTCTTTCTTACCCAAGTAAGTGTGTCATACACGACAATTGAAGGGCAGTCCTATGCCTTAAGTTGGCCAGAAGGTATAGTAGTACCACATATATACAAAGTTTTTTGTTCATTTCTTAAAGAAGAGTAATAATATAAAAGATACCCAAAAATAAAACTGCATAATACATTAAATATAAGAACATAAACAATAAAACATAAAAAGTGAAACCATCCACACTGTAATAAAGCTTTGAATCCAGATTAAAGCATAGAAGTTGCTATGTTTCCTTCCCCCCTTTTGTAAAACGTACGTACCACAATAAAACATCGTTCTGGCCATGAATCTTATGAGCAAGTACGTTGTTCGTGATTTTACTATTATTTACTGAAAACGGAAACCACTTCTATTCAAAATATTTCCAGCATTAAGAGACAATTATGGCGCAGTTTGAGTCTTATAAACAAATATGTGCTGTTTATAATAACAGGATTATTTACCGAAAGCGAGAATTATTTTAAATGAAAACATATATCCAGCATTCAAAGACAATAGCGGCGTAGTGTGGCTATGTATTACACCGCAACTTTCAGTTGTTGAGCTATGGTGGCATTTTAAATATCATGCTTTTCCCAGCAGTAGTGTCCAGAAGTCACTATATAATGCGAAATCGATTACCAAACGCCATGACAGGCGAACACCCCAGCATGAAAGGAGGCGGACACTGTGTCAAGTACTAGAGAAGCAGGACCAGCAATATCGGTCCACAGGAGAGCTCAGTGACTTCGAACGTGAGTTAACCATTGGATGTCACCCGTTTAACAAATCTGAAACTCCAGCTAAATCACGCAGATTCACAAAATGGCTCTGAGTACTATGGGACCTATCATCTGATGTCATCAGACCACTAGCACTGAGAACTACTTAAACCTAACAAACCTAAGGACATCACAGACATCCATGCCCAAGGTAGGATTCGAACCTGCGACCGTAGCAGTCGCGCGGTTCCAGACTGAAGCGCCTAGAGCTGCTTGTCCACCGCGGCCGGTTAAATCAAGCAGGGCTAACAGGTAATTAGGATTTTGGAAATGGCCAAGGGAGATGCGGTAAGATTCATTTCACAATTGTAATTTATTATCATTTAGTTCACAAACACACTTTTGGAAGAAAGAAATTTGCTTAGCTGCTGAAGGTCTCCAAACAGATGCTTTAGAACAAGTTCAATTTTGAAAAGACATGACACACAGTTAAATTTACGAATAAGATAAATCGTATACATATATGAGATCAACATGGGGAGCGGTTGAAGGCCGCCGAAATAAACCTTCAGAATTCCAAATATATTATGATGATTACTGACGGCAGAGGGCCACTATGTTTTACGATGCTAACAAGGCCGATGGCCCACAAGGTGCACAGAAAGAGATAAACAAAGGCAAGGTTAAATTCTGCAAATTAAGGATCTCTCTCTCTCTCTCTCTCTCTCTCTTTCTATATATATATATATATATATATATATATATATATATATATATATATATATAGTAACAATCGGTAAAACTATAAATTACGTTTAAAAATTTCCTTATGCAACATCAACGGCGGAAGGCTCACTATAACTTGTAACATCTTTCATAGGGTATTACTATAACCTTTCAAGAGCAGAAGGCGATAATGTTTGGACTTGAAGGGAACTCTGAGAACATGTTTCCAGAGCTGAAGATCCACAGCTAACCTTGCCGAAATAAAAATATAAAATACAGTTAAATGACAACAACATTAAGACTGCCAAAAGGATAATTAGGAGAACGGTACCCAGGAGTCTCCAGTGGGTCGGTCTGCCCTCTTTCACTTAGGCGAGACAGGTGGTGAGTCCAACTACACCTGGTACGTGCAAACCCAACTCATGGTCAGTCACGGACCGACCGACCAACCGCTTGCTTGCCACGAGAATTCAAGGCCCCAAAAAAATTACGGGTATCACTATCCCCAAACAAAAGCGTAAATGAACTGAGATGCCAAAACTAAGCACCATGTTGGGCAACAACAACAGGTGTGGAAAAGACACTGCCTAAAACTATGTTAGTGGCTAGGGTAGGTAACCAGAACACTAATGGCCACAAGGCAGAAAATTCCGCTCGTGCACTTAACTATGGATAAATTAATTTGATCCATTCCACCTGACGGCGGCTATGTAGAGCACTTCACTCGTTGCTGTTCACAGGAGAACCTCCACAACAGCAACGCCGGAACCAACAACGTAATGCTCAAAACCACTCAACCTTCAGGTCCTGGGTCGGCGAGCGACGATGCTCGTACAGATTGGTCAACTCCAGACACACTCCGACACTGTGCAGAGAACGCCAGCGGGCCCAGTCGACCACGTCGCACGGAGATGTCCTCGGACCAACCGACCAACCAACAATCCACCAAAAGTCAGGTCCGGCTTCAGTGATGTGTAGCGGCAACGGTCGGGAGAGCGATGTCCACGCAGGGCTCACTGCTGCTGCAAGCCAGCGACTGGCTGGACCGGGCTGTGCTCCAGACGCGTTGCAGCTGACTGCCAGGGCCCAACTCACCATCCGAACTGCCGCCATGAACTCTCCTCCTCGCACGTTCGGACCAACTCCACGACAGATGACAGGGAAGTAATAGCAGCCGAGCAAAGATTCTATCAGAGCGTATATATCGACACGCGCTACAGGCAAAACAGCTGCTCAGTAGCGCCAGTAATCTAAATCAACGTGGTGAGATGGAAATACATTAAAACAGTGTGTAAAATACCAAATGGTGGGACGGCGAGCCATGCAAGGCTCAAAATCCATCTGAGATAATTCATCGCCTTTAATGCTGCCCAGTTCGACTGTTGATGGTGTAACAGTGAAGTGGGAAAGTAAAGGAACAGGGCCGGCTAACCCAAGGCGGGACAGACGTCAAGTACTGACAGACTGTCGAGCATTGAGGAAAGTCGTCGAAAAAAGTCACGTGAAATCACGTGAGTTATAAAATGGTTCAAATGGCTCTGAGCACTATGGGACTTAGCTTCTGAGGTCATCAGTTCCATAGATTTAGAACTACTGAAACCTAACTAACATAAGGACATCACACACATCGATCCCGGAGGCAGGATTCGAACCTGCGACCGTAGCGGTCGCGCGGTTCCAGACTGAAGCGCCTAGAACCGCTCGGCCACACCGGCCGGCGAAAGCCACCAGCTTGTCTTCTTCTGTTCATGGCACCTGAAAGCGCTTGAAATGTCTCTTTTGCCATTACCGTTCTCTCTGACCACGTGTCTCAACTTCAGGACTTCAGACTGTAGGTAGTCTGTCAGAAATAACTTTTTCTCTCTGTACTAACGCGTTCAGTACCGCTTTCTTGTTTACAGGGTGGTGAAAACAATCGGTGTTCAAATATCGATGAGAGTGCGTCTGTTTCCTGTACACTGAATGACCAAGCCTCTTCCTGCTTCCCGCTCAACTAAAACATCCAAGAAAGCTTGCCATCCTTTTACTACTGACGAATAAGGTGGAGATAACCATCGAAAGCTCGAGAATATTCTTCCAGTTGACGCGTCATGAAAACCGAGAAGATTTTATTCAGACATGCAGCCGCTCTCTGAGGACACGGTGGATGACTGTAAACGAGGTGATTTGCAGTGGTGAATCACTGTATACTTTGTGGAAATGCGGTGGAAGAGTTCGGGTTGGCGAAAGCCTGAATGTTGAGTATTGCTAGTCAGTGTGGGTCTGTTACCTGTTTGACTTGTGAGAAGAATTAGACAAGATCCGATGAAGAATGGCGCGTTTCATCGTGGGATCATTAGGTTGGTGAGCCTTTTCTGAAACGTTTCTGCCATCAGTATCAGAGGATCTTGTCATAACTCCCGTGTGGCGAGTGTTATATGTGCCCGTGACGGAAGTGGAGCAGCGTCGCCTAATATGCAGTCTCACAGTCTACATGGAGACGTGGAAGACAACCCTCTATTGGTTGGAGTATGCTTGTGAGTAGTGAGCCTATGTATGTAATCATCGAGGTGTGACAGCTGGACCGTGTCGCGAGCACAGGCGACAGATTGAGAGGTAACAGCAAGTTCAATTTCATTATAATTAGCTTGTTCCGTCGCATTATATTGAACACTATTGATATTTGAGAAACTTTCATCATATTTCCAAATTTAAGAAATGTTAAAACGCGAGTGAAGAAATGGACTACCTGTTTTTTTCATTAGTAATCAGATAAATGCAGTTCCATTCCTTAATCCCTCTACGTTGTCCTGGGTTAATTAACTTCGAGTTCGTATCAAGAGTTCATCTGCTGGTAGTGGCAAGGCAGAGATGTGGTTACCCTGTAGGTTGGTTAGTGCCAACATAAATTTGGGATGAAGGCAGCGATGATGCACCTGTTTGCCAGGGGTAGTTCGGGATTGGCAACGGGTTCCCCTCCCCTCCAGGGCGGAAGAGAGCGACCGGTAAGTGTCACCATGACAGGGCACATGTCTTGTTGGACTAGTATGTGTTAGTGTAATTGTATCTAGCGCAAGTGTGGGGTTTCGTTACGTACGTACTTAAGTGATGCAAGCAAACCTGATGTTTTTTCAGTTATTGAAGGAGCCTCCATTCGCTTCTTTATGAAATGTTTTGTGTAATAGTTGCAACGAGAGTGTGTACAGATGGGTACCATGTATATGAAAGAGCTATTATGATTCAGAGTGTAATATGACGATCAGCAGGTGATTATTTTGGTAACCGTTCGACAGTAATAATTTTAGAGTACTTGCTGCACCAGGGCTACTTGAAGCGTTGCACGTCTGTTAAATACACTCCTGGAAACTGAAATAAGAACACCGTGAATTCATTGTCCCAGGAAGGGGAAACTTTATTGACACATTCCTGGGGTCAGATACATCACATGATCACACTGACAGAACGACAGGCACATAGACACAGGCAACAGAGCATGCACAATGTCGGCACTAGTACAGTGTATATCCACCTTTCGCAGCAATGCAAGCTGCTATTCTCCCATGGAGACGATCGTAGAGATGCTGGATGTAGTCCTATGGAACGGCTTGCCATGCCATTTCCACCTGGCGCCTCAGTTGGACCAGCGTTCGTGCTGGATGTGCAGACCGCGTGAGACGACGCATCATCCAGTCCCAAACATGCTCAATGGGGGACACATCCGGAGATCTTGCTGGCCAGGGTAATTGACTTACACCTTCTAGAGCACGTTGGGTGGCACGGGATACATGCGGACGTGCATTGTCCTGTTGGAACAGCAAGTTCCCTTGCTGGTCTAGGAATGGTAGAACGATGGGTTCGATGACGGTTTGGATGTACCGTGCACTATTCAGTGTCCCCTCGACGATCACCAGTGGTGTACGGCCAGTGTAGGAGATCGCTCCCCACACCATGATGCCGGGTGTTGGCCCTGTGTGCCTCGGTCGTATGCAGTCCTGATTGTGGCGCTCACCTGCACGGCGCCAAACACGCATACGACCATCATTGGCACCAAGGCAGAAGCGACTCTCATCGCTGAAGACGACACGTCTCGCCGTAGACACTGGCGAGCAGATTGATGCCGTATTCCTGGACTTCAGGAAGGCATTTGATACGGTTCCGCACTTACGTTTAGTGAAAAAAATACGATTCAGGATTTCCTAGAAGAAAGAACACAACATGTCATTCTTAACGGTTCAAAATCTGCAGATGTAGAGGTAATTTCGGGAGTACCGCAGGGAAGCGTGATTGGACCTTTATTGTTTACAATTTACGTAAATGACTTAGTTGACAACATCGGTAGCTCCGTGAGGCTATTTGCAGATGACACGGTTGTCTACAAGAAAGTAGCAACATCAGAAGACTCGTACGTACTCCAGGAGGACCTGCAGAGGATTAATGCATGGTGCGACAGCTGGCAGCTTTCCCTAAACGTAGATAAATGTAATATAATGCGCATACATAGGGGCAGAAATCCATTCCAGTACGATTATGCCATAGGTGGTAAATCATTGGAAGCGGTAACGACCGTAAAATACTTAGGAGTTACTATCCGGAGCGATCTGAAGTGGAATGATCACATAAAACAAATAGTGGGAAAAGCAGGCGCCAGGTTGAGATTCATAGGAAGAATTCTAAGAAAATGTGACTCATCGACGAAAGAAGTAGCTTACAAAACGCTTGTTCGTCCGATTCTTGAGTATTGCTCATCAGTATGGGACCCTTACCAGGTTGGATTAATAGAAGTGATAGACATGATCCAGCGAAAAGCAGCGCGATTCGTCATGGGGACATTTAGTCAGCGCGAGAGCGTTACGGAGATGCTGAACAAGCTCCAGTGGCGGACACTTCAAGAAAGGCGTTACGCAATACGGAGAGGTTTATTATCGAAATTACGAGAGAGCACATTCCGGGAAGAGATGGGCAACATATTACTACCGCCCACATATATCTCGCGTAATGATCACAACGAATAGATCCGAGAAATTAGAGCAAATACGGAGACTTACAAGCAGTCGTTCTTCCCACGCACAATTCGTGAATGGAACAGGGAAGGGGGGATCAGATAGTGGTACAATAAGTACCCTCCGCCACACACCGTAAGGTGGCTCGCGGAGTATAGATGTAGATGTAGATGTCTCCATTCGTCCCTCCATTCACGCCTGTCGCGACACCACTGGAGGCGGGCTGCACGATGTTGGGGCGTGAGCGGAAGACGGCCTAACAGTGTGCGGGACCGTAGCCCAGCTTCATGGAGACGGTTGCGAATGGTCCTCGCCGATACCCCAGGAGCAACAGTGTCCCTAATTTGCTGGGAAGTGGCGGTGCGGTCCCCTACGGCACTGCGTAGTATCCTACGGTCTTGGCGTGCATCCGTGCGTCGCTGCGATCCGGTCCCAGGTCGACGGGCACGTGTACCTTCTGCCGACCACTGGCGACAACATCGATGTACTGTGGAGACCTCACGCCCCACGTGTTGAGCAATTCGGCGGTACGTCCACCCGGCCTCCCGCATGCCCACTATACACCCTCGCTCAAAGTCCGTCAACTGCACATACGGTTCATGTCCACGCTGTCGCGGCATGCTACCAGTGTTAAAGACTGCGATGGAGCTCCGTATGCCACGGCAAACTGCCTGACACTAACGGCGGCGGTGCACAAATGCTGCGCAGCTAGCGCCATTCGACGGCCAACACCGCGGTTCCTGGTGTGTCCGCTGTGCCGTGCGTGTGATCATTGCATGTACAGCCCTCTCGCAGTGTCCGGAGCAAGTATGGTGGGTCTGACACACCGGTGTCATTGTGTTCTTTTTTCCATTTCCAGGAGTGTATTTTGGTATATGTTTTAATGTTTGTTTTAATATGGGTGTGGAAGAGTTTTTTAAACGAACGCAGAACTACGTTTGTAATATTTATGGCTTTAAAACCATCAAATTAAGCTACAAGAAGATCTTCTTAGAACATCTCAGCTGTGGGGAATTGACGTAATTCAGTGTGAGACACCGGTGGCAGGGGGTTTGTTCTGTACGGGTATCGTTTGTAAGACCGCCTAAATTGTAGTCGTCCTCCGCGATTGGCTGTTGCATTCCGAAGTAGCACGCCATAATGGTAAACCTCTACAATTATTATTAGAAAAGGAAAACAGTGAATTCACCTCCCTTTCTTATAAACATCTCTCAATAGCAGGCCATCATTTCATTACTACAAAAGTATTAACTACCAACAGAATAATAAACAATAGATAAATGAAAAGCCAGACAAAGCACTTCGGTGATCTTCGGATCGCGCCAACTTGGACGAGTAAAAAAATGGCATCTGAGCACTATGGGACTTAACATCTAAGGTCATCAGTTCCCTCTAACTTAGAACTACTTAAACCTAACTAACCTAAGTACATCACACACATCCATGCCCAAGGCAGGATTCGAGCCTGCGACTGAAGCGCCTAGAACAGAACCGCTCGGCCACTCCGAGTAGCCGGGGGAAGTGGGGGGGGGGGGGGGGAGTGTAGTGGTTCGGCTGTAAGATCAGAGCTGGTTCGGTAGTCTCGGAGGACCGACATGTTGTCTTTTTTGGTCAGTATCAGTTAAGAACTTAACTAGTGACCTCTGATTATTTGGGTATGTAACTGAGAACAGTTTCATAGTATTTGTGGTGTCACCGCCAGACACCACACTTGCTAAGTGGTAGCTTTAAATCGGCCGCGGTCCATTAGTACATGTCGGACCCGCGTGTCGCCACTGTCAGTGATCGCAGATCGAGCGCCACCACACGGCAGGTCCCGAGAGACGGACTAGCACTCGCCCCAGTTGTACGGACGACGTAGCTAGCGATGCACACTGACGAAGCCTCGCTCATTTGCAGAGCAGATCGTTAGAATAGCCTTCAGCTAAGTCAATGGCTACGACCTAGCAAGGCGCCATTAGTAGTTTATTGCCTGAATCTACAGAGTCTCACTTGTATCGTCAATAGCGATGTACAACAAGGATGGATTAAAGTTAAGTATTCCAGCAGCTACGTACTTTTCTTTATAGCATTCATTACGTATCCTGTTTCAGACCTATCTCTAGCCTGCGTGAGTTAACGCGTGCCTTTCGGCTACTTCCGAGTGGCGTGGCTGTTAACCTACGCCACAACAGTATTTGCGCAAATACGCAATTCATTATTTTATTTTCTATGAAAGGGTGAAGAATGGGAATCTGTGATTAATAAAGTGGACTAAAATTTTGTATTTTCTCGTATTCTGCTAACAAAAAGGAAGTGGCATACCGTCTAAACATGCCAATTCAAAATTCATTTATTTATGCAATACGAGCTCCTCGCTAACAGCTTATTACAGCCTCACGACCTGCTTGCAGTTTTCAGCTCAGGGGACAACAACTACAGAAGACTGCATGTTGGTAAATATTGTTCAGAATTTGAACATTCCACTCAGGGTGTTGGAAACTACTTGACATCTCGCGTGTAATGCGGTCTTAGTGCAAATGAGATCAGTGACACGTCATCTGTGATAACTCAGAGGAAGTATGAAGGACGGAAATTTTTGAGAAGAGGCATTTATAATTCACAAGTAAATTCTTCTCGCTATCTATAGGTCACTCTACCTCACTTGCCGTAATTTGTCATTTTTTTAACTGGCAAGATCAAAAATTTCTTTAAATGTGCTAATGTGACCAAATGTAAATGCCTAATAAATTGGGTCCTGATTGATGTTTGCGAAATCGCTCTTACCGCTAAGTAATAAATAACAACTTGGAACTAGTCCAGTAAAACTCCCAGCAAACTTCACTCTTCATCACACACACACTCCTAACCATATCAGTCAGTGTGAGAGCGTTACGGAGATGCTCTATATCTCCAGTGACAGATGGTATAAGAGAGGTGAGCCGTGTGCGGCTCGCGTTGGTGCCGTTGGTAGGTTGGCATCGTATAATAGTGGCGTCTCGTTTTCTTCTTCTGTTTACTGGCGTTTGCTAGCGTTGTCTGTCCGCGAGTGGCAGCAGCAGAGTTTACCGATATCCAGTACCCATACTATCTCTGGAAGGACGTGAAGTGTTTTCCGGATCGGGTGTGTCAGAAGTTCTGTTGGGACGGAGCAGCAGAGAGATCCTGCAGTGCGAGGTGCCAGGACCACTGGCAGCATGCAGGCATTGCCGGATCGAGGGGCTGTAGTTTCGAGGGCACCAACCTCATTGTCCACCGGACCCAAGACGATGATTTGAGTGAACATTAATCCAGTAATGAATCTTCCACTATTTGTGATCACGCTGTTCGTGCGCTGCTGCTAGCAGGGTCACTGTGAGATGAACAGCAACAAGTGGAGCGTGTCGAGTTGGCAGAATCGATTAGCCGTCTTCTACTGCCTGTTACTAGTTTTTGAATTCTGTTTTATTATTGCTAGTGGCCGCTAACACCCCAGTTATCTGCCCTGGAGGTTAGAGTATTTTTGCGGCAGTGTACTTTTCCTCGTCCTGCCAATGCCGTCCGGCGTGACGTGTAGTTCGACAGCCTTCTTGATTGCGGCGTGGATTGTGGTTTCTTTTGTCTACCTTGGTTGTAGTGGTTCATTTTGTCTTTCGATGTTTTAAACACCTGATTTTGAAGATGCAATACGATGTGTCACTTCGTCCTCGCTTGTATTATTCCGTCGTTGTACTGGTTATCACACGTTAGGTGGGTTTGGTAAGAGCATTGATAGGCGTTTAAACTATCCCTAGTTTGAGTTGCCATCCTGTTAGGTGAAAATAGCACTTGGCTGCCTCTCTCACCGCTTAAGCAGCTGTAGGGACTTTTCTCAGGTCGATCATTGGAGCACTGTCTGTGGATCACTCCCTTCTTTATTTGGTCCAGTTGTGCCAATTGCTTAAAAATTATATTTTGTTTAAATTATTCCTATTGCTTGTGCCCTTCAGCCGACAAATAATTCGAATTCTTTGTAATAAAGCCTTCAGCCGTCAGTGTAGCTTGTGTTACGCTCAATTTTTTAATGATCGTTTAAAAAATTATTTTGGTATTTTTAACATGTAGTTGTCTTCCTCATTTCTAATTCAGGGCCTTCAGCTGTTAATTGTTCTGAAGTATTGCTCGTGGCCTTCAGCCGACAAATAATTTGAATTCTTTCTTAATAAGGCCATCAGCCGTCAGTGTAGTTTGTGTTACAGTCAACTGATTGTTTTTAAAAAATAATTTCCTTAAATAAAGCGAATGTGTTTACTGTGGAACCAAAAGTAACTGATTAAGCGCCGTTCACATCTTTTCCTGCCTTCCCTAAGTCCCACGCCTCTGCGATTGAAATGGGCCGCGCGGGGTAGCCGCGTGGTCTGGGGCGCCTTGTCACGGTCCGCGCGAATCCCCCCCCCCATCCCCACCCCCACCCACCGTCGGAGGTTCGAGTCCTCCCTCGGACATGGGTGTGTGAGTTGTCCATAGCGTAAGTTAATTTACGTTAGACTAAGTAATGTGAACGCTTAGGGACCGATGATCTAAGCAGTTTTGTACCATAAGATCTTACCACAAATTTAAAATTTAAATTGATATTGCCAGAGAGTACGCTCAGGAAAGAGGCGTACATCATAATACTCGTACTTACACCCACATATGTCTCGCTAAATCGTAATTAGGAGATTCGAGAAATTAGAGCAAATATGGATTACCGGCAAACATTCGAGCACCATTTGTGGGAATAAGGAAAGGGAGGAGGGATCTGTTAGTGGTACCAGAAGTACCCTCCGCCGAACACCGTCAGGCGGCCTGCGGAGAACAGACGCAAATCTAGAGGAATCGCTTTACGAAGTACGCGTCGAGAATTTTGCTTTACCCTGTACCTCCACATGTAGTTACCAAATTACTCACTGTTGTGGCCTATCTGAATCAGAGTGCTGAAGCTTCAACTCAGCAACTATACCTGCTTTGCAGAAACAGTAATACACGTGCAACGCTTTGCCACCGCAGGCAGACTTGGGTGGCTGCAGCGACTGCCGAACAGAGCTCTAAACGAACAGACACACATGCACGCATGTGTTGATACAACGGGGCGCGTTAACCTGTGCGTATGTGGCTAGTGCATTCAGACACAATAGGCCGCCGGATCTCCGCCGCTTCCAGTTAGCCCGTCGCGTATGCCGACTGCCGCCAAATTAGGCACCTCTGCTCACTCCTCCCCTCTCCTCCACCCCTCCCTTTCATCCCCCTCAGTCCACCAACTGAAATAACGCAGGCGGCCATCGCGCCAGAAAAATGTGTCGGCGCTAACCGCAATCTCCATACGGCGGCAGTTTTGGCGCCGAAATGAGCTCTGCGACCGCTTGTTCGCTGCGTATTCCGGCAGCTTTACGGTCGTGATGGCCACTACATTCATTCAGCACCTTTCGGGGTACAAGCGAAAGCGATTAACGTAATGAAACACGCTAGCGGTACATCCAGCGGGCTTGTGGGTGATCGCGGCAGGAATACCGCGGGAATAAATTAAAAGCCGCAGAAATAGCAGCCAACAGCGCTGGGTGAAGCGCGCATCACCCTGTTGTGCGTTAGTGGAACTAGGGTACTTCAGCGCAACAACCGGCACCGCTAAACCCTCATGGTTTCTGTACAGTGTGCTGGATTAATTTAGAAAGTTACAGTAAATAGGCCGTATTGGGGAATTTTGATAGATTTATCTGTGCGGTAAACATGTGTGAAGCATGGGAGCTCAGTGACCTCGAACGTGGTCACTGGAGGTCAGGTGAGCAACAAATAGACCACAAACATCCAGAGCCTTCCAGTCGACTGCGGATGCGAAGGAGCAACCGCTGCTAAGCCAGTGATGATGATGTTTGGTTTGTAGGGAGCTTAACTGGGCGGTCATAAGCGCCCGTGCAATGTTCCAATTCTTACACAGTTCAATGTATTTCACAGTCCAGTCTAGCCACTGTCACGAATGCTGATGATGATGAAATTATGAGAACAACGCCAACAACCAGTCCCCGGGCAGAGAAAAATCCTGAACCCGGCCGGGAATCGAGCCCGGGACCCCGCGATACAGAGACAGTGATGCTAAGCACTAGACTACCTGCTAAGCCAAGACGTGGCAGAAACACATGTGTTGATGGACCGTCGAGCATTGCGAAGAATGGTTGTAAATATCCCATGAAATTATCGGTAGAAATTACTCGTGAATTCCAAAATGCTTCCAGCTGTCAACCTAACACAATAACTGTGCATAGGGAGCTAAGAGTGATGGGGTACAATAGTCGAACAGCTCCTTACAAGCCACACATTTCTGTAGTGAATGCTACGCGACTCTTGAAGCAACGTAAAGGCCGATGCCACTCGACTGCAAGATCGAGACACAGAAAATAACCAGTACTCCAGTTCTGTCATACTCCAGTACTGACTGTCTTTGTTTTACAGTGGCAGCAGGCAGTGCACGTTTGAAAATTTGTGGTAAGTTCTTATGGGACCAAACTGCTGAGGTCATCGTTCCCTAATCTTACGCACTACTTAATCTAACTTAAACTAACTTACGCTAGTGACAACACACATCCATGCTCAAGGGGGGACTCGAACCTCCGACGGGGAGAGTCGAACGAACCGTGACAAGGCCCCCCTAGACCACGCGGCTACCCCACGCGGCGCAGGCAGAGCGCGGCGGGGCGGCACACGACTCGCCACTGGAGTATTAAATATTCTTCGTTTTCTACAGTCCCTTTTAATACATATCGATATAGCTAATATCGCTCTAGAATAATTTTGGACAGTTCTATCCGATGACCAAGTAAAATTTATCTTTATAGGTCATTTTGTTGGTAGGGGGAAGAATCCTACGCAATTAATTTTATACTGAGCGCCCCATGAAAGAAGTGAGGATCATTATTTGTTTGAGTTGATTCCAGCTATACAGTGCAAAAACAAAATTGCAATTATCTGGTAAAACACTGTATTCCAAATGGTTCAAATGGCTTTGAGCACTATGGGACTTAACTTCTGAGGTCAGACTGTAGCGCCTAGAACCGCTCGATCATCCCGCCGGATCTGTATTCCAATAAATGTATTTTATTGCTGTCTTTTGTTATTTAATCTTTCTTTTCAACTAATAACAATGAAAGACTAAATAACATAATAGATTTAATATAATATATTAAGTACTTTAATATATACGAGTATGTTATTAGTAAAAATATTTGAGTTTATATTCTGGGAAAACGCGCTTAAATGTACTTAAGGAGGACACAGTGTTTAGAAACGGAGTGATAGCGAGAGAGAGGGAGAGAGAGATAGATAGATAGAGAGAGAGAGAGAGAGAGAGAGAGAGAGAGAGAGAGAGTGACGGAGAGAGAGGGGGGGGGGGGAGGAGAGAACAAAATGATGCTGCAGTGTAATGAAATTAAGCCATAACATGCTGCTTTACCTCATCCTGTCACGAACTGAACTATATGTGAAAAAAACAGTACTCAGAGATCTACTTTGCTCAATTTTCACACTGAATTTCGGTTTTCTGAACTGAAATTGGAAATTTTTGGTAAGTCCTATGGTACTAAACTGCTGAGGTCATCGGTCCCTAAGCTTACACACTACTTAAACTAACTTACACTAAGGACAAGACACACACCCATGACAGAGGAAGGACTCGAACCTACAATGGGGGCAGTCACTCGATCCGTGACAAGGCGCCTAGACCACGCGGCTACCCAGCGCGGCTCTAAACCGAAAAGAACCCAGTTTACTTCCAAACTTAATGAAAGTAATCACGTCAGAGTTTGGCAACAAAGATCAAAAGACCATGAAACACGAAAACTCCCGTAAATACATTTGTAAATAATTTAGGGAATTGCTATAATTTTATCCAGTTGTAACTGTAAGAGCCAAATAATGTCGCCCTTGATCATGTGTATGCCGTAATATGAGGTCTTATCGAATGTAAACGCATTTCAGGTTGCTGTCAGCTGTAAAATTCAAGTTCCCACGTATAGCGTGCCTAGCACCAATAGTGGACGAGCCACATAACTATAATTAATCAGCGCTCAGAATTTAGTGGCGTACAATAAAAACACTACACCCATGCATCAAAATACAAACCACAAAAGTAATACGTATAACATACGGAATAACAAATATGGTTCAAATGGGTCTGAGCACTATGGGACTTAACATCTGAGGTCATCAGTCCCTAGAATTAGAACTACTTAAACTTAACTAACATAAGGACATCACACACATCCATGCCAGCGGCAGGATTCTAACCTGCGATCGTAGCAGCCGCGTGGTTCCGGATTGAAGCGCCTAGAACCGCTCGGCCACAGAGGTCGTTTTAAATAACAACCACAATAAGATAAATTAATAGGATTATAGGACTAAATAGCAATAACTGCTAATAGTTGTGTGTCAACAGTGTCAACGAAGATAGCAAACACCCAACACTGAAATTACATTCGCCGACCGGAATGGCCGAGCGGTTCTAGGCGCTACAGTCTGGAACGATGCCTCGGGCATCGATGTGTGTGATGTCCTTAGGTTAGTTAGGTTTAAGTAGTTCTATGTTCTAGGGGACTGATGACCTCAGAAGTTAAGTCCCATAGTGCTCAGAGCCATTTTTTTGAAATTATATTCATTTCTAAGGATAATAAATATTGAGAAAATTTATCACAAACGAAAAAGAATTTGCATTAAATCTATTTGAAATGCTTTAAGTCTTTACAGGTTGAGATAGCGTGTCGTTGCACCTTCCCTGCTTGTGACGTCAATAGCGGTTCTGTGATGCTGGCGGCGGAATTAATGTTGCCCCATCAGTCATGAAATTGCAATGGATTTGTCCTCTTTCTTGGTATATGATTCTCCAAGCGGTAATATTATCTTCCATCTTCCCTTTGGTCACAAGCCGATTAGACGTAGTTGTTGCCGTAGAAATCCACGTTCATTTGTGTATGATTGAAACGTTCCTTACATACAAATTTCTATTCCTCACGCCCCGCACACAGTTTTAAAACAGTATACAATACAGTTTTACTGGCCGATCGCGAAGTTAATAGACCGTCTGCATTTAGCAATCTTGGTTGCGAAATTACAGTTCTGGCAAAAAACGTTACCACACGTAACGAACAGTTTTAAACTATTAATGGCGACAGTTAAAGTCTTAACGACCTCGGTAGGTCGTTAAGTTACTCAAAAGGTAATAAAGTGAAACTATATTAGTTACTGCAACTAAATTTTTCACAAAACAGTTCGGTTCTAAACCATCAAAAGCTCACTCCATTCACCTAAGCGCTGTCACTGCTGTTTATAGTATTCAATGAAGCTCGAAGTATTCACAGTCTAACATTTTGTTTCATAAAGTCCATGTCAAAATTTTGCTTGTACCATGATCGAAAATACAAAAGCGGCCATAAATATTCGCGTGCTTTTGTCTAGCACGATTACACGACAGCTGCACTCACGCCACGACGCTGCACTCCTACCGTATGTCACTGTTCGACTCCCAACTATCGATGTACAGTATAGCTCTTGCATCTGAGTTCGAACAACAGTGCTGCATATGACATCGAGTTTTACACAGCGTATGTCAGAAATGCATTACAAAGAAGATCAATCATACATTGACACTTTTACATAATCAATTACAAAAATAGCACGTACAATATTAATAAAGCAAAAAACCGTTACATATGATATTTCGGAACAACTATTTTAAGCCATCAAAGATATGTGTACGGAGTAAATTAAGAACAAGGATAGGATGAGGCTGCATTATACCTTTGGCATATCGAGATTACGTCTTACACGTAAACTTGAACACCAAAGGCCACTGTGCTACACTGCATTATTAGGACCATAATAAACATAGTTCTCACAAAACTTTCCATTAATTTTCTGTTTAACTCTATCCTTATCAATGGCATGTCAGTCGTTTTAACTGCTAGATGGACCAAAGAAAGGGACTTAGTGGAAATGAGAATGCTTTGGAAACGCAGGAATAACGCTGTCTCGCTGCTACAATATTATTTTTATGCCGATAATCGTCCTTCCACGTAGCCGTCACATTAATCTGAAGCTTAGCAGCCACTCAACATCTAATAATTGTAGCCAATAAATTGATATTTTTTTAATTAACGGACCTCAGTATCTGGATAATCCGCCATTCGTTTACTGGATCACAATTTCGACTGAGTTAGCGCCTGTGGAATGCTTATTAACTGTAAATCCCATTAAGCAAGGGTTTGGCTGTGAATATCTGCGTTTCATATGCCGGGCGCTGGTTGCCGAGGATATGGGCTGCGCGGAGATTAGCAATATTCGCCTCTCCACATACGAAATTTGTATTGACTGATACTGAGTTGGACATTATCTTCTGTCTCGCGTGCTGCGTCCAAAATTTGCATATGGAATAAGCAGTGGCAGAGCCGTCTTATTTGGCAGCATGTCTTGAGTTTCAACTTGGGACGACAATCAGTGCTAGACGCATGGGCCGCAGCACATCAGAGGTTACCCAAGAATTCGGGTTACAGACGTCAATAGTATCCCAGTAGCATTTATTTACACTGACGGGGAAAAATTTCCAAAACCAAAAAATAATTAAAGTTTAGTAAAAAAATTTCTTTAATACTTTTGTCTAGGTGACACATTAATGTGGTTAAAATTGAAATATCGCAGGTTAATGTAAATGCGAGATAAGCCATTTCAAATGTGAACTTCTGCTACTAAAAATGGTTCAAATGGCTCTAAGCACAATGGAACTTAACATCTGAGGTCATCAGTCCCCTAGACTTAGAACTAATTAAACCCAACTAACCTAAGAACATCACATCCATGCCCTAGTCAGGTTTCGAACCTGCGACCGTAGTAGCCGCGTGGTTTCGGACTAAAGCGCCTAGAACCCCTCGGCCACAGCGGCCACCATCGTCAGGTACATTAATAACCGATGTAACCGCCATGATGTTGGATACAAACGTGCAAACGAGCGTGTGTTGTCATCTATAGGTGCCGGTTGTCAGTCTGTGCTACGTACTTTCATGCCTTTTATTCCTGGTCAGTCAATAGAGGATGTTCCGTATGCGCTTGATTGGAGACTGATCGGGTGATCCAGCAGGCTCAGGTAACATCTCAATACTCCGTACAACATGTTGGGTTGCAACAGCGGTTATGTGGGCAGAATTATCCTGTTGGTACACACCTCCTGGAATGTTGCTCGTTAAACGTCAACAAAACAGCTAGAGTCATTAGACTGACGAAATAACTTGCGGGTCATGGTGCGTGGGATAAAATGAGAGTGCTCCTGCTGTCATACGAAATGACAACCAACACACAGCCCTCACAATCACAGAGACACAACAGAGCAGGTTTTATCACGATACACAACGGCCTTCCATGTGCCTTCTATTGCTTGACACATATAAAGTCGCAAATGGCGGTGGTTTGGGGCCAGTGCAATGCATGCCACAGAGCTTCTGGCTCGGAGCTGACGTGAAATAACCGATGTGTAACAGTTCTTTGCGTCACTGTGGTCTCAACTGCTGCTCATTTTGCTGCAGCAGGTGCAGTACGATTTGCCAGTGCCATATGTCGAACATCGTGGTCTTCCCCCTCGGTAGAGCCAGGTGAATATCCGAAGCCAAGCCTTCATGCACCCGTACATTATCATGACCACCGCTGCCACCACTCATGTACAGTGGCTACAATCATGCCAAGTCTATATCTGCAATAACGCAGAAGCAAAATCCTACTTCCAGCAGCCCTATAACAAGTCCTTATTCAGACTCAGTGATATTGGTATCTATTTTCAGTAAATCTGTTTTGCATCCTCATAGTGGCACCACTAGCGCCCTCTTAGCAATTGGGGCGAAATTTGAGTATATATGATATGCAAATCATGTAGAAAAGCGCCTACCAACTTCCTTTCATGTCGCACAACGTCTCCCTGGTTTTCCGATTTTTTTTTCTGTCATTGTATTTACGCTTCGCAATTACTGCATATTATCGAAGAAGCTAGTGTAAGACCACCAATTCACATACTCTTAGATAATTGTATACACAGGGATGGGCAAATAAAAGTGACTCGGCTGAGTGCATACGCTTGGACGTGAATTTTTGGTATCTTTAACGGGGGAGGAAAAGATCTACAGTTACTTCCAACAGAATAAGGCAATTGCCCACGTAGCCAGCCGAAACTTGCAACACATTTGCACAGTCTTCACACCTGATAGAGCTGTTAACTGACGTCGGTCTGGTCGTAGTCCTAGCTGGCCACCCGGCGCAGTAATCTGTCAGTGTGCGATTACATTGTACGGACAGCCCTCAAATAGAAGGTGTATCGCAACAACCGTCAAAGTCTTCAAGAACAGCAGCAGAAAATTTTGGAAGAGATTGCAGCAATTCCGACAGTGTAGCTTCAATCCGCCTTCAGCAACTTGCTGACCAAGGCCCCTAAGGAGGGAAGAGATGATATATATATATATATATATATATATATATATATATATATATATATATATATATATATATATATATATTGCTTATTTGATTCTAGTATTTAATAATACGGTCTAAGGGGCGTTCAAAAAGAAACGAGGCGGAGGCATAATTACAGAAACCAGAACCTGTATGTTAGAAGTAATGACCCTGGCTGTTGAGACACTTGTCCCAATGTGACACAAGACGGTGAATCGCTGTCTCATAAAATTCCCGGGGTTGCGATGTTTACCAATTCCGCACGTACAGTTGGACGTCGTCGACCGAGGTCAATCGTTTGCCCCTGAGAGCCTTTTTGAGGTGACCAAAAATGGCATATTCACAGGGAGAGAGGTCCAGACAGATGGTGCCCGAGAACCTCCCATTTGAATTTCTGCAGGAGTGCCGCGACTGTGTTGGCCGTATGAGGCTTTGCATTATCGTGGAGCAGAGTGATCCCACAGGTGAGACTGCCTTATCGTTTTGATTTGATCGCTTGGCGAAGCGTGGTCAAGGTTTGCGAATAACGCTGGACATTCATTGCTGTCCCATGCTGCAAGACGTGAATCAGAAGAGGGCCATATTGGTCAAAGAAGAACGTCAGCCTAACCTTACCTGAACTCGTGTGGATGGCCTTGGCTTTTTTTTTTGTGGTGGTGACCCTGGATGCTTCCACTGGAGAATTTGTCGTTTTGCTTCTGGTTCGAAGTGTTGTCACCATGACTCATCTCCAGCCACCACTCGTGCCAGGAACGCATTTCCTTCCCAAGCACAGCGCTGCAGATGAGCAAGTCAGTGGGCTATTCAACTTGTCTCCTGGTGTGGTTCAAGACTGCGGGGTACCCGTTGTGCACACACTTGACGCAAGTGCAGTCGTTCCTTCATGATGGTATGAACACTTCCGGCGCTCAGTCCGACCACAGCGGCTATAGCTTTCACTGTCACTCGGCGGTCCTGGGTAATGAGTGAATCCACCAGCTGGACGATGTCGTCGGTAATGCAGTGTGGTGCTCCAGACCGTGCGTCATTGACTGATGACACCCATCCTTCCCTGAAGCGCTTCTGCCACGCCATGACCCTTGCAAGGGACAAGCTGTGTTCGCCGTACACTTGTGACTCCTTCCACTATTCTAAAACGAACAACACCTCTTTGCTCTTCTTTTGACGTCTCCATGTCACTATTTGCAATGTGAGGCAAAGTTGGACGATTGATGCATGCTGCTGCTAGCTCTTTATAGACACATGACCTGCACGCGTGCCCTCTAGCGAATGGCTGTGAACTTCCACGCTCTGGTCGCAACCACACCTCGTTACACACGCCATGATATTACCCTCCTGTTACCGGTTTGCTCATTTCCAGACTTCGGCTCTTTTCTTTCTGAGCGCCCGTTATAGTACTTCAATACTTATTTTACAAACGCTTCTAACACTACAAAATACAGGAGAACTCTTAACCACTTACCTAACCACTAACAGAACAGAGAATCTGCTCTGCTTTCGTTCATTTAGTTTGGCACATTTAAAATGTAGATGGTTGTTACCGTTATTTGATCCACCCTCATGCTACCTCTTTGAAAACCCGTTATCTGCCTGATTCCTTGGACGTAGGGCAGCATGTCACCAGCGTTTCCACTGTAACAGGCAATTCCACAGTTCACTGTTACGTCTCAGAATCCACACTTCTGCTATCGCTTTCAGGAATGAAACATAAACTCTTGAGAATCTATTTCATTAGGTGGTCGCTGACCACAGTTGTCTTCTCTTCATCTACAGAGTATGTTGTCTAACAACCATGCTGGCATGTGGTTGGGTGGCTTGTGAAGTCTTCCTTGGCCGTCCTGGATACTGCCCCTGCGGTGTTATCCGAGATGTGCCAGGTTGACTCGCTGCTCAGTGCTGGTGTGTGATCCACATCTTCAATGCCTGACGGCCACTACTAGCGGCGACCTACCGAGTGTACAGTCCCACAGTGTGTGTCCTGCGTGGCCAACACCACTGCAGATGCAAATATCTTTCATCTGCCTTTGATTTTGTATAGATACGTATCATACAGGCCATGAGCGGTCAGGTTATGTGTCTGTCCACTCTATGGGTTAAGGGACCTCTCACTGATATTAGGGAGATGTGCCTGAAATGCCCCATACATCTAACCCCAGTTCTAATACATGGCCTCTTATTAACTTTCTTTCGAGTATCCTTCGTATTTCCATCTGATAGTGTTTCTTTAACATTTCCTAACTTCCATGCCCAACTGGCATATAGCTAGAGATGCTAACAATGTATTCTTCGGCGCAGTGCAGAAAGCCCCCGATAATCTTACCAGCAGCCCTTGTTGAACCCTTCTCATTAATGAGACTGGCTTCACAAACTGCAGTGTATGATCCAAAACGCTCGCATCGCATCCTGCTGATGATGCTTGTGTAAATTGTTGATATGCTCTGACTGCTTACAAGAGCAGCTGAAATTGACTGTTTGCAACAGTTTTAAATTTATATGACGGTAGTATCTGTTCCCGAAAGAACAGTTACCGTGGATGACCATGCAGCTTTGCTAGAAATGAAATGATAATTAAATGGACACCCTAGCTGCAAACAGGTGTTGATGTACTTCATTGGGGACATGTTGAAAATGTGTGCCCCGACCGGGACTCGAACCCGGGATCTCCTGCTTATATAGTTAAATATGGCTGCATATATAGTTAAATATGGCTTCCCGGCCATTGATCTTCTTGTGCGAACGCACACGCTATGCCCGAACTCGTACGGGACTTGGTAGATTAATCTGCCACGAGTAATGAGTATGATGGGCAAACATCTATTAGGCGCACTACGAATGTAGTGGTGTGGACATGTTGGGAATGTGGATCTCACAAGGAGCGTGCAAGGGATAAGTCCCTGCAGACGCACTATCCTCTGCGCCCGCGGTGGCTCAGTTGGATAGAGCGTCTGCTATGTAAGCGGGAGTTTCCGGGTTCGAGGTCCGGTCGGGGCACACATTTTCAACATGTCCCCAACGAAGTACATCTACGCCTGTTTGCAGCTAGGGTGTCCATTTAATTATCATTTCAGTTATAAATTTGTTCATCAAGTTTGACTTTTTCTTCCTGCCTCCTCTATATGATGTGCGAAATTACGACGTTCCGCCAGGAATACCCCAAGATATCTAGTATACTGTGTTTTTTCTTTATTTATTTCTGTAGTAGGCTTTCTTAATCGGTGTCCTTTCAGCAGAATATATACAGTTTCGCGAGGTTCTAGTGACTCTTTGACACTTCGACGCCTTTTTTCGAGTGCAAAGAGTGCTTCATTACATTGGTCTTCTATAGTCCTCTTCCACTGGAGTCACCGCTTAGAGCGAACAGCACCTCATCTGCAAATGGTACCGGTCCACTTACGTTACCTCTGTCCTGTAGGTTCTGTAGTATGGATTCCAATGCTCCATCCAAAAACTCTAGACTACACAATGATCCCTAAGGATAGGCTTTTGTTACTGTCTACCATTATAGCCCGAGAGGCATAGTCCCTAAATCAAACAAAGGAAGACGGCTACCAGATATTACCGAAAGCGCCAGCAATATTGATGATCATCGTTAAAGCATGCATGGAATGAGTATCAGTCACAAGCGAGATCGCTTTAGTAATTGCGTCTTCATTTTACTTGCCCCTTCTAAACCTGTAGTGCTGAGGGCTCATCCCGTGTATGAGCCTTTGGTCTTATAAGCTTATGCATAATAACTTTTTTGAAATATCACGCCGAGGACATTAGAAAGACAAACTGGTCCATTGAATTTGGGTATCGTCGGATCCTTGTCCTCTCCTTCACTGTGACTACCTCAGCATTCTTCCACGGTGCAGGAACCCTTCCTTGCAAGACACACTCGTTGTGCATCTTCAGTACTGTACAGTCAGTTCTGGAGTACAGTATCTGATCAAAAGTAGCCAGACACCCAATAAACAAACGTTTCTCATATTAGGTGCATTGTGCAGCCACCTACTGCCAGGTACTCCTTACAGTGACCTCAGTAGTCATTAGACGTCGTGAGAGAGCAGAATGGGGCGCTCCGCGGAACTCACGGACATCGAACGTGGTCAGGTGATTGGGTATCACTTGTGTCATACGTCTGTACGCGAGATTTCCACACTCCTAAACATCCCTAGTCCACTGTTTCCCATGTGGTAGTGAATTGGAAACGTGGAGGGACACGTACAGCACAAAACCGTACGGGCTGACCTTGTCTGTTGCCCGACAGAGACCGTTGACAACTAAAGAGGGTCCTAATGTGTAATATAGTCATCTACGGAGACCATCACACAGGAATTCCAAACTGCATCAGGATCCACAGCAAGTACTATGACAGTTAAGCAGGAGGTGAGAAAACTTGGATTTCATGGTCGAGCTGCTGCTTTTAAGCCACACATCACGCCGTAAATGCCAAACGACGGTGTAAGGAGCGTAAATATTGGACAATTAAACAGTGGAAAAATGTTATGTGGAGTGACGAATCACAGTACACAGTGTGGTATCCGATGTCTGGGTGTGGGTATGGCGAATGCCCGGTGAACGTCATCAGTCAGCTTGTGTAGTGCCAACAGTAAAATTCGGATGCAGTTGTTTTATGGTGTGGTCATGTTTTTCATGGAAGGGGCTTACACTTCCAGTTGTTTTGCGTGGCACTATCACAGCAAGGGCCTACACTGCTGTTTTAAGCACCCTCTTGCTTCCCAAGAGCAACACAGGGATGGCATCTTTCAACACGATCGAGCACCTGTTCATAATGCACGGCTTGTGGGCAGTGGTTACACGACAATCCCTGTAATTGACTGGTCTGTGATGTGAATACATTTCCACCGCATCCTTACGACAAGAGTGCGGTGGAAATGCATTCACGTCTGTTGGACGAATGTAATGAAAGCAAACACTCCAAACCGTCGTTTCACGATAGTTAATCAGTGAAAAAAAAACGTTGTAATGAATGCGTGAACCGTCTGAAGATGAATCATAACGATTGGAAACCGGTAACGGTACCCTTTGAATAAAAGAACTTAAAATAAATTTGTGGCTGGTTGCTGTCTCAACACCATCAACATTGGCCTTCAAATAACAGCCACGGTCTCCAACCATGTCATCATATGACAAAACTGCTTAGCTGATAACTGCTGTCCGCCGGTGTCTTGCTACATGGGTACGCGAAGCCAGGGTGGAGACCCCCAGTCCCCAGCGCATGCGCCATACGCCACAATGCGCACACTGCCTCTAGCAGAGGCGAGCAGCTGGGTCCTACGCCTACCCCTGTTTAGGCATTCATTATATCCTCGTCCACGCAGGACCGTCCCCGTTTTCAGATATTCATGAAGTCATCTAAAAACGCTCAAATATTCAAGCACCTATAAAATAGGCACATGGCGAAGACTGCACCAAGCGCGCTGTAGTCTATTGTTCAATGATGCGCCGGATATTTGTAAGTCAAGTGCGAAGCGACAAGCCAAGTGCCTTTGTTCCGAAAAGTATGCTGCACACTTATTGTTTTATACATCTCCATCCCTATTGCCCATATTGGCACCGCAAAGGGGAACAAAATTATCATTAATTTTCTTTAACAATGTTCTTAGAATATTAAACTAGAAAAATTGAATAAAGTATTACTTTATTTGTAACAGCAACAGCTGTTGATAGTAAAAATTTTTAATTGCTACATTTCGGATAGAGCTGCTTGTCAGCTGCAATATACGACTATTATATCCGTATATATGATACCACTCTTAGTATGATGCCAATAACAAAATTGGTAAAATTCTTTTAGTACCACCATCACTAAAAGTAAAATGCATCGATAGCTGGGTAATCTTAGCAAACTGTCCATTTGTATGTTCACTGATGTTATGTGACATATACTCTACAGCATTTTTTTTATTTTTAAAATAAACATATCTTCGTGTAACGAAAAGAAATACCTTTATTTCAATATACTGGTTGTCGCATTTATCTTGATCACCCTAAAAAACTGTTTGTCCAGATGCGAATTGCAAAATGTTTCAACAAAAAGTTCTTTCGCCACCAGGGCGACATCAATCAGCATGATTGCCTTCGTTGTAGCTTTGTTTTTTTAAAAAGACATGAACAGCGGTATGACTTTTTCAAATGGCATCCTGTAATTTTCATTCGGTAATTAATTTCCTTTCCAAAAGACATATTAAAAATGTATCACAATGTACCATTCACTGAAAAACTACTTTATTAATATAACACAACATTGACTTTGAGCCCGGGATCACAAACTCGTCCACTTGCTGGAGTTGTCACAAAACAAATGAAAACCAAGTAAAAACATAACACGAAATTGACTCTCCTGTACCATTGCCCACTAGTGGGACATTCAAAGGTGCTCAAATGGTGATACTGGACACCGATACACTTGTGCACTCGCTGAATGAAAGAATTGCTTACTGCTTTCAGTGTTGCTTGTAACCTCCCCCCTCACTTATCGACCTTAATGACAGTGAAAAATTAAACCGCTTGTACCTAATGGAAATTTGGGAAAAGCAATCGTCACCGAAGTTAATCTATCGGTAAAGAGTGAGGAAAGGGTTACATCTAAATGAAAGGAAAAATGCAAATGAAACTGGTGGAAATTAATTTTGAAAAGGGGTAAAGTTAATAAAGAAAGCAAATGTGCGGCCGTTACGTTAACAATTAACTAGCGGTAATTAGATATTTGAGATTTGGGGGAAATCACGGTCGCCAGTCCTAAGGAAAATTACTATAGTAACTGAAAAGGAAAGGTTATTACACATATAATTAACACTAGAAGCGTGGCAACTGAAGGTTGACACGTGTAGTGTGAAAACTGAAAGTTTGTCAGAAGTAATAAATTTCGCTACACTCTGACTTCATTTAGCAAAAGAATTAATAAAACCGGAAAATCGAAAGTTAATTTAGTGACTGAAGTTAATAGTGAGCTTTCTTTCTGAAGCACATCGAAATCCAGTAAATTACGGTTAGTCTTGGACTACCTCAACAATCATTTCAAAAGCAACTTGACTCTACGCAATTTAGAAACAAGAGATTTAACTTTGAACTTGAATTAAATGATTCTGAACTATTAACAATAGTAAAATTTAGTACGTACCAAGCTGAGCTGCAGTCACAGGTAAGCTAAAATATGCTAACAAAACTCGCACTCTAAATTTGTGCTCGTGTAACCTAAATATTGTAGCCAGCTACTGAACTTTGAAATTAAAGCAGTGAAATCTAATCATATTATTTTAATGCTGGCGTTTGAATTTCAACGACACTCGGGTTCATTTCGGAAAAGGAAGGGACCCTGCTTGGCAATGCAATTGGGACAATGAGCAACAAAGGTTCATGCTGAGTTGCTGTAATTTTGCGAGGCAAATGGAACAATTTGAAAAGCTGAGGTCTGCCATACAGTTCTGAAACTTTACGTGCTTTTAGTCTTCCTTGTTGGTTGATTGAAAGTTTGAAGCCGTCGATCGAGGAGGTGGCGACAGTCACTCATTGTCGGCCGTCGCTGTTGCAGAAGCTGGATGTTGGCACGCCTTCTTCTCGACACGGTCACCAGGCGAAACGGGCTCTTGATGTGCGCCAGCTAATGCTTCCCGTCCGCGACACCATGTCAGAAACTATCATCGCGAGTCGAGCGCAATTACATGCTGCCAAACCCCGAAAGCGCGGCAACTCGCGGGAGCGTCACACAACACCTGCCCCACTCGCTACTCCCGCCAGACTCCCACTGTTCTGCCCGCGCTCCACGCGGCAGAGTTAACACTACCAAAGATCCTACACGCTTTGATTCTTCACACGACCTGTCGACGTAATCGTTTGATAGCAGTTTTCCCTAAGCAAGACCCAGCGTAAAAATACAAATAGTGTTTACGAAACAAACCAATTATACATCGACATGAGTGCATAAATATATATATATACAAACAGTAAAACAATTACAATATATAAAGAGACAGAAATGTCATATCTTGAGGTAACAAAACAAGGAAAAAAATAATAGTACAATAGATGAAAATAGGAGGATATGCATTTCCGGCGTTACACGTGCCCCACATTGTCTGAGGATGTTCGTGTAACGTAAACAGACTCAGAAAATGTCCCAAAAAAGAAACAGCGGAAATGCATATGCTCAAAACATCAACAAAAGTTAGCATTCGTCTAATTAATCATAAATCAATTTTTAGACCATAATAATTGAGTGGAGACACTCCTAATCTTATTCCACTCTGTCACCTTGCACAAAATAAAACAGGTCGACAACATATTGAAATTCATAGAAAATATAGAAAATGGTTTAGCTATTCCAAAATCATTAAAATTCGTAACACTATGAGAAATGGAATACTATTTGCAAAATTAGTTAGATTGCATGGTCATAAAAACAGGTAGATCAAAATACGCAAATAAATAATTAAATAGACTACACATTTTATATAACCTTTTCATAATTAATATTCTCGTCACGAGAATCTACTTAACGCTAAACAAGAAAATAATATTCAGTAGATCGAGAAAAACATAAATATTGACAGCAGAATTCTTTCACATCAGCTGTCCGGGAAGAAAAACTATTCCGCCTTTCGTACTCGCAAGTACAAAGAATGCCGAGAGCGGCACGAGAGCCGACAGCGGCACAAGAGCCGACAGCGGTTCCGCCCCGCCAGTATTGTTGCGCCCGCCTGTGCGGCACGCTTGATCTCTCTCGCCCTTGTAACGGCATTTCCAGAACGTCCGTTTCACTGAATTCTTTCGGTAAAACTCACTCCCGAGTAATCTCAAGGAGTCCATAAACACTATCACAGAGGATAACTCAACACTGTCCATCATCACACCCATGTACTAGCCTGAAACTTAAAACAGCGTCTAAGTACATCGGCAATGACTAGTAGAACACATATTCATGGAATCTTACAGCTATTTACAAAATCATATTTACATTCCTTAATCTACTGTGACTCAGCTGAAAACTTAAACTAGCATTTGGATTTTTCACTTGATTAGATCATGATTAAATTGATTAAAATTAAATTGATTAATCAAAATTAATTACTTATTAATTACAACTTCTTTAATGACCTTGGTCAGTCAAAAGCATGGCAATCTAGCAAATCTTAAATCTTACACTCTATATTTACATATTGTACAAATTACGCATTGTGTGGTATTAATCGATCCTAGGTTGGTACAATTTCAAGTCTACTATATTCCGTATACCTAATCGTTTTCCGGAGCTTGGATACTCTATGCAATAAGCATTTGTGTGAGGTATACCAATGACTTTATATGGTCCATTATAAACAAACTTAAATTTAGAGATTTCATGGTCTATCTCGCTCGATTTCTCATGAGCTTTTACAAGTACTACGTCTCCGATTGCAAACTTAGCAAAACGCGCTTTAGCGTCATGACGACGTATGCGAGCATCGGCTTTTAGCTTCATTACTTCTCGCAAACGATCTTTTTTCACACCAATACTAATGTCAATCCGTGGAGGGAATTTGATTATCTCTTCCAATTCACTTTCTACACTTTTGTCAATGCCGAAATTCCTCACATTACAGTAGTTCAAATTCATACCTACGTCAATGTCATTCGGCCAGTTAACAATGTGTATAGGCTGGTATTGCCTATGCACACCGTCTCCTGCCTCGTCAAAACCAACTACCATTGTTTTATCTAGTGACATACATGTCAAAGTTTTGCTTTCGCAGTTAATCACTGCACGCTACTTTAATAGCCAATCTAACCCGATAATTACTTCCGTAGCTAAGTCTGGCACGACGACAAACTCTTGTTCAAATCGTGCCCCACATATCTCGAAGTTGACAAAAATCTGTTTTGTGACCGGTTTACTGGCCTTCCCAGTAGCACCGATAATTTTCACTCCTGTTACTGGCATAACTACGATGCCAGGTCTGTCTTTCAGTAACTCAAATATTTTCCCAGATACAGCACTCAATTCTGCACCGGTGTCAATCAACACGTTTAGTTGTAGGTCGTGCATATTAACAGACACTACTATCTGTCTACACTTGTCCTCGACTGTTTCTTTATTTTCCCACAGTAAATCCTCGTCTATATCCAGGTCATTCCAGAAAAAACCATCCGGCTTTGATCCTAAATCCGGTTTATCTGGCGGCTTTTTCAGCCTCTGTTCACATACAGTTTTAATTTCAACACGTTTGTCCTGAGGCTTAGTCTGTAGCGTCGCCTCCAATACCTGTAACTCGTCAACTAGTGAGTGTTGCTTTGCTATCAATTCACTAATTGTCACATTCGTTGATTCCACATTGGTCAGATTGATCTCATCTGCCAATCTACCTGGAGGAATGTGCCCAGTAGCATCTGAAATTACTTCCTCTGGATCTGCGCAACCCACACTGCTATCGTCTGACTGTATAATGTCAGCTCTAACCTCATACACGCTGTAATCTATGTGCTTTTCTACCAATCGTGCCCGGCTATCACTAAAATTTTCGTAATCTTTCTCCTTAATATTCCCGCAACGTTTAAACTGGAAGTTTGCGTCGGATGGGTCGGCTACTTCTATCAGTATGACTTTCGGTAAAGTCTGCCGGTTAGGGCCAGAACTTTCCGTTACTACTTCAACATTCAACTCCTGCGGGACGAAACACGACGCATCTTGCTCGTGCTCCCCATTAACATCAACTATTTCTAGTAAAGTCTGCCGGTTAGGGCCAGAACTTTCTATCACTTCACAATCACTATCTTCCTGCGGGACGAGACGCGGCAAATCCTGCCCGCGCTCCCCATAAACACTTCTCCCGTACAGGCCCCTATAATCTCTTAGTTCGTCGTATAAGCTACCGAACTGCCTTAACCAGACCTCATCCCTCTCTGCATCTCCTCGCTCGATGACGGACGTTTTATCCGACATCTGATCTTCTTTCAACACTTGCGAATCATTCTTAAACTCAATCTCCAGTTCCGCTGTGGGTATTACAGCTGCCACTTTATAATCGATTTCCGGAACACTACTTAAATTGTTCTCACTGACAGTGAATGTACTTCCTACTGCCGTGTCTACAGCTGATCTACTACTTGTGGGCGCACTCCTTTCTCCTAACACTGGCACACTCTCCCGCCGTTGATTATTCCATACGGAATTTTCATAACGACGACACCTGGGTTTTCTCCTGTTATTGGGCCGCCAAAATTTCTCCACGCCAGGTCGGCCCCTCACCGGCGCGGCTAATGGTTTCCCTGTCTCGTCCCAGCAGATACGCTCCCCGGATACTGCTGAGGCGGCTGGTCACACCCTCTGGCGTTATTACTATTCTGCGCAGCCCGTATCACGCTAGTGTGATACTGGTTTCCGTCATTCCTGTTATTATTCGCATTGTACCGATTGTCATTACGGTCCGAACCATTATTGTTATTGCTGCCATGGTTGCGGTATGCATTATTCCCATGGTTATCGTTGGTGTGGTTGCTGTGGTACCCGTTGTTGTTACCACGGCCTCTACCACTGTCGCGATTATTGCGCCAATTGTCCTCGTCCTCAACTCTTTCCAGGAAATCATTGATTGTCCTGTAATTGCTTCCTACATAGCGTTTTGTATCATCTGGAAGCTTCATGTAGAGTTCCTAGACTATTTCGGATTCCGTGCGGCGATCACGCAAATATTCCAACTTGCGGATCCAGCCCTCACAAAACTCCTTCATCGAGCCGCGCGAATTTGCATCGAAAGGCCTCGATACGACAAATTCGCGCCAGACACTTCTCTGTTTTTGCTCTGACCAGTATTCAGCCAGAAACAAATTTTTAAACTCGTCAAAAGTCAGGTTCGTAATGTTGAGGTTTAGGCCCCAACGCTTGGCATCACCAGCCAACACATCAATAACCGCATTTATTTTTCTCTCATTAGTCCATGATCTGGGTAAAACTCTTTCACAATTTTTAATGAAATCCGTCGGGTGTATACCGCCTTTTTTCAAGGGGTCAAACCGCTCCTCTTTCGTCAACAACTCCGAACTATGTGCACAGATTGGCACATAGCTCTGTTTTTCGTCAAGTTTCCTTTCTAATTCCGACACCCTCGTAATCACTTGGCAAGTGGTTGTCGCAAGCGTTTCCACTTCCCTCTTTTTCTCTTCGCAGGTGTTAACCTGCTTCGTCACTTTGGTATCTACTTCGGATACTAAAGCCTTTAAAGTTTCCACCTTCTGTTGATCCTCTTTTCTCACTAATTGAATTTGTTCCGTCACCTTATTCTCGATGATCGGAGCAACTGCGTCTCCTACACTTTTCTCGATTCTGCTAATTTCGGAATCAAAACGAGTATTTATGCTCGCAATTTCCGCCTGAACGCCTATCATTTCCTGTTTAAGGTTACCGATTTCGGTATTAATCACGACAATATCGTCTTTGATTTTATCAACTTTTGTGTTAACAACTTCAACATTGTTGTTAACAACATTAATAGCTTTGTTCTGATTGTCTAGCATTCGTTCAATTTTTTCAGACTGAGCTACTTGCTTGGCAGCCTGAGCTGCTTGCTCGGCAGCCTGAGCTTCTTGCTTGGCAGCCTGATCTTTAATTTCTGCCGATTGACTCTTGATTTCGTTAATCAAAACATTCAATAAATCAGTTAAATTCCCGGAAACCACCTGCTTTACTTCCGTAGCGGCTTCCTCTTTCATTGTCCCCCCGTATTCGTCATCAAGGGATTCGCATCTGATTTTCACTTCCGATTCCGAAACATTTTCTAAAGTCTGGAATTCCATTTCTGCTCTTTGTTGCGTTTCGGCGGTCGCATCTTTCATGCTAGCCGCCTGCCCCGGAACAATGGGTACCGCTGTGCGCGTTTCCCACTGTTCGACCGATTGTTCCGTATCCAAGTCTACCAAATTTTGGTAATTGTTGCCTTCACTCATTTTAATAATTTTCAATACAAATGCAAAATCTCAACTCTAATTAGGATTCCTCACACGAATATTCTCGCTGACGTATCGACCATTTCGTAACCAGTACTTTGTTACGAGATTTGCACAATGCAAAATTCGTGTCCAGAACAACCTCAAATTTGAAGATTGTCCTGTCACCAGGTCGCCACGTGTAACCTCCCCCCTCACTTATCGACCTTAATGACAGTGAAAAATTAAACCGCGTGTACCTAATGGAAATTTGGGAAAAAGGAATCGTCACCGAAGTTAATCTATCGGTAAAGAGGGAGGAAAGGGTTACATCTAAATGAAAGGAAAAATGCAAATGAAACTGGTGGAAATTAATTTTGAAAAGGGGTAAAGTTAATAAAGAAAGTAAATGTGCGGCCGTTACGTTAACAATTAACTAGCGGTAATTAGATATTTGAGATTTGGGGGAAATCACGGTCGCCAGTCCTAAGGACAATTACTATAGTAACTGAAAAGGAAAGGTTATTACACATATAATTAACACTAGAAGCGTGGCAACTGAAGGTTGACACGTGTAGTGTGAAAACTGAAAGTTTGTCAGAAGTAATAAATTTCGCTACACTCTGACTTCATTTAGCAAAAGAATTAATAAAACCGGAAAATCGAAAGTTAATTTAGTGACTGAAGTTAATAGTGAGCTTTCTTTCTGAAGCACATCGAAATCCAGTAAATTACGGTTAGTCTTGGACTACCTCAACAATCATTTCAAAAGCAACTTGACTCTACGCAATTTAGAAACAAGAGATTTAACTTTGAACTTGAATTAAATGATTCTGAACTATTAACAATAGTAAAATTTAGTACGTACCAAGCTGAGCTGCAGTCACAGGTAAGCTAAAATATGCTAACAAAACTCGCACTCTAAATTTGTGCTCGTGTAACCTAAATATTGTAGCCAGCTACTGAACTTTGAAATTAAAGCAGTGAAATCTAATCATATTATTTTAATGCTGGCGTTTGAATTTCAACGACACTCGGGTTCATTTCGGAAAAGGAAGGGACCCTGCTTGGCAATGCAATTGGGACAATGAGCAACAAAGGTTCATGCTAAGTTGCTGTAATTTTGCGAGGCAAATGGAACAATTTGAAAAGCTGAGGTCTGCCATACAGTTCTGAAACTTTACGTGCTTTTAGTCTTCCTTGTTGGTTGATTGAAAGTTTGAAGCCGTCGATCGAGGAGGTGGCGACAGTCACTCATTGTCGGCCGTCGCTGTTGCAGAAGCTGGATGTTGACACGCCTTCTTCTCGACACGGTCACCAGGCGAAACGGGCTCTTGATGTGCGCCAGCTAATGCTTCCCGTCCGCGACACCATGTCAGAAACTATCATCGCGAGTCGAGCGCAATTACATGCTGCCAAACCCCGAAAGCGCGGCAACTCGCGGGAGCGTCACACAACACCTGCCCCACTCGCTACTCCCGCCAGACTCCCACTGTTCTGCCCGCGCTCCACGCGGCAGAGTTAACACTACCAAAGATCCTACACGCTTTGATTCTTCACACGACCTGTCGACGTAATCGTTTGATAGCAGTTTTCCCTAAGCAAGACCCAGCGTAAAAATACAAATAGTGTTTACGAAACAAACCAATTATACATCGACATGAGTGCATAAATATATATATATATATATATATATATATATATATATATATATATATATAAACAGTAAAACAATTACAATATATAAAGAGACAGAAATGTCATATCTTGAGGTAACAAAACAAGGAAAAAAATAATAGTACAATAGATGAAAATAGGAGGATATGCATTTCCGGCGTTACATGCTTCTGAAGAGAATTAGAAGCAAGCACGATACGTTCCTGCATGTCCTCTGGGGTTGTTGAAATATCGCTATAGACAACATGTTTAACGCATGCCCAAAGAAAAATGCCCAGAGGACTTAAATCAGGAGACTGTTCCTCCTCGACCAATCCATCTGGCAGGATACCTTCGGTTCAGAACAAGACGTGGACGCAAGGCATTATGTGCTGGACATCCATCGTGTTGATAGCACATAAGCATTCTGGTTCTTATAGGCACTTCATCCAGAAGAGGAGGAAGAATTCGTCTGAAGAAGTTGGCATTTGCTGTGCCGTTCAGACTACCACTTATGAAATAAGGCCCAATAATTGTAGTAGCAAGCAACTCATACCAGGCGTTAACTCTCCATTGACGCTGATATTGCACATGTCGAAGCCATCGTGGGTTGCCGCTGGACCAATAATGCATGTTCCTTGTGTTTACCTGCCCTTTGTTTGAGAAGGAACATTCATCGGTAAACAGAACATGGGAGAAGAAGTTCTGGTTGGCGAGTATTTGCAACTGTGCCCACTTACAGAGCTGTACACAATTCTGGAAGTCATTCCCATGCAATTCTTGATGTACGTGTACATGGTAAGGATGGAACCGGTGACTTGTAAGAATACGATATACACTGATTTTCGGAATGCCAATCTCGTGTTCAAGCAGTCGTCTGCTCACAAATGGATTCATAGCAACGGAAGCGAGAACAGTAACTTCGGCAGTTTAGTCTATACGTGTGCTACGACGATTGCGTTGTCGTGGGTTAAAACTTCCCGTTTCCTGAAGCGTTGCAACACGACGAGAAAAAAATCCATCGTGAAGGTGGGTTCTTGCCAGGATATCGCTCTCTGTACAGTTCCGCTGCCTGCGTAGCATTTCGCCTACCTTCAATAACAACAACAATAACAAAAGAATAGTTATGTCGATGCAGTTTGTAGGAAGGATAGCCGTTACTGTATGCCTACTCTACACAACAGTATTTCAAAGGACTAAACTACTTTGCTAATGTACCCGTACATAAGAAAACAGTATTGCAATTACTGTTCTGCTAACTCACATACCCAAAGATGAGTAGCATTTCTACCTTATCTTCGTTGCTGTATATTCTACTCACAGAACTCTTCAACCGACAGTACTTGACGGAATGACGGGTGCGCATTCTACTTATGTTTACATCTGTCCTCTGTCAACGTCAGCACGTGGAAGTGTTCCATTACGCCGAGTACCTGCACTGAGGGCCGGGAGCGTGATCGTCAGTGCTGTTTCAGGTAATTAATAACGTTGTGTTTTAGTGAATGGTACGCTATGATACATTTTTGAATAGGTCTTGGTGTCAGGATCGTAAGCATTGGACGACTGAACAGTGGGAAAACGTTGTGGGGAGTGACGAATCACGGTACACAGTGCGACTATCCGATGGCAGGGTGTTGGTATGGCAAATGCCTGGTGAACATCATCTCCCAGCGTGTGCAGTGCCAACAGTAAAATTCGGAGGCGGTGGTGTTATGGTGTAATCGTGTTTTTCATGGAGGAGGCTTGCACCCAATGTTCTTTTGCGTGCCACTATCACAGCACAGGTCTACATTGATGTTTTAAGCACCTTCTTGCTTCCCACTGTTGAAGAGCAATTTGGGAATGGCGACTGGATTGGCGACTGGATCTTTCAACAAGATCGAGCACCTATTGATAATTTACGGCCTGAAACCAAGTGATTACAAGACAATAAATCCCTGTAATGTCCCCCTGACGGCTAAAGAACATTTGCTTGAAACATTTTGTAATTTGCATGTGGACAAACAGTTGCTTAGGATGGTCAAGATAAACAGGACACCTTGTATACGAGGTATGTGTCATTACTTACAAGAAACAATTTCTATTTAACTTCCCCAATGTCAGTACATATTCTGAGACAAGAAAAAGGAATTATCCGAATGGCTCGGAAATTGGTATATGTGTATCACATGTACAGACAAACAAACGATTAAAATTTCAGAAAAAATTGGATGGGTTATTCAATTTTAGCGTTTGGCCGTTATGCAAGCAGTTATGAGGCTTGACATTGACTAATACAGTTGCTGTATATTCTCTTGAGGGATATCATGAGAAATTCTGTCCAATTGGCGTGTTAGATCATCAAAATCTCGACATGGTTGCAGGGCCCTACCCATATTGCTCCAACTGTTCTCAACTGAAGAGAGAACTGGAAATCTAATTTAAATAAGTTAGGGTTTGACAAGCGCGAAGACAAGCAGTAGAAACTCTCGTCTCGTGCAAGTGGTCGTTATCCTTCTGAAATGTGAGCAAACGATGGCTTGCCGTGACGGGCAACGAAACGGGACGTAGAATATCGTCGACGGGCCGCTGTACTGTAAGGATGCTGCAGATGACAACAAAAGAGGTCCTGCTATGAAAGAAAGTGCCACTCCAGACCATCACTACTGGTTGTTGGGCCGTATGGCGGGCGACAGTTAAGTTGGTATCTCACTGCTGTCAGAGGCGTCTCCAGACACGTCTTCGCTGCTCGTCGGAGCCAAATTCGAAGCGTGCCTCATCACTAAAGAAAATTCTCTCCAGTCAGTGAGATTCCAGGTCTGAACAGCGATGCGATAGCGATCAACCTGACGTCGCCTACCACACAGTCTGACAGCCAGGAGTGGTGATCTGAGGCACCATTTCTTTTCATCGGTTCAAAATGGTTCAAATGGCTCTGAGCACTATGCGACTTAACTTCTGATGTCATCAGTCGCCTAGAACTTAGAACTACTTAAACCTAACCAACCTAAAAACATCACACACATCCATGCCCGAGGCAGGATTCGAACCCGCGACCGTAGCGGTCGCTCGGCTCCAGACTGTAGCGCCTAGAACCACACGGCCACTCAGGCATGCCTTTTTCATCGGAGGACCCCTTGTTTCTTGTCTGCAACACTCTTACACCACAGGGTACGTCGACGATAGTCTACCGTTATGTTCCACTTCATGGCAAGCCATCCTGGGCTGAATTTAAGGATGATAATGCCCGCTATAACGTTACGCTCCCTGGGCTGTCTAGGAGTGTGGAAATTTCGTGTACAGACGTATGACACAAATGACACCCAATCAGCTGACCACATTCGAAGTCCGTGAGTTCTACGGAGTGCCTCATTCTGCTTTCTCACGATGTCGAATGGCAACTGAGTTCGCTGATACGGAGTGCCAGGCAGTAGGTTGCAGCACAATTCACCTAATATGAAAAACGTATGTTTTAGGGGGCGTCCGGATACTTTTGATCACATTGTGTATATCACATCAACCGATTTCTGTTACATTCCGACTATTCCTACATCGTGCGTTGTTGTCTGGTCTTAGAGGGTATTTCTGCATTTTTTTTCGTTCGTTATTAGTTACGGTTTTGAAAAGAAACAAATCCTAGGCCGGAAACCCACTTCCGCTTGCCTTGTGTTGTAATGACCAAACCTGTCATGTATTATGGCAGCAAACATAGAGTATTTCTATATTCATTGAAAAGGCTGATGAGAAACGAGAAGGAGCGATCTCTTTTAGTTGGTAAAAAACTTTCTAAAGCCAAGATAGCATTTTATTTATTTTTGTTAACTGGTTTAGACAGGCTTTGCTGTCATGAAAAATTTTTGTTAAATAACTTGAACATTCGAAGCTGTCCTATTTCTAGAAAAATGTAGCATATTACGCAAAGGTTTGACGGAAATAAACAGTTTACAATTAAAAAGCACATTGTGCACATGGCTATGTAAGTACATGTGTCAGTCACCGATGATTGTTAAGTCTTGGAAAACAAAATATATATTGAAATGTACAATAGCACCTTTGTTTACGTTATTTTAACATGTTCCACTCATTTTTATTTTATTCTGTTGCCAAACCAAAGTAAGAAATGATTTACGGCATTTTTGTTAATAGAGGTTATGAGGATTGTCTGATTTTGTTTTGAGGTATAAAAACAGCTACCAACCACCAACTTCAAGACGTATGTCGTCTGGCTTATTATTTCTTGCCATAAACGCTTCTGGGAGTTTTCATAATTATCGTGCGAATCCATTGTATTTATATAGCCGACTGTTATTCTGGTGTTGAGTACCGTGAGTTCCATGGTGCTCTACAGGGAAATATTTCTTAGTGCTATTTTTTACCGGAAAGATAATGAAAATAGAGGATAAACTGAAGTTGCAATTGTGGTAAACGTATAGAATGTGTACTTACAGTTACAATTCAAAGCATTGAACAGGTGATAAGCAGTTACCCCTGCAAATACCCAGCTGCCATTTTATGATGAACAAAACGTTGGAAGCCGGTAATGGCGAGAAACATTAAAATGTGTGAAAAGAAGATATTTGCACGTTAGTGGTTGATAGGTTTTCATATCATATCTTGAAAGACGTACGTTTTTCTTCTCACTGCTCGGTGCTCATATTACGTTACATGTGCGGTTTTAAATGCAATCCTGAATATAAGAAAAGTGAAACACACACTCATCGTGACTATATGACCCTTAAAAGTGGTGAAGGCTTAAACAAAAGTAGATATTATCTGTGAAATATTATTAGTCTTCGGTATATGAGAATTTGTAATACACGCAGAAAGGCCTATATAGTGTGGGGCGGCGGGTGGAATAATTGTTAAATGTTCCTATTATTTATTTAATGCTGTTGTTTGCCGTTCTCAACACTGGATCTCTAACTACAATATTGGCAACCAGAAAGTGATTAGCAAAACGTGAAGCCTGTAATTAGAATTCCTAGTGCCCACTTCATCTGAAAAATACATTTATAGCTACAGCTTATAGCTCTGAGGGATTAGGAGATTGTCTGGGATTCATAATCAAACACCATTCTCTCTAAACTGTTCACTATATTCTGAAAGTCACAGACCAAAAAGAATCCACACAATCCAACTACCAGAGCAGTTCAGAGTCTAATGCGCTGATGCAACTATAACTGTTCAAATTAAATGTTTAAGTGAATGCTCGCCATAATTTGATGATAATGTTCATCAAACGCCACGCTCTTAATGGTAGAATGACTGTCCTCCGGTGGCACATGAAAATACGACATACGCAAACTAAAGTTAGATCATTAACGTCATCCCAAAATTAACACTTCACTCGAGAACGATTTCATGGTTACGCATATCCCGAGTAACTTATTACTGCACCCGAGGCTGTTTATATCAACGATACCTATTCGACAAGACTCCCGGCACAGGTGGTGCACTAATCAGCGTCTGGAGAGAACTGGGGCCTTCCTCCTCTCGTGCTGCATCCTTACATATAAAGCCGCGGTGCGGACGGCTAAGGGAATGCCTGATCAAATCTACTCTCCCAACTAGCTGCTGGGCTAGTAATGTACCAATAAATCGAATAAATCATTGCTTCCTTTGCTGATGGCCGATGAAGCTTTCAAATTAATTGTGCAATCAGCACACGAGTAAGTAATCATAATAAAAGTCTGACGTGGCTAAGTCAAATATTTTGGGCGAGAGAAATAATTTAATTACACTACATGCAGTAGACGAGCTCTGAACTTGCTCTTTGGAGATACGCAACAGCTATAATTTTATAGTTATTCTGTTGAAACTTTTCACTTATGATGATAGCGGATCTGCCTTCTACTTAAATTTAAACATCCTAGCTGTATTTATTCGCCTACTTAATCTATCTTGCTTCCTTAATTTCTAAGAGAAAAACCAGAAAATCATAAATTTCAACTAAAATTTTCATTTGTGAGATCCAGAATACTGTTTCTACTAAATTATTACGCAAAAGAAATCTAAATATAAATTTATAAGTTTCTAGCTATTTTCTGTTGCGCCAATGATTTTTACAGAAAAACATCCAAATTTCGAAAATGGTTAAAGTTATTGAACTGATATCCAACACATATTGATTTTGTGTTACTCCTGACATGCTAGAAACGTTTCAGGTTATTTACTTCGTTTTAAAGTATTGCGCAATATTTATGACGTCAGAGCTAAATACAGCGGACTAGGCTGGCACACAATGGAAAGACTGATGTGTATTTTATAAGGCGTGAATATGCTGCTTCCCTACATCACCCTCTACTTCAGTTTTTTGAATGTAAACGAAAAAAAATTAATTACAAAAAGGGAAGCAAAAGTACAGCTTACCTCCCTTTGAAAATTAAAATTCAAATGTAAACATATAGAAATATTAAAAGAAAACTTATTACCTACTTCAATTATTTAAACTGCTGGCATGTTCACTGCCTCTTAAGCAACGTTATCGCTCAAAATTTAAGCCAAATCAATGAAACACTTTGGCATACATCTTGCCTTAGACAGACAAACACACAAATATATGTAAAATTATGAAAATCTTAAATCCATTAAATTGTCAGTAAATATTTTTACATACACAAATTCAAAGAAAATAACACAGTTATTCATGATACATAAACAGATAATTATATCTTAGCAGTCTTTTCTAAACCTGAAAGAAAATTTCACAAATCATGCCAATTTCAATTTTACACACGTGGTCGTAGCCGCTTTGGCTGGCGTTCAACACAATTCCATTTACAAGGGTAGAGGAGGGGAAGAAGCTATGGGGTGCGTCCTTTACGTTCTCTCTAAATTACATGGGGAAAGGGGAGGGGTCACTGTGAGTTGTGTCCAAGTCACTCCACGCTTTTACGCAGCTACCAGGCTGCCATTATCTGGTTTGTCCTGTAGAACAAACAAAAAGAGTGCCTCAGACTCTGTTCACTTAATATCTAAGGGTGGGTCGCAATGAAATGGGGATATATACATTTTATCTTTCAATATGTTACTGGAACAAAGTTAACAGAACTTTTTCAATTTTACTCTCATGGTTACTTAACTGTCATAAATCGGTAAACAAATGACTCACAACGCCGTTAGTCACGTACTAGAGAAAATCTATGCTCAAGGCATACAATCATAAATCCTATTTAATCTCAATTTATTATTTCTGGGCCGGAACACTGAACCAAAGCTCGGTACATTCCTGACAAATCTGTATTTTATTTACTTAACTGACTCATCTTCGATTACCTTATTCTTAGAGATAGTATGAGTATATTTGATTAGCAGTTGTCTTCTCAGCCTCTTTGTACATGTGAGTAACTTGTGGTAACAGTACAGTTCTGAGTGTTCAAAACACACTACGTTTAGTTAACCACTAAATCCACTTTTTGGTCCTCTGCTGCTGTGTCAGTTCCACATCTGCAATTATGCACTTACTTCATCGAAGTGTATTTATGCTGAGCTATAAATAATGTTTCACGTCTGCCATTACGTTACTTAATTATATTGCTAGTGTATGTACTTATTTAACACTCACTCTATTAACATTTAACACATAGGATAGCACATTTATTTCACATCTATAGTGTATTGCAACAGATCAGTTTGCTCACGTTGCAATCCATTTCCACTTGTTTGGATGCTGAAACCACAGGTAGTCTCTCTCGACCTACCATCAAAGTGCATTAAGTAATTATGGCCGAGCGTAATGCTAAATTCCTTAAACCTATAGGACACAATGAGCTGCTCTGTCTCATCTTACATAAGGGTACCTATGGTCGCATTCACGCCTCCAACTCATAACCTCAATACGTGTAGGTGTGTCCTGTCACACACTACACCAAATAACGGCCAGCTACAACCTTATAAATATTTCAAGGACGTGTCCTTCACGTCTCAACCACAAGCACTGTTCAATTCTATTACACTGCCATTCCTTGCTACACTAGGTGAGTTCATTCTCATAACTTACCTGCATGTTTTTCATAACACTAAGCAATCTCTTTTACTATTAATTAGTTAGGTCTACAGCATACAATAGGTTTCACTGCCAATTCAGATCCTGCTTGTACACGAATTTGTATATCTTTTTAAATTACTGTTAGTGGACCATTTCCAATAAAACAACAACTTTGTACTTATAATATTACCAGGGTTCTATACATACTTGTTACTCAAATACCTTTGTATCTTAATTACACCATACTTCTCTGTTGTTTATGTCACTGTTAGGTATGTCACATTAGGTATTTTCTTCACTAATCGGTGGATAGAATGGTTACAGAACTCATGTCCTGATTGCCATGACGGAAAATTTTTGTATTGCAAAGAAGGAGTCGAAACTTTGGTGGATAGGAAAGATGAAGATAGAGTGAGACCTGAAATGGAAAAGAAGATTTCACCCAGCTGGGACTGCACAGCTGCCACACTGTGTAGAGGTTACAGAACAACCTCCTCCCTACAGAATTTTGTCCAAAATAATTGCTTCTTCCCCTTCTTCTGTGTTTAGCTTACTTTTACTAAGATTAACACCTTCGTCCCAATATCTCCTATTTTTCAGAACTCGTATAGGCAGCTCCCAAGTTTCATCATTAGTTACTATATGTTTATCAATAAAAGGCACCGTAATTACTCCAGTTATCGGCAAGACCATTATAACTGGCTTCTTTCAAAGTCAACAACACTCTGATATTTTGACAAGAAATCTATGCCACTTAAAACCTCAATACTGAGATTATTTACAATTAAGCATGGATGATCAATTAAATTACCATAAATGTTAAAGGGCAGCAAAGCTTCTCGTTTTACCGTTTTTGACACCTTGCCAGTAGCACCAATTATTCTTAGTCCTGATACTCTCATTACGGTAAGCTTGTCTTTACTAGGTAATGCATCAAAGAAGGACTGAGATATCGCACTCACCTCACTTCCACTGTTTAAGAGACAACGTACATTGATACCCAACATGTTCACTATTATTATAGGGTGGCTTATTCTAGGTTGTACAGGTGGTTCCTCAAACTCATCCAATAGTTTCTTTTGGATTTGTCTCCAACTAAAGTGATCGACATCTGTCTTCATTACATTTAGGCCAAATTGCGTAGGGGTTTCCTGAATTACATTTTCAGCTGCCTTTTCCAGTCCGTCTATTAATTTTAAATCGAAACACCGCACGACTTCATTACATTTAGTTTGCTGAACATGACCCAAATTACTGTAGTCTGAGCGACTCTGCGCCTCCAGACCGGGCATAACACTAGTTACAGCTAAACCACTTTCACTATTATCGTCGGGTTCCTTCACAAGTGACAACTGGTCACAGCTACTGGGTTCATCGACCCACAACAGGCTGTCCTCTACAATCTCACTTACCTCCTGTCCTAAATCTATTAGTTCTGTATCAACATCCTGCACAGGCGCTTTAGATAAGAGCACATCACCCTCATCGTAAATATAAGCATGAATTTCTTCTGCTTCTTCATCTGACAATTCAGTATTTTGTACCTCTTCCCTACCGTTACACTGCTGCGTCTTCTCTTTCTCTTCCCACTTAGAAAGCGTCTCTAACACGGTATCTATCAAATACTGTGAGTGGTTTAATATTTCTGCAGTATCATTGGATGCTACCGACCCATCATCCGAATCCTCATTTGAGTATTCTGATCTGTCATACTAATTACTCTAATTACTGGCTTAGGAAAAGCAACCGCCTGGTGAGCGCCAATATCCTCATAGACGGGAATTAGTTTTCTAGCCTCTGCCTGCTACTGTTATCTTTATTTGCATTATAGTTAACTGGCACAGAATTGCTTTCAACACTGTTGTTTACTTGTACATTTTTGTTAGGAACAAAATTACTATCATTTGGATGCCATTGTTGGTTCTGGTAATTATTTCTCCAATTCCTACCTCTCTTAGGATGGTGAACACCTACTGTTCTGATGTTTACATTGCCATTCCGCTCGTTCTTAAAATTACTACTAGTATTATTAGCATTTCTGTTATTATGTGCTTGCTCCTCATTGGCAGCCACACGCTCTACACGTTCCAAATATTCAATGAAACGATCCAGATTGTCTCTAGGGGCAGATATAATTCTAGTTTGCTAATACCATGGCAGTTGGCTTCAAGACCTAGTATTATCATTTCAGGTTTAACTTTTCGGCCAAATGTGACAAACGTGAGATCCATGACCTGGAAAACTCTTTAATAGATTCCTTGCCTGCATTGAAGCGTTTTCCACAACAAAATTCTCTCAACACTTCATTTTGCTTATTGCTAGACCAATACTCATTAATGAAAACTGTTTTAAATTCCGTTAATGTTTTACACTTCAACATAACATCAGCTGACCAACGCATGGCGTCACCTGCTAAATGGCTTCTAATAAATGAGATTTTCTCGTTCGGACCAAGTTGGTGGAATCACATCTTCAAAATCGTTCCAGAAATCTAGCGGCTGGATATTTTTATCTGGATCGAACCGCAAGAGTTGCCGACACCCGATAAAAGCGCCATATGCAGCTACAACTTGTAGCATACTTCCATTACCAGAAGTTACTGAAGCCACTTTACTCTCAATGTTAGCAATGTTAGTACTAACATTTTCTACTCTCATTTCAATATTATCTACTCTTTGCACAATATGAGTAGTATCAGTTTTGATTGCGTCTACTTCTGCTTGACATATGTTTACTTTTATATTATTATCTTTAAACCTATCTGAGCACAGTTCAGATTCCGCCTCGATCTTTTCTGTTAACTTGTGCTCCAGCTTCGCATCTTCCATTTGTAAGTCTTTGCGAACCTAAGCAACTTCGGATTTTACTGTTTTATACATCTCAGATAACTGTTGAGCAACCTTTTTCTTAATATCCTCATGGTTGTAATCAATTTTATAATTTAAACTGTCCAGATCCTCTTTCAAGTTATTGCAGCCAGTCTTGAAGGATGTTTATAATTAAGCTTTATTGGATTCTAATTTATTGTCCCTTGCCTCAAACCGTTTATTAAAATTGGTTTAGCTGGCCACAATCCTGTTGTTTACCTCAATTATATCAGATTTTAACTCAGCTGTCATTCTAGCATTACTGGCTGACATTTTTGCTTTACTGGCAGCTATTGCTTGTAGTATTACATTTAAATCAATAGCTCCAGTATCTTGGGGTTGCTCACTAGCTGGCTTTTTATCACACTCAGGTGACGAAAAACTAGCTCTAACACCAGAATCATCAAAACTAAATGAAACTTCTGATTGATCAGTCATATCCAACTTCTCCTTTTTAAACTCTACCATTTGTGATGACTTTCGTTTTTAATTCATCAGAGAAACTATCATCCTATAACTTAACACTTTCTGATTTCTGCTTTACTACAGGGGTCTCTACTATTGAATCGTTGCCCTTTTTCACACTACTGTCAGGAGACACTAGTTCGGATTTCGCTTTAACATTACTATTTTAATGCATATTTTCAGTTGAATCGTTGTCTGAATTTACAGTTCCTTCAACAGACATAGGTCCTGATTTAGGTTTAACTTCTGTTTCTTTTTGCGGATCCATCGCCGACAGTCTTGTAGTGCAGATTAGTGATAGTTTTAACAGCTTTTCGCTTAACTTAGTTCCTTCTGCACGACGTATGGCGCTGCCGGCGCGGCGTACCAGGATTACTGATGTGACGCGGCGCGTTGAACTGCAGACGGCACCTCGACAACTGCTGTGTTGTGGGCTAGCCCGCAACGACAGACGTGGCTCCGGTAGATCCGACGGATGACTGCGGTGCGGCGAGACTGGCTTCTCGCGATGCCAGCAGTGCAGCTAGACTCAGCGCCAGCTCCGACAATCCAGATGCGTTGTTAATCCAATTGCGTCGTCCACATGCACGCGTAACACTGTCTATCACTGTTCCATTGGTCAGTTGCGTGTCGCATTTCACTTCCGAATTCAAATATTTAAAAATCGCTTTCACTTTTACTCAGTTTGCTTTCCGGCCGATGCACCATATGTGGGACGGTGGGTGGAATAATTGTTAAATGTTCTTATTATTTATTTAATGCTGTTGTTTGCTGTTCGCAACACTGGCTCCCTAAGTACAATATTGGCAACCAGAAAGTGATTAGCAAAACGTGAAGTCTGTAATTAGAATTCTTAGCGCCCACTTCACCTGAGAAAAACATTTATAGCTACAGCTTATTGCTCTGAGGAATTAGGAGATTGTCTGGTATTCATAATCAAAGACCATTCTCTCTAAAATGTTCACTATATTCTGAAAGTCACAGACCTAAAAGAATCCACACAATCCAACTACCAGAGCAGTTCAGAGTCTAATGCGCTGATGCAACTATAACTGTTCAAATTAAATGTTTAAGTGAATGCTCGCCAGAATTTGATGATAATGTTCATCAAACGCCACGCTCATAATGGTAGAATGTCTGTCCTGCGGCGGCACATGAAAATACGACATACGCAAACTAAAGATGGATCATTAACGTCATCCCAACATTAGCACTTCACTCGAGAACGATTTCATGGTTACACGTATCCCAAGTAACTTATTACTGCATCCGAGGCTGTTTATATCAACGATATCGACGCGACGCGACACCCGGCAGAGGTGGTGCACTAATCAGCGTCTGGAGAGAACTGGGGCCTTCCTCCTCTCGCGCAGCGTTCTTACTTATAAAGCCGCGGTGCGGACGGCTAAGGGAACGCCTGATCAAATCTGCTCTCCCAACTAGCTGCTGGGCTAGTAATGCACCACTTTAAGTTATCGAATAAATCATTGCTTCCTTTGCTGATGGCCGATGAAGCTTTCAATTTAATTGTGCAATCAGCACACGAGTAAGTAATCATAGTAAAAGTCTGACGTGGCTAAGTCAAATATTTTGGGCGAGAGAAATAATTTAATTACACTACATGCAGTAGACGAGCTCTGAACTTGCTCTTTGGAGATACGCAACAGCTATAATTTTATAGTTATTCTGTTGAAACTTTTCACATTTTTATGATTATAGCGGATCTGCCTTCTACTTAAATTTAAACATCCTAGCTTTATTTATTCGCCTACTTAATCTATCTTGCTTCCTTAATTTCTAAGAGAAAAACCAGAAAATCATAAATTTCAACTAAAATTTTCATTTGTGAGATCCAGAATACTGTTTCTACTAAATTATTACGCAAAAGAAACCTAAATATAAATTTTTAAGTTTCTAGCTCTTTTCGGTTGCGCCAATGATTTTTACAGAAAAACATCCAAATTTCGAAAATGGTTAAAGTTATTGAACTGATATCCAACAAATACTGATTTTGTATTATTCCTGACATGTTAGAAACGATTCAGGTCATTTACTTCATTTTAAAGTATTGCGCAATATTTATGACGTCAGAGCTAGTTACAGCGGACTAGGCTGGCACACAATGGAAAGACTGATGTGAATTTTATAAGGCGTGACTATGCTGCTTCCCTACAATAGGACTTTAAAGAAGAAGCTCAATCATGTACAAACAATTAGTAACAATTTTTAATTTTAGCCACTGGCTGATTTTTTATTTCCTTCCAGTAATTTAATATGTAGCCATAGAACACAACCACTAATTTTTAGAATAAATGAAGGAATTGTTCTATTGCAGCAAAGCTATATAAAACGCGAAAATCAGTTTTAAAAGAAGGGGGAATATTACGACAATGCCTAGCACATGTGGTTTGATCTGTTGTTTCCTTCTGTTTTTCCTACCGCGTTCGTTCAGTTTATGACGAATAAGCAAGCGCAGAAACAATTGACGTTCGCTTCGTGCTACAGTTATCGATTTCTAGGTCAGCGTCTGCAGAACGCAATACCTGAGTCTGAGTTAATTACTGTGGCATGAGGGATTGACATGAGGAGCTACGAATCTCTGCAAGGCCAGTAGTACTTCGGCGCTGTAATCAACGAGCCATCGTGTGTGTAGCGGGTACCTGGCCAGTGAATAGCCCGCAGACACGGCTGCGTACCGACATTAATTGAAACGAATGCCACACTGCCTCGCTGCATACGCACCAACAGGTAGTCCAATTTCCATTAGATGTCAATAGTCGCATTATTCCGTCACACACAGCTGACATTCCTCATATGTAATAAAAATGGAAATTATGAATTTTAACTACGTACCAATGGAGGCAACTTCTGTAGACAGAATACCACCTCTCATGATTATATCGTTTGTCATTAACAACGTGGATATATAAACCGAAGCCTCTGTGTGTTTCCTGAAGATAATTGTGAACATTAATCAAGAGCAAAACGTTATTAATACTTGTTTCACACACATAAAAAGGTGAAATAAAACTAGAGAATGTAAATTTCTTTCGATGGAAATTAAGTATATATTTTGTGATACACAATCGTGAAAAATCTAAGAAGATCGAAGTGTAATGTGCCCTCAAGAAAGAGGTTGTAAGAAATGGACCGTATTATACACCGTAAATGAGAAAAAACTGACAACTCGTTTCTCAAAGAAACAGTTAAAGTACGTCTTATGTGTTCTAGGACGACACGGAATGCTTTACGTATATGTACTCGAAAGGTTTTGAATTATGTCATGTGAATAATGATCCTGTGGCGCAGGCAGCGGACAAATTGGGTAGCCGACACTAGGATTCGAAGCCGGTTCCAACTACAACCACCACAGATATGGATGCACAACCTGACACTTTATCTCAGAGGAGGCTGCGGTTCAGTAGACCTACAAGATTACATCCCATAGGAACCCCTCAGCGTCTGAAGATGATGTCTGACTCTCATGAAACGTTGCTTCAATACCACGCTCCCATTCGTCCTATAATCGAAAACCATTTCTTCACGAAATGATACTTCATTGCTCACTGGGTTAATTGTAGTTACTCTCGTCAGTCCTGATATTAGATTTGGTGAATGAAATGTTCGTATTGGTTGTCTTAATGCTTGCCAAACTCTAAAAAATGGTTCAAATGGCTCTGAGCACTATGGGGCTTAACTGCTAAGGTCATCAGTACCCTACAACTTAGAACTACGTAAACCTAACTAACGTAAGGACATCACACACATCCATGCCCGAGGCAGGATTCGAACCTGCGACCGCAGCGGTAGCGCGGTTCCTGACTGTAGCGTCTAGAACCGCTCAGCCACCCCGGGTGGCTTGCCAAACTCTACATTGGCCAGCAACGTCGTTGGATTTCTCTACTGGGAATAAATAAGAATAAAATACAAAATTTAAAAAAAAATATTGGTTTGACCGTTCAAAATTTTAGATGCACTGACAGAATACCATTTACATCGGAAAATAATTGAAACATGTGTAACAGGCGGAAAAATAAATATTAAACATCTACAAATTACAACACAGTTTTCCAGTGTAGCGCTGGGTGTATTTTCGGCAGTGGTATGCTCTTTCATATTCTGGTATAAAGAATGTGAAACAGCATACCGATGCCGAAAATAGACCCAGCGCTACGTTGGAAAACTGTGTCTCTATAGTGCTGTCACGTAATAAACAATCACTTATTCGATATTGTAGAGTTTAGTAGGAAAGTACGACGTATATTGAGGTCACAAAAATCATGGACTTCGATATGCACGTATACAGATGATGGTAGTTCCTCGTACACAAGGTACAAAAAGGCAGTGCATTGGCGGAGCTGTCGTTTTTACTGTGTCATTTATGCAAGGTGATTCACGTGATAAGCTTTCCGGCGTTATTATGGCCACACGACTTGAATTAACAGACGTTGAACGCGGGCTGGTACTTGGAGCAAGATGCATAGTATATTTTCTGAAACCGTTATGGAATTCAATACATCGACATCCACAGTGTCACGAGTGTGCAGAGATAATCACATGTCAGGTGTTACCTCGTACCACAGACCGCGCAGTGTCCGACGGCCTTCATTTAACAATCCAGGGGGAGCGGCCTTTGCGTTAAGTTGTCAGTGCTAACAGACAAGCAACACTGAGAGAAATAGCCGCCTAAATCCTTTAGGACAGCGCTGCTAAATTTGTTGTTAAACGGCTATGGCAGCAGAATACCGACGCAAGCGCCTTCACTAACTGCACGAGATCTCCTGCAGCGTCAACCCCGGGTTCATGACCATATCGTTTGAAATCTAGACAACAGGAAAACCGTGGCATGGTTAGATGAGTCCCTATTTCATTTAGTAAGAGCTGATGGTAGGGTTAGAGTGTGGTGTAGTCCCACGAGGTCACGGACCCAAGTTGTCAACAGGGGACTGTACAAGTTGGTGGTGGCTCCACAATGGTGTGGGCTGTGTTTACATGGAATGGATTGGCACCTCTGGTCTAACTGAACCTGTCGTTGACGGGAATTGGTTCTGTTCGGGTACTTGGAGACGATTTTCAGCCAATCATGGACTTCATTATCCCAAACAACAACCAAATTTTTATGGTTAATAGACCTGCATGTCGCCAAACAACGATGAAATTATTATGGAAGATAATGCTCCATGTCACATCCCACAATTGTTCGCGACAGGTTTGAAGAACATTTTGGACAGTTCGAGCGAATGATTTGTCTCTCCAGATCTTCCAACATGAATCCCATCAAACATTTATGGGACGTAATTGAGAGGTCAGTTCGTGCACCGGTAACACTCCGCAATTATTGACGGCTGCAGCAGCAGCGTGGCTCGACATTTCTGCAGGGGATTTCCAACGACCTGTTTAGTCCAATACACTTAGAGCTGCCCCAGCTTCGCCCGGAAGAAGGAGGACCGACACGATTTTAGGAGGCACCTCATGACTTTTGTCATCTCAGTGTATTGTAAACATTACTAAAAGTAAGCAGTGGACTGCTTCTCGTTGGCTGGATGACGTGACGATGAAAATCAGATGGACGTCTCGGACATTAACCCTACGCATACAGATTTATATCTAAACGCACGTAATTGTCACCACCCAGCTCAGAAGAGAGCTATGCTGAATACCTTGGTACCCAGAACAAGGACTATTTCGGACAAGGATCATCTCGGCTCCGAGATTTACCATCTGACGATGGTATTCAGAAAAAAATGGATATTCTGATCGTGATATCAGATCTACTCTGGCGAAGAAATCTAGGAAGGATGCTGTTCGAACAGATCAAGAGGACCGACACTTCGCCGGGCTACCATTCTACGGTGCAACGACCAGCAACATCGGTAGGGTCATGAGCCGGCAGGGAATCAGACCAGTCTTCCGGTCACCCAGGAAGATTAAGTAAATGTTGCGACTTGCGAAAGATATTCTCGGCCTGAGAGTACCGGGAATTCACAGCTTTCCTTGCGAATGTGGCAAAAATTATGTGGGCCTGTCTATGAGAACTCTTGCCGGTCGCTGGGTGGAACATCAGCGTCACCAGAAATACAGGTATCTATAAAAATCAGCAGCAGCGTAACATCGTTTGTTAAATAAACATAAGATCCTATTCGATGAAAGAAGAATACTTGCTCACGCTTCAAACTATTGGGACTCTGTCATCATGGAAGCATTTGAAATTAGACTATGTGAAAATAATTTCAACAGAGACTCCGGATATGCACTCAGCAATGCATGAAAGCGCGCAGTTGATAACGAAAGAGCGCAGAGGGAGACTTCTTACATTCCACGCAGTTCTCCGCCTGTTGCGATGGATGGCGCTGCAAGCAACGCTGGATAAAGCGCGCAAACCAAATCTATAGAGGCCGCCACCTCCGTACGCACCGTTTTCACCGTGACGTCATCCAGCCAATGAGAAGCCGTCCACTGATCATGAAAGCGGAAGTCTCACCGGTCCACTATTGTTATTGCCATCTAGTGATGTGGGTTTTTAATTGTGTGCTCGACCTGTTTATCGTCCATGGAAGTTCCTTGCTACGCTGTCCGTCATGTGGCTGTTTTACTCGTTCTACGAACTTTTATGCTCCGGCCGTACTTTGCCTGGTGCCTTTTAATGTAGTGTGTGGTATTTTTGTATAAAATACTTTTTTAGGTTATTATCTCCGATTTACAATCACCGCTTTGTATGCCTTCTTTGCTTCTGTTCTGCCTTTTTTGTTTCTATATCACGTCATGTTATCTCCTTTATATTGTTCTTAATGTCTTCCTGTCTATTTATGTCTCTTGGGTAAAGAGCAGCGCTTATGCTGCTGCCAGCCCGCCCCTGATGGGGAATGGAAATGACAATAAAGGAGAAAAAACGGTCCACGACAGTCAGTCTCACCCCTGACGAAGATGACGGAGGTAGTCATCGAAAGCTCGAGATTTTATCCAAATTTGGAGCGGCAAGTACACCGAGAACTTTTTATGCAAGCACTCCGCCGCCAAACACTTCGTAGTCACATTATTATAAATAAACAGAAATACTACATATTTCTCGAACCATTGCTGAAAATGTGATAAAAAGCTTTTTTGAAACGGATGCTGCCACCTACTGAGAACATGCATAAACAAAAACAAATGACACAAAGAAACCATATTTGCTAAGGTTTGTGTTGCAGTCAGGCATAGAGACTTTAATTCAAAAAATATAATATGGATGTAGCATATATGAGGAGACTATCGTTGACGTCTTCCTACTAAATCCCTGGAGTCAACGATTTTCAGTCGACGTAGAAAATCACGAATCTTTAATGTGACAAGTTATTACGCTAAACGAGAGAAATTAGAAGTAACTCGAAATAATTAACGTAAATGAGCTGCCAGAGTCTCTACAACGTTCGCTGTATGCTGATGCTACATAAATCAGGATCGCACGAGTAGTGCTGGGATAGAGGCACTCGTGTCCGAGGATCGATGCTCCACTCCCAGTATGGCAATCCACATTCAGGTTTTCTTGGTTTCCTTAAATCGCATAAGCCAAATGCAGGAGAGATTTCCTCGTAAAGGGCACGGCCGATTTCCATTTCCGCTTTTGAGCTAATCGATGTTGTGGTCCGTCTCTACTTATCTCGTTGTCGAGAGCTCTTCACGCCCCAAATCTTTCTTCCTAAGATGTAAGTAATGCGTCCTATATCGTAAATGCCTTTATACATATATCTGCCTTTATACATACATTCGGATTAATAATGCCAGCGTAAGAAGACAGGAGCGTACATATCCAACAGATTAAAGAAATATTTTGAAATATTCTGATATTATAGGAGATTAAATAAAAGAAGTTCTTCAAATGGCCTTAAGCCTTATAGAACTTAAAATCTGAAGTCATCAGTCTCCTAGACTTAGAACTACTTAAACCTAACTAACCTAAGGATATCACACACATCCATGCCCGAGGCAGGATTCGAACCTGCGGCCGTAGAAGCAGCGCGGTTCCAGACTGAAGCGCCTAGAACCGCTCGGCCACAGTCGTCGGAGAGATTAAATATATTTTTCATTTTAATACGGTCAGGATATCGTTATCAAATAATAGTGTAATTATACATCAACGGAAAAACTCGCAGTACCAAGAAGAAGCTGATGACGTGTTTCTACACCTGACAGATGATGTCTATTCAAATTTCGCGCAGGTCGCATCAGAGTGGCGTTAGAACCGTCACTATGAGGATGGATATCAGCGTCGTGAGCGTTAGTTAGCTTTGACGTAGAACGTGGTGAGTTGTCAGTCAAGAATGCCCTTGAGGTGGCAAACACGCTGCTATCAACACCTCAGTTAGTTTGAACGGGGTCGTGTAATATGGCTACGATAAGCTGAATATTTCTTCCATGATACTGCAGAAAGATCTGACAGGAACGTAGCCACTGTACACGACTTCTGGAAGCGGTGGTCACGAAAATGTACGGTGGCAAGAAAACCGGACTCAGGACGGCCACGTGGCACTACCGAGAAGGAAGACCATCCTGTTCGGCATATGCCTCTGATAACAGCAATTTGAGCTTCATTTGCCCCACAGCGACACAAGGAACGATTACAAATCGGTTACTTCAAAGACAGCTCTGAGTCAGGCGTGCTTTAGCTTGTATTCCAATGAACCCAAACCACCGCCTTTGCTACTTCAGCGGTATCAAGCGAGAGCTCATTGAAGAGCAGGTTGGAGGTCTCTTGTGTCTTCTGATCAAAGCTGGTTCTGCCTCGGTGCCAGTGATGACCGGTTGGAGGCCTGCAACAAACATGAGTGCTAGACGCACTGGACATACACCTGGAGTTATGGTCTGGGATGCGATTTCGCCGTCCTGACATTTGTGAACAGCATTCCAAGGGGTGTATTCCAATAGGATAACGCTCGTTCACAAAACTGTTCTAACCTAACATGTTCTACAGAGTGTCGACATGTTGGCTGCGCCTGCTCTGTCATCAGAACTGTCTCCAATCGAGGAGCTACGGGACATCATTGGACAACTCCAGCGTCATCCGCAACAGCATTAACCGTCCCTGTATTGACCGACCAAGTGCAACAGGTATGGAACTCCATCCCACAAACTGACACCCGGCACCAGTACTTCACAATACATGCATGCAGGTTTGCATGCTTGTACACAACATTCGGGCGGTTACACCAGTCATTAATGAACAAGAATTTCACATTTGTAATGGTTTATCCGGCAGCTATATTGTGGTCTTGCAGTGTTAATTATTTAAATATGTTACCTAGAGAAATTTATTCCCACAATTTCGTTACTCTACGTGAGAAATTTCTTGCTGTTGCGTTTTTCTTTTCCCCCGACGGTGTAATTCAACATGCAATCTTAGCTGGAAATAATGTTGTTTATTAGCTGTAATAAGTATATATGTACTGCCAAAAGAAAAATGAGAACGATAGGCTATGACTTATTTCTGTCCTGGCTGCAAAACCTACATGGGAATCGGGATATGTACGATTGTTATTGAATTAATGATCTATGAGAGGAGATAGATAAGTGTGTGACATATGGAGGTTTGGTTCAGTCTGTGAGTATGCTTGGTAGGACGCCTGCTTACCATAAGTGAGAAAGCCAGTTTCGAGTCCCGTTCAGCACAAGTTTCCACACGTCACTCAAGGTAGTGTATTTATTTGTATAACAGTGAAGTTGAATTTCAGAAATAAATTTCATATTGTAATGGGTTATGATTTTTGGCAAATGTGCAGTCGATATGTCGAATGATTTTAAACATGGTATCTCTTGACAATAAACTACAAATTTTGGAATAACAGTAAATCTGAGGGAGAAAATTAGAAACTTTTAGATTTGTCTACGCTAATTGTATCAGAGATGGCAAAAGACTTCGAAGATCAGATGAATGGAATTCGTAGGGTCTTTAAAAGAAGTTATAAAATGAACATTAATGACTATAAATCAAGATTACTGGTGTCTGGCCGAATTAAATTAGGTATTTCTAGGAAAATGTACAAGGATACTGATCAATGATACTACTCGAACGTCTTTTCTAAATCCACAGAAAAATAAGAGACACCGACAGAAGTGGAAAGAACTAGCAGTCGTAAAGAAAACTTTCCCGGAAAACGCTACTATAAATGTTACTGTTTTGAAGTCTTTTATGAAAGTAATTGTCTGGATAATAATTTTATATGGATGTGGAGCGTTGACGATGAACAGTACAGATAAGGAATGGTTACAAGGTTTTGGAATTTAGTTCTAAAGATAAAATCACGTAACTTATGAAGAATTTACGAATCAATTAGGACAGGAAAAATGAGGTTTATGGCTCAACTTGACTGGAAATAATTTGGTTCGACGCAACCTGAGGCCTCAAAGAATAATACCGTTCTTGTTGCAGGGAAGTATACGTGATAAGGACTGTAGAAGGAGAGAACACTACAGTAGGCAGGTTCAAATTGATGTAGGTTGAAGCAGTTACGTACAGATAAGGAGACATGTAACTAGACACAAGCATGGGAAGCTAATCAAACCAGTCTTCGGACCGAAGACCAAAGCAATTGTATTAGGCTCGTTCAAAAGTAAATGAACCTGTGGCTGTAAAATGAGAACCACTGGAGGGATCGTTACGTCTTTGCGTGCGGAAGAAGATGTGGACCCTACAAGACCTCTGAAAACCTAAACCTTGCCGCTAGTGGGACATGAGCGCACACCCAAGTGACGACACAGCTAGTACTGGCATGCATCGACCGTCCAGAGCACTCAGTATTGCTGGAAGCATAGATATGTAGGTTTTAGAAGAAGGGGAGAGAGCGGCGTCGAAGGATTGTACTGCGTTTTATTACAGAAAAATTAGTGCGGGGAACTGAAATTCATCGAAAAACGGCACAAGTGTACGGAGTGCGTGGAATATGCATAGCAATTCCGACGATCAGTCGGATCGCTGAGGCAATGTCTGCCACAGCAACTCGCTCGTCTTCAATAGCAGGAGCATCCAGCTGCTGGAAAACGGTGTCGGCAATTATCTGTGCCTTTCCAGAACTTGCACCAGCGGCCAACGGCATCGTTCCTAGAATCCTATGTGCCAACGGACATACAGTGCTCTTCGACAATTTTTGCCATTCTTCTATGAATTCTATTACTGCCCTCCTACCGTTGTCGGTAAACGTTCTAGACCATTTTGCTCCTCTTCGGAAGCCTTTGTTTTCAGTACTACTGAATGCAATGGACTGCCGACACGTGCATGTGTGTTAAGTGGGTGTTCCCGTGTCCATGTAGCAGCGCGTATGTGGTCTTGACACTGCTATAAAATCTTCTGCAGAAGTGGCGTGACGAACCCTTCAACGAATTCCATTTTCGTAAATCTGGACAACACCGTCCGTGGAGATCAGCGATCTGGGGCTTTACTTTGGTTTTTACAACAGTCGAGACGGCAGTAACATTTGTTTATTCCGACCGGCTTTGGTTTATCTTAAAGCCAACGTTAGCTTTCTTGGGCCCTTGTGGTTGGTGCTGGTGGCTCCTCTTTTTTTCTCGTGATGCAGTGTACGATCGGGGTAGCCACGAAAAACCGGGCAGCCGCCAGCACCACCCATAGGGGCTTAAACATGTGAGGATGTTTTAACACGAGCCGAAACCAGTCATAATAAACAAATGTTATTGTGATCTCGATTGTTGTTGTGACCAAAGGATATCCATTTTACAGCCACTCGCTCCAAGACTTTGATTTATTTTTATTTTTTGTGTTTTCTTAATATTTTTGTGATTTTGTAAGATAATAAATTATATTTGTTACTGAGAGATTATTTAATATCCCTAAAGGTTTATTCTTCCTTATTTATTAGTATTACAGGCAAGAATTGTTAAAATAAATTTTTGAAAGAATTTGACTTATTTATCAGTGAATGACCCTAACGCACTGAAACGCATCTAGAAGTGACGATGTCACCCACCATGGTAGGCCAAAGCCTGAAACGTCACAACTAGCCCAAACATTTCACCTGAACACTGAGAGGATTCCGTATAAATGACCAATCACCCTCCATTACTAAAATTAGCCGATCCTGTGAATAGGACACCATCCCCAAAGGGAGCGATATCTAGTGGACCATAAGTAAATACACATTTACGTGCAATGGGAAATCTAGCAGGGCAACCCCTAAGGAAATGATATTACACCGGCCGCGTATTTGGGGCAGGCCTGAAATTTCGCGATTAAAAGGCTGCTCTTTGAGCGTCGAATTTTTTGCTGACGAGACCAAAAACAACTCCGACGCCGTGCGCCGCGACGCCGATAGGGCGGCGCCGGCTGGGCGGCTGGCAACAATATTGAATTTGCGATCCTTTTGATGAGAATTTCGTTTCATCAGAGAAGAAACGCGGCGGCGCAGTCTCGCGCACCAGACGACCGGAACAAATGCAATTTGCGAGCGGCGCAGCTTCCCCCTGTAATCCGGCGCTAGGTACGTTCGCCACTGCGCCTGCGTCGGCAATCAGGCGCATTCGCAGTGGAGACCGTGCCAGGACAGTTAAGTGATGGCGTGCCATCCTCTCATCTCGACAGACCCGCATAAAGATTGAGTGGTAGACATAATCTTTTAATTACAACCTAGAAAAATTTCGAGCTGCTACCATAAAAACTTGGTGAGGATTGGAGATTTTAAGCTTTTTTTATACCTGTTCAGTTACGATAATATTTTACCAGCGATAGGTAAAATGGTAGAAATACTGTTTGTAGAAGCCTCAGTGATAGCCCCATCTTCATAACGCATGGCACAAAAATGGCTTCTGGTTCTGAGCACTATGGGACTTAACAGCTGTGGTCATCAACCCCTAGAACTTAGAACTACTTAAACCTAACTAACCTAAGGACATCACACACATCCATGTCCGAGGCAGGATTCGAACCTGCGACCGTAGCAGTCGCGCGGTTCCGGACTGCGGGCCTAGAACCGCGGGACCACCGCGGCCGGCAAATGGCTTCTCTATGTCTTGAAAGAAGCTTCCGAAGCGGGTTCTGGGTCACGTGTGTATACTGCAAGATGGGACAAATTTTGATAGCCCAAAGAAGCAGTATGTGTGATAGTGTCCTGTATAGAGCAGCTTCCAATGATACTTTACCCCAAAAGTCTTCAAAGAATGTTGTCATATGCTTCTGAGATGGCATGACCGTCACCACATAGCCAATTAGCACCATACTGCGGCACTGCGAAAAAGCATTCACATTGCCTGATGATTTTTATGTGTTCTCCTTTTCATGTTTCACTTACTTTGGTACTTTGTCTCAGAATCATAGCAATGCAGCCGGTCTTCATCTGTTGTGATTGGACGATTAAGGAACCCTATTGGATTAGTCTAAAACAACTCAAGAGTATCACTGTTTTCTCAGTTTGGTGGGAATTCTTAATAGGCATAACCAGTTATTTAACACAACAATCAGTGACCTTTGTGATTTTCGAATAATCGATGTTGAAAACAAGTGGTTCAAATTGCTGTAAGCACTATGGGACTTCACATCTGTGGTGATCAGTCCCCTAGACTTAGAACTACTTAAACCCAACTAACCGAAGGGGATTCCCGAGGCCGGATTCGAACCTGCGAACGTAGCAGCAGTGCGGTTCCGGACTGAAGCGCCTAGAACCGCTCGTCCACATCGGTCGGTCTGCTGAAAACATCCATGACTAATTTCTGTTCTTGAGTTGTCGCTGCAGTTGCACATGGGTCTCAATTTCTCTTGGGTTCCCATTCCCTCACTGATGGCCTGCCACTTTGTAGTCATTTGTATGTATTTGGCCACATGGGAGCATCATAAACACCAGTCAGTTGTGTCACATGATGTTACTTTAGACTTCCACTAAATCAGCTTTGGTTGTTGCGTAGTTGTTCTCCTTCAAAGGCAGAAAACGAATTCCCGCACGGTACATCACTTTGTTAGTGGGCTGCACCGTTTGACTTCGCCACCTCTGACGGCATGCTGCAGTAGCATGATTTCAATGTGTATTGAAACTGCAATCGCGTACCCGAAAATAAATAAGAGATTCACTAACAATAAATTTTTTGGGTATGATACTGTGTCATGCTGTAAATATCACTGATCAAACCACCGTTTCCTCCACGACGCAGTAGAAGTCCCTATTAACGTGGCCAGATTGTTTGTATGATCAGTGGAAATATGACCCAGTACTGCACCAAGAAACTTTTGTGTTAGCTGACTATGGTCGCTGAAGCCTACGATAACGTTAAGTGTCAAATCTTTTTATTTCGAGTTGCTAGTTAAAACCACGTATATTCTTTTTGACATTGTTTTTACAGCCATCAAAGTGTGGTGGCGACAGTTTGTAAACGTACACCAAGATCTATACTCCATAAGTCAACTTATGGTGTGTGGCCAAAGGTTCTTTCTCCACCACTGTTACTTCTCCCTGTTATGATTCCACCGACGATTTGTGCACGTCAAGGTGGATTGTTGGTACGTCTCTGTGTGCGCTAGATACTCTATAATTTTAGTTTAAGGCTTTTTTCGCAAACTCTTTGCAGCTGGGAGCTATAAAAAGTTTTCCTAATGACTTAACCTTTCCTAATATTTAAGGGTAAACCACACAGTGAAGGAAAAGCCCATATGTATACCGTCTGCCGCAGATAGATGAGTATCTTGATGACCCTTTCGAGCTTATTACGAGTACCTGTAACGAAATGCCCTGGCCTCTTTCAGTCTTCTCCGTTTGCTCTGATCAGTCTCTTCAGGTAAGTGTCCCAGAGACGAGCAGTACTACAATGATGGTCCATTTAACGTTACGTAAGTGAGTACTTCCGTGCGTCTCTTACACTTTCCAAGGTAAATATTAACGAGTGTTAGTCGGGCTTCTGTCTTTCCCATGATCATGGTCATGTAATAGTTCCACATTAAACCATTGTGGGCACATACATTCCGACATTTAATGGATACCACTGTGTCCAGTGCTCGTTCGAGTATGGTATAATCATACAGTAACGGCTAATTTCGCCAATTTGTTTCTGATGAGCTACTTATGTTTATGGTGAGAGTCAACTGCCAGTCACTGCAACAATCGCCGATCCTCTGTATGTCTTCCTGCATCTCGCTACAGTTTTACACAGTTGCGTTTTCCTCATGTACAAAAATGCTTCAAATGGCTCTGAGCACTATGGGACTTAACTTCTCAGGTCATCAGTCCCATAGAACTTATAACTACTTAAACCTAACTAACCTAAGGACATCACACACATCCACGCCCGAGGCAGGATTCTAACGTGCGACCGTAGCGGTCTCGCGGTTCCAGACTGTAGCGCCTAGAACCACTCGGCCACCCCGGCCGGCCCTCATGTACAGCCTCATGGAGCTTACTACGTTATTACAAAGTTATTTATAAATATGATATTGTGAATCGTATTCCTATAATACTCCGTTGGGGAATTCCCGATGTTACCTTTTCCATTTGAGACACTATTTCTCCACTCCATGAAGAATGGAGGTACCCAAAAGATTGTATATGAAGATGGGGGACAGGCACTAGTGGAAGTGAAGATTTGAGGCCGGCTGATGGGTCGTGAGTAGTTGGTTCGGGACAGCACTTGCCCCTGAAATGTAAAAACCTCACAAAGACACCACACGGCAAACGAAGTTCTGTAAATTTTTATTTTTTTGGCACTTGAAGTTTGGAAGTCAAATACTACTTAAGAAACCCGGTAGATGCAACTCTCAAAAATTCTCTTGAAAGTCAACTTTCAAAATTTCCGAGATACTTGAGTTCACTCCGAGAAACTTCAATTCACTAGAAGTAGGACGGATTTTATAACAGGCTGCTTGAATCATGTAGTAGCGTTGGAAAGTGGTGATGGGAAAGCTAGTATATCACTGAGTGGAATCTTTCTACGGTCTTTCGCTTTTGTTTTATATTTTTAGCTCAGTTCGAATACCTACATCATTTAAATACAAGATTCATCAAATATATGATAATTAACATTTTCCAAACGAAAATTTCTTATGCAAAATGCACATCCTCTTGTTCTAATTATATTTTGTACTCGTTGTCAATATAAATTTTTAATTATATTCTATAAATAAAGATTGTTTAACTTTTAAAAAATTAGAAACTTATTAACAATATTATGTAGAATTTCGGTTGTTAAAAATTTACACTTGGAATGGTAGCAGTAATTTTTGTGTGTGAAATGTAATTAGAAACAAGAAGTTATCCATTTTTCGTAAAAAAATAGTGATTAGATGTGTACTAATTAGCATATAATTGATGAATTTTGTATTTAAATACTGTAGATATTCGAAATGAACGAAGAAAACCAATACGTGTCTCAAGCCAGCGCTCCATTGATTACCCGATTAGCATTGCCCAACGCTACCGAACTAAACATACGGCCCACCTTGACATTGGACTTAGTTTCAGCGACCTACGTTTTCCTGGAAAATTTCAAAGAAGATTTTCGTCTAGAATTTTTGAGAATTGCATCGCTCTATATAAAAAGCTACAAAATCTCGGTTCTCGTGAAGTTCCCTTGTAAGGTTCGATTCCCGATGCGGCACACAGTTCCAGTCTACCACGAAGTTTCTAATCAGCCCACAATCCGCTAAGCGCGAAAATTCATTTGGTAGCTTACGTCCGAAAGTTAACCAGTTATAGCAGCTCCCTCTAGTAGAGACACTTGGTGCTCTATATAACCTCTTTCTTGTCTGCGTTTAATAGAAGAACACCCAATCATTACTTGTTTTTCATTTCTCTGAAAGAGATTTTGAAACTTCTGTATACAGAATCTATCCTGCCGATGAACGTTTCGTTTTCTGTTCCATCACATATATACTCATATCATTTTAGTTTACTTGCACTTCACTTTAATTTCAGTCTTAAGTGACTTACGGCTCTATTCTTTTTTTTTCTCTAAACGCCTTTGTACTTCTAGTTGAGGTATTATATCAATAGCCATACGTGCAATATAAAAAATAATACCCTTCCTAGAATGAAGTTTAGAGGGTAGGAGACGAGGTACTGCCTGAATTGAGGCTGTGAGGACGGGACGTGAGTCATGCTTGGGTAGCTCAGTTGGTAGAGCACTTGCCCGCGAAAGGCAAAGGTCCCGAGTGCGAGTCTCGGCCCGACACACAGGAAGTTTAATAATACTCTTTGCTACTAGCGTAGATTGTGACGCTGTGTAAGATCAACAGTTCCGCAATTATGCAATTTTACTCTTTTTTGGTGCTTCTAATAGCCTTTTAAACTCCGCACTCAAACAGCCGAATATAAACAAACATAAATAGAATAAAATAATGAACTGAAGTCATGTAGCACTTATTGTACAATAAAAGCATTACAATAACTGTAATCGATTGGCCAGGAAAACAAAACTAATAGTTGTAAACCCATCCGGATTTAACTCTGCTACAGTCGACCTATAAAGAACGGGAGCTACGTGTACCATTGATAGCTGTCTTCAAGCTCTTTTGTTTAGTTATTTTTGACATATCATGGTTCAGTGGTTATGCGATAGCATATGATCAAAGCTTTTTATATGAAAATGAGAAGCTTTTGCAGCTTTTGTAGAATATTGCCTGATTCAGAGGAACCATCTCTGAAAGAAATTAAGTGGTTTCCGATTCTCGTCTTAATCTTACTGCTTCTCAATTCGCTCTCAAAAGTATACGTTACTTCATGTTCAGCTCACAGATCTCAAAGTAAAACGGTAATTCCCTACGGCAAAGACGAAGTCGTTCCAAATGCAAAACGAGCTGCTGGACTGAGTTAAAAGAAAGCACGAGTTATAAGATTTATATGACTCTCGCCAGAAGATAAACTCCCCACTGGATCCGCCCAACTTTAAATTGATCCCGTGTTTGTGTATCCAGTTGGTAGAAATTTCTCTCCTTCGCGGTTTACAGATTGTCGGCCGGCATCTGACTTAACGGCGATGCGATTGCGCTCTCTACAAAGGTGGGGGGAAGTAGTAGGGGCTGGCAGGGGTTTGGTGAATGGAGATGAGAAAACTGCGGTGCACAGCGCTGCGAGATTCGGCGATATCGGAAAGGCAAGTTTTCGAAGGTCACTCTGTGAAACTGGCGCACGGTCTACATTGTGTAAAAACCAACTGTGGAGGTACTGCAAAGACATCGATTCATGTTTGAGGAAGCAGAAACTGCACTACCATACATAGGTACTACTTGGAAGCCAGTAGTTAACTTTAAACAGAGTTAACAGAGAATCGTTAATGCCTGCTATGGAGTAGATGCAATTTTTAAAATGGAATTTTATTATGAAAACAACTTTGCAAATATAGTTTACTGACGTGTCTTCCTTAACCTCTATACCCCTGATCAATGTCTAGACAATTTTCTTATTTCCGTCATGAAAAAAAGCTTTTAAGTCATCGTACGCACCCATTCTTGCTTCATCTATGCTAACTCTTCATCCCACGAAAACTGGGATTCACTTAAATCCTCCTCCATATGATTGTAAAGGTGGAAATCACTTCGACGTAGATCAAGATAGTACGCTAAGTACTATACAGTTCAAGATCAACATTCTGAATGTACTGCATTGTTTTCTCAGCTGTATTGGTTCAGGTTTAATTTTGAAGCAAAATATCATCTTCCCTCTAGGTACTAACCTTGTGTTTCATAAGTGTATTTTTCAGTGTCTGACAACAGCTGTCACTATTTAATGATTAGTGTTATAAATGTAATGGATCAGTAATAAACCTCAAATATCTCAAAACAAAGTCATCATCATCTTTCCTGCATAAGAGTGGCACAGAACGCTTTTTTCTGTAGGTGAATATGAACGTTTCCTCGCCACTCTCAGCTACGTACTTTGTGGTTCATAGTAACTCCTCAAAACGTCTTGAACATTTCTAAACTCTTACCAATTGACATGATACCTAACAAATACTAGCTTTGCTTTAGTTAAGAGATTCATGGACCATTACTAAAGCTGCTAAACGGCTAATACTCAAGTCATAGGCCATACCATTGATTCTGACGCGAAAATAATTACAAATCATTCGCTCAGTTGTCTAGACATTCCTGTACGTTTCCTAAGTGGATGGCCTTCACCAACGCACTTCGTCGAAGAAAACTACATCTCCACTTTTAAAGCGATTTATTAACTCGTTATTTCCTCATTTAGTAAGGCAACTATCGCCACACTGCGGCTGAATTCTGCCTATAAACCCCGCAGCGGTAATACCTTTCAGCGTGCAGGAAACGAACCTTTCCCTTCAGTTCGTCCTTATTGCGTATGGAGGTGGCATTTACGACAAAATACATTACGAAGGGAGCTGTTCATTCAAGCATCGAACCTAACAAATCAGAAGAACAGAGATTGTAAGGTATTTCATAACTCAGTCAGTGCCGTCGGCCCATGGAAGACAAAAATAATACCTTTACTGGTTAACTTGCCTTCGCGGAAATGTGACGTTCTTTCAAATTGGGTAGAGAAAGGGGCTTTGAATAATATAGACAGATTAGTTGAAATGCACCACGTGATCATTGATCTTTGCCCTTTTATAATACAACAATTATTCTCCTTTATATTGCAAAGGGTTTGCGAAAATACGCAATGTGGTCTCTGATCTTTGCCTCTTACCCGGTAACAAAACTATCCTTATCTTAGTATACGATAGAAATAGTACGATGTGGTATTTTGTTATGTCACTTTTTTATATAGATGCTATTCGGTCTACGTAGTGGACATAGAGGCCCCGTGATAATCGACAAACTCCCATAGGAACTTGGTATGGCGCAACTGGAAATTAGGATCAACGACTGATATCCTTTCTGCATCATAGAAGCATAAAAGCGTTGCGTAGCCTATGGGCACCACGTTACATTATGCGAGCCTGAGAGTAACCACGTACGCCAATTAAAAAATCCGTGGAAGAAACTGAATGTTGTGTTCTCACCACCGTCGGCTAACGGTACCTTCATCTACACTTGAAACATGGGATAGAAGAACTTCACCGACGACATTGAGGTGGTTGTTCTACAATGTTTTCTGGGTATTTCGATATCTGTGAATTGTTATCTTCGGTTGATCACAGCGGAGTGATAATGCAGTTACTACACTTTAGCCCATTTATTTGTCCAATAAAACGAGTAACGCGGAATGCAGTGTAATACAACCTCCAAATCAGACACGTTCGTAAAGGTGTTGATGCAGTTGCCGTGGGATCAGTTAACCATAAGGCTGTTGTTCTTTTCTTCCACTGGATTTACTCACCCTATATAAGAGGTGTGTCTTGGTCAACATTTAGCAATAAATTTCCCAAAAAAGAAACCTCAGAAACAGTTGAGGAGTACTAAATGCCAACATAGGAGTGAAGAGTCAATAGGCGAAGTTTGTTTTCAAATGAGACACAAAGGGCATACCGCCGACGTTGGGACTGTTATGCAGATATTTTCAGGGAAACAGAGGTACAAAGACAAATGCGGTTAGGAAAACAAACAAAATACTACTACTACGTAACAACGGATCCCAGGTATCAAAATATTTAGAAAATGTTCTTGGGTAACCTTTACCACTGCATCCCAGTATAATAACTGGTTATGTATTGAGACTGCAGCATAGAATTTTAAATTATATAAACAAGTGCTCCGAAAATAGTCGTGGTTATTGTCGTGAAATTCAGTATAATATGCTGCTGAATATTATTAACCTGTACTACACTAGTGATCATAACAGTTGGTGTGTTGTAAACGCCTACAATTCAATTACAAAACAGTAACAGACTTTCTGCTACTTTCCTAGTTTTTTTTTTTTTTTTTTTTTTTTACAGTACAGTCGTTAACAAATTTTCAATTCCTTTGTCAAACTCTGAAATTATAAAGGAGAGATCAAAAATAATATTTCTACTCTTTCACGTAGGCAAAATTTTGGAAGACTGTCGTAAATTTCCTGTTAAAGCATAATGGTCAACTTCTATCTCCATTACTATATGGCTAAAACGATCACTCGGAATGAATTACAGGTTGCATACCTAATGGATTCCATGGGTATATAAAGTTGGTTTACAGTATTACACACAACAATTTAAAAATTAAAATGTGGGCTAAACTTACGTTAATGGTTTAACACGGTTAAGGTAAAGTATTTAACACATTTACTGATTAGTAAAGTAATCAGACGTTTGAAGCGGTTTTGTAAATTGGTGTTCGATACACCAAAGAATTCAGTGGAGCTTTTATAGCTGGCAATAAACATTAACGTAGAGCTGTTAAAACGCAGAACGTCACTAATGATAAATCAAATACCACATTACATGGGTAATGGGGAAGGATATAACTTGTGCGTCATAAATTTTGACTCTGAAAGTGACAATAGCTTTTCGAAAGTAGACAATGAAGAATTTTATGCTCACATTCATAGACTGCCAGAAAGCCTATGATTCAGTAGACAAACGCTGTTCCAGATTATGGGGGAGACGAGATTTGATGGGAAATAAAGTGAACTTAATATACGGACCTTAAGCAACAAGACATACCGGAGTCAGACAGGGAGACGGACTCTACGTCATTTTCTCTTCAGCTGTGTGTTTGGTAAAATGATCGGAGAATGGTGACGAGATGTGAAAGGAGTAGTTGGAATACGACTGGTACGTCAGGGAAATGATGCGTAGGTTGTCTGGAATTCGCAGACGATATCATTAGAGACAAGCAGCTACTACAGATGCACAGATCTCTGTCGAGAAGACATAGTGTACGACAAACATGAAAACAGTTCACCGACGGATTACAATAGATGGATAGAACAGACGTTGGGGGCATTTAAATACGTAATAGATGGATTGAAATGCATCTGAGAGAAAGAGAAGCAGTTGGAGCACAAATAAACGAGATCAATTTACCGTGCAAGGTATGTACATCGACAATGAGAAGGATTTTTCGATGTAAAACTGAGACACTGTCAGACTGTGAGCTCTCCTGAACCCATCTACATTAAGAGAAAGTGAGGAAGCAATGTAGAAAAATTAATAAAAATATGAAATACGTATTCTTTAATTTTACTATCGTGAGTTACTGAAGAGGGAAGAGTATGACTGCCGTAGTTTACACTTTGTGGCACTGTAGTCCTTCCACAATAGTGGCTGAAATAAACGACCATTTATATAACTCATTAAGAGTTGTAGTATCTCTTGAAGACATTGTCTTTGCTACAAATTCGTTTCACTTATCAACTTTTCTTTTTGTCCTTCTAAATTACTCCAGAAAATGGTATTTAAGGTTGCTAGAAGGATTTCGGTGAGCAGGCGCTGCTGTAGATAAGTAAATAGGCCAGAGAAGGCAGGACGGCGGTGTAGGATTTTGTGTTTGTGGGCCAGGACGCGCCCCGCGGCTGCGCCGTCCGTCTCCGGCGGCGGCACCTATCTGGCCACCCTCCACCCCCTGCCTGCAGCCGCACCCCACCCCGCAGGCCCGGCTATCTGGCCACCCCTAACCCGGGCGCCGCCCCGCGTAGCCCTGGGCGGCCGGCCGTTATCTCCGCTAATAAACCCTGCTAGCCGCTGCCCCTGGCGGGCGGGCCACCCGCGCAGCGCCTCGCCTCGCTATCTGCGACAAATTTATCACCATGTTTGGGACCTGCCTTCCGTCAAACTTAAGCTCTGCCCGTCGACCCCTTGTTAGAGCGAGTAGCCACCAGCCCTCCTCCCCAAAGCCGTCTTATCCTCTCTGCTATGCTACACTACTGGCCATTAAAATTTCTACACCAAGAAGAAATGCAGATGATTCACGGGTATTCATTGGACAAATATATTATAATAGAACTGACATGTGATTGCATTTTCACGCAATTTGGGTGCATAGATCCCGAGAAATCAATGCCCAGAACAACCACTTCTGGCTGTAATAACGGCCTTGGACGCCTGGGAATTGCGTCAAACAGAGCTTGGATGGCGTGTACAGCTACAGCTGTCCATGCAGATTCAACACGATGCCACAGTTCATAAAGAGTAGTGACTGGCGTATTGTGACGAGCCAGTTGCTCGGCTACCATTGACCAGACGTTTTCAATTGGTGAGAGATCTGGATTATGTGCTGGCCAGGGCAGCAATTGAATATTTTTTGTATCCAGAAAGGCCCGTACAGGACCTGCTACATGCGGTCGTGCATTATCCTGCTGAAATGTAGGGTTTAGCAGGGATCGGATGAAGGGTAGAGCCACGGGCCGTAACACATCTGAAATGTAACGTCCACTGTTCGAAGTGCCGTCAATGCGAACAAGAGGTGACCCAGACGTGTAACCAATGCCACCCCATACCCTGACACGGGGTGATACGCCAGTATGGGGATGACGAATACATGCTTCCAATGTGCGTTCACCGCAATGTCGCCAAACACGGATGTGACCATAATGTGCTGTAAACACACCCTGGATTCATCCGAAAAAATGACGTTTTGCCATTCCTGCACTCAGGTTCGTCGTTGAGTACACCATCGCAGGCGCTCCTGTCTGTGATGCAGCGTCAAGGGTAACCGCAGCCATGGTCTCCGAGCTCATAGTCCGTGCTGCTGCAAACCTCGTCGAAATGTTCGTGCAGATGGTTGTTGTCTTGCAAACGTCCCCAACTGTTGAGTCAGGGATCGAGACGTGGCTCCACGATCCGTTACAGCCATGCGGATAAGATGCCTGTCATCTCGGCTGCTAGTGATACGAGGCCTTTGGGATCCAGCACGGCGTTACGTATTACCCTTCTGAACCCACCGATTCCATATTCTGCTAACAGTCATTGGATCGCGACCAACGCGAGCAGCAATGTCGCGATACGATAAACCGCAGTCGCGATAGGCTACAATCCGACCTTTATCTAAGTCGGAAGCGTGATGGTACGCATTTCTCCTCCTTGCACGAGGCATCACAACAACGTTTCACCAGGCAACGCCGGTCAACTGCTGTTTGTGTATGAGAAATCGGTTGGAAACTTGCCTCATGTGAGCACGTTGTAGGTGTCGCCACCGGCGACAACCTTGTGTAAATTCTCTGAAAAGCTAATCAAAGAAATGGCTCTGAGCACTATTTGACTTAACATCTATGGTCATCAGTCCCCTAGAACTTAGAACTACTTAAACCTAACTAACCTAAGGACATCACACACATCCATGCCCGAGGCAGGATTCGAACCTGCGACCGTAGCAGTCGCGCGGTTCCGGACTGAGCGCCTGAACCGCTAGACCACCGCGGCCGGCAAGAGCTAATCATTTGCATATCACAGCATCTTCTTCCTGTCGGTTAAATTTCGTATCTGTAGCGCGTCATCTTCGTGGTGTAGCAATTTTAATGGCCACTAGTGTATTTCTAAGCAGTATTTCAGAACTTCTCCCATATTAAAAGTCAAAACTTCAAGTAGGTCAATGGCTGGCTTTACTCAACGATACTATTTTTACTGACAGTTTCAAACAATCTGGATCACTTAAATCATGTACAGAGCCAGTCAGGGAAGAAAACCTAAAGGAAATGTATCAATTACATATAGCCTGACTACCAATCACCATCCGGCAACACCTCTTGATTGGGTGTCACGCATCCAAGTTCATCCCCACTTTGAATTCACTAGCATATCATACTGCTGCTTGTCCGTATCTGACATGTCGTGTCTGCAGTCGTCCGCAAACAACAACGCAGCTTAGGATCCGTTTCTAACGTACGCTGGAGTCACTTAGTATTTGTAGCAACTGAAGATACCTTATATTCTGTAGGTCGTTCGTACTACCAAAGTGATGGCAATAGAAGGGATGTGTTTCGTAGTAGGTACAATGAACAAGCGGCAATGGCTCTTAAGGCATGAATTTTTTAAGTCACATTTCCTAGACAGTTTTTTTTATTTTTTGGTCCACTGTACCACATCTCAAAATATGGAACACGTTTCTTGACAGCCCTGTGTATCAGTGACGTGCACTCGTAGCTATTTAATGATAATCGACTGGCAGTAAAGTGGGTGCCATGAGCGCCCAGTTGTCAGCGGACAGGCGACAGAGAGTGCGGCGTCAACCCCGCCTGCCCGCGGACTGCGGCCAGGCAACCCGCACGCCGGCCAGAATTTACCGGCCTATTTACGCGCGGACGCTGGGACGCCCCCTGCCCATCGAGCTTAACGCCCTTTTAAAAACACCTGCCTCGCAGCTGGCGCCGGCGGCACCTGCCCACAGGGCACAGGGCAGGGCCGGCGGTCGGCGCCTAATCCGGCAGAAATTCAGGGCTTAATTAATGGCCGGCAAGTTTTCAGCGTGGGACGTTACCACTTGATTAAGGGAAGAGCGCGCCGCGCACAGCAGTCGTCACCCGCCCGCGGGCGCCACCGAGCCGCGTTAATTCAATTCCTGCTGCCCGTGCGCTACAATTGGAGCCCTCTTATCTAGCAGCTATGATTAACAAAGTTATCCTTCAACGTATCTAGTTGTGAACCACGTATGTATAAGACGCATCCAAAATAAAGTGTTGCAAACTTGTAGGATACATCTTTAGACTTTATTGACTATTGTCACCAAAGAATTATAACGTTTGTAAACGACACTGGAAAAGAAATAACACATCTATATTGAAACACAAATGCACAGTAAATGACATCTTTGACAGTGTGATGGTAATGCAATGTAATAAGTAAAAAGTTGAACAACAAATAAATACAAAGGCTGTAAACAAAAAAACTTTAACAATAAACTGGAACAGCATGCCTACATAAGACTTCATATTATTAAACAAACCAATGAAATAAAATGAAATGAGTGCTTGACAAGCATGCTTCTGGAGGTATAAGACATGGAGAGTGATACACTAACATTTTAAAAGAAAGAAATGTCATTGTAACTACAGAATGTATGAAGGGGATTATTCATATAATCCTCAAAGTTTTTCATGACCTCTCACACGGTCTGTTTCTTCATATTCGCCCCCTCCCACATTTTCCTGTATTTATTGAATTCTTCCATATAGTCTGAGGTTACAATTGTTGTGTCTTTCTTTTCATTGTTACTTGTATTACTTTACATGTTTAATACCTCTTGAAGTTTTCTTGTCAAGTACTGTTTGTATTTCACTTTGTTCTTTTATTTAACGTACACTGTTATACTGGCACAGCTTTTTGTATAGTGTTAATGTTTCTCCTTTTTCTTCCCTTTGTATCTGTATATTGTTCACCCTTTGGTCTTTAAAATGCAGTACCACCACACTCTGAAAGATGGAGTTTACTGTGTGTTTCCTCACACTCCTCCATTTTCCTGCATTTATTCGTTTCGGTTTATGTTATGAATATTGCTTAATGTCGTTGTATAGTCTGTAGTTAAATAGGTAATTCTTTATTTTAATTGGTTTGTGTATCACTCTCCTGATCTCATACCTCCTGAAATATCCTTGTCATGTACTAAATTTATTTAATTCCATTGGTGTTATTTGTTAATATAAAACTTTACTGATAATAATTGGTAAATTCTGAAGATGGTCTTGTAAGCCAAAAACCGGTTAACACAGTAAAATTAATACTGTAGAACAAAAGCAAACTAGTGCTTTTTATTTACTATAATGTTGTTCTAGCAAGAACCGACGGAAAATTCGGTTAACACAATAGAATACATCCCTTGCACACCTTCTTATTGCGATTTTAAGCCTGAAGACTGGTTTTATGCACCTCTCCATTGTATTGTGTCCCATACAAGTCTCTTAATCTCTGCATACCTAGTACAGACGACATCCATTTTGACCTGCTTATCAAACCGACGAATCCTTGATGAGTGAGGATGAACTTTATCAACAGAGCACTTCTCTCCGTTAATTTCTGCCATATAATTCTTTTTTTCTCAGTTCCATTCAGTACCTATTCGGTAACTTCGTTAGCTATCCCATTACCAGATCGGTCTGACGGAGGAGACAGAGAAGATCCAAAGAAGAGCGGCGCGTTTCGTCACAGGGTTATTTGGTAACCGTGATAGCGTTACGTTTAATAAACTCAAGTGGCAGACTCTGCAAGAGAGGCGCTCTGCATCGCGGTGTAGCTTGCTCGCCAGGTTTCGAGAGGGTGCGTTTCTGGATGAGGTATCGAATTTATTGCTTCCCCCTACTTATACCTCCCGAGGAGATCACGAATGTAAAATTAGAGAGATTAGAGCGCGCACGGAGGCTTTCAGACAGTCGTTCTTCCCGCGAACCATACGCGACTGGAACAGGAAAGGGAGGTAATGACAGTGGCACGTAAAGTGCCCTCCGCCACACACCGTTGGGTGGCTTGCGGAGTATCAATGTAGATGTAGATGTAGATTTAACCATCTAATATTTAGCATTCCTCCGTATCACCACATGATAAAAGGAACATTGTCTTTTTATCTACTGTGGTTGTTATCCACTTCACACTTCCATAAAAACTTACACTCCATACAAATACATTCAGAACAGTTTGTCCCTAACTTATCTTTATTTTAAGTATTAAAATATTTCTAGTTTTCATCAGTTTTTTCCATGCTGTTACCAGTCTTTGTTTTGTATCCTCTCTGTTTCCGTATTTGTCAGTCATCTTGATCACGACGATGTAGCAGAATTTATCTACTACTTTCAGCGTTCCATTCCCCATTTGACCACACTTCACAAGCTTTGTTTTATTGAAGTTAATCTTAATAACCTTTTGAAACTTACTATCAGTTTTATTCAACTGACCTTCCAAATCCTTCGTTGCAATCTCCGAAAGAATTACGTCACTAGTAAACCTTAAACTTTATATTTATTGACCCTCCAACGTAATTCGCAACATCGGGACGATCCTGTGAGAGTTAGTTACAAAGAGCATTACAGACTTTTTGGCGTTTATTTGCAAGCTTATTTCTGTAGTTTCCAACACAAATTTTTGTTTGCTCAACTGTAGTTCACCTGATGATTTTCAGTGGGCGAAACCGGTTGTAACGTAATAAACGTACCTAAATATGGCTGTGATTGTTACTATTAACGCTGTAGTAAATCAGCTGTGGAGCACAGAATGAGCAAGGTTAATAACATTATTTCCTTAACAAAGTTTCTCTTTGATTTTCCTGCACTCTTTTCTGGGTGTACATATTGAATAGCGCGGTGTATAAACTGTAAACCGGTCTCTCTCTGTCTTCTTTACTGTGGCCTCCCTTGCGCGTCCTACTGTTTTATTTATAGTCTTGTTTCTATTCTTCACACATGGATGAAAGCGAAATAACCTTTGAGCATGGGTAGTGAAACGTTCCACCGCCCAAGTTAGAAGGTATTTTCCACTGCCTATCGTAATTAGACTTTCTCTACTTGAGAGGGCTTCAGAGTGCCCCCGCGAAAAATGGGTGACCGTAGTGCAATGAAACTTTCTAAAAACATTGTGTAAGGGCATGCCAAAGAGAAATATCGATTAAACCATTGCTAGAATACATTTTAATTTCCATGTGAAAGGGTCACATTTGTTACATGCATAGCATGTTTACGTTCCAGGTTACAAGCAGCACTCAGTCTGGCGACTATCTGGAACACGATAGCCTGGAACCCCACTGGAGATACCATTTCGCCACTGTTCGCAGCACTTTTCGAAAGGTGGACCATGGAATGTTCAGCTGCCGCGACTGAGCTCGCACCGTTAAGACAGTATCTTCTTCAATAATTTATGCCACAACTGGCCAAATCGGCAGTTAATTGCGACTTCCGAATCATTTTCTTCAACGCCGGTGCTGAAAGAGAACCTCTATGTATTCTTTTAACGCGTCGATACTCTTGGCAAGACAAGTCACTGACACTAACAACATCACAAATTTTGCAGCGCACATTCTGAACATTATTACTATGAAGTTTGGTACCCATACGGGCAATAGGTTTCCGTTCAACACTGGCTCAAGTATCGAACGTTTAATTATAAACACCGTGTATTTCACGTTCACTGTACCAGCGGTGCTAGTATTGTTCAATAATTAGATTCGATTCATAATCACCTCCAACTCTCTTAAAACAGCATCGTACTATTTGCTTTTTACACGGTGATTAGACAGAGGTGAATCTTAGTCTGTATAAATTTACTCGCAGCTCACTACAACAGCACTGCAACATTTGCTTGCGACTATGATATTTTTCTTTCTGCAACGTTCTTTTACTGTTGAAGAATACTAATGAAGAATTTTTCTTTTGTTTCAGGTATGTAGTACCAATGATAGTTCGTCTTTGTTCCTGATCAAGAAGAGACAAAAAGTCAAGCAGAGTTTTACAATAAATGAGAATGGTGAGTAATCCGTACACACTTGTTGTATCATGTGACGTGGGAACAACGGAATCAGATATTTTTAAAACTGGGCAGAAGCCTGAGAGGAAAGCAGTTATATTGTCTCGTATGTGCAGCTTTTGGTTACACACAAGAGTACGTGCGGAAATTTTACGCAAGTACCATTATTCAAACCAGATTTAGGTCTATGGTAGAGCGAGAACTTATTACTCTTCCTCGCAAGGGAAGGGTATGATATGAGACACTCGGAACAGCACGAAAGTGTGCTCATCATATAAATCGCTCTTGCCAAAAATTGTGGTATGAGCCAGGAGGGGATTAGTGTTTAACGTCCCTTCGACAACGAGATCATTGGACACGGACACAAGCTCGGTCTGGGGAACGATTGGGAAGAAAATTGTCCGTGCCCTTGCAAAGGAACCATCCCGTTATTTGCCTGAAACGATTTAGAGAAATCACGGAAATCCTAAATCAGGATGGCCAGAGACGGGTTTGAACCGCCTTCCTCCCGAACGCGAGTCCAGTGTGCTAGCCACTGCGCCACTTCGCTCAGTGGTATGAGCCAGTTCCAGTTGCATGCAAAATTATGGTTTTCACCAAGAGATAACTGAATGGTCAACCACTCAAGGTATAAAGAAGAAACTCTGATAAGGCGAACAAAGGAAATATGATATAATCCGACCGAAAAACTGACATATCTCAATATGGTAACTACGCTGAAGTGCCAAAGAAACTGGTATATGCATGCGTATTTAAATACAGAGATACATACACAGAAGGAATACGGCGTTGCCGTCGGCAACCCGTATATAAGACAACAAATGTATTGAGCAGTTGTTAGATTGGTTACTGCTGCTACAAGTCAGGTTATCAAGATTTAAGCGAGTTTGAACGTGTTGTTACAGTCGTCGCACGAGAAATTGGACACAGCATCTCCAAGGTAGCGATGAAGTGTGGATTTTCCCGTATGACTATTTCACTAGTGTGCCGTGAATATCAGGAACCTGGTAAAACATTAAATCCTCGACATAGCTGCGGCCGGAAAAAGATCCTGCAAGACCGGGACCAACTACGACTGAAGAGAATCGTTTAACTCGACAGAAGTGCAACCCTTCCGCAAATTGCTAGAGATTTCAATGCTGTGCCATAAATAAGTGACAGCGTGCGAACCATCCAACAAAACATTATTGATATGGGCTTTCGGAGCGTAAGACCTACTCGTGCACCCTTGATGACTGCATGGCACAAACATTTACGCCTCGCCTGGGCTCGTAAAAACCGACATTGGACTGTTGATGACTGTAAACATTTTGCCTCGTCGGACAAGTTTCATTTAAAATTGTATCGAGCGGATGGACGTGTACGGGTATGGACACATCCTCATGGGTCCATGGACCCTGCATGTCAGCAAGGGACTGCACAATCTGGTGGAGGCTCTGTAATGGTGTGGGGAGTCATATGGGACCCCTGATACGTCTAGATACGACCCTCGCAGGTGAGACGTACGTAAACACCCTGTCTGATCACCTGCATCCATTCATGTTCATTGTGCATTCCGACGAACTTGGGCAATTCCAACAGGACAATGCGGCATCCCACATGTCCAGAAGTGCTACAGAGTGGCTCCAAGAACACTCTTCTGAGTTTAAACACATCCGCTGACCACTAAATTCCATAGACATGAACATTACTGAACATATCTGGGATGCCTTGCAACGTGCTGATCCGAAGAGAATTCTACTCCCTGTACTCTTACATTCATGGACAGCCCTGCACGATTCATGGTGTCAATTCTCTTCAACACCTCCTCAGACATTTTTCTAGTCCATGCCACGTCATGTTGCGAGACTTCTGTATGCTCGCGGGAGCTCTGCAGGACCACTTTCTTTGGCTTTTAAGTGTAATTACTGTAGTTCCTTCTGCTGAAAGTAATTACGCTATCAGAACAACAATGTTTTTATACTGGCCGGGTAACATTACACTGCTGTTTAGTCTTCAAAGTGCATGTGTGGAATTTCAGTTAAGTGAAGTGAACGGGAACCAAATAATGTATACATCCGACTAAACCCGCTTTCACGCGTTCAGCATCGTTTCTGGATTCTAGCAGCCGAATATCAAACACCACACCAATTACATTTTCAACATGGCGTTGATGTTGGACTTGTTGAAAGCAGAAGCAATTCTGAATGTTAAAAACTATCTCTAGCCGTGTGTGCGTACTACAATACGTAGCTCAGGTAGCGTAATTACTTTAATCGGAAGGAAATACGAGCAACATCACGACATTGAAATAAGTGTATTTTTCATTTTTATTAAATTGATATTTTCTAACTTCACCTTACCGAAGTTCCATTCTTAGTTCTTGAACAGGTGACCTTTGGAGTGTCTATCATGGGAGGACGCATAGTTTTGCATGCGGATATTTGATACCACCGTTCTTGGCATGAGCGATTTGTATCTTCAGCACAGTGTCGTCTGGTTCTAGGTATTAGAGATCAAGCACTTCCCATGTCTTTAGATTTTGCGTCGATTGCAGCCAGTGTGAGTGAATGGTAATTAGCATTAGATCATTTACATCGGTACATAATATATAGCATATTATTACTAAAATATTAATCACATAACAATTTTTGATATCCTACAGTTTTATATGAATTGGAAAGGTAAGGGGTGTCATGTGTGTTCTTTTTCGGTCTTTATTTCTTACTGGGTGTGATTAACAACGATTCCCGCTTGACCAACAAAACTGAATACATACTGTAGTCGTCAGGATGAGTTGTTTTACTGATAAGTAATTTTACATAAATTACAAAGGAGTTCAAGAGGCCTTGCGGACGTATGCAGTTAACAGAAAATGTAATGCTACTAGCCCACGACAGTCAAACGATTAAAACAGATTTCTCATGATGTAGAAAAATGCAAATTCCGTATATAGTTATAGAATGGTGTTACATTTTTCGCAGATGTCAGAAACTACATGAATTTCATAACAAAATAAATAAACGAAGTATATTCATCAACTGTCTACGTTTTAGTGTTACTGAGATATTCCGTACCAACAAATTACTAGGTTTAGTACCGCTGACAATTAGCTTCCGAAGTAGGATATGGATTTTTTCTCCACTGATCCCGACAATTTTTCACAAGTACTGAAAGGAACTACAGTTTTAGTCACCTAATGTATGCATGAACCAGCAAAGTTATCGTTAAACATCTGTTTCAAGTTCCTCACAAATCACCAATGCAAAAACCATTTTGTCGATTCATTGGTTTTCTTACAGCCGGTATTCTGTTGAAGTTTTGCCGATGGTTGAGGCTCTGCTTCCAGATATAAATCGCACCTTCACAGACAGGAAATATGGTAGTAAAAACTATCTGCAGCAACTAAGATGAAATTTTTAGTCATATCCATAATCTGCAAGTACTATCAGTGTACCAGATAATTTCAGAAAATAAATAAGTGGGAAAGACTAACTGCATAAAGCGTATTTGGCGTGACGTGCGTTACTATGATTATTAGATGCCGTTGTTTCTTTTACATAATTGGAGCTAAATGTCTGCGTTACAACATTCACACCCGTTACGAAATGTAGCTAGTGAACAAAAATCAGCCATTTTTTTCAGCTGACTAGAAATGAGGGAGTTAAATCTGTTATCATACCTACTAGTGGCCTCAATAAAATTGCTCTATTCATCAGCGCAAAGACCGTCTGGAATACGTAGATGTGTGTGGTTCCAGTATATTGAGAACCTAGATCACTAATCGCGAGTGGCTAGAAAAGTGGCTTGCACAAGTTGCAACGACCAAAGAGGATCTAAATTAGGCCAGGCAAAGAATTCAGGTCCCGGAGTGTGCTAGAGGAGCCGAGGTTACTCAAAGCCAGTGCTACAACATCTTAGAGCCCAGCACTGCAGAACACTTTTGTAAGATTTTCAACTTTTTGTTTCTCTGCCAAGGCAATAGCTTTTATTACTTAAATAACCACATTCCACAGTGCTAATTAGATGAACAGAACTTCTAAAAGCTTCAGACATAGAATTTAACACTACGCTGTGATGGTTGTACGAGGGGCGTTCAGTAAGTAATGCAACATATTTTTTACTGAAAGCAAGTTGGACCTCTGGATTAGGATGCACCATATAATTTCCCACTCCTTTGGATACAAAACCATATTTTTCGTCATAATGCCCGTTCAATGCAACGGCCTTCCGGCACTTTACTGGGAGGGCTTGTACCCCTCCATTGAACCACTCCACTGGTCGATATCGGATGCCACGTCTTGCTGCATCAATAATCTCCCCATCATTTACGTAACGCTTCCAGTGGAGTGCATCCTTCATGATGGAAGTCGGAAGCTACGAGATCCGGGCTCGGGGTGGATGAGGAAGAACGGTTGAATGAGGTTTCATAAGCTCCTTCCGGATGCGTGACTTGTGTGAGGTCTACCACCAGAAACGTCCAGTGGTTGTGGGTGGTGTTCGATTGTGGTCTGTCAGCCACCTCGAATGAGTGTTTTTAGCAATGCAGTTCGCCAACAGCCGTGCACCTGACATGTTATTCAATTTTATTTTGACTACTAGTTTCGGCACCGTCAGGGCCCATATGTATCTTTCAAAAATAAGCGATTCTGTTATCCTATGGCCATATGTCCTTGGATGTCGTGAATTCTGAACCGGATCCCAAGTGCTTCCTTGGAACACTTGATTACAACTCCACTTGAACATCTTGATTCCGGTTAGAATTCACGTCATTCAGGAACATATGGTCATAGTACGCCAATATCGGTTCTTTTGAGAGACGCATATGGTGTCTGAAGATGGCATAAAGGAATGCCAAAACTGGTAGTCAGAATAAAATAAAATAACGTCTCAATTGCACATCTGCTGACGAATTTCATTGGTAAATACTTGACCAGCCGCTATCCCATGTCCACAATGGATCAAGAAGGATCGAATGAGGGTGTTCGCAAGTTCCAGAATTGCAGGAGTCACAGCTGTGTACGGTTGGCCGGCCTGAGGGAGATCAAACAGGTTTGTGCAACCTTGTTGTGTTGATGACAAACGCTTCTCCCAACGACTCAACTTACTTTTGTTCACTGCCTGGTCTCTGGAAAAAGTCTGCTAACACCTATGAATATCTGCGGTGCTCTGGTTTTCAGGTAAAAGAAACTCAATGACAGTTCTCTGCTTGGTACGCACCTCCGTTGCAGACACAATTTTGAAGGCCTAGTGTGACTCAGACACTTATAGGAACTTTGTGAAAGTATAGGAGCTGATGTGGGAATATTACACGATGTCCCACAAAAAGTTCCGCATTTTGAAAACAGAAATTGGTTGACAGAGGAATGTCCAGCATTACTTGCAGATTGCCTGTTGTGAATTCATGCAGATGTTGATTTTACAATGCGTAATATATCACAAATTACAAGTTAGTGATAACAGTCAATCACAAGGAGCTATGCAGATTGAAGTCTATTAAATGTGAGCATTGGTAGGGCTTTGTCAGTTTCGTAGCAGAAATATTTGTTGAACCTAACACTGAAATAACTTCAGCGACTTTACTGTGTAGACGAGGATATTGCTCTTTGGCAACGCTTTAAAAAACATTGTAGATTCATGGACTGGACCAAGACTTCGATGACCTGTGTGCTACACTGTAGTCGATCAGCTAAGGTTGGAAGTAAAAAAATACATCAGAAGCAAAAGCGAGGACATTCTGTCAAAAACATCGAAATCAGTCTTCAGTCGTGCAGAGTCTTGGAAGACCTTTGAGAACTCATGATGAAATGTTTCAGTTGTTGCAGCGAAACAAGTAATTTCTGGGCCACAAACGACTAATTCGACTTCCAGTATATGTTCCATGTCATGAACATGAAACAGATTTTTCAAAAGGATCAATTTTTGTTTGATAGTATCAATATTGTTCGCAATATCTCTTACTAAATTATTTTTCCCTTGCATTGAGACAATCAGTTCTAATAACTGATGATATCGACAGTAAGAGATGTAGTCACCACTCCGCCTACCCTTGGCTTAGTTTTTCCAGTTAATGACCACTTCAGTCCAGCGAGAATTCACTGCCGTTCGTCACAAGACAAATGCATAAATCACCTACGTAGATGGTGTTTCAGTGACGTTCCCGTAAGTATGGTGCGATGGCTTGCTAAATACTTTGCCTTTAAACGATAAGAAAAACAAAGGAATACCCACTCGATACTGAGCGACGTGGCTAACGGAGATGCAATATAATACAACTGGTATTGCAAATCAGTTGTTTGGGGTGCGACAAGGGGACTGCTTTCCTGTTCCTTCTTGCCCCCCAGCCTCAGCCACCGCTGCGTTGTTTCGTCAGACCTGATCTAAAACATTCCATTGTTGCAGCAGTTGCAGTCATATCGAAGGAATTTCTACAGTCTGTCTGGATGTCTTTGCAGCAATGCCAGCAAACCAGCTGTTTTCAATCAGCCATTTCGATCACTTCATGGCATAAATGAGAGATGACCTTTCTGTTGCTACTGCGAGAGAAATTTTGCAGTGCAAGTATGTATATATACTCGTTATGAGAAGTTATTATTCAACAGTCCTGATACCTAAAATCCTTCTTTCACAAAACCATCCAATTTTTGACGTGTATCTTAACTGCAGGTCTCTGAAAGAAAAAGAGGCAGAAATATTGCCGTCGCTAGTTGTTGGATCAGAAGTCATGTTCTTTGTCACAGCTGCTGTGTCGATCCAACACATCTAGCAAGTGTGACTGGCATCAGTCTCAAATTAATATTTTCTCCACATTCTTAGCTACTTCACGTCGACAAGACAAGCAGAAACTCACATCGGACAACAATCGGGTCCGTGTTTAAAACAGATAAATCTACTTCTTCACGTGCTTGAGTACTCTGCAATTAACATTTAACTGCCTGAAAGAGGGAAGATGGAACCACCTTCAGACTCTTTCTTTTCCGTTCCGCTCTCAAACAGCGTGTCGGAAAGATGTAAGTTTAAATGTTTCCGTAAGAGCTCTGATTTTTCTGGTTTTATTATGACGATTATTTCTTCCAGTTGGCGTCAGTAACACATTTTAGTATTTAGAGGAGAAAGTTGGTGATTAAAATTGCCTGAAAAGATCTCGCCTATGTTATAAATACTGTAATGTCTCTGAAACTATTATTTCTAATTTTGAAAAGGGAATTGATCTCCCTTAGAATTACGAAAACTCCTGGCGGAATTACTTTCATTCAGTACGAAAAACTGCAGTTGATATCAGAATCTCTGTAATTGTACAAGTGTTGGTTTAGTTTAACAACTATTTGCTAACACTAGAGCACTGAAGGTGAGAAATGTTCCATTGCTACTAAGCCACCGGAAATTTTAGTACTCCAAATTTTATTTAGAGAAAAAGTTTAATTAATAGGTTCGGCACTAGTTAATTGCAATTATTAGATATCCAATAGTATGTTACAAACCAAAATTCTTGTTTTATACTCTAAAAATTTACTACTCAAAACTGTTATCAGGAAATGAGTCATAATTTATGTTACAGCCTAACTGCAGGAGTATTTCACACACAAAATGAGTAGAGAGTCTTCTGCTTTAGGCAGTATTATTACAATCTATACAAGACGTACCTCGATATTCTGCACCAAACTGCTCTTTACTAGGTTACTCTTCGTTTGATCGTAGGAATGAATGGGCATATTTTACCCTCTTGAGGCTGTTGACATCTTTAATAAATTCTCCATTGTCTCTATCTTTATCAGCTTTATCAGCTTTTTCAAGCAAATCATCTAGTATGTTAGTACTAACATCTAACTGAGCACCATCCATATTATGTTAATTTTAGTACCATTAGACGAGATTAACGCTGAAGAGTGCGAATATGACACAGACCAATACAAACATAGTTCTGTCTGCTTGATATTTCACCTAAGATGCCACACTAAGATAAAGTCTAGGAGATAAAAAAAAACAGGCACACCGTTACAAAGCATTTGTAGAGTGAGGTAATAAATAAATCAGCCATAGGTGCCCTGAATCTGTTGAAAAGCATGTGTTGTTAGGTGTCCAGTTAGGCGGAAACAAAAAAAAAGTACAAACTGCAACTGTACATTTTACGGGGGCTTAGGTAAATATAAAATGTCTTCACGAAAGAACAGCAACAATTATTCAGAACCTAATTGTTAAATGTCGCTCTAGAACCTCTACCATCACCATCTAGTCACTGTGACAAGCTACCAACAGCAATATACTGCACTACGTAAGCATGGATCTCAATACAGCCTTCTGTACGATAAAACGTATAAATGAATCACTATCACAGATGAAAAAAACAAGGTACCTTTCTTTATCCGAATGGCATATACCCATCACAGCTCAATAAAAACACGACCATCTTCTTTATAATAAAACGTACAAATAAATCATGCCATGTGTTGTAAGTAAGGAATAAAACTACCTTTTGCTTCTAAAGAACACATCCGCATCACACGACAACCATAACCTGTCACATACCAGCCGCGGAATATTCACGCGTAATAGTACTTCTTAAACAATACTCTCAATGTGCCGCTCGTATTTCCCATTGTACATCATAATGCATTACTTTATCGTCAAGACGCTGCCATCGGCTACTAAAGCAAGTAGGTGGTTCTTCGTGTTGAATTGCTGAAGACTCTTTCTGCCTTCACTGAAATCGCCGTTCTGTGGTCCAGGAAACACATCAACCCTCCACTGGGTTGTTTGTGTCTACACAGAGGCTAAGCCCCATGCTGACCATTAGTGATGTTCCGTAAACAGTCGCCTGGCGAACCTGCTTCGAGGAGGCTTGTAACGTCCCCCTTACTTATCGACCTTAATGACAGTGAAAAATTAAACCACGTGCACCTAATGGAAATTTCGGAAAAGCAATCGTCATCGAAGTTAATTTGTCAGTAAAGAGGGAGGAAAGGGTTACATCTAAATGAAAAGAAAAATACAAATTAAATTGGTGAAAATAAATTTTGAGAAAAGGGTAAAATTAATGAAGAAGGTAAATTTGCGGTCGTTACGTTAACAATTAATTGGCGTTAATTAGACATTTGAGATTTGGGGAAAATTACTGTCGCCAGTCCTATGGACAACTACTATAATAACTGAAAATGAAAGATTAATGCACATATAATTAGCACTAAAAGCGTGGCAACTGAAGGTTGACACGTGTTGTGTGAAAAGGTTGACACGTGTTGTGTGAAACTGAATGTTTGTCAGAAGTAATAAATTTCGCTACACTCTGACTTAATTTAGCAAAAGAATTAATAAAACCGGAAAACTGAAAGTTAATATAGTGACTGAAATTAATAGTGAACTTTGTTTCTGAAGCACTACGAAATTCAATAAAGTAAGGTTACTCTTGGGCTACCTCAACAATCATTTCAAAAGCTACTTAAATCTATGCAATTTCGAAATAAGAGACTTAACTTTGAACTTGAATTAAATGATTCTGAACAATTAACAATAGTAAAATTTTGTACGTACCAAGGTGAGCTGCAGTCACAGGTAAGCTAAAATATGGTAACAACACTCACACTCTTAATTTGTGCTTGTGTAATCTAAATATTGTAGCCAGCTATTAATACCTTAACTGAACTTTGAATTAAGGCAGTGAAATCGGATGATATTGCTTTAATGCTGGCGTTTGAATTTCAACGACACTCGGGTTCATTCCGGAAAAGGAAGGGACCCTGCTTGGTAATGCAATTGGGACAATGAGCAACAAAGGTTCATGCTAAGTTGCTGTAATTTTGTGAGGCAAATGGGACAATTTTAAAAGCTGAGGTCTGCCATACAGTTCTAAAACTTTACGTGCTTCCAGTCTTTCTTGTTGGTTGACTGAAGGTTCAAGTCGTTGGTCGAGGAGGTGGCGACAGTCACTCATTGTCAGCCGTCGCTGTTGGAGAAGCTGGATGCTGGCGCGCCTTCTTCTCCACACTGTCACCAGGCGAAACGGGCTCTTGATGTGCACCAGCTAATGCTTCCCGTCCGCGACACCGTGTCAGAAACTATCATAGCAAGTCGAGCGCAATTACATGCTGCCAAACCCCGAAAGCGCGGCAACTCGCGGGAGCGTCACTCAACACACGTGCTCCACTGCCGTACTCCAGCCAGATTCCGCTCCGCCCGCGCTCCATGCGGCAGAGTTAACACACCCAAAGATCCTAAACACTTTGGTTCTCCACACGACCAATCGATGTAATCGTTCGATAGCATAGTTTTGTTACAAAATATAAAGACACAGAAATGTCATATCTTCAGGTAACGAAATAAGAAAAAACTTTATAGTACAATAGATGGAAATAGGAGGATATACATCTCCGGCGTTACAGGCTTACACTATTGGTCGTTACCATCTAACCTACAAAAGCTCCACCTCAGCCCCATCGGTGCTCTTAGCAATCACTTGCACGTGCAACCCGTCCTTTCACGCTGGCAAGCGCGACGCGCCGATTAGCGCAACTCTCTGGTCGAGGGCAGGACAAACGTTCCGTGGGACGTGGCACAGCAGACTTATGGCACAGCAGACTTATGGTATCTTAAACGGTTCTGGAAATATTTGAGGTGAACAGCCTAGATGAATTAGCCTGCACGTACAGAGTGGTAGGCAAACAAGTACACTATGTATCCGCTTCAGTGTGTTAGTTGTGTCTTCTGTGCATCTAACAGTCTTCGCGTAAACACGTCACATCATTTACTACACGGTATTTTCTGCACGGTCGCAACTACACCGTTAAGTGGATTATGCCTGTTAACATCGAACAAACGTTCTGCGTCTGCCCATCCACACTTTATACTGGCCACTGGAATTTAAGCGTAACGTCTTGCTCTTTCCACACGTCTTTGGAGGTACTAATCAACCTGAAAACAGATTACCTCTAATACCTATAGTTGTTAGTCCGCAAATGAAATAAATCTTTATGTAGTGTTGTTCAGTACACTGCCCTCATTAATCAATAAAAATATTTGTATTTGGACTCTTAGCCTTCACTTTCCCGATCTGTTTGTTTTTTGTTGTTGCAGATCTACTACAGAAACATCTTGCACACTATCACAAAAAGATACGCTCGACACATATGATTTCGATTGGTTCGTCACTTCCTTGTTATAACACGTTTGTAATCATCGACATACACATAAACACACACACACACACACACACACACACACACACATTGTATAGATACTCGTCCCATGACATACAATAACTAGCTGCTACCCACACCTACCTTCTAACGACACGAACTCTGAACTTGTACTCCCTTACAATATTTTCATTTACTTTCATTAGCTTTAAGATGTTCTTACTTTGACTTTCTCAAATCCCAATTTAATTACAAGCTTGTCCCTAAAAAATGAATTGTCAAATTACAAGAACATTTTACAATTATGGTCGCTTCTTTGTTTGCTTCTGCTGTTTATTAGGAAAGGGAGAAAAACAGTGAATGATCATTCTCTTAGGAATAAATGTCATATTCAGATAACAATTAACTTGTCTCCTCTCAGTTCTTTATCGTTATGGATAGTAAACAATAAATTAAAACAATGCAGAGTATGAAAAGTAGTAGAGATACTAATACCAAATTTACCATGTTAGTCCGCCTAACAATTTTAATTTAGTTGACACTTCAGTTACTGTCAATGTACAAGGGGAAAACTAGCTACACTCATTAAACCCCGTATGTTTAACATAACATAGCTCATTTTTTATCTGGCATACAAATGTAGTCGAATTAAGTCGGGTGATGCTGAGGGAATTAGATTAGGAAATGAGACACTTAAAGTAGTAAAGGAGTTTTGCTATTTGGGGAGCAAAATAACTGATGATGCTCGAAGTAGAGAGGATATAAAATGTAGACTGTCAAGGAAAGCGTTTCTGAAGAATAGAAATTTGTTAACATCGAGTATAGATTTAAGTGTCAGGATGTCGTTTCTGAAAGTATTTGTATGGAGTGTAGCCATGTATGGAAGTGAAACATGGACGATAAATAGTTTGGACAAGAAGAGAATAGAAGCATTCGAAATGTGGTGCTACAGAAGAATGCTGAAGATCACATGGGTAGATCACATAACTGATGAGAAGGTATTGAATAGAATTGGGGAGAAGAGGAGTTTGTGGCACAACTTGACAAGAAGAAGGGACTGGTTGGTAAGACATGTTCTGAGGCATGTGGGGATCACAAATTGAGCATTAGGGGGCAGCGCGGAGGGTAAAAATCGTGAAGAGAGATCATGAGATGAATACATTAAGCAGATTCAGAAGGATGTAGTTTGCAGTAAGTACTGGGATATCAAGAAGCTTGCACAGGATAGAATAGCATGGAGAGCTGCATCAAACCAGTCTCAGGACTGAAGACCACAACAACAACATACAAATGTGCAACACGTGATTTAATGATTATCTACAACAGTGAAATTTAGGCTTTATGCCTTTGGTTTTGAATGTTTTGTCCTTGGTGGATAAATGTTACACCTTTCTCTAAGATAAATCGGAAATACAGCGTTGCTGGTATAATGCATTGACACTGTAGGATGTTTGAGGGAGATCGTATTTCTGGATTTAAATGAAGGCGATGTGTCAGCTTGGTTTCTGTTAATATTTGAGTTGTCAGTGGCATAATGTTTCCTGTATTTGACTGAAAAAAGGACGCACAGTAGGATGTGTAAGTAACTGTACGTAGCTCTTGTGTCTTGGTAGCACTCTATGTTAATAGCTATATTCTCGCTTGACGGCTTTAATTGCTACGTAGCTGAAAATTTAACACTTTCATAAACTTACAATATCTTAGTTAATCGTAAATAATTACAAAACAAATGTTGATAATAGGTTGACACTAAAAAGATTTCTTGTTCTTTATGCAGATTAACGAATAATTGTGCTTCCATATTGGAGTTCACTGTAACATAATACAGGACAGCTGGAAATGAGTACAGAGATTACAAAAAACTATATTTAACTCTTGGCGATACGTCAATCATAATTACAGAAATTACGTAAGAACTACTGATCCACATCGAAACCATCACACAAGCGAAGGGTCTGAAAGCATAAAACTGGAATACACAGACAGCACAGCTGGCCAGACCACATTACAAGAAAAGAGACAAAGTATACACACCAGCATATAATAATAAAATGGTGCATAGGATTGGAAGTACATTAAGGAACCAGATCAAAATATCATAAAGTAAAAACTAAGAACAGAGAACTCTAAATAAATTCAGCAATTCAGTAATATATCAAATCACATGCCTCCCCCTGTCAGTCTCAAAATGGACAAGCACGCAGGACTTTCCGAACAAGGATCACAGAACACGAGAACGCCGAAGAGTGACTGTACACATTCCAGTTCCGCAGAAACACAGCAACAGTTTACACCGGAAACGAAACTTGATGGAAGATTATTATATATAAAAAGCCTTACTGGAGGAAAGAAATATAAAAATTGAACTCTGTAACAATTCTTCACTGGATTTGGAGAGCTAACACAGAAATGTTGGAACACTTGATGCAATACTGACCCTACGACGTATCTTAGAAAATAGATTAAGGAAAGGCAAACTTACGTTTCTAGCATTTGTAGACTTAGAGAAAGCTTTCGACAATGTTGACTGGAATACTCTGTTTCAAATTATAAGGATGGCAGGGTAAAATACAGGGAGCGAAAAGCTGTTTACAATTTGTACAGAAACCAGATGGCAGTTATAAGAGTCGAGGGGCATGAAAGGGAAGCAGCGGTTGGGAAGGGAGTGGGACAAGGTTGTAGCCTGACCCCGATGTTATATTGAGCAAGCAGTAAAGGAAGCAAAAGAAAAATTCGGAGAAGGTATTTAAATCCATGGAGAAGAAATAAAAATGTTTAGGTTCGCCGATGACATTTTAATTCTGTCAGGGACAGCAAAGGACTTGGAAGAGCAGTTGAACGGAATGGACAGTGTCTTCAAAGGAGGATATAAGATGAACATCAACAAAAGCAAAACGAGGATAATGGAATGTAGTCGAATTAAGTCGGGTGATGCTGAGGGAATTAGATTAGGAAATGAGACACTTAAAGTAGTAAAGGAGTTTTGCTATTTGGAGAGCAAAATAGCTGATGATGGTCGAAGTAGAGAGGATATAAAATGTAGACTGTCAATGGCAAGGAAAGCGTTTCTGAAGAAGAGAAATTTGTTTACATTGAGTATAGATTTAAGTGTAAGGAAGTCGTTTCTGAAAGTATTTGTATGGAGTGTAGCCATGTATGGAAGTGAATCATGGACGATAAATAGTTTGGACAAGAAGAGAATAGAAGCATTCGAAATGTGGTGCTACAGAAGAGTGCTGAAGATTACATGGGTAGATCACATAACTGATGAGAAGGTATTGAATAGAATTGGGGAGAAGAGGAGTTTGTGGCACAACTTGACAAGAAGAAGGAACCGGTTGGTAGGACATGTTCTGAGGCATGAGGGGTTCACAAATTGAGCATTGGAGGGCAGCGTGGAGGGTAAAATTCGTAGTGGGAGACCAAGAGATGAATACACTAAGCAGATTCAGAAGGATGTAGGTTGCAGTAAGTACTGGGAGATGAAGAAGCTTGCACAGGATGTAGTAGCATGGAGAGCTGCATCAAACCAGTCTCAGGACTGAAGACAACAACAACAACAACAACAACAACACAGAAGTAAAACTCAAAAACGAACACACACACACAAACCCTTGACTACTCGCCCATGCCACGCAGACTTAAGTAGGGAACAGATGTTATCAGAATTCCCGCTACAGCTTTCTCGTGATATGCGATACATATCTGAACGATACCAACATGGCTTAATATTTGAATTATTACCGTCAAGACGAAAAGATTTCTTGTGGTCAGAGCACCTAAAACGCGACAAAATAACGTGAGTACATGACAGATTCTAGTGCCCGCCAAAATTGTATCACAATATCACCGCAAATTCCAATACTATTAACACACTTTTGTTAGTCCGCACTGACATATTTGTTAGCAGCAACCACTCATACCTTTGCATACGACGTGCCTTATGGCGAAAAGCGGTAACAAACGTAGAAATGATGCCACGAATAAAGTAAAGAGGTACTTTAAAATTATTCACACAATATCAGTAACAAAACAACATGCATGTAATAAAACTTTTTAGTAATGTATTGTAACGATGCAAATTTTTGCAAATTTTGGAATAAAGAAACCCACTCCCACCGGTGATATCACGCTTGAATTGGTTTTGGTGCGTAAATAAATACAAAATATTTTGAATCAAAGCGGATCCGCTGTCCCATATAGCGTTAGGCACGGACGTTGAGAAGAGTTCAAGTTACAGCGACTAGCTACATACGATGAAGTGTGAACAGTTAAGCCATACTTCGTCAGGTCTGCACCATCGTGTACCACGGAATGGAAGCAGGACTTCTACTATGGACTTTTATATTGGTCTGCAATAACTTTTATTTCAATACTCATGTAACTTATAACTGATTTTTGAAAATGCTCCTACTAAATCTTAGTTCACTTAGTGATTGCTGGTGTGCAGTACAATAATAATGCAACACACACAGCCGCGAGGAGTGACCGCATGGCTTAGAGTGCCAGGTCACGGATTGCGCGGCTCATCCCGCCGAAGGTTCGAGTCATCCCTCGGGCTTGGATGTGTTTTTGTTCTCAGCATAAGTTAGTTTAAGTAATGTGTCAGTCTAGGGACGGATGACCTCAGCAGTTTGGTCCCTTAGGAATTCACACACATTTGAAAATTATTGCAACACACATAGTATTACGCATAGTATTGACAATAGTACGACACTGGCACACAGTTAAATTTCAGTATAATATTGGATTCTAGGTACATGACCATGTTATACGGTGGAACATTTTTTCACAATTGGGAAGACCTTAATTTTCCCGAATAATATATGACTGCAGCACAAATAAGAGAATGTGTTCGTTAAAACTGGAATAAGAAATTATATGAAACTTACGTATTGGGCTGGTAAAAATAAAAAGTGTCGTTTTTCTTACACGATCTGTAATTCTTATCGATGTATCGCTGTGTATTATATAGTTATAAACGTTTATAATCACTATACTCAAATTGAAATGCCCTTTACAGTGCGAATACGATTTCCTATATGCTAAACAGCCATACGAAGGCTCTACAGAAATCTATTTATTTCCTGATATGGACGCAAAAAGTTACTTACTTGGTGGCTGAGAACAACCTCTGTGCGTTACTCTCAGTAAATGCAGCGTACCGAGGATGCGAAGTATCCTGGGAACTGGCGATGTAACAACTGCAGAACACGCAATCCGCTCGGCCGGGGCCGCTCGCTGGCCGTTCGTCGACGGTTATTAAAAGCCCGTTTGGCGCCGTCCGCTTCCGGCACAGAGCGGGCCGTGTCCTCCACTCCGAGGAAACGGCTCTTATTAGCTGCCGTGCCGCCATGTTTCGCCGCTCTTGTGATTTAATTAAATCGTCCGGCTCCCCTGGCCTTTCGGTCACTCTCTCCCTCGCCTATCAGGGACTACGCTACACGCGCGGGCGCCACGCTGTGTTAAACTCGAATTAGGCTCGTATTTACACTACGCAGTGCTCTGTTTACGTTCTGTAACAAAACAACGCGCCTGAAAAAAGTTCGTACAACTGGAGGAAATGTGCACGACTGCCACCGGAGTGGATGTTACTACGACGAGACAGACGTTTGGTTAATGTGTCTGTTTAGAAAAATATCAAAAACGAAGTTACTAATTTTACACTTTGTTCGTGTTTTCCCACTGACGTCTGTAATCTCACTACTGTAATCAGCATATACATCCACACGGACACTCTGCAAACCACTCTGCAGTGCATGATAGAAGTACTTCTCATTGTTCCTCTTATTAGAAGCCGGCCAGAGTGGCCCCTGCGGTTCTAGGCGCTACGGTCTGGAGCCGAGTGACCGTTACGGTGCAAATGGCTCTGAGCACTATGGGACTCAACTGCTGAGGTCATTAGTCCCCTATAACTTAGAACTAGTTAAACCTAAGTAACCTAAGGACATCACAAACATCCATGCCCGAGACAGGATTCGAACCTGCGACCGTAGCGGTCATGCTGTTCCACACTGCAGCGCCTTTAACCGCACGGCCACTTCGGCCGGCACCGTTACGGTCGCAGGTTCGAATCCTGCCTCGGGCATGGATGTGTGTGATATCCTTAGGTTAGTTAGGTTTAATTAGTTCTAAGTTCTAGGCGACTGATGACCTCAGAAGTTAAGTCGCATAGTGCTCAGAGCCATTTGAACCATCGTATTAGAGTTCTTTCTCCTTCCTTTCACGTATGGAGTGCAGGAAGAATGCCTAACTAAACGCACTTTTTCACACTGTGATTAGGTTACTTTGTCTTCTTGATCCGTGCTGGAGTGATACTCCAGTACTCCCCGAGATTCACTCCGTAACGTTGATTCTTGAAACTACAGAAGTAGGCTTACGTCTGCCTTCATTCATCTGCTGGTTCGATTTTTCTGTATCAGAGGGATAATTGCACGCAGAGAAAAACTCATTACATGGTCACCATCCTCTACCTTTACGACTGACGAGCAGGTTAAATTTTGTGAGAGAAACGAGTAACACTGGCTAACAGACTTGTTGTCGAATCAATGTGGAAGATGTCTGAACACCAATGGATTACACCATCGGAAAACCTAGCGGCTGGTTTCACCGAAGCGTGTAATAAAATGGAACACTTGAAACCGTCTCTGTATGTCGTTTATTATAGAGCTACCAGTTTGGGTGATTCAGTACACTATCTTCACCCCGTAATTAACGCTGAGGGGGTGACCTCCAATCGTACACACGATCCCATCGGCAGCCAACTTCTATGAACTGCTTTCCGTAGACTACTGTAACCGCGATCTTGTGTCTAGAACCACCTACCGAAGACTGGCCTGTGTGGAAAACTCTGAATAGGCTCAGAACTGTGGTCTCATGGTCGAAGGACGTTTTCCTAAAATGGAGTTTTACCACATCATGAAGCTTATATGACTGCTGAGTTCAACAAACTATGGAGCACTTGTACCACTGTAGAATATGTCCTGACGTGCGCGAGCTCACAAGCTGTTGTGTTTCAAACATTGGGCTAAAGTTGCTTAGATTGTCAGCCTTGTCTTTATTTCTTCTGTTTAACATCCTTTTAATGTATACCTATAAAGCTCAAATGGCCCTGAGCGCTATGCGACTTAACTTCTGAGGTCATCAGTCTCCTAGAACTTAGAACTAATTAAACCTAACTAACCTAAGGGCATCACACACATCCATGCCCGAGGCAGGATTCGAACCTGCGACCGGAGCGGTCGCTTGGCTCCAGACTGTAGCGCCCAGAAGCGCACGGCCACTCCGGCCGGCATACCTATAAGGACTACGATCTATAATACGTAACATAGGTTATGGCAGGTCTGGTTAGTGTGGCGTCGGTGTCTCCTTAGAGTTGGCACGACTCAGTGGTGATGATTGTCCCAGTCGGTATGACGTGCAACGGCGTCCGTCGCTCACGACAACGCCACCCTGTACTTGGTAAGAAAACATAAACTTCTCGCGTGGTTTGGTCATATTTCAGATACCATCTTTCGTGATTAATGTCAATATTTCCATAGAGCAGCGCGTCAGAATGTGTAAGCCACTCTTGCTTCTTCACTGATAAACGCGGCAATTGCACTATTTATGACGCGATGACTCGCTTGACCTGAAACGATGAGCACCAGTTTTCTTTTGTTGTGAGTCCGCGACAGACTTTCAGCTTGCGCGAACTGGCTAACTGTAGTTCTTCTTTTTATTATGCCTAGTTAGATAATGGATGTTGAATATTAATAATTTAAAGTCTTGAATTTTCAATTAATCAGCCAAGTCGTGGCCACATTATGGAATTGCGAGGATAAATTGTTATTCCGTCGTCAAGACGTCGCTACGTCGAGTGTTCAATAACTACACGACGTAATTCCAGAGATAACATATACTTAAGCAATGTTCAAAATGCGTCGTAATCTTGGGTCAAATCGATGAGTGTTCCCTGTTAAATAATCATGAATTCACTTTTCACTTCACAATATTCTAACAGTCAATTAATTTTCACTACTACACATGATAATTTCTATTCAATTATGTAGACGACGCGAAGAATTAAATTTTGAATCCAATTTTATAGTTCCTTGCAATTAGTTATCCCTACGCTGAGCACGCACATCGATTTCTCAATCAGAGAATTGCCTCCGTTTGCACCAGTACTCCTGTCGTTGACGACAACTTCTGACAACTCGGCGCAATTGTACGTTATTCGTGTTTGCGTTTGTCTGTTACCTACTCGAGACGAATAATAGTTTTTCTGTCGGCGATCTTTCTTTCTCAGTGTCCTTGAATGTTTGTGCTTATTCAGTGTCACGTAGGCTAAGTCCCATCACAAATCTCACACGATTTAATTTCGTCGCGAATCTCCGTATCCTGCTAACGGTAAAGATGACTTTGCTTTAGTATGACCAGTGAATAGTACTTCAATCTATATCGCCAAACTTTCATACTTCCGATTAGCTTAGAACAATCTAGTTGCGCTTACATGCGTGCAACTATCGCAATAGTACTAGAGAGCGACTAGATAGCAACTGAAGCTAATATTTCCATTTCCGAGTAACATTGCAGTCACATCGAACTTCCTTTTCGATGCGGCTGCAACTCTCTTCTATGTTAAATATTATCTTTCGACAATTTACCATCTGGGCTTTAATCTTCGTTATTAATTATTGTGCAGTTGTTTCTTTGATGGTTTTGTTGGGTATCCTATCATTCTTTCATTCAGTCTCCATTTCGTGATAAATACTATTATTCACATGACATTCCTGTTGAACAAATTACCACAAGTGTAAATTTTGTCTTCAGTAGCTGCCGTCACTGTCAGGATGACTAATTTTCCTACGTCTTTTACAACAAAGGGGTGTTTGTTAGAGTTTCTGTAATTGGGGTATAATAGTGGTGATTGAGGGAACACTGACGGCACAACGTCACGTCACGGGTATACTGCGTCCGCATGATTTATCTCTTATACAACAATGTAGTAATGCCATTTTTCAGCATCAAAATGCTCGTCCTCATATGGAAGGAGTCTCTATGAACGGTCTGCATGTTGAGGTACTTGTTTGGCCAGCAAGATTCCCAACATGTGTGGATATTGCTCTGATGTCAATACCATCCCACTGTCAGTATCCAGGAAATCAGAGATTAGTTTTGAACCAGTCTACCGCAGTATCGGGAAAAACGGCTCTATGACACTCTTCCCATCTGAATCAGTGTATGACATAATCAGGAATGGGATCATACCACCAACTTTTTTGTACATTTGACTCGATTTCTTAACTTCTGAAATAACATCAAATATCCCCTCTCCGAGTGAAATTAGTTTGTTTCCTCCTCCCCTTCTGGATACTTCTCGTTGTACTCCAACGCCATTATCAAACTTGAAAATTCACTTCACAATACATTTTCGGTGCTCGAATGTCAAACGTGCTCCAGCCATCTTGTTTTCTCAATACGTGATGAAAGTACTAACATCTGTTGACCCAAATAACATACTAGAACAACCCCTGTAACTCAGATCGAACGACTATGTCGGTACCTCGATAGAGCCTAACAAAGGGTGTATACGTTTTTCTGGCCGACTCTGTATAATAAGTAAATGTAACTTTGTTACGTTACAATGTCCGTAACAGCCGCTACTTAGTTCTGTCGGAGGAAGCTAGAATTTCCGTGCGTCCACAGAGCCTAAAGGCCCAACGGACAGAGGCTCGGTTTGTGAAACGGCCAGACTTGGGGGTAGGCCGTCTATTCCCACAGGGCTGCGTAATTGAGGCCGTGTGTCCGTGCGGTCAGCGGGACAGCCTACCAGGAAGGGGCGAGTCAGCTTCCAGCGGTGTAGCAAGGCCTTCTGAATCGTGGAAATTCTCCACCTCTCGGTGCCGTATTGCGTTGTGGACCTTTTGTGAAGTGTGAGAACCAGATAAGTGAGTCCCAAAAAATCCACGTCAAGTGAGCTAAACGTGAAGTACAATGCTACAAAAAATCTAAATATCTGCTGGTCGTGCCTGGAAGAGAGAGAAATGATTTCAAATGGTTTTTTTCCAGTGTTAAAGTTCTTACAAAGTACTGTTACTGTCAGACATATGAAATGGTTAATATGAGATAGAGTAAGCAGGGCTATAGTGGCCGGCTGGGTAAGGTACCTATTTTGTTTTATACCTAGTGGCGAAAACTGAAAGCTATTCAAAGAGACTTCTTCTCAGCGACTTTCGTGACGATAATTGCGCACATTCCTCTCCACTGAAATGTTTCCTTTTTCTCTACGATTGATGTAAGGCAAGCAAAGAATTCAATGCAAGCATTTATTTTCAGAGTTAACTTCTCCAATTCTGATAAAACAAATGTTAGCCTTCGAAACAACATGTTAACGAACTGCGTAAGTTATGTAATTTTATATTCACGCAACATTTACTGTAATGGCATCTAGTTGGTTATAGTAGCAATTCGCCTGATGGGGCAAAGTGGCCATAGCCCCTTTGCTCGAGTAAACGTTTGGTAATGTATTTACCTCGTTTCAGGACGGCTGAACTGATGATAAGACAATAGTATTTAAGAAAATAGGTATACTACGTCACCAGCGTGTTAAGAACTTGTGAGAAGCTGTGTTCCCTTATTACAGGTGTATATTAACATGCCAGCAAACAGATCAGATGAAGAAAATTTCTGCGACAATCAAGGGATTCAGAAGCAATGTAAGAGACATTGAACTTGGATGAGAAGACAAAAGATGTCTGTTGTATGAACTTTCGGGATTACAGCCGGATTACGTCGGCTTCTTGCCACGATATTTCGGCTGACATCCATTCAGCCATATTCTGGTGAGTGTTTTGCACTGAAGATTGCCAGTTCACTTCGCTAAGTTTGTACCAAAAACCGGCATAGAGACACACGTGCAAAGGCAGCCGCTACATAAGCGGCATCGGTCGAGTTTCACCCTCTCTTCGAAAATTTCTCCACCTATGGCACATCTGTAATGGTGATGCTACATTCGAGCACTATGTCGGAATTCGCAATCGCGGAGTTAAAATTCAGATGTCAAAATCAACAAAGTTAACTTTCGCTAGACATGTTGTTAGCCACAAAATTTTTCTTTCTGCACAAATTAAAGAAATCACTGTGTCCCACGCCTTATATGAAAGCCGCCATCACGGTTAATAATATATTTCACCAAATGATTATCTATCGATTTTTAATAAATGAATCCCCGAAGAATCTCGTCGAGGCCAACATTTCCGTGGCAGAATAACCCATGGAATGTCCTGAGCTACGAAAAGCGGGTGTGGTAGTTATGTTCAAAGCATCTTTCACATACTGTGCGCGTTGTCCGACCAGTGAACGCTTTGCTGGCAAGGTATTGCGTAAATTCCAGCCCTACGCAAACCAAGTTGGTCCCTGCCGAACCGAGGAAAGCACAAATCTTTGTAAATTGCCGGAAGATTACTTTGACTACTTTGACATTAAATCACTCCACTCCATCACTATCACAGTGGGAATGGCACAACAACCGTAATAGATCTTAAAATGCAGAAAAACCGTCTTGATTGCACAAGATAGGTTTATTTAGTCTTCACATGTGCGCGTTTTCCCTGTTCTAGGCATCATCAGACTGTCTGGGGAAATTACAAACTGCTATATGCATAGATTGCCATTAAAGACAATAATAAATGAATAAATTAATAACAACAGAAGGAAGACAAACATCGCTTGGACACTGGAGCACAGGGTAAAATTTGTGTTTCAGGGGGTGGTAAGGGCTATAAATTTCAACTCATAAAATATTGACAATGACTGAGCTTATTGATAAAAACTGCTTCTATTCGTCATACGTAATTAAAAGTCCCATAGGACCAGGAGGTAACAGCCAGATAACCACAGTCGATGCTTCATTAAATCACCGATAAAACTCTACCTGAACATATCCAAGATGTCAAACGTGATTGAGAATCCCAAAGAACTGGAAGTAAACAGCCTAAGGAGACTTTTAATCACGTTCGACGCCCTGGTCACGATTGGGAAGAGCTTTTGTCGGTAATCTCAGTGTTGGTGCAATATTTTACGAGTTGAAATTTGTTCCCCTGACCACCTCCTGAAACAAAAATGGGGCCTTGTTCTCCATAGTCAAATCGATATTTGTCTTCCTTCTGTTTCTTTTTTAATTTATTCATTTGATATTGCGTTTAATAGCAATTTATTCTTATACCTGTTTGTAATTTCGTTAAATTGTCTGATAATGCCTAGAACAGGCGAGGGGCGCCACATGTGTTGATTAAATGAGCCTATCTTGAGCAACCAAGACTGTTCTTCTGAATGATTGCGTTTCCTCTTGCTTAAAGCTGTGATGATCTGATGTGGATAATATCAATCACCTTTGAATACAGATTGTAGGTATCCAACTACTTTGGAAGGCTGTCTCCATCAGACACTGCATTATCGTTCGACGGACGCCCGTATTTTAAGATGGGTGGTGGTAGATAGACGCCCGTAGTTAAAGGTATTTAGGTGTGGGCTTACGGTGTATGGAAGCCATTATGATCTTGCCACTTTCCAACTGACCAACACGTCCAGAAGTGGCTGACAGCCACCCTTGTCCACTTCCGTCATAAATTTGATATTCTTGTGGATAGATTCAGATGCTGAAAAAAGCGTGACATTTCTTCTTCGCCGTGGAGCGACACTACAAAAGCACATCTACATGTCGCCAAAAGACTTTCGGCTTAACATCTGCCGAAACCAATTTTGACATCTGAATTTTAACTCCGCGAGTGTCCATTCAGACAGAGAGCGCACATATCACCAATATGCATGAGCCTGCGCGCTATAAATGGAGCGATATTGGAAGAGTGCGCGCAATTTGACAGACGTCGCTCATGTACCGACTGCCTTTGCGCATGCGTCTCCGTGGTACTCTTTAACCAGGGAAAATTTCAAGAATCACTTGTCTGTAGCTACAGAAATCAAGTTATTCAGTGTCACAAGAAACACACTTAAAACACTGTTTTTTTTTAAAAAAACGAACGGAAATCGGAATGAATTCGGACAACGGCAACAGAGAGCCACGCTGTCCCAGAGGAAAAATCAACATCAATTAAATCAAAATCAAAGCGTGCGCCCCACAACACTCACGGATTATTTATAACACCAAAGATCTTTAAGGCACCCACATTCATGTTACAGATGGTCTCAACATCTAAAGCAATCTTGTAGGTAGAAAGACTGCAGCGAAACATACGATGCTCACGATTGCGAGGCATCTCGACGAATAATTTAATCGCGACAGTGAGGTAACTTACATAGGAATTGGGAAATCGTATGAGGTAAGTCGCTGACAATGTACTTTGAATAATTTTGGACGCTTGATGTATGGGGAATTAGAGCTAGCACCGCCCGTCGCTTCACTGACTTATCAGTGGGCACTGTCTAAATGCCGGAACACTGTATTGCAATAAATTATGTAATCATTGATCTTACAGAGAGACGCAGAGGCAGGATACTGAGGTGAAGACGAGGGAGGCCAAAAAGGAAAAGAACAGATGAAAATGAACACACTTCGTTCGCTGCTGTGTAGAAACTTTTATTGGTCCACGATGACCGCTTTCAACAGTCTTCTGCTGTCATCTACTCTAATGCGAGAACATAAAGAGAAAGGGGGGGGGGAGGATCTCCAATTAATTTCACCTATTATATAAAACACAAAATTTCACGTACGCTATGCAACTTGTAATAAACGTGTCATGTTTCATTACATGAAGTCAGAGCACGGGAGGAACTCCACACATATGATATCTTGATACAAAAACACACAGCTGATAGAATGCACACAGTTGATAACATTCTCGTACCATCTAAAAATATCGGCGTCGAATATGCCTCTCCCAAGCTTACTGCGAAACATTAAGATAATGACTGAGTGTTAAAACAGAGGCGGCAAATCCACTACCATTTTATCTATCTGGCCCTTGGATGGTGTAAGTAGTACACGCTAAATAGTCACATTCTCTTGTTACAAGCAATGAACAGCAGTGCACAAGACAAAAAGATGGGTGTTTCAACATGTCTGATATAGCGGTTGGGAATGCCAACTGACGATACATTTAAAATGAACATGGGCTTACGCTTCATAAAAATAATCTACAGCCATACATACTATTTGCTTGTTGCAATTTTTAAAAAATAACCTAGATCTTTCATTAACAAAGCAAAGTGAAGTAAAGAAGAAATCGCACTGGTGCGAGCACGAATGCTAAGCCGACCAGACTTGGTGAGATCCCGCAAAGTCTCACTCATGAAAAGGATTGCCGTACGGAAAAACCGAGCGGGGCTGAACTTACTTGAAGAGCCATCTAAATCGAATGCAAGCCTTATAGGGTGCGAACTGTCTATTACAGAGTCAGGTCGAAACGATGTACATATACAAAGTAATGTAGACAACTACACTGCTGGCCACCGTAAATGCAACACCAAGAAAGACAAGAGGTAGCACAACAAAATTTATTTTGTAGATAACATGTTTACCAAGTATCAAATGATTACGTTTACAGACGTCTGTGACATGTGGTTCCTGCCAGAATCAGTAGCCAGAGTAGCCGCCACTGTTGGAGATCACCGCAGCCACACGTCTCGGCATTGAGTCAAAGAGACGTTGGATGTGTTCCTGGGGCACAGCAGCCCAAGCAGCTTCCACACGTTGCCAAAGATCATCTGGTGTGGCAGCTGGGGATGTAATCTGGGTCACTCGTTGAGCAACCATGGACCACATGTTTTCTATCGGCGAAAGATCGGGAACGCGAGCCGGCCAGGAACGCAATTCAATCTGGTTATTGACGAAGAACCTTGGACAATGCGTGCCACGTGTGGTCGGGCATTATCCTGTTGAAATATGGCTGTGGCCGAGCCCTGAAGGTAAGGAAGGACAACTGGCTCCAGCACCTCGGATATGTAGCGCCGGCTATTTAAAGTACCGGCAATGCGTACTAGAGGCGTGCGAGAGTAATATCCAATACCGCCCCATACCATAATACCCGGTGCAAGACCAGTGTGGCGGTGCATAATGCAGCTGTCCAGCATCCTCTCTCCACGGTGTCTCAACACTCGAATCCGACCATCGTGGTGCTGCAGACAGAAGCGTGCCTCGTCAGTAAAGACAACGTCATTCCGTTCTGCCATCCACATCCGTCTGTCATCACACCACTGGCGACGGAGACGTCTGTGGTTCTGCGTCAATGGTAGTCGAAGCAATGGACGTCTTGCGGACAGACCACTCTGCTGTAAACGGCGTCGAATGGTACGCGCAGACACTGGATGATGCGTTACAGACGCAATGTGCTGTGCTATGGTTCGGGATGTCACTGAGCGATCCGTCACTGCCATGCGCACAACTTGCCTATCAGCACGTGCAGTGGTGCACCGAGGTGAATGCGATCGACCACGTCGGTCCGTCGTACCCTCCTGCATCCAACGGTCACATATCCGCATTACAGTTGTTTGGTTTCGTCCAACACGACTAGCGATTTCTCTGTATGATAATCCACAATCTCGGTAAGCCACTATCCTTCCTCTTTCGAACTCGGATACTTGATCAAACGATGTTCGCTGTTGTCTACGACGCATAACTGATCGTCTTGTGAAACAACCACAAAGTAAACACACCGTCCGAACGTACACTCGTCGAAATCGCCAAGCCTTAAATGGCGCTGTGAGGTGGCGCCACACGCGCGCGTGATGTGGGTCTGCGCTGAAATTCTAATCAGTTGCATATCTCATCGCTGCAAACCCATGGTGTAAATGTCACTTGATTCGGATGCTTCCTTCACGGTGTTGCATTTACGGTGGCCAGCAGTGTACAATAAAATTAAAGGTATGAATGAGTCATAACAAGTGCGTAAATCAATAGGTTATGAAAGCGTGTGAAAGATGTCTGTAACACATGCTGTGCGTCAAAAACAGGAGCATATTTTAACTGAAATTCACTGCCTGGAATCGGCGGATAAATATGATATTGCAATGCCTGTTATGTTAAGGAAAACGATGCAGTATTCCGTCTGAAATGCATGTCCGGAGAAACAGGCAATGCGGCGACTAAAACCGTTATCAAATACATGAAATGTTTTCGAAAATGCGAATACGAACAACCATCAGCAGTAGAAGGGAGCGACGACAATGAAACTTTGTATTGAACAAGTATGCGTGTCCGGAGGGACATTACATCGTTCTTCTCAACGCAAAGGAACTGCAATATCGTATTTATCTGTCAACACCAGGCGCAGACTCCCAGTTGAAATGTCCTCCCAGTCTTACTGTGTGTACGAGGGCAGTTTGTAACGCAGGAACGTCGCTATGTGGAAGTGTCCATCTGGCTATGAGTCGCACACGGATAGACAAAGCGGTTAACGCAAACGCTCAGGTAAAGCATGAAATGCACTATGTGATCAAAAGTATCCTAACACCCCCAAAAACATACGATTTCCATATTAGGTGCATTGTGCTGCCACCTACTGCCAGGTACTCCATATCAGAGACCTCAGTAGTCGTTAGACATCGTGAGAGAGCAGAATGGAACGCTCCACGGAACTCACTGACTTCGAACGTGCTCAGGTGATTGGGTGTCACTTGTGTCATACGTCTGTATGCGAAATTTACACGCTCCTAAACATCCCTAGGTCCACTGTTCCGAGGTGACAGTGAAGTGGGAACGTGAAGGGACACGTACAGCACAAAAGCGTTGAGGCCGACTTCGTCAGTTGTCTGACAGAGACTGCCGACAGTTGAAGAAGGTCGTAGTGTGTAATAGGCAGACGTCTATACAGATAGGAATTCCAAACTGCATCAGGATCCAATGCAAGTACTATGACATTTAGGCGGGAGCTGAGAAAATTTCATGTTCGAGCGGCTGCTCATAAGCCACACATCACGCCGTTAAATGCAAAACGACGCCTCGCTTGGGGTAAGGAGTGTAAATACACGATTTAACAGTGGAAAAACGTTGTATGGAGTGACGAATCATGGTACACAGTGTGGCAATCCGATGGCCGGGTGTGGGTTTGGCGAATGCTCGGTAAACGTCATCTGCCAGCGTGTGTGTGCCAACATTAAAATTCGGAGGCGATGGTGTTATGGTGTGGTCGTGTTTTCCTTGGAGGGGGCTTGCACCCTATGTTGTTTTGCGAGGCACTAGCAAAGCACAGGCGTACACTGATGTTTTAAGCACCTTCTTGCTTCCCATTGTAGAAGAGCAATTCGGGGATGGCGACTGCATCTTTCAACACGATTGAGCACCTGTTCATAATACACGGCCTGTGGCGGTGTAGTTTCACGACAATAACATCCCTGTAATGTACTGGTCTGCACAGAGTCCTGACGCGAATCCTATAGTACACCTTTGGGATTCTTTGGAACGATGACTTCGTGCCAGGCCTTACCGACCGACATCGATACTTCTCCTCAGTGCAGCACACTGTGAATGATGGGCTGCCATTCCCACAGAATTCTTCCAGCACCTGATTGAATGTATGCCTCCAGTAGTGGAAGCTGTCATCGATGCCAAGGGGGTGAAGGGGGGAGGGGGCAACACCATATTGATTTCCAGTGGAACCGATCGATGGCGCCACGAACTTGTAAATTATTTTCAGCCAGGTGTCCGGATACCTTCAATTACAAAGAGTACGTTCGAGTACCGGTCCGGCACAAACTTCAGCAGTTTCTTCCCTTAAGATTTCACACACATTTGAACATACCTCTTTCCTATCGACCGCAGTTTCTTTTTCTATGAGTATTTTGATACATAATCAGCATTGGCGGCCGAAGACTTCCGGCATAAGAAGTCAGCCTCATTCTGCCAACGGCCTTGTCAAAGGGGGCGGAGGAGCGGATAGAGGTTCAGGGCACTCTCTTGTCCTAGGGGTGGGAAATTGCCCCTAAAGGCGGAAGAATCAGCAATGATCAACGACATGAGGATGCAGAAGGCAATGGAAACCACTGCATTAAAGACACGTAACGTGTATCCACAGGACATGTGGCCTGAAATTGAAGAAGTGTCATGATGATCTCTCCATCGGAAAAAGCTTCCCGAATAGTCCCCCATTCGGATCTCCGGGAGGGGACTGCCAAGGGGTAGGTTACCATAAGAGAAAGATTGAATAATCAACGAAAGGATAACGTTCTACGGGTCGGGGCGTGGAATGTCAGAAGCTTGAACGTGGTAGGGAAACTAGAAAATCTGAAAAGGGACATGCAAAGACTCAATCTAGATATAGTAGGGGGCAGTGAAGTGGAAAGATGACAAGGATTTCTGGTCAGATGAGTATCGGGTAATATCAACAGTGGCAGAAAATGGTATAATAAGTGTAGGATTCGTTATGAATAGGAAGGTAGGGCAGAGGGTGTGTTACTGTGAACAGTTCAGTGACCGGGTTGTTCTAATCAGAATCGACAGCAGACCAACACCGACAACGATAGTTCAGGTATACATGCCGACGTCGCAAGCTGAAGATGAACAGATAGAGAAAGTGTTTGAAGATATTGAGAAAGCAGTGCAGTATGTAAAAGGGGGGCGAAAATCTAATAGTCATGGGCGACTGGAATGCAGTTGCGGGGGAAGGAGTAGAATAAAAGGTTACAGGAAAATATGGGCTTGGGACAAGGAATGAAAGAGGAGAAAGACTAATTGAGTTCTGTAATAAGTTTCAGCTAGTAATTGCGAATACCCTGTTCAAGAATCACAAGAGGAGGAGGTACAGTTGGAAAAAGCCGGGAGATACGGGAAGATTTCAATTAGATTACATCATGGTCAGACAGAGATTCCGAAATCAGATACTGGATTGTAAGGCGTACCCAGGAGAAGATATAGACTCAGATCACGATATAGTAGTGATGAAGAGTAGGCTGAAGTTCAAAACATTAGTCAGGAAGAATCATTATGCAAAGAAGTGGGATTCGGAAGTACTAAGGAATGACGAGATACGTTTGAAGTTCTCTAACGCTATATATACAGCAATACGGAATAGCGCAGTAGGCAGTACAGTTGAAGAGGAATGGACATCTCTAAAAAGGGCCATCACAGAAGTTGGGAAGGAAAATATAGGTACAAAGAAGGTAGCTGCGAAGAAACCATGGGTAACAGAAGAAATACTTCAGTTGATTGATGAAAGGAGGAAGTACAAATATGTTCCGGGAAAATCAGGAATACAGAAATACAAGTCGCTGAGGAATGAAGTAAATAGGAAGCGCAGGGAAGCTAAGACGAAATGGCTGCAGGAAAAATGTGAAGACATCGAGAACGATATGATTGTCGGAAGGACAGACTCAGCATACAGGAAAGCCAAAACAACCTTTGGTGACATTAAAAGCAACGGTGGTAACATTAAGAGTGCAACGGGAATTCCACTGTTAAATGCGGAGGAGAGAGCAGTTAGGTGGAAAGAATACATTGAAAGCCTCTATGAGGGTGAAGATTTGTGTGATGTGATAGAAGAAGAAACAGGAGTCGATTTAGAAGAGATAGGGGATCCAGTATTAGAATCGGAATTTAAAAGAGCTTTGGAGGACTTTCGGTCAAATAAGGCCGAAGGGATAGATAACATTCCATCAGAATTTGTAAAATAATATGGGGAAGTGGCAACAAAACGACTATTCACGTTGGTGTGTAGAATATATGAGTCTGGCGATATACCATCTGACTTTCGGAAAATCATCATCCACACAATTCCGAAGACGGCAAGAGCTGACAAGTGCGAGAATTATCGCACAATCAGCTTAACAGCTCATGCATCGAAGCTGCTTACAAGAATAATATACAGAAGAATGGAAAAGAAAATTGAGAATGCGCTAGGTGACGATCAGTTTGGCTTTAGGAAAAGTAAAGGGACGAGAGAGGCAATTCTGACGATACGGCTAATAATGGAAGCAAGGCTAAAGAAAAATCAAGACACTTTCATAGGATTTGTCGACCTGGAAAAAGCGTCGACAATATAAAATGGTGCAAGCTGTTCGAGATTCTGAAAAAAGTAGTGGTAAGCTATAGGGAGAGACGAGTCATACACAATATGTACAACAACCAAGAGGGAATAATAAGAGTGGACGATCAAGAACGAAGTGGTTGTATTAAGAAGGGTGTAAGACAAGGCTGTAGCCTTTCGCCCCTACTCTTCAATCTGTACATCGAGGAAGCAATGATGGAAATAAAAGAAAGGTTCAGGAGTGGAATTAAAATACAAGGTGAAAGGATATCAGTGATACGATTCGCTGATGACATTGCTATCCTGAGTGAAAGTGAAGAAGAATTAAATGATCTGCTGAACGGAATGAACAGTCTAATGAGTACACAGTATGGTTTGAGAGTAAATCGGAGAAAGACGAAGGTAATGAGAAGTAGTAGAAATGAGAACAGCGAGAAACTTAACATCAGGATTGATGGTCACGAAGTCAATGAAGTTAAGGAATTCTGCTACCTAGGCAGTAAAATAACCAATGACGGACGGAGCAAGGAGGACATCAAAAGCAGACTCGCTATGGCAAAAAACGCATTTTTGGCCAAGAGAAGTCTACTAATATCAAATACCGGCCTTAATTTGAGGAAGAAATTTCTGAGGATGTACGTCTGGAGTACAGTATTGTATGGTAGTGAAACATGGACTGTGGGAAAACCGGAACAGAAGAGAATCGAAGCATTTGAGATGTGGTGCAATAGACGAATGTTGAAAACTAGGTGGACTGATAAGGTAAGGAATGAGCAGGTTCTACGCAGAATCGGAGAGGAAAGGAATATGTGGAAAACACTGATAAGGAGAAGGGACAGGATGATAGGACATCTGCTAAGACATGAGGGAATGACTTCCATGGTACTAGAGGGAGCTGTAGAGGGCAAAAACAGTAGAGGAAGACAGAGATTGGAATACGTCAAGCAAATAATTGAGGACGTAGGTTGCAAGTGCTACTCTGAGACGAAGAGGTTAGCACAGGAAAGGAATTCGTGGCGGGCCGCATCAAACCAGTCAGTAGATTGATGCCCAAAAAAAAAAAAAAAAAAAAAAAAAAAAAAAAAAAAAAAAAAAAAAAAAAAAAAAAGTCACGTCATCATAGAGACCTTCAAATTATTGTTTTCACCTATCTGCAATTCTCATAGCACACTTAGTGTTACCCACCATGCAATTCATTCCACCGAACGCTGTTTCGAATTTACTATACGCTGAGGCACCCCTCCTGACGATAATTTCCATTTTGATTCCTTCTGCTGTTTCCATTTAGCCTTTTCTTCCCTGCGCTTGCTATTTATTCATTCTAGAGGGCAATACATTGCTCTATTCGTATCTTGCTTTATTTCGTCGATCAACTGAAGTATTAATTCTGTTTCCCAAAGTTTCTTTGCGGCTACCTTCCTGCTGTCAATATAGTCAGTCCAGCATCTCTGACTGCTAGTTTTAGAGATTTCCACTTCTTTTTAAGCTAACGTCCTACTGTGATATTAGTTATAGCAGTATCCCACTCCTTACCATATTCATTTTTACGGGCGATTCTGTTAAACTTCGGTCCACTCTTCATCATAATAAAATTGTGATTAGAATGTGTATCTGCGCCTGGGTAAGCCATACTATTCCATATTTTATTTCGAACTCGCTGTTTGTCAGTGATTTAATCTTTATGGAAACTTCCGTGCCTCTGTGTCCTTCCCAAGTATACCTCATGCTCTTATGTTTCTTATATAGAGTATCTGCTATTACCACCCGAAAATAATCGAAGAACTCAGTCTTCCTCCTTTCTCATTCGTACTGCTAAGGCCATACTGTCTCTTTACGCTTTCTTCAAATCCTTCAATTCCTTTCTCAAGAATCGCGTTCCTATCCCCCTTGATTATTAGATTTATCTCCCTATACGTACTGAATTATCCGTTCAATATCCTCATGCTCTTTCTCTACGTCCTCATATTTTGCTTGCGATGTCGACACCTATGTTACAACAGTTGTTGCTGGCGTTGCCGTCGAATCTGATGAGAACAACCCTGTCCCAGAACTGTTCACAGTAGCTCACTGTTTGCTCTACATTCCTCTTCATAACGAATCCTACTCAAGTGAGACGTTTTTCTGTTGCTTTTGATACTACCCTGTATTGGTCCGACCAGAAATCCTATCTTCTTTCCATTTCACTTCACTGAACTCCACATTATCCGGATTGGCCCTTGAATTTCCTTTTTCAGCTACGTTTAGTCTTGGAATTGTTTTCGCGGCTCAGTGATACAAAAAGCGTGGATGGCTTTAAAGGTGAACTGTCCGATATATATGTGGTGTACAGATTCAGTGAATTCAACTGAGGAGAGATGTAACGACGTATGTTGAGCTGTTACCTCAACAATGCAAACACGTAACGGTAACGTCGTATCTGAGACTATTCCCTGTTTTCTGTTGTACCTTTTTGTGATTGAATATTATAGACGTTTTCGCTGACGTAGGGTAATTTGAGAGAAAGAACGACGATCGGCTGAAAATCATAATTTACATTACTGATGGGTAACAAACCGTCGGGGTCGACAGTCTTATTACTAAAATACTTAGTAAAAGTTAATGGACTTCTGGTTCCCCTGTATATAGCATGTTTAAGCATATAGGACCCTGCATTCTACGCTCTCTGTTAATTGCACATTAATTCCAGAAAATTAATGTTTTTGTTTTTACTTATCACTTTTATGACTGGTCTGATGCAGCTAGTAGAATTCTCGTGGGCAGTAATGCCCTTTCTACCAGTGCTAACCTGCTTTCGATGTCCTTCTTGCTCCATCCGGCATTGGTTATTTTGTGCTTAGGTAACAGAATTTCTTAACGTCTCTACTTCATCAATCCTGGTGTTAAGTATCTAGATGTTCTCAATGCTGCTACTTCTGATTACTTTCGTCTTCGATTTACTCTCAGATCATATTCTGTACTCATTAGACTGTTCATTCCCTTCAGCAGATCATATAATTCTTCTTCGCTTTTATTTAGGATATCAGCGAATCGTATCATTGTTATCCTTTCACCTTGAATTTTAATTCCACTCCTGAACCTTCCTTTTACTTCCATCATTGCTTCCTCGATATACAGATTGAACAATAGAGGTGAAGGACTACGTCCCTGTCTTACACGACTTTTAATCTGAGCAATTCGTTGTTTGTCTTCCACTCTTATTATTCCCTCTTTTATCTTGTACATGTCGTATACTATCCGCCTCTCCGAGCAGATTACATTTCAGTTTTCTGTACATCTTGCACCCCTTTACATTGTCGAACGCTTTTCCCAGGTCGACAAAGCCTATGAACGTGTCTTGATTTTTCATTAGTCTTGCTTCCTTCACAATCTGAATTCCCTCTCTAGTGCCTTTACATTTCATAAAGCGAAACTGATCCTCGTCTAACACATGCTCAATTTCTTTTACAGTCTTCGATAAATTATTCTTGTCGGCAAATTGGATGCATCAGCTGTGCTGCTGATTGTGAGCCAATTCTAGCACTTGTAAGGTCTTGTACTCTTCGGAATTATGTGGATGACTTATTTCCGAAAGTCAGATGGTATGTCGCCAGACTCATACGTTTTACACACCAACGTAAACAGTCGTTTTGTTGTATTGTCCTCCAATGTTTTTAGACATTCTGATGGAATTTAATCTATCATTTCTGCCATACTTGATCTTAAGTCCTCCACAGTTCTTTGAAATTCCGATTCTAATACTGGATCCCCCATCTCTTCTTAATCGACCCCTGTTTCTTCTTGTATCACTTCAGCAAATCTTCCCCCTCATAGAGGCCTTCAATGTACTCGTTCCACTTATCCGCTCTCTCCTATGCATTTAACAATTGAATTCCCCTTGCACTCTTAATATTACCACACTTGCTTTTAATTTGACCGAAGGTTGTTTTTACTCTCCTATATGCTGAATAAATCCCTCCGACAATTATTTAATTTTAGATTTCGTCTTAAATTTTCTGCACGTCCTATCTATTTCATTCCTCAGTGACCAGTATTTCTGTATTCCTGAATTTCACTGCACGTTTATGTACTTACTTCTGTCATCAGCCAGTTAAAGTTTTTCTCTGTTTTCTCTGGTTTCTTCTCAGTTGCCTTCTTTGTACCTATGTTTTCCTTTCCACATTCTCTGATGGCCCTTTTTAGAGATGTCCATTCCTTTTCAACCGTACTGCCTACTCAGCTATTTCTTATTGCTGTATCTATACCCTTAGACAACTTCAAGCATATCTCGTCATTCCTTTGTACTTCTGTACCCCAGTTCTTTGTGTATTTATTCTTTCTGACTAATCTCTTAAATTCAGTCTATTCTTCATCACTGCTACATTGTGGTCGGAGAGTATATGTCCTCTTGGGTACGTCTTACAGTCCATTACATGATTTGGGAATTATGTCTGTCCGTGATGTAACCTAACTGAAATCTTGCCGTATCACCCGGCTCTTTTCTAAGTATGTCTCCTTGTCTTCTAATTCTTCAGTTGATATGGAGAATGAGTGACTTACTACCTGGATAAATATTCAAAACAACTGTGCTGATGGGGTGGAAGCTAGAGCAAGAAAGGAGAAGATTACTTCGAGAATAAATGGTCCACGCTGATCCAATGTCTGCTAATATAATAGCAAACTTTTCGTTTCCAAAACTGTCCTGCAAAGTGATCTACAGCGCCTCCATATACTGAAGAAGTATCGAAACATCGACCAGTAATCGTCAGATGTTTTAAAAGTCATTATGTTATATATTTATGTTCGGTTTATATTGGCTGAGTAGTATTACATAAAATTTAATGTGACATTTTGGCGTAAAGCAGTGTATCCTGGAGATTTCAAGCTACATGCCTCAAAATTAGATTTGTCTATCTGTTACCTGGTATTCTTTTGTCTTCATCGGTTATGTCTCTATTAGGATGCGTTTCTCAATCAGATGCAGATGTTGTATTGCTACATCCTTATTTTCTGGTGATATGTTTCTGGTTAGGTTGAAAAATAGACCAATATAGAATACATACCATGTGGAAATAGGCTTTCACGACGTCACTATTCTTACATGTTAGAGAAACTGTTTCTTATACTTAGTTAGACATCCGAAACAGGAGACTGGTTGGTCAGGAAGGTAAAATTATCAATTATTAAAACGTTTACGTATTTGAATATTTACCCTAAATTATGATACCTGTTAGTAATTATAAGCGCCATTTATGATTCGAATTTGAGAAAAAAAAACAAGTAACTGTTTTACTTCCTTTGTTGGGCTAAAAATCTAACGTATTACATTTTTAAATACAATTACCTCAGCAGATGGGAATACATTTTCAGTTGCTGATCACACACGATGAACTACTGTGTTATTGACATATTCATTTGTTTGCAATTTTTTAGATAACTTGTTATGTGGAACATACGTATTGAAGTCACTATTACCGGAGCGACAGGCACATATTCCCCAACAAGAGTGACTTTTTCTCTCACAAACAACTGATTTTTCTAAGATGTTACGATTTACAAGGTATCTTGTGTAAAACTGGCCCAGGAAATGCCACTGAACTTCTGGTTTATGTAATGATGAAACCAACTTGTGATAGTTCCAACGTCTAATGCCTCTTTATTGTTACGCTATTTGATTATTACGTCCGTCGTATGTTATTTTGTCTCACGTGATCCGTTTGCAAGTAGCCGTCTATCTACTGATCACATCATGTATAATTTTCGTGCGGAAAAGTTGAAGTGAGAGCACAGATTCTGACACAACGGTTCTTTTTAGGAAGAACTGCAGCGATATATCTCCGTTTACGTCAGCCGAGAGCGAGGGAAAGTAGAGTTCGCCCGTCAGGGGGAACATGATGTTACAAGATCGGCGTCGCATTCCTATCGAGGAACTGCCGCCATCCATCATGGCTGCTCTGGCCTCCCTGGACGCCGCATCGCCACCCCCGGAGGTTTCCAAACGGCCTCCTCTCTCTATAGCTCACGCTTCTTTCCTACACTAGAGGGCGTTCCTCGACGACCCTTAAAGACCAGCTGGAAGTGAGCTGATTCTCTACCACGATTGCCGCAAGTAGACTCAGAATCCTCAGAATCATACTGCCAGGTGTTGGATCCAAAGGGTGAACCGAAATTCGCTCACTCGGATGCGACAGCGCGGTTCATTATATAGTAGTAGCACAAAAATGCTTCTAACTTGAATTTTCCCCGTGTACATTACCGAAAGAAAACAAACGTCAAAGGAAGTCAGTTTGACAACACTGTAATCGCGTTTACGGCAAGTACATTCATTCAGTGCTGTGCCGCTCTTCTGCCCATTTGGTGCAGTGGATAGCGTTTTCCATTGGGAAAGGAGAGTTCAGTTCTAGGTCCATGAAACACGATGAACTATACCACAATACAGATATTTCTTACTTTCCATACTGTTCAGTATTAAAATACTGTTTTTAGTACATGTACTCTGTTGATTAGGCATTCCTAACGACGTCATCTATAAACTATTAAATAACAATATAAATGTTCGTTTGTACAAAATCAGACAGTTCTTCACCGACTGCTTTCAAATTTTGACGCAACGTTACATTAGAAACCGCTTGTAATTTTTATTACTTACTGGAGCCCCCCTTACTACGTACTTAAAAGACAGCAAGATGTCGAAAAGTTGTTGACCGAGTTACTTCATATTTTTACACGTTACTTTAACAACCGATCGGATGGACATACACTGTCTATTTCTAGACTATCTAATATGTAAATGTACATATAACGTACAACAGGGAGACTTTATTAGCAAAAATCTTGAAAAGTTCTTCACTCAAATGGTTTAGATGGCTCTGAGCACAGTGGGACTTAACATCTGAGGTGATCAGTCCCCTAGACTTAGAAAGGACTTAAACGTAACTAACCTAAAGACATCACAGACATCGATGCCCGAGGCAGGATTTGAACCTGCGACCGTAGCAGTAGCGCGGTTCCGCACTGAAGCGTCTAGAACCGCTCGGTCACGACGGCCGGAGTTCTTCACTCATTCACTACAATTTTTTACAGGTCACTTATACAATCATACATTCTTTCTATACGGCAATGTACAGGTCTTCTGTTGAAACCGACAGCGAGAAAGAAAATGCTGTGTTTTGCGCTGCAGTGAATATGTGTCGCTTTGTTTTCCTTCTCACAATTAGTTCTGATTACAATAACTGGGTATGTAAAACACTAGAACATTGTTTCTCTTATACACCTTCTTCCTCATATGTTTTGAAGCAAAAATTGGACAGACGACAATGTGCTCTTTTGTTTTGACACTCGCAGTCGGTTTCACAGAAAACACAAAGGTGGTTTTTATGGATTATCACTTTATTATTAGAATACTATTACGGATTCATTATCTGCAATAACAATAAGCAAGGTTGAACATAGGAGAAAAGGGGAGGAGTAGATGCACAGAGAAGGGCGGGAGGCAATAGACATATAGTGGAGAGGCGGAAGAGAAGACAAAGGTAGGGGTAGAAGGAGATGGGACGAGAGGGAGGAGGAGGAGACAGACAGAGGCGGGAAGAGTTGATTGACAGGGAGAAGGGGGGATAAGGAATGGAGAGAGAGAGGGAGGGAGAAGGAGATCGGGACAGATATGAAATTCCTACATATTTTTAACAATTGCAAAGCACTGCCGGCCGGTTTGGCCGTGCGGTTCTAGACGCCTCAGTCTGGAATCACGTGACCGCTACGGTCGCAGGTTCGATTCCTGCCTCGGGCATGGATGTGTGTGATGTCCTTAGGTTAGTTAGGTTTAAGTAGTTCTGTTCTAGGGGACTGATGACCTCAGATGTTAAGTCCCATAGGGCACAGAGCCATTTGAACCATTTTTTTGCAAAGCACTATCGGGTTCGCTAGTTCGAAAGAAACTTCTTTACATGTTCTGTTTCAAAGTATGTTCATCAAAGGTCTATGGGAGATAGATCACGTCATGCGGAACTACTTTTGCTAAAAAAGATAAAAAAAAAGTTCACAGGCGCCTTTTAGCGATTTTGGCAGTCTTTTTATTGAATTAGAGGCATCCAATACGGTGAAACACAGTGAGAAAGAAATACTGTTATTTTATGTGGCATAGCCAGAAGAGGAAAAGTAACAGTACAATACGCATTCGAGGAAAGTAGGTCAAGCTGCCAGCTGATTTTTGCACATAGCACAACATTTCTCATTAATAGCACTTGAATCAAGAATAATGCAAGAAGGTTTATGTGTGGAAGACACATCGGAAGGTTTCAGGTGTATTACACAATGGTAATAACACTTCAGAAACAAGACATTAAACAGCAAAATGTTTGAAGGGGAGGATGCAGATTTGGGTCACAATTTATTGGGTATGAAATACGTATTAAATCTACATAATTAAAGAGATGAGTCTCTTCGCCTAGACAACATTCCCTTTGAGATCTTCTGGGGAAGATTCCATGACAAAACTATTGCATTTATTATGATATGTGTGCGGGGTTCTCAGATTTCATGAATGTTATAATAATTAAATTTTGAAAGAACAAAATTGCGAAAATTACAGACTCATCAGTTTAATAATTTCCTTTTTCAAAATATTGACACAAACAGTTTACTGTGCAATTAAGGAGTAGCAAAAGCTGGTACTGAGAAGGATCGGGTTTCAGAGATATGTAGGAACACAGCAGGCAACATTAGCACTATGAAATGTGTTGAATGAGGTAGTGAAGAAGGTAAACCTTTGCCTGCACAATTTGTATATTTAAAGAAAATTTTCTACAGTGTAATGGAAACAGCACTCAGTGGTAGGGATAGAATGAATGGAAAGATAGGCTATTCACAACTTACAAATTATACTGCACTATAACCTTCATATTCGTCGCGAGAGATTTCAACCAATGTATTGACATTTTTAATTTTTATATAGTGTTTATGTTATGGTCTCCATTACATATTTTTACAGTACGATTACCTACAGCTCTGTGTAGTTCCCTCATCAACCCATTTTATCTATATCCGTGATACACATCTTAATGTTGTCAATTACACATAAAATTCTGAAACATTAAATATCACACTGCAGTTATAAGGCCCGGACATGAGAGGGAAGCAGGGTTCAGAAGACGACAGACAAGGCTGTAGACAATACTTGATGTTTTTCAATCTGTACAAGCTGCGAAGGAAACGAAGGGGGCGTTCGGAAACCCAATAAGAATCCAGAAGGAAGTATTTAAACCTTTGAAATGTCGTAGTTAACGAGGGAGGAACTCACAGTCGTTAGGTGCATCGTTAAAAACATAAAATAAAATCCATCCGAAAGTGTGAAACCGTTAAGTTTCCCTGGCAACCGCACTGTTAAGTGTCCAATCACCTCACCCTCCTCCAACATATTAACATTCTCCAAATGCATACGTATAAACAATACAGTTTTATAATTTGGAACTGAGCGATTTAACTGAAGCTAACAAACTATTAAGCTTCACGCCACTCTGTCGGTTCTGTCCCAACATATATTAACCATCACAGTATTAACTAAACCAGACAGAAAAAAGTGCATTAGCTGAAGTTGCATGGCATTAAAATAACACGAATGGACATTTGGTTATCAAATGGTTCAAATGGCTCTGAGCACTATGGGACTCAACTGCTGAGGTCATTAGTCCCCTAGACCTTAGAACTAGTTAAACCTAACTAACCTACGGACATCACAAACATCCATGCCCGAGGCAGGATTCGAACCTGCGACCGTAGCGGTCTTTCGGTTCCAGACTGCAGCGCCTTTAACCGCACGGCCACTTCGGCCGGCTATTTGGTTATCAGATTAGACCAGGACGTGAGGACGTATTAAAGAACATTGCCTTATATGTTACTGGACAGGGCACCAGTGATATCAGTGGAGGCGGCGCTGCTGTATAAGGAGGGCAGCCGTATTCACACAAGTCAATCACATGACAACGGCAGTGGAGGTCTCCGACGAAAGCTCATGGATATTTAACCAACTGACGATGCTTGAAACCCGGGAATATTTTACTAATGTATATCGCCACGAGAGCATGCTCTCGTACTATTGACGAACTCTGTAAAACTAACGGGCGTCGATGAAAGATGTAGAAATAAATTTTAGGAACAACGCCCAGCTGGCTTCAGCTGACAGCAACGTACTGAACACTACATACTCAAGTCAGCATGAGTAACACTCCTAAATTAGAGACCGGGCTCCTGCACAGTAAACTGGAGTATTTATAACATAATCAGCCAGAAACATTGAGCTAATACATAGTTCGCCCTATCAAAATTCAAATAAAGTTTTATAAATTTGATTTGAACCAGAGGTCCCATTCGGGTTAAGACATGAACATTTAAGCAGCCTTTATGCTAAGTATATATTACAGGAGTCACTCATAATATTCATGCCGGCCGGGGTGGCCGAGCGGTTCTAGAAGCTACAGTCTGGAACCGCACGACCGCTACGGTCGCAGGTTCGAATCCTGCCTCGGGCACGGCTGTGTGTGGTGTCCATAGGTTGGTTAGGTTTAAGTAGTTCTAAGTTCTAGGGGACTGATGACCTTAGAAGTTAAGTCCCATAGTGCTCAGAGCCATTTGAACCATAATATTCATGAATTATCCTTAGAGCACCAAGGTAACTGACAGAAGTAAGAGTTAATCAAAACAAAATTTACCAACGTAATTACCGGTAAGTTACTCTTAGCAAGACTGGTGTTAACCGAAGCATAAAATAAACACAAACAATATAAGAACACCATTGGCACAGTAGGTGACTCCAAATAGTTTCTCGTATGGTCTACATTCGAAGATGCTCGCCTCGGAAGTTCGTATGGGCCCGCAGATATACGTAGATACCAAACACAGACTATCTTCCACCAGATTCGAACGTCGTGGTTTTCAGTGATGTAAACTGACTGATTCATAGTGCAGAAATTCGGCCATAGAGCTAATGAATTCCGCCAGGTGCCTGCAGAGTCCACGGCTCAGATAACCGCAAGGCGCTGACGCTGAACGGCCTTTCTTATCGGACAGCAACAACTGAGGGCGCGCTGATCCGTGTTGGTGTCAAGCCGATGTGGCAGACTGTACGCATGCGCCCTCGTCGTACACAAAGCAAGCCTTTGGTTAGGTACAGGGAAAGCGGCTGAATGGCTCCTTCGATAACATATTAAAAGCTTGCACAAGAATTGCAAGGATGACAGTTGACAACATTTGGGATTGGTATTGTATAATACAGGATGTTTCGTATGTAATTTAGTATGTAACATACCACTGTAATTAAGGACATCATAAGCTATAAAATATGAACTTCTTTGATTAAAATGTGAAGTAGTACACTTTATGATGGTTTAGTAGCAATATGACACTTCTTCTTAAGTGTTCTACGGTTAAATATGCATAGTTATAGGGACTTTTGCCATCGATGAATTTTTTTATAAATAAGCTAGGAGGACGAGGGGTATTGGATCAGTCAAATCATTTATCGCAGCTGCTGCGGACTCAGTTTCAATGGAGATCAGCTTGAAAATGGGCTATGAGATGAACATCAGCAACATCAAAGCAATGGTAATACAGTCAGTTTGAATCAAGTGATGCAGAGGGAATTAGATTAGGAACAATAAAATTAATTGACGAGGTTTGTTACTTGCGAAGTAAATTAACTGACGACGGCCCAAGTGGAGAGGACATAAAATGCAGTTAGGTAATAAATACGTTTCTGCAAAGGAGAAATTTATAAACGTGGAATATAAATTTAAGTTCAGAAAATATTTTATGAAGATATTTCTCTCGAGTGTAGCTTAAAACGTTACTGAAACGTGGGAAATAAACAGTTTAGACAAAAATGGAATTTGAGCTATGGAAATGTATTGTGGTAGAGTAATGTTGGAGATTAAATGGTTAGATTTTGTGACTAGTGAAGCGGTACTGAATCGAATATGACAAAAAAATGTGAAACTTCATAGCAGATTAAAACTGTGTGCCGGACCGAGACTCGTACTCGGGACCTTTGCCTTTCGCGGGCAAGTGCTCTACCATCTGAACTACCCGAGCACGACTCACGAACCGTTCTCACAGTTCCAATGCTGCCAGTACCTCTTCTCCTACCTTCCAAAGGTACGAGCACTTGCCCGCGAAAGGCAAAGGTCTCTAGTTCGAGTCTCAGTCCGGCACACAGTTTTAATCTGCCACGAAGTTTCATATCAGCGCACACTCCACTGCAGATTAAAAATCTCATTCTGTCACAAAATAAATTTATGACAGAAGAATAGTAACAAAAGGCATCGTTTGATACGGCACATATGAGGCATCGAGGAGTTGCCACTTTGGTAATCAAGGGAAGTGAGAGAGTAAAATTTGTAGAGTAACGCCAAGACTGGACTATAGGAAATAGGTGCACTTGAATAAAGAGTTGCAGCAGCCATCTAGAGATGATGAAGCTTACAGAGGATAGAAGAGCATGCAGAGCTGCATTCAGCCAGTCTGCGAATAGATGACCCCCAACAGCAGCACCGTGCACTTCCATACCACAGACGCATTAGTAGAGAAAGCGAACTTAGAAACGGCCCTAGCGGGAACGCGTTCGGCAGGTCATTAAATGTACTGACATAGAGGAGAGCGCCGACCAGGAAAGATGAAGACACGTGAGAGCAAAAGTTTGAAGTGGAGAAAGTAGACGGCGTGCCAATTACGCTTGGAGAGCTTCAATGCTCACTGGAGATGTGTTAACCCTAAGAAGATTAAATCAAAGTACACTTATTAACTTTCCATGCATAATACGGATAAATAAAATTATTAAAATCCTTTGCAAGATGTCATAGTCTTCTGAGGACTGTTATGTATCCCAACGCCGGCCCGTCTGCAGAACAATGTAGTGGGTTGTCGTGTCATCGACGTCGATCCAGACACCACAGCGCTTCATCACTGTCTAACATTCAATATCCTATTGCGCACTGCCGTGTGAATGTGTGACGTCACACAGGAATTTTGAACAGCATGCTATCCTTCTCTGCCCCCCTTCCCCCCCCCCTCCACCCCCACCCATGGCAAACCGGAGAGAAACTTTCGTTTATCTAAGAGACCCCAGACGACCAGTGCATAGTAGCTCTGAGAATTTTAGAAACCTCAGCCTTTACGGTTGTGAAATTTGATATTGGCAGAAATTTCTGCGGCATTATGAGCAGTATGAAGGAATATCACTGATGAGAAAACTTCATTACTTCTTGCAGAACTAATCTTCTCTGAGATAAAATTCTGTTGATGAGATTTGAATTGAAAAGGTTGCTGAATAAACGAGTCCCAATGTGTAAATGAGAAGAATTAATTTTAAGAAAACTGGTCAGGTGCGAGTACAACTAGCACACTGAGGGTTCCGTCGAGATTTAATTATGTATGTGGACCAGGACCGGCCACGGTGTACGAAACTTCAAATATGCAACATGGGCGGGCCGAGTACGGGGCAAGGCCCCTTACCTGTCACTCGACGTTTCTCAGTCGTTCTCAGAAGTACTCGGAAAAGCACTACATTTAATTCAGTTTTGCTGTGCGGCAAGTTTCGTTGGGCAAAACTCTTGAGTTCGGCAGAATCGTGGTATCTCTGCTGTTTACCTTTCGCTATTTATAAGGGTATGAAGGACGTTCACCGGTCCAGTGGCTGTTTGAACCAAAAGGGACAGTCAGGGACCTCTCTTACAAGCCTTTCAGTGAGTGGAAATGGGAGAAGAGGGGGATGACATTTCTCAATTCTCATAAGGAGCTGCTATTTCGTATATGCTATGAAAAGACGCTTCATTACCATCCAGAAAGGATTTAAAGAGCAAAACATTACAACAATCGACAGAAGGGATTCATTGTTCTGCATATCAAGAGACACTTTGCACTAAATTTGCGGGCTTGGAATTGGTGCTACGGATAGTGAAATTTAAGAGATCGCACGCATTATCCCAATGTCATTTCCAACAGTTTTCAGTGGAATTATAGGAAGAGCTTGGAGACGTCATATCTTACTGTAAAGTATATTGGTTATCTCAAGGGGCATCCCTCGAACGATTTTTCGATTGAAAATTCGCTTTTGTTGTATCCATGAAGGAATAAGAAGTGCAGGAATGAAAATTAGAACATCCAGAATGGATGGCAGACTTCGCATTGTAAGTGAACTTGCCTTTACACTGTTCACGGTAAGACATTGCAAGGTAATTTCTTTCTGATTTGGTGGGGATGCATTCAAAAAGAAAATCGAACTATGCAAGGAACATATGCCGACAAAGACAGTCCAGTTCCCTAAGAGTAGCCTTGAAAGAAATACAAGGAGAGTTTTATAAAGATTTGGAGGGCACTGTCAGTCTTGCATCTGCTTTGAAGCTGTTTTCGAGACAGTTTGCCATTTCAGCTGAAAGCGCCAGTGTGCATGTGCAAATGTAACAGACTGGCCTGAAAAGTAATTTTAGTTTTAATGACAAAGTTCTTTACGTCAGAACTGTCCAAGACATTTCTTTCTTCAGATAATCTCCATAATGAAGTTGGAAAAGTGCTGTAATATTTCGATGGGCATATATGTGAGGAAGGACTTTTTGCGATAATGAAACTAAATAAGTCACAATTAGGTGACAACTCTGAAAAATTTTCTGCGTTTGTGACTTTGTACCAAACGAAAATTATGTTATGTCTTCAACACGTCAAAAAAAATTAAGTAATACATAAAATTTGATTTTCTCGTGACCTGTGTTGTCCAGAAATGTGAAAAATAAGACCGGGTTGCGCGCAGTGTTACTGCACTGCCATTTAAACGCAGCTCATTCGCAGTTTTCTCCTCTTCCCCCTCCTCGCGCTTAGGCAGCGCGGGATGGCGATGGGGGAAACGTGCTAGCCAGGCTGAGTGCTTCCGCTCTCGGGTCCGGCCAAGGCTCGCGAACCGAAATCTTGGCCGCCCCTGATGTAGACGGTTCATGAGTTCCAGGAATCGAGAACTTCGTCGACATTTGTCTGCTATCGACACTGTTAATCCCAAGGTATAGGTTCCATGAATTCTAAGATGTCCGATTATATTTTAACTTCTCATGTTTGAAGTCGGATAACAAATGAAAAAAAAAACATTTTCTTCTTGTCATTCAGTTATAAACCGACAATTTTCTGACTTGTTCCTTTATTTGGTTTGTGAAACCTTGCTTCTAGCCAAATGTCATGATTATTCGTCAAGGGGAAGTGCTCTGTACATTTTAATGAGTGAGTGTTCGAGTTTCAAAACTATGTGACATAAATGACCATATCTTTTGACTGCAGTGAGTTAGAAGCGTAACTCTTTCACACTACGAAAGGACCGTGTGCCTCAGTATACGACATAAATTTCAACATGATAGCCTCACCCGTTCCTGAGAAAAAGTGGACTTAACAAACGGACGTACAGACAGACAGTCAGATAGAAAAAAGGAAGAGATATAATAAATTCTTACTTTTTGGATTTTTCTGTTTACGATTACAGAGAAACCTTGCTTCTTGCCAAAATTGATTATTGTACGCCAACGGGAAGTACCTATAAGTTTTGATGAATGAGTTTGAGAGTATCAAAATGTCCTTTGGTTGCACTCACTCAAAAGCTTACACTTATTACACCTGCAAAGGACTGTAGACCTTAGTACGTGACATAAAGTTTACTTGATACGTCGAATCGTTCGTGGGAGAAAAAAGCTTAACAGACGGACGGACACACAGACACTTTGATAACATACGACAGACGTTTTTTGTGTGTTGTTATTACAGATTAACTATTTTCCCATTTAGTCTTTGGTTGTATTGTCAAACGTTGCTTTTTACCAAATTTCGTGATTCTATGTCAGTAGAAGGTACGCTATAGATGTGTTATCGAATATCAAAACAAATAAATAAATGGGCGCACCTTTCAACGTATTAACTTAGAAGCTTGAGTGTTTTACACCGCCAAAGAACCATATACAATAGCAAGTTACACAAATTTCGCCGTTCCTGAGAAAAAGGGTTTTTAACAATTGGACAGGCAGAGAGAAAGGCAGACGGAGAACATACTGATCCTATTAGGGTTTCGTTTTTACCAATTGAGGCACGGAACCATTAAAAAGCTAAAAAGCTTTTCAGAAACAATGAAGCATCAGGAATACAGATCATTTATTTTGACGTTATACTCTGAATTAACATTTCGAAGTGATACTGTGCCAGGAGCCTCGTGAAACAAATGTATCCTTCAGTTTCTGATTATTTTGTAATGCCTGATGACAACATATTAGACAGTACTGCTGTCCTAGTTTTTCCGAGTGAGAGATGTACATGCGAGATGTCCGTCACAAAAACAGTGTGCGGACATGGAAAACTCCATTTGGAACAAAAAGTAATTCATGAGGCATGTAAAGGGCGACGAACCGTAAACAGGCGCCCTGCGGCACATTTATTCGGCGCCGTATGAAAATTCCGACGTCGTATCTGGCGGCAGATAGGCGGGTTTTTGGTCGCACTTTGCATGCCGGCCGCTCGCCCCTGTGATTTATGCTGCGCCGCAGCGCAGCTCCAGCCCGGAGCCACAACATCCCAGGCCGGGCGGCTACACCACACCACGCGGCACAGTGCACCACTCAGCGGCAGCCTCGCGCCGTGGTCTCCCATTATGACCGATGTCTCCCACACTCGGCAGACCCCTGCTGGGGAAATGTTTCCGCTGCAGCACCACCGACAACAACAGTGTGCGGCGTGGGCGGCGGCACGGTGGCAGTCCGTTCTGGAGAGCTCCACACTCCAGTGCCAGGTACTGAAAGTCTCCCTCATTCCAGCGTCACACCGAAAAAACTGTAAGATCTCTTTTACGCGAACTTGAAACACCGTACTAAAACCATAAGTTACCATGTAACCTCTGGTTACAATGATTTTCTTTCATTCTGAACCAATAGCTTTTATTAATTTACAGAATTACACTATATAACCGCTAATGTGTACAATTTCAGCCTCAAGCTATGTTCGGATACATGGGTATACTTCTTAGCTATATAATCGTAAGGTTATGGTCAAGGCCAATATCCTTAACATATTCCCAGTTATAATATAATGAATTTCCTTGAGACAGAGAAGTTGCTGTCCATGCATCAGCACAGCTTTAGAAAGTATCGCTCCTGCGAAACGCAACTCGCCCTTTCTTCACATGATATCTAGCGAACCATGGATGAAGGGTATCGGACAGATGCCATATTCTTTGACATCCGGAAAGCTTGACTCGGTGCCCCACTGCAGACAGATTGGTTCTGTAGATTCACATCAGGCGAATGTCGTCGCCGAAACATGAACGTGAGTTCACGATAATGCTCCTCAAACGACTGTAACTTGGTTCTGGCTCCGAGACACCGAAACGTATACAGCTGAAAGCTGACACCGGCATCGGGGAAGACATCAGGCCTGAAGAGCTGCAGATGGTTCGCTGCTGTCAGCGTGTCTTCGACTACAGATCCCATCCAGGTGCAGGAGAATGTCCCCCATAGCATAATACTGCTCCCACCATCCTGCGTCCATGGCGCGCACCACTTCTCGAGCCGCCGTTCATGTCGATGACAGCGTTTGTGAAGACGATGATCGAAATAGTGTAGCAAAAATCGCATTCACCCGAAGAGCAGACACGTTTCCATCGATCGACTACGGATCCCGATTGTCCCATGACCACGGCAAGACGCTGATGCTGACGCTGAAAAAGACAAGCCCATCCTTGGCTCGAGGTGGTGGAGTTTAGACAAAATTTGTCATTCCTGCGGTTCCTGTAAGAGAGAGAAAGATATATTACCACTCTTGTTGATTGGTCCTAGCTGGTGTAACCCGAAAAAAAAAAAAATGTCACACTCTAGTGAGGGATTGGTAAAACCTAATCTCTCAGCAGGTCAAGCCAACGAAGGGTTGGCCTGTGATGAGGTTGTTGTCCCAGTCCACGAATGAGCTGGTTGTGGGAGCGTCCCGTCTTCTCCTCATCGTAACTGACGATGTCGTTGTGTCAACACGTTAACACATATCGGTTGTATACTGCGGAGTTACATGTTCAAAAAACGTAATATGAATGGTGTGCTCCTCCGTACACAACGTTCTGTGAAGACTCGTGGATATCCAGTCAAATGGTGATTATTTTGGAACAAAAATATGGACTTCTGTTTGTCAATGGTTCTACATGTGTTTTGGGATCCTGAATCCCGCACAATGAGGGTGGAAGTTCACAAAATATGGATTTTCTCCCATCGTCGCACTGAAATCCCCAGATCCTGAGAGGCATCAATGGCTTATATCTTACAAATGCAATACAGGTTGCCAAGGTCGGATTGAGAATAGGCGAACAGGACTCTTTTGCGGGAAACTGTGCCAGCAATGTGGAGGGTCGCGCCCTAACGTCAATGACAGCTGAAGGGACAGAAGGTAAAAGCGTGTGATATTTTGCAGCATCATAGATCCTTAATAATCAGTTTTTGTGTATCATAAAATTTATGAATCAATCGAAGTTTTTTTTTCAGTTGACGAACAGCAATAACTCTCTGTATACCTTAAAATTCTACTGAATCTGATGCTTTGCCTGAAATATCCATTGCCAAAACCCCTTTTGCCTGGACCTTCTAGTTCCCAAGGAACATTGCCTGTGTCGCCAAACGCCGAACGGAGACGAATAAAAATAGTGCGCAGTTGACATGAGTACAGGTATATCTTGATACAACGATACTTCACTTCATAACTTATCTATCTTTTGTACCCATATTCCATCACCAAATGCCTTCTTTATTTTCCAGTTGGAGAATCTACTCGAAGTGATGACCTAGTCCTGGACTCGACGTTCACTCACTTCTTAATACATGACAGTTTCTATACACTGTCATGTACCTGATACGTAGGAAGAATAACTTTTTAATATTGTCATCAAACGTTCTTTCTTATCAGTTCATTCATAGCAACCCTTTTTAAGGAAATACACCGAAAGTTTAGCGCGTTTGAGAGATAGACAGGTGGGACCGGTTGTCAAGTTTTTGAGTGTAGAATGAATTTTCCTTACGTGTCTTGTAGATAATTTAATGTATTTACACGTGATGTAGAAGTGTTGTTCATAACACGTGTATTGTTTTAGCTATGGTGGTGGGCATGGATGTTTTTGACGTTTCTGAAGAAAGGCCAAAGAACTGCTTCTTTTCAACGCCTTCTAGAGCCCATAACGCTCTTCAGAAAGCAAAACGTGACGAGATCTTCTTGAAGAAATTTTGTTGTGCTTTAATTTTGTGTGCAAGCAACGTCTTCGAGAAACATACAGTTTTCGAGATATAAGCGTAAAATGGAAAAAAGGGAAAATTTTTAGGTTTTTTGTTGTTAAGCTTACCTCCTATAACACAAATAAACATGAAATTCGGATTCAGCACTACAAAAAACATAAGGGCCCGTCGAGAAAAAAACTCCCGCAGTTTTGTTATTGAAATGGCTCTTTTCAATATTGGTTGACTGGACTACTAGGTGTAGAAAAAAGATCTGCTGCTGTGAAAAACGTTAATTTTTAAGAGAATATTATCAATGAAGGGGGAATGGCTATAGAAAAAAAAATTAAGAAAATCTATCCACTAGACGGCGCTGTATGCATTACAACGTTAATGGGTTCGGCTAAAAATGACAGAGGAATCACAATACAACAGCTATGGTATGAGTTGCACATTAAACCAACCGTACTGTGCAATGTGCATGACCACTTAAGTTCACCATTCACCAGTTGTGGCACTGTTAGTCAACCAAAGCAAGTCATACCACCTCGGTTGTGTAGGTTGACTTTTTTATCGCATTGAGGCCAAAAACCGCATAAACAGGAAAACGTCCGAGGGCCAAAAACAGCATAAAAGGTAAAATATCATTGGTCTCTAGCTGTCCTGAGATTGGCATAAGACAAGTTCAGTATGCTGCCCACCGTTCTCTGTCATGGTGAAACAGAAAAACATCGTCTTCCACAACTGATCGGGAGTCACATTCAGAATACGTTGCACAGAGCGTACCTACAATCCAGGTACCTTCGTAAATGGAGCACTGAACACAAACACCTTTCAGATAACTTCACTACCAGAAGTCACACGGATTAAGATCATGTGATCTGGACTGCCAGATTGTTGGAAAATGATAGGTGATACTTCTAGCATTTCCGAAAAGCCTCTGCAGCAGTCACTATACTGTCTGTGCAGTTTGCGGGGGAGCACCATCTTGCATAAAACTTACCGTCCCCACACATCCACGTTGCTGAAGGGTTGAAAGGACGTTAGTGCACAAAAGACTCTCATAGAGCTTACCAGTGACGGTACAGACAACAGGCCGTGCAGCAAACATCTCCTCGAAAAAATATGGTGTTAGAATAAAAGATGCTGTGGACTCGCACCACACAGTTACCTTTTCAGAATCAGGCGGTACTGGTTGTGCGAGCGGATCTACCGTTGCCCATATTCTACAGTTTTGCGCATTGAAATGTCCTCGGAGACGGTAATGGGCTTCATCTGTCCACAGAATATTCCATTGAGATTCATTGTCCACTTTTACGCAAGCAAGAAATTCTAGAGCAAATGTTTGTCCTTATTGGAGGTCAGTATGAAGCAAATTCTGATCATGAGTAATTATGTATGAGCAGCAATGCAGGATGTTTCGTAGAATTTTATGCATCATTTTCACAGGCAGATCCTACATTCCGCCAATTTTTCATGCACTGCATGTTTGCACACGACCGCTCGACCCCTCCTGCAATGCTCTGGCAACGTCTTCTGCTGACGTCGTATCAACTGTTTTCGTCCCTTTGCCATACTCCGCTTCAGAAGTGTCTCCCATATCGAATATCGCTTTCATTTTAGCCCGACCGCTGGCAGACATCGGACCAATGCCATTTTTCATATCCTTGAGTGTCTGGATCATTTGCAGACCTACTGGCGCACATCACCATTCTTGTAATAGAGCTTCACCGGCAATTTGCACTCCTGCATTGAGATAGCCTTGAAGAGGACCTCAGACGCGAACTGAGGAACAGTCGCGTATCTCACGTCTTTTGTTTTGCCTGTTCTGCCACTTACAGCGCCATCCAGTGGTAAATTTTTCATGAACTTATTTGTTCCCATAACATTTTCACCTTTTTCGATGATAACCCGTTCAAATTTCACGTCGTTTTGAGCAGTTGTGCTTTCTTTACAGCGTTTTGGAACTGCACTGTAACTTATAATCACCTTTCATTCAAATGATGTGCAATATATTAAAAATACTTGAAGAATACCTTTTTAATTTTTCAGTTAGACAGTTGTACGCTGAGTAGAACTCTGCGTATATTAAAAACCACTTACACAATGTGTAGATGGTTGACCGTACTTCGTCGGTAATGCGCCAACTTGTACTTTGAAAAGCAAGAAGGTCCGCTGTCACGGAACAATTGAGTTATGCAAATGATCTAATGCTTTTAACGTCTTATCCATTTTCCCTGTCTTGATAATGTCCTATTCACAATATTTTAAGACGTCACTGGTCTTTCATAATACCTCTTATCAATCCTTTCTGATGTGAAATTTTTCTGGATGAAGGAATATTTTTCTTCGTGCCCTAGTGCTCTTGTGTGATCATTTTTATAATTTTAGATGCGATTCGAAAACAAATATGAACCCGTTTCCAAAATATACTTTGTACACTTGACTTCTTTTTACCCACTAAAGGAATTAATTTTAAAATATTCACTGTTGTAATAAATAAAATGATAACTGAATAATTACCACGAAAAATAAATATAATAATTTTCAATTATGCAGTGAAATATTAGTGACTAACCACTACGGCGTATTCTGAGGGCCACAAGCTGCTGCGTACTGCTACGTTCGCTTATTGATATTTTCATAATTATGCTCAACAGGTGGCAGCGCTTATGCATGGTGAAAAGACTGAACATTCGCATCCATTGAGGATCAATATTGCTACTGCAGGTAACAAAGCAATCACTATTGGACACTATTGTAGCCAGAGGGTCTGAAAGAATTAATTTTAGTTCACTTAATGATTATGGGTGTACTAGAGAAACAAAGTAACACATAATCTGTTAAATGCACTATTGCCACATTTTTAACCTTTGAGAAGCAGCGCCGTTTTTCGTAACACGAGCTGGCGCGTGGTGTACTTTGTACACATGTAAAGAATAGCTGTCTGTGTGTTACAAAGGTAAACGTCTATGAACAGAACTGCAGTTTGATCTTAGTTTAATAAAACAACGATAAAATAAGCTAACTTTTAGCTGCTATATTATTGTTTAATCAAAAAGTAATAAAATTAATCTTTTATTGTACCACTCTGTTGCCGTACACAAGGGTAACTCCACAGTAATGACCCACTCAAAGCATTAAACAGCGCGCTTGCATCAGATCCCTGCCAACAGCTTATCTCTTTACCAGTTATCTCCTAGGTAACTGTCTCATTGAGGAATTGTGCTGCTAGCTAGGAATATGTGGCATTTTCTTGCACGGACCGAATTTTGTTCTCACCTAGCTTGCTGTTTTTTTATACTACTACTGTTCACTTGGACGCATGAGAACACAACTCATTACTGTATTAGGTGAAGCAATAATGAAGGAATTGGTACTGGCTCTCATTTGTATGAAAAGAGAATGGTGCAAAACAGTATTATTGGTGATTGGCGCACTTTATACACAGACACAGCCGCTCGAGGGCTAAATATGAATAGAATATTTGTTCGTACTTGTGTATCCAAGTCTTAAGTCGGGCAGTTTTCCATACTCCCAGAAACCATATTTTTGCGGAGCTATATTTGTCACTTCAGAAAAACACTGCAGCGCATTTAAAGTGACTGCTATCATTTCAAAATCTAATGATGAAATACATTGAAATTCTGTTATTCTAGCGGAGGGAGTGTGAGAATTGTTTCAAAGTGTAGCACTCTCCCCTGTTCAGCCTTGGCTATTGTAACACCCCAAGAAACCCTAAAACCTAAATGTCATGATAATTTAAAGTAGAGAACAGTGTTATCCTGACAGGTACGACAACTTTAACAATAATATAACACCTTAAAGTTTTGATGAACATCAGTTTCAGTAGTTACTGAGTATGTCATGATATAAAGCTAGAAAGAAAGAAAGGTTATTTTAATTAGCTATCAAACATCTTAGTCATAACTGCAAATCAGTACGACGAAAGTTAAGTCCAAAGTAATATGTCGGTCAGAGATAACATTTGTTGTGAAAGAGAGCTGTAAACGCGGCGAAAGGGAAATTAAATGCGTCTACAATGCTCGAGCATGGAGAAGTTAGTCGCTTGCTAGCTTGCTTGCTATCAAGTCGAGAGAGAGCACCGCTTGTTATAGTACTACAAACGGAACGCTACGAGTTCGTTTCTTTTTTTTAAAAAAAAAACAAATAATACTGTTTGATAGAGATGCGAGAACTTCGTTATTAGTTATTCTGACTTGAGAACTTGAACTGAAGTGATATTCTGATAGTTTACGACGAGTTAATGAACTTTAATTATTGGAGACATTATTATTGCACTCAACCTTCATCAAAGTGGACAGCTACAATGAAGAATGGACATAGTATCGAAGACTGCAATACCTGATTAGTCTGGAGTAGGATACATTAATACGAACACACGAAGGTAATACAAATACGCCGATTGTAAAAGTTGTCGTAATTGTCACTGTCACCGAACTGAAAAGAATCGAAATTGATCTGATCCATCGGTGTGCGTGTGGTGTGATGATTATAAATTAATTGCTAAAAAGGAACAATAAATTGTTCGTCAGTAATGGAAATTTTACGTGTTGGCTCCATCATTAATTGAACTATGTAATAGTTGATAACCAAAATTAATTAACTGTGAACATTTTAATTGAAAGAGTGACTTGATGAACAATGAGCATTGAAAGGAGTGTTTTGACGAAATAATATCACGACGCACGAAAGCAAAATCGCATTATAAATTATCTCTGGATTTGCGTCGTGCTGCAGTGAACAATTCTGCCTAGCAACGTAACAACTGCTCATACTGAACCGCAAATGAATTTTTCCTCGCTTCAGTGGTGTGAACGACGCCGGTGACGAATAATTCACTCAATACTGCAATAACTAACTAATCGGGCATAGCAGATCACCATAAAACCATAACAGACAATTAAAATCAGCAGTTCGCATCGCTGCGAAGACTGTGCGGACTCGCAAACGGACTTTCATACATTAAGCGAGGAACAATTGTCTTTAGAGATTTTCAGGTGCTGTTCCACGTTATACGACCGGGACAACCATCACTGCACGCCGCGTCGCCATTCCACCGACCGAGCTGTAGCAGTAGCAGCTCAACATCAACCGTGACAACAAAAAGGGAAGAGGGGACGTCATACTATATATGTGATCATAGAGCGTAATGACTATAACAATTACTGAGAGGGACAGGGGCTTGACACTGGATTTCGAGTCACATCGTCTAACTGAACTAACACATTGAAAGCTGACTTTCTAATCTACTGATTTCTTATAATTTTTGACATCATTGTTGAACTACAGCTATCTTACTTACAATTTTAATAGAAAGCAGTGCAAATGGCAATAATTATTTGTTTCTCATTCTGGTAACCGGTTTCGGTCTGTAAGACCACCTTAAGGCTAGAGGCTACAAATGACATGAGGCACCCGTTCACAGAGCCGCTGGGAGTAGTACCTACTGGTAGCATCGCAACTACGTTTACCAGAATCAAAAATAAATAATTTATTGCGATACGGATTGCTCTTTATTAAAACTATAGAGTTCTGTTTGATTGCTGTGGATGACATACAGTTACTAAGTTCTATCTCTGAATCTGAATTTCACTAGACTCTCAGTTTTTAACTGTTCGACGATCACTCGCAAATAGCGGCTTGCTGTTACTGCAGCATCTGTTGATCTGAGTCGGTGAGCGATAAATGTAGACCGAAACTGTTGCACTGAAGAACTGATGAAACACAGCTGGTTCCGCAACTGTGGAATTGCGGAAGCTGGCTGAGTGTGGTTGCGTGCCTCCAGTTCTCCGCACCTATTGGAATAATATTGCATCTGCGGCGTTGCTGTCGAAAGCAGGGAGTAGTTGTGGGTTTCAGCACCCGCTGTGGCAACTGACTGAACTAGTGGCGATTTGATTGGACTCTCTGAATGCTTCATTATAGAAGCAGAAATTTGTATCAGATTATGAGCATCATCTAGGTGACTATAGGTCGGAAGTCAGTGTTGCGCCGTGGCATGAAGAGCGTCTGCTCGGTTGCGCACTCTCATGACATTGCTTTGTACCATATGGCTACGTACACAGTACAGACAGGGTGTCCAACGAGGATTGGTCACTAGCCAGGAATATCACAGGAACAACCATTCGAGGCAAAAGAGCCTAGAAAATATGTGCACTAAAATATAAACCTTTAGAGCCAAGGGCACTTGTTCATATTCGGTAATGCGAAACACATCTCCTGAACAAGTGCTCTAAGCTCTTAAACTATGCACTTTACAGCCCATATGTACCATAATTTTTTTCCTGCTTTGTTCCTAACTACGTCCTCCCAAAATCTGGAAAGGAAAGAGCTAGCAGCAGGAGAGATTTTTTTTCACAGTATAGAAGATGAAGTGCTCGTAGCACTTAAGGCATGCATTTTACAGTTGTTAAACTACGTGGTGAAACCTTCGGCTGCCATTTATTTTGCACAATGCGCTTCTAGTTTCGGTCAGTGACCATTACGAAGCTTATCTGGCGTAAACGGCAGGAGTGTTATACCATATAAGAACAAAAGTATTTTTCTCTTATAAGCCCACCATAGAACGTAACAGATTTCTCACTATAATACATCTACATCTACATTTATACTCCGCAAGCCACCCAACGGTGTGTGGCGGAGGGCACTTTACGTGCCACTGTCATTACCTCCCTTTCCTGTTCCAGTCGCGTATGGTTCGCGGGAAGAACGACTGTCTGAAAGCCTCCGTGCGCGCTCTAATCTCTCTAATTTTACATTCGTGATCTCCTCTGGAGGTATAAGTAGGGGGAAGCAATATATTCGATACCTCATCCAGAAACGCACCCTCTCGAAACCTGGCGAGCAAGCTACACCGCGATGCAGAGCGCCTCTCTTGCAGAGTCTGCCACTTGAGTTTACTAAACATCTCCGTAACGCTATCACGGTTACCAAATAACCCTGTGACGAAACGCGCCGCTCTTCTTTGGATCTTCTCTATATCCTCCGTCAAACCGATCTGGTACGGATCCCACACTGATGAGCAATACTCAAGTATAGGTCGAACGAGTGTTTTGTAAGCCACCTCCTTTGTTGATGGACTACATTTTCTAAGCACTCTCCCAATGAATCTCAACCTGGTACCCGCCTTACCAACAATTAATTTTATATGATCATTCCACTTCAAATCGTTCCGCACGCATACTCCCAGATATTTTACAGAAGTAACTGCTACCAGTGTTAGTTCCGCTATCATATAATCATACAATAAAGGATCCTTCTTTCTATGTATTCGCAATACATTACATTTGTCTATGTTAAGCGTCAGTTGCCACTCCCTGCACCAAGTGCCTATCCGCTGCAGATCTTCCTGCACTTCGCTACAATTTTTTAATGCTGCAACTTCTCTGTATACTACAGCATCATCCGCGAAAAGCCGCATGGAACTTCCGACACTATCTGTGTAATAACTGTGTATGATAATGTTCCACAAGAGGAAACTCCACATGGTCTTATTTTCGCATTGGTTCTATTCGATAGACAACGGCAATGTCAAATATGCCTACATGAGATGAGAATTGTATTCAGTTTACGTGCTCACACTCGTCAGCTTCGTACAAACATTCGATTTTTATCTTCAGGCTGATGATGAAATTTTGAAACGCGTAACGCTTAATTAAGAATTGTGGCAGGAGTGAGAATAGCGAGAAACTTAACTTGAGAATTGATGGTCACGAAGTAGGCAAAGTTGCGGATTTCTTTTACCTGGATGGACGAAGAAGGAGGACATAAATGCAAACTAGCACAGGCAGAGATGGCTTCCGTGGCTAAGAGAAGACTGCAGGTACCAAACATAGGCCTTAATGTGAGGAAGAAATTTCTGACAACATACGTCAGCAATGCAGGATACTATGGGAGTGATCATGAACTGTGGGAAAACTGGAACAGAAGAGAATCGAAGTGTTTGGGATGTGGGGCTACAGAAGAAAGTTGAAAATTAGTTGGAAATATAAGGTAAGGTAAGAATCGGCGATGAAAGAACCAAATGGAAGACACTCACTAGAAGAAGAGACAATATGATAGGACGTATGTTAAGAAATCAGGGATAAGCCTCCTTGGCCATAGAGGGAGTTGAAGAGGGTAAAACCATTAAGAGACAACAGAATTTCGTATACATCCAGCAAATAACAGAGGATATAGGGTCCCCACAGCCTGGGGGATATTTACAGAATTAAATTTCCACTCAAAATCTCCGCTGCAGAGTGAGTATTTCATTCTGGAAGCATTCCCCAGGCTGTGGCTAAGCCATGTCTCCGTAATATCCTTTCTTCCAGGAGTGATAGTTCTGAAAGATCTGCAGGAGGGTTTCTGTGAAGTTCGGAAGGTAGGAGACGAGGCGTTGGCGGAAAAGCTGTGAGGAGGGGTCGTGAGTCGTGCTTGGATAGTTCAGGTGGTAGAGCATTTGTCTGCCAAAGGCAAAGGTTCCGAGTTAGAGTCTTGGTCCGGCACACAGTTTTAATCCGCCAGGAAGTTTCAGACAAGAAGTTAATAGAAGTTTCTGAAATGTTGTGTTACAGAAGAATGGTGAAGTTTATGTGGATAGATTTAATAATTAATGAAGAATTCAATAAAAAAGAAATTTATTGCTCAGTTTGCCTTAACGAAGGGATCGGTTGACAATACACATCCTGAGGCATAAAGGAACCGTAAATTTTGTAAGAGAGGAAAGTTTCGATAGAGTGGGGTAGAGAGCTATCTCAAATTAGTCTTCAGGCTTACGACCGCAACAACAACATCTCATTAATATTTTTGCTCAGACTTTTAAGTAACATAATCACAGTCTCAGTATTTTCTGTGGGAATCAGATGCCTCTCACTGTTTATTCTAATTTGTCTCTGTCACAAGGATTTACACTAAAGGACAAAGAACCGCAAAACCGATAAGTAATTTATGTAGACTACTGTTTCTTCGGGAATACTTTTGTCTAGGTAACCCATGTAAGTTGTTAACGTTGCAAGATCACGCGTTAATATAAACCCGAGGTATGCCTTTGCTAATGTTAAATGCTGGTATATTAATAACGGATGTAATCACCAGAATGTTGAATACAAGTATGTAAGTGTACATGCATTGTGTTGCACAGCTTCCTGATTTCAGTTTGTGGGATGGAGTTCCAAGTGCCGCGCGGGATTAGCTGAGCCGTCTTAGGCGCTGCAGTCATAGACTGTGCGGCTGGTTCTGGAGGAGGTTCGAGTCCTTCCTCGGGCATGGGTGTGTGTGTGTGTGTGTGTTTGTCCTTAGGATAAGTTAGGTTAAGTAGTGTGTAAGCCTAGGGACTGATGACCTCAGCAGTTAAGTCCCGTAAGATTTCACACACACATTTTTTGAGTTCCAAGCCTGTTACACATGGTCAGTCAATACAGGTGCTCGAGTGGAGACATATTTGGTGATCGAGAAAGGCAAGGTGACATGTCGACACTCTGTACGGATTACACCAGAGGTATGTGGTCGTGCGTTATCCTGTTCGAAAACACGTCCTGGAATGCCGTTCATGAATGGCAGCATAACAGATTTATTGCGCAAACTGACGCATAAAGCCGGCCGGGGTGGCCGAGCGGCTCTAGGCGCTACAATCTGGAATCGCGCGACCGCTACGGTCGCAGGTTCGAATCCTGTCTCGGGCGTGGATATGTGTGATGTCCTTAGGATAGTTAGGTTTAAGTAGTTCTAAATTCTAGGGGACTGATGACCTCAGAAGTTAAGTCCCATAGTGCTCAGAGCCATTTGAACCAATTTTTTGAGGCATAAATTTGCATTCATGGTGCCTGGGAAACACACGGGAATGTTCCTGCTGTGATACGAAATCACACCTGATACCATAACTTCAGGTGTCCATCCGGTGTGTCTAACACGCAGACAGGTTGGTTGTAGGCCCTCAACTGGCGTCTTAACCAACACACGGCTATCACTGGCACCGAGGCAGAACCACATTTCAACAGGAAACTCAACGGACCTCGAATGATCTCCAATACTATCCATTGAGCTCTCGCTTGACACCACTGAAGTAGCAAATGGTAGTGGTTTAGGGTCAGTGGAATGCACGCTACAGTGAGTGTGGCTCGTAGCTGTCCTCGAAGTAATCGATTTATAACAGTACGTTGTGTGCCTGGTGCCACCTGGTGCTAAGCTTGCTGCTGCAGATGCAGTATGATGTGCCAGAGCCATACACCGAACACGATGGCCTTCCCTCTCTGTGGTACCACGAGGCCGTCCGGAGCCCCGTCTTCTCTACGATCGTACATTATCGTGACCACCGTTGCCCGCAATCATGTACAGAGGCTACATTCATGCCAAGTCTTCCCGCAGTATCGCAGAAAAGACATTCAGCTTTTCGTAGCCGCATTGTACCACCTCGTTCAAACTCAGTGAGGTGTTGATAATGGCGTCTTTGTCGTCTTAAAGGCAATCTTGATTAATGTGTACTCAGTACGTCCAATCTCAAAGATAATTAACGCTCAATACCGATACGTCGTGTATTTAAAGCAAACCTGATTTCCATCCTCACAGCGGCTCTACTAGTGCCACTCTTACGCGACAGGCGTGACATATTAATAGATATCCGATGTAGAAAAACGCTCGCCAAATTTTGCTTATGTTGGTGTAGAGATTTTTTTCCAACAGTGTAATTTAGTAAAACGATATTCTTAATGTTCGAACAGTTAATCTTCAAGTTTTATTTTAAGACTATGTAATATTTCTCTGTTTGTTTCACATTTATATACGTTTTAATGTCTAAATACGTAGTTTTGTTGATTCTGATTTAGGTATGTTGCATCTTATTTAGCTAACCAATGGGAAACTTCCGTCAGGTTAATGAGTAATAGTTTAGCCCTATTTTCTGAAGTCACTATCAGTCCAATGTTACTCACTTTATCTCAGACACGGCGTCTAATTGTAAAAGACGGTAGTACCGCTTTCTTAAAGCGGCTCTTTCGTATAGTGTAAATAATTTTCTTAATATTAATTAAAATGAAAGAACGAATTTTGAATTCTGAACAAATTTACTACATTCACTGCAGCTACATTCCGTCAGCGAATGTAATGTCTCTGATTGCCGTCGCCGCCAAATGCTATTCATGTCTCCAACAAATATGGTTGGTCATATATCTGAATTTCACGGAACTATTTACTCAGAATTGGAACTTTTGATTCAGCAACACTCGAATATCAATTTCATACCTCTTCAAAATTAAAATAACTCTAGTGTAGCTACTGTGCATACCAAGAGAGATTACTTGAACCACATAAGTTTGTTAAACAGCTCCCAAATTTGACACACAGCTCGGCAAAATTAATTAAGTATAGACATTAGCTACAAAATAAAATTAGCAGGTCAAGCTAATTCCATATAGGTAAATTGTTACCCTCTGTGAATCGGCTGCAGCAGATCGCAGCTTAAGCCTTTATAGTCCACAAGCAGTCCACGTGGTAATTTCAATTACTTATATATGTTCTGCAACGGAATGTGCTAAAAAAATTACTTTTCGTTACTTGTCCCTTCGCTCACACCAGCTATTACACTATTTTGATAGTACGGCATTAACTGCATTTAAATTGTATCAATTTTCCAGTAGAGGAGCCAATATTAGGATATTTGATCCTGTATTGCTGTCGCGGAACGTATTGTCATTTTTGAAACCAATACACAGTTAATAGTGAGAGAATGAGGTTTCTTTCACCTTGTCAGAGAAAATGTCGAGATTTTTTATGAATCCCTAGCGAGAATTTTTTTTTTTAGTTCGTATGTCTTCTAAACATCGTACCAACATTGTGCGCCAAAGTGGTCAACGAATCTAGCAAACCACTTTTTATGTTGTTGGGATAAAACTATTTGAAGAATTTTTTACTATGGCCGTAAATGAAATTTTCTCCATGAATTCCTTTCAAATAATATTCTATTTTGTTTCTGATAACAATATTTTTGTCTTAATACCAGTTTCCTAACCTTCTCGCGTCCCCTCGTCACACTTTTTCACCACTCAGTTTCTAATTTCACATACAAAGCGCTTCAAACATTGGTCCAATCATTAGCAGGGAAGCAGATTCTCAGAATCTGCTCTGCATTTATTGCTGAAATACATAGAAATAGCTTAAATACCCAATGCTTGGATGGTAACGGATCTTCATAATTCAAATGAGAATATCGACACAGAATGTATGGGAAGATCAATGAGATTCGTTGGAAACTTGTATGGAAAATTTAAGTATGCAGTAGTCAATGGAGTCTATCTAGCGTACTTTTCGCGACTACAAATAACGGGATAGGATGTGTATAAAGTAATACTGTTCTTGCTCACCATTCCATGAAGAGACAAAGGCAGGAGCTCGTAGCGCTGCTACCAAGTATCTTAAGTTTTACTCGGTAAAGCGACCTGTATTGATATGCCACAGAGTTAGACAGTTTTACGTTTTCCAATCAAATTTCCATCGTCCATCAATTTCATCAGTTCCTCTATTTCCTACCATATTCTCTCTCTCTCTCTCTCTCTCTCTCTCTGTATGTCTGTCAATCTATCTTCTTTTTGTCATTAGCTTATGACGCGGTCATTTGAAATTTTATAACTGTAGTTCGTACATTAGCTTCATTTCGTTGGAGTATAAAAGTGAGTTAATCACTCTTAGTAGGTTAATCTGGTGACTGCCTTTTTGTTCATAGTAATACCAACAGCTGTTATGCCATTTCGTGATACTGCTGTTCCTACCCTGCAATCACCTGCATAGAAATATCTCTAATCTTTCCGTTTTGGCATTCTGTGCCAACTCTTCTTGTAGCTTTTCACCTCTACTTTCAGAGTTTCGTTCCCTTATCACATAAAACTTATAACACCCCTAACTCCGGATTTTTATCCTCCTGATAACCAATTCTTGATCATTCCCCACCAGACAATACGGTTGTGCACTACTGCAAACGACGTTTTTGCAAAATAACTGGTATCCGTGGCATTATCTGACAACATGTCTTCTCAATACACTTTATAAGTCTGTAACTTAGTTTCTTCCGCTTACTTCTGCATCCTCACGTGGCCGATAATTGATGAATAATCCGGCTTTAGGAGAAGGGAAGTGGGCGTCCTGTATCTCTATTCACTTCTCGGTCTTCTTGTAAGGAGGCGACTGACAGAATGAGACTATACCAGATGTTTATGGTATCCATACGTGGTGAGTTTTACGTAGTATACAGCGTGAAGAAAAATTCGTAGACTCAGACTTCGCAGCGTGATTCCTCAAATGCTAGCAACACGAAACTGTCCGTTTCAAAATTACGTCCTGTGCGTATTTCCAGTAGTAAAAAGACGTTAGACTGTCAGTGTGGCCGCACTGTGATTACGTGTACGGTAACTATGCCTCTAAAGAGAGAACAGCAGTTTTGTGCTGTTGGTCCAACGGACAGCGTTTTGAGCTCGCATGTTAGAGATCGAGTGTTCGAGTTTGGGTCGGGGCGTGTTTGTGTTTGTTTGCTGAATGTACTCTGTGTAGTATCTGGCGACTTAACAGTCAGCTTCAGTGGGTTTTCTACAAAACATTTACACTTACGTACTATGAACACAGAAATGGGGTAAAATCCTTTTCACTGGTCAAATTTTAAAGAAGCCTTTTTTAAGTCGTCGATGCGAATTGTTTTGCATCTCTGCATCTACTAGATTCCAAACCTGTTTTCTGTGTACCCTTCCCCGATAGTCTTATCGATTAATACCAACTATTACCTTTGACACTTTCTGGTGCATTACATTTCGTTAGGGCTTTACGTCGCCAGTAGGGCTATGGTACGTGCTTTCAAATGATTTCCTAGCATGATTACTGTTTGTATGTAGTATCACCATGGAACCACTAATTATTCCTTTCACTATTGAGCCTGACCAGCGCAAGCCTTTTAGTATCTGCCTGCGTTACTATTATTATTATGTTATTATTACTATCGATGGGAATTTGGAAATATCACGCCTATTAACGTTAAGGAAACGGTGTATACGTCGGATAAGTGTGAATAATGAAACGGAGTACATTACAGAATGATATGGCAGAGTGAAATTGGCGAATAAAAACAGATACACTTCGACCAAAATCGAATCCTCGACCTCCTGGATGCTGCCTCAAAACGCTATCCACTGCACCATCTTCACAGAGATAGTTACCGTACATGTGATTACAGCGTTGTCAGCTTTCCAACCTTTAAATCTTTAACGTCCAGTTACTGCTGAAAATATGCACAGGACGATATGTTGTGAGAGACACTTTTCAGTATTTTGTCTATCTTCAGCAATTGTAGTCTTCTATAAGGAAATAATCAGCAACCAGTTGCATATAGGAAATTTAATTTCGTGACCGGTTCCGGGAACTTAGTGCCCTTCGGAAAGTTATGCCTGTCGTATTATCTGCACCAATAATAAAGTGCATACAGCACAATGCCATGATCATATATTCACAGTGTTACGCAGACATTGTGAATACATAGTCATGACATTGTGCTGTATGCCCTTTATTATTGACACTTGCAAATTAATGCGAGCCGCATAAACTTCTGAAGAAGGGCACTAAGGGCCCGAAACGATCAAGAAAATAAATTTCTTGTATGCAACTTTTTGCTTATTACTTCATCACAGAGACACTTTTGTATTGCTAGTGTGAGAGGAATCACATTGCGAAGTAAGAGCGTCCGAACTTTTCTTTACCCTTTATAATTAGTGGCTGGGTTCGTATCAGAGAAGCCACCACTAGACTAGATGTGCACCCAAATACAATAAAACTAATTAATCAGAGAAATAAATAAACTAAGTTATTTACGTCAGTGATTTACATCTCAGCTGCTTCTGTCCTAACTAAGATGATCAGTATGAAATGAATGTAAGCAATTCGTTCCAAATAGTCTCACTACCAAAGAGGACGTTCCGTCACTTGTATCTTGCACGATCAGTATTCGGGACTTGCAGGTTGCGTTGCAGAAGCAAATGGTTTGCTGGGAAACAAACGGGCATGCTGTATCTGGGGCGTCTCCCAGTGGCGGCTCGGCCATATAGCAAGCAATTCTTCCGCCGCGTAATGTAGCAGCTTCTTCGGCCAACGACCTGTGTTACAGAGTTTTAGGGGTAAACAGTAACATTTGTCAACCGTAATGTCCAGTGAACTCTAGGTAATGTTTCACTTGCGTTCGTGGAAACATAAACGTAGTGCTGCAGACACAGCCGTTACTTGCGCTCCGTTACGCGATTCATGCAATATTTTTGTCTCTACGTACCCATTTCAAAAGTACTTCACCCAGTGAATAGTATATCTTGCAAAAGGATTATTGCATGTAAATAGCAAGCAGCTGAACAAATTCGCATCTCTTTCTGTGTTCGTGAACGGGCGCACACACACACACACGAACACTCGCATTATTTGACATATTCATGGTGTACAATAAATACAAACTAAAACTGACACGAATTAAAATATGCAATAATAGAATAAAAACGTTCCAGTAAACATGGATCTCTGAACAAATCGTTTCTGAGATAACAGTGTTGTTGAGAGCCGCCACTAATTCCAGTACGAAATGTTCCCCCCAGTTCATACAAAGGTATTTTAAATGTAAACCCGTTGAGTGCGAGGTCGTAAGTTCAATAAGTTCAATCTTCAGTACGGCTCATTTCAAGGTCTTGCGTTAACAATCACGACACGAAAATTATTAGCTACTAATGACTCACCAAGTGCATCAAGATGCGACAGAAAATGAGTGTCCGGGATAGCTGGAGTTCAGCCGTCTACAGGATGTACGTATTACACTTCACAAATGGATGTTGATATTCAAGAAATTTTCAAAACAAAACATTAACTTGCACCATGGACACCGAATGGAAAGTGGTGCGCCACACGCACAAAGGTTCCCACTAACGAGATCGAAAACAAATTCCTTCGGAGTCGCGAACAATGCACGACATTCAGCTAGGCGCCACTATTACAGATTTGACTTCATTCACAAAATACAGGATTATTCATTAGCAACATCAGGATTTCAGAAAATAGCTGTGTGAAAATTACAAGGCATTCAGAAAAATGTCGCACATCTCTCGAGGTTTCAGTTTATAATACGCACTGTGACGTAATTGCAGAATGCACCGCTAGAGGTAGACATGTCAGAAAACGTAAGACAAATTATCCTCTGCTTACGTTGCATCGAATTATTTTGCACCTGCAGATTGGCAACCAATGAACATACAACGAATGTGGACTGCTGCCATTGCCTTGTTATCCACCTTCCTCTTTATGGTACCACGCAAGTATTCAAGATGCCGAACCCCAGTATACTTATTTCGATTTCTGCAGTAAATTGTTTTTGCTCATACGTAACAGAAATGAGAGAGGTGTTCTATGGATGCAAAGTTGACAGTTATCTTTGTACGTACTGTAACACGCTCGGGAGCACTAATGGGTGGGGGTGGTAGACCCTTAAACTGATTGTCGTTTGGTGACCGCTTTTCTTGACCGTGCCCCCTGTCCACACAACGTACCTGATAATCCCGCGGCGGTCGTACTGTCCTGCTCCACACTGCTGCTGGCTTGCCTGAAATTATCTATCGAAATATGCAAGCGGGTTTAGGGGAGCCACTCAACGTTAAAACACAACACTGTTCAAATGGTTCAAATGGCTCTGAGCACTATGGGACTTAACTGCTGAGGTCATCAGTCCCCTAGACCTTAGAACTACTTAAACCTAACTAACCTAAGGACATCACACACATCCATGCCTGAGGCAGAATTCGAACCTGCGACCGTAGCGGTCGCGCGGTTCCAGACAGAAGCGCCTAGACCGCTTGGCCACCACGGCCGGCAACACTGTTCGACGTCTGGTATGAACATCTACATTCGGAGACGATAAAAGAAATACGCAGGATGCACTGATTACACTCTAAATCGTAAATGTTTATCCCAATTAACAATCTTGATGATTAACAGACCAAAATATCATTCGGACGAGCGTACGCGTAACCGACACGACGCGGGTGATTATCGATGATGTGGAAGCCGAATGATCGAACGAAAGTTATTACGCTCGTCACACATACAGATATCTTGTAATAGTCCTCCTTGTCACTAGTAATGATATAACACTGTTCGTAAAGTTAATTTTTCAGTTCTCACTTGTACGAGCGTGCGCGTACCCGGCGCGGCGCGGCTGATTGTTAATAATGCGGAAACGAGATGATCGAACGCACGTCCTCACGCTCGCTACAAGACACTGGCACTTGAAAGCACTCTTTTATGGTAAATGATTTCTAGTGATTCACATCAGTTCATTCTGGGAGACCGATCACGGCGCGGATGATTGATGCTGTACGGTACGACACGCAACGAGAGGATACACAAATACGTTTTCGGCGTCACAGCTCATTTTTAATTACATCTTGACGCACTTTCCTCTGAATTACTTCCATATTTAATCACTTTGCTGTAATAGCACTTGTAGCAACACTTCAACTTGAATACTAACAATGCTTCTTACATGCAGAGCTACACATTACACGACATAACTGTTTCGTGTCCCGTGCTCGTTTCGACTGACGCGACTGCCCGCAAAGATACTCCACAACTAAGCCAGCGATATGACAATACGCTTTTCCCTGAAATGCCATTTCTCTAGTTTTAGAAGATGATTTTCTCTATTTTGTTTGATTGGAAGATGATCCACGAACATATAAACTTCAAGATTTAGTTTTATTCCGGTAGTTGTCTTTGTTTTCCAGTCTTTATCGATACCGCCAATGCGTGTGTTAAGAAATGCAGATGAAGTGATACACCCTTCTATTAATCCTTAAGTAGCTGTCAATTTAATATTTTTAGGCATTCAGAATATTGAACCACAATAAAATAAAATTAAATAAAATTGGCGGGGTATCCTCTGAGACTCATAATTTCACATAGTTTAGATCTGTATTATTATCCAAAGCTTTTTTTAGTCTTATAAATTCAATATGAGCATGCAAGCTGAATTCTCGGTATTCTTCTATTAGTTGAGTGAAGATGTTATCTGTACGTGAACGACTTTTCTAAATAATGCTTATCTTCCTCTTATATTACATCAGTTATTACCTTAAGCCGATTATGTATTAGTAGTGGAGCAATGGGGCTTCAAGCACCAGCGACGTCACAGCCTATCTCTGACGTCACAACAACGTAATGATGACGTCACAATGACGTAATGATGATGTCATAATGATGTAATTATGACATCACATTCTCAACCTATCTATGACGTCATAATGACGTAACTATGACGTCATGCTTATTTCCGCATGTTTTGATACTGACCTTACATAATATGACATCTTTAGCTCACTGCAAAAAATTTTTTATGAAGTTATGATATACTTGGTGGACTTTTGCCAACAGCGTTGACCTTATTTCCACATGTTTTGATACTGACCTTACATAATATGACGTCTTTAGCTCACTGTGATAGTGTTGACAGTGCCACAACCTACATAGCTATATTTTGTTAAGTCATGATGATGGCATGGTGATGTACTTGATGGCACTGACCTTACGTAAAATTCGCACACACACACACACACACACACACGCACACACACACACACACACACACACACACACACACACACACACACACACACACACACACACAAGGTGTGCAATAAAAACAAGCTTATATGTTTATTCAGATATCATTTAATGTAAAAAAAAATAATTTTATTACAAAATGTTATTAATTTATTTTACACTTTTACTTAAATCTACTACATCATCTGCCAGATCAGGTTTATTTTTCAACCATAAATACATGCAACCAGGGAACCAGCGATAGGGTTCACCCCATGGATCATCACCATCAACCCAATCATGCAGTGTGCCACCACAGTAGAAGCAGGTCGTGTGATCAGCAGTACCAGAGTAGAAGAAACCTGCTTCAGCCAGTTCTTCAGCCTTTACTGGGATATACGAGGGCCAATCATGGAAGGACTGTTGACGTACTTGTTGACAGCAATGCTTGTTGTGCTGTGCTGTATGCATCAAAGAGTGTTTTTTAACTGTACAACAAGGACAACATGTGTTGATACCAGCAAGATGGTATGATGCAGGACATATATGTCTCAGAAATGGTATGTCATCAAATTGCCAGTTACTCTCTTCAATGTTACAATACATACATTTTACAGTATCATCGTTACTGTTGTGATTTGGTCTATAGAAGCCCATCTCTGCTAGGTCTTCAGGCATCAAAAAGTCGATGGGCCAGTTACCATTCTCAAAAGTCTTTAGATGCTCAGCAAATGTAGGGTACATTGTGTGGCCTGCTTACAATTCTTAGTGCACATGTGTTATGTGGTTACTGACTTGTTATTTGCTCTTTATATATTCTAATGATTAGATAACCAACTCTTACATAATTATTCCAGCTTCTCGTAATTCTTCTTCAATAGAAATAATCTCATTGTCATGTGATGAATTACCTGCTGCTTTTGACCCATGCAAAAAGAAAGGACGTTCAACAAGTTCATTTGGGTCATCCCAGTACACATAATCAGGAGGTAAATTGCTGCTATGTGTCTTCCACTGTTTTACTTCTGGAACATTACCTTCTGTTTCTTTCTCATCTACAGTAATTCCTTTACCACTTTGAATACTAGGTTCACTTTCCAAAGTTTCCTCACTTAGCTGACGATGTGCTTTTAGTAAATTTGCTCGAGATGATTTTCGAACTTCGCTTACATCAGACCGATTTAAATGAAGTATGCGTCTTATGATTGTTTTATATTTTATACTATTATTAATATTAACTGGTTTATGAGCAGAATAACGTTTCTTATGGGCGTTTGTAGCTTTTAAAATTTTTGCATACGTAAGAAGATCAGATTTTGTATAGCTTCCAGCTAAAGGTTTTTTTCTAAGAAGTAGATTATATAATCCTTTTGAACCATTGTATGTTACATCATTAATGATTATATCCGCTCCATCAATTACCGCTTTTTCATTCCCTATCATCCATCCATTACGGAGATCATATCTCATACCATACACTTCATCACGTTCTTTAGGAGGAATTTGCCTTAATATTGATGATACTAATGTCTCATCAGGTGAAGTGAGAATATCTGGTTTCTCATCATCTTCCACTTTTTCCGCTTGATCATATGATATACCATCGGGTGAAATAAGATTTTCTGGTTTCACTTCCGCTTTATAATGAGATGCTGTAAATGTAGGATATGAAAGTTTTTCTCTTTTACTAATAGAAACAAGTTCTCTCAGAGGATCAGAAACTGGCTTCAATTCTTCCTCCGATTGTTTTTTTCTTTTAATCTCTTTTTCCTTAAGGGATAAAATTTTTTTACGTATATTTCTTCTAGCAGACACAATTTGCCTTTTCAATTGTATATTGCGGTTTACAGCCTGTTGAAGCATTTCAAGTTATTTGTATGGTTGGCACTAGATAATGATTGAAACAGGTACTGAGGTTACATCTCATCTGAGAAATATAGTCAAATTACAGCATATTTCGCAGGAGAACTTCTGTAAAGTTTGGAAGGTAGGAGGCGAGATACTGGCAGAAGTAAAGCTGTGAGTACCGGGCGTGAGTCGTGCTTCGGTAGCTCAGATGGTAGAGCACTTGCCCGCGAAAGGCAAAGGTCCCGAGTTCGAGTCTCGGTCGGGCACACAGTTTTAATCTGCCAGGAAGTTTCATATCAGCGCACACTCCGCTGCAGAGCGAAAATCTCATTCTGGATACAGCATATTTATATTACCTCATATTCAAATTCCACATGAAGACCATAATTTCCCAATTGAAATGGGTGCGGTTGTTTAAAACTGAATTTATCTCCTTCCTTCACGCTTAAAGGTACATTTAACGCAAGCTCAGTTTCCTTGCCATTGTTTACAAATGTAATCACTTCCAAATCAGGTGATGCTGAGCGTAGTTTCATAGTTCCTGTATAAGGAATATCATATTCATACTTCCCATTATGTAACAAATATTGTATAGAATTAGGATTTGTGGAAGGTATGCTATCTATGCGTAAAATGAATTTCTGACTTACTTTAGAGAGTGTTTTATCTACATATGCTTTGTTAGCTGCGTCTGTTTCTATTATTGGTTCTCGCAAATTTACAAGACGCTTATGTTGTATATCAAACACTCGATCTGTTACACCAAAGAGATCTAAAATATTTATATTAGGCTGTGACATTTTAACTCGAATATTATTCTCATTTTCTAACATAGATGTTAATTTATGACCGATTTTTTTTACAATATTTTCAACATATTTCTTATTAACAGCATCATACATATTAATTGGATCCAAAACATTTTAAATTCTCATATTGTTTATATCAAGAACACCTTCCCTGACTGATAAATTATTTAGTAGTAAATCATTCTGAGGAATCTTATAGGAATCGACAAGTGGTCTGATTTTTACTTCTAACTGATTATATTTTCTATCCACATAACCCTTTGTAGCCACATCACTTGATATTAATGGATCTATGACCCCACTTAGTCGTTTACCTTTAAGTTGCATGACATTGGTTCTATCATCTGACTCTAAGAAGCTCTTGTTTTTCAAGTCCATTTTTTGCTCAAACTGCTTCTTAAGCTGTATAAATGAATCATCCACATATTTCTTTGTGCTAGCATCATTATTTTCCTTAGGAGAAGAAAGGTTGCTAATGCATTTCGAGTTTAGTCTGATAGAATCACTTAAGACATCGAATGCACTTAAAACAACATTAAGTTTGTTCCAGGTAACTATATTGTCAACAAACCTTCTAAGACTAGTTATGGAACTATCAACATACTTTTTGGTAGATGCATCACAGTTCTCCAGTGGATCTCACAAACCTGAAATACGTTTGTTTCCAAAGTTGACTGCATCATGTGAAAGATGTAGTATACTGAAAAATGATTTTAGCTGTGGAATCCATTTACTGATTGAAGCTAAGAAATTGTCAACATATTGCTTTGTAGCTACATCATTCACTGGTTGTGGTTCAGAGAGAACAAGCTGAACATTTCCAGAGGACTGCATTGTGCAAACTAAAATAAAAGTAATGCGAAGTCTTCTTAAATGCAAAAGTACTCATCAAACTTCTTGCGATAACGTCCATTGTGAATTTTATCATCTTTGCTGATAACTAAGAAACTGTGTGGTTCACTATCCCAAACTTGTTTACACAAGTTTAGAAATTGAGCATAATCCATATCTGTATTAACATGATCATTGTATACATGCCTTAAATTACACTCATCTTGTTTGAATAGTATAATCATGTTAGCATTATCTCTAATCAGTTGCTTTGGGATCCGGCTGTATGTCTGACATAGGTAAAGGCAGTCAATATCATAATGTCGCCCCATGCAAAAATAAGCCCTTATGTTGTCCTGTTTGTCGCATATAACATCATCAAAAACAAAAACTGAAGATGGTAAGGCTTTATCAGGTAAAATAACATCGTCAATTATAAGCCTAGTGTGATAATACCAGTAATATTCCATAACTTAACGAACTATGATGCTCACTTTCTTATAAAAGATTTCTGTGAATGCAAGGTATCTGATGAGGAGAAAGAAATTTCAAAAAAGAATGAAAGCCGTGTCACCTTAATACCTACAAATACTGAAAAATACAAGTCATTTACAAAATATGTGAAAAAAGTAATAGGTGATAAATCATTTGGCTTCATTAAATACCGATTTATAGAGTCTCTAAATTTTTTAGCTTGTTCATTAGCAAATGTGTCTCATATATGGATAAATGCTCTTTACAATTAACAAGAAAATATTTTAATGATGAAAATCAGTTCAGTTTAGTATGTCAGAAAGGTATATTCCCATATGAGCATATCACTGATGAAATGAAATTGCAAGAAACAAAACTACCACAGAGAGAACATTTCCAAAGTCTTCTAACTGGTGAAACTGTATCACACTTAGAGTATAAACGTGCATATGATGTATGGGCTCTTTTTAAATGTAAAACTATTGGAGATTATTCAGATATATACTTAAAATCTGATGTTCTATTGCTTGCAGATGTATTTGAAAATTTCAGAAAATTATGTCTTGATACATATAAATTAGATCCTGCTCATTATGTAACATCACCAGGTTTAGCTTGGGATGCTCTTCTTAAATCTACAAATGTAATATTGGAGTTAATTACAGATGTAACCCAATTACAATTTGTTGAAAGAGGAATCAGAGGAGGTATTGTTCATTGCTCACACAGACATGCTGTAGCTAATAACAAGTATATGAAGAGTTATGATTCTTCTAAGGAAGAATCATTCATTGGATATTTTGATGTAAATAATCTGTATGGGTGGGCAATGATGCAATACTTACCTGTTGGTAATTTTACGTGGTTAACAGCAGATGAGGTACAAACATTCAATGTAATGAATGTATTGGTTGAAGCTGATGTTGGATACATATTAGAAGTTGATCTGAAGTATCCCAAAAAATGTCATGACCAACATCAAGATTTTCCTTTGTGCCCTGAGAAAATGAAATCTCCTAAGAGTAATAGTAAAGCCCCACCTAGATTAATGTGTACACTTTATGATAAAACGAAATATGTTTTACATTACAGAAATCTTAAACAAAGCCTCTCATTAGGTCTTGAATTAGAAAAGATTCACAGAATTCTATCATTTTCTCAGAGGGCATGGATGAAACCATATATTGAAATCAGCACAAGAAAAAGGATTCAAGCTAAAAACGATTTTGAAAAAAACTTTTTTAAGTTAATGAATAATAGTACCTTTGGTAAGACTGTGCAAAATGTAAGAAAAATGCGAGATGTTCGATCCCTTCCCTTCAAGCCCAGATAATATGTGTGTGAGAAATTTATACTTCGCTTGATGCAACGATTTTGAATATATATAAATATTCTGAAATTTTAGACCATTTTCATGAATCAGAAGATTCACTACAACGTTAGTTTTTCCACAATTTGAGGGTCCGCAAATAATGCATCGCACAGTATCTGGTAACAAATCACCATGTTTCTTCCTCTTACCATCTACATTATCAAATGAAATATTTGTAACTGGTAGTTGGAGTACATGTTTCTTCAAGTGCATGTTGGTTAAAAGTGTTACAGATGCTTGGTGTAATGTATATAAAAGTAGATTTTTCCTACCAATCTAATCATTTAATGGCTAGACACGCTCAGAGGAAGGTTGGCAGAGGTATTTTAAACACAGCTATTAACAAACTCCCTATAGAATTGCACCTACCAGGATACAATTATTGTGGTGCAGGTACCAAACTACAGAAGAGATTACAACGTGGTGATCGTGGTATCAATCCACTAGATGATGCATGTAAAGAGCATGACATAGCATACGCCACATTTCCAGATAATCTTTCACAAAGACATAAAGCTGATGAAATGTTAGCAAAGAAAGCTTGGGAACGAACGTGTTAAAGCAAAATCCGCAAAGCTTGGTGAGAAACTGGCGGTATTAGGAGTTGCAGGAACAATGAAAGCAAAAGTTAAGTTGGGGATGGGCGCAAAATATACTTCAAGGAGGAAGAAAGACACATTGAAGAAGGTTATTACAAAGGTAGGTAGAGCTATGAAGGGATTAAAGAAGAATGGGAATCTTCTTAGTACAGCTAAGATTGCTCGTAAAATAGCGGTAGACAGTGTTCGAAAGACAGGAGTCGAAAATTTGCAAAAGAATAAGACTCGTTTCATACCTATTCCAAAACCAGGTGGTGCTTTACCTCTTATACCTATTTTTGCAGCTCTTTCTGCTATTGGAAGTCTTGCATGTGGAGCCTCTGGTATAGCTAAAGCAGTTAATGATGCAAAAAGTGCCCGTAAGCAGTTGGCAGAGATGCAACAACATAATAGAAAGATTGAAGCTATAGCTTTGCAAAAGGGTAATGGCCTTTATTTAACCCCATACAAAAAGAATGGTATGGGACTTTATCTAAATAAAGGAACTAAAAAAAAAAATTCAGTTGATCTTACCAGATCGACCTCTTACAAATATCGATTTGAGACTCTATGCAAAAAAGTTGAAAATACCTAATTTCTGAGGTGTTTTCATGAGAGACACATTACCTAAAACAGCAAAAAAATTTGAAAGTGCAATTGTGAACTTGAACACTTCAAAAGAGCCTGGATCACACTGGGTTGCATACAAAAAGAAGAATGATACTGTCTACTACTTTGATAGCTTTGGTAATCTACCACCACCTTATGAAATCTTAAAATATTTGATTCATTGCACTTTTAAATATAATTACAATACCTTTCAAGCAATTAGTAGTTACAATTGTGGTCACCTGTGTTTGAAATTTCTTTGTAAAGAATAAAAGGAGCTACAAGTGTACATACATATGCATTCACACAATGGATATTGGACAAGGTAAAACATTAATTGTTAGTGGAAAAAAATCAGTGCTGGTAACAAAATTTAATCCAGCATTGGACGTATCAAATGGTGTCTATGAAATAGCGCTTCTGAACTATTTTTCATATAATTCGATACCTAATGTTACTCCATAGAATTGCAATTTCTATTTTTCTAAACATAATGAAATATTCCAGAAGTTTGTCATTCCCACTGGTTCATACGAATTGCAAGATATTTTCTCTGAACTGTTAAAACAAACAGATGAATATAATGCAAAATTAGCAAGCTCATCTCTCAAAATTTTTCTTGACTTTGATTATGATAAACATCTTAATCGATGCAAAATAAAGCACAATGTTACACTAAACTTTGATTTAAATAACAATCTTGGATCCCTTCTAGGATTTACAAAAGGAGTGTTTAAAGGCAATAAAGATGATCACATTATATCAATAGCTAACCATTCTGTGAATATTCAGAACATAAATGTTTTAAATATAGAATGTAATATATCGGGTGGTTCCTATTTAATGGTGAACCTTCTCATGTTATTCACCAGTTTTGGCCAACAGTAGCTCCAGGATATAAGATTGTGGAAACACCAAATTCACCCATTTATATGCCAGTCATTACAAGATACATAACAGATTTGATAATATCTATTTGTGACCAAGACGGGCAAGTTGTACCACTAGATGAAGACGAAATAACTGTTAGGCTTCACTTGAGACGAATTAAGTAATGGGAATTGTGTATAGGGAGAACTGTAATTTTAGTAATGGAAGTGGTGTCACTATCAAAAAAGTAAGAAAAACTAAAAAAAAAAAGTTTTTAACTATATACAGTAAACAGCTATTGAAGTCATTAGGGTACAAATTAGTATAAATACTATAACACCATAGATGGTAACAACACTTCTGCATGGATTGCTAAGCAGTGAAAAAGGAACGATGAGCAGTATTTTGAATGTTCGTGAAACCATTACTTTCGATGATTCAATTCATCGAATTGAGAACCATGCATACAAACCGTATGGACAATCAGTATTTGGGTATAATGATACAGTATCAATTGTCATTCAAAATGAAAACAGTTACTTATTACCTTCAGAAAGTAGATTATTCATTGAAGGAAAAATAGTAAATACGGCTAAAACTAAGGCAACTGATGCTAATTTAGGCAAAAACTGTGCACTTTTTTACTATCAGAACTTCAATATCGTCTTAATAATGAAGTTGTTGACCATGTTCGTAATCCTGGAATTACTACACTTCTGAAGGGAACTGCATCTTTTACACCTGATCATTCCAATATACTGTTAAATGCAGGATGGGGCTCAGTTGCAAACATCAAAGAACTTGTAGATAGTAAAGGACATTTCAACTTCTGTATTCCTTTGAAAATGATATTTGGCTTTTGTGAAGATTATAAAAAAATTATACTCAATGCACGACATGAATTAGTTTTAATTCGTAACAGGAATGATACATCGTCCGTATTAGCAACTAAATCAGATCCGGATGTGCAAATAATACTGGAAAAAGTGTGGTGGGAAATGCCTCATGTGCATGTAGCAGATAAAAATTAAATTCCATTGTGGAATATTTTGAAAAATGATAGAAGTTTAAGACTTGCCTTTCGTCATTGGGATTTAATAGAAAGCATAGCACCAGAGATTAATTTTTGGTCCTGGCAAATGAAGTTCACAACACATCTGGAAACTGCTAGATATGTAATTTTGGGTTTTCAAGTTGATAGGGAAGCCTATGACAAAGATTCTAGTATATTTGATAGTGTAGATATAACAAATTTGATAGTGTATTTAAATTCTGTGCGATATCCAGAAGAAAACTTTCTATGTGATTTTGAAACCAAAACATTGGCTCAAGCATATGATTTATATTCAAGATTTCAGCCTTCATATTATATTTATAATGGATTAAGTAAACCACTTTTCAGTCCAATTGAATTCCATAACAACCCCATATTTGTTATTGATTGTTCACATCAAAATGAATCAATAAAATCCTCCATAATAGATATGAAGATTGAGATAGAAACAAAGAATCCTTTTAAAAGAAACACAATGGCATACTGTCTTGTAATACATGATGTTATTATTGATATGAACCCCACTGCCAACCGCGTGATAAAACGTGTGCAGATATAAGCTTATAAAGTTATATTCTACTGTTAGTACTGCTCTTGTAACAGACTGTATCAAAATGAATAAGGTAATAATCATTGAATCAACACACAATATTGTGACTTGTTTAATGGTGAACTTGATTGAGGATGCAGAAAAAATATTAAGTGTTCATACTGTACCTTATTCAGCAAGTACACTGGAAAGTCTTAAAAGAACCTTGTTTCTAGCGCACAGAGAGTGTAAAACAATTGCATACTCTAGAAATCATCTGCAAATGGAAATTCTATGGTGCTTGAAGAATGTTATTCCGGATGATTAAAATCTCATACAACTTGAAGATTATGGTTTCCAAGAAGATGAGTGCGACGTTTTTATGGTGTTTCAATGGTTAAAGTCAATAAATGTTTGTAAAACTATATTTAGAATATATCGTAAACTGGGACAACCTCAGAATCTAAATGGTTTAGATTATTACCTATTTCCTGTCAAGCTCTTACCTAAGTTAATCTCGGTTCCACAAATCTTTAAACTGTTACCACAATGTATGCAAGATGATGAATATTTAAAATGTTACCAATATTGTTATCGACTTCATGCCAATGATGTTAGAGATAATTGTTAAATGTGAATATAAGTGATAAGGTTTATTTTTTTAATAAAATACTAAACAACTTATATAGACTTACTATTTTTATTTACTTTATAAGTATACATTTTACATATCACAAGTTTTGGTAATGACATATTGTGCTATACATCCGAAAGTTTTTCTATCCTATAATGTCCCCATGGTAATGTATATACACCATTTTTTTCCACATACCTTTTATCATCATCATATGTTAATGCTAATTTTCTTTGCTTTATAGTGTGTACTATATGAGAATTAGATTGAATAGTGTATTGTGTAGTCATTTTTGGTACATTATCCAATATGCAACTACGATAGTCATCAATACTTATTTCCTTCAGAGATGCACGTTTCACACCTTTCGCCTTCTTTATAGTAGAATGAGAATCAGTATCTATTACATACATTTTTGCTCTGAGACCAATAAATTCAGTTACAATCTCTCCATTAAATTCATCTTTCATTAAACCAATTACACGTTTGTTACATATTGGAATATTATATCTATTTTCAGATGAATATCCAGAGGTATCAAACATACAATTAATGTCGGGTCTGATATCACTATACAAATCACTTGTGGATATAAGATATACAAAGCTGTCAGTATCAGTGTAACACATTTTCACTCTTTGTAGAGGATACTTTTTCAACATATAATTATAATGGAAGTTAAACATACTTGTTTTAGAAATGTCAAGGATTGTCATTCCTACCGCAATCGGTTTATCAAATACTACTGATGTTTTTGCCATTTCTATAGCAACTAAAGATTCATCGAAAATAACCCTCTTCTTAAAATTTGGTTGGGCAATATATGCTGCTGCACCATACCTACTATTCCATGAGGTTACCAATCGAACATCTCGCATTTTTCTTACATTTTGCGTAGGCTTACCAAAGGTACTATTATTCATTAACTTAAAAAGTTTTTTCAAAATCGTTTTTAGCTTGAATCCTTTTTCTTGTGTTGATTTCAATATATGGTTTCATCCATGCCTTCTGAGAAAATGATAGAATTTTGTGAATCTTTTCTAATTCAAGACCTAAAGAGAGGCTTTGTTTAAGATTTCTGTAATGTAAAACATATTTCGTTTTATCATAAAGTGTACACATTAATCTAGGTGGGGCTTTACTATTACTCTTAGGAGATTTCATTTTCTCAGGGCACAAAGGAAAATCTTGATGTTGGTCATGACATTTTTTGGGATACTTCAGATCAACTTCTAATATGTATCCAACATCAGCTTCATCCAATACATTCATTACATTGAATGTTTGTACCTCATCTGCTGTTAACCACTTAAAATTACCAACAGGTAAGTATTGCATCATTGCCCACCCATACAGATTATTTACATCAAAATATCCAATGAATCATTCCTCCTTAGAAGAATCATAACTCTTCATATACTTGTTATTAGCTACAGCATGTCTGTGTGAGCAATGAACAATACCTCCTCTGATTCCTCTTTCAACAAATTGTAATTGGGTTACATCTGTAATTAACTCCAATATTACATTTGTAGATTTAAGAAGAGCATCCCAAGCTAAACCTGGTGATGTTACATAATGAGCAGGATCTAATTTATGTGTATCAAGACATAATTTTCTGAAATTTTCAAATACATCTGCAAGCAATAGAACATCAGATTTTAAGTATATATCTGAATAATCTCCAATAGTTTTACATTTAAAAAGAGCCCATACATCATATGCACATTTATACTCTAAGTGTGATACAGTTTCACCAGTTAGAAGACTTTGGAAATGTTCTCTCTGTGGTAGTTTTGTTTCTTGCAATTTCATTTCATCAGTGATATGCTCATATGGGAATATACCTTTCTGACATACTAAACTGAACTGATTTTCATCATTAAAATATTTTCTTGTTAATTGTAAAGAGCATTTATCCATATATGAGACACATTTGCTAATGAACAAGCTAAAAATTTAGAGACTCTATAAATCGGTATTTAATGAAGCCAAATGATTTATCACCTATTACTTTTTTCACATATTTTGTAAATGACTTGTATTTTTCAGTATTTGTAGGTATTAAGGTGACACGGCTTTCATTCTTTTTTGAAATTTCTTTCTCCTCATCAGATACCTTGCATTCACAGAAATCTTTTATAAGAAAGTGAGCATCATAGTTCGTTAAGTTATGGAATATTACTGGTATTATCACACTAGGCTTATAATTGAAGATGTTATTTTACCTGATAAAGCCTTACCATCTTCAGTTTTTGTTTTTGATGATGTTATATGCGACAAACAGGACAACATAAGGGCTTATTTTTGCATGGGGCGACATTATGATATTGACTGCCTTTACCTATGTCAGACATACAGCCGGATCCCAAAGCAACTGATTAGAGATAATGCTAACATGATTATACTATTCAAACAAGATGAGTGTAATTTAAGGCATGTATACAATGATCATGTTAATACAGATATGGATTATGCTCAATTTCTAAACTTGTGTAAACAAGTTTGGGATAGTGAACCACACAGTTTCTTAGTTATCAGCAAAGATGATAAAATTCACAATGGACGTTATCGCAAGAAGTTTGATGAGTACTTTTGCATTTAAGAAGACTTCGCATTACTTTTATTTTAGTTTGCACAATGCAGTCCTCTGGAAATGTTCAGCTTGTTCTCTCTGAACCACAACCAGTGAATGATGTAGCTACAAAGCAATATGTTGACAATTTCTTAGCTTCAATCAGTAAATGGATTCCACAGCTAAAATCATTTTTCAGTATACTACATCTTTCACATGATGCAGTCAACTTTGGAAACAAACGTGTTTCAGGTTTGTGAGATCCACTGGAGAACTGTGATGCATCTACCAAAAAGTATGTTGATAGTTCCATAACTAGTCTTAGAAGGTTTGTTGACAATATAGTTACCTGGAACAAACTTAATGTTGTTTTAAGTGCATTCGATGTCTTAAGTGATTCTATCAGACTAAACTCGAAATGCATTAGCAACCTTTCTTCTCCTAAGGAAAATAATGATGCTAGCACAAAGAAATATGTGGATGATTCATTTATACAGCTTAAGAAGCAGTTTGAGCAAAAAATGGACTTGAAAAACAAGAGCTTCTTAGAGTCAGATGATAGAACCAATGTCATGCAACTTAAAGGTAAACGACTAAGTGGGGTCATAGATCCATTAATATCAAGTGATGTGGCTACAAAGGGTTATGTGGATAGAAAATATAATCAGTTAGAAGTAAAAATCAGACCACTTGTCGATTCCTATAAGATTCCTCAGAATGATTTACTACTGAATAATTTATCAGTCAGGGAAGGTGTTCTTGATATAAACAATATGAGAATTGAAAATGTTTTGGATCCAATTAATATGTATGTTGCTGTTAATAAGAAATATGTTGAAAATATTGTAAAAAAATCGATCATAAAGTAACATCTATGTTAGAAAATGAGAATAATATTCGAGTTAAAATGTCACAGCCTAATATAAATATGTTAGATCTCTTTGGTGTAACAGATCGAGTGTTTGATATACAACATAAGCGTCTTGTAAATTTGCGAGAACCAATAATAGAAACAGACGCAGCTAACAAAGCATATGTAGATAAAACACTCTCTAAAGTAAGTCAGAAATTCATTTTACGCATAGATAGCATACCTGCCACAAATCCTAATTCTATACAATATTTGTTACATAATGGGAAGTATGAATATGATATTCCTTATACAGGAACTATGAAACTACGCTCAGCATCACCTGATTTGGAAGTGATTACATTTGTACACAATGGCAAGGAAACTGAGCTTGCATTAAATGTACCTTTAAGCGTGAAGGAAGGTGATAAATTCAGTTTTAAACAACCGCACCCATTTCAATTGGGAAATTATGGTCTTCATGTGGAATTTGAATATGAGGTAATATAAATATGCTGTAATTTGACTATATTTCTCAGATGAGATGTAACCTCAGTACCTGTTTCAATCATTATCTAGTGCCAACCATACAAATAACTTGAAATGCTTCAACAGGCTGTATACCGCAATATACAATTGAAAAGGCAAATTATGTCTGCTAGAAGAAATATACGTAAAAAATTTTTATCCCTTAAGGAAAAAGAGATTAAAAGAAAAAAACAATTGGAGGAAGAATTGAAGCCAGTTTCTGATCCTCTGAGAGAACTTGTTTCTATTAGTAAAAGAGAAAAACTGTCATATCCTACATTTACAGCATCTCATTATAAAGCGGAAGTGAAATTAGAAAATCTTATTTCCCCCGATGTTATATCATATGATCAAGAGGAAAAAGTGGAAGATGATGAGAAACCAAATATTCTCACTTCACCTGATGAGACATTAGTATCATCAATATTAAGGCAAATTCCTCCTAAAGAACGTGATGAAGTGTATGGTATGAGATATGATCTCCGTAATGGGTGGATGATAGGGAATGAAAAAGCGGTAATTGATGGAGCGGATATAATCATTAATGATGTAACATACAATGGTTCAAAAGGATTATATAATCTACTTCTTAGAAAAAAACCTTTAGCTAGAAGCTATTCAAAATCTGATCTTCTTACGTATGCAAAAATTTTAAAAGCTACAAACGCCCATAAGAAAGGTTATTCTGCTCATAAACCAGTTAATATTAATAACAGTATAAAATATAAAACAATCATAAGACGCATACTTCATTTAAATCGGTCTGATGTAAGCGAAGTTCGAAAATCATCTCGAGCAAATTTACTAAAAGCACATCGTCAGCTAAGTGAGGAAACTTTGGAAAGTGAACCTAGTATTCAAAGTGGTAAAGGAATTACTGTAGATGAGAAAGAAACAGAAGGTAATGTTCCAGAAGTAAAACAGTGGAAGACACATAGCAGTAATTTACCTCCTGATTATGTGTACTGGGATGACCCAAATGAACTTGTTGAACGTCTTTTCTTTTTGCATGGGTCAAAAGCAGCAGGTAATTCATCACATGACAATGAGATTATTTCTATTGAGGAAGAATTACGAGAAGCTGGAATAATTATGTAAGAGTTGGTTATCTAATCATTAGAATATATAAAGAGCAAATAACAAGTCAGTAACCACATAACACATGTGCACTAAGAATTGTAAGCAGGCCACACAATGTACCCTACATTTGCTGAGCGTCTAAAGACTTTTGAGAATGGTAACTGGCCCATCGACTTTTTGAAGCCTGAAGACCTAGCAGAGATGGGCTTCTATAGACCAAATCACAACAGTAACGATGATACTGTAAAATGTATGTATTGTAACATTGAAGAGAGTAACTGGCAATTTGATGACATACCATTTCTGAGACATATATGTCCTGCATCATACCATCTTGCTGGTATCAACACATGTTGTCCTTGTTGTACAGTTAAAAAACACTCTTTGATGCATACAGCACAGCACAACAAGCATTGCTGTCAACAAGTACGTCAACAGTCCTTCCATGATTGGCCCTCGTATATCCCAGTAAAGGCTGAGGAACTGGCTGAAGCAGGTTTCTTCTACTCTGGTACTGCTGATCACACGACCTGCTTCTGCTGTGGTGGCACACTGCATGATTGGGTTGATGGTGATGATCCATGGGGTGAACACTATCGCTGGTTCCCTGGTTGCATGTATTTATGGTTGAAAAATAAACCTGATCTGGCAGATGATGTAGTAGATTTAAGTAAAAGTGTAAAATAAATTAATAACATTTTGTAATAAAATTATTTTTTTTACATTAAATGATATCTGAATAAACATATAAGCTTGTTTTTATTGCACACCTTGTGTGTGTGTGTGTGTGTGTGTGTGTGTGTGTGTGTGTGTGTGTGTGTGTGAATTTTACGTAAGGTCAGTGCCATCAAGTACATCACCATGCCATCATCATGACTTAACAAAATATAGCTATGTAGGTTGTGGCACTGTCAACACTATCACAGTGAGCTAAAGACGTCATATTATGTAAGGTCAGTATCAAAACATGTGGAAATAAGGTCAACGCTGTTGGCAAAAGTCCACCAAGTATATCATAACTTCATAAAAAAAATTTTGCAGTGAGCTAAAGATATATTATGTAAGGTCAGTATCAAAACATGCGGAAATAAGCATGACGTCATAGTTACGTCATTATGACGTCATAGATAGGTTGAGAATGTGATGTCATAATTACATCATTATGACATCATCATTACGTCATTGTGACGTCATCATTACGTTGTTGTGACGTCAGAGATAGGCTGTGACGTCGCTGGTGCTTGAAGCCCCATTGCTCCACTACTTGTATTAAACTGGATATACGCAGATATGAGTATCCTCATCCTTTTGCACTTCTCATAGTCACGTCTTTTACTTTTCTTAAATAGTGCTTTTACTTCAGCTGGCTGCTACACGTATGGTATGTCAGACTTCTTCCAACATTGGGTTGTAAACTGTAAGAATCATAGCACACTCGCTTAATGGAGTAAATCATTCTAGGCTACACTTTCTTTGTTACGTCGTTCTATTACAGCTTGTCTTAATTCTAATAGCGTTGCTGGGTCTACGTTATTTCATTCTCTGTCACCGTGACGTTCAACATTTTTGATCTCACTACACTATAAACCTTCGTAGTTGTTTCGCAAGTTTCGTCTTCAGTTATCTTTAATCTTAATGTGACTTTTTCTGTGGTATTAAGTAATTTTTCCTTCCAGGTAAAAAATAAGAGATCGATTTACTTCTGGTTGTTACTGTCTCCTTCTTTTCGTAGTGAAATAAAAAAATCTTTTGGAGAATACCAGTCATTTTTGGAAACTGTATTTTATAAGGGTATCTTTATTTCTACTTATTTTATTCCACCGTGATCAGTAAAATTTCTGCTGAATCTAACTTTTCCTGGTGTCGTTTGTCCTCCAAATTATCGAGAGTCTACTGTGTACATGGATCGATACAAAATTTTTTGAAACACGTACTGTGCTCAAACATTATAATCATGTCGAAGGAAATGATTTATTGGCAAGTACCCAACATTTATTCATAAAATATCGTTCTTCTGATACACAACTAGCTCTTTATTCTCGCGAACTAATGAGTGGACAGCGGACGTCAAACTGATTTCATATTTTTAGATTTCCAGGCTTTCGACAACGTTCCTCACAAGCGATATCTATTTAAATTGCACGCCTATGGTGGGTCGTCTCAGCTATGTGGCTGAATTTGTCATTTCCTATAAGACAGGTGTCAGTTCGTAATTGCTGACTTTCCGCAAGGAAGTGTTATAGGACCTCTGTTCTTCCTGATCTACATAAACGATTTAGGAGACAATCTGAACAGTTCTCTTAGATTGCTTGCAGATGATGCTGCCATTTAACGCCATGTAAGGTCATGAGATGATGAAAACGACTTGCAAAACAGTTTCGACAAGATATCTGTACTGTGCAAAAAGTGGTAAGTGACTTAAATGATTACTAGTCTGAAGTCATACATACGAGCACTAAAAGTGATCCGCTAAATTTCACTTACACGGTAAGTCACGTAGATCTGTAAACTCTACTAGATACTTACGTATTACAATTACGAATAAGTTAAACTGGAACGATGACATTGATAAAGTCGTGGGTAAAGCAAACCAGAGACTGTGGTTTAATGGCACGGCAGTTAGAAAATATAGCAAGTTTACTAAAGAGACTACTGACTCTACTTCTGTCTGTCTTCTAGAGTACTGCTATGCGGTGTGGGATCCGCATCAGATAGGATTGATATCAAAAAGGTTCATAGAAGAATAGCGTGTTTTCTGTTATCGCGAAGCAGGGGAGAAAGTGCCATGCATGTGATACACAAACTAGGGTGGCAATCGTTAAAACACTTTTTCGCTGCGTCAGGACCTCATTAACTGTCAAACACCTCAGAGCGTGAAAATATATTGTTGACTCCCACCTGCATAGGGAGAAATGATCACGCTAGAGGAATGAGAGCTGGCGTGGAAAAATTTAAGTGTTAGTTTCTCCAGTGCACTGTTCGAGAGTGTAACGGTAGAGAAGTAGCTTAAATTTATATTAAAAATGAAGAAACTCCTCCAGTGGCATTTAAGGTGTCGATTTTATTCTGGCAACTAGCTTTGACATTGTAACAACGTCATCTTCAGGCCCATACACTTGTTGACTTCAACTGCGTGCGGCTGATACTAGAAGTCAGTGGTGAGACATGGACGTGCTCCGTGTGGAAGGTGGTTAGCAGCTAGTTGCAACTAGTTGAGGTCAACAAGTGTATGGGCCTAAAGATGACGTTGTTACAATGTTCAAACTAGTTCCAGAATGAGATTTTCACTCTGCAGCGGAGTCTTCGCTGATATGAAACTTCGTGGCAGATTAAAGCTGTGCGCCGGACCGAAACTCGCAGAAGAGCTTCTGTGAAGTTTGGAAGGTAAGAGACGAGGTACTGGCAGAAGTAAAGCTGTGAGGACGGGGCGTGAGTCGTGCTCGGGCAGCTCAGTTGGTAGAGCACTTGCCCGCGAAAGGCAAAGGTCCCGTGTTCGAGTCTCGGTCCGGCACACAGTTTTAATATGCCAGGAAGTTTCGTTGAAACTAGTTGCCAAAATAAAATCCACACCTAAATACAGCTGAAGGAATTTCTTCATTTTTAATATAAATTTATACCAGCTGACGTCCCACTGTTTTCCATTTCAACTATGAATGTACGTGGTAGCTTAAAGGTGATTCGATGAATACTCTGCCAGGCACTTCACTGTGAACTGCTAAGTAATCAAGTAGACGGAGACCGCTCCCAGTAACTCTAGCAGTTTCCACAAGGCACTGCTTCCTCGGGCAACCCTCTGTGCATTTCGGCCCTCACGTCAGCGCGTAAGCCTACGCACCAGCGTCCGACACTCAGTGGCCAGTCTCGCCGGCCCGTGTCCAGAAATTATTCACGAAGCGGCGACTGGCGGAGGGAGTGAGGCGTCGCGTTACGCTCCACAGCACGTTGGCCGTGGACGGCCGACCCGGGAGCATCGCTTGCCCGGCGCCCGTGGCCCCGGGACAGGGCGGCGATAGCGTAATCACTGCCTTAATGGAAGCAATTTTCCTTCCACTGCGTCCAGGTTATCGTCCATTTAATGGAAAAAGTTCCGGGTCCTGCAGGGCCGCCAGGCAGTTTCTTGCGCGCGCTGGCCTGCACGCACGGACACTATGCTTGTATGCAAATGAGGGGGGCCGGCGAGCAGTAACTGAGGTCTTACGGAGACGAAAATGAGCCTGCGAATAGACCAGAGAGTCTGGAAAACTTACTGCGGCGCACTAAGACCCTTTAAGGTGAAGATCGAAAAATACGCCAAAGTTTCAGAAGGGTGTGTGTTCCACCACTTCCGACTGAGGACACGGAGTTAAGCCCGGTCGACCGTCGCCGCAGGGGCTGTTAAGTTGGCGGCACTGTTCACCAGCAGACTAATGGCGCCGCCGTTTCCGTGACCCGTACGGTCGGCCCATTAAAAGACGGAACGCTCGGCCTCGCAGTGGTTTATCGCGCCACTTAATCTCTGTCGCGTGGCGTGGTTTATTGCCACATAATCGCTTTCAGATTCACGTCCCTTTCCGGACTTCTGCTGCAGATGTTACTCGGAGGCAGACTGAAACGGCGAGTTTGGGGCAACAATTTGTTATCGACTGGCCGTTCCTCTGGATAGTACTCAGTGATTAGAAGCTGTTGTTCTAGCACTCAGTCTGAATACTGGTTTGATGCAAGTCTGCTTTCGAATCTGTCTTCTAAGTCTCGTCATCTCTGCAAAATTTTCAACATACATCGTTTGGGGATGCCTTCTGCATTCTAGACGTGTACTCTATATGCAAGTTCTATTCATCACTCTTTCGTCCACTCAAAAACTAGCTATTCCTTGACGACACTGGATATATTTTATCGACTTACCCTTTCTTTTATAAGATGTGCCATAAATGTTGTCTCCATTTCATTTTGTTCAGTTTGTCTTCTTTCGTCAGCAGCTATACCAGTGCAATCTTATTCTTCTTCAAAACCATCCCTTCTCTTCTTGTCTTTAGTACGTATCCCCAGCATATACATTTGCAAAAGGCTTTCTTACAATTACATTTACGTTCGCTGTTAAATTACTTCTCTTCATTTTTCAGCTATTCCTACTTTACCTTTTATAACCTCCCTTGCTACATCCTCTCTACTTCGTTAATGGTGAGACATTTTTCCGCCCCCAATACCAAAACTCGTTCCATCACCTGACCAAATCGATTATACTTCATTATCCGTGTTTTACTTTTGTTGATGTACAGTTTATGATCTTTTTCCAAACACTTTCAATTCAGTTCAACTGATTTGTCTTTTAATTTCCTTTGCCCTTATTATATATACAACGGCGTCAGCAAAAGTGATATTCCTTTTTTTTCCTTGAATATGCTTTTCTCAAAATTTCTCCTTCCTTCCTTTTTGTGCAGATTGAATATCACAGGGTATAGTTCACAATCCTGTCACGTTACCAGACGCTTCTCTAAAGTAGTATTTTTGCTCGTAAGGGAAGTACTCTCAGTCATTTCACTGAAGATGTTTTCCTAGAGAACTTTTTTCTTTTTTTTGAGTCATCACCTATTCGTCTGGTTTGATGTGACCTCTTACGACCTCCTCTCCTGCATTGACCTCTTCATCACAAAGCAGCACTTGCATCATAAGTCCTCAATTATTTGTTAGATGTATTCCCTACGGCTTTTGCCCCTCACAGCACATTTTAGCACCATGGAAGTTATTCCTTGATATCGTAACGTCTTGTCATCATGCCCCTTATTCTTGTCAGTGTTTGCCAAATTTTGCGAGGGTAATCCCAAAAGTAAGGTCTGCTATTTTTTTAAGTACATAGACCTGGTTATTTCTACAATGGCTTATATCAGTTTACAGCTCTGACATTTAGGTATTTTTCGCCATAATCTCCTTTTCTGTCGATGCATTTTTGTAGACGCAGTGGCAGTGTTTGTATGCCCATGTCATACCAGTTCGCCGCCTTGGTGTTCAGAAAGTTATGAACCTCTTCTGTCACCTCGACGTCGGAGCTGAATCGCTGGGACCACAATTAACGCTGACAGGTACTGCGAGATTCTGAAAAAAACTCAAACGGGCAATTTAGAACCGGAGAAGAGGATTGTTGAGCAAGGGCGTACACATTCTCCATGACAACGCCCGACCACACATCGCTCGGCAAACCGTGGCTCTCCTGTAACAGTTTCAGTGGAACTGAACCCTATAGTCCTGACTTGGCACCCAGTGACTATCACCTGTTCCCTAGGTTAAAAGAACATTTGGCCGGAAAGCGATTCAGCTCCGACGACGAGGTGAAAGAAGAGGTTCATAACCTTCTGAACAGCATGGCGGCGAGCTGGTATGGCATGGGCTTACAAAAACTGCCACAGCGTCTACAAAAATGCACCGACAGAAATGGTGATTATGTCGACAAATAGCTAAATGTTCAAGCTATAAACGGATGTCAACCATTGCAGAAATAAACAGGTCTATGTATTTATAAAAAATAGGAGACCTTACATTTGGGATTACTCTCGTACTTTCTTCGCCGATTCTGCGGTGAACCTCCTAATACCTTGTCAGTCAACCTGATTTGTAACGTTCTTCTGCAGCGCCACATCTCAGACGTGTCGGTTCCTATCTTCCCACTGTCCATGATTCACATTCATTGATGTGCTATAAATACACACTGTCAGAAATTTCTTCCTCAAATTAAGACCTATATTTGATACCAGTAGATGTCTCTAATCCACGAATGCTTTCTTTTCTTGTGCTAGTCTGTTTCCTTAGGTACTTCTTGCTCCATCCGTCATAGGTTATCTTGCTTCCTAAGTAGCAGAATTCCTCAAATTCGTCTACACTATTATCATCAAGTTTGCTGTTAAGTTTCCCTTATTCTCGTTTCTGCTCCATATGGTTCTTTGTATTTTTCCGACTCCACTCATTAGACTATTCATTCTGTCCAAGAAACCCCGTAATTCTTCTTCCTATCCACTGAGGATACCAATACAAACAGTAAACTTTATCACTGATGTCCTTTCAGTCTAACTTTCAGTACCACTGCTGTACATTTCTTTTATTTTTGTTATTATTCCTTAAAAGTATAGATTGAACACAGGGCCGATAAACTACATCACTGTCCTACACATTTATTGTTCCCTCTCAGTTCTTGAACATATTGTAAACTGTAAGATAAAAAAAAGAAAAAAAGAGACGGCGCACCACGAAACCAATAGATGTGATGTACAGGCACAGACAATAAACAAATACAATTGCTGAAAAATTGAGTGATATATTCAAGAGAAGAGCTTGTCAATAACTTCTTGGTCTTTAAACATGCCGTTATTCGGCTTGGCACTGATTGATAGAGGTTTTGGATCTCCTCCTGAGGACGATGATGACAAATTCAGGACAACTGGTACGTTAGAACGTCAAATGGTATGATGGCCTCACCCGTAGTGCTCCAAAAGTCCTCAGTTGGGTTTGGCATCTGGCAAGCACTAGCAGTAGAACCTCTTGCAGTCTGCGGGCGGGATTTATGTATCTGAAATGTATGTCCAGGGTAGCTTACCATGAAGGGCAGGAAAAAGCGTAGAAAGTCGTCGACGTACCGCTGTACTGTGAGGGTGCGTGGCTGATGACCAAACGGCTCTTGCTATGAGACGAAATGGCACACCAGCCATAATCCCTGTTGTCGGGCCGTATGGTGGGTCACAGTCGGGCTGGTGTCCAATCGCTATACGGGGCGTCTCTAGACTTGTCTTCGCTGCTCATTGGGGCCCACTTCGAAGCTGGATTCATCACCGAAGACAATTATGCACCAGTAAATAAGATTCTTACACACTAACATAGTCGTTTGATTACCATCGTCCCAGCGATTTTATAAATTCCGATGGAATGTTATCGATCCCTCCTGCATTAATAGATGCTAAACCTTCCAAAGCTCTTTTAAATTTTGACGGCAACTGGATTCCCTATGCCTTTGAAATGGAATCCAATTTCTCCTTCTGTCACATCAACAGATGAATCATCCCTCTAATACAGGGTTTCAGTGTTCTTCTTCCAACCATCCGATCTTTCTTCTGCTTTTTACCAGTGGAATTACCAGTGCACTTTTAATATTAGAACCCTAGCCTTTAGTTTCAACTAAAGATACATTCTGAGTCATTTCTTATGATGACCATTTCTTTTTCGATTTTTTCACATTTTACCTGTAGCTATTTTGTCTTGGCTACCCTGCACTTAATATTTATTTCATTGCTGTGTGATTTATATTACTGTATTCCTCTCTTCCCCAGAACATTGTTGTAGTTCCTTCTTTCGTCAATTAGTTGAAGTAATTCACTGTTACTCAAGGTTCTTCGGAGTCACCTTCTTTCTACCAATATTTCTCTGTCCAGCATCGTTGATTTCCCTTTTCAGCGATGTCCACTCCTCTTCAGCCAACTGCCTACTCCTGTACTACGTATTGCAGGATCCACATCCTTACAGAATGTCAAACGTATCTAATCATTCCTCAGTACCTCAGTATCCCACTTCCGTCCAAAACGTTTCTTCCAGACGATTCTCTTAAATTTCAATCGAATTTTCCTCACTACAAAATTGTGATCTGGATCTACATCTCCATCCGAGTAAACCCAGAAATCGACTATCTCTCCTCCAAATATACCTGGCATTGAGGTCATCCAACTGCAACTCCCGTGGACATCCAGTTTTTATCCACGTATACTTCCGACTCTTGTGATTACTAAACAGAATATTCTTTCTATCTGAAATTTATTGCAGAACTCAGTCTTTCTTCTCTCTCAGTCGTATTGCCAAGACCATAGTCTCCTGTAACCCATTTTCCGTTCATTGCTTTACAACCACTTTCCACGTTCCTTACTTTTCTATTCATAGTAAATCCCAGTCGAGTTGCATTTTCTACTACAGTTGCTATTACCCTATATTCGTCGATCAGAAATATTAATCTTCTCCCCATTTCACTTCATCAGTCCCTACTATATCTAGGCTCAACTTTTGTGTTTTCCTTTAAGATGTTCTAGCTTTCCTACTGTTTTCAGATCTCTGAACCGCAGAAAGGTTATCTTATTCTCAAGGTCACCTTCGCTTGTCAATACACCAATAAATCCGAAAGGGTATCTAATCACACATCTTTCGCCAATGGAGAAATCATCATGATACTGTTTCAATTACAGACCGTACTTTATGGGTCTTTAATGCAGTGGTTTCCATTTCCTTCGGCATTTTCAAGCAGTTCATCATTGATGATTCTTCCACTTTTTAGGTGAAGGTTTCCCACCCCAACCACGAGAGAGTGCCCTGAACCTGTGTCCGCTGCTCCACCACCTTTGACAAAGCCGTGGCAGAACGAATGTACTTCTTATGCTGAAAGACCTCGCGGGCTATTGCAAATATTTCTGTTCAAAATATAAGCAGTGTCTGGGTTTGAACCCAGCTCTCTGTACGTTTTGGTTAGTAGCCAAAGGTGTCACTCCCACCCCATCGGTAAGACCGCAGAGGCAGTTTATGTTGGCCCCGTGAAACACGTTCATGTGATGGTTCTGCTCATTCTCTCTCAAACAACGGCGTCCTCGATGTCTGTGATTTGGCACCGTTTCACCTTCTTCAGTATTTCTGAAAGTGCACGGATGAACGCTACAATGAGAAATAATGCAATCCGATTTATGGTCTACGGATTGGCCGCGTGGCCACCCTGTCGTTCACTTAGTTACTCGTGGATTTTGATATTTGAAAGTGAACCTTTCCCTTCTGCTTCACGAGCTCAACTTCCTAGAAAATTCTTCCCGTACCAAGTACTCTGACGTGCTAGCACCTGTAAAGTTTCAGCTATGAATCTGCATCAGTCGCATCCGAATAAGTGGCTACTTTTAACGAATTATATTGATACTTTAACAACTCAGCAAAATACAGTCATATAGTTGGAATCTAGGTTCCGCACTGATAAATGGACCAGGAGAGACACTACCGTTAAATAAGGGACCAAGTACGGTCATTGGGTGCTAGTAGTTTCGCAGACGCAGCTCCTGGGAAGAAGTTAGCTTTCTGAAAGTGATGTGGTATGCAAGTAATTCTAATGTCCAAGTATCTGGAGTCCTGATGAGGTAGGAATGACATCGAAGGAATTCAGAGATATGCCTCTAAAACCGTTGTTTGATCAATAGAGCTCGGATTTTAGGTAGAAAACTAGTTTGTTCCTCATTAAATAAAGGCGATGAAAGTTATACATACACGAATTACGCCAATATATGTTCGAAAACGCTAGTCTTATATCATCTAAAATACCTAATGTCAGAGTAGTATCTGTTTCTACCTAGATCTTAAAAATCCAAAAAAATAAAATTTTTTATGACTTACATTCTCTTGTTGTTTCTCCCACCCAAGAATTAGGCAAACATTTTATCGAAGACTGTAACTTTATAGTACCTAAAATTCCTAATTTCATGTCAGAACCTGATAGTACCTCATTTTTAAAAATGCGAGGAAAACCTAATTTCATGTTAGAACCTGACTGTACCTAATTTTTAAAAATCCAATCAAACAAAATTTGTACGACTACAACTACATTAGGTCTCACAGTGCTTAGAGCCATTTGAACCATTTGAAGTAAAACTACTCTCCTGAACTTCTCGGCTACTTAGAAAACTGTAATTGATGATAACCGGTTTGTTTGCATGCGTGAACGCCAATCGTGAGTCAGACGACAACAGCATACGCCAGGCTGTTTTAGCCCGTCTTGCTCCGTAGAGCGGTGTCGCTCTCCGTGAACCGTCACATGGTCCGGCAGAGCACGGAGGAGCCTTGTGATCTCCTCCGGCGCCTCCCTGCCCCCTCGCAACAGCCTGTTTAAGACACCTGCTCTGTCTTCATTCAGTCGGTCAGCGTGCTGCTTGGATGTGGTGAAATATTTAACAGCGACAATGCATTTGTGGAAAGTCAAGCAGGTCGAAAGCAGCCAACTCCAAATCATCTCTGATTCTTCAGTGGTTACAAGAATTTCCTGATTTCTCTATAGAAGGAAGAGTTACTCAATGCAATGTGAGCAACAAACACGTAAGTAAAACGTAAAGAAGTTAGTTTAGACCATCAAAAAGGTTTTTATTGTTCAAAGTTCAAATGTGTGTGAAATTTTATGGGACTTAACTGCTAAGGTCATTAGTCCCTAAGCTTACACACTAGGTAACCTAAATTATCCTAAGGACAAACACACATACCCATGCTCGAGGGAGGACTCGAACCTCCACCGGGACCAGCCGCAAGGTTTTTACTAAAGCACCTATAAGAATCAAGCTATTTCGAGAGGAACTTCCCTACGTATCACTTCCACAAGAACCCACACTTGCTCACTGCGGAACGTGGCTAGAGGCCGTGCAATATTACAGCGACCATGTGGAAGACATTAAGAATATTGTTCTTACATTGCGACAGGAAGCAGTGACCATTACTTCAGCTAAAGATCTTCTAAAGGACCCAACAGTTTCCAACGACACTGCATGCATAAAATGTCCTTATGAATTTTGAGTCCCTATTATTAAAGCTGTAGAGTGTTCAGGGGAACCAGTCTACACGTAACTGCGATTGATAGAAGAGGTGACAGAAAAAAATCAACTTGGTACCATGTTCTATCGGTATGAAAGTTAGTGAGAAACTAATGACAGTGCTACAGAAAACACAGGACTGACCACCCTCTGCACAGTGGCTGCCATCTTATCAGGTCAATCAACAAAACATGAGTGCGCGGTCCCATTGCGCCTAATAACGTCATTTATATATGCTCCGGTGACATCTGTTGACGTGGAACGCTCATACTCAGCATATAAGATGCTATTAACAGACAACAGATGCCGTTTGTCAATGGAAAATCTGGAGAGAGTGTCAGTTATTTACTATGACTGTAATTATGGACGTGTACAATAATATAATGTGGATTTTTGTCAATATATTTATCCTTCTTCTCAGCACAAATTAAGATTTTGGTCACCTATTTTATGATTTTTATAACCTATTTTTGTTAGTGGTAGAACCCGCCCGGTTAACCGTGCGGTCTAGCGCACTGCTTTCCGGGCGGGTAGGCGTGCCGGACACCGGCACGAATCCGCCCGGCGGTTTTTAAGGCGGTTTTCCAACTGCCTCAGCGAATGCGGGCTGGTTCCCCCCTATTTCCCCTCAGTTACACTATGTGGGCGATCACTGCGCCAACACTGTCTCCATGTACGCCTACACCATAATTACGCTACTACGAAAACATTTGTGGTTACACTCGTCTGGTGTGAGACGTTTCCGTGGAAAGAGGGGGGGGGGGGGGGGGTTCCACTGGCGGCCGAATCGCACAGTAACCCTGGGTTCTGCGTGTGTACTGCTATAGCCTGTTAGGATTGTGAACCACTAATGACTCGACGGGGACGAAGCCTCTCCATCGTTTCTAGGACCCCAGTTCGATACAAAAGAATAGAATACAAGTGACACAACCTATTTTAGGTACCTAATTTAATATTTTTGAACCTAAAAGTCCGAAGTCTACGTATCACTATAGGCCAATGAAATTGGAATAATCCTTGGACGAAAGACGACATAGTTCTTACAAAACCCTGTTGCATAAATTTAGAAAAGCTTTCATCGAAAATAGCTGTGTGCAAATGATGTTGCCACTAAAGTACACCTCGCCTAGGGATGATGAGAATAAGGGAGTATAGAAAGGAACTGTATTGCTGCTGCAAAATTTTAGCACTACGAAGTAAAATAGCAGCGTTTCCATGGCTACCGAAAAACGGCCGAGGCCAACGAGGGCAGATCAGTTACCATCAGAGTGTTCCCATGTTGCCGGACACGGCAAACCCCCCCCCCCCCCCCCCCTCCACGCAGTACCGGCGATACAGCAGAAAGAGAGATCAAAGCTACGGCAGGTCAGCTGCTACACTTTCCGCTCGCTGCGTTGTATTGGAATTCGTGTTTGCAAATATCGTTGGCTAGGGCCTCCCGTCGGGTACGCCGGTCGCCTGGTGCAAGCCTTTTGAGTTGACGCCACTTCAGTGACTTGCGTGTCGATGGGGATGAGGTGATGATGATCTGTACAACACAACACCCAGTCCTTGAGAGGAGAAAATCTCCGAACCAGCCGGGAATTGAACACTGGGCCCCTTGGTATGACAGCCCGTCGCGCTGACCACTCAGCCATCGGGGCGAACTGTTTGTAAATGGAGCGTCGGCACAACAAGTGGGCAATAAACATGTGTAAATATCCGACATCTATAGCCAAACGCATCTCAGACTGGTTGCACAATCTACGAGGGAATCGATGGCGATGGCGAGACACAGTTTCGAAATCTGCCATCATAACATTTGGGCTCCACCGCTAAGGAGCCTAGTGATCCATTCTCATCGACTTGGCGTCTTCCAGCTCGTGGGCCAATTTTGGGATCATTCCAGCAGTACCCAGATTTCAGCCCTGGAAGGCAGCCGTTCCTGACCGGGACGATGCAGCCATTCCAGCGCATGGTCTTGTCCAGGCAATCTAGTGCTGTACGCCCCACTTTAGAGGGAGGACACCTCCACTGGGAACTGGTTTCCACTAATAGAAACACAGCGGGCTTCGGCGTCTGCCGGCGCGCCCTACCCTGATTTGCGAATTTGCGTCAAGATGTTGCATGTGCTGCTCTGAACACTGTGCGTGAGCTTTCCCGCCCAGTCACCAGCAGGCCTCAGGCAAAGCTCATTGTTGTCAGCACACGCCAAAGGGGCGTCGTCACTAGAGAACGACGCTAAGAGTGCTGTAGCTTGTTTTCTAATAAAGTGTGTGACGGCTAATGATGTCTGCTTGTGCCACCATCGGTCAAAATCCTGACGAAAACGCACTCAACCCGAGAATCTACAACATATAGTCTCAATTTTCCCTCGCTCACTAGGCGAATGGTCTAGGAAAGAAAATCGATAATACTACACCCCATAGTGGCCTTCGGAGTATATTCGTAGATGCAAATGTAGATTGGTTGGAAGACTTCCTAAGTAATATAACGCAGCCTGTTATCGTCGACGGCAGTTGTTCATCACAGATATGGGTATCGTCGCGAGTGCCCCAAAGGTAGTGCGATAGGGCACCTATTGCTTTATACATACGTCTGGCGTGCAGGGTGGGCAGCAATATGCGGTTTTTTCTGATGGTACTGTGGCCTAAGGGGAAAGCGTCGAAGGTGAGAGACTGTAGGACGATACATGATGACCAAATTTCTAGTTGGTGTGATGAATATCAATTGGCTCTAAATGTGGAAAAACATACGTTAATGCGGATGAATAGGAAAAACAAAGCCGTAATCTTCAGCTATAGCATTGGCAGTGTCCTGCTTGACAGAGTCGCGTCGTCTAAATATCTGGGCGTAACGTAGCAAAGCGATATGAAATTAAATTAGCATGTGAGGATTGTGGTAGGGAAAGAGAATGGTCGACATCGGTTTATTGGGAGAATTTTGTGGTGAAGTGGTTCGTCTGTAAAAGAAACCACATATAAGACGCAGTGGGCCTATTCGTGGGTAGGTCTTGAGTGTTGTGATCAGCACCAGGTCGGATTAAAGAAAGACATCTAAGCCGTTCAGAGAAGGTCTGCCAGATATGTTACCGATAGCTTCCAACGACACGCTAGTGTTATGGCAATGCTTCGGGAACTCAAATGGGAATCCATGAAGGGAAGCCGACATTCTTGTCGAAGAACATTATAAGAATACTTGGAGAACCGACATTTGAAGCTATTTGCTGAACGATTCTACTGCAGATAACATACAGTTCCCGTAGGTATCACGAAGATACGTGTAATTCGGGTCCATACGGAGGCATATAGATAGTGGTTTCTTACTTCGCTCTGTTAGGGAGTGGAACTGGGAAAGAAAATAACAACGAGTGGTAGAGGACACCCTCCGCCCAACATATGCTGCGTTGCATAGCATGTACGTAGATGTAGAAGTAAATGTAGATGCACTTGTAAACGGGGCCAGGAATTAGATGGGAGTGTAAGGGTGGTGAGGGTGTGGTTGGATGGTGGGGCTGGGATGAACGTTGCGCTGCCGCAGTTGGCACTTGAATCGCCTTCCCCCTAGATCTGTTTGCAATTGTGTGTCTAAAAATTTCGAGTTCTGTAGAGTTCTTCCGTTTTCAGATTGTGCATGATGGAAGAACTCGTGAACCTGGCTGCTTCAGCCACTGAATCGGAGACGTGTAGGGTACTCAGAGTAAGGTTCCGAATAGGGCTCTGTTCTAAGAGGGGATGCAGCAAGAGGTTGCTGATTCTATGATAGAGATATCTGTTGATATGTGTTGATGGAGAGCGGTCAAAAAAGAGGTGGGTGTCACCTATGGAAGAGCATTCGGTACCATATGAGGAGGCAGTACTTTTGACGAACGTCGCAAACTAGCCATCATACTGATAGCGTGAGGTTCATCATAACTTCCAAGTTCGACAACCGATAAAGGTTTATGTTCCTTTGCATTCCACTTATAAATATGATATATTGGCGAACGTGAAAGTTTCGAAGCTGGCGATTAACGCAGGTCTTAAAGTGTTTGTAGATAGTTCCATAGTACTGGAGGTGTACACAGTTGCCATTTGCGGGACAGTGCGTAAATTTTGACTGCAAGTGACTGAAAGGCACTTGAAACACGGCTTAAGACTTGACATAGAATCAGTGCGTCAGGTACACGTGCATGTTTCCGTCACTACTCAGTTGTCTTCCCGAAGGCGTTGGACCAGATATACCACCTCTTTATGAGGATAGTGCATCGTTCTCCATCCAATGTTACAGTGAAGTTACGGTGGGAAACAATAACCTGAGTTATGGTACGACTTCTGTTTGGCGTGATAATACTACAGTCAGAAGTACAGTAATGTAAGGTTCATAACGTAGCGAAGAATGTTGCCTTCATCAAGAGAGAGCTTCATTTGCATCTACATCATACTCCGCATGTCACTTAAAAGTCTGTAGCATAGGGTACATCTGGTACCACTAACTGATCTTCCCTTCCCTGTACCATTGGCATTTAGCCGCAGGAAGATTGGTTGGGTGCAAACTCCTCTATTGCCTCAGATTTCTTGAATATTCTCGTCGTAGTCATTTCGCGAGATGTATGTTGGGGAAAGAGTATGTTTGACCCTTCTCGGACGGTCCTCCCTCGAAATTTTAATAGTAAACCTCTCCGTGATGAACAATGCCTCTCTTGTAACGTCTGCCACTGGAGTTTCTGAGAATCTATGTATCATTCTTGCGTTGAATAAATGATCCCGTGACGAAACGAGCTGTTTTTTGCCATGCCACATCAATGCGGCATGGTAAGCATGCCACATTGATGTTCAAAACTCGGTCGAACAAGCGCCTTGTAAGCCACTTTCTCAGTGGATGCGTTACACTTCCTTAAGATTCTTGTTATGTGTCTCACCCTGCAATCTGCTTATAAAACTATTAGTTTTAGGCTATTCTTAAGATTGCTCTGGATAGGTACTTCTGGACATTGTGCGGTAAGTGCTGCTTCCAGCAACTTGTCGTCCAAGGTGTAGTTGTAAGGTAGTGGCTATTTGTGGCCATGAGTGCACAATATGTTACATTTATTTACGTTCATGATAAACGGCCAGAATCTGCACCATTTTTCGATCCTCTGCAGATCATATAGCAAATCGATACTGTATTCTGGCGTTGCTACTTTATTATAGACAACCGCTTCATCAGCGAACAGTCTTATAGCTTCCGGTACTTTCTACTATATCGCTTATATACCACTTATATACGACAGCTATTCGGAAAGTAAGAAACGATTGGTCGCGAAATCGAAGCCACGGTGAAACTCAAAACTGCTTTCTTTCCCACAATTAGGTACACCTCCCAGCTACTTCTGTTCGTAGCCACCACTCCAACTTAGAAATGTGTCGTAGTGTTTTACCAACTCGTCATAGAAGGAAGCCTTCTGTCCTTTCCAACTATTTTTTAAGTTGTGCTGCAGCTCCTTGTCTGTGCCAAAATGTCTTCATTGACAGCAGAGCATTCATTTGGGCAGAGGTAATAATCAGAGGGAACCAAGTCCAGGCTGTATGTTGGGTGATTAAACACTTCCCATAAGCGTCTTCATTGTTCCTGCCGTGTGCGGCAGAGAACTGTTATGAAGACGGAAACGCATGAGAGTAACGTTACCTGGGGTTGTACAAAGTCAGGCGAAATCTCACGTCAGGTACCCGTACTTGGCGGGAGACTCTATTTTGGAGGAATCTTTATGCGATCACTGTGCACTCAAAGCTGAGAAGAGCGACGTGACGCTATCTAGGGGGATACTAGAGACACTGCCTAGCATTTATTTAAATAAATGATATGCCTTCTAGTATTACAGGTGATTCTAAAACATTTCTGTTTGCTGATGACACCAGCTTGCTAGTGAACGATCTTGTGTGTAATATTGAAACATTATCAAATAATGTAGTTCATGAAATAAGTTCGAGGCTCGTGGAAAATAATTTTATGGTAAATCACAGTAAGACTCAGTTTTTACAATTTCTAACTCACAATTCAGCAAGAACAGATATTTTGATCAGACAGAATGGGCATATTATAAGCGAGACGGAACAGTTCAAGTTCTTAGGCGTTCGGATAGATAGTAAGCTGTTGTGGAAAGCCCATGTTCAGGATCTTGTTCAGAAACTAAATGCTGCTTTATTTACCATTAGAACAGTATCTGAAATAAGTGACAGTTCAACACGAAAAGTAGTGTACTTTGCATATTTTCATACGCCTATGTCATATGGTATTATTTTTTGGGGTAATTCTTCTGATTCAAAAATGGTATTTTTGGCTCAAAAACGGGCTGTTCGAGCTATATGTGGTGTAACTTCGAGAACCTCTTGTCGACCTCTATTCAATAGTTTGGGAATTCTGACATTGCCCTCACAGTATATATTTTCTTTAATGTCGTTTGATGTTAGCAATATTAGCTTATTCCCAAGAGTTAGCAGCTTTCACTCAGTTAATACTAGGCAGAAATCAAATCTGCATGCGGAATGCACTTCCTTGACTGCAGAAAGGAGTGCACTATTCTGCTGCATCCATTTTCAATAAGCTACCACAAGAACTCAAAAATCTTAGCAGTAGCCCAAACACTTTTAAGTCTAAACTGAAGAATCTCCTCATGGCTCACTCCTTTTATTCTGTCGAGGAGCTCCTGGAAGAACTGAAAAATTAAGCAAATTCCAGTGTTACATCGTTGATTTTCTTTGTTTAAACTTACGATTTATCGCCTGAATACGTTTCTTATATTTCATTTTATCTGTTTCTACTATCCTGTTATAATTTCATGTATTGACTCGTTCCATGACCATGGAGACTTCTCCTTAATTTGGTTCCACGGAACAATAAATAAATAAAAATATGTGTCCATAGTTTCATCGGCTGTTCAACGTATCCATTTTGCGACCGATAGTTCCTTATTTTCCGAATAGATATTTTACAACATAAATAGTGACGAGTGTGTCACACTTCTTTGGAGTGCTCCGGAAATTACCTTCACATCTGTCGATTTGCTCCTTTAAGAGCCGCTAAGAACTTCTCTACTTCTCTGCATTTTTTCCAATGCCACCAACTCTCTTAACTCGTCCTCAATACGTGCTGTCAAATATTAAGATTCAGTGGTTACGAAAGTATCGCCATTTATTCTATCGCATCCATTCTGATACAAACTAGGCATTGTAGGGAATAATGTCCGTTTCGATGCTTCTATCCCACCTCTCATGCCATAGCCCGAGAGCTGTTACGGCAGGATGCCTTGACGAGGCGACTATTGGCCATTCAAGGTAGATTTCAATCAGTTTAATCCGATTCATTGCGGACTGCTCACCTTGGTGCCATTCACTCACTGTCAGGCTGAGGGCCTTTTCTATGGGCGACACCCAGTCTTGGCAGTATCAGCCTGACGCCGTGGGCGTTGCAATGAGTGCTCATAAGAAGATGAACCGAAGTAGGACCTTGGTAACAGTTGGACTGTCGAGTGGACTGATAAAGTGAAGGCACTGACAATTGACCCCCGTCCATGCAACTCCTCACGAACGAGCTCGGAGCAAAGTGGTGGGTCTATCTCGGTTTTTCCGGAACTATTTCTTTAAAGTTGAGTTTACATAACAATGTGTATCGATAACTGGGGCTGCAGTCTTGGTAAGGCAAATGGAGGTAAGAAAGCAGAATAAATAGGGGTTGGAATTGTAGAACATACATAAAAGAAATATTTAAATCGCCTTAGGTTCCTGTCCGTTACCCCCATACTCATGAATGAACCATGAGCACCCTGGGGGTCGCAGCTAAATTTTGTTGTGATCACGTTTTTGTTTTACAGTTGCATTTTGGAACTATAGTATACCCTGTTGCTACTTGGCTTTGTAGATTCCGTTACAATGGTATTATCTGTTTGATTCACCGTTTTTCTTCACCTTCGTTTCTTTTTTCTTAGCGTTTACTTCTTTTGCCTTTATCTCTCTTTCTTCTTTCTTTACCTTCACTTCTTTTTCCATAGCTTCATTTCGTATTTATTTATTCTGTATTTTTTTCCTTAACTTTTCTTCGCCTTTATTTCTATTTTCTTCACCTCCATTTTCTTTTTAATTTCGGCGTTCTTGAACTTCATTTCTTTTTTTTACAACCGTTTCATATTTTTTTACCTTCATTTCTCTTTTCCTTACCTTCATTTTTCCTTTTCTTTCACGCCTTTCTTCTTCTACAGTTCTCTTTTCTTTTCATACATTTCTTTTTCTTCCCCTTCATTTCTTTCTTGTTCCCTTTCATTTGCTTCTTGTTTACCTTCACTTCTTTTTTCTTTGCCTTCATACCTTTTTTCTTTACCTTCATTTCGGTTTTCTTTACTTTACTTTCATTGTTTATATTCTGTCTGAGCAGTTCTAGGCGTTTCAGTCCAGAACCACCCTGCTGCAATGGTCACTTGTTCGAATCCAGCCTCGGGTATGGATGTGTGTGATGTCCTTAGGTTAGTTAGGTTTAGGTAGTTCTAAGTCTAGGGGACTGATGACCTCAGATGTTAAGTCCCATAGTGCTTAGAGCCATTTGAACCATTTTTAGTGTCCGTTCACTGGTTTGATGAGGCTCACCACGAATTCTTCTCCTGTGCCAACCTCTTCATCTCAGAGTAGCACTTGCAATATACATCCTCAACTGTTTACTGGATGTATTCCAATCTCTGCATTCCTCTACAGTTTTTACCCTCTACAGTTGCCTCTAGTACCACGAAATTCCCTGATGTAACAGATGTCCTAGCACTCTGCCCCTTCTCCTTCTGCATTTTGTCCACATATTCCTTTCCTCTCCGATTATTCGCAGATTGTCCTCATTCCTTACCCTATCAATTCACATAATTTTCAACATTCGTAGGTAGCACCTCATCTAAAATGCTTCTGTTCTGTTCTGTTCCGGTTTTCCCACAGTCCACGTTTCGCTACTGTACAACGCTATACTCCAGACATACATTCTCATAAATTTCTTCCTCACATTAAGGCCTAGTAGATTTCTCTTGCAGAGGAATGTCTTTTCTGCCAGTGCTTGTCTGCTTTTGATGTCCTCCTTTCCAGGTAGCAGAAGTCCTTAAGTAGATCTACTTCATGACCATCAATCCTGATGTTAAGTTTCTCGCTGTTGTAATTTCTGCTACTTCTCATTAGCTTCGTCTTTCTTCGATTTACTCTCAATCCATAATCTCTACTCAGTAGATTGTTCAATCCATTCAGAAGATCATGTAATTCTTCTGCACATTCACTCAGTTCTGTATCATAATTTTTGTATTTCTTTCTTTCATTTCGTTTCTCTTTATTTTTCCTTTAGCTATCCCTTTCTCTATCCCTTTCACTTTTCCTTTCTATTTCCCTTCGCCTTTTTTCCCTTTCCTTTCCTTTGCATTTCTTTTCGTTCCTTTTTTTATATCTCGGCTAACATTAAGTCATACACAACAATGGAACTGTTTTGAGATTTGTAGTTTATTTACAGTGCTGCCTCTGCTAAGTCGATAGTTACACATGCTAGCACACTTATACGCATCAAAATGTTCCTCGTCCCCGTCATCAACTCCGTGTCATCAGAAGCATTGAATAAGGCCATTTATTGAAGAAGGAGCCAATGGCGGGTAAAATAACTTTTACAGAGACTTTCATAACTATTTTCTTGGTATAGATCTTGAGCTTGCTTAATAGGCACTCTTTTACTGAGTGACAAAACGCATAAATGTTGAAATACGGCGCGTAGTGGAGCGCTGAAGAATGCGAAGAGCTGCCGTCCTGACAGTGTCAAATCTCCGTAGCGATTTTTCACTCGGAGTGTGGGCTGATTTGGAAAATCCTGGAAGATTAAAACTGTCTGCTGGGCCAAGACTGGAAGTAAAGTTTACAGAAGTTCTCCAGAGTAATATCCTGACAAGCTTTAATGGAAGAAAGCGTAATGTGGATAATGGCTTAGCTACATCCTGGAGAACGTTTCCAAAATGAATCTTCATTCTGTAGCGGAGTGTTCGTGGATTTGAAACGTCCTTGCAGATGAAAGGTGTGTCCACCACAGTGATTCGACCCCGCGATCTTTGGTCACAATGGTTGGTCATGACTCAGGCCTGGTTAGTTCAGTTCGTTGATCAATAGTCAGCGAAAGGCTAAGACTCCATTTTCGGACGTATGTACAGTGTTATACGCCAGGAAGTTTCAGTCATATTTGTACAGAACCACTAGATGAACTCATCACAAAGTTACTCTGCGCGAAACGAAGCAATCCAAGGTATGATTGTGTTTCCAAGCAACCTCACTCAGTGTCAAGCAACATTAAATTTCCTATGAAACAGAAATTGTATAATAACAATGTATTCAACGATTTTTTTCTGGGTTTGCGACCACATTGTCAATATGTATAGCTACCGACGTTCTGGTCCCTTTTGGATGTAACCGTCTTCATGGTGTGACCCAGTTACTGGGTGATTATAATTAATGTGTAGCTACTCACAAAGGATCTATGTTTGCTGTAATTTCGTATGACAACGGCATTCGGCAGATATACTGATGCGTTAATATGGGACCGATTTACGCTGTGAAAAAGTTAGTTCCAATTTCGGCAACCAGGAGAAAATTTGGCTCCGTGAATGCAAAAAAGACGTATTGAGATCTTTTCATATGTAACAGATCACGAACGGGACGTGGGAAGAAAAATCAAAGAAGTGACGAAGGTGAAGCGTTGATTTTATTATTAACCGTCGCTTACACACTTCGTTCAATATGGGCAATGCAGACGTCTACAGGGTGCTGCATCAATAATTGCTTGCACCAATTCCGATCGATTGTGAGGAACCTATTACTGTGTGTCGGCTTTCAGATTGCCCGATCCCAGAGCCAAAAACCACATGAATTCCGATAAAGTGATGTTGCAGGAATTGCATATGGAGACAAAACGTCGTGAGACGTAGCATTAAGGAGATGTTTCACTAGGCGAGTCATATGAATTCTTGCCCCATCTTGTATGAAAATAGTGGTTTCCACAAAGTTGGGCTCCTCAAAGCAGGAATCACATGCTATACAAGGAGCTCTCGACAACGTGCTGACATCACGATACATCTGACAGTCCCTCTGGATGCATTCTCTTGAAAGAAGAACGGATCGAAAACACAGGCGCTTGTGAATCGACACCACACAGTCACACAGGGAGAGTACAGTGGCTCCGTGTGCTGAACATGTGGTTTAATAGTTCAGAAAATTCGGCAGCTCTGTGTATTCACTGCGCCCTTTAGTGTAAAATGTGCCTCAAGACCCCATAGAATATTGCCCGACCACAATTCATTTACTTCGATCCGTGCCGGAAACCGAAGAGAAACTTGAGAATTTTGCTACGGATAATGAGATGTAAGCTGCTGCAATATCCGGATCTTGTGCGGTTACCAGTGCAAAACAGACACTATCCGGGGCATGCGCTGCATGGTCAATTACAGAAAGAGCAACGTCGTCAGTAACTTCCACCAGTATACGACGCCTTCTTCTTCCAGGTGCCACCCCACTCTCACCTGTGTTTTAAAATTGTATTAACATCTTCTTTAAACCATTTAATGACATCGGAAGTCTGCTCAGACCGCTCAGACCTTTAAGTCAGCGATAATCCATCAGTGCAGTACTGTAATATGTGCAGTTCACATAAAATAGTTTCACTAACAACGCAGTGCCTTTCCCCTCCATAGTAATGCTGTTCTCTCACGTTATGGCTTACTAAATGGCAGCGTTTTGTCATACCGGCATACCAACAGTGTACAGCGCCATATTTGCACCTGATGCAATAATTTACCAACAGCCATATGTACTGTAGAAATTTATTTTATTTTATGAACTTCTATGGGCTACCAGTTTCGGCGTTTCATTGATGCCATCTTCAGGCCTGGCCACCAAGAGCTGTTGCAGGACGATTGATTTACGGATCCAGTTATATGGCTCCTTCTGTGTATAGCGATTTTACGACTATTACGAGTGGGACGTGAAGATGGCATCAATGTGATGCCGAAACTGGTAGCACATAGAAGTTCATAAAATGAAATAAATTTCTACAATACATACGGCTGGCTGTTGGTAAATTATTGCATCAAGAAGTTCATGCCAGCCGTAGTCCCACGATCCATAATGGATCAACGAAGATATTTGTACCTGGTGGCCAAAATTGAAACTAATTTTTTTCCAGCGTAAATCGGTTCTGCATTAACACATTTCTATATCTAGGAAGTTACGCTGTCGTACGATAATTACAGCCATAAGTAGCTGCATTTCAATTATAGCCAAGCGGTACTTTATTTATTCACTATCTGTTGGTGTTCTACATTTTAAATTCTCTTAGACATCTCTTCGTTAAGATGCGTATTACGCTCTAGACATGCACCTGCAACGTCAGTCTATCTGTATTGTTTACCTATGCAACCCTAATCGGCATCCGATAAAGCTCAAATACTGTGCCCACACCCTCAGATGGAAACAAGTGAATATCGACACCGATCGAATGGTTTCGTATTTGGTGTAATGAATCTGACGTTCTTTTGTTCTCGACTTTCGCCTGCCTGTGTCAGCTCGTACTAAAACTCCCACAGCGACAGAGCACATTACACAGTGATGAAGGGGGTTAGCGACCGTGCGAGGGGCGCGTGGAGAGAAGAGGGATGAAAAAGCGGCAGTCACTGCGGACGGAGATTCAGCGTAACAAGATTTGTGGAGTAACCAGAGCCACGCTCCTGAGAGCCGCAGACATTTTGCGGCGGCGGTGGACCGAGCGTAATGCCGCCGCTACTGGCTCCGTCTCACGAGAGCGGCGGCAAAAAATTTATTACCGTGGCTTCCTTTTCCGCTTCGCGGCTGCAAAGAACTTGGTTTTCATAAGCGGCCGTCTCTTCGGCCAGTGACACGGGCGCTTGTTAATTGGATTTACGGCCCGTGCTCCCCCGTGTCCGATTCCATGCGAGATCTCGTCTGCTCGACGGTTGCGCCGACTAAGAACCTGCTTACCACCCATTCTTTTTAACCGATGATGTTAAACAACGAAAGGAACGCCCCGAATGATAAATGACCCAACAGGAAACGACTATCAGAGACACATACGTGTAGTGGCGTGTTTGTAAGCACCTGCCTATATAGACATTAGCCGTATCGCTGCTTCTACGTGTACCTTTGAGCATGGAAGCTATCAACAGTCAGTTACCATCGAGCGATGGATGAAGATGTTGAGGTGTAGCGGCGCGGAAATTGAGTCTGATCATTTAATGGTAGACTGGCGTTCTGTATCTGGTCTTTGTTGATTTCCAGAAAATTCCAGTAGGGTCATCGTTCTGCTTTTCTTGAAAATATGTGAAACTTCACATTAAATATCACATGAATGGTTTTCTGCTAAAAGATCCGCCATCGCAGTGATTTCCTAATGAGCTGATGCATGCCTGCAGAGCAGCGTAGTGTTTCATTGCCTTCTGCAATACGGGCATGAAGACTTTCTACATGTTGCCCCACAATTCCGCACACAAGAGTTTTCAAAAGCCCCAAAAATTAATCTCGTTTATTTAGGTCGGGAGAGCATGGAGGCCAGGGAATTGGTTCATGTCTATTTATCCACCTGTCACAGCGGTGAACCTAAGAATCACTAAGTACTGTACATTCTAACAGAACATGGCCAAGAGGGTACCTTGAATCTGTCAAGTAAGAAAGCGTTTCACGTAATACTGGTACGTTTCATTCCTGTGTATTTGCCATGACTGATAAGGTGATTATGAAGCCAGTAGAAAGTAAGATTTGAAATAGAAATAAAGCATTTCCGAACCCGGACTGTTCTTCCTGATAGCTTGGCTATACTGTTTTGTTATTTCCTTTATTTTCTGGCTATTGGAGTGGGTAATGTTATTCGTCACCCTTTGTTTGTGTTGCACTTTTGGACGTAGTATGACGTCATTTGTAATAGCTGACGGATTGTATTGTAAACTCTGGTTTATCTGAAATGGATGCAGCAGTGGAAACCACAGCAACCCCAAAACTGTTTCTTCACGCAGATCACTCAGGCACAAGTGAAAAATTTAAGCATTCAGCCTCATAGGCTGTTTCCAAGACCCTCCCCCTCCCCCCATTGTTATGCAATCTCGTCCGAGTGCGGCCCACAATGGAGAAGCAGTGGATTCTTTGCAGAGTCGGCAGCGCCTGCAACGCCGCTACTGTGCGCGCGCTGACGTACGGCGGGCAGCGGGTCCGACACGCCTCGTTCGGCGGCACGGCTGACGGCGCCTGCCCGCAGCACGGCGCGGCAGACCCACTGCGCCAAAAAAGCTGCCGCCGGCGGGGTACAGCGCCGCACAAAAGCACCAGAAATATGCATCACAATTGTGCGCGCGGGGCCGCGAATTTCCGTGCCTTATATGTCCGCTTTGTCCGCCACTGAATTAGCCGATATGTTTTAGCGCAAAAGAATGCACCCGGCGGGTAGCGGGCGTTCACACCTCGCGCCCGTTACTAAATTTACAGAGGCAGCCGCGCCGTCGGGTAGGCTGTGAGAAAAAAATGGAGTGAATCTATTCTGGTGCGGGCAGTCGCGGATTGCCGTTGCGAATATTTTCACCGCAGCTGTGCGCGATGCGCTTTTCATTACCGGGACAATGACTGCAATTGCGGTATAGACGTACTCCGGATCTGTCACTGATCTGCACTGCGATTTTATTCGCTCCAATAAACGGGTAGATACTGGAAAGTTTTATTTTTTGCCATTTCTTTGCATATAGCCACATAGCAATTTATTTCACCTTGTGATATTGCAGCTGTTGAATCTGAACAATGGACTTGCTACCAACGCAGCTGAGCTTCATTTAAGTGTGCAATTCATAGAGCGAAAGAAAAGATGTTCCTCAAGAATATTCATCGGTGTTTCAGAAGAAAGAAGAGCTTCGAAGTCTCCTCACTATCAGAAGTAATGTCAGTCTTCATCCAAGCACATCTTCACTTTTAAAACTACTGTGTACTGTCAGACGTAGCCGTGTCGGTGAGATGTTTCTTGACATCTTGGGTTGTCGGGTGTTCTGCCGGATATCAGCGTCGTACTTACACGATATTTCGTTAAGCAGCTCGTAACCATTCCTCTACTGGACCTGGTAAGATATATATGCCTGTGGCCTTCCCCCTCCACTGGCGGTGGCAGGCGTTCCCTCGGCGGTCGGCGCCCGCTCGCTGCTACCTTCTGGAACGTTGCGGTTCTGAGTGTTCCCTATGTGGTCCTCGCCCAGCAGACGCTATCTTGGTGTGTTTGGAATTGTGTCTGAGGTACCAGGCGTTCCCTCTGCCGTGTGCTCCCGCTCACGGCGATCGGTTGGAGCGCTGCCGTTCCGTTTTTGGCCCACTGCGGCTCTGCATGTTTCGTCTGCGGTCCGCGCCCGTCGTTTTCCGTCCGCTGCGAATCTGGTCCGCACCCGTCGGAGCCGCTCCTGGAGGTTCCATCTTCGGTCCGCTTAGTCGCTGGTGGACTCCTTTCGCGAGTCGTAGGTGTTTTTGTTTCACGGTACAACAATCGTAGTTTCTTTTTACACTTGTTCGTCTTGGAAAACTCAGCGACTTCTGTTAATATTGTAACACCTATATGAAGTGGGGGGGGGGGGGGGGTAAAAATACGGAAAGACCATAAACGTAACACATTATCTTGCCGATTAAGGTGTAGGAAAACCTTTGGCGTTAAAAACATTTTCCAATCGTCTCGGAATTTACAGTTCTTCCAGCACAATAGTTGCAAGTTCAGGTAACAATGGTGGAGTTTGATAGCGACAAAGCACCCTTTTCTTCAAAGTTGACCACATAGGCTCAATAATATTGAGATTCAGTGACTGTGTTGGTCAGAGAAGGTGCGACAAGTCAACCGTATCCTCGCAAAACCAGTCCTGGACGATATAAACTGTTTGAACAGGGGCCCCGTCGTCTTGGAACGTAGTATCAGTCATTGTTCTATGGGATTGATCTGATTAGCCAAAATGCTAGCATAATCCTTGATAGCTATATGACATTGGCGAATAACCATGGGACCGTAGTCTATTATCACGATATGACTGTAAATCATCACGCAATCCCCGCCATGTTTCACTCTTGCCTGCAAAGTCGACCAGAAGTCGGAAACAGTCCGACTCTTAGTGACTCATTCGACAAAACTACTTGCTTCTATTGCAAAATAGTTCAAGTTTTAGGGTATCGGTCCCACGTTTTCCTGTCAGGGGTATTTGCATCACTAATGTGTTTTTTTCCCTCTTATGGAGCTCCCCTCATGTTGTTTCCGTGACGACACGGCTCTTGACTGCAACTTTCAGTACTGAAGTGCCTTTTGCTGTCATTATCTTATTTTCCCTTACGATCCTCTTCATTGAACGCCAGTTCCAAACATTCAACACACACTTGTGGCCCGCGGTGTGATTAACGTATGATTTTTTGCGCTTTACTTGTGTGTAGCATAATTTTTCGATATGGTAGACTTTGAAACACTAAACATTCCAGCTGCCGTGGTTACGGAAGCCTACACCATAGGAGCATAATAATTTTCCCAAGTTTGATATGACTTAGCTCCGATCTAGTGCAATCGCTACTACAGAGAATACTATTTTGACCACTATTTACACTTTAAACTTATTGAGGGCGTTGCATGGGTGCATTTATGTTCAAGCATGCATTTATCTCAGAGTTTACGCACTTTTGTGCAAACCCTGGACAAGACACGCAATTAATGCGAACGGTGGGTATTATGTCGGACTTTATATTTTGATCGAGGTTTGCCTTTAAGATCATGCGATTGGTAGGAATAAGATCGAAGGATCACGAATTATAGTGGCAACTAGGTTTTATTTGAATTATTTTAGATTTCGTAGTTATAGGTGTAACTAGCGGTAGTAATAATGGTTTTTGAAGATATGGTTCAAATGGCTCTGACGACTATGGCACTTAACTTCTACGGTCATCAGTTCCCTAGAACTTAGAACTATTAAACCTAACTAACCTAAGGACATCACACACATCCATTCCCGAGGCAGGATTTGAACCCGCGACCGTAGCGGTCGCGCGGCTCCAGACTGTAGCGCCTAGAACCGCTCGGCCACTCCGGACGGCTTTTGAAGATAATTTGATTACAAAAGAAACTAGCGACAGCGAATTTATTCAGGGAACGAAAGTTATATCCCTAATAATCTTTTGATTTAGAGGATTTTGATTTTAAAATTGAATGAGTGTTCATTCGATGTGCAACAAGTACGAATGGTGTTCAATAAGTAATGCAAGACATTTATTGCTGATATCAAGTTAATTTCATTCCGGATTCCAGTACACCATTTTATTCTCCAGTCTTTCGGAGACAAACCTTTATTTTTCAACATAATCTCCTTTGAATGGGACGAACTTACGCAACATTACTGGGAGGGCTTGTAAGCCCGCATGGTGCCACTCTCCTGATCGACGTCAGATTCAACGTCTTGCTTCACCAATGACCTCCCCATTATTCATGTACTGGAGTGTACTGGAGTGCATACTTCCTTGGGTGAAACAGATGAAAAATCGAAGGTACGAGTTCAAGGATGAGGAAGAGCATTTAGATGAAGTTTTGAGAGATTCTCTCGGTTGCAGAGACTTGTGTGAGATCGGGTGCGGCTATGAAATTCGAAATGATTAAGCCATATTTCAACGCCTGTGACGATGGTCGACAGAAAAGGGTCACGCTCAGCTTCATAACGTGCAAACAATCCCGCACAGATGGTTCTTCGTTGCTCCTTATGGTCTTCTGTTAGGCAGCGAGGATCCCAGCAAGCTCACACCTTTGAGTACCCCGGTTGGGTGAAGAGTGTGCCAGTACTACCAACAGAGAGGTTTAGTTGTAAAGTAAATTATTTAACTGCTACGAATGAGAGTATTCGCGAGTTCTAATATCGCAGAAGTAGCAGCTGTGTGCGGTCGGCTGGCACGCTGGAGTTCCAATAGGTTGCGATGATGACAGGCGCCTCGCCCAACGACTCACCTAGCTTTTCTTCACAGCCAGATATATATATACACACTGCATGTGTCTACGAATATCTGCGCTGCTCTGGTTTTCCGCAAATAGTAACTCACCTTCGTTGTCGTTGATGTTGTTGTGGTCTTCAGTCCTGAGACTGGTTTGATGCAGCTCTCCATAGCTACTCCATCCTGTGCAAGCTTCTTCACCTCCCAGTGCCTACTGCAGCCTACATCCTTCTGAATCTGCTTAGTGTATTCATCTCTTGGTCTCCCTCTACAATTTTTACCCTCCAAGTTGCCCTCCAATACTAAATTGGTGATCTCTCGATTTCTCAGAACATGTCCTACCAACCGATCCCTTCTTCTAGTCAAGTTGTGCCACAAGCTCCTCTTCTCCCCAATTCTATTCAATATCTCCTCATTAGTTGTGTGATCTACCCATCTAATCTTCAGCATTCTTCTGTAGCACCACATTTCGAAAGCTTCTATTCTCGTCTTGTCTAAACTATTTATCATCCACGTTTCACTTCGATACATGGCTACACTCCATACAAATGCTTTCATAAACGACTTCCGGACTTTTAAATCTATACTCGATGTTAACAAATTTTTCTTCTTCAGAAACGCTTTCCTTGCCATTGCCATTCTACATTTTATATCCTCTCTACTTCGACCATCATCAGTTATTTTGCTCCCCAAATAGTAAAACTCCTTTACTACTTTAAGTGTCTCATTTCCTAATCTAATTCCCTCAGCATCACCCGGCTTAATTCGACTACATTCCGTTAGCCTCTTTTTGCTTTTATTGATGTTCATCTTATACCCTCCTTTCAAGACACTGTCCACTTCGTTCAGCTGCTCTTCCAAGTCCTTTGCTGTCTCTGACAGAATTACAATGTCATCGGCGAACCTCACAGTTTTTATTTCTTCTTTTTTTTGTGGAACATCGGAATATTTCCTCTTCAGTCACTATGGTTTTATGAAGTTCCAGTACGTGGAGGTTCTCTACGTATCATTTAAAATGGCGTTTTTAGCGAAGGTGAGAAGAAATAAAAACTCACCTTCGCTAAAGACGTCATTTTAAATGATACGTAGAGAACCTCCACGTGTTGGAACTTCATAAAACTATAGTGACTGAAGCGGAAATATTCCAATGTCACACAAAAAATTACAAATTTTTCCAGCCGAGATAGACCGAGGAACAAAAAGCTTTGCGTTACTGATTGAAGGCCCTCGTATTAATCTTGTTTTCTTTAGAGTTTTTCTTGTCTAGTACGGCATCCCCCTATCTAGGATTTGGCACGTTTTTACTTTATGTTTTAACTTTGCATCCGGATAGCTGTCCTTACGCCCCATTCGTCGAGATAAACTACTCAATTACTGAAAACAAATTGTTGTCAAAGTTAACTTACTAATTTAGCTGTGATAATATATGTTTAGGGCAAATCGGAATTATCTGAGGCAAATACAATTAACAGATGCGAGCTTCTCTGTTAGTTGTCGGTCGTATTTTCTAAGCTCTAATAGCCATTTTCCCTAGGAGCTTTAAATATATGTTGTAGCGGGTCGGGGTGTTTGACCACTACCGCGGCAGGGACGGCTTACGGCGGTGGGTCGTTGTCAGGATGTTGGCTGTTGGTAGCATACGCGAACAGTATTAATAGTCAAACATTTTGCTAAGTTCCGAGATACACTCGTAGTATTAGTCCGTAGGGGTTACGCCCTCGTGGGCGTGTGTTGACGATAGCGCGGCCGGAGGTCGCACTGGCCGGCATGACGTCAGCACGGAGTAGAATTGCCGACTCGGGAAGCCCGCGGTGACACGTGCGCCGCCCGGCCTGGTCCTTCAGGTCCTGTCTGCAGACGCGGAAGCCTTTCCCGGTTCTCGTAACGGAAGTCAGGCTCTAGCAGCGGAGCCCGCCCCTGTGAGCAGTAGCGTGCAGCGAAAATCGTTCAACGGCTGCACCGTCCTGTACACGAATTGCTACCCTCGAAGGCCAGAGTCTGGCTGCGACTGAAGGAGGCTGGAGGTGGACCAAAAGCTGGAACGTACCAAGATCCCGGCAGTGGACCCAGCCGCAGTCGTCGGCTCTCGGTGACAGTGTCCAAGCCACATAGTGAAAGCTTAATAAACCATTTTTTGAAAGACATCATGTTTATGCCTGTGACTGTTAAACTTTTTATTTCCGCTATTACAGTTTCGGCCTTAGACCATTATCAAGTAAAAGATGTTTCGGCTTTAAGCCATGCCAACTTCATACACGCTGACACATTTATATATATCGTTGTCATTTGCTGTTATCTACATTCGTTGTGGTGTCATTGCCAGACACCACACTTGCTAGGTGGTAGCCTTTAAATCGGCCGCGGTCCGTTAGTATACGTCGGACCCGCGTGTCGCCACTATCAGTGATTGCAGACCGAGCGCCGCCACACGGCAGGTCTAGAGAGACTTCCTAGCACTCGCCCCAGTTGTACAGCCGACTTTGCTAGCGATGGTTCACTGAAATATTACGCTCTCATTTGCCGAGACGATAGTTAGCTTAGCCTTCAGCTACGTCATTTGCTACGACCTAGCAAGGCGCCATTACCAGTTACTATTGATGCTGTAAAACATGTACCGTCAAGAGCGATGTTCACCAATTATGGATTAAAGTTAAGTATTCCAGAAGCTACGTACCTTTTTTGCTAGTCTCAATTCCTTGTCCTGTTCCAGACCTCACGCAAGCCTGCGTGAGCTTAAACGCGTGCCTTTCGGCTTCCCCTCATAGTGGGTTGGCTCTCTTGCCAATCCCCAACATTCGTAACGCTATGTAGTGCGACCACACATGTTCACATACACAGGGTGGTCCATTTATCGTGACCGGGCCAACTATCTCACGAAACAAGCGCCAAACGAAAAAACTACAAAGAACGAAACTCGTCTAGCTTGAAGGGGAAAACCAAATGGCACTATGGTTGGCCCGCTAGACGGCACTGCCATAGGTCAAACGTATATCAACTGCAATTTTTTAAAATAGGAACAATCGTGTGTTATTACATACTCCCGTAGTTCGTAAAGAAATATGAATGTTTTAGTTGGACCACTTTTTGCGCTTTGTGATAGATTGCGCTGTAATAGTATCATAGCGGTTCAGTTTCTTGCAAGTTACACTCCAACGAGACTGCAGGAAACCCATTGCATTCCTCTCCATCGGTAGATGTTACCAATTCAAATAGCTATGATTCGTGTTAAACGTGTCCTCAGTACCTGAAGCTACTCCATGAAACAAGGAATCATCACTTAACGTAGACGACCTCTTAATTGCAGAAACGACGTGGAGAGAACACAATATGATGGTAAGGGAAGTACTGCAGACCTTTAAGAAATGTGGCGTAACTGCCAACATCACGAAGTCATGCACTGGAACCTGACGAGTAGAATTCCTCAGCCACATCTAATCATTTACACAGAAGCAAGGTGGTTACCACTATCTGTGACTACTAGCCGACCGTTGTTGTGGTCGGCCCGCTTTTCTGCTTCATCGGAGGCACTTCAAACCATAGTCCCCGGCCGCCTGTGTAGAAACTGGCTGGGGTTATTGTTGTGTCTGATCGAACGGCGTTTTGGGTCCGCTCTTTCCCAGACGTGGCCCCGCCACCTGTTTCCGACATCTGTGTCAGTACTTCTATTACATCGGTAGCGCCAAACATAGCGGCGGTGCCGCAATTTTACCTATCGACTGTAACACAACAATTTTTATTTTATTTATACGTGTATTTAACCTTACGTGACTTATGTTTCACGTAACCAAACGTCTGTAGCAACATTACAATGTGTGTAGTTCCGTATTTTACGGACTATAAGATGATACGAACTATAAAATGCTCTTTAATTTCTAAGCAGTTTTTTGAATAAAATTTTTACCGAAATGACTTTCAAATCCCTCACAATAGCTATCTGAACGTTTTATTCTTCTTCTACTCCTTCGCCGTCATCGTTGTCCACTTTATATATGAGACGGTCATCATTGCCATCGAGAGCATTACTTATGACGCAATATTTGAGGATTTAACAATCTCTTCTAGACCACAACTGTTTTATCCAGTGACAATCTTGTTTGATTGTAGGTCGTTTTAAAGCTCCCTTCGGCATGAATTCGCCTTGGGTTTCATCATCATCCATTTCTTCCATTCGTCTCTCATACACTCTCTATTTTTTTTTTTTTTCGAGACATCAGGAGCTTGTAATTGTGGAAGCAAGACCTCCTGGAATGAAAGCAAGCTCTGTTTTCCCCTTTCTCAATTTCTCTTTCACAGAATTTTTCAAATGATTACTAAACTTACTTAGCCAAGCAGCTTTCCTTCTCTCCCACACTCTGTTAATCCGTAATTTCATACCAGCCTCGTCCACCCCATCCCTGGCATGTACGTCAACAACAACACTTGGCGGTATTTCGGAAGGTTCTGGGGTTTTTCTGCGCTTGAAAGTGACCATTGGATTAAGTAAAGTACCGTCAGCACAGCGTGGAAGAACAACAATGTAGTGCATTTTTTCACGTACATTTGTTTTTATAGTTAATGTGTCAGCACCTTTCTTGTTAACAGTCCCGTTACTCGACATATCAAATGACATTTTCGTCCATATCCACTATCTGGCTTAGTTCCACATTGGTTTTCTATCGATACTGTATAATAAAGCGATGGAAAGATAGTATTTTCCCTTCATACTCCTGCGGCATTTTCTGAGGTATTTTGGTTTTGGTTCTCATGCTAAGCCCATGAGCTTCATGAACTATAGCACCAACCAACTCAACCATTAAAGTCTATTAAGTTCCACTGCAGTGCTAGCTTACGAGCGTGTATTCGTATCGTTTTTGTATTAATTTCAATGCCATTCTGGCGGTGTCCTTGAATCCATTTCAATGCGTCATCTAGTGTTATCCATTTTGCATTCAGTCATCTATTTCCACATTTAGTCATGTTTTGCAGTTCCCTCTTTATAAGCCCGTCAATCGCGAATGGTCTTCTTATGTTGGTGGAGGGCCGAAAGCCTCTGAGCCGCGCTGTTCGTATGTTCTTCTGCATATGCAATAGTCCGCATCATATGAATACTTTTCTTTTTGCATTGCAAATTTTGTAGCCTCTCGTACCGATAAGACAAATCACTTTCAATACAAGTTCACTGGTAGCCATAGACTGAAATGACGCTAGATAATGTTCTGTTTTCGTGATTGCGATGTGCTGTTGCTGCCATTTGAATGCAATGTTGGCAGATGGAGATAGGTTTTTCGAGGCATCGAATATATTGGCATTTTTAAGACTGGAGGAAATTTTAAATCAAACACTGGATATTTTCATACTAATACTAATATAAGACGCACCTGAAGTTTGGAGGGCATTTTTCTAAGAAAAAAGTGAGTTCTATAGTCCGCTGAATACGTTATATATGGTACAAGTAATAATAACAATAATAATAATAATGACAATAATGAAAAGTCCACTCCACGTTCGGGACCCGAAGAACGCGCTTTACCAACCATACACGGTGTCATCCTCTTCCATATGGCATGTGCCATATGCTATACGTAGGGGCTTGAGGTCAGCACACCGCTGTAACCAGCCGTTTTCGGCTATATAGAGATCTTTGATCTGATTCACAGCATTCAATAGCGCCTTAATCGGCATCACGGGGGGGGGGGGGGGGGGGGGGACCGGTTATAGTGCTACACGACACGTAGGAAAAACCCGTCATAGCACTGTAAACTGAAGCCGGTTCCTATCTATGCCAGTCAGGGACGCAGACAACTTAGTTACGGAGGCGACCATAGATATAGTAGTAATAATAATAACTGTGATAATACCAATGATAGTAGGCATCGTGCTGAACGCATGCGTTTCAGAAATGTCACTCTAATTAACACCATGTAATGTAACTTCAATGCGTTACTGCCGCGTGTGAGGTAAAACACATAACAGAATCTATGGCAGTAGTACCGAAATAAAGGTATATGGGCAAAAAGCAGACTTGTCTGTAGAAGAGTGAGACATGAGAGAATATGATTAGCAGTTGAGATGGAGGAAAGAAAACAGAAATAAACAGCGTTGAGAAGAAGAACGAATTGAGTTGTACTGTCGTGAGGTTGACATGGAGATAGAGAAAGACTCATTGTCATGCTTGCGTAAAGTTATGACACTAGATGTAATAGATCTTGTGTTGCAGTTGCGGAACGCTCACAGGGATTTGTGTACAAGTAGATGTACTGAGGCCACCTGTGACTTAGAAGACGAGGAGTATAATCCCATCATCAGGTACAAAATGTATTCCAAAAATTGAGGAATGTGTGCATCAAGAGAGGTCGTCCAGAAGTTGAGGGTGGTGTAAGAAAATCAGACAATTCAGATTTAACGAAAGAAAGTAGACAGTCGTATAAATCATTAATTTATTGCCGATCTAGTTTTCGACTGTAACACAGCCATCATAGACCCATTACCAGAAGAGTCACACAATTGCCAACATGTCAGAGCATAAATTTGTGACAAATTCGATATCCTTTACATTACAGAAACAAAACCGAGGCCGTTTCGGATTCATGGTGACACACGTTTCAAACGACGATTCTCATCCACTTCAGCAGGAAATGAAAACACTTCTCACCGTCTCTGTTCTTACTTTCTAGACACCGCAGCCTCTTCTCCGTATGCCTACGAATTCTTTGCAGAAGATATCCGGTGTTTTGAGAACGGCACAACACTAAATCGCACCATGCAAGTTCCAAAAATTTTCTGTACAGCAGACAGAATTACAAGAAAACATTAATTATTTTATTACTAAGCCTTCACACACTGACTTAAATATCAACGTAATACGAGACATACTAATCTCCACTCAGACTGTTTTCTCTTTCTTGCCTGTGATATAAACTTTACTATTCACTTATCGGCTTCTAATGTTTATTTTATCTGAAACGAATTACGTAACTGCGTTTCATATGTCAGCACACGATTAGATTTGAGTTTTCCACTCTACATCTGTCACTTTCTAATACTTATTGATTATATGTGCAACGAAGAACGTAATTGTGTTTCATATTTCAGCATTCAATTACATTCCAGTATTCCACTGTATACCATTTAGCAATGTAACAGTTTGTTAGTTCACATGCTTCGCGTTTAACTAAGCTGCTTAACTAGCCATTAGCTTTCAGTACGTGTTGCTGTGATTTTCATCTGCCCTTGCCAGGGTGAACGGTAATTCGTGCATCACCCATTTTTCTCTTTGCTGTTCTGTTCTCGAATACTGTGCGTCGAGAACGGCTGTCGGTAAGTCTTCATATAAGCCCCAATTGTGCCGATGACATCGTCACGGTCATTTCTCGAAGTGTATTTAGAACTGATACGTTGTTTGATTATTCCCAGACCTAAGTTCTTAGCAAGAGCATGTATCTAAATAATGCACAGTCCATTCATTTCACGCGTGTCATTGCTAGTAAATACTGGTGCACATCTTGTGTACCATTCGCCGTTCTGAAATTCTTCAGACGACCGGCGCTACGTGTTTCTTATAAGTGCTGCCCATTTAATTTCGTTGTATGGGAAATAGGCGCTGGATACATATGTTTCAGGGTTTTTCCTTGGTCTTTAATCATTGAAAGGTGCACTCCGAATACTTTACGATCTCAGTCAGGGTATTGCTGGAAAATACCTTTTATCGACATTTAATTCGATGATTATGTACGTTAATTGGCTTAACATTGTAAATGAACTAACTTAGTGAGGACACAATGCCTATGTATTATAATTTACGTTTGTTTCCATTTCCAACCTTTGTAATCAATAAGTACCGTGTGGGCCGAGTAGCAAAACAGTTTTCCTTATTTGTACACATCAATAAAAGTTTTGCATCACCTTGGTTCCAATAGTTCCGCAACATTAACAGAAATTTGTATAGAACTCAACGTAAACATCCTTTATATCCTTTTAATTGCTCCTGAAAACCAAACATTGCATGTTGTACCACCATACAGCGAGACCTTCTGAGGTGGTGGCCCTAATTTCTCTATGCACCAGTACCTCTAATACCCAGTAGCACGTCCTCTTGCATTGAGGCACTCCTGTATTCGTCGTGGCATACTACCCACAAGTTCCTCAAGGCACTCTTCGTTCAGATTGCCCCACTCCTCAACAGCGATTCGGCGTAGATCCCTCAGAGGGGTTGGTGAGTCACGTCGTCCTTAAACAGCTCTTTCCAATGCACCGCAGGCTTGTTCGATACGGTTACTGTCTTGAGAACATGCTGGTCACACTAAACAAGCGATGCAGTTATCCTGAAGGAAGTTTGAACGATGAGGGCGCGACCTGTCTGCCATGAATACCAATGCCTCGGCGATATGCTGCCAATATGGTTGCACAATCGGTAGGAGGATGGCACTCACGTATCGTACAGCCGTTACAGCGCCTTCCATTTCCACCAGCGGCGTACGTCGGCCACACATAATGCCAACCCAAAACAGCAGGGAGCTTCCACCTTGCTCCACTCGCTGGACAGTATGTCTAAGGCGTTGAGCATGACCGGGCTGCCTCCAAATACGTCTCCGACGATTAACTGCTTGGAGGCATATGCGCCACTAATCTGTGATGAGGACGTGATCCCAATCCTGAGTGGTCCATTCAGCTTGTTGTTGGGTCCATCTGTACCGGGCTGCAAGGCGTGGAGGTTGCAAAGATGGGCCTCGCCATGGACCTCGGGAGTGAAGTTGCGCATCATGCAGAATACTGCGCACAGTTGAGTCGTAACACGACGTCCTGTGGCCGTACGGAAAGCATTATTCAACATGGTGGCGTTGCTGACAGGGTTCCTCCGAGCCATAATCCGTAAGGAGCGGTGATCCACTGCAGTAATAGCCCTTGGGCTGCCTGAGCGAGGCATGTCATCGACAGTTCCTGTTTCTCTGTACCTCCTCCATGTCCAAACAACATCGTTTTGGGTCACTCTGAAACTCCTGGAGACTTCCCTTTTTGCGGCCCCTTCCTGTCACAAAGTAACAATGCGGACGCAATCGATCCGCGGTACTGACCGTCTAGGCATGGATGAACTACAGACAACACGATCTGTGTACCTCCTTCCTGGTGGAATGCCTGAAACTGTTCGGCTGTCGGACCGCCTCCGCCTAAGAGGCACTGCAGATGCATGGCTGTTTACATCTTTGGGCGGGTTTAGTGACCTCTCTGAACAAAGAGACTGTGTCTGTGATACAATATCCACAGTCAATGTCACTCTTCAGGAGTTCTTAAACCGGGGTGATGCAAAACATTTTTGATGAGTATATATAAAAATATGAACGGACATTAGAAAATTTTGTGTTCCAAAACATATTGTACAAGACTTGTAACTGAATTAGGCATCACTTCTCAAATTATAAATCAGTCTCCATTTTGAAGAACGTGCTCAGAAAATCATTGATGTAGCTTTTGCATAACGTGGCACAACGTGTCCCCTGGGATACTGGGATTTTCTTTTTAACCTGTGTCTTGAGCTTAGCACAGGTACTTGATGTAGTCTTGTACACGACACATATCAGTCTGGTACACTGGAAAGCGGCTCCGTCCTATGGAATACTAAAGTGCGCGTCATATATCTTGGCGGCCGAGTTTAGGTTCGTTCTGCGCATCTGACGTCACAAAATACAGTCAGCCAATGAACAGAAAACGACGTTGCCAGATCTCGACAGCAGTGCAGAGCACGGACGAGTGTCTTTAGTTTTAGAAACGTTCAGTCATAAATAAAGTAGTATAACAAAAGCAATGTCTTGATAGCAGACTTCCTTTTACAGAAAGTTTGGAAAAAACATTCTTTGTACCAATTGCTTCATATTCTATTAATTAATTAAACCAAACAAGCAATAAGACTCCTGTTTCAGGCGATAGCAAGGAAAGGTGTTTGTTTCAATCTCACGAACTGCTTTTCCGCAATAAAGAACAGCGGCAAATGTTTAATTTCTATTGTACTTCGAAGAAGCGTGAGTAATTCATAGTCATACCAACAGTGTTTATAAGTAGTTGCGTGAGGTGTTAGTGTCCATATGGAGTTACACTGTTCGATTATCTGAGGTAGCGGAACGGTTAAGGTGTTGGGCTGCCAAGAGAAATGTTATGAGTTCAAACCTTGTGCGGTGCTTAATATTTTCTTTATTGGAGTGCCTTACTTCACGAATTTTATTCGTTTGAATGAAATTTCTAGTGCTTTGCCTTTTCATTAACTTTTTCGCTGCTGCAGACACGTGCTCCCCGCATTCCGCGCTGTGCGCGATTTTGTCATCACTGCACTTCTCGCCTGTGCAGACACATGGTGTTCCCACTGCTTTGACACACTTATCATTCGATTTCACAAAAACTGTTTGGCCAAAAAATTTGATTTTTACACGTCTTCTTGCCTGATACCTTCCCCCCATAAATGACTTAATTTTGTTTTGATGTGCAGCATTAAATGTAGTAAACCATTGCACGAAATTTTGTGTTTGCAGAGGTAAAAGGCCATAGCGTAAACTTTCCGTATGGTCGATTTTAGTTGCCACAATGTTGAGAATGAAATGTGTACAAGATACCTAAATTTCATATAAAATTTACTGCATAACAATATCTCATTTAATTTAAGTACCACATAGGTGTCGTATGTAATATTGAGAAATATTCCGTCTTTCGCGACTGTAATAAAAGTTTTATATACACACGGCGCGTTTGGCTTTATTTTAAAGCACTTCCATCGGTGAAAGGTATTACACATACACAATGGTATTCATGTTCTATTTCTTGTTTTTGTTCCACAGTCGCAGTTTTACCAATGGTATTGAAATATATCCCTCTTCTGCAACTGTAATCAGCGACTTATTTAGACCAGACGCGTTTCTCTCTTTTGAAGCATCATAAGAGGACTGCATTTTGTGTCCTCCATTGCCAAGTCACCTTTCGTAGTTTTGTGCTGCGGTAGCACAATATTCAACGTTTGTGTTGGCTCATCAGTGTTTTAGCAAATAAATGCCGTTTGTGTGTGCCACACACAAAATTGTATTTGACATAGCTCTGAGCACTTCACTGACAGACGGTATATTCAAGTCCTAATGTTTTTGTAAGTCCACAGTTTTGTTTAATGTATTTTGTCTACTTCCTTTTGATTGATTGAAGTGCTTTAAAATAAAGCCAAACGTGCCCAGTGTAAGTAGAACTTTTGTTACAATCGCGAAAGGTTGAATATTTCTCAATATTACAGACGACACTTATGTGGTACTTAAATTAAATGAAATATATAGGTATCTTGTCCACATTTCATTCTCAACATTGTGGAAACTAAAATCGACCATACGGAAAGTATACTCTATGGACTTTTACCTCTGCAAACTCTTCAAAATTTCGTGCAAAGGTTTACTATACTTAATGCTGCATAAGAACTGCGTTGAACATCGAAACAAAATTAAGTCATTTATGGGGGGAAGGTATCAGTCAAGAAGATAGGTAAAAATCTAATTTTTGAGCCAAATAATTTTTGTGGAATCGAATGATAAAGAGTGTCAAAGCAGTAGGAACACAATGTGTCTGCACAGGCGAGCAGTGCAGTGACAAAATCGCCCACAGCGCGGAATGCAGGGAGCACGTCTTTGTAGCAGCGAAAGGGTTAATGCGGCCGTGGTGGCTTTACTTCATGAACTGCGCGCTCCCCCCTACATGTAAGCTTGCGAACTATGCTATACTATGGCGCTGCTTCTATTATTTTGGCGCGTGTGTCGTGTGCAACTGGCAACGCAGCAATCTCCAGCGTCTGGGCGGGCATGCGCGAGCCGCCAAAATAAAAGAATTGAACTATAGGTGTGCTGAATGTTCATGATAGGACATAACGTCACAGCAAGAGGATCTCCTCGTTTATCTCCAAAACATTCCTGCTCAGGCTGCGGAGGTGAGGTGATCGCTGCACGTTAAGCGCTCGTTTGCTATCGCTCCCCAGCATGTTTGGACGACGCGGAAAGGGAGGCAAACCCGCCACCCTGCTGCAATTGCTGAGCCTCATGCTCGGCGCATCAGAAGACGGGGGATGCAAGAAGACGGCGGAGCGGAAGGAGCAGTGCTATCGGTGCTAAAAACTTGTCCACGTTGCCAAGTACTGCCGGAACCCAGTGGCGTGCCTTTGGTGTGCGTCAGCACACGATTCGCGCCGCTGCACGAAGAAGGACGCCACACGCTGCTGCGCCAGCTGTGGCGGCGCTCACGCGGCGAATTACCGCGGCTGCAGCAACTTCAAGAACTGGAGTCGCGGTGATAAAGCTAGACGGATACAGAAGACCACCAAGAAGGCGGATACAGCCACGGCTGTTGCGTCCTCGCCACCCCCCGCCTCCGGCGGATCCGTGGCGGCCGATGACGCGGCTGTCCCACCAGACGCAGTCAGCGAGGCGTGCGCCAGGGTCCGCGCCGCCGACGACGTAGAAACTGCAGCCCTCAAAGCCGCAATGGTGGAAGAAAGGGCAACACTCCGAGCCGAACTAGCCGAGAATCGGCAGCTGGTGCACAGTCTCCGTAATGCACTGGCCAGCCAGCCCCACCCAGCACGGAAGAGGATGCTGACACGCAGACTGCAGCCCTCGTGGAACCAGTAGTAATACAGGAAGCCACGAGGGTGGAAACACAAGACGCAGCCGCACAGACAATCGTCGAGGCGAAGAACAAGTTAACCCAGTTCATCAGGGAGGAGGCCCCTTGCCCCCTCTCCAAGACTCAGTTGCAGAAGATAGTGTCCGCTCATTTGGACACTCTCAGGTCCTACAACGCCCGCCCTCCTCTCACCCGTGCCGAGTGGGAAGTTCTCGTCGCCACGATAGAAAAAGCCGAGAACGCAAGCAAAGAAGAAGGGTCGAGGTCCAGTAAAGACGCCGAAGCCGCCGGCTTTGAGGTTGCCTTAGACCCTGTAGTGTCACAAGCAGACACATACAAGGAGAAGAAGGACAGGAAGAAGTACCTTGACGCCAGGAGACCTTAGAAGACCCTTCTCATACCCGCGCCGGACACCCATCATCCCCACCATCAACCATTCGCCCTGACAGTCGTCGACTACCGGTATTTGGCGTCAACAGGGCCAGTCTAGTCAACGGCCCTACCAGACGCATGGTCATGATCAGATTCAACCATCGCCTGTCCCTGACCGGCAGCATTAGTATTCCACAATTATGAACATCATCCCAGTAAACCCCAAACGTCCCAGATTTCAACCTGTCCGATCGGTAATTGTCGGAAAGCGTCGGAGGCAGGGGCCGTGTTTCAGTGGCTGTAGTGGATTACAGTTAATAATCTAGGTAGACAATAAAATGAAGTAAAAGTTTTATTTTAACAATTTATTTTACAATCTTTCCTAGCTTTAGTTGTTGCAAAATCATCAATAATTACTGTTAAATATAGACTTGATGCAGACTTCTTTTCGACTGCTATGAGTGCTAAATGTCAGACTCAAGCTTGACCCATACTATCCATTAAATTGGTTCTGATTATTTTTAATTTGCTGAATGATTTTTCTGCAGTTTCAGAAGTGACAGGTTTTGCATAAAATAATATTATTGTAGTAGACACTTCCATAATGTCACATTCTAGCATTGCATATTTAATTACAATTTCTGTACATAATTGGTAAACAGTCCATGGTGGAGTCAATTTAGATACAACAAGATGATAAGTATAATTAAACTGAAGTGAAAAATTAGGTCATGTTATATCAAAATATTTACTTTGAAACTGATCACCTTTTTGCAATATTGATGATTCTATTAGGAACTTAAATATTTGATAGATTGCTTTAATGTCAGTAAAATGTGTATTTAACTGAGCTATTATTGTCTAATACATTTTTGAAAATAGTTATTTTAGATATGTTTTCGCTATTTCAAAATCGGTAGTCAGAAGGTAGTTCATACAAATGTTTTTTTTTAACTTTCTATTGCCGTTTCTTGTGAAAATTAGGATCTATGTCATATTTTTTTTGCAGTTTCACTGGCTTTACACTTAAATGATATGAAATCGTTTCTATAAGATATAAAATTTTTTAAACATCCGATAAAGGTTTACTTGCTTCAGCTAAATCGAATGGCGTTTTTGTAACATTCTGGATGCATAATTGAGGTCATTCAGTATGTGGTGCATGAATTCACAAAGGAGTATGAACTTGAAATTTAGCATTTTTGTTTTTATGCTTTCTGCTTTTTTGTGATAATCTTTACTGGTTCTTTTCAGTATTCTTTCTGATAAGCCTAGATTACATCACACTAGCCCCATGATAACCATGAACCATACGTTTCTGATCAATATTTTTGCCAATAAAAATAATTTGGTCACATGCTTGACTAAATCTACTACACCCTGTTTGATGACTACATAGAAGCCTAGAAATAATTCTTTTATTTCTTTATCAATTGGTTGTCCATATTCCAATCTGGTTATTGCTGTATATCTCAGAACAATGCTTAGCTGATCTGCCTTTGATGTATCACGTGCAGATTTGTGATGGCGAGAAATGGTGATGCTCTAATCTGTTCCAGCAGCTTATTTTCAAGTTTGTTCCATAAATACTAAATCATTTCATTTTGAATTGTTGGACTGATGTACTTTATAGGCCCTAAAACAAAAACGCGTGATTGTAAAAATATTTTCGAATATAAGCAATTGAAAAATAAACAAAACATAAATTGCTAAAAAAGTTTGCTAGAAGTGAAAATGATTACCTTTGAGCACATGCAAAACTTGCCTGAAAATGTGACCATACTGAACGACGAGCTCTACACGGACAAAACATTTGCCATGGTATCCTTCCTCCTGACTTAAGTTCTCTTGATGTCCTTTGAAAGCCACACATAACTCCTTCTCACCTCCTCAACAAGAGGAAACTTAAGTGCGAAGAGAGTATCTCCAAAACAGTAAGGGCCTATCGCCACAGGACACGACACTTGTACTGCGAAACTGAGCAGGTTTTCACTGAACCAAGTGAAGGAAGGCATCATTATTCACGTAACCATTTAAGTGGCGTTGCCTTTACTATACATCCTAGGATTTCCGCACCTTCACTGACTTTAGACGACAATTGTACAGAAACTTATGGTTGGTGGATTCAATCAATGGTGTTCTTCTGTGGTGGATTCTGCATGTTACTAGGAAAAAACTGTAACTGAAGGAGTATTCTTCGAGCAGTCAGACGACCGAGATGCAACGGCGTGGCAGGTTTCCGCAACGAAGCACTTAGTATCCTTACGACGGCAGCTGGCGCAGTTCAGCACATGGAGAGAATGAAATCTTAGTAGGATTCTTTTTTTGTTTTCAAAGCTGCAGTAGACGGTCCAAAAGTCTAAACAATATGTTTGTTGCAGAAACGCACTTTGATGCCTTTTTCTCGCTTCTTCTGCAGCTGCAGACCTTCCAACGTAAAATGTTCCCATTCCTCTGGGCCATCCTGAAACTTCGGCAGCATGGAAATGGTACAATAGGTATATTTTTACCAAATAATGATAGTTCTTCTTACTTAATTTCTACACAATGAAATTAAAGTCTGAATAATTTAGTATAGGGTTACAAAACATAAAGATGAAAATATTACCAATCTTCAATGTCAGTATATAGGAAAGTGTCAGAATATAATTCTGTGACATATCTGGCTCGAAACGCACCAGAACTAAACGATTTCTCACATGGCAACGACATGACGTACGTATGACAAATGCACCAGGATTTTCAGAGGATAATAGTTCTACTTGTTTGATGAGTGGGAGGGTTTGCTCTATTTAATCACGGATTACCGCGCAAAACACGCGTTTCAGATGATATGAATTAATGAAAGGGCTATGGCCTCGCCGAAGGGCAGCGGCTGTTCCATTTTACACATCGGTATTAGTAGCTCTTTCGCTGATATTGAGATGAAATGTAGTGACGCATTCGATAGTTAATTTCGGCAGCACAAGCGCCTGTCTCTAAAATGAATAACCCTGAGCAACCTGAAATAAAATTCCCTGATTGCTGCGATGAGGCACTCATTTAAATTTTGTAGGATAATTACTTTCTAACGTGCCGACACAGTGACAGTAACATGCTCATATTATGTTGTTTTTCTTGAGACAGGGAGAAAGCGAGTAGCATCAAGATTCAGTGAAACTGAAAATGGTTAAAAATGTGACCTGAATTAGAAGCAGAAATGCGCTTTATGTTCGCTGTATTGATCTACAAAGAGCCAAAGTTAGTTTTGATTCTGAATTCATGTATCTTCAGTCATAAAAAATCAGCTCAATGCATGCGAAGATGCAGCTAGCGAGGTTCAGTTATACCTGATAGAGTTAAATGAAAATCAGCTTCTATATTCCGACATAATTGTCGTAAGGAGGGTGACCAAAATGTAACTTAAATTCTTATTTGCCACTACAATAGTTAAGCCATAGTCACAGTACACAATTTTTTTTCAAGAAAAGGGGTTACATTACCTGCTTTAAATAACTAGTTAGTCATTTTCAAATGTAAAACATCAGTTGGAGAACATATAACGGGAATTACGAACATGCATCTTACAAAAACTATTTCTCGTAATTTTGTAAGATGTATGATCATAATTCCCATTACATATTTTCCAACTGATGTTTCTTAAAAGTTTTGTGTACTGTGACTAGGGCTTCGCTATTGTAGTGTCAAATAAATATTTAATAAAATCTACTTATTATGTTCTCTTTATGACATTAAAAACTACTATGCCAAGATGGGAGGATTAGATAAATATCAAATTGGCACGAAATTGCATGAATGCTTCGTTGTACGGTTGATTCAGTGGATAGACAAAAACTTGGAAACACCAAAAACCCATTACCATGTCTAATATGATCTAGGAAAACAGTTGAGATTCAAAACGGCTTTCATTCGTCTCGGAATGGATAAATACAAACCCTGTGTGTTTTGCAAGGGAACCTTATACAATTTTTTCTTCATAATTGTGGCAAGTTCTGTTATAGATGATTGAGGAGGACAGCTGTCACCCGCTCTTCTCCAAAAGTAGACTATAAGGCTCAACAGCAGGGACACGTGGTAACTTTGGTGTCCAGGGAAGAAGCGAGAATTCGTCCCCGTGCTCATGAAAGTAGACCTGGAAGTTTTGAGACGTGTCAACAGCGGCCCTTTTGTCTTGGAACACAACATCTGTATTGGGGAACGAACTTTGTACCATTGGTATGAATTGATCAGCCAAACCCGTCACATATCGGCTGACAGTAGCGTGACCTTCCTTCCAGAGAAACCATTAGGACTGTGTCTGGCGGAAGTTAGCAACAGTTTGAAACAAAACTCATCCCAAGAAAATACATTCTTTCATTGCCTAATAGTCCAGGTTTTTCGGTACCTGCCCACGTTTTCCTATTATGGGCATTTGCGTCAATGATGAATTGTTCTGCAATTAAAAGTCGCTTTGTAGTTCCCTGCTTAGGCACCTGCCTTCGGGTTGTTTTGTGCTGACAGGGTTCGCGAGTGCGACATTCTGATGTGCCGTGGCTTTTACAACCGTTGCCCCCTTATTTTTGGTCAGAAAGTTCTTCAAAGACAGTCTGTCACAATCACTCAACACAGTTTCGTCCACGTTGCAACTCAGCCGATGATATCTTACTGCTTTCATTGTAATGCGGTGCATATCTTCGATACGGTGCCTCCTGAAACACCAAGCAACTCGGCTGCCTCGGTTACGGAAGCACCCATGATAAGAGTACCAAAAATTTGCCCACGTTCGAATTCTCTTAGCTCCGAAATAAGCTCTCGCACCTACATAAAACACTGTTCTGATCAAGGCTGACACTTGCAATGTACTGAGGACACTGCACCGCAGCCGTTCGTGGTCAAATACAACAATGCAACCAGCTGGTATCTTCATTTATTTTCGAGCATGCTTTTTTCGTGGTGTGTCCATATTTTTTGTCCAGTCCCCTATTTATTTATTTACATTTTATGGCCTTCATTGGACCAATCTAGCCAACTTTATACAAAGAATTTTCCAGTTTTCTTGCAGTCCAGTACCTCTTCATTCTCTCGGATCTTATCCTTCTTTTTCATCGGAAATCACTCTCCCTTTTGTCTGTTTGTTGATTCTCGTTTGCAGTGGTTCGTTTGTCTGTGAGTTTCCTGGTTTTGACAGTTTTGTTTCTTAGGTCTTCCAACGCAATCTGTAGCTCATCCAAATCTCCTTTGATTTCTGTAATCCACTTAATGTTGTACTTAACTGTTCCACAGTTTTTCTATTATTCTCCTGATGATCCTGTTCTCTGGTGTTCTGATTAGATGTCCAAAAAATGAAATGTCTTTCTTTCTGATTGTACTCATTACCGGTTCTATTTCCTTGTAGACTGTTTCATTTGTAGCTACTCTCCAATGTCCATCTTTCTGGTACGATTTGTTGATGCACGTTCTGATGATTCTTCTCTCTATTTTGAGTATTTTGTCTATTTGTGCAGTGTTAGTTGTTTTGAAGATGGTTTCACTTGCGTATGTTATTTCTGGTTGAGTGACTGTTTTATAGTGTTTTAATTTTGTTGCTATTGACAGGCTCTTTTTGTTGTAGGTGTTCTTGATGATATATTGTGCTCTAGTCAATTTGTTCATTCTGCTATACCATGTTGGCTGGCTTTTCATTGAGGTTATATGTAATGATTTCTCCCAGATATTAAAATTTATCTACAATTTTGATTTCTGGGTTTCCTATGGCAATTTTGTTTATGAGTGGTGGATCAGTTAACATGATGACTGTTTTTTCAAAGGATATTCCGAGACCAGTTTTCGTGCTATTTCCTGTAGTGAGATGACTTGTTGTTTGGTTTCCTGAATACTGTTGGACCAGAGAGCAAGGTCATCAGCAAATCCTAGACAATTTAAACTCATTTTGTCTTTGGGTCTTCCAGCCTCCTATATATAACCCTGTTCATATTTCAGCGTAACCACATAAAATAGGTGTGACGTCATTCACCATAAAAAGATTAATTATTTCGTTTCTCATTCAGAAATTTCATTGTGATATTGCTGCTTGTGAGGATATCGTATCATGCATGCTTCCTGCAACAAGGAGAAAAGTCTGACAGCATCGGCGAGATCATCGCCTGTCGAGGTGTTACACTGCAATATATCTGATCACTTCGTTCATGTTTCTTCATTCACCCTGTTCTTACTTCTTGTAAATATGCTATATTACCAATCTTTTTCCATAGCTTACTCCCGCTTTTTCGAACAAATTGCGTCATTTTACGTTGTCTAACCCTTTTTCTAAGTCGATAAATCCTATGAACTAGTCCTGACTTTTCTTATTCTTGCTTCCATTGTCAAGCGCAACGTCAGAACAAACTCTCTGGTGCCATTACCTTTCATAAATCCGAACTGATTGTCATCTAACAGGGCCCCAGTTTTGTTCTCTACTCAGCTGGGTGTTCTTCTTGTTAACAAACTGGATCCATCAGCTATTAAGCTGACTGTCAGACAGTTCTTGTACTTTTCTCTCCTTGCTATCTTCGAGATTGTCTGGATGATATTTTTCAGAAGTATCACTTCTTATCTCCAGTGTGATACATTATATACAACAACTTTAATAGGAGTTTGGTTGCCACTTTCCCTAATGATTCCAATAAATATCTTATCAATCCCTTCCTCGTTATTTAATAGAAAGTCTTTTTCAGCTTCGTGACTCTCCGACTTTAGTACTGCATCCCTTTATGTTCCATGTCGACTCCTAATCGTTCTACCATACCATCAGACAGTTCCTTCAAATCGAAGAAGCTTCAGTGTAGTGTTTCAATCTATTTGCAGTTTCCTCTGACTTTAGCAGTCGAAATCCCGTTATAGTCTTTATGTTGAACCCTTTATTTTAATTTCAGTGAATGTTGTTTTGACTTATTTATACGCTAAATTTATCTTTTGGATAAGCACAACATTTAAATTTCTTCACTTTATTCCGATTCCATTTCGTCTTGCGTTCCGTGCACTTAATATTCATTTCGATACTTGCGGTAAGATGCCGGTTGTTCTAGGTTATGAAAGCATGTATTTCAGTGAACTGATCTGGAAGTAACGCATTTCTCAGATACATCTTGTGGTGGATTGTGAATTTCGAAATCGATGACATATGGGACTGCGCGGCCACTCCCGCCGGAGGTTCGAGTCCTCCCTCGGACATGGGTGTGTGTGTTGTCCTTACCATAAGTTACTTTAAGTAGTGTGTAATTCTAGGGACCGATGGCGTCAGCAGTTTGGTACCCTAGGGATTCACACACATTTGAAAATTTTGATGACGTATGCTGGATGGACACTCAACGACAGTAAAATGCATCCTGATTAAGACCTTAATCATTCACACTGTAAAATACATACAATAAAGAGACAGTACTCGGTCTCAGTGAAAATGTTGCCAATAACTATTTATTTCTTTAAGGAGCAGTTTTTTATTACGATAGTACAAGGATTTGCTTACGACTTTACTTTTTAAGTGAAGTTCCGTAGCTGAGTAATAGGCAAACCGATAACCCAAGTATCCACATAACATCTTCCTGCCGCCGTGGCTGAGGTTTTCCACGGAAGGAGAAGCGCAAAGCGAAGATACGTGGCTTTGCTGCTCGACAGTCGTGATGAATTAACGTTATCTGGCAGCGGAGCGAGGAAATTAGCTTTGCGCCCCTCCCACGCCGCTGCCTCGCAAATTTGGGCGATTAAAGATCGCCGGCGGCCACGAGATAAGCGAAGACTCAGCGGGTGTCAGCCACGGCCGCCAAATCTGCCACGTTTACCACGTGGGAATCAATTGCGGATGTTTTGATCTATCTTTTTGAGTCAGTGTGGAACTCATAAATGTGCTTGCGCATTTAATCATCTGCCGACAACGTAAAAAGTTTTGGGACGTAAGAATTCCACATTAGGGACAATCCTTCTTCTTATAATATGCTTATATTATCCCATCGCGTATTCATAAAAAACTAAACACTATTTATAATGCAGTTATAAAATCCAGTCTGCTCGACATTACCAGCAAGGAGCAGTGTGAATGAAACTATTTGTTTCACATCTAGTATACGTTCGAGTCCACGACGTCTCTAGAAGTCGTTAATACTAATTCCGTCGTATTTCATAGATCATTCCAACACTTTAAATGGAGCTAAATAACAGCTCGCCTCTCCATATGAAATTAGTCATAAGCTATACTCAGCCTGCATGTAGCGTGATGGGTAACAATGACATTGCTCTGTTTAGGGAAATTGGACATGCTATATGCAACGTACTAGTGTTAAAACTGAATATATGCTGAATAAAATCGATTTTACTGGAATGAGCCAGTTTAAAATTGCCACAAGATACTACAGTCTTTAATTCATACTGATGGCAAGATATTTCAGACTTTGTCCTAAAAGACACTTAAGATATTTTCCAAGACATCAATAGATTTAAATTTATGTTTGGTCACAGGAGAAGGGAAAAGAGTTATATAAATCTTTAAAGATTAATTCAATGGCTCTTATGTAATTTTGGCCACAAGGGTGGAGCAAATACTTTAAAAAACTAATTATTACAGATGATATAACACACACACACACACACACACACACACACACACTTTGTTTTATATTATATACCGGTTTACAACAACTCACTGAATATACATTTAAACAAAAATACTAAAAATAAAAAAATTCTCTGTAAGTCCATCTATATACAGGATGGTTGTGGGACCTCTGCCGTTCAACATAAAATGTCAAATGAAAACGCCTTCAGCCCTATAAATTTCTAGATTTATTTCAATTCTGCTACCAGTTTCAGCGTTACACTATGCCATCCTCGGGCCACCTGACCAACGTGTAGGAAGAATCTAATCTCTGCTACAGACGAAATAAGGACCAGCATACGGTCACTGGTATGCATGGACTTCTTCTTATCAAAACAATTCCATCGATTATCACCTGCAGACTCGAGAAGTCTGTCAAGGAACGGATGATGTCGTAGCCTAACGCTGGAAATTTAGAAGGATCAAGTTTTTGATTTTACTTTGTAATTAAAAATTGCCTTGGGTACAATACCACACTCATTTATCATTATCATAGAGCCCCAAGGTAACAACCCAGTTCACGAATGTGCAGGACACTCGGTTCAATAGTTATTCTAAATTAACAGCAACAACTGAAACTATTGGATCAGCTCGGTAAGAATATCCCCTACTTATACTGCACTAGCCTACTCACCTTGACAATATTTATTCTTGGAAGGAGCATGCAACACAATCAACCGAAGACATAACGATGTACCAGACCACTGGTGTGAAAGATAATCCAGTGAAATACGACATTGCGCTGCCTGTTTTATTCTGAATTACGATAAAAAGTTCCTCAAATAAGATGTCCCTCCTGCAGGGGCCATACATAATGGATGTACGGGTACAGGCTGTAGACGAATGGTTGACGACATTTGGAAGTTTGGATCTGGCCGTGAGTCCTGCGCGGATGTTGTTGTTGTTGTGGTCTTCAGTCCTGAGACTGGTTTGATGCAGCTCTCCATGCTACTCTATCCCGTGCAAGGTTCTTCATCTCCCAGTACCTACTGCAACCTACATCCTTCTAAATCTGCTTAGTGTATTCATCTCTTGGCATCCCTCTACGATTTTTACCCTCCACGCTGCCCTCCAATACTAAATTGGTGATCCCTTGATGCCTCAGAACATGTCCTACCAACCGATCCCTTCTTCTGGTCAAGTTGTGCCACAAACTTCTCTTCTCCCCAATCCTATTCAATTCTTCCTCATTAGTTATGTGATCTACCCATCTAATCTTCAGTATTCTTCTATAGCACCACATTTCGAAAGCTTCTATTCTCTTCTTGTCCAAACTATTTATCGTCCATGTTTCACTTCCATACATGGCTACACTCCACACAAATACTTTCAGAAAAGACTTCCTGACACTTAAATCTATACTCGATGTTAGCAAATTTCTCTTCTTCAGAAACGCTTTCCTTGCCATTGCCAGTCTACATTTTATATCCTCTCTACTTCGACCATCGTCAGTTATTTTGCTCCCCAAATAGCAAAACTCCTTTACTACTTTAAGTGTCTCATTTCCTAATCTAATTCCCTCAGCATCACCCTACTGAATTCTACCACATTCCATTATCCTCGTTTTGCTTTTGTTGATGTTCATCTTATATGCTCCTCTCAAGACACTGTCCATTCCATTCAACTGCTCTTCCAAGTCCTTTGCTGTCTCTGACAGAATTACAATGTCATCGGCGAACCTCAAAGTTTTTATTTCTTCTCCATGCATTTTAATACCTACTCCGAATTTTTCTTTTGTTTCCTTTACTGCTTGCTCAATATACAGATTGAATAACATCGGGGAGAGGCTACAACCCTTCCCAACCACTGCTTCCCTTTCATGCCCCTCGACTCTTATAGCTGCTATCTGGTTTCTGTACAAACTGTAAATAACCTTTCGCTCCCTGTATTTTACCCCTGCCACCTTTAGAATTTGAAAGAGTGTATTCCTGTCAACATTGTCAAAAGCTTCCTCTAAGTCTACAAATGCTAGGAACGTAGGTTTGCCTTTCCATAATCTTTCTTCTAAGATAAGTCATAAGGTCAGTATTGCCTCACGTGTTCCAGTATTTCTACGAAATCCACACTGATCTTCCCCGAGGTCGGCTTCTACTAGTTTTTCCATTCTTCTGTAAGGATTTCTTGTTAGTATCTGCAGCTGTGGCTTATTAAACTAATTGTTCGGTAGTTTTCACATCTGTCAACACCTGCTTTCTTTGGGATTGGAATTATTGTATTCTTCTTGAAGTCTGAGGGTATTTCGCGTGTTTCATACATCTTCCTCACCAGATGGTAGAGTTTTGTCAGGACTGGCTCTCCCAAGGCCGTCAGTAGTTCTAATGGAATGTTGTCTACTCCGGGGGCCTTGTTTCGACTCAGGTCTTTCAGTGCTCTGTCAAACTCTTCACGCAGTATCGCATCCCCCATTTCATCTTCATCTACATCCTCTTCCATTTCCATAATATTGTCCTCAAGTACATCGCCTTCGTATAGATCCTCTATATACTCCTTCCACCTTTCTGCTTTCCCTTCTTTGCTTAGAACTGGTTTTCCATCTGAGCTCTTGATGTTCATACAAGTGGTTCTCTTGTCTCCAAAGGTCTCTTTAATTTTCCTGTAGGCAGTATCTATCTTACCCCTAGTGAGATAAGCCTCTACATCCTTACATTTGTCCTCTAGCCATTCCTGCTTAGCCATTTTGCTCTTCCTGTCGATCTCATTTTTGAGACGTTTGTATTCCTTTTTGCCTGCTTCATTTATTGCAATTTTATATTTTCTCCTTTCATCAATATGTCTTCTGTTACCCAAGGATTTCTACTAGCCCTCGTCTTTTTACCTATTTGATCCTCTGCTGCCGTCACTACTTCATCCCTCAAAGCTACCCATTCTTCTTCTACTGTATTTCTTTCCCCCATTGCTGTCACTTGTTCCCTTATGCTCTCCCTGAAACTCTGTACAACCTCTGGTTCTTTCAGTTTATCCAGGTCCCATCTCCATAAATTCCCACCTTTTTGCAGTTTCTTCAGTTTTAATCTACAGGTCATAACCAATAGATTGTGGTCAGAGTCCACATCTGCCCCTGGAAATGTCTTACAATTTAAAACCTGGTTCCTGAATCTCTGTCTTACCATTATATAATCTATCTGATACCTTTTAGTATCTCCAGGATTCTTCCATGTATACAACCTTCTTTCATGATTCTTAAACCAAGTGTTAGCTATGATTAAGTTGTGCTCTGTGCAAAATTCTACCTGGCGGCTTCCTCTTTCATTTCTTAGCCCCAATCCATATCCACCTACTACGTTTCCTTCTCTCCCTTTTCCTACACTCGAATTCCAGTCAACCATGACTATTAAATTTTCGTCTCCCTTCACTATCTGAATAATTTCTTTTATTTCATCATACATTTCTTCAATTTCTTCGTCATCTGCAGAGCTAGTTGGCATATAAACTTGTACTACCGTAGTAGGTGTGGGCTTCGTTTCTATCTTGGCCACAATATCGCGTTCACTATGCTGTTTGTGGTAGCTTAGCCGCATTCCTATTTTCCTATTCATTATTAAACCTACTCCTGCATTACCCCTATTTGATTTTGTGTTTATAACCCTGTAGTCATCTGACCAGAAGTCTTGTTCCTCCTGCCACCGAACTTCACTAATTCCCACTATATCTAACTTTAACCTATCAATTTCCCTTTTTAAATTTTCTAACCTACCTGCCCGATTAAGGGATCTGATATTCCACGCTCCGATCCGTAAAACGCCAGTTTTCTTTCTCCTGATAACGACATCCTCTTGAGTAGTCTCCGCCCGGAGATCCGAATGGGGGACTATATTACCTCTGTAATATTTTACCCAAGAGGACGCCATCATCATTTAATCATACAGTAAAACTGCACGCCCTCGGGAAAAATTACGGCCGTAGTTTCCCCTTGCTTTCAGCCGTTCGCAGTACCAGCACAAGGCCGTTTCGGTTATTGTTACAAGGCCAGATCACTCAATCATCCAGACTGTTGCCCCTGCAACTACTGAAAAGGCTGCTGCCCCTCTTCGGGAACCATACGTTTGTCTGGCCTCTCAACAGATACCCCTCCGTTGTGGTTGTACCTACGGTACGGCTATCTGTATCGCTGAGGCACGCAAGCCTCCCCTCCAACGGCTGGGTCCATGGTTCTTGGGGGGGGGGGGGGTAGACGAATGGTTGACGACATTTGATTTGGAAGTTTGGATCTGGCCGTGAGTCCTGCGTGGATAGCCAGACGGTAAGGCAACGGCTTGCGATAAGTGGGAAATCCGGGTTCGAGTCTCGGTCCGGCACAAATTTCCGTTTTCGTTGTTCCATTCAGCAGTTGTTGGATGTTCATATTCGCTGTGAAAGGAAGCAATGTCTGCAACACGACTTCAATCATCACACTGCTTTGCTCACGTTGTTGTTGCTGTAGTAGTAGTAGTAGTAGTAGTAGTAGTTGTTGTTGTTGTAGTTGTGGTCTTCACTGGTTTGATGCTGCTCTTCACGCTACTCTACCCCGTCCATGGCTCTGCATCTTAAAGTAACTATTGCAACTTACATCATTCTGAATCTGCTTACTGTATTCACCTCTTGGTCTCCCTCTATAATTTTTACCGTCCGGTACTAAACTGGTGATCCTTTGCTGTCTCAGAACATGTCCTACCAACCTATCTTTTCTTCTAGTGAGGTTGTGTACAAATTCCTTATTTGCACAATTCGTTCAGAACCCCCTCATTAGTTATATGCTCTACCCATCTAATCTCCAACATTCTTCGATAGCACCACATTTCAAAAGCTTCTGTTCTCTTCTTGTCTAAACTGTTTATCGTCCATGTTTCACTACCACACGTGGCCATGCCCAAAGAGTATCCATAAAATATCACTGAAAGGTTTCACCGGACATAAACGTACTGTTGAGCACCACCAATTAGAAAAAAGTTTCACTTCACTGCTGTCTGTATGCTATGACTACCTGCAGACACACATCGGAACCACGTAAGCGTTTAAGCATCGCTTTCCATATACAGCATCATAAGGATCCTACAGGCCTTCGTCCATAAACAGCTCAGTGAGCAAGTGAGAAAGAGAGAGGTCCGCGCATCAGCAGTCACTTGCTGACTGATTACCGCTGTTTATTGGCGCCGCTGCGAGGTCGCAGTGCCTTCCTTGTTGCCCACCGGCTGACTGCCGTCCCACGCATCTGCTCACATTCGCTCACTCCCTCCTTCGTCAAAGAACGTGCTCGGTGTCAACATTCGTTGACGTAAGGCGAATGGAGTGTCATCTTGGGTTCATTTTAAGTATATGTTCATGACTGTCTGCGTACACAGGATTCCGAACTATTATTATTTTCAAGCCAGTTTTACTTGACTTGTTTTAAGCAGTTTTAGTTTTTAGAGTTCGCAAAGCACAACGGAAATGCGGTAACAAACACGAAATTTCGTGCACTAAAACCCAAAAATAAGTTTCTTTTCCTTCTTGTGTCCATCATGGACTCGGAGCAAAGGCTCATCAGACAGTGTGTAGAGGGAAACCTAAACAACAGCCTTATTTGAGTCTGTTCTTATTTATTTTCCTTTTATACCAGTTCCGGCACCACCCATGATCTCTGTACATTAAAACATCAACAAATATGCAATGTAGTTTATGTCTGGTGTCAAATATAGGGTAGTCATACATATACAAATCAAGACTGGTAAAGGTCGCTTCACTAATAAAATGCAACATAAAGATGTGGAGTTAAATGTGCACACAAACGAAGAATAACAGCTCTTACTAACTGAAATCTGGAATGATCTGACCAGGCCACGGTTTTCCAGTCGTCTGGGCTACAACACATACGGCCACAAGCCCAAGAGAGGCGCTGCAGGCGATGCCGTGCTGTTATCAAACGCACTCGCATCTGTCGTCTGCTCCCACAACCCATTAACGCCAATTTTCGCGCTGCCCTAACGGATACGTTCGTCTACTTCCCACTTTGATTACTTTGGTTATTCCAAGCAGTGTTGCTTGTCCGTTAGCACTGACAACCCGACGCAAATGTCCTTGTCCTTGGTGGTTAAGCGTAGGCCGTTGGCTATTTCGTTGTACTTGGTGAGAGGTAATGCCTGAAGTTTGCTATGCTGGGCACGTTTTTGACACGGTAAATCTCGAAATATTGAATTTCCTAACGATTTCCGAGATGGAATGTCCCATGCGTCTAGCTCCAACTACCATTCTGCGTCCAAGATCTGTTAATTCCCACCATGCCGAAACTTTTCCATGCGAATGACCTGAATGCAAATGATAGTAACGACAGTTGCACTGCCCTTTTATGCCTTGAATAAGCGATACTGCAGCCATCTGTACATATGCATATAGTTATCCCATTACTTTTGTCATCTCAAAGAATATAAACAAAATCTTTACATATCTTAAATTCTAGAACGTTGATGTCGTCAGAGCTTGTTATTTAGTACGAGACTGCTGACTTTAATGTGGGGAATGGAGAGGATAGCAAAACATTGGGTTTACTTGAATATTTCCTCCGTTAATCACTGAGATCCCGTGCTATACCCGCAGGACAGGACAGATAGTTTAATTTGTGGAAAGGGGCCAGAATTATTGGCTGTCACTTGCACTCGAAGGTACTACTTTTTTCATTTGACAAACATTACAAGAGTAAAGAAAACATTAAAAAACAGGGGAAGCCAAAGATTAATTTTAGAACTTAATTCTCGGCTCAGTGCACCATTCAATCTCACGCCTCATGGGCAATACAACTTTAATTTAAAATCGTCTGAAGGACAGTCACTTAAGACTCAAAAATAAGAATTTGAATTATTTCTGCAAATTAGACTGAAGGCCGAAACAACCTCACGCCTTAAGGGCAAAATTAATTTAAAATCGGCTAGAAGCTATACATGAACAACAAGGACTGCAAAGGGCTGCATATCAAACGGTGCTCAGAGGTTTCCAAGGGTCAGTCTGGAATTCAAACACTAACGCTCGCTTAGGTGAAACAGGCAGTCGGCCCAACAATTCCCAATCCGACGGCAACCCAACCGACAGACAGTCAACGGACCAAGCGACAGGATAACCTCCGCTCCACCAGACCAGCACACAACAGGGAGTTCAATGGAACACCGCAGAAAGTATCTGCGCCCACAATGAATTACACATTCAGTTGTCAAGCTACACGCTGTGCTGGACAACCGCAACAGGACGAGGAAAATAGACTGCCTGAATTTACGTCAATGGCCAGGGCAGGTGACTGAAACGTTAACGGCCACAATGCAGAAGATTCCGCTAGTGCAGTTCAATTAAAAAATAATCAAGTTCAGTTAAACTCCGCAGGAGGGCAGCTAGAATTTGGCCAACTTGAAAACATACGTTTTTGCTCGCGGAACAGCCCACAACGAAATTCAAAATACACAATGTGATCAGTTGGGGCTGACTGGTAGATTAAGTAAAGACTCAACTTTCGTGTCTGGGGTCGGTGAGCCACGGACCCCGTAGCAGTGGGAACAGCTCATCACACTCCGACCGCTCGTGGACACCGCCAGCGGCCCCGGCCAGGCACATGCCTCGGAGACTTACTCGCTGCTCCACGCCAACCGACCAACTGCCCGCACACGGCGCAGCGCGAGACCATAGATAGTAAAAGGTTGCGAATACCGACACACACTGCTGCTGCGACTCGCGGAGAGGATAAAAGCATAATCACGATTACTGCGGGAGACTAATCACAGAACAGAAACCAAGGTTTAATGCAAAGCATAACACGAGCCATGCACGGCTCAGTCACTTCAGTTATTCTTTAACCATTTTGCCCCTACATACCCCATTTTCACTGCACAATACAGTTGAATGAGAGAGTGCCACGGATGTGATACACGGACTGGTGTGGCAGTCATTGAAACGAAGATGTATTTCGCTGCGGTAGTACCTTCTCACGTAATTTCAATCACCAAATTTCTCCTTATAATGTGGAAATATATTGTTCATACGCACATAAATAGGAAAAAATGATCCTCATAATAAAATAAGAGAAACCTGAGGTCACGTAGAAAGATTTAATTGTTCGTTTTTCCGGCTCGATTTTCGAGATCAGAAAATTAGAGAAGTAGAGTAAAGGTGGTTCGGCCAACCCTCTGTCAAGCACTTAATTGTGAACTGCAGAGTAATCATGTAGATATAGAAGTGGATGTAGGTTCTCTTACTCCGCTTATTACCAGTCAATTTCCTTAACTAGTTAATAGTGCCTCTGGCACTACACTCATTGAACAGAAAAATACTTCACTGTTATAAAATCAGCTGATGCGATTTAACGTGATTTAATCGTATGTAATGACTGTGCCCGGCCTATGGAGATTTGAAATCAAATGAGGCAGAATGGATAGATAACATGCCATCGGTATTGCTAAAATTACTAGGGGCAGTTAAACTACTATCCAAATAGACGTCTATAGTCTTGTGATGCTGTCAGACTTTTCGAAAAACATCCACCCAATGTCGACGATACCAAGAGAAGATAAATGTGACAACTGTCACACAGTTAGCTTAGCAGCTAATGCCTCCAAGTTGCTGATAAGGGTAATATAGAGATGAATTTAAAAGAAAATTTTGGATCTGTTAGATAACGTTCAGTTTGGCTTACAGAAAGGTAAAGGCATCAGAGAGGCAGTCCAGACGTTATTCTTGGTACTGGAGGCAGGGCCGATCTGTAAAAATGTTCGACGATGGAAAATGTTGCTAGATATGCGAAATTTTGAGAAAAATAGGAGTCGGCTATAGGGGAGTACGGGCAATACCGATGTACGATATGTACAAGAACCAAAAAGGTGCAATAAGATAGGAAGACGGAGAACGATGTGGTTGTTTATGAAGGGTGTAAGATAGGGATGCAGTCTTCCACACCTAGTTTTCAATTTACACTTCGAAGAATCAATGACAGAAATAAGAGAAAGATTCGAGAGTGCGGTTAATATTCAAGGTGAAAGGATATCGATTATAAGGTATACTGATGACAATGCTATCCTCAGTGAAGGTGAAGAAGAATAAACTCAGAATCTGTTGAATGGAATGAACAGTCCAATGACGAAAGTAATGAGAAGTAGCAGAATTGAAAATAGCGAGAAACTTAACATCATGCTTTGTGATGAAGAAGTGGACTGAGATAACTCCTTCCGAACAGGCCTTGGAAGGCCCAATGGAACCGACCGGTCGCCGTGCCACCCTCAGCCACAGGCATTACTGGATGCGGGTATTGAGGGGCATGTGGTCAGCACACCGTTATCCCGACCGTATACCATTTTACGAGACCGGAGATGCTACTTCTCAATCAAGCAGCTCCTCAGTTTGCCTCAGAAGAGCTGGGTGTACCTTGCTTGTCAACAGCGCTCGGCAGACCGAATGGTCACCCATTCAAGTGTTAGCCAAGCCCGACGGTGCTTAACTTCGGTGATCTGACGGGAATCGTTGTCACCACAGCAGCAAGGTCGTTTTCGTACTGAGATAAGAGAAGCAAAATAATCCATGACGGACGAAGTCAGAAAGAGGCGTTCTTGACCAAAAGATATCTATATTAATATCAATTACAGGCCTTTATCTGAGGAAGCAATTTCTGAGACTGGATCATGGAAGGTGGTAAACCTGGAACAGAAGAGAATCGAAGTGTTTGAGACGAGAAATGATGAGGTAAAGAAAGGGAAGATAGTCCACAATATTGACAAAGGAAGGAACATTCGGAAAACACAGAGAAAGAAAGGGTCATGACGAAGGGCATGTATTCAGACATCAAAGAAACAGTTCCATGGTACAGGAGAGAGCTGTAGAGGGTAGAAACTATAGAAGAAGGCAGAGACTGGATTGCGTACAACAAATAACTAAGGACGTAGTTTGCAGGTGCTACTCTGAATTGAAGAAATTGGCACAAGAGAGACATTCGTGGCAGGTCGCATCAAACAAGTCAGAAGACTAATGACTCAGAAGACTGAAATATGTCAGTACACAGGCGTTAATGGCAAATGCATGAACTATTACTGATTAAGGCCGCCGCCTATCCACTTTGACTGTGGGTCTGGTGCTCCATGTCATCATTAACCAGTGTGCGTGTGCCTGTACGTGTGTGTGTGTGTGTGTGTGTGTGTGTGTGTGTGTGTGTGTGTGTGTGTGTGGACTGACGAAGGGATATTGCTAAACGTATGACGTAACCCAAGTTAATGGGCAGCACGCAGATAATGTCAGCAACCAACCGCCCCCTGCTGTGAGCAATCAGCGGAGCAGCGAATATGGTTGCATACGTGGCATCAATACCGCGAGATAATGCGAAACCTGCTATTAGCATTTCGTATCGCCGATGTCACTGTTTTACTCACTGGTGAAATTAGAAGTATTGTCCGATAAGTCAACAATTATGTACAGGTTGAAAATATTATAATTTCGATTGTATGTGAATAGTCTGAGTATTGGAAACGCATTCGAATCTTAAACTTTGCCTCTCGTGAACAGTGTGCCACGAATTTAGACTTCCCGACACTTATCATTAGCTAATTCAGATCTCCACCTTGTCGTTGACTCCTTCCCTTTGCCTCCCAACCACTCCGATGATATCCCACGGTGTTGCGAAATTAGATCGTCTAAAGGAATGAAGAATGGGTAACATATGGGATACATGTTTGTACAGTTGGTGAGGTATGGAACGGGAAGGACTATGGTCGATCCTCGAGTGCAACTATGGACAAATGTTTTTAGCTTGTCACGTAGAATAAACAAAGCATATAGTCTGTTTACAGTAAAAGAACCCTGATAACATATGTCAGATTTCAGGTAGGTGTTGGTAAGTTCCCATGAAACGAAACTGCTGAGGTCATCGGTACCTAGGCCTGCACACTACTTAATCTAACTTAAACTAACTGGCGCTAAGGACAACACACACGCCCATGCCCGAGGGAGGACTCGAACCTCCGATGGGGGGAGCCGCGCGAAACGTGGCAAGGCGCCTTGGGCTATCACAGTTTGAAACGTCCCCTTAGAAAAATTAATTAATTACTGTGCTGATAAATCTCTTACATTAGTTGGTTTTCAAACAGCTGATCAAAACTGAACGTACTCAGACATTTCGCTCTTTACCTATTCTAATCAACACTAAACTGACACACTATATTTTTTTAGCTCAACGCAATCTGACTTTCAGTAATCCCTACAAAAGAATGACCCTGACTAACATTAACCTACACCTTTCATGAATCACTTACCTCACAAAAATCTTCGTTACTCGAACTACTGCAATACAGCGAGCGCCACTACTGCCAGCTAAATAAAAGATTCAGAGTACTGAAGGCACTAACTACGGATAGGCATAATTAGCAAATGAAAGATTTTCATAGGGAACAAACAATGTATTTACCTTAATGGTGTTCAAAAGTCATTATATATATATATATATATATATATATATATATATATATATATATATATATATATATACCAGTTCATGACATCCAGACTCACAAATTTACTGTCTCTGATGGACACACATCCAGATCATCCGCTCTCAAAAATCCATCATCTCTCACCCCACATCCACCACTGCTGGCGGCTCACCTCCAACTGCGCAACGCTACGCACCGCTAACATCCAGATGCCCAACACTACAATAGCAAACAACAATGCAAACCAGCCACCGACTGCACACAGCACAGCCAGTGACTTTCATACAGAGCGCTACGTGGCGTTACCAATATAAAAACTTAAACAGCCTACTTACATAGCCCCTATGCTCCCCACAAACAATTTTACAAATTGTTTTGGGCAGTAGCCAATACAGATTTGAAAAAATTTTTCATAATTACAATAACAAAGATATCTAATGCACACACTTATTGATACACTGTTGGTGAAAAGCAAAGATTTTCTCACAGTCCATAAAGACAGTCCTGATCATTCATTACAGTAAAATTGCAGTGTTTTTCTCAAAGTCAGAGCAGTAAAAGAAAATGCAGACGGAAGTAGTGGATTTTCATGCAGTCTTGAAGAAGTAGTGTTGTCCTTCCAACGGAAAGACAGTGCGACTCTTGACATGCAGGCAGGTAACGGCCCACAACAGAGCAAACCCACAGAAGAGTAAGTCGAAGTTTTTAAGAATATTGATAGGTAGGGCATCACAGAGCAGACCACTGTAGTCCCGTTAGAGATTACGGTATTGGTGGGCCACCAGAGGTGCAGACCCACTGCAGTCCTTGTAGAAATAATGGTATTGGTGGGCTATCAAAGATGCAGACCCACTGTAGTCCTTGTAGAGACGGCCAGCAGCCATCTGTTGGGACTGTGCAGGTGCACAATCACTATCGAAGAGTCTTGCGGAGAATACAGCAAGTCCATAAACCACCACTTGTGCACTCACAAAGGTTGTTTTTAATTGTCCTTAGAACCATAAATGCAGTTAACCAGTCCCTTGCTGAATTATTAACATGCGTGCAAACACTATCAGTCCCTACTTCTCACATATTGTCCATATACTATGACCATCAGAAACGTGTACAGTGAAATGTAACTTACAAGTTATTTAATTTGATGAACTGGTGTCAATTACAATTTTATAACATAAGAATACAATAACAAAGGTGCAAAATACATCATTAAAGAACATAATAATACAGATAACATTTGTAGTAAAACAGGCTTTACAAAAGAATGGAAATAAACATGTAAATCTTATTAGCTAAACACATAAAGACTGGAAAAACACAAATTCACACAGCATAATAACAAAAGTACAGGACAGGGTTTGTTTTCAGTGTCACATTTGGTACTGCAGTCCAACCCAAAACTTCATTCCATAGATCTTTCCTCTTATTTCAACATATGTTTCCACAACAACAAAAAAATAATCCTATGCTAGCATGCTTACTGTATTCTGTTTACATCCTCTTTCAAAAATAGTTTTTCTCCACTGTACTCTACTTTTTTGGCCAAACCATTTTCTTATAGCTTCTCAATGCATTTCTTCCAGTTCATCACAACTCGTTCTCTTTTATAGCCAACCCAACCTTAAGCTAACTTAAATCTACTGAGCTCAGATGCATAAACTAAGGGACGAGGCAATGCAGCAGTACAAAACAATTAACATAAACAGCAATGACAAAAAATGCAGATTTGCAAAGAAAGCAGCAGTAAATGTAATAACTTATATCTAAACATGGCAAAGCTCGAGCAGTAAAAATATTACAGTAAAGATGGCCATGTGTAATACCTATGTCACATCTTAACACTAGAGTGATGCATCACCTTGACTTACTCTAGCAGACAAGTTACCAAACCGTTAAAAAAATTATTTTTGCAATTCCTGTGAAGGGAAATGTCTATTTGTGCTCTCTTTTCTACGAAAGTACACCATAAAATTATTCTTTACTAGGTCTGTAGACAGAAAATAGTGATATTAGTACATCTATTGAATTTTATTTTAACCAATGCTGCAGTGCAGCTAGAAACTAGATACTAAACAAAATGAGCAAATATGTACAAAGGAAGGTATGAAACATCATTCACTAGCCATATGGCATTTCATAAGGCAGTAAAAAAATGTCTCAACTAGAAAGACAGTAGTCATAATCAGGTGTATAGACATAAAATATTTCTCGTCATTTCAGTAGGCATTTCAGTAAATATCATAAATTAAGAGCTCCACAGTGTAATCATATGTTTTCAAGTTTGAGCGTGTCGTATTTGCGGTGCTTTCTACAAAGAAATGTCAATAGCGAGGATAATGGCGCTTTTTTTTTGTACCTAATGGCGTTTTCTCCAGGTGACTGGCACACCTGGGCGCCACCTGGGTCACTTAGCCTCCTTAGCGAAATATTTATGACAGCAGTTTGTGCTACAGTGGCAGTCTCATATAAAAAATTTCACAGGTCGATAATTTGCGTTACAAATGCGTAGAAACAGAATCCTATAAATATAACAGTGTCCAAAAAGTTTTCGCCGGCATTGTGATACATTCACGCATGTACATACATTTCATAACTTTTAAAGTACGATTCTTGACTTCCAACAACCTTTTTTACAAACCAGTGTCCATAACCACTACTCATTATTCCTTACCTTATTATATTCGTCGACACTTCTTCAATATTTCATCATAACAGATATGTAGCATAATCAAATTCCTCATATAGAATCAGCTTATTGATCATAAACATACCTCAGCAGGATACACATCGTCAACGTAATAATAACATCATAACACCTCAGTCAAATCTCAAAATCGTTGTGGACTTCCTCCAATAATTTCAAAACCTAAAAAACAATCTCTGCCACCTCAATAGTGTCATCTACCTCAAACGTACTTTGAAAATCATGATCCCATACCAAATACATCATTCAAACCTCTCATAGCACCACAATAGTTCCGAAAAAATATGAACAGTTCACAAAGTAGAGACAAAATACAATTTCGTAAGTGTGAAGTTATCCAACGGTGTAATTACGTAAACATATGTCACTAATGTAGTAAAATAAATGTTTGTCTCCCTCAGTTAAATGATTAGATAGCTGTGTAATTTATGTGTTAGAGAAATATGGTACCGATGTGTAAAGTTGTATAAGCAAATACCATATTAGCTGGGGCTCCTTGAGCTTGCCAAACACATGGTACACAAAGTAAGCGTGTACCCCCTGAGGATTAATGTAATTATACCCTCAGGTGTTACAAATTACAGCAATGGAATGAAATGTATCACGGAAAACTTTCTTTGTAATTCAAAAATCTTTAAAAATAAATGGTTTAAGTACAAAATTAATCACTCAAATGAGTGTCCTGTAGCGCTAAATGTGTGTCTTGCTGTAAGATAATTCTGTGGAAGTGTCGTAGTTATCGTCCTCTGTAAGCAAAGTTTTGCTGAAGTCAATGTACTTACCTTATCATAAACGAAATTGAAATACTTTGCGTATAGATATCGTAATTATTACGTACCTTACATGATCAAGAAAGTACTATAATGTAACGTATTGTTCTGCTACGGAAAAGGCTGTCTCATTGTAGCTATACCACAAAAGATACTACTGAAACATGTTTTACTTTCCAGAATAATACAGAAAAACTGTGCAGATATTAAACAGATACACCGCAAAAGCAACAATGTAAATTGTGTCATATATTAGTAGCATCGTGATATAATCATGTAGCTGTCAAAGAAACCAAATACTAAGTCATCTTTAATCTCACAGAAAGTACTTCAAATAAAGAATGCCTTTTCAACAAACCAAAATGTTGCATTAAAATCTCATTAGCAGTATATGTCCTAAGTATGTAAGCCTTATAGTCGTTACGTAATCGTGCAATTAACAAACAAGAATGTACACACACAATAACCCTGTGTCGTCTGTTCACTATAAGAATGCGTTCGTAATTTCGGTTTAAATAAGTTCTCTTGGTTCTTGACTGGATATTTAACTTTAAACATTGTTCCAAGTTAACAGTTTCTCAGTGTGACAAATTGTACTAGTAGCGTGAAGTGAAAAATTTTATGGCAAAGACTAAGTTAAAAAGTAGATTATCTTTCAATAAACAGTTTTACATGTGAAATGTGGTGCAATCCTTTACTCTTCCTAGCACGCAGAGTTTCAACTTCAACGCAATTATCATGTGGTATACGTCAGATTCTGTAAGTCCTTTGTAAACTAGAAAGAATTTGTGACTGAATTGTTTCTTCTTATGTAACAATGAATGAGCTTTAATGAGAACTTTATGACCAGTATATAATTTCTTTGCATTTGCTTTATCGTGTAGTTTTCTCCTTTTGTCTGCTGCAGATTTTATATTTTAATAGCCAAATCAATTATATCTTTGTGTCGAAGTTAACGTGTATTTGGAAAAGGTACAACCTCTCTCTGTTCGGTGGCTCTTCATTCTTTACTACATGAATAGGTGGTAAAGCAGTGGAGTCATGAGGCATTTCATTCAGCATGTTTTGAAATAAGTGTAAATATCTGTCACAATGCTGATGCTTTCTGTGACAATAAAGTCTGCAAAGCTTACTGATTTCTTTCATAATCCGTTCAGACAGGTTACAATGTGGTGAGTACAATAAAATAAAAACAGGTTTGACTTTACGGTTCCGAAACATGCGTGACCAAACAGCAGATCTGAATTGCGGTCCGTTATCTGAAATGACTTTACTAACGTGTCCAACTTCACGTAAGAAATTTGTAACAAAGGCGTTGGATACAGGCCGTCCAGTGGCTTTACGTAATGGAGTTAAAGAAACAAATTTTGAAGTAAGTTCAACAGCGACTAGAACGTACGAAAATCCATTCGATGTTCTGACAAGGGGGTCCCAAGAGATCAACAGCAGCAAAATCTTTTAATTTAGAAGGAATGGTAGGAAACAACCGAGCACAATGTGAGATAGCAGATGATTTCGCCTTTTGACAAAGTTTACAAATAGACAACTCTTCGAATTCTCTTTTCCATATTGTTAAAATAACAAGTAGTTCGAAGAATATGATAACATTTTCGTGGACCAAAATGTGCGTAGCTGAAATGAATGTACCAAATGAGCTTATTAACAAAATCATCTGGAATTCAAAGTACCCGCAGCTTGTCATCAACAGTGCCGCGTTTGAAGAGTATGTTGTTTCTAACCAGATAATAATGCCAAATCTGAGTGTGTGTCTTTTCATGCCATTTACTTTTGATGTTTTTCCAAATCGGATCTTTATCTTGTTCATGAGCAATGTCCATTAAAGATGTGGTGATGAAATTTTCAAAGGCAACTTTCTGAATGTGAAGAATACTGAAATTTTTCTCGAGGTTGCCTTCTGTGTTACTTTTCTGAAGCCCAGCAGTGCGCGTGACAGTGCGTCCGCAACAGTGTTCTCCTTGCCGGGAATGTAGACTATTGTGAAGTGGAATTCTTGCAGAAACAATGCCCAACGGTTTAACCTGTCATGATTTAATTTTGAAGACGTAAGAAATTGTAATGCACGATGATCACTGTATACTTTTACGTGCTTACCAGATAGAAAGAAACGGAATTTGTTAAATGCCCAAACGATAGCTAAAGCTGCTAATTCAGTAACGGAATAATTTTTTTCAGATTTTGTTAGCACTCGGCTAGCAAAAGCAATGGTTTTATGAACAGTAGTGTCATTCTCTGTGGCTTCTTGAAATAAATGGGCACCAAGACCGACTTTAGAAGAATCCGTGCTAAGGCAGAAATCTTGTGACAGATCTGGATGAGCTAGTATTGGCGCGTTAAGTTGCGATTCTTTCAAAGAATTGAATTCCAACTGTGCTTGTTCGTCCCAGTTCCAAATAGTATTTTTTCCAGTGAGAGAACAAAGTTTTGGTGTAACTAGAATTTGCATATTCAGAAAACGACGGTAAAAATTTACGACACCTAGAAAACTGCGGACTTGTTTTTTGTGGACGGAACTGGAATGGCTCTGATTGCTTCTAACTTTTCAGGATCCGGCTTAATGCCTTCAGAAGAAATAATATGTCCCAAAAACTTCACCTTTGTCCTACCGAATTCAGACTTTTCCAAGTTAACTGTAATTCCAGGTTCTGCAAAAATTCGTAACAAACTCTTGAGGATGCGATTATGTTGTTCCCATGAGGCTTCTGCTATTAGAATATCATCCACATATCAGGTGATGTGACGTTTTAAGAACTCAGGTAATATGGAATGTAGCCCGCGAATGAATGCAGCCGAAGAAATGTTCAAACCAAAAGGAAGTTTCCGAAACTGATAACAAACGCCGAAACAAAGGAAAGCTGTGTATTTTCTACATTCTGGATGAAGTTCGATCTGATAAAAGCTGGATCTGAGATCAATGGAAGACAACACTTTTGCACCATTAAAATTTTGAAGAAGTTCTTCCAACGTTTGCGGCCTGTCTGTTTCAGGAATGATGATAGTACTGATTTGTCTCGAATCTAAGACAAGCTGATCGATCCACTTTTCTTCTCAATAACATGTAATGGATAGTTGTATGAGCTTACTGCAGGCTCAATAATGCCCTCGTCAAGCATAGATTGTATTTCTGTTCTAACACGGTCCCTATAATGTGCCGAAATTACGTATGGTCTACCACAAAATTTAGTATGCTCACGAACACGAAATTGGTATTGAAATCCATTGATTGTGAGTAAAAGCTGTGGAGTGTGCTTGTAAAATCTCAAAAAGCTCCTGCCTATCAGTGTCATTACAATTCTCAATTGTTTGAATTTTATTCTGAGTTAACTCATTAGTATCACATATGCCGTCGATATCATCCCTGTCAGTACTTGCAGAGTGATTGTTAGTGTCTAGTTCCGTAGAAAATTCCGAACTGTTGTCTAACAGAAGTTAAAGCCGATTAATTCCCTCGTCATGGTTTGAGAGCCAATCTTCAAATTTCAAAGCTATTGACTTACCTTCTTTCTCTAAACTTATTTCAGCATCGTGAACGTTTAAGATTGCTTTGTATTCATTGAAAAAGTCTACTCCCAATATAATTTCCGTCGACAATAATGGAACAATAAGAAAGTTCATACAGAAGCTGTGGCTTTGGCAAAAGAATTCTAAGTTGGTTTTCTGGCGTACATCTACACTTTTTCCAAAGATTGCACCTTGTAGTTTAATCTTACGTTCGATTTGTTGCATTTGCTAAGGGCTGTTTCACTAATTACTGAAATGGGACTGCCAGAGTCAAGTACTGCCGTAAATTTTACGTCATTTACTGTAATGTGAATCACAAGATATGCAATGTTGTTATGTTTTACGTCGTGTTCCTGGAGTAAGATGTCCCTAATGTCTTCCATTTTTACGTAATTACTAGCTACGGCAGCTGCGTCGTCAGTACGTTTTGTGGCTGCCAGCGGTATGAGTCATTGCCTATCGTATCTTTGTTGGCGCGCGTCGTTATTGGGATTTGGAGACCTAACTTCTACAAATTCACCTTGTCGAGAGGGCCCGCCCTGTTTGAATCCCGCCAGTTCTGATGCAATTCAGATCTGTCGTTACGATCATATCGTCTGTCGTCATGTCGGTAGATTCCATAGTTTCTTTCTTGTCGGTCACGTGGTGGAGAATTTCTCCCTGAATCGGAACAGCACGCTGGACCGTTGCGTCTAAAGTTATTCTGTCTCCCTTGATAATAATTATTTTGGTTCCCATATTGTATGTTTCTCTGATTGTCTCTGTCACTACCGCGGAGAGGTGATCTTTCCCTGTAATTATTACTACTCTACCAACGGTTGTCATACGGGTGGTGTCTGTTTTGGTCACGATTTGTGTTGTGAGAATAGCCTTGTCGTGTCCAGTTATTATTTCTTTCATCGCGGAATTGCGACGGATGTGACCTGTAATTGTTGTGTTCCTGTTTTCGTGTTCCGCGATTATCAGTATCAATTTCTAATTCTTGTAAGAGTCCCTGAAAAGCTTCAATGTCGTCTTTGCAACGTCCTGCTAAATAATATGTTGTAAATGTTCAGGTAATTTGATTAAGCAAATGCGGATGACTTCTGAGGGGCTGTATGGCTTTGACAAGTACTGATTCTTGTGCAACATGTCTTCAAAATATTTCACAAGACTGGAGAACTCAGATTGTTCGAAATGTTTCATCATTATGATGCTATGTTTTACTTGGTCTTGTGTAGCTTGAGACCAGTATGCTGAGAGGAAGGCATGATAAAATTCTCTGTCACTGTGGCAGTCGTGAATGACAGATCGCATTCTTACAGCTGGTTCATTCTCTAAATAGCCACACATAAATTCTAATCTGTGCTCTAATGACCAGTTTGGGGGGAAATCAATGATAGAATTGATGAAGCCACGCTTGTGGATGAATGTCGTTGCCGGAATTCTTAAATGTTTTGAATTTACGTGTAGTAATAAACAGCTTATAGTCAAAATCATCATGTCGGCGAGTCGCATATCGGTCATTGTTACTTCATGTCGGCGGTTCCATCTCAAAATTCGGTGCACCTTGCCAATTTCTTTCATAATTTCCGAAATGCCTTGTGTTATTATTTTGCCGCTTTTCCGTATTTCTAAGTCCCTCTTCCCGTGTTGGAGCGCGAGTGTCCTCTGAAATATGTAATTTTTGTATTACTTGTGCCAACTGATCTTGTACTTCCCGGATTTCTTTTTTGTGTTGCGTATTAATTTGATTCTGATTTTGTTTGAATTTCTTAATTGGTTCATACTCTTCTTTGTCAGTGATGGCTACAGGTCTTGTGTCATTCAGGTCATCATCTACCTTTGCAGATAAGTTAGTGAACTGATCCGATAGTTCCACTAGTTTCTCTGATAATGAACTAATTTCCTCCATGTGTCTTTCCGAACCAATTTTCAGAGTATCTACTGTGTCCTTTACGTTTTCCTGAATTTTTACAAGTTGCGTAACTGAATCGGTAGATGCAGCTGAGTCAATTTTAGCTTGCAAGGTCTCATGATTTTCATGAACAATAGTTTGCAGTTCTTTTATGGCTGCTTCATGATTATGTAATGCATTTTCATGCCGTGAAAAAATAGGTTGAAAATGCTCACAAATTTGTGTTTTTACGTCATTACAGCCTTTTTGACATTTCGATTCAATGTTATGTAACTCAGTAGTTAAATTTTCAGGTGTTTGTTCAAGGGTGGTGTCTAACTTCCGAAGATTTTGTTCCATTGTGTCTAACTTTTGAAGCTTTTGCCCGATTTGTTGCATTATTTGTAATAACAATGCGCAGGTGTCTGAAACATGTTCCTCAGTGCTTTTCGGCAGTGAATTTGCACCGGCAACATTCACATTTTGACAAGCAGAAAATGTGTCTTGACTTATTGAGAAAACGGCGAGGGCGCAAAACCTGAATCTACAGTATTTGCAAGATTGTGCCCTGTCATTTCGGATTCTTGAGGCAAGCTGTTGCCTATCGATCGATCGATAATGCTTCTCTGTTCACTATTTGTTTCACTGTCTATGCTATTATTTGCCGCCCGCTCCATTTCCCTATGCACAATTGCCAAATTACTACTTTGAATGTCTGTTAATTCATTACACAGTGGTGCTGATAAGCTACGCTCGTCGTCACTATTATTTGTCAGTTTACTTTGGAGCCTAGTGTTACGTTTTTCACACGCCATAATTATCACGTATTTCACACGATAACACAGAAAAGCACAATTTGAAGAGCAAAATAAGAAAACACATTAACATAGCACTGAAAATAATATCTACTTAATTGCAAGCACAGCTGTGAAATACTTGGTGCAAATCTACATGCATGCCACAACTGTTTTACTGTACAACAATGAAAGACTGCAACTACAAAGGAGATTCTCTCTACAATTATGCGCTAGCAATAAACAAAAGCTACACTAATTACACAAACTACAAGAAAAATTCAGAAGATTCCAGTGAGGTATCCTTGGCTAAGCGTCGATATATGAAACGTCCCCTTAGAAAAATTAATGAATTACTGTGCTGATAGATCTCTTACATTAGTTGATTTTCAAACAGCTGGTCAAAACTGAATGTACTCAGACATATCGCTCTTTACCTATTCTGATCAACACTAAACTGACACACAATATTTTTTCAGCGCAACGCAATCTGACTTTCAGTAATCCCTACAAAAGAATGACCCTGACTAACATTAACCTACACCTTTCATGAATCACTTACCTCACAAAAATCTTCGTTACTCGAACTACTGCAATACAGCGAGCGCCACTACTGCCAGCTAAATAAAAGATTCAAACTACTGAAGGCACTAACTACGGATAGGCATAGTTAGCAAATGAAAGACTTTGATAGAGAACAAACAATGTATTTATCTTAATAGTGTTCAAAAGTCATTTTATATATATATATATATATATATATATATATATATATACCAGTTCATGACATCCAGACTCACAAATTTACTGTCTCTGAAGGACACACGTCCAGATCATCCGCTCTCAAAAATCCGCCTTCTCTCTCCCCACATCCACCACTGCTGGCGGCTCACCTCCAACTGCGCAACGCTACGCGCCGCTAACATCCAGCTGCCCAACACTACAATAGCAAACAACAATGAAAACCATCCACCGACTGCACACAGCACAGCCAGTGATTTTCGTACAGAGCGCTACGTGGCGTTACCAATATAAAAACCTAAACAGCCTACTTACAATTTCGTATCAGCCTCTTATGGATATCTTCCTTTAGTTGCCCTGCAGTAATTCTGTGTAATCTACAGTCTCTCCTTCTTAGCCTTTGATCATCACCCACTTCCAGGTGTCCAAGTTTCTCATTCTCCCCTTCAAGTGACATGTGATCTTACTTTTCCTCAGATTTTTATTTTGCTTTAGCCCCTGTCTTCTGCAAAGCATAGCTCTAATGCGCAGGTCGCTACATCCACTGCTTTTCAGAAATGCATTCCTCATTTCCACATATACTCGTTTCATCTATTGTCAAATCGTTCCCAGGATTACCTTGCGTCTTACTTACGATAATCGATATTGCTATACAGGTCTTGAGCTAAGTGCATGCACATTTCTTTGTAGTTAACAACCATTATCGTTATTAAATTACTTTGTTATCGGTATGATGATGACATCTGCAAACGTAAAGATGGTAAGGTCTCAAGCACCCAGGCTGACATCGAACATAAATAGGCAATGAAAGCTAGAAAAAGGCGTCTGCAATTACTAAGTAGCTGTGCAAACACGAAACCCTGTCACTTAGCCCAAGACCAGTGTAGCAAGTATTCAAGGGTGAAAGACCCATGTTTCTGGCGCCTTAAAACTTGATCCAAGACTAAGACGAATAAAAAAGCATGGCAGAATGCAGAATGTGACAGGTGCCGAAATTGGACAGATCACTACACTTTTCACAGCACTAAGTTGATGTGTAGGATCTGGCATAGCAAAAGCCCGAAGTCTGCTGGTGGATTAGATTTCAGATCGTCACTTAGGAGATTCGTCCAATTTGCTATCTATTTAAAGGTTACACTGGCTCGAACAAGTTATGTGTCACAGTGCAGTTACAGTTGCGCCAGGAAGGGTGACTTTATAAATGACTGATATTGAAGCTGTCAGGAAGATTTGTTGGGTGTATACCAATGCCTCTAACTGGGACATAGCAGACATCCGAGATTGGTCCACACATGCTCTGTCGGAGACCGATCTGGTAGTGTTGTTGGCCATAGGATTACCTAACCATAATGCAGACACTTCATGCACAACGTACCATGTGTTGAAGAGCGTCATCCTGTTGAAAATATCACCACGATATTGTCCCGTGAGAGGTAGCACAGGAGGACGCAGAATGTTCGTGACGGTTCATCTGAAACGCTAGAAAGTTAATAAAGGACTCCAGTATGTCAGCAGAAGCCAAATCCTTGCATAATCTCTCGAAAAATCCTGTCAAGTAAGGCATCGTTAATAAGTTTCACATAGAGTATTTTCAGAAAGGAGGCATTCACATCTCTGCCGCATTCGTTTGCGGCAGATGAAATTTAGCACCGAGGCCAGATATCGGACTGAGGTCTGCTAATTACTAGGCACATGCATTAACAACCTATGCCACCTTGGCACAGTGATTACAGACAACCGCATGGACTATCCAAGCACACCTCCCCCTTCATCTAGATTCCTATTTGCCAAAGAAGCGTCCCCTAGCCCATTTTCCTCTGTTTGCTCTTTGCATCAAAGTCAGGCGCGAGTTCAGGCCAAGAGTGCTGAGCACTGAAGCATCATATTAGCCTTCACAGAGCATGCATGTCTATGTAAGTGGTGTCTATTCTGTCGCACATGTCTGAAAGAACAGACATCACCCATATAAAATTTGACACAGACTGTGTTATTTACAATCGAATTGTTAATTCCGACGATGGAAGGTTACACATAGACCGTGTTAGTTACTATCGAAACATGGATGCCGACGATGTCGGCAGCTGGGATCTTTGCCTCTTCCTATGAAAAGCGCTCGACAGCAAGTGCTTTTCGTGTAGCAAAGTCGTTTGTAAAAACGAATTTTGATGTCAATTTCCGGTATTGCTTCGTCATGATCTTGTCGTACTACAGTGTCACGTTAGTAACGACTGGAGGAAATATACAAAGCGAGAGTTCACACGCTACAGGTGGGAACAAACAGCATGTCCGCTCCACCTGTCTGCTGAAGCCGGACTGATAACTGAGCTACAAGGGGGCTATGATAATGTGTGGTGACACACGATCCTATGTACATTCTGATGAACAGCGTGATGAGGCAGTGTTGACATCTCCTTGTTTTCGTACATATGTTCTTAAATTCACGCAAAATGATTTTGCTAGCTAAACGTTTGCTTGTATCTTGATGAGCAATCTCATGCCGAAATCAAGTGTTGCGTTTTTTTTTTTTTTCATTCTTTATATCCAACAAGACCTTATGACAAAAGCTAACCATGAACTACAGTAATGTACTCTGGGGGCCGTTTTAGAGTGTTGCCCAGAAAGTAATGCACCACATATTTTTTTCTCGACCGAAAACAATGCTACGAAAGCGAAATGTTACACAAGTAAAACTTGAAGTCTCCTGAGTGAGCGATCTAAGTTTTCGTCACTTCCGACAGACAGCGTAGCTGCAGGACAGTTTCAAAATGGCACCTGTAGGTGATGTACGTTACAAGCAAATTGCCGTCATTGAATTTCTCACTGCAGAGAAAGAAAGCGTGGGGAACATTCACAAACACCTTTGCAAAGTCTATAGAGCATCTGCTAACGACAAAAGTAGAGTTAGTCGCTGGTCACGAAGGATGAGGTCATCAGAAGGCGGTTTGGCGGAGCTTCACGATTTGCTGCGATCGGGGGACTGTCCACGGTTGTCACACCTGACGTGTTGCAGCGAGCTGATGTCGTCATTCGTGAGGACAGACGCATTACGACTCGACAGTTGGCGCTGCATCTGTAAATAACCAAAGGAAGTTCATAAAGTGAAGCACTTGCTCCGCCACCAGGACAATGATTGGTACCGACAAGGCATACGCGCCCTTGTTGCGAGCTGGAGGAAGGCCATAGAACGGGTTTGAGGTTACGTGGAAAAATTTGGTGTGTAGATAAACACCATCCTTTCGTGTGTGTAATTCTCTTCATTTTCATTAAACAATTGTTTGAAGGGAAAACATGCGGTTCATTACTATCTGGACAACCTTCGTATGTGTCACAGAGAATTGCTGCGCGAATCATTTACATACTCGCCGATGGGGTGCACGCGTAGAAAGTTACATTGACAACCAACTATGTGTTCAGAGTGCTTCACTTTATATGCTAGTGAACATTGCCATAAGGTTTATGCTGACGTCGTGACCTGGTGACTGTGACCCTGCATTTATATTCCTGTAAGAATTCTCTTTCACTTGATTCACTAACTTTTCTGACATAAATATAAATGGCAAACAATTCTGGCCATACTATGCAACATTCTATTATTGACGCTAATTTTTCCTCCATCAGTTTCGTTTCTTTACAGACTGAAGAGTACTGGTATTTGTGTTCCACATAACTATTTCAAACCCCTTATTGTATCTTATGCTGCTGAAGACTTTTTATGTCTACAATCTCTATGAATGTATCCTGATACTTGAGTACCTTAAGTTTCGTATGAAGACACAAAATCATATTTACTTTCTTGATCTCTCTGTTTTTACTGAAACCAAACTAATCTTCTTACAGCACAAATTGGTTTCAAAATATTTCTTTTGTCTATAATATCTACTTGTGCAAATTATCAAATATCGCTCAGCCTTCGACGTTCTTACCTTTATCATTGAGTGGTAATGACTTATTGCAATGTTAAGTAATACATTAACATATAACAAATTAAAATTGCACAAGGTGGCCGTCAAATATAAAGTAACATCCACTTTCCTTCTAATGGTGGGTGAAGTATTGTATGAAAATTATTCAGATGGTGCTGATTTCCACCATATTTTCTCAAGACTAGTTTATGCAGGGAATACACAAACAGTTTTGAGTAGCATATACCTTCTATATTTTCAATTCTAATTTATTTTAAGTTATTGTAATATATTTATGTAAAGGGTGGGTCAAAAAGGATTTAACAACTTTGAAATGACATAGAAATTCGATGAGATAACTTACACTCATCTGGCGGCTACACGGGTAGAGGAGGCTGTGTGGCGCGGACTGGGCGCCTTTTTTAGGTTAGAAGGCCTCGGGAAAGTACGGGGTGGGCTGCAATCTCAAAGGGTGCATGGCAAACACAGGACGTGCTTGGGTCAACGAACAGTCAGAATTGTGGTTGTAAATTGTTGTAGTTGTGCTGGGAACGTCCCTGAGCTTCAAGCGCTAATAGAAAGCACAGAAGCTGAAATCGTTATAGGTACAGAAAGCTGGTTAAAGTCTGAAATAAGTTCTACAGAAATTTTTACGAAATCTCAGACGATGTTCAGGAAAGATAGATTAGGCACAATTGGTGGTGGAGTGTTTGTGTCTGTCAGTAGTGGTTTATCTTGTAGTGAAGTTGAAGTACATACTCCGTGCGAATTGATATGGGTGGAGGTTATGCTTAATAGCCGAACTAAGTTAATAATTGTTTCCTTCTACCGACCCCCAGACTCCGATGATATAGTTGCTGAACAGTAAAGAGAAAATTTGTGTCTCGTAACAAATAAATACCCCACTCATACGGTTATAGTTGGTGGGGACTTCAACCTCCCTCAATATGTTGGCAAACATACTTGTTCAAAACCAGTGGTAGGCAGAAAACAACTTCCGAGATTGTTCTAAATGCTTGCTCCGAAAATTATTTCGAGCAGTTAGTCCACGAACCCACGCGAATTGTAAATGGTTGCGAAAACACACTTGACCTCTTAGCCACAAACAATCCAAAGCTGTAGAGAGCATCATGACTGATACAGGGATTAGTGATCAAAAGGTCGTTGTAGCTAGGCTCAATACCGTTTCTTCCAAATCCACCAGAAACAAACGAAAAATAATTTTATTTAAAAAAGCGGATAAAGTGTCACTAGAAGCCTTTCTAAGAGACAATCTCCATTCCTTCCGAACTGACTATGCAAATGTAGACGAGATGTGGCTCAATTACAAAGATATAGTAGCAACAGCAATTGAGAGATTCATACCTCATAAATTGGAAAGAGATGGAACTGATCCCCCATGGTACTTAAAACAGATCCGAACGCTGTTGCAGAGGCAACGAAAAAAGCATGCAAAGTTCAGAAGAACGCGAAATCCCGAAGATTGGCTAAAATTTACAGACGCGCGAAATTTGGCACGGACTTCAATGGGAAAAGCCTTTAATAGGTTCCACAACGAAACATTGTCTCAAAATTTGGCAGAAAATCCGAAGAAATTCTGGTCGTAAGTAAAGTAAACAAGCGGTAAGACACAGTCCATACCTTAGCTGCGCAGTGCCGATGGTACTGTTACCGACGACTGTGCCGCTAAAGCAGAGTTATTGAAAGCAGTTCTCCGAAATTCCTTCACCAGGGAAGACGAACGGAATATTCCAGAATTTGAAACACGAACAGCTGCTAGCATGAGTTTCTTAGAAGTAGATACCTTAGCGGTTGCGAAGCAACTCAAATCGCTTGATATGGGCAAGTCTTCAGGTCCAGATTGTATACCGATTAGGTTCCTTTCAGATTACGCTGATACAATAGCTCCCTACTTAGCAATCATATACAACCGCTCGCTCACTGATAGATCTGTACCTACAGATTGGAAAATTGCGCAGGTCGCACCAGTGTTTAAGAAGGGTAGTAGGAGTAATCCATCGAACTACAGACTTATATCATTGACGTCGGTTTGCAGTAGAGTTTTGGAGCATATACTGTATTCAAACATTATGAATCACCTCGAAGGGAACGATCTATTGATACGTAATCAGCATGGTTTCAGAAAACATCTTTCTTGTGCAACATTCTTTATTCGCACGAAGTAATGGCCGCTATCGACAGGGGATCTCAAGTTGATTCCGTATTTCTAGATTTCAGGAAAGCTTTTGACACCTTTCCTCACAAGCGACTTCTAATCAAGCTGCGGGCCTATAGGGTATCGTGATTCAGGAAGGTCACAGTTCGTAGTAATAGACGGTGTTCCCCAGGGAAGCGTCCTGGGACCTCTGCTGTTCCTGATCAATATAAATGACCTGGGTGACAATCTGAGCAGTTCTCTTAGGTTGTTCGCAGATGATGCTGTAATTTACCGTCTAGTAAGGTCATCCGAAGACCAGTATCAGTTGCAAAGCGATTTAGAAAAGATTGCTGTATGGTGTGGCAGGTGGCAGTTGACGCTAAATAACGAAAAGTGTGAGGTGATCCACATGAGTTCCCAAAGAAATCCGTTGGAATTCGATTACTCGATAAACAGTACAATTCTCAAGGCTGTCAATTAAACTAAGTACGTGGGCGTTAAAATAACGAACAACTTCAGTTGGAAAGACCATATAGATAATATTGTGGGGAAGGCGGGCCAAAGGTTGCGTTTCATTGGCAGGACACAAAGAAGATGCAACAAGTCTACTAAAGAGACAGCTTACACTACACTCGTTCGTCCTCTGTTAGAATATTGCTGCACGGTGTGGGATCCTTACCTGGTGGGATTGACGGAGGACATTGAAAGGGTGTAAAAAAGGGCAGCTCGTTTTGTATTATCAAGTAATTGGGGAGAGAATGTGGCAGATATGATACGCGAGCTGGGATGGAAGTCATTAAATCAAAGACGTTTTTCGTCGCGGCGAGATCTATTTACGAAGTTTCAATCACCAACTTTCTCTTCAGAATTCGAATATATTTTGTTGAGCCCAACCAACATAGGTAGGAATGATCTTTTTTTTTTGTCATCAGTCTACTGACTGGTTTGATGCGGCCCGCCACGAATTCCTTTCCTGTGCTACCCTCTTCATCTCAGAGTAGCACTGGCAACCTACGTCCTCAATTATTCGCTTGACGTATTCCAATCTCTGTCTTCCTCTACAGTTTTTTCCCTCTACAGCTCAATCTAGTATCATGGAAGTCATTCCCTCATGTCTTATCAGATGTCCTGTCATCCTGTCCCTTCTCCTTATCAGTGTTTTCCACATATTTGTTTCCTCTCCGATTCTGCGTAGAACCTCCTCATTCCTTACCTTATCAGTCCATCTAATTTTCAACATTCGTCTATAGCACCACATCTCAAATGCTTCGATTCTCTTCTGTTCCGGTTTTCCCACAGTCCGTGTTTCACTACCATACAATGCTGTACTCCAGACGTACATCCTCAGAAATTTCTTCCTCAAATTAAGGCCGGTATTTGATATTAGTAGACTTCTCTTGGCCAGAAATGCCTTTTTTACCATAGCGAGTCTGCTTTTGATGTCCTCCTTGCTCCGTCCGTCATTAGTTATTTTACTGCCCAGGTAGCAGAATTCCTTAACTTCATTGATTTCATGACCATCAAGTCACGTTTCTCTCTGTTCTCATTTCTACTACTTCTCATTACCTTCGTCTTTCTCCGATTTACTCTCAAACCATACTGTGTACTCATTAGACTGTTCATTCCGTTCAGCAGATCATTTAATTCTTCTTCACTTTCACTCAGGATAGCAATGTCTTCAGCGAATCGTATCATTGATATCCTTTCACCTTGTATTTTAATTCCACTCCTGAACCTTTCTTTTATTTCCATCATTGCTTCCTCGATGTACAGATTGAAGAGTAGGGGCGAAAGGCTACAGCCTAGTCTTACACCCTTCTTAATACGAACACTTCGTTCTTGATCGTCCACACTTATTATTCCCTCATGGTTGTTGTACATATTGCATATGACCCTTCTCTCCCTATAGCTTGCCCCTACTTTTTTCAGAATCTCGAACAGCTTGCAATATTTTATATTGTCGAACGCTTTTTCCAGGTCGACAAATCCTATGAAAGTGTCTTGATTTTTCTTTAGCCTTGCTAAATCGACTCCAGTTTCTTCTTCTATCACATCACACAAATCTTCACCCTCATAAAGGCTTTCAATGTATTCTTTCCACCTATCTGCTCTCTCCTCTGCATTTGACAGTGGAATTCCCGTTGCAATCTTCATGTTACCACCGTTGCTTTTAATGTCACCAAAGGTTGTTTTGACTTTCCTGTATGCTGAGTCTGTCCTTCCGACAATCATATCTTTTTCGATTTCTTCAAATTTTTCCTGCAGCTATTTCGTCTTAGCTTCCATGCACTTCCTATTTATTTCATTCCTCAGCGACTTGTATTTCTGTACCCCTGATTTTCCTGGAACATGTTTGTACTTCCTCCTTTCATCAATCAACTGAAGTATTTCTTCTGTTACCCATGGTTTCTTCGCAGCTACCTTCTTTGTACCTATGTTTTTCTTCCCATCTTCTGTGATGGCCCTTTTTAGAGATGTCCATTCCTCTTCAACTGTACTGCCTACTGCGGTATTTCTTATTGCTGTATCTATAGCGTTAGAGAGCTTCAAACGTATCTTGTCATTCCTTAGTACTTCCGTATCCCACTTCCTTGCGTACTGATTCTTCCTAACTAATGTCTTGAACTTCAGCCTACTCTACATCACTACTAAATTGTGATCTGAGTCTATATCTGCTCCTGGGTACGCCTTACAATCCAGTATCTGATTTCGGAATCTCTGTCTGACCGTGATGTAATCTAATTGAAATGTTCCCGTATCTCCCGGCCTTTTCCAAGTATACCTCCTCCTCTTGTGATTCTTGAACAGGGTATTCGCTATTACTAGCTGAAATTTGTTACAGAACTCAATTAGACTTTCTCCTCTTTCATTCCTTGTCCCAAGCCCATATTCTCCTGTAACCTTTTCCTCTACTCCTTCCCCTACAACTGCATTCCAGTCGCCCATGACTATTAGATTTTCGTCCCCCTTTACATACTGCATTACCCTTTCAATATCCTCATACACTTTCTCTATCTCTTCACCTTCAGCTTACGACGTCGGCATGTATACCTGAACTATCGTTGTCGGTATGGGTCTGGTGTCGATTCTGATTATAACAACCCGGTCACTGAACTGTTCACAGTAACACACCATCTGCACTACCTTCCTATTCATAACGATTCCTACACCTGTTATACCATTTTCTGCTGCTGTTGATATTACCCGATACTCATCTGACCAGAAATCCTTGTCTTCTTTCCACTTCACTGACCCCTACTATATCTAGATTGAGTGTTTGCATTTCCCTTTTCAGATTTTCTAGTTTCCCTACCACGTTCAAGCTTCTGACATTCCACGCCCCGACCCGTAGAACGTCATCCTTTCGTTGATTATTCAATCTTTCTCTTATGGTAACCTACCCCTTGGCAGTCCCCTCCCGGAGATCCGAATGGGGGACTATTCGGGAAGCTTTTTCCAATGGAGAGATCATCATGACACTTCTTCAATTTCAGGCCACATGTCCTGTGGATACACGTTACGTGTCTTTAATGCAGTGGTTTCCATTGCCTTCTGCATCCTCATGTCGTTGATCATTGCTGATTCTTCCGCCTTTAGGGGCAATTTCCCACCCCTTGGACAAGACAGTGCCCTGAACCGAAGACGTTTTAATTATGAATCAAAGACGCTACCCCTAGACCACGGGTACAGGAATGATCATCAAAATAAAATAAGAGAAATCAGAGCTCGAACAGAAAGGTTTAGATGTTCGTTTTTCCCGCGCGCTGTTAGGGAGTGGAATGGTAGAGAGATAGTATGATTGTGCCCAGAAGACATTTTCACTCTGCAGCGGAGTGTGCGCTGATATGAAAGTTCCTGGCAGATTAAAACTGTGTGCCCGACCGAGACTCGAACTCGTGAACTTTGCCTTTCGCGAGCAAGTGCTCTACCAACTGAGCTACCGAAGCACGACTCACGCCCGGTACTCACAGTTTTACTTCTGCCAGTACCTAGTATCCTAACTTCCAATCTTTACAGAAGCTCTCCTGCGAACCTTGCAGAACTAGCACTCCTGAAAGAAAGGATATTGCGGAGACGTGGCTTAGCCACAGCCTGGGGGATGTTTACCCGAGTTCGAGTCTCGGTCGGGCACACAGTTTTAATCTGCCAGGAAGTTTCAGTATAATTGTGGTTTGATGAACCCTCTGCGAAGCACTTAAATGTGAATTGCAGAGTAGACATGTAGATGTAGATGTAGTTATGTCACTTTGTAGCAAAAAACCTCATGTTTCCATTAATTAATGTAGAAATACTTCCATGGTACTGGCAGGTGACCATTCACATTTGCCACAACTGTAAAATACAGGAAAGTCTAGATCACGCAATTCTTTATTAAGAGTTTCAAAATTTCATCACACTGAAGCTGTCGAATGATGTGAACAAGAAATTTTAATGCTGTTAGTATGAGTTTCCCTTCCATAAAAATAATAGAAATGTTTTTGGTACATTTATTCACGAGGTTCTGGCATGTACTTAATCGAAATTTATAAAGTTACCTTTTGACTTGTTTTTTATGGTCAATGATAGCGCCACCTACTGCCTTTTTTTGCCTCTTTGAGAGCGCAGTCGCTACAATCAGCTTGGCACTGGCACTATTCGAATACACGAGACACTGTCACATATGCCTACATGAGACGACATTTCTATTGTATTCAATCTATGTGATCACTTTCGCGAACCTTGTACTAAAGTTTACTTTTATGTAACCGTGATATTGTTGAAATTTCTGTGTATTGGACTCCTTAGATGCACATGTATACTTATGTATAAATATTTATGTATATTTGCTATTGTTAATGTCTTGTACACTCCATACCACAGCTTCAGTCAGATGACGAAATTTTGAAATGCATAACACTCAATAAAGAATTATGGGATCAAGAACTTTCTATCTTTTAAAGTTGTGCCAAGCATCAAGTTTTACATAAGTTTTAAGTGCCATTTTGATTCTATGTGACAAAAATTAGTGATGCGGCAAACGTCCCACCGGTAGTCAGTTTCTTCCCACAAGCGTTGCAACAAATCAGCGGTAGCTTGCCCAAAGGTAGCGTTGATTAGATTTTTCAGTTCAACTGAATTGTTTGGTAGGAGATAAACACACACGGCCTTTCATGAAACCCAAAAGAAAGAAATACAGTGGCTTCAAGTCTGGGGAGCGAGGTGACAATGCGATTGACCCTTCATAGTCACACTACCGACATGCAAAGCCATTGTGAATCTGTATGGTCTCTAGAATAAACGTCTAAGCAGTACTATCCCAACAGTCTTTTGCAGAATCCCAGTCCCACGAGATGCACGTTGCATTGATTTTTGTGGACTGCAGGCAAAGCCCTCCCTAACGTGTTTGACATAATCATCAACATACGAGCAACATGGTGATATATCATGTCTCAGTGAACAACTCGTCTCAACAAAGTTCTTGGTGTATTCGGTGCGAAATTTACACCGAGCAGTTGGTACAGAATTCGTTTCATGGAATCGAAACACGCAGCGAGCATGCTCCGCAGCAGTGAAAGTAGTCATTTTAATTGTGCAGTACGATAGCGCTCCTGGAAGCGGAATGGGGTACTAATTCACTACGTGAATCAAACTTGTGGTTGTTTGCTACAAAACGACACATCTACCGATTCTATGAGTTAGCTCAGTAAATTTCTGTATCATTCCAAAGATGTAAAGTCCTTTTTGACATTCCCTGTATTTTGTAAAGGCTCATACAGATTGCTTGTTCGGTTTTAGAGATGAAGTAGCACTTCTCATATTTGACAGTGATGGAGGGACCGCTCTCACAATCACCTGGAATGTCATACGTAATCCCCCTTAAGGAACGTAAAAAAATGTTTCGGAATCTGCAACCGCGTCGTTCTCGGAGACGATGTCAAGGATATGTCAATCTGTTCAGTTTTGAATATCATAAATTTAGTTAACACGAAAGTATTAACTACTTTGCAGTGACATTACATTTATTCAAGAACTAAACCACCTACATTTGAGCCGGCCGGTGTGGCCGAGCGGTTCTAGGCGCTTCAGTCTGAAACCGCGCGACCGCTACGGTCGCAGGTTCGATTCCTGCCTCGGGCTTGGATGTGTGTGATGTCTTTAGGTTAGTTAGGTTTAAGTAGTCCTAAGTTCTAGGGGACTGATGACCTCAGAAGTTAAGTCCCATGGTGCTTAAAGCCGTTTTTGAACCAGGACGCGAACCTGCGCCCGTAGCGGTCGCATGGTTCCAGACTGTAGCGCCTAGAACCGCTCGGCCACTCCGGCTGGCACACACACACACACACACACACACACACACACACACACACATACATACATACATAATATGTACATATGCTCACACAAACACATGGAAGCGGAAAGTGAGAGAGAAAATTTGGTGTGTGTGTGCGCGTGTGTGTGTGAGAGAGAGAGAGAGAGCGGCAGTGAGAGAACGGTAGTTAAAGGGTGGGGTAGTCGGTTACGCTTGAACCACTTATCTTCTGTGTAGACAGGAGGACATATCCTACCTCGGTTACTACAACAGCGATGCTATTTCATTCCGTAGGTCCGCTCACTGCAGAGCAAAACGCTGACGCAAACACCTAAGAAGCCCTATACACCAGTGTACAGATTACTGTATCCCTTCTCCCGCATTTCCGTGCCGTTCCAGAGAGGTTAGCAGGCAGTCGACTTGGGAGTCTACTGCAGCTGTTAGCTTTGACTGCCAGAAGCATTAGCGAGAACAAAGGGACAAGCGCCGTGGTCCGCTCGCTGTGTCGCGCGTCGCCCGCAGATGTACACACAAGGGAATTACGTGGCACACCTCTGCTGCGGCCTGTTACTCTTTATATTCCACAGCACAGTTACAGAGCTAAAATATGTGTAGGGATGTTCTTTTCGGATTACACAAAACAGCTATGGCGACATGTATCAACCAGAGTCAGTTTACTTAGACGTTTTCTAGAGCATTTTAAAAGTACAGAGAATAATATTTCTGGCAAAACATGTGTTTACTCTTTAAGATACAAACACCTGCAACTTTCAAAACTATTTTCTGGATTGCAAGTTTGTAGTCACAGACATTGTTTTTCCCGGAACAAGTTAAGCGTAAACATTCCCTTCCAAAAGTGTAATATTGTTAAATGTACTTCACAGCTGTACCACGCTGTTAGTGCTGAAAAAAGTTGAAAAAGTAATAACATTTTAAAATTTTTAGTCTTCATTTTACAATTTACGTGGCACGATACACTTTTCTCTTTTCTTTTAAGAAACGTTGTGACACGAAACAGTTTGCAACCGAGTAGCTGCCTGAATCAGTTATATGGTAAACGTATCTCAAGCATTATTGTAAAAGCGAATCTTTTCCTCAATTCCATAACCAGTGACAGTATGTGCATAAATGTTTTAACCAACAGTTTCATATTCAACTCTCAAAATACCAAGCATGGTGGGGAAGGGGGTTGGGGATGGGGAGGGGGCAGGGCTACTTCGTGGCCACCTTGAGCAAATATTGTAACGTCTAATAGTTTATACTTTAAATTTTTGAGGCAAATGTATGTTGTTTTTAATGATATCCTAACAGTTTTAAATTTTACAGTAAAACTTAACCCAGAAATTTAAGTCTCAGTAGTGAATGTGGCTTTTCGCAACAAATGTATGCATACTTTCACTTTCAGGACCATTCTTACTCACTCATGCCACTTAATAAAGTATGTCGTGAAAAAATTCAGTGACAATTAAAGAGATTTGAATTTTTTAAATTTTTTTTGGTGGTCATAAAGCACCCCACCTCTCGGGGTAAACTTTGAGGAAAATGCATTGGTGTTACTAAGAAATGTCCTAAAAGATATTTTCAGGTTCTATATCTTACTTATGCATCAGTACCAATTTAAAAAATATGGTATTAATAAAAGTTACATACATTTAACATAGTTTGCTTTTCTTTAGTTTATTTTGGTGTTCGGCACAAAGTATTCCCCCCTTGATATTACGCTTTGTGAAATATGTGTGGGTATTGCTAGGGTGAATTAATAAAAAAATTCACATATACAGTAGACGTTAAAACACATTTATTACTGAAAGAGCCTCCTATCGTTTCACTTCATCTGGACACCTCTTGTCTGTGATTCGGAAGCTGTACGATTTGCTAATTCTGCCCTTGGAGTACGGCAAACTTACAGCTACGGTATGTGAAAAACGTATAGCTAGTGCCAAAGGCTCCATTATTTGCTTGTAGAAAGGTTTCAAACAATTCAATTTATGTTACGAAAATATTTACGATGCTATATGAAGAAGTAATCTTAGATGAAACTGAAGCGAAACGCTCCGAAGCAATAGAAATTTCGTTGTGAAGCTCGACAAGAATACAGTGTTCGCCCACACACGCCGCATGAAGTGTAATACGTGTAGCAATTTTCCTGACCAGAACGACTGATGGAGTTGTCCGCAGTGGATCGCATGTAGGAATGTGATGGGATGACAAATGTCTATTGGGTCTCGTCCACCCACATGTCTTACACAGAAACGGAAACACTCGGAACAGATGTGCGATAATGCACCCTACGACAGTATGCGTCTCCTATATTACGGCCCACGCTAGATTCAGTGACCGCGATGTCACACTGCACAACATTACGAATGTTACCGTTTTCCCCACAGTTGTTTCAAATATTCATTTGTCAATGTAATTAGCTCAAGTTCTCCATCTACATTATTTCTACAATCAATTTTGAGGGGATTACAGTATTCTCAATAGGTGTTCGGATTTCATTTAGAATGTTTATAACTGTACGTCATATACATGAAATATAATCGAAGAGCAAACTGAGGGAATGGGGACACATCATATGAAGGAAAACAAACCACAGAACTATATATTTGTAAAAGATCGTTGGGTAGCAGCAAAATAGAATTTGGCACACTAATGTGCTTTGTTTGATGTTGCAGACAGTATTATACTGTGGTATTTGTACTAACACATACGCCTACTAGATGGGCAGCGACATTGGTAGGAAAAATCACAGGCTGAGACTTTATCCCAAGGGCAAGACGTAAAGCCCAGTTGGTAAGTGGACGGCTTGCGAAAACTGGCAACACAATTGGAATCCAGGTCTGGAATGCAGTTTTAACCTGTGGGAACCCAGTGGTTCGACGAAGAGAGAAAGAATTCAATTTCAGTTTCATGTATGAATCTATGAAAGGGTGAGTCGTGTTGTTACATCCATACACCCAAGTTCATAAGTCCACGGCATGGGTGTGTCTTAGAGAGTAGTTAGCTACGAAAATCAGGGAACTTAGTAAACTGTTGAATAACAACCGCGCCAGGCTAATCGAATGGTTGTAGATCTGTTAAGATACTGTACACTAGAGGCAAGTGTCCGTATTCGAACCGTTGACCGAAATACTGTTTCACTCGTCATCAATACAGATAATACTGTGTAACGTGTCGAAAAAATGAGTTTCTAGCTACAGATAATTACGTTCGTATTTTCTCCATTCACGCCGTAGACGCTATTCTAAAATCAACTCTTGGAAATTTATCGAGCTCTAATTATATTATTTACTTTACAGCCGTTGAATTAATTAGTTTCTTGACATTCTTGTTCCTGGAAATGTGACTGCCAATGTAAAGTTAAAAAAATTGTCGGATATGACGATTTGTGAATGAATAGGCATAGAATATATAAGGCTGGTTAGTTTAGTTAAAGTGAAGTTAAATAGCGATATACTGCTTTAACAAGGGAATGTGTTTTACCTTCTACTAATTACTACAGGACGAAGAGGGCACTTGCGGTAGAATGCGTAACATTGGGTTTCCAATATTTTATTACGAAAATGAAGAGTTATATCATTAGATAAAATATTTGTGTATATGCAGCAGTTCAAGTAAGTCCATAATATAAGAGCCATCTGAATATTAGGTCTTCTTCAAAAAACGTGTTCTAATATCAGGAAGTTTCCTAAATAGGCCGCTACGCCTGTGTCGTATGTTTGCATTTTAAGCCATTTTAAGTACGCTGGAGGTGATGTCTGCGAAACGCTATAAAATATTGGTTGCCAGAGACCAGATTTTCACATAATAAAGCAAGTATAAAGGGCAGCAGAATGTTTGGAAATAAAGCATCGTGTATCATCTGTGACGTACTTCGGTCAGTCAACATTTATGAATGAATTGCTGGAAGACTCGATAAAACTGACGTGCAGTTATAAATCCTGTTTCTAGTTGTGCACTGTTTATAGCCGTTGAATGTCTGGAAATAGAGCGACAGGTTTCATCAATGAAATACGTCGGTCAGTCAGTGAATGTGAATGAATTGCTGAGGCACTCGATAATACTGACATGTAACAAAGAGTACAAATCTGGTTCCCCTTTTACACTTTTCAGACATGTAGAAAACAGTTACTGCTGCCATCGTTACAGATAAGCGAGATGTGTGGAAACCAAAGCACATAAAACAGTCTCATTTTGAAACTTACATTGTTCAAGTGTTTTGTGTATCTCTCTTAAACGAACTACTACCATTTACTACACAATAACGCTACCAACGTTCTTTTGATGAGATATCTTTCTCACATACTGTAATTTCCATAGTTTTCGATTTAAATTGCATTTTTACCGTGCGTAGGGATTTCCGCAATCACAAATTAACAAACTGTAACAGCTGACTACAGTTTTATGAGGTGTGTGTATTGTTCAATTATATAATGCAGCAATTTGGTTGGGATTCTATAGCATGAATAGAATCGTCTTGTGAGTTGTCTTACAGACCAAATTTATACAATCCAAATGCAGCAGATGTTGTTTTGATTTCAAAACACGAGCTAGAGTACGTATCTAATAGGCTATCGTTTTCCAGTTATCGGTTTTCGTTACCACGTTGTTGATGTATACTTTTGCGAGTTATCTACGGGGGTCTTGGTACACGATTTTTGAAATTACTGGCTCCCCAACAATCGCACGTTCAACTGATTCGGTCGCCAAATGAAAATTTTCTACATCAGCTAGTCAATTCCATCTTCATCGACATATAATTCAAAGTATCCTGCGCTTTATTACCATAAAGATAATAATAAAAAAAAGCAATAAGAAATTCGACAGTCTCGTTGTCTAACCATGGGAACATATTTTTTCACGTTTTGAGTCGTACTTACGATGGGCAGTCATACTGTTTTAATTTAGTCCCTTGAAAAGTAAAGTTTCTTTTTCGGTTTTCCGCAAGCACATATATACAGACTTGATAAACACATCGGGAACCACCTGTCGCCGCTAGATGAGAAAAACAAGGCAGTACATTGTTTAAATGTGATATCGTGCGGGAATTAGCTTCCTGAATTTGAGGGTGGCAACACAATAGTGTCAACAATAAGGACTTTCAGGATAGGATGTCTTCGCTGCTGGTGAATGTTTCGGGTTGTACTGTCGTGGTCCATTAAACTTTGCCGTTCCCAAGGTTTCGTCTACAGCTGCACTGTGATTTTTCTTCCAGTGAATCGGCATCACTCACCAGAGATACACCAGGAGCTAATCCTTGCTGGATTCGAGTAAGTGTAGGACAACCGTACATCGTCATACGACACCGTGGTTATGTACTACAGGCGATTGTAGTATGGTCAAACAAGATTGAATGAGGGACAAATGGTAGACAGTCTCTGTGAATAAACGGGAAATGGAAACCCTGGTGCTCAAACACAGGTGTATCACAACCGAGGTGCTATGGAAAAACATGAAAATCCGTCATGGATTTTGAACAGGACTGAGTTCACTGTCCACACGTCCAAAGTTAGTTCTACACTTCATGCAGTAACATTTCACTATTTGATTAAGTAGCGATCTTGAGTGTAGCTGCAATTAACATGATCTTGGTGCCTATTAGCTTTCTTCAATTCTCTGGTGTGTGCTTTATTGGTAACTGTTGTTGCACACAGTTCAGAATGCACTTTGTCAGTTTGCATCCTGTGTGCTATTCAAAGGGAAATATTAATGAAGGTAACTTCAATAACCAACATTCAATTTTCTTAAACGTATATTTCCGATTTAATATGCCTAATTGGGCTGGTGACCGTTCAGTTTTTTTCGTTCACTTATGATTTTACCACTTTCATTTACTCCCAAGGTTAAAGTAGGTTCAACTTTTCTTGTTAATTTCACCACATTCAAAATTACAGTCCGATACCTTTTCCCATTAGACACACGCGCGGTCAATTTTCGAAATCCTCTCAGAGAGTAACATTATCTTGTTTCACTGCAAGTTAGTGTTATAAATCGAACAAGTGCTTTTTGAAATTGTTAAAAAAGGTAAACAACTATTTGTCTTTTTATAGTAGCATGGAAAGCCCAGTTGTAAATAAGCAATGCCAAAGTACGCCGTCCTGATCTTATATTCTTTTGATTTGGCACGCTTCACCTTCTTCATGTTTGTTTGGGTGGATAAGTCATTGCATTTAAAATATTTGCCTTAAGACCATGAGGAGATTATGGTGGTTTATCGTCGCGTCAACAGCAAAAATAAAGGCTTGTGGAAACAAACTCTCTGCTAAGTCATTCGTCATTGGGAAAAATGTGTCACGTTGAAGACTGAATATGTATGGGAGTAACACTAATTAATAGCCCATCCCGCAATCGCACTTCGTAATTTTTTATATTTATGGTATGTGAAGTTAAAAATTCAAATAAAAATCGCCCAAAGCAATCTGCTGCAGCTCTAAAAAGTTCAAAGTTTCCAAGGACGTTTAATTCCCTAAAGGGTAGGTGATAATCGGAATGGTTCACTAGGTAGGCTTTCAGACATGTGACTAGCGAACATATCGACCTCTAATTCGAATGTCACCATGGTCTTTTCTTTACTTTTACTTTTTTCATTCAGATAAAACACCTACATCATGTATATACAACATTGGTCAAGTACATTTGCTAACATATATAATCATCATTTTTATGAAAAATGCACGTCGTCTCATTTGTAGTTACATCCTGCACACACTGTAAATTAAATTAATTATATTTTATATATAAAAAACATTTAAATTTGTTAACAATAAATGTAAACTTCAATTTCACGTGTGATACATGGTTAGGAACAAAATTTGTTAATTTTTGATAAAAAATTATCATAAGTTTTGTATTAACTGTCACACATTTTATGAATTTTATATTTTAATGATACCGGTATTCGAACTGAACTAAACGAATAAAATAAAAAAGAAGACCATAGCAAGGTTAGAACCAGCGACCCATTGATTACCCAGTTACAATTTTCCAACTCTAATGAGTGAACGACATGGCCTGTCGTGAAACATGATTTTACTTTAGTGTTACTGCTCACAATGCTTGAAAGCTGATTTTCTCGAGAATTATGAGAGTTGCGTCGCACTGCTTCGGTAGATTGTTCCTGAGTTCAGGTAACATAAATAAACAAGTAACAAAAAATGGATTGCTTGGAGTTCGTCTTGTAAGTTTAGTGCACGCAATTTGATTATTCGAGGTAATAGAAATTATTTGATTATCTCTCGTAGTAATTTAAGTGAAACAGTCAATATAGTACAGTTAAAGATTTCTCCGATCTCGCAATAGAGAGAAACAGTGGCATGTAATTCTGTTTGGAACTCATAACAGCCGGTGAACAAGGGAGAAACCAAAGAAGGGGCGTAGGTGAACTGTCCAAACGCTCACTTGTCATTACAGGAGCCAGTCCACTGGGGATAAGGCAAAGTTGTCTTGCGACAACGTTAGCGACCACAACAGGCGACAGCGGGAACAAGCCGGAACAAGAAGAAGAAGAAGAAGAAAGGGAAGAAGAAACTCTGAGACAGGAGGGGAAAACTGCCGGCGGCTCGGGACCTGGGAGCGCGCTCAAGTCTGCCAGAAATGATTTCATTGGGCGGCTCCGGATTGGGATTCCGTGGGGCGCGTCTTAACAGCCTCACCTGTGAGGAAAGCCGAAGCGACGAACACTGGGAGAGGCGGATGTTGGGGAGGTGGTAGCTGAGGGGGGGGGGGGTGGAGGGGAGGGGGAGGGAGCGTCCTGTGGGGACTGACGCTGGCGTCGTGACGCCGCCAGCCAATTACTTGGTGGCGGAGCAGCGGCGAGCAGCGACAGTTGCTGTAATTAAAATCCGGCGCTCCAGGCCAGAGCCAGTTTAATCTGACGCCGCGGCGATACGGCCGTTAAACACTGGACATGGACTGGGAAAGAGCGTCCTTCGCAGCGGTCAATTGGTGTCCTCTTTTTCCGTAACCGGCACCATTACGGAGGCGCTGGTGCACAATGCTTATTAATCCGATACAGTCCGTGTTAATTCCCGCTATTCACATCATGGTGTTGCTTCCATTATCGCCTTCTTAATTAATTGGCTCCTCTCGTGGAGAACTCTCACTAGGACTGATTCAGTTGGAAAAATACGAGGTGGTGGTGCTCCATAGGTCGTTAAGTATTTGAAGAACGTCATCAACTACCGCCATGAGCTGCTGTTCAAATTTCTTTCTCAAACAGTTTCGGTTTTTGGACCATAATCACGTTCATAAACTATTCGTAGTATCAGTAACAGGCGATATAAAATCAGTGGGGTCAAATAACAAAATCTACAAATTCATCACTGTTGTCAAGTAGTAATACAAATTACATAGTCAATCATAAAAGTGTGCCAACGAGTGCGCTCATTTATACAAAGTGTTAAGAAAAGGTACGGCCAAACTTTCAGGAAACATTCCTCACACACAAAGAACGAAAATATGTTATGTGGACATGTGTCCGAAAACGCTTACTTTCCATGTTAGAGCTCATTTTATTACTTCTCTTCAAATCACATTAATTATGGAATGGAAACACACAGCAACAGAACGTACTAGCGTGACTTCAAACACATTGTTACAGGAAATGTTCAAAATGTCCTGCGTTAGCGAGGATACATGCATCCACCCTCCGTCGCATGGAATCCCTGACGCGCTGATGCAGCCCTGGAGAATGGCGTATTGTATCACAGCCGTCCACGATACCAGCACGAAGAGTCTCTACATTTGGTACCGGGGTTGCGTAGACAAGAGCTTTCAAATGTCCCCGTAAATGAAAGTCAAGAGGCTTGAGATCAGGAGAGCGTGGAGGCCACGGAATTGGTCCGCCTCTACCAATCCATCGGTCACCGAATCCGTTGTTGAGAAGTGTACGAACACTTCGACTGAAATGTGCGGGAGCTCCATCGTGCATGAACCACATGTTTTGTCGTACTTGTAAAGGCACATGTTCTAGCAGCACAGGTAGAGTATCCCGTATGAAATCCTGATAACGTGCTCCATTGAGGGTAGGTGGAAGAACATGGGGCCCAATCAAGACATCACCAACAATGCCTGCCCAAAAGTTCACAGAAAATCTGTGTTGATGACGTTATTGCACAATTGCGTGCGGATTCTCGTCAGCCTACACATGATGATTGTGAAAATTTACAATTTGATCACGTTGGTATGAAGCCTCATTCGTAAAGAAAACATTTGCACTGAAATGAGGACTGACACATTGTTGGATGAACCATTCGCAGAAGTGTAGCCGTGGAGGCCAATCAGCTGCTGATAGTGCCTGCACACGCTGTACATGGTACGGAGACAACTGGTTCTCCCGTAGCACTCTCCATACAGTGACGTGGTCAACGTTACCTTGTACAGCAGCAACTTCTCTGACGCTGACATTAGGGTTATCGTCAACTGCACGAAGAATTGCCTCGTCCACTGCATGTGTCCTCGTCGTTCTAGGTCTTCCCCAGTCATAGGTTGGAATGTTCCGTGGTCCTTAAGACGCCGATCAATTGCTTCGAACGTCTTCCTGTCGGGACACCTTCGTTCTGGAAATCTGTCTCGATACAAACGTACCGCGCCACGGCTATTGCCCCGTGCTAATCCATACATCAAATGGGCGTCTGCCAACTCCGCATTTGTAAACATTGCACTGACTGCAAAACCACGTTCGTGATGAACACTAACCTGTTGATGCTACGTACTGATGTGCTTGATGCTAGTACTGTAGAGCAATGAGTCGTATGTCAACACAAGCACCGAAGCCAACAATACCTTCCTTCAATTGAGCCAACTGGCGGTAAATCGAGGAAGTATAGTACATACTGACGAAAATAAATGAGCTCTAACATGGAAATTAAGCGTTTCCGGACACATGTCGGCATAACATATTTTCTTTGTGTGTGAGGAATGTTTCCTGAAAGTTTGGCCGTACCTTTTTGTAACACCCTGTATTACTAAGGCGTACTACTAAGTAATTTTGTGTGAAAACTCTTAAGGCTCTTAAGGCCTCTTAACTCGACTATGTGAAAACTCTTCCTCATGCCACATATTAATTTTCCGCGTAGTCGCCCTGATAACGACTACACTTTTGTCAACGAGAGACCAGTTTCTTTATACCGTCACCATAGACTGTTGTTCTTTGTTGACGGAGCCACTACCTCACCTGTGCTTGCACCGCATCATCACTACCAAACTGCAGTGCTCTTTAGGTTTTTGAAACAGGTGAAAATCGACTGTGACACTATGGAAGACGATCGATGACAGTGAACCATAGGCGTCGGAATGTTGCAAATTTTAGAGCTCACGTGTGTGGTCCGGCACTGTTAACTTTAAGGAAATGATGTTCCACGAGAGCAGAAACACTTCGAGTTCGAAGTTCGATAGCAGCACGGTGTTTATCGCGCACCCGACATAGTTACGTTATATACCACCACATTACACGTCACGATTTGGAGCACTCTAGAGACCCAAATATGTAGACATGAAGAATAAAGATGTAGAATTTTAATAACTATTGTTTTATTCAAAAAGGTTCATGAGTGTTCGCACGAAAAATTCGGAAGCATTACTTTCCACTACGCCCTCGTATATTAATAGTCAGCCTACATGTTAGGAATGGAGACCCTACTGCAGACTACCTAGCTGATTACAGTAATCTCCTGTTCAGTCGGAGTTATGTAGAATGCTTCCGTTCGTAACACGAATGAGTACTCTTTTACATATACACTCCTGGAAATGGAAAAAAGAACACATTGACACCGGTGTGTCAGACCCACCATACTTGCTCCGGACACTGCGAGAGGGCTGTACAGCCAATGATCACACGCACGGCACAGCGGACACACCAGGAACCGCGGTGTTGGCCGTCGAATGGCGCTAGCTGCGCAGCATTTGTGCACCGCCGCCGTCAGTGTCAGCCAGTTTGCCGTGGCATACGGAGCTCCATCGCAGTCTTTAACACTGGTAGCATGCCGCGACAGCGTGGACGTGAACCGTATGTGCAGTTGACGGACTTCGAGCGAGGGCGTATAGTGGGCATGCGGGAGGCCGGGTGGACGTACCGCCGAATTGCTCAACACGTGGGGCGTGAAGTCTCCACAGTACATCGATGTTGTCGCCAGTGGTCGGCGGAAGGTGCACGTGCCCGTCGACCTGGGACCGGACCGCAGCGACGCACGGATGCACGCCAAGACCGTAGGATCCTACGCAGTGCCGTAGGGGACCGCACCGCCACTTCCCAGCAAATTAGGGACACTGTTGCTCCGGGGGAGTCGGCGAGGACCATTCGCAACCGTCTCGATGAAGCTGGGCTACGGTCCCGCACACCGTTAGGCCGTCTTCCGCTCACGCCCCAACATCGTGCAGCCCGCCTCCAGTGGTGTCGCGACAGGCGTGAATGGAGGGACGAATGGAGACGTGTCGTCTTCAGCGATGAGAGTCGCTTCTGCCTTGGTGCCAATGATGGTCGTATGCGTGTTTGGCGCCGTGCAGGTGAGCACACAGGACTGCATACGACCGAGGCACACAGGGCCAACACCCGGCATCATGGTGTGGGGAGCGATCTCCTACACTGGCCGTACACCACTGGTGATCGTCGAGGGGACACTGAATAGTGCACGGTACATCCAAACCGTCATCGAACCCATCGTTCTACCATTCCTAGACCGGCAAAGGAACTTGCTGTTCCAACAGGAAAATGCACGTCCGCATGTATCCCGTGCCACCCAACGTGCTCTAGTAGGTGTACGTCAACTACCCTGGCCAGCAAGATCTCCGGATCTGTCCCCCATTGAGCATGTTTGGGACTGGATGAAGCGTCGTCTCACGCGGTCTGCACGTCCAGCACGAACGCTGGTCCAACTGAGGCGCCAGGTGGAAATGGCATGGCAAGCCGTTCCACAGGACTACATCCAGCATCTCTACGATCGTCTCAATGGGAGAATGGCAGCCTGCATTGCTGCGAAAGGTGGATATACACTGTACTAGTGCCGACATTGTGCATGCTCTGTTGCCTGTGTCTATGTGCCTGTGGTTCTGTCAGTGTGATCATGTGATGTATCTGACCCCAGGAATGTGTCAATAAAGTTTCCCCTTCCTGGGACAATGAATTCACGGTGTTCTTATTTCAATTTCCAGGAGTGTATTTACTATTGAAGACGTAATTTATACTACTCCTTGACAACAGTTGGGTATTCACGATATTATTATTTCGCACCATAGATTGCATATCACCTAGTAAGCCTATGACTATGTAAATGTTTTGTGAACCTGATGATGCTCTGTGGACCAAAACTGTTTCGATAATAAACGAATTTTAAAGAACTTCAATAAGTCATGGCGAACAGTTGGAAAAATGTACCCGCCTGTAGAAGAACAACTGTTATATTTGTTGGACTGCCTGAGTTATATTGCTGGTTGTTCTGAATTGGCTGTGTGACTCTGGATTTTATGGACATTTTCTTTTCCATAGGTAGGCCGTACATTTCATAGCCGATGGTCGAGCATCATCTTGCCTAGTAACAAAACACTTGATCCACGATAGTAATTAGAGTGCTTCTTCAAATCATTTTTGTACTGCAAAATGTACTTGTTGATGTATTTATTTAACTATTATTACCAGCTTTTGATATAAATTAAAATACGCGAAGATGGCTGCGACTACCGGCGTCAGATGGTGGTTCTCGTTACAATAACTGCTCGGATACCCGTGGTCTAGGGGTAGCGTCTTTGATTCATAATCAAAAACGTCTTCGGTCCCGGGTTGGATTCCCGCCACTGCCCAAATATTGATAAATAATCAGCATTGGCGGCCGAAGACTTCCGGCATAAGAAGTCAGCATCATTCTGCCAACGGCCTCGTCAAAGAGGGCGGAGGAGCGGATAGAGGTTCAGGGCACTCTCTTGTCCTAGGGGTGGGAAATTGCCCCTAAAGGCGGAAGAATCAGCAATGAACAACGACATGAGGATGCAGAGGGCAATGGAAACCACTGCATTAAAGACACGTAACGTGTATCCACAGGACAAGTGGCCTGTAATTGAAGAAGTGTCATGATGATCTCTCCATTGGCAAACGATTCCGGAATAGTCCCCCATTCGGATCTCCGGGAGGGAACTGCCAAGGGGGAGGTTACCATGAGAAAAAGATTGAATAATCAACGAAAGTATAACGTTCTAAAGTCTGGGTGTGGAATGTCAGAAGCTTGAACGTGGTAGGGAAACTAGAAAATCTGAAAAGGGAAATGCAAAGACACAATCCAGATATAGTAGGGGACAGTGAAGTGAAGTGGAAGGAAGATGAGGATTTCTGGTCAGATGAAAAAAATGGCTCTGAGCACTATGGGACGCAACTGCTGAGGTCATTAGTCCCCTAGAACTTAGAACTAGTTAAACCTAACTAACCTACGGACATCACAAACAGCCATGCCCGAAGCAGGATTCGAACCTGCGACCGTAGTGGTCTTGCGGTTCCAGACTGCAGCGCCTTTAACCGCACGGCCCCTTCGGCCGTCGGTCAGATGAATATCGGGTAATATCAACAGCAGCAGAAAATGGTATAACAGCTGTAGGATTCGTTATGAAAAGGAAGGTAGGGCAGAGGGTGTGTTACTGTGAACAGTTCAGTGACCAGGTTGTTCTAATCAGAATCGACAGCAGAACAACACCGACAACGTTAGTTCACGTATACATGCCGACGTCGCAAGCTGAAGACGAAGAGATATAGTGTATGAGGATATTGAAAGCCTAATGCAGTATGTAAAGGGGGACGAAAATCTAATAGTCATGGGCGACTGGAATGCAGTTGTACGGGAAGGAGTAGAAGAAAAGGTTACAGGAAAATGTGGGTTTGGGACTAGGAATGAAAGAAAAGAAAGACTAATTGAGTTCTGTAACAAGTTTCAGCTAGTAATAGCGAATACCCTGTTCAAGAATGAACGAGATACGTTTGAAGTTCTCTAACGCTATAGATACAGCAATAAGGAATAGCGCAGTAGGCAGTACAGTTGAAGATGAATTGATATCTCTAAAAAGGGCCATCACAGAAGTAGGGAAGGAAAACATAGGTACAAAGAAGGTAGCTGCGAAGAAACCATGGGTAACAGAAGAAATACTTCAGTTGACTGATGAAAGGAGGAAGTACAAACATGTTCCGGAAAATCAGGAATACAGATATACAAGTCGCTGAGGAATGGAATAAATAGGAAGTGGAGGGAAGCTAAGACGAAATGGCTGCAGGAAAAATGTGAAGACATCGAAAAAGATATGATTGTCGGAAGGACAGACTTAGCATACAGGAAAGTCAAAACAACCTTTGGTGACATTAAAACCAACGGTGGTAACATTAAGAGTGCAACGGGAATTCCACTGTTAAATGCAGAGGAGAGAGCGGATAGGTGGAAAGAATACATTGAAAGCCTCTATGAGGGTGAAGATTTGTCTGATGTGATAGAAGAAGAAACAGGAGTCGATTTAGAAGCGATAGGGGATCCAGTATTAGAATCGGAATTTAAAAGAGCTTTGGAGGACCTACGGTCAAATAAGGCAGAAGGGATAGATAAAATTCCATCAGAATTTCTAAAATCATTGGGGGAAGTGGCAACAAAACGACTATTCACGTTGGTGTGTAGAAAATATGAGTCTGGCGATATACCATCTGACTTTTGGAAAAGCATCATCCACACAATTCGGAAGACGGCAAGAGCTGACAAGTGCGAGAATTATCGCACAATCAGCTTAACAGCTCATGGATCGAAGCTGCTTACAAGAATAATATACAGAAGAATGGAAAAGAAAATTGAGAATGTGCTAGGTGACGGTCAGTTTGGCTTTAGGAAAAGTAAAGGGACGAGAGAGGCAATTCTGACGTTACGGCTAATTATGGAAGCAAGGCTAAAGAAAAATGAAGACACTTTTATAGGATTTGTCGACCTGGAAAAAGCGTTAGACTATATAAAATGGTGCAAGCTGTTCGAGATTCTGAAAAAAGTTGGGGTAAGCTATAGGGAGAGACGGGTCATATACAATATGTACAACAACCAAGAGGGAATAATAAGAGTGGACGATCAAGAACGAAGTGCTCGTATTAAGAAGGGTGTAAGACAAGGCTGTAGCCTTTCGCCCCTACTCTTCAATCTGTACATCGAGGAAGCAGTGATGGAAATAAAAGAAAGGTTCAGGAGTGGAATTAAAATTCAAGGTGAAAGGATATCAATGATACGATTCGCTGATAACATTGCTATCCTGAGTGAAAGTGAAGAAGAATTAAATGATCTGCTGAACGGAATGAACAGTCTAATGAGTACGTAGTATGGTTTGAGAGTAAATCGGAGAAAGACGAAGGTAATGAGAAGTAGTAGAAATGAGAACAGCGAGAAATTTAACATCAGGATTGATGGTCACGAAGTCAATGAAGCTAAGGAATTCTGCTACCTGGGCATTAAAATAACCAATGACGGACGGAGCATGGAGGACATCAAAAGCAGACTCGCTATGGCAAAAAAGGCATTTCTGGCCAAGAGAAGTCTACTAATATCAAATACCGGCCTTAATTTGAGGAAGAAATTTCTGAGGATGTACGTCTGGAGTACAGCAGTGTATGGTAGTGAAACGTGGACTGTGGGAAAACCGGAGCAGAAGAGAATCGAAGCATTTGAGATGTGGTGCTATAGACGAATGTTGAAAATTAGGTGGACTGATAAGGTAAGGAATGAGGAGGTTCTACGCAGAATCGGAGGGGAAAGGAATATGTGGAAAACACTGATAAGGAGTAGGGACAGGATGATAGGACATCTGCTAAGACATGAGGGAATGACTTCCATGGTACTAGAGGGAGCTGTAGAGGGCAAAAACTGTAGAAGAAGACAGAGATTGGAATACGTCAAGCAAATAACTGAGGATGTAGGTTGCAAGTGCTACTCTGAGATGAAGAGGTTAGCACAGGAAAGGAATTCGTGGTGGGCCGCATCAAACCAGTCAGTAGACTGATGACCAAAAAAAAAAAAAAAAATTCACATTGTCCTCTGAAACACCTGAATCTGTTTAGGGAATAGGCAAATTACCGGCATAAACGCTAGATCGTAGTGCAACATAGTTAAGACTTTCCTTTCCCACAAGAGACGAAACGGAATAAGTCATACGTGCAGTGCACGGGCAATGCATTTAGTAGAAACTAGCCACACTACAAATGATATTGAGAATCGTATGTATGTTCTGTGCTAGGCAGAAATAGACCGTGCTCACGATTTGTTAGAAAACTTGAAGACCTACAAAGCCAAACATCGCAGGCCTTCAAAGATACACAACGCCCTCTTAGCTTTATTTGGTAAACTACAATTACCCCTTACTGCCTCACTTATTTATATGTAGCCTTGTCGCTGATTTATGCCGAGAACGGTATGCTTTTGCCTTACTTCCATACATTCGTCGCTCTAATCCTGCAAATGATTATATCCCACTTATTCATGGATTATATGGCCAGACTATACAATCTTATTTATTGACTGTTAGTATGTTGTATAAACCTCTTCTGTGCGAGACGTATCACGATGTACGAAAAGTCCTCTAGAGGTTAAGTTCTTACGATCACTACGCACCTACGTAACGTCCTAGAGGCCGAGCCAACAGAGGGCGCTGATCATTGATCTGTCTTTTGTTCCATACAGTTATATTGTCGTATACACATTTTATCTTTCATAGGTAATTTATAGATTGCTATAGGCAGTGTATTATGTGTATTTTAATGTTGACCATAAATTCACCATAAAGTGTCGGACCTATTGTCTTTATGTATTTCATTTAAATATTTTATATATTTAACTGTTTTCATCTTTTGTTTTATCACAATTGGTTTCTATAGTAGTTATCGAAATTTAAAAGCGTACTACATGTGTTTTACGTACTATATTGTTATTGTATGATGGTTCTTACGTAAACGAAGAATACATCTAAGCCTACAGTAGCGACAACTAGACAAACATATTTCTGGTAGCTACTGCACTTCAGTATTTTTTGTACAGTGACACAAATAACAAAATGACTGTGTGAACGATGTGGCTTATTTTACACCATATTTTAGTGCTATGATACGATGCTTTGCTGAGTGTATTTACATGATTTGAAGATGCCATTATGGCTTTATCATATTAAGACATGGTGTGGTGTTCTTTTTGTGGCAGTGTAATATTACATAGCGTTACCGCTTCAGATCCGGTACAACTGTCTCGGTGGGCAAGTGAGAGGAGACTCAATGCAATGGCTAATTAACAAGCCGAGCATAGCACTTTGAAGGTGTGGCGTTGGAACTTTACGTTCCGTGCCACCCTCCGACGGTGGAAGTGCAGAGGAGGGGTTCAGCAGTGCGCCAACACCATGGTGAAGGAAAAAATTGGCTGGACGAGAACAGTCCACTGCTAGTGAGTGTACGAAACGGACAGAAAAACGTGGTCGTATTGAGGCCATCGTCAGTCATAGCTCGAATCCGAGTCCTGCAGGATGGTGAGCGGAACGGGGTGTCGGTGCCAGCGTCTTGGCACCGTGGTGCCGATGGTTTGGAGTCCAGCGACCGTCTCACGGAGGGCGTCCATTTTACTGTATAGTCGGCGAGCCGTACGGCGAATGATAGCCTTGAGAAGGGCCGTATTTGTCTCCTCGTGGAGAGTGACAATCATGGTGAGCGGAGGGGCGTGAAGACTCGACCTGAGAACTTTATTCTGTAGGCGCCAGAGAGTCAGCATCCGGGACTCAGTAATCGTGGCCCACGCAGAGGAACCATATGTTGGTGAGAGTAGGACAACGGAGCGATACAGCCGGAGCTTCGTATCTAAATTCAGCTCTCGGCTGGAGAAGAGCTGGTGCAAGGCCTTTGTCAACTTTAACACTTTATGGGTGATGTATTCTGCGTGGCGGGGGAAGAAAAATTTCTTATCCAACCAGACCCCGAGATACTTGGTAGCCTGGGTCCACGGGATCCAGACGCCCCCAATTGAGATGTTGTGGCGGAGTATAGGGCGCCGTTTAGTGAAAAACAGTGCCGTAGGCCATCTTGTTTGAGCGACACCAGGTGACCGTTGCGTCCACTTTCCTTTGGAGGCGAGCAATGAGTTGATCAGGATTGCGGCCGGTCGTATAAAGCGCCATGTCATCGGTGTATTGCACCAGATGGCAGGGTCGGATGACGGGCAATTCATTGACATAGACATTAAGAAGAAGAGGAGACAGCACAGAGCCCCCTGAGGCTTACCCATCGACATGTGGCGTACACTGGAGGGCTTTCCCCGATGAGCAACGAGGAAGGTCCTCTGGTGAAGGAAATCATTACCAATCTTAACGTAGATCTCAGTTATGGGCGTTTGCGTCAGCATCTTTTACACCAGGTTTTCCTGCCAAATCTTATCATAAGCATTCTGCACGTCCAAGAAGACCACTGCCGTCGACATGCTGGAATTAAAACCCTTGCTGATGTGCTCCATGATCCAGAGAACTTGCAGTTAGGCGAAAAGGTGTGAGTTAAACCCAAACTGTTCGGGACGGATCGTTACGGCTGCTGCCAGAGGCTGGGAAATGCGGTGTTGTATGAGACACTCCAGGACCTTCGCCATGATGTTCAAAAGGCTGATGGACCTGCTGTTGGTAGGGACCGTAGGGTCTTTAGAAGGATTTTCGATCGCAGTTAGCTTTTCCTGATTCTACTGTGGAGGGAAAATGCCATCCTGAAGACAACTGTTCAATATCCTGTTGAATAGAACCAGTGGCTTATGCGGTAGCCGACGGAGAGGTTCATTGACGATCCCATCCAGGCCGGGGGCCGAATTGCCTCGTTTGCTCCGGAGGATTTGGAGCACTTCCGCCGTGGACGTAAGGCTGGTGTAGAACAGGAACGCTTTACCTTATTTTATCTGTACATTCCCAATCTGTATGAGGGTATATCGTGATATGAGATACTGTATTGTTTTGAAAGATAGACTGCCAACTAGTTGTATATTTTTAATATTGTAGATCTGAAGACGGTCATCGTCGAAGGACTTTGTATTGTGATCAAAGACTGGAATAAAAAAGTTACAAGGCCAGGAGTGACGCTGCAGGTGATATCGTGCTGCCAGCAATGCCACTCTCCTCATCGTCTGCTACCATTGAATATTATTGCGAAATTTCGCCATAGTGTCTAACGGACCCATTCGTCGTACGTCGCACATTGATTTCTTCTGTTGTCTCAGGCAGAGTTGCCTATCTGTTGGCAATGACCACTCTACCCAAACGGCGCTGCTCTCGGTCCTTAAGTGAAGGTCGTTGGCCACTGCGATGTCCTTGATGAGAGGTAACGGCTGAAAACTGGTATTCTCGGCACATTCTTAACAGTGTGAGTCTCGAAATATTGTATTCCCTAATGATTTCCGAAACTGAATGACCCATTCCTCTTGCTCCACCTACTATTCCGCGTCCAAATTCTGCTAACTCCCGTCTTGCGGCAATAATCATGTAGGAAATCCTTTCATGAACCTAAGTACAAACGACAGGTCCGTCAATGCATTGCCCTTTCGTAACTCGTGTACACGTTACTCCCGCGACTTTCATTTGTGCGTACCGTTATGCCATGACTTTTGTCATCTCCTTGTAAACAGTTCTTTATTAATCATTTAAACTTGACGAGTTATTCAGGTATTCACTCGTCTCTGGCATAGTTTGGCGTTGTCATATGTCCTCCTCGAGAGGCGTGTTGAAAATACAAAATAAACAGACAAAGGCATACACGATTTGCTCGGCAGGCTTACAGTAGATCAGACGCCGGGTGCTGAGAACGTTGTGACGGACAGGGCATTGGACGTCGCCCTGTTATGGGACTGAGGCAGCCAGAGACGTCTTCTAACTTTGCAGCAGGTTGCAGTGTCGCCCAATCAAACTCTGGGCTGATGGGTGGGAAGCTGTGGCTGGTGGGTTGGAGTGTAGGCTGCCAGGGAATGGGTGGTCAGGCAGCGATCGTTGGCTCGAAGCCGGCGAGGGATGAAGGTGGGAGGGGGGGGATGGGCATTGGCTGCTACGTTATTGTTACTGTTTGCCAACGAGACTGCGTTAAACGCGGACAGTGTTGCTACGTTGCCCAGCTGGATGACTTCCATGAAGAGTTGGACCCGGGTTTTAAATGTAGCAATCCGATGCTGACTACGCAAAAGGGACTGCATTTCTCTGTCAAACGGAAGTGTCTGGAACAGTGTACGTGAGCGAGATCCATGTGTTGTCACAGACAGTCCGTTGAACTGCAGAAGCCGCTGGAGCCGCTGAATACACAATGCGTTGTCCACTCGGGTTCAATGCTCAAAACCCAGTGCTGTGTCTAAGACAATGAGCACAGTCTGTATTAAACTACGTTTCAGAACTGATAGTGTCTTGCTGCTGGTGTACTTTATATAGACTAGAATCTCTTTGAATTTTCTCAAGATTTCAAGACAGAGTTTTGTTGTGAAAATTGCTAAAAGCATCGTGCATCAAATTCCGCACCATATTTCGAGTTTCTGTAACACGTCGCCATTTTTGAAGATTTTACGTTCTTCTAAACCTACCATGTTATCTTCATCGCTTCTTTAACAGTGTCCTGTTTTCTGTATCGTGGGCTATCTGTTCTGTCTGTTATTAATTCATTTCGTATAAATCTCTCAGTTGCCACCAATGCTATATATATTTGAATTAATCTGTTATTCAGCTGCTGATGAATTCTGCGAATTATTTCGTAGTCGGATTTACATAGAAGATGATTATGAGATGAGCTATGTCACTTCGGTACCCCACTCCTCCTGATATTCTTCCCGACAGTCCTTATCTTTAATAGCTCCTGGTTCTTAAGGAGTAACAGATTTATTTATCTCTCCCAGTAATCTATACTCACATTCTTCATCAATTACGACAACGGTGTTTCAGTCACCATCATCAAATGTTTACATGATATGGATGATGGCGACAATAATTCACTGAGTCCCAAAGGTTCCTACATAATTAACCGGGAGTATTGCTTCTTATGTTGTTTCAAATTCAAACTGGCCAACTTACATATTTTCTTCTTTCGTTTCTACGTGATGCTTGATAACGATAGGTATTAAATTCGAAGCATGCAATGCAAGGCTGGCTTTTTTGAATTGCGATGCGCCTCCCCTCAAAATTGTGACGTTTTTCTTCCATTATGCACGTTGTCCTTTTCTTCAGTCGACGAATTTTTTCAGTACTCGTACAAAGATGTTACCCCGTGCGTCTCTTACGACGCATTATTCTCCGAGTGTATGTGAGAAACAGCACTGGGGATGGTGGCTACGATAACCGTATACGCCTCGGGCTTTCCTCGGATTTTTGTAGGTATTTTCTCGGTTTAAGCGAGATAATCGTCACGCCCTTTACGACTTTACACTGAAGTCACTGTTGTATCTGCTCACAATGCTGTATAAAACCTGAAACCTTAACCGTGGTACTCCGACTGACCATTTCAGATATTGTTAGATGACGCCGATCTTGTAAATAACTATTGCAGCCTATTCTCGACGGAGACAAACCCAAAATAATCTTTATTTCTAATGATGCATTGCTCCGTAGTCGATAGCGAAGTGTTTTAAATGATAGTATAGGTTATATCCATTTGTGGTGTGTGCTCTTCCCATGTTCTGGATGAAACAACCGCATTTCCACGCACCGCAAAGCACTGTGAACTGCACTGCGGAAGGTACTTTCCAATGTATCAATTCATAGGGCTTCCTCCCGTTCCGTTCTGACGTATGTAGTGTAGGAAGGGTGATTACTTAAACACAGTAGTCATCATTTCTTGCTACATATCTGAATAACGTAGATGTTAATAAAAACCACTGTAGCTATATTTCATATATCTTTATTATTATTTTGTTCTGAATGAATAGCTTCGGGTGGCCGAAAGTTCACCGTGTTGGTAATCAATTTTCACAAAATGGCAGAAATGCATCGGTGTCATAGCTCAAAGATGGCTATTAAACGCATGATCGATGGATTTCGAATCTAAGCTGTTTGTCACGATCGATCTCATTTTGTTCGAGGTATCTCATTACGTTTGAGCTCAGAATATGTTGAAAAATTCTACAATAAATACATGTAAAGGAAATTGGGCGATAACTCTGTGCATCACTTCCCCTACACATCTCGTCTTCTTGTAGATGGCTGTAACTTAAGCTTTCTTACAATTACTGTGAACGGTGTTTTCGTTCGACGGGTTTACGTTACATTTTGGTTGAAAGAGGGACTAACTCAGCCACAAATTCGGTACAAAATCTAATAGGTATTCCGCAGGGCCCTGTAACTTTGAACGATTTCAGCGATTTCAGCCGTTTCTCAACACACTTTATCACTCACCTTTGCAACGGTACAACAGCCATTACAGTCATGCGCGCAATGAAAAGTTCACTTACCTGTCACAAGTTATGTTTTAATCGAAACAGATTGAATCAGTAACTGGTATTGCACTAATTGTCAAGTACACACCTGTTTTCACATCACTCTTCAGGTAAATAATGAAGATTTTCCTAAATCCAAAGTCGATTGTTCAGTGAGTTCACTTTGAGAAAGACAACCATTATGGATCAAAAGAGAATTACCATTTCAATACCTATGTATCCATCAAGCACAGAATGCAACAGCCAGTTGCTCTCCTGTTGTCGAATAACAGTAGTGGGATTTTTAAATTTGTCAGTCTATGTATGAAATTTAGCAGTAAGATTTCAGTATGAGCTGGTCCATAGCCCTGTGCGTTTGGCACACCTGTCTGAAATGCTAAACGTTTTACGGGTTTAATTCCATATACTGATAACTTTTTTAGTTGGGCTAAGGCAAATACGCTGTTTGATCCAAGAAGCGATCCGGATAGTATGCGGCGATCGAAGCTCCCCACATATAGCGGACGGTTATGATGTCTCTACCGACGTCGTTTAATGAAACCCACAATGTTTTATCTGGTCTTCACGTAACACGCTCACTACACGCAAACTGTTAATCCTACAGTAGTAATAAGCAGACCTCCTCGTAGGAAATGTAATGTTGTTAAATTTTGCACTGGCACACAATTTTCGCTAGGAACCATGTTTTTCGAGTTTTTCAAGAAAAACGCACAAAACTGAAGTACAAATCCACCTGCACCACCACACTCATTCCTCATCAGTGAGGATTTGTAGTATGTTGTTCGGGGCAGTCGCTCGTATAGTCGTACAAAAATCTCCAGCTTCACTAACTATACCTGATATTCGCCCTTTTTGGATCTCTATTCAAAAAATGTTCAAATGTGTGTGAATCCCTAAGGAACCAAACTGCTGAGGTCATCGGTCCGTAGACAGTACTTAAACTAACTTATTCTAAGAACAACACACACACCCATCCCCAGGGACGACTTGAAACTCCGGCAGGAGGGACTGTGCAATCCGTGACATGGTGACTCTAACCTCGCGGCCATTCCGCGCGGTTGACTGTGTTGTTACACCACCGGCATAGTCGGTTATTTAGTTAACATTATGAATTAAAGCTTTTCAACGAGGGTTGTGAAAGAAAAACGACTTTCTTAAACATTACGCTGAAACTAATTACGTTGACAGTTCGATCCAAACCTAGCCTTTGCAAAGACACTAGTTTCTTTGTCAGAAGGCTTGACGACTACAACAATGCAACTTTATTTTATGCTGTTGAAATTTACAAACTTGTTAGACATGATTTACACAAACGTCAGTTTTAAAATCATTAAGTGCCCGACTAAGCTGGTGGCGTTAAAAGATCAGTCGAGGAAGGCGAAAAAGTTTCGTACGTGGGAGCTTGGCCGTATATGAGTATTGTTATAAGGATGTTTCTGAACATGCCGCCCACTCACATTAATACACAGTTGGCATCTACGTGCTAATGATCCTTAAAGCAACTAGTTGTTTCGCGAATAATGGATGCAGCCTCCGTCAAACCGGCACCCATTTCTTCTGGAGTGCCTATCGGTTTCTTGTACACCAAATGCTTCACCTCATCCCAAACAAAGAATTCTATAAGAGTTCAGCAACATGTGTAAAACAATATTCATCACACAGCTATTTGAATATCCACTCTGAACATCACTAGCTTCAAAACTTACATGGACCACAGCGGGGAAACGGTGTACCTGTGACATTTTCGTCACATAAAAGAGTGCTTCTTCTCATCTTCACTAAAAACACGAAAATTTTGTTTACTTATTTTCTTAAGAATAGTAATATATGCAGATGCAATAAAAAATGTCAAGGGTATGTAGCGGGACTGTGTGCCGGAAAATGTGTGAACAAAATTGTATAGGAAAAATCACAGTGTTGCAATATTTTTATGCTCCGTAACAGTGGCCTCACAGTAGTCGTGGAATAGGTCTCTCTTCTTAGAACAAGGGCAATCATACAGGGGGTTTCAAAAGACACTTTGTTTTTTACCATATACTTTTCTCTTCTTTAGTCTTATGTATTGAATGGTCTTACGGACTCAGAGATAGATATTCTTCAAACATTTGTGTAGCTTCACGGTAAATGCTTTACATGGCTGTATTATTGTCATTTATTTTCATTTTCATTCGTTCCTTAATTGTTTCAAAAATCTTGGAGAAATTTTCCTTCCTTGCAACCAAATGAAAGCCCGTTTCCTTTTCTTTCTGCGTTTCACTTCTTCATTTGTTAAGCACCTTCGGTGGTCTGTTTCGTGTTTGAGATGGTCTTGTGGAGTCTGAGACGGATATTCTTGAAGCAATTGTAGGCCTTGTCGGGAAATGCCTGACGTGGCTGAATTATCGTCGGTCTGTTTCGAAAGAATGTTCAGATAAACACACTTCCGCAGGTATTTCGTCTTCGAGTTACTAACGAAAGTTTTTGACACGCCGATGAAGACTTTCTGCATGCGGGTGGTCTGCTATAAAGATTAATTGTTTAAGGTGCCTCGAGATGCAGTAATCCTATGAATTGGGATCGGGGAACGTGCAGCTCATGGAATTGGTCCCCCCTGTACCTTTTCATCTCTCATGGTAAATACCAGCCACTGCATCTCAAACACTAAAATGTGCTAGAATTGAAACGTACATGAACTTTATGTTTCTTCTTATTTGCACCGACACATCTTCCACCGGTATCATGGAGTGTGTTGTGAATAGACGGCATCCGTAAGAGGTTCTGGGAGAACGTATGGCCCTGCCATACAGTCACGTACAATCACAGCCTACACATTAAAACTGATGCCGATGTCTAGCCTATACTATAGCATAAGGACTGTTTTCTGTTATTCCATCTTTTCTTACTGTTGTCTCGTCTTTAAAAGAAAAATGAAGAGACAGACAAGGGATGTATAGGTTTTGCAACAAACCATCGGCAATAGTTCTCCAATGTCAGTTGATCGGATGCCTAAGGCTTCGAGCACGTAGATCATACGGTTACATGAGACACTCATAAGGCATCCATGCTGAAAATGTTGATGTGTCACGTGCCAGGGGCACTTGTATTGCGCTGATACACGACTGGCTCTCCACCGACAGCCCACATAACTTGCTCTTCGTGGTCAGGCGTATGAGTAACATATGCTCATTTTCGATACATATACTGTCATTCTACGTATCCCGTTTTAACAATTCTGTGATGCGCAGCACCAAAGTTTGGATAGCTTGGCTGTCTACGGTCTCAAAACGTCACCGGTTACAGCCTTACAACCTCGTGTCCTCAAAAATCATGCCTGCCTGCTGACGAAATTAATATCCTGCCATGTTCGAACGGAGCACTTTCTGTTAATTCATTGCCTGTGCAGACACAGGCAAATAACGAATGTAAAGAGGTCTTCCAGGAAACACAGCGCCATCTAGAATGCAATGAGTCAAAGCAATGCGTACATACGTGAAGTTGATTGGTTGTACCTGGAGAGTCTTTGAACATAAGGATTTTTGGACATTTGTCTATCGCAACACTTTTTCTTGTTTTGATGTTATTAAATTGTCCCCAATGTTTGTAAAAGTATTTTTGAAACAGCCTACTTATTACTGGGCATCACTCCTAGAGTCGTCAAGTACATTTACTCTCATGTTTCGACAGAAGTTTCAGTTTTAGATTTTTTAGTGTGAATTTGCAGTGTCTTTCATGCAACGCCCAGTGTTGTCGGAAAGAGTCAGTTTGTTCCATGTTAAACGACAATGATCATTAAAAGTGGAATTTTACATGCGTGTTTCATAGACCGGTTCCAAATTAGCTCAGAGCGTTTATCGCTTTATGAATGTACGTCAACAGGGGCATTAAAACACAGAGAATAACCAGTACTCCGGCAGCAACTAAGTAGCGCTGTTGCATGGTGGTAGCAGTCAGCATGTACCAGGGCGGTGGTGTTGCTGCTGGGGTACTAATCATTCTTCGTGTTTCAGTGTCCGTCTCAGCACACATCGGAATTACACTAGGCAAATTTGGTACTGTCCTATCGGACGGGCACGTCGAACTCGGCTTTAAAAACCATTTGTTTGTAACACGAAATAAACTGAAGCTCTCCGTCGACTCTGGGAATAGCTTGTAAGATGTGAAGACCAGGATTTGTTTTGGCCGACTCCAGGTACACAATGAAAAATCAAAAGTGCAATTATCTGCCGAAACACAAGTGAAAAATGCACGTGACGACTTTGTACAAACACACACACACACACACACACACACACACATATATATATATATATATATATATATATATATATATATATATATATATATATATATAGTGTTACAAAAAGGTACGGCCAAACTTTCAGGAAACATTCCTCACACACAAGGAAAGAAAATATGTTATGTGGACATGTGTCCGTAAACGCTTACTTTCCATGTTAGAGCTCATTTTATTACTTCCATTCAACTCGCATTAATCATGCAATTGAAACACACAGCAACAGAACGTACCAGCGTGACTACAAACACTTTGTTACAGGAAATGTTCAAAATGTCCTCCGTTAGCGAGGATACATGCATCCACCCTCCGTCGCATGGAATCCCTGATGCGCTGATACAGCCCTGGAGAATGGCATATTGTATCACAGTCGTCCACAATACGAGCACGAAGAGTCTCTACATTTGGTACCGGGGTTGCGTAGACAAGAGCTTTCAAATGCCCACATAAATGAAAGTCACGAGGGTTGAGGCAATGGAATTGGTCCGCCTCTACCAATCCATCGGTCACCGAATCTGTTGTTGAAAAGCGTACGAACACTTCGACTGAAATGTGCAGGAACTCCATCGTGCATGACCACATGTTGTGTCGTACTTGTAAAGGCACATGTTCTAGCAGCACAGGTAGAGTATCCCGTATGAAATCATGGCGGTGAATCGTAGAAGTACAGTACATACTGACGAAACTAAAATGAGCTCTAACATGGAAATTAAGCGTTTCCGGACACATGCCCACATAACATGTTTTCTTTATTTGTGTGTGAGGAATGTTTCCTCAAAGTTTGGCCGTACCTTTGTGTAACAACGTATATATGGAACAACAATAGATATTCAAAAACTGTTTTCATCAGCATGAACATACGGCAGGGGCTTAGGAAACCAAACAGTATGCGAAATTTTAAAACGTAAACAAACACTATTTTCAACACAAACTTGTGTATTTTTAAATGGACACCCCGTATTATTTCGTATGCAGTCAATAGCATGAAAAATCACAAAAATACTGGCGTTGGCTGCATAGCAATACATCAGTTACATCCAGAGAAATTGGGAGGCGAAGTTGACGCTTGAAATAAGTGGAACCCACAGCTAGCGCACATCCTGAGATTCAAGCGTGCACCTCACGCTGCCGGTAATCGTGATGTGAGTGACGTACTACGTCAGTGGAGTGTTAATGTATGGTGTGGTGTTGTATGACAACACATTTGATTGATGGCTCTCCTAAAGGGGGATAATTTAACACTTTCTTGAGCTGCACCTTACTTGAACCGATCCTCCTCTAATAATGTGTCACATAATGCGGTATCAAAATGTTGGATGTCTTGCGCATAATGTTTACTGTTGCGAAATGATAACTAGAGGTAGAATTAGTGGTTTCACACCTGGTTTCACGCTCCTGAACCTCATAAATTTGTGGCTTGTAAAGGACAGCATCGCATGTAGTACTGTGCTCAGAGCAGGGGTTGCCTGCACTGGCGCCTGTATCCTGCCGTAAACATACTAATACCACCACGGCACGCTCTACCTTCAGTGTAATAGTGTCTCCTAATATGATCTGCTTAACTTCTCTCATACTGTAACGTAATTCACATACGTTGCCAAATTGAAACCTGTTTTGTCGTGGCTTGTTACTTTTGCCGGCATCTAGTCGATATGCCGGCCTTCAGTAAGGGAGAAAAACTAGATATTATTTTAATTTATGGCGAATGGCACAGAAATGCAACTGCAGCTGTGACGCTGTATGCTGAACGCGATTAGAATCTCTGGTGAAGCATTACAGTCATGCAGTTGGCGAAAAATTTATTTATATTCTAGCGTCTATTATCTCTTGGGTGTTGTGCTGTTGCTGTGACAGAGAAACATTAGGATCGCGTTTCTCACAGGACACGAAACGCTTTGTGTTCCATATGCTATGTTTTTGTAACAAATATCGACAGTCGCGCTGTGCGTTCTGGGCCGCGTCAGAGGGCATTAATGAATTATTTGAACAGGCTTGGGGACATCACTTTATGTAGTGACAATAATACAAACGCTGAATCGTTGTTTAGCGGTGTGAACAAAGGTACTCCAATAGACATAAAACCCATAGTATCTTTCCTGTCTGGTACCTCCTTTTCACTGCTTAAGAACACGGCGTGTGAGTTTATCGCCAACCAGCAAATTGCCTAAGTCGTGGTAGTGTTCGATGTGTGAGTACTTACTGTTAGTGTGTTACTTATTTCTTTCTTCATCAGCAAGTCTTTACAGTGTAAAATTATTCGTTAAGTAGGTTTGCTGAATGAAAATAATGCTATTGTTACTATCCTGGTTACAATATCAATTTAATAAACTGTATCACGTTTCATTCATACGTTACCTCTGATTTTGTTCGTCTTAGGCTATCTTCATATTAAAAATACACTCCTGGAAATTGAAATAAGAACACCGTGAATTCATTGTCCCAGGAAGGGGAAACTTTATTGACACATTCCTGGGGTCAGATACATCACATGATCACACTGACAGAACCACAGGCACATAGACACAGGCAACAGAGCATGCACAATGTCGGCACTAGTACAGTGTATATCCACCTTTCGCAGCAATGCAGGCTGCTATTCTCCCATGGAGACGATCGTAGAGATGCTGGATGTAGTCCTGTGGAACGGCTTGCCATGCCATTTCCACCTGGCGCCTCAGTTGGACCAGCGTTCGTGCTGGACGTGCAGACCGCGTGAGACGACGCTTCATCCAGTCCCAAACATGCTCAATGGAGGACAGATCCGGAGATCTTGCTGGCCAGGGTAGTTGACTTACACCTTCTAGAGCATGTTGGGTGGCACGGGATACATGCGGACGTGCATTATCCTGTTGGAACAGCAAGTTCCCTTGCCGGTCTAGGAATGGTAGAACGATGGGTTCGATGACGGTTTGGATGTACCGTGCACTATTCAGTGTCTCCTCGACGATCACCAGTGGTGTACGGCCAGTGTAGGAGATCGCTCCCCACACCATGATGCCGGGTGTTGGCCCTGTGTGCCTCGGTCGTATGCAGTCCTGATTGTGGCGCTCACCTGCACGGCGCCAAACACGCATACGACCATCATTGGCACCAAGGCAGAAGCGACTCTCATCGCTGAAGACGACACGTCTCCATTCGTCCCTCCATTCACGCCTGTCGCGACACCACTGGAGGCGGGCTGCACGATGTTGGGGCGTTAGCGGAAGACGGCCTAACGGTGTGCGGGACCGTAGCCCAGCTTCATCGAGACGGTTGCGAATGGTCCTCGCCGATACCCCAGGAGCAACAGTGTCCTTAATTTGCTGGGAAGTGGCGGTGCGGTCCCCTACGGCACTGCGTAGGATCCTACGGTCTTGGCGTGCATCCGTGCGTCACTGCGGTCCGGTCCCAGGTCGACGGGCACGTGCACCTTCCGCCGACCACTGGCGACAACATCGATGTACTGTGGAGACCTCACGCCCCACGTGTTGAGCAATTCGGCGGTACGTCCACCCGGCCTCCCGCATGCCCACTATACGCCCTCGCTCAAAGTCCGTCAACTGCACATACGGTTCACGTCCACGCTGTCGCGGCATGCTACCAGTGTTAAAGACTGCGATGGAGCTCCGTATGCCACGGCAAACTGGCTGACACTGACGGCGACGGTGCACAAATGCTGCGCAGCTAGCGCCATTCGACGGCCAACACCGCGGTTCCTGATGTGTCCGCTGTGCCGTGCGTGTGATCATTGCTTGTACAGCCCTCTCGCAGTGTCCGGAGCAAGTATGGTGGGTCTGACACACCGGTGTCAATGTGTTCTTTTTTTCATTTCCAGGAGTGTATATTTGCTGTCAGATGCGTCATTTCATGTGCGTTGTTACCTCTCTACTACTATTGTTGTTTTTATTGTAATCATCGTTGTTGCTGTTGTTAAAATTAGTATTTTCATTTCAGTACTGTAGCCCATCGAACCATTTGGAAGATAAGCAACGGTAAAAATTCATCGAAATCTAGACCTGTTAAACATCGCCTTCTGTGGACTTAACTGATCCTAATTCACTCTTACAAATATTTGACTGCCGCACCGGCTGACACATGAAAGGTTGTAACGCCGGAAATGCATATTCTCCTATTTCCATCTATTGTACTATAAACTTTTTCCTTATTTTGTTACCTGAAGAGATGACATTTCTGTGTCTTTATTTATTGGAATTGTTTTACAATTTCTATATGTATATATATTTATGCATTTATGTCGATGTGCGGTCGGGAAACATTAGCTGGCACACGTCAAGAGCCCGTTTCGCCTGGTGACCGTGTCGAGAAGAAGGTGCGCCAACATCCAGCTTCTGCAACAGCGACGGCCGACAGTAAGTGATTGTCGCCACCTCCTCGATCGACGACTTCAAACCTTCTAGCTACCAGCAAGGAAGACTGAAAGCACGTAAAGTTTTAGAACTGTATGGCGGACCTCAACTTTTCAAACTATTCCATTTACATCACTAAAATACAGCAACTTAGCATGAGCTTTTCTTGCTCAATGTCCCAATTGCTTTAGCAAGCAGGGTCCTATCCTTTTCCGAAATGAACCCGTGTGTCGTTGATATTCAGACGCCAGCATTAAAGTAATATCATTCAATTTCACTGCTTTAATTTCAAAGTTCAGTTTAAGTATTCATGGCTGGCAGCAATATTTAGATTAAACAAGCACAAATTAAGAGTGCGAGTTTTGTTACCATTTTTTTAGCTTACCTGTGACTGCAGCTCAGCTTGGTACGTGCTAAATTTTACTATTGTTAATTGTTCAACATCATTTAATTCATGTTCAAAGTTAAATCTCTTATTTCTATATTGCATAGATTCAAGTAGCTTTTGAGATGATTGTTGAGGTAGCCCAAGACTAACCACATTTTATTTTATTTCGTAGTGCTTCAGAAACAAAGTTCACTATTAAATTCAGTCACTAAATTGACTTTAAATTTTCCGGATTTATTAGTTCTTTTGCGAAATTAACTCAGAGTGTAGCGAAATTTATTGATTCTGACAAATATTCAGTTTTCACACAACACTTGTCAACCTTCATTTGCCACGCTTTTACTGCTAATTATATGTGCAAAAACCTTTCTATTTCAATTGTTATAGTAGTTTCCATAGGACTGGCGACCGTAATTTTCCCCAAATCTCAAATATCTAATTAACGCCAGTTAATTGTTAACGTAACGCCTGCACATTTACTTTCTTTATTAACTTTACTCTTATTCAAAACTAATTTACACCAATTTCAAAATGGCTCTGAGCACTATGCGACTCAACATCTATGGTCATCTGTCCCCTAGAACTTAGAACTACTTAAACCTAACTAACCTAAGGACATCACACAATACTTAGTCATCACGAGGCAGAGAAATACACCAATTTCATTTGCATTTTCCTTTCATTTAGATGTAACCCTTTCCTCCCTCTTTACCGACAGATTAACTTCGGTGACGATTGCTTTTCCCAAATTTCCGTTAGGTACACGCAGTTTAATTTTCACTGTCATAAAGATCGATAAGTGAGGGGGAGGTTACAAGGTAACATTATCAGTAGCTCCGACATTGAAAAGGAATGAAGGCCACTTAAGCCAACCAGACACTAACAAGTCTTTGATTAATTCTTGTGCACAAATTATCTGTGAAACTTGAAAGCCGGACCGGTGGCCGAGCGGTTCTAGACGCTTCAGTCCCGGAACCGCGCGATTGCTAAGGTCGCAGGTTCGAAACCTGCCTCGGGCATGGATGTGTGTGATATCCTTAGGTTAGTTAGGTTAAGCTGTTCTAAGTTCTAGGGGACTGATGACCTCAGATGTTAAGTCCCATTGTGCTCAGAGCCATTTGAACCATTTGAAACTTGTAAATGGTGCAAGTCGCTTCTATTTGGAAAGAGAGAGAGAGAGAGAGAGGAAGAACGTAAAAAATATGCACGCAATATGCAATTTATTTCAGACCAATATCGCAGACGTCGGTCTGTTGCAGGATTCTACTAGGGTAATCCCAAAAGTAAGCTCTCATATATATATATATATATATATATATATATATATATATATATATATATATATATATATATATATAGACCTCTTTCTTTCCGCAATGGTTTACATCAGTTTACAGCTTGAACATGTAGCTATTTTCCGACATAATCACCATATCTGTTGATGCATTCTTGTAGACGCTGTGGCAGTTTTTGTATGTACATGTCATACCAGCTCGCGGCCATGCTGTTCAGAAAGTTATGAACTTCTTCTCTTACCTCGTCGTCGGAGCTGAATAGCTGACAGGTACCGTGAGTCTGAAATAACTCAGACGGGCGGTTCAGAACCAGAGAAGAGGAATGTTGAGCAAGGGCGTACATTTTCTCGAGGACAACGCTCACCCACACATCGCTCGGCAAACCGTTGCTCTCCTGCAACAGTTTCAGTGGAACATAATCACCCACCCACCCTATAGTCCTGACTTGGCGCCCAGTGACTGTCACCTATTCCCTAGGAACATTTGGTCAGAAAGCGATTCAGCTACGACGACGAGGTGAAAGAAGAGGTTCATAACTTTCTCAACAGCATGGTGGCCAGCTTGTATGACATGGGCATACAAAAACTGCCACAGCTTCTACAAAAATGTATCGACAGATATGGGAGACCTTACTTTTGGGCTTACCCTCGTAGAACATAATCTAGAGAATAATGTATGCTACTAACTTATAATTTTCTTGGAGAAAAACTGGTTACTGTCTAAGGATCAACCCGGATTCAGAGAAAAGCTGATGTGAAAAACAGCTTCGTTTTAATTGCTCACGTTTGCTTGCATAAAATAGATGTACGTTAACTGGTAGATTCCAGGTTCGTAGGTTTTGGAAACGTGTTCGATAGTACATTACATTAATCTACATCTACATCCATACTCCGCAAGCCACCTGACGGTTCTCCCTTCTAATCCAGTCTCGTATTGATCGTGGATAGAAGGATTGTCGGTATGCCTCTGTGTGGGCTCTAATCTCTCTGATTTTGTCCTCAAGGTCTCTCCGCGAAATATACTTAGGAGGGAGCAATATGCTGCTTGACTCCTCGGTGAAGGTATGTTCTCGAAACTTCAACAAAAGCCCGTACCGAGCTACTGAGCGTCTCTCCTGCAGAGTCTTCGACTGGAGTTTACCTATCATCTCTGTAACGCTTTCGCGATTACTAAATGATCCTGTAACGAAGCGCGCTGCTCTCCGTTGGATCTTCTCTATCTCTTCTATGAATCCTATCTGGTACGGATCCCTCACTGCTGAGCAGTATTCAAGCAGTGGGCGAACAAGCTTACTGTATCCTACTTCCTTTGTTTTCGGATTGCATTTCCTTAGGATTCTTCCAATGAATCTCAGTCTGGCATCTGCTTTACCGACGATCAACTTTATATGATCATTCCATTTTAAATCACTCCTATTGGGTACTCTCAGATAATTTATGGAATTAACTGCTTCCAGTTGCTGACCTGCTATATTGTAGCTAAATGATAAGGGATCTTTCTTTTTATGTATTCGCAGCACATTACACTTGTCTACATTGAGATTCAATTGCTATTCCCTACACCATGCGTCAATTCGTTGCAGATCCTCCTGCATTTCAGTACAATTTTCCATTGTTACAACCTCTCGATATACCACAGCATTATCCGACTCCTAACCAAAATATAAGGACAGATAGTATCTTCACAAGAAAGTGATTGGCTAGAGGAGCTCTGTACACTGTACTTAACGGTGAATACTCCACACGGACGAAACTGACATCGGATGAACTCCTTGGAAGTGTAATAGGACGTCCAATGTAACTGCGTAGGCTTCCGCGGCCAGAGTCAGTTGGAATAAATGTTTTCGGAGTACGGTACTGTGTCATAGAGTTAAAATCTGTTACAGGAAAAACTACTTTTCGGTCGCACTTATCGCGGTATTCGTCTGTGTCTACTGACGCATTTTTGCTGTATAGGGTCATCTGTATTAGTGTTCACCGAGGTCACAATTTTAAAAATATTGAAATAAATGGTGTATTGACGTGCAACGAGTTGGGAACTTTACCGTAACAGGTTATTGGGGTGTAGGGGACGGGAATCTGCTGTTGTCTGTTGCTTCTCGCAGTGTATGCCATGATGGTAGTCATCGGCGAATTAATTAAGGGGTCTTGTTTTGCTCTTGGTATGAGCACTCCGCGTGGCGACAGTTACTCGCCATTACCGCTCCTGTGCCGTGTTGTTAGTGCAGCCTGCTGTGCTCTGATGGGACAAGTCTGCGTCCATCCTCCATATTCATGTTATTGGAGTGTTCTAGTATTCCGATGGCTTCTTTGATCTTGCATCTCATCACCCTCAGCTGCTTAGCAAGTACCCATGTTTCCCTATATTTCGTTGTCTAAGTCTCTCTGGTGCTAAGCTCCTACAGATTTGTTTTTCTGCCAAAATCGAAGAAGCGCTTGTGGTCGCATAAGTGCGTTATTGCTGGTCTGCTGGTTTCGCCGATTTAGACGTCTCCACACTCACATTCCACCTCGTACACGCCTGAAGCAAGCGTAACATGTACCTAGCCCATGGTGGGGCCTTGCACATTTAGGATACCGCAGCTGCTGTCCGACGAAAGTGATGACCACTCCAATCGGCAATATTCTTCATGTAGTGTAAATGTGCTGCTGGTTGCAATTTATCGATTTCCTGCCTATATTGCAGGTTTTGTTTTCGTTCCAATTGCTGTGTAGATCGATAATGGCTACTCCATCACTTGGCGAAGCTGTTGGGTTAGTGTGGCCACAATGCTTGTAGGTGCCCAGACTTGAATGTCCATCTCGTGGACTAGATCAGCTTTTCCGTCCAAGACATGCCTACCACATCCCTAACGACCATACCTGAACCACTACAAAGGAGAACATGACGGTTTCCAGGAAACTCTTACTATGGCCACCTCAGGCGGCACACGACCACGATGCAAAACCGTGCTCTGCTACCAAGTATGGCGCACGATTTTGGTGGCAGTTTGGCTGAGGGCTGTGAAACTGTGGGGTTCCCATCATTCGTTGTTTCGTTACAGAACAATTTACATACAAATACATCAAAGTCTTCCATTCAGACTCCTGCATTAATGGATTGCAGATAGCAAATAACATAAAAAAAGTGTTCACCCAACAGTAGTAAAGCAATTCAACCCTCAAAGCGATCGAAAATAACATATAGTAGAAACTTATCCTAAGATACAGGCACACATTATATACATAGATAAAACAATATTATTTGTGCCTGTAATAACGATCAGCAGAATGTCTCACTAGAATGATTTACAGTCCATTACCACTAACAACTCGATAACATCCCAAGCGTAAAACACAGAAGACAACACAATGTACATGATATCCAACCTGCTGTAGAACCTGCTATGAAAATGCACAAACGATCTGAATGTGTGGTTCAAATGGCTCTAAGCACTATGTGACTTAACATCTGAGGTCATCAGTCCCCTAGACCTAGAACTACTTAAACCGAACTAACCTAATGGCATCACACACATCCATGACCTAGGCAGGATTCGAACCTGTGTCCATAGCAGCAGCGCAGTTCCGGACTAAAACGCTCGGCGGCAGCGGCCTGCAGCTGAATGAATGACTTATCCGTATTATACTGTTTTTTCAGAACAGCCACATTATTCAAAACAATGAAGGTATGTCCAGATAGCACCATTGCGGCCCTGTGCAAATACATTTGACTACAGTTACGGTACGGTCAGATCCTTCACGGCATCGCCATGCTTCTTCACAAAAGCAAAGCATACTAGATGAGCTTCACCGATCAAGGCGCACATCGCCACATTGTTGTTTGGTTGGTAAGTGCCTTCCAACTGCAATTACTGGACCCACAAAACCACATCCCACGTCCACCGTCCTTCTCTCTGTCTATAACTGGCATCTTATTCTGAACGCTAGCGCTCTGTAGTCCCCATGTTGCAGCCAGTTACACCCAATACTGACCGTTGCAATCCATTGATTCTGCTCTCAAACATCTCTCGTTTCCAAGGTAGTAAGCTTACCTTGGTGGACGTGAATGAATACGCATCTTATAAACTGCATACCACTCTTTGGGCCACCCATCCCGAAATAAAATAAGTTTGCCTAACGAACCATAAAGAACCTGTCAGCACTCCACGAATTGTCAGCACGTCGGTCGTCCCTTCTCGTATTTTAAGCGAATTTGTCTTGTAAACTCTTTCGTCTTCAGAAAATTGAAACACATCGGCATGTTACGAGAGGAAATAATGACAATATAAGCCCGAACTAGCAATGTATAAAACGTCATCTTCCTGTATCAAGCCGTTGTATACTTGCGTAGATCAAGTGCTTAGCAGACCTATCTCTTTGTTTCTGCAAATTGTAAGGGATCCGTGATCCCACGAACATAGATGCCAGTATCCGACGCCCAGGTCGATAGTAGACACGAGTCGATTGTCGAGCGCTGCAGGAGGCAGTGAGACGAGTGTCGAGTGCGGGGTAGTACTGGAGTGTGTCGAGTGAGCTGTAGTGCGGGAGAGATAGGCAAAATTGGTGGTCGAGTGAGTTGCAAACGGTAAAATTCACCGGAGAATGACGAGTGAGCACGTCTCCCTGATCGCCGTGGGGTTGACCATCACTATAGTTCAATTCTTTTATCTTGGCGGTTCGCGCATGCCCGCTCAGACGCGGGAGATTGCTGCGTTGCCAGTTGTTCGCGCCAAGAGAAGCAATACCGTTGTATAGTTCACAAACTTACGTTTAGGGGGGAGCGCGCAGTTTATGAAGTAAAGCCACCACGGCCTTATTAACCCTCTCACTGCTACAGAGACGTGCTCCCCGCATTCCGCGATGTGCGCGGTTTCGTCATCACTGCACTGCTCGCCTGTGCAGACACATGGTGTTACGACTGCTTTGACACACGTATCATTCGATTTCACAAAAACTATTTGGCCCAAAAATTTGATTTTTTACACATCTTCGTGACTGATACCATCCCCCCATAAATGACTTAATTTTGTTTCGAAGTTCAACGCAGTTATCGTGCAGCATTAGATGTTGTAAACCATTGCACGAAATTTTGAAGAGTTTGCAGAGGGAAAAGTCCATAGCGTATACTTTCCGTATGGTCGATTTTAGTTGCTACTAGAAATTTCAAAAAATTACATTGAAACAAATAAAATTCATGAAGTAAGGCACTTCGATATTGTTTTTAAAATAAAGAAAATATTAAGCACAGATCAAGGTTAGAACTCAGAACCTTATACTTAGCAGCCATACACTTTAACCATTACACTAACACAGCTCGTCATTAAATGTATCTCCCAGAGGACTTTAAAATATCACGCAAAATACCGACAAACACTGTTGGTATGATTATGAATTACTCATGTTTCGTCGAAGTACAATAGGAAATAAACAATTACCGCTGTTCTTTATTGCGAAAAAGCGGTTAGTGAGAATGATTCAAACACCTTTCCTCGCTATCGTCTGAATTAGGAGGCTTATTGCTTGGTTGGTTTAATTAATTAATAGAATATGAAGCAATTGGTATAAAGAATGCTTTTTCCACACTTTCTATAAAAGAAAGTCTGCTCTCAAGACATTGCTTTTGTTCAATTACTTTATTTATGATTGAACGTTTCTAAAACTGAAGACACTCGTCCGTGCTCTGCACTGCAGTCGAGCTCTGGCAACGTCGTTCTCTGTACATTGGCTGACTGTGTTTTGTGACGTCAGATGCGCAGAACGAACCTAAACTCGGCCGCCGTCATAAATGACGCGCACTTTAATACCGATTCGCGAGTGATATGAAACAGAAAGTGACAAGTGCCGAATTACGTGTTTCGTGTCAACCGCGTCGGATAGCATCAACCATGGATTGCAGTGAGGATTGTTGTGAATGTTAACCATCAGCATTGCGTGTGACGAAGTAGTGAAAATCAGCCACCAATAAAAAGATATAACCGTAATTAGACGTGTAAGGCGAAGGTAGCAACTGCCTCAGAATTTGTGTGTTCGTAGAAAATACAATACAGTTTGTCATCGCAACCTTTGTGGTCCTTAATAATAGACAAACTTTCAATCATTCCACTATTCAGTTGCAAAACAGCCGCATTCGGTTGAAATACCCCCGAAACCACAGCAGAAAAACGGATAGCCTTTCATCCATTAAGCACAGGGTCATATAATCATAATAATTAACTCTTTGGCGGCTTCGATATATTACACAAAACCCAATAAAGGAATTTAAACGGGGGTGTTTCAAAATATAGGTCAAACTTACCTCACTTACCCACAGGACTGCTACACTATGTGATCAAAAGTGTCTGGACACCTGGCTGAAAATGACTTAGAAGCTCGCGGCGGTCTCCATTGGTAATGCTGGAATTCAGTATGGTATTAGCCATCCCTTAGCCTTGACGACAGCTTTCACTCTCGCAGGCATATGTTCAATAAGGTACTGGAAGGTTTCTTGGGTAATGGCAGCCCATTCTTTACGGAGTGCTGCACTGAGGAGAGGTATCTGTGTCTGTCGGTGAGGTCTGGCAAAAAGTAGGCGACCTAAAACATCCCAAAGGTGATCTGTAGGATTCAGGTGAGTACTCCGTGGAAGCCAGTTAATTACAGGGATGTTATTGTCGTATAACCAAACCGCCACAGTCCATTCTTTATGTACAGGTGCTTGAATGTGTTGAAATATGCAATAGCCATTCCCGAAATGCTCTTTAAGAGTGGGAAGAAAGAAGGTGCTTAAAACATCAATGTAGGCCTGTGCTGTGATAGTGCCACCCAAACCATTATGGGGTGTCAGACCCCTCCATGAACAATCCGAACACACCATAACACCACCGCCCCCGAATTTTACTGTTGGCACCACACACTCTGGCAGATGACGTTCACCGGGCATTCGCCATACTCACACCCTGCCATCGGATCGCCACATTGTGTACCGTGATTCGTTACTCCACAGAACATTTTTCCACTGTTGAATTGTCCTTACACCGATCGAGGCGTCGTTTGGCATTTACCGGCGTGATGTGTCGCTTATGAGCAGCTGCTCGACGATGAAATCGAAGTTTTCTCACCCCCCATCTAACTGTCATAGTACTTGCAGTGGATTCTGATGCAGTTTGGAATTCCTGAGGGATGGTCTGGATTACGACCCTCTTCAAATGTCGGCGGTCTCTATCAGTCAACAGACGAGGTTGGCCTGTACGCTTTTGTGCTGTACGTGTCTCCTCAGTTTTCCACTTCACTATGACATCGGAAACAGTGGACCGACGGATGTTTAAGAGTGTGGAAATTCGCGTACAGACGTATGACACAAGTGACACCCAGTCAGCTGCCGACGTTCCAAGTTCGTGAGTTCCACCAAGTGCCCCATTATGCTCTCTCACGATGACTCCTGAGGTCGCTGATATGGAGTGTCAGGCCTTAGATGGCAGCACAATGCACCTAATATGAAACGCATGTTTTTGGGGACGTCCGCATTCTTTTGATCACATAGTGTACCTGCACATTGCACACCAGCCTATGGTTTCTGCGTACAGAAGTGCCACAAAAATAATTCTCTGGGAATGTGGTTACTCTCGGAAATAAACCAATAAAAATCTGATATGTCATCATCACCATCATCTTCATCATAATCATCATCAGTGTTCCTTTCCAGCTACTGGGTAGGAACTTTGTGAACAGTATGCCTCCACTGAATTTTGTGCTGGAATTGCGTTACGAAGGCATTCGATAAGTAGTGTAGCATCTTTCTTCTCGGCCAGTTTCAGTTGATAATAGGAGAAATTTGTTGCTGGACATCGTGGAATATTCCCACTTCTGCCTCACGAGTTTCCTGAAGTTCCCTTATGTGACAGCATGCCTACAGACACAGCTTAATTTGTCGTAACTGCGGCTACGCCACGAGATACCTCTCCTTCAGACCACAGCCGTGTTCTCCTGAAGAATGGTGCAGCTTCGTCTGCTGCCCTATCAGAGCGAAAATGACGCCAAGCTACCACCTTCGATAAACGTGACTGTTGTTGATATTAGAATATCTGCCGTCGATACCTCTAAGTGAGACCTTTACTGAATGATATCTGTCAGAATTTTATCTCTCATTTATTCTTTACAAACATTATGAGGCCCAGTTTTTTCTTTGACTTTACATAAGCCTCTGAACGTGTCCGCTGCTGCAACCTTTGCAGTATTTTTGGTTTAGAGATCATTTCGCATCCATCCGCCAGCCTTCGAAACTTCCAGAAACGGTTCCAGTGCCAGTGCACCGATGACTTGTGTTTCCTTGCCAACAACACCCCACTCCTCTTCCTCGTCGGAGCACACTCACTTCAAGCACTCGTGAATTAAGATCCATCTGGTCGATTTAAATGATAAATTCCTCCTGAACCGCTACTCGGATCACATTCCGGTTTTCACCTTCATTAGTCTCACAAAATTTTCTATGCAAATATATATGTTAATTCTCGCTCTTTAATTATTTTAATTTGCGTAAAGAGTACAATGAGCATAGACTGTTGATACCTAAACCACAGCCAAGTCTCAAGCTTCTTTCCACAGTGGCATCCAGCACTGGATTAGGACCTCTTTTCCATTTCCGCTCAATACTGAAGACACACTCTGACCCAACATGTTCTCGACTAGCCCACCAATTTCGTAAAAACCTCGGCTGTAGCACAAAAAACCTGGATCCCAGCGATGGACCACAGTATTGTCGGCTGGTTGTACACTGCAACCCCTGAGCTGGCATCTAGCTTATGTGACAGATTCCACACCATGCTCCAACTCCACACTGGCAACTCCACATTGGCAAGACTCAACGTGACACTCCCTCTGTCCTCTTGCAGTTACACGCGCCTTCTGGAGAGATAGGAGTGTCTGACCCATGCAGATTTGACTGGCAGGATATGTGATTAGTGACACATTCAATGAAATTTCAGTTTCACAGCACATATATTTCGGTGATGATACCCAAAACCACAGGCTGACTCCAAGCCAGCTGTTGTTATTAGTACGAATTTACAACAAGAGCCCTTGAAGTGTCATACTGTTCCACAATAATGAATGAATAATATTTGCTGGTGAGTTCACGTCTCGTGTGCCATCCACTCCGGAATGAAATTCTACACTGCTTGACAATTGCTGGGGAACAGAAATGTTTTGGGGCCACAATAACCACAGGCGGTGTTGGACGACATGAAACACGGTACATGTATAATAGAAGTTGAGTGATATATTTATAAAAAAAAATAATGGGTATCACTACATCGGAAAGAAGAACATCAGACCAAAATAACGTTCATATTTTACACAGATTAGACTCCCAACGTAGCGGTCGATATCGGACTCTCAGAAAGAAATATGCCCTTTTCGGGCACTAAGGCACATTTTGCGCCTTTTATTCATGCTAGCTACGGCTAATTGAGGAGCTACTTGATTAAGAAGTAGCAACGCCTGTCACGAAAACTGACAACGGTCGGGAAAGCCCCTCCGTATCCATGATGTTTAAGTCTGAGGATGACACGGCGGCTGGTCGGTACCATTGGGCCTTCAAGGCCTGTTCGGAAAGTGTGTTTTTCTTTCTTTTTTATCAAACTGTTGAGGAGTCCTTGGGGAATGTTGTTCCACTCCTCTGTCAAGACGGCTTTTTATTCTTGCACTGTTCGATGAGTGGGTGCTCGTTGAGAAACACGCGTGCCAAGAGCATCTTAAACATCGTATATAAGGTTTAGGTCCGGGGAGTATGCGTATCATTCCATACAATCAAATTTCCAGTGCGTCAGACGCCTCAGCGGTCGTGTGGACGCGCATTGTCCACCACAAACAGAAAGTTAGGCCCTGTCGCCCCCTAAACAAGATGACATGAGCCAGAATAATCTCCCTGGACTAACGCTGTGCCTTATTGGTATCCCACACTAACATAAACAGCGGTGTTCGGGAATTGTGTATAATGCCTGCCCACGACGTAGCTCCTAGGTGACATCGATGACCTTCATGAACATTGTGTGGTCTCTCCACACTAACTGGTGGCCAGAATCAGTTGCAACACTGAAGCGAGATTCGTCGGAGAACATCACTCTGGACCATTGTTGCTGACCCCAACCGACATGCTCCCTACACCAACGACCATATCATGATTGAACTTTGATGCATGTAACAGCCTTCTGAGCATACAAACCAGCCTGATTTAGTGGCCGCGAAAATATGTATAGGTAACGGTTGCATGGTCTGCAACAATCTGCCTAGGAGTTTGATGCTGTTCACGTTGGTACTAGTGTTAGGCAACGGTCCTCTTTCGTTTTAGAGATCCGACTACGACCACCGGCGCGCTTTAACATAGCATTTCAACCTTGATCTGCGGTTTTTTGCGCAACATGACACTTTGGGGCACACCAATTACTGTGGCCACAGTAGTGACATTTTGACCGGATACGAGCAGTCAAATTGCTCGTCCAAGACCGTAAGCGCGCAAATGATGTCTTGCACACGGAACGTCTCACTAATCAGTTCCAACAACCTTCGTTAAACATCGTATTATATGAACTGTCGAATACATACAGAGCATTCGTACGCAGATTTCACTGCAGTTAATACGTCCCACCCGCTATCATTGGTTAGAGGTTGTGGGGCGGCGGATGGTTTATATATATATATATATATATATATATATATATATATATATATATATATATATATATATATATATATATACGTCGTCTTATTTACAAGATTCTGCTAAATATTTTTGCCGTCAGCCGGAAAGCGATGGAGAACATACTGACTATAATTGCCAGTCTGCAGCTCCACATTTTCTTTGTACTCACAGAAAGGAAATGTCCCTACTATCTGTTTACCCAGCGGGAACAGGAGTTATCACCATAAACACAAGCTCTGAGTACAGTTAAACGTCACACACACAAACATAATAACATTCCTGATAGTAACAATAATGTTCCTATCATAAACAGTACTATTAGCAGTTCAGCGGCGACCTCTACGGTAAGTTTCAAGTAAAATTGTCTATCACCCTGACTTCTAAACATCAAAGTTAATTGCTCGCCACAACAGTGGAAAATAATTTCAGCATTTGCCACGTGGTTGTGTCAACATTACGGGCGACAGACAAACAGTTACTTCCGCGAAGTTTAAGCAGTACAGGACTGCGTACTGTCCTTGCGGGTTGACTTTCAACTTTTGCCGAACATGTGTTTGGTAGCAGCCTGGCTGTGACGTCATCCGACGCAAAGGGTAAGGCAGCGTTTGACTGACTCGGAAGACTGACAGCTCGCTGTGAAGTGTCTCTTACTAGAAATATTAGCGATACAATCTGAGTCTAATATTTAGCGCATTCAATTTTTCGTAAAACTGCCGATTTTGACCAAAATATGGCACCGATCAAATTGAGACACGTAACTTTTGATGTGACATGCATTTGCGTGTTCTGAATAATTTTTGTCTTTGTAGCTTAATTACTTGCCGTCACTTACTTTTTTCTTAAAATTAGCAAAACTTATTCATCTGTTCATTCTAAGATTTAACGATTTTAACATTAATATACTGAAGCATACACTGGCAAAGTTTGGGAAATCTACACACATCAAAATACTCTTGCATCACTCCAGTTCCCTGTGGTAGATTGAAAAGGGCTGTTTATGGACGATGTGACCCACAAACCACTCTGAGGGATCTGCGCCGAATCGCCGTTGAGGAGTGGGACAATCTGTGCCAACCATACCTTGGTGAACTTGTGGATGCAGGCATGCGTCAATGCAAGACGACGTTGTACTGGTTATTAGAGGTGCTGGTGTGTACGGCAATGTGGACCACCACCTCTGAAAGTCTCTCTGTATGGTGGTATAACATGCAATGTGTGGTTTTCATAAGCAATAAAAAGGGCCAAAATGAAGTTTATGTTGATCTCTATTCCAATTTTCTGTACAGGTTGCGGAACTCTCGGAACGAATGTGACTCAAAACTTTTTTATGTGTGTATTTCAATTTCTAATTTCACTCTTAGATAACGGCGCAAGTAACGCCATACAGCGAAAAGGGAAGATAACTATGTCGTAAGATGTTGCGGCTCACGTATGTTTGATCTGAACTGTATGCTAACGCAGGCTTTCTCGGCCTACTGCACTGGCGAAGACCTCTCGGGAAACCAGTAGAGTAATATCTTCATTTCGGAGCGACGTTTCGACAAGTCTCATACTTGTCATTTTGTGGTGAAATGCGTGGGTCCTGTCGGATACTGATATCCATCCGTTTCGCATCGTGTCTTTCATCTCCAGAAACCGCGTCAGCAAATCGCCGCGAGCAAATCGCGAACGCTCTGGTGTGGGAGTTCCGTCTGGAGGAGGGTAGGAGGGAGGGGGAGCGGTAGAGGGGGTGGGGATTGTGGCTCTGGCATACAAAGAATCTTGGAAGATCTGCAACCGAATAAACGTACCAGCTGAATCTTGTATGTGTAGTATCACGACGATAGACTTACAGCCATTGCAAAATATTATTAGGAGCGGGAGGGATTGTGACGTGAAACCATTCTAAGCTGACATGGCAGACAAATATCGTAAGCAGACATTTTCATCTTGTATTTCAGTCAGCCTCATATCGCACATACCTCTCTTTGTCTTGCCACTTCATAATTTGTATTCTGCTTGAATCGCACTACAAAACAGTATAGACCAATTATAAACGGCTGGAACTGGCAGTCCCGTTTGGTAGGGATCGTCCATGTCTCCTGTTTGTAATTAGTATTCTCATGAGGGAAGTCTCCTGGCGAATGTTGCATAATATATTACCCCGACCAGATCGAGATGGAACTTACTGTCACTGTTCGTTAGATTCCATGCACTCATATTTCTATCGCATTTTTCATTATATAACCCTATAAAGCGCTGGCGCGATATCGGGTAAATCAGATGAACGTTCCTCGCTTCTTTTTTGAGAAGCAAGGTGGCGTTTGACAGATGTACTGCTGGCCACACTTATACGTGACACCACACGCTGCTGGTGGTTTTAGTCCTGAGGGATCTCTCATGGCCGGCCACTGTGGCCGAGCGATTCTAGGCGCTACGGTCTGCAACCGAGTAACCGCTACGGTCGCAGGCTCGAATCCTGCCTCGGGCATGGGTGTGTGTGATGTCCTTAGGTTAGTTAGGTTTAAGTAGTTTTACGTTCTAGGGACTGATGACCTCAGCAGTTAGGTCCCAAGTGCTCAGAGCCATTTGAAACAATTTTTTTTTATTTCACATGGAGCCAAGAGTGCATGCAAGGCGGAAAACCGTCTTCTCATTATGCCCGTTCTCACTAGTGGGATGTCCAGCGTACGGAGAAACCGACCGGCCCTTGCTGTCGTCTTCCCTCTTTTCCTTTTTCATCCGGTGTTCTCTGTTGAGGGCGCATTTTTATAACCGCGGCTCTGAGAAGCGCTAGTGTGATGAGTGCCGAGAAACGCTGCACTAAATGGTGGACAACTTACAACGTTTAGGTAGAGGTCTATTCCCATCTTCTTGGAGCAAAAAGAAGTGTCATCCAATTATTTATGATAGGACTTTGACTTCGGTTTCAACTGCTGTTCCCTCGAAGCGCTTCATGTGGAAGCTGGCGATGTCATCACTAACTTATTTGTCTCTTATCATTATTCACCCTCACACTGAACGTTTGAAAATATGTTCTTACGAGCGCATGTTGGAACATACTGTATCCATCAACTGTAAGGTGTCTTCGAGTGGCAATAGCTCGAATAGTGACGTCATATCAAAGCTAACCGGCATATCAACCTTGTGCATGCGCTTATTTCGGAGCACTCAGGAACACTACGGATTTGTTAACATGGTGGGAACAATGTCCTGTCAATGAGTTCAGTAGTTTCGCTAGACGTATATCCAAACCACATGTTCGAGAACTCATGGTATGAACTATTTGCCGTAGTGGTGCTGTCCATTAGCATTCTTTAGGGAGACCATAGAGACGTGGCAGTGGCGGTGCGTTCGGGCACAGTATTCTAACAATCTGCTAAGATATCTTTCTTATCCTGTTTATGGACTATTGCGGAGCTGACATTTTTAGAACTTCTTCTCGATGATACGCTACGGCACCCGTATTTTCCTTTCAGTTTCAGTGGCTACAGCGTCTGTTCGTCTTTCGGGATCAAGCAAGTCCAGTATATACCACATTTCATCGGGACTAGTGGCTGACGAAGGAGCTTTCCTAGACGGAAAGAGAAGTAGAGTTACGAAGCTTTACTTTTTGCACAAGTGGATTATTTGGTGGTATACGACATACACAATTCTCGATTCCTTCTAATGAGAGTAGTTGCTGCTGATTGGTGGAAAGTAAAAAATCTGTGTATTGCGATATCATTTCCCTGCCTTTCCGACGATTTATGCGTGATGCAGTCACATGTAGACACTGTCAATTGCTCTACCGTAACTATCGGTTATTCGACAAAGTGTTTTCAGATTTGGTATTAGAACAACGTGTTTAACACAGCACAGCTTGTAATAGTCTGCAGTCTTGATGCTCTCCCATACAATACGTTTTTAATTACATGATTAGAGGAAGACCTCATTTAGTATGTTGTCTGCTTAAACGTGTCTTAGGAAACCATATTTCGGGATCCAGCGTGTAAGGCTGCACGTTTGCCGTTGGTAGGGGTAGCATGAATTGGTACAAAGAATCGCAAATACCCCTATGTTCTGTGCTACTTTTAGTCTTCATCCAACACTATGTAACGTGGGCTTATATCTGTACCTATTCCCCTGTAATCCCTATGCACATTTCAACTCAGCCGCTTACTGTGTGCTAGGTTTCTTGAGACAGGGATTTTAATTAACAATAATGGCCCAGTTCTAATTGTATTTACTACTCACACACAGAAGCTGAAATCTAAATTCCACTACTGGCCATTAAAATTACTACAACACGAAGATGACGTGCTACAGACGCGAAATTTAACCGACAAGAAGAGGATGCCGTCTTATGCAAATGATTAGCTTTTCAAAGCGTTCACACAAGTTTGGCGCCGGTGGCGACACCTAGAACGTGCTGACATTAGGAAAGTTTCCAACCGATTTCTCATACACAAACAGCAGTTGACCGCCGTTGCCTGGTGAAACGTTGTTGTGATGCCTCTTGTAAGGAGGAGAAATGCGTACCATCACATAACCGACTTTGATAAAGGTCGGATTGTAGCCTATCGCGATTGCGGTTTATCGTATCGCGAAATTGCTGCTCGCGTTGGTCGAAATCCAATGACTGTTAGCAGAATATGGAATCGGTGGGTTCAGGAGGGTAATACGGAACGCTGTGTTGGATCCCAACTGCCTCGTATCACTAGCAGTCGAGAAGACTGGCATCTTATCCGCAAGGCTGTACCGGATCGTGCAGCCACGTCTCGATCCCTGAGTCAACAGATGGGGACTTTTGCAAGACAACAAACATCTGCACGAACAGTTCGACGACGTTTGCAGCAGCATGGACTATCAACTCGGAGAGCATGACTACGGTTACCCTTGACGCTGCATCACAGACAGGAGCGCCTGCGATTGTGTACTCAAAGACGAACCTGGGTACACGAATGGCAAAACGTCATTTTTTCGTATGAATCCAGGTTCTGTTTACAGCATCATGATGGTCTCATCCGTGTTTGGCGACATCGCGGTGAACGCACAATGGAAGCGTGCATTCGTCATCGCCATACTGGCGTATCACCCGTCGTGAGGGTACGGGGGGGGATTGGTTACACGTCTCCGACACCTGTTGTTCGCGTTGACGGCACTATGAATGCTGGACTTTTACATTTCAGATGTGTTACGATCCGTGGTTCTACCGTTCATTCGATCCCTGCGAAACCCTACATTTCAGCAGAATAATGCACGACCGCATGTTGCAGGTCGTGTACGTGCCTTTCTGGATACATAAAATGTTCGACTGCTGCCCTGGCCAGCACATTCTCAAGATCTCTCACCAATTGGCCGAGCAACTGGCTCGTCACAATACGCCAGACACTGATCTTGATGAACTGTGGTATCGTGTTGAAGCTGCATGGGCAGCTGTACCTGTACACGCCATCCAAGCTCTGTTTAACTCAATGCCCAGGCGTATCAAGGCCGTTATTACGGCTAGAGGTGGTTGATCTGGGTACTGATTTCTCAGGATCTATGAACCCAAATTGCGTGAAAATGTGATCACATGCCAGTTCTAGTATAATATATTGGTCCAATGAATACCCATTTATCATCTGCATTTCTTCTTGGTGTAGCAATTTTAATGGCCAATAGTGTATTTAACAATGCAATGGGTGACGCTAGCTTCCCCTCGAACCAACAAATTCAGTAGAGGACAATAGTGGAAACAATTATTGATGTTGTTCAATAAACTTTTAATAATTCCCGAAACACTATGACCACCTATTTAATAGCTCGTTTACCGTCTTCAGAACGAGATACATCACTGATCTGACAGTTGATTGGTAGATTTTTGAAGGTATGTGACATTAGATGTCCATACATTGGTCACGTAATTTTCGTAAATAATGGGCCTCCCGCTGATTCGCGTAAGCGGTGATGGGGCCCAATAGCGATCCAGATGGGTTCCGTAGGATTTGCGTCAGCCGAATTTCGTCGTCGAGACATAAACGTGAATTCACTGTAAGGCTCCTCAAACCACCGTAGCACGTTTCTGGCTCCGAGACATGGACAATTACACAGCTGAGAGATTACATCGCCATCGTGGATTAAGTTAGCTAGTTAGTTAGGTGTTCCATTGATCAATAGCACGGAAAAGCCGTTATGACGTGGAACGTGTCAAATGCATAAGAAATGCGCACAGGAAACAAGGTTTATTTTGCATTATAGCTTCATACGTAAATATTTCTATTATCTATCCCATTCCCTTAAATGGCACAAAATGCATATATTGTATCTCCAGATGTATTTACTCATATTCAGAAGGATGCAGGGACGCAGGTCCCATGCATGCCCAGGAGAATGTCTCCCACAGCATAATACTGCTCCCAACGTCCGTGGCGTGCTGCACCTTTCGAGACGCCGTTCACCTGATGATGAAGTTTGTGCAGAGGACCATCGACCTGGTAAAGCAAAAACGTGATTCACTCGATGAGCCGCCACGTACCCACTGATCGAGGGTCGAATTCCGATGACCGCTAGCCAACTGCTATCGTAATTGACGATGTCGCGGTTCAACACGTCCACAGGGAGCTCCACGTTCAACAATGTAAGCCGGCCAGAGTGGCCGTGCGGATCTAGGCGCTACAGTCTGGAACCGCGAGACCGCTACGGTCGCAGGTTCGAATCCTGCCTCGGGCATGGATGTGTGTGATGTCCTTAGGTTAGTTAGGTTTAAGTAGTTCTAAGTTCTAGGGGACTGATGACCTCAGCAGTTGAGTCCCATAGTGCTCAGAGCCATTTGAATCATTTGAACCAACAATGTAAGACGAACGGTGTGCTGCGGAACAGTTGTGCGTGTGCCAGCATTGTGCTCTTTCGGTAGACGACTGTCAATCCTGTCTTACACAGCAGACAAGCCTCCGATACCATTGTTCTGTGAAGAGCCTTGGGTGTCCAACCATTTATCGCCTAGTGGTAGTTTCTTCACTGTTCTTCTACCTCTTTCCGCAAATGCTCACGACAGTAGCACGTGAACATTCAGCCAGCTTTGCCATTTTTGAGATACACGTTCACAGGCTCTGCGTTATAATCTGCCCTTTGTTCAAAATGGTTCAAATGGCTCTGAGCACTATGGGACTTAACATCTGAGGTCATCAGTCCCCCTAGAACTTAGAACTACTCAAACCTAACTAACCTAAAGACATCACACACATCCATGCCCGAGGCAGGATTCGAGCCTGCGACCGTAGCAGTCGCGCGGTTCCAGACTGTAGCGCCTAGAACCGCTCGGCCACCCCAGCCGGCCTGCCCTTTGTGAAAGTAGCTTATCTCAATGCGTTTCCATACTTGCAGCCAACGTCTCTGCCGTCCGCGTCTGCTTTGCTCACAAACTTTTGTTACCGCGTCATGTTCCTGCAATGCCGCCAGACGGCATCCATTGTCGTCGGGGGCAGTGGTCATAATGTTTTAGCTCAGTGTATATTTCAAATCATGCTTTGCAATGGTGTTCAATATAATATGCATTTACTAAAGAAAAGAAGTGGTGATCTGGTTATACTGATCTCGAAACGTAGTTCTTCATAATTATCTGCATATATTGGTCTAAAACACTGCCTTCAACGTGAGGTTGACTGTAGGTGTGATAATTTAATCTCGTTTGATGACAACAGATATGAAATATACTTTATTTGAGCTACTACCTATAAAGCAACTTCTGTCACACTACTGGTTAGGTTCAAATGGTTCAAATGGCTCTGAGCACTATGGGACTCAACTTCTGAGGTCATTAGTCCCCTAGAACTTAGAACTAGTTAAACCCAACTAACCTAAGGACATCACAAACATCCATGCCCGAGGCAGGATTCGAACCTGCGACCATAGCGGTCTTGCGGTTCCAGACTGCAGCGCCTTTAACCGCACAGCCACTTCGGCTACTGGGTAGGGACACGTATTAAATTCAGTATTGTTCCACGTAACAGCTTGCAACATCACATTCACACTAGAGCACATCAAGACTACAGAAAAGACGTACGGGGGACGAGGGAAGTGGTGGAGGTGGGTGCATCTGGTAGTTATTCCGAATTTTTGCGCCAGCATGCACTGTAAGGAACAGGAGCAAAACTGACATTTTTGAGGGGCTTTCCCTAACTGCACATTACGTTATACGCTAGCAGAATAGTCACCGTATAGGATATCGTTTAGCAAAAACGGACTCAACAGATTAAATCTACCGCGAAGGTTAAATTTAAGGTAAATAAATGAATTTACCTTTTACGAGCTGTTATTCCCCGCCAAGGGATTGAAACAAACGTTTTGACGAACTGAGGGAAACTAACACCCAATGATGGGAATACATGGAATACGTTAGCATTCACAAAAGCAATTCACTGAAAATTTATAAATTATTACGTAACACGTGACTGATGTCCATCAAAATCATTAGATCGTACTGCAGGAAGCTAAACGGTATCTGAATCAGTATCGATTTACGTCGACCGCGTGATTTATTTCAGTACACATGTCGAACCTCACTTACAAAGAAACATTAAATTCGAACGGAAATTCCCACAGAAAGAGAATATCAAACTACGTTGCAAAAGCTTTATAAAGTTGAACACACTCTGATACCTCAGCTGGCTCAGAACAGATTCAACGCACCAGTGTGGTGACCAGGTAGTTTCAGTACAAGTCACAAATAACATTTCCTAAATTTTTAAAATAACTGTATAAAAGTATTGTAGCCAGACTTCTCTTCTTATTAGATAGTTTTCAAGAAGCTTAAACACCCGCAAAAATTGAATTTCTAATTAGTAAACTGCACTCATAGAATAGGCTGAACATGTGGTCATGACCACGTCACTAATAAACTGATATAAAATTCATTTTTATCTTACAAACCTTTAGTATTTAAGCAACAGTTCGACACATTCTTTCAAATGAATAGCTATTACTGACAATTATTCCCCAAATGGAATGCATAGTTGATGTCCAACAGTCATAGTCAAGGGTCAGAACCACAATTTAGCAGTTACTTTACATCGACAAAATTATGATATATCCTACCACTTTCCTGACTCTAAACAACACATTACGAACGTTATCCACGATGATCTAACCCTCACCATCCACCACGTCAGCAAGAGCTACACAGTAGGGTCCAGACCTCAGGCCAACTCGGCTAATAGCGGTCAAGCACAGTGAAATTCTGGAGACCATTTCGCCTTAGTTTCCCTGCATTTCCAATTTATTCATTTGTAAGTGATTTGTATTTCTGTAGTCTGTGTTTCGCTGAAAATTTTTACTTCCTTCTTCCATCGATCAACTGAAGCATTTCTTCTGTTATTCATTGTTTCTTCGCAGTTTCCCTCCTTGTACCTACGGTTTCCTTTCCATCTTCTGTGATTGACCTTTTTGGACATGACCATTACTCTTCAAGTGAAGTCCTCACTCAACTGTTCCTTATCGCACTATCTGTAGGCTTACAGAACATCAAGCGTACATCTTCATTCCTCAGTAATTCCGTATCCCAACCCAATTCTTTGTGCATGAATTTTCCCTGACCACTCTCTTAAACGTCAACCTACTCTTCGCCATTACTAAATTCTGATCTGACTCATTATCTGATTCTGGGTACGCCTTGGAATCCAGTATCTGATTTCGGTATACCTCCCCGTGCGTGACGTAATGTAACTGTAATCTTCCCGTACCTCCTCGTCCTTTTCAGATTCTTCCTCCTCTTGGGAATCTTGAACAGAGTATTCGCTTTTCCTCACCTAGTCTTTCTCCTGTACCACTCCTAGTGCAAGGCCCATATTCTCCTCTAACCCTTTCTTCTACTCCTTCCCCTCCAACCGCATTCCAGCCCGCCACGACTATTACATTGTCATCGGCATGTGTAATTGAACTATCCTTGTCGATATTGGTTTCCTGTCGATTATGATGAGTACAACACAGTCACTGAAATGTTCACAATAACTCACCCTCTGCCCTGCCTTCCTATCGATAACTATTCCTACACCCCTTCTACCATTTTTTACTGCTGCTGATATTACTCTATACTCATATGACCAGAAATCCTTGTGTTCTTTCTATTTAACTTCACTGACCCCTACTGTAAATAGATTGAGCCTTAGTAGATCTCTCTTCAATTTTCCTAGCTTCCCTACCGCTATCGAACTTCTTATATTCCACGCCCAGACTCGCACACCGTTATCCTTTCCCTGGCTATTCAGTCTTTTTCTCATAGTCACCTCCCACATGGTAGCCCCCCTTCCTTCCCTGGAGATCCCAATGGGGGACTAGCCTGGAATCTTTTGCCAATGGAGAGATTATCATGAAACCTTTTTCAATTACAGTCCACACGTCATGTGGACACACATTGTGTGTGTTTAGCATAGTGGTTCCCATTGCCTTCTGGATCCTTATGCCGTTAATCATTGCTGATTCTACCGCCTTTAGGGACAGTTTCCCACCCCAAGGGCAAGAGAGTGCCCTGATCCTCTGTCCACTCCTCCGCCGTCTTTGAGAAGGCCATTGGCCAAATCAGGGTAACCGCTTATGCTGAAAGTCTTCAGCTGCTAATCCTGATGATTTTTATTCAAATTTAAGCGGTGGAGGGGTTCTAACCCACGACCGAGTACATATTGATTCCATATTGATATCCTTTTTTCCATTTTGTTCGTGATTGTTTGTTCCATTTGGTCTGGGCTGACATCATTTTACACCTACTGAAGCTCATCGTTGATTCACTTACTCAGTTTTTTACTACAGTGAATAGCCAGTCCTCTGAACCAAGACACTGAGTACCATGCCGGCTTACCCCTAGACCACCAGCTGCACACTGATGTAGAAATAGCATACGACAAAAACCACGTTATGCGTGTTTTAACTTATTGCGGAGGGGAAATTTTATATTTGACTGACGCCTGTCGTCTTTTTAACGTACCTCTGCCACAACATTTAACTCATTTGTCTATATTTTCTTCTGAAGAAGACGTTTTAATAAACAGCGAAACCAAGGCAAAGAGGTTGTGAAAAACTTTCCAATTTAGAACTGACTAGCTGTTTACCATTTCTACAAGATTTTATTCTATGGTTGCTGCCCCAGCCATATACAAAATTAGTATTAGTTAGTGATGGGCTAAACTGCGGTTTTCCGATATCACTGATTTCTGTGAATGCTACTTTTCAGTATCTGTTATTCTTAACTGTGATTTGTCGCAGTTAAGAGTCGCAGTTAAGGAACATCGGTCGTGTATCCCTCCGCCACTGCTATTTCTGCGATTTCTGCTACTTCCGCGATTTCTGCTACTTCTGCGATTTCTGTGATTCCTGCGATTTCTGCGGCTTACCACCGTATGAAAAAGTTACATCTGTCAACACAGAAAATTGCATCTCAACAAACCTGTCATTGGCAAGTATGTTTTACGTTTTTTCTTCCGTTGGCTTTAATTTTGTATTAAAAAAACAACTGTGAAAATATTAATAGTGTAATTAATATGTAAGTAGCCGTACAGTGCCGTAATATTTCGTATTTAGAAAATGAATTCTAACATATTGTTATGTTCACAGGTACCTGAACTACATTTCAGTCACTCAGTAAAGTGATAACTCAAAATATCATTGTCAACAGATCTGAAGAAATTGCCACTGCGTCTTTAGACCGCTTTCGTCAGACGAGAGGTTAGTTTCTAAGCGTTTCGATGGACTTAATTACTTCAGTGAGATCTTTGTTGCAAATGTGATATTCATTATAGCAAATATTAGCAATCTACTCTGTCAATTATATTGCTAGTAATTAATGACAGCAAAAATTGTTTAATAATCCTTGTGTTTTTGCAGACACACTTCTGACTCTGATTACTGGTTGCTGTACGTATCTATCCACATCAATGCTGTGTTTGAGAGAGACTCGTGAAGATTCAAGACAGCTCTTAGAGGATTTGCAGTTTAAAAGTGAAATAATTGTGAAATAAGTGTGTGAATGATTAAACTGTGTTTTATTGAAGTTGTTGTGCGATTTTAAAGGAATAATAAATGTCAAATACAGTGAGTGAATAATAAAAATCTCATTTTCCACATGTTTAAGCCGTCCTATACCCATAACTTTCCGCCACTTACTTATTGGTAAACACTTGTTGGAGAGTGACATGCCGCCCCCCCCCCCTTTCTCCACAATCTTGGTGTGACACTGACCTGTAACATATCCCGAAGTCTTCAATATTCATTTTGAGGCTGTTGATATGAAAGTGGGAAGTACAGATCTTCCAGTTAAATCAGGAATAGCTTAAGTGCATTACTTGAAAGTAACACAGGAAAAGCTTACTTATGTAGGTGGTAGTAGTGTCGGCAAAACGTTCTTGTGTGTGAAGTTGCCATGTAGAACACCAGGTGTAAAACTTTTCTCCCGAGTCTTGAACTGTGTCGGAACAAAAGTGAGCCATTCATATGACTGTTTTCATTTCGCTACACTTATACAGATGTCTGAGTTCTGCTGTGTTAACATTGCAAAGTCCTGTAGGCATGTGGAGTATTAACAAAAACTGTCATATTGGAAGCAGAATCAAACACATTTGTTACGTTACTTGATATTTTCAGGAGAAAAAGGCAATGTTGCTTCTTATTAATATAATACATTCAGAGTCACAGCAGTATTTGACCAACCATAACTGATGCTGAATGTGCATGTCGTCATATAATATGAAGGGCTTATTTCAATAGTGGTACAAGTCCATTACCTCCACTTTTCTGTCTATAATGCTTCTGAAATTAGTGATCCAAACAAACATAAATAAAGGTTCATCTCTAGCAAGAAGCCATATGCTTCAATATTTCTGGTATCTCAAATGCAGATTTGTCAGCGCTCATTTAACTTTACGACTCTGTATCTCAAAATGAACAAAAATGGACTTGTACCACTATTGAAATAAGCCCTTCATATGCACACACAGCACATCGATCTCGTGAGGCACAAGGCTCCTATAACGAAGTACGTACGTCGGTCAACAGATGACACTAGGAAAAGTATGTTAACTGCGCTTTTTAGTTGCTACTTGCGACTCTTAGTTGCGATTTGTCACAGAAATCGCAGTTTGACTCGGTAGCGAATAGCGTAGTATGAACTTTGCTCAACAGATGGCAGTGCTAACTGCGCTTTTTAGTTGCTACTTGCGACTCTTAGTTGCGACTTGTCACGGAAATCGCAGTTGGACTCAGTGGTGTATCGCAGAGATGGGCGTAGTACGAACTTTGACCCACAGTTGGCACTGTTAACTGCGCTTTCTAGTTGCTACTTGCGACTCTTAGTTGCGACTTGTCACGTAAATCGCAGTTAGACTCGATACCGTATCGCAGAGATGGACGTAGTATGAATTTTGGCCAATAGACGGCACTGTTAAGCGCGCTTTCTAGTTGCTACTTGCGACTCTTAGTTGCGACTTGTCAAGGAAATCGCAGTTATACTCGATACCGTATCGCAGAGATGGACGTAGTACGAATTTTGGCCAACAGATGGCACTGTTAAGCGCGCTTTCTAGTTGCTACTTGCGACTCTTAGTAGCGACTTGTCAAGGAAATCGCAGTTATACTCGATACCGTATCGCAGAGATGGACGTAGTACGAACTTTGGCCAACAGATGCCACTGTTAACCGCGCTTTTTAGTTGCTACTTGTGACTCTTAGTTGCGACTTGTCACTGACCAATAGATGGCTCACGTTTTTGAATATGAAATACTACTTGCGACTGCTAACTGTGACTGAAATCGCAGTTAGATTCTGTAAAGTTGCTACTGTGATATCTGTGACTTCTCAGTCACTGTGATTTCTAACAGATACGCGATTTCCTGCCCACCACTAGTATTAGTGAAATTTTAAAGTAGTTTTTATTTACCTTTATAGACTGGCAGGTTATAACTACCCAGAACGACTACAAAACATATAGTTATGGAAAAACATGACAAAAGAAACATAAACATCATCATTAATATGAAATTACCGAAGATCTAATAACACCAGATATTTGTGTCCTTCCCTAGCAATGCAGTGACTAAAGACAAAGAGATCACGTAAGAAAATTACGGCTGTAGTTTCCCCTTGCTTTCAGCCATTCGCAGTACCAGCACAGCAAGGCCGTTTTGGTTATTGTTACAAGGCCAGATCAGTCAGTCATCCAGACTGTTGCCCTTGCAACTACTGAAAAGGCTGTTGCCCCTCTTCAGGAACTACACGTTTGTCTGGCCTCTCAACAGATACCCCTCCGTTGTGGTTGCACCTACGGTACGGCTATCTGTATCGCTGAGGCACGCAAGCCTCCCCACCAACGGCAAGGTCCATGGTTCATGGCGCAACTTGACCAAAAGAAGGGATCGGTTGGTAGGACATGTTCTGAGGCATCAAGGGATCACCAATTTAGTATTGGAGGGCAGCGTGGAGGGTAAAAATCGTAGAGGGAGACCAAGAGATGAATACACTAAGCAGATTCAGAAGGATGTAGGTTGCAGTAGGTACTGGGAGATGAAAAAGCTTGCACAGGATAAAGTAGCATGGAGAGCTGCATGAAACCAGTCTCAGGACTGAAGACCACAACAACAACAACAAGATGATGACCAAAATGATAGGTTGAATGTCCCGTCGATCTAGAGGATCACAGAAATGTGTTACACCAAACAATGATAATGACGTATCACAAATGAAGCACATATAACACATTTTCTGACTTCAAGCTTTCACACAAGATTTACTGGTGCACTTAATCACTACCTCGCGTTCTCGCTTCCTGAGCACCGGGTCCTGGGTTCGATTCCCGACGGCGTCAGGGATTTTCAACTGCCTCGAGATGACTGGGTGTTTGTGTTGTCCTCATATTTTCATCATCATTCATGCGTGTGGCGAAATTGGGCTGAGTAAAGGTTGGGATTTTGTACAGGCGCTGATAACCGCGCAGTTGAGCGCTCCACAATCCAAATATCATCATCATCATCATTAATCACTACCAAGGGACATCGGCGAGGAGGACATTCTTGCTAAGTAACTTGGAGGAGAAGCAATCTTGAACATCTCCGAGATGTTCAGACATCTGTCTGACTCTCCAGGTCTACAACCTTCACAACTCCCTTGCTTACTCTCCGATCCGATTCCGTGCTATCAGTAAACAGATGCTATTGCCAGTCCCATTAAACTGTCGCACCTTTTCATACCTGTGTAACTTCTCCTGTACCACGCACACCACGCTTCAGTGGGGCGTAGCTGCAAGCCAGTCAAGTTTCTAATTCACACAGTGTTATTCCTACACGTCACACTGTTGTTGCAAAGTCTCAACACAAGCAATTAGAATCAGATCCACCCAGACAGTTGTCCCCTGTGCTCTACTTTTTTTATTACAGCGTCATGTATCATTGCTAATGTTGGTGAGTTCATCATGTGACGCATCTTGTCTCAGCTTTTAAGCTGTTTTAACAAAGTTGCTTCCATTGATCGTGAAAACGGACTGATATATGTTTTCAATGTTCCCCCGTTATTCACAGGTGAAACGTCTTTAAGTTCTCCACCTTCTACTGGCATTCTCTCTGCCACTCGTCACAATAGTACTGACAAGGGAACCTCCCCATCGCACCCCCCTCAGATTTAGTTATAATTTGGCACAGTGGATAGGCCTTGAAAAACTGAACACAGATCAATCGAGAAAACAGGAAGAAGTTGTGTGGAACTATGAAAAAATAAGCAAAATACACAAACTGAGTAGTCCATCGGCAACATAGGCAATATAAAGGATGGTGTAAGCGCACGGTCGCCGTGGTCCCGTGGTCAGCGTGAGCAGCTGCGGAGCGAGAGGTCCTTGGTTCAGGTCTTCACTCTAGCGTAAATTTTACTTTCTTTATTTTTGCAAAATTATGATCTGTCCGTTCGTTCATTGACGTCTCTGTTCACTGTAACAAGTTTAGTGTCTGTGTTTTGCGACTGCACCGCAAAACCGTGCGATTAGTAGACGAATGGACGTGCCTCTGCAATGGGAACCGAAAACATTTGATCCAGTAAAACACGTCTTATACGTGCCATACGACACTCGTGACGGCATGTGCGTCACATGACAGAAATACGTTGTGGACCCACCTAACTTGCACACTTGGCGAATGGGTAAAAAGATTCTTCTACCTTGCCTGATTTAGGTTTTCTTGTGGATGTGATAATCACTCCCAAAAAAGTGATGAAAACATAAGAGTGTGTCACATAAACTGCAACAAATGAATGCAACAGTTTCACAGTCGCACAGTTTCCTCTGTGCTCTCTCAAAACAAATGTTTTTAACGTTTTCAAATTTTTACGTGTATAGACCTATATATGTCCAAGGAAATCTGAACATGTCCTGGAATTTTGGAGAGCGAAGTTGATTATGTTTGAGTGCCTGAACTCTGATAATTGCCTGAAAATAAAAATTGTCAGTGGATGGAAGACTTGAACCAAGGATCTCTCGATCCGCAGCTGCTCACGCTAACCACGGGACCACGGCGTTACTGAACTCGCATCAGTCTGAAAGTTGATTATCTCGCACATGGACTACTCAGTTTGTATATTTTGATTATTTTTTCATAGTTACACACAACTTCTTCCTGTTTTGTCGACTGATCTGTGTTCAGTTTTTCAAGGCCTATCCACTGTGCCAACTTATAACCAAATCTGAGGGGGGTGCGATGGGGAGGTTCCCTTGTGAGTGTTCGTGACAGTGACGTTTATCTTTTAACATAACTATCCAACTGGCAACGATGTTTGTACGAAGTGACACATTACTCCTGTCGCTTGATTGACGCAGTATGGTTAAACTCGAAGTGTCCTGTGGCGTGATTACTAACTACTCTGTCTTCTTCTTCGGTGCTACGCAGGAGTTTATGTACTGTAGATGCTTACCTGGCAGTGCACGACCTCTCCTTGTTGTGATCTGCCTCGAAGGTGCGACGGGTGCGTGGAGCAGTAATTCCGTTGACAGCGGAACCGTCTGCTTTGCGGCTGTGTCTGGGAGCACTGTGGATAGCGACGCGGAGCGCTGGGGGTGACGCGCTCGTTCTGGTGTCAACGTTCCCAGCTGAGTGCAGTGGTTCACCGCTGGCACCCACGTTGCCAAATTGCCTTTCCGCTATAGGAGGTGGGGCTGCTGCAGGTCGCTGCCGTTTCGCAGCGCGACGTTGACGCAGCTAGGCGAGCGGCGCGTAGTGCAGTTCGCCCGCTCCCAGCCAGCCACCGCTCCCAGTCCCTCACCAGCAGCTCCTTACCCTTTCTCTCCGGCGTTCTCTTATAACAATTATTAACAATGTTATAAAACAGTGTGTTTCAAAATGAATATACGGGGTTTTAAGGCTTGATAGCACTTATTGCATCTGGCTTATAATTATAAATAACACTGCAAAGAAAGAGCAACTCAAACAGATTTTATAGTCAAAATATCCACGGGTGTGCTGCCGGTCTATAGTGTCCAACGGGCACAATATTTCGGCGATCATACATGTCGCCATCATCAGGTGAACTGACGGACTGAGCTCCTGTGAACGTGCCGGCACGGAGATCCGTACGCTATGGCTGCTCAGAGCAGCACACCCGTGGATATTTTGACTATCAAATACGCCGGGAGAAACTCAAGAATCAACTCAAACAGGTTTGTTTGTGTACCCGTGCGCAGGTTCGAATCCTACCTCGGGCTTTTGCAGCAACCAGATGTTAACGATCTTGACCCGTAACTTTGTGAGTCAATTATTTTACCTATCCTATGCATAGGAATCACCTGCTCTTTTCTCCCTTTGCTCCATTGCCCGGCGACGGATTCACGAAAAAACCGAACTAAGTAAGGGGCCAGCGCACTGAAGTACTTTCTGTAAAACTGAACCGGGACTCCATCAGGACTTTTTCAACCCTTTCAGTTGCTTCTCCACGCCAGGGTCGCCTATTACTGTGTCCTGCATACGGGAATCTGTACAGTGATCTAATGACGGTATGCTTGTACGATCCTCCTACGTGAATGGTACTTCAACGCGAAACTTAAAACATCGGCTTTTCTTTCACACCAGACTGGCCAACGAATGACAACACAGAAGCCTTCGACCGACTTAGTGATTATGCGTCGGACCAAAATTTTCTCTGGCTTCCGGATTGACATTTTGCTAAGGTATAACGGTGGTATTAGTTAAATGCTTCGTAATCGATATTTTCCTATAATAGTACCATCTTCTTCCAGCCCATATTCTTCCAGTCTATGTTTCCTCCTATGACCAACTGCATTAGCCGATATTTTAGAAGTTGCATGAGATGTGCCAGGTAGCCATTTTCGTCTCTTTATTGTAACAACTGATTACCTTCCTTTCGCTCTCACTATCCAAAAGATTTAGAAGACAGCCATCTCGTAATCAAAACTCGGAACATAAAATGGGAATAATCACAAAAGTCAGCATTATAGCCACAAAAAGGAAACAAAGCTATGATCTCCATCCATCACTGTGTACGTTATTCGCACCGGAAAATACAGCATTGCCTCGATATTCTATTGGAGCGAAACCGAAGAACACTTTCCAGTAGCTGTTCTTGTTACCATTCATTCACTGTGCGGAACAAATAATTAAGTTGCGGTGGCCAAGCGGTTCTAGGCGCTACAGTCTGGAACCGCGCGATCGCTACGGTCGCAGGTTCAAATCCTGCCTCGGGCATGGATGTGAGTTGTCCTTAGGTTAGTTAGGTTTAAGTAGTTCTAAGTTCTAGGGGACTGATGACCTCAGACGTTAAGTGCCATAGTGCTCAGAGCCATTTGAACCACTAAGGAAAGATCATCCAACGACGGAAAGTAACTGAAGAACATCTTGGACGAGTGAAAATCTGTCACATGGAACCCCAAGAAATCAGTTAGTGCTTATCGTTCGTAGTTGTTACAAGCTGTAAAGCCTACAAACTACAGTTTACATGCCAAATTCGCCAATGAAATTTTTCTGCATGAGATGAAGATTTTCTGACTCGTGTCGAGATTCAATGGTGAATCGGCATTTCACCTAAATGGAAATGTGAACGCACGTAATGTGTGTATCTGGAGGTCAGCAAATCCCCACGAAATGGTACGGTTGCCACGACACTGGTCTCGACTTTTTCGGTGAAGCAAATGTAACTGCTGTTTCTCATCTTGATGCTCTAGAACTATGACTCATTCCTCAACTGGAAGAAACTCAATCGCAGATTTTTTTTTTTTTGCAGCAAAATGGTGCCCCATCTCACTGGCATAACTCAACACGCGACTGGTTAAACGACGTTGTACCCTACCGCTGGATGACAGCTCGTTTTATACAACGACCTTCATGTTCACACATGATCTGACACCATACGATTTTTGCCTTTGGAGCTTCATGAAGGATGACGTGTATATGTCACTGCCACCAGCTGATCTATCTGATTTCAGAAACAGCATTGTCGCAACAATTACTATAGACACAGTGATCAAGGCTTTGGAAGAAATCTCCTATCAACTCGATGTATGCCGATGGTGCTCACATTCAACACTTCTAAGAAAATTTGTTTTAGTTGCTCTTTCATTTGATGTATTATTTATAATTGTAATTTAAATGCAATAAATGCTACAAAGCCTTAAACCCCGTATATTCATTTTGAAACACCTTGTAGCTAAACGCCCCTATAGAGCCCTATGGACTGTACAAATAAGTATAGGGCTGTCTTAACACCACCAAACTCTAATATTAAACCCAAGTGTATCCATTCCTCTTGAGGCTAATCAAGGGTTTCGATACCGCCTTGCATGAGTTCTGTGGTACGCACAGGTGAAGCAGTTCCAGGAAGTTACGGGATGATAGTTTACCAGCAGGCAGCCGGCGCCCGATATGTGATCCGGTGGGTAAGATAGGCCATATCTGCTGGCGAAAATTGGTATGTGAGGTCACCGTAATGCCTCTCAAACCACAGTAGCACGATTATGACCTTGCAATACGGACAGATATCCTGGTGGAAGAGGTCTTCGCCTTAAGGGGGACTTCAAGTGTGAAGTGATTCCGGTGGTCCACACTAATGTTCACGTGTTTCACTGCTGGCACGACGCCTTTGATTACCACCACAGATCCCACGGATGAAAATCTTAATATACCCCACAGCACCATTCTGCCCTCACCGGCCTGTATCTGTGGCGCGGTGCACGTTTCATGCGGGCATTCCCCTGCATGACGGCGTGTAAGAACCCAACCTCCGATCAGTTGTAACAACAAACGTGAGTCATTCGACAAGCGACACATTTCTATTGTTCTACGGAGAAAACTCAGTGATGATGTGCCTACAGCAATTATAACTGACGATGTCATTGGGTCAAGTACGAACACGCACGGGGTGTGTAATTTGGAGCTCCACGTTCAACAACGGCCATTGAACAATGTACTCTGAAATATTTGCACCTGAACCAGTATTGTACTCTGTCGACAGACCTGCAACAGGTCGCTGCCTAACATGTACTACGCAGTGCGAGATGCTTCGACCTCTACGTTTTGGGATGCGACGTAGTCGTCCAATACCATACGGCCTACTCGTTGTTTCACCGTCCTTCAACCACTCTTCGTAGGTGCTCATGGCAGTAGTACGCAAGCAGCCAGCTGGCGTCGCCGTTTCATAGATTCTCGGCTCCAGCCGCAGTGGCACAGCAATGTGCCCTTTGCCAAAACCGCTTGTATCAGTGGATTTCCGCATCTCTAATATAATGACTGCCCATTCGTCTCTCTTCCGCCTATATTCATTCCTTTCCTCACTGCGTCACGTGCCCACAACAACACCAGTAGGCATTCAACCTTACGGTGGGCTGTGGTCGTAACGTTTTGGCTCAACCAGAAAAAAATTATATATATATATATGGCCAACCACTACCACCCACTCATGGTGACCCATGAGTGTGGTGGCAAAGAGGTCTTGGTCTGATCTTGTTAGTAAGTGCGCAATAGAGTGGGTGAGTGTGGTGGACAGATATCCGCGAAATATGGAGCAATGGATACTATTAGGTAAGGCTAAATAACACTAGGAGTTAGAACATTCTAGTTATAAATTTACAGGACTTGTAGAGGGGAGTGAGGTGATCATATAATGTGTTGGAAACCATGTCCGGAAACGTACGCATTCCGTATTACAGTCGTTTGAAAACATGTTTGTAACACGACCACTTGTACAAGTAGCTGATGGGGCGCGGGCAAGTACATAACGTGTTTTACATTTCCACTCATTAACAGCCAAAGAAATTGTTCGTGTACTTGTTGTCGGGTTCTCTTCAACGTGATGCAGTACAGCCTATTCCACTTCGGTTGTGCAGCGTCTCCTTGGAGCATCACAGTCACGCGGTGAAGGCACCCTTTCACGAGGCCGCTGCGTAATTATGGCGGAAAGGGTATGCGATGGAATCGCACGTTGTGGAAAACGATGATGATATTTGTGCCGAGCACCTCTGACACTACCATCAACTTCGCCGTTCAGAAGCACCATATCGGTGTATTACGGGAACGTATACTCATCCATGTTGCTGTAACACTCAAAGACGCTCGAATGAGGCTCGAACTATGTCATAGAGGTAGGGCTGACGTCAAATGACATCAGACGACCCGTCGTAACCACCCTTACAATGACTACCCTGTTACATACCTATCTATCAAACACGTTTTCAAATGGTTGTAACACAGAAATGGTATATTTGTGGACATGGGTTCCTGTTCAGAATATTGTGTACTCACCCCGTCTGTAAGTCCTAGAAGTCTGTAACGGGTATTTCCGAACACCATATTTAGCTTTACCTAAGGGTATTTATTGCTCCATAGATCCCGGATATTTTCCTCACCACACTTACTAGCTGTGAGCTAGCTTACCAACAGAAAACCGCGTTCATAATATTCTCAATGAGATAGATGTCTGTATGTATCTGATATCTAGAATGGTAGTCATGCCTTCTATCATGACATATATTCTAACCTGGGCAAAGCCCGGTATCTCGGCTGGTCTGTAATATAACTTCATGTGATTAATGATCCATTAAATGTCTTATACACCATGCTCAAAGCAATTAAAGATTGGAGAGGTTCTCTTTATCTTGTTTAACCTAGGTTGGCTATGATGCGATATGTAAGGAAATAATGGGATTGAAAACTATTCCAGCTTCAATATAAGTCAATCATGACCTTCTCCCATAATGATGACTTATAACTTAAACTTGCATTACCTTTTAAACTTAGGTTGTACCTACATTACTGATTTCACCAACGTGGTTATATGCATAAGCATTCAGTGGGTAAACTACGCTCCTGTTTCTTGCTTACAAGATGTAAAACAAATTTTACGAAGTTTGCTCTCATTACAAGATACACAACTACAACTGAGGTACCTGACCACACACCATAAACATATTAACTTTAAAAAACTAAATTTTTTCTTAAGAAACTAGATGTCTTAGGAAACGAATAACATTTCATTTCTACAAACAGCTTAACAATAATTATGACACTTAAACTGTAATTTATTTGTAAATCAGCCTAAATTTAGATAAGCAAAGTAATTGCTGAACCAAGATAGCTCAGGAAACTCAATGAGACATTCATTTAAGGAAAGCAAAAATATTATCTGAATTACTTACCGGCTTCAGCATCCAGAAACAAGAGTAAATATGGCTTATCATTACCTATCCACACATTTCTTTCTGACCACTTCTTTCGATGAAATACTGTTACATTCCCTGTTAGCAAACTCTACAAAAACAAATTCCCACAATCGGGTGTTAAAACTTCAGCTGTTCACCAGTTCACTCCTTCATGAATATCTGTACACTTTTATCGTCCAGTGACTAATGAAATACTAGGCACCCCTCACATCTATGGTCTGTTAACAACAAACAATTAATTCTCATCGCAATGCACCATTACTGATTCAAGAGCACAGTTATTTTAAGTTAACTACCTTACAGTCAAGTACATAACAGTTATACGACATACGATCTTTTTATCTTATAGTCATCACCTTCTGCTTTGTTTGCTTACACGTAAGGTTTACCTCATGTATTGTATCCCTTCCGAATCATCCCCTCTTGGTTCCCATCCACTATCACTAGCGCTCCATCCCCCTTCAAGGTTCCTCATGTTTATCACAATATAAATCTCTCTCTCTCTCTCTCTCTCTCTCTCTCTCTCTCTCTATATATATATATATATATATATATATATATATATATATATATTCACTACGACAACTTCAAAACCAGCAATCAGAAAGAAAAATTCGGCTTCCACCAATACGAAACAAACCACAAACACGCACACACACACACAGACACACACACACACACACACACACACACAGACAATTTCCGCTCTTTTGCACAAATCATCATTACAACAATTCTCTGTTATTCCACTCTAGAATAGCGCACGGAAGGAACGATTTTTGATTTCCCTTATTTTGTTATGATGATCGTTTCTCCCTATGTTGGTCGTCGTTAGCAAAATATTTTCACATTCGGAGGAAGAGCTGGTGACTGAAATTTCGCCAGAAGATTCAACCGCTACGAGAAACGCCTTTTTTCGATGCTGGCTACCCAAAAACCTGTACCATGGCTGTGACACTGTCTATATTTCTCGATAATTAAAAACATGCTGCCCTTCTTTGAACTTTCTCGATGTGCGCTGTTAATCCTCTCTGGTAATGATCCCACATCGTGCAGCATTATTACAAATGAAGACGGATAAGCGTAGTGTAGGCTGTCTCTTTAGTAGATCTGTGCATCTTCTCAGCGATTTGCCAACAAAACGCCCACCAATTTTATCACCACGTACCAAATTTTCTGTGCCTGTTCCACCTACCACGACTTCCACTGTCAACAGAATGCTGCCACCTGTAGCTGTTAACTTCAGTTTCACTACCAGAATGATTCCTAACAAACCTCATGACATTGTCTGATTCGCTTCGTTCCCGATCCGCACCTTTTTCTTGGAGTAAAGTTTGAAATGGCTTCGCATCGTTCATAATAATCCCAGCAACAGTTTGCCCCTCCTTAACTGTTCAATAACTTTGTGAGACGGACCCGAATTTCCTCTAGTAGTTCATATGGACCGGATACTAAGTGTTACTCTGTTCAGTGCTCTGAGTGACGAAAATCCTTCGAGAAAAGCTTCTATGAAATCTTCGTATGTTTTACAATCTTTCACACGGATCTGCATCCTTCCACACAAATTTTATGGGTAGTAAATAACCTCATGAAGTGGTTAATGAATAAACGAACTGAGATAGTCACATGGTGGGATGAACGTTGTTGTGTACACCACCAAAGATAGAGTACTTCTGAACAGATAAATATATCTCTGACACTCCTCTTCATCCAGATAATCACTTTCTCTATTAGACTTGCAACTAGGCTCCGCCATATGTCAAAGAGTACACAGTCCCGTTTCTAAATCACGAAGCTCCTTTTAGTCTTCTGTGCCTACGTTTACACCCTGTCTATGTACCACTACACAGCACCTGGTGGCTATCTCTATTATAAATTTTGTTATCAACTATTGCTCGATAAAATTTTCTCGGTTTACAAGCCACACCAATCCGAATAAAACACTCGAGCTTTCGACTGACGTCCCCGCGATTGTCATCAGGACTTGAAATTGCTGACTGCCAGGGCTGACATGATGTCAGAAATTTCTTTCTTTTTTTTCTTTTGAGACATTAGTTTTCTGACTGCTTTGCTGCCCGCCACAAATTTCGCGCCTTTGCCAACCTCTTCATCTTAGAGTAGCACTTGCAACCTACGCCCTCAGTTATTTGGTGGGTGTATTCTAATCTCTATTTTCCTCTACAGTTTGTACTATCTACAGCTCCCTTTAGTAGCATGGAAGCTATTCACTGATGTTTTAACAGATGTCCTATCATCTTGACCCACCTTCTTGTCAGCTTTTTCTATATATATGTTCCTTTCCTCTCATAGTCTGCCCAGACCCTCATCATTCCTTACCTTATCAGCTGATCTAATTTTCAACATTCGTCTGATGCACCACATCTCAAAAGCTTTGATACTCTTCTGTTCTGGCTTTCCCATAGTCCATGTTTCACTGCCGCACAATGCTGTGCTCCAGACGGACATTCTCAGAAATTTCTTTCTCAAATTATGGCCTATGTTTGACTTCTCTTGGCCAGGAATGCCCTTTTTGCATGGCGCAGGGAATGGCAATTGAATCTCAATGTAGACAAGTGTAATGTGCTGCAAATACATAGAAAGGAAGATCATTTTTCATTTAGCTACAATATAGCAGGTCAGCAACTGGAAGCAGTTAATTCCATAAATTATCTGGGAGCACGCATTAGGAGTGATTTAAAATGGAATGATCATATAAAGTTGATCGTCGGTAAAGCAGATGCCAGACTGAGGTTCATTGGAAGAATCCTAAGGAAATGCAATCCGAAAACAAAGGAAGTAGGTAGCAGTACGCTTGTTCGCCCACTGCTTGAATACTGCTCAGTAGTGTGGGATTCGTACCAGATAGGGTTGATAGAAGAGATAGAAAAGATCCAACGGAGAGCAGCGCGCTTCGCTACAGGATCATTTAGTAATCGCGAAAACGTTACGGAGATGATAGATAAACTCCAGTGGAAGACTCTGCAGAAGAGACGCTCAGTAGCTCTGTACGGGCTTTTGTTGAAGTTTCGAGAACATACCTTCAGCGAGGAGTCAAGCAGTATATTGCTCCCTCCTACGTATATCTCGCGAAGAGACGATGAGGATAAAATCAGAGAGATTAGAGCCCACACAGAGGCATACAGAAAATCCCTCTTTCCACGAACAATACAAAACTGGAATAGAAGGGAGAACCGATAGAGGTACTCAAGGTACCTCCGCCACACACCGTCAGGTGGCTTGCGGAGTATGGATGTAGATGTAGATGCAGATACTGGTGGACTTCTCTTAGCCAGGAACGTCCTTCTTGCTAATGCTAGTCTGCTTTTGATGTCCTTCTCGCTCCGTCCGTCAAGGGTTATTTTGCTGTCTAGGCATCAGAATTCGTTAACTTCAGCTACTTCGTGATCACCAATTCTGACGTTAAGCTTATCGCTCTTTTCATTTGTGCTACTTCTGCTGATCATATAAATATAATGGCAGGGTTTGGAACCTTACAGAGAGGACCACAATGGCGCTTATGTTGAAGGCAAGCTGGGCAGCTCCTAGAGGCTCCGTCCCATAACGGGACCGAGTGACTTCGCATGGTGTGAACAGTCGGCGCCACATTCTAATCTGCAGCTCCTACGTCTTTGCCCTCGCTCAGTGTCCAAAGCCTGCCGCCATGCCGTGCTAAGTGTGTGTACCCCTTTCTTCTGATAAAACTACTGCTGTTTCTTCTAATCTCGCCCGCTTCTTTGATAAGAGAATGACAGAATAATGGTTTTTGAGCCGAAACTCCTTTCTTCAATTATATTTTTAGGCACTGTTCAATAAAGGCAGACTTGTCAAGATGTCATTGTTTGTTATGTCGCAAATGCTCTGCACAGCGCTCGGTAACAGTTCTAATGGTTTGACCTATGTAAATACAACCTCATTCGCAGTGGACACCATACACGCCAGGAACTTGAAGACCTATATTGTCTTTACCAGGCTGTCATGTGACTCATATCTTGCAGGAGGGGCGAAACTCTGGTCTCAGTTCATGTCTCTGTAGCGCGCTCCCTATCTAGCTCGTAGTTGCTCTACAGCATGGAAGGAATACAGTTGGCTTGGGCTGTTCCGGCGATTCACGTGGCGTCTTTCGCCGGAGGCTCTTGAAGGCTTTAGCAATTCGTCCTTTGATGAAACAATTTTGTCTGATCTAGTGGTTCAAGTCCTCCAAGTCAGGCTCCAGATGTTGCTCGCTAGAAATTATCATCACCCTGTGTACTAACGTCTTCAGTACCGCTTTCTTGTGTATAGGACGGTGAAAACGGTTGGCGTTTAAGTACTGATAAGTTTGCGCAAAATTACTGTACAATGAATAACCAAGCTGGCCTCCTGAATTCCATTCAACTAAAACACCCAAGAACGGAATCGTGCCATCTCTCTCCAACTCGAAAGTAAATTTAATGGTTGGATGGACACCAATCACGTGATCGACGAATTGTTTCATTGCATTTTCACCATGACGCCATATCAGTAAGGTGTCGGGGGCAAGATGCACGCAACTTCGCAGAGTATAGAGCTTGCTCCTGAAATTGGTCCATGAAGATATTCGCGATACTTCTAGGGACGCGGGAGCGGTTTATCAAACATGGTGCTGGAAGCTCTCGCCAAAGGACGTCCCTCGGTCCCGCAGAGCCACCCAACTTGTCTTCCACGCATGCGCCACACCCGTCCTCTCTGGAAGGTTCCAGACGCTGCCATTACATCTATACAAACAAAACACCGTGCCAGCGCCAGCAGAGTGGTTTCAACTGTTGATAACGATGGTGGAGACGGCCGTCGAAAGCTCGAATGTTTTATATGAAATATCACGGCCTGTATAAACCGAGAAAATTTTATTGAAGCATACCACAGGGATAGACTCTGAGGACACACATAACACTCTTTCAAACAAATCTGCATGTATTTCCCTGTTTCTATTATTGTCTTCTATCTGTTCTACGCGACCGCTACGGTCGCAGGTTCCAATCCTGCCTCTGGCATGGACATGTGTGATGTCCTAAGTTAAGTTAGGTATAAGTAGTTCTAAGTTCTAGGGCACTGATGACCTCAGTAATTAAGTCTCATAGTGCTCAGAGCCATTTGAATCTATTTAAAGCGATAAAGCGAACGTATCTCCTCACATTCTGCTATTGGTACGAGTTGTACCGGTCAGATGCATCTTCGTGGTTCAGTGACATTTGTTCCACGGCTACAAGTTCATCTAATTTTTTTACCACCTCATTAACCTCTTCGGATTGCGCCATACGCCTTTCTCTATGATTGACAACCTACTCACCTCATCAGTCAGTGAGCTTGCTCTCACATTCACCAAATTTTCCTACAGAGTCATCGATCTGCCCAGCACTGGGCACTTTTAGATAAATAGCGTTCAATTGCAACCATTCGTTTCCAACCTTTCGGTCTCACAAACACTATCTTGTCTGACACCATGCATCTCCCGTTGAAATGATTCAATCGCGGTTTTATTTTCTGTTAGCACTGCACCCAATCTCTAATCAGTTTTGGTGATGTTGCTTAAATGTACTGTCTTAGCCGTCAAAGCGGTGTTTAATTACACTATTATGTCCACTAACTCTCTCTTTCATATTATTAACATTCTCTCTCTATTTCTGCTTGAACGCATCCACTTCCTACCTAATTTTCTCCCAAGTTTTATCTAAACCTCACATCTGTTCCTGCCTTAGTGCCTGCACCCGTTGCAGAAGCAGCGTGAGCGCATCATTCTATGATGTGCTCTGCTCAGCCTTTGCTTTACCTTCGCGAGTCTACTCCCGCATACCGTTGGTTCTGGATCCACACTGGCATAACTGCATACCTCGTGCCCAGTCGCCTCGACGCTGCAGAGAATTCGCTCCAATTCCATTTCATTATCTAGAGATTCTACTTGCTGCCGACACCCTCCTTCCTGTTCGTTGCTGAGACTGATGGGTCGTCCGCGTCTGCTACGTTACATTCCTGATCATTCGCTAATCTGCTGTTGTCGTCTGCGTTCTGTTATTCCTCCACCGTTCCAAGATCTTGTCAGAACAAAGCGCATCACCTATTCTACCTACTTAACGAACTATAACAATCCAAAACAAGACACGAACACCAGCCCAATAAATTCTCTATTTTGTATGTAACAATTATTACCTTTGGTTGCATAATAAACAAGAACGCAGTTTTTTCCCAGAATAACAGAACAAAATTCAATGTAGCAAGGACCGTCTTCCTGAGAACAAAAGACAGTTCTGGCTGGATAACGAATAAAAATTGCTGTTAGTACAAAATACACTTATTACAGAAGGAGCTACAGCTCGACCTAAATCCTTGGCAACAGTCGTGACGAGCACCGTTATCGTCAGTGGTTGTAGGATGAAGCTGCAGTATATGAACCTCTAACAGCGTCAATGCTGTGCTCTTTTTACTCAGTATTCCAGACTATGTAACCTCTGGTGATCCTTATGCACACCTTAACCTCTAAGTGCGTGCTGGGGTTCTTGGTACTGCGATTTTAATTAACAATGACAGCCCGATTTTAATTATGATTATTGATTCTACATTGCACCAGAAACCTTTTCAACTTGACATTGCAAAAGTTGCACCTCAAAACAACATATTCAGTACAGAGGACGGACTTGGAAACATCGGGGCCCTGCCGGCTTTTCGATTCTCCTCCAGAGGTCGTATCCTATCGGTGTTCGTGATGCAGATTCGAGGTGGTGCGAACGAGAGAAGGTCGGCCGAGCGAACGTGCAGAGTGAGGGGTAGTGAGTAACAGCGAGTGGTTAGTGGTGGAGACGAGAGGCTACCTTGGCGGCGAAGACTGTCGCTATGAAAACGTTCATTCGAGTCGATGGGTGCTGTATTGGGCGCGTTTTGGGGATGGGATGCGTAGCGAAGAAATTTGGTGGTCGTTGGGGTTCCTGAATAGTGACCTACTTTTCCGTTGCTGTTGGACACGTACTTCAACTGACGTAATTAGGTGATATCGTTGTATTTACGTCATTCGCTGGAGACATTTTCTGTCCTCCGTGTTGCAAGTCTGATGAACCTGAGACAGATTACAATTTATCTTGTGGTTCGTCCTTAAGAAACTCGTTGTGCCGTTTTGACTGTAGTAATTCCTGTTGGCATCTGACTGCCTCGATGTTTCGGTTTACCATTTAAAACTGGGGGCTTACTGTGTATTATTTCTTAATAATACTCCTTCTACCAAATCTCTCTTCGGAGTCTTGAATGTTTGGGTCCGTCAAGGACGTGTAATTATTGAAAGGCTAATTTATCATTTTATGCCTTTCCTTGAGGTAATCTTACGTTAGTGTGATTTAAATTGCATGGTTAAAATACCTGGGGTTTGAGTGTGATTTGGTTACTGCTTGGAGGCAGAGACAATTTGTTTAATGTGTTTTAAAACTGCTGTAATTGCACAGCCTCGAGTTTATTACGGTAGGGTTATTTATTTAGGAAGTTGTAACGTGTTAGTTATCGCGTTGGGATGCGCGATTTATTGGAGCCTTGGTTGTGGATCTGACCTCCGCCTTTGACAGCTTTCGTATCTTTCTTATTCCGTAGACTCTAATGTTCAGTTCCAGATGAAGAGGTTGGCACAGGAAAGGAATACGTGGCGGGCCGCACAAAACCAATCTGATGACTAATGGCTCAAAAGATTAAAAAATAATAAAAAAATTCAGCTTATGCTCCAGGTACAACCAATAACAGTTGCCTGTTTCGAAGTTAGTATTGTTTGAAGAAGTATATGTGAAACATAGTCCATCTGAGACTTGCATACCTCGCACTATTGGTCGGGCCGACAATTTGTGGTCGAGCGGGACAACTGGCAATCGTCCACAATGCCTGTTGTGTACGGCGTTTCTGCCTGCGACAGGTTGGCACCTGGTGTTCGGATATATTTGTAACACAAGTGTCGTTTACTGGTCCACGATTCACAAACTTAAAAGGAATTTCTGTTTATGCAATTATCGCCTGTCCTTTTCAGGCTTTGGCTAAGTTGTGTATCAGACGAAAGACTTGAATGTTTAAAGTTACTTATTCTATTATTTCGATCACAAATGCATTCGGGAAGCGCGTCATTTACAGTTTGTAAGTCACTTTTGCCATTCTTCAATTTGTTTTAAGTTTAATCTTCGAGATAATTGACAATGAAAGCATTTTATTTTGACCGCATTACCATAAGTCAATGAACGTTGCATTAGCGAAAATCAGCTGCTGCCGTCTGATGTATAACTGCTAATCACAGTAACGACAAGTTGTTCAACGAACTGTTATGTAATCCTAGTTTGTTACTTTTACTGATTGAATCTGTATAAAGAGCCAACTAGTGACTGTTTAGACATCTGGTAACATCTCATTTGGCAAAAAAGTTTCATTACGATTTTTGTTTGAATTAATTGTTTACATGAATAAAACTTTGTGTGCAATAGCAGGTGAATGAACTTCTCCCACCCCTAAGGTACAGTCCTTCCAGTTACCGAGTGACGTGGCGCAATGGTTAGCACACAGAACTCTAATTCGGGAGGACGACGATTCAAACCCACATCCAGCCATCTTGATTTAAGTTTTTTGAGATTCTTTAAGGCTTTGTATTATAAACAAATTTTGTTATACGCTATCAGAAAAGTCACCGTATATGACATCGTTTAGTAAAGCGAGCTGGTGTGGATTGACTCAACATACCAATTCTACCACGAAGTTTAAATCTGAGGTAAATAAATGAATTTAGCATTTACAGAATGTTATTCCCCACAAAGGCATTGGAAGAAACGTCTTGGATGGACAAAAGGTAACGAACACACAATGCTGGGAACACGTGGAGCCCGTTAGCATTCACAAGTGCGATTTACCGGAAATTCCTAAATTATTACACAAGATATGGCTGATGGCTATCAAAATAATTAGATACTTCTGCAGTGAATTAAGAAACATCTCAATCACTGTCAATTTATGTACTAGGTGACCTCTTTCTACGCACATGGCCAAAACTCACTTAAAGAAAACAAATTCGAACTGAAAGTCCCACAAAAGCGGATGAAAAATTTCGTAGAATTACTGTCTCCAAAAATTAATAAACGTTGATATACTCCTATACCTCAACTGGGCTCAGAACAGATTCCACTCACCCACGTGATGAGCAGTAAGAGTCACGAAGAACCTGCCAAAAATTTTTAAAACAACTGAGTGAAAGTATTGTGGCCCGTGTTCTATTTTCATTAGATAGCATTTAACAAGATTAACCACACTCAAAACTTTGAATTTCTAGCCGTTAATATGCACTCACAGAACTGTACGAACATGTGCTTCTGGCCACGTTACGAAGAAATTGATATAAAATTCAACTGTATCCCACAAAACTTTACTAATTAAGCAACAACTCCAAACATTATTTTTCCAAATGAATAGATGTTACTCACTATTATTGCCAGACAGAGTGAAACGCTGATGGCCAACATTCGTACTCAATGTTCACAACCACTAATTGCCTTTTACTTTATACCAACAAAATTATGAAAATAATACCTCCTAACACTTCCTTGACTAAATTGACTCTAAAAGTGACTATAAGAATACTATCCACGATTATCCAGCTCATTTTTATGCCTTTGAGCTCCACAGCAACGTTCGCACATCATGCCTGCTCGTCTAACAGTGGTCAAGCTCCATGAACTTTCGAAGACGACGTCTCCTTGTCAGCCTGCTCGGAGGGAATCTATACGACCAGCTGTTGCCACCTGACACCCACCACTCTCTGTCAGTCCATCGTGAAGCCTAAAGGTAATCCCTTTGCTTAGCTTTCCCACATGTTGTACTTCGACAAAGCCACATACACTCTGTCTTTGACTAGTCCCTAACTATTCTGTGCACCATCATAATCAAACTTTATGGAATCACACATTTACATATCCCAAGGCCATGTCCCATGAGGTTAAAATTTGAAGAATTCTAGTTATGCCACAGAGTACTATGAGACACAGTTTGGCGACACCCTAACAACACTGTCGTGCAAATAAGTATGAGACTATGCATTACAATCACCTTCTCGAAATTTCACAGTATAAAGGACGCCCTACATTACTGCTTCAGTGCCTGGCGCTAAATATAAACGTAACTGTATTCTGTCCACACGCCCTGGCAGTTCCATCCGTACCGACCTACCGCCGTGTCATCCTCTGCCAATGGTGTCATTGGATGTAGTACGCGGCAAGTGGGTTCACCATGCCGCTATCCGGCCGTTGTCACTTTTCGTGACTTGGAGCCGACACTAGTCGGTAAAGTACCTCCCAGTTGGCATCATGATGCAGGTTCCATCGCGTTACAGTCCTCCTAGCATGGAAACATCCCTGACAGTACTTTGGAATGAAAGCAATCTTGGTTGCAAAGTTATTTAATATCAATAACGCCTTTCGACCTTTTGGGGCAGCACCAGGTTTTGCAAAAGTAGGTGGATATGTAAACCTTGCGTGATAAAGCAATATAAAATAAAACTGGACGCAAAAGTAACTGGATGTGTGACTCACTCGTCATGAAATAATTTTTTTTGTCATCAGTCTACTGACTGGTTTGATGCGGCCCGCCACGAATTCCTTTCCTGTGCTAACCTCATCATCTCAGAGTAGCACTTGCAACCTACGTCCTCAATTATTTGCTTGACGTATTCTAATCTCTGTCTTCGTCTAAAGTTTTTGCCCTCTACAGCTCCCTCTAGTACCATGGAAGTCATTCCCTCATGTCTTAGCAGATGTCCTATCATCCTGTCCCTTCTCCCTATCAGTGTTTTCCACATATTCCTTTCCTCTCCGATTCTGCGTAGAACCTCCTCATTCCTTACCTTATCAGTCCACCTAATTTTCAACATTCGTCTATATCACCACATCTCAAATGCTTCGATTGTCTTCTGTTCCGGTTTTCCCACAGTCCATGTTTCACTACCATACAATGCTGTACTCCAGAAGTACATCCTCAGAAATTTCTTCCTCAAATTAAGGCCGGTATTTGATATTAGTAGACTTCTCTTGGCCAGATATGCCTTTTTGCCATAGCGAGTCTACATTTGATGTCCTCCTTGCTCCATCCCTCATTGGTTATTTTACTGCCTAGGTACCAGAATTCCTTAACTTCATTGACTTCGTGACCATCAATCCTGATGTTAAGTTTCTCGCTGTTCGCATTTCTACTACTTCTCATTACCTTCGTCTTACTCCGATTTACTCTCAAACCATACAGTGTACTCATTACACTGTTCATTCCGTTCAGCAGATCATTTAATTCTTCTTCACTTTCACTCAGGATAGCAGTGTCATCAGCGTATCGTATCATTGATATCCTTTCACCTTGTATTTTAATGCCACTCCTGAAACTTTCTTTTATTTCCATCATTGTTTCCTCGATGTACAGATTGAAGAGTAGGGGCGAAAGGCTACAGCCTTGTCTTACACCCTTCTTAATACGAGCACTTCGTTCTTGATCGTCCACTCTTATTATTCCCTCTTGGTGGTTGTACATATTGTATGTGACCCGACCCTCCCTATAGCTTACCCCTACTTTTTTCAGAATCTCGAACAGCTTGCACCATTTTATATTGTCGAACGCGTTTTCCAGGTCGACAAATCCTATGAAAGTGTCTTGATTTTTCTTTAGCCTTGCTTCCATTATTAGCCGTAACGTCAGAATTGCCTCTCTCGTCCCTTTACTTTTCCTAAAGCCAAACTGATCGTCACCTAGCGCATTCTCAATTTTCTTTTCCATTCTTCTGTATATTATTCTTGTAAGCAGCTTCGATGCATGAGCTGTTAAGCTGATTGTGCGACAATTCTCGCACTTGTCAGCTCTTGCCGTCTTCGGAATTGTGTGGATGATGCTTTTCCGAAAGTCAGATGGTATGTCGCCAGACTCATATATTCTACACACCAACGTGAATAGTCCATTCCTTGATACTTCCCCCAATGATTTTAGAAATTCTGATGGAATGTTATCTATCCCTTCTGCCTTATTTGACCGTAAGTTCTCCAAAGCTGTTTTAAATTCCGATTCTAATACTGGATCCCCTATCTCTTCTAAATTGACACCTGTTTCTTCTTCTATCACATCACACAAATCTTCACCCTCATAGAGGCTTTCAATGTATTATTTCCACCTATTTGCTCTGTCCTCTGCAGCTAACAATGGAATTCCCGTTGAACTCTTAATGTTACCACCGTTGCTTTTAATGTCACCAAAGGTTGTTTTGTCTTTCCTGTATGCTGAGTCTGTCCTTCCGACAATCATATGTTTTTTGATGTCTTCACATTTTTCCTGCAGCCATTTCGTCTTAGCTTCCCAGCACTTCCTATTTATTTCATTCCTCAGCGACTTGTATTTCTGTATTCTTGATTTTCCCGGAACATGTTTGTACTTTCTCCTTTCATCAATCAACTGTAGTATTTCATCTGTTACCCATGGTTTCTTCACAGCCACCTTCTCAGTACCTATGTTTTCCTTCCCAACTTCTGTGATGGCCCTTTTCAGAGATGTCCATTCCTCTTCAACTGTACTGCCTACTGCGCTATTCCGTATTGCTGTATCTATAGCGTTAGAGAACTTCAAACGTATCTCGTCATTCCTTAGTACTTCCGTATCCCACTTCCTTGCGTATTGATTCTTCCTGACTAATGTCTTGAACTTCAGCCTACTCTTCATCACTACTATATTGTGATCTGAGTCTATATCTGCTCCTGGGTACGCCTTACAATCCAGTATCTGATTTCGGAATCTCTGTCTGACCATGATGTAATCTAATTGAAATCTTCCCGTATCTCCCGGCCTTTTCCAAGTATACCTCCTCCTCTTGTGAGTCTTGAACAGGGTATTCGCTATTACTAGCTGAAACTTGTTACAGAACTCAATTAGTCTTTCTCCTCTTTCATTCCTTGTCCCAAGCCCATTTTCTCCTGTAACCTTTTCATCTACTCCTTCCCCTACAACTGCATTCCAGTCGCCCATGACTATTAGATTTTCGTCCCCCTTTACATACTGCATTACCCTTTCAATATCCTCATACACTTTCTCTATCTGTTCATCTTCAGCTTGCGACGTCGGCATGTATACCTGAACTATCGTTGTCGGTGTTGGTCTGCTGTCGATTCTGATGAGAACAACCTGGTCATTGAACTGTTCACAGTAACACACCCTCAGCCCTACCTTCCTATTCATAACGAATCCTACACCTGTTATACCATTTTCTGCTGCTGTTGATATTACCCGATACTCATCCTTGTCTTCCTTCCACTTCACTTCACTTCACTGACGCCTACTATATCTAGATTGAGCCTTTGCATTTCCCTTTTCAGATTTTCTAGTTTCCCTACCACGTTCGAGTTTCTGACATTCCACGCCCCGACTCGTAGAACGTTATCCTTTGGTTGATTATTCAATCTTTTTCTCATGGTAACCTCCCCCTTGGCAGTCCCCTCCCAGAGATCCGAATGGGGGACTATTCCGGAATCTTTTGCCAACGGAGAAATCATCATGACACTTCTTCAATTACAGGCCACATGTCCTGTGGATACGCGTTACGTGTCTTTAATACAGTGGTTTCCATTGCCTTCTGCATCCTCATGTTGTTGATCATTGCTGATTCTTCCGCCTTCATAGGCAATTTCCTACCCCTAGGACAAGAGAGTACCCTGAACCTCTATCCGCTCCTCCGCCCTCTTTGACAAGGCCGTTGGCAGAACGAGGCTGACTTCTTATGCCGGAAGTCTTCGGCCGCCAATGCTGATTAACTATCCACTAATGAAATGAAATTATGTTATGGCATTGTTGGCCGGGAAGTCCCATTCGGATTCGGCCGAGTGCAAGTCTTGTTTCATTTGGCGCCACATGGGCAGCTTGCGGCTGATGATCAGGATGAAAAGATGATGAGGATAAGACAACACCCACTCCCCGAGTGTAGAAAATCTCCAACACAGCCGGGAATCGAACCCGGGCCCATTGCACATGAGGTAAGCACGCTACCACCCAACTAAGCCGGTGAACATTGTCCACGTACATACGTGTTCTTTGACGCTGAAATATTAATTTCAAATATAAAGCTAGGAAAATGTATATTTACGTCTTATGCTGAGTACTGAGAGAAGGGCGACAATTAGGAAATATTCCTTTTAACAAAGAAATTTTGTGATTTAGTACTCATTAGAGGTGGTCAGGACAGGAATAGAGCAGCATTACTGAAAGGTGCCACATGCGTATTTTAGGACTCCAGTTGTGTATTTTATGCCGAGAACCTAAATATTCGCAGCTCTATTTCTCTTAGGCCGCTTATAGCGGTGGTTGACCAGAGACAAACTACAACAACTAGAATTTTAACTGAACAATAGGTGTCGCGATTCGCTCCTCAGTATTCTTTGAACCAAGCTGCCACAGCACTTATGTAACAAAAAACGATATTAAAATGTTACTATAATGTCCCCCGCAACGTGCAACAGACAAAGCCAATTACAGTTATGCTTTTTCCTTTGCTAGCACTGGGTCCTCATTGATGTTGCAGAGATTATATTTCTTAGAACAACGGCAATGATTGGCCCATAAATCATGGATCGGTGCAAAAGTATACAGTTTATTTCAGTCAGTATTCACATAAACTGTTTAATAGCTATACCGATTTCAAATGACTGGTCATTATCAGTAGATTGCACAGTCCTTAGCCGATGGCTGCATCAGTGCTTGTTAGAGGTGAACGTTTCCGATACAATGCCTTCAAAATGGGCCGAAAGAATATGTTGATCCTTTGCAAGTTTTGACTAACACGTGATAGAGGCTATTGACGATGAGTAATCAGTTGACACTGACATAGCCATTAAACGGTATATGTAGGCGTCAATTTAAGCAAGAATGACAATGAAAAGTAATGAGCAGACACTGATGGTATTTACCAATAACAAAGCAAATATATTCAAATATTTACATTATTCTAGCATTTTTCTTATGAGATACCAGTTTTCCAGGATGAAGCCAGTGGTAGTTTCGGTGTTTCTGTAGAAGCGACGGCGATACATAAGTGACAGAGTACTGTAGTGAACCTAACTTCGCTAACATTTCCGATCCAGTTTACAGGTCATAATTAACTGTGTAACAGGTAAAATGTCTTGAGTATGCTCGCCAGAGGTCGAATTACTCGACTTGCGAACCTCGTGGCTCTGAATTCCTAGGCATCCCTGTACTCGCAGAAGCGTTGCTCCCATCTATGTAGGCTCTGTTTTGATACAAAGTGTTCAATCCACGAACGAGCGTCACTTTACGAGACAGGGTAACGTTGAGAGCTTCGTAAATCCAAACCACGAGGCGTCCCGTAAAACACGATGCTTCTCTTTCGTGTCGTTGGCATGCCGTTGGCGGTCGCTGCCTGTTAGCTTCGCAGGCCCGCGACACAGTGTCCAGCTAGGTAGTCTAGATACTCAGGGGTAGGCCCGTTGGTTTCCGCAGCCCGCCCGGGGTCACACATAAACATGGGTCCTTATCTCGCAGTAAAACTCCGTGCAGCGCTGCTCGGTGTGTATGTGTAAGTATGTGTGTGAGTGTAGGTGGGTGAGTGTGGGTGTTTGGATCGATGTGACCGGCTCAGGCCGCCCACGCTGATGGTCCTCAGCCCGCCCGCATTTTGGCCTGCACGATATCGCACTCCCTTTCTCTCTATTTCTCTCTCTCTATCTCTCTCTGTCGCGCCGCACCAACCCTAATAGGGTCGCATTACGTTTTATGACTCGATCCCCGGAGGCTTTTACTTTTTACGCCGATTTTTTCGAAAGCAGCCTCCAGTGCGGTCACGATGGGATCGGTGGTGGGCTGACAAGTTACGCAAGTGACACCTCGCAGCCCCGATTTCGTTTGATCCGTTCCGCTTGTTTGTGATTAATGGCTGTCAGCCATAAAGCCTGCCTCGACGACTTGGCTTTTTTTCTGGCCCGCTCGTTTGCAGTAACTGGGTCAGGCGGAAAAATGAGGCAGAGTTGCCGGCGAGTTGGTTGTAATCTGGTTAAGCCATCGTGTCGACGCCGCCGTGCAGAGATGGTCTCCCGCTCCTATCGCATTTAATGCTGCCCCTACTTTGCGATCCAGAAGCGGTAATCCACTCCACCGGGATGCTTTCTGAAGTACCGCTTGAGCTACATCTTCTTTCGGAACCAGGAGACGTTAAACCGATATTGAAGAACATACAGGAGACCTGAAGTATGGTTTCGTAACGGCCGCGAGTGTATAGTACCTGAACACTAGCTTCACGTTAAGACGAGTGTTGGTAATAATACATTGTCTATAACATTTACATAGGAATTCTCTCACATAGTTTTAACTAAACTGAAATTTGCTAGTGTAAAGCCTTATGGTGTTCAGCTTGTCAAAATGTTTAAAAATCATATTTATTTCGAAAATTTGACTGTACGCTGGCCTTTTACAAAACTGGATAAGTTATAATTCGTTGTTTCCTATCAGGCAGGCCACAGCACGAGTGACTGACGGAAAGTCAAGTGCTGAAACCGAAGTGATATTTTGGTTATGCAGGAAGTATGTCAACCCGTCTACAGTTCTCAACGTTATTGAATGGTTTAGGAGAAAATGTAAGCTGCATCTTAAATACATTGCAGATGATTCTGTTATTTATTTTCTAGTGAACTCATTAGAAATTCTAACTGAATTGAAATGAGATTCATACAAGATACCTATATGATGCAAAAAGGGGAAATAGACACCAACCAATGAAAGATTGGGGGTTCTACATGATGATACTAAAAAAATTTGCGCCTAATTTCGGTTACACAATAAATGACACAAATTAAAAGTTGGCAATTCAACTAAATTCTCAGGTATTAAAATTCCTAACAGAATGGGAACCATAACATAGAAAAATCCAAAACTACTTCTTATTGCCCGAACACGTATAAGGTGCAACAAATCTAAAAAATCATGATTACACTGCGCTTCTCCTTCTTCTTCTGCGATGACGACGAACGTTAAACTTTAATCTTGCTTCATTCGATCTCTACATTTTCTCACGAAAGTGATAAGCGAGTTTGGCTAACTATCGTTAAAATAATTTACGTTACGGTGAGAACTTCTCACTAAATTTGGATCACCACTTATCTCCTGTGAACGCCAAAACGTTTTTATTGCCTCCTACATAGAGAGAAGTGATGACAGTAATAGAATAATCAGAGCTCACATGGTAATATTTATGTATTAATTTTTCCCACCTGCCATCCGATAATGGAACAGTCGAGAAATGTTGTGGAGTAGTCTTTCTATGAACCCTCTGCTATCATTTAAGTGTGCCATACAGAGTAATCATGCACATGGGAATTCAAGAAAAGTTTCTTGAATGTAGGAGTGCCACATATCATCTACTCTGAAATTCATCTGTGGAGTAGCAGAAAGGGTCAACCAGAAATGATTTCTAGTTGTAAATGATTTCTATTTGAACTTTTATTACATGCCACCATACTTAATTCACAAGGGGCATAGTTAAATAATTTTATGGCTGAGTACTTTTCTCCTTTCTGTGAAGAAAGGTCATGTTTTGGATAGAAGCTGTATATGTCTGTAGTGTTGTAACAATAAATGCTGCTATTACTTTCAAATAGTACCTGATTTTCGCGTTAATCTTCATAAGAAATTAATTTTATTGTGAGGCTGTGTTTTAGTACGTCAGTTTTTAAAGCAGTTACCCAATCCTGCGGTGATACAAGACGTGAATCATACAGTAAGTTTCTGTTAACATAATTCGATTCATAGCATGAACTTCTCTTTCATTTTATAGATGACTCGACTAGACCTCAGGTTCTATTAAAGTGAAAACAAATTTACTGTTACGGCATGAAATAAAATATACATAAGAAGAAATACAAATGTATAACTCGTATCATCTTGTTGTAGACAGTCTAATACAGTGTATTGCCTCATCACAATTATACCATGCATATGGTGCAGTGGGCTTTAGACAAGTATTCATGTTCATAACGCCCTGTATTTATGTGCAGCCCCTGAATGTTAAGCAGTGCTTGCATGCTACTTGATTTTATTAAGTTAAATATTATTGTGTATTATAAATGTGTGATGTAATAGCAATATGCATAATTTATCAGAAGATATGTGATGAAATGAAATTTCAGCAATTAATAGCAACTCATTATTAAAAATAAGAACTACTACTTTATATAAAAAGCCTACATATTCTTTCATAATGAATCATATACAAGGTACTACAGCCGATTATCGTACTATAGTATCATTATCAACAGAGACACTTGTTCGATTATTAAATACTTAATTTTCCATGGAAGTGATGGGACCGTTTGGTTAAGACCTGGCTGTCACTATAAGTAAGCTGATAAATTTACCTGAGTACTTCTGTGTCATGGATGAAGATATTAAACCTTTAATGTATGCAAAAGTCTTAGTAGTCTCTGGAGCATTTCTGTTTCATGGAGGAAGATATTTCACAGTTAATGTATGCAGAACTGATGGTAATATACAGCACATTCCTGAATTCCTTTAAACATCCGTTGATTAATGCTTAAATTACAAGTCTTTTCTTGTGGAAGAAATAGATCATCACTCTGAGGAGAGGATTAAATGTATCGCTATATTTCCTTTTTCAGTAACAGTTTATTTGGAGTCACACTTGAATCTGTTATGCATCTATGGGATCTATGGGATCATACAGCGGGTGTAAAAAGTATTAAAATTAAACTACTACCCTAACTAAACCTAATTAACGAATGCCTGTATTAAGAATATTTAGCATCACAAAGCAATCAGATATATTTACAGTACTGGTGTGGTGTTTGGATAACTTATCAATCCATCTTAAGTGTACCCATTGTCTATCAATGGAGTTACAAATTTCTCTCGACATTCAGTTATGTGCACATTTTTGTTAGTTACTTATTAGACCAATTAGTGGAGAAATTTCGTACATTTACCCTCTTTTGTGACAGAACTGTCCGAAAATGTAGTATACTCAAAAGAGCCCCAAACCTGTTACGAGACAAAGTCTTACTTACTTCATTCTTATACACAACATTCTTTGGTCAGTTGTTTTGGAATGCAGGTTTTCGATCGAAACAAATTCAAAACGGAAACCAGAAGAAGGTACACCTATTGTTTTACTTCAAATGGTTCAATTGGATCTAAGCACATTGGCACTTAACAACTGAGGTCTTCATTGACCTAGACTTAGAACTACTTGAACCTAACTAACCTAAGGACGTCACACACATCCATGCCCGAGTTAGGATTCGAAACTCCGACCGTAGCAGCAGAGCGATTCCGGACTGAAGATTGTTTTAGACTGCTTTGTACATTTTTCGTTGGCAGTACTGTCAATAATTCGTTGCTCGGCATAACGATTCGAATCGGTGACAATCATTTCCAAAACTGAGTCATCAAAGAACAATAGTTAGAAATCCAATACATCACAACAACCGGTCATTTTACACCTTCACGTGATCAGCTAAATCCTGATTACAGGTCATGGCAAAATCATTCTTATTTCCAGTTACATCATGACAAATAATTTCAGAAACGGTCCTGGGAGGCGTATTTGCTGATTCCCCCATTCGTTCGCTTTCTTTTTCTCGGTCTTCCTTCATTGGACTCATCGAAACCACGATCGTAATTCTCAGGAGAGTATTCAGGATCATAGCCGTTAGGTACTTCGGCAAACGAATTGACCTCAGTCTCAACGAATTCGATTTCCAACAGACAATTTTCTCCGTATTGGAAACTGTCACACACTCAGAAGAAAAGCAGCTCCAAACCTCAAGGAAACACGACTTCAAACACACATAAAATCCGGCAACATTGCCGAGAGTTTAAAAGAGGTTGTAAACGCAAGGAAACAGTTGACTACAGGGCACTCTATAACAGTCGACTGTCACACTTTTCGTTGACGAGTATCTGAACCAAAAGTGCATAGCCTCTCGAGATGGCCAGGGCAACTATACATCCATCTGGATTCAATGCAGATGTGTATACAGATTAGCTACACGGCCAGGAATGTATCAAATTGATGCACTTGGCTTGCCAGGAAAGTTACTTTGTGTATCAGCTTGACACTTCTGGCAGCCAATGTGTTAAGCAGTCTGTATTCGCTAGCTCCACGCACGAATATAAATGGAAGACCACCTGATAAATAATTAAATGGGACGTATCCTCTGCTATGTACTTCACAGTGTATCTACGGAATACCGATGAAGTTAAAGCTGTAGGGCGTTAGTTTTGGAGCAATCAGGAGAAGCACGACTCAAACGTATGTCCGGCCATAAATTTTCCCATTGTTTCTCTAAATCAGTTAAGCGATGACCTGGAATGGTTTCTTACCCTTCCTCCCCTTCTTTTATCTTATTATACCAAGGACAATCTGAGCCATCCACCACTGATAAAAACGTGTCTAATTGAAGAATGAATTTGAGAGAGGGTCTAACAGAAGGTCTAACAGAAACTAAATTTTTCATTTCTTTTCTTTTTTGAGGTGATAATCAAAAACTTAAGAATATCCTTGTTATATAGCGGACAGCAGCGGCTCTAAGACTAATGTGCTTCGCGTTACGCGGATCGTTCTATTGTAAGATCCGAAGAGCAGATGTGAATATATTGCTGTGGGTAGGGGAATGCCTGCCTTCCGTAACTAACGAGTGTTAGGGGAATATAAACTGCAGAGAACATTATGATAAGAATCTAAGCACATCCCGAAATTCCAAACTGATACAGAACCCGGGCGAACTTCCTATGTTGTAATGAAATGCAGAATCGCCTTATAAACCAAATACGAACAGCTTTAAACGGGTGCAACACCGAGGAAATGTTACAGCTGTAGAATATTTATCGAGGAATTCGCTGCAGTCCCAAAGATATTGACGTGAAGCTAAATATGCTTCACGGCTCAGTCGAAATTCTGTGAAATCCGTTCCGGTGCATGTGTCTGTATTATGAAATAAAGGAGATTACGCGCGCGCCGTGGGCGTGGTGCAGCGACCGGGCGCGCAGTAATTTTTGACTGAAAAGGCCGGCGCCCGTTGGGACGCACAGACAGGCCGGCGTAATTCCGATAGCGATCGGCCGGGCCGGCGCGTTTTAATGAAGTTCCTCAATCATATCCGCTTATGGCGTCCCCAGTGACTGTTCTTTTTACGCATCCGACCCAATTTATGCTGGACGACTATGGCGGTACGGAGACATAACTCCGCTACCTTTTAAAATGTAATTTTAAACGTTATGTTTATCTCGTAATTTCATTGGCAGTCGTCACCGTATACGAACATCCTCTGTATACTGGTAATAAACAAAAACAAAAAAATACTAGTAACTGTAGTCTACGAGCCGAGATAGGATCACTGTCCGCTAAATAGATTGCCCAATCTACGCTTGTCCACCGTCTTCTGAAATATTGCTCCGTGGTATGGGATCCTTACCGGAGTCCACTACACGCAACAAGCGGCTACACGGGTAGCAGGGGTTGTGTGGCGTGGGCTGGCCGGTTTTTTAGGTTAGATGGCCTTGGGAAAGTACAGAAAGGGCAACAGCCTCAACGGGTGCGGGGCAAAGTCAGGACATGCGGGGACCAAGCAGCAATCGGTATTGTAATTGTAAACTGTCGAAGCTGCGTTGGTAAAGTACCGGACCTTCAAGCGCTGATAGAAAGCACCGAAGCTGAAAGCGTTATAGGTACAGAAAGCTGGCTGAAGCCAGAGATAAATTCTGCCGAAATTTTTACAAAGGTACAGACGGTGTTTAGAAAGGATAGATTGCATGCAACCGGTGGTGGAGTGTTCGTCGCTGTTAGTAGCAGTTTATCCTGTAGTGAAGTAGAAGTGGATAGTTCCTGTGAATTATTATGGGTGGAGGTTACACTCAACAACCGAGCTAGGTTAATAATTGGCTCCTTTTACCGACCTCCCGACTCAGCAGCATTAGTGGCAGAACAACTGAGAGAAAATTTGGAATACATTTCACATAAATTTTCTCAGCATGTTATAGTCTTAGGTGGAGATTTCAGTTTACCAGATATAGGCTGGGACACTCAGATGTTTAGGACGGGTGGTAGGGACAGAGCATCGAGTGACATTTTACTGAGTGCACTATCCGAAAATTACCTCGAGCAATTAAACAGAGAACCGACTCGTGGAGATAACATCTTGGACCTACTGATAACAAACAGACCCGAACTTTTCGACTCTGTATGTGCAGAACAGGGAATCAGTGATCATAAGGCCGTTGCAGCATCCCTGAATATGGAAGTTAATAGGAATATAAGAAAAGGGAGGAAGGTTTATCTGTTTAGCAAGAGTAATAGAAGGCAGATTTCAGACTACCTAACAGATATAAACGAAAATTTCTGTTCCGACACTGACAATGTTGAGTGTTTATGGAAAAGTTCTAGGCAATCGTAAAACGCGTTTTAGACTGGTACGTGCCGAGTAAAACTGTGAGGGACGGGAAAAACCCACCGTGATACTACATCAAAGTTAGGAAACTACTGCGAAAGCAAAGAGAGCTTCACTCTAAGTTTAAACGCAGCCAAAACCTCTCAGACAAACAGAAGCTAAACGATGTCAAAGTTAGCGTAAGGAGGGCTATGCGTGAAGCGTTCAGTGAATTCGAAAGTAAAATTCTATGTACCGACTTGACAGAAAATCCTAGTAAGTTCTGGTCTTACGTTAAATCAGTAAGTGGCTCGAAACAGCAAATCCAGACACTCCGGGATGATGATGGCATTGAAACAGAGGATGACACGCGTAAAGCTGAAATACTTTTTTCCAAAGCTGCTTCACAGAGGAAGACCGCACTGCAGTTCCTTCTCTAAATCCTCGCACAAACGAAAAAATGGCTGACATCGAAATAAGTGTCCGAGGAATAGAAAAGCAACTGGAATCACTCAACAGAAGAAAGTCCACTGGACCTGACGGGATACCAATTCGATTCTACACAGAGTACGCGAAAGAACTTGCCCCCCTTCTAACAGCCGTGTACCGCAAGTCTCTAGAGGAACGGAAGGTTCCAAATGATTGGAAAAGAGCACAGGTAGTCCCAGTCTTCAAGAAGGGTCGTCGAGCAGATGCGCAAAACTATAGACCTATATCTCTGACGTCGATCTATTGTAGAATTTTAGAACATGTTTTTTTCTCGAGTATCATGTCGTTTTTGGAAACCCAGATTCTATTATGTAGGAATCAACATGGATTCCGGAAACAGCGATCGTGTGAGACCCAACTCGCTTTATTTGTTCATGAGACCCAGAAAATATTAGATACAGGCTCCCAGGTAGATGCTATTTTTCTTGACTTCCGGAAGGCGTTCGATACAGTTCCGCACTGTCGCCTGATAAACATAGTAAGAGCCTACGGAATATCAGACCAGCTGTGTGGCTGGATTGAAGAGTTTTTAGCAAACAGAACATAGCATGTTGTTATCAATGGAGAGACGTCTACAGACGTTAAAGTAACCTCTGGCGTGCCACAGGGGAGTGTTATGGGACCATTTCTTTTCACAATATATATAAATGACCTAGTAGATAGTGTCGGAAGTTCCATGCGGTTTTTCGCGGATGATGCTGTAGTATACAGAGAAGTTGCAGCATTAGAAAATTGTAACGAAATGCAGGAAGATCTGCAGCGGATAGGCACTTGGTGCAGGGAGTGGCAACTGACCCTTAACATAGACAAATGTAATGTATTGCGAATACATAGAAAGAAGTATCCCTTATTGTATGATTATATGATAGCGGAACAAACACTGATAGCAGTTACTTCTGTAAAATATCTGGGAGTATGCGTGCGGAACGATTTGAAGTGGAATGATCATATAAAATTAATTGTTGGTAAGGCAGGTACCAGGTTGAGATTCATTGGGAGAGTGCTTAGAAAATGTAGTCCATCAACAAAGGAGGTGGCTTACAAAACACTCGTTCGACCTATACTCGAATATTGCTCATCAGTGTGGGATCCGTACCAGATCGGGTTGACGGAGGAGATACAGAAGATCCAAAGAAGAGCGGCGCGTTTCGTCACAGGGTTATTTGGTAACCGTGATAGCGTTACGGTGATGTTTAACAAACCTAAGTGGCAGACTCTGCAAGAGAGGCGCTCTGCATCGCGGTGTAGCTTGCTCGCCAGGTTTCGAGAGGGTGCGTTTCTGGATGAGGTATCGAATATATTACTTCCCCCTACTTATACCTCCCGAGGAGATCACGAATGTAAAATTAGAGAGATTAGAGCGCGCACGGAGGCTTTCAGACAGTCGTTCTTCCCGCGGACCATACGCGACTGGAACAGGAAAGGGAGGTAATGACAGTGGCACGCTAAGTGCCCTCCGCCACACGCCGTTGGGTGGCTTGCGGAGTATAAATGTAGATGTAGATGTAGAGTTGACAGAGGACATTCAGAAAGTTCAAAGAAGGGCAGCTCGTTGTTTATTTTAGCGAAAAAAGTCGAGCGAGTGCCATGCGTATGATACGCGGGTTGCGGAGAACATCCTAATAGAAAGGCGTTTTACTTTACAACGAGACTTTTTCCGAACTTTTTAACCCCACATACCAAAATATTTTGTCGACGACCCCCTACATCAGTAGAATTGATTATCGCCATAAAGTAAGAGAAATCACAGCTGGAACGGAGAGGTTTAAGTGTTAGTTTTTTCCGTGTACTGTTAAGATAGTGTGTAATCTCCTCCCTCCTTCCTACTTCCATCTATGTTCCACATTAAACATAACCAGTACAAGTAATTAATGTGCAAAATCTTTTAAGAAGAGCCGCGCGGGATTAGCTGAGCGGTCCAGGGCGCTGCAGTCATGGACTGTGCGGCTGGTCCCTGCGGAGGTTCGAGTCCTCCCTCGGGCATGGGTGTGTGTGTTTGTCGTTAGGATGATTTAGGTTAAGTAGCGTGTAAGCTTAGGGACTGATGACCTCAGCAGTTAAGCCCCATAAGATTTCACACACATTTGAACACTTTTATAAAGATTTGATAGGAGGGAAGATTACATTAAACATTCCAGTTTACTTAGCCTGTCATGTTGAGATGGCACCAGTTCTCCTTGTCTAGGGGTCTGATTCTTCAAGCTGAAAATGTCACATCAGGTCCTCACGGTTGGTACGAACTAGATAAATCTCAAGATTGTTATTGTAGCTTCTTTTACGCAAATAAATTTTCTCACTTTTTAGTATATCATACAGTACATTGATTTTTCACATGAACAGTGCCGAAATTACATTGCTCGCATAATAATTCTAAAATACGTCAGATCACACCAAAGGCGTGCTTATGGTTCCCACACTCTGTGGAAATGACAATATTCCAAAGAGTTTACAATTTTTCTCAACAAATGAATTTCTACTAGTTCCCGTTACATTATGAATTTCGATTATTACTTCATAAATGAATCCAGAAATAAACATAGAAGAACAACACAGGTTTGCGTAAATAACAATAGAAACGATAAGTGTGATAATAACTCCTAATTTCAAAAGTTTCTAAAAAACTAATTTTAACTTTCCATTAAGAACTACTACTAATTGATTATCTACATCTACGTCTACATGGATACTCGGCAAATCACATTTAAGTGCCTGGCAGAGGGTTCATCGAACCACCTTCACAATTCTCTATTATTTCAACCTCGTATAACTAGCGGAAAGAGTGAACACCTACATCTTTCCGTACGAGCTCTGATTTCCAGTATTTTAACGTAGTGATGGTTCCGACCTATGTAGGTCGGTGTTAACAAAATATTTTCCCATTCGGAGGATGAAGTTGGTGACTGGAATTTCGTGAGAAGATTCCGTCGCATCGAAAGACGCCGTTCTTTTAATAATTTCCAGCCCAAATCCTGTATCATTTCAGTGGCACTCTCTCCCATACTTCGCGATAATACAAAACGTGCCGCCCTTCTTTGAATTTTTTCGATGTGCTCCGTCAGTCCTATCTGGTATGGATCCCACACCGCACAGCAGTATTCTAAAAGAGGAGGGACAAGCGTAGTGTAGGCAGCCTCCTTAGTAGATCTGTAACATTTTCTAAGTGTCCTGCCAATTAAACGCAGTCTTTGGTTAGTCTACCCCACAACATTTTCTGTGTGTTCCTTCCAATTTAAGTTGTTCGTTATAATAATACCTAGGTATTTTGTTGAATTTACTGCTTTTAGATTAGACTGATTTATCGTGTAACCGAAGTTTAACGAGTTCCTTTTAGCACTCATGTGGATGACCTCAAACTTTTCATTATTTAGGGTCAAACATCGAAACTAAAATATTTTATAAAGTAATTACTTTTCATACATTTTAGCTCGAAATATAACTTACAGTGTGTAAAATGATATAAACGTTTTGAGAAAAGCAACTGAGTTAATAGTTTCCTGTCCAGAATTCGAAAAATAATACTGGTATCGACAAGTACAGTTGAGAAAAAGTAACGCTAGAGGAGGGTATCCCGTTACAATTGGAACGGTACAGAACTAATGACGAATCCTCTGTGTACCACTGAAGTGCGCATTGTAGATTAGTCATGTGGATGTAGATGTACACTGCGCAACAACATTGAAGGAACATATTTTCGAAACGCCGTATTTCTCCCATTACGAAGCATAATTCTGAAATTTGGCTCAAAGGCGCCTACAAACCTTCCGCTGTAATGGTGCAAAAGCTCGTAGTGTTGTGACGTCACCCTTCGGTTTGAAGACGCTTCAGACCGCGAGGTGTCGACACTTGCGAGAAAAATCCAGAGTTCAATAGTCAGGGTGCGTGCGGTACCGCCGTGTGTTGTCTCGCCTCTCCGAAGGGGTACTCCTAGTCTCCTCACCGCACGCAATAGCCTTAAGCGAATACTGTCCCAACTAAAGTCACCTTCTTTGTCTACCTGTGTTAATGATGCCCTTCTGTCCAGTTCACTCTGCTGTCTGTCTGTGAAATTTCCAGCCCACCCAAACGAAATTCTTAAAAAATTAACTGCAGCATGTACTTGATATACTAGCAATCGTCGATGAAACAGTCAGTTTATGTGTCTTTCAACGTACATTAAGTAAAATTTCGATGTTTAGTATCTTTCCTTGTGCTGCTATTTTAATAACCACCAGGGTATTAGAAAGTAGCTTTACTTCTGCCAGTATCTCGTCTCCTACCTTCCAAACTTTACAGAAGCTCTCCTGCGAACCTTGCAGAACTTTTTTTTTTTTGGTCAACTGTCTACTTACTGGTTTGATGCGGCCCGCCACGAATTCCTTTCCTGTGCTAACCTCTTCATCTCAGAGTAGCACTTGCAACCTACGTCCTCAATTATTTGCTTGACATATTCCAATCCCTGTCTTCCTCTACAGTTTTTGCCCTCTACAGCTCTCTCTAGTACCATGGAGGTCATTCCTTCATGTCTTAGCAGATGTCCTATCATCCTGTCCCTACCCCTTATCAGTGTTTTCCACATATTCCTTTCCTCTCCGATTCTGCTTAGAACCTCCTCATTCCTTACCTTATCAGTCCACCTAATTTTCAACATTCGTCTATAGCACCACATCTCAAATGCTTCGATTCTCTTCTGCTCCGGTTTTCCCACAGTCCATGTTTCACTACCATACAATGCTATACTCCAGACGTACATCCTCAGAAATTTCTTCCTCAAATTAAGGCCGGTATTTGATATTAGTAGGCTTCTCTTGGCCAGAAATGCCTTTTTTGTCTACTTTTGATGTCCTCCTTGCTTCGTCCGTCATTGGTTATTTTACTGCCTAGGTAGCGGAATTCCATAACTTCATTGACTTCATGACCATCAATCCTGATGTCAAGTTTCTCACTGTTCTCATTTCTACTACTTCTCATTACCTTCATCTTTCTCCGATTTACTCTCAAACCATACTGTGTACTCTTAGACTGTTCATTCCGTTCAGCAGATCATTTAATTCTTCTTCACTTTCACTCAGGATAGCAATGTCATCAGCGAATCGTATCATTGATATCCTTTCACCTTGTATTTTAATTCCACTCCTGAATCTTTCTTTTATTTCCATCATTGCTTCCTCGATGTACAGATTGAAGAGTAGGGGCGAAAGGCTACAGCCTTGTCTTACACCCTTCTTAACACGAGCACTTCGTTCTTGATCGTCCACTCTTATTATTCCCTCTTGGATGTTGTACATATTGTATATGACCCGTCTCTCCTTATAGCTTACCCCTACTTTTTTCAGAATCTCGAACAGCTTGCACCATTTTATATTGTCGAACACTTTTTCCAGGTCGACAAATCCTATGAAAGTGTGTTGATTTTTCTTTAGCCTTGCTTCCATTATTAGCTGTAACGTCAGAATTGCTTCTCTCGTCCCTTTACTTTTCCTAAAGCCAAACTGATCGTCACCTAGCGCATTCTCAATTTTCTTTTCCATTCTTCTGTATATTATTCTTGTAAGCAGCTTCGATGCATGAACTGTTAAGCTGATTGTGCGATAATTCTCGCACTTGTCAGCTCTTGCCGTCTTCGGAATTGTGTGGATGATGCTTTTCCGAAAGTCAGATGGTATATCGCCAGACTCATATATTCTACCCACCAACGTGAATAGTCGTTTTGTTGCCACTTCCCCCAATGGTTTTAGAAATTCTGATGGAATGTCATCTATCCCTTTCTACCTTATTTGACCGTAAGTCCTCCAAAGCTCTTTTAAATTCCGATTCTAATACTGGATCCCCTATCTCTTCTAAATCGACTTCTGTTTCTTCTTTTATCACAAATCTTCACCCTCATACAGGCTTTTAATGTATTCTTTCCACCTATCTGCTCTCTCCTCTGCATTTAACAGTGGAATTCCCGTTGCACTCTTAATGTTACCACCGTTGCTTTTAATGTCACCAAAGGTTGTTTAGACTTTCCTGTATGCTGAGTCTGTCCTTCCGACAATCATATGTTTTTCGATGTCTTCACATTTTTCCTGCAGCCATTTCGTCTTAGCTTCCCTGCACTTTCTATTTATTTCATTCCTCAGCGACTTGTATTTCTGTATTCCTGATTTTCACGGAACATGTTTGTACTTCCTCGTTTCATCAATCAACTGAAGTATTTCCTCTGTTACCCATGGTTTCTTCGCAGCTACCTTCTTTGTACCTATGTTTTCCTTCCCAACTTCTGTGATGGCCCTTTCAGAACTAGCACTCCTGAAAGAAAAGATACTGCGAAGATATGGCTTAGCCACAGCCTGGGGGATGTTTCTAGAATGAGATTTTTACTCTGCAGCGGAGTGTGAGCTGATATGTTTCGATCACTGTGGATCATCTTCAAACCTGTAGAACTGCGTCTGCAACCCATCTTGTCTACTCAGAACCACGTATTGGAGTATTTCTAGGTAACTTCTAACCTTCTGCTCTTATATTGTCTAAAAATGTCAACATCTGACTTATTGTGAGCAGTTACACACTCTGTATCTGCACAGTGCATTACCTTTATCTCAGCATGCCTATCAAGATCCGAAATAAGCTATTTGCACGAAGAAGTGCTCATCTCCTTATCAGCGCTCATTTATCACCTTAGAGAGATGCAGATACTGTAAAGCTGCTACTGGAGGATCATGTGATCCTCCATCGTTGGGACAAGCTGAGGGGAATCTATCATGTGGTATGTGCCACTCGCTTGTGAGAAGGAACAACGTCGTGCAACAAACTAACAGTCAACAATTACCGTGTTTTGACTTCACCATGAGCTCAACGTTGTGCAACTCGATGTCTTGGTACGTTATAGAGGCGTCTCCAGCGTACTACAATGATGACTTAAGATGCTTTTAATAGTGATTCAGGTCCATAAATACGAGGGTTATCTGGAAAGTAAGTTCCGATCGATCACGAAATGGAAACAACTGTGAAAATCGGACGAAGTTTTGCACATATGTTTTGGGCAGAGTCTCTAGTATGCCCATCGATCGTGTCACGTCACTCTTTTCGGTTCTGAGCGCACGTTGAGCACACAAAGACGCCTAGAAATTAGTGCCTCCCTCCAATTATGATGGCCTGGTAAGAGATTTCGCCTGATGCCGTACAGTCCACATAACTGTCGTGCGATCCCTTCTTATTTCCAATTCTCGGCTGCACTCTGCAAGTGCAATAAAGATTCTCCTCAATAGAAAGTGGTTTGATAATCCGCAATACTACCCGTAATTGGCTCCCGCTCTGTTTCATCTCTTCTCTCATGAACTGCTGGCTATGAAGAGACGTTTTGGCACAGATAAGGAGCTGTAAATCAGCGTAGAGATTTGACGAAAAGTACTGGCGGCTGCCTTCTATGACGAGGATATTTGAATGTTGGTACAGCACTACTGACAAATGTCTAAGTCGGAGTGTTGGCTATGTAGAAAAATGGCTGGAGGGCGTAGCTAACTGTTGCTACTAAAACATTTTTGATTATCACAGTGGTTTTCATTTAGCGACCGATAGGAACTTACTTTCAAAACTGCCCCCGTAATGAGAACCCACTTTCTTGAAAACTTTATTCAGTTGTTTCAGGCATGGCCCATACTCAGAATATCAGGTGAAAAAATTTTATATCTAGTATCAAATCATCAAGTAGCTCTAAAACATCGGCGCAACTTAATGGTTCAAATGGCTCTGAACACTATGGGACTTAACTTCTGAGGTCATCAGTCCCCTAGAACTTAGAACTACTTAAACCTAACTAACCTAAGGACAACTCACACATCCATGACCGAGGCAGGATTTGAACCTGCGACCTTAGCGATCGCGCGGTTCCAGACTGTAGCGCCTAGAACCGCTCGGCCACCGCAACTTAATTATTTGTTCCGCACAGTGAATGAATGGTAACAAGAACAATTACTAGAAAGTGTTCTTCGGTTTCGCTTCAATATAATATCGAGGCAATGCTGTATTTTCCGGTGCGAATAACGTACACAGTGATGGATGGAGATCATAGCTTTGTTTCCTTTTTGTGGCTATAATGCTGACTTTTGTGATTATTCCTATTTTATGTTCCGAGTTTTGATTACGAGATGGCTGTCTTCTAAATCTTTTGGATAGTGAGAGCGAAAGGAAGGTAATCAGTTGTTAAAATAAAGAGACGAAAATGGCTACCTGGCACATCTCATGCAACATCTAAAATATCGGCTAATGCAGTTGGTCATAGGAGGAAACATAGACTGGAAGAATATGGGCTGGAAGAAGATGGTACTATTACAGAAAAATATCGATTACGAAGCATTTTACTAATATCACCGTTATACCTTAGCAAAATGTCAATCCGGAAGCTACAGAAAATTTTGGTCCGACGCATAATCACTAAGTCGGTCGAAGGCTTCTGTGTTGTCATTCGTTGGCCAGTCTGGTGTGAAAATATGGCAGCAAAAGAAAAGCCGATGTTTTAAATTTCGCGTTGAAGTACCATGCACGTAGGAGGATCGTACAAGCATACTGTCATTAGATCACTGTACAGATTCCCGTATGCAGGACACAGTAATAGGCGACCCTGGCGTGGAGAAGCAACTGAAAGGGTTGAAAAAGTCCTGATGGAGTCCCGGTTCAGTTTTACAGAAAGTACTTCAGTGCGCTGGCTCCTTACTTAGTTCGGTTTTTCGTGAATCCGTCGCCGGGCGCAAAGTTGGAAGCAACGGGAGAAAAGAGCAGGTGATTCCTGTGTATAGGAAAGGTAAAATAATTGACTCACAAAGTTACGGGTCAAGATCCTTAACATCTGGTTGCTGCAAAATTCTTGAAGCTATTCTCAGTTCCAGTAAATGTCCTTGAGACGGAAAAAACTTATGTCCACAGATTAACACTGATTAAGAACGCATCTCTTGTTCGAAACTCAGCTTGCACTTTTTCCACATGATACCCCGGATGAAAGGCAACAGGCATATTCCTTATTCCTAGATTTCTGGAAAGAAATTTGCGAAGAAATATTTCGTAAAACTGTTGAAATGCTAGCGGAGAAACAATTTGTTGAACAAGACGAACTAAATGTCACTGTTGAAATGCTAGCGGAGAAAGAATTTGTAGAACAAGACGAACTAAAGGCCCGGCAAGAAATCTCTGAAGGTCTGCTTGATGTCGTCAACGAAGTCATTTCGTCTCCATGATAAGATTACGAGCCCGAAGCGAAGCAGGCGAAAATGGTGAGCTGTTATGTTTCGTCTTATTAGAAGATTGGTCGTGAATTTAGCGAGAGAGCACCCAGGATGGAGTTAGATATTTTGCACAGCCATAGTACGTTTGTTGTTAGAACTACGCGGGAATGAAGAAAAGAGTACCAGCAGCGATATTTGATCCAGAAACCTCGCACTTATGAAACTAGGCACTTGCTCGCTCGACCTTAGGACGTGTTGAATACTAGCGGGCATGTAAGACTCCCATACTTTTCAAACTCGGTTTTCTAGAAAATGGTTGGTAGTTGTGTCTTCCTGTTTACTTATGTTTAAGTCCTAGTCGTGTCCTACATACCTGTCAAAACGAATCAGGTCAGTGAAGGAAAGTTTTTACAGTCCACTTCCAAGCGACCCTCATCAGACCAGAAGCTCCTTGATATCTGCAGCCTGTTCACAGGGCTGCTGTGAGGAACAAGAGGAACTAGTTACCAACTGCAGTTGGTCGCTAAGACCCAAACTGCCTGCCGGAATTGATTAATACATAATTATTTGGCTTGGAGTGCCTTATTCTGTTAAAGAAAATTAGCGCAAATAGGTTTCGTCGGTGCTTACTCGACGAATATAACACTCCTCACATACATTAAAGATGTACAGCACCCAAGCTTAAAAAAAAGTTGACACTTTCTATTCAGCATCTTTGGAAATTCCGTCAATGTCACGAACAGGGCCTTTTATACGGGAGTGGATGGCGTACTTCTTTCGAAACTTATACTGCAGCAGGAGCCATCAGCGAATGGCTCGTATAAATCGCGGAATGCCTCCCACAATGGCCGAGTCTCGGCCTCGCTGCAGGCAGGGAAAGAACTCCCGTAGTCTGTAGATAAAGCGAACGACTCTCGGGAAGTTTCCTGGGAGCGGCTATTTGTTGCAAATGCCGGCCGCGTGGGGCTACGGCAGGGTGCACACGACGTCTGGTCCACTCTGGGCCACAAATGGCAGCGCCACGTGCCGTGGGCAGAGGTAATTAAAATTATCTCTGGGGCGCGGACAATGGTGCGTGCGCAGGTGCGTGACGACCCACCCAGCAGAATTTTATATTTCTCTCTCTCTCTTTCTCCCTCGCTTTCCTTCTTGCCTCTGTGTAACACGCGCACCGCCGCTCTCGAACTCCACTAACGGCACGCTGACCTCCTGCAAAGTGCGTCAGGTGTGCTTCAGTGGAACAGGTGCGTTTCGCTACAAATACGGCGTGTAACAGATAATAAACGCAGATATGACAGACTGAGCACAGTGTACAGAACAACATTGCACAGTATTTACGTCGTTTGCAAACTGATTATCATAGCTATCAGGAGTAGTATGTTTCTAGGTTAGTTAATACCTCCAAAGTACTTTTGGAAATAACAAGCCTTTAATGGTTTTTTTTCTCCTGGAAAGCAGATCAGGTGTTTAAGTGTGAGCTCGTGGACTCAAAACCGTTATCCTGTACTGACAGGCGTAGTCCATTCACATGGAGAACACGGAGATGGCATAACCCGACTTCCCGAAAACCTCGCTCAGTGGAACAGGAGTCAAAATAGACAAAAACGTATTCCAGGTTGTCTGTAGATACTCAACTTTTTTCAGAGAAAAAGACTGCCAAAAGCAGTGACGTAATTTAGACGTCTTTTAGCAGCCCCCAAGTGTGACGCCACTATGGTAGCCAATGTGCCACGACCTCGGTTGCGATTTACTAGTTCAAAGGCACATAAAGTACCTTGAAAGCGTTTTCTCGGAAATGGTCGAATATCCATGGATAAGCTGAGACATGTTCGCTTATTTTGTCTCCTCTTCCACTGAGAGATGTTTCTGGGAGATCGGGTTATGGTACCTCGTCAGTGGTGCAGTTAAGATCGTGCAGAAAACATCAGGTAGTAAATTATGTGGCGTGCTTGTGAGAAGACTGTTCGACACAGAGAAGAAACAGCCAACGCACTGATATGTATACATATTAAGGTACCATACATGAAAATATCCGCACTTTTATCCATTCAACTGTGTGTGAATACATGCAACGATTTACCAAAACAAAATTGGTAAATGATGCAGCATGAAAATACTGGTCTCGTGGAACAGCCTTGTTCGACTTTAGTGATTGTCACCTGATAGACAATGACATGGCTGGAAAAATCCAAGAGCTACTCTGTCACATTTTCCTTCGTTGGATTCTTATCCATTACTGGGTATTTGTTACATGTTCCATCCGGATTCACATAATGGGAACAGCTGCACTTTTTGTTTGGGTCACCTAGACCAGTAGGTAATGGCCATTCTCGAAGTGTTTATGAGCCTAGCGTCTTGAGAGTACACGGACTGGCTGTGAACTACCCCCAGCACAAAGCTTACAGCCACCTGGTGGACGATGAAACCGGTCACGTGATCGAAATAAGAGCGCAACTGACGCTACTGCTTGATTAAAGTAATTACTACAGTTGCGGGCCCTGCGTCATATTGTTCCATATGCTGAACCTGAAATGACTCCTCCTCATCCGTTGCCGTGTGTCGAATGGAGAGCTAAACCTACCAACCATGTGGATCGTACATTCCACATGCATACTCTGCCAGCCACCGTATGGTCCGTAGCAGAGGGTCCCTTGCACCATTAGTATTCATCTCCTTTCCTGCTCCATTCACAAATAGAGCGAATGAAAAGTTACTACCTACATGCCTCCGTATGAACCCTAATTTCTCGTATCTTGCCTTGGTGGCCCTTACGCACAATGTATGTTGGCGGCAGTAGAATCGTTCTGCAGTCAGTTTCAAACGCCAGTTCTCTAAATTTTGTCTATAGTGTTCACTAAATAGTACTCTGCCTTCCCTCCAGGCATTCCTTTTTGAGTTTACGAAGCATTTCCATAATACTCGCATGTTGAGCTAACCTACCGCTAACAAATCTAGCACCCCCCTCTGAATTTGCTTTGTTGTGTTCCTTTAATCCGACTTGGTGGCGACCCTCAACATTTACAGTAGTACTGATGGGACGCATTAGTGAACTCCATGGAGCCTCATTTACAAATGATCCGCACTTTGCTATAATCTCTCAAAAACTTACATTTCATATGGCGTAAATATGCCTACATATTTTGCCAGAAGCTGGGATACTGTGAACACTACCTGATGCTCGCAGGTACTCCATTGGTATGCAGATTAGACTGATGCAAAATCTATCACCCATGACGACATAAAATGATAGATTACCCCCATGAAGCTAAAACGATACTAGAAAAATCAACTGTAGTACACGTCGGAAACATTATATGGTAAATTCCTGAACTCATCAGCGGCCTCGACTTTTGCTTATGCTTGGAGGATCTGGGGATTTTATTTGGACAATTTATTTTACTGGTTGCTGAATTATAGAGTTTTATATGGTAAAATAATATTATTCAAACAATGTGCAAAATTAGTCAGAAAGGTTATAAAACAATTTGAGAATTAATTTGCATAATTAAATTAGAAAATGACAAAAAAATGAAGGGACACTAGGGTTGCCACAAGCATTATCCTGGACGACTACGGTTGAAATGGTGCCCAGACATATAAAGGATAATGAATTACTTGTTTGGTAAATGAAACAGCTTTTCTTGCTGCAAGAAGCATTTCTGTGCTTGCTGCGGAGGATGGCCACCTAAACGAACTTCACATGAATTACTTTTTCACTCGTGATTACAAACTATATAGAACACTCCGTCTGCAGGCCACAAGTGCCCCATCGGCACCATCCTACCGCCGTGTCATCCTCAGCTAAGTATGCGTATAGGAGGGGCGTGTAGTCAGCACACCGCTCTCCTGGTCGTTATGATGGTTTTCTTAGTCCGAAGCCTCTACTATTCGGTCGGTCGAGCAGCTCCTCAATTGGCATCACGAGGCTGATTGCACCCCGAAAAATGGTAGTAGCACATGGCGGACCGGATGGTCACCCACCCAAGTGCCGGCCACGTCCGACAGCGCTTAACCTCGGTGAGCTGACGATAACCGGTGTATCCACCGCGGCAAAGCCGTTGCAGCTACAAAACTATATAATTATACAAAAAAAGAGTATGAATCCATAGAGGGCGCACAACAAATCAATGAATGAAGGAGTAAACAAAAAGAATCATCTTCATAAGTGTGAGTTTCATTGAATCAGCTCGATAAAGAAACAAAACATATGCAATGACTGATGAACATCCCTTTAGGTTGCAGAGAAACATGCAGGCTACTGGGTGAATCTCGTAGATCAATTCATGAAGACTAAAAATAGAAATTTGGTTCAAATGGTTCAAATGGCTCTAAGGACTACGGGACTTAACATCTGAGATCATCAGTCCCCCAGACTTAGAACTACTTAAACCTAACTAACCTAAGGACATCACACACATACATACTTAAAAGTAAGGGCATCACACACATCCGTGCCCGAGGTGGGATTCGAACCTGCGACCGTAACAGCAGCGTGGTTCTGGACTTAAGCGCCTAGAACCGCTCGGCTCAAACGACCGGCAAAAGTCAAACTCAACCAGTTGTCACTAACAACTTCGTGACTAGTCACTTAAATTATTAGTGAGAGCTGGCTTTATTAAGTTTGATTTCCGTTTGAGATTGCGTCAGTAGCGCTCCTCACTGCACCTTGAAATATGCATGAAGCCATTTAGATAACACTGAACATTAGACCTTAAATATTCCTAAAGATGTACTTGCTTGGTGCAGAACAGATTGCACCCGTCTCTGAGCCATTAAAATGAAACAGCTAACGCGGCAAATTGGACTCTCACCAGTTTTACCGGAATTTCAACACCTCAGTACATTTATATTTGTCTGAGTGTTCCTCTCAGTGTGTACAGTTATTTTACCTGCGGGTTGGGCTAATGAGCCAATAGTGAGTCGAAACGTAAGGTATCTGCACGGGTACACGGAAAATGGGTTCGTGGTCAATTGGAAGCTACCACAGGTATACAGTTATTTAGAAATTTAAAAAAAAAGTGAATGTTCGATTTAGAGATTACGGAAATAATAAATGGTTGATTAGACATTGATAATTTGGACGGTAAAAATAAATCTGTTGTTAGATTTACTTGCCAATTTAAAAAAAAAAGGGTAACAGCAGCGAGATTTGATCCAGAGACCTTACGGTTATGAAAGTAAGGGCTTGCTCACGCAGCTGCTGACTTTCTCTCGTTTTTTTTTTTTTTTTTTTTTTTTTTTTTTGAAAGGAGTGCGGGGAGGGCAGGGGTCGTAGCCCGAGGCCTGGCCACAGTGTCCTCCTCGCCTGTGGCTAGGTATCAGGGATAGATAGGGGAAATCAATTGTGGGAATTCTTTGTTTATTTCCTTATTTTTTATTTACTTATTTTAGTATATTCGTAATTTCTATTGACATCATACCACAACAAAAATAAATGTACCTAGCACCACATCATGCTCTGTGTAAACAAAACAATATCTCGGTAGTTTCCTACACCGAGGTAAAATATATGGGGGAAAAACGAAAAAAAAGTGCTTCGTACACGATGTAGAAGAGTGTATTGCTACTCTCCTTATGCTTCGTCATCCAGGTACCTCTTCGCGTATGTCTATGTTATTCCATCGATAGTCGGACATAGTCTTGTCAGCTCAGTCAATGGGTATCTTCTCCTACCTGCTGATGATCCAGTTGCGTGGAAGGTCGCGTAGGGCACTCCCTAAGTAATTAGAAAAAGATAGTCCGTATTTTGGGTTCCGTACGATCTTGCAGTGACATTATTGTAGGTAATCCCAAAAGTCTAATACATCTTTAGGTCCATCATGAAATAAGTATTGTACCGCATGCCCACGGATCCACGTGTCTGCGTTGGTTTTTGTGTGCCAGAAATACTGTTCATCCGGAAATAGTAGAAGCCGAGGTGTGATGTGTTCCGGAGTCAGTCGTAAAAAATACAACAAATTTTGTCGCACCAAGCGCCATACGTCTTCTGCCGCGCCACATGTGAGACGGTGCTCGTCCGTGTCCTGTATTCCGCAGTCTACACATAGAGGCGATTCCGCCACACTGATTTTGTGGAGGCGTGATCGGGTGATCTGCTTACCGTTGACTGTGATGTTCTATGTGGATCGGACGTCTGTATCTAGTGTAACCGCGTGTATCGTCCGCCACACCACCTTCCAATTAACCTGAGGGTTTTTGGCCTCCACTATGTTTGGTGGGCGCCTCTGTTCAAATGGTTCAAATGGCTCTGAGCACTATGGGACTTAACTTCTAAGGTCATCAGTCCCCTAGAACTTAGAACTACTTAAACCTAACTAACCTAAGGACATCACTCACATCCATGCCCGAGGCAGGATTCGAACCTGCGACCGTAGCGGTCACGCGGTTCCAGACTGAAGCGCCTAGAACCGCACGGCCACACCGGCCGGCGGCGCCTCTGTTATAGGACATGATAAACATCCCGCGCCGACGCCTGTTTCGTTGGTGGTACTGCGATACGAACATAGCTGTACTCACTGTAAAAGTTCCAAAAAGCAGTAGAAAAGTAGGGTATGTCTTGTGTCGTCAGTGGGGGCATAATGGAGGACGGAGCTGAAGACTCCATCAGCCAACCTGTTGAACTTTCCGAGTGGTGGTGCCACAACTTGTTGTGCGTGCTGACAAACATGGCCGCAGCTCTGACGTGGACATGGACTAGGCGAAGACCTTCCCTTTCTGGGGGAAGAGTCAGCGAATCATAACTGACTTTGAAGAGCATGCCGGTACTGACGCAGGCTCCGAATGCCGTTAATAGACGTCGAGCCATTAGTAACAGCGTTGGAAGGACACGCGCTGTGTGTCGAAGGCGCGATGCGAGGTAAACATTAACGGAGTATGTCCTTTGAAGAATGTCGAGGGTCGCAGACGAAGGTTGAAGGTCTGGACCCGAATTTGTTGTAGTAAGCGGCGGTAGTTAAGGGCCGCAGTGCGCCGTATGTGGTCGTGAAACTTTATTCCGAGACATTTGATGGTGCCAATAAGCTGTAGGGAGCCGACACGTGCTGGGGTCAACCTGTCTCCTATGTCCATCGCGACCGATATGGTGGCGTTGAGACAGCTGCCGGAAGCCTCACCGTATGTGGTAATCCATTCTAGTGAGCTGGTTACATCGTCGCGATTGCGGAGCACGAGAACCAGGCCGTCTGTATATGCTGCAGCGAAATGCGACGTCACGTAGGTTGAGTCCGGTGAGACGTTGACGAAAGCAACAGAGGAGCGGTTCCAGTGGCAAAGCATAGAGTAAGGTCGACAAGGGGCAGCCTCGACACACCGATCGGAAAATCTGGAGGGACTGCGAGAGACGCCCGTTAACGAGCACCTTGGAAGTCGCCCCTCGGAGGAGGCACATCACGACGTCTGTGAATTGCTGTAGGTACCTCATGTGTTGGAGAACGGCCGTTGGGTACGCGTGATCCACTCGACCAAACGCTTGGCTAAAATATAGTGATGCCAGCGCTCTCGGGATGCGGCGTGCCCTCGCTAGGGCTAGTATGTCACGGTATCGACAAAGTGCTGGGTGGATGTTATTGATGCCCCCTAGGGAAGCCTGATCTGGTGAGATGACGTGAGGCAGGGTCGGTCGCATACGGTTTTCTAATAGTCTGGTGAATATCTTCATGTCGCAGTTGACGAGAGTTAGCGGTCGGTAATCACGTATTGGAGCCCCACCTTTAGGTTCGTGAACCGGTATAATTATTCCGTCTACGAAGGTCGCTGGGAGCGGCATTGGGGGGGGGGGGGGGGGGACATAAGCTCCCGACAGATGTATTTCAACTTGGGAGCCAGTAAATACTGGAAAGTTCTATAAAATTACACAGGGAGTCCGTCCGGGCCAGGAGACGTATTCGCCGCTGCTTTTACCTATGGCGTCGATAACTTCATCTTCCGTAATGTCGTTCAGTAATTCAGTTTGTAAATTCTGTGTGACAATGCCATGAAACAGTTGTGAGACTTCTGTCACCGTCGTCGAGTCGGAATATTGATCAGAATAAAGTCGTGCGTAATGGTCGAAGAAGGCTGCACCAGTATCGCATTGTGTGGTGTGATGACGGCCGTCCACAGTGGTGATGGCCTGCATCAGCGCCCAACTTCGCAGTTTACGTTCTCGAATAACGTGGTACATTGTGGGTCGTTCCGTTGCGAGACTGTCATGTGTTCGCGCTCGGACGATCGTCCCTTCGAGGTGTCGGCGCATATGAGATAGGATTTTTGCCTTCGCACACTGTACTGTCATCTGTCGTTCCGTTGTGGGTGAGAAGGAGGCAATTCGCGAAGGACGGTGAAATAGAATATCCAGGGTCTGCCGCCTCCAAGCTGCGGTCTCACGACCATACGTAATAAATGTTCTCCGCAGGGCCGGCTTGGCGCAGGTTAAATAAAAACTAATCGATGTAGGATACATCGGGAGGCGGTGGACGCACGAATTCGACGTGTCTTCGACGGTGCGTCGACATTCTGAGGAACCAAGATAGGCAAGGTTTAATTTCCAGGGATGTCGGTTGCGCCACACCCGTTGGAGACGAAGGGTGACGGCACATATATAGGCCTCGTGATTAAAAAAGGCTATTGGGTACACCTCCGCGTCGCCCACTGAGAAAAATCCCATCCATGCGGCTAGACGAGTGACTCGTGAAATGGGTGTATCTCGGTCGATTTTCTCGGACATTATCCCATGTATCTAACAGCTGGAGATAGCTGATTAGTGTCACCAGTTCGGGGCACGGTGAATTGCGTGGCAGCTGATCTTTAGGTGCTTGGGTGCTATTGAAATTGTCACCTAATACCAAATCATAGTGACTGCCCTGGAAAAGCTGTGCTATTCCTTCAGCGAAGAAGAGTGATCGGTCGGGACGGCGATTCGTTTCAGAAGGGGCGTACACATTGATAATCTGGACGCGCAGCACCGTTACGGCCATTCCTCTAGCGTCGGGGAGATATCGGACTTCGTCCGCCTCGAGGCCCTCTCTGAGGAGAACTGTGACTCCAACGTTAGTTGGCGAGGCGTGGGGCACATGCCCCTTATAACGATACAAATCTTGGAAATTGCCAAGGAAGACTTCTTAGAGAAAGGGAATGTCAACGTCTGCTGCGTTGAGCATGCCTTGGAGCAGCGACCACTTCATACGTGTCCGAAAGGTGTTAACGTTGATGCTCGCTAAGCGATAGATCTGTAGATCGTCTCCTGCAGGTGGGGGTCGCCGTCAGCGTCGCCGTAAAAGATGGAGCCCGTAATCTGCAGGCCGCTTAGTCGCCCTCATCTGTTGCTACTCGGGAGGGGCCGAGGTGTGGGAGGAGAGACCCCTCTCCTCATCCACCACAGTGGGCGTTGAATAGTCTTCAATGTCGTCCACCCAAGGTCCGTAAGTTAACAGTGGCTGCGGCAGGACGCTTGTGAGCTGAGTGACTAAAGGAGAATCCGCACTTGATTCCGGCTGTGTACCAATGGTGGGCCCTGTGCTTGTGATCTGTTTGCCCGAGAGAGAGGAAACGGGTTTGTCGAAATTAGAAAAAGTGACAGGTGACGCCGGTCCCATGTCATCCATTTTTCTCGTCTCGTTGGCCGTCCGGTCGTCAACTGGAGAAGGCATCCGCTAGAGGCAATCGTCTGAGGGCGTGCGAAGTCACTTTTTATGTTTTCTTGGTGACCTTTATTTGCAGACGTGGGCTTCTGTGTCCGAAAGAGTTTGTGGATCCCGCATCGCATCCCGCTCAAATGGTTCAAATGGCTCTAAGCACTATGGGACTTAACATCTGAGGCCATCAGTCCCCTAGACGTAGAATTACTTAAACCTAACTAACCTAAGGACATCACACACATCCATGCCCGAGGCAGGATACGAACCTGCGAACGTAGCAGCAGCGCGGTTCCGGGCTGAAGCGTCGGCCACAGCAGCCGGCCACCGCCCCTCAGGGAGAAAAGCAGAGGTCGGTACAACCCTAGTGTTGAGTTCCATTCTCTCGTCCCAATCTTCGGGAGTCGATGTGCGGCTTTCTGCAATCTCTGTGGACTCCGTAATGTTGTTGGTCAATCCAGAACTGGCAACAGGTGTGCATTCTAACGCTTCCTGTCTTCCAAGTGGTCTTTCGTCTGCCATGACGGTCGATCGTGTTACCCCTGCGTAATTGAGGGGGAGGGCGTGAGCGCAGGAGGTGGTGCCACGACACCTAATGGAATTTGTGTAACCAGACGTTGAATACACGCCGAGCGTACATGACCCTCCTGGCCGCAAACCAGAACAAGCACGAGACTTTCCATCACATTACGATTGCTGGGCACCACCTATGACTAAATAGGATGGCACATGTTTCTGTAATTCAATTTTGACGTGGCGGACGCCGTTGAGGACCTGGTATGTCTCGAAAGGGTTCCATTTTTCGTGGCTAATTACCGTCCTATACGCGCGGAAAGCTGATAACAACGGCCGGTGGCAGTTCGAACGGGAGTTAGAAGACAGTGTGCGTAATCCTAGTCCTGCGTGGTCAACGGTAACCTCCCCGATGTGACCATCGGAGTGTTTGATCTTTAAAGTGTTCTCACATCTGTTCACAACTGCGTGACATAACTCGTCATAGACCATCTCGACGTAAACGACGCTACTTTTGATGGATAGATGGATACCGATGATGAGCTGTAGTGGTATTTGAACATCGTTACGGATGAATCGTTCGATTTCAAAGGCTCGTGATTTGCGTAGTCCGGCTGGAAGCTGAACTTGATGGAAGATTTTCTGTACGAATGAGCCATAGCGACTCAATGCGAACAGACGCGAGTGCTAGCTGCGACGAGGAAGTGAACAAACTACGCGCGCTCGCCACTCTGCGGACAGGACACAAACAAGACGTCCTCGCCGCTCACCAGCCGAAAGCAGACTGCTGACTCAATACTGCCGATCCTTTACAGAGTATAAACACGCCTAATAGTTTGAAAATCGAATTTCTCCAAAACGGCTGAGAGTTGCTTCTTTCTGTTTACTGTATTTGTGCCCTACATACCCTGCCAATATGAATCAAATGGGTGAGGGGAAGTTGGTCACTCTGCTTGTTAGATCGAAACCGGTTACTAGAATTGATAAATGCAAAATTATTGTAATCTTTACTACCTTTTCTGTTAAACTATTGAATTCGAAGGCTGTCGTTCCGCCAGACTGTCGGAAATTAGTTTCTTTTATTTACTCACTATATTTTTCCGGATCATTTTCGGTCATTACCGCCCACCATCTGCGGCTGGACTGTATATAATATATCATCTATGTGGTTTCTTGTTATAACTTCTTAAGTACAACTACTTGTACGTTTAGAAAATTTTACGCATTGGCTGATGCTCCACGCCCTCAGGGCATCTCAGTTTTATAATGAACCGCGGCGTGGGAGGTCACTAGTTAAAACATACTCCATGTTCGCAATTACACTAACACGTATATAGTTTATTAAGCATACATATATAGCACTAACCACTTTATTACTTTTTCCGTTGTATGGTATTGTTGGTTCTGCTTATATATATATATATATATATATATATATATATATGGTTCATACCACTTGGCCAGATGAGAGATATAACATAAGTGGTCTGATCACTCTGTGACAGTTGGTTTTCCCTGCCAACGTATAAGAAGTGAAATAATTTTGTGCTTGTTCATTGTTAATACTCAACAGTGTATCCACTCATGCTCAGAAAAAAGAACACCTTGAACGGCTGAAGGTAAGACTGGCATGTACATTGGTATGTTTTGCAGAAATGATTAGCATTTCAGTCACCTTGGATCAACATGTCTCCTGTTGCGTAATTGGCACAGGGTCCGCCATAGGCCCCGATAACTTGATCCATTCGGGATGACACCGACGGGCACAAGGCGAGAATGACGTCCTATGGTATAGTCATCCATGCTCCATTGACCTGATTCCAAAGTTCAACTGTCGTGGCTGAGTCACAGCGCTACACCTTTTGTTTCGCCATATCCCACAGACTTTACATTGGCGACAAGTCTTGTGATCTGGCGCGCCAAGGTAAAAGGATGTCATCCTGTGACATCAAGAAGCACGTGTTCATGCAGCGTGTGGTCGTGCATTGTCTTGCTGAAAAATGGCGTCTATGATGTTGCGCAGGAAGGGTTGGCTACGGGTCGCAGGATGTCTTTCGCGTGTGTGGCGCTGGTCACAGGTCCTGGACGCTCTGGACACGCACCAACCGTGATTTGTGGCGGCACCCAATAGCACCTCCCACCATAAGGCCATGACTTGGCGCTCTATGCCAGATGGGGGGTAACGCCGCTCCGCCCTGTCCGCGGCGAACCACAATGTGGCCACCACTTTCAAATAAAAAAGACCTATACTCGTCGAAAACACTGTCTAATACCATCCCTATCCCGGTGACGTCGTTCCATAGACCATCGCCGTCTAGTATAGTTCTGCACATTCGTCAAAGGTAGGTGGAGAAACGGACGACGCGTTTGTAACCCACGCCGTAAGAAATGCCGACGGATTGTCACCCCTAATAGTGTGTTACATTGTTCCACAGAAGAGGGGGACGCAGATATGTCCTACAACGAGGTGTCTATCAACTCGCGCGACGTCGCCCGTCTCCTCCTGTTCTATCGCCTTCCGTGAACCATTTTGCGCACACCAGTTGCACTGTCATCCCACACGAGCAGCAGTTTCCCGGATGGATGCATCACATTTCTCTCATTCCTGCAATGGGCCATATTTCAGACTCACTGATTTGATGTTACGGTTCGCTGATACGTTTTCGAGGCATCCTGAACATCTGCTCAAGTCACACTGATACATTACCTTCAGTTTATAGGGACAATGGGAGCCGCAGACACATTTCACCGTTAGGTGGTGTTGCGCCCCGTTCTCGATGTTGATCTTGAATCTTCGGGCCTACATGTTCAAATGCCACAGAACACACTACTGTACATGTCCAGCGAATATGAACGTCCTATCTGTAGTCTTTCAAGGCTTTGCTTTTTTCTGAACGTGACTGTTTAAACCACCCCTTTAGCTGCATTTAAGAACAATTTTAATTTTCACAACCGATTACGTTCATATGCACATTTTCAGGTATCGTTGGTCTAGGACCTTGGCGAATTCTTTCGTATCCCGTGAAACATTTTTGCATACATACCAACGTAGTTGGCAAGGTTCTACACACCTTTCATCTGAAGAACGACGTATATAACTTATTATGGATTGTTAAGTATTTCCTAATTACATCTGAGATCATATATTATAAAAAGAAAGAAGCTGTATGTAAAAAGCGGTAGAAAGTGACTATACAGTTTAATACCCTCTGACTACATAACCTCTAACCGTAGTTGCTACAGTGTTATTAAAGGAACGTGAAGACAGCTCGCTACATTTCGCTTTGTTTCAAGAAAAGGGCGACGTCTCTACACACTATGGATGCCAAATTATAGATCTAAAATTTCCCCTGTCATCTATCACTTCTTTCCACGTTGAGAATGATATGCATGCACATATACATTTTTTAACTTACGGCACTTCGTAACTGTCCTGGTAAGTTACTTCAAGGCAAGTGCATGTCACCTCTATTTCTAGTGGAACACTTCGCTGAAGTGGATGAGAGTTGAATGTGGTCAGGCTTTCGAAGGTGGAGTAGGCTCTAAGCTTGGTAAAAATTTGCGTGCTGAATGGTGCAGTCAGCCCGCACATGATCTACGAGCGGTCTCATCTGTCGAAAGCCGGTACCCAAAACACAGCAGCAGTGAAGTAGCTGGAGAGCCTACGATCACTACAAGTCGATGGTGATTAATGGCCTCCGTCCTGGCCACGGTCACTACGGCCAAATGTCACAAATAATGTCACAGTGGGACACTGAATACATAGGTTACCAGCGTGGTACGTAGTATGAATGATAACAGCTTCTTGTTAAGACGACTATATCAAAAGATATTCGCAATGAAAGATAAGAGAGTATAGTAGCACTTTGAATTTAAGAACACTGAAAGTAATCACCATATTTTAAAAACCAAGGTGTCGTTGGGCAGCTGATGGTGAAAGCTATCAATTCAGCTACTCAGAATCGACGTGTGATCTACAAGAGTGGAGCAAAAGCGCAAAATACCTCAAAAAGAAACATGTACATTACTATTATTTGCACGACGATTCTGATGGTATAATCAGATTTTCAATATCGTTATTAGTTTTAAGTTTAGCATCTGACGGTAAATTATACAAGTAACACCCAGCAACCAATTTCCAAAATCTAAACGCTTCCTCCGAGTTCGTCGATCGTCGTGTCTTTAGAAATCTATTAGCGTAAACCTAAATTGGTATGAATTACAGGCATGTAACTTGAATAACACGTGAATTATTAGAGGTTAAAGTGACCGATTACTACCGATCGCGTCAGGCCGTAAGTACTCCACAGTTACACGAAAAAACTGTAGCAGCATGCTTATGAATATACTTATTCATCTATGTCTTTGTTTACATCCGATATACAGGATGGTCCATTGATAGTGACCGGGCCAAATATCTCACGAAATAAGCATCAAACGAAAAAACTAAAAAGAACGAAACTCGTCTATCTTGAAGGAGGAAACCAGATGGCGCTATGGTTGGCCCGCTAGATGGCGCTGCCATAAGTCAAACGGATATCAACTGCGTTATTTTTAAATAGGGACCCCCATTTTTTTCATACATATTCGTATAATACGTAAAGAGATATGAATGTTTTAGATGGACCACTTTCTTCGCTTTTTGATAGATGGTGCTGTAATAGTCACAAACGTATAAGTACGTGGTATCACGTAACGTTCCGCTAGTGCGGACGGTATTTGCTTCGTGATTCATTACCTATGTTAAAATGGACCGTTTACCAATTGCAGAAAAGGTCGATATCGTGTTGATGTATGGCTATTGTGATCAAAATACCCAACGTTCGTGTGCTATGTATGCTAGTTAAAGTTAACTACAGAACTAAGTCTTAGAGTATTGTTCGTTTCTATGTGACCCTTACCAGTTGGGTCTGATTCAAGAGACTGAGAAGGTCCGAAGAAGAGCGGCAAATTTCGTGACTGATACATTTAACCATCGCGAGAGCGTTACAAGTCTCATAGAAAGTTTGAAGTGGGACTCACCTGCTGATAGATGACGTGCTAAACGGAAGAGACTTCTCACTAAATTCCGAAATCCGATCTTCACCGAGGATGTAGAGAACGTATTATTACCACCAACTTTCAAATCGCCCAATGTTCAAAGATAAGGGAAATTGGAGCTCGTACTGAGGCGTTTAGACAGTCGTTTTTCCCTCGCGCGATCCGCGAGTGGGGAAGGGGGGGGGGAGGGGAATAGGACTCTGGCGCGAATTGTCCCCTCCGCCACACACCGCTTGGTAGCTAACGGAGTGTATGTGTTGATGTAGAATAAGTTTGTAATTAAGTAATGATAAGAAATATATTGTCACTCAGCAGCATGATGAGAAGCCATATGACCACATTATCGTATGAAAAGTGATAAATAAAAAGATCAAAATAAAGTAGGTGAATTTTGTGAGAACGGTGATAGTTAACACCAATTTGAGTGATCAATTAGAAAGAGAAAAAAATTTCCTGTAGGTGTGACACTAACCACCAAATGATTTTCACGTGGAACCTTTGTACAATATATTTGCATAACTATGAAAAACATTAGAAACAGTCAATTTGACATTCCACTTAACGCATAATGCCCAAGTTAGTCTTGTTTTGATGGCACGCCTGCAACGCCACTTATAATGCGATTAAGGCGGTTGGTTTTGCGGAGCCCTAGGGTGAATCTCGGGAAGGTGGCCGAGTTGGTCGGTAGAAGTGTGTAGTAGTCGGACAATATCATACGACGGTTTAGGTGCCGATTCAGCCGCAGTTATGGTACCGTCAATATTATAAAACCTTAGAAGTAAGTCTCACTTAGGATGTAGAAAATATCTTAAGTTATGCTCAGAAGTGAATAGCATCTATCAACAATAACAATAATTTGATTACAAGAAATGGACTATGGAACATCGCTGTAATTTCAAAAGTTAATTGTGTAATTTTTTTCACATGGCAGTTAGTAATCAGCAGAACTGATAATTAGATTTTTAACACACGCCTGCTTACATCAAGATGACTCTCCCTGGTTTCGAAACGTCACACAGATTCATACTGAATGGAATAAACTATAATTAAAATACACATTGTTCCAAGCATCTTCTCCTTTATTTGGGTTGGTCTACATATTCAATGAACTGCATAAACTTTTCAGCTATTTATGCAGTTTCACGAAGAGACAAGTGCAATGATGTGCAACTACATGTAGACAACGCAGAAGAAGTGATACGAGCAATCATATGTTTCACCGGATTGTGGTTCAAGGTTAATTCAGTATTTATGACACTCGTCTGCAGAATCGGTTCACGGAACTGTGTTGTTTAATGCGACAAGATTTATTTCAATGAATAAGAGGAATGTGTAAGGCTCTTAACAGTAACAGTCAATTGTCCAAAGTTTGTTAATGGTGCAATTTCTTAAAATATGGTTCAGATGGCTCTGAGCACTATGGGACTTAACTTCTGAGGTCATCAGTCCCCTAGAACTTAGAACTACTTTAACCTAACTAACCTAAGGACAGCACACACATCCATGCCCGAGGCAGGATTCGAACCTGGGACCGTAGCGGTCGCACGGTTCCAGACTGTAGCGCCTAGTACCGCTCAACTACCACCGCCGGCTGCAATTTCTAATGTTGTGGTGTGGATGTTGTTCTGTTAGCATACTTCACGATGTCGCTCATAATAATAATAAGTGGCACATTACGAACTGTAAGTTGTGTTGAGTAGTTATACATTTGTTATTGCCGTAAGCGAAATTGGATCACTCACTCATCTTGCTTATGCTTCAATCAGTGTCCTCACTACAAGACATCGTAGGTGAAACTTCTATATACATAGGTAGTAAGACGAATTTCGCATCACTTTTTTACCACAAGTTCAGAAATTTACTCTAGTACATTTCCATTCCAGTACATTTTCACAATGCTTCAAGTGACCAGGGCGGATTATTCATCGTTCTCCAGTGTACCGTCATCCAAGACTGATTAATAATTCATTATTGCCTATACAATACCAGCGTTTGCAGGTAGCACAAAGAGTTGATCCTGAATACTTGCGTAAAAGAAAAAGAAAGGTCACACGTTTGTGTGGTAACTGGCTAGTCGTGGCGTCCTGAAAATATTCTGAGTTCGGAGGAAGCAATGGTCGCACGTGCCGCTCTATCGGCAGGGCCCGGCAGCAACGCGTGATGCCTAACGTTAGCCGGACGAGAGGGGTAGCCCCAGCGCGTGGTCCGTCGAGCGACGGGAGGGCCAAAGATGGCGGTCTTTGTGAAACCTTAATGGCAGACATTTCACAGTTCGTATGGAAATTAATAGCAGCCAGATGAATCATGATACCTCAAAAACAAACATGTACATTACTATTATTTGCACGACGATTCTGATGGTGTAATCCGATTTTCAATATCTTTATTAGTTTTAAGTTTTGTATCTGACGCTAAATTATACAAGTAACACCCAGCAACCAATTTCCAAAATCTAAACGCTTCCTCCGAGTTCGTCGATCGTCGTGTCTTTAGAAAGCTATTAGCGTAAACCTAAATTGGTATGAATTACAGGCATGTAACTTGAATAACACATGAATTATTAGAGGTTAAAGTGACCGATTACTACCGATCGCGTCAGGCCGTAAGTACTCCACAGTTACACGAAAAAACTGTAGCAGCATGCTTATGAATATACTTATTCATCTATGTTTTTGCTTATATCCGATATACAGGATGGTCCATTGATAGTGACCGGGCCAAATATCTCACGAAATAAGCATCAAACGAAAAAACTAAAAAGAACGAAACTCGTCTATCTTGAAGGAGGAAACCAGATGGCGCTATGGTTGGCCCGCTAGATGGCGCTGCCATAAGTCAAACGGATATCAACTGCGTTATTTTTAAATAGGGACCCCCATATTTTTCCTACATATTCGTATAATACGTAAAGAGATATGAATGTTTTAGATGGACCACTTTCTTCGCTTTTTGATAGATGGTGCTGTAATAGTCACAAACGTATAAGTACGTGGTATCACGTAACATTCCGCTAGTGCGGACGGTATTTGCTTCTTGATTCATTACCTATGTTAAAATGGACCGTTTACCAATTGCAGAAAAGGTCGATATCGTGTTGATGTATGGCTATTGTGATCAAAATACCCAACGTTCGTGTGCTATGTATGCTGCTCGGTATCCTGTGAGACATCATCCGAGTGTCCGGACCGTTCGCCCTACAGTTACGTTATATAAGGGAACAGGAAGTGTTCAGCCACATGTGAAACGTCAACCACGACCAGCAACAAACGATAATGCACAAATAGGAGTTTTAGCTGCCGTCGCGGCTAAGCCGCACACCAGTAGCAAACAAATTGCACGAAAATCGGAATTCTCAAAAACGTCGGAGTTGAGAATGCTACATCAAGATCGATTGCACCCGTACCATATTACCATGCACCAGAAATTGCATGGCGACGACTTTGAACTTCGTGTACAGTTCTGCCAGTGGGCAAAAGAGAAATTATGGGAAGATGAAAGATTTTTTTGCACGCGTTCGATTTAGCGACGAAGCGTGATTCACCAACAGCGATAACTTAAACCGCCATAATATGCATTATCAGGCAAGGGAATATCCACGATGGCTGCGGCAAGTGGATCATCAGCGACCTTGGCGGGTTACTGTATGGTGTGGCATTATGGGAGCAAGGATAATTGGTCCCCATTTTGGTCCCCATTTTATCGATGGCAATCTAATTGGTACTGTGTATGCTGATTTCCTACGCAATGTTCTACCGATGTTACTACAAATTGTTTCACTGCATGACAGAATGGCGACGTACTTCCAACATGATGGATGTCCGGCTCATAGTTCGCGTGCGGTTGAAGCGGTATTGAATAGCATAATTCATGACAGGTGGATTGGTCGTCGAAGCACCATACCATGACCCGCATAATCACCGAATCTGACGTCTCGGGATTCCTTTCTGTGGGGAAAGTTGAAGGATATTTGCTATCGTGATCCACCGACAACGCCTGACAACATGTGGCGGCGCATTGTCAATGCATGTGCGAACATTACGGAGGGCAAACTACTTGAGAGGAATGTCGTTACACGTATTGCCAAATGCATTGAGGTTCACGGGCATCATTTTGAGCATTTATTGCATTAATGTGGTATTTACAGGTAATCACGCTGTAACAGCATGCGTTCTCAGAAATGATAAGTTCACAAAGGTACATGTATCACATTGGAACAATCGAAATAAAATGTTCAAAGGTTTTTTTTTTTTTTTCTTTATTGTATTTCAATTTCCCATCGGGGCGGGCTGGCAGCAGCATATGCGCTGCTCTTCAGCCGAAAGACATAGAACAAAACAATAGAAGACATTTAAAAACAGCAAAGGAGAGAAGAAGGCGAACATAGATATAAAAAAAGGGAGAACATCATGGAAGGCAATATACAAAAAACGGGGTGACTGTAAAATGGAGATAAAAAACTGTTTAAAAGTAGCACACACAAAAAGCCACACACTGCGACGATTAAAAGAACACAAGGCACAGTATGACTGGAGCATAAAGGTGTTGACGGATGGCATAGAACACAACGTAACACTGACGGCGAACCTCAAGGCAGTACACAATTAAAATCACACCTCTTGACGCACACGAGAAACAGCACGAAACACAACACTGACGTGGCACACTGATGATGATCAATACAGAGGACCTGCCAGGTTCAAAGAGATGAGGGAGACCTGAAGAAGGGAGGGAGGGGAAGAGATGGGGGAGGGGAATGGGGGGCGCTCGGAAGAGGGCCAGGTAGGGAGGGATGTGGGAAGGAGAGAGGCAAGTATGGGGTGCAGGGTCTCAGGGGAGGGGGGGATGGAGGAAAATCCGCTCTGGGAGAAGGAGGAAAGAGGAGAAAGGGGCCCTGGGGTGGGGGGGGGGGGAACAAGGCCGGGTTATAGTTGGAAGGAAGGGTATATGTCACGGCGAAGTTCGTCATCCGGGAGGGGGAGGCGTTGGAAATTGCCCTGATGAAGGAGATGGAGGGTGTGGAGGTGGAGAGAGGGAGGGATACAGCGATAGAGGCGCGGCAACGGGCGGGGGGTGGAGAGGAAGGAGGAAACCAGAGGGTGGGGGGGATCAACCCTGCGAACAATGTAAGGGATGCGGAGATGTTGGAGGAACAAGAGGAGGTGGGGGAAGGGGATCAGTTCATACAGGAGCCGTGTGGGGGAAGGAAGGCGGATACGGAAGGCAAGGCGGAGCGCATGGCGTTCAAGGATTTGGAGAGCCTTGTAAAAGTGGGTGGGGGCGGAGATCCAGGCGACGCTGGCATAACAGAGGATAGGACGGATGAGGGATTTGTAGGTGTGGAGGATGGTAGAAGGATGCAATCCCCATGTCCGGCCGGACAGGAGTTTCAGCAGGCGGAGGCGGGAATGGGCTTTCTGCTGGATGGTCAGGAGATGAGGGGTCCAGGTGAGGTGTCGGTCAAGGGTGAGGCCAAGGTATTTCAGGGTGGGGGTGAGTTGGATAGGACGACCATAAAGGGTGAGGTAGAAATCTTGGAGGCGAAAGGAGCGAGTGGTACCGCCTATGATGATTGCCTGGGTTTTGGAGGGGTTGAGACGGAGGAGCCACTGGTTACACCAAGTGGTGAACTGGTTAAGGTGGGTTTGGAGGGTACGTTGAGACCGTTGAAGGGTAGGATAGAGAGCCAGGAAGGCGGTGTCATCAGCATATTGGAGAAGGTGAACTGGTGGGGGTGGCTTGGGCATATCAGCTGTATACAAGAGATAAAGGAGAGGGGAGAGGACAGAACCCTGGGGGACGCCAGCCGTGGGATAAAAGATACGGGAGTTGGTGTTGTGGAGGGTGACATAGGAAGGACGGTGCGAGAGGAAGGAAGCGACCAGACGGACAAAATTGATAGGCAGGGCGTAGGTTTGGAGTTTAAAGAGGAGACCAGGATGCCATACACGGTCATAGGCATTTTGGAGGTCAAGGGAAACAAAAATGGCGGAGCGACGGGAGTTGAGCTGGAGGGACAGAAGGTGAAAAGGGTTGAGGAGTTGGTCGTCAGCAGAGAAGGAGGGTCGGAACCCACACTGGGTAAGGGGGAGGAGGTGGTGTTGAGCAAGGTGCCGATGGATACGGTGGGAGAGGATGGATTGAAGGACCTTACTGAAGATGGAGGTGAGGCAGATGGGACGATAGGAAGAGGCGGCAGAAGGGGGTTTGTTGGGTTTGAGGAAGAGGAGGACGTGGGAGGTCTTCCACAGGTCAGGGTAGAAGCCAGTAGAGAGGATGACATTATAGAGATGGGCGAGGACAGTTAGGAAGGAATAGGGGCTTTCTCGAAGGTGACGGTAGGTGACACAGTCATGACCAGGGGCCGTGTTGCGTTTGGACTGGAGGAGAAGTTTAATGTCTTGTGCTGTGATGGGAGTGTTGACGTCGGAGGGGGGCAACTGCCCCAAGTACTGGAGACTAGGAGCAAGTGGAGCTACTGAGGTATGAGCACGTTCCATGACGGTGGGGAAAAGAGAATAATCAAAGCGGGGATCATCAGGGATGGAGAAGACCTTGGAAAGGTGGGAAGCGAAGTGGTTGGCCTTACTGAGGTTGTCTGGAAGGGGGCGATCGTTATGGAGAAGGGGGTAGTGGGGAGCGGAAAGGGAACCAGTAAGACGATGGAAGGCGGACCAGTACTTGGAGGAGTTGATAGGGAGGGTGGCATTGAGTCGTGTGCAGGTCTGGCGCCAGTCCCGGCGTTTCGTTGCTGTAATAAGGTTCCGTACGTGTCGCTGTATTTGCCGGTGGCGTTGGAGTGTATCCCTGTCACGAGTGCGGAGGAAGGAGCGATAGAGGCGGCGGGATTCACGGAGGACGAGGACAGCCCGCGGAGGGAGAGTGGGACGGTGTGGGTGGATGGTTTTAGTAGGAACATGGGCCTCCACGGCGTCAGTAATTACCGTCTGAAGGAAGGACGAGGCGCGGATGATGTCGTCAGGATGGCCGTAGGTAAGAGGGTGGCTTTCGACCTGGGTGGAGATGGAGTCCCGGTAGGCATCCCAGTTGGCACGGCGATAGTCATGGACGACCTTGGGAGGGGGTGCAGGTTGTGGAGCCGGAGGGGGGCGGTTTGCAGACGTTATGGTGAGAAGGACAGGGAGGTGATCGCTACCTGTGGGGTCAAGGACGGCGACAGTGATACGCCCAAGGAGGTTGGCGGAGGCAATGACAACATCGGGGGTGGTGTTACTTTCGGGTCGGGTGTGCTGGGGAATGGGAACAAGGTCACCCTGGATTGTGGAGAGGAACTGATGCCACCGCCGAAGGGCAGCAGGAGTGCGGCTATGGATGTTGAGGTCGGCGGCAATCACATAGGTGGAGAAGGTGTGGTCAATGTGTGAGATGAAGTCATAAGGAAGAGGAGCAGTGGAGCGGACATAGATGGTGGCACAGGTAATGGTGAGGGAGGGGAAGAAGACGCTAAGGATAAGGTGTTCAGTGGGGTCATTGAGGAGAGGTTGTGGCCGGACGGGGATATGCTTAAGGTGGCCAATCGCGACTCCACCCTGCGCACGAGGACCAGGAGCATCAGTGCGGTGGAGGATATAGGAGGAGGTGCGGATAGAATGGTGGGGCTGGAGAAAGGTTTCGTTCAAGAGGAAGGTGTCGACCTGGTGGTGGGAAAGGGTGTGCATGAGGAGGTATTTGTTGGAGCAGAAGGAGCGAATGTTCTGGAAGAGGATGCGAGACTCGTGCCGCGCCATGACAGGAAGGAGGGGGGGAAGAGAGGGAAGGGAAGAGACTTAAACTAGGGTGTCGAGGCGGGTGAAGGTGAAGTGGGCTTGGTTGTGGGAGTAAGTGGCGAAGGTGTTCAGGTGGAAAACAGAGCGAGCAGCAAGTGATATTTGTTGGAAGGTGTGCGGGCGCTGAAAAGGGTGAATGTTTTGGAGTACAACGGTAATGAACCGGATGATGTCCTCGGCCGTGGGGGGTGGACGGAGGGAATTGTTAGGATGGACAGGAGGATCGACGGGACGAACTGGGACTGTAAGTTCAGGGGTGGCTGGAGGGGGTTTAGCTTTACACTTGTGGGAGTATGTGGGATGGGGGCCATTGCAGGTATTACAGGAAGGAGGAGCAGCGAGGTTGGGGCAGTTCTTGAGAAAGTGGGAGGCCTTGCAATGGGGACAGGTGGGGGGGTTTTTGCAGTTGGGAGTCAAGTGGTCATTGTACATCACGCACCGTTGGCAACGGTAGGATTGGGGAGGGGATTTGGAGGATTCAACAGGGTGGCGACGGTGGTATATCAGGGCACCCTGGGTGAGGAGATGGTCTATGGACGGGGCGGACTCTGAGAATACCCGCATGAGGTAGGTGGGACCAGAGGCATTGTGGATACGGCGGGCAGAGCGGATTTCCAAGTCCGGGTGGGAGTTCAGTTCTACCAACACTTCATCCTCTGTGATCACCGGGCTGAGCTTGGTGATCACAGCGGTGTAGGTGGGGGGGCGACGGGGAGGCTGGGGCTGACGAGGAGTGGAAGTGGAAAGGAAGGGTGTCAGAGAGGCGTGGGGGCCAAAAATAACTCGTGGGAGTTTTCGCAGGAGGTCTGTGTGAAATGATGGGGACGGGGACATGATAAGGCCTGAGTCCCTGCGGGAAATGAGTTTGGAGATGGGAGCACCAGGTAAGTACTATCGTATTTCCTTGGTGAGGGTACGAGCGTCGAGGAACTTAGGATCAGGAGTTGACAGGACAAAGGTGTGGAGGGTGGGGGACAAGGTAGGGGTGGCAGGAGGAGGGGTGGTGTCCATGGTGACGGCAGGGGGAGGGGGAGGTGGCGTTGACTTTTTGTGGGAAGTGGCGGGAGCAGAGTCGGTAAGGACGAGCTTTTGGGGTTTTTTGGAGACTGGAGGCTGGGAGGAGGGGAGAGGGACGGGGAGGAGAGGGAGGTGGCGGGTGGCAGATCCCTGTGGCGTAGTGGAGGCACCGGGAGAAGCAGCTGGTTCAGTGGTGGCGATGGTGGCTCGGCGCAACGTGATGCGTGCGGGAGATGCAGAAGACGACGCGACGGGGTCGGTAAGAGAGGGGAAGCCAACCACCTGAGGGGCGGCAGCAGAGGCGGCAACAGAGGCGTACGTGAGGGCGGGGGTAGTAGTGGGAGCTGTTGAGGGTGTGGAGGCTGGAGGAAGGGTGTAGAGGTGTGGGTATACAGCAGGGGAGGAGAAAGGGGGGTGGGTAAGTGGAGGAAGGGAAGGGGAGGTGGAAGGAGGGAGGCCAGAGAGGGCACTCCAGGAAGTGACTGTGGGTGAGGGGGAGGGGGAGGTGTAGATGACGGTGGAGGTGGGAGTACTCATTGCAGACGAACGGCGACGGACAGACGGACGTGCAGCAGGTGGCGTCGGCGTCGGCGATGGGCAGCGGCGAACAGCAGGCGGCGTCGGCGTCGGCGTCGGCGGCGAACAGACGGACGAACAGCAGGCGGCGGCGGCGGCGGCGGCGGCGGCGGCGGCGGTGGCGGCGGCAGCGGTTGCGACGACGGCGATGGACAGCCAGCAGGCGGACGGACGGACGGACTAACGAACGAACAGCGACAGCAGCGGGCAGACAGACAGACAGACAGACACACACAATCTTCGAAGACGGAGATTCCACCCTGAGAGTAGCCCAGGCTTTGCAATCTGACGCTTTCGAAGGAGGGGATCCAACCCTCAAGATATGTTCAAAGGTACTTACGTTCTGTATTTCAATTTAAAAATCCTAGCTCTTACCAACTGTTCGTCTAAAATTGTGAGCCACATGTTTGTGACTATTACAGCGCCATCTATCACAAAGCGACAAAACTGGTCCAACAAAAACATTCATATTTCTTTACGTACTACACGAATATGTATTAAAAATGGGGTTCCTGTTCTAAAAAAAAAACGCAGTTGACATCCGTTTTACCTATGGCAGCGCCATCTAGCGACCCAATCATAGAGCCATCTGGTTGCCCCCTTCAAGCTAGACAAGGTTCGTTCTTTGTAGTTTTTTCGCTTGACGCTTATTTCTTGAGATATTTGGCCCGGTCGCGATCAGTGGACCACCCTGTTTATTATTCGAAGAAATTGGTTAAGTATTTACTGTGTTTTAGAAAACACAGAGACATTAGGCTACTGGCCTACCTTTTGTACTATTCCTTTGATATATGTTTATTTAATTTGTTTATGTATCTAATAATGTGTGATAGAGCTTGTTTATGGTACAGCCGTAGGAATATTTGTTTAATTTCAAGTTATTTAAATGTAAATCCAGTATATCGAAGGTGTTTTATGTTTGTGAGTGTACGTTACCCAGGAGACGTGGAGGGAGTTCTCTAGCCAATCAAAGCGTTCGTTACTAAGGGAGGCGACTACCGAAGTTCTGGCAGGGCGGAAGTGCTGGACAGTACAGGAGAGAAGGTGCTGGGCGCGACGGCGCCTTGGACGCACGGAAAGACTTTGAGAGTGGAGCGGTTTGCACGTGGTCAAGAGAGACAGAAATACTTCGGAGTGCCGACATGTAGACTTGTGATATTTCCGTTGTTTCTACAGTGAAGACGTAGTACGCATTTAGAAGTGAATATCTCGCGAGCTATGTTGTTATTGTTCATAACTAATTACGTGCAGTAGAAATCTATTGTGTCCCTGTTATTCAACTTATATTTTAATTGCTTTACCATTGACACCAATTTTGCAGAAATATACCGCGTACTCATCACATAAAGTCGTTAATATAGCACCTGCAGATTTTATTTAATTGCAATCTTTTATTTATGAATTTATATGTTACTTCCATAATTCGCAATAGCTGAGTGATAGAAACCTTCGACCATTCGATTCAAGCGCGTATTTTTATCGTGTACTGTAGACTCAGCTGTATTTGGCATGTAATGTGGCAACTACGTATCTCAACCCCTAGACAACGAAACCAGCCTAAACTTTTAATATTTCAACTCTGACTCAGCGGGTACATAGCTGAGGGCCACCATCAGCATTCATTCTACTGTAGAAAGCCCGCACGTTTCTACACACTTTTTAATTCTCGTGGTAATAAACGTTACACGGTGAGTTTCGTGACGTTCCACTTAGCGCCAATGCACATTTCTCTCTCTCTCTCTCTCTCTCTCTCTCTCTCTCTCTCTTTCTCTCTCGCTCTATCTCTTGTTTCTTTCACTGACTTACCCGGCAATTTAGAGTCGATTTCTACTGTTACATCATGCTATGACTATGTTGGAAACCAACTGGTGATACCGAGTGATTAAAGATTTCTCTAATAGAGATGCGGACTATCTTTACGGAGTGGAATAGAGTGTGTCCCACTGGAAACACGTCGACGTATGTGGTATCAGCATGATGGTGCACCTGCAGATTCCGCAATTAACACTAGGCTGACCCTTGACAGGATGTTCGACGGGCGTTTCGTAGGACGTGGAGGACGCATAAATTGCCCGGCCCGTTCTCCTGATCTTACACCTCTGGACTTCTTTCTGTGAGGTACGTTAATGGAGAATGTGTACCGTGATGTGCCTACAACCCCAGAGGATATGAAACAACGTATTGTGACAGCCTGCGGCGACATTACACCAGATGTACTGCAGCGTGTACGACATTCATTACGTCAGCGATTGCGATTGTGTGCAGCAAATGATGGCCACCAAATTGAACATCTATTGGCCTGACATGTAGGGACACACACTATTTCACTCCGTAATTGAAAACGGAAACCACGTGTGTACGTGTACCTCACCCCTCATGGTAATGTAAATGTGCGTCAGTGAAAAAGACCAATAAAAATGTGTTAGCATGTGAACGTAATGTGCTGTTCCAGTCTCTTCTGTACCTAAGGTCCATCACCGTTCCCTTTGGATCCCTACGTAATTCGGTGCTCTCCGATACACACGATCGAACAGCGAAGGAGTGGTACTCAAGCGTCAATTTTAGGTTACAATATCTCCGGATGTAATTAACATTTTACAATGCAACAAATGGCACTGATTACGTATATGTTTATATGTTCAGATGTGCTTACAAAACTAACGGGGTTACATTTAAAAAAAAAACGTAGGTTTGTGTTATACTTCCGTGCATTTATTATGGCTTGTATTAACCAATTACACTAGCCCCTCTCCTCACGTTCGGTCTGTGGAATCGATTCGTCAGTATTTGATGTGGTTTATGAAATATATCCAGCGGTAATGTTAGGTGACTCACCCTGTATATGTTCATATGTTTTGCTGTTGCAAACGTTTTAGAAAATTAGTGCTGATCCGTGAACTGAAACTGGTTATTCAATAAAAAAAAAGTATCATGACGCTCTCCCTCTCACTCTCCCGCTCTCCCTCTCCCTCTTGCTCTCCCTCTCCCTCGCCCACTCTCCCGCTCTCCTTCTCTCTCTCTCTGTCCCTCATTCTCTCTCCCTCACCCGCTCTCCCTCTCTTTCTCTCTCTCTCTCTCTCTCTCTCTCTCTTTCATTTCTTTCTCTTTTTTTTTCATCGGTCGTCTAACTGTTTCGACACGGACAACCACGAATTTCGCTTCAGTGCCAACCTTCCCCTAAATAAAAAGGAATCTGAAATTTACACGTGGTGGAAATCTCTAAAAGGTATCTACGCACGTACACCACTTGGAAAATGTTAGGCTCACAAGAAGCTACTAGTCGCAGAACCAGCTCAGCCCACTGGCTGTTAAATGCTAACTACTTTAAATAGAACTATAAGTACGGGTAATACGCTCTGTGTAACAGCACAATTTCGCTGTTCCAGTAGATATCGTAGCCTCTTCAGTGGAGGAGAATCTCGACGCCGGTGATGTGTGATAGAGACACAGTGGAACAGCGGCGCCCGCCAGTGCGTTTGCAACGACGATGCTCAGTGGCGCCTGTCTTCCACCAGAAGGGTTGGCGGTTGAGGGTGAGGGGTATGGGTGGGGGTGAGGAGGGGAGGGAGAACGGCGACATCGGCTCGTTGGGCGGGTCGCCTCGACCGCGCGAGCAGCCGCTGTAAAATTGCCGCAATTTACTTCTGCTCTCGACCAATATCGCCTGTGGTCGATACGGCGTCGCTCTCCGGCCGAGCTATTGCCACCAATATTTCGGGATCGTCCGCCCGCGCCGCTACCCCGCCCGCCAGAAACAATAAACACGGAAACCACGGCGCCGGCGGTTGACTGTGTGCGCGTAACCGACTCCGCCGTGTCAGCGATACTCCCTTCCGCTAGGTTCTTTTCTTTTGTTGTCCCTCGCAGCATTACGCTGGTGTTTCTGCAACAGTCTCACTGCATAGAAGGTTGCGACTCTGCAGGTACGACAAGGTGTGGCCAGGAAGGATTGCTCTAATGCACTTGGCTTCCGTGCTGCACTACGTACTTGGGTACAATTCCACCTCTTGCTTACATATGAAGATTAACTGTGCATTAATGAGGACACCCATCAGAAACTATCTAGGAATGCTTACTTATCATATTCCAATGGGATGTACAGGACGTTTAAAATGGAGTGATCTCCATTCCTTTAGGAAATAATACCCATCGAAACTATAATATGTGCCATAACGGTAATGAATTATGTACATCAGTCGCAGTTACTGTGCCGATTAGTGGCACATCTGAGAATTATCGCCTCCTAGATCCGTGCTGGCGGCGCCATCGGGAGGCGCCAAAAGAGTATTGAGCAGATAGTGCATAGTCGAGTGTGGGAGGCCGGTGCCACAACAAAGTGGTGTCCTCGTGTAGTGCTGGCTTGTTAAAGTACTTGACTGACGAATAGCACTGATTTGAATTTTTGGACTATGTCAGTGCTTACCAAGATTGGTGGCTCAATCTGCATGTGGACATGCCGGAGGTGGTCAAATCCAAGATATTACGACTTTTTTTTTTTTTTTTTTTTTTTTTTTTTGCTACCGAAAATTAATTGGAACATTCTTCTTTAATTTAAACTTTGAATTATTGTTCTACTCGCCCTAGAAGTGGAGTTATTACCATTTTCCCCCACGCCTGCAGAGGAAATGGGCGGCCGCTGAATGTATCTAACACCCTCTCGTGACTTCCTGGCGAACTGCTTGGGATTTTCTCGGCCTGTTACGCATACAGCGCCTTATGTTACGCATACAGCGAGTGTGCAAGGGTTGGCTACATTGCTTTCTGTGACAAATGAAGCGCTAAGAGCGCGGAACATCGTCTCTTTGCTGTTTACCGTTTCGAATTAGTTCAGTGTTGCGCCTGTTGTTGGTAGTATTATACTTCTTGTGTAAAGCGTTGTTCTGGTAACGATGCCACGTTTTAGCAACCGTCTATATAAGAAAAGGAAGAACGTAGGGAAAAGAAAATTAACACTAATACCAAGTTGCGATACTACAATTACTGAAACAGTGCGTTCTTCTGCTAAGCAACACATGGCGGGCCATAGCCCTGTGACATCTTCTAGCAAGAAGCTGACTGGTGGAAGTGACAGATTTCGTGAATGTGTTAGTGACACTGTACGAGCACTAAGAAATATATGCAATAAAACCAATTTTTCATGACTTAGCACAGCCAGAATTGTTACACAAATGTCTACACGGAAAGACGCAGAATCCTAATGAGAGGGTAAACAATTTGAGTTCAAAAAATGGCTCTGAGCACCATGGGACTCAACATCTTAGGTCATAAGTCCCCTAGAACTTAGAACTACTTACACCTAACTAACCTAAGGACATCACACACACCAATGCCCGAGGCAGGATTCGAACCTGCGACCGTAGCAGTCCCGCGGTTCCGGACCGCAACGCCAGAACCGCTAGACCACCGCGGCCGGCCAATTTGATTTGGAAAGTGATTCCTAAAAGGGTGTTTGTAAGCATAAAAACACTGCACTTTGGCATTTATGATGCAATAGCAACCTTCAAACAAGGGAACAGTGTGAAGTGTGAAGTTCTGAAGGCATTAGGATTTACAGCTGGGGTGAACACTGTACGAGCACTAAGAAATATTGACAGAGAAAGGATAAGAGGAGCAGAAAGAAGACAAAGGCATATGAAGTATGATGGAACAACAGGCCAGAAAAGAAGACAGAAGAGGAAGCTTTTGGAGGATGAAGAAGAAGACCGTGATAATCCATCCTATAGTGCAGGAATGTATTGAGAAACTTTGATAGCCATTTCCCGTAAATTAGAATTTTTCGAATATAAGGAACATTTTCTGAAAATCCACTCAAGCTAGAGAGATGAAATTTATATACAGCACTCCTAGTGATCAAACTCACATTGTAACACAGCCATTTGGCAATATTTTCAGTAGTTTCATTCCAGTTTAATTATAAAGCAGTCATTTGTAAAAAATTTGGGTCATTAATAAAAAAAGTAATTGGAAGGAAACTAGAAAAGATACTCCAAAATCCCTCTGTCGTAACTGCAATACTAAACCACTCTATATGTAAAAAAAAAAATTCTAATTTCTCTATTTGGTAGTTTATTCATAAATGTTCCTCAAACTTAGTGATTTTAACATGGGCGGCATAGACACCTCCGGATCCCCTTAGTTGTGGATTGAGACGGTGAAGAGTTCAGATTATTTAGCTAACCTTACACGAGTAATACGATATTATATTCGTAACCAGCAAAAAGTTGATGTGGTACATTAACTTGAACATACCTACATCCAATACTTCTGCTGTGTTGATAAACGGTAGGTAGTGTCTCAGAATTGCGCAATTATTCAGTCTATGAATCTTAAGTCCAATGACAGTGGCGGTACCGAGTAAACGGCATTATATGATGTCATTCTGTGGCACCTAATATTGTTCTTGTCTCGCCAGTCATTCTGAACTTGACACTACTGACTACGTTTGTTGGTCTGATACGGCATAAACTATAGTGAGAGGGAAACATATTGTGGGTCAGAAAACTTGTACTATTTGTTGGCATAAGGGCACAGAAATTTAGGAGAAATTGCTGCTAGCACTCGACAGGTTTGATTCAATACTGTATGTTACATTTGTTGGGGCTTACCGAAAGGGATTAATATGTGTGAGGGTTTAACTAATAATGATCATATTCATGTGATTATTATGATGAGTGAAATAGAAAGAGGACATCCTTGTTAATGCTATCATTGTAACTCTTGTAACTTAGCACTCGTGGTAGCTATCAGTTGTGCGCCTTTAGCTTTCCAGGCATTAATTATTGTTCTTTTCAGATTATGTAAAGAAATGGCTGACATAGGATGGGCACTGGAGGTCTGATTTCAGTTGGCACCGAATTGGTAGCCACGGCTGTTAGCAATACCGGGCCTGGAGCGGAATAATTGTGTTGATCAAGATTCGGTCATAGGATACTACTCTATAAGGCTGATCCTTATATTTTACTACAGTAAAAATCATTGTGATTTTATCATAAGATTTGAATATTTACTTACTTTCAAGATGCGTACATGTTCTCTTAGAAAATTAATTTTTATTACTTGTGAATAAATGAGGCGGTTTCAATAACCAGTCTTTACTAGAGTCTCGTAAGAATTTACAAATTTTACAAGGAGCTTTTTGTGTAAATATGTTATTGTAAATGATTTTTCAGTTTTATGTCTTTAACTTCGACTGGTTGGACCTAATGGTTTACTTTCATGTTATTTTTAATTCGTCAGCTTGTATGTAAGAATTTAGGAAAGTGTAATACCTGTTTCGTTTTTTTAAATGTTTGGAACTGTTAGCCCGTCTTTTGACTACCAGCCATCGCTCCATTGCCCACTTGGTGCAGGAAACTGTGGGTTTCAGCCGTCACCTTCCATCTTCAGGTCCCCACAGCTTTGTTACAGTGAGCACTTTACCGTGTGTGGTTGCCCCAACATTAATGTCGTTACACTCTGAAAGAGCTGGAAAGTCAGAAGATGAAACCAGTTGTCTAAGAAGATCACGCAGAATAAACTAAGTCGTGGGAATGTACTTCGAACTGGTCAAAAATATAGGGCTATAAACTCTTGTTGTTAAGGCAAATTGAACTTATCCGTGATATAGGAGTATACAGTCTTTGTCTAATAACCAAAACGTCCTGAACCCCAATTTTGAAGCAAGCCGCTGATTAGACCCTTATCTAGATAAAAGTGAACGTTTATCTGTTCGAAACGGATGATATAAAAAAGTAAGGGCCTGATTTTCGAGCGATTTCTTTGCGAAATAATCGGCATTGTCTGGAGAGGGTTTGTAGCTATATACCTTTTCCATCAACAATATACCGCTTTTCCACTAAAATTTACTGCAAAAAGACGAAGCTGAAATGGTCGAGATTTCGTATTCTATATGGTGCTATTTCTGAAAGCTTTCACATGTTGGTAGCCCTACATATGCAAGTATCTGCTTTGTTTATATGTACCTACATCTCATTAATTAAAAAACTATTGAAGGAGACCTTAAAACTCATGTCGAACATGAACTACTTTTGAATAAAAATCGACAGCAAAGGTGGGTAAAGACTTCTCGCATATGAAGTCACTCTAGTTCTGCCACAATTGCCTTGTGAAAGTGGACGGAGGAGCGGACACAGATCCGGGGCATTACCTTTGCCCTTGAGGTGAGTGTCTGCCCCTGAATGGCGGAAGATTTGACAATGATTAACGTCATAAGGATGCAGAAGGCGACAGAAACGACTGTATGAAAGATAGGTAATGTATCTACAAGATATCGGGTCAGGTATGAAAAAAGTGGCCTGACGGTCTCTCCCTTGGCAAAAGATTCTGTATGCAATATGCTTATAATAGCTTCATAACGGAAAATTGTCTCGAAAGTTGGCAGATAATCCAAAGACATTCGGGTTGTATGTAAAGTAAGCTAGTGGAAAGACACAATCAATTTCTTCCCTGCGCGGTAACAATGGAAATACCATCGGTGACAATTCAGCGAAAACATAGTTACTAAACACAGACTTCTGAAATTTCTCCGCCAAAGATGACTAAGTAAATATTCCATAATTCGAATCAAGAAGAGCTGCCGAATGAGTAACCTAGAAGTGCATATGCTCGAAGTAGTACAGCAACTTAAATCACCTAATAAAAAGCAAGTCTTCTGGTCCAGACCGTATACCAATTAGGTTCCTTTCAGAGCATGCTGATCCCATAGCTCCTACTTTACAATAATATAAAACCTTTCGTTCGACGAAAGATCCGTACCCACAGACTGAAAAGTTGTACAGGTCACACCAATATTCAAGAAAAGCAGTAGGATTAAAATGGTTCAAATGGCTCTGAGCACTATGGGACTCAACATCTAAGGTCATAAGTCCCCTAGAACTTAGAACTACTTAAACCTAACTAACCTAAGGACATCAGACACATCCATGCCCGAGGCAAGATTCGAACCTGCGACCGTAGCAGTCACGCAGTTCCGGACTAAAGTGCCTAGAACCGCATGGCCACCGCGGCCGGCGCAGTAGGATTATTCTGCTTCTCTACACATCCATATCGTTAACGTCGATATGCAGCAGGAAAACTATGAATTACCTCGAGGAGAATGGTCTATTGATACAAGAATGGCCTATCGATACACAGTAAACACGGATTCAGGAATCATTGTTCTTACAAAACATAATTAGATCTTTACCCATACGAAATGTTGAGTGCTAAGGACCAGGGAATTCAAATTTGTTCCGTATTTCTATATTTCCAGAAGGCTTCTGACCCTGTACCTCTCAAGCGTCTTGCAATCAAATTGCGTGCTTATGGAACATTGTCTCACGTATGTGACAAGTTTCGTGATTTCCTGTCGGTGAGGTCACTGTTCGTAGTAATTGACGGAAAGTAATCTGATAAAACAGAAGTGATTTATGGCATACCCGAAAGTAGTGCTGTTGGCCTTCTGCTGTTTCTTATCTATATAAACGATTTAGAAAACTTACTGAGCAGCCGTCTTAGGATGTTTGCAAAAAATGCTGTCGTTTATCGTCTCGTAAAGTCATCAGAAAATCAAAACAAATTGCAAAACGATTTAGAAAATATATCTGCATGGTACTAAAAGTAAAATTTACCCTAAATAATGAAAAATATGAGGCCATCCCTATGAGTGCTAAAAGTAAACCGCTTAACTTTGGTTACACGATAAATCAGTCAAATGTAAAGTCCATAAATTCAACTAAATTTCTAGGAAATACAAATAAAAGCAACTTAACTTGCAAAGAACACATAGAAAACATTGTGGGTATTTCGAACCAAAGACTGCGTTTTATTGGCAGAACACTTGCAAGTTGTAACAGATCGGCTGAGGGGGCTTCCTCTTTTGGAGTACCGCTGCGAGATCTGGGATACTTACCAGATAGGACTGGTGGAGTACATCCAAGAAGTTCAAGGTAGAACAGTGTGTTTTGTATTGTCTAGAGATATAGGAGAGAGTGTTACTGACATGATACAGGATTGCGATGGGCATCATTAAAACAAAGAAGTTTTTCGTTGCGGCGCAATTTCAGTCACCGCCTTTCTCCAACGAATGAGAAAATATTTTGTTGAAGCCGACCAACATAGGGCGAAACGATCATCATAATAATATAAGGGAAATCAGTGCTCGCACGGAAAGATATAGGTGTTCGTTTTTTTTTCTGCGCACTGTTCGTGATTGCAATAACACAGAATTACTGAAGATTTTTCTATGAGCCATCTGCCATGCAGAGTTTCCATGCAGGTGTATATGTAGGTGATTAGTCCCCTAAATGCATTTCTCTGGGAGAACTGACAGTGGGGTGACAAACATGAGATAAAGATGGAAAAACCAACGAAAGACAACATTCTACTAGTCGGAGCATGGAAAGTCAGTAGGTTGAACGTATAGTCATGAGATCACAAATCAGTTACCGCATAAAATTAAAAAGCGGTCAACCATTGGGATTACTCCTTGTTCCACTTCTCTTCAGTCTGTACATTGCAGACATGCTAAAAACAAAATAAATATAGTCTTGTTACGCCCGAAGACTAGGTATCTGCAAAAAGGTGTACCTCAGTTTGTCAGTCAGATGAAATAAAAAAGAAAGAAGATCAAAAATGCTTCACGAATGAAGGAAATAATACAACGTTCGTCAGGAATTTTTTTAAAAAAAAGAAAAAAGACAGGAATTGCAGGAAAGGCAAGGCGGAATGGCTGCAGGAGAAATTTGAAGGAATTGAAAATGAAGATTGTCGGGAGAAATTAGCGTATAGAAAAGTCAAAGCTACCATGTTTGAAGTTAAAGGCAAGGCTCGTAATATTAAGACTGCAATGCGAATTACACTAATAAATGTAGAGGAGACAGCGGATGCGTTGAAAGAGTATATTGAATGCTTGTATGAGGGGGAATACTTGCCTGATGCAGTGATACAAGAAGAAGTAGGGGTAGGTGTGGAACTCATAGGGGAGTCCATGTTAGTCCCAATTAGAGCCCGGATTTTAATGACAAGTCATATTTTTTCTGAACTATGCAGTGAATTTTAGAACAATTTATGCACAAATCTAGGAATTTTAGTGCCGAAAAATGTATTTTGATTGTGCATATAAAGTCATATTTCAAAAAATTTTAATAATAGGTCACATTGCGGCTAACTTTTAATATAATAGGACATATTACTGTCAACTTTTGCCAAAAATGCATATACCGTTTTTCTCGTATCTTACGGGACACACGAATAAGAAAATGAATATTTTGATCACGAGACAATATTTAACGTGCTATTATGGAAGATAAACAGATAAATTAGTACACAGCTTTATTTCTCAGGACTGTAGCAGAAAATCGGCGTACAACAACAGTCGTTTCGCGAACATAAACTGTAGTTGCACAGAGTCGACAATACGCTTTCAGAGCCAACAAAGGCGGCTTCTGCCGTAATAATCATCGCAGTCGCACAGGTGTTCCCAGTAACCAGTTTGAATACAGCCTTTGCCTTGTTCAACATACCTAAAGCAAAGTGCTCCGACAACGTGAGGTTATGAGGATATGTTCGAGAATTTGGAGAGAAGTTCTTTAGTACTGATGGGGAAAATATTATTTTGTAAACTGTGTGAAGTTAAGGTTAGTGCAGAAAAGCGCTTTAATGTGCAACAACACTGTAATACCGCTAAACACAGCAGCTGTGTGAAATGAAGTGCTGAAAATAACTGCAGGCAAACGCTGTTATTTGAACAGACAGGTCAATCGTCAACCGTGCAATCATTCTGCAAGGATTTGTGTGGGATGATGGTGTCCTGAAATATCCCATTGGAAAAGCTGAAAATCCACACTACAGACCGTTCTTGAAGAAGTACACAACACACCCAGTTCCAGATGAATCTACACTGAGAAAGAACTATTTATCCGTAAGCTACAATGATTTGCTCAACAAAATACGAATTACTATTGCTCAGCAACAGATCTGGCTGTCGATAGACGAAACTACGGATATTAGTAGGCAGTATATTGCAAACGTTGTTGCTGGTGTTCTAAAAGTTGATGGCCCTGGAGATATGTTACTACTAATGTTTGAAGTTCTCGATAGAGTAAACAATTTGACGATTGCTCTTTTGTTTGACAACTCTCTGAAGCTACTGTGGCCGGATGGTGTGAAAAGAAACAACGTTTTGCTGCTTGTAACAGATGGTGCTTCACATGTGGCTAAAGCAGCCAAAGGGCTTCCGATTCTCTACCCCAGTATGGTGTACGCCACTTGCCTTGCACATGTGTTACACAGAGTTGCCGAAGAGGTGCGATCAAATTACCCAGATGTGGACAAATTACCTTCCTTTGGCAAGAAAATCTATGTGATGGATCCGCTACGGGTGCAGAAATTCAAGGAACAAGCACCTTCAACGCCCTTCCCACATAAACGTGTTCTTACACGATGGGGTTATTGGCTTAATGCTGCTATTACTGCACCAACTACACCCAAATGAAGACAATCGTCTGTGAGCTTGATAGCGATGAATCAAGCGCTATCAAAATTGTGAAAGAAGTTTTTAAAGATACATTCCCTCATACATCAACGCCAATTTTTCAGTGATATCAAAAGCCATCAAACGACTGGAAGCTGTTGGCACTCAGCTATTTGAGGCCCCGAGTATTGTGCAACATGTGCAGAGTGAGTCGGGTCGAGCTTGTGGTCATGTGGCTGACAAAGTGAAAGCTAAATTGCAAAATGTTCTCCAACGGAATCCTGGATATTCTACACTGTGCAAAATTAGTCACTGTCTTTCAGGGAATGCTGCAACATTTGAAGATACTAAAACAAAGCTCAACTCCAATGACCTGGCTGCCTTCAAATAAGCTCCAGTGACGTCTTGTGAAGTAGAGAGGAGCTTTGCCAGGTACAAAACTATCCTCAGCGAGAACCGTAGATGTTTGACAATGGAAAACCTGAAAATGCACCTTGTGAACCAGCGCAACTTTGCAGATACTGAAGATTGACATAATAATGTGAAACGCTTTAAATACTATGTAGAAATAAAAACATTTTTTTACTGTTTAGATAGATTATCTCTTCACTGTACTTTGTGTTTGGAAAATAAAACAGCAAGGGCCGATGGGTGAGAAAGGTATCACACAATTAGCTCCACAGCTCACGCATCCAGGCTGGTGACAAGAATAATTTAGAGAATAATGGAAAAGAAAACTGAGGATCCGTTACTTGGTGATCAGTTTAGCTTTAGGAAAGGTAAAGACACCAGAGAGTCAGTTCAGACGTTGCTCTTGATAATGGAAGCAAGACTGAAGAAAAATTAAGACACATTCATTGAATTTGTCGACACGGAAATGGGTTCGACAAAGCAGAATCATGCAAGATATTTCTGAGAAACATAGGAGTACGCTATAGGGATACGCGGGAAAATACAGTACGTATAGTGTGTACAAGAACCAAGAGCGAATAATATGATTGGAAGACCAAGAAAGAATTGTTAGGTTTAAAAAGTATGTAAATAGGGTATAGTATTTTGCCCCTACTGTTCAATCCTTACAGTGAAGAAGCAATGATGGAAATAAAGGAAGGGTTCAATAGCCGCCATTAAAAGTCAAGGTGAACGTAACTCAATAATAAGATTCACTGACATTTCTGTCCTAAGTGAAAGTGAACCACAATTACAGGAGCTGTTGAATGTAATGAACGTTACAATGGGTACAGAATATGGATTTAGAATAAACAGGACAAAGACAAAAGTAATGAGAAGTTGCGGAAACAGGACTAGTGGAAAAGGCAGAGTTGGCATTCATGGCCAGGAGAAGTCTGCTGATATCAAATGTAGGACTGGATCTGAAGATGTACGTTTCGAGCACGTCATTATGGTAGTGAATCATGCACTTTGGGAAAGAAGAACAGAAGAGAATTGAAGTTTTCGAGCTGTGGTGGTAAAGAATAATGTTGAAAATTCGAAGAGCTGATAAGGTAAGGAATAAGGACATTCTCCAAAGAAACTGTGAAGGAAGGAACACAAGGAAAACACAGACAAGAAAAAGGAACAAGACAACAAAACATGTTGAAACTGTCAGGGATATCCTGCAGGTCAGTACAGGGAACTATAGTAGGTAAAAACCGTAGTGGTACACAGATATTGGGATAGATTCTACAAATTATTGATCACGTAGCCTGCAAGTGCTAAAATCTAAATAATTAAGGCAAAATGGACATTGAGCACATGGGTGGATCATATCTGGGCACATGCCTGAGCCATAAATTCCTGTAGTCTTCATGTTGTCAGTAGAAGTGGACTTACACATCAGTGACTTTAAATGTCTGCACATTGTTAATGGACGTGGAATACATCAATGGCTTTAAATGTATTGATAAAAAACTAAGCAATCTGAAAAAGGTAAACGGTAGCACGATGGTATAGGACATTCTTGACCTATTGGTCGCTCTTGAACCGTGTCTGTTGGTTGCTGCTTACGAGGTGTAGAAAATTTGGTTGTACCCTGTCGTGTATGAACTACACCGTTTGAACAATAATTACCTGAGTAATTTTTCGTACAGAAACTGATGCTAATTTGAATCTCTTGTCTTACTTCAATTAACGTTCCAGGATTCTCATGTGCTCGGATGAAGTTATTGTGCTAGTAAATGAGAATCTCATCCCACCCAAAAATAAAGTGCAAACTATGAAAACCGATCTACAGCGCTTTTGTTAGTATCTGTTTGCAGAACTGTCAACTGGCTTGCCGGCCTAGGGTCCTGAGATCTTAAACATATTTTAAATGATATGGAAAAAGTAATCGCCGATGCAGAATTGACCACCCAAGAGCTTGGTGTATGCCTCTTCAGTAGATCTAGTTCTTCGCAAACTTTATTCAGTATAACCATCTACCCGTTGGAACGCATGCTCTTCCATATTGGGCGTGCGAACTGTGCAATGGCCTACAGCGACTCTGTGTTTTTATTGCGAATGATCCTGTGATTGTGAATCACTAAAAGAGGCCCACTGAGTCTCATATTTAGATTAAATGTGGCGTTGAGGCGTGTATGTCATATGTATTTCGGTTAACGACATTACCTAAAGCAACGGAATCACAAATCTCGTCCTGATGTTAGGATAACCACGAAACGGCGCGTACTGATTGTATGGCGGGGGACGACGCATCATCTTGCTGTCTCTATGCAGGACCGAAAGCATTACAGTACTACCGTAATGTAACAATGATACGCGTTGAACGGTAGAGAGACAGCTTGAAGATCGTTCATTGAACCCTCTGTAAGGCACTTTATTGTGAATAGCAGGGTAATCACCTAGATGTAGATGTAGATGTAAAACCGAATGTCCGTTATTGGGAACAAGCTCTGTTATTTAAAGCCGACTTTTATTTCTTACAGTGATTCCAGCTTTAAAAAGAAAGAGATGGTAGCATGTAGTTTCTTCGTCTGTCGTGCCTTCAAATAATCTACCTGTACAGAATATATTGTTGTTGTTGTGGTCTTCAGTCCTGAGACGGGATTGATGCAGCTCTCCACGCTACTCTATCCTGTGCAAGCTTCTTCGTCTCCCAGTACTTACTGCAACCTACATCCTTCTGAATCTGCTTAGTGTATTCATCTCTTGGTCTCCCCCTACGATTTTTACCCTCCACGCTGCCCTGCAGAATATACTTTACTAGTATTATTGATGTAACTTTACAGCTTAACTAACGTTATATTGTTTTCTTTTTCCAGGTGAGTTCCAATCAGCAGCTCTGGCTTCCTGGTAAGTTTGCCTAAGGTAGACCAACCACCTGATGGCTTTGAAAGTTGTACAACATTTCTGAATGCAAGAGATAGAACATATTTCATATGAAATGTATTTTTTCTCATTTTGAAGTGTTAAATATGTAGCGCTGTAAAGAGCATACGAAACACAAGTTTCGCCACTCTTTTGAAAGAGGAGATAGGGATATGCGACTGAAACTATTACATCTAAATGTATGTATAAAATACGCAAACCACTTTAGTTCTGTTTCATTCATATATGAAGAGAAACAATAACCAGTGCCAGTGTAACACAGTGGAGGTCCTAATCTCATTTTATTCGCATGGTTCCTGTCTTAGATACACGTTAAAAATACACAAATTATCTCACAATTTCGTTTTATAAGTTTTATGGAAACAACCATGCTTTTCTATCAATGATTTCCATTTTGTTTCCCAAAGTATTCTCGTTACACTCCTGTATGAGCTGAACAGAGGCTGATACCCTTGCAGTATGGCTCCCGATTGCTTTGCTTCACGCTGACAATGTCATTTTATAAATTTCTATATACAGGACTTGTACTTCAAAACAGGTAGCTCGAGTATTTCGCAAGTGCTATCGGTTACAGCCGCACTTACGTAGCAGAAAACTCCTCTAATTTCAGCGTTCCCTTCAATCATACCTACTACTCTCTTCACGTTCTATTTACATTTCGCAGTTATCTTTGTCTCCAACAATCCAAACAGTGGTGCAGGCTGCAGAACCTTCCTACAACTGGACTGAAATTTCTCATAATTAGGGGTTGGGAGGAGCGGACCGTATGTGCTTTGAATAACTTTTAAGAGCCAAGATTGCATTCAATACTATTTATTCCTGATGACCGGTTTCAACTGCCGGAACTGTCATCTTCTGATCTTCATAAAACTTGTCGTTACAGTTGTATTCCACTATAACTGAATCACACATACCATTTGACATTATAGTGGGTAGTATGTAGCACATTCCACACAGGATGTTAAAAATAAATATAGGTTTGCCACAAATAAAAACAATACTGTTAAAAAGGCACCTTGTACAACTATGGACGTCCTCAAACACATAATATGCCACTGATGCTTGTTGGATGGAACAGGGTATATCAGTTGACAATGATCAGCAGATGACAATCTTAACTGCAGAAACCGGGCGTCAGCATTAAATAGTACTGAATACGGTCTTGACCTTTTCTCACTGCTGCTGTACTCATGTACCGAAGAACACAACTTTCTTGCAGTTGCTATATGGTTAGGTAGTTGTAATAAATGAAAAATTTGGATAACCTATCACGCAGGAGCTATATTTTAACTATCAACTCCAGGCGTTGGACGCCTACAAACGAAGCCAGCAAACCACCCTCGGTATATCCTAATACTGTTTGTCCACTTGACGCACTCCGATCTTTCAGTGATGAAACGTTCTTAGAGCCAATCACATTATTGTGAAGAACGGCTGATTGCTTATCAGCCATGATATAGCGTAGCAAGGCTTTGAGAAATCCAAGAATAGGGTATCTACTTTTCCACTTGCCTCCACTATTTTAAGCACATCTATGTAAAAACGGAAATTACGCTCCACAATAGTTTATTTCCAGAATATGTGTGGAATTTTTAAGCGAACTTTTCTTCCTCTAGTGTCATAATGCTAAATGACAGCAACGTGCACAAATTCCAGCTAGATAGAAAATAGCTTCACGTTTGCGGTAAATGGTACGATTCTCTCCTTGTTAATGGGGAACATATACGTAATTATGTTTTTACAGTCATCGCTCTTCTGACTGGAATGATGCTGCCGACCAGGATTTACTCTCTAGTGCCGACATCTTCATCTCAGAATTGCGCTTGCATCCTATGGCCTCACTTATTTGTTGAATATATTCCAATCTCCTCTTCCTCTACTGTTTTTGTTCTCTGCTGCTCCTTCAGATAGTTTGGGATATAGTCCTTGTTGTAGTAACACCTCTTCTATCACGCTGTCACATTATGTTGTCAATAATTTCTACGTGATCCTTTCCTCACCGATGCTGTGGAGGCCTACCTCATAACTTACATCATTCCACGTCATTTTGAACCTTCGTCTACAGTAATACATCTCAAACGCTTTGATTCTCGTCTTTCCGGGTATTCCAACAGTCCATTACTAACTTTCATACAATGCCATGTTCAAAATGTACATTCTCAAATATTTCTTACTCAAACTAAGGCCTTTGTCTGATGCTAGTATATTTCATCGGCTGTGCAAGTAATTTTATTCTCCTTGCATCGTCTGTTATGCGTTTTTTGTTTCCAAGACACCCGAATTTGTACGCTTAGTCTCACTCGTGGTCACCAGCTGTGATGTTAAGTACGTCGCTAATCTCTAACCTGCTACTACTCATTGCTGTCGTCTTGTTTCAGTATAGTCTATACTCAGTATATTCTATACTCATTACACTCTTCTTTCCATCCAATAGATCGTGCATTTCTTCCTCAGATTCATTGGGTGTAGCAATGCCTTTAGCGAATCGTATCTTTGATGTTCTTCCATGTCAGTTTTAACCCTTCCCCTAAGCATTTCTTTCATATCCGTCACTTGCCGGTTGATGTAAGAGAGGCTAGTAAGGGAGACAGATTACATCTGTCTTATATGCTTTCTACGCCGAGCATTTCGTTCTTGATCTTCCCTTCAAATTTTTTCTTCTTGGCTCTTTTATTTCTAATACAATAAATGACATGCAGGTATCCCAAGGCTTACACGCATATCCAGTGAACTGCGAACATCTTGCACCATTTGATATTGTCTAATGCGCATGTGAGGTCGACAAATCCTCTGAAAGTGACTTCATGTTTCTTTTATTTTCATTTTTTTAGTCCGGCTTCCATTATCAAATGCAACCTTAGAACTGCCACTCTGGTATCTTCAGCTTTCTGAAAGCTAGACTCCTCATGTTGTAACAAATAGTTTTGTTTCCATTCTTCTGTATATTTCTCTTGTCAGCAGATTGAATGCCAGAGATATTAAGCTGATATTTCTCAAAATTTTCAGTCTTTGCTATTTTCAAGATTGCGAGGATGATATTTTTCGAATGTCTGACGATATGTCTCCAGTTACGTAGAATCTACTTACTAATCTTAGCAGTTATTTGGTTGCCACTTCCACCAACACTATTAGAATTTCAGAAGAAATGCTATCTTTGTAGCACGCTTTATCTGATCGTTAGTCTTCCAAAGCTCTGTGACAGTATGATACTAGATAAGCTACTTCTTTCACACAGATTCTCATTTCGTCTTGTATCAAGCCACCAGGTCATTCCTCCTCTTCGTAGGGGCCTACAGTATACTCATTCTTCCCACTCTCTTTCTCTTCAGCGCTTCAGAGTGGAATTGCGCTGTTCATGTTGACGTGTTTGCTTTTAATTTCACCGAAGGTATTATTTTCTTTCTTTTACTATTCCTTATATTGATCAGTTCTTCCGGCGATCTCTCTCGAACCTTTTGTTTTTGCTGCTAACATTTCGCCTTGACTCTCCTGAACTCCGTATTTCATTCCTTGTGAGTGCTCTCATTACATATGTCGACTCTGTTGAATTGCCTATTGCGGGACACATTATCGCATTATGCTTAGCGCAAGAGAACATAAGGCTCACCTCATCGTGCCTTATTTCTTCAGTATCCCCCTTCTTCCCACACTCGTTGTTCTAGATTGGATTGGATTGGATTGTGTGGGGGAAGAGACCAAACAGCGAGGTCATCGGTCTCATCGGATTAGGGGTGGATGGGGAAGGAAGTCGGCCGTGCCCTTTCAAAGGAACCATCCCAGCATTTGCCTGGAGCGATTTAGGGAAATCACGGAAAACCTAAATCAGGATGGCCGGACGCGGGATTGAACCGTCATCCTCCCGAATGCGAGTCCAGTGTGCTACCTCTGCATTGTTCTTGACATTATGTTAAACGTTATAGGATAGAAATCGTAAAAAAATGGTTACTGTGATTTAAAACAAATCCGTCTGTAATGGAGTTGTCGATGGGATGTTGAACCATAATATTCCTTTCCCACTTCGGACGCGTGCATTCGGGTAACACATTAGCTGCAACAGTATTTGACGGACAAGCATAAAGCATTGCCGGCTTCCAGCTCCTAATCGTTACACTGTGGAACTACCTCTTGGGATTAAGCATAAACCTCTTCAAACTACATCAGGCGTGAATTAAGGCAGATAGAAACGTTGATTCACGACAGCCTTCGTTTATGATAAAGGATGAATTTAGGGTGCCACCAAGAAGTTTCGTCATTACCCTCTTTTCTGTAATCATCGATAGCAAAACAAACACAATACTGTGCAATACACGCGATGCATACGTGTGACTGACATATCACACTGCGTAAAGAAGAGTGATAGTATCCCATTCTTGTCGTGTATGCCAGAAATCTAGTTCGGTAATGATTAGTCGCGCACATTGTAACTGTAAGAACGGAGAAGATAGAGAATAATAGATCATAGATGGAATTAGAGAATAAGTAAATAGTTGGATGAAAAACCAGTTGAGTTTTGAAAAGTAAAAAAATTTCGCAGCCGGTATGATCACTTATACAATGAGCTGGCAAAATTCGTGGATTAGCGATATGCACATAGACACGTGGCAGTAGTATCGCGTGCACAAGGTATAAAAGGGGAGTGCTTTGGTGGAGCTGTCATTTGTACTGAGGTAATTCATTTTCAGAGGTTTCCGACGTGATTATGGCTGCATGACGGGTATTAATAGACTTTGAATGCTGAATGGTCGTTGAAGCTAGGTGCATGGACATTCAATTTCGGAAATCATTAGGAAATTCAATATTCCGAGACACATAGTGTGAAGATTCTGCCGAGAATACCAGATGTCAAATGGTTCAAATGGCTCTGAGCACTATGGGACTCAACTGCTGAGGTCATTAGTCCCCTAGAACTTAGAACTAGTTAAACCTAACTAACCTAAGGACTTCACAAACATCCATGCCCGAGGCAGGATTCGAACCTGCGACCGTAGCGGTCTTGCGGTTCCAGACTGCAGCGCCTTTAACCGCACGGCCACTTCGGCCGGCATACCAGATGTCAAGCATTACCTCTGACCACAGACAACGCAGTGGCCAACTGCCTTCACTAAACTATCGAGAGCAGAGGCTTTTGCTTAGAGTTTTCAGTGTTAACAGACAGGCAACACTTCCCTAAACAGCCGCCGACATCAGAGCGGGATTTACTACGAATGTATCCGTTAGGATTTTGCAGCGAAATTTGCGTTAATGGACTACGGCATCAGATGATGACGCGAGAGCCTCTTCTGACAGCACGAGATCTCCCTCAATGCCTCTCATTGGGTCGTGACCATCCGTGACCATATCTGTTGGAGGCTAGAGGATTGGAGAACCGTGGCCTGGTGAGATGAGTCCTGATTTCAGCTGTTACGAGCTGATGTTAGGATTCAAGTATGGCGTAGACCACACGAAGCCACGGACCCAAATTGTCAACAAGGCACTGTGGAAACTGGTGGTGGCTCCATAATGGTGCGGACTGTATTGACATGGAATGGACTGCGTGTCCTTTGGTCCAGCTGTTTTGGTTACTGAAGGGAAGTGGTTGTGTCTGGCTGCTGGTAGACCATTTGCAGCTATTTATGAACTTCCTGTCCCAACACAATGACGGAATTTTTATGGACGATATTGCACCATTTCACTGGGTCACAACTGTTTTAATTACATTCTGGACAATCAGAACGAGTGATTTGGCCACCCAGATCACCCGACATGAATCCCACTGGGCATTTATGAGATGTAATCAAGGGGTCAGTTCGTGCACTTCCGCGGTATTGACGGCCACAGGGGCAGAATGGATCAATTTTTCTACTGGAAATTTCCAACGATTTGTTGAGGTCACGTCAGGTCTAGTTGCTGCACTACATCGGGCAGAAGTAGGTCTGACACGATATTAGTAGGTATACCGTGACTATTTCCACCTCTCTGCATCAAAATTACCAAAATAAAATTCCAAAATTTAGCATTAAACCACACATCGAAAAGTAGAAGAAATGTAGTAATATATGAGAGATTCATTATGAGAGTATTCAAAAACGAAGTAGAGAGACGAATATCCCTTTGGATGCCATTAATATAATTCCAGAGACACATACGGAGACCAATATCCTTTTAGATGCCATTAATATAGTTCCAGAGACACATGCGGCATTACAGTTTGTAAAGAAACATTTTCTTTCCAGCGCTTCCTAATTAGAACGGGTAACGTGTTTTGAGGGAATGACGGCCTGAAACTTATTTTTACAGTGTTTCTATGGTGTTTTTTTACAGTGTCCGTAGTAATCTGGCGTTATAAAAGGATTTACTTTGGCGCAGCTTGGCCTGTGGGAAATTACACCTCCTTCTTGGTAAAAATAAGTTAGCACCAGGTAAAATACGACGATCACTGTACTGCTGCAAGTCTCTGTAAGCGGTATCTAACTCAGAGGAAACCAAGAGCTTCCGGATTCTTCCTTCAATTTTCCAGTAAGAGGAATCAATAAATTTGCTTTCTCGTTTATCACGGCGACGGAAGAAGATTAAGAAAGAGTGAGTGGACGTATTAACATTATAAATCTTTTCGCCGACGAAATATTATGCCTTCGCCCGAGGACAGTCTCGCCAAATGAGCAGCTCCTCCCCCCATCCCGCTCCTTCAGGGATCCCCCCTGCACCCCCTCCCCCTTGGCCACCCGCCATCCCCTCTCATAAGACTCTTCGGACGTCTCTCCCTTCCTCTCCCACCGTTCCCCTAATGAAGCGTCCCGCTCGCAAGTACCATCAATTCTCAAATTTCTCGCGCAATTGGCTCATTCATTCCACTTAGCGCTTCAACTTGCTTTTCTCGCAGCGTTCTTAAAGTATTCATAGATTGTGGAAGAGTGGACGAGAGCCGTCCAAAGAGAAGCTGTGCGAACTAGTTTAGTGTGTAGCCAAATGAAGCACGGAACTCTATTCGACTCTATATTCACAACCCGTCCTTGACGTTTAAATTAAGTGGTCCTATCTCATATCGACAGGTATTGCACGAGAGGGTGCTAAAAGTGTTGTTTTACGTACCTCCCACCCCCACATTGCAGAACCTATACATATCTATAGAGAAACTGGCTCCAGATCAACTTCAAAAACTTATTTATGATCATAGGTACTACTTAGTGATGACTCCGTAAGTTGGAAAACTTTACATTCTGTCACAGTAACTATCTTCTTAACATGCTTGTGCTAGAATTCACTTTAGCCAAATACCCTCCTCCCAAAAATAAACTCGTCGTCTTTCCCTACCCATTGTCTACAGAGCATGTACTCAGTTTGTCCCGTGTCATTAACATTCCTATTTCACATGATACTTTATCAAAAGTTCTAAACAGATTATTATTATTATTCTTAAAGTGTGCTGTCATTATTGTTGTGGTTGTTGTGGTCTTCAGCCCAGAGACTTGTTTTATTGAGCTCTCCACGCTACTGCATCCTGTGCAAGCTTCTTCATCTCCCAGTACCTACTACAACCTACATCCTTCTGAATCTGCTTAGTGTATTCACCTCTTTGTCTCCAACCGATTTATCGGTTCGGAAGTTGATCCCGAAGTTTGAGACCACGGGTTCTGTTTCAAACGTTAGGAAAACAGAACAACAGCGTTCTGTTCGAACACAAGAAAAAATTCCTGTCGTGTGTGTCAGTGTGTCCGTAGGCCCCAAAAAGTCGGTTCGCTAACGAGCTGAACAATTGAATTTATCACCAAGTTCGCTGCAAGAAATGCTTTAAAACGATGTGGAAGTGCATGCGTACAAGATTTTCCTCACACAAGATTTGAAGCATGTATATCGGAGACATCGATTTGCTGAGAGGGTCTTCTTTTCACAAAAAGAATTATTTTCGCAGTTTAGGTGCACCTCAACCTCAGTGGGTACGTCAATAAGCAGAAATACGGAATTTGGAGAATGTGTAAGATAAGACGCATTCACAACGCACAGCTGAGTGATATAGTTTCCAGGCACGAGACGTTTTCGGCCTGTACTTTTCTGAAAATGATGAGGAAGCAGCCGTCATTGTGAACATGCTTTTTGATTAATTATTCCCTCTTATTGATGAAAATGACGATTTTTGATTTCAACAACATGGTGCGACATGTCATACATCCCCCGAAACGATTGCTCTGCTGAATGAAAATTTTCCGCAAAAAATTCTCACTTTGTGTGGCAAATACGTCATTCCATCTTAAGCATTGTGACTTTTTTGTGGGAATTTGTAAAATCAAAAGTAAAAGTGAATAAACAACAAAAAATACACCAGTTGAAGTATGAAATTAAAAAAGATATTTACGGTATCCCACAAGATGTTTATGAGTGCATCATCAAGAGCTTCAATGAACCCGTTGCTCGCTGCCATGCGACGTTGGATGGCCATATGGAGGATACAATTTTTCATACATAAATGGGAAAAGTCAATTAATATGTTTGAAAAAGTTACAATTTCAATGCATTTTGTGTGTCCTAGAGCATTTTAATATTCGTCCCTACTTCCCGGACACCCTCTAGTCTCTGATCCGAAATAATAGAGGACCTGAAAGCATAGAAAAGAAATATCCATGGGCTATAAATCAGGTATGAACCCTTTACACTATTTTTGACATATAAACAACGTCTCTAACTCTAAGCGTCTCTAAATAATAAATTATTACTTATTGTTCTGCTGAGCTGTGTCCATTGCATCGTTACTGATAGTTATTGCTACGCTCGCGTTATACATACATGTAACCCTGTCGCAACGTCGAAAGTTTGCGTCCTCCATAGTTTCAGGTAGTGGCTGGGGTTTCTACCGTACGGCTGCGCGGCGGCGGTCAATTTCTGCCAACATGCAGTGACTGGGGCTCTGACTAGTCCGACAGCGTGTTACATGTTACCAAATACAATAGTTTCATACACTCGAAGATCGGATATTAAAATCCAGAAATCGGCGGTGGTTTGAATACAAATGAAGCGGATCCCTCTAAATTAATTAAATAGTTAAGTGATCTTGGCTTTAGAAAAGCTTCTATTATATAAAATAGATGAAGATAAATGTCTTCCTCCTGAAAACAGCAACATAAAAAGAAATCAGTTACACCAAAATGAAATTAATAACCAAGCTTGAGCAGCAAAAATGTAGTAAGGAATACACTATTTTCCCATCGGTATTTTGTAGGCGGTATCAGCGAGAAAATTTGAAATTGTAGTACAAAGAGTCGTAAGCTCTCTAAGGCTGTTCCCAGATGGTGCGGTTGTCCGTAACAAAGCAGCAACACCAGAAGATAGTAAGATTTTCAGAATGACCTCCAGAGAATTGATGAATGGTGCAGACTCGGGCAGTTGACCCAGAACGTAAATAAGTGTAATATATTGCGCGTACGTAGGAAAAGAAATCCACTTCTGTCTAGCTATACTACTGATGACAAATCGCTGGAAACAGTATACTCCGTAAAATGTCTAGCAGTAACTATGCAGAGCGGCCTCAGGTGGAACGACCACACGAAAAAACAGTGGTAAAAACATATGCCAGACTCAGATCCATAGGAAGACTCTTAAGGAAATGTAACTCATACACAAAGGAAGTGGCATACAAGGCGCTTGTTCGACCAGTTCTTGAGCATTTTTTATCGATCTGAGGATCGCTGCCTGACAGAACTGATAGAAAAGATGGAGAAGAGCAGCACGTTTCGTCACGAGATCATTTAGTCGGCATGAAACTGTTACGGAGATGCACAACAAACTCCATTGGCAGACGTTGCAAGAGAGGCGCTGTGCGTCACGAAGAGATTTCAAAAATGGTTCAAATGGCTCTGGGCACTATGGGACTTAACGTCTAAGGTCATCAGTCCCCTAGAACTTAGAACTACTTAAACCTAACTAACCTAAGGACATCACACACATCCATGCCCGAGTCAGGATTCGAACCTGCGACTGTAGCAGCAGCGCGGTTCCGGAGAAGAGATTTACTATTGAAATTTTGAGAGAGCGCTTTCCGGAAGAGTGTGACTACATATTACTTCCCCCCACATACATCTCGCGTAATGACCTTGAGGAGAAAATTCGAGAAACTAGAGCCAATACAGAGGCTTACTGACAATCAATTTTCCCACGCGCCATTCGCAAGTCCAACGGGATGGAAGGACTCAATTTTAGTTACAAAAAGTACCCTCCGCCATAGACTATTAGGTGGCTTGTGGAGTGTAATGTAGGTTTAGATGTAGATGTAGATGAGTAGAGGTTGTTGGAAGTCGGTAAGTGCCCTCATTCTCAAATACTGGCTGCATATAGTCTGAGTAATTTGCGCGGTGTGATTTATGCTCCTTCAATACATTCATACAGTTTCTAAAGTTAATATTTCGCATACTTCGATAATCCTTTAATGCGTAGACTGAGGCAGAGTTTTCAGTTTCATAATTGTAGCAGTAATTTTATGAAATATTGAAAATCCAATTTCCTTTGCCACCGGAAGCCGTTCGACAGGCAATTTTCAAAAATGGTTCAAATGGCTCTGAGCACTATGGGACTCAACTGCTGAGGTCATTAGTCCCCTATAACTTAGAACTAGTTAAACCTAACTAACCTAAGGACATCACAAACATCCATGCCCGAAGCAGGATTCGAACCTGCGACCGTAGCGGTCTTGCGGTTCCAGACTGCAGCGCCTTTAACCGCACGGCCACTTCGGCCGGCAGGCAATTTTCTGCTGGGGCTGTGCTCCTTTCAGCCGTTTAGTAAATCTTTTAATAGGGGAGAGCATACTACATCTAATCAGAGACAAAGAAATTTTATCACCTTTATAGCAGCAACTGCTGCTATAAAGGTGATCGTTTTATAGTAGTGTGTTCTGTATGTTCGTTTTGGAGATCGACTCGTCAATATTAGATTCACTGATTCAGCAAACAATGATCATCTGAAAGTCGTCTCACTCTCTTCGGATTAGAGATAATGAAATGGGCGACTCGCAGGTTGATCTCGTACCCTTAACTATTTCAAAAGAATTAGATGCAGTTTCACACTGTCCCCACAGAAAAGAATACGAAACCTGTTTCTGATTGTATTGCAAACAGAATTCAGCATTTAGTGGGAAGATTTCGTCGGATGGAAGTAGCCGAAGGGGCACCTACAAGGAGCGTTAATGACACTGTAGTGGTCTGATAGATAACGTTTGAAGCACCACTAAGCTATCTGCTAGTAGTACTGTTGATTGCAGGTAAGTTTCAACACCGGAAAGTCATAGCGAGACGCAACAATGCCTGCAAGGGAGTGACACTTGGTGCAAAGACTGTCAGTTCACTTAGAACCTAAAATAAGTGTAACAAGTTCCTAACAAAGAGACCGAAAGAGCTATTAGCGATCGATTACATCACTGACGATCAAGCAATGGAAAGAGTAACAACAGTGAAATACCAAGGGCTACGTTTCCGGAGTGGCGTAATGTGGAATGACCGTTTAAAGGTAGCTGAAGGTAAAGCAGATGCCAGACTGTAATTTGTTCGATGAATCCTAAAGGAAATACCAGTTCTTTATAATCGGCAGTTACTAAAAAATGTCGAATCTTTGCTATAATTATCCTATGGCGGCCACACTTGGTAGTTATTTTAATGCGTTAATGCCGAATCGATTTCCAATGGAAGAAAATTATTTCCAATTTTGGCCACGGTTGCAAATGTGGGGCTGTTAATGTAAGAAATATGTACAGAAACGATTCTGTATGTAGCTGATTAAGAACGGAACGTGGGCAGAAAACGTCAAACAAACGAGAAAGGCATCCTTTCACAGTTTGTTCAGTACAAGTACCGGATACTTCGACGGTACGCTGCATCCGTAAAACGACGTGATTAATAGTTGCTCCCAGCAGTTACGATGGAATCTGAGCAGTGTGTTCCTGTATACACGCCTTGAGATCCGGTAGAGACCGAACGCGTCCCTGGTAAACGCGTTGTTTTCGATAGCGAAAAGTTCCATGGATTCATATCGGGTGCTCTATCAGGGCATGCATCTGGAAAATGTCTGAACATAACACGTTCGTGAAGGTTGCATTAAGCAGATCTTTCACTGTGCGAGCTACATGAGAGGTTGTTCTATCTTACATGAAATCCATGGTTTCTACGCAGTGGCGCTCTTCCAAAGCGGGAACCACTTGCTGTACCTGGAGGTCTCGATAACATACAGACATCAAGGTGCATGTGACAGGCCCTCTGGGTGTATTTTTTTCAGAGGAGAACGGATCGAGAATAAAGGTGGTTGTTAACCCGCACCACACAGTCATATAGGACTAGTGCAAGGCTCTTCGTGCACAATAAACAGCTTAACAGTACCCCAATTCCGGCAGTTCTGTCTTGTCAAGAAATGTGGATGTCATGCCGTCATAAAACAAGTGAACAGCGCCAGATTTGCACCTGGTGGTCACAGTTGGAACTAATCTGCTTTCTAGCGTAATCGGTTACCAAGTTTCGCTGCCAGAAATACAGCCCACACCCGACCTTCTGAGTAGCGGCACTTTAATTATAACCACCTGAACGTGGGAAACCTGTAACTATCCTGAAAAATGTTCCGACTACCTTGAGACAGGCAACCAAACATACATCATCCACCTCGATAGTGGATGATGAAATATTTTCTAGAACAGATTAATTTTCCCCACACTGAATTTTCACTGAAGAAAGAGTAAATTTAAAAAGTGGTCTTTCAACCGTACCTTGAGTATTCCTCGTTAGTGTGGGGTCCTTAGCAGAGGAGAGGTGGTAACTGATCTTCCTCCTATCACACATACAGTAACTTGGAGAGTTAAAAATTTTTAGTGTTACATTTTTTCTCAAAGGAGAACGTAGACTCATTACAAAATTAGTTCTGTTTCCTTAAAGTACATTTTTCTAAGTGTGCTGTTATTATACGTAAGTGTTCTTTGTAGCATTTAATTGCTTGCGGATAGCGATCCAGTGTCGTCAGCAGTGGCCATGTTTCGCAGAGTTTGATCTGGGACTCTTTTTATGTTTAAGCTTGTAGGGAAGATATATTGACATACAGAAGATACAATATTATTCTCTAATCCATCAGAGCCAACATCAATGATTCGAAGCTCGTGAGTTATATTTGGTAATGGTGAAATACATGAAGAACTTGCTCCACTTGCAGCTGATTGGGATAACTTTCTGGAAACAATGAATTTTACAACAGCCGACCCTGCTTTCATATGCAGGTAAGAAAAAATGAATATAAAAAAGATGTTTCTTGCAGATATTCAAGCAGACACTCAAACACGTCCTAAGCGTTCCTATGTACCCGTACATATTCCTGGTCATTAAGATATCAACACGAGGGAAGATTTCGAATAACAAAATTTCGCTTGGCTGTTGTTTGGATGCAGTGTAACAAGAGGAACATATAATCTGAGGTTGCGCAAAGTACGAAATTAACTACATAGAGCAAAGGATGGTAAGAAAATGGAAACCACTGCATTAAAGACGCACAGTGTGCATCCACAGGACATGTGGCCTGTAACTGGAAAAGTGTCCCAATGATCTCTCCATCAGCAAAAAATTTCGGGTTAGTCCTCCCATTCGGAACTCCGGGAGGGGATTGCCAAGGAGGAGGTTACCATTAGAATAAGACTAAACAACCAACGAAAGAATAACGCTCCACGAGACAGGGCGTAGAATGCTAGAGGGTTGAACGTGGTAAGGAAGCTAGAAAATCTGAAAAAGGACATGCTAAACTTCAATCTAGGTATAGTGTGTGTTAGAGAAGTGAAATGGATAGAAGATAAGAATTTATCTCTGAGGAGTATAGGGTAATACCAATGACAGCAGAAAATGTGGTAACGGGAGTAGGATTCGCTATGAACAGGAAGGCAGCGAAGAGATTGAGTTATTGTGAACAGTTCAATGATTGCCTTGTTTCACCATAATCGACAGCAAATCAGCGCCGTCAACGACAGTTCAGTAAAGTGGAGGTTGTTAATGGAAGCAAGACTAAATAAAAATCAATACACATTCATAGGACCTATCCATGTGAGAAATGTGTTAGAAAATGTCTAATGGTGCAAGATGTTCGACATTCTTAGACAAATGGGGGTAAGGTATAAGGAAAAGCGGGTGATATGCAATATGTACGTATGACAAGAGGGAACATTAAGAGTGGAAGACGTAGAACGAAGCGTTCGGATTACATTGATTGTAATAAGAGGATGTAGTCTTTCAAGCTATCGTTCAATCTATACACCGAGAAAGCAATGAGGAAAATAAAAGTGATGTTCGTGAGTGGAATTAAAAGTGAAAGTGAAAGAATATCGGTGTTAAGATACACTGATGAATTACTGTCCTCAGCGAAAGTTAACACGAATCACATGATGTACTGAATGGAATTAACAGTCAGATGAGTATAGAATACGTACTGAGAGTAAATCGAAGGAACTCGAAAGTAATGAAAAGTAATAGAAATGGGGACAGCGACAGAGCATCAGGATTGGTGATTACGAAATATATGAAGCTAAGAAATTCTGTAACCTAGGTAGCGACATTACCCATGACGAACGGAGCAAGAAGAAAATAAAATGCCGACTAGCAATGGCAAAAGGTGCATTTCTGGCCAAGAGAAGTCTAGTAGCATTAAACATAGGCCTTAATTCGAGGACGAAATTTCTGAGAATGTACATCTGTAGGATAGCGTTGTATAGTAGTGAAACACGGACTGTGGAAAAATTGAAAAAGAATAAAATCGGAGAATTTGGGATGTGGTCCTACAGAAGAATCTTGAAAGTTAGGTGCACTGATAAGGTAAGGAAGGAGGTGGTTTTCCAGAAAATCGGTAAGGAAACGAATTTATGGAAAATACTGACAAGAAGGAATGATAACATCTGTTAAAACATCACAGAATATCTTCCATGATACTAGAGGGAGCTGCAGAGGGTAAAAACTGTAGAGGAAAACTAGAAATTGGAATAAAGCAATAAATAATGTAAGGCATACGTTGAAATTGGTACTTCGAGACGAAGAGATTGGAAGGGGAGAGAACTGATGACTAAAAGAACAAGGAAAGAAAAGAGCTGTCAAATATGGCAGCAACGCTGACTAAAACCAGGCCGCTGGTGAAGACAAAGTGAGCTAGGATGACAGATCCTACTACGTTATACAATTCCGCTTCAACTGCGCGCTATAATGGCTGGTGTGGTGGTGTGACAGTTTTTCACCAACCGATGATCCGGTAGTTTAAATAGGCGAGAGATACGGAAACCTTCTCTGCGTGGTAACCATTGCACACCCTCTGAATCGAGGTAGGTCCGGACACGATGGGCAACACGTGTGCTTTTGTTATTTTGTTGGAAGATGACATTCGTGGGAACAGCTATCGACGTTAACATAAGAGACATGTAACCCATATTGAGGAAATAACCGGCTACTCGAAACAGAGTTCATCGTGTTGTATGCCCAGTGCTGCTCCATACCATCGTGCTTGGTGATGAGAACATATAGCGATGGCGACTGATGGCTGGCAACATTCGTTTCCCTCGCAGCTCCACACTTGGTTACGTCGCTACTCTGCCGGCAAGCCGCTCTCTACTGCCATTTCAGTATGGCACGATAATGCTCCCCGTGTTGATGGTCTGTGTTGTTCCTGAAGTCGTGTCACTATTAGTAGGGATAGTCGTCTTGACACAAACAAGCCCACTTCTTGTACGTGATGGATGCATGCTATTTCACAAGGCTGAGCGAAGAAATGCGTAACCTCTCAGCCCCGTGTAGCATGGGGTTATTGAGACCGTAAATGACGTAGGTCGTAGAGCCTAAAAACCGTCAATTCCGTATTTCAGTACAGTTACCGGATCATTACTGAAGTGAAGAGCAATATTGCTGAGAGATAAACCGTAACTGAACTTTTCACAAATGACGAACATTCAAGTACAGTCTCTGAGTGAGGTACGCGCTGCTTAATCTTTTCTTCAACCCAGAATTTCACTGGACATAAATACTCTAACTTCGTATGTTTGCATGGAAATGTTAATCATTCCCAATTGCTGGTGCGTAAAAAACATCGTGCCAATTTGACATATGTTGAATGTATAAAAACCCAAAGCATGTTACAATAATACAGTGAATTTGATAAATTAATCGACACACCAAAATCAGTTCGGCTTACTGCCGATAGAACAGATATCGAGTGTTCGTATATTCTGTCTGTCACCCAGAGAGTCCAAATTTACCGTGCAGATGTTAGATGGTACTGCAGTACCTGTGAAGCTAGGAGAGACAAACAGGCTACCATCCTAGGATGCGCTTTCGTGGAAGAACGCTCCAAGAGAGGCATAGGTCAATGGGTCATAGGCCACCAGACAACCTTTTGTAACGCCACACTGGGGGACCGAAAGTATCGTAGACATACACAGATAGGGTCTCTACTTTGGCAAAAGACCCTAGCGATAACTGCTTTACGACTCGGGAGTGGGTGGCGGAGGAATGCTTTCCAGCAGAAGGCACTATTGCGTTCAAAAGTAGTAAGTTAAGTATTTCTCCAGAAAGCACCATTTGCTACAGATGACTATCTCGAAACATGGAATCGAGACCTACAGTTTTAGGTCGTCGAAAGCGTGAGATGCCACTGTATTTTTGAAGTCACAGAAACCAAAAGATTATGTAACATACGCCTTAAAGGGATTGGATAACATAAGGAACTTCACTGTCCCGACGATGACCCGCCTCATTGGTCACAGAGAGAGGGGAGAGAGATTGAAATGACCTTTCTTGTGTTATATAGTAGAACGCACATTACTTGTTGACCGACTAGTGGATAGCCAAGGGAAGGGGAATAGCTAGTTCTAAGATGCATTTTACGAGTCGACACTTGGAAGATCGAAAGTCCAGGGAATTTGTAAAAGATACAAAACGTGCCAATGCAACGTTAGTAAACATTCCATAACAAATTACTTGATCATCAGCCACGATCTTCGAGAGTTTTGGTCTCGAAGGCTTCTCCACTGAGGGCTGCCGACACCCTGCTGCTGCCAGAATATCGAGTGACTTAGAGAAATTTCAGACTAATTGCACTTCGATGTTGACAATGGTCGTTGGTGCCATCAGTGACTCATTCTGTAACCACTTCGCCTCCTCCTAGAATATACTATAGTGAAGTCGAGCCGTAGCCGTGAGACGATGTGTAAGGATATCAAACTTATTTTAATCTATTTCGATTAATTTAAGCTGCACTTATAAGACTAGCATTTAAATTCAATGAACAATCTGCTCTTAACTCTGGCCACATGTGCAACGTATTCCCTCCAGCAGTACTATCTGTCATTTCAGTTAACGTGACAAAGATCGTGGAGCAACTTCGTGATTGCAGTTATTTCAGTTGTATAATTTTAAACATTTTTTGGAAGGCGATTATCAACAGCAGTCATGTAATGTATGAAATGCATGTTTGATCATCAGCCACTTTTATTTTAAACCCAAATATCGACCGGTTTCAGTCATTGACCATCTTCATGGATAAGGGTTAAAATCATTTACATTTGTCACTACTTAAATAATGTGTAAAACATGCCATCAGTATCAATATACGACACAGGACTTTTAGAAGCAAACATACTAATAACAAGTGCATACAGAGCAGTACTGCTCTGTGTACACTTGTTATTAGTGTGTTTGCTTCTAAGAGTCCTGTATCGAAAATTGATATTGATGACATGTTCTACACATCATTTATGTAGTGACAAATGTGTGGCTTAAACAATTTTTACCCTTATCCGTGAAGATGGTACATGACTGAAACCGGTCGATATTTGGGTTTAAAGTAAGCGCGACTGATAGTCAAACTTGCATTTTATCCATTACTTGTATAATTATTAGAATCTTTCGCCCCGACTCCTCTGTTAGATTCGCCCCGATTTCATTCCATTATATTGCCATTGTTTGTCAATTGTTTTACGAATAACTTTAACAAATAAACTAAAATGTTTGTCAATCTTGTTTCATTTAGTAGTCATTCTACTCATGATTCATTGTTTTAGAGGGTGATTAATTAACGTATGTCATATACAGGGCCCATTTACATACCTGACTTCCTCAACCCACCAAGCCAACTTTCAATGACGTATCCTGATTTTCTCTGCTGGTTCCCCCTCTCCTACATTTGGCTCAAGACAATGAAGTTCTACAATTAGTCAGGTGTCAAACAGGTCACCCTGATATACAGTCAGAGCAAAACATTGGTAACTGTTTGTTTCTTTCTTTAGGTTTCTGTTGTGGGCTGTTAATGATCAGTGCACAATATGTACGTCTAATCACGACATTGAGCTTTAATGCCACATCAAAATCTTAACAGACATAAATCCAAAGCGATATTTAATAACGGTAACAGACTTTTTGTCATACCAGTAGCCACTGTGTAGTAAATTCGTTGCAGTGTCAATCGGAAAGGCCACGTACATTGGAATGTCTCGTCTCTCTGCCAGGTCTTAGTAAATTTAATGCTTTTTATGCAGTTTGTTTTACAAGCAGAAACTAAGCGAAGCTTTCGAAGAGTGCCTAAGAGAAAACTGACGTAGTAGACAACACAACCTGCAGTGTCGGAAAATGGGACGACATCCTCTTCCTGCTGCATACTGCTGCTGTTAAAGTCGCATTCCTCTGCCAAAGGTCTAACTGAAAAGCGTGCTTGACATTCAGATGAAAACGCTGGCGTAGGGTCGTTGTGAACCTTTTGCCCCTTTGTGACTCCCGTTCATCAACGTTTGGCCTTTACCTTTGTTGAACATTACACTCCAGTTACCTGTGATTCTCGCTCTGTTCGAGACTGCGTCTGTTTCAGACTCAAAGCCCACGGTGAGTACACCAGAACCGAATTCGCCGTTTTCATCATGTTGCCTACGCAATTTTATTTCGTAATTCTGTACTACAAATTAAGATACCATTTGCAGAACGATGCAGGTGACATTTAGTTTCATTGGTGAGACAACGAACTTTGTCGTTCTCAGACAATGAAATCATTTTACCTCAACGGAGGAATAAACACGGAATAAGTACTCATTAGATGTTAGGTTTCAATGGCGCACCAAGTTATTCAGTATTATGAATTAATTTCAAACATTTTTACGTGCATGAGAAATATTCTGGGTTTTGCAACTGAATGACTTGTTTGCGTCTACGGAACATTATTCGCCAGTTCATGCCAGGCATTTTCAGTGGTATTTATTTCTGTGATCTTCTCGTTTATTCAAGTAGTTTTCTTTAGGTACTACAGGCACACAGTGCTGGTTTCCAAGTTATAAATTTGGTCGGTATTACACACATTTTACCCTGTTGCGCATCATTTGGCTGAGTGTGCAACAGTTTCCTCAGCGAAAGCGAAGAAGAATTGCAGGACCTATTAAATGGAACGATGACTAATGTGTGTCGAGTATGGATTGACAGCACATCGAAGAAAGACAAAAGTAATGAGAAGTAGCAACAATGAGGTGAGTGATCAACTGGTGACCACAGAGTGAAAAATGTAAAGGAATTTTGGTGCCCAGAAAGCACCTATTTTTTTGAAGCAAAGACAGCCTAAAAATCAAACTAGCATAGAAAACATTATAGGCAGAAGTATCATACTCGGACTAAATCGAGAGGCAGAAATCGCGGAGAGCATAGCATCGTATCACAGTGAATCATGAAATGTGCGAAAAAAGAAATGGAGACATTCAAAGCATATCTCTTGTGGTGCTACAGAAGGATGTTAAAAATTACGTGGATTAATAAGGTAAGGAATCGGCAAAGAAATGTCCACACAGAAATCAGTAACAAAAACAATGACAAGAATTCTAACGTAAAGTAAGATTCACGTATATTTTTAAAACACAACGCCAGTATTGAACTTAATATTACGTAAGCAGAGCTGCATAAAAGTTTAGACATTCTCGTCCCTAATCTTTTACATAATTTTAATTCATTATACACTCCTGGAAATTGAAATAAGAACACCGTGAATTCATTGTCCCAGGAAGGGGAAACTTTATTGACACATTCCTGGGGACGGATACATCACATGATCACACTGACAGAACCACAGGCACATAGACACAGGCAACAGAGCATGCACAATGTCGGCACTAGTACAGTGTATATCCACCTTTCGCAGCAATGCAGGCTGCTATTCAACCATGGAGACGATCGTAGAGATGCTGGATGTAGTCCTGTGGAACGACTTGCCATGCCATTTCCATCTGGCGCCTCAGTTGGACCAGCGTTCGTGCTGGACGTGCAGACCGCGTGAGACGACGCTTCATCCAGTCCCAAACATGCTCAATGGGGGACAGATCCGGAGATCTTGCTGGCCAGGGTAGTTGACTTACACCTTCTAGAGCACGTTGGGTGGCACGGGATACATGCGGACGTGCATTGTCCTGTTGGAACAGCAAGTTCCCTTGCCGGTCTAGGAATGGTAGAACGATGGGTTCGATGACGGTTTGGATGTACCGTGCACTATTCAGTGTCCCCTCGACGATCACCAGTGGTGTACGGCCAGTGTAGGAGATCGCTCCCCACACCATGATGCCGGGTGTTGGCCCTGTGTGCCTCAGTCGTATGCAGTCCTGATTGTGGCGCTCACCTGCATGGCGCCAAACACGCATACGACCATCATTGGCACCAAGGCAGAAGCGACTCTCATCGCTGAAGAGGACACGTCTCCATTCGTCCCTCCATTCACGCCTGTCGCGACACCACTGGAGGCGGGCTGCACGATGTTGGGGCGTGAGCGGAAGACGGCCTAACGGTGTGCGGGACCGTAGTCCAGCTTCATGGAGACGGTTGCGAATGGTCCTCGCCGATACCCCAGGAGCAACAGTGTCCCTAATTTGCTGGGAAGTGGCGGTGCGGTCTCCTACGGCACTGCGTAGGATCCTACGGTCTTGGCGTGCATCCGTGCGTCGCTGCGGCCCGGTCCCAGGTCGACGGGCACGTGCACCTTCCGCCGACCACTGGCGACAACATCGATGTACTGTGGAGACCTCACGCCCCACGTGTTGAGCAATTCGGCGGTACGTCCACCCGGCCTCCCGCATGCCCACTATACGCCCTCGCTCAAAGTCCGTCAACTGCACATACGGTTCACGTCCACGCTGTCGCGGCATGCTACCAGTGTTAAAGACTGCGATGGAGCTCCGTATGCCACGGCAAACTGGCTGACACTGACGGCGGCGGTGCACAAATGCTGCGCAGCTAGCGCCATTCGACGGCCAACACCGCTGTTCCTGGTGTGTCTGCTGTGCCGTGCGTGTGATCATTGCTTGTACAGCGCTCTCGCAGTGTCTGGAGCAAGTATGGTGGGTCTGACACACCGGTGTCAATGTGTTCTTTTTTCCATTTCCAGGAGTGTATTTCTGCGTCAGAAAACGTTGTTGCAAATGAGCTACCATTTGAAGGAAAATATTTCTCCTGCATTAAATTTATTCAAATCTATGAAATCAGCGTTGCAACGTGAGCATTAAACTCAACTGAAGCTTAAAGAGTTCCAGCTGCGTCATAAGTGGAACGTATTGGGGAGACATACCTTAGCGTGTCCACATGCACCAACGACCATCCAACTATTGTCACCCTCGCTGGTTGGGGATTGAACGCCCTACCACAACAACTTCTTACCAGCATGGGAGCACGTTTCTGAGCATTCATTGTCATCCTTGGTGATCACACACCCATTTAAGAACCACGTCCCGCCTTTTATAATGTCTTTTCTTTGAACAAAAGAGTGGTTTCTGTTCGTCTCAGCACGTATTTATGTACTGCACTGCAGCAGTTCTTTCGATGTATGGTCTAAGTTTCATCGAGCTAAGGTAATCAGCAGTGAAACATCATACGAAAGCTACTTCGTCCGACTTTTGCACACCAGAGTATCACCTTGCGGAAACAGGTGAAACGGTACTAACGAATCGTCACCTGATGGTAACATACAGTGATTAGATTAAAAAAAATTATGTAACTAAACAATATTTCTGTTGTGAATTTTATACACTAGAGTTAAAAATTAAAACAACAATTACCCAAGGTGGCGTTTCTTTTGCCACAAAACAGTATAAACAGATGATAGCAAATTATAAACAATGTAAAGAATACAAAACGGAATCAATTGCAATATGCGTAACGGTAGACAAAAATTTTCTTCGTTTTTTTTTCAAGCTTAATGTAATAACGTATTTGCATGCACATTCTGACAGCTGGTGTGCCCAGTATGGGGTGTGACCACCTCCGGCACCAATATACCCTTGACAACGACGGGACATTCTGTGAACGATGTCTTCAATCTCACGTTCAGGCAATAACGCCCATTCTTCCTGCAGAGCTATCAACAAGTGTTGGAGAGTGGTTGGTTTATGCTGACTTGATACAAACCGTATCCCTAGTGCATCCCAGATATGCTCTACTTGATTAAAATCGGGAGAGCGAGCCGGCCACGCCATGCGTTCAACATCTTCCATTTCCAAAAAAACATCAACCAGCTCTATGATGTCGAGAATTATTGTCCATCAATGCGAAATCGGGGCCCGTAGCACCTGGCAAGAACCGCGCATGAGACGCCAAGATCTTATCACAGATACTGACAACAGTTAAATCTTGCTAACACACTCGTAGTATTTCGGGAAGAGGTGTTCGAGTGGTCAACATAATCCCTGAACACACCATTAGGGATCCTCGTCGATATCGTCCTCTTTCCACAATGTTTGAGTCCTGAAATCGTCTTCCAAGTGCTATGCAGATGTGAATCCGTCGGGAATATTTCTCCAGACAATATCCGGACTCATCTGTGAAAAAAACTTTCACCCACCGTTCGACCGTCCAGGTGGCGCACTGATGACTCCATTCTAGACGTTCTCATCTGTGAAGACACGCCAGAGGCAAACAGACAGCAGATCTCCAACAATAGAAGCCACTCTTCTGAAGCCTTCGGTACACAGTTTGCTTCGGGGCTGGTGCGAGGCCAGATGACAGTTGCAGTGCAGTACCGTCGTGCTCCTACACCCAAATAACAGTTCCTTCTTTTTCATGTCGCCCTTAATCGGCCCCGTACTAGTCTTCGGGATACAGTTTCGATCTCCATCCGAGAAACAACGGAACAATTCACATTAAGCCATTCTCCCACATCAGCCTGCGAATCGCCTGCTTCCATTCTTCCTATGGCCTTCCATAGCAGAGAGTCTGTAGGCGTTTTCTCTGTGCCATACTGTACCATCTCTGACTGTGTACACAGCGATTGTAGACGTGATACTACTCTGCAAACACTACCCCACTGATGACGTGGCCGTTCGTTGATCGTAGCGATCGTAGCGACATCTGTTACCACTATGCATGATTACATCGCGAATGGCAGGCAGGACGGGTAAATAGGAGTTGGTTCCTTCAATTTTGGACACCTGTGTGTGTTTTCCTGGCGAACAAACATTGAAAAAATTTCGAGCTTGCAACCGATCTCCGTTAATTACGTTCCAAGATGTAGCAACTGCCAGGAATCTTCAAGTGAGTCATGAAAGACCGACAACGACGATCCCAGTTCCGCGGTTTATTAGTGCTTCCGCTGTGGACGAGCGGTTCTATGCGCTTCAGTCTGGAACCACGCGAACGCTACGGTCGCAGGTTCGAATCCTACCTCGGGCATGGATGTGTGTGATGTCCTTAGATTAGTTAGGTTTAAGTAGTTCTAAGTTCTTTTTTTTTTTTGGTCATCAGTCTACTGACTGGTTTGATGCGGCCCGCCACGAATTCCTTTCCTGTGCTAACCTCTTCATCTCAGAGTAGCACTTGCAACCTACGTCCTCAATTATTTGCTTGACGTATTCCAATCTCTGTCTTCCTCTACAGTTTTTGCCCTCTACAGCTCCTTCTAGTACCATGGAAGTCATTGCCTCATGTCTTATCAGATGTCCTATCATTCTGTCCCTTCTCCTTATCAGTGTTTTCCACATATTCCTTTCCTCTCCGATTCTGCATAGAACCTCCTCATTCGTAACCTTATCAGTCCACCTAATTTTCAACATTCGTCTATAGCACCACATCTCAAATGCTTCGATTCCCTTCTGTTCCGATTTTCCCACAGTCCATGTTTCACTACCATACAATTCTGCACTCCAGATGTACATCCTCAGAAATTTCTTCCTCAAATTAAGGCCGGTACTTGATAATAGTAGACTTCTCTTGGCCAGAAATGCCTTTTTTGCCATAGCGAGTCTGCTTTTGATGTTCTCCTTGCTCCGTCCGTCATTGGTTATTTTACTGCCTAGGTAGAAGAATTCGTTAACTTCATTGACTTCGTGACCATCAATCCTGATGTTAAGTTTCTCGCTGTTCTCATTTCTACTACTTCTCATTACCTTCGTCTTTCTCCAATTTACTCTCAAACCATACGGTGTACTCATTAGACTGTTCATTCCGTTCAGCAGATCATTTTATTCTTCTTCACTTTCACTCAGGATAGCAATGTCATCAGCGAATCGTATCATTGATATCCTTTCACCTTGTATTTAATTCCACTCCTGATCCTTTCTTTTATTTCCATCATTGCTTCCTCGATGTACAGATTGAAGACTAGGGGCGAAAGGCTACAGCCTTGTCTTACACCATTCTTAATACGAGCACTTCGTTCTTGATCGTCCACTCTTACTATTCCTTCTTGGTTGTTGTACATATTGTATATGACCCGTCTCTCTCTATACTTTACCCCTATTTTTTTCAGAATCTCGAACAGCTTGCACCATTTTATATTGTCGAACGCTTTTTCCAGGTCGACAAATCCTATGAAAGTGTCTTGATTTTTCTTTAGCCTTGCTTCCATTATTAGCCGAAACGTCAGAATTGCCTCTCTCGTCCCTTTACTTTTCCTAAAACCAAACTGATCGTCACCTAGTTCTAGGGAACTGATGACCTCAGATGTTAAGACCCATAGTGCTCAGAGCCCTTTGAACGATTTGAATTTTGCGCTGTGGGCCCGCCGCGCATGCGTCAAGGTGATGGTGGCAAACTGACGACACGAACTGGCTGTCGGCATCCCAGTCGGTAGAACTGCTGAATTCACCTATCTTCAGAGTCAATGCTGTATTCTCCAACTAGAAAAAATCGTGGAGATTGCAGGATTCCACGCTTTATCCAACAGCTAACCGATTTCATAGTTCCTTTAATTTATTTATTTTTTATTTCTGATACATCATAGTTATCTGTTTGCTATAAGATTGTAATAGATCTTCAGTAAACATAACACTAACTTTGCCTCTTCAAAAATAAATCAATTACATATCAAACAATGAGTGTGCGGCGGCGCCGTTACTTTCGTCCATTACCTGCATTTACATATGAACCCGCTTCTTTCCCTTTCTTCCACAATTAAATGACTGACCCCAATTTTGGTCACCATTTTCCTGCCTCTCCCTTATACCCTCATAAATGTCATTTATAAACGCTAGTATTTCTTCTATTCTGAAATCACTAATCTCTGTAGCTTCTGTACTTTCTCCTTCCCCAGATCCCTCGACTTCAACTTGGTTGCCAAAGACTTTCTGGCAATCAGCTTCTGTCACATTTTCCGCTAATACATCACCCATTTCGTCTGCAATACAGTGTTTATTTTGTTTATGCCTGTCCAAAAAAACACCTAAACCTCCGTTAAATCAAGAGATTTTTACGTAGCTCGTTTCGTCTGGTGCTATACCCTCTTCGGCTCCCCACTTATAATCCCTGTCTGTTTAGTGCTAACACGTACAAAGGGGTTTGCTAGCGGGTTCAAATTACTACTTCCCGTCTTGTAAACACTAGCCCTTTCGCAGACGGCATTTAGTTTAACGGATTTTGAGATTCTGTACCTTTTCTTACGTTTACCTACATTTGCTGTCGCCATGGCGCAACATCATCCATTCGCACCGGAGAATACAATCGATATTTGTGCACTTACTCCCCATTACTTTCATTTGCTAGATAGCTCCACCTCCTTCCACCTCTGATCCTGGTATTTCCACGGTACGTGCCAATTCTGTTAACGTTTACATTCTGCCGTGGTTCTACATTATTTTTTGGTCTGAAATTACGATTTGCAAACTCCTTCTCATGAAACAACTTCTCAATTCTCTCCAAATAACTAATGATTTTATAAACGTCATCCCTCGGAGCTGCAATAATTTTGTTTCGCCAGTTCATGGGCATACCTTCCAGGCCCATAACATTTTTTTCTGGTTCGAATTTATCGTTTAAATATGAAAAATTTGTCAGCACTTTAACGCGATCTTTCTTACGGTTTCCTGTCTGGGATTAAACGTTTTCGCAGCACAGGAGATATTTACCAACTCCATTTATTTCTGCTTGTCACACTATTTTTCAAAAAACTCCTCTTTAAATTTATCTAAATTATTGTACTGTTCAGTAGCGATAACCGCCCCAAGTTCTAGCCTCTCCCGAGAATTTAGACGTAATAAAACATATTTTTTGCCTGTCTCGCCACAAATAAGCTAGAAAATCTTCAAAGTCGTTCGAAAATTCTTTGAATCTGCATTTCCTATTGGATCAACACGTAAAAACTGTCTGATAGTGACATATAACGATATGAATGGTTCTGTTTTTTTTTTCTTGAAGGTTTTTTGTTTATTTATGTTTTTACAGTTTTGTATATGCTTTTATTAGCGTGAATGATGCGTGAATGTGGTCTAAAGTAAATATGTAGATCATCGTTCTACTGATGAACGCTGTACGAACTAGTGTGAGAAAGTTTTAAGACAGTGTGTATGTAGACGACGGGGAATTTTGTATTACAATATGTTAAGAAAGTTTATGGTGAAAGCAAAACCAATTCTAGTACAAATGAAAATAGTTAATAACATTAAGTGTGAACAAAATATCAGAATGTCGAATATTTCTTTGGGGAAATAGCACAGTTGGAAATTGTGTTATTTGTTGATTGGTTAGTCATGAAAAGCGGGGACAAACAAGCGAGAACAATGATTTTCTATTGGCCTTAAAAGAAACTGAACAATCAGAACGGAGTATTATTTGCGCGTCTTTCCTCTCGGAGATATGGAATGCTTACAGCAGTCTAAGTAGTTGGAGCTCAGCCTTTCAATAATACCGTTGTGTGTAGCATGAGCTCCGAAGGTAGTTATAATTTCCTGGTTTTAGTTGTGCTCATGTTTCAAAAGTGTTTTAAAGTGAAGCAACATTTATTCCGGTGTGCTTTTCTTCGAAAGTACGGATTTTTTAAGTAATTTTGTGAAGAGAAAAGACAGTAACTCAGCGTGGCATATTGAACAGTTCGGTGACTAGAAACATGTTTGCATTAGACAGTGATAAACTTAATAGTATGGCGAGCATTTTCATTTAAGCACAATCCGTGGTTAGTAGCCGTTCAAATTTCGGGAAATACGTTATCATAAACTTTCTAACGTGAACGAAAGGGTTTGTGCATGACTGTGTTAAGATTAGCACGGGCTTGGTAGTGAACGTGTACGTTATCAAGGTTCAGAAAACACAGAAATTTTGCCAGTATTTCCACCTTTCATTCAAAATTAAGACTTTTTCCCGATTCTTGAAATAGTTACGTTGTATGCCACGCCTCAGAAGTATGTCATGCCACATTCTAGAATGAATTTAGAAAGTAAAGACGTAAAGATGAAACGTGATAGAGAACTAAAATCTTCAACTATCCCACGTCTAATTTTGAACCTCTGAACTGACAAGTAACACCGTAGAGTTCGCCAACCAATGGAGCGGGTAAAGGCAAGTCTTTTTTAGATCAAAGTTAATTGACAAATAGGAATTTTAAAGATACACGCCACAAAAGTGCAGGTCAATTTCAAGGTTATTAGACAATAACAATTTTTTTAAAGAGACATAAACCTAGGAAACACGCGCAGCGGTACTGCAGGCAAAAGCGTCTTTCACAAACATGCCAGGATAAAACGGAAGCTCTCTTACAATAGACTAAATGTTTTATTCGGGCATTTACTTATTACTGAGACTCTGACCCACGTAAAGAGCTTCGGACGAAATATCGGGCAGCAGAGTAAACCAAATCAGCTTACAGCAAGAACATCAAACGAAGTTCAATAGCAAAACACAAGTGCTTCCACGAACCGCGGCGGATGCTTAATAGCACACAAGAAATGGTGCTCATCTTTTTTTCTGCGCTACGCCTAGGAGAATTAAGGACGGTATAAATGGCAACGTCCAGCAACTACGGCAGCGGGCATCACGCCTAGTCGAACGCTAGGGTATGGCCCGCTACCACACAGGCAGAGGAAAGCGGAGACTCTACAGCAGACGCAGGCACGCTCCTCGGTAATCACTCCCACCCAAAAGCAGAGAGCACACCTCGACGATCAGCAAGCTCAGACCACTGTACAGAGTTACTTCTTTCGAGGCAGTCACCCACCAGCAGACAGACAACCAACAAATGTAAAATGCAAGTGTGTTTACATCGCTCCCGAGGTGCCACAAGATCGCCACTTATCCAGACGCGACAGAAGCGGTAGATAGGTAACGAAACTAAAAGACGTTCCACAAGCAAAGGTATCGATACAAGCATGCGAGAAGCTCAGTATTCTTTTATTGTATTTGTGCATAGCTTCGCAGCATTTCTCCACAACAACAACCAACACATACACAATCTTTTATGCTCAAATACATATTTTCCTTCATTATTTAGAAAAGCCTGCCAATTCTGGGGTAACTCTTCGTTACCGCGACTGTAGATATCGCGTGGTTTTGAGACGACGAACTCGTCGAACCGTTTTTTAGCGCATTTTCGTCCAGAGAGGAAGTTCCGTAAATGTTGATCAGTATAGAGATGCCTCAAGTTCAGATAAATGAGATGGGTGCGGCATGAATTCTCAACCGACATCCTGTATATTTTTGCGTCATTCTAGCAGAATCTGGGCGGGCATTATCGTGGAATGGCATCACTTAACGCAGTCTTCCTGATCGTTGTCCTTAGACTGCGTCTGTCAGATGCCCCAGTTGTTGACAATACATATGTGTGAAATGATAATTAAATCAAGACCCTACGCTTCGACAGGCGTTGATATACATCAACGGCGACCCGGGATATCTTGCTTACATGGCAGACGCTCTGTCCACCTGAGCCACCGACGGCTCGGAGGATAGTGCGACTGCAGGGACTTATCTCTTGTACGCTCCCCGTGAAAACCACATTCCCAACTTGGTGTCCAGACACTACACTCATAGTGTCCCTACCCATTACATTCATTACTCGCGGCAGACAATCTTAGCGAGTCCCGTAAGAGTTCTGGCAATGCGTGGGCATCCGAACAGAAGAAGAAGGTCAATGGCCGGTTAGCCTCAACTACATGAAGATGGTATCTGTTCTGTCGGACATTACGTTGGGGATGTGGGTTTCACGGGGAGCGTGCCAGGGATAAGTCCCTGCAGTCGCACTATCCTCTGTGCCGTCGGTGGCTCAAATGGATAGAGCGTCTGCCATGTAAGCAAGAGATCCCGGGTTCGAATCCCGGGTTGGGCACACATTTTCAAAGGTATCTGTTGATGTATATCAACGCCTGTCGCCAGCGTAGGGTCTTGACTTAGTTATCTACATCTACATGCATACTCCGCAATCCACCATACGGTGCGTGGCGGAGGGTACCTCGTACCACAACTAGCATCTTCTCTCCCTGTTCCACTCCCAAACAGAAAGAGGGAAAAATGACTGCCTATATGCCTCTGTACGAGCCCTAATCTCTCTTATCTTATCGTTGTGGTCTTTCCGCGAAATGTAAGTTGGCGGCAGTAAAATTGTACTGCAGTCAGCCTCAAATGCTGGTTCTCTAAATTTCCTCAGTAGTGATTCACGAAAAGAACGCCTCCTTTCCTCTAGAGACTCCCACTCGAGTTCCTGAAGCATTTCCGTAACACTCGCGTGATGATCAAACCTACCAGTAACTAAGCTAGCAGCCCGCCTCTGAATTGCTTCTATATCCTCCCTCAATCCAACCTGATAGGGATTCCAAACGCTCGAGCAGTACTCAAGAATAGGTCGTAGTAGTGTTTTATAAACGGTCTCCTTTACACATGAACTACATCTTCCCAAAATTCTACCAATGAACCGAAGACGACTATCCATCTTCCCCACAACTGCCATTACATGCTTGTCCCACTTCATATAGCTCTGCAATTTTACGCCCAAATATTTAATCGACGTGACTGTGTCAAGCGCTACACTACTAATGGAGTATTCAAACATTACAGTATTCTATTTGCTATTCATCTGCATTAATTTACGTTTATCTATATTCTTTATACCAATCACAAATCCTGTCCAAGTCATCTTGTATCTTCCTACAGTCACTCAACGACGACACCTTCCCGTACACCACAGCATCATCAGCAAACAGCCGCACATTGCTATCCACCCTATAAAAAGATCATTTATGTATATAGAAAACAGCAGCGGACCTACCACACTTCCCCGGGGGAACTCCAGATGATACCCTCACCTCCGATGAACACTCACCATCGAGGACAACGTACTGTGTTCTATTACTTAAGAAGTCTTCGAGCCACTCACATGTTTGGGAACCAATCCCATATGCTCGTACCTTAGTTAGGAGTCTGCAGTGGGGCACCGAGTCAAACCCTTTCTTGAAGTCAAGGAATATGGCATCCGACTGATACCCTTCATCCATGGTTCGCAAGGTATCATATGAAAAAAGGGCGAGTTGCGTTTCGCAGGAGCGATGCTTTCTAAAGCCGTGCTGATGCATGGACAGCAACTTCTCTGTCTCAAGGAAATTCATTATATTCGAACTGAGTATATATTCCAGAATCCTGCAACAAACCGATATTAAGGATATTGATCCGTAATTTTGAGGATCCGTCCTTCTACCCTTCTTATATACAGGCGTCACCTGCACTTTTTTCCAGTCGCTCGGGACTTTACGTTGGGCAAGAGATTCGCGATATATGCAAGCTAAGTAAGGAGCCAATGCAGTAGAATACTCTCTGTAAAACCGAATTGGAATCCCATCAGGACCTGGCGATTTATTTATTTTCAACCCATTCAGTTGCTTCACGACCCCAGTGATGTCTATCACTATGTCCTCCATACGGGAATCTGTACGAGACTCAAACGGCGGTATGTTTGTACGATCCTCCTGCGTGAAAGATTTCTCAAATGCTAAATTTAAAATCTCAGCTTTCGTTTTGCTGTCTTCCGTCGTCAGGCCAGACTGATCAGTGAGTAACTGGATGGAAGCCTTCGACCCGCTTACCGATTTTACATAAGACCAGAATTTCCGTGGGTTTCAGCAAGATCTTTTGCTAAGGTATGACGGTGGTAGTGGTTGAATGCTTCGCGCATCGCTCTTTTTACAGCAGCACGAATCTCTACTAACTTTTGCCCTTCCCCATTCTCCCGATCTTCCTTGTACCGCGAGTGCAACTGCCTTTGCTTCCTGAGCATTCTTCGAATTGGGCTGTTAAACCACGGCGGGTCTTTTCCGTCCGTAACCCACTTTTTCGGAACATGCTTGTCCAATGCGTGATTTACAATGTGTTTAAAATTTGCCCATAATTCTTCCACGTCCATCGTACTGGAAGTAAATGAAGTCGATTCATTTACTAAGTGGGATGCTAACAACTGCTTATCTGCTCTTTCTAGTAAGAATACTCTCCTAGCCTTCTTGACCGACTTCTTAACTTTCGTAACCATACTCGCAATGACAACATCGTGATCACTAATCCCTGTCTCATCACTGACACCGTCGATGAGGTCTGGTCTGTTAGTGGCTACCAAATCTAAAATATTTCCATTACGCGTTGGCTGTCGATTTAGCTGCTCAAGACAGTATTCGGATAATGTCTTCAAAAGCAATTCATACGACGGCTTGTCTGTACCACCTGTAATGAATCCATAGACATCCCACTCTATACTAGGTAGGTTGGAGTCGCCTCCGACTAATATACCATGATTCGGGTACTTCTGCGATACAGACTGTAAACTCCCTTTGAATGATTCTAGAACTGTCACATAGCACGCACGCACCCTATCCATCCTACTGCTAATATCTAACGACTCAGCGAATTTATACTCTACGGCTATCAATAAGCAATATAACTCCTCTCAAATAAGAGAATACGCAAGAACTTTATGTAATTAAATATGCAAGCGCACAAACACTTGGAAAGAAATTAAGAATCAAACTACAAAACAAGTATGAAGGCTAAATATGCGACTCGTTACTGCACTGCTGCTGCACTGATACTTCACCAGCGGCTGCTCAAGGCTCATTTCATTCTAGAGCGCTGCATAGTCACCGATGGTATGTCTTCTTTCGGACATGTCCGAAAGGGCAGATACCTTCTTCACATAAATATGTGTAGAGATGGTTACACCTCGGGGAACCAGTTCGTAGTAGAGCACACCGTCACTGTACCACCAGATGAACTTCATTATCTTTGTACAGTCTGTCGCTGCTTTTCTGGGGCTCAACCATTCCTTTCTTTTCCTCACGATAGCGTAAAGATACCATTCCTCGTCACCAGTAACGGTACAGGGTAGAAATGGTCGGTGTTGTTCACGAGCCAAATCATGACGATCAAGCAGAGATACACATATCGCTATCCGCTGACTTTAGTGATTTTCGTTTTGAGGATGTGGTATTCGTACACTCGATATATGAACTTTCCCCATTGCATGTAAATGTTGCAGGATGTCGAAATGATCACAGTTCGTCACATTTGCCAAGTCTCGAGTACAGCGCATTTGATCACTTTGGATTAATGCTTTTAAATGATCTCCATTAAACCCAAAAAGTCTTCATGAACATGGAGGGTCACTAACGTCACAACCATCCTCCTTAAAACAGGAAAATCATTTTCTTGTCGTTCTCTCTCCAATAGAATTATCCCACACACGACGCTATGTTTCTGGTTGACTACGCTGCTGTCACCCATCCACTGAACTCAAGCAGCAGAATATGTCGGAAATATTCCGATTTCTCCACTTTGCATTCCATTTCCTAGCGTCCGCAGCTCCATTCACTATCTCCAAATGGCAGTATGTGAACTCAGACAGCAATACAAATAGAAAATGGCAATCGATAAATAAATCCATTGCAACTAGAACATCAACAGGCAAAACAAAAACGCTTTGGGCTTATGTAGCAACCTAATGCAAGCAAGTGTAATGATATAAACCCAACAGTTCTGACTATAATCAGTACTGTAATAATATAATTCCGTAAAAAATTCATAAGAGCACACAGCGACTAGTTTGATGTGGCCCGCCACGAATTCCTCTTCTGTGCCACCGTCTTCATCTCAAAGTAGCACTTGTAACCTACCTCTTAGATTATTTTCTGCATGTTTTCCAATTTCTGTCTTCCTCTAAAGGTTTTGTCCTCTGCAGCTCCCTCTATTACAACTGAAGTCACTCCCTCATGTCTTAACTGATGTCTTACCATGCTGTCCCTTGGTGTTCTCCAGACACTCTTTTCCTCTCCGATTCTGCTCAGAAACTCTTCATTCCAACCCTATCAGCGCATCTAATTTTCAGCACTACATCGCAAATGCTTCGATTCTCTTCTCCTCCGGTTTTTCAACAGTCCACGTTTCACTACCATTCAATGCTGTGTTCCAAACGTACAATCTCAGAAATTTCTTCCTCAGATTAAGACCCGTGTTGGATAATAGTAGCTTTCTGTTGGCGAAGAATGCCCTTTTGCTTTCTCTAATCTGCTTTTGATGTCCTCCTTGCTACGACGGTCATTGATTATTTTGCTGCCTAGGTAGAATTCCATAGCTCCATCTACAAAGTGACCATCAACCCTGATGTTAAGTTTCTCGCTATTTTCATTTCTGCCACGTCTCATTACTTCCTTCTTTCTTCGATTTACACTCAGTCTATATAATGCACGCATTAGACTGTTCATTCCATTCTGCAGCTCATGTAATTCTTCTTCACTTTCACTTCATAGCAATGTCATAAGCGAATCGTATGATCCTTTACCTTGAATTTTAATTCCAATCCTTAACCTTTCCCTTATTTCAATCACTGCTTCTTCGATGTAGAAATTGAATAGTACGGGTAGAAGACTACATCCCTGTCTTACACCGTTTTTAATCTGAGCACTTCGTTCTTGGACGTCCACTTTTATTATAACCTCTTGGCTCTTGTACATGTTGTATATTACCCATGTCTCTCTATAGCTTACTCCTGTTTTTCTCAGAATTTCGAACATCTTGCAACATTTTACACTATCGAACACTTCATTTTTAACGTCATGCAGTATTCGATATTGTCGAACGCTTTTCCCAGGTCGACAAATCCTGTGAGCCTGTCTTGATTTTCCTTTAGTCTTTCTTCCATTATCAACCGCAACGTCAGGCTTGCCTCTCTGGTGCCTTCACTTTCCCTAAAGCTAATCTGGTGGTCACCTAACACATTCAATATTTTACCTTCCGTTCTTCTGTACATTATTCTTGGGCAGTAACATGAGCTGTTCAGCAGATTGTGCGACAATTCTCGCAATTGTCAGCTCTTGCAGCCTTCAGTATTGTGTTGATGATGTTTCCGAAAGTCACATTGTATGTCACCCGACTCATACATTGTCTTATAAACAGAAATCTAGATACCTCAGATTTTTATTTATTATGAACGAAAAATGACTTTACAGGAAAATCATCCATTCCAGTTCGAACTGGCACGCTATCATTATCCTCCACGTATCGTATAATCGGGAGCCGTGAACTACACAGTTCCTAATATGTACGCTCGAGGTGCTATTGAAGATGCGTGCATCGTACAATACGGACTTAAAGACAGTACTGGTAATTTACTACGTACTACTGCCGTGCCCCTGCATGCTGTGATTTTCTCGGTCAGCGTTGCACGAGACAATGCAGTTCCACTTGGCGGCATTTTGGGTGACAGTCGCTAGTGAGCACGCTCCGGGCGAGTAGCGAGTATTACGGTAATTGGATGTGACCCTCTTTCATCTGGACGCTTACGTGAGTGCGGGAAGCCGAGAGTTTGGAACTGCACACCAAGCTCCGAGGTCAGGAGGATCCGATATGAAGAAGGCTTAGAGGCGGATTGGCGATTGCCGTAACGTGGCGGCTCTTGCACGAAGATTACGAAATGGTCGAGTGGGAGAGAGAAGCACCCTGCGCCTAATGGGACGGAACCTTGCTCGGAAAATCCGAAGCTCCCTTGAAATAACAACAGGACCACAGCGGTTGGAAGTAATCTACTCAATAAGACGCGAATCTCTCATTAACTCAAGATAACGAAATAAAGGAATTTAGTCCTCGTCTGTGACGACCTCATTATGAATAGAATGCCCGGCTAGTTTCATAAGGGTTGTGAGAGAAATTAGCTGTGGCATTCGAGGAACTGTTCCAGAAATCTCATGAACTAAGTTAAGTAGACCAACACAATACGAGTCTCACCTATAAGGTAAATCCCCAATATTTCCTTTCTCACCCGATACCACTGTTACGAACTCGCAACGGTAAATATGAGTTCTTTGATGTTTATTGTGTGAGCACACACAATATCCGTTTCCTCCGACAGGTAATGTAGCTGCCGCAACCTTTCAATATGGCGTCTGCAAGTTATCTACTTTACAAGTAGCCTGTCGTCATCGAAATTCACACTATGTAGATAGAGACTTTTTGGAATATTTACACGCGTTTGTGTGAGGCACGCGGTGCTTTGCTGTCGGTAGTTGGTTGCTGGGCACAGAAGATGAGGCCGTCAGAAGAAGCTCCATGATTGGATTCAGATGGGAAATTGACTCTTACACCTGACATTTCAGCGTGCAGGACCGACACATCATAACGTACGTGGGTAGAGGGTACAGTGTCACAGAAACGTTGACCGGTGGGCACATTGTGTTCAGAGATTTGGAGGTAAGTATGCTCACGCATCATGATGACCATAGCACCTGGACCACCGAAACGAAAGTGGTCGACAATGTTCCTACGTGCGTTCTGTGTGCACCTCTTACTATATGACATTCATCGGTTATTGTTATTTTGACACTGTACCCATTCACCATGTGCGTCTTTTCGAAGGGGGGATTCTGCCCTCACTTCATTTTTAGGTTACGCAATTGGCGACCAAATAGAACGGTGTAGGTGGAGGAGATCCTGGAACGAGAGTATATTCGGCGAATTAACTGGTCTGTCTATTCTCCGACTTAAATCCCATCTAGCACTGGAGACCTGGGGATGTGGGGAAGTTCTGGGGAGACGTACTGCGTGCACCGAATGACCACGTGGCAGTTATCAAGCGCGGCGGTGAAGGAATGGAACGCCCTATCATAGGGCTTCCTTACAATTAAAGGAGTTTGTTGCAGGGCATGCATTGCCGTCCGTACTGATAACACACACACTATTAAGAGCTATGTGCAGCCTTTTGTAATGTCCAAGGGACTATCATGACTCGCGTTGGCTTCATAATAAAAATTGTCTTTGAATAAGTCATTTTCTGTTCGTCGCATTACATATTTCATTCTTGAAGAGGAATTACCTATTTACCTTCGGAAAAGGACGATGAAGAAACATTAATTGCTGTCTCAGAGTGACTCATCTGCAAAGAATAATAAAGTTTGTAGCATTAACGAAGCATGGAAATTGTCTTTAATTTTGTGACAAAAGAATATTTTTTTTTTTCTTTTCTGTTAAATGGACTTCGCTCGCTACATCCAGATTACTGGTGTTCATAAAGCGGTTTCACGTGATTAAAAGCTCGAAATGTAGGTGAGCATACAAGGCACATTTGAAGTGTAAGCTATTTATCGTTTTGTAAATGTACCAAAAACGCAAAATGATGTACTTTAATAGTTAAAAAGCAACCAGCAACGTACAGCAAAGAGAAATAGTTAAGAATTAAAATAACACGATGAAACAGTTACATTAGCTGCTGCTATTCGTCAAAAATACGCTAAATGCCGGTACCAGGTCTCAACTTCTCTCTCTTCTCTCAACACTGTACAACACAAACAAGCCACCACGCTTCGCACAAATCCAACTAACTAACTAACATTTCGAACACCAACACGAATAAAAGTGTCCCACTCAACAATACCATAGAATCAACACTCACTCAACGTATTGACAAAAATGGTAAATTTTGAAACTTTTATGGGTAAAAATTACAAAAAGGACATTTAAATTTACGTGATTACTAAACAACTCACAGTTACGTGCTTTTCAGAGTGTTTATAGAAATGTTTTCGGACTTTTTCTCCAACGTTGCATTCTCGGATAGCATGTGGCGAAAATATTTCCGTTCGATTTTTCTTGTCCAGTTACTATGGTAATGTGTCCCTCTGTAACGGATTTCAACAAAATGTTTTGGCATACGGAGGAGAAAGATAGTGACTGAAATTAAGTGAAAATATCACACAAAAACGTAAAACGGCTTTGTTTTCCTTATGTTTTGACATTCGGAGGAGAAAGATGGTGATTAAATTCTTTATGAAAAGATCTCGCAGCAGGGAAACAACGCATTTGGTTTAATAATTGAAGCTCCCTGTCTCTTACCATATCCGTGACACTTATAGCTATTTAGAACTTGTCGGAATTGAATTGCAAAGAATTAAAGGTGTTCTCTTGTCACTGCTTCCTCTGCAGTCAGATTAAATTGACCTCTGCTGCTTCCTAGACCGTGTAGGTGCAGACTCTCATCTCTTGCTGGAGGGAACTCTGTAGCCGGGATAAGTAAATAAATTGATAAACGATGAGAACAGGACAGACTGAAAGCCACTAACAGTCAGACAACGGTACTTAAACGAAAGACACAGGAACACTTTAGAAATATTGATCACGTGCCCAATCCCTAGAGAGTTCTGACTGGTTTGAGGCGGAACGCCACGAATTCCTCTCCTGTGCCAACCTCTTCATCTCACAGTAACAATTGCAACCTACGTCCTGAATTATATCCTGGATGTATTCCAATCTCTGTCTTCCTCTACGGTTTTTACCCTCTACCGCTCCCCTTATTACCTGGAAGTCATTCCCTCACTTCTTAACAGATGTCCTTGATCCTGTCCCTTCTCTTCATCAGTGTTTTCCACATATTCCTTTCCTCTCCGATTCTGTGCAGAACCTCCTCATTCCTTACCTTATCAGCCCACCTAATTTTCAACATTCATCTGTCGCACAACCTGTCAAATTATTCGATTCTCTTCTGTTCCGGGTTTTCCCACAGTCCATGTTTCACTACCATACAGTGCTGTGTTCCAGACGTACATTTTCAGAAATTTCTTCCTCACATTAACGCCTTTGTTTGATACAAGTAATCTTCTCTTGGCCAGGAATGCCTTTTTAACATTGCTAGTCTGCTTTTAATGGCCTCCTTGCTACGTTCTTCATTGGTTATTTCGCTGCCTAGGTAGCAGAATTCCTTAGCTTCATCTACTTCGTGACCAGCAATTCTGATATTGAGTTTCTCGCTGTTTTCATTTCTACTACTTTCCACTACTTTCATCTCTCTTCGACTTACTCTCAATCCATACTCTGTTTTCATTAGCTTGTTCACTCTATTCGTGTAATTATTCTGCATTTTCACTCACGATAGGAATGTTATCAGAGAATCGTATCATAGATATCCTTTCACCTTGAATTTTAATTTCCACTCCTTAACCATTCTTATCTATCCATCATTGCTTCATCGACGTACAGATAGAACACAGGGGCGAAAGACTACATCCCTGTCTTACACTCTTTTCAATCCGAGCACTTCCTTCTTGGTTGTACACTCCTATTATTACTTCTTGGGTCTTGTACATATTATATATTATCCGTGTCTCCCTATAGCCTATCACTATTGTTTTCTCAGAATTTCCGACATCTTGCACCATTTTACATTGTCGAACTCTTTTCCCAGGTCAAAACCTCCTAAGAAAGACTCTTCATTTTGGTTCAGTCTTGCTTCCATTATCAACTGCAACGTAACAGTTGCCTCTCTCGTGACATTCCGTTTTCTAAAGCCAAACTGATCGTCATCTACTACATCCTCAATTTTATTTTCCAACCTTCTGTATATTGTTCTTGGAAGCATGTATATTGTTTTTGTAAGCAGCTGGGATGCATGATATTTTAAGCCGATTGTACGACAATTCTCGCACTTGTCAGCTTTTACCGTCTTCGGAATTGTGTGGATGATGCTTTTCCGAAAGTCAGATGGTATATCGCTAGACTCATACATTCTACATACCATCGTGAATAGTCGTTTTGTAACCACTTTCCCAAATGATTTTGGAGATTCTGATTTCTGATGGAATGTTATCTAACCCTTCTGCCTTATTTGATCTTAAGTCCTCCAACGCTCTTTTACATTCTGATTCTAACACTGGATCCCCTATCTCTTTGGAATCGTCTCCTGTTTCTTCTTCTATCACATCAGACAAATTTTCCCCTTCATAAAGACTTTCAATGTATTCTTTCCACCTAACCGCTCTCTCTTCTGCATTTATCAGCGAAATTCCCGTTGCAGTCTTAATGTTAGACCCTTACTTTTAATGTCACAGAAAGTTGTTTTCACTTTCCTGTATGCTGAGTCAATTCTTCCAACAATCATTTCTTTCTAGACATCTTTACATTTTTCATGCAGCCATTTCGTCTTAGTTTCGCTGCACTTCCTAGTTATTTCATTCCTCAGCGACTTGTATTTCTGTATTCCTGAATTTCCTGGATCGTTCAACTGAAGTATTTCTTCTGCTGTCCATGGTTTCTTCGCAGTTACGTTCTTTGTACCTATGCTTTTCTTTCCAACTAGAGAGTGCACTGCTCAGAAAATGAGAGAAAAACGATGACAATTTAGAATCAATAATTAAAGCAATGAATAACTAATAATCATGAAAGACGAGGGCGCAGAAAGGGGCAGCCCGACAATGATTACCGGTCTAGCATTGCATGTAAGGTGAAGCTTATTCCTCGCGGTTCAAATCACGTATTAGTATCACGATCTTGGAGGATGTACTACGAGCATTCTGTCGCGTACGTCTTGGCTAACTGTGAACGACACTGAGAATGGTTGCCTCCAAGGTATGAACAAGCGGATGAAATTCGTCGATTTTTTAATTAATTGGTTTACCGCCCTGCACCTCCCACCATTTACCTCGTAATAACATAAGCAATCAAAATCTGTAATTCTAAACAAAGTTGTAATTTTATTTTACTCTCTGTCTCTCTCTCTCATTCTTTGTAATGGCGCCGACTGGACAGTGGATGAGAGTTTGAGAGTTGGCACCTGCTGTAAACGTCTTCGAAAAATCTTTGAATTACACATCTTCTTCTCTGCTCCACGATAAAACAAAACTAGTAGCCCTTTTTTCGTCTTTTCTGATGTCCTCCTTCAATCGCATCCGGTAATGATCTCATAGTACGAAACATTATTGAAGAGGAGGACGTGAAAGCATAGTATTGGCAGTAGATTTGTTGTATCTTCTAAATGTTCAACCAGTGAAACGCAGTCTTCGATTTGACTTCCTCACCACATTTTCTGTATGATTGTTTCAGTTTAAGTCATTCGTAATTGTAATCCTTAGGCACTTATCTGAATCGAAAATCTATACATTTGTGGCTCTTACATGGTGTAAACGAAATTAGTATTTAGTATTCAAGTGGAGAGTATCACTTCTTACTATTGTTGGGTGGCAAATGTCCTGTTTAGCATAATGCAAGTATCTTATCTAAAACGTTTTATACTTATTTTGACTTTTTGATGACTCGAGTAGATGATAAACGACAGCATCCGCAAACAACCTACGATGGTTGCTCTGTTTGCCTATAAAACTGCCTTAGAGAACCTCAGACATAGTTTCTGTGTCTTTGGATAACTTCCCCTCAATTACTACTTACTACGATCTTTCTGACAGGTGCTCGAAAAACTTGTCAAACCAGACGATACTCTATATGCACGTCATCTGATTAGAAGCCGTTTGAGAGGACGATGTCGCCGGCCGAAGTGGCCGTGCGGTTAACGGCGCTGCAGTCTGGAACCGCAAGACCACTACGGTCGCAGGTTCGAATCCTGCCTCGGGCATGGATGTTTGTGATGTCCTTAGGTTAGTTAGGTTTAACTAGTTCTAGGGGACTAATGACCTCAGCAGTTGAGTCCCATAGTGCTCAGAGCCATTTGAACCATTTTTTAGAGGACGATGTCAATAGCCTGTTGTAATTTAATATCATGCAATCAACTCGAGACTGCAACAATTACTAAAGAGCCCATTTTGTTTCAAAAGAGTAGTATTTCTTGAAATCCTGTAGGTTATGTTGTCAACAGGTCATTTTTTTCGAATTATTTCGTAATGTACGAACACAGCACATGATATATAATAATGATACTGAAAATCGGAGTCAGTGATCTGGTTCTATAAGTAATACAATTTTTATGTAACGTCAGGTTTGATTCCGTAGGGAAACAGCTATGCCCAGATACTGTATTCATATCAAGTGGTAAGGCGTACGCCAATCAGTCGCAAATGGCATTGCATATCGAGATTTAGGTCACTCTATGGCGATCTTCAGTGCACTAAAGGTAAATTAAAACTTTAGAAAAACTTGTACATCACATAATCCTAAATGGACCATTCATAACAGAGGTTATGAGTGTGAACTCAATTTCTGGCATGGTTAGTTCGTTTAGGACAATGTGTGTATACAAATGTTTCTAATATTTCAACTTACATTTACTGCACTGAAGATGACCACACAGTGACAGAAACCTAGATGTGCAATAAGCATCATTTGCGACTGACTGATGTGACCTTTACATCCGGATTTATACAAAAATTTACTTATTTTCTTATTAGTATACTCTACATGAAGAATTTATTTTTCTAAATTCATTCATTAAATTACAGTAATTCATCCCTTATGTGACTGTCCAAATTACATCTAAATTACGTGGTGCTCGTAAAGCAACAGGTTTACAGATTCGTTATTGTTGTAATCAATGTACTTATTTTTAATTTCTCTTCTCTATAGCCCTATACCTTTGAAGTATGCTAGGTTCATCTTATTCGACAGTCAATTACAGTACTTCTGCTGCCTACATCGTCAAGTGGGGGTGGCCGGGAATCAGATGGCGTCGTGGTGGCGGCGGAGACAGCTGTTGGCACCCGACCCGCGGCGGCTGAGTGGCGCCCGCCCGTTCGGTCGGCAGATAATTAATATTAATTAGCGGGCTGGTCTGAGAGGACCGGCTGGAAACGTCGCGTCGTTAGCGGCGGCACCTAAAGCCGCACTCCAGACGGCTTCAGGGCTGAAGCGCTGGAGAGCCCGTCAGGCTGCTGTGGGAACGCCGACAGCGAGCGCGCCCCGCAAACTGAGCCCCGTTTGCATCCCCGTCTTCCCGTCACTTCACAGCCCGTGGCTGACGGTTTGACTTCTCTACCATTCGTTAGTCCTGTTGAGGTACTTTCAAGAATTAGATTTCATTTGTCTTAATAGATAGGTTTCTATTGCTCAATAAAAATTGCTTGTCTCCTGGAACAACGATGCAGACACGAGGTCCATTAGCAACTAAAGACATTCGACTTATGTAGAAGGTGTCAATTTAAACACCTCTCTGCCGTTTAGTTCCCAAACTTATTTTATTTGGTTACCAGTTTCGGCGATTGACTAAGCCATATTCAAGCCCGTGGCCGACGTGTAGGAAGGTCCCACCTCGGTTCTGACCAAACAGGGGCCAACAGTACTGGTACGAGTAGATTCCTACTTGCTATAGCGACACCTTCAACTATCATCTGCCAACCATGAGCCTGAAGATGGCGCACTAAATCGAAGAAATTGGTGGCCAAATGAAATAAGTTCGGAAACTAGACTGCTGAAAGGTGTTTAATTTGATATCCTGTATCGAACAGCCGATGACATTGTGATTCTGTCAGATACAGCAAAGAACCTGTAAGAGCAGTTGAACGGAATGGACAGTGCCTTGAAATGTGGCTATAAGATGAACATAAACAAAAGCAAAACGAGAATAATGGAATGTAGTCTAACTGAATCAGGTGATGCTGAGTGAATTAGATTAGGAAATGGCACACTGAAAGTAGTAGATGAGTTTTGCTATTTAGGGAGCATAATAACTGATGATGGTCAACAAAGAAGGGAGGATATAAAATGTAGACTGGTAGTAGCAAGAAAAGCGATTCTGAAGAAGAGAAATTTGTTAACATCGAGTATAGATTTAAGTGTCAAGGAGTCATTTCTCAAAGTATTTGTACGAAGTGTAGCCATGTATGGATGTGAAACGTGGACGATAAATGGTTGGGACTAGAAGGGAATAGAAGCTTTCGAATTGTGGTGCTACAGAAGAATGTTGAAGATTAGATGGGTAGATAATTAGAGAGAAGAGGAATTTGTACCACAACTTGTCTAGAAGAAGGGATCGTTTGATAGGACATGTTCTGACGTATGAAGATCACCAATTGAGTATTGGGGGGGGGGGGGGGGCATCGTGGAGGGTAAACATTGTAGTGGGAGACCAAGAGATGAATACACTAAGCTGATTCAGAAGGATGTAGGGTGCAGTAGTTACTTGGAAACGAAGAAGCTTGCACAGGATAGAGTAGCATGGAGAGCTGCATCAAGCCAGTCTCTGCACTGAAGACCACCACAACAACCACAACATGGAACAGTTGCCGATGAGTAGCACTGTAACCACATTGTTAAGAAAAATCAGGGGCATTCGGAACGCCCTATTTTGGCATAATAAATTTGCCTACTGTATGCTCGTTTGCCTCTAGAACTGTTGACAGTTGTTTGCAGCGTGTATTGTTATCTCAGCGAATTGGAACTACTGTATCTTTCTTTGTGGTATAAAAATTATGTTTTTCACCACTAACCCATTTTCATCTGTGTAACATTTTATGCAACTCACTCTGATATAGTGGACTGCCCAGTTCCTTTCATGATTGTAACTCAGGGCACCGTTTTCCTATTTAATAGTATTTCGCAAAATCTGAATATCACAGTAGTAGTGGTTTGTGAGTTAATGTTACACATACGACAGCTATTTGGAAAGTAAGATCTGATCGGTCTCGAAATGGAAACCACAATAAAAATAAAAAGTGTTTCAAATGCAACAGTTAGCAATACCTTCCACCCACTCTTGTACATAGTCACCGTTCCGACTTAGACACTTCTCGTAACATTGCACCAACATTCCAATACCATCGTCGTAAAAGGCAGCCGTCTATGGTTTCTATCAATTCTCTGCGCTGATGTGCAAACTTGTTGTCTGTGACGAAACGTTGTCTTCATAACCAGCGGTTCCTGTAAGCAAACATGAAAATGACACGGAGCCAAGTCGGGATCATAATCACTCACATCCCATTGCCCTTAAGTGTGCGACTGAGAATTGTCACGAGGAAGGAAATGCATGGCAGTTACGTCATGTTTCCTGTATAAACTCAGGCCGAATCTCTCGATAGGCACCCATACTTGGTGTGAGACACTATCGTTCAAGGCGTTTTTACCTGCTCTCTGTACGTTCAGAAAGAGCTACGTGACGCGACCGATGGGCCTACTACAGACATAGTCTAACACATCTATGAGAAGCTTAATCGGATGTTCACTGTGGTTTCCATTCCACGATCGATCGGACCTTACTTGCCGAATAGTCCTAGTAAGACAGCAAATGCACATCAAGAGATTTATTATGAAAATTTGGAAATCAAAAGTGTCCTTCCCCTTCACCTAGATGCTTTCTTCCTTTTGCTGCTCCTAGATTTTTGCTATCGAATTCATCTGAGTACTGAGCCTTGCGTATTCGCAGTTTATACAGAATCTGAGGTTTTAACAGCAGGAACAATACCAAGCATTTCCAGTAACTGGCTTCGTTGAGTGACGTATAGGTATCACCAACTCCTAAATTCAAAGTTTTACTCCCGGCAAATACAGTCTTGAACGTGCAAATTCGTTTTAGGTTTTTGAACGATAACTTTTGATTCTAGGTATAACCATAAAAACATTTTCTGAGACGATCTAAATGTCTCATATTCCAATATGCGCCCACTAGTTGAACTGTTTCCACAACTGCCACTGGGATATAATTTTTCTGGCAATAAGGAATTGCAGCAGCTTGAGCTTTTCTAGATTTTTATCTCTACTGAGGATCCACTGGACGACAGAATAAAGAAGATTATCATCACTAGATTACAGTCCTCCCCCTCCCACCATGAACCATTGACCTTGCCGTTGGTGGGGAGGCTTGCGTGCCTCAGCGATACAGATAGCCGTATCGTAGGTGCAACCACAACGGAGGGGCATCTGTTGAGAGGCCAGACAAACGTGTGGTTCCTGAAGAGGGGCAGCAGCCTTTTCAGTAGTTGCATGGGCAACAGTCTGGATCTGGCCTTGTAACACTAACGAAAACGGCCTTGCTGTTGTGGTACTGCGAACGGCTGAAAGCAAGGGGAAACTACAGCCGTAATTTTTCCCAAGGGCATGCAGCTTTACTGTATGGTTAAATGATGATGGCGTCCTCTTGGGTAAAATATTCCGGAGGTAAAATAGTCCCCCATTCGGATCTCCGGGCGGGGACTACTCAGGAGGACGTCGTTATCAGGAGAAAGAAAACTGGTGTTCTACCGATCGGAGCGCGGAATGTCAGATCCCGTAATCGGACAGATAGGTTAGAAAATTTAAAAAGGGAAATGGATAGGTTACAGTTAGATACAATGGGAATTAGTGAAGTTCGGTGGTAGGAGGAACAAGACTTTTGGTCAGGTGAATACAAGGTTATAAATACAAAATCAAATAGGGGTAATGCAGGAGTAGGTTTAATAACGAATAAAAAAATAGGAGGGCGGGTAAGTTACTACAAACAGCATAGTGAACGCCTTATTGCAGCCAAGATACACACGAAACTCATGCCTACTACAGTACTACAAGTTTATACGCCAACTAGCTCTGCAGATGATGAGGAAATTGATGAAATGTATGATGAGATAAAAGAAATTATTCAGGTAGTGAAGGGAGACGAAAATTTAATAGTCATGGGTGACGGAATTCGATAATGGGAAAGTAATTGAAGGAAACGTAGTAGGTGAATATGGATTTGGGGCAAAAATGAAAGAGGAAGCCGCCAGGTAGAATTCTGCACAGAGCATAGCTTAAGCATAGCTAACACTTGGTTCAAGTATCATAAAAGAAGGTTGTCTACATGGAAGAACCCTGGAGATACTGATAGGTTTCAGATTATGTAACGATGAGATAGAGATTTAGGAACAAGGTTTTAAATTGTAAGACATTTCCCGGGGCAGATGTGGACTCCGGCCACAATTTGTTGGTTATGAACTGTAGATTAAAACTGAAGAAACTGCAAAAAAGTAGGAATTTAAGGAGATGGGGCCTAGATAAACTGACAAAACCAGAGGTTGTACAGAGTTTCGGGTAGAGCGTAAGGGAACAATTGACAAGATTGGGGGGAAGAAATACAGTAGAAGAAGAATGGGTAGCTTTGAGGGATGAAGTAGTGAAGGCAAGTTAGTAAAAGGACGAGGGCTAGTAGAAACCCTTGGGTAACACAAGAAATATTGAATTTAATTGCTGAAAGGAGAAAATATAAAAATGCAGTAAATGAAGCAGGCAAAAAGGAATACAAACGTCTCAAAAATGAGATCGACAGGATGTGCAAAATGGCTAAGCAGGAATGGCTAGAGGACAAATGTAAGGATGTAGACGCTTATCTCACTAGGGGCAAAAGAGATACTGCTTACAGGAAAATTAAAGAGACCTTTGGAGAAAAGAGCACCACTTGCATGAATATCAAGAGCTTAGATGGAAACCCAGTTCTAAGCAAAGAAGGGAAAGCAGAAAGTTGGATTGAGTATATAGAGGGTCTGTACAAGGGCGACGTACTTGAGGACAATATTATGGAAATGGAAGAGAATGTAGATGAAGATGAAATGGGAGATATGATACTGCGTAAAGAGTTTGACAGAGCACTGAAAGACCTGAGTCGAAATAAGGCCCAGGAGTAGACACCATTCCATTAGAACTACTGACAGCCTTGAGAGAGCCAGTCCTGACGAAACTCTACCATCTGCTAATCAAGATGTATGAGACAGGCGAAATAACCTCAGACTTCAAGAAGAATATAATAATTCCAATCCCAAAGAAAGCAGGTGTTGACAGATGTGAAAATTACAGTTATGGCTGCAAAATACTGAAGCGAATTCTTTACAGACGAATGGAAAAACTGGTACAAGCCGACCTCGGGGACGATCAGTTTGGATTCCGTTGAAATATTGGAACACGTGAGGCAATACTGACCGTACGACTTATCCTAGAAAATAAATTAAGGAAAGGCAAACCTACGTTTCTAGCATTTGTAGACTTAGAGAAAGCCTTTGACAACGTTGACTGGAATACTCTCTTTCCAATTCTGAAGGTGGCAGGGGTCAAATACAGGGAGAGAAATGCTATTTACAATTTGTACAGAAACCAGATGTCAGTTATAAGATTTTATATATATATATATATATATATATATATATATATATATATATATATATATTGAAATGGTGACCAGTTTCAGTTTTAGACCATCAAGACCGTCTTTTAGTATCGAGAGGTGACACGCCACACTCTCACTTCTCACTTTAACAACATTGTCAGTAAGATTAACATTCATATCTTCGGTCATGATTTCGTTGTTCCCTGATACTACATTTGCTGTGTGTTGCTAATTACGTTTTCTACATGAGGAAACTGCATGTGTAATCTGCAGAGAGCTTATTCACGGGGGGGGGGGGCGGAGGGGAGGGGGGAGGTAGGGGGGAGGGCTGGTTGTAACGGAGGCCAAATTGCAGGCCACAAATGCCGCAGAGACCTGTCCTTCTGAGGAATTCTGGGACACAGTATTCATTAGTTCTTACCTGCAGAGGGACTTCTGGCCAAAGCTCTCTCCTCCTTCATCGTAGAGTTGGGCATAAGGGCCAGGTCCCAGCCGTTTCACCTGGCCACGTGCCAGCCATTCCATTGTGGAAGACAGCCAGGTGGCTGAAAGTGGATGGAGACCCCATTTAACAGAGTGTGCTGTAAACTGAGCTTTTGCGCAAATGGTGGAAGGTTATAAAACTTCAGGCGCTCTCAAGCTGAAGCTGGTGCCATATAGACAGAGCAGCTGGTGTGTGTGTCTAAAGGAGATAGGAATGTAACCCCCGCCATGACTCCAGGAAGTCACCACGTTGTTTTAGTGAGCGGCAAAAACATATGTTTCGTGGACACGACTATTTGGGAATCTTAACAGCTTTCTTAAATGATTCGAAATGGTCGCCCCAGAGAGATTAAATCACTCCATAAATGGGGGTCTGTGGTCCCATCTAGATAGACGAACGGTGCTAAAACATGGCTACGCTTATCGCGCGAACGATGCTTTCCTAGTCTAAAGTCTTCTTTTCGCATACAAGAGAGATTTGGAGGCACTAATTGGCTTCTCACACTTTATGCAAGGGGGAGTCTTTTTCCCCTGTGTGGGAACCCTGGTGCCGTGTCTAGATTGGTTACCAGGCCAACAGAACAGTCAAGCAGGCAGATTCAATGAGTAAAAGGCAGTTCGATTGGTTTGTGCAATGTGGGGGCGGTTTCGTTTTGCTAATTCGGCTCCCACACCGAGGCTTGGTGGAAAATAGTAGTGGTTCTTCAGGAGATTACGTCTTCAGGTCCTCTCCTGGTGTATTCAGGTTTTTCCTAAGTGAGCAGGACTTGTACTCTGTATCTTGTGGTCGACTAAGAGCCTGCAGCAGTTTCCAGCTGTAGCGACAAAGGAACCACGTTTCCTCTCAGACATATACTGTTCCATGAGGATGAACAAACTCGTCCTGAGTCGACAGTCGGATGTTTGACAATTCCAGCATACACTGTCGTGCCTGTGAATCAAATTAGTTTGCCCAGATCAGCAAATGCGTGCACCTCGCACTGAACTCTGCCATGATTTCAGGACTCTGGTAGGGAAGTTTGCTGCTTTCTGATAATCAGTAAGCAAGGACACGTAGTTCGCAAATTTTCGTGAACGAGTCAGACCAATGCAGCTGCCGCAGCGCATTTCTCCTCGCCCAGCGCACCGTTTGCTTCCGAGGTCTGAATCAGGGTGGGAGATTTAAGTACTGCGGCACTGCCTAAGGATTGTTAAATGAAATTCACAGCTCCATGTTTGTGGTATAGTTGATCGCAGTTGATTCCATTTGAATAGAGTTGGGCCTCGCAGTGGTTTCATGTAAAAAGTCCGATTGCGTTATAAAAGGGATTAATTCAGGGGAGAATTTGTATAGCTTCTATCCAAATATGCTTATCAAACATCATTCCTTAACTGATTTGTATTGGTCAGTTTTGTGCAAGATTTATCACTGGTTCTCCAGAATGAAACTGTTGTTTATTTTATAAACTTGAATACGCCACTGTTCTCATTCATACTCCCTCAACTATTCACGGTTTTCTTTGTTGTGGTGGTTCATGAGTACACCAGCAGTTTAAAAGTTCAATACCAGTATCTGATTATTAGTTTGACTTCTGAAAGTGATTAAGCCCATAGGGAAATGAAATTGCTATAAGGAAATTCACTAATTCATACAGAAGACTCATGTGAATAGCACATGATTTCAAAGTCATTACCAAAAAAATTTCGATTTATGTAAAAATAATAACCTTTAGCTTCAATTTTGAATAAAGCAAGCGACGGAAATTTTTACTAAACATCATTGGAAGATAGCTGTTATTTCCAGCTTTCATTACAAAAATGATGACACTCAAATGTTCTTAAGAGAATTTGTAGCACCTCTTCCAGTCTACGTCACGACAGTTACACTTACGAATAGCGCACGGGAAAAATAAAGACATTAATGTTTCTCTGCGAGCTCTGATTTCGTTTTTATTACGATACTCCCTTCTTCCTATGTAATTAAGAGTCAACAAAATATTTCCCCATTGGCAGGAGAAAGTTGGTGAATGATCTCACAGCAGCGAAATAAGCCTTCGTTTTAATGATTTCCACCTCAATTCGTTTCTCGTATCCTTGAAAATCTCTCCTCTATTAAGGGATAACACAAAACAAGCTGCCTTCTTTCAACTTTTTCGATGTATTACTTTAATCGTGTCTGGTAAGGATCTCATACCACGCAACAATACCCAAGAAAAAGCGGCCAAGTTTAACGCAGACAGTCCCTTCGGCAGATCTATACCAACTTCAAAGTCTACTGTCAGTTAACTGCAGGCTTTCTTTGATTCGCCTTTCCCGCTACATTTTCTATATGACGGTTCCAATTCAAGTTCTACTCTAGCTATGTAATAGAACCGACAGCCATTAAAATTACGCGATGTGTAACTGTAAACTAACGGGCTTTTTTAGTGCTCATCTGAAGAACGCCAGACTTTTTATTGTTTGTCATTTCTTGTCCAATACAAATGTCTAAACTATTTTTCAGTTACTTTTGATTTTCTCATTACTGGAAAGTTATATTACACCATCGGTGCAAAAAATCTAAGAGGACCGCTCAGAGTGTTTTGTAAATCGTTTATATAGATTAACAGCAGCAGAAGGCTCATAAAATTTCCTTTGAGAGCGCCAGATATCACTTCGGATTCGTTACGTGACTTCCAGTCAACTGTGTTCTCTTTGGCTGGGAATCGCGAAACCAGCCGCACACCTGAAACGGTTCTCAACAGACACACCACTTTTTTTTTTCGAGCACCGAGTGAGAAGCGGTGTTAACAGGCTTCAGGAAATCTAGAAACGTAAAATCGATGCTAATTAATTAGTGTGAATAGGGAATTGCTTGTATTTCACAACAACATTTTTTGAGTCTGTGCTAGTTATGCGTCAATAGATCGTTTTTCTCTAGGTATTCTGTAATGTTGAGACGTAATATAAACAAAAAAGTTCGTTATTTCTGTTGCCTCTGTGGTGTATTGGTGAGACTCTTGCAACTTTTCAGTAGCATTGTATCTTTACTTCTCGTTAAAATATGGCGCGGGTGAAATCTGACCCAATTAAGAAGGGGAATTTCATGCTACCTAGGATGCTATTCCATACTGATTAAAATGGCGGCTCGAAGCTACAAATTATTAGTTATCTCGTTAACGGCCCTAGTTTACTGGGATGTTTTTCCTCCAATTACATCACTCTGCGCTGTTAATTATGGCTCAGTCCGCATAACCGTGGACGGGCCTGCACTTGTGGGTGAAAGCAGCTACGAGCGACCAGCCAGTGAATTGGCGCATGTAGCGTCGCTACGAACCGGATGTCACGCACATCTAGCTCGCGCACGAATGTCAGGCCTGTGGACCAGCGGGAGCGCGTGCGTCACGCATAACGAAAGCTGCCGCAATCCGTCAGCGGTGCGTTCCGCGGAAGTCATATATATTCAGCGCGACCGCCCAGCCGTCCATACGCGCCGCTGCCGAAGCGCGCCTGCATTTCAAATCGGTCAAGGTGCCTGCGTTTTCGCAGTTCTGCTGAGTGCTGTATGTTGGCGTCACGCAGGAACTTGATATACGGTGTATATGTTGCGTAATGGGCGAATTTCGTTGTCCGCCAAAACCCAAATTAATAAAGGTGCAGGCTTATTACTCACACAAAGAACGGGAAAAAAGATAAAATTTCCGCAGGATGTCGTCTTCGTATACATCGATTTCCCCCACGCCAAAATGACGTAGAACCTCTATAGAGCTGTCAAAAACAAATTCGCAGCATCGACAGCTGCATTACGTATTTACATACTCCGCAAATCATCGTACGGTGCGTGGTGGAGGGTACGCTGTACCACTTACAGTAATTCTCTTACTTCCATGCTCGCAAAGACAGAGAGGGAAAACCGACTGTCTATATGCCTCTCTACGAGCCTTAATTGATCTTACAATGGTGGCCCTTAATGTAAATTATCATCCGTAGTCGCGTTCTACAGGTCGGCTTCATATGACTGTTCTCCAAATATTTTTAACAGGGTTCCACAAAAAGAACGTCACCCTCCCTCCATGGATTCCTAGCTGAGTTCCCGAAACATAGTCAATAAAATTCTTCTGGGTTTGAGGCCGCATTGTCATCTGTAAAATTCCGACGTTTCGGCGGCTGTTGCAAGGCGCCTTCCTCAGGATGTGTTGCAACACATCCTGAGGGAGGCGCCTTGAAACAGTCGCCGAAACGTCGGAATTTTACAGATGACAATACGGCCACAAACCCAGAAGAATTTTATTGACTGTGACAACGGCCGCGGAAGCCTACGTTTACACTTCCCGGAACACGTCCGTACCAAATGGTAACAAATCTATCAGCCCGCCTCTCATTTGCTTCGATGTCTTCCATCAATCCAACCTAGTGGGGATTATGCAAGTAATGAAGGATTGGTTGCACTAGTGTTCAGTACTCGGTCCCCTTATAGATGAATTACACTTTCCTAAAAATCTCTCAGTGAATTGAAGTCGACCACTCACCTTTCACACTGCAGCACTTTAATCCTCATTCCACTTCATATCGCTTTGCAATGGTACGTATTGATATTAAGTCTACTGCAGCAACACCTTCAAGCAGCAACACCTTCACATAGTCACTAGGCTGTTCCATTTTCTCTTTTTTTTACGAACTTTCTTTGTGCTGGAGTAATTGCAGGGCAGCAACTTGTGTTAATCAGTACAAAACAGCCAAAGTTGCAAATTTCACTTTTATTTACCTGATGACTAGTTTCGGTTCGGGACCCCTTTGCCAATCATCTACATAGTCAAAATGGTGTTTCCCAAATTGTAAAGAGCATGTCAAGATTACAAACATAAATGTATAACAAAGTGCAAATGAGCAGTTACAGGTCATACAGGTAACTCTATGTTCTGTAACTGTTCATTTGCACTTTGTCATACCTATATGCTTTTTATCTTGACATGGTTCTTATATTTTGGGAAATAGCATTTTGGCTATCCCGACTGGAAATTGAATCCCGACGCGAAAATACTCATGAAATAAATAAAAGTAAAATTTGCTACTCTGTATTTTTGTTTTTTCGAGATTTGGTGAGTAATATTTGCTTCATTTAAGGTATGAAACGACACTGGAAGAGAAGCTCAAGTATGTAGCTATGTACTGCCAACTATCGACGTATGTCTTAGATTTCCATGTTAGTGCTCTTTGTAAACCGTGTAAAAAGAAAAATCCTTTTTGTTGCAGAGACTTACGTGTAAAGATAAACTGTTTGTCTCATAATCCAGTTCTGAGCGTATGTGAGAATAATTTTTACAATTTGACAGAATAACTAACAGATGTGTTATTTGCTACAGTATATGATGTTTTTCTAACATTGCGTAGGAAGGTACTACGGTAGGTCAGTAGGCTTTACATTAGCAAAGATGATATTTTCACTAGAAAATCATAACTTCTTTTAATGGTGTTGACAGTACAGACGATAGGATTCCAGAAGTAGTTTTGAAAGCAGCATGTAATGTTCTTCTTGATCGTTAGGTTACGAGAGTGACTTGATTAACAGCAATACTGTCATTAATAAAAATTATGAAAAATTTCTAGTTCATCCTTAGTAAATTTGGTGATGAAAACTTGCTTCTGCCGAAGTGACAACAAATACTGGACTACGCATAGCAACCAGAGAAAGGAATATCCGCCATCATGTTCCCAAGACTATAACGAACACCATACCTCAACGTTGAAGCGTATTTGCAATACGTCCGTATTGCATAACTTAGACTATACAGCATACTGTAAACAAACAACAACACTGCAGCATTCAGTATCACAGGACATGGAATGCGGCTCGTTGCTAACATAGTGCATCACTAGTATGTTCACAACAAAAATTGAGGGTGGAAGCTGCGGATTACAATTGAATATCATCTGACATTTAAACTAGCAGCTTTGCTGTTATTTACGAAGCGTAAAAGAGCAAAAACGCACCATGCTGATCCGCAATGGTGATTGACTTTGGCCGGCCGGTGTGGCCGAGCGGTTCTAGGCGATTCAGTCTGGAACCGCGCGACCGCTGTGGTCGCAGGTTCGAATCCTGCCTCGGGCATGGATGTGTGTGATGTCCTTAGGTTAGTTAGGTTTAAGTAGTTCTAAGTTGTAGGGAACTGATGACCTAAGATGTTAAATCCCATAGTGCTCAGAGCCATTTCAACCAATTTTTGATTCACTTTTATTCAGTGCATCTTGTCACCGAAATACTCACACGTTCCTTCGACATAGCTGACTAAAGAGGCCACCAAAAGGTTTCCTACTTACAACTTACGTGTTATTGGATAATGCTGTCACTGGCAACAGACACAAATCTGTAAGTGCACTTCGAGGGTTTCGCTCATGTGTTCGGCGATTTGTCGTATGTTGCGACGGGTGCATCACAAGACACTGGAAAACAAAGTAATTAAGGTACACTTAGTAAATGACTCATCCAGCTGTCTATGATATCTGATCCACCAAAAACCAGGTACTCCGTGACAGATCTTACATCAGTGGAAACGTATTTATTTCGTGCACTGTCTCTGGGTTCGTACGTGAGTTTGTTATATTTCCTCATTCTAGATTATACCTCTGGTACGCTTTGCATGTAAGCTGAAACTATAAACTTACCTACCGATAACGACCCATGAAAGGTACAATTTTTCTCACTGTATTTCTCGTGTGAAGTGATACATGTATTAACAGTAATTTTTATTTGTGTGATTTCCGTTTTCGTTGTACGTAACTAAAGCATAGAAACATATTAAGTAGAGATAGATATACGTTTTAACGCTGGAATGGTATCAATTGATGGAGCAATCACTACTGTCTAACGGATATGTGAGTATATAAACAAAGGTGGTACACATCCTGCACTATCCCTGCTGCAATCAGTGATTGTACTTCCAACTTGATATTATCATCATTTAAAATTAAATATCATACCAGGCCAAGTATAGGGAACTGTCTGTAGAGGATACGAAATAATTGTATCAAAAACATTTTCTTAATAGCAGAAGAGAAACATCGCTTAATATTCGTGCTTTCCTCTTGAACTCCTTGTAAATGAAAGAATAAACACTGTTTTCTTTGAATGCTTGTAGCAACCAGATATCTTAATTAGAAAATACTGTCGACAAATACCTGACAGAAGGAACCCTACATTTCTTGGGAAAGATACCCAGAGCTAAAGCCTAGCTGGAACTGAAACTATACTGGTAGAACACCATTACTGCTTTCTTCCAAGTCAACAAAAAGTTTTTCGTCCCTCCTACTTTACTTTTTAGAGTCTGGTTCTCGTTTTGCTCTCACTTCGCTTGGTGTCATTCAAGCATGTTGCTGGCTTAAAATTTTGGCATTTCCAAAAAATAAAAATGAAAATAAATAATCTTGATTTACACAATCAAATGATAGATTCGCAATCTCCTAAATGAATAGCGACGCAAGTATCCCGCAAGAGAGAAAGCATAGTCAGCACGAAGAGTCTTACCGCTTCTGCCAGGACAAGCCCTTGACGTAATTTCCTAAGCTTCTCTCGAGGGAACAGGGTCGCCCGCGTTTAAAGCTGCATCTCGCAGGTGAGCGCCTTCCTCGCAAACGCTCTGTAATTACCACACTTAGTATTAATTTGTGTGCCGTTACTGTAAGCCCTTCAGTCGTTTTGGTGTTAATTAACACGGCCTGCGCAGTGCATCTAATCGTGACACAAGTTGCTGCATTACGGTAATTAAACCACTTGTCGTCCTGCCAGCAGAAACGTGAGGCCACGCTATGTCACACTTCAGTCAAGCGTCGCTCGCAATCAACCGCCCTTTTTATATCATTTGCGACGCTAAATTTCTCCTCTATAGGCTGTATTGGGTATTCACTGGACAATGACTTCGTAGGAGACTAAGAACGGCAGTTACATTGACTACAAAACTCAACGCTGTGTTAAACACAGAACTGTTGGAAATGATGATATTTACAAGTTACACGAGGGGCGTTCAATAACAAATGAAATTCGGTTTCTTCCTCGGCCAGTTTCTGTTGAAAAAATATGTATATTGGTGTGGGATATCGTGGAATATTCCCCTATGGATTAACGAGAGTCCAGTAGGTGGCGGAGCTATGCTTAGGCTTCACACTAGCGTCTAAAACGGAAGTGCGTTCCAAGCCGATATTCATAGGCGCTTGCAGAGTTTTAACGGGGACCTGGAAGTGAACAATAGCACAACGAGTCGTTGCTCTAGGCGTCGGTCGCCATAGCACCACGGTCGCGCAAACCTGTCCTAGATCTACCGTGTGCTGGCTGACGGCAGACTGCTGCAACTCCTGCTTAGGACATTGTAGAAACGACTTCAGCATGTTCGTCGTCTCAAAAATGGAAACGAACTTCTCCTCCTCCATGACGACACAAGGCCTCACACGATTCTGCACACCCATGAGGAGCTCACAAAACTTCATTGCACTGCTCTTCCTCATCCACTCTACTTCCCGGATTTCACACCTTGCAACTTTCATCTGTTTGGCCCAAAGAAGGAAGTACTCCATGGGAACCAGAACGTGAGTGGTGGGGAGGTTATTGATGCAGCAAAATGTTGGCTCCGACGTAGATCACTAGACTGGTGCCACGCTGGCGTACAGTGCTTCCCAGTAAGGTGGCGTAAGGCCGTCGCAGTAACGGAGATTATATTGAAACACAAGGTTTTGTAGCCAGAGCAGAGAGGAATAATATTATGCATCGGAATCCTGAGTAAAACCAACTTACTTTCAGAAAGAAATGTATACCTCATTGAACGCCTGTAGTAGTTGTTACAATAGCTGGTACATTTTGCTTAATGCAGGGCCATTTAGTAGTGGTAGTGGTAATTTTGTTCGTCCGTAGATCACTGTTACAAGGATACCGGACACCTCTTTGTATTAGAATTAGCGAACATCAGAATCAGTGTAGTTCGTATATGTGGGCACTTACGTGTTAAAAGGTCTAGTTTGAGAAGGATGGGACAGGCAGTTGGTCGTCGCCTTGTGGTAGTAACCATCTCGGCATTTGAATGAAGTAATTAAGGGAAACCATAGGAAACCTACATCATCATAGACGGATGAAAATCGGAGCCATTCCAAATGAACTGTTTAAAAAAGGGCTACATCATTCGGTTTATCCTTATTGTGCAATACTGTTTTACAAAGAAATTACTTAATAATGTAAAAGCCTATTTCTATACTGTCCCATCACTTCACAAACTACACGCATTCCCTTGAAGTTTAGTAGTTTGAGATAACCGTCCAAATCAAGCTAAAGTATTCCGAATCCAAGAGCAGATGACATGAATTCTTAGTGGTTTGAACCCTAGCAGATAGTGCAGAACTTTTTTTTCATGGAAACGAGTTCCATTCCTTCTGTCTGTCTATGTATTTAACCTTTGATTTAATTTACCACCAACGCATCTTTGTTGATGTCTTCTGTGTCGGAATTGAAGAAAATACTTGTAACGACTAAAAGTAATTACGTGTATATGTTGCTAGGTTACTAGTAACATATCTATCAAAGTACCATTCTTTACTGATCCAAATATCAAAACTCATCAGGCTGCTAAAGTGAGACAAGTGGCAAAGCTGGAAACGCAAATCCGCTGCGTAACGGTGAGAAAACAAATACGTTTGACCTATCACATTGTTTGAGCTAGAAATATTTCTTGGATTTTCCAACTGTGGTCTAATAGTTTACTGACATTTTAAACCTTTTTCCGGGTGAGTGTGCCCATTACAGATTTCACCGATACAATGGAGATTCGCAGGACGTGCACCTTCGAATTACTTTTTTCTGCAACGGTCAAGTTTTCTGTTGAAACGCCGTTTCAGAAGTCTTTCCTTACCTGGTACCTCAAATTGCTTTGCAGATCTCGTCCGATATTGCCTTTCCCTTTCACACTACTGTTACTAACGTTAGAGCTATTCAAAGGTTTAAAGTAACATTCCAGTGACTGTAACATCTGGCTAACTCCTGAAATGTATAGTTTTGATTACTGTTGTTAACTGTGAATTCTTCTCTGCTCTTTAGCATGAAATGACATGTCGACGATTAAAGAGATTACCCCTAGTTGGGAGCCAATAATTAAGGGACATCAGCAATTAAATGAAATCAAGCACAAAGGTTTATGATAATAGGGGACCGATAAGTGAAAGAAAGAGACCAGATAAATAAAACGTGAAATATTGCCTTTATTTCAGCAACTTTTGCACACAAACGAAACAAAAATTATAAATCTCAGGGCCGATTTGAATGGGCCTGTGCATTATCCAGTTATTAAGGGTAGGAAGGGGCCAGTAAATCGTCTCAGCATTACTCGTGATCATTTGTTCTGTGGAGCTGTCGGCGACAGGCGCTGCGTCGGTACGGCGCGTCACCTCGGAGCTGTGCGGCACGATTCGGCCGCTTTCATCGGCGATCCACGGCTTTACGGCAATGCCTAGTTACGGCCTTCGCGTTGTCTGCCCGTTGCAGGTTGCGCCTTCGAAGCTGATATGGATAGAACAGCTCCCCAAGTTCTCTTGTTTCCTGGATGTCACACCGACTCCCTTCAGTTTTCACCCATCTCGGAACGATTTACCGAAAATTTGCTCCACTCTACGTTGTCATCGGCAGACAAAATCTGCAATGCGCCCAATCACTGATAGCCATTTCATGACCACGCCTTCCAATGCATGGTGGAAATGTCCTAGCATCCATGGGCTGGGGTATGCCTCGGGAATTACCATCTTTCTAATGATTTCGCCGTCAAAGCTGTTCCTAGCTTGGATCGCTCATTTTTTCGAAGTCGTCGTAAGTGTAGCCACATAGCATTTCTTTCTAACAGCATTCTCCATATGAGGTTTGGACATTCCCAGGTTCCTGTTTCGTCTATGAATCTGTTGTCGTTCGTGATGTATAAGGAATACCCTTACTGTCCAGACAACCATTGTTTAAGCACGCTTTTTCACGGTTTTGAAGTTTCACAGCCTGACTGTACGAATTCTTGGAGCTTTTGTGTTTTCGGGGATCCTGGAATCGTCGACACGTTCTTGCCTTCTAAGACAGATAAAGCAGCTACTGCCGGGTCAGAAGAATTCACACGCATTCACACACGCATTCTTGATAATCCGTTCGCGTGGCTACAGGGGTACATCATGTTTCGCACGTTTCTCATTGTCCGCCAGGCTCCTCGCGAAGTTTCCATTCTTAAGCGAGGCGAAGCATCCTCTTGCCAACCTGTGCTGCTCCACAATGGCTCCCGTATCGGAGTATCGAATGATCACTGCATGGGGTCCGCCTCCCACCTCTTCCTCTTCCTGGAACACTGGCGCTGTGAGCTGGCTAAAGTGGGGCCCGACGGAGGTATCGAATTACTTGGCTAAAAATGGCTCTGAGCACTGTGGGATCTAACTTCTAAGGTCATCAGTCCCCTAGAACTGAGAACTACTTAATCCTAACTAACCTAAGGACATCACACACATCCATGCCCAAGGCAGGATTCGAACCTGCGACCGTAGCGGTCACGCGTTTCCGGACTGTAGCGCCTAGAGCCGATCGGCCAACCTGGTGGGCTATCGAATTACTCTTGTTGATTAGATCAGTACCCTTTCTATATTTCCATTGTGTTTTGTCACATCAATTTGAAGGCAGTTTTGAATAGTTATGACTAATAGAGATTATTGAGCTACTTTCCTATTTTACTTTGCATCAAACTCTCCTTTTTCTTTCAGAAGTTTATTTCTTTTCACGTTTAGTTTCCTGTTACTGTCTTCATATCTACAGGTTTAATGCGTTCTTCTGTTTTCACAATTATCACCGATTAATTGTTACCGTTTTGTCTAAAATTGTCCAAACTTTATTTTCTAAGAGGACAAAATTGTTAATTTTACGTGGCATTTCCCGACATTTTCAAATATATTCTAACAATGTACATGCCTCACTACTTGCCGAATGTGTTTCTTTGTTTTCGTGAATAATACTCTTCTGGCCATTAAAATTGCTACACCAAGAATAAGTGCAGATAATAAACGGGTATTCATTGGACAAATAAATTATACTAGAACTGACATGTGAGTACATTTAAACGCTATTTGGGTGCATAGATCCTGAGAAATCAGTAGCCAGAACAATCATCTCTGGTCGTAATAACGGCCTTGATAGGCCTGGGCATTGAGTCAAACAGAACTTGGATAGCGTGTACAGGTATAGCTGCGCATGCAGCATCAACACGATACCACAGTTAATCAAGAGTAGTGACTGGCGTATTGTGACGAGCCAGTTACTCGGCCACCATTGACCAGAAGTTTTCAATTGGTGAGAGACCTGGAGAATGTGCTGGCCAGTGCAGCAGTCGAACATTTTCTGTATCCAGAAACGCCCGCACAGGACCTGCAACATGCGGTCGTGCATTATCATGCTAAAATGTACGGTTTCACAGGGATCGAATGAAGGAGAGAGCCACGGGTCGTAACACATTTGAAACGTAACGTCCACTGTTCAAAGGGCCGTCAATGCGAACAAGAGGTGACCGAGACGTGTAACCAATGGCACCCCATACCATCACGCCAGGTGGTACGCCAGTATAGCGATGACGAATACACGATTCTAATGTGCGTTCACCGCGATGTCGCCAAACACGGATGCGACCACCATGATGCTGTAAACAGAACCTGGATTCATCCGAAAAAATGACGTTTTGCCATTCGTGCACCCAGGTTCGTCGTTGAGTACACCATCACAGGCGCTCCTGTCTGTGATGCAGCGTCAAGGGTAACCGCAGCCATGGTCTCCGAGCTGATTGTCCATGCTCGTGTAAACGTCGTCGAAATTTTCGTGCTGATGGTTGTTGTCTTGCAAACGTCCCCATCTGTTGACTCAGGGATCGAGACATGGCTGCACGATCCGTTACAGCCATGTGGATAAGTTGCCTGTCATCTCGAGTGCTAGTGGTACGAGGCAGTTGGGATCCAGCACTGCGTTCCGTATTACCCTCCTGAACCCACCGATTTCATATTCTGCTAACAGTCATTGGATCCAACACGGCGTTCCGTATTATCCTCCTGAACCCACCGATTTCATATTCTGCTAACAGTTATTGGATCTCTACCAGCGCGAGCAGCAATGTCGCGATACGATAAACCGCAATCGCGATAGGCTACAACCCGACCTTTATCAAAGTCGGAAACGTGATGGTACGCATTTCTCCTCCTTACAAGAGGTATCACAACAACGTTTCACCAGGCAACGCGGATCAACTGCTGTTTGTGTATGAGAAATCGGTTGGAAACTTTCCTCATGTTAGCACGTTGTAGGTGTCGCCACCGGCGCCAACCTTGTTTGGATGCTCTGAAAAGGTAATACTTGCATATCACAGCATCTTCTTCCGGTCGATTAAATTTCGCGTCTGTTGCACGTCATCTTCGTCGTGTAGCAATTTTAATGGCCGGTAGTGTATCTATTTTTTTTCGTGTAGGATCCCTTTCAATTCTGATATAATTTCACACTGTCAAATCAACTACAATTCCTTTATTGTCTGAGAAACATATTTACCACTATGTTAGGCAACTCTCTATCCACTTTTCTCTGGTATAATGGTAAATGAACTCTACTCCTTCACATAATTAGCAGCATTAATTTGTGGATTTAAGGATTTGTCATGTTCAACGTTAACAGTCAGTCGCATGCATTCGTGTCGCTCCTTCGCCTCGGAAATATCGCCGCACTTCCATCGTCGATTGGTGTTCCTACCTTCACGTTGACTTTGCAGGTTACTAGTACGCCTAACAGCGACGACACGAAGCGCGGGTCAGCCTACATATCAGGCGCTGCCGCAAAAGCGAACGGCCCCCTAATGGTACCTGCACAGCTCACCCTCCACCGCTCAGCTCTCCGCAGGCACCGCTCCCCTTCGCTAACGCCGTCGTAGCCAGTCAAGCGAAAAATGGATGAGCATAAAAAGAGCCGACCTGAAAAGGCCCTAGGAAAACCTTTAATAATTGCAGGAAGCCTCTACAAATTGACAATCCTTTATCTTTTCGCCTTTTCTTTCACCGCTTCCACGATCTTTCTCTCAGTGTTCTTTCCTCCGCTACCACTTGCTCCCGCTGTTTCTCTTTGCCTGTGAACTTAGCAGCTAACGCTGTGACCTAACTGTGTAATTTCTTATCTCGTATCTGAGCCGTAAATGGCGTATTCCGTATCTGTGCCATTTTTAATTTTGTTTTCATTACATTTCAGAGATTGCTTTCTGTATCTCTTGAGCTGTCGTCAGGGTAGCAACAGCGTTCTTACGTGTTAGCTTCTAGCCTGAATACTTTCTGTTTTTATCCATGGAACGTCGTAAATCCGATTTCACTTCATGACTGTAAAATGTGTATCTCTCTCATAAAATGAATAACTATCAGCAACATTTTATCGTGTGTTATAACATGTTCCATAAGCAATATTGGAATTATAAATGAAAAGTTGTATTACTACAAGTGTTGACGCGTATATAAGCAAAAGATAATCCTAGATATGAAGAAAACATGTGGATTGTCATTTGCTGTAATAGTGGCTATGGGTACGACTCTCTTTCGCATGTGACTTGCAGTCACTCGATTCGAAATAGGCTAATATATACAAGGTTATTTAGGTTTAGACGAGAAAAGCACACTTAATATAACAGAAGAGTTAAAACGAATTACCTCAGTTTTAGTAATTTTGCTGTTGAACCCACCTGAAACTTTCGATTTTGTTTCAGTGAACACCAATGAAAATTTTCGCATAAATACATATCTGGAGTACAACAGGTTTCCCAAACAAAGGTAGCTTACATTTACGATTCGGTGATGTACATTAGTTACTTCTCTTCATAGGAAATCAAATACGCAGTCTGTGCCTAAATAGTATCGGATGAACAACATCATCATTGTCCTGTGAAATAAAATATGAATAGATAAATAAATCTTATGCCCATTTTCGTAGAAAATCTACTACGATTAAGTATAACATGGTTTAAACTCAAAACAAGACTACGAGTAACAATAAATTAAATAAAATTTATTGCAAGTCAATGACACTTTTAGCAATGGATAACGAAGGTAATTTTCTTCTACCAGTGCAGCTCTAGGTATTATGGATTATTTATGCACATTTTTACTAACGAACCTGTTAGTACATTGAGAATGTGGAATTAGAAGACAAAAACTCCTTCAAGAGGTGGCTAGAAGATAGTTGTCAGTAAATACTAATTTTATTATCAATGCTAAATGATCTCTGTTGTACAAGTAATGTTACCATTGCAAAGAAATACTTAATTCATCCACAAATTTCATTAGTAAGTGTTCTTATAGCACGGAGTCACTTTTCGAAAGATAAGAAATATTGTATCAATCACATTGAGTTGTTACATGGCTTCTAGGTTGTAATACGAGAAAAGGTCGATCTGGATTTAGCCTGGCCGACGTGATAGAAATTCATGTTGCATGATATGGGGTAGAGCATTCTGTTCGAGATATCTCAGGTGTGGAAGAGGTAACGAGCAGGCGTCCTCTAGGGTGAATGATCAAAAGCGAGAGAGAATTGGTGGCGACCAGGTGTGGTCTAGTACAAGTTCTATAGATTTCATGGAAAGGAGTTACCCAAGCTCCTCTTATAACATTTATTGCTGCATTTGTGCCAAATATGTCATTAACGTGCAAGAAGTGTTACCCTCTTGGGGGAATTTTGAATAGTTCAACCGTGTGTTAACCTAAAAGACAGAGGGAATCGAACGTAGATTTATGGACTATGGCGATTAGTAGAAAAACTGAAAGACTTTAATTTTGGATGCTTGGACAGCAACTAAGTTCTAGAGAATGAAGTAATAAACGGTTGCCAGGCTAATTAGGCATAATAATGTGGAAACATTAAGTTCAAGATATTGAACTATAATTTTACTAAAGAAAATTTCGTTATTTCTCTCTTAGTAAAGCGCAATGAACACACACAATTACCAGACGAACTGCACAGTGGATAGCAGTAGTTATCATTTGCATAGATTAGCAATCACAGAAATATAAATGAAATTTTACTCCTGTTAACAAAAATTACTATCTCAGGTACTAAGCAATTGAGTACCAAGATGTTATCAAAGACATCAAAAGACTAAATTTGAGCATGAACATAGTCCTAATTTAACTAATACCCAAATGCAATTAAATAACACCGTACTAACACATTTCATGTTCACTCTACTGGGAAAATATTTCAGATTTCATTAGCAAGAACGATATTTAAGTTAACTTTCTCACACTAGAAAAGATTAAAGTGGGGACCCATAAACTGTCACTTTCCCTATAAGCAGACTATGCACACTTTTCAAAAACAATTTACATCACACTAATACTGATTTCCAACCCCACTTGAGATTATTATCTTTCAATGATTTATAGCAATTTATATTAATTTTTCTTAATTAACTTCAGAAATAAGTTCAAGGTAATAGTTAAGGTGAAGTTAAGTTTCAAATGGGTTCAGAATTATGTGCCTCTTTCGTTGCTTGTAAAGCAAGTGATTTTAACTAACAGTTATGCGATTTAACACCAAAACTTTGGCACATTCAAAACAGAAACAATTTAAAGCAAAATAAAGTTGTTTATAAGTTCTAAATTATGTGCCTCATTATTTACCCGAGAAACAAGTAATTTAACTAGTAACATTTATATGCATTAACACTGAAACTTAGGCTCATTCAAATAGAAGAAAGTCAGTAGTTCATAAACAGGATACTCGGTCTTTAGCACATTTAGCATAGGACGCTGCTTGGTTTCATGAACTGGACAGTTTCAAAGTTCAAACACGAATTTTCATCACTGGAATTATTACTGAAAAACATTCATACACAAACATACTGGTTCTTACTGGTATACATATCTGATTTCCAAAGTTGGTGAAGCAGTGGCGCAATAGTGGAGGGGAGCACAAGTAGCTATCTGGTTTCACCTCTGGCACTTTAATGCTCTATTCAATTCTTCTTGGCGACGTATTAATCATTTTCAGAGCCATTCCAAAATACGAGAGCACCATTTTACAGCAGAAACCATATCTTAGGCCATTCCATCATAAATTGTTTTCTGAATGCCTAACTTGACACCCGCAATGTGGACTGTACAACTACTGGCCACTGACTGCCTAACGTGCTCCCTCCCTTTCCGTCCAGATTTACCGCCAATTCCACTTTTTGCCCCACGCCAACCCACTTCCGTAGCGGGGGGAGGAGGCGGGGCGCACGCTACACCTTTTCCTTCCTTATAATACAACTTCCCTAAGTGTGAACTAGTTTTCTACGTACAATGTCTTTTTCATAATCAGACATATTTTATAAAGTTTTATTATTCAAACACACTGTTAAGATTCTACAAAATATATGTATCACAATCTTCCACTTTCCTCTGGCAATTCAAAGACATTAATGAGTAAAGACCAAACATTTCATAGTTACATACATAAAATTACATAGTATAAATTACTTGTAATCGATCTTGGTGTTACACACTGTGTGCAGGTCTGGGCAACGTGAACCTTGGGACACTAGCTTGAAGAGATCCACAGCAGCAGAGCAAGAAACCTCTGTATTCATTTCTGTAACTCGTTTCTTGTGCACAGGATCAATCTGTACCTCTAAGCTCCAATAACGAACCACTTAAAAACTCAACGAAATAAGATATCTAATGTATAAAAGTGAATAGTTGTTGGTTTGTCTGATTGTTCGTCTTTTGTGAGTTGCTATACCATCCTTTCAATGGCGGTGAAATTTGGTGAGTTGTGGTGCTCACACCTGTCAAGTTCTCTGTGGTGTTAAGAACCTACCATAACCAAAAGAAAATGATGTGGCCTAGAAGTTTAAGGCAGGGAGGAGTGGAGAAATTTCAATCAAATTTCATATTTACGTGCTACACTATTTGTATAAAGATATTGTGGGCGAGAGAATGGAGATGAGAAGAAATTACATGTAAAAATATTTGATTAGGTCTGATATTACTAATAGAGTCATTGTTTTCGGGTAATCAGACTTATGGTGGCCTACACGATGACGTTTCACCCACAGAATTGGGGGTAGAGGGGGATGATAGGTGCAAAGACAGTGACAGTTCAGCATATCTCTTAACGCCTGCAGGAATTTCTATTAAAATTGGCACACGTATCACTTGCCATCTGGAAAATTTGTGTGACAGAAATACACCACTAGCTGGTCTATGGCAAGAGTTTAGTGTAAAACACTTAATACAAAAGCATAACTCATGAACGCCTGAGAAAGTTCAAACAAATTTGGGACATACATCACTCATAATTTGTATAGAAATACTGTGATGGTGGGTCACTCTTGCCACTGCTGGGGGCGGAGGTGACAGTGTGAAGGGTAAAATCGCGAAAGATCCGAAGAAGACCTCTTCGTAGTTTTTTTCTATAATTAGTTGACTTGGACTACCTTAATAGTATGAACCGTACTCTGTCTGTTATTTGTGTTGTTTAGTGCATCAATGACATCGTGAAAGTGAATGCTGCAGGCAACCAATATTTTTCCCAGTTTGTTTCGGGGTCAAATCTCATGACACAAGGTTCAATACATTATTGTCCTTTCTAGAGCCACATGATGTAAACAGCGAAGAATCTAACAGTTCCCAGCTACAATCAGTTTTCTTCGAATTCTGATGGCACTGTAGAGTGAAAGTTGCTAGATAAATGCGTCAAATATGCGCACAGTTATGAGTGACATAAGTAAAATTTACGTGAAATTATGTGTATATTTGTGCGCATATGCGATATATGCCTACACTGCAGACGTCACAGTCAAGAAACTAATCCAGTTATAAACATTCTCTGTATAAGACATAAATCACATGAAAATTAAAAACAATAACAGGAATGATACAGTCAAGGCAGCCTGTAAAAGGAAAAAGAGGGCGTATCAAAAATGGCTACATACCAGAACCCAGGTAGACAGAGAAAGTTATGTTGAAGAAAGAAACAAAGCCAAACAGATAATTGCAGCATCCAAGAAGAAATCGTGGGAAGACTTTGGAAACAGGTTGGAAACTATGGGTCAAGCTGCTGGAAAACCATTCTGGAGTGTAATTAGCAGTCTTCGAAAGGGAGGTAAGAAGGAAATGACAAGTATTTTGGACAGGTCAGGAAAACTGCTGCTGAATCCTGTGGATGCCTTGGGCAGATGGAGGGAATATTTTGAAGAGTTGCTCAATGTAGGTGAAAATGCGATCAGTAATGTTTCAGATTTAGAGGTAGAATGGGATAGGAATGATGATGGAAATAGGATCACATTTGAGGAAGTGGAAAAAATGGTCAATAGATTGCAGTGCAATAAAGCGGCTGGGGTTAATGAAATTAAGTCGGAACTCATCAAATACAGTGGAATGTCAGGTCTTAAATGGCTACACAGGATAATTGAAATGGCCTGTGAGTCAGGACAGGTTCCATCAGACTGGACAAAAGCAGTAATCACACCAATCTTTAAACACGGAAACAGAAAAGATTGTAACAGCTACAGAGGTATCTCTTTAATCAGCGTTGTGGGTAAAATCTTCGAAGGTATTGTTGAAAGGAAAGTGCGAGTATTAGTTGAGGACCAATTGGATGAAAATCAGTGTGGGTTTAGGCCTCTTAGAGGCTGTCAGGACCAGATCTTTAGCTTACGGCAAATAATGGAGAAGTGTTATGAGTGGAACAGGGAATTGTATCTATGCTTTATAGATCTAGAAAAGTCATATGACCGGGCTCCTAGGAGGAAGTTATTGTCTGTTCTACAAGATTATGGAATAGGAGGCAAACTTTTGCAAGCAATTAAAGGTCTTTACATGGATAGTCAGGCAGCTGTTAGAGTTGACGGTAAATTGAGTTCATGGTTCAGAGTAGTTTCAGGGGTAAGACAAGGTTGCAACCTGTCTCCACTGTTGTTCATATTATTTATGGATCATATGTTGAAAACAATAGACTGGCTGGGTGAGATTAAGATATGTGAACACAAAATAAGCAGTCTTGCATACGCGGATGACTTAGTTGTGATGGCAGATTCTATTGAAAGTTTGCAAAGTAATATTTCAGAGCTAGATCAGAAATGTAAGGACTATGGTATGAAGATTAGCATCTCCAAAACGAAAGTAATGTCAGTGGGAAAGAAATATAAACGGATTGAGTGCCAAATAGGAGGAACAAAGTTAGAACAGGTGGACGGTTTCAAGTACTTAGGATGCATATTCTCACAGGATGGCAACATAGTGAAGGAACTGGAAGCGAGGTGTAGCAAAGCTAATGCAGTGAGCGCTCAGCTACGATCTACTCTCTTCTGCAAGAAGGAAGTCAGTACCAAGACTAAGTTATCTGTGCACCGTTCAATCTTTCGATCAACTTTGTTGTATGGGAGCGAAAGCTGGGTGGATTCAGTTTACCTTATCAACAAGGTTGAGGTTACGGATATGAAAGTAGCTAGGATGATTGCAGGTACTAGTAGATGGGAACAATGGCAGGTGGGTGTCCACAATGAGGAAATCACAGAAAAACTGGGAATGAACTCTATAGATGTAGCAGTCAGGGCGAACAGGCTTAGATGGTGGGGTCATGTTACATGCATGGGAGAAGCAAGGTTACCCAAGAGACTCATGGATTCAGCAGTAGAGGGTAAGAGGAGTCGGGGCAGACCGAGGAGAAGGTACCTGGATTCGGTTAAGAATGATTTTGAAGTAATAGGTTTAACATCAGAAGAGGCACCAATGTTACCACTGAATAGGGGATCATGTAGGAACTGTATAAGGGGGGCTATGCTCCAGACTGAACGCTGAAAGGCATAATAAGTCTTAAATGATGATGATGATGATGATGATGATGATGATGATGATAACAGGAATAAATATGTTTACATATCTGTGTTATCCGAAACGATTAATGAAGAGAGAGAGATATACCGAAAATTCTGTGTAAACGTGTCAAATAAGTGTATCATATTAAATAGTAATTTAATTTTCTACTAACACTGACATAAAACAAATCGCAACAGCAAGAAGGAATTGCGCCACATAGAAGAAATTGGTAGGCGTCTTTCTACATCTGAATCATGAAATCAATTCAAATTACGCGCCAGTCGCATTAGAGAGATGCTAATGGCTCCGCTATCAGGATGCAAATCATGTTTGCTTTAAATACACGCTATAGCGGTTGCGAGCGTTTGAGACTAGACATGGTGAGTTTGTTAGGCAAGAATGCCTTTAAGGAAACAAAAACATCAACAACACCTCACTGAATTTCAGTGAGGTCTTTTAATAGGACTACCAAAAGGTGAATGTTCCTTCTACTGTATTGCTGGAAGACTGGGTAGTAACGTAGTAACTGTACACGATTGCTGGCATCGGTGGTCACGAGAAACGTACGGTCTCAAGAAGACTGGACACCTTACAGCCATGTGCACTACCGAGATGGAAGACCATCGTCGTTGGAATATGGCTCTGACGCATCATTACTGGATCTGCTGCCGGAATGCGAGCACCAGTAGGTACCACCGTGACGACTAACTGTCACAAACCGATTACTTCAAAGACAGCTAGAGCCAGACGCCCTGTAGCGTGCATTCCACTGACCCCAAACCACAGCCGTTTGCAAGTGGCTTGGTGTCAAGTGAGAGCTCATTGCTGTCGTGTATTCTGATAAAAGCCGGTTCTGCCTCGGTGCCAGTGATGGCAGTAAATTGGGTAGAAGATGGCCAGATAAGTGCTGCAACCAGCCTGTCAGCTGCCTGGACATGACTGGAGCTACACCAGGATTTATGGTGTGGGGCACGAGGTCATATGACAGCAACAGGGTTCTCGTGGGCATCCCACACACCCTGGTCGGCCGGGGTGGCCGAGCGGTTCTAGGCGATACAGTCCGGAACCGCGTGACCGCTACGGTCTCAGGTTCGAATTCTGCCTCGGGCATGGATGTTTGTGTCGTCCTTAGGTTAGTTAGGTTTAAGTAGTTCTAAGTTCTAGGGGACTGATGACCTCAGGTGTTAAACCCCCCCCCCCCCCCCACACACCCTGTCTGCAAATATGTACGTCAGTCGGATGGTTCGACCTGTTGGGCTGCCGTCCATGAACAGTATTTAAGGCGATGTTTTCCAACAGGACAACGCTCGCCCATATTCCGTTATCGTAACCCAACATGCTCTACAGAGTATCGACAGGTCCCCTTGGCCTGAGCGATCACCAATATCTCCAGTCGAACATGCATAGGAAATCATGGGAGACAGCTCCAGCCTAATCCACAGACAGCAATAACAGTCCTTGTATTCACCGACGAAGTGCAACCGGCATGGAAATGCATCCCAAAATTGGCATCTGGCACCCATACAACACAATGGATGCACATTTGTATGCTTGTATTCGATGTTCTAGCCGTTATACCAGTTACTGATGTACCAGCATGTCACATTTGTCGTAGCTTATCTCGTGCTTACTTTAACGTGTGCTCTTGCAATGTTAATCTTTTAAATGTGTTATCTAATCAAATGAGTTCCCGAAATTTCATTACGCTACATTACCTATTTTTTGGTGTTGCGTTTTCTTGTTCCATCAGTGTAAGGCAGATAGAAGGCAAATAAGTACGTAGATACTTCGAACAGTAAGTTATACATGTGTTCCCACTCTTAATTGTGCAACGAGACTGGCGCATTTTCAGAAGACCACACATGTCAAGTTTTCTCTGCAGAGACACTTCTGCTACGCTATAGATCACAGATGCATCACAATATAGACTGTAGAGCTACGGTAGATGCAAACGTACTCTAAAGTTGAAATACACCGATAAGCACGGTTCCACTGGGCAAAACGTTTAAACTGCACCGAACATCAGCTTTTAATCCTAGCAGTAAATGAACCTAATGCAATGTTGCGGTTCAGCCTTAGTGAAATCGTGCGTCAATTTGAGGGAGCCCGCAGAGGCGTAGGTGATGCTAATCCAGACCTTGAACCAAGTGGTTTCCATCTTTACGTCGGTATGACAGAAAGGAGGGAAAAGGGTGTTTCAAAGACGAGGACGTTCACGCAACTGTTCCCAAACGGCTTCGTGAGCAAGGAGTACATTTTTATCATCGAGGACTTGAATGATTTGCAGAATGTTTTGACTGCTATTCGCAAAGACTTGGTGAATATGTTGAAAACCAGTGACATATATCTGTGTGACTCTGAATTGCAGTACACCTTTCGATAGAAATTTCTTTGTCCTGCTACAGTAATTTATAATTTATTAAGAACACTCGTACAAAACACACTTACTATACACATACAGTAACTTTACTGCATCATCTCAGTATCTTTTTCCCTGGAAACATGTAAGCTGTTATTTTGCCTCTGAGTAGCGGGTTAAAGTGCCCATTCTCGGAAGGTACAACGTTTCTTGGATAACTCAGGTGCCATACTTGACAACCTGCACAGCGATTTCACGCTGGAAAACCAAAGAGTGCTAAAAGCTGTTTAACTATCGGTTACGTCTTGGGACCTAACAAAGACCACTGAAAAACGGAAAGAGGCTGAATAATTTGATCACTTAGTACACACAAACATAAACTGAGGTTTACATTCAATTATATAACATAATACACTGTCGTTATACCTTTTTCTTTTACGAGCAGATATCTAAGAGGGTATGGCAATAATATACTAAATGGCTACGAAGTCTTTCGCGAAACAGAGTCCTTGAATGCAAAAATCTGGGCTCACTTGTCATGTCAAACTTGGATAAAACCCCAAGCTTCCCATGACTGCCTATATCGTCATCGTCAGGGGCGAAGACTGACTGTCGTGAAGTGACGAGGCTCCAACTTTTATACCCCCGGGACGCGCTGGTTCCGTGTTGTTGTCACGACGCAATCGAGTCAACCAGTTGCGGTCCTGTGGGTATAAAAGTGGAAGCCTCACCAGTTCACGACAGCCAATCTTAGCCACTGACGACGACGAAGGAGGATTTTATCTAGGTTAGGCGTGGCAAGTCACTCAATAACTTCTTAAGCAAAATACAAAATGTTTAAAGGAAGTATTACATATTCCTGCAGCATGTACTATTGGTCAAAAGTAGATTAAAAGTTCCTATCACTACATGTTCCGAAACGAGTGATCGTTAAGATATGGGCCAATCTCTCCTCTCACCCCCGTCCGTCAGTTACGTGGAAGTAGACACTACATGCAATGCTGTATGTGGTTGCCACGCATCCTGAGAAGTCCTTCAACTCTCTTTGCAGTGAATCCCACACATCTACAAATACAGTTTCTTCCATTCGCACTGCGTTACATATATTGGCCACAGGATCCTATGGAGTCTACGTATTATCGATGAGCAATGCTAGCAGCCAGAAATCCAACATAATCAGGTTAAGTTGCTGTGAGGTTCTGTCCTTGACCTTCTGCGGAGGTGACGTCTTCAATGGTGCTGATATTTCATCTAGCAGAAATCGGTGAAACACAGCCTCTATTAATCTGTTTGGTAAGGTGTTGGGCTTTGTCAATCTGTCACCGACAGTTCCTGCCGATAGACTGATAATAAAGGCGATCATCCATGATTGCTCGACGATCTGCATTTTCCCATACTCGTGCATTGTGATAGCTTATGATACCGTCACATGTATATCCTGTCTTACCTGTAGATACATTGCAGGCTGTGAACTGTGAATCTTCAGCAGGCTATATCTCAATAGTTATTCGTTTCCAGAATCATTATTACAATATCTTTTCGTCCAGTTTTGACCAACACTGCATCCTATAGAAAAACTAAAGAAATCTGATGTCCTCAGCTATCTATCCAAGTAGTTCACATCATAATACTTACAACATGATAACCTGTTTCCGATTAGTCCTGTAGCACAAGGCCTGCACCCTGTACATGACTACGAACGTTCAGCAGAACACTTTTATTTCTAGTTCACTGATTCTGATCATAGTTAAAATTCTATCAGTACACAGCCACAGTAAATTTCTCAAGGTAAATCATTTTCCTCCATAGGCTCTTCTTTTTAGAAATAAAAACTTTATTTCGTTATTTAGCAATTAACTTATTTTGCACCATTGGTCCTCAGTTATTAAATTACCATTGTTTATAATTCAGTCCATATTAAAATCTCGCACTTAATTTAAACGAAAGAGATCAATACAAGCGCAGAAATGCCTGCTAGTTCGGTAACTTGAATGCATGTGATCCGAACTTGTTTCCGTAACTACACAGCAATCGTACTAGGGGACGTTCTCGGCTCTCTGCAACAGTCGCACTAACTGACTGGAGTATCTGTGGTTCCGTTCTGCACATCACTGTCGCTGGGCGGAGTGGCTGCAGGGATCACTCAGCCAATGAATTTTTAATTGTGTGGCCTGTATGAGTACTAAGAATACAGGTAGAGTGAGAACCTGACGAGTAGTCAACAGGGGCGGTTGTTTCTTGGACGTCACGGGGAGCGGACACGCGGACACACTGTTTGTGCAGATGTATGTGTTTTCTGAAGAGCTGGTGGAAGCTGGTAATGTCTTCTGCGGTTATCTCACAGTATTAGCTGGATGTTGAAATGTTTGTTGCTCGTTATTCTCACACAGATTGTCAAACTATGTGTGATCAAACACATCGCTTGTGAGCCAGGTAGGCGCACTACACATCGAATAAAAGTTTGCCAGTGTTTTTCTTCAGTCTAAATGCTACAGAAGCGTTTTTGCTTCACATTGATAGATGTTGCAACCGTATTTGTTAAATTTCGGCATACTTCCTTCTGTGATGAACCATATGTGTGTTGAGCGACTGACACGCAACCCAGATCATATAAATGTTTTCACAGTGTCTGTTTCCCCTCTCTGATTGCCACAGAAGGGATTTCGCTTGCCACTGTGGTACAAATTACGAAGTTAATTGATCAGTTCCAGAGTGTTTGCTTTGTGTCAAAATGCACGTGAACTGTACCTCATGAGAGCCCAGTCGTTTGAAATTCTTCAAATTGCCACTCACCAATGGGGATTGTCTTCTTATGTTAAATCGGCAGCTGTTGTATGCGCAATACATCTTTTCATAAGCTTAACTTCCTGTGTATTATTGCAACAAGTCGTTTCTCGTATCAACGTAGTGTAATTGTAACCTCCTGGCATTGTTGTATCTTAACGAGCGCGTTTTCTGCATGCGTTTGTCCTAAATACTCCTACAACGTGCCCATTTATTTATTAATCACTGTAAAACATGGTTTTCGTACTTTAGTATGCTTTCTTATTTGAAAATGATTCCTGTTTCTCCCTCTTATTACACAAAAGATATGGATTTTTACATTCCTGTATAATAAACGACGTTTACAGCATTTTATTGTTATCCAGTTCCTAGTACACCATGCTAACCATATATGGTACTCACTGCTTCTATCACGTAAGCACCAAATGAGTCAAACTTTTTGAGGTGTTTTGCGTATTACAAAGGTAGAATCAGAGTGGTGAACTAGGCATTATCACACTTTCCCGGTTAGTTGCAAATATGACTACTTCTAATCCACATTTTACATCCTCAGTGTCAAATTGTAATTCAGTTAGGTAGCTTACATGACAATTCCCCTTCCCAGTAATTCCTTTTGGCTATGATTTATAAATCACGCAAGGAATTTACAGAATCGCTGTCACACGAAAATTCTGAAACCTGCGTTACTTGTCGAGGTACTCTCCCTGAAGGTGAACTCATTTTTCACAACGTCGACGCCGTGATTCCATGGCCACTGGGAAAGCTACATTAGGAGTCTGTGGTTTGGAGATTGGAAAGTCACTGATCCAATGGCGGCATGGCTAGCTTCTAGTGAGCTGACTGAAATCCATGTCTCATCCATTGTCACAATCGATGAAAGTCCCAGTCATGCCGTCGCCACGTGTCAATATTGCCTGTCCTGGAAAAGTCACGGAGTGAGGTGCCGCCGTGGTTAGTACACTGGACTCGCCGTCGGGATGACGGCAAATGCCAGGATGATTCCTTTGATAGGGTACAGCGGATATTCTCGCCCATCCTTCCCTAATACCATGGGACCGATGACCTCGCTCTTTGTTCCCTCGCGCAAAACAAGCAACCAACCTGAAAACGTCGCTGTTTTATCAGTCCTTCCTCTCGCCGCTGCCGCTAGAGTTCTGTGTGGCGTACAGTGCTGCCATCTTTGTCACGGGTTCACAAGCACGCATGAAACGAACCGCACATTCGTTTCTGTTTGCAGCCGTGCGGAGAAAAGAAAAAGGTGCTTTAACTCCACTGCACAATCACAGTAGCTATGGGCCTAAGTGCATAACTGAATTGGAAAAATGATACTAAATTACGAAACAAGTGCTCAAATAAGAACTGAGGACGTGGGAAAATGCTATCCTTTAATATAATGCTCCGAGTTTGTAGGACCCTATAAACTGTGTCACCTAATACCTGCGACGAGTGCTACTGGCATGCGTTACTTTGCCGTCCGGGAAGAGAGGGAAGTGGCAGCCTGCTTCGTAGGTGAGTGGGCGGGAGAAAGTACAGTGAAAACGGCGGCGGCCGTACGTAGGGCTCGGAACGAGGCCAATAAGGAGCACGCAGGGCCGGCAAGATTGCGTTAGCGGCGCGTAATTGCTCCGGCCTGGCCCTTCATTAGCGCGGGGCGAGCCTGCGCACCCCGCAATTACAGCCGGCCTCTGTGTCACCGTCAGCTGACGCTAACGGCCGGCGGGATGCCTACCTGTCCAGGGGAGCGCTCTCCGCCTCACACAGTGTCCGCCGTGGGGGCGCGGGTTTCATATTACGCGTGGAAGCGTTTAACTGCTGCGACTCACGGTGATGTAGACGCGGGGCAGAAAATTACTCATACCAGGAGGCATCGTGTTACTACCATCTCTAGGCTTGATAACGGCCTCACTTTAGGGAGGAGGAGAGTAAACGGGATCCTTCATATATACTACACGTTTCACGGTAGAAGTGGGCAACTTAACACTATTAGCACTTTTGTAACTTATGAGGGTGTGATGCCTCCGAATTTTTTATTCTCTTCTCAGTACCAATATCATACATATTCCGTGGTCGACTTTACCACTTCGCCAACTCTAGTTCCAGCCCTCAGCCGCTAGAGACTTTCGAACTGTAGCGTCTAGCCTAGCAGAGTTTAACAGAACTTTGTCGTTGCGTGGGAAACGGCGTGCTGTATTTGTGTTTCTAAACGCAGAAAACATGCCTCCAATTGGAACCCATAGAAAGACGAAAGCTGTGTACGGTGACGAACGTATCGGCATCAGTAATGTGCGTCACTAAGTCATTCGTACTCATAACGAAGGTTACGGTCCTACTAACCTGAGCTTGGCCCCATCCGATTTTCATCTGTTTCCAAAACATAAAGAACGCCTCCGAGGGCTTCAATTTGATACAGATACAAGCAGAGGTGAGGTTGTGGCACCATCAACTAATAAACTTTATTCAGGGACGGTATCAACAAACTTGTCTGCCGTTGGTAGAAATATGTTCGTCACCAAGGTGACTATGTTAAAAAATATAAATGAAGACAAGAAGAATAACCATGTAGAGTGTTAATGAACTATGTAGTATTTAACAAGCTGTTAAGATCTTTCACATAAAAAATTTGGAGGCATTACTTTCCAGCAAGCCCTCGTAATTTACAGAAATACGTACTGCGATATTTAATTTCCGCATAAAGAGAATTCTGATCCTAACAGGTGACAATTAAGATACGATGTGGTGACAATGAACATGTATGAGAAAATTTTTAACACTGGTAATAACGCGAGCCTGGTGACAGAGTAATGTGTACATGACAAACTGGTTTGTAGGGCGATGCACTGTGGCGTCAGTACCAAAACATAAATGTGACTACTTTAATCCCGTAGTACAGAATAACATTGAAACCAACACTTCATTAACAAGTGACGCCGACAGTTAAAATTAGAGGTACGTGAGCGACCGACTTTTCGGACACAGTGGCATTAATCGACATACGGCTCTACTGCTGTACTGTGTTCTGAGGACCCTTTGTCTTTCCTCATTATCCGCCTACTAGGCCAGACAGTAAATCACAATTTCAAATAAAAAAAGAGAACTAATGACACGATCCTTCTCCTGTGGTGGATGGGGAGGGAAACTTTACAGAAAATTGCCTTCCCCGTCCACCACATTTTTTTAGATCATCAGTCATCTGACCGGTTTGATGCAGCCCGCCACGAATTCGTGTTCTCTGTCAACCTGTTCGTCTCAGAATGAAACTTGCACCCCATCCTCCTCAACTATTTGTTTGATATTTCCAATCTCTTTCTTCCCTACATATTTGACCTTCAATAGTTCCCTCAAATGCCATAAGCATTATTCCTTGAAGCTTCAGCTCACATCCTATCAACCTGTTCCTTCTTCATGTCAATGTTCCTCCTCTTGTTAATTCCACGGAGAACCTCCTGATTTATTAGCCATCATATTTTCAACATCCGCCTAGAGCGCCACACCTGAGTCTCTTTGTTCCTCAACTTTCCGGTGTTCCCACAGTCATGACTTACTTCCATGTAATGCCGCTCCAGATGCAGTGTCAGAAACCTATTGTTGAAATTATGGCAGGTTTTTGGCATTAGTAGACTTCCTTAGTCTGGAATGTCCCGTTTGCCTGTGTTAAGCTTTCTCTGCCCCGATTCACCTGTTAAGCGCTATTTTGTTGCCGAGGGAAGATAATGTCTTCTATTTGATGGTATCCAATTCTGGTGTTGAGTTTATGGCTAACTCAGTTCTGCTACACATGACGTCTTACTTTGCGTTAGTATAACAGTATTGTGGGCTATCATTAGGCGCTTTTTCCCGTTTAACAAATCAAGCAGTTAGTTCTCACTTTTACTGTGGATATCAACGTCATCAGCGCATCTTATCGTTAATATCCATTCACCATGAACTTTAATCGTAATCATGAATCTTCTACTCCTGTGACAGCTTCTTCAAGCATCGAACAGCGTGGGTGGATGACTACACCCCGGTCTTACTCCTTTTCTAATCCGAACAAAACTGGTTCAAATGGCTCTGAGCACTATGGGACTTAACTTCTGAGGTCATCAGTCCCGTAGAACTTAGAACTACTTAAACTGAACTAACCTAAACACATCACACACATCCATGCCCAAGGCAGGATTCGAACCTGCGACCGTAGCGGTCGCGCGGCTCCAGACTGTAGCGCCTACAACCGCTTGGCCACTTCGGCCGGCTAATCCGAACAATTAATTACCCGCTTTTCCCTACAGATTTCAAATTTTCTCCTGATAATTTCGAATATTTTGCCTCATTTTGCATTGTCGAATGAACGTTTTACTTTAACGAATCCTATGAATTTGTCTTTTTCCTGTCTTGCTTCCATTATCAAGGACAACCTGAGAGCTGCTTCTCTGTTGCCTTTACCTTTTTTAAAGCAAAACTAATCGCCAACTAATGAATTTTAAGCTTTCCTATCTTCTATATATCGTTCCCCAACTGGTTAGGTGCAAGAGCTATTAATATGGTTGTGCAGCTGCTATTCGTAACTGCGGGATGATTCTCCATTAGTTTGATGGTATATTTCCAGATTCAAACAGTTTGTCACAGGAGATCTTGCAAGCTGTCACTTGCCTTTAATCATAAATAAATGTCTGAGTGGTACTAAATGCTATTATCTTTACGTAAAGAAAGGTATTATTTTCCTGAATAATCTTCAAATTATTAACTACACACTTAATTTTTATGTATTAAATTAGTGAATTTAGTCATAGAACTGTTGTTGCCTATGCCTGCAGTCACTTTCGGAAGTCAGATTAATAACCAAATTAATTATTATAATAAGACTGAACCTTGAATTGCTGATGTACACATGTACCATCACAACAAAATAAAAACAGTGGATGGTTGAGAGAGTATGAATGAGAACAGTGGCGTATTTAAATTTACAACAATAACAAATTTTATTGATTCTTTATAACTACAGCGAGCTGATAAATCTTGCACAAAAAGAAAATGACGAACACAAATCAGATACTAGATTGGCCAAGCGTTCATTGGAGGAAGCTATACAAATTCTCCCCTGACTTAATCTCTTTTACAACGTAATCTGACTTCGTTTAGATGAATGTATTATGAGGCCCAACTCTATTCAAATGGAATCAACAAAGACTAAGTACACCACAAACTATGATTGACCGGAGAACAGAGAGCTGGGAATATCTTTTAACAACCCTACACCGCTGCAGCAGTATTTCACACTTTCACCTTCATTTCGGCGGCGGCAGAAAGCGGCGCACTGTGGGCCAGAAGTGGCGTGTTGCAGAACCTGTAATGTTCTGACGCATCCACGAAAATTTGCAAACTACGCCACCTGGCGTTCTGATTATCAGAACGCGGAAAACATCCATAACAATGCCTAAAAACTCTCAAGACTTCATTGTGACGTGCACCCATTCGTTGGTCTGGCCAAACCAACTCGACTAACAGGCACGACGGGGTGTGCTGGAATGGTTAGACGTCAGACAACCGACTCAAAACACATGATATGTCCTAGATGATATGCAGTTCTACTGTCGGTACAGTTGTAAACTATCACTGATTCTTAGTCAGCCACAAGATAGAGACCACAAGCCTCTCCCACTAGGGAAAGACCTGAAGATCTCCACAGGGGGGAGGACCAGAAGACGAAGAAGGCAAAGAATCACGAAGACTTTCCACCATGCCTCCACTTTTCATATACTGAGAGGAGCCAAACTGAGACTCATAACGTATGCTGTCTGTAGAAAGAAGATGAGCCATTGTGAGTTAACGAGCATTGCGCTCTAATTTAAATATATGGCTGAAAGGGTCAACCTGCAGGAATTGTGAGACAAACCCTGTCGTTCAGGACCGTGTGCCACGAAGGGTGCACATTCACTACAAGATGGGGAAACTCACAGACATCTATTGTCTATTGTCTATTGAGGCCTAAGCGCTGTAGTTTGTGAGTGAGACAGATAAGAACGTACTTCATAGGGAAACCCAACAGAAGCCATTACTGGCCAAGGAGACTTAGCAGTATTAAATATGGCGGACCTAAGATCGGCCATAAAGGAAAACATTTGTGAAAACTATTTAATTCTGTAGTAATTCAAGGAATGAAGCCACAGTAATTTTAATAAGCCATCCTCCATATATTTTCATGGTGATTCCAATGAATCTTGAATATTGATCATATCTACAATAGTTTAGGATTTACTGTTCAAGTGAAATTAACGAGTTTTGTAACAAAGACCTGAATGCTGAAATCTGAACGCTTTGGTCGACCTTAACGACCGACATTTCATATAGAAGGGCATCATTAAAATGACAAACGTTGTAAATATCAACTCTGTAACTTTGTTTTCTTAAATGATATAGTAAATTTAAATTGTCAGTATTTTCCATTAAGCATCATATCATCATTTCCTCCACATAAGCACATTGAACGATGACAGCATGACACCTTACTGAATCATTAGGTAATAGAACATTTGTTGTAAAGTTTAGTGCATAATAGCTACTTTTGTTCTTTATTCATTTATCAGAAAGCACATTGGTGGAAGGCTACTGGTTGTGACATTCAAAGTTGAGAAGGAAATTGTATAGATTCTACTTAAAAGAGTTTAACAACGGATATTATTGTTACTTTATTTAGAACGTGAAAGTGGTCAAGCTTTGATTATTTAAATATGTTAAAATGTAAAATAATGTAGAATGGGCTGTAGCCAATCAGACGGACGGCTTCAGGAAAGGGAACTGCCCTAGTCAGTTGAGCGAGGATATTCGACGTGCGGGCAGAGGGACAGTCCTGATGCAGACCCGAAAGCGGACAGTTTGGCTGGAGACAACAAAGGGAACACTTGGGATTGAGACGCGAAAGCGGACGGTCGGTCATAAGGCAGCTAACAAATGAAACGACGTAGAAAATTTCGCGTTATATGGCATAGCGGGACTTAGTCTCTCAGCTGTGAGCAGACGCGCGTCTGGTGTGAACTCTAAATTTCGCGTAGATAACTTGAATTTCGCGATGAGATTGTGTCAAATTGATATGCACTCGAGTGTAAAAGTAACTCTAAATACGACCACTTTCACAATTAGTTTGCTATCTGAATAAACATTGTTGTTGTTGTTGTTATTGTCTACAGTCCTGAGACTGGTTTGATGCAGCTCTCCATGCTACTCTAACCTGTGCAAGCTTCTTCATCTCCCAGCACCTACAGCAACCTACATCCTTCTGAACCTGCTTGGTGTATTCATCTCTTGGTCTCCCTCTACGATTTTTATCCTCCACGCTACCCTCCAATGCTAACTTTGTGATCCCTTGATGCCTCAGAACATGTCCTACCAACCGGTCCCTTCTTCTTGTCAAGTTGTGCCACAAACTACTCTTCTCCCCAATTCTATTCAAAACCTGTTCATTAGTTATCTGATCTACCCATCTAATCTTCAGCATTCTTCTGTAGCACCACATTTCGAAAACTTCTATTCTCTTCTTGTCCAAACTGGTTATCGTCCATGTTTCACTTCCATACATGGCTACACTCCATACAAATACTTTCAGAAACGACTTCCTGACTCTTAAATCTATACTCGATGTTAACAAATTTCTCTTCTTCAGAAACGCTTTCCTTGCCATTCCCAGACTACATTTGATATCCTCTCTACTTCGACCGTCATCAGTTATTTTGTTCCCCAAATAGCAAAACTCATTTACTACTTTAAGTGTCTTATTTCCTAATCTAATTCCCTCAGCATCACCCGACTTAATTCGACTACATTCCATTATCATCGTTTTTCTTTTGATGGTGTTCATCTTATATCCTCCTTTCAGACACTGTCCATTCCGTTCAACTGCTCTTCCAAGTCCTTTGCTGTCTCTGACAGAATAACAATGTCATCGGCGAACCTCAACGGCTCTGAGCACTATGGGACTCAATGTCTATGGTCATCAGTCCCCTAGAACTTAGAACTACTTAAACCTAACTAACCTAAGGACATCACACAACACCCAGTCATCACGAGGCAGAGAAAATTCCTGACCCCGCCGGGAATCGAACCCGGGAACCCGGGTGCGGGAAGTGAGAACGCTACCGCACGACCACGAGATGCGGACGGCGAACCTCAACGTTTTCATTTCTTCTCCATGGACTTTAATACCTACTCCGAATTTTTCTTTTGTTTCCTTCACTGCTTGCTCAATATACAGATTGAGTAACATCGGGGACAGGCTACAACCCTGTCTCATTCCCTTCCCAACCCCTGCTTCCCTTTCATGCCCCTCGACTCTTATAACTGCCATCTGGTTTCTGTACAAATTGTAAATAGCCTTTCCCTCCCTGTATTTTACCCCTGCCACCTTTAGTATTTGAAAGAGAGTATTCCAGTCAACATTGTCAAACGCTTTCTCTAAGTCTACAAATGCTAGAAACGTAGGTTTGCCTTTCCTTCATTTTACTTCTAAGATAAGTCGTAGGGTCAGTATTGCCTCACGTGTTCCAACATTTCTGCTGATTCCAAACTGATATTCGCCTAGGTCGGCGTCTACCAGTTTTTCCATTCGTCTGTAAAGAATTCGCGTTAGTATTTGCAGCTGTGACTTATTACACTGATAGTTCGGTAATTTTTACATCTGTCAACACCTGCTTTCTTTGGGATTGGAATTATTATATTCTTCTTGAAGTCTGAGGGTATTTCGCCTGTCTCATACATCTTGCTCACCAGATGGTGTAGAGTTTTGTCAGGACTGGCTCTCCCAAGGCCGTCACTAGTCCCAATGGAATGTTGTCTACTCCCAGGACCTTGTTTCGACTCAGGTCTTTCAGTGCTCTGTCAAACTCTTCACGCAGTATCATCTCCCACTTCATCTTGAACTACATCCTCTTCCATTTCCATAATATTGTCCTCAAGTACATCGTCCTTGTATAGACCCTCTAAATACTCCTTCCACCTTTCTGCTTTTCCTTCTTTGCTTAGAACTGGGTTACCATCTGAGCTCTTGATATTCATACAAGTGGCTCTCTTTTCTCCAAAGTTCTGTTTAATTTTCCTGTAGGCAGTATCTATCTTACCCCTAGTGAGATAAGCCTCTACATTCTTACATTTATCCTCTAGCCATCCCTGCTTAGCCATTTTGCACTTCCTGTCGATCTCATTTTTGAGACGTTTGTATTCCCTTTTGCCTGCTTCTTTTACCGCGTTTTTATATTTTCTCCTTTCATCGATTAAATTCAATATTTCTTCTGTTACCCAAGGATTTCTACTAGCCCTCGTCTTTTTACCTACTTGATCCTCTGCTGCCTTCACTAATTCATCCCCCAGAGCTACCCATTCTTCTTCTACTGTATTTCTTTCCCCCATTCCTGACAATTGTTCCATTACGCTTTCTCTGAAGCTCTGTACAATCTCTGGTTTAGTCAGTTTATCCAGGTCCCATCTCCTTAAAATCCCACCTTTTTGCAGTTTCTACAGTTCATAACCAATAGATTGTGGTCAGAGTCCACATCTGCCCCTGGAAATGTCTTGCAATTTAAAACCTGGTTCCCACATCTCTGTCTTACCATTATATAATCTATCTGATACCTTCTAGTATCTCCAGGATTCTTCCATGTATACAACCTTCTTTTATGATTATTGAACCAAGTGTTAGCTATGATTAAGTGATGCTCTGTGCAAAATTCTACCAGACTGCTTCGTCTTTCATTTCTCTCCCCCAATCCATATTCACCCACTATGTTTCCTTCTCTCCCTTTTCCTACTCTCGATTTCCAGTCACCCATGACTTTTAAATTTTCGTTTCCCTTCACTACCTGAATAATTTCTTTTATCCCATCATACATTTCATCAATTTCTTCATCACCTGCAGAGCTAGTTGGCATATGAACTTGTACTACTGTAGTAGGCGTGGGCTTCGTGTCTATCTTGGCCACAATAACGCGTTCACTATGCTTTTTGTAGTAGCTACCCGTACTCCTATTGTTTTATTCATTATTAAACCCACTCCTGCATTACCCCTATTTGATTTTGTATTTATAACCCAGTATTCACCTAGCCAAAAGTCTTGTTCCTCCTGCCACCGAACTTCACTAATTCCCACTATATCGAACTTCAACCTATCCATTTCTCTTTTTAAATTTTCTAACCTACCTGCCAGATTAAGGGATCTGACATTCCACGCTCCGATCCGTAGAACGCCAGTTTCCTTTCTCCTGATAACGACGTCCTCTTGAGTAGTCCCCGCCCGGAGATCCGAATGGGGGACTATTTTACCTCCGGAATATTTTACCGAAGAGAACGCCATCATCATTTAACCATACAGTAAAGCTGCATGCCCTCGGGAAAAATTACGGCTGTAGTTTCCCCTTGCTTTCAGCCGTTTGCAGTACGAGCACAGCCTGGCCGTTTTGGTTAGTGTTGCAAGGCCAGATCAGTCAATCATCCAGACTGTTGCCCCTGCAACTACTGGAAAGGCTGCTGCCCCTCTTCAGGAACCACACGTTTGTCTGGCCTCTCAAAATATACCGCTCCGCTGTGGTTGCGCCTACGGTACGGCCATCTGTATCGCTGAGGCACACAAGCCTCCCCACCAACGGCAAGGTCTGTGGTTCATGGGGGTAAACATTCTTCTAACCAAATCACAACTGTATGGCCTACATTATTTATGCGTCGTTAATTTAGTTCCAGATATTATTATTACAGTTATTATATGTTATGTTAAATTTGTATTTCACAAACTTGCCATGAGACAGACAATTTATCCAAACACCTAGATGAAATTGAGCCAAGACATATCGATGAAGAGGAACCTCATCTGAGCCCGGACATCGGACATCTTTGGGACGTTAGCTCGTAACGTGTTATTGGCAAAAAAAAAAAAAAAAGCTACCTACTAGGTGGACCACAGTTTCTTATTTATAGAGAGATCTAATTTTTCCACGCCGACCATTTCCAGTTTCCGAAACGAGGCTGTTAAACTTCACAGACAGTCGTGCCCATGAAGTATGTATGCCTTTTTGCCACTTGATAAAAGAACCTGGCGACTTTCTGGAATCAGGGGAGTTACAGTCTTACGACGAGTAAACATGTGCACCAGCCACTCTGTTGTATCACCCCAGCCTCTAACATGAAAATTCACTGAGCTTTATGACTTTCCCGCCGTATGCACAAAGGCTCAGTTTACAGCTGTCTCTCTTAAATGGCTTCCTCCTCCCACTTTCCGCCAACTGGCCGCCTTCACGACCCACTGCCACGTGGCCCAGGTAAAATGTTCCGCGAGCCGGCTCCCTTCTGCTGTAACCCAAATCTGCATGCTACAGCGACAAGTCCCCTCTGCAGGTACGATCCACTAAGTGCTGCTTCCTAAAATCACTCGCACAGCCAGGTCATTGCACTCAACATTTATGGCCCGTAATCCATCTCCCTGTTCTCCGTCGCCTCCACTAACGTCCCTCAGGTACAAGTTCTCTACAGGCTATACATGCAGTTACATGAACCGGCCATTAACTGCATACACAAATGTAGTACTGGGGAACATCTAGATCATGACCTAAAATTTGGATATTAATCTGACTGACAGTGTTGTTAAAGTGAGTTCCTGGTGTGCCAGTTCTCAGCATGGAAACAATTTTGCTGACTGTCTCTGGCTGTGAAAGCCTTTGGACTTACTGTGTAGCTGTTTTTGTGAGAAAGACAATATAGAAATAGTGGTCTGCTGTAGTACGTATTACACTGTCGTTAACAGCAGTGTTTTTACTGTGGAACAAAGAGAGAACACACTGGAGATGTCCCGAAATATTCTCTTTATCTCTGAGCACAGAACGCATCACGCATACACTTTGCTACGTTTTTACCACTATAGCCGAAGTATAATGCGTAACTATTTCATAAGATAACGTCCCAGTATTGCTGTAAACGATTTTTTTAGTTGATTTTCTGCTATGCTACGCGTTTTTCCATCATGTTCTAATCTATTCCTCTCTTCTGCATCCAACCTCATAATTACTGTAGTGGTGTATGTACTCTAGTATGCCCCTACTATACTTCCACCCTACTGCTACTTCATCTAGCTAGCTATTCGTGGGTTTTATACAGTGACCTTATATTTTATACTCAGCTCAACCATTGGAATATTTCACACATCATTGACACGATATTGTAATCTTTAAATACAATGGAACATTCTGTGGTACTTACAATTTATGTTAAGTTATTTCATAACACTTTAATTTTATCTGTGAATTTATGTTGAGAGAGCAAGAAGAGTTAATAACATAGTGCCTGTGGTACTGTAGTATCTATAGTTTCTGAATATCAAATTTTAGATGGATAATCATCAGAGATTATTGTGTATTGAGGTTACAGTGGCTGTTTCATTCTAAAGGGCCACTTTGTCTGTTTATTCTTGTGAACATATACATTGCTGAGAGACGTTTTGGTGTATGGAGCAATACAGGAATATCAGCTTAAGAGATAGCTGCCGCCCTCTTTCGGTGCACTGACCCCAAACTCTCTGAGCAGGTTAGCAACAAAACATACAGCCCACTTCGCGTCGTGAGTACTCTCTGTCTCTTTAAGCGCTGGACCTGAGCTCTCAGCCACTATCGCATCTGATGTTTAGAAAAGCAACCTGCATTGACCAGTAGTGATGGCTGGTCACAGCCTGATGGCTTGGCTGATGACAAAAATGACTTATTGAATATGGCGCTGAAAGTAGTAGCAAGAACGAGACACACGTAAATAAAATGTGAAGACTGTAGCTGTGGAACATTTGTTTCCAAAACAAACACTTTATTATCCAATAAAATAGTTCCTCGAAAGTAATGGAGAAAAAATGACAAATGAAACTAGTTACAGGTAACTTGGCTTGACCCCATATTGTGGCCAATAAAGGATACTTCGAATGAATCATGAATTATGCGATTAGAAAGAAAAAAAATACTGACAGCCGTGCCGCTTGCTGCGACACAAAGGATGCCGTCGGAATGGCGTCGCACAGATGCTTCGCAGCCAGACATGCTGTAGCCAACAAACTAAAGCCAATCACATAGCGCCGCGCACTTCTCAACTCGCTTGCTCTCTCGTGAGATCCGAGACTCCCTAAATAAATTAAAATTACTTCCAATTCCAGTGTGTTGTTTTTCGAATTTTAGCCATCAGGTAGCGGACCTTTTTTGCGATATTAGTGTTTAGTGTTTAGACGCTACAGGGTCCACAATGTTTCATGTCCTTATGTGTATGTATTACATCGTCTTCCTACTTTTCGGGGCTTGACAATTACTTGTACACGCAAATACAAATGATATAGCTGTCTTAGTAAATGTAATAACAAATAATAGTATCTTTTTTTTTATTTTGTCTGGAGTTACTCTCTTTCGATGCTCATAAGCGTTAAATTATGTACCTGAAAAAATTACGCCTGGCATTAGGAAATGAATTCCGATACATTATGAGATAGAGGGCCACACTTTTATATAATTTCTCTGCAGCGGGATGACTTCAGTTAGTGGTGGTAGCAGAATATCCGTAAACATTAAAACACGTATCAACTGTTAAACCAAAGAAAACTCAAAGATGTGGGGGTGAGATGACTGCGTTCGTTTGGAGGGAAAGTATTTTTTCGATGTAGAACGTACTGAATTGAGCTAATTCTGAAATGTTCTGAATAACATTAAACCTTGCCAAAATTTCAGGAACACTTTCGAATGATCTGACTATTTACGAATGTTATTGAACTTTCAGTGACCTTGTGTGATTTACTCTCGTTTTCTGTATGACACAGAGAGTGAAGAGGTCTTCGAAAAGACGGACTGATGGAAGCCAGTCAACACTACCAGGACTTTTAATAACAATATTGATACGAAACACGCGAATCTACTGAAGATAATGAATAAAGGTTGATGGCAAGGTTTTCTAGATGATTACGCAAGATCATATTAGCATTGAAACTTCGTCACTTATCGATATTTCAATCTCTCGGCTAAGGTCTCCTACAAACCTCTTCCAACGTCTCCAGTTCACTAAATTCTTAGCGAGGGTGCCGGAAGACGACCGAAGAAGATCAAATATACGAGAGTTGTCCAGAAAGTATGTTCCGATCGGTCGCTAAATGGAACTACAGTGAAAATCAGAAATATTTTATTTGCAAGAGTTAGCACCACCTTCCAGATACTTCCCTACATAGTCGCCACTCGGAACTACACATTTGTCGGAGCGTTATAGCAAATTTCCAGTACCAACGTCATAGAAGGCAGCCGCCTGTATTTTATGATAATTATATACGCTGGTCTATAGCGCGTAGCCTGCGCCCCAGTGTTGTCCTCGTATCCAGCGTTTCATGTGAACAGAGATGATACTCAGGACGAGCCAATTAGGGCTGTGTTGTTGGTGATCGAACACTTCTCATCGAAAAGGCTGCAGGAGCGTCTTCATTGCCCTTTCAGAGTGCGGCTGAGAATTGCCGTGAAGCAGGAAGTGCGTGGCAGTTGTGTTAGGTGGGCTGCATTCATTAAGGCGAAGATCCTCAGCGGGCCCTCCTACTTGGCGTGAGTCATCGTTGTTCTAGGCACCTTTACTCGCTCACAAAGCGCTCACAGCTGTAAATAGCGTCTTGATGTGATCGACGGTCATACTAGAGATACTCTCAAACACATCTGTGCGACGACCGATCGGTACTTACTTTCTGGACAACCCTTATATATGCATTCAGCAAAATTGTTATGTAATGTATTCGTCGTTGATGGCGAACATAAGCTATAATCATTATTCACAGTAGAGATGAGGCAATTTTTCTAGGAAGATTTTAACCTGACTGTGCGTATAAACCTATGTAGCGACAACGATTAAAAAGGGTGCTGCCTTATAATGTCTATGCTCACGACGTGCGATTATAAAGAGCAAGTCTTTCATCCTCACAACAGTCCCACTCTGCTCACTCCACGTTCATCAGCCACCATTGTTGTGTTAGCACACAAACGGAAGTTAGGAGGGATTAACAATGGAGAGTTGCGCAACAGATAACGTTGATGAGTTAGTACAGGCACATATTAGGAAGTGTCGTTGCAGATTTGGGCTCAGGAATCATTTCAATAAACGTTCTTTAAACTGATCTCATTCTCTGTTCATGGTAAACATACATTCAGTTTGGCATGTGGAGGTGTATGATGATAACAATTGTGCGATACAATTCAAAAGAAACAGAAGTTTCGTAAATTATGAATAGTGAAAATTTATTTTAAATAGGCATGAAATTGCCACAAGTACACAATGTATAGAAATTATTATAATGCAGAGTGTTTGTGTTCTAAGTTGTATCACGCACTTTGACTCTCGGTACCCCTCAAAGCATGGTTCAAATGGCTCTGAGCACTATGGGACTTAACATCTATGGTCATCAGTCCTCTAGAACTTAGAACTACTTAAACCTAACTAACCTAAGGACATCACACAACACCCAGTCATCACGAGGCAGAGAAAATCCCTGACCCCGCCGGGAATCGAATCCGGGCTGTGGACTGCAACTGCGAGTCCTTGGATACACTTCATTTCTAAGAAAACAGAACATCAATAGCATCTTCCATGTCATCCAGTATAAGAGAAAAAAAACTTCGTGAATGGTCATGTCACACCTTCACCACGTCGAGAAAAGTGCCCCTTATGACAAAATCCGAAGCGTTAGGCTGCACGAAATTCCTCTTCAAACTTTTTCAGTTGCCGAGCACGCTTTCAGCCATCCGCTGGGATGTGTTTTAGGATTTCGTTGGTGCCCATAGGTGGCTGAACGTCTATTAAGTTCCAGCCATCCTCGGCCATCAGTGGACTCCTGAAGAAGATCCCAGCAGCCGGATCGAAACGTCGAGCATTGAAGAAGTTCGAAGAGAAATTTGACATGGCCTAACAACTGAGAGGATTTTATCATCAATGACGACGACAATCACATTTTGAACACTCACATAAAAATATCTCCTTACGCTAATAAATGGTTCAAATAGCTCTGAGCACTATGGGACTTAACTTCTGAGGTCATCAGTCCCATGGAACTTAGAACTGCTTAAACGTAACTAACCTAAGGACATCACACACATCCTTGCCCGAGGCAGGATTCGAACCTGCGACTGTAGCGGTCACGCGGTTCCAGACTGCTTAGACACTACATCAGTGACAGCTTGGTCAGTTTTATTAGTGAGTTATTACACACCTGTGGCCTGTCCGATATCGTGAGACGGCGCATCCCCGTGTTACCAGCGTATTGTTCGTAAAGCTGCTCCTACCCTTTGGGAGCAAACCGAACTCCGTGACATCCACGCGACATTGCACGTTATTTACGATCCCTGGTGAAACGTACGATTCCGACAGAAGCGTCCCAGCATAAAAGTAAAAAGAGAGGGAAAGGGTACGCCGAATAACATTGGAAAAAAAAGCTACGTCATGTTCTTCCGCGATTCCTGATTTTCTGCGAACGTTTTTGAGAGCTATCGCTTTGACAGACTCGCCGTGGGGCGCTCGGTGATTCAGTGATTCTGAGCAGTTTTCCATTAATAACCGTAGAATTTTACTGGTCCGTGGCAGGCCGCGATTTTGAGGCGTGCACATGAAAGGGGAAACGTTATTACCAAGCCTTGCGCGAGAGCGCGTCGCTTCTGTAATCAATTGTGTTATGTTGGACCTTCCGTGGTTATATTGCTAATGGAGTCACAGAATTTTCAAATCAATGGAAGCTTGTGCTTTACAGATGTATATGCAGAAGAAAGCGAGATTGTTATTGGCGTTTAATTACTTTTATAGATGTCACTATACAAGAAAGTGAGGCCAGATACATTTTGAATTTCCGCACAACTCCCTCGTCAACCGCAGTATATGCCCCAGAATGAGAGGTCAGCTAGCTTGCTATGAGAAAGCAGTTTCTTGTGGCGACATTCTGGAATAAAAGTATTTCGGTATTTTTGCCGCGTCGTTTTTGTTTGTAAAGTAAAGCTTTCAACGACTTCCTCTGTCATCTTAAGGCTCAATTGTCTTTCTAATGCAGTACTCTCCGAGTGTTCCATGAAGAATTGTAAATATTTTAGTAGTGCTATTTTAGACAAATTCGAGTGAAACTTTCCATGTAACATGTTTTCATTTTTTATTGGTTGCAGGGATGTAGTTGTCAGAATATAACCCAAACATTAACCACAGAAAGCGTTAAGCCAGGGCAAATAGTGAAGTTCGAAGGTGATTGTCACAAAATTCTCCTCCGATTTCAGTGCACTTTGACAACACAGTTGTAAGCGTTTCTTTTATGAAGTTCCACAAACAGAGCCATCAAACCCTCTCCTGTGTTTATTTTTTTCTTTATAAACTTCACCTTTCAATAATTTTCAATTTAATTCGTTCCATTAATTTATCTATTTTTAGTTTTTTGATCGCACATCCTAAATTATTTGCTAGATTTGTTCCAATCTCTGTCATCTTCTAGTACCATGGAAGTTGTTACATGTTGTCTTAAGACATGTTCTGTCATCCTGTTATTTCTCCTCGTCAGTGTTCTCCATGTGTGCCTTCGTTCGTCGACTCTAAGGACAACCGGGTGATTTCTTTTCTTATCAGTCCACCTGATTTTCAACATTCTTCTGCAACATAACATCTCAAACGCTTCGATTCTCTGATGATCCATGTTTCCCACTTTCCATGACCTGATCCATGTTTCCCACTTTCCATGACCCACCACCACACAATACTGTGTTTCAAACGGACATTCCCAAAAATTTCTTCCTCGAATTAACGCTTATGTTTGATATCACTAGAATTCTCTTGGCCAGGGATGCCCTTTTTGTCTGTGCTGCTCTGTTTTTTATGTCCTCCTTGCTTCGTCCGCAGAGTTATTTCGCTTCCAAGGTGGCAGAACACTTTAGCCTTGTCTACATCGTGATCACCAACTATAACGTTCAGTTTCACACTATTCTCCTATCTGTTATTGCTCATTACTTTTGTTTTTTTCTGGCTTACTCTCAATTCATATTCTGTACACTTTAGATTGTTCATTCCATTCAACAAATGCTGTAATTCTACTTTCTCTTTACTGAGGATAATGTCATAAGCAAAACTTATTAATGATATCTTTTCGCCCTTAGTTTTAATCCCAATCTTGAACCATTCTTTTATATCCGTCATTGCTTCTCCGGTGTGTAGACTGAACGTTAGGGGTGACTTGGACTTCGAATTTTATGTCTTCTTCTTGATTTTTGTACTAATTACTTATTAACTGTCATTCTCTATAGATTAGTCCTATTTGTCTCAGAATTTCGAACATCTTGGACAATTTCACATTTTCTATCGCTTTTTGCTAGGTCGACAAATCCAATGAACGTGTCTTAACTTTTCTTCAGTCTTGGTTGCATTATCAACCCCAACGTCAGAACTGCCTGTCTCGCACCTTTACCTTTTCTGAGGCCAAACTGATGGTCATCTAACAGCTCCTCACTTTCTGTCACCCATTACTCCAGGCGAAAATCTTCAAGAGTAAGAGATGTACGCTTCCGGGGCCGGTGTCAAAACGGTTAAAATTCGGCTGAGTGATATGCCGCGTCTTTGAATAAAACATAAAGTTCTTTGAAATATATAAGCTACACAACCGAATTTTCGGCCGAATTAGGACGGCAGTATTATCTGAATTTAGATGAAGTCGCTATCGGCTCTCCCTTCACCCCAGTCGCTGCCGACATCTTCATGGAAGCTGTCGAGTGAACGCTCTTCTACGCTGCTACCTCCCGCTGTTGCACTATGTAGACGACACATTCGTTTTCTGGTCACACGGGGAAGCCCAGTTGACAAACTTCCTTCAGCATTTAAACAGCAGGTATAATAGTATACAGGTCATGGACGAAACCGAAAATAGCGGTTCGATACAATTTTTGCACATGGAGCTATAGAGAACCACCAGTGCTAGATTGGGACGCATGTGTATCGGACGCCAACACAAACCGGCAAGTACCTGCGGAGAGTTACCACCACCCAGCTCAGAATAATTGTGTCCTGCATGTACTCAATGCTCGTCCCGATTGGGTAAGTCACCCTAATAACATCGGAGAAGAATTGAGGGAACTGTATCACGCGTTTCACTAATACGACAAATCTTTAAGGAAGGAAACCACCAAACAAGAGAAAAAGGCAAGGAAGCGGATCGTGCGCTAATGCCGTTATGGTGGAGGGTGTCAATGAACAGCTAGGCCATGGCCCCCACTGATGCTTCAAACCGATTTTCCGCCACAGCCACAGGATACAACGTAGATTCCAGCTAGGATGCAGTGAACATGTGTAATACAGCAGGAGCACGAGCACGTTGCCAGTTCGGGGCTGTTAACATAAGCGAAACAGGGAGGCGAGACAGCACATGAGTTATCGAACATGGATGCTATGTGCGATTAGCACAACGCAGCAAAACTGCGTAGTGGCAAGACTGCGTAGTAGCAAAAGAATCGTAGATGCACCACCGGAAAAGTCCCTGGAGCGACTGAAATTGTTAACGCGACATTGTACGTGAAAGTCGTTGAAATTTGACATTTTCTGTTTTCTATTCCATAATATATTTTGGACTTTCCTGAACATTTTGGTATATAATACACTAAAATCAGACAGTTGTGAGACCTTTAAATAATATTTTCAATGTTGACATGTGACTGTCAAATTTCGCGGCTACACATATACTGCGACAGTTGAGCAGTCATATATTGGGAACTACACAGTCTAGAAGGCTGTGAATTGCCTTGTTTTGTGCCTACTGCTACGTCTCAGAAGTTGGCATTACGAATAAACAAATCAGTCCTTTGTTTATGATACTAGTTTTCGTTGAAAGTAGTGTGATTATCGGCTATTTTTGTAGTAAGCTAACTTCTATTGCTTTTTATACGTAAATAAAATTACTAAGTGTAAAAGTAACTTCAAGAAACGCAAATTTGCGGGTAACAGATACGTGAGACATGCATTTTCTTCTGAAGTACTTGAAAATACCGACGAAAAGCCATGTCATGCTTTGTGTCCACCTCCACCAAACACTTGGTGTAAATATAGGCAAGCTGAATTTTCTAGCACCCTGCATTAATTTACACATAAACATGCTCTTCTTTCGGCAGTAATGAATACAATCAAATTTATTTACAGACATTTGGCAAATCCTGAGCTACTAGAGAAGTGTTTACAAGGGAAGACACAGAATGTGATTGAGTCCTTCAATAATGTTGTGTGGCGCCGTGTGCCTAAAAATGTATTTGTTGGCCTTACGAATCTAAAGTTAGCAGTGTCAGAAGCTGTAATGACTTTTAATGGTGGGAACTATGAAAGACTTAAGGTTCTGGACAAGTTGTGATAAGATTTGGACAGACCACAGCTAAAGGACTGGGGAAACTGGTTGAGCTTCGTGTATGGAAAGCAGAGGTAGCTGCTCAGCAAATCACAAAAGAAACAAGAAAGAAAAGGTGGAGGCAAGCACTTGACTGTTGTGACACTGAATAGAAAACAGACTTTGGGCCAGGGCAATGTGCATAAAAGAAGCAGAAATGTAAGTCTGTATAAGAATTTATATAAAAAAAAACAACTCAATATGTCTGAAATAAGAAAGCTCTGAAGGTAGAGACATGAAATTCTTACAGAATGCAAAGTGTGAGATTCTATATATATATAAAATTAGAACAATTAATATATCCTGAGTTTTTTTGTTTTCATATTCATTTATTTACAAAATGCTTCAAAAAAATGAGTGTTTGAAAAAAAACCATGTTCCACAATACAATTTTAGAAATAATTCTATCTAGGAAGGTGCTTTCAATAATTATGGAAAATTGTAAGTTTGTGTCTTTAAAAGTTTCCAAGATAATGGGTCACAAAATTCGATAATGTGACATTGGCGGCATAGGACATACAATGTCCCCGTAAGTAGCCTAAAAACGTCAACAGAGACGACTGCTAAAACTTCCGGCGTCCTGGCTGTCGGCAATCACAGTCCGTTTATACTTTTAGATATTTCAAAGTATTTTATGTTTTATACAATGTTGAGGTACAACGCGCATAAAAATATCAGTCATCTACAACGGTAAGGTCTGACGACCCTTGTGGCCGATCCATGTTTCGGTTACTGTTAGGTTTAGACACTGTGTGATCCTGGAAGAACGTGCCCATTATTGCGGCCAAATGTTCTTCCAGTAATGCTGGAAGCTCGTTTACAAGGACGCCTTTGTAACGGCGCGCCTTAGGGCGCTATAGTAACACAACAGGCCCAGTCTGCTTATTGCACACCACATTTTTACAGAGAAGCTTTCCTGTAAGTGTTGGTTTCCGTCGGACCCCTGATTTGAGTAACGAATCCTTCGTACCATCACCAGCGAAAGTAGCTTCACAAGTAAACAGTATTACTCGGCGATCTGAAATTAGTCAATGAGCCAATTCCGGAAGGTATTAAATGCTCTGTAAATGACAGAGACCGTCCACACGTGATGTACACCACAGCCTTGTACGTTGAATACCGACACGTATATAATTTTTGTGTGTAGTCTTCGAAGGACTACATTCTGTCGACTGAACAATATCTATCTTCTGTCGTCATTCAGCGGCTCCTGCTCCATACACAGCCATTGTCCATCAAAATGGCTGTAGATCTGGAGATGATCATGTGATGATCGAATCCTGCACCTTTCAATAAATGTGCCTTGTGATCTTGATTGTTATAATCACTTTGAAAGCTTGTATTTCGATCACTAATACCTTCAGCAATGTTTTCAAAAATTAGTAGCGATATTTACTCCTCTTAGATTTTGAGCATCGAGCAGCCTTTTTTGAGAAGGACTTTTGCATTTCGAGATAAATTGCATGAAAAATGGATTCCAGAAGAAAAGCCGTGGTGAATGAGACATGAAGTTAGTGATGTCTAAATAAAAATACGAAGATATTCATCATTTACAAGACGTTAAGCCTAGAAGACTCCTTCCTTTCGTTGGGGCTTCAAAAAAATTAGTAGATTGGCTACTGGGCAGACGAGGTATTCAGTACTTTTTCCGACCCTACAAGAAGATCCGAGAGATGCGTTCAGTGAAAAGCTGTGGTCGGCGTCTTCATGGAATTTATGAAATACAATGTCAGTGTGAATGAAATTTTCACTCTACAGCAGAGTGTGCGCTGATATGAAACTTCCTGGCAGATTAAAACTGTGTGCCGGACCGAGACTCGAACTCGGGACCTTTGCTTTTCCTGGGCAAGTTTGGAAGGTAGGAGACGAGGTACTGGCGGAATTGAAGCTGTGAGGACAGGGCGTGAGTCGTGCTTGGGTACCTCAGTCGGTAGAGCACTTGCCCGCGAAAGGCAAAGGTTCCTAGTTCGAGTCTCGGTCCGGCACACAGTTTTAATCTGCCAGGAAGTTTCAATGTCAGTGTGGTATCTGCTACGTTGCACATTGTATCGACACGATTTTAGAAAGCTAAATACAGCACTGACTCCACATTAAAGACCACGATTTCAACAAGCCTGCTTTTGCCGATCAGAGTCTCATAAACAAGTGTATCATTATATGAGGGTAGTTTGGAAAGGTATCTGAACGCAATAGAAAAGAAGTACTTACATCACTGAAACTTTTCATCAGTGTTGTCTCCTTGTAGATTAATGCACTTGGTTCCACGATCTTCCAATGCCTCTATTCCATCTCGAAAATGAGTTTCCTCCAGGCCTGCAAATTAGTTGTCAACTCCGGCTATCAATTCTTCACCCACCAAGAAAAATTTTCAGTTTTGGGAAGAGATGGAAGTCTGACGGAGCCGTATCAGGTGAATAAGGCGGGTGTGGCAAAAATTAAAACCTTAGTTCGTGTAATTTCGCCATTGCGACGGCACATGTTTTTGACCCAGCGTCAAATGTCGCGGCACCCATCTTGCAGATATTCTTTTCATTTCTAATTCTTCAGTTAAAATGTGTTAGACCCTTTCAGATGAAATCTGGCAACCGTAAATAATTTCAAGCATTTTCAATTGGCGATTCTCAATGACCATTCTGTGCACTTTTGCAATGATTTCTGGCGTAGTGACACATCTTGGCCGACCACTACGCGGATCATCATCTAAGCTCTCCCGACCAAATTTAAATTCATTTGTCCACTTGGCAACAGTTGAATATCAAGCAGCAGAGTCCCCCAGTGTATTTTGGAAATCGGAATGAATTTCCTTTGCTTTCATACCTTTCTTTACGAAATAAATCATTGCTAGAATCTCAATTTTTTTCCATCTTCGCAAATCACTACTGCGGGAACAACAACAGCGCCACTTCTCTTCCAAGAGCACTGACGTGGCATGTTTTTACAGGCAAGAGTCCAACGTATACCACGTGAACAACTCGTTGCGCTAGTGCTGATCTCTCATGGTGATTCCGAGAACTTTTCAAACCACCCTCGTATCACGATGATAAAGCGAAAATAGATACCGTGCATCCACCTACTGGGACGTAGTAATATCCTTTGTTGACATCAGATCGAGCAACAACAATTTTGATCAGTGCAGTGGCTATATCTATTTCGATGAATGGCAATGGATTCTCGATGTATCGTGTCGTCCCTATGACATGATTCACCAAAATTCACACGAAAGTACCAAATAGTCTCTTAGTACGTCAGTTAAGTTCTCACAACTGTAGATGACGTTGTAAGCTTTAGCTTGCAAACCAGTATGCCGGGAAAAGCAATGCGCGATATACATGCGAGTGATCCACATTTCATGATCTCATGTTCAATTGAAGGCTGCTGGTTCGGGAATTTCTGTTTCCCGCACCACTCGCTCCGTTGATATCTTTACTGGTTGAGTGCTATATTTTACGTCGACCGAACGATTTGCATGTTCATTAAGGATCTTTTTTATGTTTGTGAGTTAACAACATCAGTAAAAGTTTTTAAATATTTGTTCCACACTCCTGTAGCATACAATATTCATCATAGTCTCTGATTTGAATTTCTCTTGGCCATCATCAGAGTTTGATGTCAAAATTTTTCACACGCATAGCAACTGGTTCGAGATACTTTCAAATGTGAAAGTGAAGTAAATAAAATTGCTAAATCTTGAAAAAAAAAAAGAATAATGAAATGATAATAACAACAGGAGACTGCTTCTGAATTGCATGGCGTTATTTAGATGCCTCCAAATATATTATTCTATTTCTAGAAATTCTATATTTTAAAAATTTCGTATAAAGACCAGATGATGGCAACCTATTTCAGCTACTATTGCAAATAATTTACGAATGAACGAAAATTTTGAACAAATATTCAGAAATTCTAGGAATTTCGCTACCTTTGCCGTTTATCGAATTACATGCATGAATTTGTATTATGACACATTATGATACCAGAGATAAAATATAAACGTTTCGAAGAAACAGCATGATCTACAAACGTGGGAGCTGAAATTTGTATTTGCAATACGTTTCCCGTCATTTGTTGTTAGAAAAAAGTCTTACATTATTCCTAGATAGGGCGTAGACAAATTTAAAATGGGTGTACCTACAGTCTTTCGAATGGTTGCCCCCTTTCTCAACTTACACGTTACTGGTGTTAACAACCAAACCACATTTCAATTTTACGGATATAAAAAAATAACAACAAAGAATCGTCTTATCGTTTAATGTATTTCCTACATTTACTCACCCATCCGCTCTCCATACTATGTAACGTCTTCGCTCGGGCGTACGTTAACTCTTTAAAGCCTGTACTATGGTAAGTTGACGGGCTTCACCTTATAAGAAAGGATTTTAGTAAATATGTTGACCGCGTGTACCTGAATGGAGGCAAAATCAGACTTACACCCACTCAGTAACAACAATGATACGTCAAGCAAGTCTAAAGTGCAACTACACGTTAGGACGGGCAAGAAACATACACAGCAGATGCTACCAATTGTTAATAATACGGTCACCAGACTAATTAGGCATTAAGTGATTTTTTTCCTTGTACAAGTGGATGTACGTACAAGCATAACAACACATAGTAATACTGCATTATATAGTAAATTTTAGAACCAGAAAAATCTACTGAACTAATATTTTCCCTTTCTGTACTAATTTGGACAAGCTATAAATACACAACATTACACTATAATGATTACTACAAACTGCGTTTTGTTTATTGATCCGACTGAAATCGGGCATAGGTTACCCTAGAAATAGCACTTTTGAAACACACAAACAATGTCAATTTTAAGAAGGGTAAAACATTGATAAATTTAGGTTTTGTATTGACTTTAACTTTGCAGGTCAAATCAGTTCAGTACACTCCAGAATTTAAATGAATAGAAAAGAAAAGAGTGGAAGGGGGGGGGGGGACCCTGAAACTGTTATGATCACTGTGTTGAAACCATTAACTATTGGAAACATTAAGCACTCAAGATTTACAAAATATGAGTTACTACTCTTTTAGTCTTATTACTTCCTCATTTAACTACCATTATTTTTATCTAAAATTAATTAAGCTTCATTACTAAACCAGTTCCAAAATTAACTTCCAATTTTGTCAGACCTTTGTTCTTTGCTTATATTTTCATTAACAATAAAGCTCCTTAAACATCTTTCTAGCATAAATAGGTCTGCAGATAATTCTTATTAACATAAACTTTAAATCTTCATATCGGGACACTCGGATTGCACAACATGTGGAAAGGTCCCTGTCTAGGTTAGTGACTAGAATAATTAATTGATAGGACAATTCTGGTAAAAGTTAAGCTGTTATTGAACAGTCAGAAACAAAATTAACACTGGTCCACACGAATACAATTCTAAAGATTCAACCTGTTCGTGTCGATGCGGCGGTTGGCGGGCGGCGAGATGGCGAGGCGCACAGCACACATACAATCACAGCTTTGGCTCTTAGTGTATCGGCGCTTTGCTTCTTCTTAGCGTCGCAATCCTTTTCAATTCAGTGCCCATAGAAGATAGCCATGCTGTGTAGTCGTCGGAAACGGCACATCCGAGGCTCAATGAAACCACTTTTTCCAGGATAGCCTCCTCGATCCGGAACGTGTCCTTCAGACCGATGCCCAACTCCGACTGCCTTGCTGAGCCCGTTATGCCGTGCCCGTGTGCATTTTTCCCGCGCTCGCCTGCCATCCACCCTTTACCGCTCCCCTACAGATAGGGTATTCACCAAAGGTTTTACATTCCACATATCCTAATACATTGCCTACGTATGGACCAGTCGCACAATTACAATTTTAAACATGTTACAATAGATTCAACATCAATTCTGTTATAGCATTTCTTGAAATTTGACATAAATATTAATATTCACATCGAAAGTTACTTACATTTTCGTTAACATAATGACACGAAAAGAAAAAGAAATGAAATCAAAACATTGCTTACATTAATTCATCGAAAATCAGAAGAAAAATTATTATATGTACAATTGTTGTTGTTACAACTATACAGGAGAAATCTTGTTATCGTTCGATGTTATTGGTTTTACTTCACAGCTTGTTCGTAAAGAAAGATATTCATAAATAGAAGGGATTCCGAGAGGTGGTAGATCGATTATAGATTACATTTTTAGGTACCCATATTATTTAGGTCACGCTATCAATTCTCTTTCTTAGGTAAATAGTGATATGCATAGCTCACACAGAACAAAACCACGTAGCTGAGTAATCTTTAACTGTTGCTGCAACACCTTAATGTACTTCACTGCCTCTGCCTGAGAGCACTAGCAAAGCTCCACTCTTCCTAAGTTAAGCAGTGTTAAGTAGCAGACGTATTTTGAAGCATGATCAGGAAATCTTCTATATATGTGTGCTTTGACGCTAACAGAATTGGAGTATGAACATTTTTCATGATATTATAGAGAGATAAGCTAACACAGAAACAGGTATCGACGTTCGGGAGGAAGTAACATGCAAACTCTTGAAATAGCTGAACAGAAAGAGATAATGCTCGAATGCATATACTTGTCATTGGCAAAGATAAATGGATTGAACCGCTATTGGAGGCCATGGGATCGAGTGTATACAAGCATCACCTGTGAAGGACACAGTGAAATTTAACGAGGAGAATTAACGTAGTGTTACTACGTACATAAAGGACCCATGCTGGAGCTACACTTTTTGAAAGTAGTAAATAATTGCTGAGAAACGTTCCTCTGAACAGCAACAGATGAAACACAGCTTTATTAGAAAGGATATGGTATTAACTTCAGAAACGAGCGTGGGATAATCTCTCTTAACAACTGTTATGAGTTACTCTCGAATAATAAACAATGCCTTAAAACATAGCCAAGTCATTAGAAGAGCAGAATGAATTTAGGAAAGGAAGGCGTTGCACTGACAATATTAACGTTATACAAAATGACGTCCTCTAAACAAGGGCTCTAAAGCGCATACCTTAAGCGCTATGATAAGTTGTTCATCTTGAGTATTATGAGAAACTTTTCTTCTACTGAACAAATGCTTATAGCTCGTAAAGTATGCGTATTAGAGCCCATTTTACATGACCTTCTCCCAAAATATGGGAGCAAAGAGCTTGCAGCAGAAGAGATTTGTTTCACAGTATCGAAGATAAAAAAGCGCTCATAGGTCTTAAGGTATGCATTTTGCAGACCATGTTTACTAGACATTTTGCTTCGAATAATCGTTGCTGTTATATTCCTGAAAACTGATCTTTCCTCCATTGGCACGCTGTCGGAAGTAACGCAGAAACTGAGTGAAAGATAGAACTGACAACTGCAACTACGCAATTGCACAAAAATAAATAACTACAGGAAAACTGATGAATAAAATGGAACAGACAGTTGGGGAAGCATTCGAAAATTGTGTGGATGATATAAAGAAGAGGGAAATTACTGTGTCTGGTCTCTTAATATTAAATCAGGGTCTAGGACTTCGAAAAGGATTAGACCTTGGCCTTTGTTTACCAACCGGAGGATATGGGACTGTGGGTGTTAGCTGTGGCCACCATTCATTTATGCTCGACAGAGGAGGAGTCATAATTCCAAAACCTTCAGTTACGTTTATGTTCAGTCAGCTCATATGCTATGTCTCGAACTTATACAAATTAAATGACAACTCTAAAGTTGTGTCATTTCATTTGTATAACCACTTACATCTACATCTACATCTACATTGATACTCCGCAAGCCACCCAACGGTGTGTGGCGGAGAGCACTTTACGTGCCACTGTCATTACCTCCCTTTCCTGTTCCAGTCGCGTATGGTTCGCGGGAAGAACGACTGTCTGAAAGCCTCCGTGCGCGCTCTAATCTCTCTAATTTTACATTCGTGATCTCCTCGGGAGGTATAAGTAGGGGGAAGCAATATATTCGATACCTCATCCAGAAACGCACCCTCTCGAAACCTGGCGAGCAAGCTACATCGCGATGCAGAGCGCCTCTCTTGCAGAGTCTGCCACTTGAGTTTATTAAACATCTCCGTAACGCTATCACGGTTACCAAATAACCCTGTGACGAAACGCGCCGCTCTTCTTTGGATCTTCTCTATCTCCTCCGTCAGACCGATCTGGTACGGATCCCACACTGATGAGCAATACTCAAGTATAGGTCGAACGAGTGTTTTGTAAGCCACCTTCTTTGTTGATGGACTACATTTTCTAAGCACTCTCCCAATGAATCTCAACCTGGTACCCGCCTTACCAACAATTAATTTTATATGATCATTCCACTTCAAATCGTTACGCACGCATACTCCCAGATATTTTACAGAAGTAACTGCTACCAGTGTTTGTTCCGCTATCATATAATCATACAATAAAGGATCCTTCTTTCTATGTATTCGCAATACATTACATTTGTCTATGTAAAGGGTCAGTTGCCACTCCCTGCACCAAGCGCCTATCCGCTGCAGATCTTCCTGCATTTCGCTACAATTTTGTAATGCCGCAACTTCTCTGTATACTACAGCATCATTCCCGAAAAGCCGCATGGAACTTCCGACACTATCTACTAGGTCATTTATATATATTGTGAAAAGCAATGGTCCCATAACACTCCCCTGTGGCACGCCAGAGGTTACTTTAACGTCTGTAGACGTCTCTCCATTGATAACAACATGCTGTGTTCTGTTTGCTAAAAACTCTTCAATCCAGCCACACAGCTGGTCTGATATTCCGTAGGCTCTTACTTTGTTTATCAGGCGACAGTGCGGAACTGTATCGAACGCCTTCCGGAAGTCAAGAAAAATAGCATCTACCTGGGAGCCTGTATCTAATATTTTCTGGGTCTCATGAACAAATAAAGCGAGTTGGGTCTCACACGATCGCTGTTTCCGGAATCCACGTTGATTCCTACATAGTAGATTCTGGGTTTCCAGAAATGACATGATACTCGAGCAAAAAACATGTTCTAAAATTCTACAAGAGATCGACGTCAGAGATATAGGTCTATAGTTTTGCGCATCTGCTCGATGTCCCTTCTTGAAGACTGGGACTATCTGTGCTCTTTTCCAATCATTTGGAACCCTCCGTTCCTCTAGAAACTTGCGGTACACGGCTGTTAGAAGGGGGGCAAGTTCTTTCGCGTACTCTGTGTAGAATCGAATTGGTATCCCCTCAGGTCCAGTGGACTTTCCTCTATTGAGTGATTCCAGTTGCTTTTCTATTCCTTGGACACTTATTTCGATGTCAGCCATTTTTTCGTTTGTGCGAGGATTTAGAGAAGGAACTGCAGTGCGGTCTTCCTCTGTGAAACAACTTTGGAAAAAGGTGTTTAGTATTTCAGCTTTACGCGTGTCATCCTCTGTTTCAATGCCATCATCATCCCGTAGTGTCTGGATATGCTGTTTCGAGCCACTTACTGATTTAACGTAAGACCAGAACTTCCTAGGATTTTCTGTCAAGTCGGTACATAGAATTTTACTTTCGAATTCAATGAACGCTTCACGCATAGCCCTCCTTACGGTAACGTTGACATCGTTTAGCTTCTGTTTGTCTGAGAGGTTTTGGCTGCGTTTAAACTTGGAGTGGAGCTCTCTTTGCTTTCGCAGTAGTTTCCTAACTTTGTTGTTGTACCACGGTGGGTTTTTCCCGTCCCTCACAGTTTTACTCGGCACGTACCTGTCTAAAACCCATTTTACGATTGCCTTGAACTTTTTCCATAAACACTCAACATTGTCAGTGTCGGAACAGAAATTTTCGTTTTGATCTGTTAGGTAGTCTGAAATCTGCCTTCTATTACTCTTGCTAAACAGATAAACCTTCCTCCATTTTTTTATATTCCTATTAACTTCCATATTCAGGGATGCTGCAACGGCCTTATGATCACTGATTCCCTGTTCTGTACGTACAGAGTCGAAAAGTTCGGGTCTGTTTGTTATCAGTAGGTCCAAGATGTTATCTCCACGAGTCGATTCTCTGTTTAATTGCTCGAGGTAATTTTCGGATAGTGCACTCAGTATAATGTCACTCGATGCTCTGTCCCTACCACCCGTCCTAAACATCTGAGTGTCCCAGTCTATATCTGGTAAATTGCAATCTCCACCTAAGGCTATAACATGCTGAGAAAATTTATGTGAAATTGTAATATTGCTACACTAATTTGCTATGCTGATATCGGTGCTAATTGACAATGAAAGTGGGTTAAAAGCTGTGAGCTGTCTGGGGAAGTTAATCTTCCATTACTAAGCAACTGTTTCACGACTGGGTATCTAGTCTAGGTTTACCACATTACCAATCAGACTAACATTGATTATAATCTTTTACAGTCATACAACAACCGGTAATATATATATATATATATATATATATATATATATATATATATATATATATATATATATAAAAGGAGAATTTAAATAAAAAGAAAGAAATCAGTTTATATTTGGAAATTTATTTTAAGATTGATCATCGAAATTTCAGCATATTAAATTCTGTTCGTAACAAGCTGGTGCCTTATTTAGGATGGTGAAAATCTTACGGAACACATCAAATATGGAGCCAAGATTGGGAGACTGCATACAACCCTGCATTCACAAAACAACACCCAAAGAACGTTGAAACATAAGCAAGAAGAAATTAACCACAACCAACAGATTCAGTTTTCACCCAAAGAAATTACGTTCGTAACACAATCCTGTCCGTCATGTAATTACCACACACTGGTATACTAAATTCATATTAACTCTTTGTGAAATCTTCCCAAAAAGAATAGCTGAAGGCTACTTTGATGATTACACCACATGCTCCACGTGGTCAACTTGGTTTACAGAAAGCGTATAACTCCACAGTAATTTTGATAATTAAAATAAATTCGATCGAAAAGCAATTGACAAAAGAAAAACCTTGAACTGGTTACTAACGTCTTACTATTAACCTGATGGGTCAAACAGTTATATAAGCACGTGGTACTGGTATCGCAAAGTACACTCCACGTGGGTTGAACATAAAGAAAAGCATAAAGAAAAGTTGCTATATTGTAAAATATTGTCAAGACGAGACGTTATAATCACACAAGCATTCACATTTAAGATTGATGAACTTAGTTAGAGTTACTGATCAACACGTGGTTCCACTTTACTCACAAAGTAGTAACAAAGCAACAACCGGAAAATAATATGAACTTCACACGAGAATTACACTACGCTGCAATTTAAGATAGCATTAGATATTTTAGAGCTAAATCTGAATTCAAGGTATTAAGTTTTCAGTTAGGCTGAACTTAAGAAATTCATTGTCCTACGGACTTAGCAGACACGCGCTTAGCCGGAGATCTTACCACTTCAGACGCTCGCCACGGTCCCACACCAACTGCCTACTGCCGTGCGTGTTTCCTGAGGGTGGCTCACAAAGACAAACGGAAGGGGCCAGAGGGGCAGCTTCCTATACCAACATGACAACGGACGGACAGAACCATACTAAGAATAGAAACCTCTCTGCTTTAAGAAAGCGTAGCTACCTGTTCCGACGTTGGTCCTACTGTTCTCTAGCAGACAGCCTTGTCTGCTACCCTCAAGCATGCAACTACAAATACATTTGCTCATTCATACTCTCACACAGAAGGGAAGGGGGATGACAGTATCTTATCATATACAATATATAAAAGAAAGCGGATGTAGGTTCCGTATGAGACTGTGTGACATGAATTACATATAAACTGTGTTTTAAAGTGTAGTAGTGTGACAGATCGTTCTTGTTTACGTGTAAAAGTAACACGTTCCACTACTCAGTCTCCTCCCAGATAGTCAGAAACGCCACAGTAAATTTAGAAGAGGAATTTATTCCATAAATGACAACAGATTTAAGAAATCAAACATGAAAGGAATCCAACAGAGACCTTTCATAACCCCAACGCTCCGGGAAAAGACTGTGCAGGGAATTTTCTTGCCATGCTAGGACATTCCCAAGCAGGCTTCTCACACCCTACTTAAACCAAAAGTGTAAAGAAAAGGCAAAAGGTCACCAGCTACTTGCTAAAACACAATAATTTCAACAAATCTTTAAAATCTACTAATTTCAAACAGAAAAAAAGAACACAATCTGTGACACCTATTTAAAAGATAGTGTAGACCTAATTCGGTCAGCAAGTAAAAACAATGGTTCCTGTGTCATTAATATGAAAACAATTTCTGGTTGTTACCCTTATGGAGTTCACCAGTATTTGCTCATTGCAAGAGCCAACTGATCACAGGCAAATTTATGACTGTTTATTAACAAGCAAAATTTATGAAAATAGCAAAGGTGTCACAGCAATTAAAAAAGAACATGAAATAACATCAGTATTATAAAGCAGAACATTACAATGCACAATCCGCAAAAGCAAAAATTGATAAGAAAAAAACCATGTTTTACAAAGTCGTTATCGCAAAAAAAATTCTATATCTTATAAAACTAATAATTTGTAGAATTAACATAACTATGTGGCATTAATTTAATCACTCTACTATATTTCAGTTACTTAGCAAACAATGAGCACTGTGTCATTATACTGAAAATACAATTAATTATGTGATTGTTACCCTTAAGGGGTTCCTCACTATAAATATGCCTCATGCAAAGGCTAATCGATCACAGTCCAATGAGAATGAATAGCAATCTGACTGATAAACGAAGCAATGCCACATGAATGAATTTACGAAACAAAATAACACAAATCTAATACATCACACAAGAACAAACATTGATCAATAAAACAGTACAATAGTCAATATCTAATAAAAAACACCAATAAATAAAACACCTGCAAAATACAAGAGTCAAAGTCTAAAATAAACAATAAATAGAACACCTGCAAAATACGAGAGTCAAAGTCTAAAAAAAAATTAATAAATAGAACACCTGCAAAATACAAGAGCCAGTCTAGTAAACACCAATAAATCGAATCCCTGCAAACACACGAATCAAAGTTTCTGTGACAGAAACACACGTATATGCATTGAACTAAGAACCGTATAATCACTGTTCACTGATACACTCACTAGTTCCACTGTTCCGAGGCACAATATGAGGGGAGGGGAAGGGGGTGCGTCGCCGCCGCTGTCAGTAGGGATTTTTTTGTCCATCTGTTGCGTGCAATCCCGCCGTCTCTGCCCTCTCATGAAGTTTCTCTTGGTGGTCTGTGTCATGTACATCTCGATTTGGTTCCATGTTTGTGTTGTCAAATTCGTGCGGTATCCTCGATTGACACGCCAGTTTGATATTCCTGGGCAAGGATGACACTTAATGGCTCTTCTTTTGTGCCACCCTTAGCGACCAGAGAACATCGAACCATGATTTACTGTCGCTTGACAGTAGGCATCCGTCAGGAAATGTCGATAGGCAAGTTTCTCTGGACAGTATGTGTCAAAAGGCTCCACGCCCCTTGTGTTGTTTCTCCGCGGCCGTCTCGTCACGGTCGCGTGCGTGCGGTGCGTTGCCAGCAGATGGATTTCCGCGCGGTGGACCGCTCGCCCATCTCAGGTCATCGCCTCGAGGAAGGGTCGCCCGGGGCGGCCGCCCATTAGCTCCAGGTACAAGGGAATGTGTTTGCCGCGTACCTTCTTTTGTTGCCGGCCGCGCTCCCGAAGTGGCCTGGCTGACAGCGTGTCCTGCTGGGAAACCCGCCAGTTTACAACTAGTCCGGCTGCTCCCGCTGTCTCGTAAGAGTTTAGCCGGTTCGCTTTCACGTTCTCAACTGCATTCACAGAAATTTTTTTTTTTATCGTAGTTATGTGATTACACAATGTCATACATTATACCACTTAGTATTGTCTTTCACAATTTTTTAAGAAAAACGTGAGACTTATTTTTTTTTTTAATTAGATGAATCGACAATATAAAATAAAATTTGAATGACTTGACAATGTAAAAGAATAAAAATGAAATGACTTTACAATGTAAAAAAAATAAGAATTAAATGAACTGACAATATAATATTTAAATCCACATCACTAATGTGGTTCACTTACGTTTTAATAAATCCAATGCTACTTATTAATTCACTAAAATGAATAGGACTATGCCTTGTGCAAGTATAGGTCAGGACAGCATAGGGTTTACATGTTATTTACACACACATACATGCACACCTGTTGTCTATTCTACAAACTAACTACCCATAAACATGCATTACTCAATATTCTACTTCTATCCACTACTAGTTAAGCCAATAAGCTACTTCAATGCTATTTCAACACCGTGTATATACCACTACAACATTGTTCTAATTCGTCCTCTTCTTGACGCTCGCGGCATACGTCTTGTCACATGATAAATATGGAGAAACTTTCCTTAAACATACACAGTAAAAAGAACAATGGTTATTTACACACCAAAACATTTATACCAGTTCGCACACCTGAAAAGAGACTCGCAATTATACATTTATCATACTCATATATTCACACATAAAACAGTAAGAAAATTTCATCTAAAATTACGTTATCACAAGAATTAATCACACAGATGACTCTGAGAAGGATACAAATATTTTAATTAAACAGGTTATACTACATTTTCTTACCCATTTCGTCCCTTCTTTAAGTTACCTTTCGCTTCCAAATCAGTTATTTCGCCTGTGGTGGTTATTCTGGATTCATTTCTCATGAATGGCAAAATTGTGGTCACCTCTATTCTGTAAAACAGTATCATCTTAACATATTGAACTTACAACAGACACAAAAGATCCGAATCCTCCTGCAATTTAAGTGACAAATGTTTTGCTTCATCCTTACTACCTTAAACCAAGCTTTCCTTCGTTCCCATAATCAAAATTATTTAATCATCCTCTACCTTCAAGTGGGAAATTTCCTCAGTACAAATCATATAGGCTGCAGTGCATCCCGCACCAGCAAAAACAGTAAGCTGTAATGCTCACAGCATCAGCAAAACACATAAACGTCGCTTTTCTGGGACAAGTATTAACGCAGAATAAGTTTTCCAGGCTTTGGCTCAACATCAATCATGACTACAGAAAGGATCCATATTTCTGTACCATTCTCCATTTGCTGAAACACTGCTCGTATTGACTGCCATTATAATATTTCAGAGCCACGTAAATTACACAAACCACAATTCTTCTTTCACCTTGAAGGGAATCAATATACTTACGAAATCAACAGACAGCACTTTACGTACTCAGCTATAAAGAACAAAAAATACATGTATCATCAATATTAACATATCATCGCATATTGGGAAGCCAATGGTTAAACAATCGTATTATCGCGTCCTGTTTTCAAGATTCCAGATTTACTCATTCCTTTCTCAGAGTTCTCCTGTCTTAAAATATTCATACAGCACGCATACTATAGTAAGAGATCCTCATTTATACTGACAGATATAGAATAGTAATAGATAGATAGTAGCACTGAAAGCAGGAAATCGGAAACAAGGCTACTAACAGCTGGGGACCTGGGTTTGCCAGACCCATAATACCCACAGATCGGATATTCCCCTGAGTTTATGCACTAATTCAGCAACGATCTTGCTTTCCTCAGGAGCGACTCTTTTCAATTTACACACAAAAAAAAAACAGCATTTCACTCGTTCACAAGGAAACCTTTTATCTTTACGTTTGAATCGAACTAAATCCTAATTGCACAAGGAAAGAAAACAAATTAACAACATCACTTCAATCAATCACATAAAAACATCTTTATCATTAATTTTTACCAACATATTATTCAAAATGCATGTCACAAATTTAAACTAATCAATTCAATCTCTTCACCGTCCTCTCTACTCCCCACTGCCCTTTCTACTCAATGTATGGTTTTACGTTTGACACATGGTGTAGTCCTTTTGATTTCTTCGATCGAAGAGTTTCCACTTCTATGGCGTTTTCATGGGGAATCTTCCTTATCCGATACGGGCCGTTAAAGAGATTAAAAAATTTCTTGCAGACACCTGACCGTTTGTTAGACAGCTTGTGTGATCTGATAAGAACTTTTTGTCCTACATGAAACACTGTTTTTCTCACGTGTTTCTTATACGCCTTGACTCTGGCTTCTGCTGCACGCTTGATGTTGCGTAAAGCTAAGTCAACAATTGCGTTCCGGCGTAGTCTCGGCTCTAGTGGCCAAGGCACCACCTCTTTGATTTTGCTCGGGGGCTCCTTGTTTTTTAGCACAGTGATTGGCGGAAGCTTTGTTGACGTATTACGCAACTCATTAATTATGTTCTGAAATCCTTTTAGGTGTATGTCCCACGATCGGTGATCACGACTGCAGTATAACCTACATAATTTTCCTAATTCACGCATAATACGCTCACTGGGGTTCGAGCTGGGGTGAAAGAGAGAGATATATATATATATAGGTTTAATTCTTCTTCTTCGAAGCATCCGCTGCCAGTATTGCGATCTAAATTGTGGTCCATTATCCGAGATAACCCTTTTCACGCTCCCAACTTCATGCAGAAACTGCTTTGCAAATGCAGTTGCCACTGCCCTTCCTGTGGCTCTCTTCAACGGAGTCAGACACACAAACTTGGAGGTTAGCTCCACCGCTACGAAAACATATGCAAAACCTGCTTTAGATCGTATTAGTGGCCCAAATAGATCCACGGCCGCGAGGTCACAAAGTTTGCTTGGTATTATCGGGTGCAATGATGCAGCATAAGTCACTGTGGCCGCCTTTGCTCGCTGACAAGGTCCGCACACTCTAAGTACACCACGAATACGCCGTAGCATGTTATTAAAATAGCATGTCTCTTTCAGTTTTTCACAACATTTCTGTGCTCCGAAGTGACCATAACTCAAGTGTATGTACCATATAATTTTGTTTACGAGTTCCTCCGGAATCACCAACACCCATCTGGAGTCGTCCGGGGCTCGTTTCTTGAATAATATTCTATTGCGCACTAAGTAGTACTGGCGTATTCCTACATTCTCCTTGTCCTCCCACTTCGTCTTTATATCTTTCAGTACTGCGTCCTTATCCTGTTCGTCCGCTATACTCCCTAAAGAGGTGGTAACAAAATTCTCGAACGCTACATTCTGTAAGTATAGGATGCTAAAATTATTTTCACCCAGTTCCCTTTCTTCTGTGTGAACCAAACCTATAGGAATGCGCGATAAAGCGTCAGCAATTACATTTTTCTGTCCAGGAATGTATTCTACAGTGAAGTTATATTCCTGTAGGTATAGTGCCCAGCGTCCTAGTCTCCCATGCGTGATTTTTGTGCTCATCAGAAATTGGAGTGCACGATGGTCAGTGTACACCTTGGTGGTCCTCCCAAATAAAAAATACCTAAATTTTGAGAATGCCCAAACTATCGCGAGTGCTTCGAGTTCCGTCACAGAATAATTTTTTTCACATCGAGAGAGCACCCTGCTCCCAAACGAGATTGTTTTCCAAGTTGTAATATCATCATTTCCTTCCGTTTGAAACAGTACCGCACCTAATCCTGACAAGGAACTGTCCGTCATTAAACAGAATTCTTGTGTCAGGTCGGGATGCACGAGGATGGGAGCCTCTACCAATGCCTTTTTCAATTTATAAAATTCATCCTGTGCCTCTTGATCCCAGACCCACAAAGCGTTCTTCCCTGTTAGTCCACATAGACGGGGTGTACCAAGTACACTAAAATTTATAAATCGCTTATAAAAATTACACAGGCCTAAGAATGCTCGCAACTGTTTTTTATTTGTCGGCATTGCACACTCCGCTATCGCCGCAATTTTCTCTGGGTCAGGTTGTATTCCATTTGCTGAGACAATATGGCCTAAGAATTTTATGTTCTCTCGTCCGAACTGTGACTTATCTACGTTGACTGTTACACCTGCCTTCTCAAAAACATCCAGTAGTCTGTTTAGAACGTCATTATGGTCCTCCCACGACTTTTCCGCAATTAATATGTCATCCACGTAAATTGTCACTCGCTGTTTCAAATCATCAGGTAAAATGCTATTTAATCCCCTTATAAAAGCAGCTGATGAGACGTTTAGTCCGAACGGGAGACGCCGGAATTGGAAACAATTTCCGTAACACAGGAACGCTGTATATAATCTGCAAGATGGGTGTAGCACGATTTGCCAAAAACTCGAACGGAGGTCGACAGATGATAGTACCTTTACTCCGTGGAAACGTTGTAAGAGTTCCTCAAGGCTCTCAGGCCTGTCCGTTTCCGACATAATAATTGTGTTTATCTGTCTCGAGTCTAGCACCAAACGAACTGAGTTGTCGCGTTTTGGCACGACAAGCAAGGGTGAATTGTACGAGCTTACTGCCCGCTCAATTATTCCTTGTTCTAACATCTTGTTTATTTCCTTCTCCACCTGGGCTTTATACGCCACGGGAATAGGGTATGGTCTAACAGAAAACTTCTGATGGTCACGTACTCTGAATTGGTACGTAAAACCCTTAATAGCCCCCGGAGTCTCAGAAAATACCCGTTCATGATTCCTAAGTAGACAATACAATTTCTCCTTTTCCCTGTCCGTGGTTCTGACACCCGCGATGCTCTTTTTCAGTGCATCAGCAAACGCAACATCTTTCCCCTGCTCACCAGACGGAGAGCACGACTCACTTATATAGTTCACGAGTAGCTCCAGTCTGGGTTGCGACTCGGTTTGAGCTTGAAATTTTAGGCAACTAATTTCTGACTCGGCACGTAATATGCATTCATCAAATTCTAAACAAATTTGCTGATCCCCAACTTGAACTGTCATTACTCCTCCACCCATGTCAATTACTGCATGGTGGACATTCATGAAGTCATTTCCTAAAATCATTGCCACATTCAGCATTGGGAGCACAAAGAAGTTGTACTCAAACTCTCTTCCCTGGCAGGTGAAATTAAGCCGAGTTTGCCTTCGGATTTCTATGCTCTTACCGTAGATTGCGCCCTTCACCTTAATTCCTCGCACTTGAAAAACGGGCCAAGTGCCAGTCCCTTCGCATTTTTGAAATGCTGCCTCGCTCACTATCGAGAAAGGGCTTCCAGTGTCAATGACACACTTAAAACATATTTCGTTTACTGCAACTGTCACGACTGGATTTACTCCCGAAATTTTAGTACTCGTAGTTTCTTGCAACAAATCCTCTCTAATATCTTCCCTCTCTATATACCGTAAGCACTCCTTTGCCATGTCGTTCATTGTTTCCGATTGGGCGCCTTCTGCGCTGATCGTTTGTCATTGCCGGTTTTGTTCATTTCCATTTGCTGGATTATGTCTAGGGTTAGCTGGCCGAATTTCAACATCATGAGGTGCTCTGCATATAGTCCTATTCCCACCGTGTTCACCGTAGTATCGATTCTGGTTGCCGTAACTGTTCCGTTCACGATTCTGTCTACGTCCTCGATCATTTCTGTTGTTCCACCTGTGTTCGCGACTGTCACCCCAGTTTCTATACGGCCGGTCCCGATTATTGTTCCGTTCGCGTCGCGACGACCAGTCACGCCGTTGATTAGTAATACGGCCACGACTGCGGTCGCGCTGCTGTGCCCCGTAATAACTTTGTGCCTGATTAGGCGGGCATTCTGCTGTATTATATTCCAACTCTTGGAGAAGTGTTTTAAACGTTTCCACGTCCTCTTTGCATCGTCCCGCAAGAATAACGTGCCGCAAGTGCATCGGCAATTTGGTGATGCATATCCTAATTAGTTCCGCAGGCCCGTATGGATCGTATAAAAATTGATTTGCCTGCAGCATGTGGTCGAATAGGCGTGCAGGGCTGCCGAAACCAGACTGGTTCAAATTTGGCAGCATAATTATGCCATGTTTGACCCTATCTTGTGCCGCTTCCGACCAATAGGCGGAGAGAAAGGCTTGTCGAAACTCCCGAGTGGAGTTGCAGTGACGCGCTGCCGACCTCATGCGAATCGCCGGTTCGCCTTCCAAATAGCCACACATATATTCTATCTTATGTGAACTTGCCCAGTCGGGAGGAAGACAGAACTCAAATTGCTCGAGCCATGCTCGTGGATGTATTCCTTTTTGCGAATTTCGGAATATCTCAAACTTTCTTACCGTAAGGAAATGTTTGAAATCAAATCCCCGCATTTCCTCCTGTCGAGGCCCTTGAATGTTTCTATTTTTCTCATGTCTGCCCCTCAAATTACATTCTTCCCTGTCGTCAAAATCTCCCTCGTGGCCGGAGTCCCTCTCTGCACTGTTCGTACGGCTATTTTTAGTGCTATTGGCGAGTTCGGAATCACACGCCATGCGGTTTTCCAGATGCGCCACGCGTTCTTGTAATTCGCCTGTTACAGCCTTGTGTTGCCTGTTCACTTCGAATTGTCCCTTCTGAAATCTCAGAAGCGAACGCACTTCTTCGGTCTCTGCGGCCGCTACCGGTGTAGTATTGTTCTCGCTTTCCGTCAGCTTCATCGTGCCTACAATGTCCGCTAATGCCGCAATCTTATCATCTATTTGTCTCTTGTCCTCCGCCCCAGTCTGCTTCAATTGTTCTACTTGCTGTTCCAACGCGTGGATCGCTAAACTGTTGTCCGCTATTGTGTTGCTAACGGACGTGGGACAATGCGTTTCTGCCTCTTGGACCCTCGACAGTACCTGCTGATGTTCCCTTTGGCATTCTTCCCTCAGCTCTTGGAAATTCCTAAGTAGCCGTTCTTCGCTTTCTTTAGATTCGGCATCGCCACTCCGCTTACTCTGTTCTAAGGCTTGCAGACGATCATCGATTTGTTCAAATGTACGGCCTAATTCTTTCATAATATCACTTTTTATTTCACTTGCCAGATTGTTTATTCTTTGTGAGATATCATCGGACACTCTCTGCATCGACTTGTCGACTTTATTTGTCTGCTGGATTAGTTTTTCGTCTATTTGTTCGCCTAGCTCGCGGATAGATTTTTCAGATTTCTGCGTCATTTGTTCGCCTAGCTCGCGGATCGATTTTTCGGATGATTCTTTTTGTTCTCGGAACGATTTTTTAAATGATTCTTTATTTTGTTGCAATAAGGTTTTCATGAGTTCTGCCAAATCAATTTGGTTAATAGGAGGCAAATTTATTTCTGGCTCTGCTGTGAGCCCGTTCGTCCTGTTTTGCATTTCGTCTGAAGTATTTCCCGTTGTATTTTCGGAACTACCCGACGCATTAACATTCGAAATCAAATTATTATCTCCTTGGTCCATGTTGCTTAAGTTGTCGGACCGCTTACTTTTAGCTTGGTTACGTGTCTGCATTAGTGCAATTTATACCCGGTACGCGACACACTAATCAAAATAAATGTGTCCCCCAAAAATTACGACACTCACACGAAAGATACCCAACCTACTACGCACTTTTTCACACGCAAAACAAATTTTTATCTTTGATCGAAACAGTGCAATGTACAAGCGAGAACAAAAAACACACACACATATAAAACACACAAATATAGAAAACAAGACAAGACAAACAACACAACGCCGATCAACAACGCCGTGAATCTTTTGAACGTCTGCTCGGAAACAACGCAGAAGTTGTTTTAGTGCTGTAGGGAAAAAAAATTAAGATTATAACACGCTCGCAATCTAACGTTTCAGAGATTCCAGAGTCTAGCGGAATCACAGAACAGGGTCGCCATGTGTAATATTGCTACACTAATTTGCTATGCTGATATCGGTGCTAATTGACAATGAAAGTGGGTTAAAAGCTGTGAGCTGTCTGGGGAAGTTAATCTTCCATTACTAAGCAACTGTTTCACGACTGGGTATCTAGTCTAGGTTTACCACATTACCAATCAGACTAACATTGATTATAATCTTTTACAGTCATACAACAACCGGTAATATATATATATAAAAGGAGAATTTAAATAAAAAGAAAGAAATCAGTTTATATTTGGAAATTTATTTTAAGATTGATCATCGAAATTTCAGCATATTAAATTCTGTTCGTAACAAGCTGGTGCCTTATTTAGGATGGTGAAAATCTTACGGAACACATCAAATATGGAGCCAAGATTGGGAGACTGCATACAACCCTGCATTCACAAAACAACACCCAAAGAACGTTGAAACATAAGCAAGAAGAAATTAACCACAACCAACAGATTCAGTTTTCATTCAAAGAAATTACGTTCGTAACACAATCCTGTCCGTCATGTAATTACCACACACTGGTATACTAAATTCATATTAACTCTTTGTGAAATCTTCCCAAAAAGAATAGCTGAAGGCTACTTTGATGATTACACCACATGCTCCACGTGGTCAACTTGGTTTACAGAAAGCGTATAACTCCACAGTAATTTTGATAATTAAAATAAATTCGATCGAAAAGCAATTGACAAAAGAAAAACCTTGAACTGGTTACTAACGTCTTACTATTAACCTGATGGGTCAAACAGTTATATAAGCACGTGGTACTGGTATCGCAAAGTACACTCCACGTGGGTTGAACATAAAGAAAAGCATAAAGAAAAGTTGCTATATTGTAAAATATTGTCAAGACGAGACGTTATAATCACACAAGCATTCACATTTAAGATTGATGAACTTAGTTAGAGTTACTGATCAACACGTGGTTCCACTTTACTCACAAAGTAGTAACAAAGCAACAACCGGAAAATAATATGAACTTCACACGAGAATTACACTACGCTGCAATTTAAGATAGCATTAGATATTTTAGAGCTAAATCTGAATTCAAGGTATTAAGTTTTCAGTTAGGCAATGAAGAAATTCATTGTCCTACGGACTTAGCAGACACGCGCTTAGCCGGAGATCTTACCACTTCAGACGCTCGCCACGGTCCCACACCAACTGCCTACTGCCATGCGTGTTTCCTGAGGGTGGCTCACAAAGACAAACGGAAGGGGCCAGAGGGGCAGCTTCCTATACCAACATGACAACGGACGGACAGAACCATACTAAGAATAGAAACCTCTCTGCTTTGAGAAAGCGTAGCTACCTGTTCCGACGTTGGTCCTACTGTTCTCTAGCAGACAGCCTTGTCTGCTACCCTCAAGCATGCAACTACAAATACATTTGCTCATTCATACTCTCACACAGAAGGGAAGGGGGATGACAGTATCTTATCATATACAATATATAAAAGAAAGCGGATGTAGGTTCCGTATGAGACTGTGTGACATGAATTACATATAAACTGTGTTTTAAAGTGTAGTAGTGTGACAGATCGTTCTTGTTTACGTGTAAAAGTAACACGTTCCACTACTCAGTCTCCTCCCAGATAGTCAGAAACGCCACAGTAAATTTAGAAGAGGAATTTATTCCATAAATGACAACAGATTTAAGAAATCAAACATGAAAGGAATCCAACAGAGACGTTTCAAAATGTATTCCAAATTTTCTCTCAGTTGTTCTGCCACTAATGCTGCTGAGTCGGGAGGTCGGTAAAAGGAGCCAATTATTAACCTAGTTCGGTTGTTTAGTGTAACCTCCACCCATAATAATTCACAGGAACTATCCACTTACACGTGGATTTCCGTCCGGATCACCCTTTGCGGTCGATGCTGAACATGGAAGCTCCGGCAACTCTGTTCATGTGTAAGTGGGAATTTAAAGTAACTGGGGCGGCAGTGAGAATTTGGGTCAAGGAAAGAACCGTGACAGGGTAATCCGTGCAGTTGTGTGACCTGCTGTGCAAGGTGGCTTAGTGGCTAACGCACCCCATTGTGTAGGAAACCCGGGCTCTATTCCCGGCCTTCGCACAAATTTTCACTCGCCGCTTCAGTCTATATACATAACACACTACTGGCCATTAAAATTGCTACACAAAGAGGAAATGCAGATGATAAGCGGGTACTCATTGGACAAATATATTATACTAGAACTGACGTGTCAGAACATTTTCACGCAATTTGGGTCCATAGATCCTGAGAAATCAGTACCCAGAACATCCACCTCTGGCCGTAATAACGGCCTTGATACGCCTGGGCATTGAGTCAAACAGAGCTTGGATGGCGTGTACCGGTACATCTGCCCATGCACCTGCAACACGATATCACAGTTCACCACAGGTCATCAAGAGTAGTGACTCGCGTATTGTAACGAGCCAGTTGCTCGGCGACCGTTGACCAGACGTTTTCAATTGGTGAGAGATCTGGAGAATGTGCTGGCCAGGGCAGCAGTCGAACATTTTCTATATCCAGAATGGCCCGTACAGGACCTATAACATGCGGTCCTGCTGAAATGTAGGGTTTCGCAGGGATCGAATGAAGGGTAGAGACACGGGTCGTAACACATCTGAAATGTAACGTCCACTTTTCAAAGCGCCGTCAATGCGAACAAGAGGTGACCGAGACGTGTAACCAATGGCACCCCATATCATCACGCCGGGTGATACGCCAGTATGGCGATGACGAATACACGTTACCAATGTGCGTTCACCGCGATATAGCCAAACACGGAGGCGACCATCATGATACTGTAAACAGCACCTGGATTCATCCGACAAAATGACGTTTTGCCATTTGTGCACGCATGTTCGTCGTTGAGTACACCATCGCAGGCGCTCCTGTCTGTGATGCAGCGTCAAGGGTAACCGCAGCCATGGTCTCCGAGTCGATAGTCCATGCTGCTGCAAACGTCGTCGAACTGTTCGTGCAGATGCCGGCCGCGGTGGTCTCGGGGCTCTAGGCGCGTAGTCCGGAACCGCGCGACTGCTACGGTCGCAGGTTCGAATCCTGCCTGGGGCATGGGTGTGTTTGATGCCCTTAGGTTAGTTAGGTTTAAGTAGTTCTAAGTTCTAGGGGACTGATGACCTCAGAAGTTAAGTTCCATAGTGCTCAGAGCCACTTGAACCACTTTTTTTGAACTTAAAAACTGACAGAGTTTTTGTAGCCAACGCGGACTACAGTCTCTCAACTACCAAAAGACTTCAGTACCCTTCAAACAGTGGTAACGTTTGTAGAGGGAATGTTTCTACTTGCAGTTTCTCTATAAATTAAACTGCACTGTTATTACATGACCTGTTAATAATATCTGGGCAGAAAGCTGTGTTACAGTAACTCCTTTCAAACCCTCGGCACAGACGCGGATAACCATCGTACTGGCGCCAACGGCGTGTAACCTGGTTAGCTGCTAAATGTTTTCAGTGCGCCAGCCGGATATGGCGCAGGTGTGTAAGGCGGGCTGCCGCTTTCCGGGAGCAGATAGGCCGGCTGTGAGGCAGCGGGGTGCGGGTCTGGTAATTGAGACAAAACGGCCGCCTTGCCGCGAGGTGCGGACGCGCCGGGGGCGGTGCCGGCCCGTGATGGATGTCGGTCCGCGGGGCGGCTGGGCGGCTGGGCGGCGTGCAAAAACCTGCGCTCGCCGCCGGTCACTGCGGGCACCGCGCTGTCGCACAGTCTGTGTGTGGCCAACTGCCGTTCCTCACGGCGAACAGGTGCGGCTGAGCGGCGCGCGTTAACCTAGAGTTCGCTGTCACTGCTTTGTTACAAGCGACTGGACTCCGTAGCCTCTACTCTCATGTCATCCCGAGTGGCGCGGCCGTAAAACTGAGAGAAAAGTTCGTAAAATGTGAGGAGAGATTCAAAATCGTGCCACGCCACTCTGATTTAGATGTGTCTACGGATCTTTAAATCACTCTGAGTTAACCATCTCCTACCTAACACCATCTATCGACACATAGCACGGAATCTGAAAATATCGTTCCTGCGAAACAAATCTGGCCCTTTATTCGCACCAAGTAATGAGTTTTATAGGTAGGGGATCTCAAGCTCATTCATACTTCTAGATTTCCAGAAGGCTTTTGACATCGTACATCGAAAACTGTTTCTAATCAAGTTGGCTGCCTAGGGAATATCTAAATCCACTTAGATGCTCCGCAAGCCACCGTACGGTGCGTGGCAGAGGGTATCCTGTACTAGTACTTGTCATTTCCTTTCGTGTTCCACTCGCAAATAGAGCGAGGGAAAACTGACTATCTATACGCATGCGTATCAACCCTAATTTCATGTATGTTATCTTCATGGTCCTTACGCAGAATGTACGAGGGCAGTTCAATAAGTAATGCAACAAATTTTTTTACTCGGCCAATTTTGGTTGAAAAAACCGGACATTTCTTGTGGAATATTTTCAAACATTCCCGCTTCGTCTCGTATAGTTTCATTCACTTCCGACAGGTGGCAGCGCTGTACGGAGCTGTTAAAATGGCGTCTGTAACGTATGTGCGTTGCAAACAACGGGCAGTGATCGAGTTTCTTTTGGCGGAAAACCAGGGCATCTCAGATATTCATAGGCGCTTGCAGAATGTCTACGGTGATCTGGCAGTGGACAAAAGCACGGTGAGTCGTTGGGCAAAGCGTGTGTCATCATCGCCGCAAGGTCAAGCAAGACTGTCTGATCACCCGCGTGCGGGCCGGCCGTGCACAGCTATGACTCCTGCAATGGCGGAGCGTGCGAACACACTCGTTCGAGATGATCGACGGATCACCATCAAACAACTCAGTGCTCAACTTGACATCTCTGTTGGTAGTGCTGTCACAATTGTTCACCAGTTGGGATATTCAAAGGTTTGTTCCCGCTGGGTCCCTCGTTGTCTAACCGAACACCATAAAGAGCAAAGGAGAACCATCTGTGCGGAATTGCTTGCTCGTCATGTGGCTGAGGGTGACAATTTCTTGTCAAAGATTGTTACAGGCGATGAAACATGGGTTCATCACTTCGAACCTGAAACAAAACGGCAATCAATCGAGTGGCGCCACACCCACTCCCCTACCAAGAAAAAGTTTAAAGCCATACCCTCAGCCGGTAAAGTCATGGTTACAGTCTTCTGGGACACTGAAGGGATTATTCTGTTCGATGTCCTTCCCCATGGTCAAACGATCAACTCTGAAGTGTATTGTGCTACTCTTCAGATATTGAAGAAACGACTTCAGCGTGTTCGTAGGCACAAAAATCTGAACGAACTTCTCCTTCTTCATGACAACGCAAGACCTCACACAAGTCTTCGCACCCGAGAGGAGCTCACAAAACTTCAGTGGACTGTTCTTCCTCATACACCCTACAGCCCCGATCTCGCACCGTCGGATTTCCATATGTTTGGCCCAATGAAGGACACAATCCGTGGGAGGCACTACGCGGATGATGAAGAAGTTATTGATGCAGTACGACGTTGGCTCCGACATCGACCAGTGGAATGGTACCGTGCAGGCATACAGGCCCTCATTTCAAGATGGCGTAAGGCCGTAGCATTGAATGGAGATTACGTTGAAAAATAGTGTTGTGTAGCTAAAAGATTGGGGAATAACCTGGTGTATTTCAATGCAGAAGAAAACAACCCCTGTTTCAGAAAAAAATGTGTTGCATTACTTATTGAACTGCCCTCGTATGTTGGCGGCATTAGAATCGTTCGGCAGTCAGCATCTGATCCTGGTTCTCTACAATTTCTCTACAGTGTTTCTCGAAAATAACGTCGCCTTTCCTCCAGGGATTCCCATTTGAGTTTCCGAAGCATGTTCCTAACACTTACGTATTGTTCGAACCTACCGGTAAAATATATAGCAGCCCGCCTCTGAATTGCTTCGGTGTCTTCCTTTAATCCGACTTGGTACGGATCTCTAACACTCAAGCAGTACTCAAGAACAGGCCGCACCAGCGTCCTACATGCGGTCTCCTCTACAGGTGAACCTCTCTTTCCTGACGTTCTTCCAATAAATTGAAGTCGACCATTCGCCTTTCATACCTTCACTTCTCACATGCTCGTTCAACATCATATAGTTTTTCAACGTTACTCGCAGATGTTTAAACGACTTGACTGTATCAAGCAGGACACCAGTAATCCTGTATCCCACCATTACGGCTTTATCTTCCTATTCATTCGTATTAACTTACATTTTTCCATATTTAGGGCCAGCTGTTATTCGTCACATCGACTGGAAATTTTGTCTAAGTCGTCTTTTATCTTCCTACAGTCACTCAACTTCGGCACCTCACCGGACGCCTTGATCAGCAATCAAACACAGATGGTAGAGCACTTGCGCGCGAAAGGCAAAGGTCCCGAGTTCGAGTCTCAGTCCGGCAAACAGTTTTAATGTGCCAGGAAGTTTCATATCAGCACACACACCGCTACAGAGTGAAAATCTCATTCTAGAAACATCCCCCAGACTGTGGCTAAGCCATGTCTCCGCAGTATCCTTTCTTTCAGGAGTGATACTTCTGCAAAGTTCGCAGGAGTGCTTCTGCAATGTCTGGAAGATAGGAGACGAGGTACCGGCAGAAGTAAAGCTGTGAGGACGGGGCGTGAGTCGTGCTTGGGTAGCTCAGCTGGTCGCCGGCACGGTAACTCAGCGTGTTTGGTCAGAGGGCTAGCTGCCCTCTGTAATAAAAAAACTGAGTTAATGGATCAACAACGAACTGAAATGGGTGTCTTTCGACGTCCGCCCCGATCAGATATAAGAAACTAAAGAAATACGAACAAAATAAGATTTTAAAAAAAGATGTTAGAGCACTTGCCCGCGAAAGGCAAAGGTCCCGAGTTCGAGTCTCGGTCCGGCGCACAATTTTAATATGCCAGGCAGTTTCATGTCAGCGCACACTCCGCTGCAGAGTGAAAATCTCTTTCTGGAACCATAGAATGCTGTTCGCCCTGTCCACCAAATCATTTACATGTATAGATAATAACAGCAGTTTCCCTGGGAAACTCCTGACGATACCCTTGTCTCTGACGAACACTCGCAGTCGGTTACAACATACTGGGCTTTATTATTTAAGAAATCTTCAAGCCAGTTGCACATACGTACGCTCGTACTGCAAGCGTAGGATACTGTGTCAAATGCCTTCTGGAAATTTAGAATAAAGGAAAGTGCTTGTTGCTCTCCATCCATGCCGGCTGCTGTGACCGAGCGCTTCTAGGCGTTTCAGTCTGGAACCGGGCGACCACTACTGTCGGTGGTTCGAATCCTGCGGCCGGCACGGATGTGTGTGATGCCCTCAGGTTCGTTAGGTTTACGTAGTTCTTAGGGGACTGATGACCTCATGTGTTAAGTCCCATAGTGCTCAGAGCCATTTGAACCTTCATCCATTGTTCGCAGTATATCATGTGAGAATAGGGCAAGTTGAGTTTCACCGGACTGATGCTTTCTAAAACCTTGCTGATTCGTGGACATGAGCTTTCCAGTCTCGAGAAAATTTATTATATTCGAGCTGAGAATATGTTTAAGGATCTACAACAAAGAGAAGTAAGGGATACTGGTCTAATTCTGATGGTCGGTTCTTTCACCGTCTTACATACTGGAGTTGCCTGAGCGTTTTTCATAGTTGCGCGACTGGTTTCGTGATATCCTGTGAGAAAGTCGCAATAAACGGAAAGCTATCAAGTGAAAAAAAGTGCTATCCGGCGTTCCTGAAGGATGCGTCATAGGCTGTCTGCTCTTTCTGATTTATGAGAGGCGATCAGAAAGTTTTTTTTTTTGATGGCCATACAATCCAGAATCGGTATGGCAGTAAGGCCAAATCGCCCTGAGCATTGAGGCAATCGTCCGGCCGACGCACCAGGTTGAAGATAAAAACACCGTGTCCTGCTGTAACAAGAAGTCGGTAATTCCCTGTAGCACACACTCGTCCGACACGATTCTTTGACCCTCGGAGACTTTTTAAAAGGTCAAAGGCGTGATAGTCTCGTGAGGACCACAGGACAGGGGCTCGAGTGTCTCCCTCTTGATTTGGCGAAACTTCTGCGTTACGCAATTTGGTGTATTGGGTCGTGCATTATTTTCAAGCAGCAGCACCCCTTGGCTCACTATTCCACAAAGGTGGTTTTCGACACACATTCTGTCCCATACACATGGTTCATTCTACATTCACGCTCATAAATTAAGGATAATTGCAGAAAGTGGTGCCACACAACGTGACAGTACGCAAACCTGGCGCTAATAGCATAGGAACATAGTGAACACACACGACACAGATCTGTAAGTCCACGGTATTGGTGATTAGTTGAGAAAATCGTCCCGAAACACATGTGCTACAAAACGCCACCGTTTCCTGCGCATTTACCCCGACATCACTATGGGATTTGTTCCCCATGCACACGTACATGTTGCACATACCCTCAAACGAAAACTTTTTGACCAACCCTTGTATATAAACTATTTGGGAATCAATGTGAAAAGCCCTCTTAGATGGTTTGCATCAGATGTGTCGTTTACTACGTAGTAAAGGCATCAGATGATCAGTACGAATAACAAAATTATTTATACAGGATAAAAAATGGTTCAAATAGCTCTGAGCACTATGGAACTTAACATCTGTGGTCATCAGTCCCCTAGAACTTAGAACTACTTAAACCTAACTAACCTAAGGACATCACACACATCCATGCCCGAGGCAGGATTCGAACCTGCGACCGTAGCAGTCGCGCGATTCCTGACTGAGCGCCTAGAACCGCTAGACCACCGTATACAGGATATCTCCATGGTTGTGAACAGTAGCAATGAAACCAGAACAACAAGAAGTTTGAGGTCCTCTGCATAAGTACTAAGAGAATATTCGTTTACAACACAGATCACACATATTTAAAGGTTGCTGATTCAACTAAGCACGTAGGGATTACAATTACGAACACCTTAAATTGTAACCATCACTCCATAAGCGTTGTGAGGTAATCGAATAAGACACTGCGTTCTACTGGCAGAAGTCCTGTAAGGGGCAACAGGTATACTAATCACAGTGCCTACACCACGCTTGTCCATCTTGTACCAGAGTATTTCTGCCTGGTACCATCTGCCTGCTTACCTTATAGGGTTGAAGACATCGAAAGAGTTCAAAGAATAGCACCTCGGCTTGCATTTTTACGAAATAGGCCAGAGAGTGTCACGGATGTGATACGCGACTGGGAGTGGTGATCATTAAAGCAAATGCGTGTATGTTGCTGCGAGATCTTTCCCGAAACTTTCCGTCACATGCTTTATCCGCCGAATGCAAAAGTATTACTTTGACACCCATCTACAATGGCAGAAATGGACACTGTAATAAGATAAGCCAAGTGATAGGCATAGAAAGTTTTAGGTGTTATTTCGTTTTATGTGAATGTAGATGATGTAGACGAAATATCTTTTAGCCTTTTTCAATAATAACTTTATTTGTGTGTGTGTGTGGGCGGGGGGGGGGGGGGGTGTTTGGACACGTCCACACACTGAGGGTAAGAGGGACGACGAATATTGAGGTCATCCGCCGTTGCACTATAATTCAACTACAAACGGTAGTCAACAATTTTTAATTAAGTCTTCAGAATTCCTAAGATCTAACGATGGAACCTATTGAAAGTGGCAGTTCTTCTTACAGGGGCATCGTTTGTGACATCCCAACAACCAGTGAAGTGACAGGGGCTGTCCATTTCTCTTCTTGTTTTACAGATTTTAGAATCAGATTATTTTAATGAGTATGTCTTAATGTAAGCAATAGTTTCCGCGGCTGTTGTCACTGTTACAGCTCAGCACAAAGCTCTGAGGAAGGCCACTTGCAATAATGGCCATAATGTCGTACAGTTTTGTATTTTGACAGTGCGGTCAATAGCTCAGAATAATTTTACTAATGTGTTCACTGAAGCGAAATTTATGCGTTCTTGCTAGTCCTCATTTGGCATATCATTTAATTAATAAATAATGTGGAGGAACAAGTCCGGACACTCAACTCGTACCGCAGCAGCCAACCTGGGCTTAGCATGCTCCACTTGTTCTAGGTAGTTAAAAGTTGAAGCTCTTAATGCCTTGAGCTAATCGACACATGACAACGTCCCTTGGTGAAACACCGATCAGTACATTTCGTAACGTCGCATGCTGCTACAACAAGTAAGATACAATAAAACAGTAATTACAGCAAGAGCCATAAACGTTACAGCTATCTATTACACACCCAGGTGTGATACAGTTTCCTCCCAGAACATGTCCAAGTGAACAGAGGAAATTAGAAAGGAACATTGAGGCTCTTTAAGTAAACGACGTTTGCTTTTTACGTACTTGAAGGTACCTGGAAGAAATGATGTTACGAGTGAAAATGCAGCACGGATTTTAAATAAATCAAGAAAGTAACAAGTGTTTACACAAGAACCCGCTTGAGAACGTGAACTGCGGTGCAGTCTTGAAATCCTCAGGAAAATAGGAATACACTGTAGGCGAAAGACACACGATAACCTACGATAAACCAAAAGGAAAAAATATGAATCGAATATCAAATAAGAAGTGCTAGAATCTAAAACTGCATAAGGCTGTCAAGCAGGTTTTCCTCTTTACTCTTGAACTTCCACAGCAAAGATACAATGACCCACGGAAAAATTTAAGAAGCAGGATAAAAGTAAGGAGCGAGATCTCTGTGTTAACATTCCATGTTCTCTTAATACATTGCTATTTACGTTTTAGAATGAAAGGATTGAGTATCTGATACAGTATGATGTGAAGGACAACATCTTTCATTTTATTGTTTAGAAGGAAAGCATTTAGTGCTCTTATACATGATGTGAAGGAGAACATCTTTCCTAATATAGTGTGGATGTAACGGCTAAAATATGTCAGACTATGGACCGCTCGCATTTATCTCTGCTCAACATACACTGACATTCTTTCTTTCACAGTTCGTCGTTATCTCAACAGGATTTCATGAATAAATTTTAAGATGTATTCTGCAGTATGTGGTGACCACAGAATCCTTTTCTCTGGCAAATCGTTTCCATTATGGTTAGAGAACCGGACTCTCGTTCTAGAGGCACGCAATGCAGTCCTCCACTCTGCCATCCATAAATCAGTTTTTGTGATTTCCTTAATTTATTAAGACGAAAGCAAATATGATTCCCTTGAATAGTAGATTCCCAATTTCCTTTTCCATTCTTCTGTATCCAAACCGGTACCTGACCCTGATCACCTCGCAGTCGTTGGAAGCTACATCTCTAATGTTCTTTCCAGAATGAATGCTTACGTCCAGAGCAGGCTGTGCGCTGTTGTTAAACTTTTTTCTGCGTTAAAACTGTGAGTGAGATTCAGGAACTATGCATGTCCTTCGCAGTGCTGTTAACTATTGGACCATAGACGTTTAGAAGGTTGGGGGGGGGGGGGGGGTGGAGAGAGTGGGTGGGGAGAACAGAACATTCTCTTGCCTTCTTCTGGAATATGGGGTGCAGAATTCTCACACAGAGTGTTCACAGGTTACGCCGTGGCCGTGGCCGTTACTTCGACATAGTCCTTTATTCAAGTCGGAAGCGAAGATTTTTAAAACATTGTGAAAATGCTTCCTAAACTGTCTTTATCGAGCCTTAGAAAGGGACCAAGCCAACACGCTGACGTGCGAATTTCGGGGACATATTCCCTGCACAGAATTATCAAGGGTGTAGTATAACTGCCCAGGAGAGGTCCCAAATCCACGCAGCGAAACACAATCCTCGTGGTGCGCTACTATGTGACGACAGTGATTTACCATTTACTTGTGGTCAATGCAGACCCGTCACGACTTGATGAGACCACATTCAATAGCAAAGAGACTGTAGCGGACTCTGAACATCACTGCCTTGCTATCTGTAACTGTGTTCATTTGTACCTAATCTATAGATCAAAGTGCATCATTCTAAAAGAGAAAATATAATTCTCTGTGCTACAGATGAGAAGGACAAAACTGAAACATCAAGACAGGGGAAATAATCACTTCACACTGTCGTAGAATTAGGTATTTAGCAGCCCACCTGACATGGCTGCACGATAATGTGTGAAACTGTACGAGGAAGGGAAGAGGGTGGGGTGGGAACTGGAGGGGTGAGGGGGTAATGAGGGGGAGCAGACTCATACTCTTCTTGCTTCAATCCTAGGCTGCTAACAGTCGATTGTTTCGGGAGTATACTGGCCCATTTATTCTTTACCTAAGCATGGCAAAAAATGTAGGTTCCCTGGCACATTTTATTAAACTGTAATCCTGCCAGTCAAATTTAAAATACGGAAGGTACAGAAATTATTTAATAAACCCATCAACACGATCACATGTGTTGTTAAGCAATCAGTGTTATACACGTAGGTTGCATAAGCGTTTATAGAGTTTACTTTCTGTTCCTTCAATCCGATGAGTATTAACCAATGGAATTTTTACTAATTATTTTAGTTAAAAATCGCCAACGGCCTTGCCGCAGTGGTAACACCGGTTCCCATCAGATCACCGAAGTTAAGCCCTGTCGGGCTGGGCTAGCACTTGGATGGGTGACCATCCGGTCTGCCGAGCGCTGTTGGCAAGCGGGGTGCACTCAGCCCTGGTGAGGCAATCTGAGGAGGTACTTGATTGGGAAGTAGCGGTTCCGGTCTCGGAAACTTACATACGACCGGGAGAGCGGTGTGCTGACCATATGCCACTCCACATCCGCATCCAGTGACGCCTCTCAGGTAAGGACGACACGCCGGCCGGTCAGTACCGTTGGGCCTTCATGGCCTGTTGGGGAGGAGTTTAGTTTAGTTTTAGGTTAAAATCAACAGCAATGCTTCAAATTATATGTTACAAAAATAGCAGTTTGGGAATCTTTCGTCCTCTTGTACAGATTTCTGTCGACGCTCATGCCTATTTCTGTTGCCACATCACCTATATTTTGAAAACTTCACAGAAACCTTCATGCCTATCTTTCTGGACTAGCTCTGACAAATTACTGGGTTCAGTCCTTGTCCGATATGTTGCCACAAGGTTTAAATGCAGCACATACTCCATTGCAGAGTGTTTCCGGTCTGGAAACAAATACCTAGTCTGTGGCCAGGTCATCTCTGTACAGTATTCTTCCCTGCAGAAGTGCTCGTACCGCATGGTATGAAGTAGATCTCCCGAACAATTTGGAAAGTAGGAGACACGTACAGATAGTAGTAGAGATATGAAGATGAGTCCTTGCGAAGAAGCTGAGTTGGCAAGAACACTGTCCATGAAAGCCAAGGTTGGGGGTTCGAGTATCATTCCGGCAAATTTAATCTGCCAGAAAGTATGTTAATCTTCCGTTCTTGTATTCCGTAACTACATCAAACACACTTAACAAGGGAATAAATCCATCCCGCTACGCTTTCATGCTGTTTCTATAACATCTAAAAGACGTCACTCGTTAACGTGTCGAGGGAGAGTAACATGTAAGTAATAGAAAAGTGTGAACTTAAATGAATTTCCAAATTTACCGTAACGAAGGTGGTTAGAAACTACAGTCTAATAAATCACATTGTTGTATTCGACAAGGTGGCAGAAAAAAACAGGCATTTCAGTGTCAGAAGAGCCATCCCACTAAGCGTCTGGGTGAAGTACGTGGAATAGAAATAAGAATGGCTGAACGAGGATTTGTAAATATTTCTTCAGTGCTCATGTGATCCTTGCCGACAACGTCATGGGTGAAATACATTTTGTTCGTACACGCCACGGCCCTAACATATCTACGACCTAGCACCTCTGGCCTGTGAACAAGAGATTTGTATACGTGATCCAGCAAAGAGCAACCAAGTGCTGCACAATACAGATAAAGCATAGGCTACCTCAATCAGAAAGGCAGTACAACAGTTTGAATAGAGCATCTCCTGAATACGTAGTCAACGAAACATTTTTTTGAACTTATGTAGACTGAAGAAGGCGTCTACAATACTGCCTGCTTGTCAGTGGCTTTTTATGGAAGATAGATAATCAACTGTCAATACATACCGAATTGTCACTGTTACGTCGTAACTGGATGGGACAGCATATACTCGTGCCGAAATTTCAGTATCAATACACGGAGGGGACAAAAGTCATGGGTTACCTCTTAATAACTTGTCGGACTTCCTTTTGCCCGGCTTGTTGCAGCAACTCGACGTCGTATGGTCTCAATAACTCGTTGAAAGTCCCCTTAATAAATACTGGGCCGTGCTGCCTCGTTATCCGTCCACAATTGCCTAAGTATTGCTTGTGCAAGATTTTGTGCACGAACCAATCTCTAGATTCTTTCCCTACAATTCTCGATGGGTTTCACGTTAGGCGATATGAGAGGCAAAAACATTCGCTCGAATTGTTTGTAAGGTGTCAGGCAAATCCAACACCTTCCATGAAAACCCTGACATGATAAGCAAATCCAGTAGTATGTCACATAGCTCCAAATAAATCGTGGCATTAAATTAACCAAAGAAATACGCGTAACGAGTGAGCAAATGGAATACCACAGACTAATACAAGAATGCCTAAATGCATGTCATACCTTCCCACTGTGAGACAGACGCAGTTCCGAGGGGAGAAACGAGAACAGAAGCCGAGAGCAGAACCGTGTTAAGCTGGAAGGCCCTACGATAAGGGACGGACACCCACGTCGCCAGCTAACCGCTATGACCACACCCCAGCCGCAAGTTTTAGCATGAGACTTTTTCGCGCCTCTGTTACGTCAGGGCCATCCCCCAGCCCATGTTAAAAGCTAGAGCCCTCCAGAAGAACAGTATAGATCTTACGATAACACTAAAAGGACCACACCAGCTGCAAGTTTTAGCATGAGACTTTTTCGCGTCTCTGTTACGTTGTAAACTTTAAAAACATTGCCCCACCACGAAAAGTATAACGTTTCTCATTGGATAGACAGAATTTTTATAGGCGGAGCTTAAGGTTAACATTGAGACCCTGATTGGTCAGATGAAAACACAGCCAGATAGCTTTTTTAAACCAACGTCGGTAAATTGTAGTAAGGAGAAGTTAGGGGAGAGTTGCTTCCGAGACGGCGAGGTCAGCAGAGTTGTGCTGTCCGCCGCCCCCTGACGAACACCAACAAGGTAATGAACGCACGCGATGCCGCACAACAGCGCATAAAGCTTCACTCAGAACTGCTGAAGTCTCATCTGTTACACCCCCTTTTTGCGTAATACTAGTGTCGATCGTCAATTAAAGCTCATGGTGTTCACATTTGCCACTTGAAGTAAAAATCTGAAATGCGATGATTTTTCAGTTATACAGTTATTGAGAAGCCATATCAGCCACTGTAATTTACTACAAGTTAGATAAGTAATTAAAGATAATTGAGGGTCACTGTAGACCATTTTGATAGTTTTCTCTTTAGTGAAACTTAATTTAAACCTAGATTATAGATGTGATATGGCATAGGTCATCCTTCGATCCATTGTAGAACTTGGAAACCCATTCAGGGAATATTCGTTCACATTTTTGTTGAACGCAGTTGGTTTTTACCATCCTGCATTGAAACATTTCCTTTTATCAATAGTGCAATTTATAAACAATGTTTACTGAGTAGAATAAAATTTCCAATGGTAAACTTAACTGCTTTTTCGACGTTATTTTACCAGCTAACTAAAAATAGGAAAGCCTTCAACCCCTTCCACTAAATTTAGTTAGTATTAAGATTCTTTTACAGGGGCTGCAGTGGAGCTGTCGCTGAAATCATTAAGTATTTGGTTATATCATCGCTAGTCTCACTGAACTCTTCTGAATTCTACAGGTCCCAGGTTCAAACTAGTCAATTCCCTAAAAAACACGCTCAGAGCGTCGTTGCGCGAAAGTGGTAGGGAGACAAGATATAGAAAAAACAGACACCACGCAGAATTTTAGATGTTCTGCAACCCAGTCACAAACAATTATGACCCGGTGACATGGCGCATTGACAAGAGAAAATGAGGTCCATTAATGATTGCAAATGATCTCCAAGTGGTGGAACATGACCATTTCCAGTCAATGATCGCTAAAGTTGTACCAGAGGACGAAGTGCATTGTATACAAACACAATCCACACCATCATAGAGCCACCACAAGCTTGGGCATTGCCTTGTTGACAAGATGGATCCATGGATTCGTGGGGCCTGCGCCATACCGTAACTTTACCATCAGCTGTTACTAACTGAAAGCGGGACTCATATAACCAGGCCAGCCGATATGGTCACGAGCCCGGGAAGTCGCAGCAGGCGATTGCCTGCTGTTGCTCGGTCGTCTGCTGCCACAGACCATTAACGCCAATTTCTGCCGCACTCTCCTAACGGATACGTTCATCGTTCGTCCCACGTTGATTTCTGCGGGTATTTCAAGCAGTATTGCTTGTCTGTTAGTACTGACTCCTCTACTCAAATGCCGCTGGTGTCAGCTGTCGACCACTACGTTGTCTGTGATGAAAGATAATGCCTGAAATTTGGTATTTTCTGTACATTATTGACACTGTAGATCACGGAATATTGAATTTCTTAACGATTTCCGAAATAGAGTATCCCATGCGTCTAGCTCCAACTACTGCTCCCCGTTTAAACCCGTCGTGTTGCCATAATGACGTAGGAAACGTTTTCACATGAATCACCTGAGAACAAACAACAGCTCCTCCAGATGACTGCCCTTTTTATACCTTGTGAACGGGATACTAACGCCATCTCTATGTATACATATCGTTGTACCATGACGTTTGTCAACTCGGTTGATAGAGACATGACAGACAGTCCTAAAGTCAGTACTTTAAGATGAAGCACTAGTGATTGGAATAAAACATTTAGTTTTTCTTTCTCGTAAATCGTTTACACCTCATAGTAAAATGTTAAGCTCAGTTCAGAATAATGGCCACCACTCTTAATAGACCTATTATTACAGAAATAGTTTATTTAATAGCTAGATCACACGCTATACTTTCAACAAAGCATTCCAGGTTATGGCTATCATTGACCGTCTTCACATCATAAGAAGGAACCAACTGACTGATCGTGGGGCTTCTCTGGCGTTTTGGATTGAATTTTATTCTTGTGATCTGAGCATGGTCGGTGGCAACCGAAACCACTAATTTATCGTTGAAATTGTGTATGACTAAAGTGGAAATAAACCATTCTTGAAACAACATTTGAACAATCACTGGCGTCTCCATACGTTGAATTGCCATCCGTTCCAGTATATTTCTTTAATATCACTGTTGCCTGTTGCATATTCAGGCAACTAATAGCCCACCAACCACTTGCAGTCAAACTGAAAGAAACGGTAACAGGCAAGATCTTGTGTACATGACTGTACGCGACAGGGCCTCCATCTCACTGTCCACGCCCACAATGAATGTATCTATTCTTTGAATGCACACGGACGTTAATATCGTATTGGAATGATGCATTGCCGCTCTTTAAACCACATTCAGTAGCAGGAAACGAGAGACGCTGGGACACATCTCCAATAACACCTAATGCCAAGTGATACTCAATAGTGCTGACAGCAAATTAGTGGATCGTGTACAATTTCAATGTGAAAAGTGGTACAGAATCCTTGCTATTCATATGTGGGCGAGCGTTGTGTATGGGTTTTATCACTGCTGGAATGCTAATTGCGGCAATAGAAAAAACCACGACATTTGATGCATGCTTTATTCATGAACACCACAAAGCGTAGGAAGTGTGACCTGGAGTACTGCGCCAGATGATTCATTGGAAGAGATTCGTAGTCATAATGGCGAATTGTTTACAAATGGTTTTTATTGTCGGGAGTCATCTGGTCGTCCAGTGATGAGCCACCACACTCGATTCACTGAGATATGGCTGTCACAAGCCAAGCTGACTGATGGATATTGATTTCTATAGATGGCGAGCCATTTAATCCTCTTAAATGTGCGTTTTCTGGGAAAATTTCCTTGGTAAGTTATTTTGCCATTTCGGATATTGTACACTGCTACAACAACTTTAATTTTATTACTGTAAGTTCTTGATATGAGTAACTCCCCATCTTCGATTTGTAATATACGGTTTCCACACTGGTTACAGAATGACCTGATGACAGAACGAACGTTTGTCATTGTTTCGCACGGAGATGCATTAAAGACTGCATTCATTTTACTAAAATATAGTTTTTACTTCGATGAGTATCTTGAAGTTGGCTTCGGAGTTTTCTTGTGGTGGTATGACAAAGCCTCAAGTCTGCTTTGTACGAAGAAGAACCACCGATGCCGGGATTCTGAATGTCTCATGAATCTATATCGCCGCTTTGGAGTTGTTGTCATTTAACTCTTGAACCATCGGAACCAGGAAATATAGCTTTCATTCGGTTCCAAGAGCATGTATTCCAACTGCAATAACTACTTTCTAGGACAAGACAGAACACTGTCTCCATTATTCTACACCTTCAGGCAAGTCCTCAAAAAGAAGAACTGCGAAGATAGCGTGCAAAGCAGAGACGTTCATATCGTTATAAGATATTAAATAGTAACTATTTAGAAAACCTTCGCAAATTCATATTAACGTAATTTTTCTTTGGTCTTCGAAGTTTATTCTAAACGTATAAGATAAAAATAGGAATGAAATAAAGAATAACAGTGGGTATAATTGTATAAGAACATGTAAATTTGTAAAATGAAATTACCGATACCCAACGGTATCGAAGTATGCGGAGTACGTCCAAAGCTTGATTGCACTACAGATTACAAGTCCTGAACAACAAACCGTGATAGCGGTCATCGTGTTTACATCACAGACGGCTGTGTGTTACTTTTGAGGGTAGTGCTACCACCATCATTGTGGCAGGCCAGGTTTTTTCTCCTTTCTTTTCAAAAAAAAAAAAAAAAAAAAAGGAAAACAAGCTATTTACAAACATACCAACTGGGATATTCATTTTCATAACGTCAGTACAATTTTTTGTTCAAATTCTTGTAGTAATTTGTGGCAATGCACTCAGGATCGCGAGTGAGAGATAAAGAGTAACGAAAACAGCTGGTTGTAGACACGGCTGTTTTCCCAAGGAACAACTGCGAACTTTCTCCTACTTGTGTGTAACATTCGCGGTAGAACGTTATGGTATAACAGGATGAGTTGCGGAAGGAGGAGCCTCGGGTCGGCCTAGTGTGAGTCTGTGTGGGGGCGAGCTCCGTGCGGCGTGACTTGTTTGGTGAGGCAACAGACACGCTAGGCGGCGTATTTGTGTTCCGACGGCCGGCGTCCGGCTTCCGCCCACGAGCCACTGCACGGTTTCCACAACCTGGGCCGGCCATTCCTCATCGTCTCGGATCAGACGGGAAAATCTCCTGTGCTGCCTCTGTCTCCAAGAAAAACGCAAGCCTGGTGCACAGCCCATCCCCGGATCCTCTTAGCAGCAGATGTATATCTCAGCTGTATGACACTGCACCACAGTTGGAGAAAGTAAACAAAATAAAATGTGGGCAGTGAGGTTTGTTACAGCACACAAAGACACAAAGTGTAACTTATTTCAATTAATACAGTCGCCCTACTTCGTTTCTGGATGGACGGACAGCTGCGCTGAATTTCTACATCGTGGGCATCATCATCACCATCATCAGGAACAACACTATCACAACTGTAGTCGTCACCGTCCTCCAAATAATCAGTCAGAAAGCACCATCATCTTTATCACCACCATCACCATTACTTGCATTTTCATCATCATCACCAACTTCAGCATCATTATCTCCATCATCAATTTCCTCATCATCATCAACATGAACATCATCACTATCAACAATAACAACAACCACAACAATAGTAACATAGTTGACATCATGACCACCATAAAACCATATCCTCACGTGCAGTAACAACATGATCACCATCTCCATTATTTACACTATGGATGTCTAACCTTTTATCTTACCTGGGCCGCATTGGAAGAAGAGTCTTTTTGAGCACCTAGTACCATACTTAACATCAACTACAACCATTGAAAAAAATGTAATCTGTCAGAGTAATTTAGATTTTATAATTATTCGTTATTCTAATAGCGACATAGAATTAATTTGTCATTTTAAATACCAGATTTTTCTTAATAATCTTATGTACCAGTAATTACAAATTACAAAATTAATCTGACATTTGAATTCGTACTAGGAATACTAATAGACCACTATTACGTTCGAGCGAAATGATTGCAATTCTCAAAATGTTCATCAGAGATTTTGGTTCCATTCGTACTCATTGCATGATTTGCTCTTTACAACAACAATTCACAAACGTACGTGCTTCAAAACAAAGATTAAATACATATCTCATGACTGTCAAACAAGGGATATTGGTCTTTGGTCAGGTACGATTCGTAAACGTATAGCAAAACTAAAGGATCAGTATTTTTTTGTTGGATGTCAGACTGCAACTCTGTGCATTCCACCTGAAAACCTTCTGGCAACGCATCTATACTGTTTGTAAAAGGTGTCGTAAAAATACACACATTTTTATTATTCGCTCTAAAATCGTAAAACCGATTTTTAAACTCTTTCATGATATCTAAATGTATGGTGTGTTTTTTATTCTGCCTTTAGTATTGTGTCTGGCTAGAGTAGTGAAATGAAAAAAACATCTTTGCATTTACTTGTACTTCTCATAATTGAATCGTTTGTTTTTTAAGGGGCACTTCTCTACAATTTAGCAGAATTGAGTTATTATGCTCAGCATGTATTTTACCTTTAAATACACATTCTGCGAAGAAATGGCCTGGGACCGATGACGCCGCTGTTTGGTCCCCTTGTAGGGAAGCAGCCTACTCACGCCGTAATAAATTCACGTCAGTCTTTCCATTGTGTGCCAGCCAGTCCGCTGTAACTAGCTCTGACGTCATAAATGTTGAGCAATACTTTAAAAATCAAGTAAATAACTTGAAACGGTTCTAGAATGTCAGGAGTAATACTAAATCAATATGTGTTGAATGTCAGTTCAATAACTTTAACCATTTTCGAAATTTGGACGTTTTTCTGTAAAAATCATTGGCGCAACAGAAAAGAGCTAGAGACTTAAAAATTTATATTTAGATTCCTTTTTCATAATTATTTAATAGAAACAGTACTTTGGATTTCACAAATTAAAATTTTAGTGGAAATTCATGATTCTCTGGTTTTTGTCTTAAAAATTAAGGAAGCAAGATAGATTAAGTAGGCTAATAAATAAGGCTAGGATGTTTAGATTTAAGGAGAAGGGAGATCCGCTATAATCATAAAGATGTGAGAAGTTTCAATTGAATAACTATATAGATAGCATATCTCCAAAGGGCAAGTTCAGAGCTCATCTACTGTGTGTAGTGTAATTAAATTAATTCTCTCGCCCAAAATAATTGACTTAGCCACATCAGACTTTTATGATTCCTTACCTGTGTGCTGAATGCGCATTTAAATTGAGAGCTTCATCTGCCATCAGCAAAAGAAGCTATGATTTATTCAATAACTTAATGTGGTGCATTACTAGTCCAGCAGCTAGTCAGGAGAGCCGATTTGATCAGGCGTTCCCTTAGCCGTCCGCTCCGCGGCTTTATATATAAGAACGCTGCGCAAGGAAGCAAGGCCCCAGTCCTCTCCAGACACTGAATAGCACACCATCTGTGTCAGGAGTTGCACCGCGTCGGTATCATTGCTATAAACAGCCTCGGATGCCGTATTAAGTTACTCAGGATACACGTAACCATGAAATCACTCTCGAGTGGTGAATTCTGGGATGACTTTAATTATCTATCTTCAGTTTGCGTATGTCGTATTTTCACGTGCCGCCGCGGGACAGACATTCTACCATTACTTATCGTGGCGTTTGATGAACATTATCATCAAATTATGGCGAGCATTCACTTAAACATTTAATTTGGACAGTTATAGTTGCATCTGCGCATTAGACTCTGAACTGCTCTGTTAGTCAGATTGTGTGGATTCTTTTTTTTCATCTGTGACTTTCAGAATACAGAGATTGTTTTTACACAATCGTTTTTGATTATGAATCCCAGACAATCTCCTAATTCCTCAGAGCTATAAGCTGTAGCTATAAGTGTATTTCTCAGATGAAGTGGGCACTAGGAATTCTAATCACAGGCTTCACGTTTTGCTAATCACTTTCTGGTTGCCAAAATTGTAGTTAGAGAGCCAGTGTTGAGAACGGCAAAACAACAGCATAAATAATAGGAACATTTTAAACAACAATAATTATAATTTTCCACCAGCCGCCCCACACCCTCCCCCAAACCAGCCAACCAACTGCCACAACATACTAGAACTATTTTTGTGATGATGACATCCAGATGTAACGGAAACTACTACAAGTACTAATACTTCTAGCACAAGTATTTCGAAGATAATTATGGGTACTGATTTCAAACACCAGAAACCGAAGTTTGTTGGAAATGCGAAGACATAAATGTAAAACTAAGAACTACTTGATTGAATGAAAGGGAAAGGATGTCCAGTATCGCTGAACTACAAGTTCACAAGAAGCGTGCTCGAAGTGTCCAGGGAGCGTCATGGCGTAGTGGTTAGCTCACTGGACTCGCATTCGGGAGGATGACGGTTCAAACGCTCGTCCGGCCATCCTGATTCAGGTTTTCCATTATCCTCCAAAATCGCTTCAGGCAAATTCCAGAATATTTTCTTTGAAAGGACATGGCCGACTTCCTTCCCCATTCTTTCTTAATCTGATGGGGCCGATGACCTCGATGTTTGGTCCCTTCCCCCCCAAACCAACCAACCAACCAAGATTTCCATGCCTCAATCAAAGATATTACGGAACTTTGATCAAATTTAGCTGATGTGTGCGTGATAGTTGTGGAAAATATGTAAAACTTTCCATTAATATTAATTCCAGTTCACAAATTATTTTATTATTGGTTGCTGTGTATAAATTTATTTGGAATACATAATCTCAAGGCAGGAAAGACTCCGGTATTTGTGTACCGTGAAGGACAGACCCGGAAAGGCCCAAATGCAGTCTATACCTTCATTCAACAGTAAGTGAATGATTATATTCAGAGCAGAATAAGACAGCGTAGCGTTTCTTCACATGGAATACGTTACAAGAACCCAATCGCACCGTCAGTCGTTTCTTTTCTCCTTAAACAAGTAATGGCAGATTCTAATCTGCGAATCAGTCCTTTCCGGTCATGAGACACTCTTTCCATCCATCGAAATTTTGGTGTCATAAACAGTGCATTGACAAAAATTGACCGAGTCTACACACCAGGAGAATATGCTAGAAAGATGGCAGAATCCGGAAAAAATGATAGAGTTGTTGTAGCATTGCTGAAAATTTAATACATCAAAGGTTACAAACTATGGTTGACAAAAAATTATCAAAAACATGGGCTGTCTAGAGTCTTTGGGAAAAAGTGTTCCTAAAGAACAAAAAGAGTCTTTTGCAATCAGCCAATTTTCACACTTCGTGTAAAGCCGAAAAGTACCAGGAACTGTAGTGCCATTCGTGTACATCGATAGGTCTTCCTAGGAACATAGTCAGACCAATGAAAATCCCTGAACAGGATGTTGATAAGATGCAGTTATCAGCTTCTAAAGCTTACACTCAGAAAATACCCATTAATTAACAAAAACTGCCCATCAATAAGATGATGCGATATATCCCTCACAAAAAAGTAAGGCTTCTACAAGGATATTCTGACGAGGCCAAAAACTGATTGTGAACATGCTGAACGCTCATCCTATTCAGTAGCAGCTCTTTATTATTCTACACAGAAAAATAATTTCGTTTATGTTTAAAAGGATACATGTTCACTGACTTGAACACTCTTCATTGAGAAGAAAAATATTTATATTTGTATGCATATTATCGTAAATCTCATTATGTACCACATTCGAAACGGAAAAAATAAATAAAATATAAAAATAATTGTATGTGAAGTGTATTCAGTTTTTTGTCTTTCCCTTAAAGTTAATTCCGGTGTGCAAGTGTTTCTTTAAAACTAAACAATTCTATTTCAGTTTCATTTGGAACGCGTCTATTGTTTGAAGCACTGTAATGTTAAGTCAGTTTCCACCACGGAGACGCCTGTATAAGTCACCTAAATGAGCAGTCAGATCTACCAGAAATGCTTAATCTGCCATCCAGTTGGCATCGTGACACAGATTTTACTTTTGATATAACGAACTATTTGATTTCATTAATTATGCTATGAAATACATTTTAACACCTTGCCTCGACTGAGCGACATTACTGCCGTAAAATACACGGTATCACCATATTGTGAGAAATACCTGGAACTAACGATGATTAGATCTCATAGGAAGCTAGTCCGTTGGCCGTTGAAGGAAGGAATTGAATTGAATTAAGGCTCATCATTCGTAGTGATGATCTGCTGGGGTCGGAAACGCACACGAAATTAAAAAAAATTCGTGAAACACTATTATAGTAGACGTTCGTGTTTAAATGTGGTTATTACTTGTAGCAATTGACATGACATCAAATTGAATGTGTCATAACAGAATAACGATACTGTTAAATAGTAAACATTGGCAGTAACTGCAAGCCACATCAAGATTGATTTTACCGTCGGAGAACGACTTTATTCATCACAACTGTATAGGAATAACGCAGAATTTCGTTGTATTTCGATACGTTAACTTCACTAGATGTCTGTAAGCCTCTAGTTTCACAATTGCAACTGAAGCAACTGTAAGATAACAGACAAGCGCGTCAGACGGATTGGCCGGTGACAAGACCGAAGCTCTTGGGGTTCATTCACACCACGGGCGGCAGTGAATAATCTGAAAATATTCAGATTATCATAACTTTACATACACAGATTTTTGTGGAATCGTGTGATAGACGCTCACTTCGTGGGCCTCACCGATAATTGCTTTGGATAGCATGGGACACGCAGGCCACAGGTTGGACACTAGTGATCTACACCAACTCCTGATCTCCGCCAGCATAATCTGTACTGACATCACCCTATGCATCAACTTCATTCTGTAACAGGAGCACCAACAACATCAAAGGTTGACCTTTCTGCAATTCAAGTGTTCTACATTCCATCTATCCTGTAGTCTTTCTCTTCTACATTTCCCAACGTACCTATACCGCTGAATATCTATTTGCACCCTGTCGTCCGACACTGTTTTCTCATTATCTCTGAGAAGTCAACCTCAATAGCCCAGCGGTCAGCGTGGCTGGCAACTATGCGGAGGGCTTGGGTTCGATTCCGTTACCACCAAGGACTTTTCCCTGATGACAGTACTCGAGCAGGTGGCCTCAGCCTCTTGATGCCAGTTGAGCAGATACTTGAATGAGAAGCAGCGCCTCAAAAGCAAAAAAGGCTGACAATGGCCAGGTGTGCGGTGTGATTCCATTCCCCGCCATACAGCACCCGCATCATGCCGTTGGTAGAGGATGACACGGCGGTCGGTCGATCACGATTGATCCATCGGGGCAAGAATCGGAGCTTTGCCTTTTCTTTATATCTGACGAGTTTCGGTGTCTTCCAAAATGTCCTATAAACAGAATCTGAGTTTTTCACGTTCATTTCGGATGGGTTCGTCTGTTGTATGTTCTAAAATCGTGCATAAAAACCACATTTCTGCTTCCTGAATTTTTCATTTTTGTTTTTATATCGTCTGAAATACACAGCTTTATACTATATTGCAAGCACTGGAATGGTTTGATAGAAGATTATCGCCTACTCTACACTGCCATATCGCGATCTGTTTATTTTAATTACGCAGTATAAATAAAGGAATGATTTCAAGTCGAAGTTAAAATGTGTGCGGTTGTCTATGTTTAAACTGTAAGCATAGACTGAAAACCATTAATCTGTTCCAAAACCTTGCCTCCGACTGAGATTCTTACTTTCGTTAAGCGTTATCCATTGGAAGCTTCTAATTTAGTTTTATGTTCAAATATTTCATTATCATATGTCTTTCATACGTATGAAGTCCTATTAGCCGCCTCTCAGTGCAAACCATACTTTTTGAATATTCGGGATAGAAACCGGTCGTCATTTACAATCGAGCACGAAATATCAACTGGGCAACTGCCAGCCATCTTCAGGTTAGAAATTAATGGATTTATTACAAAAATACTACATCATTAATCTGACCAGTGGACGAAATTTTATCACTTTTCCTTTTGTAATTCCAATATTCGAACCTGCCGCAATTCCATTCGTTGTGTCTATTTATATAGCGTCAAGTTGCTCTGTGTATTTTTAACATATTAAAACGTTGCTAAGAAATAACCACGTGGTTACAAGCGTTTGGACGCTGATGAGTGACAATCTCTAACACCACTAAAAATGTGATAATAGTCTGATGGTGACAAAACGTTGGCGATCAAGAAATTGAAGAAAAAATATTCACAACATATTCTAACGCCATCGACAATAGCTTGAAATGCGAGCTGACGAGCTATCGAGAGAACAATACTGTAACTGTAGGAACATGATGAATCGTAATGGTAATCACAGACATCAACATTTTGCAAAGTCCGGTAGGACATACCCACAATGCTGTGCCGCATCTCTTTGGCGGTTCTCTGCTATTCGACAGAGCTCCAGGATGCAAAAGCAACAACTGCATGCATATACATAGATTTCTCAAACATTCATTCGTATCCCGGAAAAATGACTGTGGAAACAGTTTTTCAGTCTTAATGGAGCGGGTACGTACGGAATAAGTCGAGCGATGGCCGGAGAGCCCTTTATTAAACGAACTTGGAGTCAACATTAATTCATGTGGGCGTTTAAAATGCAGATCCCAGGCTTATGCATATTTACACACCCTGTCCACTCCACGGAGAACGCGCAATAACTCTGAAAACAATTTAAACGTGTAAGCTGATGAGCTTTCGCCTCTCGTGCTGGCGACGCAACCCAACGCAGTCTGCGGTTGTGGCTCGGTTAGCTTATTCAGATTCGATTTAATACTTGTGTCCATAAATTCATTACACTCTAGATTCTCGCCCGGTTTGCAGTGAACTTTGTGAAGCTCGAGATCTCCCAAGCGCGAGTTAAGGACATCATACAGAAATCATGTATGCTGATATTATCCAAATGCGTCACGGCATAATAGTTTCTCTCCCGGTCCTGACCTTTCAGTGTAGTAATCCGTATATGACGCAGTAGCCAGTTGGGATCTTCCGCGAATTATGAAGGTATATGACTGTGTCAGACACCCTGCCAAGGAAGAAAAAAACTTTTATTCGTGCACGATTCTGCATATACCTCGTTGATTTCATATTGAAGAAAAGGGATGCAGAAAGCTACACAAGGATCTCACAGTATTATTAAAAGGGACACAACAACCTCTGCTTGGAGAGAAGTAACACAGGTTGTTTGGTAGAATTCGAGCTAGGTCGAGGATTGACTACTGGTGATGAAGTTAATGATTTAACTTTTAGTTTGAATAAGAAGTCAGAATTTGTGCCTTTTGCTGTTGATACAAGTGTTGAAAGTAAGAAGATTATGATTTTACGCCCCTTTGCGGCGAGAGCACTGAAGACGGACGACTACCTAGGATTGAGAAAGTGTAGGGAGGAAAATCGCCTATAGCATTTCAAAGAACAATCCCAGCATTCACTTCATCTGATTTTATTCGCAGAACTGATTTCTTGTTCTTCTTCTTCATCACCACCATCATCATCACCATCACCTTCTTCTTCTTCTTCTTCACTTTCTCCTCTTCTTCTGCACTCCATGGATTAGGCAAACTGCCTGTTACGGGTTCAAAATATATCTCACAGTCGTTTCCTTTGTCTGCCTTCTTCCCTTTTGTGTACAGTCCGACAGTCTTCGGATTCTCTCCTTCACAACATGCTGTCTCCAATCACTACTACACTTAACAACTTTTCCTTCCATAGAATGTATTCCAAGTTCTTCCCTAATCTTTCAATTGCAGTTTTATCTCAAAGGATACCTCGTCGACCTTAAGAACTTCATTTCTGTATCTTACTTTTATCATCTTTCGTCAGCCTCCATGTTTAGAGCCATAGAGAAAAGCAGACAGAGTCATTACGTTGTAGAAATTCATTCATTTCTCTTCCCTGCTTATAGTTTTTAACCCTCTATTTATTTTACCGCAAGTTTGCTGCAACATTGGTAATTCATCTTTAAAATCCTCTCCATATTTATAGCTGACATGTATTTGTAGGTCATTGAACTACATGAATTTTCCTGTTATGGCGTCACAGATTACAAGTTAGCTTTAACAATATTTTTACCATTCAAGGCCACTGCCCTTTTCTTTCTGTTTTTTTAGTTATGGGATTTTTTAAATTACATTTCGCGCGTAACTTGTATATCGTGCAGTTCGTCTTCAGTTTCTCTCAAAATAATCTGATGACTGCAAATAGCGTCGTCTTAGGCGAAAAACATGGTACAGTACAAATGCTTCTGTTAATTTTAGATATCGATACTCCAACCAATCACACAGTGAAGCGCCAAAGAAAATTGTATACGCATGCTTATTGAAATATAGAGATATGAAAACAGGCAGAGTACGGAGCTGCGGTCGCAACGCCTATATAAGACAACAAGTGTCTGGCGCAGCTGTTAGATCTGTTACTGCTGTTACAATGGCAGGGTATCAAGATTTATCTGAGTTTTAACGCTGTGTCATAAAAGGCACACGAGCGACTGGACACAGCATCTCCGAAGTAGCGATGAAGTAGGGATTTTCCCGTAGGATCGTTTCAGGGGTATACCGTGAATATCAGGAATCCGATAAAACAATCAAATCTCCAACATCGCTGCGGCCGGAAAACGCTCCTGCAAAACTGAGACCAACTACAACTGAAAAGAATCGTTCAACGTGACAGAAGTGCAACACTCCCTAAAACTGCTGCAGATTTTAAAGCTGGGCCATCAACAAGTGTCAGCGTGCGAACTATTAAACGCAACATGATCCATGATGGAGGCTCTGTAATGGTGTGAGCCGTGTGCAGTTGGAGTGATATGGGACCCTAATAAATGTACATACGACTCTGACAGGTGACACGTGCGTAAACATCCTGTCTGAACACCTGCGTCCATTTATGTCCATCGTGCGTTCCGACGGACTTGGGTAATTCCAGCAGAACAATGCGACACCCCAGACGTCCAGAATTGCTACACAGTGGATCCAGAAATACTCTTGTGAATTTAAACACTTCCACTAGCAATCAAACTCCACAAGCTTGAACATTATTGAGCATATCTCGGATGCCCTTCAACGTGCTTTTCAGTAGAGATCTCGACCCCCCGTACTCTTAGGGATTTATGGACAGCCCTGCAGGATTCATACTGTCAGTTCTCTCCAGCACTACGTCAGATATTAGTCGAGCACATGCCACGTCTTGCTGCGACACTTCTACGGGCTCGTGGGGGTCCGACACGATGTTAGGCAGGTGTACCAGTTTCTTTGGATCTTCTGTGTATATGTAAATACTACAAAAAATAGGAGAGTAACTACAACCAGGTCTTACAATTTTCCTTTATCTTTCCACTATACCTTCCATTTCCGATGTATTCCCTGACTATTGTCTCTTTATACACATATTTTAGCACTTTAATTAGGGGATTCGGATATCCTCCTTGAATCATGAATTCCCATAATTTTCACTAATTATCTGGTCGAAAACTTTTTCGTTATCAACAGAAACTTCACGATTTTCAACCTTATATTCCCTTTTTCCATCATAATTCTACATTAATTCTGTCTCCTCCTGTAGATGTCCTGTTCTTCATTTCTCTTAACGCCATTTCTAATTCATCTAACGTGATGGAGCCCGTATTTCCATATCGTTTCCATATTGTGTTTACCAGGGAGCTATCTCTATAATGTTGTATCTATTATTCTTCTTCTATTCCATTTATATTTGCTTAATCTCTTTCTTCACTATGTAGATGCTTAAGAACCCTATAGTCATCATTTGTCTTCCATATATACGTGTTCAATGGTGCTTTTACACTCCGTCATCAGGCCACATGTGGCCACGGGGACCATCCGACCGCCGTGTCATCCTCGGTTGAGGATGCGGATAGGAGGGGCGTGTGGTCAGCACACCGCTCTTCCGGTCGGTATGATGGTTTTCTTTGACCGGAGCCGCTACTATTCGGTCGAGTAGCTCCTCAATTGGCATCACGAGGCTGATTGCACCCTGATAAATGGCAACAGCGCATGGCGGCCCGGATGGTCACCCATCCAAGTGCCGGCCACACCCGACAGCGCTTAACTTCGGTGATCTGACGGGAACCGGTGTATCCACTGCGGCAAGGCCGTTGCCCAATGGTGCTTATACACACATCAAAAAAGTGTGGCATCACCCCAGCTCCCAGAACACCTTACGATAGACGTTGACTGTCGGTATTGTATCACAAACACAGTCTCTTTGACTGTTCCGAGATGCCACTAAACCCGCCGGAAGATGTAAACAACCATGCATGAGCAGTGTCTGTTAACGGAGAGGGTCCGACAGCCGATTACTTCCAGTCATTCTACTACGAAGGAGGTACACGGCTCGTGTTGAGTGTAGTTAACCGTTTATAGAATGTCAATACCGCAGTTCGATAGCGTCCGCCTTGTTACTTTGTGCCAGGAAGCGCTCTCAACGAGGGAAGTGTCCAGGGGTCTCGGAGTGAACGAAAGTGATGATGTCCGGACATGGAGGAGTTACAGAGAGACAGAAACGGTTGATGAAATGCCTCGCTCAGGCCACCCAGGGGCTACTACTGCAGTGGACGACCGCTACCTACGGATTATAGCTCGGAAGAAAACTGACAGCCGTCGTGTTGCGACTCTGACTGTGGGCAATAGGCTGCATGATGCGCAGCTTCACTCACGATGTCCATGGTGAAGTCCATCTTTACAACCACGACACCATGCAGTGCAGTACAGATTGGCCCAACGACATACCGAATGGACCGCTCAGGAGTGCCATCACGTTATCTTCACTGCGGATTGTCGCAAAAGCCTTCAACCAGACAATCGTCAGAGACGTGTTTGGAGGCAACCCGGTCAGGCTGAATGCCTTAGACACATTGTCCAGTGACTGCAGCAAGGTGGAGGTGCCGTGCTGTTTTGGGGTGGCATTATGTGGGTCCGACCTACGTCTCTGGTGGTCATGGAAGGCGCCGTATCGGGTGTACGATACGTGAATGCCATGTTTCGAACGATAGTGCAACCACATCGGCAACATATTTGCGAGGCGTTCGTCTTCATGGACGACAATTAGCACCCCCATCGAATACATCTTGTGAGTGGCTATCTTCAGGATAACGACATCTCTGGACTGCAGTGGCCAGCATGTTCTCCAGACATGAACCTTATCGAACAGACCTGGGATAGATTGAAATGGGCCGTTTGTAGACGATGTGACCCACCAATCATTCTGAGGGTACTACACAGAATCGCCGCCTAGGAGTGGGACGGTATGGACCAACAGTGCTTTGATGAAATTGTGAATAGCATGCCACGACGAATACAGGCATGTATCAATGCAAGAGGACGTGCTACCGGGTATTAGAGGTACCGGTGTGTACAGCAATCAGAACTACCACCTCTGAAGGTCTCGCTGTATGTTGGTACAACATGCAATGTGTGATTTTCATGAGCAATAAAAATGACAGAAATGATGTTTACGTTGACCTCTCTTCGAATTTTCTGTACAGGTTCCGGAACTCTCGGAACCGAGGTGATACAAAATTTTTTGATGTGTGTAAATTTGTTCCAGGATTCTTGGGGAACTTAATTTACAATATTTTACTCCACATTTCGTTTTTCACCGTACATCTCTCTTTCTTCATCCGTTTGGTTTGAATATTTGTAGATGATTTAATTCTTGTTTCTTATTGCGTTTGTAGTATCTTCATTCTATATCGAAAATTATTTTTTCTTCCGGTACTTCCGTTTTTAACCTAACACTTCGTTAGCTGTAGTAGTTTCACCTTCTATGACAATTATGATGCCATTCCTTATAAAAAAAAAGTGACTAATTTCTTGTTGTAGCACATGACCTCTTTTGCAGAATTTCGCAACGAATCTTTCATTTATGTTCCACTTCAATGATTTTACGTGTTCAGAAAAATTGCAATGTAATGAATATCACTAGTTGCATACATGCCTTTATATAAGTAAAAGGGGACAAATGAAAATGTATGCCCCGACCGAGACTCGAACCTGGGATCTCCTGCTTGCATGTCCGAAAGAACAGACACCATCTTCTTATATATGCACTCCTGGAAATGGAAAAAAGAACACATTGACACCGGTGTGTCAGACCCACCATACTTGCTCCGGACGCTGCGAGAGGGCTGTACAAGCAATGATCACACGCACGGCACAGCGGACACACCAGGAACCGCGGTGTTGGCCGTCGAATGGCGCTAGCTGCGCAGCATTTGTGCACCGCCGCCGTCAGTGTCAGCCAGTTTGCCGTGGCATACGGAGCTCCATCGCAGTCTTTAACACTGGTAGCATGCCGCGACAGCGTGGACGTGAACCGTATGTGCAGTTGACGGACTTTGAGCGAGGGCGTATAGTGGGTATGCGGGAGGCCGGGTGGACGTACCGCCGAATTGCTCAACACGTGGGGCGTGAGATCTCCACAGTACATCGATGTTGTCGCCAGTGGTCGGCGGAAGGTGCACGTGCCCGTCGACCTGGGACCGGACCGCAGCGACGCACGGATGCACGCCAAGACCGTAGGATCCTACGCAGTGCCGTAGGGGACCGCACAGCCACTTCCCAGCAAATTAGGGACACTGTTGCTCCTGGGGTATCGGCGAGGACCATTCGCAACCGTCTCCATGAAGCTGGGCTACGGTCCCGCACACCGTCAGGCCGTCTTCCGCTCACGCCCCAACATCGTGCAGCCCGCCTCCAGTGGTGTCGCGACAGGCGTGAATGGAGGGACGAATGGAGACGTGTCGTCTTCAGCGATGAGAGTCGCTTCTGCCTTGGTGCCAATGATGGTCGTATGCGTGTTTGGCGCCGTGCAGGTGAGCGCCACAATCAGGACTGCATACGACCGAGGCACACAGGGCCAACACCCGGCATCATGGTGTGGGGAGCGATCTCCTACACTGGCCGTACACCACTGGTGATCGTCGAGGGGACACTGAATAGTGCACGGTACATCCAAACCGTCATCGAACCCATCGTTCTACCATTCCTAGACCGGCATGGGAACTTGCTGTTCCAACAGGACAATGCACGTCCGCATGTATCCCGTGCCACCCAACGTGCTCTAGAAGGTGTAAGTCAACTACCCTGGCCAGCAAGATCTCCGGATCTGTCCCCCATTGAGCATGTTTGGGACTGGATGAAGCGTCGTCTCACGCGGTCTGCACGTCCAGCACGAACGCTGGTCCAACTGAGGCGCCAGGTGGAAATGGCATGGCAAGCGGTTCCACAGGACTACATCCAGCATCTCTACGATCGTCTCCATGGGAGAATAGCAGCCTGTATTGCTGCGAAAGGTGGATATACACTGTACTAGTGCCGACATTGTGCATGCTCTGTTGCCTGTGTCTATGTGCCTGTGGTTCTGTCAGTGTGATCATGTGATGTATCTGACCCCAGGAATGTGTCAATAAAGTTTCCCCTTCCTGGGACAATGAATTCACGGTGTTCTTATTTCAATTTCCGGGAGTGTATTTTACGTGGTCACCTCACATTTTTCATTTCGTATGGTTACTCCTAAATATTCAAATTGCCTGTTGGTGTACAGGCATTCATTGCTAATTTTTTTAATCTCATTCTTTTGGGTTCTTTACTTTGGTACGGATATTGTGTTAAATTTACCCAGACTTAAAGGCAACTGTCATTACTCTGAATGGTAATTACGACCAACATTAATTTGTCCTCTTTACTGACTGTTGAACACCGTGGATATAGATTATATTAATTGAGAACTGCAGGAAGTGGTCACTTGTTTACGATTTTTATTTACACCAACATGAATTCGGGATTTCGCCTATTTTCAGTTGGCGTAATACATACTAGTCTTCAGTTAGCATACTGTCAAAAATATCGGCTATAGTTTGAATGCTACAGACACAATGTACTAAATTACGTTTTTTTTTTTTTTGTCTACTACAGCCCGCACAAATGTGCATCCCCAAAGGACATTATAAATGATTAAACAGAGTTACTCAACAACATGTTTCTAGGAAACTTCCAGAATTTATTTCTACAACCACACACGAATTACAGTCCTACAAAGACATGATAATAAAGACCATAATAATCATAATAATAATACTAATAACAACAATCGTATCTAGTATGATGCAGCCAGTCAGTTGTTCTGACTATTCGTTCTAAAAGTCACTCGAGTATGTCGAAATTACAGAGCCTATGGTGAAAAACGTAAGATTGATTCTTCTGTATAAAATGTACTGTATTATATTGTAATATTCAATACATTTTAGTTAACCAATGAGTATTGCACTTAGTAAATTATTATCCACGGCAATCTCTGAAGTCATCACGTAAAATTTCTTTTTTTAAGTGGAAATTAACCTAAAGTGACTCAAGTTCCTGTGTGTCCATTCTTGTAATTCATGGTCAGCGGGGCTTTGGCAGTTCACTTACGTAGTAGAATGAAAGATCTGCTGCAGTAGGAAATGTATCTATCTGTTTGTTTTTATCGTTCTTGATTCTTATTCTGCTTCTAAAGTGTCTTTGTATTTGCATGTTTCGTAAGTTGATAGTGATATCATTAATGTTTCTGCATACAAGGCTGAAGATGATGTGCTATGTCACGAAAGTGGTTGCAGTATAATAAAGTAACATCAAAATGACGATTGGTGGTGTTTCATTTTACTATGTTAAGTGGCTCAGTAGATTGAATGCTAAGCGATTTCAATTTTTAGTGTTTCAGAAGCTTAAATCAAGACTATTTTAATGTACACACTGAATTGCATCAATAGTATTTACAGAAACTGTAAAGAAAGTGTAATTTTGGCCATAAACATTATTTTCTATTGTAAACTAATATGTTGGTAGCAACATGGCGGGAACTGCGGTTTCTTACCCATCACAAAAAGAGAAAGTTTTGTTAGGCTTATAAGTGTGGGAAAGAGGAGCAGCAACATCCAGAATAGGGGTTAAGGGCATCTAGTGGGTGACTCATCTTAAATATGCAGCCAAGGAATTGTAGCAAGTACACAAAATATTTATTTTTCACAGGGCGGATGCAGAACGTGAACTGCAGTCAATTTTGTTTTTAACAAAATGATAACTGAAGATTTAAGGGTGTATTACGCCAAATGAAAATGAAAGAAAGCCCGAAACGCGTATTGTTATAAATAAAATGCATAAAAAGTGGCTAATTGCTGTATTTATTAAAGTAATATAAAGTAAGGATGATCAGCTCTTGTAGCATTTTACTATGATTCTCCAGTGGTGAAACTTTCTGTAAGTGGCGACACCTGCAGCGAACAGTTTACCACTTTAATATACTGGTGGTGTCAGGAACACGTAGCCAGGCGAGTTGATGGTCGGTGGACCGATGGAAGATATTTGATAGAGTTTGCGAAAAGTAATTTTCAGGGAAGGAAGGATAATACAGAATCTCTACAAGAAGAGGGAACAACAAGACTGAAAGACAAAGAACGAAGTCCTATGATTAGAAAGGGTTTAAAACAGAGATGCAATTCCGCGCCCATACTGATAAATCTGTACACCAAAGAAGTGATGACAGAAACAAAATAAAATTCCGGAACTGGGAATCCTGGGGGAAAGGTTCTGATCAGAATCGCAGATGACATTGCTACCCTCTGTGAAATTGAGAAGAATTGCTTTATCTGTTGTATGGGATAGCTTACATTATGGACTGATAGAAAACTGAAGAAAGGCGAAAGAAGTAATAGAAGTAATAGAAGAAATAAGATTAGTGATAACACCAAAATAGTGGACCATTAAGTAGACATAGTTAGTCAATTCTGTCTCACTTGAAGCATAATAACGCAAGACGGACGAAACAGGGAGGAAATAAAACGCTGACTAACACAGACAAAGAGGACACCCTGGCAAAGATGTGTACTAATATGAAACATTGGCCTTACCTGGAAAGAAACAATTCTGAGAAATTACCTTTCGAGCACAGCATGGAAGTCATTCATGGATTAGGGCGAAATCAGTAAAGAAGAGAATCGAAACGTTTTATACGTGGTGCTGTAAAAGATTATAGAAAATTAGATGGGCTGAAACGATAAGGTATGAGGAAATGCAGAGTACAAATGGTGAGGAGAGGAACATACGTAAAGTACTTCCAAACAGACGTGACAGGATGGAAACATAACATAAGAGATTAAAAGGCATGGCACTTCAGGGAGCTGCACAGCGTTAAAACTGTAGCAGACGACAGAGATTGGAACATACACAATTGATAATTGTGGCCGTTGGGTGTACGAGGTGTGTGAGAAAAATAATGCGACTGGCAACACTGCAAGCGATTTAGCAGACTTGGGTGGACAGGTGTGTTCATCTCTTCCAGATGTGCAGTCAGAGTTTCAGCTTCGTACAGCCAACACGTGATTTTTCAGAGCGCCTTCAATGAAGATGTTACTAAAGTGGAACACTGGAATTTAGAACAACGTTATGCCATCATGTTTAGGATTAAACTTGGAAATCCGCGAGTATGACGCTTGAAAAGTTGAAACAGGCCTGCGGCGAACATTTCGTATAAGGAAAGCAAGTTTTTCGCTATCACAAATCATTTCTGGAAGGCTGAGAACACGATGAAGATGAACATCAGCCAGAGAGCTCTTAAAAAAACCGAAAATATCGTCGAACGTTTCTACATCTACTTTGATGCTCTGAAAATCACATTTAAGTGTCTGGATGAAGGTTCATCGAACCACCTACACAATTCTCTATTATTCCAATCTCGTATAGCACACGGAAAGAATGAACACTTATATCACGCCACGCGAGCTCTGATTTCCCTTATTTTATCATGGTGATCGTTTCTCCCTACGTAGGTTGGCGTCAAATTTTCGCATTTTGAGGAGAAAGTTGTGATTGCAATTTTGTGAGAAGATTGCTCCGAAATGAAAAAGACCTTCGTTTTAATGATGTCCATCCCAAATCTTGTATCTTTTTAGTGACAGTATCTCCCCTGTTTTGCGATGATACGAGACGTGCTGCCCTTCTTTGAACGTTTTCGATGTACTCTGTCAGTCCTGTCTGATAAGGATCCCACACCGTGCAGCAGTATTCTAAAAAAGAACGGACAAGCGTAGTGTAGGCAGTCTACTTAGTAGATTTGTCACATTTTCTAAGTGTCCTGCCAATAAAACGTAGGTGTTGGTTAGCCTTCCCCATAACATTTCCTATGAGTTCCTTCCAATTTAAATTATTTATAAATGTAATTCCTAGGTAATTACTTGAATTTACTGCCTTTACATTTGACTGATTTATCGTGTAACTGTAGATTCACGAATTTCTTTCAGCACTCATGTGGATGAACTCACTTTTTTCGTTAGTTAGGTTCAATAGTCAATTTTCGCACCACACAGGTATCTTTTGCAAATCGTTTTGCTATTTGTTTTGATCTTCTGATGGCCTTACAAGACATATACGACAGTGTAATATGCAAACAATACGACTGATAAGATTGTCTCTCAAATCGCTTATGTTGTTGTTGTAGTAGTAGTTGTTGTTGTTGTCGTCTTCAGTCCAGAGACTGGTTTGATGCAGCTCGCCATGCTACTCTATCCTATGCGGGATTCTTCGTCTCCAGGCAAATACTGCAACCTACATCCTTCTGAATCTGAGTAGTGTATTCATCTCTTGGTCTAACTCTACGACTTTTACCCTCCACGCTGCCCGCCGTAACTACATTGGCAGTCCTTTGATGCCTCCTACCAACCGATCCCTTCTTCTAGTTATGTTATGACACAAACTCCTCTTCTCCCCAATTTTATTCAGTACCTCCTCATTAGTTTAAATGATCTAATAATCTAATCTTCAGCATTTTTCTGTAGCACCACATTCGAAAGCTTCTGTTCTAATCTTGTCTAAACTATTAACCGACCATGTTTCATTTCCATACATGGCTACACTCAATACAAATACGTTCAGCAAAGACTTCCCCACATATTCGATGTTAACAAATTTATCTTCTTCGAAACGCTTTCCTTGCCATTGCCAGTCTACATTTTATATCCTCTGTACTTCGACCATCGTCAGTCATTTTCCTTCCCAAATAGCAAAACCTATTTACTACTTTAAGTGTCTCATTTCCTAATCTAATTCCCTTAGCATCATCTGATTTCATTCGAGTCCATTCCATTATCTTCACTTTGCTTTTGTTGATGTTCATCTTATATTCTCCATTCAACTGTCCATGCGATTCAACTGCTCTTCCGGGTCGTTTCCTGCCTCCCACACAATCACAATGTTATCGGCACACTTCAAAGTTTTTATTTCTTCTCCATGGATTTTAATTCCTAATCCAAATTTTTATTTTGTTTCTTTTACTGCTTGCTCAAAATGCAGATTGAATAACATCGGGGATTGGCTACAACCATGTCTCACTCCCTTCCCAAAAACTGCTTCCCTTTCATGCCCCCCGACTCTTATAACTGCCGTTTGGTTCCTGTACAATTGTAAATAGCCTTTCGCTCCCTGTATTTTACCCCTGCCACTTTCAGAATTTGAAAGAGAGTATTCCAGTCAACATCGTCAAAAGCTTTCTCTAAGTCTACAAATTCCAGAAACGTAGGATTGCCCAGCCTTTATCTATCTTCTAAGATAATTCGTGGGGTCAGTATTACCTCACGTCTTTCAACATTTCTACGGAATCTAAACTGGTCTTTCCCGAGGTCGGCTTCTACCAGTTTTTGCATTCGTCTGTAAAAAATTCGTGATAGTATTTTGCCGCCGTGACTTATGAAACTAATAGTTCCGTCATTTTCACACCTGTTAACGCATGCTTCCTTTGGGATTGGAATTATTATATTCTTCCTGAAGTCTGAGGGTATTTCGCCTGTGTACATCTTGCTCACCAGGTGAGTTTTGTCAGGGCTGGCTCTCCCAAGGCTATTAGTAGTCGCAATGGAATGTTGTCTACTCCCCGTGCTACTGTGGCAGGCTTGGACTTCGTGTCTATCTTGGCTACAATAATGCGTTCACTATGCTGTTCATAGTAGCTTACCCTTGCTCCTATTTTTTTATTCATTACTAAACCTATTCGTACAGTACCCCTATTTGATTTCGTATTTATGAGCCTGTATTCACCTGACCAGAAGTCTTGTTCCTCCTGCCACCGAGCTTTACTAATTCCCACTATATCTAACTTTAAGCTATCGATTTCCCTTTTTTAAATTTTCTAACCTACCTGCCCTATTAATGGATCTGACATTCCACGCTCCTATCCCTAAAACGCCAGTTTTGTATCTCCTGATAACGACGTCCTCCTGAGTAATCCCCGCCTGGAGATCCGAGTGGGGGACTATTTTACCTCCGGAATATTTTACCCAAGAGGACGCCATCATCATTTAACCGTAGAGTAAAGCTGCACGCCTTCGGGAAAAATGGCGACTGTAGTTTCCCCTTGCTTTCAGCCGTTCGCAGTACCACCACAACAAGGCCATTTAGGTTAATGTTACAAGGCCAGATCAGTCAGTCATCCAGACTGTTGTCCCTGCAACTGCTGAAGAAGCTGATGCCCCTTTTGAGAAACCACACGTTTGTCTGGCCTCTCAACAGATATCCATCCGTTGTGGTTGTACCTACGGTACGGCTATCTGTGTAGCTGAGGCACGCAAGCCTCCCCACCAACGGCACGATCCATGGTTCATGGGGGGGGGGGGGGGGGGGGGGAGGGGGGGGGGGCGATCGTTTATATAGATAAGGAACAGCAAAGTGCCTATATACTACCTCGGGGAACGCCGGAAAATGCAATTGCCTTTCGGGCCAAGGATTCCGAAACGGCTAACTATGTAAACTGTGCTCGCGCGTCCGTCTTTAAAGTATCCCGTGTAAGGCAAAATGGCACTATCCAAAACTGACGCCAAGACAACTGAGGCACACCATGGGTCATACATGACGGGGTGAGCGACGGCTGCAGAGATGTGTAGGGGCGAATTGATGTGCAACTGTTGAGCAACTGACGGCCCAGATGAACCAGGGAGCTACCAACGGTGTCTCCTCAGCGATCGTGCAGTAGACGTTGCTTCGTATAGGCGACCGTAACAGGCTCCTGATTCATGCACCCAAGCTGGCTGCTGCTCATCGGCGACGAAGGCTAGAATTGGCACGCCTGTACCCCAGACGTCCATTGAATTGCTTCTATTCGCCTTTTCAGATAAATCAAGTTTTATGCTCCATCGGATAGACGAGTGTTGGCACATATGGCCCTGCAATAGTCACCGTAAGAGCCAAGCCCGGTGGAGGGAGCGTTATGGTCTGGGGAATGTCTTCATGACATTCCCCGCATGATGTCATTCTGGAAGGCCAAATGGAGATATCAAGTACGCATCTGTCCTTGACGAACACGTCCACTCTTACCTACAGTTTGTGTTTCCTCTGCACAATGGCTTCTGCTAGTAAGACAAGGGAACGTATCATACAGCTCGCAGTGTACATGAATGGTTCGGAGAGCGCTAGACTGGGTTTGCTATACTCCCCTGGTCTCAAAGATTTAAACCCAAACGAGAACCTGTGGGACCACCTCGACCAGGCTGTTGGCGACTTGGATACTCAGTTGAGATACCCAGCGCAGCTAGCCACAGCACTGAAGTCCGTACGGCTCCACATCTCCGTGCATACCTTCCAGAACCTCACTGACTCTTGTCCTGCACATCTCGCACTAGTCTGTACTGCAAAATGTCGTCATTCGGGTTTCAGACAAGTGATCATTCATGTGACTCGACAGTGTACAAAGCTGTAAAGCCCACGAAACGTATCAAAAATTTTTTACAAATAAATGGCCAAGAACAACGCATCAAACGGTATAGTATGTAAAAATCAAACTCTCAAATTATTTTTATATTATCTACAAATGTTCCGCGCGTCCAGTCTTCATCGCACGGCCCACATCAAACTGGTGTCCCAGTTCCCACAACCCCGGGCAAGAACACCACAAATGGTGTTAAGAACTAGCACTCCTGAAAGAAAGGATACTGTGGAGACATGGCTTAGCCACAGCCTGGGGGATGTTTCCAGAATGAGATTTTCACTCTGCAGCGGAGTGTGCGCTGATATGAAACTTCCTGGCAGATTAAAACTGTGTGCCCGACCGAGACTCGAAGTCGGGACCTTTGCCTTTCACGGGCAAGTGCTTCGGTAGCTCAGATGGTAGAGCACTTGCCCGCGAAAGGCAAAGGTCCCGAGTCCGAGTCTCGGTCGGGCACACAGTTTTAATCTGCCAGGAAGTTTCATATCAGCGCACACTCCGCTGCAGAGTGAAAATCTCATTCTGGAAACATCCCCTAGGCTGTGGCTAAGCCATGTCTCCGCAGTATCCTTTCTTTCAGGAGTGCTAATTCTGCAAGGTTCGCAGGAGAGCTTCTGTAAAGTTTCGAAGGTAGGAGACGAGATACCGGCAGAAGTAAAGCTGTGAGTACCGGGCGTGAGTCGTGCTTCGGTAGCCCAGATGGTAGAGCACGTGCCCGCGAAATGCAAAGTTCCCGAGTTCGAGTCTCGGTCGGGCACACAGTTTTAATCTGCCAGGAAGTTTCATATCAACGCACACTCCGCTGTAGAGTGAAAATCTCATTCTGGAAACATCCCCCAGGCTGTGGCTAAGCCATGTCTCCGCAGTATCCTTTTTTTCAGGAGTGCTAGTTCTGCAAGGTTCGCAGGAGAGCTTCTGTAAAGTTTGGAAGGTAGGAGACGAGATACTGGCAGAAGTAAAGCTGTGAGGACCGGGCGTGAGTCATGCTTCGGTAGCTCAGATGGTAGAGCACTTGCCCGCGAAAGGCGAAGGTCCCGACTTCGAGTCTCGGTCGGGCACACAGTTTTAATCTGCCAGGAAGTTTCATATCAGCGCACACTCCGCTGCAGAGTGAAAATCTCATTCTGGAAACCTGTACATCATTAGTAATAACGAGCAAAAGGGGATGCTTCCTTCCTTCGTTGAAAATGTCCGCTTTCCGATACAAATATTTTTTATTGTCTTTTAGTTATGGTATCAACAAGCCCATATTTACGTCGATAGCACATCTACTACTAGTTCATGCAGCTTATGTCACAAGCAAGACAGCCAGAAATGTACTACGTCCAACCCGAAATATTATCAGATTAATACAGTCAACACTCTGCTACGAAATGAGTTTCACACTCGGTCCTTTTCAGTGGATTCTTCAGAGGAAGACGCTCGCCAAAAAATGTTCTGTAAATGCATACTGAACACGCCACGCAGAATTTATCACAAACGCCGATAGTGTCACACGCGGCTTTCTCTACAACAAACACTCCAAAATCTCCCAAACTTCACAGACCTGTCTGTAAATGCATTTGCTTGCACGGCGATATAAACCTAACGCGAAATAACAGTCATTTCTTCATTTTAGAAATAAATTTTTCGTACACGTCTAACATGACCTTCTCGTCCGGCCGCTTGTCCACGGCTGACCGAATGCCGTTGCTTTCAGGGCATATAACTCATTCCAATGCGCTGGAAAGACGTTATCTGATTGGTTGATCAAAATAAACAGCCGATCAGATCAATCTTTCAAGATCATATTCGCTCTTAAACTGTTTTACTCCAATCAACATTCGCAGATGCATTTACATCATTTCATGCTGCAAATATTAACAAAATGTTCCACCAAACCAAACGAAATGAACACTAAGAGAAAACTATGCTTGCAATATACTTTAGAACTGGTTATCCTCTTATTACCTTTCTGGCTGCCTTATTACAGAAGCAAACACTCATACACATACGTCATCCACTAGTTAGAGGGATTTACAGTTTTCATGACACCCTGATGGCGTAATACTTGCTAGTTACGTAAGGTGTGATACAATATAGAATTGAAATTTGACGTATGTCCCACATACACACATTCACTTTCATTTACTCTCACCCTAACACAAAATGTAAATATTAACTTTTAAACTGTTATTTTCATTACGAAAGAAAAATTGTTGAAAATCTTTATAAAATACATCGGCACCCTGAGAGTGCCATTACTGTTTTCAGATAACAAAAGAAATATAAACTTTTATTGTTCCTATCTGAATTTACTTTAAGTGTCGGTTAAGTACATTTTAATGGGTTTTCATATATCTCCGAAACTATTGCAGGTAGCGATATCAAATTTTGACACAAAGTTCGTCTGAAACACAAACGGTCATGTACAAAATTTGGAATAAAACAAATAATATTTAACATAGTTATTTAGTTACTTAGGTGAGGTGAATATGTGACTTGAGTGCGAGCCACAGTGAGCATTTTCACGGTCCGCTTTAGCGACAGGCGTGGCTATGACGCATACGGTAGGCTTCCAAAACAGCTTGGCATAACGTAACAAAACTTACTACAAAAATCTGCATGTCGTGTAATAGCTGTGACACTACAATAATTCCTCGTAAATTCACTGTCTCTCATTTGGTGTGAGTTATGTCAGTTGATCTTTTCCGAAAAATGTGTACCTTCGTCACCGAAGTGTAATTTGCTTGCGAAGTTGTCATCTTCAAGTTCATGCTGCATATCAAATGAGACTTAGCAGATAGCGCAATCTGACATTATGGCCAATAGCTTTCAGGAGCTGCAATTTTCGAGACTTATTTCTTAATCACTTTTTCCACACTATCGTATAAGGTTTGTTCAGTTCTGTTCTAGCTCGACAGGTAGACTTTACGGGATTTCGCAACACCACAGTCCACTGTCTGTTCCGACGCGTCCACTGGTGGTGTCCTGTGAAACTTGTCACGCAATGGTCATTGCATACTCACTACCAGTGGCAAAGAGAAACTTGTAGCACATGAAATGCTTACTCTCCCTGGTTCGGCACCATTTTCAGTTACTAGAGGCGGTGGCGCTCCTATCGACCGCGTTCTTCGTTAACCCTATTTCTTCGTGAGGGTTTCCGTTTCTGCTAGTATTCAGAGCTTCTTTTAGCACTTCCCTTCAGATTAAGTCAACACGTAAATTCTAGCTCACAAAATGCTTTATCTGGTTCGGCACCATTTTCAGAGATTACTGTCAGTAGCGCCTCTTCCGGCAGTTTTGCATACTAGCGCTCCGGAAATAATGTGTGAATGGTACTTTCCGCAGTTTTACTGTACACACGTCTTTATTTTATATTAGTATTATGATTGGGGCTTAAGCCGTTATCAAGTACAACAATATTGATGTATAATTATAGTTTGTTAAGTCAATCCATTTAACTGGGTGTTCCAGCGTGGAGGTAAGGAGAAAAACGCAGATAGGTAGAGAAAATGTTTTCTACCCGTAGAACAACTGAGCCGCAGAATGAACACCAGCAGTTATCTGTGCAGTGAACACGGTCTGAAAGTATGCTATTACTTGTTGGCTGGAAGTCAAAAATGAAAAGCATAGGCTGTAAGTCTATGTTAAATAATTCATGATTATAATTAACAGCACAGGTGGTAGGTCCATGTTGCATAACCCATGATTACAGAATGTTATTATGGATTATGCAACATATACTTACAGCCCACGCTGTTTATTGTTGATTGGTTGATTTGCAGGGAGGGTTGCAAAGAGCGAGGTCATCGGTCCCATTGGATTAGGGAAGCAGGGGGAAGGAAGTGGGGCGCGCCCTTTGAAAGCAACCATCCCGGCATTTGCCTGAAGGGATTTAGGGAAGTCACGGAAAACCTAAATCACAATGGCTGGACGCGGGTTTGAGCCGTCGACCTCCCGAATGCGCGTCCAGTGCGCTAAACACGCTGTTGATTGTAATCACAGGCTATGCAACATGTACTTACATGTATGCTGTTCATCTTCGACCACCAGCTAACGAGTAACTTCCATAGCTTACTTTCAGACCGTGTTCACTGCACATGTAGCGACTGTATAGATGCTCGTTCTGTGGCTTCACTGGAAAACATGTTTGCTGCCTCTCTACCATGCATTTCGGCGATTTTGTACTTCTCTGCACGCTGTGCTAGGACACCGAGCTCAATCCATTCTGACGATGACTTTCGTTAACGAAGTTTAATTGTACCCCAACATTTTTACACTTGATAATGGCTTAACGGCTATATCTTGATGGTAACACAAAAGAAAGAAGTTTGTACAGTCAAATGGTGGAAACATCATTCAGACTGTTTGTACATTACTTGCCCAAATAATATGAAAAGAGCATCGCCGACGGTACTTTCAAACACCTTACTTAACATGATTTTTAAAAAACTTTTGCGGACTTTAAGGGGAGACGGATGGCAATTTTTATTATGCCAATGCTAGTTTACCCTTTGAGTAGGTACGCTTTTCAAAAGAACTGTAACTGATAAAACAATGAAATTTTTACTACATGTATATACCAATCGTGCCTCAATTTCCAAGTAAAATGAACATAATACCTCTTATGGTTTTGAATAAAAATAATTTTATTCTTTCACTAGTAAAATTTAATTTTTTTTGTACATTAATTATTATACAACTGTTTATGATTGCTTGGTGGTACTCAATTTACTTGTAATAATTTATTACCATCTGCAGTACAAATTGACCAAATTTCATGTTTCTAACCCCATTAGCTTATCAAATAATGGTACCTGAAATTTAAAAAAAAATAGTTTTGAGAAAAATCCGTTTAAAGTTTAATATTGCAATTCTAATATAGTTATTGACGAGAATTACTTACCACTAATATTTTCCTGCACCATACAGAGCATCAATTGCATCATACTGATTTTTTCTTCTCTTGGTCCCTCTTCTTTCCTGTCTGGCTTCTTTTGTGCATTTTAAATTAGCAATATCTGATTTGCGGATTCTCTCTTTATCTATTTGCACCAAGGATTTTGCAGTATATCCACTACATTTTATGTCCAACAATTCCAAAACATCCAGTTTTCTAGTTACACCATCATTGAAGCATAAAATATCATAAACACCAAATTTGAGGGTTGTTAGCTGCACAAATACAGTTTTCAGAACTCACACATTCACTTGAATTTTGGGTTTTCCCATGAAGACATTTCTTGAACAAGGTATCTTTACAAATATCTCTAAATATGGGTTTAATTTCATTCATTACTGATGCAGGTTAAGGATGTTTCTGGTCATATCTGGCACTTCTCCTGTACTTGCACCAAGTGTCAGGATCATTCGGGGAAGACTGTGCCTTGAATTTTTATTTGTGGAAAGCTTATGGAAAAAGATAGTCCATACAGGTTTTTTCATGAAACTTCCTGGTAGATTAAAACTGTGTGCCGGACCGAGACACGAAATCAGGACCCTTGCCTTTCGCAGGCAAGTGAGTCGTGCTTGTGTAGCTCAGTTGGTAGAGAACGTGCCCCCGAAAGGCAAGGGTCCCGAGTTCGAGTCTCGGTCAAGCACACAGTTTTAATGTGCCAGGAAGTTTCATATCAGCGCACACTCCGCTGCAGCGTGAAAATCTCATTCTGGAAACATCCCCAAGGCTGTGGCTAAGCCATGTCTCCGCAATATCCTTTCTTTTAAGAATGCTAGTTCTGCAAGGTTCGCAGGAGAGCTTCTGTAAAGTTTGGAAGGTAGGAGACGAGGTACTGGCAGAAGTAAAGCTGTGAGGACGGGGCGTGAGTCGTGCTTGGGTAGCTAAGTTGGTAGAGCACTTGCCCGCGGAAGGCAAGGGTCCCGAGTTCGAGTCTCTGTCAGGCACACAGTTTTCATCTGCCAGGAAGTTTCATATCAGCGCACACTCCGCTGCAGAGTGAAAATTTCATTCCAAGATTTTTCATGTTTTTTAAGTCCCTACACTTCTTCTATGACTAAGCCATAATAATTCTATAATCTGTCTATTCCAACATTCGTCAGGCGACCTTTACCACGTATCTGCTTACCATCCTCCAATACTATTTTTTACTTTTCTTTCAATAATCTTCTCAACTCTTCTGGACATGCCCAATGCACTCTGATTTAGAAATGGTGACATTAGGACCATAGGGTTGTTCTGTACATACCCGGTCATAAGCCTTGGTGTCACCGTCCTCAGATTGCACAGAGCGTCAGGAAAACCGTCATACCACACGAAAAAATTGTCGTATTGTATAAAACAAAACCTTTTTCGCACTGGAAAGACCATGGGTTTCAGATATGCTAAAATCTAAAAACCTAATTATAGCAGCCCACTTGCCTTCCGTCTCCCCTTAATGATAGCTCACTCTTATTCACAGAATGCGTGCAACGCGCCAGATGACTTGGGTGACCTGTCCCAGCGGGGTTGCTTCGGGAGCGACGCTGGACGCCAGCGCAGCTCTGGGAATGACGTAACGAGCCGTGTGCCGAAGCCCGGAGCGCGGCCGGCAGGGCAGGGATTAAAAAGGCCCGCTCCGGGTTCAATTATCTCCGGCCAAATGGAAACATTCATTCGATAAAGTTGTTTTCAGTTAGACCGTTCCGCTGGGCATATTTACGCTCGGGCCGGGCCGCCCCCGCCGGTAAAAGGCAGTCCGGCTTTCTGCTAAAATATAACCGCGAAAAGTGCGGCACAATCTCTGCTACTTTATGGGCCCCCGGGCCTCGCCACGGGCAGCGGACAGCGCGCCTGTGAACTTATCTGTTGGCGCGCGACGTCCGACGTGCGTGCTTTCGCCGCGCTTCCGGTGTTATTTAAACCGGTCTCTCTCTCTCTCTCTCTCTCTCTCTCTCTTGCCCCGTGGCCGGCGTCTGTCCAGCCGGCAATCTCTGCCCCCTGTCGGCAAGGAAGGTGGACCTCACTTCACCACCACCTTGCGCCATATTCCATTAAGAGTTCGCACTCGTAGTTTCATGAGCCCGGCTCCATCCGTTAATCTCTCCCCGCTAAGTAAATGGGAACTAGTTTGGAAACTTTTGTTTGTTCTGTTCCATCTATTAACTAGTACCAACATCGTATGTTCCTGATTAATTAAATCTCCATATTTAAAAGGGAATGTCTCGACTGACTCACTAACTCACTCACTAACTCATCATCGCGCAGTCCTAACCAATAAGGATACAAATTTGAAAGTTGCAGAGGGTGTTGTCCTTATACTGTAGGCATTGCTTAAGAAAGAGTTTTTCGAAATTTGGCCCCTAAGGTGGAGAAATATGTAATTTTTTTTTTTTGAAAAATGTCGCTCTTAAGGTAGTTTTGAAGCTAGATCTACGGAAATTCGCCTGGATTCCCGGGTTCGATTCCCAGCGGGGTCAGGGATTTTCTCTGCCTCGTGATGACTGGGTGTTGTGTGATGTCCTTAGGTTACTTAGGTTTAAGTAGTTCTAAGTTCTAGGGGACTGATGACCATAGATGTTAAGTCCCATAGTACTCACAGCCATTTGAACCATTTTTCTACGGAAATTCATATTTGGTTTCTCGGTTGCATACAAAGAAATACGTTTCAGCAGTTTTCGAAATATAACCCTTAAGGGGGTGAGCTAGAGATTGATTATTTTTAATAAATCATTGTTAAAAACTAATAAAGTTTTTAAAGTTACATCTATGGAAACTGGCATTTGAGTTCTCGGTTACCAATAAGAAAAAGTGTTTCATTGGAAATTAAATCCCTAAGAGAGTAAATACGTAATGAAACTTATTAGCCGGCCGGGGCGGCCGAACGGTTCTAGGCGCTACAGTCCGTAACCGCGCAACCGCTACGGTCGCAAGTTCAAATCCTGCCTCGGGCATGGATGTGTGTGATGTCCTTACGATAGTTAGGTTTAAGTAGTTCTACGTTCTAGGGGACTGATGACCTCAGACCTCACCATAGTGCTCAGAGCCATTTGAACAATTTTTGAAACTTGTTATGAATATATTGCATCACGAAAGCATTTGTGAAGTTAAAACTATGCAAATTTACATTTGACCTCTATGCTACAAATTTAAAAAATTAGGCATTTCACTGTTTTTAAAAAATCTACATTTAAAAGGGGTGAAATGGGGGTGAAGTGTTTTACGAAAATATTTCACTGTGGAAGCATTTATAAAGCTGTATCTCTGAAAATTGGTATTTGCCTTCTCGATGGAAATGAAAACTTAAGTGTTCCACTGATTTTGGAACATTCAGCCCCTAAGGGAGTGAAATGGGCCGGCCTGATTCACTGACTCATCATCGCTCAGTCCAAACCGCCAAGGATAGAATTTTGAAATTTTGAGAAAGTGTGGATTTTGTCATGTAGACATTGTTCAGATAAGAATTGACCGAAATTCTACTCCTACGGGGATTAAATAGGGAATGACAGGCTTTTTGAAAATATATGGCTATTAAGACAATTTTGAAGCTACAACTGCCGGCCAGGATGGCCGAGCGGTTCTAGGGGCTACAGTCTGGAACTGCGCGACCGCTATGGTCCAGGTTCGAATCCTGCCTCGGGCATGGATGTGTGTGATGTCCTTAGGTTAGTTAGGTTTAAGTAGTTCTAAGATCTAGGGGACTGATGACCTCAGAAGTTAAGTCCCATAGTGCTGAGAGCCATTTGAACCATTTTTTGAAGATAGAACTACGAAACCTTTTATTTGATTTCTCAATCGGAAATAAAAATCATGTTTTTCAGAATTTTTGGAAATACGACCACTAAGGGGGTAAAATGGTGTGCGATTTTTATAAATACCTCATTATTAAAACACTGCTAAAGCATTTGTAAAGCAACATCTCTGAAAAATGCTATTTAATTTCTCGGTTAGAAACAAAAAAGTATTTGTTTAAATGGCTATTTGCAACACATGTTCAAGTGTGTGGAATACACCAATACTTTAAAATATCTACATAGCGAGAGAACTAAGAAACTGAAGTCTAATGATGGGGAGGCAATTCCATTAGACATTCTGAACCAATCCGGCGGTCATTAAAAGTATTAAGTACTGCCGTAGACAATAAAATGGGCTCATGTCCCGTCGAGCGTAGATCACGTTTTTTTCTTTTTGTAAGATGGCGGTTTTCTAAACAGTGGTTACAATCTATACTCAAAGATAATCAATAACCGGTTGAATAATATCGAGGAAGCTATTATTTCTGAAGATCATAGATTTAGATCAGGTCGTTCATGCAAAGACCATATGTTTGTAATTGAAAATGTTACAGAGAAACACTGAGATCTTAATCTCGGCACCGATATGACGTTTATCGAAGTTGTAAAGCTTTTGACCGTGCAAGCCGTGATAGTCTATGGAAGATTATTTCTGAATGCTGATGTCTATCACCTCATACAGGTAGTGAAAGGTATTTACAAACCTACAAGCACAGTAATAAACACAGGTCGAAAGCAATTAGAAGAAATAATTCTTAATCAAATTGTAAGACCAGTGTATCAACTATTAACTACCCTTTTCAATATTCATTTCATTCTTCTGAAATGAAAATGTAAAGAAAAGAAAGGACTTAAGGTACCGAATGAGGATTGCCTGAATGTGCTTCTGTTAGCAGAGGACATCATTATTAGTCAAAAGAGTCAATATGACCTCCAAAGATCAGTATGCAAGCTGAATGATATATACAAGAAAAACAACTTTGAAATTTCTAGGAATAAAACGAAAATAATGGCATTCCGAAAAATTATCCCATTAGATAATAAATTATTTTGGATAGGTCAGTTTTAGGACGAGGCTCTCAAATCTATCATTCAGGCTGTGCTATAAGTTTCGATTTTGATTCTAATACTGTAAACATATCACATAAATTCCAATCTGTCTGAGGTAGCGCTACAGGACATTAGGCCATAAAGTACAAGAAGAGTTCATAATGAAATTCTGTAAAGCGATAGCTGTTTCTCCGTTGTAGTCGTAAAGGAAAGCTGGGTTACCGCAGAGAAAAAAAGAAATTCCGACAGTATAGATGAGGTTCCTAAGGTTGATGAAGGGTTGCACAAGAAGATACATGATTAAAAATTAAGATACTAGAAGAGAATTAAAAATTTAACAGTATCGTAAATATTTGAGACGAAACCTGATAAGAATACCAGGTCACAGAATTCCCTACAAATCCTAAACTGCAAGCCAAATAGGAAAAGAGATTTTGGAAGACCTCAAAAAAGATGGGAATGGTTTTGTTTGTGAGTTGGTATCAGGCAACAATCTAACCCATGAAAGGGATACGAAGACGACGATGATGATGGTGATGATGATAATCGAAAGGACGAATGCATCGAAGTGATTGAAGTTGCTGAGATTCTGTGAACCGATTTATGAGTACAGACGATATAATGTGCAAGCTAATAGGACCTTTACTGCTGCATGAAGAGCAATGATTGATTGATCTGATGGGATAGTGTTTCTAATAGCTCTCTAAGTGGCTTTTCAGTTTAATAAAAGATCACACCTCTACAGTTATAGATTGGGTGTGACCATCAAATATGGCAGGAAATCTACGTTTGTGAGAACACTTTAGGTATTAGTTCCACGTAGATATTCATTCATCCAATTTGTTTGTAATTTTTATTTAAGCTGTTTGATTGAAGTCATTTTGTCGCAAAAGAGGGTCAGTTATTGTTTTAATGATTATTTGTATAAAATCTTAAAAGCGGCCCGCCATTCTAGCAAAATCAACAAAGATGTTAAGAGCCGCCATTCATAAACATCGTCAGCTAGGGGATACTTCCAGTACTTAATTTCGGCGGGAACGGCTATTCGGCTTGTCCCAGGGACTTTGTTTTTTTCTCTCTCGGTGGAACAAGTCGGCACTGGAGATTTAAAATAATACACGTGTATTAAATCACAACGTAATGATACTCTACCGCTGCGCCGGCACCAGATAACGTCACAATGGGTGACCAACGTGATGCGATGAACTAGGGTGTGTGGCGTGGTACTGTGTCTGTGTGTGCAATCGTGCCTGTGTGTGCGTGTGTGTGTGTGTGTGTGTGTGTGTGTGTGTGTGTGTGTGTGTACAGTATACCCAATAAAAGTTAAGCTTCGTTCCGAAGTTGTCGTCGGTACTTATCGATAACCTTCGTGTCAGCAGTCTTTTGTTTACAACTGGGATCAACCACAGAGTATGACCACGATAAGTTGAACTTCGTTAAGAAGTTGTGATCGGTGCATACCGCCTTTTGTTTACGCTTGGGAGGAACCTCAGTGATCTTGTAGGATGGTGACATCTGCTGTTATATGTGTCATTAATTATAGGAATGTTATTTAAAAAGCATCTAGCTCCGTGTTTCATGTAACATTATGTTCAGTTTTTCCTAACTCTTCGGTAAGTCGGAATTGTACGTGATTCAGATGGGCCAGGAGTATCTTCATCGTCATGTGTCACTAAATTATTTGTTAATCAACACTGGTCACCCGTTCTCCGAGCAACTACTGTTGGAACGTAGCGGCTTACAGCATTTGATAACATGAAGTCATAGACGACAGAACTACCAACTTGTGGCGATATGCATCGGGCAGCAAAGTGACACTGCTGCAGGGACAGGTGGAAGCACCTGTTGTTTATATTGGATCTTGTGGTTTCATCGTTTTTAAAATCCTGAATTTGAGAAAATTGTTTTGTAAAAAATGATTTTAAGTTTTATCACAAGTTTTCAAACATCACAACTTGTGATTTTAGAATAGGTGCGTTCTGGCACTTGAGTTTTAGAAGTTAAGCAGTGGATACTCCTTTGCATGTTTCTTTAGGCCCTGATGAGCCGAAAACAAGAAAAATAAACAGTTCTATTCTGCTGTTGGTCCAGGATTTGAAGAGACTAAATATTTAAGGTCACCAGTCTATTATTGACCTCCAGGGCGATATTTCTGTACCCAATCTGTCTGTGTACCCAATATGTCTGCATCTAGAGCTAATCCTTGAAAGTTATCTTAATAAATAAGAAAGATAAAGACGCTCATGTGAATATGGACCTGTTTGCTTTACTTCTGAATTATCTATTTCTGAATACACAGTCTCTGTAGGAAAGTAAGCTGTTGCACACAAAATATTCCATTCATAGAGAAGCAATATACATGTAAGCTAACATTAGGTTTACAGAAAATGGTTTAAATGGCTCTGAGGACTATGGGACTTAACATCTGAGGTCATTAGTCCCCTAGAACGTAGAACTACTTAAACCTAACTAATCTAAGGACATCACACACATCCATGCCCGAGGCAGGATTCGAACCTGCAACCGTGGCAGTCGCGCGGTTCCAGACTGAAGCGCCTAGAACCGCTCGGCCACACCGGCCGGCGCACGTTTACAGTTAAGAACTAAATCTGTCTGCGAGAATGAAAAGCGAATGGGACTGCGAGAATGTACATGGAATGTGCCCTGTCTGTTCTTTTTTATCTTTTCTTTTTAAGAAACTGAATTTTAATGAGACTAATTAAACCCAACGGTGTTAACTAACCCTGTGAAATTGAAAACGCATAGCTCCCGTATCCGGCACACCTGCGTCACAATGGAAAACACGGTGCAACTAACTACTGTAGAACAGAAAGAGAAAAAGGCGTGTCCTAATTTCAGACCTGTTACTAACTACAGAGACTCACGATAGTGAAAAGAGATCTCTTAAATACACGCAATGCAAACTTGGTTCTTGTAAAATTTATCTCTCATAAAAAAATAATGTGTTCATCAAGTAATGGGAGCTGTATAATTATGTAGGATTATCTCTCTATGGACGAAAATTTTTCCCAAGAAACTGTATTAAAAAATTTCATCTCAAAAACATTTCTTGTCACTATTCTGTTTTCATAACGTCACTGTTGAAGGCTTAGTAAGCAATAAGAACATATTTATTAGAAATTACAGTTACATAAGGTCAGCACTGGAGAAATACAAAAATGTAACTCAGCATGAAAATTTATTATAACACAAAAGTCCTCACACTGATGATTGAATTCTTTTGGTCTTTTCAAATTCCTTAATATTGACTGTGACAGAACTTTATAAAAATAGCAAAGATTCCTGACCCGAATGTCTGTGTTGAACCAACGGTACGTAACTAAATACTGTCGTAGTACAGTAAAATGTGTTCATTCGTTATCTTAAATTCCAGTCTTCTCAAAATAGTATCTAGTATACAGTAAATCCCTCTCATTCAGTGCATAATGACAATAATGCTTCAATAAAATAATTTCCATCAGAGTAATAATTCACGAGAGCGCCACGTTCTTTGTCCATCCTGTACATGCCCATTACCACGACATCCTGCAACTCAGTATCTGCTCTTCTCGCGAACATAATCTAAAATCCGTGTATCTTCGCAAATAAAATATAACCTAAGTAGTCTCGAATAAGCGCAGAGTCTCTCACGAGGCTGCACATGAGTAACTAAAAAACGAGATAAATATTACATACGAGACCTAAGACATTCAAAAACAAGAAAATTACATCTAAAATTAGCGGCTGGTTATAATTAAACTTTTCATTTTTAATACGTTACAGCACAGAAGCTAATTGCCATACGAGTACCAGTACCATTACTGCTGCAAAAGAGGCTCAAGGGGCTCAATAGGACACCCACCAGTGTCTAGAAGAGTCTGAATGCGCAGGATTGCATTCTGCACAGCAGAACCAAGCATGTCCGTAGGTATGCTGGCTACCTCTCTTGATATGCTGTTGTTCAGATCAGCACAAGTGTGAATGTTCCCCTGGTACACCCTGTCCTTCAGGTAGCCCCACAACCAGAAATCACAGGAAATGCGATCAGGTGATCGTGCAGCCAAGGATTTGGAAACGATTAGCTAATAATACACTCCTGGAAATTGAAATAAGAACACCGTGAATTCATTGTCCCAGGAAGGGGAAACTTTATTGACACATTCCTGGGGTCAGATACATCACATGATCACACTGACAGAACCACAGGCACATAGACACAGGCAACAGAGCATGCACAATGTCGGCACTAGTACAGTGTATATCCACCTTTCGCAGCAATGCAGGCTGCTATTCTCCCATGGAGACGATCGTAGAGATGCTGGATGTAGTCCTGTGGAACGGCTTGCCATGCCATTTCCACCTGGCGCCTCAGTTGGACCAGCGTTCGTGCTGGACGTGCAGACCGCGTGAGACGACGCTTCATCCAGTTCCAAACATGCTCAATGGGGGACAGATCCGGAGATCTTGCTGGCCAGGGTAGTTGACTTACACCTTCTAGAGCACGTTGGGTGGCACGGGATACATGCGGACGTGCATTGTCCTGTTGGAGCAGCAAGTTCCCTTGCCGGTCTAGGAATGGTTGAACGATGGGTTCGATGACGGTTTGGGTGTACCGTGCACTATTCAGTGTCCCCTCGACGATCACCAGTGGTGTACGGCCAGTGTAGGAGATCGCTCCCCACACCATGATGCCGGGTGTTGGCCCTGTGTGCCTCGGTCGTATGCAGTCCTGATTGTGGCGCTCACCTGCACGGCGCCAAACACGCATACGACCATCATTGGCACCAAGGCAGAAGCGACTCTCATCGCTGAAGACGACACGTCTCCATTCGTCCCTCCATTCACGCCTGTCGCGACACCACTGGAGGCGGGCTGCACGATGTTGGGGCGTGAGCGGAAGACGGCCTAACGGTGTGCGGGACCGTAGCCCAGCTTCATGGAGACGGTTGCGAATGGTTCTCGCCGATACCCCAGGAGCAACAGTGTCCCTAATTTGCTGGGAAGTGGCGGTGCGGTCCCCTACGGCACTGCGTAGGATCCTACGGTCTTGGCGTGCATCCGTGCGTCGCTGCGGTCCGGTCCCAGGTCGACGGGCACGTGCACCTTCCGCCGACCACTGGCGACAACATCGATGTACTGTGGAGACCTCACGCCCCACGTGTTGAGCAATTCGGCGGTACGTCCACCCGGCCTCCCGCATGCCCACTATACGCCCTCGCTCAAAGTCCGTCAACTGCACATACGGTTCACGTCCACGCTGTCGCGGCATGCTACCAGTGTTAAAGACTGCGATGGAGCTCCGTATGCCACGGCAAACTGGCTGACACTGACGGCGGCGGTGCACAAATGCTGCGCAGCTAGCGCCATTCGACGGCCAACACCGCGGTTCCTGGTGTGACCGCTGTGCCGTGCGTGTGATCATTGCTTGTACAGCCCTCTCGCAGTGTCCGGAGCAAGTATGGTGGGTCTGACACACCGGTGTCAATGTGTTCTTTGTTCCATTCCAGGAGTGTATGACCGATTCCAAATGTGTTTCGGAGAAGCAGGTGAACTTCACGAGAGACGTGCGGTGGGGCCCCATCTTGCACGAAAACTGTTGAGTTCAACGCTTCTCTCTCCTGTAAGGCGGGTATGACATGCTGGCGAAGCATATGACAGTAATGTTGGCCATTCACACGGCACGGCTTTGGTCCTTGAGCACCAACCTGTTCAAAAAAGAATGGGCCAATGATGAACGTAACCGTGAAGCCACACAATACGGTGACACGTTCACCATACAGAGGAACTTCACGCACAGTAACTGGAGGTGAGGATCCCAATACTCGGCAATTCCGAGTGGTCACCTGATCCGTCATAGAAAAATGAGCTTTGTCTGTCCGTATGACGGTCCAGAGCCATTCTCCATCAACTTCAACCGTTGCGAGAAAGTGGATAGAGAAGCCAGCACCTCTTTGTGCTTCCTGTGGTGCAAGCTGCTGTACGATACGGATCTTGTACGGACACCGTTTAAGAGTCGGTCGAAGACCTTCTGTACAGTGGACCATGCGATGTTCAACTGTTGCGCATTGCCAGACGATCCCGAATTCAGCGTTGCGTTGTCTGCCATAACAACAGCGATTTCATCAACCAACTGAGTTGCCACAGCTCGTCGGGCTCTTCCCAGAGCGAGGTCCAGTTCTCAAGTTGATTCGAACTTCATCATGTCCCGCACAGCAGGTGGATGAAGAGGACCCTTCGGCGATGCTTTCAGCCGGCGATATTCTCGAAGTGCAGCTGCAGCATTACTGTTGTTCTGATTATAGAGCTTCACCAAAAATGCCCTACCCCTTTTGTCCAAGATCATGTTGACACATCAATAATTGCACTGCACTGGTCAGGTGAATGAGACTATGTTTCACAACGGCTGATCACGGCACCTGGTGGCCATAGTTGGAACTGGACGGTGGCGCTGTGGCGCGTGGAAATCATGCACAACATACTCTGAACATTAATGTTACCAAGTTTTGTACTCGTTGAGACCCTTACCGTTGAATGATGGTAAAGTGTGAAGTACAGTTACGAATGCCACATGTCATACAGTTTGCTAATGAAATAAGATTACCAGGACATTCATTCATCAGTTTAACAATCACAACTGAATCGTTTTCTCCAAGGGCATGGCGTGGACAACGGGCATAGCATGCAGCCTTGGAATCCGTTGATTCGTTCGCCTTAGCAGATTCTCGAGTTCATCGGCTGTTGCACCTCCTCACATAACACTGTGGCACCATGAAGTCAGCAGGTGGCAGGTGTAACTCATTCAGTGGCATCGACCATCAGATCGTCGATTGCATTTTACTACGGCATTCTCATGGATATCAAAAGGGTATGCCCGAGTAAACTGCAGCAGCTCTACACATCACGTAGAAGGTAATGCAGAATTACAGCATCGCCTGTCTCATAGAGGTTCATCATAGACGCCAGTGTCTGCACACAGATGTGTGTTAGTAGCAGCAGCCTTTAGCGTACCTTCGAGATACAGCGACACGTCAAGCCAGAGGTATAACTCTCCAGGACTTCACATCTTCAGTTGAGATGTTGGTAACTCAGTACGACGTAATTTGCCAGATCAGCCAGGCACGAAAGTAGAAGTCATCTGTCAACATGTCACAGGGCTTGCATCATAGTTGGCTCAGTGTGACTGAATAGGACATGGGCTTGAAAGCCTGAGTATTCCTGTCTGCCTGAGGCAATTACTTTATGTCTTGCCAAGTACGCCTACATCTCTTCTTATTTCTAGCCTCGTCAGCATTCATTGTCGCACCTTAGTGTCACAACAGTGGCTTTCAGTGTTTCAGCTTGGTGCTTTACCACTACGTCAACTGTCTGATAGCTGCTCTTGTGGAACATTTACTTCTTCTTGCACATTGTGCTGTGCTATCAGAATGACGTTATGAACAATCCTCATTGAGCTCATGTTGCTGAACCCACAATTCACACTTACTGTTTGAGCAAGATGAAGCAATTTGCAGTATCGGCTCTCTGTCTGTTTGTCATAAGGCGGGAGTTCACATGGATTAGTGCTGGCTGATGAAAACGTTAATACAAGTTTGCATTTACCCACAGCATCTTTTGGTTGGCATGACTGTCCTTCTGAATAATCCCGTACCTTCTAGTCACTGGAGGACCCTGCTAAATACACTGCTGGAAATGGAAAAAAGAACACATTGACACCGGTGTGTCAGACCCACCATACTTGCTCCGGACACTGCGAGAGGGCTGTACAAGCAATGATCACACGCACGGCACAGCGGACACACCAGGAACCGCGGTGTTGGCCGTCGAATGGCGCTAGCTGCGCAGCATTTGTGCACCGCCGCCGTCAGTGTCAGCCAGTTTGCCGTGGCATACGGAGCTCCATCGCAGTCTTTAACACTGGTAGCATGCCGCGACAGCGTGGACGTGAACCGTATGTGCAGTTGACGGACTTTGAGCGAGGGCGTATAGTGGGCATGCGGGAGGCCGGGTGGACGTACCGCCGAATTGCTCAACACGTGGGGCGTGAGGTCTCCACAGTACATCGATGTTGTCGTCAGTGGTCGGCGGAAGGTGCACGTGCCCGTCGACCTGGGACCGGACCGCAGCGACGCACGGATGCACGCCAAGACCGTAGGATCCTACGCAGTGCCGTAGGGGACCGCACCGCCACTTCCCAGCAAATTATGGACACTGTTGCTCCTGGGGTATCGGCGAGGACCATTCGCAACCGTCTCCATGAAGCTGGGCTACGGTCCCGCACACCGTTAGGCCGTCTTCCGCTCACGCCCCAACATCGTGCAGCCCGCCTCCAGTGGTGTCGCGACAGGCGTGAATGGAGGGACGAATGGAGACGTGTCGTCTTCAGCGATGAGAGTCGCTTCTGCCTTGGTGCCAATGATGGTCGTATGCGTGTTTGGCGCCGTGCAGGTGAGCGCCACAATCAGGACTGCATACGACCGAGGCACACAGGGCCAACACCCGGCATCATGGTGTGGGGAGCGATCTCCTACACTGGCCGTACACCACTGGTGATCGTCGAGGGGACACTGAATAGTGCACGGTACATCCAAACTGTCATCGAACCCATCGTTCTACCATTCCTAGACCGGCAAGGGAACTTGCTGTTCCAACAGGACAATGCACGTCCGCATGTATCCCCTGCCACCCAACGTGCTCTAGAAGGTGTAAGTCAACTACCCTGGCCAGCAAGATCTCCGGATCTGTCCCCCATTGAGCATGTTTGGGACTAGATGAAGCGTCGTCTCACGCGGCCTGCACGTCCAGCACGAACGCTGATCCAACTGAGGCGCCAGGTGGAAATGGCATGGCAAGCCGTTCCACAGGACTACATCCAGCATCTCTACGATCGTCTCCATGGGAGAATAGCAGCCTGCATTGCTGCGAAAGGTGGATATACACTGTACTAGTGCCGACATTGTGCATGCTCTGTTGCCTGTGTCTATGTGCCTGTGGTTCTGTCAGTGTGATCATGTGATGTATCTGACCCCAGGAATGTGTCAATAAAGTTTCCCCTTCCTGGGACAATGAATTCACGGTGTTCTTATTTCAATTTCCAGGAGTGTATTTTATCACATGAACTGTCGAATTCAGGACGTCGACTCTCACACATGAGACGTGCCTGTCAGTTAATGTCTTGGCTAAGAGTGTGTTTGTTCTGCCATCTCGCTGCTCATCGACGTGGCCGGGTGATGACTCAGTCCTACAGCATCTTACCGGTCCATTTAACCTGTACCGTCGTTGCCCGCCTCGCGTCTCGCTCTTGCACACACCGCACACCAAATCCCAACCTTCTGATCATGCAGTGGTGTTTCGTGTAGGTTGTGCGGATTCTCCGTTGACGAGAAGCTGTGATTCTGTGAGTTGAACATAACCACTCAGGTGAAACCGTGCTTCATCCGACATAAAGAACAGATCCAGGCCCCAGCCACTCATTACTATCTCAGTTAACAGCCACACACAAAATCGGGGGAGCTGCACAACGAACACTCAATATCGTGTCCACTCGTCCGGGTTCATTTTTATTTGACCCACCCTGTATAACGTCTTAAAGCAACAAAATGTTTGTGTGTATGCATGCAACATTCCTTAAAATTGTGTAAGATTTGGTTATGTTGTCTTGAGAACTTTGGACTTGATTAGATACTCTTTAAAGTACTGCAATTTCGCATAGGTTCACCCTGCTGCTCTGGAGTCAGGTTGCCGGTATGTGGAATCTGAAGAGGGGTTAGGCAGAGCTGTGGTGAAATTTGCTGCATTAGCCCACCTTACACAACACACGAGCTTCTGAGCCCTGGTCTTTTTTTTTTCGCATGTCTAGATACCTTGTTGTCTGAAGCGTCGACGAGCCTGAATATGATGTCACAGGGCCTCATATTTTTGCACCATTTCGGAGGAAGGTTATAGGCACCATTGAGCCGAATTTCAAACTTCTGCATTACATTGGGGAGGATGAAGGGTTTCCAAAGAAAGTCAACCTTTAATTCTTTAGTGCAGCGTATTCAAATGAAACATACTCGTGCACCCTAATATTTACTACAGGTACGCACGCCCATAGCATGAAAAACCTTAACTGTATCAGTAGAAACTATTTCTTGAATATTAACCGTTTGGCTGCTCTTGTAAATAATTTATTTAACTACCAGTGGCTTCTAAGCTACGATACCGGACGTTACATTAATTATTTACAAGAGCAGCCGCACTTGTTATTCGAGATGTCTACATATGGCTGCGGTTGCACCTCATATAAAATTGTTCGCAACAAATTATTTCTTTAAGTGGTTAACTGCATGTAGGGGTTCCACAAACGCTTTACAAATGAGAGTCGCTGTCGACATTTAAATCTGCATGTACAGTGTGTAAAATAATCTAAAGTAACTTCTTAGCAGCCGGACATCTTATTGTACCGCGAAAGTTCCATTACTGAGGGAGAACTGCCTGTTTCTATGAACCTGTTCGATTCAGTATGCTCAGTGCAGAAATGCGAGTATATCCACAGATTCTATATGGGAAAATAGCTCTAGGAATTTTATAAAAAGAGTGTTTGCTAGACATCTCGCGTGTTTCTTCAGGTAATGGCCAGCTGAGATATTTCAGCCCTTCTGTTGTCCTTAACCGTTCTTCAAGCCAATGGCCATTTGCTTGGTATACATCTTTTACAGCCGCGTATCGATCGCGTACATAGATCACTACACCAACATAGACTGTAGAAGTACCTACTTACCATGAAATGCTTTTCGTAGACAAAAACCAGTCTTCCAGTATACAGTCATGTATGAAACGCCAAGAAGCTTTGTGTGTATTACTGCTTCCTGCCTACCACTCGGGTGTGAAAAAGTGTAGTCTACTCTCGAAAGGGGGAGCAATCGACAAGACCCCCCTTACACCACACAAATAGTTACCAAGTGTATGTTCATCCGTCAAACGGGAATATGAGCGGACGAACGGCTCCACTCAGCAGGCAGACAGTCATCGGACTATAATCATTCCAGTGTCTCAGGAGTCATCTGCAGTCTCCAGCAAGAGGAGCCAACTGGACATTGTGCAAATGGCGTTAGTCGTCGTTCACTGGGTCTGGAACTGTAAGGATGTTCCACGACATATCAGTGTGAGTGAGCACTGATCTATATTGCCACGCACAATTAAAGTACTCTAGTTGAATATTGTGGGACTCCTATCAATAAATCATTGAGGATTGTTGCTGATCTATGTTGCAATCCATTTTAGACATAGCTGTTTCCCACTCCTTTTTAGCCCTGAGACAAAAAGCACTGTACAGTCGCGGCTCGTAAGTATGCCATTGACCAACTGCGAGATGTTTGCATCAAGGATCCATGCAGTAGTTCATTGTCTCCTTCGAAAATCTGTCACAGTATTTATTCACTTGGTTCGACTGTCTGGGAGGTTATAGATAATGAGCAGCTTTCCCCTTTACCTCTCACACCACGTTCAGCAATCATCACTGTCGGAGTTATTTCAGTAAGTGTTTCCACACCCATCTGGTCTATTGTGATAACAGCTACGAAAGGCACTCGAGTATTTATGGAGTAGTGGTTTGATTTTCATCCACTTCCTTCACATGACGCATCCTGAGCACTGCGAGAAATTGAACTGAGCCTTAGATATTGTTTGCCTTTCGACAGCATATATAAAGAAAATATGTTTGAAGCTCGAGGAATTACGAAGCTCGGAGAGGCAACTGTGAGCAAAAAAGATTTTTCCCTTGAAACGAGACTAGAACTAAGTTGCGAAAGTTTCTCTATCGTTGAGAGAGACGAGTGGTGAAAGTGTGCCTGTGTGTGTGTGTGTGTGTGTGTGTGTGTGTGTGTGAGAGAGAGAGAGAGAGATTCTCTATTTTGTAAGAGAGGCACAGAAAGCGAGAGAGCTAGAGAGAGAAGAATACTCACGGCGAATTCCATCTCAAGGGACTGATTTGTAATGTACGTCTCGAAAACAGATTCGTCGCTGTAGTAGGCAAAATATAGCTAACTTGACGAAATTGCCTTCGAAGGGAAAAGTGATTTAATAACCTTAATACCTACGACTGTTGACCATTCGAACACCGTATCTCGGAAAAAAGTGGCGCTCTTTTTGTCCATTACAACTTTTACTTAAAATTTCAATAGGAACGGAAAGTGAACAGGCTTACTATAATGGTTCAAGTCCATCAGTTTAAATACAGGAGGAAACGCAGTTTGCCTATGTGTCGTGAGAGTAGACCTTCACAACACCTAAAAAAACCTGCAATATGTAATCCCGAAAACGTACAAACCAAAACACAAAGTAATGCAATAATGAATGCCGCTCTTCCACTGCATTTAGTGAGCCCATACAGGAAGTGTTTATCGGCAAACTCTTCATTAGTAAACTAGTAGTATGAAACTGACGTCTGTGGTCATGTCTGCTGTATGAATATTTTCACTCATCCTCCGGGTGAGACAACCGACATTGATCTCTGACACTTAACGACAGTTACATGAATGTTTGCAATTACTCGCGCTATTTGAGTAAATTCCTGTATATACTTTCTCAGCGTTTTCTGATACGCATGAACCATGACATGACTAGGTTTGTGTACCTAGTCAGAATCTTACATAATCGCTTCAAGCAAACTGACATTACTATCGCTCGCCCTATCAGGTGGCACACGGATAATCATCAGATTAATACTTTTCATTATTATCCTGTTAAAAATTAATATTAGGAATAAGTGGATAAGCCAGCAGATTCTTCGTTTGCCGTAATTAATACGAGCATAAACTTCTCGTCTCTTGTAACTGCTGTTCCAGGTAAAGTTTAATTTGATTACGTAGTATTATTTCTGAATTTATGCTCGACGCTCATTAGTGACTGTGACTGCATATAATTATTCATATTCTGTGAACTGTAAGCAATGCAAAGAACGCGGTACAGGATTTCTCACTTTGTCACTTAATCACTTTTATTACTGGGAATAACAGAGATAGCTTTCTACAAACGCGATATTACTCATTTAAAAATTACGAATGAGTGTGTTTTACAAAAGCCGTAATTAATTTTATATTATTCTTTAGTGGCCAACAAGGTATGTCAGTATTGCCAAGGATTCATATTCCGCACCTCCACTTTATGTGCACCGTTATGTAAACTGTGGCCACCACCAGATAAAATGAGAATTTCATAATATTTTGTAATCTGTATGTCATAACAGCCAAATTTTTCAGCAAAAATAACGCATCGCGCGTCAAGGAGAGGCGAATAAACAGTATGTTTCAAAAAAGGAAGCATTTTCAGTTTACTTAAATATGACTTTTTGGAATTTCTTGCATTAAATATTTTTAAAAGGTTAATAACTGGTCCAACATTGTAAATTTCTGTTTAAATAAATTAACGATTATTGATTTAAATTAACTAAATCTGTGTCTCTCTATTCCCGCTGATTTGCACCAACCAAAGCTAATTCCGTTTCTGTAAACGCTGAGGTGACTTTCCTTTAATTTTTTGGTGACTTAATCAGTTGGTTTTTAAGTATTTACCGTCTCCTGCTCGAAGTTTCTTTCTACGACAAATATTTGTCGTCATTCGTTACTTTTCTTTGAATTTCTTTAACATTCGTTCATAGTATGAATGATTCTTGCAGATAATGTATACCATACTCAATTTATCTTGGTGATCACTTTCTATCTGGTCATAATTTCTTCCATTCCCCCGGCACTAAGCGTTTCGGCATTCTCATCCAGTCACAAAGTTTACTGTTAAGTAAAGGGCTGTTCATAAACATGGACGAGAAACTAAACTAAAATCTCCTTAGTGATATTCAGTAAAAATCAAATATCGCAACGGCTATAACCGTGACGACAGGCTAGAAAAGAGTGCATTCCACAACAGTGACTGAACAGTGGCAGAATGATCGAATATTTCCGCTCAGAACGTGAAGTTCTGAACTGCGTCGAACGTTGGCCCCACAGACTGATAGAAGAGAGTGATGAATAGAAAAACCGATAAGTAAAACTACAAACGAATGAGTGGTTTCTTTTCCTACAAGTGACTGAATCGATTGCTTTTTTTGTTGTTGTTGCCATCACCAAAGTAAACCAACACGACCTGTTGGGTATCACGGTTAAACCGCAACCAGAAAGGACGGAAAAACGAACCGGAGGGGGGGATAGAACTTTGAATATGAAGAGTAAAGTGGACATTAGTGTAGGCATAGGCAGGAACATTTTCATGGAGAGACAGAAAGAGAGAGAGGACAATTTCATTTCATACTAATTTTACTCTTGGGCAAATGGTTTCAGTACAACACAGGTACAAAGATAAATGGAGGGAGGATATCAGACCCTATGAAACTACTATGTAACAAGAAAATGGGACACATGATTACCACTAAAATACTCAGATAATATTCCTGAACTACCTCCGAAATTTTGTCGATGCAGCTCGTATTCACCCCAAGTGTTCTTCCAAAGTGCTATAGCTGAATTGTGATGCGTAACCTTATTCTGAAATTACACCAGTTAAGCTTTATTACACTTGACATGTGTTTTAATTACGTCAAATGACAAGCTGCAACTGGGTACCAAATTCACGGTGAATTGCCGCACGACTCAGTTATCGCGACGAGTGGAAGTTTTAAGAAGGCAAGTCTAACCAGCTGCAGCTGACGTTATTCGTATCCGCATCTAGGGCTACCAAAATTTTTTGGTTATTCTGACCCTCTCGCAGTCAGTGTTACGTGCAACGTTTGGTTAGCCTCGTAAATGTTCCTCGCCACACCAGCATATGTGCAGTTCTTCCAGACAAACTCAGGACCTAGTTCCGCTGCATAATATATGTGCCTACGCTGTCCATTCTGAAATATTTCTGTGTTGCTGCGTTCCTTGTTACTAACGACCAAAGACTGTTTACAGACTTCTCACTGTGAATGTTCGCTAACATAGTGGTGCGCGAAATCCAGTGGTCACTATCATATATTTGGCTCATAACGTTTGGTAGACGAATAGTATGAATTTTCAATTCCAACAGTTAGCCCGCACACCATTATGACTGTTGCATGTGACGAGATAGCCCCGATATTGGACGGGAAACTAAGGCTACTATTGGCTGCAAAAGAACCTTGAGGTTTATATTCTCTAGAAGAAACCGTAAATTATATCTATGAAACATCAGTTTCAAATTTTATTTATATACTTAAAGTATCGTCAGTCTGTATCTCAGTGCAGTTTATAGTGCAGAGCACACGAAATTCATTATAGGTTCTGTTAAAACTGTTCAACCTTTATAAAATTCATGTCTGAAATAATGAAATTGTATATTATATCGGAAATTGCTCAATTTGACAAATAATAGGATTGCTTTCACTTATGAATTATGTAACACCGAAACAATAAGTGAAGCTAAAATGTCACATTAAAATGGTTAAGAAGAAAAACAACAAAGAATTGAAATACTGACTTAAATGACTTTAGGAACAGATACTATAGGAAAATTATGTCTACCATTGGAATTTGCAATGCTAAATTCAATTTAAAGGAAAGTGGTTATTGTAAGGAATTACGTAAAATTACGTCAAGATACTGAAGTTATCATATATTTTTGAGACATTTAATTGAGTATCACTAAATTAATTCATGAAACATCAGCGAATATTTACAAGCGCTTCAGGTTTGGCGTGAATACGTTGGGGAGACGGCCTTTTCTTGGCAGTAATATTGCGCAAACGTAATCGATATTTATCATTGTTCTTGCCGTCAAAGGAGTAATGAGTAATTTGGCCGCCGTGTTGTGAATGACAATGTATGTAGTAAATTCAGAAAGATAAGAAAAATCTTTAGACAATTGTAGCAAGGACTGAAAAATATAAAGTGAACGCTATTTGATGAAACTCACGGTGTTGAAAGTTATTGTCTTCCCTTCTGTCTCACATAACTACACTGGAAAGTCGCTTTATCAAACCCAGAAGACTTCGAGGAGATCGTTGGGAGAAGAGATAAATACATTTTCCCACGGGCCCCTTGGGCGACATCGAATCTGTAATGCAGAATTTACGCCAGCCGTCGCAGCATGCAACAAATCTCGCGGTGAATTCGTGGGAAGGTCACTAACAGATGATTAACTTCTCATCTTTATTTCACTTCCTGCAGCAATCATTGGACCCGAATGGCAGAAGAGCGATTTTCTGCCGTTGTTTTAGTAGTGACAGTTCACTTTCCCAGAACTATGTCACTTTATTATTATTTTCAGTGGATATCAGAATAACAATATTAATCCAGATCGTTCAAGCAGTCAATTTATCTTATTCTTGTAATACTGGGTCTTCATCTTTCTCTTGATATTATTTATCATAATCGCAGTTCTGTATTCATGAACCTATGTTTTAATTGCATTTATTATTGTATCTATACAGGCTGGTTACGAATTCTATCTAATTTCTGGGTTGAAAATTATTTAAACTGTTGGTGATAATCTGTGCTAACTGTATCGAATAGCTGCAGGTAGTCTGTATAAATGGATATGTTTGTATGTTCAAGTCTTGTTCGTTCTCGGTTATCTGTTATGGAATAAATAGATGTGGTAGTTCCGGTCTCTCTGAAGTCATTCAGTTCGCCCCCAATGAGAAAATATGAAATATTTTACTCCAGCTTTCATCATGCTTGAACTAAAGACTACATGGATAAACCTTATGCCTCATTGACTCTTAGAACCTTTGTGGTTACCATTTCTGACTAAAGATATTACTTCCTATGCTTTCCATATGCCAGCTAGTTCGCTTCTTTCTCCACGTTTTCTTTCTATATACCGCTGTTTCGAACACAGTATTAAGTTTCTGTACTTCAGTGATTATTTATGTGTTTTAAGCAATTGGCCTTTCAACTGGTTTGATGCAGTCCTGAGTCTTTCCCCCTCTTGCGCTAATATTTTCAAAAAATGGTTCAAATAGCTCTGAGCACTATGGGAAATAACATCTGATGTCATCAGTCCCCTAGAACTTAGAACTACTTAACCCTAACTAACCTAAGGACATCACACATATCCATGCCCGTGGCAGGATTCGATCCTGCGACCGTAGCGGTCGCGCGGTTCCAGACTGAAGCGCCTAGAACCACTCGGTCACAACGGCCGGCTCTAATATTTTCACGCACGACAAAAAGTGTTTGTTTTATCCTACAGTCGCAATTTCTTATTTTATCTACTGGCACTGCTAACATTGACGTTTATTTCAGTGTTTCACACTCTACAGGATATATACCGTTCTTTGCAGCTTATCTTCAGTTTTTCATAAAATAATCTGATTCCAGCACACGTATAATGTGATGCAGTACAAATGCCTCGGTTCATTTTAAACATCGATTCTCCATTCAAAACATCTATGTAAATAGCAAACAAAGTAAGAGAGTAGCTACAGCCCAACCTTACAACTTTATGCTTTTACGAAAGCGTCCATTTCTGACACGTACGGCGCTTGTTGTGTCTTTATTTATACATTTTATTACTTTAATTAGGTGATACAGATATCCTCTTTGAGTCATGACTTCCAATAATTTTTCCATACTTATTCGCTAGAAAGCTTTCTCGTAATTAGTAAAAGCTATATGAATTTCAATGTTATGTTCCTTCCTTTTCTCTGTTACAACTGTGCATTTATTCCACGCTACCCTGTATTGCTGTTTTAATGCTGTTTCTAATGCCTCTAACGTAATGGGATCCACATTCCCTAGGCAGTCTCATGGTTTCCCTTTCCTTTTTACCAGGGACTTTTCCACAGAACATCAGAATCCTCGAATCCTTTCTGTAATTCAGCTTTAGTGACTGTGGTTTCCATGACGGTAGAACTCCAGGCCACGTTTCTGTATAACATCACTCACATGTTTGATGTGTTGGTACACCTCCACATTGTCCATGATATTCACCTCGCCGTCACGATTCCTCTTAGGTTAATATCTCTCTGAAAAATTTGACCAGCAGTGTGTTGAATTGCCCGATGCAGTGTGTCACTGCAGTATAAAGTACCAGTGTCATAGTGACGGAATTTGGCATTTCCGCTGGTATTTCTCTTATTATATCTACTGACAAGTCATGTATGTTGTTTCCAATATAACAATGTGAGCACTCCGTCTTCAGGTCACAAGTGGCCCATCGGGACCATCCGACCGCCGTGTCATCCTCAGCGAAGGATGCGTATAGGAGGGGCGTGTGGTTAGCACACCGCTCTCCCGGTCGTTACGATGGTTTTCTGTGACCGCAGCCGCTACTATTCGGTGGAGTAGCTCCTCAGTTGGCGTCACAAGGCTGAGTGCACCCCGAAAAACGGCAACAGCGCATGGCAGCCGGGTGGTCACCAATCCAAGTGCCGGCCACACCCGACAGTGCTTTACTTCGGTTATCTGACCGGTGAATCCATTGCGGCAAGGAAGTTGCAATATAACAATGTGAGCCTCCTATTTTCTCTGTTGTGTTCTAGGAAATGATTTCAACTAGTTAGTTACATTTTGGAACCTGCTTGATTACGCCAAAATCAGTGTCGAGGATTGTGGCACTTGAATTGGTCATACACTATGTACACTAATGGCCATTAAAATTGCTACACCAAGAAGAAATGCAGATGATAAACGGGCATTCATTGGACAAATATATTATACTAGAACTGACATGTGATTACATTTTCACGCAATTTGCGTGCATAGATCCTGAGAAATCAGTACCCAGAACAACCACCTCTGGCCGTAATAACGGCCTTGACTCGCCTGGGCATTGAGTCAAACAGAGCTTGGATGGCGTGTACAGGTACAGCTGCTCATGCAGTTTCAACACGATACCACAGTTCATCAAGAGGTGTGACTGGCGTATTGAGACGAGCCAGTTGCCCGGCCACCATTGACCAGACGTTTTCAGTTAGTGATAGATCTGGAGATTGTGCTGGCCAGGGCAGCAGTCGAACATCTTCTGTATCCAGAAAGGCCCGTACAGGACCTGCAACATGCGGTCGTGCATTATCCTGCTGAAATGAAGGGTTTCGCAGGGATCGAATGAAGCGTAGACTCACGGGTCGTAACACATCTTAAATGTAACATCCACTGTTCATAGTGCCGTCAAAAAACAAGAGGTGACCGAGACATGTAACCAATGGCACCCCATATAATCATGCCGGGTGATACGCCAGTATAGCGATGACGAATACATGGTTCCAATGTACGTTTACCGCTATGTCGCCAAACACGGATGCGACCATCATGATGCTGTAAACAGAACCTGGATTCATCCGAAAAAATGACGTTTTGCCATTCGTGCACCCAGGTTCGTCGTTGAGTACACCATCGCAGGCGCTCCTGTCTGTGATGCAACGTCAAGAGCAACCGCAGCCATGGTCTCCGAGCTGATAGTCCGTGCTGCTCCAAATGTCGTCGAACTGTTCGTGCAGATGGTTGTTGTCTTGCAAACGTCCCCATCTGTTGACTCAGAGATCAAGACGTTGCTGCACGATCCGTTACAGCCATGAGGATAAGATGCCTGTCATCTCGACTGCTAGTATAGTAGGCCTTTGGGATCCAGCACGGCGTTGCGTATTACCCTCCTGAACCCACCGATTCCATATTCTGCTAACAGTCATTGGATCTTGACCAATGCGAGCAGAAATATCGCGATACGATAAACCGCAATCGCGATATTCTACAATCCGATCGTTATCAAAGTCGGAAACGTGATTGTATGCATTTCTCTTCCTCACACGAGGTATCACAACAACGTTTCACCAGGCAACGCCGGTCAACTGCTGTTTGTGTATGAGAAATCGGTTGGAAACTTTCCTCATATCAGCACGTTGTAGGTGTCGCCACTGGCGCCAACCTTGAGTGAATGCTCAAAAAAGCTAATCATTTGCATATGACAGCATCTTCTTCCTGTCGGTTCAATTTAACGTCTGTAGCACGTCACATTCGTGGTGTAGCATTTGTAATGTCCAGTAGTGTATGTTATTGTGTTTGTATGTTTCTAGTGATACGGATGGCTCGAAGACGCTTACGAGAGGATGCAGGATAAGATGGTAGCTCCACTTACTGGCCTTGTGGGTTACAGAGGACCGACCGACCACCATGTCATTCTTCGCGTCACTGGATGCAGTATAGCAGGGCGCAGAGCCAGTACATCACAATCCCGGCCGTTGCCGGCTGTCTTAAACTTAGAGCTGCTATTTCTCACTCACGAGGCTGTATGCACCTCGTTCCACTCGTTTCAACGAGCAAAAATCAGTGACTGTATCGGAAATCGAAATAGGATCCACCGCACAGACACCAGATATACTGACTACTGGGCTGCAGAGGCGGACACAGGCGGTAGGGTTATGGGTAAATGAAGGAAAGGAAGAGTTTCGAAGCCTGATTGTGCTTTCGGAAGGCAGCACGAGTATATCCAACGGGATATATGCAAAGTGGAACCCCAGCAGCCTTCACCGGCGAGGTGGGGACCAATGCAGGCAGCGGTTAACCAATACGTCATGGCGGCGAGCCGGGTCGCTCATTTCGTGTTCAGAGCGCGTGGCCGCTCTGGGATCGCCCGCGAGCTGCGACGGCCGCCGGCAGCTCATTGTTCAGCGATGCGCTTTGTGGCCGGGGGTTTTTACGGCGCTAATTAACCTGTCCGCGCTACATAAACGCAAAGTGGTCGGGGCTCGGCACGCGCCTCGCAGTGGCTGGGCTGCCTAGTACCGCTCACGATCAGCGATTGGCCGGCAGTTGCAATTTGTGTTCGTTTGTCCGCCACAGTGTGGGGCGCCCTGCAGCGTATTCGTAGCCCAAGCACAGTTGTCGTACCTACCTGGTACGGTTTAGTAGCACACATATTTCATTGCGTTTTCACTTTGTCGTTTGATACTGTCCTGTTGACGGAACCGCAGGAGCATAATCGTACAATGAACTGAGAGCGCGAGTGTACGGGGGGCGCCCAGAAAGTAATGCATCGGGCTTTTTTTTTTTTTTTTTCTCAGCCGTAAACAATGCTACTAATGCGAAACGTTACGTATGCACCGGGTGATCAAAAAGTCAGTATAAATTTGAAAATCTAGATAGAGAGGTACAAATTGACACGCATGCTTGGAATGTGTAATGGTACTTGAATTACGTAACCATTACGGCACCTCACATCAACCTCTCGATACCAGTAATATTCTACTGTGTTTCTGTTAACTACTTAACATATTTCTGAGACAACATTCAGATTTGATTTCATTTTTGATACATCGATATGTTTATATTGCAATGATATTATCCTTATGTGTGTTCTTTCTTTTGTCGATATGATCTTTGACATACTTGTAACTGATTTTTTGGGCGCGTAAGCGATTAGTTAGTCTGACAGTTTTGTGGTGAATGTCAGAAATAAGTTTTACCTGTTGTTTCAGTTAGAAACTGATGAGCCTCAAGCAGAGGTAGGTGTAGACGGGACACAACAAACTTTCAATAGGAAATTGAAAAAGAATGTAGGAAAGTCATCGAAATGGAAGAAAGTTTTGTTGTTAGGCAGTTCTCATGCCAGAGGTGCAGGCCAACTTTTGCAGGAGGAATTAGGACCAGAATACCAGGTTACAAATTTTTTCAAACCAAGTGCTAGTCTGGATCAGGTGACAGAGGATTTAGGTTCACTCTGTAAAGGATTTACCAGGGAAGACACCGTGGTTATTGTGGGAGGGCCAGGGAACAGCATCGACAGAGATCCTGGGTACAGTATAGAATGTGACCTGGTAAAGATTGAGTCGGCATCGAGACACACCAATGTTGAGTTTGTATCTGTCCTGAGACGCCTTGACCGGCCTCATTTGAACTCTTCTGTTGGGAGAGTTAATTTGGAGTTGGAACGGCTGCTTGGGTTGGGTGCGGGGGCTCATATTGGTGTGGTTCCTGTTGATTATCTCAGTAGGTGGGACTATACCAGGCACGGCCTACATCTCAACAGGAAAGGGAAGGGGAAACTGGCTGGGGTAATAGCAGGAAATTTAAGGGGGGGAGGCACTGCCATGAATGGTAAAATACCAGTGGTTACAGGTGTTGGAGCAGCACCTTCTTTAGGATAGGTAAGACAGAAAGATGTCAAGTTCTACGAGAGGTCAGGATTGAAACAAATCTTCAGTTTAGGAAAGAAATTAAACAGCACAATTCTTGCACATTGGATCACCAATCACAGCTATCAATTATAAATTTTCACCAATCACGAGAAATTTTATCTCCACCAAGTTGTATCTCACTCCTAGGTAATTGCATTGATGAATTAAAGTCACCCAACCCAATTGACATAATCTGCCTCTCTAAACACCATGTGACCACTGGTATAGGAACTAGGCCTAAGCACAATGAGAAACTCAGACAGGAGAGTGCTGCAAATGTTAGAATAAGGAAAGGTTCTCATAAAAGTATAATTAAAAATAATGTAAGTATATTTCATCAAAATATTGGGAGTTTAAAGAATAAAGTAGATGAGCTTCTGGTTTGTTTAGAAGATTTAGAAGCTGAGAATGAAGTAGATATACTATGCCTGTCTGAGCATCACATTGTTACTGATATGAATAAGGTAAATGTAAGTGGTTATAAGCTCTCTGCACATGTAATGAGAGAAAATATGGAGAAAGGAGGAGTTGCCATATATGTCAAAAGTTATCATTGTGCAAAAAGTATAGAAACAAAAAAGGTTTGTGTAGAGAAACATATAGAAGCATGTGCCTGTGAGCTTAAATTAAATAAAGGCACATTTATAATTGTAACTGTATATAGGTCCCCATCAGGAAATTTTCATCTATTTCTGAAAAATTTGGACTCCTTGTTGTGCTATCTGTCAGACAGGGGGAAGCAAATTATTATTTGTGGGGACTTCAATGTAGATTCTCTGGAAGAGGGTAATAGGAAAAATGACCTTGAAGTATCACTCGATTCTTTCAATTTGACACCCGTTATTGATTTTCCTACTCGGGTGGTAAAGGATAGCAGCTCACTGATAGATAACTTCTTTATAGACCAAGATAAGTTTAACCAGATAAATGCTCAGCCTGTTGAGAATGGTCTTTCTGATCATGGTGCACAGCTAGTTACAATATATGACATAGCTCCATTCAGCAATACTAAACAGTCCTCCAAAGTAGTACGTTCAGTCAACGATTTAACAATTGCAAATTTCAGGGAAAGCCTACAGCAGTTAGACTGGGATGAGGTGTACCGTGAACCTGATGCCAATTTAAAATATAATTTATTTCATGACATTTTTGTAAATGCATTTGAAAACTGCTTCCCCAAGAAAATAGTTAAATATACTCGTAAGAAACCTTGTAACAAACCATGGCTTACTAAGGATATAAAAATATCTTGTAACCGGAAAAGGGAAATGTATCTGACAGCAAGAAAGAGTAGTGACCCAGAAACTATCAAAAATTATAAAAACTACTGTATTATATTAAGAAAAGTTATTAAAAGATCCAGGAGTATGTGTATCATGTCTGAAATCAGCAACTCTGATAATAAAATTAAAACAATTTGGAATATTATTAAAAGAGAAACAGGTCAACCAAGAGCAAAGGAAGACAGTATTACCATCAAATTGAATGAAAACTTTACGAACAAAAAGTCAGAAGTTGAAAATATTTTTAATAATCATTTTCTAAATGTTGTGGATATAGTAGGATCCAGGTGTTCATTAGAAGATGCTAGGCTGTTAATGGAAGAGGCCATACCTATGCAATTTGATACAATTGAAATCTCACCCACTTCTCCCTCTGAAATTAGGAAAATAATAAACTTGCTTAAAAGCAAAAACTCACATGGAATTGATGGCATTTCCAGAAAAATACTAAAAGCTTGTTCTCAACAGATAAGTAAGATTCTCAGCCACCTGTGTAATAGCTCTCTGGAACAGGGCATTTTCCCTGATAGACTGAAATATGCTATTGTTATACCTTTGCATAAAAAGGGGGATAGATCTGATGTCAACAATTACCGTCCAATCTCCCTTCTAACAGCTTTATCCAAAATTTTTGAGAAAGTAATGTATTCAAGAGTAGCTTCACATATCTGTAAAAATGAAGTACTAACAAAATGTCAGTTTGGTTTCCAGAAAGGTTTTTCAACAGAAAATGCCATATATGCTTTCACTAGTCAAATTTTGAATGATCTGAACAACCGAACACCACCCATTGGGATTTTTTGTGATCTCTCAAAGGCTTTTGATTGTGTAAATCATGAAATTCTGCTAGACAAGCTCAAGTATTGTGGCATGAGTGGGACAGTGCACAAATGGTTTAATTCGTACCTAACTGGAAGAGTGCAGAAAGTTGAAATAAGTAGTTCTCGTAACATGCAAAGATCAGCACATTCCTCAAACTGGGGAACTATCAAGAATGGGGTTCCACAAGGGTCAGTCTTGGGTCCTTTGTTGTTCTTATTATATATTAATGACTTGCCATTCTATATTCATGAAGAGGCAAAGTTAGTTCTCTTCGCTGATGATACAAGTATAGTAATCACACCTGAGAAACAAGAATTAACTGATGCAATTGTCAATACTGTCTTTCAGAAAATTACTAAGTGGTTCCTTGTAAACAGACTCTCGCTGAATTTTGATAAGACACAGTACATACAGTTCCGTACAGTGAATGGTATGACGCCATTAATAAATATAGACCTTAATCAGAAGCATATAGCTAAGGTAGAATATTCCAAATTTTTAGGTACGTCCATTGATGAGAGATTAAATTGGAAGAAACACATTGATGATCTGCTGAAACGTTTGAATTCAGCAACTTATGCAATAAGGGTCATTGCAAATTTTGGTGATAAACATCTTAGTAAATTAGCTTACTACGCCTATTTTCACTCATTGCTTTCATATGGCATCATATTTTGGGGTAATTCATCACTGAGGAATAAAGTATTTATTGCACAAAAGCGTGTAATCAGAATAATACCTGGAGTCCACCCAAGATCATCCTGCAGACATTTATTTAAGGATCTAGGGATATTCACAGTAGCTTCTCAGTATATATACTCTCTTATGAAATTTGTTATTAACAACCAAACCCAATTCAAAAGTAATAGCAGTGTGCATAACTACAATACTAGGAGAAAGGACGATTCAAGATTAAATCTAACTTTGGCACAGAAAGGGGTGAATTATACTGGCACTAAAGTCTTTGGTCACTTACCAAATAGTATCAAAAGTCTGACAGATAACCAACAAGTATTTAAGAAGAAATTAAAAGAATTTCTGAATGACAACTCCTTCTACTCCATAGAGGAATTTTTAGATATAAATTAAGAAAAAAAAGAAAAAAAAAACAAAAATATTAAAAAAAATAATAATAAAAAATAAAAATAAAAAGTAAAGAAAAACAAAAAACACAAAAAAATTGTTTTATTAACTTAAGTATGTTGTTAAATTAACCTAATTATGTCATGTATTGGAAAATTCGACTCGTTCCACATCATTACGAAATATCGTATTCATGATCCATGGAACTAGTATTAATCTAATCTAATCTAATCTAGTTAGTTAGAGAGTCGGACCTTGAAAGGTCAAGTCTTGGACGTCATGTTAGAAAGACGCATATTGTAGCCAGTTTATAAAATGTGAACTTTAACAGTGAGGAAGATGTTTTCAAGTATGTTTTATATTGTGAAGTGATGTTTTGTGTGTTACGTGATATTGTAGCGAAAGTAATAAAAAAGAAGTGTAACGTAATTTCGGAGTGCTGATCATTTTTTACATCACCATTGTGCTAACTTTCAAAGGTTTAATCTTCAAGAATGGTTTGTGAAGCGCATCCACAAAACTGTTGAATATCGCAGATTAAACTTAGGCCTCTTTGCATCCGAGCTTGGAATCATCACCACCTAGATTTTCGACGATTGAGCCACGATTTTACGAGACCAGCGTGGGAAACACGAAAAGATGAGTGCCTAGTTTATTCATTATTACACGAAATGACTTTATTAACTGTGCTCTAATGACACCTGCCACGTAATATAACTTTGTTGTTGCCCGGAACTGCAGTATTTAGCAGCGTGAGCAACACCACAATCATTATTAAATTTTTGACCTTTGTTGTGGTAGTGTTGTTAGAAATGACATGGGGTTTTATTAGAACTAAAAAAAATACAAAGTTCAAAAAATGTCCGACAGATGTCGCTTCATCTGATCAGAATAGCACCAATTATCATAACTAAGTAAGACAAAGCAAAGATGATGTTCTTTACAGGAAATGCTCAATATCGCTACCATCATTCCTCAACAATAGCTGTATTCGAGGAATAATGTTGTGAACAGCACTGTAAAGCATGTCCGGAGTTTTGGTGAGGCAATGGCGTCGGATGTTGTCTTTCAACATCCCTAGAGATGTCGGTCGATCACGATACACTTGCGACTTCAGGTAACCCCGAAGCCAATAATCGCACGGACTGAGGTCTGAGGACCTGGGAGGCCAAGCATGACCAAAGTGGCGGCTGAGCACACGATCATCACCAAACGACGCACGCAAGAGATCTTTCACGCGTCTAGCAATACTTTTTTTTTTTGTTCTAATAAAACCCCATGTCATTTCAAGCATGTGTGTCAATTTTTACCTCTCTATGTACATTATTCCGTGGTTTATTAAGTTTTCAAATGTATACTGACTTTTTGATGACGCGGTATCATTAAAAGTCTCCTGAGAGTGCGCGCAAAGTTTCCGTCACTTCCGGCAGATATAATAGCCGCAGAACAGTTTCGAAATGGCGTCTGTATGTGACGTACGTTACAAGCAACGTGCCGCCATTGAATTCCTCACTGCAGACAAAGAAACTGTGAGGAATATTCACAAACGCTTGTGTAAACTCTATGGAGCATGTTCTGTCAACAGAAATACAGTTAGTCGCTGGGCACGAAGGGTGAGGTCTGCAGAAGGCGGTTCTGCGGAACTCCACGATTTGCAGAGGTCGGGGAGACCATTCACGGCCATCACACCTGATATGTTGCGACGAGCTGATGTTTTCATTCTCGAGGGCAGACGCATTACAACACTGCAGTAGGCGCTGCATCCGTCAATCAGCAAAGGAAGTGTGGAGGCAGTTGTCCGCACTCTTGGGCATTCAAGAGTGTCTGCAAGGCGGTGCTAACTGCGGATCACAAATCGCACAGAAAAGAACATTTGTTTTCCTTTGCTGTAACGTTTTGAAGCTGACGGGGAGGCATTCTTGTACCGGATTGTGATAGATGATGAAACATGTTGCGACGTAACGCGCTCTTTCCCACATCGACTGCGGGTCTGCGACATAAATTGTCCGCCTACCTCGATACTGCTACAGATCTGCACACGTATCTCCTGGCTGCAGCTACTTAAGACATCTCAGAAAAACAGTGTTGAGGAAACTGAGATTTCATAACTACACGTCGGAGGCCGCTCTAAATACAAAAAGCTGATAATAGTCTTGTGAACTCTGAAGAATAAATCTGAAATGGGTTGCTGTTCAAATTTCTAAGTTCAAAGGTCCTTTTAAATTTGCATCAGGATTTTTTTACTGCTTTTAAGCAAGGCCATCAGCCCACATGTGTTCAAAGCATTAAAGTTCCTGTTCACAGCCCTCGTCACACCCAAGCAGCCTGAACATTTCCTATCCAATTTTGAAATCATTTACGAGAGTAGCACAGTCAATAAACTGCTATTTACTTTTGCACTCGGCATTCAGTGGTTGTCTTTAAATAAAGTTTTTGCTCGCCGTAAACACTCAGTAAAAAAAAATTCCTTACTACCGCCACGCTTTGAGTTCAAAGTTCACACACGCGATTATCTCCAGAACAAAATATTTCTCGACTCTTACAATCTCATAAATAGTTAATGGTAAACATCAGCTACCTTTATCAATGTACCGCAACGCGGAAGTCATAATATCACTTCATTTTACATATAATGCGTTCTGACACTTTCAGCATGACCGGCTCCTTCGAAAGCTAGTCCACCACTTCCTTCTTCTCTCTCTGCCTCTACAAGCACCTCTATCTCATGTGTTAGGTGACAAACCGTCTCACTTCTTATGAGCTGTACAGAATTGCGGCCAATCAGAACTGACTTTCAGGGCGCGGCTCCCGCCAAAATCTAGCAAGAACCTACCATTGGTCTCACATAAATGACGTCATTAAAATAAGCAACTCAAAACTCTCTTGTTAAACAAATAAAACGAAATAAACATTAAGCTGTACTTTACGTCTGGAATGAAACTACACTACTGGCCATTAAAATTGCTACACTAAGAAGAAATGCAGATGATAAACGGGTATTCATTGGACAAATATATTATACTACAACTGAAATGTGATTACATTTTCACGCAATTTGAGTGCATAGATCCTATAATAACGGCCTTGATACGACTGGGCATTGAGTCAAACAGAGCTTGGATGGCGTGTACAGGTACAGCTTCAACACGATACCACAGTTCATCAGGAGTAGTGACTGGCGTATTGTGACGAGCCAGTTGCTCGGCCACCATTGACCAGACGTTTTCAGTTGCTGAGATATGTGGAAAATGTGCTGGCCAGGGCAGCAATCATACATTTTCTGTATCCAGAAAGGCCCGTACAGAACCTGCAACATGCGGTCGTGCATTATCCTGCTTAAATATGAGGTTTCGCAGGGATCGAATGAAGGGTAGAGCCACTCATCTGAAATGTAACGCCCACTGTTCAGAGTGCCGTCAATGCGAACGAGAGGTGACCGAAACGTGTAACCAATGGCACCCCATACCATCATGCCGGGTGATACGCCAGTATGACAATGACGAATACACACTTCCAACGTGAGTTCACCGCGTTGCCGCCAAACATGGATGCGACCCTCATGATGCTGTAAACAGAACCTGGATTCATCCAAAAATGACGTTTTGCCTTTCGTGCAGCCAGGTTCGTCGTTGAGTACAGCATCGCAGGCGCTCCTGTCTGTGATCCAGCGTCAAGGGTAGCCGCAGCCATCGTCTTCGAGCAGATAGTCCATGCTGCTGCAAACGTCGTCGAACTGTTCGTGCAGATGGTGATTGTCTTGCAAACGTCCGCATCTGTTGACTCAGGGATCGAGACGTGGCTGCACGATCCATTACAGCCATGCAGATAAAATGCCTGTCAACTCGGCTGTTAGTGGTACGAGGCCGTTGGGATCCAGCAAGGCGTTCCGCATTACCCTCCTGATTCCACCGATGCCATTTTCTGCTAACAGTCATTGGATCTCGACCAACGCGAGCAGCAATGTTGCGATACGATAAACAGCAATCGCGATAGGCTACAATCCGACCTTTATCAAAGTCGAAAACGTGATGGTACGCATTTCTCCTCCTTACACGAGGCATCACAACAACGTTACACCAGGCAACGCCGGTCAAGTGCTGTTTGTGTATGAGAAATCGGTTGGAAACTTCCCTCATGTCAGCATGTTGTAGGTATCGCCACCGGCGCCAACCTTGTGCGAATGAACTGAAATGCTATTCATTTGCATATCACATCATCTTGTTCCTGTTGGTTAAATTTCGCGTCTGTAGCATGTCATCTTCGTGGTGCAGCAATTTTAATGGCCAGTAGTGTATATAGTTGCCAACGTTCTGACTGTCTCTTACATATTCAAACATGCTTGGCCATCTGTCATCCACTAGTAGGGGAACCACTGGTGGATTCGTTCTCACAATACAAAGCTGTAACACTTGCAAATTCCTATAGAGACTTACAAACTGAAAATTTAATATTGGCGAATGTCCCACATACACTCACACAAGTACTGTCTTTCACACTCACCCTAACACAAAACATAAATATCTACTTGAAATTCTTAAAGTTATTTCTACAGCAAAATTACGAAAGGTTTTCTAAAATGAGAACTTTCCAAATTTGAATCTAAATACTGAGGTTGTTATCATATCAAATAGTCACAGTTGGTGAACTATTGACATATATACTCGTATATTGATTTAGTTTTTTAAGTGTCGGATAATTACGTTTTTTACTGACTTTTTTTTGTAACTTCTAAATTATGACAGGTATTGACTTCAGATTTTGACAGATTGTTCCTTTACACAACAGAAGTTTATATACCTAATATGAAGTTCCTCAGGTTATTTCTTGGTCAGTTATTAATTTTTATAGTTCCAGAGAATGTAACTACTCTGTAAGCACCTCTCCGCTATTCACACGCTGCAGTCACGCCATATGGTCATGACGCACGTCTGCAGGACAAAGGTCGCCTGTTGCAGATCGTATAAGATTCTGACTGCTTACACTTGAGCCCACAGACATTCATACAAGAAAGCTTAATACACAAATTGGCGATCGCGCTCTAGCAGCGACGCCTCAATGTGTTTACCATTTTGAGCCCGAAACAAAATGACGAATGGCGCCATTCACACTCCACAGAGAAGAAAAAATTCAAAGCTGGTAAGGTCATGATCACCGTGTTCTGGGACAGTGAAGGTGTGATTCTCATTGAGAGAAGCGGTACCATTAATTCAGAAGGATATGTAAACAAATTAACAAAACTCAAAACGCGCTTCCGGCGACTTCGGCGCCACTACAGCCCAGGAGATGTTTTGCTGCAACACGACAACGCTCTGCCCACACAAGTCTGTGAAATCCTGAACACATTGCAATAGAAGGGTTGGACAATGTTGCCCCATCCACCCTGCATCCCTGACCTGGCCCCCTCGGACTTCCACTTGTTTGGGCCATTAAAGGATGTCATTCGTGGAAGACACGTTACGTACGATGAGGAGGTGACTTACACAATGAGGCACTGGCTCCTCCATCAAGGTAAGGACTGGTACCTACAGGGCCCACACACCCTTGTTTCACGCAGGAGGAAGACCATGGAACGGGATGAAGATTACGTGGAAAAATAGGGTGTTTAGATAAAACTCTATTCTTTCGTCTGTGTAATTGTCATTATGTTCAATAAAGAATTGTTGAAGGAAAAAACTGCAGAGCATTACTTTCTGGAAATCCTCGTATTTGCCTCAGAATGCAGTAAAATGCTCAGTTTTATTGTGGGATGCTTGATTTCATGTCTTATAGCCTCATCGTCACGTGCAACTGTTGATATCAAAGAATTAGAAGAAACCAATGCCTACACTTTTACAGCACAGCTGTCCAACTTTATGACCGTGTGTAAATATCTTCCTTGACATTTTCACATAGTGGGCACAACACCAAGAAATTTATTAAAGGAAGGTAAGAATTTTTCCACTTCTACTGTAATTATTTTACGCGTACTTGTCTGATTTCTGCCTTTTAATCCAAGGGATTTCCTGCAGTAGAAAAATACGCCATATGCATTGAAATGGTTGCCAGTTTAATACCTGAACCTTGAAAACACGTGCACTGACCAAGAAATATTGCCAAGCAGGGACTAATTGTTTCAAACAGATAACTATACATTTGAGTAAAATTAACTGATAGTAAGAAAAATAATTAGGAAAATAATAATAAATTAATGATGACTAAAGACTGAATGTACGATTTCACCATTTGTATTCATGATGCTTGATTGGTCATTAGCAGAATCTGACTGATGTTATAGAGACACTTTCTGTTTTGTAGAACAGTTTGTTAATTTATAGGTGTATCTGGTTAACTTTCTAAATGACTGAAAATTTCAATCTCTTCAAAAATATTAATTTTTTCTTATTGCAATGCTGAATTTGGAGATTATCGTTAGTTTCCTATACGTGTTTAGGAGGTGAAGTGCAAACCCACTTACATTGTTATCGTTACGCACATTTCAAAGAGCACAGAGTATCATATGATAACAATGCAACTGCTTTTTGCACTATACCAACACGAAGAGACTGAAATTTTCAGCCATCTAAAACGTCATGCAGACACACTTATTAGTGAAGAAACCTATCTACGAAATAGAACGTTTCACTATAACTTCAATCACGTTCTGATAATGGGTAACCAAATATCTATTTTATATATGAAATTTAACATTTAGTCTTAACCGAATATTTGTTTTTTCATTTTTTATTTTCCATATCTACTGTCAATTAACGTTCCTCAAATAACACATCAACGTACAGTCAGAGTTATTTGAAATTATTAGTCCGTGATTAGCTTAATTCTTTGATCTTTTTAAACTGACAAGCTGTCAAATTAACAAGACACAATGTACTGCAACAGAAGTCCGCATAATTTAAGATGTTGCCATTTGAATGCACATGGCACAATTTTCTACTGCAAAAAACCGCTTGAGAACGATCTAGAAACCAGAAGCGATTTGTGTACCGATAAAATGAATACAATAGAAGTGGGCAGAAGGCCACCTTCTTTTAACTTACTTGACCTTTGCCAGTTGTGACATTAAATAATGCCCTTCTGTTCATCTCAATATTGATGGTAAATTACAATTTCATTGTTTAAATATTATTTCCTATTACTATACTAAATTGTAATTTTATGTACTTTTTTACTTGAACAAAATGGTTTCGATCAGTCTCATGTCCAGAAGAAGTTAACGAAGATGTTAACACATGATCTCACCCCCCCCCCCCCCCCAATTATGTAACTGTATTATGTAGGCACATTCGAAGATGAAGCTGCAAGTCTTGAAATTGATCATGTTACAATGAAATTGCAGTTCATTTAACTGTAGTCTGAGGTAAATTCATTCTTATTCTTAATTTTCCCAAAAAGATTCATCGGATTTACTTCATCAGACTATATCTTCTTCATTACTGTAGATAGGAAGGCGTTTCCGAACCTTTTGTTTGCTGTTTGTTTATATGGAAACAACAACAGTTGCAGAAAACAATACAACAGCTAGATAGAGCAAGGTTTCAGTTACAAACTATAAATCTTGTGCGTAGTCACCAGCATTCGTTATTTGCGTTTGCGTACAAGGAACGGGAGCTTGCATTCTGTGCTCGTAAAAACCTTAACCACCTGAGGCTAGCCACTACCTCAAAACTTCGACGACAGTATCTGAGTCTGGTAAATGTCAGTCGCGTATTCCATCTTTCATGGGTCAAAAGAGATGTAAGTCTCAATGTGCTAAATTTAGACTACATCATGATGCTGTAGAGCAGTAGAGCGAAATTTGGCAATAAGTTCCATGGTCACAAAATTGTTGTGGGGCCTGGCGGTATACTAATAGACGTTCTTCCCTTTTGGCCTGTCTTTGGAAATTTTGGCTTCCAGCCTGCTCAGCATTAGCAGCTGATGACTGCATTAAACTCCATCACATTCAAAGGCACCACACCAGGCCTGTCCTAGAAGGTTATCCACGTAAATTTGCCCGCAAATGGCTATGGTTTGAACTACTTCTTTGTTGGATAATTCGCATGTCACCACTCCATTTTCTATGGTTTGGATTCTGGCCTGTAATGGTGACTCCACTTCCATTGTCTGGTGATGAAAGTACCAGAAAAATCTCATCTTCAGTCTCATATTGAACCAAAGCGTCTTAACGTTTACCATGTGATGAATTTATTTGGTCTTTTGTAAGCATCCGTATACTCATCTTGCACACACTTTTCCACAATATGTCTTAGGTATTAAGCCGACACTTATTAGTGGACAAACTTTGTCCCTTAGAATCCGCCGATATTACGGATGAGTTGATAGAGACACTCTTTATTATGAGGTGTGACTTTGAAACGTCCCCTTTGGGAAATTTATGAATGACAGTGTTGATAAGCCTCTTACGTCATTTGATTTTCATACAGCTGAGCAGAACTGAAGGTACTCAGACATTTCTCTCTTTACTTATTCTGATCAACTTTAAACTGACACACAATATTTTTAGCGCAACGTAATCTGACTTTCAGTAATCCCTACAAAAGAATGGCCCTGACTAACAATAACATATACCTTTCATGAATCACTTACCTCACAAAAATCTTCGTTACTCGAACTACTGCAATACAGCAAGCGCCAATACTGTCAGCTAAATAAAGGATTCTAGGTACTGAAGGCACTAACTACTGATAGGCATAGTTAGCAAATGAAAGATTTTGATAGAGAACAAACAATGTATTTACCTTAATAATATTCAAAAGTAATAATCTATATATATATATATATATATATATATATATATATATATATATATATATCATTTCATGATATACGGTATTACAAATTTACTCTTTCTGATGGAAACACGTCCAGATCGTCCGCTCTCAAAATTCTGCCATCTCTCTCCCCACATCCAAGACTGCTGGCGGCTCACCTCCAACTGCGCAACGCTACGCGCTGTTCACATCCAACTGCCCAACACTACAATAGCAAATATTCCAAAAATGCAAACCAGCCACAGACTTCACACAGCACAATCAGTGATTTTCATATAGAGCACTACGTGGCGTTACCAACATAAAAACTTAAACAGCCTACTTACAACTTATCGTGCGCATCCTTTCCATGATCACTCAAACATAGTACCCACTGCTTCACATGACTCACGTCCACTGTACCATATCCACACGACATTAGCAAGTGGTGATGGATATAAGATGGCGCGATTTCTTTTGCACTGAGAAATGAAGAGATACATCTCCATTTTACACGCTAATTAATGTTAGAAAAAAGGTTTCTGGATCAACTGATCCCCTACAAGCTGCCATAAAATGGTTTGAATTGGGGTGAATAGGAACAATGGGGTGAACAGAATCGAAACTTCCAAAAAACGTCTTTTCCATCTTATTAGATGACAAATCGGAATATCATTCATATGCTTGTTTTTCTAGGTTGGTGGTGAACCAATCTAATTGCAATATTATGAGTTTCAAAATTGATGACACTATCCATCGATGTTTTGTTCACTCTATGACAAATATTGCTGTGGTCCTGAATTTGCTTACTTAGAAGATTATTTTTATGTAACAGTCTAAAAAATAGTGTTCTCATTTAGGTACACTTAAGCAAATTTGCAGTCTCATTTCATTAATCAAAAGTTTGTTTTTCAGCATGCTTTGGTTTGACCTGTGTTTCAGCTAACTGAAAATGCAGTATTGTGTTTTCGAAATTTGTGGGGTGAACAGAAACAGTAGCGAAATTACAATGTAATCCAGACCATTAGCTGCTTTCAAGCGTTGATGAATATCAACGAGGACAATTGAAAATGTGTGCCCCGACCGGAACTCGAACCCGGGATCTTCTGCTTACATGCCAGACACTTTATCTGACTGAGCCATCGAGAACACAGAGGATAGTGCAACTGCAGAGACTTGTCTCTGGCTTACTCCCCGAGAGACCCACATTTCCAACTTACTGTACACACACCGCATTTGTATTTCCCCTGCCCACCATACTCATTACTCGCAGTAGTGAATCCACCTACGCCCGTAAGAGTTTGGGCAATGTGAGTGCATCCACACTGAAGATCATTGGCCGGTAAGCCTTATCCATATGAAGACATTAAGAAAGCAAGCAGTCATTTAAATTGTATGCTTCTAAAATTTGTTACTCAGAGGGCAAAGGTCATGTTCGATCTTTTTATGGCTTTATAAACACGTGTATTGTAACAGGCGAGAATTTATTTGGTAGGGAATGAGAGGCTGTTCATAAGTTCTCCATTACTTCTAAGGATGCGCCATGTAGATTCAAAAATACCATTTTTTAAACCTGATGTCAGTGATTAAATGTATTAATAAGCAACGAAGTTCTTAAATTTACTGTAATGGTAAGATTATTAAAGAAGTAACAACTTTTATTTGGAAAGAAGAGTAAAAAACTACAATGAAAGGAATACTTCCACTTTTTTGAGTCAATGAAACTTTTTTTTACAGATAAATTTTGTTTCGTATTCTCCTACATCAAAAACAAATTTATACATGTCTCCATCCACCACAACGGCAAATAGACGGTGAAAGTAATAAAATTAACCTTCACAATACTAAGCAAGAGGGTAGCTGATGACCATCTTTTGGAAAAGTTGTAATCCAGTCAGTTATGCCATATTTTAAAATTTGAAAAAATATTTATTGTTGTTAATGATTTCTTCTAATGTACTCCACAACTGTTATTTATATTTCAGTTAAACTTATCGAAGGATGTCACTTTCCCATTTAATATCATATTGAATAAATCTAATTTCAGGACCTCAAATCACATCAATATGTCTTTAAAACGTATGATCTGAGTAAAAGTCAACAACACTTAATCAGTTTTCCACTTCTTAAAATGATTTTGGGTGGCTTAACGTGGTTGGTTGTAAATATGATTCGAATTTTGGTTGATATTGCTAAGAGTGTTGTGGACCCTATTAGCACATCAGGGCCAAGTATGTTTGATAATATAAGTCAACAACAATTAACATTTATTAAATTTTTTGGTGGGTGTGAAGTACCTGCCCCTTGGTAAGGCTAATTATGGAAAATGCATTGACATTGTTAGGGTTAACACAGCTTTTTGTATTCACCCCTCTTTGTTGGGTATACAGAAACACTACTTGTTATTTTCTGTTTTTTTGTTATAAAACCAGGAGCTAGCCTCCAAAACTAATCACAAGTTCAAAACTTTAAAATTGTCTTTCTTCTTTTGGAGTTGAAAACTGTTCCTGTTCACCCTATTTTACGATAGCATATGAAATGGAAACTTAACAAAGGCGCGAAGACAAGTTCAGATTTGGTGGGGAAATTTCAAGTCTAACCGAAGATTCAGCCTCCATTCACAACTAATAGAATAGGACGAATGTTTTTGAAACGTTGTTGATTGACCGTTCACCACTTAATGGAAACATATCGTAATCCAGATCATCTTAATACATACAAAATGTATACCTTTACCTTAACGTGAGCAACAAAACAGATTTTTCGAAGTTTATCCACTCTCAAATCCTCTCCGCCTTCATTTTTGTGGTTGATTGATTTCAGTAATCTTCAGTATAGCTTTCTGGTTATTTTATATCCGATGCTAGAGTCGTTCAGTTCAAACGCTGTGTGATAGATTGTATCAATAATACTTTCATAAGACTGGTGCTAAATGTATGAAATTCTCAGAAGAGTAGGTATAAGCGGTCGAAGATTACGGGTGTTACGCAGAATGTACAAGAACCGACAGGGCGGCAATATGAATGGAAGACTACGATAGAAGCCGGCCCTATGTGGCCGAGCGGTTCTAGACGCTTCGGTTCGCAACAGAACTGCTGCTACAGTCACAGGGCCGAATCCTGCTTCGGGCCTGGATACGTGTGATGTCCTTAGGTTAGTTAGGTTTAAGTAGTTCTATGTCTGGGGACTGATGACCTCAGATGTTAAGTCCCATAGTGCTTAGAGCCATTTGTATTTGAACTACGATAGAAGTGTTATGACTGAAAAGCTTTCTCCCACACTATTCAAATAGTAGACAGAACTTTCAATAGCGGAAATAAGGGAGAGGTTCAGGTGTGAGTTTAAAATGCAGAGTGGAAGCCTATCAATCATAAGATTCACTGATCACCCTTTTTTTATTTATGGACTGCAGACATAATCCTCCAATAATGATATGTTACAAATTAAAAGTCATATCGAATTTATATCTCTCTCTATCTCTTTCTCTATTTCTCTATCTATTTCTCTATCTCTCTATCTGTTTCTCTATTTCTCTATCTCTCTCTCTCTCTCTCTCTCTCTCTCTATATATATATATATATATATATATATATATATATATATATATATATATATATATATATAACACCACTGATTGTACAGATAACAATACACACAGTGACACTTTATGCTCTACGAGTAGTGTATGGATTCTGGTGGGTAACCGTTCTCCACTAACTACTGAGCACTGTATCAGTTCGGTTGTGGGTTGGTACCTCAGCGTGCAGCTGAAAATAATGTGGTCGGCATCCTCCTCCGTGCCACCATCACATAGAGGATAGGCAGTCAACTGTAGGCGATAGAGGTGCAGTCCATGATTAAAACAAAGGCGGAACATGGTGACCAGAAACTTCCTGTGATTCACACAATGGGAGAACGACAGTCATGCAGGGAAGTTTGTTAGTATGGCTGAGTATGGTCTTTCCCTTTGTTGGTGCGATAGTTTCTCTTCTGCCGCCCCAAATCTTGCAAAAAATCCGTGTAAGAAACACGATCGTACATCTTTATCCATAGTGGACGCCGCTCTTATCGAAAGCGTCGACAATATCATTGCCCCTAACACCATGGTGTTCCATTATCCATAGCATGGTGATTGTCTTGTTACGACGATGTAATGCTGCAGTACGGTAGTAGCCTGATACGCCAAGTGATTGTTCTTGTTACTGATAACATGATTCCCACAGTATGAGTAGCAATGCTGACTGCGTGTATGTCAGAATAATGATTGCATCTATATCTAAGCCGTCAGTGTATTTGTACCTGTAGTATAAGAGTGGGCTCTGGTGTAAGTACCGAAGCTTTTAGTGACATTTCTACCCTCAGTAAATGTGTAGAACCGTTACAGGATCTGCTGGAAAAGATCACATGTCTGAAACTTCCTGGCAGATTGAAACTGTGTGCCCGACCGAGACTCGAACTCGGGACCTTTGCCTTTCACGGGCAAGTGCTCTACCATCTGAGCTACCGAAGCACGACTCACGCCCGGTACTCACAGCTTTACTTCTGCCAGTATCTCGTCTCCTACCTTCCAAACTTTACAGAAGCTCTCCTGCGAACCTTGCAGAACTAGCACTCCTGAAAGAAAGGATATAGCGGAGAAATGGCTTAGCCACAGCCTGGAGGATGTTTCCAGAATGAGATTTTCACTCTGCAGAGTGAAAATCTCATTCTGGATCACATGTCTGATGGACACAGAATTTGGATAGAAAGTAAAACCAAATAAAGGTGAAAGAAATAACGAGCAATGGACATGGAATTAATGACTAACGTAATATCAAAATTGGGGACCTCATACTTCATCAAACGAAGGAATTCTGCAACCTTAGACGAAATGTGAGGCATGACAGAGGAACAAGGAGTGTGGAAAGTATAAAAAGTAGACTAGGGCAGCAAAGAGACCGAGTCTCGTTAAAAGAAGCCTCCTAGTGCAGAAACATAGGACCGAATTCCCGGCAGAAATTACTAAGAATGTACGTCTGGAACACATCGTTGTAAGGAAGTGACACCTGGACTATGGGAAAACCGGAGATGTGAATCGAAGTGTTTCAGATGTGGGGTTACGTACGGACGCTGAAAACTAAGTGGAATGAAAAGAAGAGAAGAGATCCTCCATAGAATCGACGAGGAAAGGAATATGCCGAAAATACTGTCTCGAAGAAGGGATAGAATAAACGGAGCCACGTCTCATGACAGAATAATTTCCAAGGTTTTAAATGCGGGCCACACAAACCAGAAACTAGATAGGGAAGACAAAAAATCGAATACTTTCTATCAATAATCCATGACAGCAGTACAAAGTCCTACTATGAGACGTTCTCGCAAGAGACGAAGTCGTGATGTACCACATCAACCAATTTAGTGTGTTAAAAAAAAATTTGTCACACTCTTCATTTATTTAGAAAAATAAAAATCTAATTATGTAGTGAGTTCCTGTTAGCATTATTTATTATTGTGTATCATGTGACTGTTTGATATAAATTGCGTTATACGAAGTTCTAGCGACTTTGAGGTCAGAGATGTAATTCAATTTTTATATCTTCGGAAGTTGCAGTAGATTGGAATTTACAGCTAATTAGAGAAAGTGTATTGTGGTACGGTAACGATTGAATTAATGTGCGTGTATGGTGAGTAATGATTGACAAAATTGGTTCAAAAAACAGTCCACGATTTGTAGAATCGAACAATGAACAAATTTTACAAGAGAGAAATTTAGTCTAGTTATCAATTTGTTTCACAAATATTTCTGCCTGTGACGAAATTCTGTCCCTGCTGCTTGCTTAACAAAACTTGTGTAGTGTATGGCCCCCAGCAATAAAACAATAGAACGTAGTAGCAACTAATGCAACACGTATGTTTTATGTAATTATATGCAGATATTATTTGATGGTGACAATGATCTGTAACATGTTGGTCAAGTTTAAATATTCTGAGTTTTATTTAAAATTAGGCCACTTCTTGTCAGACTATTTAATTATTCCAAATGAATTTAACACTGTTCTCACACTGTGTGTAGTCACACGTGTGTGTGCGTGCGCGTGTGTGTGTGTGTGTGTGAGTGTGTGTGTGTGTGAGAGAGAGAGAGAGAGACAGACAGACAGAGACAATGAGAGAGGGAGAGAGACAGTAAGGGAGAGAGAGAGAGAGAGAGAGAGAGAGAGAGAGAGAGAGAGAGAGAGAGAGAGATGGGAAGACCGGTCATGATTGAGAAAACAGATGTTTTTGGATTATTGCACGTTCCGTGCAACGGATGACTCAATGGATTTAATTTATTAAACAGGGGAGGCCCTAACATTCGTGATCCATGGCTGCTGTATCTTTCAAGATGACAGAAACAGGCAGTTCATCAAGCTACTGTATGAAACATTCATCACTGTAAAACCCTATTTGCAATAATTCGCAGTATACTTCAACTTAAACACAAGTGCACAATGTCATAGACCTGTTTCGTTCATTGAGTATTACCATAGTGTATAGACAGATAGATATCCAGCGATCAAAGGCCCTGCACACCACGCGCTGCTTCCACAGACCTCCTCCATTCCTTCCTGTTTTGTGCCCAGTTCCTCCAGGTGTCTTCAGTCCCCAGGTCTACAAGGTCATTCATCAGGTCGTCCATCCAGTGCTGCCTTGGTCGTCCAATGGGGCGTTTGCTGTTTGGTTTCTCCTCTAGTGCCATCTTCGCCTGTCTTCCATCTGGCATACGGGCTAGTTCGCCCACCCATTGTATTCTTTTGCTCTTCATCGTCTGTAGGATGACAGTTGGATGTAGCATCAAAAAGTAGATTTCCTCGTTTTTCCTCTTCCTACATTCTCAGTCTTCTAAGACTAATCCCCATATCCTCCTCATTACTCTTCTATCAAATATTAGTAATTTTTCCCTTTCTCGCTTGGTCCATGTTTCTGAACCATACATTACTGCTGTGTTGTAGATTTTCATCTTAGTGTTCAATGAGATCGACTGAGTGTCGAGTGTCTCACTGAGGGAATGCATGCATTTTGTTTCCACTGCTATTCTTTCTCTGATGTGCATTTTTATGTTGTCTTCCATGGTAAACCAAGATCCAAAGTATTTGAACTGGTGTACTCTCTTGAACCTCTTGCCACCTATCCCAAGATATTCTTCCTGCTCTTGTCTTCTTGCTAATTTTGTGAACAATGTTTTGTCTTGGTTAACTTTGAGCTCTACCTTCTGTACACAATTGTCCATTTCCTGGTACATTCCCTTCAACTCTTGCTGTTGATTCACTTAGTAGCACTATGTCATCTGCATATGCGAGACATTTGAAATTACCGTCCATATGTACTCCAGTCCACTCCTGTTGTCTATACTCTTTTATTGCTTTCTCTAAGATGACATTAAATAGAAACCATGAGAGAGCATCTCCTTGTCTGAGGCCTGTCTCAATCTCGAATGTTTCTGATGTGGCTCCTCGGAAACGTACTGCTGCCTTTCACCCTTCCATACAAGATTCCATCATTCTCACTAGCTTCTCAGTGATTCGGAAGTCACGTATTACATTGTATAGGCTATTTCTGTGGATGCTGTTATATACACGTTGAAAATTGAGGAACCGGCTGTACGTATCTTTATCGTATTCCCAGCGTTTTTCAAGCAATTGTCTTAGTGTGAAAATGTGATCTATTGTCGATCAGTTTGGTCGAAAGCCATCTTGGTACTCCTCTACGTTGTTCTCTATGAATGGTTACAATTTTCGTAGGATAATGATGGACAGTACCTTATACGTTACACTCAACAAGCTGATTCCTCTGTAGTTACCACATTCCATTTTGCTTCCCTTCTTGTATATTTGGCATATTATAGTCAATTTCCATTCTTCTGGCAGTGTCTCCTCCCATATCCATTGGATCAGTATATATATCTCTAAGTGTAAGCTCTCACCTCCCTGCTTGATTGATTCTGAAGTTATTCTGTCCTCCACAGAGGCTATGTAGTTTCTGAGTCCATTGATTGCGATCTTCATGTTTTCTTCACTAACTTCCCATTCTTCTTCATCTTTCCTTCCCTCCGTAGTGTCTGCAGGTAACATCTCATCTGGGTCTGCGCTATTCAACAGTTCTAAGAATTATTCTTTCCATCTTTGTACGTTTCTTTCCTTGTCATTTATCAAGTTGCCGTTCTTATCTCTACTGAAAATAGTTGCGCTCTGAAATCCACGTTTCCGATTTTTTATGTATTGAAATAATTACCCTGAATTCTTGTTTTAGCTCTCTGTCTCGTTCTAGCAAACTGGTTAGATATATTCTCTACTGTGCTCTTAGAATTCGCTTTGTCTCCCTTCTGACATTGGCAAAATGTTCCCTTTTCTGCTCATTCTCCGTGTCAGCTAGCCACTTCTCCCTCATCTTCCTTCTCTTTTCTGTAACCTTCTGGCATGTCTCGTTGAACCATTTCCTCTTCTTCATTGTCTTCTCTCATAGCAATATATCCTCCGCTACACTTCGTGCTGTGGACTCTATTTCTAACCATTTTTCCTCTACGTTCTCTCTTGCTCCCAGGGTCTTTAGGACCTCAAAACGGTTTTTGATTTCTATGCCATTCTGTTCTTTAATGGCCCTTTCTCGTAGTTTCTCAACATTCAAAGCAGGTTCTAGTGTCCCCTTCTTTTTATGCATGTAGGCGAACAGTAGTTTAAGCCTGCACACAATGAGGAAGTGGTCCGACACACAGTCGGCTCCTCTATACGACCTGACGTCCATGACTCCAAGGCCCAACGCTGGTCCAACAAGATGTGATCTATCTGGTTGGTGGTTCTTCCATCCGGTGAGCACCATGTTCCCCTATGTATTCTCTTGTGTTCAAAGAAGTCGAACTCACTCTTAGGTTCTTTGAGATAGCTAAGTTGATCATTCTCTGATCATTCCCATTGGTCTCATTTTGCAAACTGTGTCTTCCTATTGTTGGTACGTAGAATTCTTCTTTTCCTGCTTTTCCACTAAAATCTCCCAGCACTATCCTGATATGTCTTGTTGGTGTGCTCTCAATTGTTTGTTCTTGTTGGTCACAGAACTCTTCCTTTACCTCGTGAACACTGATGAATGTGATGTCTGACACTTGGTTTCCAAGTGCTATGTAGGATATTCTCTTGTTAACACCTTTAAATTCTTTAACCGAATATGATGCTTTGTTGTGTATTACAAACCCAGTGTCGTATTTGTCTTTATCTACACATCCGCCGTAGAATAGTGTGTATCCGTCCTCTTTGTGAGTTCCCTCTCCTAGCCTCTCCTTGTACCATCACCAGGTCCAGTTTGTATCAGGTAATCTCTGAGACCATAGTCTGCATAGTTCCTGACCTATACTGGCTCTGAACATTTCACGATCCAAAATTAAAATTTCTGAATCGTATACCGTTTTTTCCTTTGCAGATTTCATATTCCATTGTATCCATCCACGTCCGAGGTGAGTTTGCATTTCGTAACAAAGAGTTTTTTTAGAGGACTGGATTGTTAGCCCAATGTCCAACCCTCCTCCTTTATCCGGGCTTGGGTTCGGAAGTAGCTGTTGCAAGGCAACTGACCTCAAGCGGAGTTATCATAGGGTATAATGGAATTAAAATATCAGCACCTAGGCGAAGATTGGACAGTGTGTTTGTGCTGAATTCATTACAATCAATAAAACATTTGGGGAATCTAGTAAATTCGTGAAAGTGGGATAGCGATTGCTGTTTGTTAAGAGAGGAAAGAAAGAATTACAGAAAGAATCATATACGTACCAATCCTGACTCAGCTAGTTGCGCTCGGAATTGCTAATAAAGGTATTTGAATTAAAGTATGAGAAGGCAAACGTCAATCTGAAATCTTCGTTTAGATTCTATAGCTCAATTTGTGAACACTGTGGTTGTTCATCATAGTAGCATTGTCGGTTCCTGCTAGTGGTGACTGAAAATTCGAGGTCATCTGGTCTTCATCGAAGAATGCTCACTCTTTGAGCCCCCAAGAGCTACTGTCATTTTCAGATCGTAAAATATTCTGATGTAGCTATCAACGTAAAAATCTATGCATGTGGGTACATATAATCCCTTGGCGAGCCTCGGATGGAAGTAGGTTTACAGAGCACTCCCAGCAAGAAGCAGACTTTTCACTCTACTTTCTGAATGTGAGTCTTGTGCTTGATTTCGACCACCAATGTCAGTGATTCTTCCGAGTACCAACTGATCAAGGTGTAACACCATAGCTCTAATGCCGTATGGATTTATTTTGCCTTTTGTTTTGGTTTGATGTTATAACATTGAGTATCTGTAAAGGTTGTTGGATTGAATCGATAACATAAAATTGTTTACTCCTTTCTTTGTAAAAAAAACTTTGATGTCATGGTTTGAGTCTATGCAATGTAGTATATCTGCCATTTAAATTCTTTATCCCATTCGGAGGGAACAAAACGTACTGTATATAATTGTAATTTCTGTGTGAATAATTTTCTGTAGAAATGTCAGTATGTTCAAATGTTCTGTTTTATTTAATGCATTTGGTTGCTGTTATGTAAATTGCTGATCCTCACTTAGGGTTCTTAGTTATCCTGTATATAAAAGGTATAGTGGTTCCCCTCGGGAACGGAACTGTGTAGCGCGCGCAAATTGTGTTTGGCCTAGGTAGAAAAGGTGGAAACAAGAGTCAGTCGGGGAAGAGCTACCAAACTGTGTACTGCCATGTAAAAGTTGCATATTGTGCTGGTTCCGAGAGAGACTTTGCCTGCCACTTTCCAATGCCTCGGATGGATGGATAAATGGCGGGAACGATTCTGGAATTGGTATCTGTCATCGCCACTGAGAAGGGACAGAGTCCAGCAATTCTGCCTGCAAATCCACCTGCCAACATGCAGTTGCCACCACATTGCGCAATCACAGTAACGGAATACTATAATGATGTACAGTGAAGGATCAGCTTATTGGATGTTTTAGTGTGCACAAATATAAGGTAACTTATAAGTGAATTCATGTACCTACCTTGATTTTTTCCCTGTTACAACACCTGTCAGGTTCCTCTCCACTTGAACTATGATTACCGAGTGTCCTAGTTTGTGGGAAAAATGAAAGCCTCCCAGTGATGGAAACAGTCCAATTTAAACTCTTTTTGGAGTGTCAAAGTCACCTATTTAATCATTTACTTGAAAGTAGAAGACTGTGCTAATAAAGACAATTTGCTGTTTCTTTTAAAAATTAAAGTTCTTAAAACTGAGGCTTATAAAGTTTTGCTTAGTTAATGATCATAGTGCTGCCTATAGTAAATTTTAAAAGGCGAGTCAGTTTCTTGCAAATTTGTCAACATTGTGTCTCACTGCAGTAAAAGTCGTGAATTGCAGGTGTGGAAAGTTATATACTCATGCTTGCTAAGCACTTGTTTCTTTTGGATATTGAAAGTGCATATTGACAGTGTAATAAGATCCACAGGTTATCCTTTACCACTATTTATGAACAACAATTTCTTCATTGAAAAGACAGTGAGAAGTAACCTGTTAGTGTATTCCATTCCACTTTCATTCTAAATAGAATAGTATTTAGTTGAGAGATATTTAACCTGTGACTAGTTCATAATTTTGCAGTGAACTACATTTATAATTTTATGTCAGCTGGGAAAATGTTTGAACAATAATACTAAACCTATGTCCAATTAATGATTCTGCAGTGAATGTTAATAGTAATGTTATAAAGACCATTCAGTTTGAATAAGCCCTGAAAGTAATAGTGTATTTCGTTATCTGTTATATTTATGCAAGTAGTTTGTTCTGCTCTGTCAGCTTCCAATCTTAACCGTGAACATTTGCAGGTGTCAGAGTTCATTGCACCGGCGTGTGGAAATATATAGGTTGTGTTTGTCCGTTAATGTTGCTCATACTTTATTTCTTGAACAAGAGTGTCAATCATTCTCTTACCTAATTAGGCTGGCGACCGTTTTCTTTATCCGTTAAACAGTGCAGATAGGCAAAAATTTTGTTTGTTACCGTTGAAATACTTACGTAAATCTGACTTTCATTTCCGATAAGCCACCCCCGTTAGGTACAACTCGGCCAACACAACAAATTTCCTCTCAGAGGGTAACACTGCTCTGTTGCTTTATACCATAATTGTTTTAACTAGATAGTTATATTACACGACCTGCTTCCTAATTTATGGTTATTGTATAGCAGTAGCAGACGGTAGTGTTATACGTGGCTTTTCCGTGACAGGACTGATTTGTTCTGTAGGGGCAGAGTACGTAATAAGCCAAACTTTGTGTTTGATTGTATAAGCTACGTAAATGCTGCTGCAGTGTTATAAAGTCCATTCTAACATTGCAAAAATAATTAACCAGTCCTGGGGCTTTTAATTGCTAACGCTCAGAAAGAGCCTACGTCTAACACCCACGATCCGCCCTACTTCGCGTTTCAGCCAACCACTCCTCCTCCACGTACACAAAAGCGTGTTTGGTTCCCCTACTGCAAAATTTATTCATACTATCCAATGGTAGCAGCTCTTAATGTTTCTTATGAATGTGAGTAACAGTTCAGGTAACTTGCTGACAGCCTATTGGCTGTAGTTTCCGTTTTCTTAAGCACAAATGAGCCGGAGGGCCTCTTCTCTCACTACCCCTCATAGATCTTACATTTACACTCTCTTGGGCCTAGAGGTTTCCAAAATATGGGCTTCCTGTAGGCTGTAGGTCACTGCCCTACCGCGTTCCCTTTCACTGTCAGTTTGCAATGCATCACCTTGGCACCAAAGGACTACCAACCATCAAAACAGTACACAATAGCTTCCCGTCATTTAGGACGCAAAAACGGATGGGGTCTCTACAGCGAAGCTTGGGCCGCACGCTATATGCTGATCCCAACGCTTACGTCTGCCTGGCTTCTCCACCCGTTCCAGTGATGATGTAGTTTCGTTTATGGGGCGCTTAACTGCGCGGTCATCAGTGCCCGTACCAAGTCCCAACTTTTACACCGCCCAGTCACGAATGATAATGATGACGAAACGATAAGAACAACACAAACGAATATAGCAATTAGCGACCACAAGGCACTTCCTGCTAGGCTGAATATAGTAATACCTACAACCGTCGAAAACATATCGCAATGTACGAGGGCTGTCCAGAAAGTAAGTTACGATTTATCGCGAAATGAAAATCACAGTGAAAATCAGAAATGTTTCATTTGTAACAGTTAGCTACACCTTTCAGCTACTTCTATACGTAGTCGCCGTTATGACACAGACATTCGTAGAAGCGTTGTACCAACTTTCCAACACCCTCATCATAGAAGGCAGACGCCAGTGCTTTCCTACAATTCTCTACGCTGGCCTAAAGCTCGTTGTCTGGGCCAAAATGTTGTCTTCATAGCCAGCGGTTCGTTTCAGCAGAGATGAAACTCAGTGGGAGACAATTACGGACTGTATTGTGGGTAACCAAACATTTCCAATTAAAACGATGCAGGAACATCTTCATTGCCCCTGCAGAATGAGGCTGAGAATTGTCTTGAAGAAGAAACCGCTCGACAGTTATGTAATGTTGGTTCCATAGCTTCAGGGGAAAATTCTCACCAGGCCCTCGTACTTGGCGGGAGACACTATTTTCTATAACATCTTTACGCCCTCACTGAGAGCTCAGGAATGAAAAGAGCGACATAATTCATACTAGAGACACTGCCCAACACATCTTCGCAAAGCTTTATCGGATTTTCATAGTCGTTTCCATTTCGTGACCGATCGTAACTTACTTTCTGGACAGCCCCCGTATATCTATTTAAAAAACCTAATTAAAAAGCCACTAACGCGTTTTTAAGAGACAGTCCTTCCGATCAGTTCATCAAGAGTACAAAAAATGGCTCTGAGCACTATGGGACTCAACTGCTTTGTGGCCATCAGTCCCCTAGAACTTAGAACTACTTAAACCTAACTAACCGAATGACATCACACACATCCAGGCAGGATTCGAACCTGCGACCGTAGCGGTAGCGCGGTTCCAGACTGTAGCGCCTAGAACCGCTCGGCTACTCAGACCGGCATCAACAGTATAGACTGGGGTATTATGACGAGCCAGTTGCTCGACCACCATTGATCAGACGTTTTCAATTGGTGAGAGATCTGGAGAATGTGCTGGCCAGGGCAGCAGTCGAACATTTTCTCTATCCAGAAAGGCCCGTACAGGACCTGCAACATGCAGTCGTGAATTATCCTGCTGAAATGTAGGGTTTCGCAGGAATCGAATGAAGGGTAGAGCCACAGGTCGTAAGACATCTGACATGTAACGTCCACTATTCAAAGTGCCGTCAGTGCGAACAAGAGGTGACCGAGACGTGTAACCAATGGCACCCCATACCTTCATGCCAGGTGGTACGCCAGTATGGCGATGACGAATACACAATTCCAATGTGCGTTCACCGCGATGTCGCCAAACAAGGATGCGACCATCGTGATGCTGTAAACAGAACCTGGATTCATCCGAAAAAAATGACGTTTTGCCATTTGTGCAGCCAGGTTCGTCGTCGAGTACACCATCGCAGGTGCTCCTGTCTGTGACGCAGCGTCAAGGGTAACCGCTGCGATGATCTCCGAGCTGATAGTCCATGCTGCTGCAAACGTCGTCGAACTGTTCAAGCAGATGGTTGTTGTCTTGGAAACGTCACCATCTGCTGACTCATGGATCGAGACGTGGCTGCACGATCCATTACAGTCATGCAGATAAGATGTCTGTTATCTCGACTGCTAGTGATACGAGGCCATTGGGATCCAGCACGGCGTTCCGTATTATCCTCCTGAACCCAACGATTCCATATTCTGCTAACAGTCATTGAATCTCGACCAACGTGAGCAGCAATGTCACGATACGATAAACCGCAATCGCGATAGGCTACAATCCGACCTTTATAAAGCCGGAAACGTGATGCTACGCATTTCTCTTCCTTACACCAGGCACCACAACAACGTTTCACCAAGGAACGCCAGTCAACTGCTGTTTGTGTACGAGAAATCGGTTGGAAACTTTCCTCATGTCAGCATGTTGTCGGTATTGTCACCGGCGGCAACCTTGTGTGAATGCTCTGAAAAGCTAATCATTTGCATATCATCTTCTTCCTGTCAGTTAAATTTCACGTCTGTAGCACGTCATCTTCATGGTGTAGAAATTTTAATGGCCAGTAGTGTATATACCACATAAATTAGTAAGTGATAGTGCTGATCCCCCATGGTTCACAAAACGGGTCAGATCGCTGTTACAGAAGCAACGAAACTGCATGCCAAATTTAAAAGAACGCAAAATCCCCAAGATTGGCAAAGTTTTGCGGAAGTTCGAAGTATAGCGCGTACTTCAATGCGAGATGCGTCTAATAATTTCCACAACGAAATTCTGTCTCGGAATCTGGCAGAAAACCCAAAGAAATTCTGGTCATAAATACGGCGCGTAATTAATACCTTCGCTGGGCGATAACAACCGTGAAGTCACTGATGACAGTGCCACTAAAGCAGAGTTATTAAACACGATTTTCCGAAACTCCTTCACCAATGTAGACGAAGTAAATATTCCTGAATTCTAATCAAGAACAACTGCCAAGATGAGAAACATAGAAGTAAATATCTTCGGTGTACCAAAGCAGCTTAAATCACTTAATAAAGGCAAGACCTCCGGTCCAGATTATATACCACTCAGGTTCCTCTCAGAATGTGCTGATAAAATAGCTCCTTATTTAGCAGTTACATACAACCACTCGCTCGCAGAAAGATCCGTACCTAAAGACTGGGAAATAGCTCAAGTCACACCAATACCCAAAAAGGGAAGTAGAAGTAATCCGCTGAATTACAGGCCTATATTACTAACGTCGATTTGCAGCAGGGTTTTGGAACATATACTGTGTTCGAACATTATGCAGTACCCCGAAGAAAACGATTTATTGGCACATAGTCAGCACGGATTTAGAAAATATCGTTCTTGTGAAACACAACTAGTTCTCTACACTCATGAAGTACTGAGTGCTATCGACATGGGATGTCAAATTGATTTCATATTTTTAGATTACCAGAAGGTTTTCGTTCCTCACAAGCGTCTTCTAATCAAACTGCGTTATGCGACTGGATTCGTGATTTCCTGTCAGGACGGTCACAGTTCGTAGTAGTACACGGAAAGTCATCGAGTAAAACAGAAGGAATATCCGTTGTTCCACAAGGAGGTGTTACAGGCCCCCTATTGTTCCTGATCTATGTTAACGACATAGGAGACAATCTGAGTAGCCGCCTTTCAGATTGTTTGCAGATGATGCTGTCATTTACCGTCTTGTAAAGACATTAGATGACCAAAACAAACTGCAAAATGATTTAGATAAGATATCTGTATGGTGCGAACAGTGGCAGCTGACGCTGAATAAAAAAAAAGTGTGCACTTATTCACATGAGTTCTAAAAGAAATCCCCTAAATTTCGAATACCCAATAAGTCACACAATTTTGAGGTTATAAAAGCAACTAAATACTTAGAGATTACAATTACAAATATCCTAAAATGTAACGATCATATAGAAAATGTTGTGTGTAGAGCAAACCAAAGAGACTGCTTACACCCCGCTTGTCTGCCCTGGCCGGCCGCGGTGGTCTAGCGGTTCTAGGCGCTCAGTCCGGAACCGCGCAACTGCTACGGTCGCAGGTTCGAATCCTGCCTCGGGCATGGATGTGTGTGATGCCCTTAGGTTAGTTAGGTTTAAGTAGTTCTAAGTTCTAGGGGACTGATGACCACAGATGTTAAGTCCCATAGGGCTCAGAGCCATTTGAACCATTTGTCCGCCCTGTTCTGGAGTATTGCTGTGCAGCGTGAGGTCCGCATCAAGTGGGACTGACGGATGACTTCGAAAAAGTTCAAAGAAGGGCAGCTCGTTTTGTATTATCGTGAAATGGGGGAGTGCCACAGACATGATACGTGAGTTGGAGTGGCAATCATTAAAACAAAGGCGTTTTTCGTTGAGACGGAATCTTCTCATCAAATTTCAAAGACCGGTTTTCTCCTCCGATTGCAAAAAAATTCTTTTGGCACCCGCCTGCATAGGGAGCAATGATCATTACGATAAAAAAAAAGAGAAATCAGGGCTCGCACAGAAAAATTTAAGTGATCGTTTTTCCCGCGCTCCGTTCGAGAATGGAACGGTAGAGAGACAGCTTGAAGGTGCCTCTGCCAGGTACTTTATTGTGAATAGCAGAGTAACCATGTAGATGAAGATGTGAACAACCAGTCCCTGGGCAGAGAAAATCCCCAATCGGGTCGGTAATCGAACTCGGACTCCGTGGTCCAGAGGACCGACGCTAGCCACTGGACCACGAGCTCCGGACACTTCCTGCGGTAATGACGGTGCTCGTAATTTGAAGTGGACTGCAGCCGCCCCTAAGGGCTAGAAACTGACTCCACTCTCCGCTGTTCAGCTGGACACTTCTAAACAATCCGTGGAATTCTCAACTACATATTCAAACAATCCTCCACAATAACAAATTTCTACGGGTATTTGTTAGTTTATATGGCAATCACTGACGTTAACTTGAACCATAACTGTACTCCCCTTTCTAGAAGGAAATTTATTTAAATCCATTGTGTTTATTAGTTTAAGTTTCATTGTTTCATGTGGAAGTTTGGACAAAAATGTTCACATAACTGTAGGGAAAAGAAAATAAATTGTCTTGAATGGTATAGAGGTTGAAGAACCACTGGAGAGAAGTTTTTTTTTTTTTCTTTTTTTTTTTTTTTTTTTAGTTCAGTAGGGTAGTTATCAAAACTGGGTGTAGGGTCAGACATTTCAACGCCATATAATTTTCTTAAAACATTTTCCTGGTACGAATGTAGGTGAAAAACATGAAATAGAATCAAAGGAGGGCTACTGCAGAACCTAGAGTATTGAAACTGTAAGAGTGTAAAGAACTTGCACACAAAAGTAGTTTACACTGACAAAGCGTTGTTTACTCGACGTGAATTGCAGCAGAGTTCCTTCAGAATGGTAGGTTGTCAGCTTCTCCATGTCTCTCCACACCCTGTCAGAAAACGCTAAATCCAGGATACGAAGGAAATTACTAACATTTTGGAGTCCTGACGCCGAAAAATCACCGACATGTGAAAGCTTCTGCAGGACGAGAATACATGCTTACTTTCGATCTAGCAATGTAGTTCCGTCTACTCCGTCTAAGCTTAAACATTGTCACTCTATATCAGCATAAAAATTACTGTATACACACACACACACACACACACACACACACACACACACACACACAACCACACACACACAGATACGCATGCACACTTCCACACGTTACATAAATACACAAACAAGTGCGATGTAAAATATTTTTCTGCTGAACCTCTGTGCAATATCTGTCAGTATTTCAGCGGCTAATGTGTTTGTACACCAATCTGTACTGACTTGAGCGATGGTTTCCCAGCGCGATAAATTTACGCTTGAGGTCATAAATCCAAAAATAATGAGTTTTTACCGTGTTCTATTTGATTAAGCGTCAGTGACATTTTGAACACTCATTGAAGTGTTATTGGGGTCGTGATCAACATTATCACAAACCTATAGCTATAACAGAGAGACCACTATTCACTACAGGGCGGAGGGCACGTACAAGTCTTTGCCCATTTATCTTAGAATTTCATTATTCAAAGCTGTGAAAAATATAATATGTCACAGAGACGAAATAATAATTATACTTCGTTTCCCAGGTCATGTAAGAATTTTGGCTGTGTTGATTAAAAGATGTGTTGTTATCTATTGTTAATATCGTAGTTTTTATTTTTTATTCCCTTATTTATCCTATCAATGAATGCTTGCTAAACGTTGTCCACGAGTCTTTTACGACAGTAATCGTTTACGTCAGTTCAAACAGTGTCGGAGTTTCACCGTCAAGAGCTGGTAGTACATAATCCTTTATTACAACCGGTATCTCACATAAGTCACTTAAAACAGTCTGCATGGAGATATTAAAGGTATGGCGTCAAATATGACAAAATCCGTAAGTCGCCTTTGTCAAGCAGGAAAAAACGACAGTAACATACGATGTATCATAAGTTATTTCCACGATAGCTTCAACATCGTCGTGTGGTGTGAACAAATGAGTTAGGTGTGACACTTAGAGATGATGTGGGGATGATACAAACCGATTGTAATAAAGAAGTATCTATTTTCAGCAATTTCCGGTGAATGATACTTGAAAAAAGAAAACTTATGAAGCGTGGTGCACGACCTTCACAAATATGTTATTTCACGTTCACGGAGGAGATATATCTTTGAATTTGTGTAAAGAAAGTTTTACTGTGAACAGTTTGTGTGGCAACTAGTGCAGCCTCAGCTGAAGATGGGCTACCGTAGGTATCTTTAGCCGAGAATTATTAAATGTGTGGTTAGTTTATAACATTGCTCACAAACGTAGCGCCCACTTTAGCGCTTTACGAGCTAAAATCGCGACACAGAGGGCGCTATTCTGGATGCGTCTGCAGCAGATGACGGCAGGCATTTCGTGGAGTGGCGCGGGGCATCAGCCGTCAATTTGAGTCAGCTAATTGTCAGTTAGTGCAGCGTTAATTGCGGTGACGGCGCCGTAATAAACTTAGCTCTGCCGTAAATCTCGCTAACGAGCCTGATGCCACCCGGGCCACGTCATCGCTACGTGCCGCGTTGCCGCGGTTTTCCTAGGCCCACGTGGACGCTACATTTCCGGGTCACCGGCCATTAGGCGCGAGGCCGCACGTGCTATGATTCAATCATCAGAGCTGCTTCCTATGGACCTACAGCCGTAATGTTGCGCCGCACCTGCTCATTGCGCCGATCTCTTCAGCTGACAATGTAATACACTACTGGCCATTAAAATTGCTACACCAAGAAGAAATGCAAATGATAAACGGGTATACTGTAACAGTCGTGTTACTAAATGTGACACTTCTGTCACTCAATGTAACTGGGTTTTCTCTTTTGATGCTGTCAATTGTCAGGATGAGCATTCTAAAGCATTCTGTCAGGGTGAAAATATTAAATAAATTAACTTTTCTCTCTTAATAACATGTGGGCAGGGTGGGTTCTTCCTTGGCTCGGGTATGAGGTCGAATGAAACATCATTTTTACATAAGATAACTTTTATTGAAGATTTGTACAACTGTATCTTACGGGATGTTCTGGTTCGGAGAGCGGCAGCTGTGTCGTTTGTGAAGTCTTCTGCTGCGGCAGCGGCGGCGGCGGCGGCGTCTGATTACGCGTAGCGGTGTGTATCTCGTGTCGCCGTCTCGCCCAGTTGACTGGAGACGCGCAGCGCGAGGTGGCCCGTTTAATTATTGCGAGCGAAGTCGTGCATCGGATGGTGATACCTTGGATGTGGCGTCCCAGTGTTTCTCTTCTCTAAGCGGCCGCGTGTGTTGTGCGTCGACCAGCGGAGCGGCGCGGCGGGGCAAGGCCAGTGTCCCGAACTCGAACCACGGACTCCCGCTTCCCAGTCTTCGGCTGTCAGGTCTTCATCCCAGCTCACAGGTGACTGCTGAGGTGAGACCGTCTCCTTCCCGTCCTCACGAGTCACCCGGGTCAGACTTCAAATACCTTTTATCTTCTGTCTTCTGGCGCCGCGGCTGCTGCTTGCTATTCCATTACAGCGGCGGACTTGGTGCGTCTGTGCATGATGCAGTCTCTTCTTGCATGACGGTCTTCAGCACCGAAACTGACTGAAAACTACTGCTACTCTTCTTTTCTTCCTTCGTCTCTCGTCTTCGTCTCCGTCCCTGTCTCCGTCTTCGTCTTCGTCCTCGTCTTCATCTGTCGGGCCCACCGCGTCTCGCGTATTTATTCACTTCAGTTCACTGGAGGTGAACGACTTCCCGGCCATTGCCTCTTCTGTCACGTTGAAAAGCTTCTCGAAGAATCTTCTTGACTTCGGTCATTGGCTCTTGGAATGTAGGCGGGGGCCTCTGATCACATGTGACGACTGAGAAACACGTGAGCCGCTCATTGCCTCTTCCGTCACGTTGAAAAGCTTCTGGAAGAATCTTATTAACGTCGATCATGGGCTCTTGGAATGTAGGCGAGGGCCTTTGCTCACATGCGACAACTGAGAAACACGTGAGCCGGTCGGGCGATGCCCTGACGGCTGAATCGACAGCGCCCGCTTATGTGGAACTTGCTGACTTCACGGTCATTGTCTCTTCTGCTCTGCTGTTGTGCCCGCTGTGTGCCAGTATGTAACTCTCCAAACTAAACCAAGTTCTCCATTTATATTCTAATTTCAAGTTCACTTTGATTTCACTAATTTATTTACTTAAGTACCACTCAACAATACATTGCACAAATATATTATACTAGAACTGACATGCGATTACATTTTCACCCAGTTTGGGTGCACAGATCCTGAGAAATCAGTACCCAGAACAACCACCTCTGGCCGTAATAACGGCCTTGATACGCCTGGGCATTCAGCCAAACAGAGCTTGGATGGCGTGTTCAGTTACAGCTGCAACTCGATACCACAGTTCATCAAGAGTTGTGACTGGCGTATTGTGACGAGCCATTTGCTTGGCCACCATTGACCAGACGTTTTCAGTTGGTGAGAGATTTGGACAATGTGCTGGCCAGGACAGCAGTCGAACATTTTCTGTATCCAGAAAGGCCCGTACAGGACCTGCAACATGCGTTCGTGCATTATCCTGCTAAAATGTAGGGTTTCGCAGGGATCGAATGAAGGGTACCGCCACGGTCGTAAAACATCTGATATGTAACGTCCACTGTTCAAAGTGCCGTCAATGCGAGCAACAGGTGATCGAGACGTGTAACCAATGGCACCCCATAACATCACGCCGGGTGATACGCCAGTATGGCGATAACGAATACACGCTTAAAATGTGCGTTCACCGCGATGTCGCCAAACACGGATGCGACCATCATGATGCTGTAAACAGAACCTGGATTCACCCGAGAAAATGACCTTTTGCCATTCGTGCACCCAGGTTCGTCGTTGAGTACACCATCGCAGACGCTCCTGTCTGTGATGCAGCGTCAAGGGTAACCGCATCCGTGGTCTCCGAACTGATAGTCCGTGCTGCTGCAAACGTCGTCGAACTGTTCGTGCAGATGGTTGTTGTCTTGCAAACGTCCTCACCTCTTGACTCAGGGATCGAGACGTGGCTGCACGATCCGTTACAGTCATGCATATAAGATACCTGTCATCTCGACTACTAGTGATACGAGGCCGTTGGGATCCAGCACGGCGTTCCGTATTACCCTCCTGAACCCACCGATTCAATATTCTGCTAACAGTCATTGGATCTCGACCAACGTGAGCAGCAATGTCACGATACGATAAACCGCAATCGCGATAGGCTACAAGCCGACCTTTATCAAAGTCGGAAACGTGATGGTACGCATTTCTCCTCCTTACACGAGGTATGGCAACAACGTTTCACCAGGCAACGCCGGTCAACTGCTGTTTGTGTAAGAGAAATTGGTTGGATATTTTCCTCATGTCAGCTCGATGTAGGTGTTGTCACCGGCGCCAACCTTGTGTGAATGCTCTGAAAAGCTAATCATTTGCATATCACACCATCTTCTTCCTGTCGGTTAAATTTCGCGTCTGTTGCACGTCATCTTCGTGGTGTAGCAATTTTAATGGCCAGTAGTGAAATTTCTTCTCTCTGTTCGTCGGCAAAGGATCTCAGTAGTTTAAAGCCACGCGTCACCGTGGTACCCACATCTGCCTCTAAGTCTTTGCTCTGCATACTACTATGAGGTATGGAGTAGAAGGTACCTTTCATTGTATCACACGTCATGGTCCGTTCATTTCTATTCGCGAATGGAGCAGGGAAATTTACTGCTTCAATAACCGTGTGCCCGCAGCAATAATACTAATTTTTGTAAGTTGTCTCTTCGAGAGCGATACGTATGACATATCTACATCCACATCTATGTTCCGCAAGCCACTTTGCGGTGTGTTCCAGTTGCGAGTGATTCGCGGGAAGAACAACTACAGGGAAACTTCTGTTCGGGCTCCAGTCTATTTAATTTTATCTTCGCGTCTTTTCGAAAGATATACATAGGAGGAAACAGGATGTTGGGTGACTTTTCTAAGAACGTACGCTCGCGGAACTTCAACAATGGACCACACCTTGATGCAAAAAGCTGCCCATGCAGTGTCTGCCAATAGAGTTTGTAAGGGGTCCGTAGGCCCTTACTATAACTTTGCACTCGGCATAGCTCGATAGGGCGAACAATCTGTTGTGACGTGTTGCGAGAGCGAGTGTCGAGATGCGCCAGAGTGTTTGGTGTGTGTGTGTGGAGGCCATTATTGGAATACATGGTTTTTAACCGAGAAGGGTGTCACCATCGCCGTGGTTAGACCCCTAAATAATAAATAAATACCGGGAATGTGATGAAGTATCTTTATGGAAGTGATCAGTGGCGTTACTAGTGCCGATATTTAGTTTCGCGTCTACGGCGCCGGCCTAACCTTGGATGCAGTGATGGATTAGCGTGTGACGATAATGGCAAATGAAGAAAGCCTGTGCTGAGAGTAGCCGTAATTAGATATGTACGACGAAGGAAGTGGCTGTCTCCTTTTTGTGTTTTGAGAAGAAAATAAGTTCGTAATTAGTAAAACTGTGTTGGTGTTCCTTATTACCATACATTCACTATTATTGTGTTGAACAGGACGAACTGGAAAGTAACAACTTACGTAGCAGTCAGTTCCGATTACCAGCCCCATTAGGTTCACGGTCATGTCAGTAATAGATATTTGGCTGCTATTCGATCAGATCAGGTCGGGATGTCACAGAGTGTTGTACTCTGGGCAAGTGAGAGACTGTTTGTTTACTCTTAGGACAATGTATCTTTGACTTGTTGTATTGTATGTTCTGTAACTATGTAATAAAGGGTTGTTAGACTGCAAATCGCTGCTCTACTGTGATTCACGACATAAAACGGAGGTGTTACAAGTTGCAGAACCCCACTAGTGATCACATTCTCAAACCCCCAAACCAATTGTGGGAAGGCCGCTCCCTTAAGATCTACCATTTACATTTCAATTTCTTGCGAAGTTAAGTGGATAACGTGAAACTACGGCCCTCGGCATGCCGAATTACATGAATCTGAAAGTGACTGACGCTGTCTGAATGGAATAATTTATTTACATTTGAATAATTATGATTGTAAGTCTCTCTCTTAATACTAGTTATTTGTATCTAGCTTAATATAGTGAAGGTACCAAACAGAAACACGGATTATTGATTTCAACAATTAAATATCGAGCTCTGCCGGATGTTCAACCCCCGTCACCCGCTTTTTATGACAGAAAGCGAACGCCGTCTCGGTACTGATTGAGCTCTGCATCTCGGCCGAACCCCCAGCAAGACCTCTAGCTAGGCCGGGTGGTTAGACTTGAACCCAGGACGGATATGCAACTCGCTGCTCCAGGATCACTGAAACAAAGATCACAATCACTATCTTCGTCCTGGAAGCAACTTTGGGCAAACTTAGTAGCGAGCTTAACAGCTTAAGCTTGCAACGAAAAGTTACATCACTTATCGCCCCTTTTTAGCGATAATGTGTGTGGCTCATGCCCGGAGCTCAACTACTTAGTTCCGCAATAAGCTGTGGCACAACTACAATAAATATCAGAGAATAAGAAAGGCCGACAGTCAACTTCAATACTAGGGTAATGTTTAACCATTAACCACATAAATGGCAGACAAAATTGAGTTAAGCTTTAGGAACAAGATGCTTATAACTTTAACTTAATAATGGCCAAGAGCATGATTATTAAATTAAGCTAACAGGGCCCAGCTTTAGCAACAAGACTTTTAAAATTTACTATGCTAAAAAAATTTATACTGGCCAAGCTCATGTTTGCTACTTTCCAACAAAATGGGCTAACAGGGCTTAGTCACCAAGTTTTCAAAACTTACTACACCAAACTTTATACTGGCCAAGCTCAAGGACTACCGTATTCACACAATAAACAACTGTCACCCACCGCGTTATACGCTCACAGGGTTACAGCCGCAATGCTATAGCTTAACCTTAACAGTGCGTAATCACGCAAGCAAGGCCCAACTCTGGCAAGCTGCAACTGTGCGGACACTAACGCACTGCGCAACACAATGTTAAATAAGCCCGTGCGACCTTGCCCAGCTCTTCAGTTGCGGTCAAGTACTCTTAATTAAAACTTGCTAATTGCGGTGGTACACAGAAGCGAAACGCGCTGCTTCAAAGGACACTCCGAAACACAACCGCTACAAAGGGCACAACGTACATGCTTTATAATAAAAGAACTTAAAAGCCGATTCAAGAGGTAATACAAGAAAAACCTTGACCATACATGCCCCAGCGTTGCCAGGACATTGTCACTGCACAGCACAGGGACGTCTCAACTTTCCACAGTGCAAGATACAGTTTTTTTAAAAATGCAACGCACCCATTCGGCGGACCGCCGGTACCTCCCCCTTTTGGGTTACATCAACAGCAACAACCAGATACGCACGATCCCAAATCGCCACAGCTGCGATTTGGGAGTAAAGGTCCTTTCCGTTAGCATACTACAATGCGTCCACGTTCTAACGCTGTATTGCGACTAATGATACTTCTGCCATCATCGTTGCCGCCGGAAGTAATCCTTACATTTTACAACAGACTCACCACACCACCACAAGACAAGGAGAATCAAACGGAGCTCACCTAGAATAGTAGCAGCTACTCCATAACGGTCGTTTTCATAACTTTACTATGGTGGACATGCTTTTAAGTTCTCCTTAGCAACAAACAGATTATCAAGCACACCTCTTTGGAATGAATCATAACGGCTGCACCACAAAACAAGACTTGGAAAGCAACAGGTTGCACACACTTGAGGAATAACGCTAACAGTTCACAGTCGTTACCAGCACTTTAATACGATAAACAACACCAAGAACCTACGGAATCAACGTAACCGTCTTAGCCAGTTCTCTTAGTCAACCACCGCAGCAGGACCTTACTGCTTCTTGTCTACAGCGTGGATTATCGGCATTGTCTTCTTAAAGCAGAAATAAACGTTACAACGATGCTATTCCGCAATTAATGGAACCTGACTGGTAACGTTGAAGACAGGCCACGAGCACGATCAGCCGAGCCTAACCACAAATCTTGGCTACTAATTACTCTCTCCAGTATCCTGAACGTATCCAACTAATAATCAAAACGATGAACGTACAATAAAACTACCACGAACGCATTTCAACAACCCGCCAGGTTAGCTGAGAGCGCTAATGCGCTGCTTCCTGGACTCGGGCAGGCGCGCCGGCCCCAGATCGAATCTGCCCTGCGGCTTACCGACGTCGGCCGGTGTGCCGGCTAGCCTGGATATGGCTTTTTGGTGGTTTCCCATATCCCGCTAGTTGAATACCGGACTGGTCCCCACGTTCCACCTCAGTTATACGACTCGCAGTCATCTTAACACATTCGCACTATTCCTTGGATTACACTAGACGCAGACAGCTGGGGTACACAAATTCCGTCCCGGGGGTACGGGGTGGCGGCAGGAAAGGGAATCCAACCATTCCTTGAAGTTAACCTTTGCCAAATCCGTTCTAACCCTGCCGACCCTACTCAACCGCGGGACAACGCACTAGCACAAGAAGAAGAAGTATTTCAACATTTTTGCAGAGCTTCACGCCAACGGTCACACTTACCATGGGCAGCCACTACCCTGGTCAAAACAGCTCTGTCTCGTTGCTGCTTCCATAAACACCGGCAGTCAAGAACTGAGCCGCCAGCCTCGCTTGCACTACTCCACGCTCTCACCTTTGACGCCGCTAGCGCCACCGCACCTACACTCGCACACATAGTACGACCAAGACTCAGTAGAATACAGAGGAACAGTGGTAGAACCGCAACGGCGCGAAGTGCAAATTGCCGGACGATGAATCCAACTAGAACATTACTTGTGCAATGAACCTGGAACCGACAATCGTCCTGGATGCCACACGTCCCCAAAAATCTACACGTTTGTACATGTGCAACGCGCTTGAGGCAGGCAATCGTCCTGCATTCCACAAGTGTGAAATGGAATTGAACTTCTCTGCCGGTGGCGACAATTATGTGTTTGCGTCGCGACGTATGCTGAAAAGAGCTGGCCCTTCATGAAGATGAGGTCGTCAGCACGCTGCCGCTACGCGAACATGTTGCAGGTTCAACCGCGAAGCTACTCCAAATGTATCCATCCTCTACAGCTACCGTCCACCGATTCGATCCGGATACCATCTCGGCCAAAGCGCAGGAGGATGCGATCACATACGCGAAGAAAACCGTAGTCGATGCTGACGCCAAAAGCCCAGCGCCTTCTCTCGTGGTGCTCACTTACACCCTCCTAATTCCTTCCCCCCAAAACAGTGCTAACTGCCAACTGAAAAACCAATAAGCACTGCTGCCCAGTCGCGAGAACTTTCTGCAATTATAGAATCTCACCGAAATAGCATGTCTACTTCAGACAATAATCACAAAAGGAACACCTGACACACAATAGTAATAATAATAATAATACTGACTTCAGAGCTGCGCTATTGACATCACACCTTATTACGTCAATCGCGCACTCTCCTGCCTTTGCACACCGAGCGAGGTGGCGCAGTGGTTAGCACACTGGACTCGCATTCGGGAGGACGACGGTTCAATCCCGTCTCCGGCCATCCTGATTTAGGTTTTCCGTGATTTCCCTAAATCGCTTCAGGCAAATGCCGTGATGGTTCCTTTGAAAGGGCACGGCCGATTTCCTTCCCCATCCTTCCCTCACCCGAGCTTGCGCTCCGTCTCTAATGACCTCGTTGTCGCCGGGACGTTAAACACTAATATTCTCCTCCTCCTCCTGCCTTTGCTATTAGCCTCGCGCCTCAGGGCTCGAGAAATGTAGCGAGAACCACTACGCGGCTAGACTTTTGTTTCCTGTAGCCCATGCTTTCTACAACCGATAGATAGCTATCCTCCAAGGAGGTCTGCGAGCATTCGGCGAGCACTATTCACCTACCGGAGAGACATTAAACTCTACAGTCGTTCAGGTAGACAACAACCTTCTACCCCACAGGATTGGCGTTCCGACCTCCGTGCTAACAATTCATTACCGGGTGCCCGCTTCTTACCCCCGGTCCCGTTTCTCCCTCGTGTTATCTGCTCGCCACTTCAAATCCAATATGCTGTTTATTCACATGTGCACCAGAAACTTTCACAACAAAGCCCATCACCATGTTTACATAGTAAAGAAATGACAATTACATAGAGCACCGTACTCACGGTCAACATGAGTCCATCTCATCAGTGCACGTTCTCATATCGGTTTACCCTGTTGTCACTCACTGGATTACAAAAGCACTATTTAATTGTGATGAGAACGGCACGCAGAATCGGCAACCGCCTTTCAGAGTTGATTGAGCATCTCCATTACGCTTTTGTTCTGACTTCATGGACCTGCAAATGAACGCGCTGCTCTTCTTTGGATCTGTTTCCTCTATCAACGCTATCTTGTAAGGATCTCTGACCGAGCGGTTCTAGGCACTTCAGTCTGGAACCGCGCTGCTGCTACGGTCGCAGGTTCGAATCCTCCCTCGGGCATGGATGTGTGTCACGTCCTTAGGTAAGTTAGGTTTAAGTAGTTCTAAGCCTAGGATCTGATGACCTCAGAGGTTCCGTAGTGCTCATAGCCATTTGAATCTTTTTTTTTTAAATCTCGGACTGATAAGCAATACTGAAATACCGGTCAAATGACGGTTTTGTAAGATACCACTTTTGTCTGTCTGAAGCACTTTCAAAAAAAATGGTTCAAATGACTCTGAGCACTATGGGACTTAACATCTACGGTCATCAGTCCCCTAGAACTTAGAACTACTTAAACCTAACTAACTTAAGGACATCACACAACACCCAGTCATCACGAGGCAGAGGAAGCACTTCCATATCTTTTCCTACAACGCCTACACTTCTGGCTTTTGTTCTTTGTACGCACGGACGTTTTATATTTTGAGCGTATGTGGAATTAAAGTATGTTTGGGAATTCTACCCAATTTGTCTCACACAAATATTAATTCTATGCATATTCTGTTTCGTGAATTTTGAGTACTTATTCATTCTTCTGAAAATCCTGAAAGAAAATATTTTATTTTCGTGCTGTATTTCATATGCCGCTTATACGTTGCCGATTGCTAACCGAAAGTTGAGAATTTGGGCGCATTCATTATACTGGCACAGGATAGCACAATGTCAGATTTCCGAAATCAGTAATTCAGTTTGGATTCGTGAGTGAACTACCTGCGTCGATGGTAAATGGACACAATGAAACGTAGTACAAGCTGCAAGATAGTCGCGAATAAGAACACTGATCGACGAACTTTACTATTTTTTCTACTCCAGTCTATGATTGCAAAAAAAATTTAGCGCTCTACTATCGAAATCGGGCAGTGCTGGCCATCTTTAAAGCTGTTTAAAACATACTTTTATATAATAAATGACTCTGCTTTCATTATATTAGGATATGTTTTCAATTGCTCTGAAGATGGTCACAAGTCTCCGAAATCAATCTTCGGAGGCCGAGAATAGTTTGGGACCACAGATTGGAATAAAATGAATAAATTCCAAAGAAATACACCTTTCCACTAAATTCCTTCACCGCTTCGATCTAGTAGTGCGGGACTATACAGCGTCGAGCACCTGAAAACTTTGATTGGGGGACTGGCGGTGTTGAGACACTTAAGTATGCGCAATTTCACAGCTTGACTAAGTTTATTTGTCTTTTCGTCTTCATCCACTCCGCCAACAGAACTTACTCCAAAATTCAATTAACACGAAATTAAATAAACTGCTTCAACTCCCAGGAGCAGCAAAGAACAAAGTTTCGCTGCATTGTGAGCGCAGGTCGTGGGCGGGTTCCTCTGGCTGGGAGACAAACTAGACGTGCAGTCCGCCATCAGTTCTTTTATATCTTGGAAAAAAATTTCTGTACGGCGTCGAACATAATCGACCAAGGTTCTTGCTACACATATGATTTCAAGAGAAGTATGAAAAATTTAATTGGTGGTGTAATAGATCAACAGAATAAAACATTCCATGTGGTATTATTCCAGTTCTTATCGGCTACAGACATAGAAATGGTTACAGATATAAGTCTTCATTTCGCACATTGGGCTCCAGTCGTTGTATGTTTATTTATCGATAGTAATTTATCGATAGTAATTTGATATTTCAAGTCGTTAAGCTGTGTTTGAGTTGAGGAAATAGAATTTTGCACTGTTTGCTTTTGATTCATTGGACATCCTTGTGTCTTTTAAGTATGCTGCACGTTGTTATCAACACCAATGTAATACAAATGCACGGATTTTGCAATGGAAACGCTACTGCTACATATACAGAATACGGTTGCCTATTTCTAACAGCAGTGTGGCAGATTCAGGAGCGTTTGCTGCAGTTTCCACCAAACTGCGACAGACCCATCTGAACGTGAAAATGAGTAGATTATGGACAAAGTAGTTGCTAAAAAGTAGTCTTACAACAATTTGTAGACGTATCGGTGTTCCACCTTCGAGAGTACGGCGGATAACAGGCATTCACAGCCTCTGTCCTAATATTTGCAGCGAATGCACCATCTACGAGAAGGATTTGAAGCTAAACGACTGGAATTTTGTGGTTGACTAATTGCAAATGTCCAAGTAATCCCGTTTTTACTGAGGCTTTTTTTTCGCTCGTGATGGTATCAATAATAGTCGTAACTCACATCGGTGGTCAGAAGACAGCCCACATGCCTTTGTGGCGGCACACTTTCAAGAAGGATTCTAGGTATACGCGTCGTTTGGTGCAAAAAGGTAATAATATGATTAGGCGTGTCGTGTTACCGCATTGACTTACAGTGCCTTGATACCTATTCTTAAGAAGGAGCTTTCAGCATTTTCTGGTTCTACGTGTCGTTCTACGTAAATGTGTGAACCTGTGCGGCATCTACCGACACTTTTGTTTACTTCTTCTAGGCCTGCGCGATTGCATGCACAGGTCTGTTACTTCTGTTACTTCTTGACTTCTAGTGAGGTCAATGAAGTCTGTCTAGCTGTACATAATAACAGCTCATTTCGTTACCAACGAATTATATATTTTATGGCACACTAACATTTTATCAACCAGGTATCGTCTTCCCCTCAGTTATATTACTGCTTGTAATACTAGGTCTCATTTTGGACTATTTTCTGCGTTTTGGTTCGTTCATTTGGTGGACGTGTTAAACTTTTATCAACTTTTTTGTAGTTACGTAAGAGACTCTTTTTCGCTGAACTTGCTTTCATGCCCTTGTTAATTATTAATGTGACTGATGTGATCATTACTCATACAGCAGGTTAGTTCAGCTTGTGTCTTGTTAAGAATGTGATAAGTTTATATGGAACCTTGTATTCATTTTCAAATAAATATTATGTAGGATACTTGTTCCATAAGTTGCATGTTACCATTTTACTATGGTTACTTTAATATTATTTACTATCTAATGTGATGAAAAAAGGAAAAAAATTGTTGCCAATTTATTTGTTGTGTGTTTCTGGAGGTGTAAAGCTTGGCTCAGTCTTGTTGTTGCTGTTCAAATAAATTTTTCTTATTCACGTTGCTTTCGATTCAAATGCGTCCAAGCACTATGGGACTTAACATCTCAGGTCATCAGTCCCCTAGAACTATTGAAACCTAACTAACCTAAGGACATCAGACACATCCATGTCCGAGGCCGGATTCGAACCTGCGACCGTAGAAGTAGCGCGGTTCCTGACTGAAGCGCCTAGAACCGCTCGGCCACAGCGGCTGGCCGTTGCTTTCGACACGAACGCATTTCACAGCCCGATGATTAATACTGGTATATCCAGTTCATATTCAGCCTGCATTTTGTATACGCATCGTAGACTGTGTTAATAAGATTTAAAAAAATAAATATTGTCGGGGCAACACTGTAAAGCTGGCTGTGATGTTGGTTCATTTTTATATGTGACAGTTTCGCATAAAATATATCATTTTTTTCCGGTGTAATAGCGTATACCTTGGTGTTTTGCACGTTCTTCAAGGTCATTTTTCTGTTTTTTTTTTGTATTTTTTAAAGATTTTAAAATGGTCGCTACAACCGAAACTAGCTATCGTGTTATTATAATTGTTTTATACAAATGCAATCTAGGCACCAACAGTTTTTTTAAAGAAATTAAATTTCAGTAAGTTATTACAAGAGTTTCCTTTGGCTACATGAATTTGTATGTTTACCCAGCGTGATGGATCGCTGACCTGTCACCAAAATAGGCACCTCAAGGTCATTCCCACTGCATGATGTCATGAAGCGTGCAGAGCTGAAATTTGTATGCTTCACAGTTTTGTTGCCCCATAAACACACTGCAGAAGCGATGGAAGTCAGCGTCAGGTGGATATCCATTTTTCTCGTGCAATACGTGTGTTGACGTGCGGTTTCAGTCTTCCAGAGAAAGATACATTGTAGTCTTGTGGTGAGCGTAGTGTAGGGCTAACGTCTTCAACCGGTCGCTGTGGGCAAAGGGCAACAAGATATTCAAACACAAACTAAGATTGCCGTGTGAAACGTAATTATTTATTTATTTAGCGCATGGCATCACATATGAGCAGGGATTAGCAATTTTGGATTACATAGTTTTACACCAAAATATTCATATCATAATTTATAGTTTAAAAATAAGTCTATAAATTAATATCTAATTTGTCTATCCCTTCAAGGGCTGCCTCTGTCACTTCAAAGAAATCTTCCAAGTTCCCATGGTAGCCTCTTCTGCTACAGCTTGTTACAATGTGATGGATCGTCTGGTGTTCACACTGAGAAGATGAAGCTCTCCCCATTGGTAGAGAGTTTCAACACAGAGCTTTTTTTAGTGATCTGACCAACAGTGTAGAAGCCAGACATAATACAAGCTCAGCCCAAATTCATAAACCAACGGAAAAACTTTGTGGTATTTCCGAACTGACTGTATTCTGTATTAACGGTGCAGTGACATCGACGTAATCTACAGATGTGAGCAAAGGTTTTGATCCGCCGAGAAATGGATACAAACGGTGGTATCTACAAAATGCGTGTTTAGGCGTAAAGGGAAAAGAAGTTTTTTGACGACGGAAACAATCTCACCGTTACTATCTAAGTTGACGTTGCTGACAATCGAGATAATTCATACCACTTACAGTGTGTTCAAATTTGTTCAACAATTTCCTAGATTTACGTTAAGACATTGGTGAAGCAGACATGTCAAAACGGCTAAATTTGCAGATACGTCATGGTTAAGAGGTGAAGCCTGCTAAGAAAAAACTTGGACAGCAGACGAACTGATCGTTCGAAATTGTGCCGACCAAATAAGAGAACGACAAGACGACCTCAGACGAGTTCCGCACGGTGTTGTCATGCGAATTCCAAAGTGCATTGACGTCGGTGGAATGTACTGAATGAACTTTGACCTTAATAATTGGTCATGGCTGCACATCTTCTGTGAAGATAAATCCTATCAGCTGCATCACTGTAGGTAGTAAAAACTGGACACACGTAACACAGAAATTTCAGTCTGTAGCTATTGGCTCTGAATTCTGAAGCACAAATCTGCAGGATGCTGTGAATTCAACTGAGATTTGATTTTCGTCCTTGGAAGGCAATCACCATCGTTCCTACTTGCACTGCATCCCAACTAATTAGGAGACTAAGGAAGGTAGACAGAGAATTAGGCTGTAGTAAAATATATAAAAGTTTAACAGATACATATACTATAGTGGAATCACTTATAGCAGAGATTTGATATGTCCACGATGGCGGCCCAAAATGTATGCAGGTAGTAACGATTGAACAAGTTATATATGGAAGAGTAATAGCACGCCTACTCCGATGTAAATTTTTAAAAAAATAAAAGAAACGTAATTACAGAATGTACGTACAGCTACCTCGGCTGCATAAAATTGTTGTCAAATTGACCTTCGTTTCCACAGCTCTAAGGCCGTCATCATCAGAATAAAAATTATTCCGATGAAGAACGCCTTAGAGCTGTCGAAACGATGGTCAATTTGACAACAATTTTATGCAGCCGAGGTAGCTTCACATACATTCTGTAATTAAGTTAACGTACGGTTGCTGGACTTCAGCCTATAATAATGTTTTCTTTAAAAAAAAGAAAAACATAAATTAAGTCTCTTCTTGAAACAGAAAAATAATACTCATTAATACTTCTGGAAGCTGAAGGCAGGCTATATTGTCAGTAAGGCCATTAAATACACACTTTATGTAAGTCAAAGTACCGTGACATGCTCAGTGTTAAAGTACTAACAGAATGAACAAACTTGAAGTCCCGTTGGGAGCAAAATTGTCTATATGTGTGTAGCTGTTTGAAAGTTAAACATAGATAAATTCACAAAACCCCAATTCTGCCATATTGACAGTCCCCGACTTCTTCAGCAAGGAGGCCAGGAACACTTTTAAGTCCACAGCAGGTGGCTTGCGGGGTTGTGAAGTCAGACATGAATGGCAGTGACGTTGTGGAGACGGCTCTCGAGTTAAAATCCTCAACCACAGAAAACAGAGCTAATGTCGGTTTCTCAAAAGGGCAGTCGGCAGAGACCGCCTGCCTGGACTTTGACGACGTCTTCTGTCCACAGAAGGTTTAACATCCTGCCTTGACTCCGACCTCGGAGACACGGCCGTCTTCGTATCTAGAGCCATGTGAATTTTATCTGAATTTAACTACTGCCGCCATCTTGAACAGATAATCAAATAATATCAAAATGATCACATCCGAAGTGTTATTCAGGAATACGTTTCCTCAGTGTGTCGGAAATCTTCCCATTACGGTTTCTTTTCTCTCTGTATTTTTAATGGCACGTTAATTTTCGTTTAATGTTTGGGAAACCACAAAAAAATGAAGTTGATACCTGATCATAACTTCATTAACAATGGGTCTGATATAACACGATTGTATTGCTAATCAGTAATTGTGTGTTTCTTCATTTATCAGTGGCCTCTCACGAAGGCGCGTGTACGCGTCGTGACACCTGACAACACTGTCTGTAACTTCTTTATCGATGCTAGAGAGGTTACTTACGTATCTCTTCCTATTATGTTCCAGGCGCCATCTTCACGGAAGACCAGAAGGACACCAGCACTGAGCTGGCGTTCAAGTACGCCGTGTACCGCATCAACAAGGACAAGGAGCTGCTGCCCAACACGACGCTTGTGTACGACATCCAGTACGTGCCGAGGGACGACAGCTTCAGGACCTCCAAGAAAGGTCAGTAGCTTCGCAAAACATCCCACGCCGAGTACAGGGTGCGACGCATCAATGAGGACCAACTGGCAGACATATTCAAGCGACTGAGATTTGTCTAATTCATACTTTCTACCAGGTCCTCGCTAAAAATGTTGGAGTGACATACTCTCAGATCACGAGTCTATGTTACGTTGAGTGAAATACTAGAAGTGTGTACTTTTCTTGTAGGCTTCGACGACTTTTCTCCACGAATTCATTATTAATTGGCTCTAAGCACTATGGGACTCAACATCTGAAGTCATCAGTCCCCTAGAACTTGGAACTACTTAAACCTAACTAACCTAAGGACATAACACACATCTATGCCTGAGGCAGGATTCGAACCTGCGACCGTAGCGGTCGCGCGGTTCCAGACTGTAGCGCCTAGAACCGCTCGGCCACTCCCGTTGTACAGTTGCTGGAGTAGAAAAAATAGTAAAGTTCGTCCATCAGTGCTCTTATTCGCGACTATCTTGCAGCTTGTTCTACGTTTCATTTTGTCCATTTACCATCGACGCAGGTAGTTCACTCACGAATCCAAACTGAATTACTGATTTCGGAAATCTGATATTGTGCTATCCTGTGCCCGTAAAATGAATGCGCCCAAATTCTCAGTCAACTTTCGGTTAGCAATCGGCAATGTATAAGCGGCATATGAAATACAGCACGAAACTAAAATATTTTCTTTCAGGATTTTCAGAAGAATGAATAAGTACTCAAAATTCATGAAACAGAATATGCATAGAATTAGTATTTGTGTGAGACAAATTGGGTAGAATTCCCAAACATACTTTAATTCCACATACGCTCAAAATATAAAACGTCCGTGGGTACAAAGAACAAAAGCCAGAGGTGTAGGCGTTGTAGCAAAAGATATGGAAGTGCTTCCTCTGCCTCATGACGACAGGGTGTTGTGTGATGTCCTTAGGTTAGTTAGGTTTAAGTAGTTCTGAGTTCTAGGGGACTGATGACCGTAGATGTTAAGTCCCATAGTACTCAGAGCCATTTGAACCATTTTTTTTTTAAAGTGCTTCAGACAGACAATAGTGGTATCTTACAAAACCGTCATTTGACCGGTATTTCAGTATTGCTTATCAGTCCGACATAAAAAAAAAAAAAAAAAAAACCCATTAAAAATCCATGTGTGCTTCAGTATCTCGATTCATACAGAAGTTAAATGGTTCAAATGGCTATGAGCACTACGGAACTTCTGAGGTCATCAGTCCCTTAGGCTTAGAACTACTTAAATCTAACTAACCTATGGACGTCACACACATCCATGCCCAAGGCAGGATTCGAACCTGCGACCGTAGCAGCAGCGTGGTTCCGGACTGAAGCGCCTAGAGCCGCTCGACCACAGCGGTCGGCTCAGTACTAATTATTAACTGCATAAATTCCGGGAGTCAGTGTGAAAAGCCGATCATATTGAATAATTCACATCAACACCTAGTGTTGTGGATTGGCAAGAGAGCCAACCCACTATGAGAGGAAGCCGAAAGGCACGCGTTTTAGCTCACGCCGGCTGGCCTGAGGTCTGGAACAGGTCAAGGAAATTATACTAGCAAAAAACGTACGTAGCTGCTGGAATACTTAACTTTAATCCATAATTGGTGAACATCGCTCTTGACGGTACATGTTTCACAGCATCAATAGTAACTCGTAATGGCGCTTTGATAGGTCGTAGCAAATGACGTAGCTGAAGGCTATGCTAACTACCGTCTCGGCAAATGAGAGCGTATTTTGTCAGTGAACCATCGCTAGCAAAGTCGGCTGTACAACTGGGGCGAGTCTCTCTAGACCTGCCGTGTGGCGGCGCTCGGTCTGCAATCACTGATAGTGGCGACACGCGGGTCCGACGTATACTAACGGACCGCGGCCGATTTAAAGGCTACCACCTAGCAAGTGTGGTGCCTGGCGGTGACACCACACCTAGTTTACGTGTTGTATTGATGTTTATATTGTTTGAGAACATGCGGACAATGCACAGCTCAAACAAAACCGACTTTACATATCATGTAGCCTACTCGAACTAACTGAAAACACGTGCCACTTCACTGACAGGCTACTGCCACTCTACTGCCACTCCCGACTTCTTAGGCTCATTGTTTATATAGTTTTTAACAAGTTCCTTGAAGGTACTGTTCAATAAAAATTGAGTTACAACTAAAATCTGCTGTTTCATAAGAAACTACATTTACAGGTTTTTAGACAATAAATTACTGGTTATAATAAGTGTAAATTCTAAAATTGCTTTTCGAATTAGTTATTGATATCCTGCTTGAAAAATGTCACTAACAATACTTGATACAAAATAATTAATAACTAGTTAATTATAACAGGAATATTTAGGCTAACGCATTTTGGAGTACTTTACATAGTGCGAAATACATTTTGAGTTTACATAATAATCGCGTTTTGACCAAATAGTCGAAATAATAGTTTGTTTATGCCAGAAGGTTCTAGAGCTCGTGATTACAGAATTAATTATCATGAATCTGGCTTGAGTTTTTATAGAAACATGATGTTTTGAGAGTTAAAGTAACTTTCAATGCATCAGTTACCCAGAAATCTACTCAAAATATTAATTTTCACTGCTGATCGGATTTTGACAATTAATTTCCGATTTAATGACTGAACCGATTTTAACACTTTCTACGTGATTATTGTCTTAGAGCTACACAAATGAAATAGTTAATTTATGAAAATTTCGTAAAATTGATGTTTACAATAAGATACTTTTCCACTAATTAAATATTTCTGTTAATTCTATTTACATGAGCTACAGTTCAATAAATGGATGAGTTGTATTTTAAATATTTCGTGGACAATGCTACTTCGCACAATACAGAGTACCGAAATTTGAAATTTAACGCTTTCTATAGTGTGAAATATGTATCGAATAATACGTAAAAAGTGTATCGAATACTTCAGATAAGTGTCCCCGTAGTATGCCGTATCACACTACCTATGACAATCTACTGGTAACTGGGATGGAGGCAACAGTTTAACTACGAAACATTTTCAGTTGTTGCTGCAGCTCCTTAAAGGTGTTTATCGAAGAAGACCCTTCACATCGACAGACGCTATGAAAATCTGTATTCCTGCTTCCACTTACGATTTTGACTAATCGTTATGAGTCACAAGAAGGTCACCAATTACAGCAAATGTGCGGAAGTACTAGGTGAGGCTCGTATGGACCTTTCACTTCGCGAACAGTTTAAGATATCTTTAAGATATCGAAACAAGATTTCCAGTAAATTATAGTTCGAAGAGGGTTACGTAATTTTAAGAGCCTCTTAACTCCTGTAGCTGGCCGAAGTGGCCGTGCGGTTCTAGGCGCTGCAGTCTGGAACCGCGAGAGCGCTACGGTCGCAGGTTCGAATCCTGCCTCGGGCATGGATGTGTGTGATGTCCTTAGGTTAGTTAGGTTTAACTAGTTCTAAGTTCTAGGGGACTAATGACCTCAGAAGTTGAGTCCCATAGTGCTCAGAGGCATTTGAACCATTTAACTTCTGTATGAATCGAGATACTGAAGCACACATGGATTTTTAATGGAGTTAAGTACTTTGTTTTACAACATTATAAAGCTCTTCAAAAGACGATGACGATGATTGTTCGCATTCGGACTATTGGCGAGAGTATGCGAGGAACGTGAAGTTTAAAACATTCTCAAGGACCTCAGTCATATTTCTACTGATTCACCGATTGAGCACTAAAATGCCAGCTATTGACCACAGACTTCGTTTCACTGTATTTCTCCGAGCAATCAGTAGAAATATAGTATTCACCTATTGCCGTCTTGCAGGTTAGGAGGTGGCCGCGGTGTGACACTGGTGTTTCACCATGCACTCCTGAACAAAGCGTGTCGTTTGCTCTGCATTTGACACACTTGCACTGAATACTATAAAAACATACCTTGCGTTGAGCGATGCATTCCAGCGGGTGATCTCGTTGCTGTGGTTAGAGACATGAACGAAAGCAGCGAAACTGGTCGTGGGAGACTTAAGGTCTGGACAGATGCACCGGGCACAAACAAATCCACCTACATTCATAGAAGGCCAAACGGTATGCAGAAAAGTGGGCCTTCAATTGCGACTCAACTGGAGTAGGGACAGAGAGACAATTTGAAAGGATTATTGCCTGGTTGAAGATCAACAACGACTCCTCCCGCCAACTCTTGTATACACTTCATACCGTACCTTAACTATATTGCGACTATGGGGATATTCAGAAGGTCTGTCACATCTACTTTGGCTGCCCTCGATATAAAAAAGAATGAGAACGACTACCTACGAAGCTGGTCAAAATGAATCACTGTTGATCACAATAAACATAGGGATTTATAAATTGCTTGTGGAACTTGTGTTCAAGGTATTGAAATATGTTTTACGTTTCTGAGATGGTGTAGCGATGATAGATTGTTGAATTCAAAGGATAGACACAACTGTAAGTAAAATGTTTTATTTGTGGGGATCCACAGCCTCCAGATGTTTAGTAAACGTAAACATGGTTGCATGATTAAATACAAATCGCATTAGAACCTGCTACGGACCATGTTTACGTTTATTAAACCATTGTAAGTGTGGACATGCTGTACTGGTGTATTTAAAGGCCAATAATATGTGTGTATGTTGTATAACTCTAAATTGCCTTTGACAGATTAATAAACCACCGAGACGTTTTGTCGAGAAAGAAACATTACTTCAACTTTATGTTTTATTAATACTCTGCCCATTGGCAGTGGTTGAGAAGGTATTGAGACAGGGTTGTAGCCTCCCCCCGATGTTGTTCAATCTGTATATTGAGCAAGCAGTAAAGGAAACAAAACAAAAATTCGGAATAGGTATTAAAGTCCATGGAGAAGAAATAAAAACTATGAGGTTCGCCGATGACATTGTAATTTTATCGAAGACTGCAAAGGACTTGGAAGAGCAGTTGAACGGAATGGACGGTGTCTTGGAAGGAGGATATAAGATGAACATCACCAAAAGCAAAACGAGGATAATGGAATGCAGTCGAATTAAGTCGGGTGATGCTGAGGGATTTAGATTAGGAAATGAGACACTTAAAGTAGTAAAGGAGTTTTCCTATTTGTGGAGCAAAATAACTGATGATGGTCGAAGTAGAGAGGATATAAAATGTAGACTGGCAATGGCAAGGAAAGCGTTTCTGAAAAAGAGAAATTTGTTAATATTGGGTGTACATTTAAGTGTCAGGAAGCCGTTTCTGAGCGTTTATGTATGGAGTGTAGCCATGTATGGAAGTGAAACATGGACGATAAATAGTTTGGACAAGAAGAGAATAGAAGCTTTCGAAATGTGGTGCTACAGAAGAATGCTGAAGATTACATGGGTAGGTCACATAACTAATGAGGAGGTACTGAGTAGGATTGTGGAGAAGAGGAGTTTGTGGCACAACTTGACTAGAAAAAGGGATCGGTTGGTAGGACATGTTCTGAGGCATCAAGGGATAACAAATTTACTATTGGAGAGCAGCATGGAGGGTAAAAATCGTAGAGGAAGACCAAGATATGAATACACTAAACAGATTCAGAAGGACGTAGGATGCAGTAGGTACTGTGAGATGAAGAAGGCTGCACAGGATAGAGTAGCGTGGAGAGCTTCATCAAACCAGTCTCAGGACTCAAGACCACAACAGAAACAACATCAACATCGTTCACATTATATGTATCCCAGCACTGTGGCCTGGGTTGCACTGTATTATTATACTTGTTCAGCGATGCGGAGCTACCTTTGTTTACGTCTTATGATAATGCCACATTGGATTAATCATGTTAGAGAGATGTAAGACATATTCTGACTTAATTTTTACGTCATACATTGAAGGAAAAAAATTGCAGCACCAAAAAATATTTAACGTAGAGTAATGGAATTTTGGGAATACATTTGTCTAGCTAATATATTTAAATTATAAACATTCCAAGGTCACAGGGTCATATAAGTATAAGCCAGTGCAAATGTGAAACGCTGGTACATTAATAACCTGTGTAACAGCAAGAATCGTAAATGCAGGCATACAAACGTGCATTTGTTGTGTTGTACATTTGTTCAAATGGTTCAAATGGCACTGAGCACTATGGGACATAATTTCTGAGGTCATCAGTCCCCTAACTTAGAACTACTTAAACCTAACTAACCTAAGGACATCACACACATCCATGCCCGAGGCAGGATTCGAACCTGCGACCGTAACGGTCGCGTGGTTCCAGACTGTAGCTCCTAGAACCGCTCGGCCACCCCCGCTGTACAGTTGCTGAACGTCAGTTTTTGGGGGGGGAGTTCCATGCCTATTGTACTTGGTCGATCGATTCAATAACCATTAATGACGTTTGTGGCCGACTCTGGAATTATCGTCCGATTATGTCCCATATGTGCTAGATTGGAGACAGGTCTGGTGGTAGAGCAGTCCAGGACAACATGTTGCTACTCCTTACAGCACGTTGGGTTACAACAGCGATATGTGGGTGAGCGTTATCTTATTGGAAAACACCCCCAGGAATGCTGTTCGTAAATGGCAGCACAACAATTCGAATCACCATATTGACGTACAATTTTTCAATGAGCGTGTTTGGGATAACAACGAGAGAGCTCCTGTTGTCAAACGAAATCGCAGCCCAGACCTTAACTACAGGTGTACGTCCATTGTTTCTACACCGCGTTGAGGTTGAATGCATGTCCTCAACCAGCCTCAGCCTAACAAAAAATCGGCCATCACTGGCACCGAAGCAGAACCAGCTTTCATGAGAAAACAGAACAGACCTCCACCTTAGCATGCAAAGAGCCCCTGCCTGACACCACTAATGTCGCAAATGGCGGTGGTTTGGGGTTAGTGGTATGCACGCTACAGGGAGCCTGGCTCGTAGCTCTCCTTCTTCGTATTACTGTGGTAGTAATTCCTGTTCAAATTGCTGCTGCAGATGCAGCCAAACACGATGCTCTTCCCTTTGGGTGGAGCGACATGGCCATCTTCTTGCGACCGTACACTCTTTGACATAACACTTGACCGGCGGCCGGCCGCTTCAGAGGCTAAGTCCGCGCCGATCGCGACATGGGACAAAAAAACTGGCCAACTCGCTAATTCTCTAACTCCGGTTATCTGCACAATCTGGCAACACTGTAGACTGCGGCACTTCCTGGAGGAAAACTTGTCCCACGATAGAGAAACTACAGGCTGATTACGCCTGTGGTCTAGCGGTAGCGTGCGTTGTTTCTGTTCATAATGTCAGTGGATCGAGAGCAGCTGGCATAAAATATTTTTATAGCCTCTTGTGTCTGAATGCTGAAGACGTGAATGTAATGGTAGTGCAGATTCAATCTATTTCGCTTTGTGACACACCGATATCAAAATTTTATCCAGTAACGATTTTGTGGCAGATTTCCTGCAGACTGTCCTCCTCTGGACGCCGTATGCGGCAAAGCTCCGGGATCCATTTGCTGGCTACTGGCAGCGGCCGTGGCGACAGCAGCGGCGCTGCACTCCCCCGTTCTTTATCGAAAGCGCCTGCTACCGCTCATCGCTTTTGATGATTTAACACGCTTTATTATTAAATGTTGCTCCACAGAAAATTTCTACAATTTCCATTCACGCTCAAAAGCAACGGAGACAGACGCCCTGATTAGTAGGCGGGTATTATATTACATTAATCGGCAAGAGCTGAGTATGGCCCGAAATTAATTTTACAGACTGGGACGAAATGAAACCACCTAACTACATTCGATGAATTTATAAATGCTTCATACCTCGTTTCTTTTCCTTTCAAACTCAATTATTTGTGCAACTTTTGGTCAATGTTTGGATGTTTTCGTCAAGCCAGAGTGAGCGTCTGTGGTGTAAAGTGTATTACAGTTCATGTTTCATTCCTTATGGTAAGTCTATGCGATAAACTGTGTGAATACCTTGCAATGCATGCTCTGTAGCAGTGCAGGAACACTGCAAATTTGGAGTTCATGAAGTATTTATTGTTGATCGGAAGTGATAGTTAAGGTCATCAGATTTAAACCAGAAAAATTTGTCGTTTTGAAGGTTTCAGAGAACGGAAAGGAATTGCTAACGCCGGTGTTAGAAAACGTCTACAGTTAAATGCTATTGCAAAAATTTAGAAGAAGGGAACTATATTAATGAACATGTGCACTTCATAAACAACCTTCTGACATGTTAGACCTATATGACGAACAAAGCTCAAATTTATATCGTTGACAGTCGGTTTGAATCTTTTCAGGGTCTATTTTACAGTGAAGCACCTTGGAATTTGCAAAGCAGAAATCCATGATATTAACTTAATTTACCAAGTCGAAATCGGACGAAGATTGCTGTTTAAAGGCATTCTTCAGATTTCGCATAAGAAATTTTTTCTAGCAGTTTGCAACTCCATTAATTAAATTGGAAAATAAAAGGTTGTAGTCAGCGGCTTCTACCGTGATTCGAACTGCTATGTCTTATAGTACAAGCACTGCAACGCACAAGGGAACCTCTGAGCTAACGACACACTGGCTGCCAGAGGCGGAATATAGTCACTGCGATGTTGCCTGAGGCTCAAAACGCAACCTTAAACACACGAACAGAGGAGGTGGAGATTACTGTTTTAACGTCCCGTCGACAACGATGTCATTAGAGACGGAGCACAAGCTCGGATTAGGGAAGGATGGGGAAGGAAATCGGCCGTGCCCTTCCTAAGGAACCATCCCGGCATTTGCCTGAAGCGATTTAGGGAAATCATTGAAAACCTAAATCAGGATGGCCGGGCGCGGGATTGCACCGTCGTCCTCCCGAATGCACACACAAACAGGTGTTACTTATGTGAAGAGCGCCGTTCTTGGAGTCCAGAAATTAAATATACTTCCTAATTGTGTCATCTTGCAGTGGATTATATCGTACGAGTCTTCGATGTGGAAAACGAATGTCAAGTGAATTTAGCGAGGTAACGCCACCCTACACCCGGAAGTAAATGCACTATCAGAGTGTTGACAAATACTTGCTACGACGCTGCCATTTCTAGGCTCTCTGACGAGGCAGCTCTGCCGCGAAATGCTTGCCGTGATTCTCCGATACGGTTCTTCAGAGTGGAGACGCGCGCGCACGTTTGGTTTTTATGCGGCGTTCTCCCCTGATGGTTTCTGACGTCGCCTTGTGGGCTATGTATACATATGAGACATTCAATTATCATTAATCCAGAATCATACAAGTTTCAGCTTCCGGCGTGGAAGAAGGCTGTTGACGCCGACATTATATCATTTCAACGTAGGGAAAGCAAAACGGATCATTCAGTGTTTCTCATTCAACATAAAGCATGTGAGATAATTTTCCGTAACGTTCATAATCATCTAAAAATACAAACGAAGTAAAAATACACCGGAAGCTTATTCGAATTGAATATAACGCTTTGCACCTCGATGTCGAATTTGTCCACTTGCAATATTTTGCAGCATACACATAGAATGTCATGATTACCACGAGAATGAAGAAATATGTTGGTAAGGATGGAAGCAGGAAGAGACGCAGTCAACAAATATTCTATTCCTCATGGCATTCATTTCATTTGACACGTAAGAAGAGGTAAATCGGGAATTTACTTTCGTTAACACGAAAGATATGCCGCACATATTGATAACGAGGAAGTCTGCGTCTTCATACGTTCCTCCTTGAAATCTGTATGCTCTATTATATACTAAGTAGCCCGATCATTGTTTCAGTAATGTTACCCTCTTGTTTGACCCCGTAACGATGAACAGATTCCAAATGCATGTCTCCCTTCCTGGGTTGTTTTTTGTGTTTTATTGCTTGGAATTCCTGAAGCAGACCACTGCGCCTTCCCCCCTCGTGGGTTAGGTCTCAAAACTAAACCGCTTTGTATCCAATGGCATAATTTATTCAGACAGCATCAGCATAAGACTATCAAACAAAGCCTTCCATTTACAGTTGCAGCACTCTAACCAGCACTGACCAAAGTGTAATCCACGGTCATGGTCCTAAATTACCAGCTGTCTGCTACTGTGGCAAAGTCCGTACTACACTTTCGATTCCGCAGCACCATTTTATCTGGTAACACTGTGTAGTTGCACAGTTGTGCTACCAGGTCTGTCCTCACACTGTCAACTTTATGTATCTCACTTCTCCTGTAGCGTAGATCACGAGGAGCCGAAGTAAATGAGTGTATTCTGCATGACGTAACATTCAGTATTCCCTTCTTTCATAGCCACTCTTCATGTGCATCGATACCAAATAGGAATGCGAAAACTCTTGCGAGTGAGAGAATGACAATAACAATCGTAACAAGAACAAGCAAATAATGAATGATGTTTATTCCAACGCAGAACGAGAATGGCTTTAAATATAAAAATCTGTATCTATATCCATATCTATTGATCTTTGAGTTGGCACAATGCAAATATATTCTTAGCATTTAGTTACTGAATTTAGTTCTGGATGTTTGCAGAGAAGAGGAAAAGTCGGTACTTCTCGCTAGTGTAATGTAATGTGAACCAGCAACTACCCTTTCCTTAGAACACGACTCAAGCAGGTCCTCAAGTAGGTAGCAAGGCATTGCTGCATTCTGTTCCCTGACATTGCTCTGATGACGGTTAATGCAGATAGTTCCGATTATGAAATACAAAACGTATTGCAGGTTAGTTCCTAGGATAGTAACATTAAATTTGCGTTGTAGACGGCACATGAACGTGACGACTATCCATATTACTCATCAATATAAAAAGACAATATTTTGGGAATTTAGCAGGATTACTCAAAATGAATTCTTAAATTGGGTGACTGACTGCACAGGTGCTAAACGTCGTCAAGAGTATACGATGTCCTAATCGCATTAGGAATATGAAGATCGTCTTCGACAGCTCGCAACTTTCACATTGCTATCTCCACCCTACTCCAGACAGCCCTCGGTGGAGTTGCACTACGTTGCCGATGTTATGGAAGGCCTTCAAACCGACAACAGACCACATATTGAAAAATACAAGCGAATTCTCTTGCAGCGTAAGCTTATTGTAACTAATCTAAAAATTATTGGAGAGGAACATTGTCCTATTCAAAAAAAGTAAAATGTTACACACTGTTGACGTCAAACGGACATTATCTATGTCCTGTCTTGTGTCCTACTCATCTATAATATCAAGTGTACTATGAAAATGATTATATATAATGGATGATAGAGTAATGCATTGATACCAGATGGTGGGGGCCGGCCGGTGTGGCCGTGCGGTTCTAGGCGCTTCAGTCTGGAACCGTGTGACTGCTACGGTCGCAGGTTCGAATCCTGCCTCGGGCATGGATGTGAGTGATGTCCTTAGGTTAGTTAGGTTTAAGTAGTTCTAAGTTCTAGGGGACTGATGACCTTAGAAGTTAAGTCCCATAGTGCTCAGAGCCATTTGAACCATTTGAACTATTTAACACAAAATGACATTAAAAATTAAAGTTATTCACGAGCAGCTACTTGAGAATATGTATGAACATTAAATGACACGACGAACTGAAATAACATGACGAAGAGTTCAGCGCTCACTGGGAATAGAGCCCCACACATATCGTTGTTGACTACACACAAAGAGACGTCAGCTACCGAATTTTTCTCCACCAGCTGCTCAGAACAGCATCTTGAACTTACAGTCATCTCGCAAATAGTTCTGTGTCTCACTGGGAGTTAAAAGCGTCAGATATCGTTAGTGTTGACAACGAATGAAAATACATTAAAAATCAAAATTATTATCCACCAGCAGATAGGTGTTCTCCTGATAGAGCTTGATAATACATAATTAAATCTTTAGTGCCGGGCCAGGATTCGATCCCATTCACGCGTAATATGTGAAGGTGTTGAGGAATCTGCAGTTTTGAACAAACAACAAATTGTAGCCGAGCTGTATTGCCACGAAGGGATCAAATTCCGCGTTAAGGGCGGTCTGAGTTGCATTCCCAGTTTAGAACCAATTTTATCGACATACAGAAGCTCAAATAAAAGATGGAATAAGTGTCCTGTGACCATACATAGCGTTTGTGTCGTCACTTGAAATAAATAACTAGTATAAGAAAGGTTACTGGTGATAGAGTTTCTACATGTCGCCACTCCAGACTTTATTGTGGTTCAACCTACCGTCTACGTGGTAAAGAAGGAATATCATCTTTAATGTGAATTTTCAGACCACGCAGCAATTATATCTCCTTCACTTGGTGTAGCCAGGAGAGAATGGAATCTGTCTCTCCCTATCTAAAATCATTGACGGAAGTGGGAATCGAACCCAGACCATAGGTATAACAACCTACCAATCCGTCCAACAGACCACGAAATCCTCTTCTCTGCGAGTCATTTTTCTATCGTAACGCAGTTGCGCCACACTGGATGAGAATTCTGACACACAGGCTCCCTGTAGTAATTTGCAGCATGTTCAGTAAATTCATTTACTTGGTTGACCGAATCACCATGAACTAGCTGCCTCGGCTACCCAGTGCATACATTCGACTATTTTGTAATCACAGAAATAAAATCACGTAACTGCCACCTACACACAACTGCCAACAGTGTAGGATGCAGAAGTTTAAATAGGAAGTGTTCCTTTCCACTTGAGCTATTCTATTGCGCTATCTGTTACTAGAAAACGTCGTTCAGTCCAAAAGAAAAGCTGTAACTGTTTGTCTCTCAGAAGTCAAGACCTGGCCATATGCATAATCTCACAGTGCTGTGGAATCCAAAAGTTCTGGAGGAATAGTTGCCGAGCTCTGGAGCTTATGTAGCTACGTGTCAGCTTGAAGCATAGATAAGATGTCGCGAGTTCGAATACATTCAGTGCTACATTTTTTAAAACGCAATTCTGCTCTCTGCTGAAGGTATCAATCTAATGGAACTTTGAACATAATTCCCTTCACTTCTCAACCCAAAGTAGTCGCATGTGGAAAAAGGGCTAACTACTGTGACATTTTGTTCTATTCAGGTTTAATAGACAGCAGGCAGCAGATGCGTCTCGAAGATGTGCAGGGAGAGCGCATCGTGCCATAATATGTCAGAAAAGTATTTTCTACATTAGCCGTCGTGTGGTAGTGATATTTTATTCTTCTTCAAACTTTGTTTGACAGCTTTAACTCAGAACAAGTTTTCTACATGCATGTAATCAATAAACTGCATGTGCTTTGTCAGACTGTCATAGGTAGCATCAGAGAATTCGCATATATCGTTGATGATTAATTTCTCTCTCATGTTTACTATTGTTTTAACAACACTAAAGGAAACCTTACGAAAATTGTGCACTGTATAATAAGAAATGAAATAAAACTAACCATGATAACCTTACGACGAAAGTATCTGTACACAAGCATGCCTCTATCGACACGAATTAGTAAAATACTACTCACTTAGATTTTGATTGGGTCTGTGTTTAATTGGTATGCTGTATCATACTCAAGAGGTATGCAAATGTGGCAATTCATAAATATAGTTACGTATTCCTAGAAACCCAAAATTCGCTTGGCAGCAGCGGAAAGAGGCCTTACCTGTTGTGCAGCATTGTAAGTTTTTCAACATTGCACTATGAGCTGAAAGCATTTTCTTGCGATTTCCTTATTGATGTTTGATCTGACTGCTTGTAGCTCTTTCACAGAAGGGATAAAAACGTTACAGTCAGTGAGACTGGAACTGCAAACCATATCAGACGCTTTTTCACAGGTGAGAACGTTACCACAGGGCTGGCGAGGAGGTATGGGTCTGAGCTTCCTATTACGAGGGCAATAGGAACTCGAATTCGTAAACCGCTATTTGAAGGTCGAGATTAGTTGCGGTTTTCACCTGCAACGACTTTCCTGGGCTGAAAACCGTAAATTTTCAATCTTTTGTTACCCTTCAAGCGATAATAACTCAGATTATTCAATGGAAATGACAGGTAAAATCAAGTGAACTTTGAGGCTTAATTCCGTGCACACCAGGAAGTAACTCGTCGATCACAGAGTTGCCAAACATACGTTGCCTTGTTGCCAAATCTCAGTTACAGTACCAGCAGGAAGAAGACGAACCGATGTGATCCTACAGCGGTCTGGGAAGTGACCATAGCTGGTGTCTCCAAGTCGCGGCTGCTACGGCCTGGAATACGTAATGCGTGTGATTCGCTTTCTGTAACTAGGTTTAGGGACTGGAGTGAAGTTACTAATAATACTCAGAACTGACTGCAAACTGAGCATCATAAATCAGTAACTCTCATTGTTGTTTTTATATTTCTTTCGTAAGTGTACTCAAAACTAAGAAAGTCATTCACAGGCGTTTTCGTGCCTCGCCGATAGTCGAGCACAACATACAAATAAAAATAAAAAAGAATGTGTGTGTGTGTGTGTGTGTGTTTGTGAGAGAGAGAGAGAGAGAGATAAATAAAAAGCAATGAGAGAGAGTGTAAAAAATTGTTGTAAAGAAATTGAATCATGGTATTTAAAGAAATCTTTCATTAAAATGACACGTTCCACATCATTACGAAATGTCGTATTCATGATCTATGGAACAAGAGTTAATCTAATCTAATCTAATCACATCATATTGATGATTAGCCATGAAGAGTCATGAATTACCGAAATTTTGGTCCATACCAGTAACCAAATCTAAACTTGAAAATAAAAGACGACAATTTTTGTAATAAACGGTGACTCCTATCAAGACCCTTTCGTCCCTGTTATCTAACCACGAAAGATGTCTGATATACCTCCATTCTGAAGTAACAAAGTGTGCATGCATTTAAAGATGAAGTGCATGATGTGAAGCTCTGTGACGGAGATACGAACCCAACACGTAATCCGATTGTTAACTAAGAAAAATCACATGTTACGTATCGGTTTTTCTTACGAGCCGCTAGGTGTCTGAATCTAAAATAAGGATACAAACTTTTGTGCCTAAGCGACAATCGAACTGCACACCTACCGTGCATCCACGAATATAGCTTAAGTATCAGTTGCTTACTCATGAACAGTAAGATGTGTGCGTGTTTGACCAGAAATAACGACACCTGTTGCGATTGTTGGAAACGCATGAACAGACATTGAAATTGCGCGTTAATTTTCACTAGCAGGTGGGTGTGCACTTGATAAAGCTAGAAATGAAATTATGAATATTTTTGTACTGGATCAGGTTTCAGACCCACATACTTACCTTTGGAGGAGACCTAGAGAAGATTGCAGTCTTGGGAAAAGGAACGAAATGACTGAACTGTACTGTTCCGAGAGATTCAGATCCTCTAAAGAGGAGATACGAGTTCGAATCACAGTCCAGCACCAAATTTTTAAACGTCTCTAGTTCAATCAAGTACAAGTAAAATAAGAGCCCTGTCCCTTTAAATGGCTATCGGTTCATCAAATAAAATAAAATTTTCTAATGTAAGTAAGCTTACTGGCGACTGTATTTCTGTTTACCATGACTTCCGCTGTGTCATTTCCCAACGTAAACCGGCTCTGCCCAGTTGGTAATGAAGGAACATGATGTTTAATGCGGATTCTGGATTATAACGTCTTTCTCTTGAGGTTACCACAGGTAAAATAAATCTGTTTGTGCCTCTTAAAAGTAAATGCCTGAACCCACGCATTGCACCTGTGATAGCTCGTTCCACCATACCATTGTGGCCACATTACCCAGCCCCAAGAGTGTGCTGTAACGGATGATGTGCTTAGCTTACAAAATTAGTCACGGTGGAAAAAATGCGAGTCTATTAAATGTTCAAGTAGAAGCAAGCTTCTGACGCAGAGATTATGCTATTCTCATGTCAGCAGGATGTAAAGACTCTTCTAGGCATCATAGGTTGGATGTGAAGCCATTTTGATTTTTCAAAAATTCAGCAAATTTCTTAGTTCGAGAAAATCCACTGTGAAGTGTGAAGTTGCCGGATAATTCGATTATTACTGTTATTATTAATATCATTTTATTCATACCGCTGCTGTAACACAAGTGCTTGAACATCATTTAATGCCTTTTGGTCACTATAGATGTAGTTTCCCAAGAACAGGTTCTTTCCCTGTCTACGGAATCCTTTTCATGTTAATATCAAACACCAGCAATTACTCGTAGATTACTTTAAAACTAAAGTAATTGACGAAGACGTTACTTGGTAACAAAAACGCACTGCATTTCTTCATTTACTTTTGCCTAGAAATAGCTATCGAGTACTGACAAACCAAAAGGCAAGAGATCTTACTGCCTTCCGATATACGTTGCTGTTAGTTCTTCCACATGATTTGGTCGACATGACCTGTTTCAAGTTGTGTATGACAGACAGTGTTTTAGAAAATCTATTGTTTCCCTTTGAAATAAACAGAAGTATTTTCATTCTAAGCTGTCCAAGTACAAAATTTTCGCAATATTAGTTCAAATTTAATATTCGCTTCTATAATGTAGGAAAGTATTTCACAGTCGCAAAACTCGCATCCGAAACGTTGACCTTACACTTAGTCGCTGACCATAAATTCTAGCTCAGAGTGACACCAGTTTAAATAACCTAATGTAGCGAAGACTGTTTGCCAGTTCTCTTTCTCACCGGAAAATACGCAATTCACTCATTTGGCACCATAAGTACACTGTAACAGTAATTTCTGTGTGAATTTGTCAGTAAGCTTTTGCCTTCCAACCGGCAAAATACGGCAGAGTACGGCCGGTAAACAATTCACAAACCACGATTTAGTGCCAATAAGACGATTTCTTTAAACATTGTCGAAGCTGAGGGAATTTAGTTTCTGCTTAAAACGTCTTAAGCAGCAACGTTCACAGATATCTCAAATAGGAAAAAGCTGAATATCCAGGTACGAAGGTTGTAAAACAAACTTCCCACGGTTTGTGTCAGGTTGATCTTTTCGTCTGATAACACTGCTTAAGTATTTTGTCTAAGAGGTATCATAAGTAGTATCCCTGTAGCTGAGGGAATCATTGGTTGAAAACGAGTTTAACACCAATGGGTACAGTGCTGCTAAATTTTCACATTTATTATCAACCTAAGTCTGAGTTCATCCACAAACTGAGGCGTATTTATAATATTGGAGCTAGACTGTGTATCCTTGTCTTTCTTGAGTGGTCATTGGAAGGCGTTTACACACACGTATACAATACGATGAATACTTCGAACGCTATGGTTAACGTTGCTCTCATAAACTACTTTTTTTTTAAATTCTTCTGGGTCTTCAGCGTGCAATATGTGTTGTAGATACAGTCTCAGACCAAAAAATTGACAGCCGAGTCGTTCACGTAAGGTGGACAATACAGTCGTGCTCCTCTCAGAATTCTATGTCTGGCAATATGCTCGATCTAGCAACATTTAGACTGCGGCACTTCCCAGAGGAAGTCTTGACTCCAGTCTTAGTACATTACTCTTGACTACGACCGAAGTCTTGAGGTAAAACGCGAGACCAGCTAATATGATATTGTAGATTCGCTTGAATTACACTCATAGCTTCAGCACCGAGAGGAAAGGGGCGATAAAAATTTTGTCGATATGTGTTTTCGGTCGCCAGACGTCATATTAGCTGGTCTCGCGTTTTACCTGAAGACTACGGTCGTGTTCCAGCAGCGATATGAATAAAATGATATTAATAATAACAGTAATAATCGAATTATCCGGCAACTTCACACTTCACAGTGGATTTTCTCGAACTAAGAAATTTGCTGAATTTTTGAAAAATCAAAATGGCTTCACATCCAGCCTATGATGCCTAGAAGAGTCTTTACATCCTGCTGACATGAGAATAGCATAATCTCTGCGTCAGAAGCTTGCTTCTACTTGAACATTTAATAGACTCGCATTTTTTCCACCGTGACTAATTTTGTAAGCTAAGCACATCATCCGTTACAGCACACTCTTGGGGCTGGGTAATGTGGCCACAATGATATGGTGGAACGAGCTATCACAGGTGCAATGCGTGGGTTCAGGCATTTACTTTTAAGAGGCACAAACAGATTTATTTTACCTGTGGTAACCTCAAGAGAAAGACGTTATAATCCAGAATCCGCATTAAACATCATGTTCCTTCATTACCAACTGGGCAGAGCCGGTTTACGTTGGGAAATGACACAGCGGAAGTCATGGTAAACAGAAATACAGTCGCCAGTAAGCTTACTTACATTAGAAAATTTTATTTTATTTGATGAACCGATAGCCATTTAAAGGGACAGGGCTCTTATTTTACTTGTACTTGATTGAACTAGAGACGTTTAAAAATTTGGTGCTGGACTGTGATTCGAACTCGTATCTCCTCTTTAGAGGATCTGAATCTCTCGGAACAGTACAGTTCAGTCATTTCGTTCCTTTTCCCAAGACTGCAATCTTCTCTAGGTCTCCTCCAAAGGTAAGTATGTGGGTCTGAAACCTGATCCAGTACAAAAATATTCATAATTTCATTTCTAGCTTTATCACGTGCACACCCACCTGCTAGTGAAAATTAACGCGCAATTTCAATGTCTGTTCATGCGTTTCCAACAATCGCAACAGGTGTCGTTATTTCTGGTCAAACACGCACACATCTTACTGTTCATGAGTAAGCAACTGATACTTAAGCTATATTCGTGGATGCACGGTAGGTGTGCAGTTCGATTGTCGCTTAGGCACAAAAGTTTGTATCCTTATTTTAGATTCAGACACCTAGCGGCTCGTAAGAAAAACCGATACGTAACATTTGATTTTTCTTAGTTAACAATCGGATTACGTGTTGGGTTCGTATCTCCGTCACAGAGCTTCACATCATGCACTTCATCTTTAAATGCATGCACACTTTGTTACTTCAGAATGGAGGTATATCAGACATCTTTCGTGGTTAGATAACAGGGACGAAAGGGTCTTGATAGGAGTCACGGTTTATTACAAAAATTGTCGTCTTTTATTTTCAAGTTTAGATTTGGTTACTGGTATGGACCAAAATTTCGGTAATTCATGACTCTTCATGGCTAATCATCAATATGATGTGATTAGATTAGATTAGATTAACTCTTGTTCCATAGATCATGAATACGACATTTCGTAATGATGTGGAACGTGTCATTTTAATGAAAGATTTCTTTAAATACCATGATTCAATTTCTTTACAACAATTTTTTACACTCTCTCTCATTGCTTTTTATTTATCTCTCTCTCTCTCTCTCTCACAAACACACACACACACACACACACATTCTTTTTTATTTTTATTTGTATGTTGTGCTCGACTATCGGCGAGGCACGAAAACGCCTGTGAATGACTTTCTTAGTTTTGAGTACACTTACGAAAGAAATATAAAAACAACAATGAGAGTTACTGATTTATGATGCTCAGTTTGCAGTCAGTTCTGAGTATTATTAGTAACTTCACTCCAGTCCCTAAACCTAGTTACAGAAAGCGAATCACACGCATTACGTATTCCAGGCCGTAGCAGCCGCGACTTGGAGACACCAGCTATGGTCACTTCCCAGACCGCTGTAGGATCACATCGGTTCGTCTTCTTCCTGCTGGTACTGTAACTGAGATTTGGCAACAAGGCAACGTATGTTTGGCAACTCTGTGATCGACGAGTTACTTCCTGGTGTGCACGGAATTAAGCCTCAAAGTTCACTTGATTTTACCTGTCATTTCCATTGAATAATCTGAGTTATTATCGCTTGAAGGGTAACAAAAGATTGAAAATTTACGGTTTTCAGCCCAGGAAAGTCGTTGCAGGTGAAAACCGCAACTAATCTCGACCTTCAAATAGCGGTTTACGAATTCGAGTTCCTATTGCCCTCGTAATAGGAAGCTCAGACCCATACCTCCTCGCCAGCCCTGTGGTAACGTTCTCACCTGTGAAAAAGCGTCTGATACGGTTTGCAGTTCCAGTCTCACTGACTGTAACGTTTTTATCCCTTCTGTGAAAGAGCTACAAGCAGTCAGATCAAACATCAATAAGGAAATCGCAAGAAAATGCTTTCAGCTCATAGTGCAATGTTGAAAAACTTACAATGCTGCACAACAGGTAAGGCCTCTTTCCGCTGCTGCCAAGCGAATTTTGGGTTTCTAGGAATACGTAACTATATTTATGAATTGCCACATTTGCATACCTCTTGAGTATGATACAGCATACCAATTAAACACAGACCCAATCAAAATCTAAGTGAGTAGTATTTTACTAATTCGTGTCGATAGAGGCATGCTTGTGTACAGATACTTTCGTCGTAAGGTTATCATGGTTAGTTTTATTTCATTTCTTATAATACAGTGCACAATTTTCGTAAGGTTTCCTTTAGTGTTGTTAAAACAATAGTAAACATGAGAGAGAAATTAATCATCAACGATATATGCGAATTCTCTGATGTTACCTATGACAGTCTGACAAAGCACATGCAGTTTATTGATTACATGCATGTAGAAAACTTGTTCTGAGTTAAAGCTGTCAAACAAAGTTTGAAGAAGAATAAAATATCACTACCACACGACGGCTAATGTAGAAAATACTTTTCTGACATATTATGGCACGATGCGCTCTCCCTGCACATCTTCGAGACGCATCTGCTGCCTGCTGTCTATTAAACCTGAATAGAACAAAATGTCACAGTAGTTAGCCCTTTTTCCACATGCGACTACTTTGGGTTGAGAAGTGAAGGGAATTATGTTCAAAGTTCCATTAGATTGATACCTTCAGCAGAGAGCAGAATTGCGTTTTAAAAAATGTAGCACTGAATGTATTCGAACTCGCGACATCTTATCTATGCTTCAAGCTGACACGTAGCTACATAAGCTCCAGAGCTCGGCAACTATTCCTCCAGAACTTTTGGATTCCACAGCACTGTGAGATTATGCATATGGCCAGGTCTTGACTTCTGAGAGACAAACAGTTACAGCTTTTCTTTTGGACTGAACGACGTTTTCTAGTAACAGATAGCGCAATAGAATAGCTCAAGTGGAAAGGAACACTTCCTATTTAAACTTCTGCATCCTACACTGTTGGCAGTTGTGTGTAGGTGGCAGTTACGTGATTTTATTTCTGTGATTACAAAATAGTCGAATGTATGCACTGGGTAGCCGAGGCAGCTAGTTCATGGTGATTCGGTCAACCAAGTAAATGAATTTACTGAACATGCTGCAAATTACTACAGGGAGCCTGTGTGTCAGAATTCTCATCCAGTGTGGCGCAACTGCGTTACGATAGAAAAATGACTCGCAGAGAAGAGGATTTCGTGGTCTGTTGGACGGATTGGTAGGTTGTTATACCTATGGTCTGGGTTCGATTCCCACTTCCGTCAATGATTTTAGATAGGGAGAGACAGATTCCATTCTCTCCTGGCTACACCAAGTGAAGGAGATATAATTGCTGCGTGGTCTGAAAATTCACATTAAAGATGATATTCCTTCTTTACCACGTAGACGGTAGGTTGAACCACAATAAAGTCTGGAGTGGCGACATGTAGAAACTCTATCACCAGTAACCTTTCTTATACTAGTTATTTATTTCAAGTGACGACACAAACGCTATGTATGGTCACAGGACACTTATTCCATCTTTTATTTGAGCTTCTGTATGTCGATAAAATTGGTTCTAAACTGGGAATGCAACTCAGACCGCCCTTAACGCGGAATTTGATCCCTTCGTGGCAATACAGCTCGGTTACAATTTGTTGTTTGTTCAAAACTGCAGATTCCTCAACACCTTCACATATTACGCGTGAATGGGATCGAATCCTGGCCCGGCACTAAAGATTTAATTATGTATTATCAAGCTCTATCAGGAGAACACCTATCTGCTGGTGGATAATAATTTTGATTTTTAATGTATTTTCATTCGTTGTCAACACTAACGATATCTGACGCTTTTAACTCCCAGTGAGACACAGAACTATTTGCGAGATGACTGTAAGTTCAAGATGCTGTTCTGAGCAGCTGGTGGAGAAAAATTCGGTAGCTGACGTCTCTTTGTGTGTAGTCAACAACGATATGTGTGGGGCTCTATTCCCAGTGAGCGCTGAACTCTTCGTCATGTTATTTCAGTTCGTCGTGTCATTTAATGTTCATACATATTCTCAAGTAGCTGCTCGTGAATAACTTTAATTTTTAATGTCATTTTGTGTTAAATAGTTCAAATGGTTCAAATGGCTCTGAGCACTATGGGACTTAACTTCTAAGGTCATCAGTCCCCTAGAACTTAGAACTACTTAAACCTAACTAACCTAAGGACATCACTCACATCCATGCCCGAGGCAGGATTCGAACCTGCGACCGTAGCAGTCACACGGTTCCAGACTGAAGCGCCTAGAACCGCACGGCCACACCGGCCGGCCCCCACCATCTGGTATCAATGCATTACTCTATCATCCATTATATATAATCATTTTCATAGTACACTTGATATTATAGATGAGTAGGACACAAGACAGGACATAGATAATGTCCGTTTGACGTCAACAGTGTGTAACATTTTACTTTTTTTGAATAGGACAATGTTCCTCTCCAATAATTTTTAGATTAGTTACAATAAGCTTACGCTGCAAGAGAATTCGCTTGTATTTTTCAATATGTGGTCTGTTGTCGGTTTGAAGGCCTTCCATAACATCGGCAACGTAGTGCAACTCCACCGAGGGCTGTCTGGAGTAGGGTGGAGATAGCAATGTGAAAGTTGCGAGCTGTCGAAGACGATCTTCATATTCCTAATGCGATTAGGACATCGTATACTCTTGACGACGTTTAGCACCTGTGCAGTCAGTCACCCAATTTAAGAATTCATTTTGAGTAATCCTGCTAAATTCCCAAAATATTGTCTTTTTATATTGATGAGTAATATGGATAGTCGTCACGTTCATGTGCCGTCTACAACGCAAATTTAATGTTACTATCCTAGGAACTAACCTGCAATACGTTTTGTATTTCATAATCGGAACTATCTGCATTAACCGTCATCAGAGCAATGTCAGGGAACAGAATGCAGCAATGCCTTGCTACCTACTTGAGGACCTGCTTGAGTCGTGTTCTAAGGAAAGGGTAGTTGCTGGTTCACATTACATTACACTAGCGAGAAGTACCGACTTTTCCTCTTCTCTGCAAACATCCAGAACTAAATTCAGTAACTAAATGCTAAGAATATATTTGCATTGTGCCAACTCAAAGATCAATAGATATGGATATAGATACAGATTTTTATATTTAAAGCCATTCTCGTTCTGCGTTGGAATAAACATCATTCATTATTTGCTTGTTCTTGTTACGATTGTTATTGTCATTCTCTCACTCGCAAGAGTTTTCGCATTCCTATTTGGTATCGATGCACATGAAGAGTGGCTATGAAAGAAGGGAATACTGAATGTTACGTCATGCAGAATACACTCATTTACTTCGGCTCCTCGTGATCTACGCTACAGGAGAAGTGAGATACATAAAGTTGACAGTGTGAGGACAGACCTGGTAGCACAACTGTGCAACTACACAGTGTTACCAGATAAAATGGTGCTGCGGAATCGAAAGTGTAGTACGGACTTTGCCACAGTAGCAGACAGCTGGTAATTTAGGACCATGACCGTGGATTACACTTTGGTCAGTGCTGGTTAGAGTGCTGCAACTGTAAATGGAAGGCTTTGTTTGATAGTCTTATGCTGATGCTGTCTGAATAAATTATGCCATTGGATACAAAGCGGTTTAGTTTTGAGACCTAACCCACGAGGGGGGAAGGCGCAGTGGTCTGCTTCAGGAATTCCAAGCAATAAAACACAAAAAACAACCCAGGAAGGGAGACATGCATTTGGAATCTGTTCATCGTTACGGGGTCAAACAAGAGGGTAACATTACTGAAACAATGATCGGGCTACTTAGTATATAATAGAGCATACAGATTTCAAGGAGGAACGTATGAAGACGCAGACTTCCTCGTTATCAATATGTGCGGCATATCTTTCGTGTTAACGAAAGTAAATTCCCGATTTACCTCTTCTTACGTGTCAAATGAAATGAATGCCATGAGGAATAGAATATTTGTTGACTGCGTCTCTTCCTGCTTCCATCCTTACCAACATATTTCTTCATTCTCGTGGTAATCATGACATTCTATGTGTATGCTGCAAAATATTGCAAGTGGACAAATTCGACATCGAGGTGCAAAGCGTTATATTCAATTCGAATAAGCTTCCGGTGTATTTTTACTTCGTTTGTATTTTTAGATGATTATGAACGTTACGGAAAATTATCTCACATGCTTTATGTTGAATGAGAAACACTGAATGATCCGTTTTGCTTTCCCTACGTTGAAATGATATAATGTCGGCGTCAACAGCCTTCTTCCACGCCGGAAGCTGAAACTTGTATGATTCTGGATTAATGATAATTGAATGTCTCATATGTATACATAGCCCACAAGGCGACGTCAGAAACCATCAGGGGAGAACGCCGCATAAAAACCAAACGTGCGCGCGCGTCTCCACTCTGAAGAACCGTATCGGAGAATCAAGGCAAGCATTTCGCGGCAGAGCTGCCTCGTCAGAGAGCCTAGAAATGGCAGCGTCGTAGCAAGTATTTGTCAACACTCTGATAGTGCATTTACTTCCGGGTGTAGGGTGGCGTTACCTCGCTAAATTCACTTGACATTCGTTTTCCACATCGAAGACTCGTACGATATAATCCACTGCAAGATGACACAATTAGGAAGTATATTTAATTTCTGGACTCCAAGAACGGCGCTCTTCACATAAGTAACACCTGTTTGTGTGTGCATTCGGGAGGACGACGGTGCAATCCCGCGCCCGGCCATCCTGATTTAGGTTTTCAATGATTTCCCTAAATCGCTTCAGGCAAATGCCGGGATGGTTCCTTAGGAAGGGCACGGCCGATTTCCTTCCCCATCCTTCCCTAATCCGAGCTTGTGCTCCGTCTCTAATGACATCGTTGTCGACGGGACGTTAAAACAGTAATCTCCACCTCCTCTGTTCGTGTGTTTAAGGTTGCGTTTTGAGCCTCAGGCAACATCGCAGTGACTATATTCCGCCTCTGGCAGCCAGTGTGTCGTTAGCTCAGAGGTTCCCTTGTGCGTTGCAGTGCTTGTACTATAAGACATAGCAGTTCGAATCACGGTAGAAGCCGCTGACTACAACCTTTTATTTTCCAATTTAATTAATGGAGTTGCAAACTGCTAGAAAAAATTTCTTATGCGAAATCTGAAGAATGCCTTTAAACATCAATCTTCGTCCGATTTCGACTTGGTAAATTAAGTTAATATCATGGATTTCTGCTTTGCAAATTCCAAGGTGCTTCACTGTAAAATAGACCCTGAAAAGATTCAAACCGACTGTCAACGATATAAATTTGAGCTTTGTTCGTCATATAGGTCTAACATGTCAGAAGGTTGTTTATGAAGTGCACATGTTCATTAATATAGTTCCCTTCTTCTAAATTTTTGCAATAGCATTTAACTGTAGACGTTTTCTAACACCGGCGTTAGCAATTCCTTTCCGTTCTCTGAAACCTTCAAAACGACAAATTTTTCTGGTTTAAATCTGATGACCTTAACTATCACTTCCGATCAACAATAAATACTTCATGAACTCCAAATTTGCAGTGTTCCTGCACTGCTACAGAGCATGCATTGCAAGGTATTCACACAGTTTATCGCATAGACTTACCATAAGGAATGAAACATGAACTGTAATACACTTTACACCACAGACGCTCACTCTGGCTTGACGAAAACATCCAAACATTGACCAAAAGTTGCACAAATAATTGAGTTTGAAAGGAAAAGAAACGAGGTATGAAGCATTTATAAATTCATCGAATGTAGTTAGGTGGTTTCATTTCGTCCCAGTCTATAAAATTAATTTCGGGCCATACTCAGCTCTTGCCGATTAATGTAATATAATACCCGCCTACTAATCAGGGCGTCTGTCTCCGTTGCTTTTGAGCGTGAATGGAAATTGTAGAAATTTTCTGTGGAGCAACATTTAATAATAAAGCGTGTTAAATCATCAAAAGCGATGAGCGGTAGCAGGCGCTTTCGATAAAGAACGGGGGAGTGCAGCGCCGCTGCTGTCGCCACGGCCGCTGCCAGTAGCCAGCAAATGGATCCCGGAGCTTTGCCGCATACGGCGCCCAGAGGAGGACAGTCTGCAGGAAATCTGCCGCAAAATCGTTACTGGATAAAATTTTGATATCGGTGTGTCACAAAGCGAAATAGATGAATCTGCGCTACCATTACATTCACGTCTTCAGCATTCAGACACAAGAGGCTATAAAAATATTTTATGCCAGCTGCTCTCGATCCACTGACATTATGAACAGAAACAACGCACGCTACCGCTAGACCACAGGCGTAATCAGCCTATAGTTTCTCTATCGTGGGACAAGTTTTCCTCCAGGAAGTGCCGCAGTCTACAGTGTTGCCAGATTGTGCAGATAACCGGACTTAGAGAATTAGCGAGTTGGCCAGTTATTTTGTCCCATGTCGCGATCGGCGCGGACTTAGCCTCTGAAGCGGCCGGCCGCCGGTCAAGTTTTATGTCAAAGAGTGTACCTTCGCGTCACCACCGCAGCCAGCATGTAGGGGGACTACATTCCTGTCAAATCATTCTACATGATCGCAGAAGGAGCATCCTATTACACGACCTCGTTCGAACCCAGTGACGTGTTGATAATGGCGTCTTTGTCATCTTAAAGACATTCTTGACTAACACCAGCTCACCACGTCCAATCTCAAAGCTGACTAACGCTCATGACTTTTACAGCGTGTATTTGAAGCAAAACCCGATTTTCGTCTTCATTGTGGTGCTACTAGCACCACTCTTATACGATTGGCGCGAAATTTGAAATGAAATCATCTTTCAGATCTATAAACACGTCTACCAACTGTCGGTTATGTCGCACAACTCGTTATTGGTGCTGCGATTTTTGTTTTCCGTCGTTGTGTTTTTAAGTTCACTATTTACTGTTTTCCTCAGGTATGATGGTGGTCATTACGGACCGCAATTGGTAACGTGATGATAATTTGTTTTTGTTGTCATTGACTGGAATTAAATTCCGATCTAGTTGTCGAGCGCATAAATTTCATCTTCGCTGGCAAATTGTCATCGGTACGATACACGACAGTCTGTGCGACACGGACCTAAAAAATCGTGACAGCATCTCAAGGCACCATCCCGTACGCTGTGGCAGAACCAGTATCCCGCTCCTTGCCAGGACAACATCTCTCTTGACTGTTACATATTAATGTTAGGCAGAGCCGAGAGGAATCTACTTAATTTCCATTTTATTCGCTCGGCGGTGCGGAATGAAAGACACGGCAGGCGTCCGGTAGGGCAGGGCAGGGAATTAGGCCCTGCGGACAGGCGGCCCGCCCTCGCTAGGGCGCAGTCCTCGCGATCAGCGCCGCCGGATTAACGCCCTATCCCCTCCTACCTTCCCTCTCTCCCCTCCCCCTCCTCCCCCCAGCCTTCCTCCCCCCCTTACTACTCCGACAGCGACGAGGACCGGCCGCGCCTCCAACAGTCCCTGGGGCACTCGTGGCCCGAAAACTTTGCTCGGCTCCCAGCTTTTACCCCATCTCGCTCCTGGCCTCGTGTACCGAATTAATTTTTTTCCTCCTCCTCTTTGCGCCAGGGAGTGTCACGTTTGGGTATTACCTGCTCCAAATTAAAAGCACGGACCTGGAGAGAATCAGGTGGAGCTGAATTGTCAGCTTGTTGCTTCAGCATATTACGTGGAATATCATCGCTCCTTTTAAGCTACAGCACGTGAAGAACGCCGAAAAAATCAAATTCGGCGAACTAGAACGTTCAGTTGAATAAATACTACTTGAAGAAAAACACTGGTTATTCAGGAGGTGTCTTCCTTACGTCTTTTGTGCTCTTTTTTAAGATGCTCCGAAGAATCAACCTTAACTCAAGTGTTCATTCTGGATACACGCTGCGTCTCATTTATTTTCAGGACTTTAGATAATTTTTTTCCAACAAACAAATTAAACACCGAATCAAGCAAATGTTGTTATGTGTAATGCAGTCCTTGATTAAGAAACCGTGTCATCATTACATTTCTTTAATTGTCTTTGAAGGTAGACATAATGGTACTCAGGCAGAGGAACTTCACAGTAAGTTAGTAACATCATTTGAAAGATTATTTTAGCGGAATAATGTGGAGCGAGACATTTAAGAGGATATGTATGTATGATAATTGTTAACATTAATGAACATCAATGGTACATCTACTCATGTAGCTACTCTTTTTTTTCCGTGGCTACTAGTTTCTAAGCAGAAATTCATCAGTGGAATAGAAGGATATCTCGTGTTAATGTGCCAAAGATCAAGAATTTTCGTTGCAGCATACTGAACTCCTTTGTGAGCCACTGACTGCTTTAACAAGAGGTAAAAATGGTCATTTTTCTGTCTAGTGTTGTAGGTATCAACATCACAGTTCTTCTCAAATTGTCATGAATTATGCATGATGAATTTCATTAGCAAATGTTCGTATTGTGACAGTGCAGATAAAAGGCCTAGCTCCCTAAAGAAGTACCTACATACCGCCCGTGGGTGAACACCGCCTATTGTTCTTACTACTCGCTTATGTGCAATCAACACTTTCTTTCTAACTGATGAATTACCACAGACAATACTTCCATATGGCATTATTGAGTGGATGTAAGCCAAATATGTCAGGGGTCTCATACTTCTCTTTCCAAGGTGAGCAACTGCATGAAGAGCAAAAGTAGTGTAACTTTGCTGTTTGAGAAGCTACGTAATATGCTTCTTCTAGTTCAAATCCTCATCAATATGTACACCCAAAAATTTGGAGCATTCTACCCTGTTTATTGACTTCTCCACGTCCGCTACATCAGTTGGTATGGCTCTATTTATTGCGCAGAACTGAAAGTAGTGTGCTTTTTATACTTTCCAAAATTTAGGAAGAGTCCACTTTCAGAGAACCACTTAATAATTTTTTGAAATATATCGTTTACTAACGTTTCTGTTGGTTTATCTCTAATAGGATTTATTGTATCACTAGTATAGTATCCTAAAAGTACAAATTTTGCTTGTTGAATTTTGAGTGGAAGTTCAGTCACTTCTTTAAGGAAAAAGAGTGGACCCAAAACTGATACCTGTGGCACATCCTTCAGATATCTTTTTTTCCCTGTTACTAAAATTTTCTCTAATTTTCCAACGTTGTCTGAATTATTCAGCACAACATTTTGCATACTGCAGTAGAGGGGTATATCTTGACAGGATCACACCTTCCTGACAGATGTTTCCTCATAGAGCTTTCATGCTTCTAGAAATGGAATGTTTCTACTTACCGCAAAAAAAGTCGTAGCATTTGCACAAGTATTATCGTCGATACTACTCGTCTCGCTTCAGTGGAAATAAATTTGTGTGTCTTCAACAGGAGACTGGCATTCCTAATTCTAGTGTACATGTCATTCCAAGGGGCCACCAGTTACATCCTTATAATGTACAAAAGCCCCAAAACGTTAATAGGAATGATTTCTAGTTCCCTCCATGCAGCTCTGTCAATGAGCACAGCAGAAAATCCTCGCTACCGAGTCCTCCGATGTTGTTTTTACCGATGAATGTTCCTCTCAAACAAAAGACACGTACGACGTAACTTTAAAAAGTAAGTTACTCATTGCTGTCGCAAGCCAAGCAACGCTTACTGAATGCTGCACTACGCTTCAAACTGACACAGATATATGACACTTTAATTCAACACCGTGGCCGACTCCACCTATAAACAACGGTCGTAACGATCTTACTATTCGTTCAATTCCTAGACGATACAAATCAGTTCCACTCGAAAACCGCTGTGTGAAATTCCCACTGTCGAAAAATCTACGATTGCTCTGTATCACTTCCTCGATTGTCTGGAAACCGTCGTCTACGGTCGACGTCGATGGCTTTGCTTCTCCATAACTGCCACCTACATCTGTGAGACCTTGGTCAAATAGTTAGTAGCATTTAGCTACGGTTGAATGTGACGATGCATTTGATCGATATACTGTCAGAATTTACAGTGAATCTGTGTTATACAATTTTGACATTTTCCCCATAAAAATAGTACGGTACCGTGTACTCCAACTTTGGAGTACTTCTCTAGCTGGCACGCCATTTAAAGTGCACGCTGTAATGGACCCGTTTGTCATCCGTGCCGTATCGGAATTAAGTATGCATGAAACTGGAACATGTATTCTCTTCTGACAATGGGTCACTATTGTTGTATAATGATATCAGTGTGGGCGACTTTCGCCACTGTAAATACAAGGCAATGGAGAGTTATTGTCTCGTGTTGGATGCTATGTACTACAATTATTAATCCGTACTTCATCAGTGGTATCCTAAAAGGCATAGTATACGGCAACTTCCTCCATGAAGCCTTCATCGTCTCTTCGATGAAGTGCCGCATCGAACCCAACTGCTTATGTGATACCAGCAAGATGGATGTCCAGCACATAGGACCTTCCGTACCGATGGTATTCTGCCACATCTATTGGATTACGAACCAGGTGGATTGGTGTGCTAGATCTCAGGACTTTTCTGGACTTTCTTTCCTTCAGGATGCGTAAAAGCCATCAAAGGTATTCTGACAGGTACAGAGAAGGTGCAGCAACGTATCGGACCCGGTTGTAATTCACTGCGCCAGGCAACATTGGAACGAACGATGAATTTTTTTCGCCGTTGCGTGGATGAGTGCATCTCTATCCGTAATGACCTCTCTGAGGATTTTTGAATGTTCTACCCTCTTTTATACCAACAATGTAATATTATAGAATATTTTTAAAGACCCCATTATTGTTTTTTTTTTCTTTTGTTAAGTTGAATGTCGTTTTTAGGTGAATATATGATACTTTTTGGACAGGTCTTGATCAAAGGAAGTGTATTATCGAATAAAAGATAAAAAGGCTGATTTTTGTAAAAGGCGTACTGCTGCTTATAGCTTCGTAACCAACAATGCTAGTTAACGTCCCCTAGTAGCGCCAAAGCCACACTAAGCGAACCATCGTAGGAGGCCACTTTAATTATGTTTTCTCTGATGAAGACCAGGTCCCCACAGCAAACAAAGGTCGCGGACTGCAGACTATGGTGATAAATAGCACCTTGTAGACCTGTGGTGGCATCTCTTCCCACCCAGCACAAGAGTTCACGTTCTACTATCCACAATGACGAAGCAGAATCACCCGTCTTCGAATATCGTTTTTCTGTTCCCAACAAATAGTCGACGGCCAAATGTGGTAACGTGCTAGTTTCTCACACCGCTGAACATACGTCGCCGCGTACACGCTACTTACATAGTTAAATACCGCCACCAGAATGTCTGGAAACCAAACATATAACATCTCCAAGACACTAGTCTATACAGTACGAAATTCACTCCGGTGGAACAGAGTTTGAAAAAAAATGAGGCTTACGGCAGCGCTCTCATTAGGTGGACGATTTGTGAGTAGCTGTTCATACGACAAACTATCATTAACTACATCATATAAAAAGTTTTTGGGCGAAGATGGTCGTCGGAACTCTACATGCCATAATTTCGAGGTGCCACCAGGAACAAACACTATTTTGCCAAAAGTAAACAAGATCAAGGCGAAACTGTTATTTATCAAAAAGTCAGAAACACAGGTGACACTTACAAGTACATCGATATGTCCTTTGACAATGACGATTTATAAACACATCACACAGATCGCGTGAAAACCAAGCAGACAGAAGAAAATCATCAAGTACGCAAACCGAAAGGGGAATGCATCGTGACACTGCTCAGCATTATATATAAAATACAGTAATATTTTACAGAACTCTTCTAGAGTTAAATCTCTGAAAAAAATAATGTGACTACTAGTCTCCTGAGCGACATGTCGCGAATCCTTACGGTTATGGATGCGGTACACCATTGCAGGCTGTTGTCCGCCCCTATAGCTGAATGAAGCCGGCACGGTAGCTCAGCGTGTTCGGTCAGAGGGTTAGCTGCCCTCTGTAATAAAAACCTGAGTTAATCGATCAACAACGAACTTAAACGGATGTCTTACGACGTCCGCCCCGAGCAGATGCAACGAACGAAGCGAACAAAATGAGATTAAAAAAAAAAAATGGTCAGCGTGACGGACTGCCGTCCTAATGGGCCCGGGTTCGATTCCCGGGTGGGTCGGGGATTTTCTCGACTCATGGACTGGGTGTTCTGTTGTCTTCATCATCATTTCATCCCCATCCGGCGCGTAGCATGAGGCGTCGAATGAAATAATACCTGCACCAAGGCGGCCGGACCTGCCCCGTAAGGGACCTCACGGCCAATGACGCCAAACGCTCATTTCCACTGCAGGCTGTTAAAAAAGATACGAGAATATGCAATAGGCTGCGGGAGTGGCTTTTAGACTTCTTATGTTACAGAAAACAGTATGCTATCGTCGACGGCCAGTGATCATCAAAGACAAGGGTATTGTCAAGAGAGCCCCAGGGAAGTGTGACAGGACCGCTATTATTCTCCACATACGTGAATGATTTGGCCGACGTGGAGGGAAGCAGTCTGCGGTTGTTTGGCGATGATGCTGTGGTGTATAGTAAGGTGTCAAAGTTGAGTAACTGTAGGGGGATGCGAGATGAATTAGACAAAATTTCTAGTTGGTGAGATGAATGGCAGCTAGCTCTAAATGTAGAAAAATGTAAGTTAATGCGGATCAGTTGCGAAAACAAATCTGTAATGTTCGGATACCGCATTAATAGTCTCCTGCTAGATACAGTCAAATCGTTTAAATATCTAGGCGTAACGCTGCGAAGCGATATCAAACGGAATGAGAATGTGAGGATTGTAGTAGGGAAGGTTGACTACGGATTATTGGGAGAATTCCAGGATAGTATGAATCACCTTTAAGGAGAACGTATATAGGACGCTAGTGCGGCCTATTCTTGAGGACTACTCGGGTATTTGGGATCCGTACCAGTTATGCTTAAAGGAAGACTTGAAAGCAATTCGGAGGGGGCGCCCAGATTTGTTAATGGTGGATTCGAACGACACGTAAATGTTAAGGTAGTGTTACGGGAAATCAAATAAAGTCGTAGTCCGATGCTTTGCCGTACTACTAAAGATGCTCATGAACAAAAAATATTAGTGCGAGCCAAACGTGTGCTGTAGAAGGCAGATCAATGCCCGACGCTATTCTGATGTACTGTAAGCGTGTTGGATATGCAACAACCAACCACACTCCCACAGCAGTAGACGCAACATACTTAAAACGGCATTGTACAGGGTCATACATACATATCGCATGACAGTCACGGATGCTCTAGAATATGAAAATAAATTTAGGGCTGTAATTTTCTAACTGCTGACAAAAGCCAATGTTCGAGTGATCATCAACAGAGAAGCAACAGAAAAATTTCCGATGAAATTTTCAGTAAAAAAGGGTGTCCGATATCTATATTACTATTCGACCCCTTATCCTATACATGTCTGAGCGTGGAAAACTCACGGACAAATTGTAAGGATTACCCACATGATTTAGGGATATTTACTACTGAGTACGTTGACAAGCTGAAGGAAGATATGAACATATACAAAGATCAACGAGTCCAGCGATAAATCCTACCAACACTGTACTCACACTCATAGGGACAAAAACAAGACAATTCCAGAGGCCTTAGTACGTAATAAACGAAAAACCAAAGTGGAAGAGGATATTTACCAAACGGCAGCTTATAACGGCGAACGATACTAAGTTCTAGATGAGCAAATGCAAGAAGAATCGGGAAACTGGCAGACAAGGTGAATGTACTCGTAATAAACAAATATTTAACTTAAATTTTGGTTGACGGCCCAAAGAACTGAGTCGAGCAAAAATGCAAGCGGTTTCCTTGCTGCTATGACGTGAACATACTTTAAGATTGCGTACACCACATACTCCTGAAACTAGAAGGAATGAGCCTCAGCTTAATCGACTATATGTCGAACTACGCTACCCTGCTAATACGCAGTACGTCCAGAATCATAGAAAACAACCCGACCGGTCGAATAGCGGTATTGTTTCGACAAATACCCGAACAGCGCCAATGGATGGTACAAAGATGCCGTTTACATTCGGCTACATGAGACAATGCTGCAAATTGTTCAAATGGCTCTGAGCACTATGGGACTTAACATCTGAGGTCATCAGTCCCCTAGAATTTAGAACTACTTAAACCTAACTAACCTAAGGACATCACACACATCCATGCCCGAGGCAGGATTCGAACTTGCGACCGTAGCGGTCGCGCGGTTCCGGGCTGAGGTGGCTAGAACCGCTCGGCCACAACGGCCGGCCACAGATATATGGAAACTTACCGTACAAAAGTATCCAAATACCCATGTGTAACGGAAAACGGATCACAAGATGTCATAAGAGTTGTACCCGCCAACATTAAAGGAGGCAGGCATTATTGAGTTGTCAGTAGAAAAGCAATTAGATGTCAACCGAGAAACAGATTCACGAGGAATATTTCAACCTCTCTAAAGCTGCTCAAGTCGACTGTGATATACTAAATTGAAACGCGGAGTTATAACCACTGCTAAATTAATACCAGGAAGACCTCCTGTACTGGCATGCAGGGTACGTCGAACATTGCGGAGGGCAGCTGTAGAAAATGATACATAGGCAGCTTCCGTGAGTTAGGAAGTGCTACCAAGTGTCCACCAAGCAAAATGACTGTGCATAGGGAGTTAAGAAGCATGGGGTACAGTGGTAAAGCGACTCCTCATAAGTCACATGTTTCTGTAGTTAATGGTAAACGTTGCTTCAGATCGTGTAAAGAGGCAGCTGGACAGTGGATGATTCGAAAAGGCTAGGTGGGGATGACTACCATGTGGTAGTACGACGGAAGGGATTGGGTTTGGCGAAAGCCATCCATTGTACTGTCAACCGTGAAGTACAGAGGAGGTGGTGTTAGGATATGGGTATGTTTTTCACGGGTGGGGTATAGTCCCTTTATGGAGCTTAAGAAAACGTTGAATGTGGGAAAAGGTGAAGATGTCCTACAGCAGTGTATGCGGCATACAGTACAAGAACTCTTCAGAAACTGTGATTGCATCAGCACAACAGTGTATCGTGCTATAAAGTAGAATCTGCGAGCCAATGGTTTGAGGTCAGTAATATTCCTGAAATGGATTGGCTTGCGCAGAGTCCGAAATCGAGTCCACTTGTGCACGTTTTAAATGAGTCAGAACGTCGATTTCGCTCCAGGCCCCAGCGTTCAAAATCACCACCTCATCTGGTTTCGGCTCTTGATGAAGAATGTGCTCCCATTCCTCTGCAGAAATTCTGACAAGAAAAGTGTCCACAGCAGAGTTCAAACTGTCGTAAAAGCAAAGGCTGGATAAGTCCCATGTTAATGTCCAGTAATAGGTGTTCAAATGGGCTAACGGCCTTGTCGCAATGGTGACACCCGTTCCCGTCAGGTCAAAGAAGTTACGCGATGTCGTGCTGGGCTAGCACTTGCATGGGTGACCATCCGGTCTGCCGAGCGCTGTTGGCAAGCGGGGTGCACTCAGCCTTTGTGAGCCAAACTGGGGAGTTACTGGGTTGAGAGTAACGGATCCGGTCTCGTAAACTGACATACGGCTGAGAGAGCGGTGTGCTGTGCACATGCCCCTCCATATTCGCATCCAGTGACGCCTGTGGGCTGAGGATGGCACGGCGGCTGGTCGGATGGAGTTTAGTTAATAAGTGTTCAAATAAATCTCTTTAGCCTATATTTATAACATCTATGGATTTTGAAATGTGTCTACAATGCTGGTTGGAATATGGTACATATCTTAAAAGTTCGGATTTTCATAGAGTTAGATCGAAAGGTTATCTAAAATCTGTACAAAACCCAGACAATACCTAGAAGAGTGGATGAACATTAATGGGAGCCAGTTGTTAAGGAGGAAGAGAGAGTTGTAGCCTGGGGCTCATGACACTGAACATATTTAGTGTAGATGGTCCCCTACAACTCGTAAGGACATTTGAAAAAACAAAACGAGCTGCTGGTGAAATGATTCTTAATTATTACCACTTTCAGTTATCAGCTATCACAAACTTACCTACAGCAGACTACATGGCGTTGTTACTGCGGTATCAAATAATAATGCTTACCTGCGTCGTTGTTGTCGACAACAAAATACATTACTCAGTCAATAGTGAAATGCACTGACACAGGAATTCGCTCTTTGTATACTGTCCTGTTGATCTTCCATCTTTATGGGTGCGTGTATTCTAAGTACTGAAGTGCTAACTGAGACCTGTTCATCATTACATTTTGTGAAGGATAAAACTATTTCATCTTGCACCTAGGCTGCTCTTATCCCTGACTACGTTAGTCATTTCATCACGACTATATAGTTTAGTCCTCGCAACTATTTAGAAGTGATACCTATAAAATATCCAACGAGTCCATTATGTAAAACGTGTAATCGTACCACTAGAGTAAACAATTGAGAGTTGAAAGCCGAGACGGCCCAGTGATGAAGAAACTGTTATTGAAGTTTAGTTTTACTACAGTTTCCCTAAGTTGGTTGGTTGGTTGGTTCGGGGAAGGAGACCAGACAGCGAGGTCATCGGTCTCATCGGATTAGGGAAGGACGGGGAAGGAAGTCGGCCGTGCCCTTGGAAAGGAACCATCCCGGCATTTGCCTGGAGCGATTTAGGAAAATCACGGAAAACCTAAATCAGGATGGCCGGACTCGGGATTGAACCGTCGTCCTCCCGAATGCGAGTCCAGTGTCTAACCACTGCGCCACCTCGCTCGGTTTTCCCTAAGTCTCTGATAGCAGTGGCTGGGGATCTTTCTATGAAAAGGGTATGGCCAAATATATCTCTTGGGGTCAGTCACGTCCAATACGAGCCTGTCTGTATCTCTGAAAGCCTCGCGTTTCAGTGGCTCAGCGAGCGGAAGTTTCGTCTGTCACTCATCACTTCTTTTACTTCTGGCAATGGTGGCAGTCAGTGTTAAACTGTTGGCTCACCTATAACTTACAAGGTAAGTTGCTTCAAGGGTTGCAGGAAGGCATGTGCATATTGCTCCCAATAGGACAATGCCTTGTTAATCAGTGTGCTGAGGAAATGATTTCCAGATTAATGGTCAATTTTCTAAGTCAACAGACATATGTAATTGTAAGAGACGGCATGTTATTTATGTGTGCTACAGGATACCCTTGGGACTTATTGTGACACATGTACAACAGGAGAGGTTCTTCTACAACACTCCACTTGTGTTGGCAAGTCCAGTATAAACCTGTGTTTGTTCTAGAGTAGTAATTCCCACCCTGGGGGTAATTAACCACTCAGGGCTAAATACAAAATGGTTCCACCGGATTCCACTCTAAGTTATTTTAAAATGATCATAACTATTATCACTTTCTGTGGGACTGTAATATCGATTACACAAGTCGGGTTGTCCAGAAAGTAAGTTCCGATCGATCGCGAAATGGACACCACAATGAAAACCCGATAAAGCTCTGCGCAGATGTGTTGAGTAGTGTCTCTAGTATGACCGTCGAGCGCATCGAGACGCTCTTTTCAGTTGTGAGCGCACTGTGAGCGAGTAAGGGTGCCCAGAACAACGATGTCTCCCGCCAAGTAGGAGGGCCTGCTGAGAGGCTTCACCTTAATGTATGCAGCCCACCTAACACAACTGCCACGCACTTTCTTGTGCTTGGCAATTGTCAGCCGCACTCTTCAGGGGCAGTTAAGACGCTCCTGCAGCCTTTTCGATGGGAAGTGTTCTATCACCCACAACACAGCCCTAATTGGCTCGTCCTGAGTATCTTCTCTGTTCATATGAAACGCTGGATACGAAGACAACACTTGGGCTCAGGCTACGCGCTATAGATCTGCGTAGAGAATTATCGGAAAGCACAGGAGACTGCCATGTATGATGATGGTGTTGGAAATTTGGTATAACGCTCCGACAAATGTCTAAGTCGGAGCGGCGACTACGTAGAGAAGTACCTGGAAGGTGTAGCTAAATTGCAAATAAAATGTTTCTAAGTTTCACCGTGGTTTCCATTTAGCGACCGATCGGAACTTACTTTCTGGACAATCCTCGTATACATATACTGAAGGGCCAAAGACTGGTACATCTGCCTAAGACCGTGTAGGGCCCTGGCGAGCATGCAGAAATGCCGTAACGTGACATTGCATGGACTCCACTAATGTCTCAAGAAGTACTGGAGGGAATTGACACGAAGAGTCCTGCCGACCGTCAATAAATCAGTAAGGGTAAGAGTGGGTGGAAATTTCTTCTGAACAGCACATTGCCATCCATAGAAGATATGCTCAATAATGTTCTGGATATGTGAGGTGCCGCATTGTCCAGCTGGAATGGCCCATGTCCGTCAGAATGCACAATGGGCACGAATTGATGAAGGTGATCAGACACGATGCTTACTTACGTCCCAAACCATTACAGAGCCTCCACCAGCTTGAACAGTACAATGCTGAATGCAGGGTCCATGGATTCACGAAGTTGTCTCCATACCTGTACACGTCCATCCTCTCAATACAGTTTAAAACAAGACTCGTCCGATAAGGCAACATATTTCCAGTCGTCAACGGTCCAATGCCGGTGTTGACGGGTCCAGTTTTGTGTCATGCAGTAATCAAGGGTACACGAATGGGTTTCGGCTCCGAAAACCGATATCAATGATGATTCGGTGAATGGCTCGCACGCTAACACTTGTTGATGACCCAGCTTTGAAATCTGCAGCAATTTTCAGAAGAGGGTGCACTTGTGTCTCGTTGAACGGTTCCCTTCAGTCATCATTGGTCACGTTCTTGCAGTATCTTTTTCCGGCCTCAGCGATGTCGGAGATTTAGTGTTTTACCGAGTTCGTGATATTCACGGTACACTCGTGTAATGGTCGTATGGGAAAATCCCCACTTCATCGCTACCTCGGAGACGCTGTATCCCATCGCTCGTGCGCCGACTATAAAACCACTTTCAAGCTTACTTAAATCTTGATAACCCGCCATTGTAGCAGCAGTAACCGATCTAACAACCGCGGCAGTCACTTGTCTTATATAGGCGTTGCTGACGGCAACGCCGTATTCTGCCTGTTTACTCATCTCTATATTTGAATACGCATGACTAAACCAGTTTCTTTGGCGCTTCAGTATATACTACACAAACAGTATGTACTTTTTACCATCCAGCGATCACAGTAAAAATGAGACATACACATCATATATCATTAAACAACTCATGCAAATGCCTTCTCCGATATGCAGGTAGTTCCCGCATTGGATTACAAATGGCTTTACTTTTCACTTCGCTACAGCTAAACGAAGTAAGTGACAGAACAACACAGCATTAAGTATGTAACGGCTATTAAACTGCTGTCGTACCTATACATTATTAATATTTTCATCAGTGGTGGCAGTGATTGGACGCACGGAATTGCGAGCCTGAAGTCTTCCAAGCACGTTTTGTAACAAGTGTGTACCCTCAATGCTTTCTCAGAAGATATTTCGGGTAGCACTCACAATTCAATTAGAACTGAACCATTTAATGGGGAGGAGGGGGGAGGAGGTAGAGCATTATCGATTGTCTCATTGCGCCATTAGTTCATGGTTTAATAAAACACCTTCAAAAACTAAATGTCACGTACATTTCATCATTTTAAGAAGAAGAAATTCATAGAAATTTGTTCAAATGGTTCAAATGGCTCTGAGCACTATGGGACCTAACTTCTGAGGTCATCAGTCCCCTAGAACTTAGAAGTACTTGAACCTAATTAACCTAAGGACATCACACACATCCATGCCCGAGGCAGGATTGGAACCTGCGACCGTAGCGGTCGCGCGGTTCCAGACTGTAGCGCCTAGATCCGCTCGGCCACACCTTCCGGCATAGAAATTTGTTTTCATTCGACAGTTTAATTGGGCGTTGATGTCCATGGTGGCGGGGGTACCAGTCAATATCTTCTTTCACTTAAGGGTAAAGGTTTCAGAAATGCTGGAACCACTGTAGTAGAGCAACTGTATACGGCGACATCATCGTTGCAGATATTCAAATCCGTCACGTCTCGTCGTACTTGGTCCGAAATCCACTAACATGCATCTATTGAATTATGTCCCATTCACTGCAGTGGAAGCACTGGTCGTGGATTCGTCGTATCAGGATGCTGCAATGGGGAACTGAGAAACGAATTCGCTAATGCTGTTTGGTCAGTAAAGAGTATACATGATTTAAAAAGGGATGCCATACAATTTCATTTGTCCAGCGGTGTCGTCACATACACTACACATTACTCAATTACATCGAGTCTGCTGTCTCGGCAGAATATCAAGAGTTCATTTACCTGCACCGTCTTACACTCCCAGTTAACGAATTTACGATGTAAACCCAGACAGAAAGCCTGTGAAACCCTCTTATACGATAAAATGTGTGGTGTATGGTGGCGAAAGTAGTAATACGATGTTACACACATTTTTTGCAGTGCAGGATTTTTAACCTTCGAAAGCAAAGAGTTTTGACATGAGAGATTTCATTTCCTGTGAGGTGAACGTCAACTCAGGTATTCACCATAAGCAGGCTTAGTAATAAAGACGTGTATAAACACAGTGTTCCTTTCTGTATACCGAAGTATTTTTTGTAGGTTACTTTTTACGCAGCAACGCTTGGACACTATATATCATTTGACCCGGGTGCCGTATTTGAAAAGCAGATATCCCTCTGTCGTCGTTCATCGCAACCGACACCGGAGCCTCCTTTAATTGGAGGCGGCGGCCGGGGAACACAAATACGACTCGTCGTGGGAGAGCACCTGTCTCGCCCGGGGCGAATTGTAAAGCGCGGAGTTCTCCAGGGTCCGCTCTTTGCGCCGCTCCGACTCATCCACCCATCGGCCACAAAGCGGGCGCCGCAGCGGCAACAGCCTCAGTTCGGCCACTCGCCGTCTGCGGCGCTGCCGGCGCCGCGCATCCTTTCATCACGGCCGCGGGCTGCCGGTGCTAATTTGAGTGTCGGCATTTTCGGCGGCGCCGCCTGTACATAGGCGCGCCTTTCATGTACGGCGGCGAGGCGGAAGGCCGGCGGGCCGACCGGCCGCGTTTTAGTCGCCGCCCCGCGACTAATGGCGACTAAATTGCCGCCCAGAGCGCCGGCGCTGATCGCATCCACTGGCCGCCAACATGTGGCCGCCTCGCCTCGTCCTGAGTTAATTACCGGCCAGGGCCGCCCTCGCTCGCTCGTTCTGCGGAGGGCTGCGGCAGCCGCCGGGCCATCCTCCAATAGAAACAGTCTGTACTGTACCTCACCAGTGTCGCTCAGGAAGAGGTGCACTGATTGGTGATTACCAGGGCCGTACTGAACAGGTGGCTATATAGGCTCCCATCAAGTGTACAGTCGTAGATGAAGCGCAAAAACTGACCAAGAAAAGAGAGGATGAGCCTATTGCAGCATGTTATGTGACATCACAATACAAAAATTGTGTGGTGATTTAACAGAGCTACATACTGACTTAAATTCAAAGCTTACATCCAGGAAGCTATAGTCCAAGTTCGAGAAACTACTGAGGCAGAGATCAAAATTAATGAGCAGAAGATAGACATGCTACGTTATGCAGATGATAATATTCAATCTGTATATTGAGCAAGTAGTAAAGGAAACAAAAGAAAATTTCGGAGTAGGTATTAAAATCCATGGAGAAGAAATTAAAACTTTGAGGTTCGCCAATGACATTGTAATTCTGTGAGAGACAGCAAAGGACTTGGAAGAGCACTTGAACGGAATGGACAGTGTCTTGAAAGGAGGATATAAGATGAACATCAACAAAACCAAAACGAGCGTAATGGAATGTAGTCGAATTAAGTCGGGTGATGCTGAGGGAATTAGAAAAGGAAATGAGACGCTTAAAGCAGTAAATGAATTTTGCTATTTGGGGAGCAAAATAACTGATGATGGTCCAAGTAGAGAGGATATAAAATGTAGACTGGCAATGGCAAGGAAAGCATTTCCGAAGAAGAGAAACTTGTTAAAATCGAGTATAGACTTAAGTATCAGGCTGTCGTTCCTGAGAGTAAATGTAAGGAGTGTAGCCATGAATGGAAGCGAAACATGGACGATAAATAGTTTGGACAAGAAGAGAATAGAAGCTTTCGAAATGTGGTGCTACAGAATAATGCTGAAGATTAGATGGGTAGATCACTTAACTAATGTGGAGGTATTGAATAGAATTGGGGTGAAGAGGAGTCGTGGCACAACTTTACAAGAAGAAGGGATCACAAATTTAGCATTGGAGGGCAGCGTGGAGGGTAAAAATCGTAGAGGGAGACCAAGAGATGAATACACTAAGCAGATTCAGAAGGATGTATGTTGCAGTAAGTACTGTGAGATGAAGAAGCTTGCACAGGATAGAGTAGCATGGAGAGCTGCATGGTCTCAGAACTGCATACCACAACAACAACAACATTGCTATATTTACGGAGGCAAAATAAGATCTAGAACAATGGAAAAAATTCTATGCAGTCAGTATGGAATGAGAATAAACAAAAAAAAGACTAAAATGATGGTATGCAGTACAGGAGCAGAATATGATCCTCTAAGAATGAGAATTGGAAGAGAGGAGCTGGAAGTGATAGAGGAATTTACTTACCCGGGAAGTAAAATCACAAGAGATGGTAGAAGCCGGAAATAAATTGCGACCAGAATACAAAAGGCCAAAATTGCATTTAATCTGAGAAGGAACTTACTCACCAGCAACAAAATCAGTCTGAAATTAGGGAAACGTATCATGAAAGGCTTTGTTTGGAGTGTGGTCCTATACGGATGTGAATCTTGGACAATTGGAAGAGAAGAGAGAAGACAGCTAGAGGCCCTGGAGATGTGGTGCTATAGAAGGATGATGAAGATCAGAAAGAGACACAAAGTAACAAATGAAGAGGTGCTTAGGAGAGTACAGGAAACCAGATCTCTGTCGAGGCACATCCAAACAAGAAGAGACACACTTGTAGGGCACATCTTTACGACACAACAACGTCATTGGAACAATAGCAGAAGGAGCTATTGAGAGAAGGAATCGGCGGGGGCGACCAAGGATATCATACATGCAGCAGATCGTGAGTGACATTGGATGTAACACATACGTGGAAATGAAGAGGAAGGCAGACAGAAGAGAGGAATGGTGCTCTGCTGCAAACCAACCTCAGGGTTGAACACTAAAAGAAGACATACTGACAAATTGGATAAAGCTGGTGCTTGTAAGTCTGGTGACAGAGAAGAATCTGCACATGGCCATGCGAGTTCTAATAACTTTATGTCCTCACCAGAAGATGAATGAACTACAAATCGGAGTATATACACACCTTCACCCCAATTCCTTCATAACTCAGGGCGCTGTCTTGTGTTTGTGACCGAAGATTAGACAATATCAATCTGAACTATTCAACTGCAGTTATCAAAGTGAACCGTTATAACTACACCCGTCCAAAATCCAACTGCAAGATAATTTTAGATTATGTGATGAGGAAGTGGCAGGATCCTGGCCACTTCAAAGGAAACAAAAAGGCTGTAAAAGAATCTGTCAGTGCTTCTTTGCATTTCGTCTGGAGCTTCAGGGAATGTAGTATTTCGTTGAGGCATATCACTAGAGTCATGGCGAACAAGTAGACTGAAAGGACCATATTATTAGAAAGAGAGCAGAAGCATTTGTGGCAGATATGAACATGTTCATTAAGAGCAAAATCTTCATTAAGAATATAATCATTTTTAAGGCACACGTATGGAATATTGACCAGAGCCAATTTTTTGTGAACTATCATCTTATCATCTTCTTCAGCATTATCACATGGAAGTGAAGAATCAAAAGCTGGTGTGGTACAATCAGTTCATACACTACTACACCATATATGTGGCTGTGTCGATGGAGTGTAGATTGGTGAACAGCGCTACATTTTTGTGCGGGAAACACTGAGGAAGTTTGGTCCACAGCTTGCAAAGAATCTAGCAGTAATGTGTCCACGGACCAGCATACTGGAACGAGTAAAAGTGGAAACATGGCCAAAGAGCACGTGAAAAGCCTTTCCATTTCGGTCCTTTGTGAATATGTTGGTGACAATTGTCTATTACTTTGTCATTAATCGTCAAGGCATGTAGACTACAGTCTGTTGGAGTAATGTTTTCCCAGCAAGTATGTTACGTTACAGATAATGCCACCAAATACTGTCAGCCCCTGGATGTGTATTTCTTTAGACAGTATAAACTAGGTTCCAGACCCGTTGATGACAAATCACAGGTCACATTACGTGATTGATATTTCATCATCCGCCTTCACTCTGTTATGTGCAAATAACTTTATGAACCGAGGAACAGGCCTACGTTAACATATCAGTGGAATAAGGATGGATTAGATATTGATGTTCTGCGCATTATCGGAGAGGAAAGGAATATGTGGAAAACACTGACAAGGATAAGAGAGAAAATGACAGGAGATCGGTTAAGACATCATGGTACTAGAGGGAGCTCTAGAGGGCAATAACTGTAGAGGAAGACAGGGATTGGAATACATCGAGAAAATAATTGAGTATGTAGGTTTGCAAGCGGCACTCTAAGACGAAGAGAGACATTCATGGCAGGGCCGCATCAAACGAGTCGGAAAACTGATGACTGAAATAACATTGCCATTGACATAATTCGATGCAGAAAGACGTCATATCAAAGAGCAAGGGAACTATAGAGACAGTTAAATCTTTCTGAACGTAAATTACACAGCGAATCTTTTCGTTCTAGCTAGACTGAATTAGTGCTATGAGACTGTGAGGGAGAGAGACTAAGGACCATATACTTGGTGCAAGGATAAGTAAATGGTAATAAAATTAAGTGATCTTTATCATTACAATGTTGTAATTATAGATCCCTATAAATATAGGAAGCAGTGGGTATGTTCGATCAGGCACACGGAAAAACCCAATGGCTGTCTACGTAACTAGATGAACATATCACACTCTTCTTCATTTATCCGAGTACCGAAAATAAATAGCAAAAGTAAATAGTAGATATTACATCTGTCTATAATATTGCCTTCATGTCAATTCCCGTTTTGTAGCTCTTCTACTTCATCATTCCACTTTTCATCATTTCCTTCTTTGTCTAATACCGACTTATCACTTGAGTTATTGGTATTCGAATAGGTACTTCTCTTTTCTTCAGAGGGCAGCATCAACCCCCTAGCCATGATTTCGCTCTTTGTCTAGTCACTATTCACAATTTAACAGTTTCTGTCAACCTTATTTTTTAGATGTCTGTGTTCCGTTTAAAATACTCCATTTACTACACATTTACCTTTTCTCGTTTCATGAATTAAATTCAACATGTCCTGCATCATCGAATTATTTCTACTGGTCCTTACACTTTATCTACACTGGCCGACAAAAAAATGTGAATCACCCATAAGGGATGGAAGAACCGAAATCAAGCTTCACGGGTTCAGAGGCTATATGACGTTATTTCCGTGGTTCCAATGTTGAGTTAAAATTACAAAGAAATTGGCAGTATGCGTTCACTTACCAGTATGACTATGGACCCCGTCAGGCCTGCACGTTGAAACGTCCCCTTTGAAATATTATACATGACTGTGTTTAAACTGAGACACAATATTTTTAGCGCAACGCAATCTGGCTTTAAAAAATCCCTACAAAAGAATGGCCCTGACTAACATTAACCTATACGTTTCACAAATCTCTTACCTCACAAAAATCTTGGTTACTCGAACTACTGCAATACAGCGAGCGCCACTACTGCCAGCTAAATAAAAGATTCAGACTACGGAAGGCACTAACTACTGATAGGCATAGTTAGCAAATGAAAGATTTTAATAGAGAATAAACAATGTATTTACCTTAATAGTCATCAAAAGTCATAATATTTATAGCAGCTCATGACATCCAGTCTTACAAATTTCAAAATTCCGCCATTTCTCTCCCCACATCCACCACTGCTGGCGGCTCACCTCCAACTGCGCAACGCTACGCGCTGTTAACATCCAGCTGCTCAACACTAAAATGGCTAACAACAATGCAAACCAGCCACAGACTGCACACAGCACAGCCAGTGATTTTCATACAGAGTGCTACGTGGCGTTACCAATATAAAAACTTAAACAGCCTACTTGCAACGTATGCACTGATTGAGTTGAGAAGGCTCTCATAAGGCTTTTACATCCTCTCCTGAGGCAACCTGGTCCGCAGCTGCTGCAACGGGTCCTTGATATCCTGGATACTGGCATTGGGACTGATGTCAGAGATGGTCCCACCTGCGTTCTATCGGACCAGATCTGGGGATTGCATTGGCCACGGGACTATCTCAGCATCACATAGACAGTTCGCTGAGGCGTGTGCAATGAATGGACGAGAATATCTATGATGAAAGAAGGCACTACTGTAGAATTAGCAATAAGGACAGAGGATGTCCGTAATCTGTCATATTCTCGTCAAAGATCCCTCACTCACTACCGGCCCCTACCGGAAGTCATATTCGATGGCTCCACACCCCGTGACATTAGGAGTAACACCACTGGCGCTGTTCAGACCATTGGAAGATTGGAAATATCTCCCCATATCGCGAAAATACTTGCCGACGGTGGTCGTTAAGGGCAGTGCAGAACCATAATGCATTGCTGAACACAATGTGTCACAAAATATTGCAGGCTGTCCACGGTTTGCTGTCGGATGGCAAGCGCACATCTGTGTTCTCGGTGGCTCAGGTGGATAGAGCGTCTGCCATACAAGCAGGAGATCTCGGCTTCGAGTCCCGGTCAGGGCACACATTTTCGGCTGTCCCCATCGAGGTATATCAACAACACCTGTCGGCAGCTGAGGGTTTCAATTAATTATCATTTGTTCTACAAAACTGCACGGTCATAAATGGTATCTGTTCTTTCGAGAGCAGTTACTATCTTCATATAATTCCTTCTCTACCTGAGCCAACACTTTACTAGGCTTCACAATACTGGTAACCTGGTACTCTCTCCCCAACACTTCCAGCAACTGCTGGCCCACACTTGTACTGTGCAATCTACCTAGCAGCAGAACCTAAGGTGAGCCCTTAGTTAGAGGTACGTCCATTAAGGAGGTACACCTAACAGCTGACTTCAATCTAAAAAAGGGTGCAGCTCTAAAACCAACTACTACAGAAATTTTTCCACGACGACCCACTACACTGTCACCTATAAGCTTTCCCACCCTCCCCTTCGCATACCTCCTGAGGTGTAGGCCATGCCTAGTGGAACCCGATCTACTGATAGACTCAACTGGCACCACTGAAATGTGGCCCATGCCCTTTGCTATCAGTGCCTTCTTCAGCCCCAAGTAGACTCGTCTAATAGCCGCATTAAGATGAGGTCGATCATTACGCCGAAACAGTTGCACGAAATGCACATTACTGCCATCAGTTTGAGTAGCTATCTTCACCTACAGTAAATTCGGCTTTCCTATCAAGACTATTCCCTGCTCCACCCACTATCACTACCTGATCCTTCTTCTTAAAATTCCTACATAACTCCTCTATGCTGTCAGTCACCTGTGCCAACGCTGCACAAGGCTTCACAATGCTGGTAACCTGGTACTCACTCCCCAACACTTCCTGCAACCGCTGGCCCACACCTCTACCGTGACAACTACCTAGCAGCAGAACCTTCTTCTTTCTGTTAGACTATGCAACTGACCTAGGCCTCCAAACTGCTGAGGACTGCTGTGTGTTCCCTACACTCACAGTTACGAGAGGCTCCTCTCCACTCAACTCTGACAGTTGGTCAAATCTATTGCATATAGCAAATTGTAACTATCTGAATACCTCCTTCTCGTAGTTGTCTTCTTGCCAACTGCCAGTTCCCATTCCCCAGCACCCTTCACCCTCCTCAACCTATCTAGTTCCTCCTTTGCGTGTTGTAGCTGCACCTGAAGGGCACAGATCTTACGCTCCTGCTCCTCTATCAACTTACTTCTACTACAGATTCTGCATTCGCAGGAGAGGATCTAGCTAGAATGCCTACTGGCTTCCCCACTGCATTCCCCCCAATGAAAGTACTTTTTAACAAATCCCACATAACCTACTACTCACAAACCTACAACAGAGCCCACACTTCTCACTCATGCTAATATTTTACAGCTACCGCAAAAACCTATAAGTCTACGTTACTTGTGTTCAGTTACACCAGAAAAACTATTTATAGAACTGACAATAGCAGTCTCGGATTTCTCTCTCTACTAAGAAAGCAACTACTTCTATTAATAGAATGAGATTTTCACTCTGCAGCGGAGTGTGCGCTGATATGAAACTTCCTGGCAGATTAAAACTGTGTGCCCGACCGAGACTCGAACTCGGGACCTTTGCCTTTCGCGGGCAAGTGCTCTACCAACTGAGCTACCGAAGCACGACTCACGACCGGTACTCACAGCTTTACTTCTACCAGTACCTCGTCTCCTACCTTCCAAACTTTACAGAAGCTCTCCTGCGAACCATGCAGAACTAGCACTCCTGAAAGAAAGGATATTGCGGAGACATGGCTTAGCCACAGCCTGGGGGATGTTTCCAGAATGAGATTTTCACTCTGCAGCGGAGTGTGCGCTGATATGAAACTTCCTGGCAGATTAAAACTGTGTGCCCGACCGAGACTCGAACTCGGGACCTTTGCCTTTCGCGGGCAAGTGCTCTACCAACTGAGCTACCGAAGCACGACTCACGACCGGTACTCACAGCTTTACTTCTACCAGTACCTCGTCTCCTACCTTCCAAACTTTACAGAAGCTCTCCTGCGAACCATGCAGAACTAGCACTCCTGAAAGAAAGGATATTGCGGAGACATGGCTTAGCCACAGCCTGGGGGATGTTTCCAGAATGAGATTTTCACTCTGCAGCGGAGTGTGCGCTGATATGAAACTTCCTGGCAGATTAAAACTGTGTGCCCGACCGAGACTCGAACTCGGGACCTTTGCCTTTCGCGGGCAAGTGCTCTACCAACTGAGCTACCGAAGCACGACTCACGACCGGTACTCACAGCTTTACTTCTACCAGTACCTCGTCTCCTACCTTCCAAACACTCCGCTGCAGAGTGAAAATCTCATTCTGGAAACATCCCCCAGGCTGTGGCTAAGCCATGTCTCCGCAATATCCTTTCTTTCAGGAGTGATAGTTCTGCATGGTTCGCAGGAGAGCTTCTGTAAAGTTTGGAAGGTAGGAGACGAGGTACTGGTAGAAGTAAAGCTGTGAGTACCGGTCGTGAGTCGTGGTTCGGTAGCTCAGTTGGTAGAGCACTTGCCCGTGAAAGGCAAAGGTCCCGAGTTCGAGTTTACTTCTATTAATATTACTAAACCACAACTAAGACCAATACAAACAAAACTTCACAAAATTATTAGCTCAAACCAAATATTCAAGCGGGCACTGGAACAGTCATCGGAGTTAAAATAGTAAATGAAAATTTTACTGAAATATTTCACTAGAAAGAGTAAGAAACGTCAACCGAACACTAAAGCACGAAATTGACTAAATGCCTTCAAAGGACAGAAAACTCTAAAAAACACAATGAGCGAACGTTTCCAAGAGTTTATTAAAACGTTATTCGCCACAAACAGCCGAAACACCGCTGAGAACAATTAAGTTTAATAACTGTATAACAGACAATTTCCTCTTTCATTGCTCCTACTACTTTTCCTTCTCTTCTTTTTCCTACTATCGAGCTCCAGTCCCCTTTCACATTTAAATTTTCATCTGCCTTATATTTTTGAATTTTTTTTATACTGTCATTCGTCCTTTCAGTCTGTTTATCATCTGTGATTTGGCCTAGAAACTTGTGCTTCAGCGGCTGGTGTCAGCTTCGTGTCTGTTCTTGAATATGACAGTGTGCTCAATATGCTTTTCATAGAAGTTTACCCGCCTTCCTATTTTCTCATTGGTTATTAGTACTACTCCTCCATTATCCGTATTTGATTTTGCATTCCTGACACTGAAATCACCTGGCCAGAAATCTACATCTGTATCAACATAGATACTTCGCATGACACCTGTCATTTCCTTTTCTTCCTGTCACCACACTTCACTAATTCACACTATACTTAAACTCTGTGTACTCATTGCCCCTTTTATATTCTCTTACTTACCTAAGGGTACTTTCAACATCATCTGTAATATCATGCCTCAAACTCTTGGTTTCAGCGTCATTTGGTGAATGACCGCCCTTTATTGATATTATTATTTAAATCGTAAGCAGTTGATTCTCTTTAACTATATCGGGTCTTTGGGTGGAGAGACGAACTGTGCTCTTCTTCCTCGCCCCATCCTCCCCTGCCCCCTCCATACCGGATTGGAACTTTGAATCAAAAATGTTGAAATGTGTGTGAAATCTTATAGGAAATAACTGCTAAGGTCATCAGTCCCTAAGCTTACACACTGTTGTAGTTGTGGTCTTCAGTCCTGAGACTGGTTTGATGCAGCTCTCCATGCTGCTCTATACTGTGCAAGCTTCTTCATCTCCCAGTACCTACTGCAACCTACATCCTTCTGAATCTGCTTAGTGTATTGATCTCTTGGTCTCCCTCTACGATTTTTACCCTCCACGCTGCCCTCCAATGCTAAATTTGTGATCCCTTGATGCTTACACACTACTTAACCTAAATTATCCTAAGGACAAACACACACACCCATGCCCGAGGGAGGACTCGAACCTCCGCCGGGACCAGCCGCGCAGTCCATGACTGCAGCGCCTAAGACCGCTCGGCTAATTCCACTCGGCGAAACTTTGAATCCACACCTGGAATGCAGCAACAACAGTATCAGCAATCGACGGACGTACGAAGAGGAAAGAACGGAAAAAGGGATGTAGGAGAAGGATATGAGTAAGTGTGTGCGTGTGGGTGGTAAAAGGGCATCTAGAATTCCATAACGTTAAAAAAATCTCAGTATATGGCCGAGGCCGTACGCGTTAGTACATTGTGACTATATCACTGGAAGGGCACTATGAGCAACTTCACGCGTGGCTGGCTCCGCATAACGTTTTCTTTGGGCAGGCAGATAACGCGGGGGGCAGCGGTGCGCAGAGCGTCGTTCGTATGTGTGAGTGTGTGGGTGTGTGTGTGGGTGTGTGTTCGCGAGCGTGCTGGCTCGCTTGCTCGCTCGCTCGCAAGGCTTTTTCGGCCTCCGCGCGCGTCATTAAATCCGCATTTGCGAGGCGGCTGCTCCCCGCGCCGCCAGAGGCTGCGTGCGGGCTTTAGCCTTCCTCTGTCGGAGCTCATTCCCACACTCCCGGCCCTGCTGAAGCACCTGCCGGCGCATTAGCAATAAATGCGGCCCTCCACTTCTGCCGCAAGGGACTGCGCGAGGAAGATATCGGGTGTATTTAAGGTGCCCAGCGTGCTGGACTAGTCCTCGACTGTGTAAGGCAATCAACTAATCTACGTCAGACATATTTTGGAACGTTAAATACCTTCCCAAAGTATTCTCTATAATCACGAACAGATCGTAAAAGTGTGTTTTCGTGTCCTTAGTAAATGAGAGAAATATTCATCAAGTTTTAAATATCGGATCGAAAAAATATTGATCATTAGTGACTGATACGGAATGAGGAATTTCTCCCCAGAGTCGGCGAAGAAACGATTATGTAAAACACTCATAAGAAGGGACAATAAGGTAGCACAGGTGTTAAGACAGCATGGGAATCCTGTGGTTCTAGACTGAGCTGTAGAGGGTGAAAGTCCAGGGAAAAAAAGACTGGGATATACACAACTAATAATTTCGAGTGCTATTGTGTGACAGTTTGTTAGCTAGTTAGTTACATGTTTCAGTTAGTTAGTTACATGTTACATAGATGATTTCAACGATTCGTTTTGTAGATATGATGTAGAACGAGTCAGTTTTAAAGGACATGTACACATGAATAATGAATACTTTATCATTTTATTCCTACTCATGCAACTACACTGAAAAGAAGTCTTTTTCCTTATTTTACTGCCTAATAGTTTTTAAGTAGAAATTCATCAACACGATAGAAGGCGTTGTCCTGGAGAAACGATTTTAAACTAGATCTAAACCTTGCTTCGCTACTTGTCAGAGACTATGTTATTGGGCAAATGATCAAAAAATTTTATTGCGGCGTGTTTAACTCCTCTCTGAGCCACTGGTAGCTTGGTAGCTTTAATAATGGGTAATAGAAGTAATTTTCTCTTCTAGTGTTGTAGGTATGTATACCACTGCTATTTTCAAATTGTGATGGATTATTTATGACGAGTTTCACTAGCGAAAATATGTGTTGTGACGATGAAGTTACTTGCCTAGCTCCTTGAAGCGGTACCCACATGAAGTGCGTATCTAAAAACTGCTCATTATTCTTTGATGAAGAGGTCGACACGAGAGAGGAATTCTTAGCGGACTGCATCTAGCCAGCCAGAAGACCGATTGCTCCAAAAAGGGCTTATTAAATTGTCCTGTAGTCATTAGAAAGCAATATGTAGCCTCAGCGCAAACGTAACTTAGTGTAATTGGTTTTTGATGGCTGTGGACGGAGGAATGTGGAACACGACTGAAACCTCTTTTACCTTGTAATTTTGTGCATCTTCCTACATGCACAAAATAACAGATTACCCTTTTAAATTATTACTTTCTGCGCTGTAAATATTCTGTTTTGACTAGTTCAATCAAGATAAGTACTCTTTCACAGATTCACTATTCAATTATTACTTACACTACTTATAGGCAATGCGCTTATAGTGAGCGCAAAGTTGTATTCTCTCGTTTTTTTATGTACATAGGCACTTACGTCTCCAGTCTCTTGTAAGGTCTTCACTGGACTTCAGCACACCATACTATCCTTACTGCACTTAACCTTGCTCCCACATTAACGAATATGCGGTTGGTGGCATACCTGTTGATGCGCGTTTGTATGTATTTCGTTTTACTTACTTCATTTTACAGAGAATTGTAGACATACATGAATCTGTGCATTTTAAAAAGTTAACTCTGCAGTAGTCCGAGTCACGAAGATTTTTGTGAGGTAAGTGATTCATGAAAGTTATAGGTTATTGTTAGTCAGGGACATTATTTTTGTAGGGATTATTGAAAGTCAGATTGCGTTGCGCTAAAAATATTGTGTGTCAGTTTAGTGGTGATCAGAATAAGTAAAGAGAGAAAAGTCTGGGTACGTTCAGTTTTGCTCAGCAGTTTGAAAATAAAATAACGTAGAAGCTTACCAGCACAGTAATTCATAATTTTTCGAAGGGGACGTTTCAATACTACGCCGAGAGATTTTAAATTTGATAGCACTGTTTCAATCATTAATAAGCAACTGAAAACTTACGCATAAATTCAAAGTTAACGTGAATAATAACAAAGGACGAGTATATCTACACCATATTAAGGTCGTTATTATGGTTGGAACAATAAAAAGTTTATATCATTTTTACTAAAATTTATCCCTTCACTTAAATTAGGGAACTAAAATACATAGAAAATCCAGATGCATATTCATGGAGGCCACACGTGTCTGAAGATTATGCTGTACTCTCCTTCGGTTAATATGCGCAGACAATATACGACGGTTGTTAGAATTTGAAATGTTACCAAAAGTGATGGGGAAATGTTCAAACGTGGCTAGAAATAATCTATCGTGGAAGGCAGAGTTAACTTTTTAAAATGCACAGATTTATGTATGTCTACAATTCTCTGTAAAATGAAGTAAGTAAAACGAAATGCATACAAACGCGCATCAACAGGTATGCCACCAACCGCATATTCGTTAATGTGGGTGCATGGTTAAGTGCAGTAAGGATAGTATGGTGTGCTGAAGTCCAGTTAACTCTGCCGTTATGATGCTTGGATACTGTTTAAAACTGCGAAATTGTGCAATCTTTCAGCGCGCACCACACCGAAAAATAGAGGAAACCACAGACCCATAATAGTAGGATCCCACAACCTCGGCCAAGCTGCGGATATTATTAACTTTACAGGAAAATGTTGAAACTCGTCGTATACTACTATTCCTATATTTGTTTCAGAATTCCGGGAAGGCATGTACTACTGCGATTATTTTCAACACTTAAATGTCTGTCTGCGTCAAATTATAGTTTCGGATTTATAAATTTTGTTTTACATTTATTTATCATATGAGCGTTTCGTCGACCGTGAGGCCTGTGGAGATGACCTGCGGTGGACAAAACAGACGTTGAGATTTGGAACTGACTCTTCTGAAAGGCAGCGTCTTAACGTCGCGGCATACCACTTGGGAATGGTGGATGGCGGAAAGACTGGCTGAAATAAGAGGAACTCGTGTTAGTACTCGTTCCAGCAGTGCATGTTTATTTAATGAAGGCTGGAATCGATGACTTCCCCTTCAGATGCAAAATCAAGAAACATGAGGCAGCTTTAAAAGTGCGCCATGTCATTACGTAACCTTAATAATCAGAGTGAAAGAAAATCTGGGTCTGGCTTCGATTCAAGTCAAGACATTTTCAGTTTTACTCAATTAGAATTCGCCTTTGAATGAACTTATTTTAATTAAGACAAACTGAAATGAGGCAGTACCGCTAGTAAATGAAAAGTGTATTCCATGATACCTGACCAAGCCATACATTGCTGTCGTAATGTAAACATTTCGTCTGAGTATTTATGGATTTGTGATATATAATGGTTCAAAACGCAGATAAAATGTGGAAAGAAATGTGACATAAAAAATTTCGCATAAATTCTAGTGACGAAATCACAGACTTTAATTTTCACAGGCTCTTTATAAACTCTTCAGGAACATATCGACCAAATCAATAGAATGGAAGGCTGCAGGAAGTTACAAGAATTTGGTAGCTTCTATCATACCAGTTTCACTGTATGGTGACTTCTGTTCGTTTGTCACCAGCACTGATCATTCTGCAGCGCACTAACAGTATAATTAGATATTTTTCAGTGTGCATTGACTGCCGTCAAACTTCCAAAGAAAGTAGGATAATTCTTGTATTTATGCAGTACTTTGGGTCTATTTACTACAGCAAAATTGTTTGGGCTGTTCGAAATGTATAAACATGAAATCCTTCCGTCAAGCCTTGGAGTATTCAGTAAGTACAATGCCCGATCCGGATAACAACGATCTTATGGAGGCAATTTGATAAAACTGTGCACGTAGGAGGGCCTAACAAGAGACAGTTAGGATGGATACTTGTAGCTTAATGTCCCATTGACTTTTTACCTTTGTTTAGTTTTTGGATGAATACCATCAAAGGTAAGAAACTAATACTGGAATATAAAGCTAAATCAGGCGATGGTGACAGAAGCAGATTAGGAAATCCGACACTAAAAATAATCGATAAATGTTGCAATTTGGGAGGTGAAAGAACTGATTATTTTCCAAATAGAAACGACACAAAATCTCAGTGACAAAAATGGTAACATCGATTATCAGTTTAAAATTTAGGAAGTCTTATCTGAAGTTATTTGTATGGAGTGGAGCCTACTATGGAAGTAAGAGATGGATGGTAGTAGGTACAGGTAAGAAGAGAATAATAGCTTTTGAAATGTGCTGTACGGAAGAATGTTGAAAATTAGACAGGTAGATATAATAATTAATGTGGAGGTGTTGAGTCGAAATGAGGAAAAATGAAATTTGCGGTACAACTTGAATAAAAGAAGGGATTTTGATAAGACACGTTTTGGGCATGAAGCATTTACGCATTTGGTGATAGAGGGAAGTACGGGGGAGTGGGGAGGTTAAAATTGTAGCAGATCGAGACATGCCTGCAGTTCCATGTCGATGCCGGTTGTCGTAGTTATGAAGATGCTTGTGCAGGAAAACGTCCTATTGAGAGTTGCATCAAACCAGTCCTCAAACTAAAGATGATAATACCACCTTCAGTCATCAGGTTTCCTGGGTATTCGTACAGCCCACTACAAATTCCCTTCCTGTTCAAATCTCTCTATCTCAAGGTAGAACTCGCACACAACGTCCTCAGTTGTATCTTGGGCATATAGAAAGTTATGTCTTTACTAACAGATTTTATCCTCTGCAACTTCCTTATGTACTCAGAAAGTTATTCGTTGGTGTACAAACACGTGACCTACCATTCCGTCCCTTCTTGTTGTGAATGTTTTCCACATGCTGCTCTTCTCAGAGATACTGTGGAGAAATACCTCAGTTCTTATTGTATCGGGAGACCTAAATTTCTGCATATACATCTACACATACCGTGCAAGATAAAAACTACTGAGTAAAGGACGAGCGATGCTTTGCACTCATTATGTTTGGGCCTTTGCTTTTAATTTCAAAGATAATTATTTTGCATCTTATGTGTGCTGAATCAGTCCTTCCAATGCAATTTCATTTTCCTGAGTATTTCAGAAACCATTTCTTGCTACATTGGTTCGGTTTTCACCTCATCTTTATTTAATTGTGGTCTGAGTCTGCATTTGGTCTTTCGATCCAATATCTGGAATCTCTTTCCGAAGTTGATGTAAGCCTGATCGTGTGCTCCCGTGTCTCCAGATGTTTTCGAGGTATATCTCTGCCTCTCATGAATTTTGAACAGTGTATTAGCCATTACCATATGAAATGTATTACAGAACTGTCTCGTCTCTGATTCCTACAACCGAGTCCATACTCATCCATAACTGTCTCAATTCCTTCTTCTACTACGGCATCCTAATGACCCATGACTATTAGGTTTTCACCTTCCTTTACATAGTGAAGAACATGTTCAGTATTCTCGTATACTTTACCTCTTTATCTTCTGGTTGCTACGTCGGTAGGTATACCTGATTTATTGTCGTTGTAGTTGGTTTGCTGTCGATTCTGCTGAGGATAATCCTGTCACAGAACTGTCCACTGTATCGAACTATCTTCACTATCTTCCTGATCGTGACGGTCCCTTTCCTTCACACCTTTTCCTGCTGCTGTTGACATTACCCTATATCCGTCTGATCAGACTTCTGTCATCCCATGCTATGATTCATACGATGTTACACTATCATTGAAGAAAAGTATATTTTAGCATTACTTGTTTCAGTTTCTACAACCATCATCGCTGGAAGAAAATTTGTGCTTTAGATACGTCAAAAATGTACACTAATCATAAATCACTCACCAGTGTACCAAGTATAATGATGGTACCCTGATGCGCTACTTTTCTCAGTGATAATGATCGTAAATACAGAAATTGGTAGAGAGTTAACTTGAAATTTTTCATTAATTTATTGATTATTCATCGTTTATATCATGCATACCTCCCCCTTGGCTGCACCTCCCCGAGATGGGGTCTAATCTAGAATCTTTTGCCAATTGAGAGACGATGACACTTTTTCAATTCCTTGTGCATCGACTTGCCACTAAATTTTGCTGATTTTTTGCTCTGTACATGGCGAAGTGCTTGCCCTGAACTTGTGTCCACACCTCTACCCTCTTTGACAAACCCACTGACAGAATTAAGGTGAGTCGACAACGATGCGATGGATTTCATTCTAAATTTAAGCACGAGCAGTTCGACGACCTTTGCAGCAGCTGGATATGGACTATCAGCTCGGAGACCATGGCTACGGTTACCCTTGACGCTGCAGCACAGACAGGAGCGCCTGTGATGGTGTACTCAACGACAAACCTGGGTGCACGAATGGCAAAACGTCATTTTTTCAGATGAATCCAGGTTCTGTTTACAGTATCATGATGGTCGCATTTGTGTTTGGCGACATCGCGGTGAACGCACATTGGAAGCGTGTATTCGTCATCGCAATACTGGCGTATCACCCGGCGTGATGGTATGGGGTGCCAATGGTTACACGTTTCGGTCACCTCTTGTTCGCATTGACGGCCCTCTGAACAATGGACGTTACATTTAAGATGTGTTACGACCCGTGGATCTACCCTTCATTCGATCCCTGTGAAACCCTATATTTCAGCAGGATAATGCACGACAGCATGTTGCAGGTACGATACTCCTTGGCGTCATGGTGCCTTGCTCCACTAGGCCCATTGATGCCCAAGTAAATGTTCCCCAAAGCTTAATGGAGTCACCGCGAGCTTGTCTCCATCCCACACTATAGGTGTCAAAAAGCTGTTTCCCCAGAGGAAGACGGATTCGCACCCTCCCATCGGCATGATGAACAACGATCTGCCACTGCGCCAAAATCCAGTGCTGATAGTCATGTGCCCATTTCAGTCGCAGTTGCCTACGTCGTGGTGTTAACATTGGCACATGCATTAGTTGTCGGCTGCGGAGGTCCATTGTTATGAGTTTTCGGTGCACTGTGTGTTCAGACACAATTGTACTCTGCAAAGCATTAAAGCCTGATGACAGTTGCACCACTGCTCGTCGCCTGTCCTTTTTTTAATAGTCTGCCCAGCTTACAACGTCCGTAGTGAGGGGCGACTGCCCAACCCCATGACATCTGAACGGCGTTTCACCTTGGTTTTGTCACGTGTTGAAGACACTCACCACTAGAGATGGGGGATGCGCTCTTGAACTAATTCATAGAGTTGAATCTTTCAAAGGAGTGAACAATCAGTGATTCAGAAAAAAAGAACGGTAGCTCCAAACGTTTCCCACGGCAGAGAGAGAGAGAGAGAGAGAGAGAGAGAGAGAGAGAGAGAGAGACGGAGCATATCAGCAGCGCCTCTGCTGGTCAGAGCACAGTGCACGCCACACAACACAGCCAGCGCCGGCCTCTGCCCTGCTTCTACCTTGGCTGCCTGCATTGTGCAGTGCCCCATTGGATTTTGTGTTTCACATATGCCGTGCCGTCCATGTGCGTCGTCTGCCGCGCGCAGTGTCTGGCGCTGCTTAACTTCGCATCGCACTCTGTCGGCGATCGTTTCAGTCGCACGTCCTGCCCTCTGGGCAGTTGATGCGAGCAACAGGACAGAGAGTCACCTAGCGGATAACATAGGAACTACTTGCAACAACCTGCTGGCAAGGGAACGGACGATTTGTTTCGGAGCGGGTGAGTTCACCGCTCCCCCCACCCTCGGAACTCGCCCGCTCAACGCTCACCCCACCGTCTCGACTCTAGCCAGAGCGTTGAGCAAAGCGACTCAGGTGTCACTCTGGTCTCTGCGGTCTCAGCTCACGCAGTAATACAGCTCGCGACTCGACCCGCTCGACTCAGCGCCTCTGCATCGGAGTTCGTCCCTACTGGATATTGTTCTTCGTAGTAATACCGCTAAGTATATTACATTATTATGTTATGTATACATCAATTGTTTTTATTTTATTTTTATTTGTTTAAACTGATTAGATTAGGTTCCTGATGACTCCTCTTACTATAGGATTTTTATTATGGACACTCGAATTTACGCTTTAATTACGGGCGAACCGATAAACGTATCGCAAAATGTGATACACCAATATTTTCCTTGTTTTATTCTGCGTAAGGCTATATGCAGCACTTTCGTTTTACAGTCAAATTTATATTTTTTTTTTTTTCTTATTCTGGTACGGATTTTGCGATTTTAGGCGTCTTCGGAAGGAAACGTTCACTTTAAAAATATATGGCTTGCGATGAATTTGTATGAGGTTAATGAAATTTTAATACATTATAGCCAAATATATTGTTAATGTAAATCTCAAGTTACAACATTTTCCGATCACCCAAAAAACCACGATAGTGCAAAATAAATCAATAATCAAAAACTTTGTCATATCGTGGAAATTTCAATAAACAATACAAAATTCTTACTCATTACCTGTATTACTTAAAAATAGGATCAAATAAGATCAAAATACAGGTGTAGTACTGGAATAAACCAAGTTTAAAGGACAATGTGCCTTCCATTTATTTTCTATTGTAAATGAGTGGTGAGTCATGAAAAAGAGCTAATTCACTTCAGGGAGTGAACAGTTCTGATCCAATCTCTGAAAAGAACAGTTTTGCCCATCTCTACTCACCACAGCACTCCTCGAAACACCCTTACAGTTTCCGAAACGCTCATGTCGAGCCTCTGGATCGTCACGAGCTGCCCTCGGACAAACTCAGACAGATCGCACGCCTTCCCCATAAAACGGACAGCACGCTCACTGGTGGTACATGCACCGTGCGTGTGTCTGACTAGCAGTCATTCCTCGCCAGGTGACACTGCTGTAGCAGGTTGGTGGCCATAATGTTCTGACCGATAAATGTATCGTTCCGTCACGATTTCTGTAGAATGTTTATAGTTACACAGGTTCAAAAATATCAAACGAAACGCAAACGAACATTTAGTTTTTCGCTGGTGAACAAGTAGTGATGTGTGATGACAATGATCTTAATAATAGACTACCAACTACAATTCACCTTCTGAGTGCACTTTGCCCAGTATTTCACATGGAAGTTTCTTCTGATAAGGCAAGAGTAATAGCATTCAGAGGAGTGGAACGTATAAGAATGAAAATTCTTTAGGACAATACAGTATAGTTGAGCATGTCAATGTTTCAACCGACTTTCAAATCATTTAACTTAAATAGAAGACGAAGGTTGAAACTTCTGTTATGTGTGTTTTTTACTTCAAACAGAACTTCATAAATTCTGTAAGGAAAGAAACTAAAATTTAATTTTGAAGAACTATGGCCTGTGACAAACGAGAGCAATAAGATTCTGGACTGAGATTCCTCAAAACAGTGAAAGGATGTACACAATTAGGTAACAAAGAAGAAGACATTACAAAAGAGTAAGAATTGGATTCAATAAACGAAGAAATAGATTAATACAAAGACACATAGGGGGATCGTGTGGAAAAAATATCGGAGCGGTGATTACCAGCGTGAAATAAGTACCACGTGGTAAAAGAAGTCTTGAAACATAAGAGAAATGATAGTATACTTACGACTGACGTACAAAGTTGGAACTGGTATTATACCCAATCCCTAGAAGTGAAGATCTCCTGTCAACGGCCAGGCAATTAGAAAAGACAAGCTTTGGCCAAGGGAATGAACTCGTCCGTATTCTTATCATAGGATGGCATCTGTCTTCAGCCAGTTAGAGAAACTAGGGAAAACTTAGATCTAGAATGTCGAACGAGGATACGAACTGCCGCCATCCCGAACCCAAATGTAGTTTACTAGTCACTGCATTAAATATTTCTAAATCTCTTCATGTGGGGTCCAGATAGGTTGTCTGGAACACTGTTTATGTAGCTGCTGCTAAAATTACTTGTGAACCTTTTAACACAACAATAAATTTTTTTACGCTCTGAAAACATATGCACGTATAATTTCCTGTATTATTAACATTTACTACATCATGAAGTCTTTTTTTTCTAATATTTTACCTTAAGCGTTAACAGGGCAGAAGTAAATGCGCACGACAGACAGAAACTTCGTCTTCCTTTGACCATCTACCATTCGCCGAGAAACCAACCGGTGCTCAGCAAGAAAACGGGCAAACGAAAATGCGAAGCTCCGTGTCTGGCTTTCTTCCCTAGTGTGCCCATAAAATACAGCCACGAGCGAGAACAGCAGAGCACACTCCACAGTCGGATGCCGGGAGGACATTTCGGAGTTTTTTACCGCCTTGACAAATGAAGGACCTAGCTTCTTCGTAAAAACCAAGGACAAGGAATGTACATTGGTTCTGAAATTTACGTAGTGGTAGTGGCTTTCTAGACTCTTGAGCAGAAAAGAGGGAAGGCTGTAAGAATCTTGGGCTCTCATTCACGTGTTGTCTTGCACACTTTCTTGTTTCCAGCTTTCTGTACGGTAGTAAATTCCTGAAAATAAAAACACTAATAAATATGAAGATGAATAATGTAATATCTTGTAATACGAGTTCCTGACTCTGAACTATGGCAATGTGACGTGGTATCTGCACATTACAGCTCGCATTATCGCCTCAGTAATTGAAACACTGGTACGAAAGTTTATAGGTCCCACATATAAAAAGTGACTTTGTGGAGGAGGCTAATAAAATTCTTTTTCATTTCATTGTTTTTGTTAGCTTTTAAACCGTCTAATATGGAATCGGCTGCTCTCAAGTTCTGGTAAATCTATTTTTATTCATCATTACAGCTGAATCCCCTTCCAGTCTTCAGTGATGGAGGGATGTCGTGTGTGTAACCTGTCTATGAGTTGTTTAATCTTTGTTCTGTATCTGATCGGATTTCAACTTTTTGTATTCTCTGTGTCCTGCAGCCTTCATGAAGTTTAGGAATGACATTTATGTGTACGGCGGTTGTTCAAAAAGTTGTCGACTTCTATTTGCGAAAGCCGATCTTGATTCAGGTACAATTGTTTGACACTAGTCACCTCCAGAGTAGCCCATTTCAGCTTCTACACACCTCTCCCAATGATGCTGCCACTGCTGGAAGCATTGTCGGAAAGCTTCTTTTGATACGATGCGCAGCTGCTCCATCGAATTCTACGTAATATCTTCCCTGTTCTGAAACCTGGTCCCTTTCAGGGTCTTTCTCAATTTAGGGAAAAGCTGCAACTTACTCGGCGCTCGATCAGAGAGATTAGAGGCTGACGAATCACATCCGTCTTGTGTTGGCCAAATAACTCTGAAGTAACTGAGAACGATGAAAGGGTGTGTTATCATGGTGAAGGTGCCACCTACTCGCCTCCCACAAATAGGGGCCGTTTGCGTCTCACTACTTCACGAAGGCAATGAAAAACCGCTCGCTAGTACTCCTTATTGACATTAGTACCTTCTGTGGCGTACTCGTGATGGACCCTGCCTTTGGATTCGAAAAGGACGGTCAACGTGACTTTGATATTGCTGCGGAACTGCCTCGCACTTTCCAATTTGGGGGCCACTGATTGCTTCTATTGCGGTGAACGGAACTTAGTTTCTAGGACGTACACTTAAACACAGGACTCATCACCAATGATCACTGTCTTAAGGAAGCTGGGATTATTGTTCACAGTATCCGGTATGTCCTGTGCGATCTCCGAATGAAGTAGCTTCTTCGCAGTTGTCACCTATTTCGGCACAAATTTTGCTGAGATCCTCTTATATATATGACCCGTTAAAATGGAATGAAGGGACCTGTACTAATCAAAATATCCACGGGTATGCTGCCGGTCTGTAGTGTCCAACAAGCACAATATTTCGGCGATCATACATGTCGCCATCATCAGGTGAACTGACGGGCAGAGCTCCTATGAACGTGCCGGCACGGAGATCCGTACGCTATGGCTGCTCAGAGGGAACTGGGTTCGGTCGCGGCGGCGGCCGATTTAAATACCCTCCGCCCGCGGCGCGCTCCCTCCGTCGTCCGCGCCCCGCGCCACGGTCGCGCGGTGGAACAGATTGTGACGGAATCTGAGATGACGTCGGTGTGATGGCTCTCTCCGCCGTGGTCGTCACAACTATACGTTTGCTCGATTTACTTTTGATTAATCCGATCGCAGGTTCCCAAGCCTTGCTAAGATTATAGCCACAGTCACGGTTTATGAGGTCGTCATTGGTGCGAATTTCGATGGCCTCTCTAACAACGCTGTCCCAGTATCTCGACGTCTGTACCAGAATCCTCGTGCGGTCACACTCCATGGCGTGATTTTCCGACAAACAATGTTCAGCGACCGCCGACTTGCTCGGATACATCAGTCAAGTGTGCCTCTGGTGTTCACGGCATCGATCCTCGACGGTACGAATCGTCTGACCAATATACGACTTGCCACATTGACACGGAATCTGGTACACGCCGGCCTTCCTCAAACCGAGGTCATCTTTGGCGCTCCCCACCAGTGCACGAGTTTTATTTGGAGGACAAAACACAGTTCCGACCCGGTGTTTCTTCAGAATGCGGGCGATTTTCCCCGAGAGTGCGCCTGTGTATGGAATAAATGCAGTGCCTACCTCCTACCTCGTGACTTCATCCATCTCAACAGGTTGTGCTGCAGTGGTTGGGCGGAGAGCACGTTGAATCTGTCACTCTGAGTACCCATTGTTTCGAAATACAGTTCTCAGAAAGAAAGTAAATTGGAAAAAGAAAACACTACATGGCAAGCACCCGTATCATCTAACACAGCCACACATCGATCAAGACGCATCCAACACATGGTTAAGAAAAGGCAATATATACAGTGAGACGGAAGGATTCATGATTGCAATACAGGATCAAACAATAAACACCAGATATTACAGCAAGCATATTATTAAAGATCCCAATACCACTACAGATAAATGCAGACTTTGCAAACAACAAATAGAAACAGTAGACCACATCACAAGCGGATGTAAAATACTAGCAAATACAGAATACCCCAGAAGACATGACAATGTAGCAAATATAATACATCAACAGCTTGCCTTACAACATAAACTTATAAAACAACATGTTCCCACATACAAGTATGCACCACAAAATGTACTGGAGAACGATGAATACAAATTATACTGGAACAGAACCATTATAACAGATAAAACAACACCACATAACAAACCTGACATCATACTCACCAATAAAAAGAAGAAATTAACACAACTAATCGAAATATCCATACCCAATACAACAAATATACAAAAGAAAACAGGAGAAAAAATTGAAAAATACACCCAACTGGCTGAGGAAGTCAAGGACATGTGACATCAGGACAAAGTTGACATTGTACCAATTATACTATCAACTACAGGAGTCATACCACACAATATCCACCAGTACATCAATGCAATACAGCTACATCCAAACTTATATATACAACTACAGAAATCTGTAATTATTGACACATGTTCAATTACCCGAAAGTTCCTAAATGCAATGTAATATATACCATACAGTTAAAAGGAAGTCACGCTTGATCAAGGTCCGCGTCACCTTCCATTTTTAACCAGACATAACGCCTGAGACAAGAAAGAAATAATAATAATAATAACCCCACACCCCCATGAACCACGGACCTTGTCGTTGGTGGGGAGTCTTCCTTGCCTCAGCGATACAGATAACCGTACCGTAGGTGCAACCAGAATGGAGGGTTATCTGTTGAGAGGCCAGACAAACGAGTGGTTCCTGAAGAAGGGCAGCAGGCTTTCCAGTAGTTGCAGGGGCAACAGTCTCGATGATTGATTGAGCTAGCCTTGTAGCATTAACCAAATCGGAATTGCTGTGCTGGTGCTGCGAATGGCTGAAAGCAAGGGGAACTACAGCTGTAATTTTTCCCGATGGCATGGAGCTTTACTGTATAGTTAAGTGATGATGGCGTCCTCATGGGTAAGATATTCATGGCGAAACCAAGGCGAAATCACGTCCAGAGGTCGTGGGTTTGGGCAGTCTGATGAAGCAGGACAGGCGTGGAACTGTGGTGGAACTAACATCAGACATTAGTGCTGGACAGAGTACACGCATTGCACCGAACACTCGTAACGATGGGGCTCCGCAGCCGACGACCCATGCATGTGACAATGTTAATATCATGACGGAAATGGGCATGTGACCATCCGTACTGGTCGCTGGAGCAATGCCAGAGCGTTCCATGGTCTGATGAATCCTAATACTTTGTTCATCATGTAGATGGGAGGACGCGAATCCGTCGTTTTCCAGAGGAACGGCTCCTTGACAGCTCTACTGCAGGGCTCATAGAAGCTGGTGGCCCATCCATTAAGCTCTGGGGAGGATTCACAAGGACATCAATGGGTCTAGTGCAGCTCCTGCAAGGGGCCATGACGACCAAGGTGTGTCGTACACTGGTTGCAGACGACGTACACCCCTCCATGACGATGAAGCTTCCAAGTGGGAATGGCACTTTCAACAAGATGATGCGCCATGTCACAAGGCCAGAAGTGTGATGAAATAGTTCAAGGAACACAGTAGCCAGTTCAAATTGGTGCACTGGACCCCAACTCGCCAGATATGAACCCTATCGAACACATCTGGGATGTGACTGAACGTGGTGCCAGAGCTCATCGACCCCCCCCCCTCCCTCCCTGTAATTCGCGGGAATTAGGTGACCTGTGTGTATAGATGTGGTGCAAACTCCCTCCAGCGACCTACCAAGATCTCATTGCTTCCACAGCAATACGCGTTGCCGCTGTTATCCGTGCCAAACAGAGACAACCAGCTATTAGGTAGGTGGCCATAGCGCTCTGTCTAATGTAATGTAATGGAAATTAGTGACGTCACAAAGAACATTCATGTTTTAGAATTGAATAAATTAAGTTATTTCACAAAAGCATGCGAAATATTTCTAGCCGTTTCAGTTTGCTTTCTATGAAATTCTAGTTGGTGTGATATCAATGGAGTTATTGCTTTACAGGTAACTTCAGTGCTAGCGAAAACCCTTGCAGGCTGACAGCAGTCTCGGAGTTCTGTCGTCATCCGGCTGTAAATGTCTCATGTCTTGAGTCTTGTAAGTCGTAAACTGGAGCATATGGTAACACTGAATCTTATTCTTCATACAGCTCACACTTTGGTATGATCAGGTCAGATCGCATGAGAGACACTTCATCCGTTCCTTGCGCCCTCGGCTCCTCACGTGGGCCGGCCGCGTTGGTCTAGCGGTTCTAGGCGCTCAGTCCGGAACCGCGCGACTGCTACGGTCGCAGGTTCGAATCCTGCCTCGGGCATGGGTGTGTGATGTTCTTAAGTTAGTTAGGTTTAAGTAGTTCTAAGTTCTAGGGGACTGATGACCACAGATGTTAAGTCCTATAGTGCTCAGAGCCATTTGAACCATTTGATCCTCACGTGGCCACTCAATAAAAGTATTTATTTTGCTTACCCTCGATATCACGTATTTTGACGTACTTTCAAGGTTCCACCCTTACAGTCACATATAAAGTAAAGCTGCACACCCAGATTACAGAACCTATTGGTAATATCAGACAATGGATGACCAATTCCAGCTACATCTAAAGGAATTGAGAAAAAGACCTCCATGGTTCTTTAATTATTCTTTTACTACCTAGCACAGCAATGGCTCATCTCTACTGGTATCCCTGACACATAGCGACTCTCAAAGCTATCTTCACAGTTGCGAAAGGGGTCTTTTACGGAAGGGTCCTTCTGGTCTTCCATCAGATAGCCTATGTCATACTGAAATTATCCTGAGGAGTCATACATCTCCTCAGTGACTGAGGGCTTTTAGTGACAAATAAAATAGAAGAATAGACCCGCTTACAAAGGCAAGTTGGAGACTCGCTCCTCAGTCCTTAAGTTCGCTACAGCGATATTTCATTAATTGTTTTACGCTGGTTGTCTTTCACTTATATGAGTTGAAGAGTGGGTAATAACAGTTCTAACATGATAAATTGTGTAACGCGTGACAATGATACGAATCACAGTAAATCACTTAGATTAAATGAAAACTTGGAAAGAATTCTGCATTTAAATATAATTAACGATTTTTAAGTAACAAATTCACCTAATTTGAATATTTTATATTCTCAAATCAATCCAAGACAATGTCAGGATAGTGTCTTAACTCTAAAAATAATAATTGTCGCTGTTATTATTATTACTATTGTAACTTGACTTACGTTGTTTCACTTGTCTGCCTCAGCCATTTGTGAGTTTTGTCTTTGAAACGTTCTTTATAGTCTATAGAGAGTGAGTTACGCAATATATACCACTACCTTCATTTCCTGAATGATTCTAGATATGGGAACAAGAATTTCGGAAGATGATAGAATCCAGATGGGGATGCATTTTTTTTACGCTTCGTAGTCTTTATATAGTATCAACCGAGATATTAATTCTATTGGAATTTTAAAGCTAACGTGTATGGTGATACAGTGCTTGTGAACGTTATCGTTGAAACTTTCCACAATCGTATCTTGTGAAATACACAGAAATTGAGAAATCTAGCGGCTTAGTCCTTTAGTGTGGTGTAATCTCGCGAAACGGAACTCTCATGCCAGTCTCTATAGTTACATGAGAGCTCCGTTTCGTAGTGTTTAGACTGCAACAGCTGTTTCCGAGTAGGTCTGCCTCTTTAGCACATTTCTCAGACATTTTCGTAGCTCAACACGATTAGGAAATCCGTTGGCAACAGTAGCGGAAACGCTACAGAACTTTCCCTTATGATAATTCCATCACATTTCCTACACAATTTTACTGAAATTTGCGGCATGTGTTTCGACGTCAACTTTACAAGTGCTTTAGCACTACACTCATCGTTCCAAGAGATTCCGAATGCCGTTAAAAAGCATAGCGTTCAATTAACATAATATAAAGCTTTTCCAAATATTGTCTGGTACAACATTTTGTAGGTTCTTGCCCAACTGTGTACTGTCATTGGCAGAAGAGCAGGAGACAGCGAAATGAAACTTCAAGGCTTTAGAGGTAGTATGATAAAATTTCTATGATTACGAGCTAGAATGAAACTGAGTAAGAATTTGACAGTATGAACCCACTTATCGGTGTGAAGGTGGACCCAATCCTGCCCTGACACCCGCACTGATTCAGTTGGGAATGGTCTCGAAAAGACATTGTACACTCTCCTGAGGCAAGCTGGCCTACAACTGCTGTAACTGGTTCTTGATATCCTTGATACTGGTACTGGGACGAAGTTCACGTCTGACCTGGTCCCACATTTGTCTTATATTGGACCTGTCTGGGGATGTTTCTGACTTGGAGTACATCAACATCACGCAGACAGTTGCTAGATATATGTGCCACGGATGAACAAGCGTTATTCTGTTGGAAAATGATACCACAATATCGTTGCATGAGAGGTAGCACGTAAGAGCGTGTCAAGTGACCATTATGTTGTCACCAGTGGAGATTGGAATGTAGATTTGTTCAGTGAACTTCTTTATTCTGGCTCTCAGCCATACTACACTACTGGCCATTAAAATTGCTACACCAAGAAGAAATGCAGATGATAAACGGGTATTCATTGGACAAATATATTATACTAGAACTGACATGTGATTACATTTTCACGTAATTTGGGTGCATAGATTCTGAGAAATCAGTACCCAGAATAACCACCTCTGGCCGTAATAACGGCCTTGATACTCCTTGGCATTGAGTCAAACAGAGCTTGGATGGCGTGTACATGTACAGATGCCCATGCAGCTTCAACAGAATACCACAGTTCATCAAGCGTAGTGACTGGCGTATTGTGACGAGCCAGTTGCTCGGCCACCATTGACCAGACGTGTTCAGTTGGTAAGAGATCTGGAGAATGTACTGGCCAGGGTACCAGCCGAACATTTTCTGCATCCAGAAAGGCCCGTACAGGACCTTCAACATGCGGTCGTGCACTATAGTGCTGAAATGTAGGGTTTCGCAGGGATCGAATGAAGGGTAGAGCCACGGATCGTAACGCATCTGGAATGTAACGTCCACTGTTCAAAGTGCCGTCAATGCGAACAAGAGGTGACCGAGACGTGTAACCAATGGCACCCCATACCATCACGCCGGTTGATACGCCTCCAATGTGCGTTCACCGCGATGTCGCCAAACTCGGATGCGGCCATCATGATGCCGTAAACAGAACCTGGATTCACCCGAAAAAAATGATGTTTTGCCATTCGCGCACCAACGTTCGTCGTCGAGCACACCATCGCAGGCGCTCCTGTCTGTGATGCAGTGTCAAGGGTAACCGGAGCCATGGTATGCGAACTGATTGTCCATGCGGCTGCAAACGTCGTCGAACTGTTCGTGCAGATGGTTGTTTTCTTGCAAACGTCCCCATCTGTTGACTCAGGGATCCGATGTGGCTGCACGATCCGTTACAGCCATGCGGATAAGATGCCTGTCATCTCGACTGCTAGTGATACGAGGCCGTTGGAATCCAGCACGGCGTTCCGTATTACTCTCCTGAGCCCACCGGTTCCATATTCTGCTAACAGTCATTGGATCTCGACTAACGCTAGCAGCAATGTTGCGATACGATAAACCGCAATCGCAATAGGCTACAATCCGTCCTTTATCAAAGTCGGAAACGTGATGGCACGCATTTCTCCTCCTTACACGAGGCATCACAACAACGTTTCACCAGGCAACGCAGGTCAACTGCTGTTTGTGTATGAGAAATCGGTTGGAAACTTTCCTCATGTCAGCACATTGTAGGTGTCGCCACCGGCGCCGGCTTTGTGTGAATGCTCTGAAAGGCTAGTCATTGGCATATCACAGCATCTTCTTCCTGTCGGTTAAATTTCGCGTCTGTAGCACGTCATCTTCGTGGTGTAGCAATTTTAATGGCCAATAGTGTACATCAGGAGCAATATGGTAGAGGCTTCCAGTTGTCTGTCATGGGGAACAATAAATGTCCACCATTGCTGACAGTGTAAAGAGCTGGGTCGAGAGTGGCGTCACTCGAATGCCACTGTCAAGACGTCTCTGGCAGCGACCGTGACGACAGCGCGGCAACGAGGCTGGCGATGGCCGTATACTTCCTCCGGTGAGCGGGTGGCCCCTCTGTAATTCAGGACAGGATGCCCCGTCTCGTGGGTCAAACAAATGGTTCAAATGCTCTGAGCACTATGCGACTTAACTTCTGAGGTCATCAGTCGCCTAGAGCTTAGAACTAATTAAACCTAACTAACCAAAGGACGTCACACACATCCATGCCCGAGGCTGGATTCGAACCTGTGACCGGAGCTATCGCTCGGCTCCAGACTGTAGCACCTAGAACCGCACCGCCACTCCGGTCAGCCAGTGTTCACACAGCAGACCCCATTCTGCATTCTGGGATGTCGTTGCAGGTGTCATAGTCTCATAGTGTGAGGCAGTGCTGCTGAGAAGAGAATGATTTGGTTCACGAATGGCTGACTCCTTACATGTTTCAAAAAAAGTTCGTTTAGGGCTTACGACACGTATTGTAAACACTTATGTGATGGCAACGGAGGAAAGGCTCCTGTCCTTCCATTAGCGTATTGCAGCACTGGCTGTTGCCATACCGGGTCCAGCTGGCTCTGCTTCACAACTCCTGTCAGCCGTGTTTCCCTTTGGAATGCATAACACTCTCGCCCACCTGTCGAAACTCATTTCCACTGTGGCGTATTTTTTGGTCAAATATGGTCGATGCACTACAGATCCAAGATGTCCGCAACGTATTGTTGGGCCTTCAGATTTTGTTCAGTCACAATCAGAAGTGATCTGAGGTCATACCTCGTGGTTCCCCAGGAGCTCCTGAGTACGCCGCCATACTCGCCAACAGTGGTGATCTGGGACAGTGCAGAACCAAGATGGATCGCTGAACACAATACGACGCCATTCATTAGCATTCCACGCTTTCTGGACATGGCAAAACCTCAAATACAGCCGTTTGTGTTGCGGCGTAAATGGCCAGCCTACACATGGTACAGTAGTCCTCTTGTCCAGCTGGTCCTAGTCTCTAATCATTGATGTCGGATGACACAAACCAGGGAGTGAATCACTTGTTCTCGGCAAATATGAAGATGCTGTATTGTTCTTGATCCACTATAAAGCGATTCCCTCTTGCGATTGTCAGACTTGGTCCACTGGAAACTTGACGATGAATATCCCTGCCCTCGCGCCCAAAATCAGTCCAACATGAGACTATTGTCACATCCGAATGCTCCACAAATCTGGATACTGCACGACTTCGTCAGCCAACCAAAGGGAGACCCGCAATGGCCCCTTTGAAACTGTCAGTGCCAATAACGCTGTCTCGTACTGGAACACGCAATGTCCTTGTCCTTCACAGTGATCACTCAGTATCCGACGCCGTTCACGCCTCTGATATACCCCATCATACCTGGTAACAACAGTAAATACGAACAACACTAATCTATTCTGGTGGTCGACTGTGTGTACAAGTATAAAATTACACTGACAGCAGATCTTATAGATACTTGACGTTCTTCATATTGGGAGGCGATCTGTATTAATATGGAAACAAAACTCAAAGAAACCTCAGATTGCCAGGATGGCTATTTTACAGCATTTACTTAGATTATCAGTTTTAGCAAACTAAGGTGGAAACTTATCTTGATAAATAAATGTAGCAAACTACTTGGCTATCTGAAGTTTTTTACTTCTGAAGTTTTTTACTTTTATTTTCACCTGACCATGTTTTCTGGGTGCTCCCCTCTTTTTCTCAGGCATTGTATTCCAATGCTCTGAAGCGCTCTCAAAATAAATATCGTGCTACGTCTTATGCGACTCATCTTTTGTAATAACGAGGTGCGTGAATCTGTATCTTTAACACAGGGGTCTCCTGCAAGAAAAAATGAACGTGGTGCTACGTGAAAGTAGATATATATCAGACAGACTTTTTAACAGAACGAGAACAGATATTCTGCTCGCAAATCGTTGGCGGTTAAGCGTGATGCTAGAAGCGAACCCAAATACTGCAGTGACTCTAGAGATGTGTTCTGCATGTGCACTGAAGTGCAATTCAGTTTCCTGGCCGCAGTGATATTTCAGTCCTGAGTTACGGCATAATTACACTCATCTAGTGCCCAATGGCTGTGCCAGCCCGAGATATACTGCCGGTGATAAAGCCGAAAAAACAAGTCCAAGATAGGAAGGCTGGCCCGATTTCCATACGAGATGTAGTGAACACCGCTTGCTTAATGGCTTTCCACGCCAAGGAAGGGCCGACCATGGAATTTCTTTCCATTCCACCGCCGTTTTGTTCCGACAGTTCCGCTTCCAAACTGTAACTCATAATCTAATGGCCGAATACGTCACACACAGTCGCCTGCGCTTTAGAATCGCACCGTTTTCTTAAACGACTTCGAGTAGAAAACCGTGTACAATTCATCGAGCTAAATATATTATTTTCGGACTTTTATTGAAAATAACAAAAGAACTCGGTCTACAAAGGAGGTTAATGTTCCGTTTTCTTTTGTCAAGAGAAAAAAATAAGCACTATCGCGATTGAGTGCGGTAGTAGAAAGTCTTACACATTACTGATGTGCCACACTAGTACTACCCCTAGCACCGATAATGTGTAGAAATTGTAAGCCACCAGCTCACGTTGCTCCATCTGTCGACAATTTTTCATCTCCATGTCGATGATGGGCTTTTTAATATCTAGTGTTATTCATTGATCGATTGATTGAAGTTCATTGACATGGCACTATTAATTTATTATAGACTTCGTCTAAAGGTATTTTTGACTCATAGTAATAAAGGTATGTCACAAGATTCCAATAAGACCTCAACTCTCAGGAATGTTTCAATCTGTGACGACAGTCCCCATGTGCGAATTAGTGATCATTATTTTTCCGACACGCTACCATTGAATTCGATACACTACTTGCTTTTCTCCGACCGGGAATTCACGTCCGACCCCATGTGAGGACTCCACGTTAACGGAAAAACAAGCAACCATAAAATTAATTCTCGAGCGCATATGTAACACTTCCCAGAAGTGGTATTCCATCCCGCAGCTGTCTAGATGTAGCAACGGTTACCTCACAAAATGCCTCTGCGCCAATTATGCGAGTATCATAGTCCAGTCTGTCAGAAAATAAATAAATGAACTGTATTAGTAAAATACCTCTGTGGTTTGTGATAAATGGAGTATCACGCAGACTATAAGGACACATACTAAATACAGATTTTGCAATTGAGGATGTACAGCAGCCAACAGAACACACAGGGAAAGCATTGTGTGCTGCAGAATGTACTATATTTGGGTTATGTGTGTTAGTTAAGATTAGAAAGTGAAATCTCATAGTTATTATAGATGTAGTTATATGAAGCAGCTTAGCAACTTTAGCTTTGCGTGAGATTGCATTCTTGTTTTCAGATCTACCATTTTCGTAATATATGACTTTCTCCCAGAGTCAGTTGTATCCAATAATGTTTCATTCCTTTTTATGTTTAAAACACATTATAATTTATTTATGGTCTTCGCACTGACTATTACCGGTGTCAGTATGGTCCCAACGTGAACTGTTGGTTCGTTTCTTGAATGTAACATTAATGGAAATGCGCTGATGGATACAATTTAGAACAGCTGTTATATGAATCGCACTGCAATAAACAAAATATTGTTTCCCACTTAATTTGTATCCATTGTCAAGGTCTCTTGCATCAGTTGTTATGCCCTCTGTAGTGCCACTGGGGACAGTATCACCGCATTAGCACGTTGGAATATATTTGTTTTTGAAAATATACGACTTTATCTCTCTAAGTCAGTTGTATCTAATGGTATTTTGTTCACTTTAATATTTATAAAACATTAAAATTTATTCATAGTTTCCGGTACTAGGTACCACTGGGTTCAGTATGACGTCACTCTGAATTACCTTTTATTTCTTGAATATTTATGAAAACAGAATCATTACTGCTGCCCTGAGCACCTGGAATGTTTGTTTTAACATTAGTTCATTAAAATACTGCCAATATATCCGTTGTAAATTACTCGGGTTGTATATGGCTACAGCAGTAATCTCTGTGACTAAACAATCTCGGTAGTAGGAGGGTTAAATAGCTAGACACACTCAAAGCTAGCTTCACAGAAAAAGGTATTTCATTGGTAATTTTTTTATTATCATCAGCTCGTTGTTTGATTACAAAGCTAACATGCGTAAATGTATCACAGAGAATAAGAACTTCCTCCAGTTACTCTCCACTTAGCCGGTCTGGAAAAGACAGCCAAGATATGAGCCAAGTAAATAAATCACCTGTTTAGTGAATTAAATATTCTGATAGCCATATCAGAAGTCTGTGTGGCATAATTTGTGGTCAAAAAATCCATCTCTATACACGGTGTGCCGGATATAACTGCTGCTGTATTTGTATGTGGTATCTTAAGTTGTACCCACATAATCAGGTTGGTTTTTTTTTCACTGTGCGGACCATTCTTCCCACAAACACGTCACAGAGTTTACATGACGTTTTGTGGGCAGTCGTAACCACGCCTGTCAGTGTACACTAGCCGTTTTTCATCCACTCAACCATGCAGCTGACCTGATGCATAGGAGGAAATAAGCATAAATGGCGTGTACTTGGATGTTCTAAGCAACCTAAAAATAGTACTACTCCTAATGACTATAATTATCAGTCTGCAAATGAAGTAAATTCTGTTGTAATGTTGTTAAGTACATCATTCTCTGTCACCAATAGGAATAATTGCACCTAAGCCCTATACACTCGTGTAAGAGCTTTGGCGCAGATAATGTCTGTTCACTGATGGTCCGAAATATTATGACTGCATCCCACCGCGACATTGAATACTGGCTGCTGGCGTTGCGGGCACATGATAAGGTAACGAAAGTACGAGGGTGAGTCAAATGAAAACCTTAATTTTTTAAAAAATATTATTTATTGTACAGAAGTGGTACAAAGCTGTATCACTTTTCAACATAATCTCCCCCACGCTCAATGCAAGTCCTCCAGCGCTTACAAAATGCATAAATTCCTTTAGAAAAAAATGTTTTGGTAGTCCGCACAACTACTCATGCACCGCATGGCGTACCTCTTCATCAGAACGGAACTTTTTTCCTCCCATTGGTAGTGGTCCAAACATATGGAAATCACTTGGGGCAAGATCTGGTGACAATGGTGGATGAGGAAGCGGTTGGTGGAAGTGAACACAGGTTTCGTCCCCAGCAACGATTCTTGCAAGGATGCCATCACGTTCTCAGTTCTTCACAAGCATCAACAAGTCATCCTCTTTTTTCAGGAGTCAGCTGCCGTGGCACCCATCTTGCAGACACTCTATGAAACTGAAGCACATCATGCACAGTGTGGCGTGCTGACCCAAGACTAATCTGTAAACATGCTGCAATGTCATTCAGTGTCACTCAGCGGTTTTCCTTCACTATCGCTTCAACTCCTGCAATGTTCTGTGGAGTCACAACTCCTTGTGCCTGACGTGGACGAGGAGCATCTTCCACTGAAGTCACACCATTTGCGAACTTCCTACTCCATTCGTAGACTTGATGCAGCGACAAACAAGCATCACCGTACTGAACATTCATTCGTCGATGAATTTCAGTATGCTTCACACCTTCACTTCGCAAAAACCGAATAACAGAACGCTGTTCTTCCCTGGTGCAAGTCGCAAGTGGGGCGGCCATCTTAATATTCATACTGTGACGGTATGTGTGCAGCTGCACTACGCTGCCACCTACAGGTCATTCTGCACGCTGTTTGTAGCACGCTTACCAACTTACATGATAACGGCGCGAAATTTCGATTTGTTATTACAAATTTAAGGTTTTCATTTGACTCACCCTCGTATATAAGCGAATGTGGAATCATTCTTGCTTGAAGAGGGCCTACAGTGGAGAAACACATTAAATGTATACGCAATTGTAAATATGGACAACTATCACCTGTAGAACGGAATAACGATAACGAAAATTTTTGCTTGGTCGGAACTCGAACCCGAATTTCACCCATATCGCGAGCATTCGGCTTACTATTTTTCTTTTTTTTAATTATAACAATTACTTGGTACTAACATGACACTTCAGTAGACCATAATCAAATCATCATGTAATGTAAGCTGCAAATGAGAGAACAATTAATTATGATAACAGAATAATAAGTAAAAAGAGAAAAGAGAAAAAAATGAGAACGTAGCCGACAAACCACAACCAAGCTCACATGATATGTATCAACAATTAATTTTATGTGGATTTTTAATAATTTTTTAATTTTTTAATTAATTAGATTTTTATATATTTTTGTAGTTTGTAATAGAATCTAATGGCAGAAGGAAAACGAAACCAGATTACACTCGAAATAGCAAAGTAAGAAAAATCTCAATTTGTTGCAAAGACTGTTTACACTCATGTATATCTCTCTTCATCTATACACATTTTACAATAGAACTGGAGCGATGCTGAGTCAAAACACAAAACAAAACGAATAGGAGAGGACAAGCCGAAGCACAAAGATGGGAACATGAATAACAAAAAGAAACACCGATCATCAGAAAAATTAAATTAACCAACATCTTGACGACGAGAGAAAAACGTACTCGTCTGCATCAAAATAAGCGGTGTGCACCTGATCAGAGTTCACGTGAATTGTATCGACAAGCCAATCACGGATTTCTAGAGATCCGGGCTGCACATGTTGCGGTGTTTTATCAAAAGTGAAGGTCACAGTACCTTTTCGTGGAATACACGTGGAAACCATGGTGGTCATATTGGAGCGGCCGACGCCGCTGCAACTACACGAACACGAACAGACAGTAAGGCGGAGCGGAGGCGGTACGACTCACTCGGCAGACAGAGCAACACTAACGAGGGAAACTTCACACAAGCGACGCTGTGGCAAGTGAAATAAACAAGAACCTTCCCACTCTGCGCTCGACGCGGAACACCATTTGGTTATCGGTGCACGACACACGGCCAATCGTATTCAGAATACACAGACACTGACTGCACTGCCGTATTTATCAGCCGACACCGGACAAGCGACTTTCAAGTAAAATATCTCATCTCTACGGGAGTATACGTATTAGATGTACGAGTACAGATTGTAGACGCATGCTTGACGACATGTAGAGGTTTGTGTCTGGTCGTGAGTCCTGCACGGATAGCCAAATGGCAAGGCGACCGCTCGCGACATATGGGTAATCGGGATTAGAGTCCCGGTCCGGCACAAATTTTCACTGTCGCCATTCCATTACACAGCTCATGGTTGTCCATATTCGCAATTGCGAATACATTTAATGTATTTAGTAACGGCTGTAGTCGCCCCAGCGCCTGTTCCTTTCTACATGCATGCATCTCCAAAGGCACTTTACATTGTATTCGGAATAACAGAGGCACTTCAGTGTCCTAATTGGAGACCTCCTTTGAGAAAAGTGACTTTCACAAAGGGCAGATTGTTATGGTTCAGTGCCCGACGGCCTCGGAAATGACGAACATGGTCGCATTTTCGCGTGCCACTGTCGTGAACATCTACGGAAAGTGGGTGAATGACGATGAAACCATCTGTAGGCCACAAGGTAGATGACGTCCACGCCTCATCACAGAATTGGAAGGTCTTAAGCTTGCTCCCTCTGTAAAGCAGGACACGCAGCTATCTGTGGCAGATCTGAAGGATCCGCGGCAGACGATACCAACGTGGTTACATGTTGACCCAGCGGCATCATCAATTACGACTTCAGTAGTCAAGGAATTTTCGACAATGGATCGTCGATCAGTAGAATCCTGGCGCCTGCTCGGATCTTTCACATTTCGTTTTAAGCCACGTCGACGGCAGTGTACTGATGCTTCTCATTTAGGCGAACGGCTGCTCGAAACATGCGTTGTACTCCGCCACGTGTTGCGCTGGATTGCTCTCAGCTTATGTGACTGTGTGGTGTGCTTCCACAAGCTCCTTCACTCTCGATCCGTTTCTCTTCAAGCGTATGACACCTCTCGGGCCTGTTAGGTTACAGTGGCATCTGCACGTTATAAGATCAAACTTGTATAACACGTGATTTCAGCTTTGTAATAAAGCAACTGTGTCCATACCACTATTTCCATGCAAGATGTGGCAACACCACGTTTCGTTTGCCAAGTAAAAAATTTGCGTCGAGAAACGTAGTTACCGCATCGTCTCACGGCAATTTGAAACTGAGCGACCTTCCAGATCCCCTGATTTCAATCCATGTGACTTCTGGTTGTTGGGATATTTGAAAGATCGTTTGTATCGTGTCTATGTATCCGGACTCTTCCTGATCTGAAGGACATCATACGATGACATATCGCTCAGATGACACCGGATGTGCTGCGTGTAACTGTGGACCTTGCAGTGTTACGGATACAGCTTATTTCTGAGACCATATTGAACACTTGCTGCCATATCCGGTATGCTGATATCAGAGGTATAAATGCTTTGTATCTGTTTGTAGACAAACTGCACTTCCCCAGTATCCCTCCGCTGAAACATAGCCTCCCGTTGTCTCTGTCTACAGTTGAGTCAAGAGCACCTACCTAGTGAGTAATTTACAGAAGAAACTTAAGTCACTTAATAAAAGAAAGCATTCTGGTCCAGAGTGTACGAGTTAGATATCTTTCACAGTACACTGATGGAATATCTCAGTTCATAGGGATCATGTGTCATCGCTTGCTCGACGGAAGATCTGGATGTAAAGACTGGAAGTTAATCATGTCACAGCAATAGAGAAGTAGTATTTCGATGAGCTAAGGATGCATAACATTGACATCTGTTTGTAGTAGGAGTTTTGAACATGTACTCTCATCTAAAATCATGAAATACTTCGAACAAAGTGACATGAAACCGGCAATGATTGAGAAAGTACCGTTCTTGTGTAACACTTATAATGCTTTACCCACACGAAATACGAGTGTCATCCATAGATGTTAAGTCCCATAGTGCTCAGAGCCATTTGAACCATACGAGTGTCATCGGTATGAGATCTGAAAAGGATTCCATATTTCTAGGTTTCCTGAAGATTTTTAACAGACATCTTTATAAGTGGCTTCCAATTAAATTGCAGGTCTATAGATTATAGTCTCAGTTGTGAGACTAAATTCTTCTTTTACGACTCAAGAAACCACTTGTTACCAGCAGACACAGTGACTGCGCCAAAGACTGAGACGGCGTGGAGTTTTACAATTATTTATTGAACTTTCTTTACAATTTCTCCCTCGTCGCCGCTGCCCAGCCCTGCGGATCCCTCCGCCTGGCTGCGGCTGAGTAGATTCTCCGACAATGCGAGCAACGTGCGCCGCTGATCGCACTAGGGAGCCTCAGACCACCAGTGCTCTGCTGAAGCCAGGATACCCTGTGGTTGAGATGAACTCGTCTCCGCTCGGCGCCCCAGTACTGCACGTCCACAGAGCCGCGTCGCCGTGAGGTCAGCTGCCGACGTCTGCTGCACCGGTGGCTGGGAAGTCGTCAATCACGATGTCCGCGAGGTCCCATCATGAACGGACCACGCGCCGTGGGGCCGGGTCGCCGTCAAGTTCGGGCTTCAGTCCCCGGCAGCGCCTGTGACCAAGACCACATTGCGGCCGCCCCTGCTGGAAGTTCTCGCTCTAGTTAGTCAGCCATGGTGCCGACCCTACTCGGGCCGACCTCTAGAGTTGAAGTTGACATCTAGCTGCGAACGGATGAGTCCTGCGAGCTGGAACAGACTTCCGGAATCGTCATCTATGAAGATTGAACAGTCGGACACAGACCACGTCCGTCCTCAGGTCCGAACTGCTTCCTAAAGGCTTCTGTCTGTTGCTGCCTGCGCTCCACTATTTAAGACCGGCAGTAGGACGTTTTTCACCCTTGGTGGTAGCTTTGTGTTATTACTCCCGCAGTATATTGCAGCGTAACTTAGCGCGGTGGCCTCACTCCCCCTTACTCAGCACTCTCCAGGCTTCGCTCGGCGCTAGGTCTGTTCGTGTCCTTGCGTCAGCCTGCTGGTAGACTGCTGCTACCAGCAAGGCTATCTGTGCCTGCCTACTTCGCAACACCTCGGTCGCCAGCGTGACTCTGTTCTGCAATTCTCCACTGTGTGAAGCAACACTTACTATATGTGGCCGCAACACTTCATTTCCCGTCAGAAAGGTCACAGTTCGTAGTACTGAGGAAAAGTCATCTAGCGAAAATGTAATTATACCTGTGGTTCTCAGCGTCTTACAGGCTCTTGCTGCTCTTTATCTGTGTGAAACATTCATGAGTCATTCTAAGCAGCCCATTTACATTTTTTTACAAACGATGCTGTCGTTTGCTGTATGTTATACTCCTCATATGATCAAAACGAGCTACAAAATAATTTAGAGAAGATATCTGCATAATGCAAATGGTGGGATTGACGCTGAACAATAAAAGTATGGGCTGGCGTGTGCCTCGTGAATTTTTACAAACGATGCTGTCGTTTGCTGTATGTTATACTCCTCATATGATCAAAACGAGCTACAAAATAATTTTGAGAAGATATCTGCATAATGCAAATGGTGGGATTGACGCTGAACAATAAAAGTGTGAAGCCCTCCATAGGAGTATTTTAAAATGATTCTCTTAAATTCTGGTTGTATGATAAATCACAAAGATGTCGAATCAACTAAATCCTTTGAAAAACAATTGCGAACCATTTCAATGGAAAATTCTGTTGGGAGGAGGACTCAAAAACTGCTTTTCATGGGAAGAACACCCACATGATACAGCAAATCAACTAAAGAGGCTGAGTATAGCAAATGGGTATCCTTACTGGTTACGACTGACAGAGGGCATCGACAAAATTCAGAGAAAGGTAGGATATTGTAGTGAATTCGATAAATTATTATGTGACATCAGATACCATGAAAATTACTGATGAGGTCGCTCCATGTTAGTAAACAACAATTAATTGATATCAATGATTAAATATAATCAAACACAAATGGTACGACATTAGGGTGTTCATGTAAGAATGTAAAAGATTGATTATATGATCAAAACATGAAAGAAATGCATTTATTTATTTCTGTTTACACAAAACAAAACAAAATTACAAATCTCAGTGCCGGTTTGACTGGGCGTGGACACAAGTCAGTTGTTAATGGGAAGGAGGAGGGAACGAATAGTCTCGTTCGTCGTATACTGCTGTCGGCGGCAGGCGCTGCGTCGGTGCGGCGCGTTGCGTCGGAGCTGTGCTGCACGGGTTGGCTGCCCTCATCAGCAATAGCGGCGTTGCAGCGAAGCCCAGGTACGGTCTCTGCGTTGTTTTCCGGTCGTCGGTTGCAAGGCCGAAACTGTGCTATCACGGATGCTGACGATGAGTGGAAGAGCACCCATGCCCTCTCGCTTCCGCGGTGCCTCCACGACTTCCTTTCTCGCTTCTCTCCATCTTTCAGCTGATTAGCTGAAAGATGGAGAGAAGCGAGAAAGGAAGTCGTGGAGGCACCGCGGAAGCGAGAGGGCATGGGTGCTCTTCGAAATATTCTTCCTTTCAGCGTTGTCATTGGCGAACGAAATTTTCAATGTAACCCAATGACAGATCGCCGTTTCATTGGCACGCCTCTCCGTGCAGGGTGCGAATTTTCTATCTGGTATGGGCTGGCGTGTGCCTCGTGAATTGGCATCTTTCTCACGATTTCACAGACTTACGATATTTTCCCGCATTCCGAGGCTGCTGGGAGAGCAGCTACACAACACTTCTTTATAACTGCTCTCTCTGCGTGAGCTCTAGACAGACTCACGTTTGGGGTCCGCCTCGAAGTCATTTAAAAGGAATGTCCTCACTGTTGAGAAAAACATCTTCTCAAAAATGCTGGCTTCTTTCACAAGCCTCCCTACGCCAATTCCCCGCGCTTTTTTGCACGCTTCTCCCTGTGCCAGTGGGGTGCTGGAATTGTGGACACATCCCCGCTTTTGAAGGTAGGTAAAATTACTGCCACCAGGCCAGAGGAACTCAGATGCTTTCGCTTGAACATTCTTGACGTTCAGTCCTAATGGCTGAAAGTGTCCATCAGCTCTCGGCAAGCTTCTCGTTATCAGACGGGCCCTCCCCAACGTGTCCCTCCTTGAGCAAGGTGAAGATTTCGGATCGGGTTCCTGCTGTGTGCTTGCAGAATAACTGCAGTGTCCCTCTTATTGGAGGCTTGCCTCAGGGAGTCCGGCCACTTCCTGCTCCACAGCCGCTCGCGGCGACTTGGCGAAAGTAGCTGCAGTCGGGCGTATTACAATATTTTGTTTGATCACGAGGCAATGAAGGAGTGTCACGGATAATGTGAGCGAGTTGGGGTATCAATCACTAACACCAAGACGTTTTCTGTTGCTGTGATGTCTTTTCTCAAAAATTTCAGTCATCAAATTTATCCTTCGAGTGTCAAAATATTGGTGACTCCACTTGATATATCAATACAACTGGAGCTACTAGTGTCTCTTGAGCCTGCCACATCGCTCGTAAAGTGTTAAACACAATGCCAAAGACTAATTTGAACGACAGTACAACGTTGTCACATGTCCCTATTTTATGTAATTTGTAAATATGTAGTTCCATTATTACACTTCCGGCTCTCACGGCGGTGAAGCGTAGCAACAGTAACAAGCTTTCAGTTGTCGCAGAGTGGTGTGTTGACGAAATAATTGTGGATGGATATCCAGGTTCGGAAACGTCAGTCAGTGATGCTACAGGGTGTGTGAGTCAAAGAGACCCCCGTCTCCTTAGCAAGCTGGAGCACATCCTGTAATCTGCCTGACAGCACGCAGTATGCAAGATGGCATCGTATGCGCCCATGCCTCACTCAATACGCTGCAGGTATCGCTATGCTACATAGACATTCACAAATGGCGTTTAGGAATGGTAGAACACTCCTATTTTTTTTAAATGGCGTTACTACATTTTTAGACGTTCAAATTGAAGTAAGGTAGGCTTAGTTATATTCATACACACAGCTGTCCATTAAAATTGCAACATCATGAAGGCGGAATGCAACATCCTCTCAATCGGCAAGTAATGCCCTTTGTGCTTGCATATGTTAATGATAAAAATTTGACAACAACCACATTAAATAGGTAGGAGTAACGCTGTGTACACAAGCTATGAAAGTAAATTTTACGCGGGAATTGCATTTGAAGACTGACTGTTGGCCAGTGTATTGTGTTATGCTGTTATACCTTGTTCAAAAAGGAGAAACTTTTACCACCAAGTGTCGGAGTTTGGTTTGAGAAAGCTTGCGATCCGTCGAGACCTCGGTTCATTTCTTAGTGATCTCTTACACTGGTCGAGTGTCATGCGAATACGAAACCAGTGTCTAACATTCTGCGTGGTGTCTGTTTGTTCTATATCGTGTCTCCCTACCACTTTCGCGCAACGACGCTCTGAGCGTGTTTTTTAGGGAATTGACTAGTTTGAACCTGGGACCTGTTGCTGGTAAGGAGACGCCAGACCACACGTGACATGTAGAATTCAGAAGAGTTCAGTGAGACTAACGATGATATAAACAAATACTTAATGATTTCAGCGACAGCTCCACTGCACTCCCTGTAAAAGAATCTTAATACTAACTAAATTTAGTGGAAGGGGTTCAAGGCTTTCCTATTTTTAGTTAGCTGGTAAAATAACGTCGAAAAAGCAGTTAAGTTTACCATTGGAAATTTTATTCTACTCACAAATCATCGTTTATAAATTGCACTATTGATAAAAGGAAATGTTTTAATACAGTATGGTAAAAACCAACTGCGTTCAACAAAAATGTGAACGAATATTCCCTGAATGGGTTTCCAAGTTCTACAATGGATCGAAGGATGACCTATGCCATATCATATCTATAATCTAGATTTATGTTAAGTTTCACAAAAGAGCAAACTATCAAAATGGTCTACAGTGACCCTCAACTATCTTTAATTACTTATCTAACTTGTCGTAAATTACAGTGGCTGATGTGGCTTCTCAATAACTATATAACAGAAAAATCATCGCGTTTCAGATTTTTACTTGAAGCGGCAAATGTGAACACTATGAGCTTTAATTGACGATCGACACTAGTATTACGCAAAAAGGAGGTGTAACAGATGAGACTTCTGCAGTTCTGAGTGAAGCTTTATGCGCTGTTATGCGGCATCGCGTGCGTTCATTACCTTGTCGGTGTTCGTCAGGGGGCGGCAGGCGGCACAGCTTCGCTCACCTCGCCGTCTCGGAAGCAACTCTCTCCTAACTTCTCCTTACTACAATTTACCGAAGTTGGTTTAAAAAAAACTATCTGGCTGTGTTTTCATCTGACCAATCAGGGTCTCAATGTTAACCTTAAGCTCCGCCTACAAAAATTCTGTCCATCCAATGAGAAACGTTATACTTATCGTGGTGGGGCAATGTTTTTAAAGTTTGCAACGTAACAGAGACGCGGAAAAGTCTCACGCTAAAACTTGCAGCTGGTGTGGTCCTTTTAGCGTTATGGTAAGATCTATACTGTTCTTCCGCAGGGCTCTATCTTTTAGCATGGGCTGGGGGGTGGTCCTGACGTAACAGAGACGCGAAAAGTCTCACGCTAAAACTTGCGGATGGAGTGGCCCCTTTTTGTGTTATCGTAAGATCTATACTGTTCTTCTGGAGGGCTCTAGTTTCTAACATGGGCTGGGGGGTGGTCCTGACGTAACAGAGACGCGAAAAAGTCTCACGCTAAAACTTGCGTTTGGGGTGTGGTCCTAGCGGTTAGCTGGCGACGTGGGTGTCCTTCCATTATCGTAGGGCCTTCTCGCTTAACACGGTTATGCTCTCGGCTTCTGTTCTCGTTTCTCCCCTCGGAACTGCGTCTGTCTCACGGTGGGAAGGTATGACATGCATTTAGGCATTTTTGTGTTATTCTGTGGTATTCCATTTGCTCACTTGTTACTCTATTACTTCGGTTAATTTAATGTCACGATTTATTCGGAGCTATGTGACATACTACTGGATTTTCTTATCATGTCAGGGTTTTCATGGAAGGTGTTGGATTTGCCTGACACCTTACAAGTGGGCGTAGGACGACCACACACACAACGCAATGCAGGATCTAAGCGGCCTGACGCAACTAGCACCCGAGTTGACAAGCATTTTGTTTGCTCGGCTGTCGAGGACCATGGCTCTGAAAATGGGCTTGTTTTGCATCTTGATTGTTATGTACACGGGCAGTGTGCCACCGTCTGGAGAAGCATGCATTGTCAACAATACGACTGTTCTTGCGACATCCCTCTATGCGATAGCTGAGATTTGTGCATCTACAGTGATGACTCCAAACACAACACTGAACCCTCGAAATACACCACGTTGTTTATTCAGACGAATCACGGTCTTGCGTACAGTATCACGATGGATGTGACCATGAGCGGAGTCTGTGACTAGAATGCATACTGTCAGATTGCTTTCGCCATCGCCATACGTCTCCTTTAGTAGGGAGAGAACATACAACTGTCACCTAAGGTTCGCATAGCCGGTTTTTTTACTGATGCCGTAAGGCCCCCGTAAACGTGCAAACTTATTTTTCAAATGCGTCCATGTCTAGCCGCGGATTTGTCAAACAAGCCCGTTCACGAACAAACAAAGCTTGGCAGTTTAACATCACTTCGAAACAGTCGCTGTTCGTGTTCGTGAGTGTTTTGACAGTAGTGAGAATGGCTACAAATGCAGACAAAGCAGTCCTGGAATTGACTTTCGTACTGTGTTGAAAGAAGAAGTAGAAGAAAACAAGACGTTGGTCTCATTTAAAATGAGAGAGAGAGATCTACCTGAAAATCTGCTAAAGGGCCCGTTGATTACATTAACTTTCTTCGGATAAACGATGAAACTTTTAAAGAATTTGTTAAGGCCCGCCTCAAAGAGCAAAGTTGCCTGTCAAATTCGGTCTTATCTACTTACGCAAGGGTCAAACAAGGCGTACAAGTACCAAGAACTTCAACTGCTGCTAGTCGTCACTCGCTGGTCCCAGGCGTTTCTCCCACATAACGTAGTACTTGCTCCTCAATGTCAGTCGCGCTGACTGTGCAGGACCTTCCACTGTCAGTTCAAATGGCTCTGAGCACTATGGGACTCAACTGCTGAGGTCATTAGTCCCCTAGAACTTAGAACTAGTTAAACCTAACTAACCTAAGGACATCACACACATCCATGCCCGAGGCAGGATTCGAACCTGCGACCGTAGCGGTCTCGCGGTTCCAGACTGCAGCGCCAGAACCGCGCGGCCACTTCGGCCGGCTTTCCACTGTCAGTCTCCGGAGATGTGAGCGTACCTGTGTCCCTCAGAAAATAAAAAAAATCTGCCGAACAGCTTATCAGAGGGCGATATGTGTTGTGGATAGTTTTCAGCGTGGAGGGCACGGTCTCACAGACTACGCCCATTTGTTAAACCATAATAGAACATCCCCCCCCCCATGAACCATAGACCTTGCCGTTGGTGGGGAGGTTTGCGTGTCTCAGCTATTCAGATATGCGTACCGTAGGCGTAACAACAAGGGAGGGGTATCTGTTGAAGGGCCAGACAAACGTGTGGTTCTTGAAGAGGGGCAGCAGCATTTTCAGTAGTTGCAAGGGCAACAGTATAGGTGGTTGACTGATCTGGCCTTGTAACATTAACTAAAACGGCCTTTCTGTGCTGGTACTGCGAACGGCTGAAAGCAAGGGGAAACTACAGCCGCAATTTTCCCGAGGGCATGCAGCTTCACTGTATGGTAAAATGATGATGGCATCCTCTTGGGTAAAATATTCCGGAGTTAAAATAGTCCCCCATTCGGATCTCCGGGCGGGGAATACTCAGGAGGAAGTCGTTGTCCGGAAAAACAAAACTGGTGTTCTGCGGATCGGACCGTGAGATGTCAGATCCCTTAATCTGGCAGGTAGGTTAGAAAATTTAAAAAGGGAAATGGGTCGTGCGGTAGCGTTCTCGCTTCCCACCCCCGGGTTCCCGGGTTCGATTCCCGGCGGGGTCAGGGATTTTCTCTGCCTCGTGATGGCTGGGTGTTGTGTGCTGTCCTTAGGTTAGTTAGGTTTAAGTAGGTCTAAGTTCTAGGGGACTGATGACCATAGATGTTAAGTCCCATAGTGCTCAGAGCCATTTTAAAGGGAAATGGATAGGTTAAAGTTACATATAGTGCGAATTAGTGAAGTTCGGTAGCGGAGGAACAAGACTTCTGTTCAAGTGAACACAGGGTTATAAATAGAAAATCAAATAGGGGTAATGCAGGAGTAGGTTTAATAATGAATAAAAAAAAACAAGAACGCGGTAAGCTACTACGAACTGCATGCTGAACGCATTATTGAAGCCAAGATAGACACGAAGCCCACGCCTACCATAGTAATGCAACATTATATGCCAACTAACTCCGCAGATGACGAAGAGATTCATGAAATGTATGATGAGATAAAAGAAATTATTCAGATAGTGAAGGGAGACGAAAATTTAATAGTCGTGGGGGACTGAAATTCGATAGTCGGAAAAGGAAGAGAAGGAAAAGTAGTAGGTAAATACGGAATGAGAGTAAGAAAGGAAAGAGGAAGCCGCCTGGTAGAATTTTGCACAGAACATAATGTAATCATAGCTAACACTTGGTTGAAGAATCGTGGAAGAAGGTTGTATATGTGGGAGAGGCCTGGGGACACTGGAAGTTTTCAGATAGATTATATAATGGGAAGACAGAGATATTGGAATCAGGTTTTAAATTGCAAGAAATTTCCAGGGAGAGATGATCACAATTTATTTGTTATGAACTATAGACTAAAACTTAAGAAACTGCAAAAAGCTAGGAGTTTAAGGAGATGGGACCTGGATAAACGGAAAGAACCAGAGGCTGTATAGAGTTTCAGAGAGGGCATTAGGGAACGATTGACAAGAACGGAGGAAAGAAATACAGTAGAAGAAGAATGGGTAGCTTTGAGAGATGAAACCGTGAAGTCAGCAAAGTATCAAGTAGGTAAAAAGACGAGGGCTAGTATAAATCCTTGGGTAACACAAGAGTATTGAATTTAATGGATGAAAGGAGAAAATATAAATATGCAGTAAAGAAACCAGACTTAAAGGAATACAAACGTCTCAAAAATGAGATCTACGGGAAGTGCAAAATGACTAAGCAGGGAGGGCTGGAGAATAAATCTAAGGATTTAGAGGCATATATCACTAGCGGTAAGATAGATTCTGCCTACAAGAAAATTAAAGAGACCTTTGGAGCAAAGAGAACCACTTGTATGAATATCAAGAGCTCAGATGGAAAACCAGTACTAAGCAAAAAAGGGAAAGCAGAAAGATGGAAGGAGTATATAGAGGGTCCATACGTTGGTGATGTACTTGGGGGCATTTACTGAAATGGAAGAGGAGGTAGATGAAGACGATATTGGATATATGATACTGAATGAAGAATTTGACAAAGAACTGAAAGATCTCTAGTCAAAGCGAGACCCCGGGAGTAGACAACTTTCCATTAGAACTATTAGAACTACTGATAGCCTTGGGAGAGCAAGCCATGACAGAACTCTACTATCTGGTGAGCAAGATGTATGAGACAGGCGAAATACCCTGGCACTTCAAGAAGAATATAGTAATTCCAATCCGAATGAAAGCAGCTGTTGACAGGTGTTAATGTTACTGAACTATCAGTTTAATAGGAAATGGTTGAAAAATACCAACACGAATTCTTTACAGATTAATGGAAAAATTTGTAGAAGCCGTCCTCAAGGAATATCAGTTTGGATTCCGTAATTTGTGGAACACTTGAGGCAATATTGAGGCTACGACTTATCTTAGACTAAGGAAAGGCAAAACTACGTTTCTGGCATTTGTAGACTTAGAGAAAGCTTTTGACGGTGTTGACTGGAACACTCTCTTTGAAATTCTAAAGGTGGCGGGGGTCAAATACAGGGAGCGATAGGCTGTTTACAATTTGTACAGAAACCAGATGGCAATTATAAGAGTCGAGGGACATGAAAGGGAAGCAGTGGTGGGGAAGGGAGTGAGACAGGTTTGTAGCCTATGCCCGATGTTATTCAGTCTATATACTGAGCAAGCAGTAAAGGACACAAAGGAAAAATTCAGAGTAGGAATTAAAAACCGTGGAGAAGAAATAAAAAGTTTGAGAGTAGAATGAAATTTTCACTCTACAGCGGAGTGTGCGCTGATATGAAACTTTCTGGCAGATTAAAACTGTGTGCCGGACCGAGACTCGAATTCGGGACCTTTGCCTTTCGCGGTCAAGTGCTCTACCAGCTGAGCTACCCAAGGACGACCCACACCCCGTCCTCACAGCTTTAATTCCGCCAGTACCTCGTCTCCTACCTTCCAAACTTCACAGAATCTCTCCTGCGAATCTTGCAGAACTAGCACTCCTGGAAGAAAGGATATTGCGGAGACGTGGCTTAGCCACAGCCTGGGGGATGTTTCTAGAGTGAAATTTTTACTCTACAGTGGAGTGTGCGCTGATATGAAACTTTCTGGCAGATTAAAACTGTGTGCGGGGCCGAGACTCGAACTCAGGACCTTTGCCTTTCACGGGCAAGTGCTCTACCAACTGAGCTACCCAAACACGACTCACTTGCCCGCGAAAGGCAAAGGACCCGAGTTCGAGTCTCGCTCTGGCACACAGTTTTAAGCTGCCAGAAAGTTTCAACAACTTTGGGGTTTGCCGATGACATTGTGTTTCTGTCAGAGACAGCAAAGGACCTGTAAGAGTAGTTGAACGGAATGGACACTGTCTTGAAAGGAGGATATAAGATGAACATCAAAAAAAGCAAAACGAGGATCATGGAATGTAGTTCTAATTAAATTAGGTGATTTTGTGGGAGTTAGATTAGGAAATGAGACACTTAAAGTAGTAAAGGAGTTCTGCTATTTGGGGAGCAAAATAACTGATGATGGTCGAAGTAGAGAGGATATAAAATGTAGACGGGTAATGGCAAGGAAAACGTTTCTGAAGAAGAAAAATTTGTTAACATCGAGTATAGATTTAAATGTCAGGAAGTCGTTTCTGAAAGCATTTGTATGGAGAGTAGCCATGTATGGAAGTGAAACGTGGACGATGAATAGTTTAGATAAGAAGAGAATAGAAGCTTTCGAAATGTGGTGCTACAGAAGAATGCTGAAGATTAGATGGGTAGATCACATTACTAATGAGGAGGTATTGAATAGAATTGAGAACAGGCGCTTGTGGCACAACTTGACTAGAAGAAGGGTTCAGTTGGTAGGACATGTTCTGAGACATCGAGGAATCACGACTTTAGTATTGGAGGGCAGCGTGGAGGGTACCAATGGTAGAGGGAGGCCAAGAGATGTATACACTAAGCAGATTCAGAAGGATGTAGGATGCAATAGGTACTGGGAGATGAAGAAGCTTGCACAGGATAGAGTAGCATGGAGAGCTGCATCAAATCAGTCTCAGGACTGAAGACCACAACAACAAAAACAACAACAGCATACGTACTATCAGACCAATTGTGTGATTGGATTGAAGAGTTTCTAGATAACAGAACGCAGCATGTCATTCTCAATGGAGAGAAGTCTTCCGAAGTAAGAGTGATTTCAGGTGTGCCGCAGGGGACTGTCGTATGGACAGTATACATAAATGACCTTGTGGATGACATCGGAAGTTCACTGAAGCTTTTTGCGGATGATGCTGTGGTATATCGAGAGGTTGTAACAATGAAAAATTGTACTGAAATACAGGAGGATCTGCAACGAATTGACGCATGGTGCAGGGAATGGCAATTGAATCTCAATGTAGACAAGTGTAATGTGCTGCAAATACATAGAAAGAAATATCCCTTATCATTTAGCTACAATACAGCAGGTCAGCAACTGGAAGCAGTTAATTCCATAAATTGTCTGGGAGTACGCATTAGGAGTGATTTAAAATGGAATGACCATATAAAGTAGATCGTCGGTAAAGCAGATGCCAGACTGAGATTCATTGGAAGAATGCTAAGGAAATGCAATCCGAAAACAAAGGAAGTAGTTTACAGTACGCTTGTTCGCCCACTGCTTGAATACTGCCCAGCAGTGTGGGATCCGTACCAGACGGGGTTGATAGAAGAGATGGAGAAGATCCAACGGAGAGCAGCGCGCTTCGTTACAGGATCATTTAGTAATCGCGAAAGCGTTACTGAGATGATAGATAAACTCCAGTGGACGACTCTGCAGGAGAGACGCTGAGCAGCTCGGTACGGGCTTTTGTTGAAGTTTCGAGAACATACCTTCACCGAAGAGTCAAGCAGTATATTGCTCCCTCCTACGTATATCTCGCGAAGAGACCACGAGAATAAAACCAGAGAGATTAGAGCCCACACAGAGGCATACCAACAATCCTTCTTTCCACGAACAATACGAGACTGGAATAGGAGGGAGAACCGATAGAGGTACTGAAGGTACCCTCCGCCACACACCGTCAGGTGGCTTACGGAGTATGGATGTAGATGTAGATAGATGTAGATCAAGTGTTCTGCCTCACTTGCTCCTCCTAGCTGCCTACATTCGGCCTACCCTTCTAGTTTACAGGAGCAGACTCACGCGCCGCCTACCAGGCGGGATTCAAAAGATACTATGCGAAAATCTTCCGCCACCAACCGATAAAATCCGCATTGGCGACAGGAATCGAGCCAAGCCGGAAACGTGTACTTCTTGGCGACTAGACTGTGGAGGCGCCCGCACACCAAGTGAAAGTGTGATTGGAGCGCGTTTGGTTCGTAACCACCGGAGGCCGGTGGCCGGCAATTGATGGCCGCCAGGCCGCCCTGGGGACCGGGCGGCTGCGCGGTCCCCGTAACTGCCCCCTGGCGGCGGCGCTCCGTCCGCCCCGTTTTGACCGACGCCATTTGTCAGCATGTCCCGCGACCGCAGCGCCGCGCCGCGTGCAAACCGAAGCGATCCGGACACACAGCGCGCTCTCGCAGCCGGCATCCGTCATGGCGCGCGCTGACCACAATTGCCCCGCGGCAAAGCGCCGTCCGCATTCCTGGGCCCGCCGCTCAGGCCCACCGCTGCCGCGCTGTCGGCGTTGCTTTGTCACCGGCCGCCTCACACTGCTCGCCGGGCGCAACTTAATCACGTCGCTACGGCAGAATAGACCCCTCTCTAGTAATCAAGAGGTAGGCTTGTCCAAGCCGACTAGTTTACTGCTGTTGCGCAGAATGTGCCTTCCATTATGTTATCAACTGTATGCAGAAATGGAGGTTCAGAGCTTTCTCTGCCACGTTATGCCAGCTTCTTCCACGTGCAGTAAGGACAATGAAAAGTAGCACATGATATTCAGAATTCTCAGAAAGATTGGTGGAAGCTGTAGGAAAGCCACTGCCAGTCGTTTCTTGCAACAATTGCATGTCCGGAAGTACAGTTGGCGACGAGTGCCGCTATTCCACTTTCTATGAGGATCCTGCACAACATAACGATTAGGTTTTCCTAATATTTACAAGCTGCCAATATCTCTTTGTAGTGATAAAGTGGCGCTTGGAGCAGTGTTAGCACACCTTCCATGTTAATAATACGGTGTCCCCCCCCCCCCCCAAAAAAAAAGAAAAGAAAAAACTGTAGCGACAGGTTCCTTACTGTAGCAACTGGTTCTTTACTCCAGAACAAGAAAAAAGTGTAGTAAACAAGATGTCTGAAATGTATATCTTCCGCCGGCCGAAGTGACCGTGCGGTTAAAGGCGCTGCAGTCTGGAACCGCAAGACCGCTACGGCCGCAGGTTCGAATCCTGCCTCGGGCATGGATGTTCGTGATGTCCTTAGGTTAGTAGGTTTAACTAGTTCTAAGTTCTAGGGGACTAATGACCTCAGAAGTTGAGTCCCTTAGTGCTCAGAGCCATTTGAACCATTTGTATATCTTCCACTGTATGAAACAGATCTCATCTACTGCAAGATTTTTGCTTTCTATATTTTCGGAGGAGGAAGTATTGACGAAAAAAAAATACCTAGTAAACGTGGGGTCAAAAAAGCATACTTTAAGAGCTATGAGCACTTGTTCAGCAGAAGATATGTATTTCACATAACGAAGTTGAATAAGAGCTCATAGCTCTTAAAGTATACATTTCATACCTCATGTTTACTTCTTTTTTTTTTTTTTTTTTTTTTTTTTTGGGGCTCAATTATTCCTCTTCCGAAATGATAGAAAGCAAATACCTTGCAGTAGAAGTGATTTGTTTCATAGTATCGAAAATGAACAAGTGCTCATACCTCGTCACGTATGCATTTTAGAGCCCTTGTTTATAGCACATTTTTTCATGTGTTGGTCTAACGAGCCTGTTTCTAAATTCTGAAGGTGTTTTTTTGTGAGCCCCGATGGTTTCTGAGTACTGTATTTCATAAAATACAAACAATAATACATGCAAGTTACAAGTTACAAACAGACATTGACAGAGGTTGGTTCAAAATTGGTTCAAATGGCTCTGAGCACTAGGGGACTTAACTGCTGAGGTCATCAGTCCCCTAAAACTTTGAACTACTTAAACCTAACTAACCTAAGGACATCACACACATCCATGCCCGAGATAGGATTCGAACCTGCGAGCGTAGCGGTCGCGCGGTTCCAGACTGTTGCGCCTAGGACCGCTCGGCCACACTGGCACTGAGGTTGGTCAAAAACATGGAAACACAGAGAGAAATGCATGATTGAATATAAATACAAATGGTAGCCGTGTTTGCAAGTGGCGCTGTTGTAGTTGACCACGAAAGGCACCTGTGAAATGTCTTCATTACGTTTAAAGTTCCAGTCATGGACAGAACACTCTTGTACTTGACTGGAGCTAAGTGAAATGAACGTCGTTAAATCGTTGGTGCTCGAGTGATGAGTGCTCCCATAGCCAAGGAGGCCGAAGTGTTTGCTGTTTCAAAAGGCGCCATACCGAAAATTTATAAAATGGTTTAAATGGCTCTGAACACTATTGGAGTTGACACCTGATGTCATCAGTCTCCTAGAACTTAGAACTACTTAAACCTGACTAACCTAAGGAAATCATACACATCCATGCCCGAGGAAGGATTCGAAGCTGCGACCGTAGAGGCCGCGTGGTTCCAGACTGAAGCGCCTAGAACGGCTCGGCCACTGCGGCCGGCCAATTTATACTGCATGCAGGCAAAGTGAAATAACACCAAACGTTAAAATCACAGCGCGGATGTAAGCGTGTGTTCTGTGATGGTGATAGATGGTTATTGAAGAGGATTGTGACAAAAATGTGAGAACAGCACTAAAAAAGTCGTTGCGAAATTGAATGTCGCCCTCGCGAACCCTCTAAGCACAAAAACAACACGATTGAGGCCCTATAAGGTGGGAAAAGCTGAGCGAGCTAGAATTTCAATAGCACATATCAGTGACGCAAGCTGATGTAACAGGAAAGCATGGTGCCGTACCCATAACACTTTGTCAGTGAGCAATAAAAGAACGTCATGTGTCGTATAAACCTTGTCTCGCCATTTCTCACTTATGCTCAAGTTAAATCTGGCGTATGCCGTCCCTAGTCTAGGAAGAAGATTCCTTGCTGCCAAGAGTGAAACATGGCGAAGATTCTGTGATGGTTTGGGCAGCCATATCGCGCTTCTCCATGTGCCATAGGTGCTCCTGCAAGGATGCCATACTCCGAAGGGTCATGTGATAATTTTGGCTGATGAGGTTCATCGCTTCGTACAGTATTTGTTCTCCAACGGTGCTTCTCTGTTCCAAGCCGACAGGGATTCTATTCCCAAAGTTCGCATCGTCTAGCACGAGGATGATAGCGGAGATCATCACAGTCACCAGATCTTGTTATTGGTGAGCCTTTATGATCTGCTTTGGAGAGAGGTGCTTGAGCCACGTTCATCAATTTTACCTGAATATTGTCACTATTGTAGAGGAAGAGTGCTATAAGAGGAAGAGTGGTATAAGAGTCCTTGGTAAACCAGATAGGGCCCATGTTGATCCATCACGAGACTACTGGATGGTTGCCAGCCGGTGGCCGAGCGGTTGAAGACGCTTCAGTCTGGAACCGCGCTACCGCTACGGTCGCAGGTTCGAATCCTACCTTGGGCATGGACGTGTGTGATGTCCTTAGGTTAGTTAGGTTTAAGTAGTTCTAAGTTCTAGGGGACTGATGACCTCAGATGTTAAGTCCCATAGTGCTCAGAGCCATTTCACTACTGGAAGTTGTTTTGGATGCCAACGGTTTTCGTACATCGTATTAGGCATGGTAATGTGTTGTGTATTTGGCGCTTCCATACTTTTGTCCATCCGCTGTAAATTTTTAATATAATCAGTGTCGTTGTTCGTTTTCATCAGGAAACCATCGAAAACTCCACGTTATGACCGTTGCGAGCGGTCTGCCTCGCTGTTTCACAGTCGCTCGTTGGAGATTGGAGCCTTACTTCATCCAGCTAGAGAGTTTGCGCTTCTATTGTGATTCCGTCAGTTGTCCTTGTTCCGCGCGGTTGGACCGGAGGCAGGGAATTTCTTTCCCATTAGGGCAAGCTCAGATAATGTGGTGACCAAGCCACTCGCCAAAGTCGTCCCCGTAAGTCGTTTTGGTTGAATTGAAAAGTGCGCAGTTCTACGGCTGACTTCATGGATGTTTTTCTTGACATAAGCCGGGTTATTTTTAGGATAACCACGTCTTGATGGACTGGAACATGTACGTTGCCGTAACGCGTTTAAACCAACGGTGAAGTGCTGCTTTTCGTCGAAGGGAAGGACGCGGAATTTGACTCAGTACGGGCACGCATTCTAAAGTAGTTTATCTTAGGGTACCACTGATAATGCTCACTGTGTTATTCTGCTGTGCGTCGAGCATTTGTGTAAATGCGTTATTGAGCAACACAGGAGCACCAGAATAGCAGCTGAGTAAACTACACAAGGTGCTGAAGACAAGAGAGCTCGATCGTACACGCACTGACCATTTGTGTCTTTATTCTTCTTCTTTCTTCTTCTTCGTGGATGGATCACTTAGGACCACGCGTAATCAACATTTGTTGGCCTTCCTTTTCGCCCAGTATTCCTTCACAAACAACGAATGGGCTAGCTTTCGTTGCGTAGACCACGTATGTCGGTTAGTTTTTCTCTCTTCTTCCTCAAAACCCCGTGTGTTTGTGATTTTTCTGATTTCATGTCTATCATGTAGATTTGGAGACCCTAATTCTTTCATGTCTTTTTCCGTCTGCCTGTACCAGTTCGGTCTTGTAGTTTTGTTGTTTAAAAATGTATGGATTTTGTACGTTAACCTGTTTGAGTCCATTCTTTCTAAGTGTCCCATGAATTGGATTCTTCTCATGCGCATTGTGTCTGTTATTTTGGAGATATTTCTATATGTTTCTGCATTGGGTTTTGGATAATGTACCCCATCTTTAGTTCTTGGTCCTAGGATTTTCCTCATTATCTTACGTTCTTTCACTTCTAATTCCTCTTTTAATGTTCTGTGTTGAAGGTTTAGTGTCTCAGACGCGTAGAGAGCTTCGGGTCTAATTACTGTTGTATAGTGTCGTATTTTGCAGTTCCACGGGAGACTCTTTTTGTTGTCAATGTTTTTTGTTAACTGAAACGCCGTCTCCATTTTCTGGACTCTTGATCTTACAGATTTCTTTTCCTTACAATTTTCTGCAATCGATTCACCTAAATATTTAAATTCTTTTACTCAAGAGATTAGTTATTACCAATTTTGAGATCAGAAGGTGCATCTTTGATGCCAGTCATAAATTTTGTTTTTTGAAATGAAATTAGTAATCCTATTTTAGCTGCCTGTTCTTGTAATAATTCTTGCTGTTTCTGTGCATCGTAATGTCTTGTGCGATCAGTGCCATGTCATCAGCAAATGCTAAACAGTCTAATTCTATGCCCTTATGTCTTGGTCCCAGTCTGTGTGCTGGTGCACCTGCTTTTTTCCATTCTCTAACAACTTTTTCAAGAGCACAATTTAAGAGCACTGGGGACAGTCCATCCCCTTGTCGTACTCCTGTGTCTATTTCAAATTCTGTGCTCAATTCTCCCATAAATTTTACTTTGGATTTGGTCTCCGTAAGTGTTTCTTTTATGATGTTTGTTGTCTTTTGATCTAGTCCAAATTCTGGTAATACTTCAAAAAGGGATTCTCGGTTTATACTGTCATATGCTTTCTAAAGTCGACAAACGTGATGACATAACTTTTGTTTGAAGTACTATGTAAATATTTCATTGAGTTTTTCAAGTTAAGGATTTGTAGTAATAAATGAAAAGCACCAGTTTGCTTTTGTTCTACAATATTATTTTTATTGCTAACCGGTTTTCGGCTTACAAGGCCATCTTCAGGCATTTACAGACGGTTAGCAATAAAAATAATATTGTAGAACAAAAGCAAACTGGTGCTTTTCATTTATTATTATAATGTTGTTCTACCAAGAACCGACGGAAGATTCTGTTAATATTAAGGATTTGTTCTACGCATGATCGACCTTTTCTGAACGCACCTTGGTATTCGCCTAGTTTTGAATCCAGCTGAGGTTCTGCGCGATTTAATAGGGCTTTAGACAGAATTTTGTATGTTATTGACAATAAAGAGATTCCACGATAGTTGTTGGGGTCTGTTTTACTTCCTTTTTTGTACAGAGGATGTATGATTGCAGTCTTCCAATCTGTGGGGATTTTTTCAGTTTTCCAGATTTCATGTATAATTTCTTTGAGTTTTGCAATAAGATTTTCTCCTGCATTTTTCCATAATTCTGCGATGATTTGGTCTTCTCCTGATGCTTTGTTATTTTTCAGTGACTGAATTATCTATTTAATCTCTTTTAAACTTGGTGGCTTTGAGTCTGGGTTTCGTTGTGTACGATGGAACTCAAATTTTTCTGCAGGCTTTTCACAATTTATTATTCATATATTTCCCGTTTTATTTTTTAAATTTACATAAGTCCCTGTTACAATTTTACGCAGTATGTAAAATACTTCTGCTGAATGTCACTTCTGTGTACGTGTATGTTTGCTTGTATTTTTACTGCAGTACTACTGTTAATAGTCAGTACTTTTGTATTGTTTTTCGTCTACTCCTTTCAATTATATGTACCTATTGCGCAATATTTTACACGCCTGTCAGCCAACATCAGTCTTCCAAAGCACTTTGCTAAAACTGCATCTCTATGCTCTTACATTAAGTTAGGAGTTTGTTTTGTTCTGTATGTCAGTTATTTACCTTTTAACAGTTTACATGGCTGTTAGCTGCAGAATGGCAAATAAAATAATAGCCTTAGGGAAAAGAGCATAATACACAACATGTGTAAAGACAGAGCAAAAAATTCGAATGGAAGACCAAGAAGCATGTGCTCGGATCCAAAAGTGTTGAAGAGTGAGAGCAGTCTCTGGCCTTCCTGTTCAATCTACACACCAAGATAGCAGTAACTGGAGTAACAGAAAAGTTCAGAACTGTGTTTAAAATCCAAGATCTAAAGGTATCAGTAACAAGATTAGCTGATGACATAGCTACCCTCACTGAAAGTGAGGAAGAATTGCAGTAACTGATGAATGGAAGGAATATTCTAATGAAAGTTGATTATAGATTGAGAACAATACAATGAAATACGAAGGCAGTGAGGAACAGCACAAATGAAACTAGCGAAAAACGTATCGTCAAAATTGATGACCACATAAAAAATTCTGCTACCTTGGCAGCAAAATAATATAAAGCAGAGGGCCTTCCTGGCCAAGAGAAGTCTACGGGTATCAAACATCGGCCAAGCGGAAGAAATTTCGTAGAATGTACGTTTGGATTACAGCATTCTATGGAGTCATGGTCTGTCGCAGACACGGAAAAGTAGGGAATAGAACTGTTTAATATGTAGTGCAACAGATGTAGACCAAAAATTTGGTGGAATGATAAGCTAAGAAACAAGGGGTTCTTCATTGACTCGTTGAGAAGAGGAATGTGTGGTGTAGACCTTAAGTTCTAACAGACAGGGACCGTCATCACTGAGAGTCGAGAGTCGTTGTACAAATCACACTACCAGTACCCCAGCTTGCCCAGTGAAAGTGCGTAGGATGTTAAAAAAACGATAAAGCAGCTTTTTATGAGCCATATATTTCTCCTGTGTATGTAGCGCTAGTGAATTCCAGTGATCAATTATGTTATGATCTGTGCAATCAAACTGATGCGTTTGTGTTTGGCGAGTGCCATCACATATAGGGCCAACAGTTTGGCATGAAGGGAATACTGTTACGGCATGGGGACTGAAACAGTATGGGATGCAGGGATCCGGGAGTGGTAAACGACTGAGCACAAACACAACAGAAAATTCAATCAATTTTATTTCAGTTTAACAAATATACTCTGCCCTAGGTCAACAGGAACAAGGACAGTAGACCATGACCCAACAAAGAAATCTACGAACATGTAGAGAACATAATATATAGTATGCGCAGAAGAAGAACGTCATTCTTTGGACATTTGGTGAGAATGAAAAAGACAGGCCCACAAAACAAATCTTTAACAAAATAATGAATCTTAAAAGGCAACCAGCGTGGTTTATACGGACTTTAAATGACCTCGAAGAAGAAATCTTTGAGGCAATAGACGCAAACAACAGAAAGTTATAGAGGAACAAAATTTAGAGGGTGATCTTCAGGGAAGAACAAGAGAGAAAAGAAAAGCAGCCTCATAATAGCAAGGAGCTCCGAAGACAGATCACAATGCATTAAATTAATGTGGGCAGAAAGGAAGAAGTAAGTAAGTAAGAATTGGTGTGTTGGTTACCATGCTTTGTAAAAGTGATATTTGAGTGAATAATAAAATTTAAGTCAAGCACATGGTGGTAACCTTTATCAAAATGATACGAGTACGACACTGTAACGAGCCCAAAATCGAAATATGAAAGTTCCAATAAGGACAAATATCAAGAAAATATTTAAAAACGCCTAAAAGAAGTTTAACCTAACTTGTCAAAATTATTCTAAAACACAATTAATAAAAATAGCCTAAATTACAACTAACACTTTACCGAAGAAGATAATCAAGGCTTCGTCCTAAATAGTTAATTTAGAAGCCAGTAATTGCATTCAGCACTGAAAACAAGAGGCCACTCCACTAATTAGACTTCAGTTAGCTTCCGGAGCACTAAAGCAGGAAAGAATAACGTTAACATACATACAATATTATATTAAAACAAATACATGTAATGTAGGATTTGCAAAATAATTAACGAAATGAATTGAGAGCCATATTATACCATTAAAAGCTGCTGTTACCCGGAAAAGTTCAGAACTCAGATTGCGAATTTTTAAGATTTTTTAAATTTTATTCCTACTGTGTCCAAGCAGTAGAGGCCAGCCCAGCCGATGGGTTGAGCCAGTAAGCCTCTGTAAAGTATTATTGACATTAGTGCAAAACAATCCGGACAGACAGCAGTCAGAGTAGCGGTCAGTAGTCTAGCCCATCGAACAGTAAACACAGTGTAACAGAGAGTGAAGTAATATTTTGTACCTCTGGCTACTGAGAAATCTGCACATTGCAAATTTAACTGCTCCTAGCAATCTGAGTTCGTTGCAGAGAGAGGTAGGAAAAGCTGTCTGGACAATTAATGTGAAGCAAACCTACTCGTCCTCCAACAGTAGCACTACGTCTGAAACGCAGTCATGCCACTATTCTGCCATGTCTTGAACCGGATAGAATGACTATTAAGTTTCACAGGTACTATGACCCACGCTTGGTAATGAAGATAGGCTGACTGCCTGCCAGTTGACTGACTAATCGAGTACGGCCACGCGTGCCTACCTGCAGCGTAGCGGTCGCGAGACTCGGAGAACTTCACCGACGCAGGGAGCTGACGCATAGCCAACATACTCTCTTTGAAGGGCTTTGGCAGAGGGACTGCAAGCTGTCTACTAGCTGGATGAGGGAGGTTTGTCCTCACGGCCTCCTAGTCACCTAGACATCATCCAGGGTGTTTGGCAGTGGACGTCTGGCGTCGGCTGCTGCACTCACGTACACGACACAGGGACCAAGAGTAAGCGCAGGATTCGAAAGGACCAAAGAGATTCTGGTCATACATAAAGCACACCAGTGGCATGACGCAATCAATACCTTCACTGCGCGATAACAACGGTGCAGTCACTCATGACAGTGCGACTAAAGCAGAGTTATTAAACACGGTTTTCCGAAACTCCTACACCAAAGAAGACGAAGTAAATATTCCTGAATTCCAATCAGGAACAACTGTCAAGATGAGAGACATAGAAGTAGATATCCTCGGTGTAGCAAAGCAGCTTAAATCACTTAATAAAGGTAAGGCCTCCGGTCCAGATTGTATACCAGCCGGGTTCTTCTCAGAGAATGCTGATAAAATAGCTCCATATTTAGCAATTATGTACAGAAGTAATATCCGGCGTTCCCCAAGGAAGTGTTATAGGACCTCAATTGCTCTTGATCTATATTAGCGACATAGAAGAAAATCTGAGTAGCCGTCTTAGATTGTTTGCAGATGATGCTGTCATTTACGGTCTTGTTAAGTCATCAGATGATCAAAACGACTTGCAAAATGGTTTTGATAAGACATCTGTATGGTGCGAAAAGTGGAAATTGACCCTGAAAAGGGAAAAGTGTGAAGTTATTCACTTGAGTACGAAACGAAATCAGCTAAATTTCGATTACGCGATAATTCACACAAATCTGAAGGTTGTAAATTCAACTAAATGCTTAGGGATTACAATTACAAATAACCTAAATTGGAAAGATGAAATAGACAATGTTGTGGGTAGAGCAAACCGAAGACTTCGATTCATTGGTAGAACACTTAGAAGGTGCAACAGGCCTGTTAATGAGATTGCTTACACTGCGCTTGACCGCCCTATTCTCGAGCATTGCTGTGCGGTGAGGGATCCGCATCAGGTGGGACTGACGGATGGCATCGGAGAAGTACAAAGATGGGTAGCTCCTTTTGTATTATCGCGAAATACGGGAGACAGTGACACAGACATGGTACGTGAATTGAAGTGGCAATCATTAAAACGAAGGCGTTTTTCGTTGCTACAGGATCTTCTCACGAAATTTCAATCACCAGTTTTCTCCTCCGATTGCGGAAACATTCTGTTGGCACCCACCTACATAGGGAGAAATGATCTTCACGATAAAATAAGGGACATCTGGCCTCGCACAAAAAAAATTTAAGTGCTCGCTTTTCCCGTGTGCCGCTCGAGACTGGAACGGTCGAGAGACAGTGTGAAGGTGGTTCATTGAACCCTCTGCCAGGCACTTTATTGTGAGTAACAGAGTAATCACGTAGATGTAGATGTAAATGTAGACGTGGACGGACCACGCTCAATCTTCACCGCTGACAGCACGCTCGGCGTCGCCTGCCTGTGGACTGCTCGATCTTGTGGTAGCAGCCACCCACGACATCGGACGTCACTGGCTGAAAGGGATTCCTCATATTCCTGCAAGCTCGCAGGAGTACCGTGTAACGCTGCTTGAATGAATACGTACCAATAGCACCACTGTTTGACTGTGCTCCCTCAGTGTAAATCTGCCCTCTCCCTCACTATTTCTGGAGGACGACGGTTCAATCCCGTCTCCAGCCATCCTGATTTAGGTTTTCCGTGATTTCACTAAATCGTTTCAGGCAAATGCCGGGATGGTTCCTTTGAAAGGGCACTGCCGATTTCCTTCCCCATCCTTCCCTAACCTGAGCTTGCGCTCCGTCTCTAATGACCTCGTTGTCGACGGGACGTTAAACAACACTAACCTAACCTCACTATTTCTCTCATCCATCTTGATTTACAGCCGACTGAAGTAGGCCGCGTCCTTACAGAAACAGAACGGCCAATGTCAGAAACCGTCACGCCTGTGCATACTTACAACTTCTACATACATCAGAGGTGCACATATGTTACCACTAGCAGCCCCAGAAATTTTAAATAAAAGGAACATTTAATGGCTAACGCAGCTTCCATGAGCACTGTCAGCACTGAGCCGCACCAAAAATAATTTCATTCCATTTGTGCCCCACTAATTCGTTATATAACAGATGGGAGCTCGCCACCAACTTCCGTTGTATCATGATACAGACCGCAGTGGTCTAGCAGCCGGTACCTCTCGGTGAAGTACGTTCGTGGTAGAATCAGAAGCAGCCTTCCTCCTTGGAAATCCTCTAGACCAACGAGGAAGATCCCACTTAAGAACAGACGGGTTCATATATGACTTCCCATCACATATCCACCTCCAAACAGGAAAACTTACCGCGCGGGGTAGCCGCGCGGTCTTAGGCGCCCTGCCACGGTTCGCGCGGCTACCTCCGTCGGAGGTTACAGTCCTCCCTCGGACATAGTTTTGTGTGTGTTGTCCTTAGTGTAATTTAGTTTGATTAAGTAGTGTGTAAGCCTAGAGTCCGATAATCTGAGCAGTTTGGTGCTATAGGAACTTACCAACAGGAGAACTTGCCGCTCTTGCGAGGCAGCCCTGGACGCTGTCAATGTAGTTCTCAAGACGACATCTTCTTTCGTGTTCTTGCATGACGTCTCTCTATTGGTATGTACCTCTTAAGCCCCATCTCCTTGCGCAGAGTCCCTCTACCGGCTTTCGCGGAAAATCAGTTCTCTCGTGGCAGGTCAAAAAAACTCAAAATCAAACACTACCCTTAGCCTACCGTAAGTGTAACAATACAAACATACCTCTCACCCTTAAATGAGAAACTTGGGTGGTCAGCCCAATTTCTTGTGATTCTTCACCTACAAGTTCCTTCTTAGGCATTAATTAATTTCAGCTGACTTAGCCGATCCTTCATTTTATTTCAAGTTTTAAGGTCTTGGAATAAGACGATGACAGGATTCAAACTCCCAATGACTTTACAGGTAGAAGGTTGCAAGCTGTCTGGCTTGCCTCCTTCCATTTATATTAAATATATTTGTCGTTATCACGACAGGCTGTTGGCGGGACTCTTTAGTTGCATCTACTTGAAGTCTCATTACGTTGGTTTAATATGGGGAAATTTATTTTATAAAATTTCAGTGGTTATCGGTAACCAGGCTAATAGTCTGTGAAGACGTGAGAAATGCACAACTGCTCTGAACGCTGCAGGTGCGTCGTGGGCTTGCGCTTGCGCGTCTCAAGTGGGTATCGACGGAAGCCCATGGAACCTACGTCGAGGTTAGTGGCCCGTGGCATGACTCGCCTCTTGAGGTGGCCGAGAGCAACAGTTTCAAGTGCTTGTTGGGCACCACAATTTATGGCGGAAAAATACAAGTCCTGGAATCGGTTTGGCCTCGGGAAATGCAGAACTGCTGAACTACACTCCGATTCGCCCGTCGCCGGCTGACGTCACACGGAAATTCTAGAACAAACTAGCGAGAAAGATGTGCACTATTTGGCCGCTGACTGACAACATTCCGGGGTGGGGATTTGCTAAACGTCGCATTGACACGCTATTGGCGGGAAAGAGTAATATTTTTCCTCTGACTTACGGCCACAGCAGTTTGGTGAGAGTCCACAGAGGCACTGGTCACTAGATGGGGGTTAATATGTAGATAGATAGCGTATCGTTGTCAAAGCTCAGCTAACCCCGACTAATCATGCCTTAGTCTCGTTTGATATGGTGTTCAATCAACAACTGGAGTTTCTAAATTAACCGTGGGTTGTAGTGGATTAATGATTTCATGCGCAACTAGGATACGGTAGCCATCCCTCGGGTTGTCTGTCTCGTTTGTTGAGGTCAGCATTTATCTTTGTTTTTCGTAGGATGTTGTTTCCAAAACTTTATAATTATTCAATATAATAAATAGTCAGTTCATGTTTCATTTGCATTTTTATTTCAAGGAGCATGTAGTTCCCTTCAGTTTACCAATAATATTCAATTGACTTTACAGATACTTATGGAGTAGGATTATAGCAATTCCCCTTCTTATGATTGTATTCTAAGGCAGCTCAAGATAGCGGTTCCGTGGCGTAATTTACAGTTAACATGGAGTCCTAAGGGAAGTGTGACGGAGTCTTGGTAGGTTCATTACTCTGATAGGATTCACTGTCTCAAACACACCGGGATATTGCACACGGCCTGAGAAATCAGGGTAACATTTTCGCTGGATGCTATGTGCCATGTTGCTTCGCTCCCTGAGACTACACTGAGAATATCTCCCACCATCAATGAAAACGTGAATTTCCCTTAACTATAATTACGACCTTCTCTATGTGTAAGAGAAATGTTATTTTATGGTGCTTTCCCTTTAGCCAGGATGTCCTCGGGATGTCATTGTCTGAGGTTAATATAGAATAACTGTCACATGGGAAACGCCATTGTTGAAACAAAGTCTTTCAAATTCGTGAAACTTAAGTGTGGGAGCAGTGCCACTATGGCATTAGGGGGCTCAAAACTAGCCAGTTTAACTCTCAAATTCTGGGTACTCACAGCTGCCATCCTTCTTATATTACGCACCAACCATTCAAACCCAGTAATTCCATCACCCACTACTGTGGTAGGGGCCCCAGATAATCGACATAAAGTCTCTTCTGCTGTTAGTATTAGGCTTAGCAGTGTAGCCTACTTCCACGACATTTGTAATGTGACCATTGTCCTCTGAAACTGTACACTAACTTATTTCAGAGGTTCGTGAGCAAATTCCCTTGATCAGCTACAATGCTCTGTAATTGTAGTTCTGGATTAGCATCGCCACTGGCTATTTCCATTTAAATTTTTCTTTACATTTTTTCTATAGTACGGTGGCGGGTTCCGAGTGCTAAAAGCTTACAAAATGGCTGAACGAGATAAAAATCCTTTTAAGAGGAGTTGTCGGACATAAGAATGTTGAGACCCAGGCAGGGTCGCAGTTTCAGGTAGACAGACCAGCATTCGCATCCGTCCCCCAGCTGACTCCCCAGGTGGGACACGAACCGTCATTTTTTCTGACGAAAGGTACATCGAATTCTTCGAAGAAGGCTTTTAGCAAGATAACAGATCTCTAACCAGCTGTAGTCTCCCGGGCCGGCCGGTGTGGCCGAGCGGTTCTAGGCACTTCAGTGTGGAACCGGTAGACCGCTACGGGCACAGGTTCGAATCCTGCCTCGGGCATGGCTGTGTGTGTGATGTCCTTAGGTTAGTTAGGTTTAAGTAGTTCTAAGTTCTAGGGGACTGATGACCTCAGATGTTAAGTCCCATAGGGCTCAGAGCCATTTTTTGTAGTCTCCCGGAGGTTCTGTAACTTTCGTTATTACGCCACGGCATAACGTTCGCTTTAAAATTTTGGAGTCGAGCTTTCAAACTGGGTCATACTGTTATTTTCTGGTGAATCCGATTTTTTTCGCTGTGTCTACCTGAAGAGCACCAGACAGGCCCTTTTTCAGAACTGTGCCATGGTGTTGGAGAGATCTTCTGCCTTCCTTCGCAACTAAGAGTACTATTGGTTCAACAGAGCAAAAATCCACCACTACAACAGGAGATTGTTTAACATCTTCTCTTGAGTTTTACTAGCGATATTTGCCTTTACTGGCCTGCGAGTTTCCGCCCCGATGAAAACCAACTGAGTAACCGAGTTACCAGCAGAAGAACTCTTCGTGTTAGGCCTTTCCATGAACTTCATGTTCGACCTTGTAAAGAAACTTAATAATGTTTTCTTATTGATAAATAGATAGATAGTTATTCGACTATCATACCAAAGATTAATGTTAAAAGTATTTAACACTGATGGGCAAGAGAAGCTTTATGCTCTTCGTTTATTAGTTTTAGTATTAGTTACCTGTCCTGGAGATACGACATGTTGTATAATTTTAAAGTGAAATGGTGTTATACAATGAAAGCAATTCATGGTCAATATGATTTTGTGAGTTACGATACCACGGATCCCAGCTCCTGTAACTCTGGAAGGTTAATGGTTCAAATGGCTCTGAGCACTATGAGACTTAACATCTGAGGTCATCAGTCCCCTAGAACTTAGAACTACTTAAACCTAACTAAGCTAAGGACATCACACATCCATTCCCGAGGCATGATTCGATCATGCGACCGTAGCGGTAGCGCGGTTCCGGACTGAAGCGCCACACCGGCCGGCTTTGGGAGAATATTATTATTTTAATTTTATATGTGGACTTTAGGTGGAGGTGACGATATTCACGACCGCGCTGTTCAACAATACAGGTACGTGAATGTGTGCGTCTCTTTCCCTTCGTGGCCGCCAATGTCAATTTCGATGTATTTACCCCGACATTCAGAACCAGCAGTCTTTCTTTTCATTTAATTTGGAAGTCCGATAACTTTCCTTCTTAGATGAATAAATGTAATTTAATCACAATTCTTTTTATCTAGGCCTCGGGGAATGATAGTACTTAAAACGTAGGTGCGTCTGTCCCGATCGTCCGTTTGCATACAACTGAGTGTGTACCGACGGAACTATACTTATGAACCATTTCCTTTACGGTATTAATTCTTATTTTGAGCCACTCACACTCGAATGTACGTGTCGTCTTATTTCGTGGAGTCAGTCGGGCGTATTCTATAATAACGTTACTTGTAATATCCAGTGGCTTAGTTTCCACAATTGATCTTTGCCTGTGTCGCAACAGCGCTTCACGCGAAGTACTTATTACGCGACCACCGTAACAACTCTCATTTCAAAATTACGACGCCGGCTGACTAAGTTTCCAACAATTTAACAGGGTGGTTACAAAATTTATAGAATTCAGGACAGGATTGAGACAACGTTAGAGATGCCTGATTAGATGAGCCTTGCTGCCATTAGAAGCATTTCCGTATTTGGGCATTAAGAGCAAAGAGAAGGCTGAAACCACATTCTCAAGCTTCTGCTGCTGCTGCCGCCGGGTGTTTCACAGTAGCAAAGAACGTTTGCTCACAGCTCTTACGGTATGCGTTTTAGAACCCAAGTTTGCTAGAGATTTTTGCCTTGATTTGATCCACGCTACCACCTCTAAACAAAGTTGCTTGCCCTACAGTCTTAGCAATAACAGAACCGTTACATGTAATCCACTGTCAGATGTATGAGAACGATTTTTATTCGGAACTTCTGATTCGGTCGTTTCCAGACCACAGTCTGTTAATCTCAAATTGATAGTTTACCCTTCTTCATCGTTGTTGAAAGTCTGTAACATCATCATGGAATGACACTGTATTTGTACACTTACTGTGAATAAACCTACGGTGAACAAACAACTCTTTGTAGAGAACATCAATGTCATTCGGAGTCGTTCTCTATATACACTCATGCTCATAAATTAAGGATAATTGCAGAATATGGTGCCACACAACTTCGCACTACACAAATCTGGCGCTAATAGCATAGGCACATAGGGAATACACACAACACAGATCCGTAAGTCCACGGTACTGGTCATAAGTTGAGAAAACCATCTCGAAACACACGTGCTACAAAGGGCCATTGTTTCCTGCGCATGCACCCCGACATCAATATGGGATATGATCACCATGCACACGTACACAGGCCGCACAACGGGTTGGCATACTCTGGATTAGGTGGTAGAGCAGCTGCTGAGGTATAGCCTCCCATTCTTGCACCAGTGCCTGTCGGTGCCCCTGAGGTGTCATTGGGGTTTGAAGACGGGCAGTAATACGTCGACCGAGAGCATCCCAGATCGGCTTGGTGGGGATTAGGTCTGGAGAACAGGCAGGCCACTCCATTCTCCTGATATCTGTTGCTTCAACGTACTCCTCCACGATGGCAGCTCGGTGGAGCCGTGCGTTATCATCCATCAGGAGGAAGATGGGACCCACTGCACCACTGAAAAGGCGGACAGACTGGTGCAAAATGACGTCCCGATACACCTGACCTGTTACAGTCCCTCAGTCAAAAACATGCAGGCGTGTACGTGCACCAGTCATAACCCCACCGAACACCATCAAACCGCGACCTCCATACAGGTCCCTTTCAAGGACATTAAGAGGTCAGTATCTGGTTCCTCGTTCAGGCCAGATGAAAACTCAGCGAGAATCACTGTTCAGACTATACCTGCACTCGTCCGTGACCATAACCTGGGACCACTGTTCCACTGACCATGTACTGGGTTCTTGACACCAGGATTTACGGGCTCTGCTGTGACCAGGGGTCAGTGGAAAGCACCTTGCAGGTCTTCAGGCGAACAAACCATGTCTGTTCAGTCCTCTGTAGGCTAGGTGTCTAGAGACAGCTGTTCCAGTTGCTGCGGTAAGGTCCCGAGCAAGGCTACCTGCAGTACTCCGTGGCCATCTGCGGGCACTGATGGTCAGATATCGGTTTCATGTGGTGTTGTACACTGTGGACGTCCCGTACTGTAGCGCCTGGACACGTTTCCTGCCTGCTGGAATCGCTGCCATAATCACACTTTGTGGCACACGGAGGGACAGTGCTACGACCTGCTGTGTTTGACCAGCCTCCTGTCGCTCTAGTATTCTACCTCTCATAACGTCATCAACATGTGCTCTTTGAGCCATATTCAACACACAGTCACCATTACAACGCCTGGAAACGCCTGCATATTTACTCGTTGTACCGTACAATTAACCAAAATTAACCAACACACCTCTGCGTATGTAGACTGCTGCCAACGCCACTGTGGGACTTCCGCAGGTCAAATGTACCGCATGGTCGTACCCAAGGTGATTTAAACCCGCAAACCGCCCACCAGAGCGTTGTTTCACCATGTATCGGCATTATCCTTAATTTATGAGCATCAGTGTATATTTAAGTTTAATGTAATTAATAAACTTTTTTATGTCATTATTGTTCCATGTGTGCTTAAAGGCAATACTGTACGACGGACCCTATTGATTCATTGAGCCATGCGGATTATTAAGACTGTTTATCCATTCGCTACTACTTGTGTCTAATAGTGCCAAAGACCCAACCAAGTGTGCAAGTTTATGTAGTGCAACATCCTAGGTGTAGAGTATGCTCATATACAGGGTATTACAAAAAGGTACGGCCAAACTTTCAGGAAACATTCCTCACACACAAATAAAGAAAAGATGTTATGTGGACATATGTCCGGAAACGCTTAATTTCCATGTTAGAGCTCATTTTAGTTTCGCCAGTATGTACTATACTTCCTCGATTCACCGTCAGTTGGCCCAATTGAAGGAAGGTAATGTTGATTTCGGTGCTTGTGTTGACATGCGACTCATTGCTCTACAGTACTAGCATCAAGCACATCAGTACGTAGCATCAACAGATTAGTGTTCATCACGAACGTGGTTTTGCAGTCAGTGCAATGTTTACAAATGCGGAGTTGGTTCAGATTCAGATGGCTCTGAGCACTATGGGACTTAACATCTGTGGTCATCAGTCCCCAAGAACTTAAAACTACTTAAACCGAAGTAACCTAAGGACATCACACACATCCATGCCCGAGGCAGGATTCGAACCTGCGACCGTAGCGGTCTGGCGGTTCCAGACTGTAGTGCCTAGAACCGCTCGGCGGAGTTGGCAGATGCCCATTTGATGTATGGATTAGCACGGGGCAATACCCGTGGCGCGGTACATTTGTATCGAGACAGATTTCCAGAACGAAGGTGTCCCGACAGGAAGACGTTCGAAGCAATTGATCGGCGTCGTAGGGAGCACGGAACATTCCAGCCTATGACTCGTGACTGGGGAAGACCTATAACGACGAGGACACCTGCAATGGACGAAGTAATTCTTCGTGCAGTTGACGATAACCCTAATGTCAGCGTCAGAGAAGTTGCTGCTGTACAAGGTAACGTTGACCACGTCACTGTATGGAGAGTGCTACGGGAGAACCAGTTGTTTCCGTACCATGTACAGCGTGTGCACGCACTATCAGCAGCTGATTGGCCTCCACGGGTACACTTCTGCGAATGGTTCTGTAACGTCTACGCTCGGGGATACGTTAACTCTTTAAAGCCTGTACTATGGTAAGTTGACGGGCTTCACCTTATAGGTAAGGATTTTAGCAAATATGTTGACCGCGTGTACCTGAATGGAGGCAAAATCAGACGTACACCCACTCAGTAACAACAATGATACGTCAAGCAAATCTAAAGTGCAACTACACGTTAGGACGGGCAGGAAACATACACAGCCGATGCTACCGATTGTTAATAATACGGTCGCCAGCCTAATTAGGCATTAAGTGAGTTTTTTCCTTGTACAAGTGGGTGTACGTACAAGCATAACAACACGTAGTAATACTGCATTATTTGGTAAATTTTAGAACCAGAAAAATCTACTAATACTTTCTCTTTCTGTACTAATTTGGACAAGCTATAAATACACAACATTACACTATAATGATTACTACAGACTGCGTTTTGTCTATTGATCCCACTGAAATCGGGCATAGGTTACCCTAGAAATAGCACTTTTGAAACACACATACAATGTCAATTTTAATAAGGGTAAAACACTGATAAATTTAGGTTTTATATTGACTTTAACTTTGCTGGTCAAATCAGTTCAGTACACTTCAGAATTTAAATGAATAGAAAAGAAAAGGAGTGGTGGGGGGGTTGGGGGGGGGGGACCCTGAAACTGTTATGGTCACTGTGTTGCAACTATTAACTATTGGAAACATTAATCACTCAAGATTTACAAAATATGAGTTACTACTCTTTTCGTCTTATTACTTCCTCATTTTACTACCATTATTTTTGTCTCAAATTAATTAAGCTTCAATACTAAACCAGTTCCAAAATTAACTTCCGACTTTGTCAGACCTTTGTTCTTTGCTTATATTTTCATTAGGAATAAAGCTCCTTAAAATTCATTCTAGCATAAAAAGGTCTGCAGGTAATTCTTATTAACATAGACTTTAAATCTTCATTTCGGGTTACTCGGATTGCACAACATGTGGAAAGGACCCTGTCTAGGTTAGTGATAAGGATAATTAATTGATAGGACAATTCTGGTAAAAGTTAAGTTGTTATTGAACAGTCAGGATCAAAATTAACACTGGTCCACACGAATACAATTCTAACGATTCAATCTGTTCGTGTCTATGCAGCGGTTGGCGGGCGGCGAAATGGCGAGGCGCACAGCACACATACAATCACAGCTGTGGCTCTTGCTGTATCGGCACTTTGCTTCTTCTTAGCGTCGCAATCCTTTTCAATTCAGTGCCTATAGAATATAGCCATGCTGTATAGGCGTCGGAAACTGCACATCCGAGGCTTAACGAAATCACGTGTTCAAGGAGAGCCTCCTCGATCCAGAACGTGTTTCTCAGATCAATGCCCAACTCCGACTAATACTGCTGAGCCCGTTATGCCGTGCAGCGCCCGTGTGCATTTTCCCGCGCTCGCCAGCCATCCACCCTTTACCGCTCCCCTACAGATAGGGTATTCACCAAAGGTTTTACATTCCACATATCCTAATACATTGCCTACGTATGGACCAGGCGCACAATTACAATTTTAAACATGTTACAATAGATTCAACTTGTGTTACACTTCAATTCTGTCATAGCACTTCTTGAAATTTGACATAAATATTAATATTCACATCGAAAGTTGCTTACAGTTTCTTTAACATAATGACACGAAAAGAAAAAGAAATGAAATCAAAACATTACTTACACTAATTTATCGAAATTCAGAAGAAAAAAATTATTATATATATACAGTTGTTGTTGTTACAGTTCATCCAACAATGTGTCAATCCTCATTTCAGTGCAAATGTTCTCTTTACGGATGAAGCTTCATTCCAACGTGATCAAATTGTAAATTTTCACAATCAACATGTGTGGGCTGACGAGAATCCGCACGCAATTGTGCAATCACGTCATCAGCACTGATTTTCTGTGAACGTTTGGGCAGGCATTGTTGGTGATGTCTTGATTGGGCCCTATGTTCTTCCACCTACGCTCAATGGAGCACATTATCATGATTTCATAGGGGGTACTCTACCTGTGCTGCTAGAACATGTGCCTTTACAAGTACGCCACAACATGTGGTTCATGCACCATGGAGCTCCTGCACATTTCAGTCGAAGTGTTCGTACGCTTCTCAACAACAGATTCGGTGACCGATGGATTGGTAGAGGCGGACCAATTCCATGGCCTCCACGCTATCCTGACCTCAACCCTCTTGACTTTCATTTATGGGGGCATTTGAAATCTCTTGTTTACGCAACCGCAGTACCAAATGTAGAGACTCTTCGTGCTCGTATTGTGGGCGGCTGTGATGGAATACGTCATTCTCCAGGGCTGCATCAGCGCATCAGGGATTCCATGCGACGGAGGGTGGATACATGTATCCTCGCTAACGGAGGACATTTTGAACATTTCCTGTAACGAAGTGTTTGAAGTCACGCTGGTACGTTCTGTTGCTGTGTGTTTCCATTCCATGATTAATGTGATTTGAAGAGAAGTAATAAAATGAGCTCTAACATGGAAAATAAGCGTTTCCGGATACATTTCCACATAACATACTTTCTTTCTTTGCGTGTCAGGAATGTTTCCTGAATGTTTGGCCGTACCTTTTTGTAACACCCTGTATAGGCCGAGTGATGGTGATACAGCTGCGAGTGCTGAGACGGCAGCGAGAGGCCTCTTGACCTGGATGCCGAAGTCGTCAGCCCGGGCCGTGTAGTGGAGCCTCGGCGACGCGCTGCGCGAGCCAGCAGACCGCCAGCGCCGCGGGCTCGACTGCAGGCGTCGGTGATGGAGCGCCGTGGCACGGCGCGGCTCTGGGGCGCCTCTGAAGCGAGCCTCATTAGCATGCGACGCGGCCCGCGGGCCTCGCGTAATGAGAGAATCTGAGAGAGGAGAGCGAGGGAGAGCAGAGCGCGGATGCTCGTCGGCAGGGCCGAGCGCGCGCTTTCTGGCAGGCAGGCGCCTGGCGCCGGACGCTGAAGACTCCGAAGGTCGGGGCCAGCAGGGTAACATCACAGTAGTATGGTTGCTTGAAGTAGAGGAATCGGGTGGCACGTGATCACTGATTGTGTGCTGAAAAGTCTCCATTTATCAATGAATCACTAGAAGAAAATCCAAAGAAGTCCTGGTCATCTAAAGTCCGAGTATACCTGCAGTAAGACACGCTTGATTATTACATGTTAATTATTACGTGTTAATTATTACACTACTGGCCATTAAAACGGCTACACCACGAAGATGACGTGCTACAGGCGCGAAATTTAACCGACAGGAAGAAGATACTACGATATGCAAATGCATTCACACAAGGTTGGCGCCGGTGGCGACACCTACAAAGCGCTGACATGAGGAAGGTTTCCAAGTTATTTCTCATACACAAACAGCCGTTGACCGGCGTTGCCCGGTGAAACGTTGTCGTGATGCCTCGTGTAAGGAGGAGAAATGCGTACCATCACGTTTCCGACTTTGATAAAGGTCGGATTGTAGCCTATCGCGATTGCGGTTTATCGTAACGTGACATTGCAGCTCGCGTTGGTCGAGATCCCATGACTTTTAGCACAATATGGAATCGGTGGGTTCAGGAGGGTAATGCGGAACGCCGCGCTGGATCCCAACGGCCTCGTATCACTAGTAGTCGAGATGACAGGTATCTTATCCTCACGGCTGTAACGGATCGTGCAGACACGGCTCGATCCCTGAGTTAACAGATGGGGACGTTTACAAGACAACAACCATCTGCACGAACAGTTCGACGACGTTTGCTGCACCATGGACTATCAGCTGGTAGACCATGGCTGTGGTTACCCTCGACGCTGCATCACAGACAGGAGCGCCTGCGATGGTGTACTCAACGACGAACCTGGGTGCACGAGTCGCAAAAAGTCATTTTTTCGGATGAAACCAGGTTCTGTTTACAGCATCATGATGGTCGTGTCTCTGTTTGGTGACCTGACGGTGAACGCACATTGGATGCGTGTATTTGTCATCGCCATACTGACGTATCACCCGGCGTGACGGTATGGGTTGCCATTGGTTACAGGTCTCGGTCACCTCTTGTTTGCATTGATGGCACTTTGAACAGTGCACGTTAGATTTTAGATGTGATACGACCCGTGGCTCTACCCTTCATTCGATCCCTGCGAAACCCTACATTTCAGCAGGATAACGCACGACCGCATGTTGCAGGTCCTGTACCGGCCTTTCTGAATACAGAAAATGTTCGACTGCTGGCCTGGCCAGAACATTCTCCAGATCTCTCACCAATTGAAAACCTCTGGTCAATGGTGGCCGATCAACTGACTCGTCACAATACGCCAGTCACTAATCTTCATGAACGGTGGTATCATGTTGAAGCTGCATCGGCAGCTGTATCTGTACACGCTCTTTTTGACTCATTGCGCAGGCTTATCAAGGCCGTTATTAAGGCCAGAGGTGATTGTTCTGGGTAATGACTTCTCAGGATCTATGCACCCAAATTGTGTGAAAATGTAATCAGATGTCAGTTCTAGTATAATATATTTGTCCAATGAATACACGTTTGCCATCTGCATTTCTTCTTGGTGTAGCAATTGTAATGGCCAATAGTGTACATTTGTATCTATTTATTGTTGTATATGCTGTGGCGGGCAAGAATTCATCCGTCATTGGTAAGCACTGTTTTTTTTGTGCACCGTCCTGAACCTTTGAGAGAGGACAACTCACTGTCTTACTTATTTACCGCTGAGCCCTTGTGCCTACTTGGACCCTGCTGAAGGAACGGCCACCTCCTCATCTTTAGGGCAAAAAGGCAAGGCCAGCCGACCAATCTCGACATTAACTATCCGTCTCGAGTGACACTAGCTCGTTACCACCCGCCACTCACCCTGCTTTGACGACGGATCCAACGTGTCGGGTACACTAAGATGTCCTTTGGCAGCAGAGCCCGTGGGCGAAACAAGCGACACCTGTGGTGTTCCACATGGCGCGCCAGATTCTCCGCTACAGTCCGGAACCGCGCGACCGCTACGGTCGCAGGTTCGAATACTGCCTCGGGCATGGATGTGTGTGATGTCCATAGGTTAGTTAGGTTTAAGTAGTTCTAAGTTCTAGGGGACTGATGACCTTAGCAGTTACGTCCCATAGTGCTCAGAGCCATTTGAACCATTTGAACCAGATTCTCCGCCGCCGCTACACCCCATTCGTGAACTGTGACCAGTTACTCTTGCATTCGCACACAGCCTGCAGATATCCTACCCATTCTAAAAAGACTAACTGAAGAAATTAACTATAAAAGCGCACAGAAACCTAAACATGTATGTTGCTGCTCTCCTGCTATGTCGTCAATGGACGCTGACACCATAATAAGATTTCTAGCTGGCCGTTCGGAAGAAATGAACACAGAACTACAGACTGCCTAAATTTACACTTACAGTATAAAAACTTAACATAAAACCTCTTCATCAGAAAAACATGCAAGAAATTTCAGAAATGTACTACTAATAAAAACAGGAAAATCTAAATACATACGCTGCCGTTTTCGAACGCGTAACTGGCGACAGCTGAGCAAGCAGAATAGCTTCGATAAATTTGAAAAAAAAAATTGTTTTCAACATGTTTTCACCAGCTTGTTAACTTCAGTAAGTACTTTACTGAGCACCGGTAACCAGAGAGGGCATGTATTCTTTCTCAAGTGCACCTACGAACTTAATAATACATCAGAATCAAAAGAGGGTCGAAATATAAAAGCTTCTACAACTGCACACTTAAGTGTAAGTATAAGCCAAAGTAAATATAAGTTAAACATAGGTAACGGAGGAACACGGTAAAAGTTTTTTCAACTGTTCCCTAATGTTTAACTATCTATTAAAAGAAAGAAAAGGTTAACATAGGCAACCGGGGACAAGATGGCTGGACCAATTGTTTTTCGTTAAAAAACGGCTAAAACTGTTTAACACTTAATGGTGCTGATGATGAATAGCACATACTAAGAAATGAAGAACGAAACTGGACAATCAATCTTTATCAAGATTGTAATGTACGTTACAGTGAAATACAAGTCTTTGACTCAAATCCTAACGCATTCTTTGAAAATCGTTTAGAGTATCAAGTTCACGAGCCAAATGGAGCAGTAAGCGATTATGGACACACACTTGGCCTCTTAGTAACAAATAATCCAGCGCTAATAACGAACATCAAAGTGGTTACAGTGATTAGTGAACACCGGCTTGTCGAAGCGAGGCTGAATACCGTAACTCCAAAATCCATCAAAAACAAACGAATAGTACATCTGTTCAAAAAGAGAGGATAGAAGCTCACTTGACGCCTTACTTTCAGACAATCTCCACTCTGTACAAATTAACAGTGTTAAGTGTAGACGAGGTGAGACTTGAATTCAAAGAAATAATATCTACAGCAGTTGAGAGGTTTATACCACATTATTTAACGAAAGGCGAAGCTGATCGCCCGTGGTACGAAAAACAGGTGAGAACGCTGTTGCAGAAACAACGAAAAAAGCGTGCCAAATTTAATAGAGCCCAAAATCCCCAAGACTGGCGATCTTTCACAGATGTTAGAAATTTAGCGTGGACTTCAATGCGAGATGCATTAATAGTTCCCACAACGAAACTTTGTCTCGGAACCTGGCAAAACATCTAAATAGATTCTGTTCGTATGTAAAGCATGTTAATCAATCCTTCTTGCGCGATAAAAATGGAAATACTATCATTAACAGTGCTCCTACAGCAGAGTTGCTAAACACAGCCTTCCGAAATTCCTTCATCAAAGAAGACGAAGTAAATATTCTAGAATTCGACTCAAGAACAGCTGTCAATATGACTGACTTAGAAGTAGATATCCTCGGAGTAGTGAAGCAATTTAAATTACTTAATAAAAGCAAGTCTTCCGGTCCAGACTTTGTACAAGTTATATTCATTTCATAGTACGCCGAAGCAACAGTTCCATACTTAACAACCATGCACAACCTCTCTCTCTTCACGGGTCACACCAATACTGAAAGAATAATTCACTAAATTACAGGCCCATTTTATTAACGTCGATCTGCAGCATGATTTTAGAACATATATTGTTTTTATGATTATGAAATATCTCTAAAACAACGATCTGTTGACATACAGTCAATACCGATTTAGAAAAGGTTTACTTGTGAAACACAACAAGCTCTTTACTCTTTACTCACACGAGGTGTTGAGTGCTGTCGACAAGAGATTTTAGATTGATTCCATATTTCTAAGTTTCCAGAAGGCTTTTGACACCGTATTGAAATTAAACCGGATTGAAATTAAATGCCGTTCTTATGGAATATCATCTCAGTTATGCGACTGGATTCCTGATTTCCTGTCAGTGAAGTTGCCATTCATATTAATCGGCGAAAAGTCATCGAGTAAAATTGAAATTATTTCTGGCGTTCCCCAGGGTGGTGCAATAGACCCTCTGCTGTAAAATGATTTCCAAGACAATCTGGGCAGTCGTCGTAGGCTATTTTCAGATGATGTTGTCGTTTATCGCCTACTAATGTCATAGGAAATTCAGACCAATTGCAAAATGATTCAGATAAGATGTGGTGTGAAAATTGGCAATTGACCCTAAATAATGAAAAGTGTGAGGTCCTCCACAGGAGTCTAAAAGCCGAAAATGCAATAAAATACCTAGGAATTACAATTATGAACAACTTAAATTGGAAATAACACATATAAAATGTTATGGGGAAGGCGAACCAAAGACTGCGTTTTATTGGCAGAACACTTAAAAGACTTAACACATCTACTAACGAGACTGCCTATGCACTAGGCTTGTCTATACTCTTTTGGATCGGTGTTGCGCGATGTGGAACCACCAGGCAGGATTAGCAGAGTTTATTGAAAAAGTTCAGAAAAGCGCAGCATGTTTCGTATTATCGAAATATAGGGGAGAGGGTTTCACTCACATGATACAGGATTTGGGATGGACATCATCAAATAAAAGGCATTTCTCGTTGCAGCGAGAGCTTCTTACGAAATTTCAGTCATTACCTTTCTTCTTCGAATGCGAAAATATTTTGTTGAGGCCGAACTCCAGGAGAAACGATCATTATAATAAAATAAAGGAAATCAGAGATCGCACGGAAAAATATAGGTGATTCTTGCGCGCGCTGTGTGAAAGTGGAATGGTAGAAAATTAGTGTTAAAGTGGTTCGATGAACCCTGTGTCAGTCAAGTGACATTTGCAGAGTAGCAATGTGAGAGTAGATGTAGAATATTTTTCAAATTCTAATATCACTGTTTTTAAACATTATCATTTTAATATCACGTTCTTTTAGATAAAAGAGTGCATTTCAGCGCGCCTTCAATGTCGGCTGCAGAAAATGATTAAGTACACTTTCTGTGAGACTTCCCATTCGTTGCATCTTCACACTACTACTTTGTCATGTTGACTTTATGTGCGATTACAGCTGTCTTCGGTAATTTGAGATTTGCTTTGCTAATTCGGAGTTTTGCATGGCAGCGAAAGCACATTACAGGCTTTAAATGGCCACCATAAATGAGGATTACGCTTATGCTGTCTGAATAAAAAAAGAAACAGAGCCAGCATTTTTCTCGTGTGCAAGATTTTCTGCTATCTTTAGAGATTAGGGAAGGTGCGGGGAACCGCCGACAATGGTAAAAAAAGAAAAAAAGGACATTTGTAGAAACTACGGAGAAAATGAAAATTTCAGGTCGAAATTAGCTCAACAATACGTGACACAAATTTATTGTGTCTTACAGTCAAATAAGAAAGGAAATTTCATTTGTGAAAAAAAACTGGTTTTTTGTTGGTAGACGAGTTAAAAAAGAAAGTAATGCTATCGTCGTGGCGTAAGCTAGTTAGAAAGTCCCCTTATCATGTCGTGGATTTTGTTTAATTTTCCTTGATGTGTGAATGTGTGAGGCGGGAGTGGGTTCTGGCCATATAATTTGTATCTTCATAAACTTTACTTTGCTCTGTGTCCTTTACGAATTACGTGTTTACGTACAAAAACTCTATTAATTCTCCTTCATAATCCAGTTATTTCACGTTTGTACTCTTCATAGTTTCCACTCATAGCTAATGTATGTTTTCAGATGTTTATTACTGGACAACGAAGTCAAACAGATTCTCATATTACGTATCGAAGAAACACATTTGATATTTTTTTCTAATTCAGCTTTGTCGAGAAATGTTCACATAATTCCGTTAAATTCACTAATAACTTATTCAGATACTAGGACCTTAGTATGAGATGAGAAGACGCCAAGATCTTAGACGCACTGTGTTTTTTCTGTGGACGAAATACTGGAATCAATAGCACTTTCTTTCGTCGAAGCAGGTAACAATCTAATGAGACTGACATCGATCTCACTGAAGGAATCGTAATACATAAGACCAGAAAAGTGACGATTATAACAGGATGTTATAGTAATATTTCAGTTACGTTGTAGGTGCAAACGAATAAAGAAGCAACACTGGAACAGAAAATGTGTTCACGTTGTTCAAGTATCTTCTCACAGCACATATCATATTTTACTTCCATGTGTAGAGCAATATACGGAATACCGCATTCCATATATATGCGTCATTATTGCTGAACCTGTATTTTTTACCCCAGTGTGCCAATAGGGCAGCTATGTTCATTTATCGCACAGTGCATCGACATACTTGGGGTTTTTTGGTGTTACCGTAACCAGCACCTTTTCTATCCATCAAATTTGACCACCTTTCTCACAGGTGATGAAACATGAACTCGTACTATAACATGCCAAAACCTGTGTTAGTTAATGTTCCGTATTTTAAGTAAAACGATCGACTCTAAGGAATAATTAATAACCAAAATAATCCATGCAAGGTTATAAGCCGATCTCTATCGCACAGATACTTATCACGCACGACAACGATCGGAAAGGGATGTAAGTCGATTAGAGGTAAAATTTTACCTGACATTCTGCTCGGAGCTGCCGGCGGTAGCACTCATGTGGGAATGAGGTGTGCCTGCTTGCGTGAATGTATGTTCTTTACGCTTAAAAAGGCTTTGGCCGAAAGGTATAATGTATAATAGTTTTTTCGTCGTTTCTATTTGCAGCTCAATGGGTCATCTTCATTGCGATTAGCAATCCTTCCTTTTCCTAGTACTGTTGATTACTGACAACAAATTACTGTAACCAGCTCATTAGTGAGCAAAAGTTAATAATTGTTAGCTATCAATTTGGAAACGAAATTATGTAAATAATCATAAGTGTATAGGCTGGCAGTGGCGGAACAAAATGGACACGAGCGAAGCTGAATGGAAAAGTCACGCTCGGCAGTATGACTTAATTTAATTACTAGTGCATCGAAATTCTTCGTCATAACAGAGCTAGTTTGGGACTACCTATTACTAATACGAGAGGTGAGATGTACCGATCAATGTCATTCACTGTAATGCTATCTGTCGACAGGTTCTGTGGAGAAAATATCCACGAGCAATCACTGTTTCATAATAAATACTACTTCATAAAATCTCATAAACTCTCAAAAGTTAATGTTAATGTTAGCAAAAACCACTGCACGAAAATCAAAATTACAATAATTACTTGAAAACAAACAAAAAATTATAACAGTCACTATACTCAAAACTGAATATTCAGTTTACTTTATCGCCAATCGGATGTTAATTTCACTTTGTGCCGTTTTTATTTAGTTACTTATACGATGCAGTAAAAGCGCAAAAAAGCCCACTGAACTTTAGTTAATTATTAAGGCACCTAGCTTATGAATTGATTAACTATAAAGTAACTAAGAAGTGTATGCGATTGCAGTATTTCTCGGAGTATTCTAATGATGAATTCTTCTCGGGTTATCAACCGAGTGGTGGGGTCGTCTTTTCGCAACGTTTCGATGAGTTTCGTAGCCGTCATCTTCATAAGACCAGAAGATGATGGGTACGAAACTCATTGAAACGTTGTGACAAGACGACGCCACCACTCGGTTGATAACCCGAGAAGAATTCAACTCACAAATGTAATTAAATTTTTCTTAGTTCAAATAAAATTATCTCTTTCACTTATAATTCACTTGGCAATAATGGTGAAAGGATGGGACCCTTCTACGGCTAGTGGTGTAGGGTAGTTCACGTCAGAGTATAACTAAAAACACTATTTGTTCAAATATTGTGTCTACGACCCTGGAAATCGATATAAAATGACTAAGCAATTAAATGGCTCGATCTTACTTTGGAGCGATTTGCAAGAACTGCGACGTATTCATTCCGTAGCAATCATTCGTGACAACAGGCTCTTCTTCAACAACAAGCAACTTTTGTTAACTTTGGCCATACGGTACTCTTCATCCAATAGTACAGTTGGGTGCATTTACTGTGGCCAGATGCATAATCGCTCATGCATTTGCAGTACCTTTCCATACTTAAAACACTATTTTGACAACACACACTCCATTACGCCCCTGGGCGCCACCGCTCTGCGGCGATACTTGCAAATATCCTCCCTTCCCGGCTCTCTGTGTGCGCTCTCGACCAGCTATATTATTGCCAAACGCCAACGGTATTTTTGTCATACTTGAAACATATTCTTTGGATTTATAAAATACAAATCTCCCTGACTTTGACAGAATTTCTACCAGAATGCTTTATAGTATCATTTTCCATTAGCTTCTCATATCTACTACAGCTGACATAATTAACAAAGTACGTTCATATCCCAGAGATTACATCAAAATTGCAAAATTAATTAACTGGTAATATTTAAGCATTGTGTTATAGTGCTACACTCTTTCGGAACATTGGTAAAGCGCCATGATACACCTTAGATAGTAGTTCCCGACTGTTTTCAGATTATACAACCACTTTGGAACCTAAAAGTTTATAGTAAATGGAGATGCATCTCATGCTGCAAGCCATTGGCTGGTTACCATAATTTGCAAAGGTACCTACGAAACCTAATTTATGACTACAAGGGTTGCTCCAAAACGTTTTACTGTGTGTTTATCTTCTTCGCTTAAGAGTCGGATTTTGGAACATGCAGTAACGACCAACTACAAACCTGTTCAACCACATAATGCTTTGAAAAAGTAATCAATACTTTTATTTACAGTTTGGGACTTCAAAAACAGCGAACGACAGTCAACTGTTAGGACATCCACACCAGCCTTCATTCGATCAATTTCGCCTGTAGTTCCTTGGAATACACTTTAATTGAATTACAGAGACAAATTTCTTCTGTTGTATCAGAGGAAGTTACCGGCATAATTAAATGCAAATGGAGAAAGTTTTCTCGTTGGAAGAGACAGCTTGAGGGGAGGATCCGACTGCTTCATTAGGAAGTTACTCCCGCTACAGGTGAGACACAAATTACAGGAAGTATGCTTTTAGTAATGAACGTAAAACCACCTACAGCGAGGCCATAACTAGGCAATGTATAGAACGTAACAAAGCCGAAGGGATAAATAAAATTATCTCGGTTGGTGAAAATCACCCAAATGCATTCATTACTACAGGTAAATAGCTCTTAGTGGCAATAGGCATCGGTATACAATATTACTTTAATAATTGGCAACACAAATCTCCAAGCAAAATCACTGAAGTAATTTGTGCCACAAGTACTGTAACTTTATAATTATCAAAACAAAGTACATCGTTGTTGATAAAACAATTTAATTTTTTCCTCGCTAGACTCTTAGTTATAAATGGTTTACACTGTGACGAAAATTTCTATTTACAATCGATGAAAATGCGGCTGAAGGTTTCTGCTCCTGATAAATACTTAGATTTACTTTATTCCACGTCTTCGCTATCATTGCAAGGTTTAATTTCTGTGCTTTACAAATAGAATTTTACTTTTATCTGCGAGCAAATCAAAGGAATACTTCAAGAAAGTGATAACTCGACTGTAAATGATATCGGAATGAAACAGGTCAAATAAGAAACTTATGAAGTAAGGTAAGACCACAAGGAATCTTGGCAAGATTCGTAAGCATAATATAAAATCATACACATGGAAAAGAAGAAATTGTGCATAAGTGAGTGAAATACCTTAACGTAAAAGAAAGCTATTTAGCTAAACCAATCATACTGCCTGAAAGACTACAAGAAAGGACGTAAACAACTAAAATATAACGTTAACGCAAAATGGGACCAGATGAAACGCCCCTTAGAAAAATTATGAAATGAGTGTGCTGATAAACCTCTTCGTTATTTGATTTTCAAACAGCTGTGCAAAACTGAACGTACTCAGACATTTCTCTCTTTACTAAACTGACACACAATATTTTTCTTTTTTAGTGCAACGCAATCTGACTTTCAATAATCTCTACAAAAGAATGGCACTGACTAACAATAACTTATACCTTTCATGAATCACTTACGTCACAAAAATCTTCGTTGAACTACTGCAAGACAGTGAGCGCCAATACTGCCAGCTAAATGAAAGATTCTAACTACTGAAGGCACTAACTACTGGTAGGCATAGTTAGCAAATGAAAGATGTTGATATACAACAAACAATGTATTTACCTTAATAGTGTTCAAAAGTCATATATATATATATATATATATATATATATATATATATATATATATATATATATATATATATATGTGTGTGTGCAGTTGGATGATATATATATATATATATATATATATATATATATATATATATATATCATCCAACTACACAACACTACACTTGCGACTATTCCAACAATGAGTCCAACCAGCCACAGACTGCCCATAGCACAGTCAGTTATTTTCATACAGAGCGCTACGTAGCGTTGCCAACATAAAAACCTAAACAGCCTACTTACACAGAAAACGCAGGAGTAAAGAATGCCTCAAAAATTACAGCTGCGTATTTGTGTAACAAAACAAACTTCGATACGTGACAGTAGGTGTTGCAGGGGACGTTCTACAGATGGTAGTACACATCCTTTAATGTCATCTAACGACGATTCACAGCGTCGAAACTGCACTGGCAAACTTCAACCTCTAGGCCACCTCCTGGGCAGACAACAGGAATTTTGTGGCTCGTGGTAGGCTTTAGTCCTTCAATACGCAGTAGCACTTTTGGATGATTTTACCGTACATTGCTCCCTACGCTCGATTTGTAGATCGAGACACATTTTATCACTTTTCACGCTCTGTCAGTACCATGTTGTTATACACTGTGTATAGTCTTGTGTGGAGTCCTCTTACACACAGCCGTAAAAAAATTAGTACACAGTGTTAGAGATTTCCAGTTCACTTAAGATTTAGTGTTGCTAAAGTGCACGTATGGCACTTGAAATAATTACATTTTCAAGTCAATAGCAGAAGCATTTCCGAAGTACCAATTATCAACCCATATTGAAACACCCCTTTTGGTATCTGATGTGGCCTCCACAGGCGGCAATACACGTGCTGACTCTGGCATTCATTCTATCGTACAGACGGCCTACACTGTCCTGTGATACATTATTGCAACAACATTCCACGCCTGCTGACATGTTCACATACACACATCAAAAAAAGCTTTGCATCACCTCGGTTTCGAGGGAGTTCCGAGACTTTTACTGAAAATTGGAATAGAGACCAACATAAACATCATTTCTGCCCCTTTCATTGCTCTGGAAAACCACACATCGCATGTTGTACCACCTTACAGAAAGACCTTCAGAGATGTGGTCCAGGTTGCTCTACATACCGGTACCTCTAATAGCCAGCATCACGTCTTCCTGCATTGATGCATGCCTGTATTCGTCATGGCATACAATCCTCAAGGTCATTAAGGCACTGTTGGTCCAGATTGTCCTACTACTCAACGGCGATACGGCGTAGATCCCTCAGAGTGGTTGGTGGCTCATGTCCCCCATAAACAGCCCTTTTCAATCTATTCCATGCATATTTGATACGGTTCATGCTGGAGAACATGCTGGCCACTCTAGTCGAAAGATGTCGTTATCCTGATATGTTCTGGAATTGTTGTTGGGGAACATGAGGTTGTGTTTCTTGCAGCGCTTGGAAAATAACACAAGTGCTACATATTTAATTGCTGTATAATACATGAAAACTATTTTGAAGATATTGTGAATTCTTCAATTACAGAGTTTTATGGTGGGTAAAATTAAATATGTTTCTAAAACTAGTTACATAACGTTCGGACAGTTAAGCCATACTTCTTGGGTAGTGCACCATCTTGCACCTTGATACGGAAAGTCTTCTACCATGGAACGTGTGACACTTGCAAATCAGAAGTTTCTTTAATGTCTTGAAAATCCATCTGACTTGAAAATGAATATTAATTTGTAGCTTCCAAGAGCTTGAACATATATTTAACTGTTAACTTGATTTAGATAATACAGTTGCTTAATTTAATTTCACTTACTGATTATTGGTGCATATTAGAGCAATAATGAAACAGATAAACCGTTAAATACAATATTGTATGTACTTACTTGCAACACTTTTATGTTTCATTAGAATACTAGGTAAACGACCATGTTGTACCTTGGAACAAGTTTTCACATTTGGAAAAAAACTTGTATTTCAGAAGAAGACTGCATCACTCATCAGCTGAATGCTATCATTTCAAAATAGAATAAGCGAGTAAATTAAATTGCCTTTACAGGCAGAGAGTGTGAAAAATCCAATGTACAACGCTGTCCTCTACTGATTTTATAAGCTGATTTGTTGGTTGGAATACTGTAACTTATGTACGTTATGTTTCGCCTAGATTTTTACATGGCACAGCGAGGGTATTCCTCTCAGTGGCCTAACCCACTTGAAATAACAAAGTGTTTTAACAGTACGCTAGTTCCTCACACAGTCGAGATCGTTTTGCCTTCGGTATGTGCCAATGCCACTGCATATTGTTGTGGTAAATGCGTTTCCTATTACATTATTGACATTATTGAAAGAAGAGAAGAGGAAACCGCTAGAGGTAAGCGAACTGTGATGGATTATTGTCATAATTCAATAATAAAAGCTAACAGATGTTGGTTTACCTTGCAGAAAATACTAAATTTTACTTTCTCGTTGTTACTTGTATAAGAACGCAGGTTATGCGGCGTGAGGTATCAACAAACATTGCTGGATTTTTCCACGCAAGTCAGATTTTATTTTTATATTTATTTATTGTGATATTTACATATTGTGATTTATGACTTCTTCAGATGTGTAATACTTTGTTCGCGAAAAGGAATTTCGACTTTATATATGCTGGAGTGTTTCCACACCAGAATTTTATCAGAATGACAGATTTCTTAAAGAAATGTTTCGTATCATACTAGATAAGGTTTACAGCTAAAGTGAGTGCAGTAGCTCTGCTCTACCCTATAGTGTGAATAAGTGGTCACCGTATCCAATGCTTTGAACTGGAACAGGAAAATTTAGCTCGTGTAGTGGGTTTCATATTAGAGTGTAACAATGCAGACAGAATTCAGCGTGTACAGAGTTTTAAGTACGTCATGCGGTGTTTCTTTGCAACATGGCTGTAGACGAAGCTAAATGGAGGCAGACAGAAAAGAAAAGTGGCAAGGATTCTGCACTACATGCACGCAAGCTGGATGACAGGAAACAAGTTTCTGCAGATTATGCATCCAAGAAAGAGATGCGCTGCAGCTGACAGAAGGCCGGTGTTCGTCAACATGCCACTGCGCGTGTGACCAGAATCTGAGGCGCGGGCTGTGAAGAGCTGTCGTGTTTTACAACGCGGAAACACTGTGCCCTTGGGGGATGCGCACCGTATTAGCATGCGCTGCCCGGCGCACATCCGTCTCTCCCGGACAGCCTCTTCATCTGCCGTCCGTCACGGCGGTCTCTCCCCTCCTCTTCCGAAATTACTTTATCCTCGCAAAGTACTCTATCTGCGCTCGTAATCACATCACGTCGTAATACGGTCGCTTCCGGCCCGGACGGGCGCATATTCTCGCAGAGACAGACGGAGCCAGATCTGCCTAAAGGTGCCCCATCTATCATCGCGCCCCGGGTTTTAATTACGGCCCGTCGCAGTGACGCTTTTCTCGCGACGCCGGCCGACGTGCTGGCAGGCGGAAAAGCTGTGGCGATCGTCGGGTCGCGTCACGACGAACGCGGTAATCAGTGCCGGATACGAGCCGTCCGTTACTAGGAATTTAACGTGCTAACCGATAGGGGGCTGATAGCCTCCCAGTAGCTCAGTGGATGAATCTAAGGATTATGCGATGAAACACAATAAGTATGTACATTAATTCATATTCGCTGCTCCTTCTCCCTACCACCACCCACTTTCTATGTTCGTCACTATCTCCTTTATTCCATTTAAGTAAATAATGTGAAGATAAATAATACCATATAGCACACTTACGCTGACCGTAAAAAAATTGCAACAGCAAAAAACAGCAAAAAATAATTAATAAAAAAGGAAGTAAAACAGACCCCAACAACTATCGTGGAATCTCTATATTGTCAATAAAATACAAAATTCTGTCTAAAGCCCTACTAAACCGCGCAAAACCTCAGATGGATTCATAACTAGGCGAATACCAAGGTGGGTTCAGAAAAGGTCTATCTTGCGTAGAACAAATCCTTAACTTGAAAAACTCAATGAAATATTTACATAGCACTTCAAAGAAAAGTTATGTCATCACGTTTGTCGACTTTAAAAAAGCATATGACAGTATAGACCGAGAATCCCTTTTTGAAGTATTAGCAAAATTTGGACTAGATCAAAAGACAACAAACATCATAAAAGAAACACTCACGGAGACCAAATCCAAAGTAAAATTTATGGGAGAATTGAGCACAGAATTTGAAATAGACACAGGAGTACGACAAGGGGAAGGACTGTCCCCAGTGCTCTTCAATTGTGCTCTTGAAAAAGTTGTTAGAGAATGGAAAAAAGCAGGTGCACCAGCACACAGACTGGGACCAAGACATAAGGGCATAGAATTAGACTGTTTAGCATTTGCTGATGACATGGCACTGATCGCACAAGACATTACCGATGCACAGAAACAGCTAGAATTATTATAAGAACAGGCAGTTAAAATAGGATTACAAATTTCAATTGAAAAAACAAAATTTATGACTGACGTCAAAGATGCACCTTCTGATCTCAAAATTGGTAATAACTACATCTCTCGAGTAAAAGAATTTAAATATTTAGGTGAATGGATTGCAGAAAATTGTAATGAAAAGAAATCTGTCAGATCAAGAGTCCAGAAAATGGAGACGGCGTTTCAGTTAACAAAAAACATTTACAGCAAAAAGAGTCTCTCGTGGAACTGCAAAATACGACACTATACAACAGTAATTAGACCCGAAGCTCTCTACTCATCTGAGACACTTAACCTTCAACACAGAACATTAAAAGAGGAATTAGAAGTGAAAGAACGTAAGATAATGAGGAAAATCCTAGGACCAAGAACTAAAGATGGGGTACATTATCCAAAACCCAATGCAGAAATAAACAAAAATATCTCCAAAATAACAGACACAATGCGCATGAGAAGAATCCAATTCATGGGGCGCTTAGAAAGAATGGACTCAAACAGGTTAACGCACAAAATCCATACATTTTTAAAGAGCAAAACTACAAGATCGAACTGGTACAAACAGACGGAAAAAGACCTGAGAGAATTAGGGTCTCCAAATCTACATGATAGAAATGAAATCAGAAAAATCACAAACACACGGGGTTCTGAGGAAGAAGAGAAAAAAACTAACCGACATACATGGTCTACGCAACGAAAGCTGGCCCATTCGTTGTTTATGAAGGAATACTGGGCGAAAAGGAAGGTTCAAATGGTTCAAATGGCTCTGAGCACTATGGGACTCAACTGCTGTGGTCATTAGTCCCCTAGAACTTAGAACTAGTTAAACCTAACTAACCTAAGGACATCACAAACATCCATGCCCGAGGTAGGATTCGAACCTGCGACCGTAGCGGTCTTGCGGTTCCAGACTGCAGCGCCTTTAACCGCACGGCCACTTCGGCCGGCAAAAGGAAGGCCAACAAATGTTGATTACGCGTGGTCCTAAGTAATCCATCCTCGAAGAAGAAGAAGAAGAAGAAGAAGAATTAATGTAGAGTAATGAAATTTCGAGAATACATTCTTATAGGTAATATACGTTTGAGGTGATTAACATTGCAAGATCACAGGTTACTGTAAGTGCGAGATAAGCCACTGAAATGTTGGTACATTAATAACCGTTTGAGCTGTGGGTGGCTCATGCTATGCACTGAGTTAAACCTTCATTACGATTCTGTCTATAGTCTCTCGTGGTTATCGTGATTCTGCTGTTATCCTCTCCTTCCACGGATGGCAGCAGCGGTGTGTATCGATATTCGCACCTTGGACTATCTTTGACCTGGTGCTTATAGTTTCCGGCTGGGCGATGTGTGAGGAGTCGGTCGGTTGGCGTGGAGCAGTGAGGAATTCTCGGCGGGACGTAGTTTGGCCGGGGACCGCTGGCGGTCTTTACGCTGTGTTGGAGAGTGTGGCGCTGTTCCCATTGCTACGAGGTCCGTGGCTCACCGACCCTGGACATGAAAGTTGAGTTTTGATTTAACTTACCAGCAAGTTAAGGCTGTTCACATTGAGTCGTTTGGAGTTCGCTATCGGCTGTTGGGATATTGCCGCGAGCAACAACGTGGTTTTCAAGTTGGAAAATTCTATCCACCCTCCGGTGGATTTTCACTGTATTTGGTTATTTGAATTAAAGTGCACCAGCAGAATCTTGTGCCTTGTGGCCGTTAACGTTTCGGTTACCTGCCCTGAGTGTTGACGTAAATTTCAGGCAGTGTAGTTTCGTCATCGTGTTGTTGCTGTCCAGCACGGTGTGTAGTTTGACAGCTCCGTGTATGATTGCTTGTGGGCACTAATATCTTCTACGTTGTTCCGGTGAACTCCCTGTTGTGTCCTAGTCGGTTGAAGTGGAAGTTATCTTGTAGGTGAGTGTGCTGACTGTCGGTCGGTTGGGTTGTCGTCGGATCGTAAATGGTTGGCCCGACTGCCTGCCTCACCTAAGTGAGCGTTAGTGTTTGAATTAAAGACCGACCCTCGAACATCTGGGCGCCCTTGTGTGTACTGCCTTATTTCTTTATATTTGTTCTTGTTGGTACTAGTATGGCTTCTAGCCGGTTTTGTATTTGAAATTAGAGTTGTTTTACTCTTAAGGACTTCAGCCTGTTTCACGTAAGCCCCTTGGCATTTTTTAAAAAATTTTGAGTTTTTGAGTCCGGCTTTCAACCGGTTTGAGTTAATATTTTGGAGTTTTAAGTGTTCGGCCTTCAGCTGATTTGAGTTTAACTTGTTTACTTCAGCCTAACTAAAGAACTGTTTTAAGATAAGGCTTGCCTTTTAAATTTCTGATTATGCTTGCGTTTTAAGTTATTCGCCTTCCGCCGTTTTTAAATTAAAGTGGCTTTCAGCTGGTAATTAAGTCCCAAAACTTAAAGTTGTGTGTTTAAAACAATTTTTGGGGCTCTTGTAATGTTTGATCAAATAATAAAGTTGTATGTTCGAATGAAACTAACAGCCCCTTATTTTGGCCCCTTTCCACAATTTATTCTATCCGCCCTGTCCTGCAAGCTATGCAGGGCATTTCGCCGGTGTAACCACCAGAATGTTGAAAGTAAGCATGTAAACGTGCATTCATTGTGTTGTGCAGGTGCCGGTTGTCAATTTGTGGGATGGAGTTCCGCGCCTGTTGCACTTGGGTGGCCAATTTAAGTACGGATAATGCTGTCTGTGCATGATACTAGAGTTGTCGAACGAAGCTGTTCCATATGTGCTCGACTGCAGACAGATCTGGTGATCGAGCAGGCCCCGCAATATGTCGACTTTCTGCAGAGCATGTCGGGTTACAGCAACGGTATGTGGGCGAGCGTTATCCAGTTGGAAAACAACCCCTGCAATGCTGTTCATGAATGGTAGCACAACTTGTCGAATCATCAGACTAACGGACAGATTTCCAGTCAGGGTGCTAGGGATAACCACAAGCGTGCTCCTGCCGTCATACGAAGTAGCACGCTCCATCATAATTCCAGGTGTAGGTCCACTGTGTGTAGCACAGAGGTAGGTTGGTTGCACGCCCACAAGTCTCTTCCTCCTAACCAACAAACGGCCATCACTGGCGCCCAGGCAGAATCAGCTTTCATCAGAAAACACAACAGACCCAAATCTGCCCTCCAATGAGTTCTCTTGTGCCACAGTTAATGTCGCAGAGGCGGTGCTTCAGGGTAAGTTTAATGCACGCTACGGCGCGTCTGGCTTGGAGCTATCCTTGAAGTAACTGAATAGTAACAGGTCACTGAGGCACTGTTGTGCCAACTGCTGCTCAAACACCGAACACGATGATTTTCGATCTCGGCGGGGCCACGTGGCCGTCCAAAGCCGCTCTCTTACGACTGTACATTCTTGTGTCCACCGATGCCAGAAATCATGTACAGTGGCTACATTTCTGCCAAGTGTTACTTCAGTATCGCAGAAGGAACATTCATCTTCTCGTATCCCTATTACGTGATTTCGTGCAAATTCATTGAGGAGGTGACAGTGATGTCCTTATCGCCTTAAAGGTATTCTTCACTTCATCAGCCCACCACGGTGACTAACGCTCACCACCGTTAGAGCGTGTGTATAAAGGAAATATGATCTGCAATCTCAAACTGGCGTTACTAGCGCAACTCATAAGCAATGGGCGCAGAATTTAGACAGATATCATATGTCAGATGTAGAAAAAGGGCTACCAAATTTCGTTTATGTCGCACAATCACTTCCTGGTGCTGCGATTTTTTGCATCAATTTATATACACGTGACAAACCATAAATCAAGGAAAGGCTTTTGTATGAAGTGAAATTCAGAAGCAGAAAATATGTTGGAAACACTATAAACACAAATCACACAGTCATATCTTTTGTCAAGAGAATATAAACAAACACTCAACATCTCTTATTTTGTCGTGTTGTCCGTTTTGAAATGTATAATGCCGAAAGTCAACGTGAAATTAGTCGCACAACGTATTGGAAACTCGGGAATACCTACAAATTGCGCAAGCGGAAAAAAATTCTAGTTTTGAGCAGAGATCAACGCATTTCTAACGAACTGTTTGTAAATCTAGCAGCAAATCGAAATTGCAAATATATTTAATTCAATAACTGACACTGACGACTTTTAAAATTGATAATGGTGGCTTTACACAGTTTGATATTTAAACGTAGTATAGCAGTAAGAGACCAGTAACCATAGAACAGTCAACTGACCTATGCAGATCAATCAGAGCGTTCTCACGCAATAACGAGAGTAAGCCAAGGACATAGCGGAGTGCACCCTAATCATTAAAGGTTAATTTAATTCCTGCAGTTCAATAAGTTTATTCAAAACTAATTGGAATAACTAATTCACCATGGCGAAAAATTAGTCACTGACACCTATACTAGCTCTCACTGATACAATATTTGTCCCGAACTGTTACACTGAAGATTCCTAAGACCAAGTTAGGTACATATCGAAATAATTCTATGTTACAAACCAATAACTAAACTCAATTGGCTCACCAGTTGCACAAACCTTACCAAATTTTCCCACCAAAACATGAATATCAAAAGGATACGAAAAACGCCCTCGTGGCCTTTTTAAATTCTCTCTCACCTGACCAACCACTAATGTCAAGTGAGCATCTTGGAAGTAGACCACCGTCCTCATGATTGTATGTTTTATCACTTCACATATTTCAGAGATATATAACATATACTTTTAAACAATTTACAGACAAATATTACGTGATTACAGACTAAACATCGTAGCATGAACAACTTTCACTTACACTTCATATATTATAGGCATAGTGGCAAAAGGTAGTCAAACTCATCTCTTTTTTTCATCTAGTCACTACCGTTTTATACTACCTAGTCAGACATCCTCAAACATTAATTTACAAAATCTGATTAAATAAACATAAACAAATTGGAATAACAATACAAACCATTCATGCTGATGCTAATCTGTATTGTCTACAGACAATTTAGCAGTTCTCATACATACTAAATAATTCATTCATAACAAGTTAGATACCTGTACAACAATAAGGTAAATATGGTCACTTTATAATTTATACTAGGCCCTATCCATCTTAGCTCCTGCTAGTGTTGTTATAGACAACTTCACACATAGATGTGAATAATACCATCAGTTTACTATGAACTATTCTACACAGCGTACGTCGTGTGTCAGGTCTGATCTCAAGAAATTAAGCAGATGGACATTTCCAAGGCTCATTATCAATTTGGCGGAAGTGTGAACGAAAATTTGAATGAATTTGAAGGAGGCGTAATAGTGTAGTCCATGTAACTGTGCAAAACCACTGTGCCAGGATGGCGTAGTTATTAGCGCATCTGTCCACTGAGCAAGAGACCTGTGTTCGAATCTCGGCCTGAGTAAAAGTCTTAATTCGTCTCTTCAGTCTACATATACACATCATTGAGTAAAAGTGTTCATTGCACAAAAGCGTGTAATCAGAATAATTGCTAGAGCTCATCCAAGATCATCCTGCAGACATTTATTTAAAGAGCTCGAAATCTTCACTTTAGCCTCACAATATATATATTCACTTACGAAATTTGTTATTAACAATCCGAACGAATTCAAAAGTAATAGCAGTGTACATGGCTACAACACTAGGAGAAAGGATGATCTTCACTACTCAAGGTTAAATCTAACTTTGGCTCAGAAGGGGGTAAATTATGCTGCCACAAAAGTCTTTGGTCACTTAGCTAATAGCGTCAAAAGTCTGACAGATAGCCATGTAGCATTTAAAAGGAAATTAAAAGAATTTCTTAATGGCAACTCCTTCTACTCATTAGATGAACTTTTGGATATAGTAAGTGGGTAATTTCCCAACCCCCACAAAAAAAAACAAAAAAAATTAAAAATATTGAGTGTCATGTAATATTTTGCGTAATGTAATATCTTGTATAGACACCTTTTATTAACCTGACACGTTGCACATCTTTACGAAGTGTCGTATTCATGATCTATGGAACAAGTACTAATCTAATCTAAATCATAGATGTTTGAAGATTGAAAAAAATCTGTCGAACCATACAATTTCGTGTGATTAAAGGCAGAACGCCCCTTCTCGTTCGATGCTTAGGTCCACATTCATCTTGTTTCCTGTGTTGTTCTTCCTCTCTTCTCCTCCTCACATTCATCTTTCTCTTGCTTCTTTGGTGGCTCTCAACACTGATTTTTCTGCGTCAGTGGCTATTAGAGCTCTATGCATATTTAGTCCACCAGACACTCCCATCAGTTCCATTACATTAGGCCTTGACACTGCACCTGGCACACCTGTTTTCAAAGTATTTAGTTCTACTAGAACAGTTCTTGGTGTCCATTCCCAACTACAACTGTTGTAACTTCCATTTGGTTTTTCATTCCTACCACGTAAACATTTCTTTAATAATCTTGTGTCACTAAGACCTCTATATATATAGGTTTCATAACTTCCATTATAGCAAATGGCAAAGAATGTTTATGGTTGTAGGTGTCACCTTGAGTAACAGCTCTCTGGTAACCACACCCATAATGACACGGGTTGTCATCTGTGGAGGATTTATGAAAGAAGGTAACCCATACTGTCTTTTCCACTCCCTCAAGGTCTTTTCATTTTTTCTGATGGCTTGTCCATAATAACACTGCAACCTGTCTATTTTTTTGCCTGTAAGCCGACCACGTCCACTAATGCACTTGCCGTCAGGTAATTTCTTTCTCTTCAAAAAACAAAGTATATACAACTGTAAAGGTTTCAGGTTAGCAAACTTCAGGGAATAAAAGTCATAAAAACGAAACAAATTCTGACTGTCTACCATGGGTATGCCGTGGCGTATGCAGCCACTTTTGAATTCCACTAATTTTGGTACTTTCTGTTGTCCATTTTCCTGGAAGTAAGCTTCTTCTCGTTCACAAAACTCTAGGGAATTTTTTAAGACAAAAATTAAAAAATATATTTTTTCACAGTTACTCACGTACAAGTCCCATTGTTAAAGTAAAAGCTACAATTTACGGAGCACAATTCACAAAACCATAGTATCACATATATATATATAACAAAAACACTGCCAGAAAGTGAGCTTTTGGCAAATAAGTCCTCCGTCGGAAATGTACAGCATCCATACACACACACACACACACACACACACACACACACACACACACACAAGCGCAAGTCCTTCACACACATATGGACATGACCACAGTCACTGGCTACTGCTCCCCGACTGAGTCAGCAGCCAGAGACTCTAAACACATTCCGTTATGTTAAATTCAACATGAAACCTAAGTGCTTGGTAGCAGGAAGTAAAAATAAATAATTAAGACAATATTATTATTGATAATCAGTTGAATAAAACTCATTATGAATTACATCAAAGTTTTGAAGTACTATGAGATCAGCGCTCAACAACGATCAAATGAGTGGGAAAGTGCTGAAATACTATTAGCAACTAAGGAGCTGGGAGTCTTATGGTGCCATATAACAAGAATATAATATTTGAGCGAATACAAGCAAATGGGCAATACAAGTTTAGATTTACAATTTGATTAATTTTGCTTGAGGTACGAAGCCTTTACGATGGTTTCTTTCAGCAAGAATCGAATGAAGCTCATTATGAACTAAAACAGAAAAAAATTTCAATTAAGAAGTGACGTTTGTATGCAGACTGAAGCGACGAACGAAAATCTGTACGAAGGCCATGATTGGAACCAGGTCTCCTGCCCACTAGGCAGATGCGCTAGCCACTACGCCACCATGGCGCAGTGGCTATACCCAACTGCAAATACCCTAGCACACATTCGTCCTCTGTGCAATCTCCTATTCACGCCTCAGTCCCCTGGGCATTTCAGAGTGTCTCGATCTGTCTTGGAATAGCATCTCAGAATCATGAGAAATGGGGGATCCTGCCTGAAACTCAGGCATTGTTGCTTCAATCAAATGAAATTACATTATTGCAGAAACCTATTCAAGTCTCAGACATCTATGATGTATATATGCAGGAGGCCTTGGTTCAAATCCCAGCGTTGGTAACGTGACTTCCTGTCTGAACATAGAAATAGGCCCTCGGCCTGTGGCGCGCTTCGTCGAAAAGCAGTTTACTATGGAGCAGTTTACTATGGATGTATTCTGCACAGAATATGTCGTGTGTGAGATGTGATCTCAAGAAATTAATGGAATGGAACTAAATGGTTCGAGAGACTTTTTCAAATTTCAATATTAAGTGGGCTGATGCGTGAATGGGAATTTAAATTGAGAAGGGAGGCATGCTAGCGTAGTCCCTGTAATTGTGCAAAGCCACTGTGACAGTCTCTCATAGCTGTTAGCGCATCTGCCTGTTGAGTAAGACACATGGGTTCGAATCTTGGTACATGTAAAATCCTTCATTTGTCGCTTCAATCTGCGTGTAGGCATCATAGGTGTTAGGGACTTTAAAAGCTTTCAGGAACCATGTAGTTTATTTCATTTAAGAAGTGCTCCAAAATGATAAATCAACCATGAATGAACATTCAGTTGTCGGACCAAAGAAGACGATGAGCCACTTTTAAAATACTGTGAAACGTAATGTGTAACGATAGAAAACAGTGCCCAGCCGGCTTCAACAACAAGTAGTTAATTTATCCCCGAATTCCAAAGCCGGCATAAATAATATTGATAAATTACAAACCGAGCTTGAACGTAATAGGAATATCTGTGAGACGTACAAACAGAAACGTTTAGCAATGTACACAGTTTGATTTTAAATTGACGCTACTGAGTTCAGTTCCATGGAAGTGTGTCTAAATAAAATTTAAAAGAGAAAGCACACACGGCTTCAGTTAAGACACGAAACCTGGACTAGAGTTTATGCTGAGTATACAATATATTTCTCATAGAATATTCATAAACAGCAGGCTTCAATGCCAATACATGGAAAAATGTGACTGAAAAAGTTTCAGGTATAAGTAAGAGCGACCAGTAAACGTCTTTTAAATAACACCAAGGTTAACTTAAAACTAAACCGCACGGTTCTCTGGTGCAGCAGATAGCTCCAAATAGCAACTCGTACAGTCTAAGCATTGAGGTGCTCACCATACAGCTCCGTACAGCCCATACATTCCGCTTTGCCTGAGATTGCTTTAGAGACCAGACAGCCCACGAAATACCAATGCCGTCTTCCATCAAATCTGAATTACGTGGTTTCTCAGACGTGTAAGCTGACAGATTAGCGACGCATTCTCACTCCGGCTGTTGCTTGTAGTGTACATGCCCCATATCGCTGTCAGAAATTGCCGTTGGGTAGCCGTCCTCCAGTTATCGGTGATCAATTGCTGAGAGTGAGTTGATGATGTCCGCCATTAACTTGACATGACCGAGAGAGCTCATGCCCCCCAGTGGAAAGGGAAGGAATTGGTTCCAGGCAAACTGTCGAGTTGATATCGAAACATCACATGGGTTATGTGCACTGAAACAGAGCTACTGCTTTTGACATCTTGATAGTGGATCCGTTGTTATAATAGCTCAGCAACTTGTGTGTAGATGTGGGGCGCCAGTGGGTACATAGTCACCTCTTGTTTAACAGCTAGCAGAACCTGGTATAGCAATAAATATCACAAAAATAGGTGTGAATTATACTTTCTGTTCGGAGGAAAATAGACTGACGAAAACGACAACAGCAACACACGAAAGTAAATGACGTAGAGCAGTAACATTTCTGGAATACATTTGTCTAGGTCACATACTTAAATGATTAACATCGCAAGATCACAGGTTAATGTAAGTGTGAGATACACCATTGCAGATGTGACACTGTATGGACCACTCTGCAGTTACACATCTGTACGGAGTTGTGCATATGTGGTGGTGTCACAGGCGTTGAGGAACCAGTGGAAATACTATGGACAATGTAACAGTTGCGTCAGTGGTGGATCCCTGTAACCCCGCTGCTCTTCGCTCCGTGGTGACGGAGGCGACAGTGTGCTGGTCTCTACCCGCGCCTCTCTGACAGGCAAACGGATGGTGGCTGGCATTGTGACACTGAATCCCTGACAGGGCCTCAGCGTCGGCGCAGCAGGCACGGACAGCAGGCCAGCGGAGCTGTGGCACCAGGTCCCTTGGAGGACCCAGTGCAGCGGTAGTCGCAGCCTGGTCTCGAACCGGAGGCTGCTGTTGGCACTGCCCAGTCGTCCCGCAGTCCGGCAAAGCTCCGTCATCGTGGTGCACCCAATGACAAATAACCAAGTCCCCGAATCTAATGACGCACTGTCAACAAATTCAGCCTAATTTATACTGCCCATTTAATTCTCTAAAACCTACTGTCTAGTAACGTCACTCATAACAAAGAGATTCGCCCGAGTGTGATGGTAACGACCCGGTTACTCGCTTATTACATCGTTCTTTGTTCCCGCGTCAGTTTGCTGCAGCGCTTAGCTACTCTTGCTTCGCAACTCCCTTCTGCGCCTATTATTGTGCCCTACATGTCGACATAGAGTGGCTGATGGTCAGCGTTGTCACCACAGTACTTCACGGCAGCCTACATACTTCTTTCTCTTACACTAAAGATTTAATACTTTCAGCTAAACCACTGGGTAGTGCCACTAACCCGCCAGGGTAGCCGAAAGCGCTAGTACGCAGCTTCTTGAACTCGGGTAGGCGCGCCGCCCCAGATCGAATCCGCTCGGCGGATTACCAACGAGGGCCAGTAAGCTGGCCAGCCTGGATGTGGTTTTTAGGCGGTTTTCCACATCCCGCTAGGTAAATACTGGGCTGGTCCCCAGGTTCCGCCTCAGTTACACGACTCGGAGACATTTGAAAACGTTCACAGTATTACATGGATTACATTAGATGCAGACAGTTAGGGTGCACTAATTCCGTCCCAGGGTGTTCAGGGTGGCGGCAGGATGGGCATTCTCCCACCCTCTGCAGCTAACACTGCCAAATCAATACTAACACGGCCGACCCCGTGTTGAAGCGGGACTAAGGCCCCAAGAAGGAAAGAATGAAACTGGTTAGTGCCACTAAAAATGCTGACACATAATGACCAGAATGTTGAATGTAGCTATGCAAACGCACATGTATTGTGCTGTATAGGTGACGGCCGCTGTGGCCGAGCGGTTATAGGCCCTTCATTCCAGAATCGTGTGACTGCTACGGTCGCAGGTTCGAATCCTGCCTCATGCATGGATGTGTGTGCTGTCCTTAAGTTAGTTACGTTTAAGTAGTTCTAAGTTGTAGAGGACTGATGACCTCAGATGTTAAGTCCCGTAGTGCTCAGAGCCATTTTTGCTGTATAGGTGCTGGATGTTAGTTTGTGAGATGGAATTCCACGCCTGCTGCGCTGGTCGGTCAATACAGGGATGATTAATGCTGTGTCTGTGTGACACTGGAGTTCTCGTCCATATGTGCATGATTGGAGACAGATCTGGTGATCGAGCAGGCGAGGAGAACACGTCGAGGTTACACGAGCGTATTTTGGGCGAGCGTTATTCTGTTGGCAAACATGCCGCAGATGCTGTTCATGAACGGCAGCACAACAGGCCAAATGACCAGACTGAAGTACAGATTTGCAGTCAATTGCGTGGGATAACCACGAGAGTGCTCCCGCTGTTATACGAAATTGCACCCCAGACCGTAACTCCTGCATAGGCCGAGCACACGTAGAAGTTGGATGGACGTCCTCAACTGGCTTCCTTCTAACTAACAAACGACCATCATTCATAAGAAAACACAAGGCATCCACCCCGCCCTCCAATGAGCTTTCGCTTCATGCTACTGAAGTAGTAAATGGCAGTGGTTTTAAGTCAGTAGAATGCATGCTGCAGGGCGTCTGGTTCGGAACTGTCCTTGAAGTGACAGATTTTTAACAGTTCTTTGTGTCATTGTTGTTCCAGGTGCTACTGAGATTGCTGCTGCAGATGTAGTGTGATGCACCACACCCTTATGCCTAACATTAGGGACTTCCCTGTCGGTCATGCAACGTGGTCGTTCGGAGCCCATTCTCCTGCGACCGTACATTGTCGTGACCACCACTGGCAGCAATAATGTACAGTAGCTACATTCCTGCCAAGTCTTCCTGCAATATCGCGCTCTGGTTTCTCGTAGACCATTACACGACCTCGTTTAAACTCGATGCCCTGTTACACGACCTCGTTCAAGCTCAGTGAGGTGTTGACAACGGCTTCTTTGTCACGCTAACGGTATTCTTGATTAATATGAACTCATCACGTCCAATCCCCTAGGTAACTAACGCTGATGACCTTTACGGCGTGTCTTTAAAGCAAACCTAATTTGCGTCATCATAGTAACGCTTCTATTAACACTCTTAAGTGATTACTGACGTGAAATATGAACAGACATAATCCTTAAGATGTAGAAAAATGCCTACCAATATTCGCTGATGTCGCAAAACTTCTTCACGGGGTTTTCCAGTTATTGAAAATTAGATGGACTGATAAGGTAAGGAATGAGGTTCCGCCCAGAATCGGAGAGAAAAGGAATATATGAAATATGAAATAACCGTGTGACATTGTTGGTCGTGAGCCCCATCTGGGGAAGTTCGACCTCCGTGTGCAAGTCGACGCCACCTTGAGCGACTTGCCTGCCGGTGATGAGGGTGAAATAATGATGAGGACAACGCAACACACAGTCCGCAAGCGGAGAAACTCTCCAACAAGGCCGGGAATGGAACCCGCACCCGCTGGTATGTTAAACAAGGACGTTACCACTCAGACAGGCAGGCGGACGTTTTAAATGAAATGACGAAATATTGTATAGTATTAGTTTCTATGCACGATACTTCGATAATATACCCATCATTACTGAGGCCACAAGCGATCAATTAGATCAACTGTTTCTCAACTTTACTCAGGTTCATGAAAAAAATTTTGTTTGCAGAAGAACTGGAAAACAGTAGCAGAGAACTGAATTACCTGGATGTTATATTATAGGTTCATGATGACAAAATAGACTTCAGTATTTTCCGTAAGAAATCTGTTTCTGATAATGCCATGAAATCTAACTCAGTGCACCACCAAGCTCATAAACTGGCCTTCTTTCATTCTAGTATCCATTAAGCACTGATTACTCCAGTAACACCAGAGAGCTTGCGAGATGAGATTAAATTAGTTACATCGATAGATCACGTAGCAGTTATAACCCCTCAATAGCCGAACGAATTTTGGATGAGGAGACATCTAAAAAATGTTCGACATTAGGTGATAGTGGAAGATGTGGATGAGAAAAGATGCTTTATTTCCACAGATTTTCTAGGTAATATTTATTACGAAATTAGACGATTTCCTTCTAAGAAACGCAGCAGCTTTATCAACTAATAACAACTTCTGAGGAGAGTTAATACACAACTTACAACGTAAAAAAGATCCATTTTGACAGTCGGGGGTTTATAAGATATAATGTAATGAATGCCCACTTATTATGGGTCAGATGGGAAAAGGAATTAAAACTAGGTACAAGGAACATTTCCTGGACGAAGGGGACATTAATATTCATGGGTCCATATACGCTGAACCTTTCGTTCAAAACGGACATTCCCCTATTAATTTCGAAGACACTGTTATTTTGCATTGAGAGGAGAAGGGATACGGAAGAGCTTCAAACTCTTAAACACAGTTTCAACAATAAGGAAACAATTTTGGAAGTCCAACTGCAAGTGAAAAATAAAAATTTCTTCAATGGTTTTAGTCCTGTGCTGGAATGAACGTAATTGCTACGTGGGGCTAGTACAGTTTTCTGAATGCCAATCTCTTTATAAGCGTTCCCAGTAATATGTTGTATAATCACGTCACTTTTCATTTAATTGTCATAAGCCTAGTTGTTGTATTGCAACTATTTTTGATGCTTTCTGTCACTCACTTTCTTCAGAAGTTGTGTTACAAAATGTATAGGGTTCATAATATGGTACAGTTACATAAGCTGTTTGCTGCAGCTACAGACCGCAGGGTGTAACAGCGCCATCTAGGCGCAGTTTTCTCAGCTTCTGTTCACACATGTGTGTTTCTCGGCCAGTTGCGTGTTTACCCGGTACTGGTCGCACACGTCGCATCTAATATGTATATTGTTTTATGTATAAGAAAGTCGAACGGCTCTGTTTACGATCGTAAATTTGATTATGACAAAGCCTATTTGCAGCACATCATTATCAGCATATAAAACGCAAGATGAGGCTTATTTTAATAATTAAAAACTTTTGACCTTTTTGAAATGTATCAGTGTGCATGTTAGGCACTTGACCAGTCGGCCACCCTGCTGTGTTTTGCAAGGGCCATTCGGCTTGCATTTATCAAAACAAGCGGACGTATTTTTATCGATTATCGTAATACCCTCTATAGTAAGTATGCTGTGTTTTTAAAATACCTAATTCTTTGAACGTTGTATTTATCCGGAAATACTTATTTTTAGGTAATATGACTTCTGAAGAAAGCCCATTTATGTGGGTTGAAACTTAGGTGAATAGCTTTTGACTTATACCTTACGCAACTGGTGGCTCTTCTTATTCCATGTATTTTATTTGATTAAGGCACCTACACGTGGGTTTCAAGCAGGATCGCCTGTTTAATTTGACGATGAGGTGCTATTCCGATAGCCTCTGCAGTGCTGTTAGAGTTTAGTAGGAACACCAAATAGGCAGAGGCACGAAAGGGAACGGGGGTTATTGAGGGAGGCATGCTAGGGTAGTCCATGCAGTTGTGCAAAACCACTGCGGCAGGGTGGCGCAGTGGTTAGCGCGTCTTCCTAGCAACTAGGAGACATCGGTTGAAATCACGGCCTTGATGTAAATTTTCATTCGTCACTTTAGTCAGCGTGTATACGCCATAGATGTCTGAGAGTTTAAAAGCTTTCTGGAACCATAATATGGTTTCATTAAAGTATAGTTCTATGTTATAGTTCTATTCATTTAAGAAGTGTTTCGAAATAATAGATCCACCACGAATGAACATTATGTTATCAGATGAAAACTGGCAAAGAGCTACTTTTAAAATACTGTGACGCAAACATAACAACAGTAAAAAAGTTGTACACACAATGTAAAGAACAATGCCCAGCCACCTTCAACAAGTAGTAATTTTAACTCTGAGTTTAAAAGCCAGCACAAGTAATACTTATAAATTACAAATTGGGCTTGAATCTGATAGGAATATCTGTAACACAGACATAAACCTTTAGCAACGTAAGTAGTCTGATTTTAAATTGACATTAATGAGGTTAGTTCGACGAAGCAGTGTGTAAATAAAATCTATACGAGAAAGCACACACGACTTCAGCTAAGATACGAAGACTGATCTGGAATTTATGCTGAGTACACAATAGATTTCAGAAGCAACTCATTTAATATTCATAACGAAGATGTCTCAAAGGCAATAAATGGGAAGAAGTGAACAAAGAAATTGCCGGAATAATTCTTCGCCACAGCAGATAGCTCCGAACTATAGCTCGTATAGTCTAAACATTGAGCTGCTCACCATACAAGTCCGATGACTCAGACTTGTCCCATAAAACTGCCAGCACTTTCCGTTGGATGGCCATCCTCCAGTTATCGGTGATCAACGACAGAAAGATGATAACGTCCACCATTAAGTTTGCGCGACCGAGAGCACTCATGCCCGTAGAGGTAAGGGAAGGAATTGGTTGCTTAGGTATAGACAGAGAGGTTATCTCGCGTTTTCGATGTGATATCGAAACGTCACAAGAGGGAAGTGAACTGAAACCGAGCTGCTGCTTTTCATGACATCATGATGATGGATCTGAGGACAACGAAGGAGCCGCGCGGGGTACCCGCGTGTTCTAGGGCGTCTTGTCATGGTCCGCGCACCTTCTCCCATCGGAGGTTCGAGTCCTCCCTTGGGCATAGGTGTTTGTGTCGTCCTTAGCGTAAGTTAGATTAAGTAGTTTGTAAGATTAGGGACCGATGACCTCAGCAGTTTGGTCCCATAAGACCTTACCACAAATTTCCACCCTCGGGCATGTGTTTGTGTGTGTTCGTGCTTGTGTGCTGTCCTTTCTGTAACTTTGTTTAAGTTAGATTAATTGGTGTGTCACCCTACGGACCGATGATCTCAGCAGTTTGGTCCCATAGGAACTTATCACAAATTTCCAAAATTTTACAACGAACGTCGCGAGGTTGCATCGTTGTTGTTGGAGTGCCATACAGTCACCTGGTTGAATGGCTAGCAGTATCTATATTGTAATAAATATCAGGAAAATAGATGTGAATAACACTTTCTCTTAGAAGGAAAATACGCTAACGAAAAATAATTCGCAGGACCAAAAAGTAGAGTAGTGAAATTCAGGAATACATCTGTCAAGGTCACATACTTAAATGATTAACATTACAATATCACAGGTTAATGTAAGGGTGAGATAAGCCACTGCAAATGTGAAATTCTATGGATGACTTTGGGTGGCACCTCTGTAGTGAGATGGTGCATAGGTGGTAGTGAATCATTGCAAAGGCTGTAGAGAATTTAACGATGTAACTCTATTGTACTTTCAATTCTACAAGAGGCAGGCACATCTCTCCTCGTGAGCTCAGGACGGTGCAGCTGGCTTCAGCTGCTAGGAGGGCGCCCAGCGATAGGGTGGCAGGATACCAGCTCAGTGGTGAAGACAAGGCCATGGTTAGCTGCGACAGTGGCATATACTGGCCGAGCATCATGCCAGACAGCGTCCCTGTTGCTCTTCGCTCTGCTGTGGCAGAGGCAGCTGGCGCGGGTCACGACTGGCGTTCCTCAGACAGGCACAAGAGGGTGGCTAGTATTGTGGCGCCAAGTGCCTTCCTAGGCCTCAGCAATGGGAGCTGAAGACACAGACAGCAAGCTGGCGGAGCTATGGCACCAAGTTCAGTGAGGGGCCCAGTGCAACTGCAGATGCAGCTTGGTCTCGAACCAGAGGCTCCTGTTGGAGCGTCCTTGTCGTTCCCAGTATGGCGGTGCTTCAGCGTCAAGATATCACGCCACGGCACCAAACCCCATGAAGGGCACAGTGCAGCTGCAGACGCAGCTTGGTCTCAAACCAGAGGCTGCTGCTGGCGCTGCCCAGTCGTTCCCAGTCCAGCAATGCTCCAGCGTCAAGATATCAGGCTATAGCAACCAACCCCATGAAGGGCTCAGTGCAGCTGCAACCACAGCTTGGTCTCAGAGATTGCTCATGGCGCTGCCCGGTCGTTCCCGGTCTAGTGGTGCTCCAGCATCGTGATGTCGAGCGAGCTGTGGCACCAAACACTGTGAAAGGCTCAGTACAGCTGCAGGAGCAGCTTGGTCCCCAAATGGAGGGTGCTGCTGGCGCTGCCCAGTCATTTCCAGTGTGACAGAGTTCCAGCATTGTGATGTCAGGCTGTGGCACCAAACCCCATGATGGGCTCAGTGCAACTGCAACCACAGCTTGGTCTCGAAACAGAGGCTGCTGCTGGTGCTGCTCAGTCGTTCCCAGTCTGGTGGTGCTCCATTGTCATGGTTCGATTACTCAGCATTGAACAAGTCCTCGAATCGAATGACATCCTGTACCCAAATTCAGTCTCATTTATACTCCGTTTTTGCCTATTTGTTTCTCTAAAACCTGGTGTCGAGTCACTTCACCCACAACAGGGGGACTCGTCTGAGTGTGGTGGCAATGAACCTCTTATTATATCATTCTTTGCTGGATGCGGCTGTTGACTGCTGCCTCATGTATTCACTTGGCGTAGTTGATGGCCAGCGCTGTTGCTGCAATACTCCAAGGCGGCCCTCATGCTACTTTCAGACACTTCCACTAAAGATTTAATACTTTTACCTACAATATTGGATAGCGCCACTACACTGCCTCCCTACATGGAGGAGACCCAAACGCTCAGGCCTTACTCTAACCCATTACACTACATTGATTACAATTGTACTCCTTACTCCAACTTGTCCATTCTTATCTATTGTATAAGTATTGTGTCAACTAAGTCAATATAGCTGTAATCTCTTGCTCTCGGAATCCATTCTACTGGGATCTGTATTATCCCTGAATTGGGTTCCCTCATGCTACGTCGCCTCAAATGTACAAAAAATATAGGCAGAGAAAAATCAAAATCACCAAGATGCTCGGAACTGCGACACTTTAAAAATAAACTAAACAAACATAACTATTCTCTTGATCTTTATTTACTAATAAGTCTGAGGAATCTGGAGTTCCCTCTCCCATTGCTCATCGTTTCGCTTTTTCCTCTTGATATCCTTCCTTGTCTTTATTAGCACTTATCGTGGAATCGTCTCTGGCGCGCCCTTGATTGGTCACAGACGTCCCACATCCACAGTCGTCATCCTTGTTGGCGGTTCCAGCTTCACAATGACCGGTGACTTAAACTACTTCGTACAGATCCTAGCATCGTGTTGAAAACGTCCTTGTATTTCCCTTTGTATATACGGCCTCTATAATTATTACCCATTGGCCCACCTTATACTGCGGTAATGCCTTCACAAGCCTCAATACCTCTTCCCGTTTAGCCTTCGTGTTTGCCCTTTGTACACTGTTCCACACCTCCTTTACTTTTCTCGCGAAATTGTGGACTGAGTCTCCCTTTCTGTCACTCTACTGGTCAATCATGTCTAAAGGAGACGGAATATTTTTGCCATACACTAGCTCAAATTGTGATAACCCACTGCTAGTATATATTTTACAGTTATATGCATTTATGACAAAAGCTAAAAGTGTATCCCAGTTTGAATTATATGAATCTAAGTAATAACTAACCGTTTTCCCAATGGTTCTATGAACTCTACCTGTTCATCCATTTAATTGTGGATATAGTGGGCTAGTACCCAACTACTTCATTCTCAGCAACCGACACAGTTCCTTCACCAGGTCTGTTACCCCCTGAACTTCAGAATCCACCTAGTAACTTACGCGTATGCGACTGTGATTGCCTGTCGGTAAGGCATTAGCACCATCTCGATGTAACAAGAAAAATAACCTATTATGGTCAACACCAAACGACTACCTGCTTGTTTCCCCTTGAATGGTCCTAACACGTGTATCGCAATGAAACTAAATTGTATTGTTGCTTCTCGCAATCTTTGCAGCAATGACTGGATGTCAACACATTATTTAATTAATCAAATGCTTCCAGAAATTCCTCTGACCACACAAACTTAACCCCTTTCTTCAATAATTGCGTAAGTTGTCTTACCATTCCACAAATTCCTCTGACCACACAAACTTAACACCTTTCTTCAACAATTGCGTAAGTGGTCTTGCAATATCTGTAAATCCCTTCATGAACCTCCCATAATAATTCTTGAGATCGAGGAAAGATTTAACTCCCTAGTAGTTTGTGGTACTGGATAATCTTGCGCTCCTTGCACCAACCTCAGATCAGTTTTTACACCATCCTTGCTAGTGGCATAGCCTAAATAGTTCATTTCTTCCAGAGAAAAGTGATATTCTTCAGCGTTGAGTGTGAGATGAGCTGCCTGTAATCTGCTGAATATTTCTTGTAGACGTTGCTTATGTTTCTGTACATCGCTTGAATAAACAAATACGTCACGAAGATCTAATGAACACTGGCGTTGTTTTATTTCTCTCATTATTCAGTCCAGCAATTGTTGGTACGTCGCTGGCCCGTCTTTTTAAACCCAAACGGCATCCCCTATAGTGGTCGTCTACCCAACTTTCTGAAAAAGCCGTTGTTGGTCTAACTTCAGGGGCCATTTCTAACTGATGATATCCACTCTTTCAGTCGAACGTCGAGAAATTGTTGCTATTGCCGATATTCGGAATATGGTATACACCTATTATAGTCTTGCAGTTCAAATAGCGATAATTGCAACAATACCTATACTTCTGTGAACTGTCTGTAGACTTCACAGGTATGATTCGAATTCCTGTCCTCCATGTACTACTCTCTCTTCTATTATTGCATCAGCTTATTGTTGATCTATGATCTCTTCTAAAACTGCCTGCAACGACTGTGGCATATTGCGTGGTCTTCGGTATACCAATGCTTCATTTCATTCCGGAATCCTTCTTTGCGTTACTGACGTGGCAGGTAATGGCCCTATCGAAAAACAGATCCTGGAATACTACCAACATGTTCTACAACAGTGCTCTTTCTGCTCCTTTCAAATTCTCACGAAACGTAGGCCTAGCAGTGTCCTGTACTTCCTTATAGGTCACACATCCTGAGTGGTAATCTTCCTCAATTTGAATCTCTAGTGTAGCTAATAACGTTTCCTTCAATAACTTTAATCTTCGGTGCCAAGACTGTCCACATTTATTGCTATCACTTCTCCTCTGTCCCTTTCCTGTACACATGCCGTACTACATTTCACGAAGCAACACACTGAGTCTAATATTACATTACTCTCCAAAGGTTCCATTACACAAATCTACTGCTAAGTTCTATTCCACAATCACCCATAGTGATTTTCCGATGCCTTTCGGCACACAATCACAAGAATCAAGCTTGGGATCGTGCTGTACCCCTTGTTTATATGTTTACATAGATACCACTTCGACACTCTCTTTAAACTTGGCTGTCCCAACCGAAAAATTCAGCATTATTAACCCCAACAGTCTTACACCATTATCCCGTACCACATTTAGTTCATATCGTGATAGATTCCACTGCCTCCTACCCACTAATTCTCTCTAGGCTAAGGCTACTGACACATACCCTCCTGTGTCCAACAATACTTCATACTCTCTTCCAAGCACAACACTCATTACGGAGTATCCGACCTCTCCATTCGTTCTAACTGAATTTCTTCTTATGGGGAACCTAAACCCTTCATGAAAATCCTTAATGAAGCTCCATAGTCAAACAAGTTAAAAAAAAAAGCATCGAGCACTCGTTGCTCGTCCTCTTGCAAAACCACTTTATTTATCTCCTCGTTTAATGAGCTCGGATTTGTTAACACTCGTTTTTCTACATCTATCCACAAAGTTTTCTACCACCTCATTATGTCTCTTGGATACCACCCCCAACTGTTCACGAGAAAACCAGGTACTATTGTGCGTCCTTTATTGTTCCACCACTTGTCACAGCTGGTCAACAATTCTTGCATTTTGCAGTGCTTCTGAGCACCTCAAGAATAATTCATCATTTCCCTCGAACGTAACTTTGCGATCTGCTACAACTGTTTACCACACGAGTCCCTTGCGTCAGTAGATGATTTAAGATCCTCTATAAATGCCAATACATTCTCATATGCTCTACCAGAGAAAGGAGAAACAAGATTCGCCACAGTCGGATCCACTCCTACGGTTTGGGACTTCAACACTTCTATTTTGAGCCGCGCGGAGTGGCCGCGCAGTTTGAGGCGCCGTGTTACAGACTGCACGGCCCCTCCCGCCGAGGTTCGAGTCCTCCCTCAGGCATGGGTGTGAGTGTGTTGTCCTTAGCAGAAGTTAGTTCAGTGGGACATTGTACGTGAAATTCATTGAAATTTGATATTTTCTGTTTTCTACTCGATAATATACTTTGGACTTTCCTGAAGAATTTGGTTTATAATACATTAAAATCAGACAGTTGTCAGACCTTCAAGTATTATTTTGAATGTTGATGTGTCACTGTCAGATTTCGCGGCTACGTGTATACTGCAACAGTTGAACAGTCATATCTTGGGAACTACACTGTCTAGAAGGCTGTGAATTGATTTTTTTTTTTTTTTTTTTTGTTGTGCTTACTGCTAAGTCTCAGAAGTTGGCATTACGAATAAACAAATCAGTCTTTGTTACTGATACTAGTTTTCGTTGAAAGCAGTGTGATTATCGACTATTTAGGTAGTAAGCTAAATTCTATTTCTTTTTTGCGTAAATAAAATGACTAAGCGTAGAAGTAACTTCAAGAAACGCAAATTTGCGGGTAACAGATATGTGAGGTCTCCATTTACTTGTGAAGTAGTTGAATGCACTTGTCAAGCTTTGTGCCAACCTCCCTCAAACACTTGGTGTAAATATAGGCAAGCTGAATTTTGTGGCACCCTGCAATGATTTACACATAAGCATTGTCTTCCTTTGGCAGTAATGAGGGCAATGATTTCCATCATTGTCGAAGAAGTAAGCTTTTACCTCGTCTTAGTCCATGTCAGACTCAAACTCGTTAATATCTTTCTCCCTATTATCTATAGCGTTTTCTTGCTCTTCTTTGACACATTCTGTCAGCTATGTTATGAGAGTGGATTAAGACATATATGTTCCTATTTCATCATCCCTGTTTTCTGTTTGTGTGTTTTGGCTGACTATGGTCTGTGTTTTTGTTACTGGCTGTGTTACTATTACCGCGTTGTGAGGGCCAGTTTCCTGATAGACGGGATTTAGTTTCCCTCACGTGCCTGTTATGTTCATTTGTTACAGCATCAGATAGGGTAGCATTTTGTTCTCTGTCGTGTCTCGACGGTAGAGTATTTAGATTTCTACTTTCGTCATAATAACTGTTGCGAAAGCGTGTCGACTGTCTACCCCTTCTTCCACCACGGCCTTGAGTATGATAATTAGACCTTGTATTCCGAACCTCCACACTTGTAACATTCACGTTCCCACTGTTATTATTTCTGTTGTTTAAATGGTTGTTAGAAGATCTGTTATTATTTTGCATCTGCTCCTCAGAAGCAGCTACTCTTTCTATTCTCTCTAAATCTGCAATGAACCTATTCATATTGTCTCTAGGTGCAGAAATTATTCTTTTCGGCCAGTACCAAGGCAGCTTGCCTTCTAGACCTATAATAATAATTTCTGGTTTCATCTTTTCTGTCAGATGTGACAGCCGTGAAACCCGCTTTCAAGAGAACTCTTTTACTGACTTCCGTCCTGGACTAAAGTTTTTACCACTCCAAAACTGTATCAAGACATCGTTTTGTTTTTTGTGTGACCAGCACTCGTTAAGAAACGCAGATTTAAATTCATAAAGATTTTTGAATCTTAGCATTACGTCAGCTGACCACCGCAAAGCATCTCCTGATAGTTGACTTCTTGTAAAAGAAATTTTCCCTCGTGCTCAAACCGTGCATCAGGTAAAACACCCTCAAAATCATTCCAGAATTCTAATGAGTGAACTTGTTTGTCTGGATCAAAACGTAAAAATCGACGATACCCGATGACAACAAAGTTTGGATTCATTGCCTTTTTCATCTGACATCCTCCCTTCCAGAAGTTCATCTACGTCCTTGAAATCTTTGCGAACTTTTTCAATTTAGCTTTTGAAAGTACTATGCAGTTTATTTACCTATTGCTCTACTTTGATTTGCAGATCTTGGTAATTACCTTCAATATTATAATTTGAACTATTCAGTTTTGAGGTCATTTTATCCCTTAATGCTTTTACACTACCCTTTAACTCTTTACTACTACATTCCATCCTACTGCTTAGATCTTTATCATGCGATTCAAGTTTAGCAAACGGTAATTACATCCGATCTTGAACCTCTCCATTGCCACTTGGCATTTCCAGTGATTTTATCGGAGTTTTTCGCATTTCCTGCCCTAGCTGATTTTCAAACATATTGAACTCAGTTTCATGATTTGATAATATTAATAATTTTATCCTCTCCATTTTGACCTTTATTTCATTTAATTCGTCATCAGAAAATGGTTCTAACTTTGAAGTATCTTTGAAATTCAAATCAGCTTCTACTTTTGACAAATCACACTCCGCTTTTCGATTTATTGGTTCGACGGAACCATTCTCATTAAATTCAGTTTACGGGCCGGGGTTGCCGAGCGGTTCTAGGTGCTACAGTTTTGAACCGCGCGACCGCTACGGTGGCAGGTTCGAATCCTGCCTCGGGCACGGATGTGTGTGATGTCCCTTGGTTAGTTAGGTTTAAGTAGTTCTAAGTTCTAGGGGACTGATGACCTCAGAAGTTAAGTCCCATAGTGCTCAGAGCCATTTTTTTTTTAAATTCAGTTTCTGATTCTGAGAATTCATTGTCAGATACTGGTTCCATCTTAACTTTCACATAGTTCTCCATTTTTAGTAGCCCGTTAGCAGCAACTAGCAAATACTTTAAATATTCTAGACGTAACTTAATTGCTTGACATTGACGAATGGTCCCGGGTTGGTGTACCAGCAAACGTGATGTGACGCTTCACGCCGTAATGCATGCAGCAGCAGCAGCTGTGGCGGTGAGGATGGCGGTGGGTATCGCCTACTGCACTAGCTCCAGGAAAGGGGCCGGGCACCGGCGGGCGCACGTAGCAGGTCCACGCATCTCCGTGATAACGCACCGTCTTCTGCTGACCTCAGCACCGACAGCAGTCGTGATCTATTGCCGCCTTCTTCCCCCCTTCCGTCACGATCAAGGTTACTGTGGTTAACATTCACAGTCTATTTACCACACTCGCGAGTAAATCTTAGCACTGTTGCTGCATATTTCACTCCGGTATCCTGTTAATGCCTCCCGAGTTAGTTATTTGCTACCGATCGTTTTCACTCTTCAGTGTTCCCGGACGATATGCAACATGTGTGGGGCGGCAGCTTGATGAGAATAATGATTATCATTAGTCGTAGGAGGAAATTGGAATTGTTGTAAATATTATTCACCGTCTTTTACGAGAGCCTGGCAACGATTTCTGTGGTCAGCCAGAAAGCGATGGAGAACATACTGACCATAGTTCCCAGCCTGGAAGTCCACTCATGTACTGTGCGGCTGGTCCCGGCGGAGGTTCGAGTCCTCCCTCGGGCATGGGTGCGTGTGCTTGTCCTTACGATAATTTAGGTTAAGTAGTGTGTAAGCTTAGGGAGTGATGACCTTAGCAGTTAAGTCCCATAAGATTTCACACACTTTTTTTTGCAAGTCCACATTCTCACCAGCCCAGTGAAAGAAATGTTTCTATTCTCTATTTGCTCAGCGGGATCATGACTATGATTATAAATGGAAAGTGTGAGTTCTAATTTATGTATATTTGGTAAAGTTTCGCACGCACAATATCTACATCATACTCCGCAAGCCATCTAATGGCTAAACAGCACTATGAGCATTTCAGAGGCAACCTCTACGGTAAGTCCCGGCTAAATTGTCCTTCGCCCTCACTACTGATAAAAAAAATGCTCGCCACAAAAGTGGAAAAATAGTTCTCACCACTTGCCACGCAGATTTGTTAGCATTACGGGCGGCACACTAACTACTTTTGTGAAATCTAAGCGATCCAGGATGATGCAAAGTCCTCACGAGTTCACTTCCTATTATTACTGGAAATAAGTGTTTTGTAGCAGCCTGTTTCTGAGGTTATCCGAGGCAGCGCGCACTCCGGTATTTGACTGACTCTGATCTTATGGTGGCTAGGTGCGAAGTGAAGCATAATCTTACCTCTCAGGTTGTATTTATTTATGTGGCGCAGCGGACGGCCAAGGGAACACCTGACATCTGTCCTATGCACATGGTAGCAGTCTCTAAACGGCCGCTTTCTCGGACACACAGTATTTAATAACAATGTCATGAATTAATTTAGAATCTTCGTAATTTTTGCATGCAATTAGGTAAGTTGCTAAAATCACAGAAAAAGTTTTAGCTCTCATGCATTAAAACATTCCCTACTAGAATTTTTAGAACGGAACTGACAGTAGAACATGACCTCTGAAATAGCAACTTTAACTTTTAATTTCATTCTTAATTACGGTGCAATACGTATGTACTAGGCACAGACGAGTTATGGTGACGTATCGCTAACAGCAGTGGACTGTAGTAAGTCTTGGCACACTCGTTTGCTTCTGTATCTCTCAACGATACAGCGTTTGTTTCGCTACAAGTTCACAAGCTGCAACAAGGTTCCGAATGAACATTGACCCCAAAATGGAATACATTTCCATTACTTCACTGTGGCTGCAGTATATTAGGACATGTTTTTATAAAACAGATCTGAAGATGGTCACTGTACACCGGAACCAGTAGTCTGAAGACATAAATAATTTGTGACCGTTGACGTGAAGTAATGGAAATTTAAGTATAGTTCATTAGTGTCTAAGCTATGAAAATTCTGGATGTATCGGTGGGTCATAGTGTATGTCGAAAATAAGTGGACACTGGTTACTGACTATCTAAAACCCTTGAACCATCACCATCCACCATGTAGAAAATCGGTGCCAGAAACTATAGTCCACAGAGCTCGAACAGAGACAGGGAGAGTCTCGCCAAAGAATTACAGTACTTACCAATAGGATTCAGAAAGAATGGGTACGTCGAACTGAGAGGGCCTAGCAGCCAAAATGATGAACGCTTGAGAATGAGGTTAACATGGAAATATTCGATTTATTAATATCTCGCCGGTCACGGAATCTGCCAGACCTGGTAAACGATGAGAGAATGTCAATTTGACGGATTAACACTGCGGGCTCTGTAGAACATCAAAGGACTTAGTCGGTATTGTGGGACGAACTCAGATACAAATAGTGGCGCGAGACCAACAATAGTTCAGTGTAGTTGGAGTCCAGGCAGTCAGTACACATAACATCAAAAGTTAAATCTGAACGACTGGGCGGTCGTTTAAATACAGTGTACGAAATGGAAAGAACAGCTCGGATGAACACCCGGAAGCACGCCAGTAAGCGTAGCACATACCATCCCATGGTCCCCCAGTTATTCGCGTGATAACTCTTTATGCTCCTGTTCCTTATGAACATGAAGTCAGCCACACCCTCTTATGTCTTTTGATCAGAAATATGTCAGTAAATTCGTTCTTCACAGCTGTTACTAACCAGATGGTGAAATAATTCCACGTTGAACTTTACTGCCTCCTTAACCAACCAAAATTCTTAACTGCCGCCGTTTGTCTAACACAGCGCTTTCTTCTGCCAGGAAACGTGCTTCAATCGGACTTCTTTTCCCAACTCCCCCCTCCCAAATCTCACTTTCCCCTTCGCCCTCCCGATAGCAGCCTGGGAATCTCGCAGCAGTGATTGCGTGACAGCGCCTGGCAGACAGGCAACCCGCGACCCAAGTGCCACGTGACCTCCATAGCGATGTTCTCCTGCAAGTCGAAGCCCAGTGAACGATAGCTGCCTCCCAATAGACCTCACGAGCAGCAATTTCATTACCTCAGTTTTTCTCCTTGTTCACTGAAATCCCTGTTCGGCTTAATTCAACACAATGGATTCACGAGTTACAAAAATAGTGTTAAGCTTCAGAGCTGCTGATATTTTTAATTCAGTTAAGATTTTTCTTCAGTCTTTCGACCAGTTGTAGCTCGCATCCCTTTCATACCCATCATATGTCTCCCGTGTTACACGTTTCTGCTACACATTTCTACTAATGGATAAACACGTGCATCCTAAAGTGATGATGCTCTTGTATTTTAGAAGAATATGCTGCACTGCATGTAAAGGTTGGGTTGAAGGTTACTTTACAGGTACTAAGTCCTTTCACTCATTTATTTTATTGTAAGTTAATTTATGGACCACAAGTGTTTGCCGATAAGTTTTTCAATTACACTTAACGATGACGATCTTCAGGCATGAGTAGATGCAGAGCCCTAAACATATCGTGTCATTACATATATAGGTGGTATATATGTAATGACACTATATGTGTAGTGCACTGCACCTGTTCAGCTCTGAAGATAATCATCACTGAGTGAAATTAATAACTTGTTCGATAAACGTTTGCGGTTTGTACTTATAAGGAAATAAATACTTCCCGGATCACTGGAATACCATGACTGTCTCGCAACCTGCGAACCTTTCACACAGAAAATTTAACTAACGGAAAATCCGCTGATACGCCGTTGTAAGAGCGCTAAGGATTTGACGTGTTCAAGGCATGCGATTAAGATTGTTTGATTAGAACTTCCTATAAGCACAATACTGCAAATAATAAACCTGAATAAATGCTAGCAGTCGAGTTCTCTGTTAACAGAGGTAAACAGTATGAACATAAATATACTCTTTGGTTCTCTTGGCAGATCCTTTCCATTCATATAATTTCAGGACTTCCACCACGATTACGCTGAAAGTCTTCTACGTCACTACTTGTATCACTATTGTACAAATGTTTTGATTAATGTTACTTGATACACGATTGCGTTATACGACTGACACAAAATAATTTGCCATTGTACTCAGTTGTAGTTATTAGTGGTTTCGATTATAGTAATACCATAATTCAGAGGTACTAACTTTACAAAGGTATTTACTACAAACTTATCATCATCATTATTTTATAGACTAGGCTGCACTTCACCATACAACTAATGTTAATTTTTTATGTTCTTCCGTTTTCAATTAGAATGAAAATCCTTCCCTAAATCTTTCTGCCACGTGATCAGGAATATGAAAGTGGGATAAATATTTAAACTTTTTGAAAATAAAGAGTACATATCACAAAAAAAGTTGGCAAGTCTTAATTCCTGTTCACTCTGTGACTAATATTTTGCTATAAAGAGTGAGGTATTAAATAGTAGGTACAAAAGTAATAAAGTGTGTGCACGAATAACACTGTATGACAGATTTTGACATTTTGTATAATCACGTGGATTAATGTTGTATACGGCAGTCTGCATCACCGCTGTAATAGTTGACCAGTTTACCGTCTGAGGGCAGCGCTAGACAGCGAGGGGAGAAACGCAGTTTTCGCTCCTTTCCGCAAACTAAGCTGTATGTTACAAAAATGACGGAGCGTAGTATCGTGACGCTTACCGCAATTGATTTCAAACGTGGAAATAATGCGCGGAAAAGCATAATTAATCTCAGTAATAGGAAGGATATTAAGAGGAAAAGACTTGGTGATGTTGGGTTGGAACATAAACAACGAAAAGGAAAGGTAGTTCCTGCGAAACAGCCTCCAACACATGTGAGTGGAGTAAAGCTGTATCGGTTTTGTAAAAAGGCGTATGTCTATTTTTTTTTCGTTAGTCTTCTGGCCGGTTTGATGCGGCCTGCAAAGAATTTCTCTCCTGTGCCCACCTCTTCATTTCAGAATAGCACTTTCAGCCTACGTCCTCAAATATTTGGTGGCTGTATTCCTATCTGTGTTTCCCTCTACAGTTTTTGCCCTCTACAACTCCCTCTATCATCATGGCCGGCCGGAGTGGCCGTGCGGTTCTAGGCGCTACAGTCTGGAGCCGAGCGACCGCTACGGTCGCCGGTTCGAATCCTGCCTCGGGCATGGATGTGCTTAATGTCCTTAGGTTAGTTAGGTTTAATTACTTCTAAGTTCAAGGCGATTGACGACCTCCGAAGTTAAGTCGCATAGTGCTCAGAGCCATTTGAACCATTTTATCATCACGTCCCTTCTCCTTGCCAGTGTTTTCCACACCTTCCTTTCCTCTCCGGTTCTGTGTAGAACCTCCTCATTCCTCACCTTATCAGTCCACCTAACTTTCAGCATTCGTCTACAGCACCATATCCCAAATGCTTCGATTCTCTTTTATTCCGGTTTTCCCGCAGTCCATGTTTCACTACAACACAATGCTGCGTTCCAAAGGTACATTCTCAGAAATTTCTTTCTCCAATTAAGGCCTGTGTTTGATTCTAGTAGTCTCTTCTCGGCCTGGAGTGCCCTTTTTGCCAGCTCTTGTCCGCTTTAGATGTCCTAATTGCTCCGTCCGTCATTGATTATTTTGCTGCTTAGATGGTAGAATTCCTTAACTTCGTGACCATCAATCCTGACGTTAATATTCTCGCTCTTCTCATTTCTGCTTCTTCACATTATTTCCGTCTTTCTTCGATTCACTCTCATTCCCAATTATTTACTCATTCCCTTCAGCAGATCATGTAATTCTTCTTCACTTCCACACAGTAGCAATGTCATCAGCGAATCGTATCATTGATATCCTTTCACCTTGAATTTTAGTCCCACTCCTGAAACTTTCTTTTATTTCCGCCATTGCTTCTTCGATGTTCAGATTCAACACCTATTTTAATCTGAGCACTTCGTTCTTGGTCGTACATTCTTATTATTCCTTCTTGGCTCGCGTACATTTTGTATATTACCCGTCTTTCTCTGTAGCTTACCCCTATTTCTCTCAGAAATTCGAACATCTTCCACCATTTTACATCGTCGAACGCTTTTTAGCGGTCGACATGTCTTGACTTTTCTTCAGTCTTGCTTCCATTATCTAGCGCAACGTCAGAATTGCCTCGCTGGCGCCTAAAGCTAAATTGGTCGTCTAACATATCCTCAATTATGTTTCTCATTCTCCTGTATATTATTCCTGTAAGGAACTTGGATACATGTGCTGTTAAGCTGCTTCTTTGATAAGTCTCGTACTTGTCAGCTATTGCAGTCTTTAGAATTATGTGAATGATACAGTACTGACCATTAAAATTGCTACACCAAGAAGAAATGCAGATAATAAAGGGGTATTCATTGGGCATATATATTATACCAGAACTGACACGTGATTACATTTTCACGCAATTTGGGTGCATAGATTCTGAGAAATCAGTACCCAGAACAACCACCTCTGGCCGTAATTACGGCCTTGATACGCCTGGGCATTGAGTCAAACACAGCTTGGACGGCGTTTACAGGTACAGCTGCCTATGAAGCTTCAACACGATACCACAGTTCATCGAGAGCAGTGACTAGCATATTGTGACGAGCCAGTTGCTCGGCCACCATTGACCAGACATTTTCAATTGGTGAGAGACCTGGAGAATGTGCTGGACAGAGCAGCAGTCGAACATTTTCTGTATCCAGTAACGCCCGTACAGGACCTGCAACATGCGGTCGTGCATTATCCTACTGAAATGTAGGGTTTCGCAGGGATCGAATGAAGGGTAGAGCCACGGGTCGTAACACATCTGAAATGTGACATGCACTGTTCTAAGTGCCGTCAATGCGAACAAGAGGTGACCGAGACGTGTAACCAATGGCACCCCATACCATCACGCCGGGTGATACGCCAGTATGGTGATGACGAATACACGCTTCCAATGAGCGTTCACAGCGATGTCGCCAAACACGGATGAGACCATCAAGATACTGTAAACAGAACCTGGATTCATCGGAAAAAATTTGCCATTCGTGCACCCAGGTTCGTCGTTGAGTACACCATCGCAGGCGCTCCTGTCTGTGATGCAGCGTCAAGGGCAACCGCAGCCATGGTCTCCAAGCTGATAGTCCATGCTGCTGCAAACGTCGTCGAACTGTTCGTGCAGATGGTTGTTGTCTTGCAAACGTCCCCATGAGTTGACTCAGGGATCGAAACGTGGCTGCACGTTCCGTTACAGCCATGGGGATAAGATGCATGTCATATCGACTGCTAGTGATACGAGGCCGTTGGGATCCAGCACGGCGTTCCGTATTACCCTCCTGAATCCACCGATTCCATATTCTGCTAACAGTCATTGGATCCAGACCAACGCGAGCAGCAATGTCGCGATACGATAAACCGCAATCAAATGGTTCAAATGGCTTTGAGCACTATGGGACTTAACATCTGTGACCATCAATCCTCTAGAACGTAGAACTACTTAAACCTAACTAACATAAGGACATCATACACATCCATGCCCGAGGCAGGATTCGAACCTGCGACCGTAGCGGTAACGCGGTTCCAGACTGAAGCGCCTAGAACCAAACGGCTATACAGGCTGGACAAACCGCAATTGCGATAGTCTACAATCCGACCTTTATCAAAGTCGGAAACAGGATGGTACGCTGATGGTACGCATGTCTCCTCCTCACACGAGGCACCACAACAACGTTTCAGCAGGCAACGCCGGTCAACTGCTGTTTGTGAATGAGAACTCGGTTGGAAACTTTCCTCATGTCAGAACGTTGTAGGTGTCGCCACCGGCGCAAACCTTGTGTGAATGCTCTGAAAAGCTAATCATTTGCATATCACATTATCTTCTTCCTGTCGGTTAAATTTCGCGTCTGTAGCACGTCGTCTTCGTCGTGTAGCAATTTTAATGGCCAGTAGCGTATTTTTCCGAAAGTCAGATGTGTGTCGCCAGACATCAGCTAATCGTATTATTCATACCCTTTGACCTTCAATTTTAATTCCACTCCTGAAACTGTCTAAAGAGTAGCATATGTGTCCCTCACATGTGCGTATTTTCCCTCTATCGTACACTGCTCTAGCGACGTTATGTGCATCTTCTGAAAGCATATAGTAAAAAAAATAGTAACATACAGAGAAAATATTTAACATTAATACAATTAACTACAGTTCTGTCGTTATTATGGGCGAATAAATATAATGCACATACTGAGCACTGCTATATTATTAAAAGAAAGTGCGAAATATGTTAATTCACTTAATATTACATGTTAATATTGACTGAATGATTCGGGATTATGTATACAACGCTGAAATGTGTTCGAAAGAAGAATGCAAACACATAAACTTGGAAATTAAATTAAAGCTGAAGAAGATTATAATTCCTTGACACTCGATGAGCATCCTATTTACTTGAAACTCCGTGAAAATACGCCTGCCAGCTGGACGAAAGGAAGAAAAGATACTACACGATACTCCGCGGAAACGGGTACAGGAAAAGAAGTGAGTCATAAACATTGTTGCACATACTATGCATCACCCAGCGAGGAATACGAACTCTTCAACATAAACTGAAAGGTGGAATGACCACTCCTAAATACGGTAGAGGAAAACATTTCAACACGCCACGTATCATGTCAAACGACGACAGAGCTTTGATTCGGGAAGACGTTTCGAGTTTCCCGAAGTAGATAAGCCATTACAGCAAGAATAAAACCTCAAAAGAATGTCTGTACCCAGATCTCAATCTATGCAGGATGTGTCGATTTTTAATGATTTCAGCTTCAGACGAAATACAAATGCAGAACATGGAACTTGAGAGTCAGTTGCCTCATGCAAAAGCAGACCAAGCATGCAAGATGCTAGAAAGCGATATGGAAATGACTTACTTGCGTAAATGATAAGTGTTCTACTATTTTGCGTTTATCGCGATAATTTACCCTTTTTCTTTTATAATGTGATATTTTCGAGGTATACTTTATATTAAAAATCTGTTTGTTTGTTGAGTTCTGCTTCTGGGTATTTTTCTGTATGGGCGTATATTTTCATTTTGACCAAAATGTTCATTGCATGTTCTTTATGTACGTTGTGTAAAAATGTTAGGGCTTTTTCAATGCTTTCTGCATTTTGTCCTTGGCTTTTTAAATGTAAGTTAAATGTGGATTGGTTGTGTCCGGAGTTTCGTGTGTGTTCTTTAAACCTGATTCCAAAATTCTTGCCTGTATGCCCTACATAAAATTTATTGCAGTCGTCACAAGGAAATTTATCGACACCTGCATTTCAGAGATGTTTTTTATTGGTCGTGTTGTGGCATTTGTTATTCATACGAAATGCTAAATTTATTTTTGTTTTCTTAAGCAAGTAGTATATCTTTTCTGATATTTGGCCTATGAATGGCATTGTGGCAGAGTTTTATTTGTGATTTGTTGTTCTCTTTTTAATGTTATTTCTCGACGTATGCCACATGTTTTGACTTTATATGCTGTTCGTAAAACTTAAAAAAATATTTGGTGGTTGATGTCATTTCGTTGTGCTATATATACTAGCGTTTCTATTTTGTTTTGTATCTCATTAATATCGAAAGATAACTTCAAAGTTCTGTTGACCATTGATTTCAAATATGTATATTTATGCCAATTTGGGTGACAAGAATTTTTATTTGTCATACAGTAGCTCTTCTGTATATTTCAGATTGGTGGTGCCTAAAAAGTTTATAAATTTGATGTGTTTTATTTCTATTGTAGATTTTATGTTAAGGCGCAGTTTTTGGATTAGAAAATAAGCCACTGACTTTCCTTGAAACATAAATTCCATTGTAAATGCATTGCATCTTGGGTAAAAAGCTGACAAAATTTACTAGAAGACTCAAATAAAAAGTAAACATGTAAACAAAATGATGATATCATAACAAAAGCATAGCCGACATTTACTCTCCAAGACGTCATATGGATCACGTCAAACGAGCTAACACATTAGCGTAAGGTGCCATTTAAATACGTAGACGTAAGGAACATATTTATTCTTTATGTACCATCAGTACATGCACACATGATAATGGCAAAACGGCTAAACGAGTTTGTTATGTTACTTGTATCACTACGAGTAAATGAATAACTAGTACAGCAAGAAACTTTTATTTAAAATGAAATGTTCTTAGATCTCGTACAAGCTACGGGCTCACTAGAAAGGAAATGACGATTTCTTGATTAATTCTAGCGACTATTATATAATCATATGGCGGTCTCACAGGTGAACATTTACTTGTTTTTTACCTGTGACTGTGTGGTTCGTTGATTTTGTGGAAGAGACAAAACAGCGTGGTCATCGGTCTCATAAGGGTAGAGAAGGGTGGGGAAGGAAGTCGGCCGTGCCATTTCACAGGAACCATCCAGGCATTTGTCTAAAGCGATTTAGGGAAATCAGGGGAAACCTTGTGACTGTGTGGCCCATGGGGCATATAGAGAGTATTTAAGCATATCTGATGTCATTTCAAAATGTTGATCACTTAGTTTTATCGTACAGGTTCGTTTCTAACCCTATAAATGGCTGATGTTCGTAAAGAGTGATGTACACACTCCCACTGAAAACGGGTTAATTTAAATATAAATTGGTTACCAACGCTATATATCGACACTAACACAAGTGAAATATAAACAAATATTCGTTAAATACTTGGTCTGCGACTATAAATAACTGTAATTTGATGCAGTATCACGTTATGTACAAGAAGAATCTATTTGTTATCTTATACTTGGTACGCAAGAGTTGTAACATATATTATACGAAAAATGCTGTTAAGCGGGGATGTAATGCGATTTATGCAAAATGCAGCTATATGAACAGGCGCATCTGAAAATCTGACTGCCACTTCCAAAATCGACCGTTCGTTGAAGAAAATGACCACCCCTTCTGCATTCACAGGATATTTTTTAACAACGACTGAATCAATATGTTCTTAGTCCTGTAGTCCTTTGTGAAAAATGTAAGTTCATCGAACAGCTTGATCACTATCATCGAAGAGGCACAGGTAATTAAATTAAAACGAATCGCATGATGTCTGTTTTGCATTAGATTAGTCACAATGAGTTTTAGAGGTACACTACATCTGTTTATGAAGTGCCAATGAAAATTAAAATACTGACATCGATTCATTAGTATAAAGTGAGAAATTTTATTACTTACAGTGCAATCAGCTACCAGTGTCGTGTTAATGGGGATCAACTAGATGAGACAGACTTGCTTTGGTAGTAATGACATAACAGGAATCAAAGAGGAGGGTTTGCAGAAAAGAGAACTGGACCATTTAAAGGTATAGTTAACTGCCTTTTCAACAAAAACAGTCCTGTCTTATCATTTTAACTGCAACAGAGTGGCACAGTAGCCTGGCATCCGCTTAGTCTCTTATGATAATTATGTAGGCAATTACGCTGTAATTTTTTTATCAGTAATCCTTCATTTACCGAGGCACACTTTGCTTTATGTAGACTTTAGGAAGTGCACCAAATTAGCATTTTACTTTCAATTTTAATCATATTTTGTATTACGGGGAATACTGATATTTTAAAATTACGGTAAATATTTCTTCTGCCGTCCTGAACTAATTAGTGGCCTGATTGATAAAAAGCTTCCTTACTACTATTGAAATAATTTTCAGTTTTTGGCAAAAGTCCAGCTTACTGTCGAGTGGTGACTTATACTCTGAATTCTTTGCTGAGATATTTTGTTATTGAAATATGTTTTAAAGCTCCTTTGCTAAGCGTATCCCCAGCACCAATTTCAATACGGCCGACAGAAGAATCTCGATGCCATTAATTTTTGACCTTACTTTTCGGCAGTTATGGTTCGGACGCCTTTCACATCGTTAGTTCAGTTGCTATAGACAGTGGAACATTTTGCACTGACATGCATAATAAGTGCACAATATAAAGGACCTCTATATTACAGTCTTGAACACTACTAAAACTGTCAAGGAAATTGCTAGGCAGTAGACCACGAACGTGAATGTGATCGTTGGGCACATGTTATATAACTTACAGTGGACTTGTTACAGAACAATGGTAATGATCACGACACTCGCGTAATAACTTTTGGGAAATACTCAACGAACACAAAATTAGTGTGTGGCTCGATAATGTTAAGCATTGGGGAACCGAAAGTTTGTAATTAGAAACACTGGCAATTTACCATCTATTTTGTTGCCAATTTTATGTTTTCTGTTGTTTCAGGTAAGCCACAACGGATGATCCATGTGACGGGCTACATCGTTAACATATGGTGATGTCATCCTGATCTGGAGAATTCACAGGATTTCGACACGTTCTGGTACAGGTCAGCGCTATTTTCTATGTTTATTTTTCTGTTTCGTTTCAGTAATATCATTTGTTGCGTCTCACAGCTGTGAACTTTGAGGCTAGGCTACTGTATAGAATTAGTGGGAGAAGTTTCCAACGTTATCAACTAGCTGTTGTGTATGGAAAAAGTGATTACAACTGGCCGACAGGAGATTGCTTAAGACTGTAGATCTGTAATTCGCAAATCATGTAGTGCGTACCTTCGTGCACATCGAAGAACGTACGTACAACGTGAGTAAAAATGATGCACCAGATCTTCACAGCACGACACCTTGCTTACTTGCATCACAGGAATCTGTGTAAAAGAATTTCTCTGCATGTTATCTGTAAAAATTAAAAATGGGATCTCGATTTATGGTAATTTCGCGAAACTGTAATCGGATGTAGTCAATAAGAAATTTCATTTATTTAGGAAGTCGGTAATGAAGATTTTGGGGTAGGCAATGGTGGCAATGAATAGGAAGGCATTAGCTCTGGAGATAGGAGTGCCTGATAAGAGATCAGATCAAAGATTAAAGACAAAATACATCTTGTGAAACGGTGAAGTAAAAACGATTGTGCTCCGATTTAAGTGCTACTGTTATGTAATTGCTCGTTTTTCGTACAATACCAAGATAGACTGAACCAATGTTTTGCTCACTCTACAAAAAAGACAGTTTTTGTATCGTACTGAATAAAGGTGTTTATTGAACACGTCAGTGCAGTGTTGCCAAATGCCGTTCACTGTCGTGTTTCCCACTGAAAATAATCCCAGATCGAAATCATGTAGATCATTTTTGTGTTGTTAGTATGCAAGGAAATGCCGTGCGAAGTCAGAGTGTGGAAATTTTTGTTCCCTCTGTATCGCACATATGGAAGTTCCAAGAGAAAACGTTTCGTAAGACGTGTTAAGTTGAAGACCAACATTTTAACAAGATTTTACACTCTCGAGGATGCTAATGCGTAAAAGACAAGTTGTATATAGGACTTCCTTACCGTAAACTTTATTTACCGAAGTCGAAAGTGTTATCAAAGCAAAATTTTCCTTTTCCTTCTGTGACAGTAGACAATTCAGCAGAATCGCGCGCGCGTTGTCTTACGATGAGGGTGGCTTAGTGAGGCTTATAATTCGGGCACTGCGTCCGCGGGATAATTCAGTTTCGCGATAGTTGGGGTATCGCCAGGTGCCACCACAGCGTTGCGAGTTGATCTGAACAATTACGAATTCATTACGCGTGTGTGTGCGCGGGTAAATTCAGTTACGTTGAATCCCGGTGATTGGATTTCGCGACAGCAAACACTAATTTTCCAATGAATGACGTGCTGCTCTGATTATGTTGAAAAGCTTCCATTCATTAATTAACATTTTACACGTGCGGGTGGAACAGCCTAATTCGCTATTTTGTGTCGTGATTTAATATCGTTCCGCGTTGCCGACTGCGACTGCAGATGCGTGAAATTCTTATAGAGCCGTTCCTCTGGTTACATTGGAGTTTACGACTCTCACATTTATTCTCTGGTATATTGATTCGTTTGTTTCATGACATACGTCAAGGATTATAATTGATTTCGTGGATGTTTGTATACATGACAGTTGTTACGGTTTTTTAGGCAGAACAAGTAAGTTTTTGTATCCCATGAAATATTAATAAATGACTAAGTATGATATTTTAATTTACTAATTGTACTTGGCATTTTTCGGACAGACCTGGCCCGGCTTATCACAAGGTTAGGGGATACGTAAATATTTTATTAAAACGACAGGCTAACGGCAGTTAGTTTGGGCCGACGGGTAGTATAAGCCATTTCACGCTTCTAGAATTTTCCACAAAACAGAGGACGCACGCAGTGCTTAGAATAAAGCGCAGGCGTCACTCCGCCATTTGCTAGCACGTGAGTGATTTAGCTGCTGAGTTTATGTCACAAGAAAATTTTATTTGTGGTAGGTGTAATTTTCAACATCCGTTCATGCTTTCAAAGATAAGTAAAATTATGAAACTAGTATTAATATTTGAGTACTCCAATGTATATTGTATCGTAATAAAATATCACTCACTCAAGCCGGTTTCTGCTTCCACCACGTCTTAATGCTCATTGTTAGTCGGGTAGTATGGGCCGTACCAAAGTTATTTTTAATTTAAAAATCTGTATTTTCTTTTACGTTCCATACTACCGGACAATCATTGCATTCCCGAATTGTAAGTATTAGAAAATCTGTTCGTGGTATGTGTCGTTTTGGTTTGAAACCTGTTCTTCACCGTTTAAACAATACTAAATGTTCAAGTAAATGTCTCATGCAGTTTTACCCTACTTCAAAACAACAGCAAAAGTTCTATATCAGTTTTGGCTTAAGTGGCCCATACGAGCCACCGTTCCCATTGCTGGCAATTTTTACAAGAGAGTGTTTCATTGCTGTAATGTGTTTAATGGTACACATATTTAAGTAGATACTCAATAATATGCTATAAAATTTTATCTTACTACTATTTCCTGCTGTATGAACCATCTTCCAGCACTGGTCAAAAATTCCTTATAGTATTTCTCGTTCTGGGGCATTAAAAATAATTTTTTAATATCTTTAAGATCGTTAGTGAAATTTAAAATAAATACTGCTGCTTGTCTACTCAAATCAGTGTCAAGGGAATTATGTTTAATGCACCCGAAGGCAAAACACTGTAACGAATTTCTTAACAGTGTCAGAAGAGGTTCCGTATTGTGTGAACTATTGGCAATTTGAAAGAGTTAATACTGCACCTCTAGGTCATGTCATCATCATCCTCGTCATCTACATTCATGGATTAGGTTCTAGGAACTTCTTCCGGCAATATTTTCTTAGCTCCATCTTTTCCTGGTCCAGTCTACGTCTGTTACAGCTTTGGGCATACAAGGTATCCATAATTGCAGTTCTAGTTTCAAAACGCTGAAGGAAGGGAGCCTCTGCTCAGGATCACGTCAGATTTAAACATATTATTAATGTATGGGGTGAAGACATGGAAAGGAATTAACAAAATTTTGAGCAGTAGATGGCACTGTAAATATCAAAACGTGCACACCAAGAGATGCGCAGCACATGGCTGTTTCTCAGTTTGCGTCCAAGGCGCTAAGCATGACTGTCTGCATGTTACAAAATTTGAAAACAGAGGTCCTTCGAAGTTCAGTTGGCACAGGGAAGAAAGCAGTTGATTCGACTACTGTCGAAGATGTGTCCACAGCATTCCAGGAGGGGTAAGTGGTGGTGTGCATTCGTGCACTGCACAGGGACTGCTCGAACGTTGAACATGCCTGCGAGCACGGCGCATAAAATCACAAGAGAGGTATTGCATTGCTATTCTTATAAAACTCCCATATTGAGTAGTTGCCTCCTGCTCACCTTCCACCAAGGCAGACCTCCGCTCTGGAATTTCTTGCCCTCACAGAAGTGGACAGTGAATGGCCAAGGACATGTCAACACGCAGAATTGTCGAATATATCACCGGAAAAAACGTACACGCATCAACAGGTACTACTTTATTCTGCAAAGTTGACTTTGAGGTGCGATTTGCCATTGTTGTTTATTGCACGGAAGTATCTTTTTCGAGGAGATGAGTTTTGCGAGTCTTGTTACCTGTACCGTCACTGGTAAACGCTACGAGAGTCTTTTGTACACCAACGTAATTCCAACCCTTCAAAAGTGTGGATGTGTGGGTGCGACCATTTTTATGCAAGATGGCGCTCCTCCGTACATTCTTATCCCAGTGAAGCGGCTGCTATAGCGGCAATTCGGAAATGCTAAAATTATCAACCACTTACCTACAGCCTGGCCTTGCATATCCCCCGATCTTAATCCGTGCGTTTTTTGGCTTTGTTGTCATCGGAAAGAGGTTGTGTTCAGTGCTCAAATTACGTAGTTGAATTGAAGGCACGCATTGCGCAATACATTCTGAACGTGAGACCAGTAATACTCCGGTCTGTTGTGGAATGTACTATTTCTCGATTTGAAATTGTGGCAGAAGTCGATGGACAGAATATTGAACATGTCTTGGGCCAGTCTCATGACAGTTAGAAACCGATGCCATTTTACTTTTTATGCAGTTGTGACCTCAGGATAGTTGAAAACAGGTATTTCCCATCTGATGTGGTACAACCTTGCCATGTTTCATGGACTTACTTAACAGTGCCACATCTGTTCGCTCCGAACTTCTGCATTCAAGCACATTGAATCTTACGAATGCTGGAATGTGGAACTCAAAGCGTAGTCGTGGTATTGAGATTGATTTCGTCATTTAGAACCGACTCTATTTACGTTAAGACGCTTATCGCACCGTCTACTGGTAAAATTTTCGTTAATTTTTTTTTCTTCCGCGTTGTTTCCCCGTGCTTTTCAAATTTGACGTCATTCTTATCCGTTGGTCTCTTTCTACAGCGCTGTGAAACGGGAACTTGAATAATAGACACCCTGTATGTTGCAAAGCTTTTTTAATTTATCTGCCTCTTTCAGTCAGTTTTTTATGTTCCTCCCATCTCTACTTATATGTGTCGATTTTTTCTGTTACTCCAAATATTTTAAGTTCATTTCCAATACCTTCATTTCTTAGTCTATCTTTCTATATTACATCCCTTAACTCAGGCGTCGGTAAACTGTAGCGCGGGGGTCAAACCTGGGCCACCGCCTCTTTTTCTATGGCCAGCGAGCTATGACTGGAGTCTTTATTTCGAAATTCTTAAAGAAAATTAAATCAGGGTAATGCTGAATGTAGTGAGAAAGTTATATGAAAGAAATATATCAGCGTCTGTGAAACTGTATTGCTACAATCCTACGTTTTTTGGATTCATATTGCAGGTGACTGGTAAGGTGCTCCAAATGATCGACCCGGAAGTTGAGTAATTGCAAGAAAAACCATGTGTGGCCCTTCTCCACACAGGAATGTAGCTGAGGAAGACGGGACACTGTGCTCTCACCGTGGTGACACGCAGTTTTAACTTGGCAGCGTTCATTCTGCAACATTGTGTTCTCGTTTATAACACCAGTGTATTTTCATCGTGTCACTTTCGAACGTGCCAAAGAAGTGAAAATCGGAGTTTGAACGTTGTTTGTTTAATGTAGACTGGACTGAGAACTATTTCGTAACTGAACTGCATGGGAAAGATAGGTAACTATGCTGAAGTAATGAATTAAAATTAGTACCAATGCCGGGATTCGAACCTAGATCTTCAGCTTAGTAGGCCGATGCACCGAGCGTTATGCAACACTGGCACCAGATCTGCACGCCCTACCCTAGTATGTCTCTCTCTCTATACAAATTCCAACTCGTGCCTCACTCCATTGACCTTCCGCTTCTAAACTCACTTCAGTACTGCCGAGGATGTCTGATATTGGAACAGCTGCGTAGCAATGAGCTAAATGGGGTTAATCCTGCCTGTACATCAGTTGTAGATGATATATTAATCACACACGTTATATATGACCTCACGCCTAGGTAATACGTTAATCATGTACTTACTGTACATGATTAATGTACCACCTTCACCTTGCGCATAGTCAGGATTAACCCCGCTTCACTCATTGCTCAGGTGCTGTTCCGGTAGGGGAGAGTCTTGGCAATACTGATGCGAGTTTAGAAGGACAAAAGTAATGGGCTGAGGCACGAGTTAGAATTGGTGTTAGGGAGGGAGACTTACCAGCGTAATCCATGCAGCTGTTGTAACTGCAGTGCCCGTGTGGTGTAATGACCAACACATCTGTTAGAATTCCAGTACTAAATCAAATTTAAATTCATTGCTTTGACGTACATCGTCATCGTAGGTAAAGGTCAGACTCGACACGTCTCAGGAACAGAGTCTGTGTAGGATTAATAGATGGGCGACCATTGTTTATTGCACAGTGACACTGTAGCTGTACTAAAGAAATACAATACGCTCTGGCATTGCCACAGTAAGCATTCGGCACAATATTCCGCACTATTTGGGAAACAATAAACTGCAAAATTAAAAACTTTGAAACGAAGTATTTCTTTAAAGAAGTGGAGAATGGTTCAAATGGTTCAAATGGCTCTAAGCACTATGAGACTTAACATCTGAGGTCATCACTCACCTAGACTTAGAACTACTTAAACCTAACTAACCTAATGATATCACACAATTCCATAACCGAGGCAGGATTCGAACCTGTGACCGTAGCAGCAGCGCGGTTCCGGACTGAAGAGCCTAGAACCGCTCGGCGCTCGGTCACAGCGGCCGGCAAAGCAGAATGAAAATAAGGCTGCAGCTAAAATATGTTTAGGAACTGCTCATTTGTTATCCAAGGGGAAAATACCATTTACTGATGATAAGTCAATTAAATCACGTCTGATTGTAGCAGCAGAAGAAATGTGTTCTGAGAAAACAGATTTCTTTAATTCTGTCGGCCACTCCCCGAGAACACTTGCTTGAAGTGTTGACAATTTTGGCAACAACAAGGGTAAACAATTAATTAACAACGCAAAGGAGTTCGAGTGGTTTCCCTTGCCTCTAGATGAGTCAACAGACGGTACAGATACTATTCAGCTGTTGCTGTTTATTCGAGGAGTCAGTGTTGACTTTGAAGTGGCTGAAGAGCTGGCTTGCATGAGTAATCTATTTGTAACAACTACAGTCAAAAACATTATCATGGAAGTTGAGAAGGCGTTAACGAGGTGCAACGTGAAATGGAATCAGCTAGTATGTGTGGTAAAAGCTTTTTTTGGAACGGACAAAGACTTAGTCGGATGCATTTACAAGGCTTGCGAAAATAAAATATGTTCAGAGCCTGTTGTTATTCATTATATTATTCATCAGGAGGTATTCTGTCGCAAATATCCGAATCCATCAAGTGTTTTAGAACCAGTTCTGTCAACAGTGAGCTTCATTCTTTCTCGTTGAGTGAACCAGCGTCAGTTCCGTGATTTTCTGTTCGAAGTGGAAGCTGAATTTCCTGACTTGCTCTGCTATACATCAGTTCAATGGCTTAGCAACGGTTAAGTTTTGTTAAGATTTTTTTAAACTGGGGGCTGACATTGATATTTGTCTACGTGCGAAGAACCATCTTGAACTACAATTATTGAACACAAAGAGGCTTTGTAAATTCGGTTTTTCTGCCTACATCATAGAATTTCGTGACGGATTCAGTTTGAAATTAAATAGCAAAATAGTTCTACTAAATGAAACTTAAGTTGCGATAAAGTCATTTCGGTGACAACTGCGTTTGATTGAGTCACAAATCACATCAAGGTGTGCATCTTCATATTTTCGTAGTACAATGATTGTTCTACAAAATTTCGGCCGTGTAGCCGCATAAATTTAACTTCTTCTGGTGTTTCGGGTGTATGCCATCCAGCCACCTTCAGAGTCAGCCGTATGACTGACGTTCCAGCTCTTGCTCCGTTCTTTTAAACCCGCGGACCGCTCCACTGCGCGTTTGACCACAGAAACACAATCCGACAGCGACGCTGATCGGCAGATAAAGAGGTACAACATATGCGTGAAATCAGACCTGTGGCAGCACAGTCGATCCACACGGTGATATCGTTGTATCACTGCGAACTGCACCATTGCAACGTTTTTGTGAGTTTATTACAGCTGCTTCGTGCAGCGCGCTGTTAAAAATTGCGAGAAGTAAAATCTCCATTCCCTCACAGATTTCCAAGTGACATTGTCCGAGTTCAAGCTACAGTCTCAGAAACGAAAGCAACGATTTTTCGATTTTGATACAAGTGCAGAACACATTCCTGTATCTGAAAATCCATTTCACAGTATCGCTGAGAAACTTTCATTGAAAATTGGAAATCTTCAGTGTGACATCACGATAACGTCAAATTTCAAAGGAAGAATCTAACAGAATTCTGTAAGTGTCTCCCAAGTGATGAATATGGTGAACTAAGATCAGATGATCTGTCCTTGATCTCTGTGTTTGGTAGTGCCTACTTGTGCGAAAAACCAGTTTCAGAGATGAAATATGTAAAATCCTGTTAATAGTTGTACATTTGAAATCAATTGCGATGATAGAGAGCACTAACTTTGATCATCAATTTGGTGAATATTACTTGGAAGAAAAAAGCAGTTTCCACCTCATCAGAAAAGTTGTTTCTCTAAGAACGACACTTTACTGTGAGTATTTTTATTTCAATCAGTTTTGATGGTGGGAGCATTAACTTTGAACATAAATTTGTTGAAATATTATCTAAGAAAAGCATTTCATGGATCACATTCGGAAAATTATTTCAAACAACAAATGCGTCTACTGACTACTTTTCCTACATTACTTTTTTATCAATACAGCTGTAAATACTTTTTTTTGCTGTTTTTGGTAGACCTACCTAAAAAAACTGGGGTATGGCCTGGAGAGTATAAAATATCTAATGTTGTAACATTTACAAGCAATGTTTGCCGACTTCTGCCTTAATTGATCTGAAGAATTTTATATCTGATGTCACTAAACGATGTTTGTCTTCATTGTTTGCTATCTAAGCCTCAGATTCGTAAAATAACTGTGGAAAAGCTATTGTCTGATAGATTTCAGTTGTGATTTTTTTGTCTTTTTGTTTAATGTTCTTTGTATTGTTCCACAAACAACCTCAAATCCTCCTATCTAATTCTATATATCCTTATCACAGCCGACTGGGTGACTGCCTTGTCCTTATAATTTCATCTCACCGTTTCAGCTCACAATCAAAAATAATGATGCATCACAGGTGGTTAAAATGCCTACCATGCTATCTTTTCTGTCACTATGTTATATGGTATGTGCTATCTACCTCGAAATGACATTAGTTTTCTCTTCTCTACAGATACTTCGAAATTGTCGTCTTCCATAGTAGATAACTGAAAATCGATGTTATTCGCCTCTTCGGTGCTACCGATTACAAAGATAAATAAATGAACCGTGGCATATACTGGATTTGGAGAAAAAACAGGAAACACAAAAGACAGGATGGACCACCCTGCCTAAACCAGTGTAGGAAAACCGTTGCCATTGAAAACAGCTTCCAGTCATCTGGTAATGGAAAATTGCGGGTCATTTGGTTTTCAGTGGAATCTTGTACGATTCTTCCTGCATAATAGTAGCACTCCTAGGTAACAATGATGGAGGTGGACGGTGATCACGCAACCTTCTCTCCAAAGCAGCCCACATAGGCTCAATAATATTGCTATCTGGTGACTATGGTGTCCACGGGACATGTGTCAGTCCATCGTCACATTGACAAAGACAGTCCCGGACGATGCGATCTGTGTGGACAGCTGACCTGCCGTCTGGTAACACAACATCAAGCATCAAAATTGGGGAACAAACATTTTACCGTGGGATGAACCTGATCAGCAAAATGGCTGGTTCAAATGGCTCTGAGCACTATGCGACTTAATTTCTGAGGTCATTAGTCGCCTAGAACTTAGAACTAATTAAACCTAACTAACATAAGGACATCACACACATCCATGCCCGAGGCAGGATTCGAACCTGCGACCGGAGCGGTCGCTCGGCTGTAGACTGTAGCGTCTAGAACCGCACGGCCACACCGGCCGGCCAGCAAAATGGTTATGTAATGCTTTTCAGAAATACGACCTTTCAAAGTAACCATGGTGCTCGTGTAATATCACGGCATGGCTGCCCAAAATAATCACCGAACCGGTGTCACGTTCCTCTCTCGTTACGTAAGTGCGACCAGAAGTTGGAATCTTATACGAGGGGCGTTCAGAAAGTAAGCTCCGATCGGTCGCGAAATGGAAACGACTATGAAAATCTGATAAAGCTTTGCACAGATGTGTTGGGTAGTGTCTCTAGTATAACCCCAGTTAGCATCACGACGCTCTTCTCATTTCTGAGCTCGCAGTGAGTGCGTAAAGATGTCTAGAAAATAGTGTCTGCCGCCAAGTACGAGGGCCTGGTGAGAAATTTCGCCTGAAGCTATGCAGCTAACATTACATAACTGTCGTGCTGTTTCGTCTTCACGACAATTCTCAGCCGCATTCTGCAGGGGCAATGAAGATGCTCCTGCATCGTTTTCAAATGGAAATGTTAGATTACCCACAATACAGTCCGCATTTGTCTCCCCCTGAGTTTCATCTCTGGTCACATGAACCGCTGTCTTTGAAGACAACATTTTGACACAGGCGACGAGGTGTAGGCCAGCGTGGAGAATTGGCGGAAAGAACTGGCGGCTGCTTTCTATGATGAGGCTATTGAAAAGTTGGTACAACGCTATGACAAAAGTCTAAGTCAGAACGGCGACTACGTAGAGAAGTAGCTGAAAGGTGTAGCTAATTGATACAAGTAAAACATTTCTGATGTTCACTGTGGTTTCAATTTGGCAATCAATCGGAGCTTACTTTCTGAACAGGCCTCGTACAACAAGACTCATCCGACCAAATGGCTATATTCTATTGCCCTATAGTACAGGTATTTTTTGGCAACTGCACCACGTCTTCCTGTTACGAGCATCGCTGCTGCAGTTCACCCTGTGATTCTTTGCTAATGAAGCTTATTTCGTGTTGTTTTGGTTCTAACAGAGTTCTCTAGACCACAGTCAGTTCTGCACTTTCTGTAGCTGTCGCCTCTCCAGTTGAGGGTCTGCAACCAACTGGTCTGCATGCTAGAAACACTCGACCTACACCTGGAATTACGGTCTGGCGTGTGAATTCCTATGACAGCAGGAGCACTTTAGTGGTTATCCAGTGCATCTTGACTGCAAATTTTTACTTAAGGCTGATTAGTTGACCTGAGCGCCACCATTTGTAAATAACATTTGAAGGTGTGTTTTCCAGCAGGATAACGGCTCGCCCACATACTGCTATTCTACCCAACATTCTCTACAGCACGTCAACATGTTGCTTTGCCGTGTTCGAGTACAAGATTTTGTCTCTAATCAAAGACACATGCGACATCATCGTACGACAACTTTCTTGTTTTACCGGATTCCTGATATTCACGGTTCACTCGTGAAACCGTCGTACAGAAAATCTTCACCTCATTGCTACCTCGGAGATGCTGTGTCCCAATGCTCGTGCGACAACTGTAACACCACGTTCAAACTCACTTAAATCTTGATAACCAGCAATTGTAGCAGCAGCAACTGATCTAACAACTGCGACAGTCACTTGATGTCTTATGTAGGGGTTGCCGACTGCAGCGCCGTATTTTCCCTGTTTACATATCTCTGTATTTGAATACGAATGCTTCTACCAGTTTATTTGGTTTTTCAGTGTATTATATCGAATCATAATACATGGAATGGCGGCAGGAACCTCGCACATGTTCCCGAATTAGACCCATATTCTGGAGGATTTCATTCCGAAACAACTTCCACCCCTCCCCTCCGCCCTCCCTGAAGAATTTGATGGTTTCTTGTTTTACCCTGATTTCTTCAAATCTCTCCTGTAAAACAGTAGAAGGAAACTTTCAACAAGATCTCCGTCTCTGCTTAGAACTGATCTTGTCAGCATTCGGTCTTCTTCAGCGATGACCTCTATAAACAATCGACACTAAGATCTAGAACAACGCTTTCGTATGTTGATTCAATTAAATATATGGGGCTGCTCCTACGTACTAACAACCGTTTGGTACTGCATCACCTACAGGAGAAAAAACATTTACGAATGCTACAGCAGTTTCATGTTCGTCGAAAGGAAAACACTACCCTCTCCCAAAATGAGTATCTAATCTCATACACGTGCCGACGTACAAGTCAACTCGGCAACAATTACGATGGAAATTCAACATTATTACCTGATCTAACGCAAGAAGACAGACCTTTGTAGCTATATTAGTGCCACCGCCATGTTATTTGCATTTAACACATGCGTGTGGTTAGTAACACACCATACGACATGCCGTATTATGTGTGGCATAAGCCGCTATAAAAACGGAACTCGTTCTGAAGAACGGATGTCAACGGTTCGTGGACTATCGAGCAACTCGTGTACGTGTACCTGTAAAAATGCGGGTATTGGAGTCAGTGTGAGAAATGGAAGCTGGTGTGCTGCCATTTGCGTGGGCAGATCCCACCTCTCGTTAACCGCACAGTCTGCGAGGATTCGTGCTGCTCTCGTAACATCGGCAAACTCCGATCCCCTTGATTAAGGCCTGCAATCTGACAGAAGGGCCAGGATATTGTCCAGGGATTCCTGCCGTTAGAAGTGTCACCAGTCGACAACGAAGTCTCTAGCGTCGTGTCAGGTAATAGCGGTTTAACGTTTCACTGCTAGACGGCTTTAGCGACGAATCTTTCGAATAGGCACAGACACTAGGCACCGAATGGCTTATTGTTCGCTCTATGACCTGAGTCTTTGTCCCCATTAAACCGTATGAATGTTGTCATAACTATAAACCAAAATTCCTCCATCGTACATATTTGTACGTTATGTGCAATGCGTTAAGCTGCGGGATCGTCTAGTAAACAACGACAATTCAGAATAGCCACAGCTCAGCGATGAAATCTGGTTACTGACATATTCATGTACATTGAAATGATTTTCTTTCTTTATTACTGTTTCAAACAATTTGATACCATATAGAATCCCTTAAATTTTGAAAATATTTAGTCTTGGTATACCCTCGATAATACAAAATATTTCAAATATCCTAATTATTCCCTACAAATTTTTACGTCTTCTGGGTCCGTTTGCAAATTCGAATCTGTTTAGCACATGTCATATTAATATGCTACGTCTTCTTATAAGTATTCTTCTTATTTACAGCCTTTTTAGTGCCTCTCGAAGACTTTGCTTATCCATTTCATTTCTAACATAGTTCTTTAATGGTACACTTCAAATTACTTCCGATAGTATGGTTGCTCGAATAGATTTTTCACTGTAACCGCATGAATCTCTGTGCCACACTTTTACTAACGGCTTCGACTTTATACCAATCACTTCTCTACATTAATTTTAAGCTATCCAAATTGCCCTGAGCTGTCGCATTCAAGAATGAAATTAAAATGAAGATTATCTTGAAGTAATGTGTGAGGATGGAGACAGAGTAATACGAAACGATGTTATGAAAATGTGTTACTAAATGTTTTTGAGGAAAGACAATTCCTCAGAACTGGAACTATTATATTTCAGAACAAAGGGGACAGACAAGACATAAGAAAGCTATAAGCCCGTCAGCTTCCTTCCTGTAACGAGATTATAATCTGGCAAAGGAACAAGCAGAAGCAGGCATGCACTATCTCAAAGTCGTGACCACAGAGTATAAATTACCACTGTATCTGTGCAGAAATATTTCATCTCAGTTTCAAACAAATCTTTACTAACAGTCTTCCGGAGACATGGCATTGTTAAGCACGTTGATATACTAACAGATGTGTGTCAATTTTGTATCTTCCAAAGGGCTTAACAGCATAGTGAGAAACCCAAAATCTGAAACATGAGTCACATAACAGGTATTCTATAACACTGAAATTATTCTCAAGAAACCTGGGGAACTTTATCAGAGTCATAAATTTATTTTTATTGTTATTTTTGTATTCAACTGAACCTGTGATCATAGACAAGTGTCTCCTGTTCTAATTAATAGGTGCGAAAGTTGTTTGACGATCATGTTTTATATAAGATCTATGAAGTGTTGGACAGATGTTTGATGTGTTTTTTCATTTTGCATTTTTTTTATTTCACGTTTTCTTGAGGAAGTTGCGTTTACTGGCGCTATGTGACATATCTGTATCTTTTCTCTGCAACATTCCTCTGTTTCACGTTATAAATCAACAAATTTCGAGTAACACGTGAATTAAACGATGACGGTTTCAATTTTGCTACGAATACTGTAGGAAGAAGACTCAGTAGAATAAAAATGTTCTGTAGGTTACATTGTCCTTTATACACCCACACGCAGTGTCTAGACGATTCATCACTTCCTGTTTCTAGGGGAATTCAGTACGCCACTGATGGCATTTGCGCACAAAGCGATCGAAATGAGGTAACTCCCGAAGGTATGCAACACGCCTAACATACAGGTAACGCGCTTATTATCGTAACTGAACGAAGCTACCGTAGGCTAAACTTACGATAGTCTACGTTGGCCTACGGAACTTTTACAGCTCTTAAGTTCCAATAATTACATATTATGGCAGGATGTGAGATAAGAGGGGAGCCTCTGTATCGAAAATGCTGAATTGAAGAAGAGACAGGATGATTTTATATATGTTATGGGAGCAGAAAATAGCTGCCATTGTACTAGAGAGAGCTATAGGGGAAAGAAACTGTGGAGGACGACAGAGACTGGTAATTCTATGTTTGTTGCAAGTGAACTTCGCAGTAATTTCTCACGGAAAACAGCTGTCTGACTAAAAGTAAAAATAGACACAAAAGCGTTTATTTCAATGGCAACAGGTTTCCGTGAATTTTGTAGCAAAATCGGTTACCATCAACCGCTCATGTCCATGTTTGAAGACCTTCCCAGTACTGCAGTTTCAATGACCATCCTTTATCATACAGCGGCGATCATATTGTTGTTGATGATGATAACCTTATATTCTGCAGATGGACAGTGAGTACGTGGGTAGCGCTTGCCCGGTTGCGGATTTAGGGCGCTGCTCCAGTATCGTTGCAGTGCTCACTCGGGCACTGCTTCTGCCCTGACAGCGGCGCGCACAGCAGAACGGCTCTGCCAGCCGTCTGGAGCGGCTCTGGCCTGGCCGCAATCCAAACGCGTCCACACAACACCCACCCCAGCCCACACACACCCACACACAGTGCGCGTCTAGCCACGCTCGTTTGCATTTAAAGGACAGTGGCGTGGAAGTGGGATACGGCGGCAACAGCGCCACAGTGCCGAGCTTTGCGCCGCCCCTACATCTCTCGGCCTTCGTGGCCGCCTTAAGACAGTGCGGACTCGGCGATGCAGTCGCGAGGTTAGCAACTGCTCCCAAGGCGGAGTTCCGTAAAGAGCGAGGCGGTCAACCTTAGCGCCAGTTTACCTATGATTTCGGAGTAATTCTGTGGCGTCGAGGGCCATCAAGTATCAAACCCTTATTTTTATTTACTACGCTTCACTAGAAACTTACATGTGCTCAGCAGCTGGTGAAAACTGAAACAGTCACAGGGAACAATCCGAATCACTCTAAAATCGGATAGTGTGTAGAACAGAGGATACACTTTGCTTTATGTGGAAACATAACAACCTAAGTTTCATCAGCCTCTCAACAGCCTACATGAAAACAAAGGCCACACCTGAAATGGACAACAACGGCTCGATTCTTTTTCTCCATCGGCAAATGCGTTAAAGTGCGCAGGGTTTCTATTACAGACTGCTAGAGTTCGGAGAGCTGGCTTAGCAGATAAACTCACGAAATGTACCGTTTGAATGTAAAATAAGTTATGCCAATGCCAACCAGAAAGCCTGCGGTGACTCCGCTCCAAGGTCTTCGCAGGTTTCCAGGTGATTGAAAGTGTCTGGCGAGAACGGAGAAGGGGTAACCCACAATCCCTGCTTTGGCCACGGCCATGCAAAAGTCACTCTTGTGTGTGATTTGTTGTAATCTGACAATAGAAAGAGCATTTTCATGAGTGCACTGACAGACCACCTCAGCATGCTTCTCGACAAAGTGTTAATGGTCGAGGAAAATGCAATCGACTGACGATTGTCAATAAACTTCCAGAACGCTTTCCAAGTATGCCTCATTTTTCACACAATTTTATTGTAAGGGACAAAAGACGCGCGTTTAGAGTATGACCCGGAGAGAAACACCGCAGTTCTTAATTTAACACCCCAGCCCAATCCGAACAAGAAAAGCCAATGGTAACAGGTCAGAAATCAAAACAATGCTTGCTGTGTTTCTCGAGACAGTCCACAAATAATATGTACCTTCTAACAACCCTACCACAACAAAAGTGAACAATTAATTATGATTGTAGTGTCGCTCACTCTACTAAATATTGCATTTTCGGGCAACAAAAAAGTTATATTATGTGGCAGGTGACATTACAGCATACTCAATAAAGTCACTTCTTGAAATAATGGATAAACTAGGCACTCATCTTTTCGTGTTTCCCGCGCTGATCTCGTTGTGAACTCCCTCAATCGTCGAAAATCTAGGTAGTGATGATTCCAAGCTCGGATGTAAAGAGGCGTAGGTGTTATTCTGCGATATACAAGAGTTTTATAGGTGTGTTTCATAAACCATTCTTGAAGATTAAACTTTTGCAAGTTAGGACAATGGTGATGTATAAAAGTAATCAGCACTCCGAATTTAAGGTACACTTCTTTTTTATTACTTTTGTTGCAATATCACGTAACTCGTTCCAAAACATCACTCCACAATATAAAACGTACTTGAAAATATCTTCCTCACTGTTAAAGTTCACATTTAATAAACTGACTACAATTTGCGTCTTTTTAACATGACGACCAAAGCTTGACTCTCTAATAACCGCTTACGCGCCCAGAAATCAGAGTTACAAGTACGTCAAAGATCATAGTGACAAAAGAAAGAATACACATGAGAATGATATCATTGCAATATATACATATCGATGTATCGAAGTACCTCTACATTAATGAAATCAAATCTGAATGTTGTCACAGAAATATGTTAACTATTTTACAGAAACACTGTAGAATATTGCTGGTATCGAGAGGTTGAGGTGAGGTGCCGTAATGAATACGTAATTCAGGTACCATTACAACCTCCACGACAGACCGTCTGTTATGGGGATGTTCCCGAAAGACAGAACAGAAGTCTTTCGCGCGCAGGGGAATATCACCGCTACCTTGGACTTCCATCATGATAAAGCCCATGATACGTCGCCTCAGCAAGCTTACACTCCCAATTTGGCTCCGTCAGATATTTTTGCTCCTGAGATTTAGGACTGCACCCAAAGGCCACCTTCATGAGGGTGGTGAGAAGTGTACATGGTCTCAAGCCACAATAACGGAATACAAAGTAGGCTGTGGCGTGAATGTGAATTTGGACTGACGACGGAAGCGTGCTAGGGTAGTCCGTGCAGTTGTGCAAAGCCACTTTGGCAGGGTGTCGTGCTGGTCTCGTTGTGAACTCCCTCAATCGTCGAAAATCTAGGTAGTGATGATTCCAAGCTCGGATGTAAAGAGGTCAAAAGGAGACTCGCGTTCGAATCCTGGCATTGGCACAAATTTTCATTCGACGGTTCAATCTGCATTTATACATTTCCCATTGTAATTATACAGTTAAGGAGAAAAAGGTAATACTGTTTTGAACACAGTACCCTAGTCCTTCCCAGAGTGTGCCCTGGTATCTGTCTTTCTATTCAGCCTGTATACCTAACAATGGCTCAAGTAGAGCAACCAAGATATTTTCAGATCGCCGTCTTGGCTCTTTGTTAACTCGACCTGTACTGCCATACTGAGCAATTAACGAATCTAATTCCTGTACTCGTCTCTTGGTTTCTCTCCGCAAGTTCCACCCCTAAACTTCTTCACAATACTAACTGGACGATTCTTTGATGTCTCACATTGCGTCGTATCAACCGATCTCTTGCTTCAGTCATGTTGTCACAAATTTCTTTTCTCCCAACTCTATACAATACCACTTCATTAGTTGCGCCATCTACCCACATAATCTTTAGCGTTCTTCTGTAGCTTCAAATTTCTAAAGCTATTATTCTCTTCTTATCAGAATTGTTCATCGTTTCGCTTCCATCCAAGGCTCCTCTCCAAACAAATACCTTCAGAAAAAGCTTCCTGACACGTAAATTTATATTCGATGTTAACAAATGTTTTCTACAGAAACGCTTTTGTTGTCATTGCCAGTCTGCAATCTATATCTCCTCTATTTCTTCCATTATTAGTTATTTTACTGTCCAAATAGCAAAAGTTTTCCGCTATGTGCCTCATTTTCTAATATAGTTTCCTCGGCATCGGTTGATTTAATTCGACTACTAACCTTTTTTGCTACTGTTAATGAGCGTAAACAACAGAAAAATTTCGTACAAAATGCACATTTGAACCATCAGATATTTTTATTTTACATCCAAACCTCTACGTGCAGTAGTGCTCTGTATACATTTAGTATTCGTTTGTTTGCTTTTAAAGTCCTGTGTCATATGTAAATACATGGCACGCACTATACATTTTAAGTAATGACTAAAGCAATATTGTAGCTTAAATCATTTTAATCCTTCATTCGTGATGATGGTCCAGGACCGAAACCGATAGATGTTTGGGTGTAAGATAAAAAGAGCTCATGGTCCAAATATGCATTTTGTACATTACTTGACGGCTGTTACTAGTAACCTTCGAAAAAGTTTAAGAAAAGTTTCGCTCGTAGTGTTGACTTGACGCTGGAGCAGAGCAACAGATGTGGAAAAGTCTTCCTCGAGACCGGATACCACCAACGTGTCACACTACAGTGGGCAGGTGAGCATTGTCGCCAGCGTGCTGAGTGCCAAAGAGTAGTGTTTCCGCACGAGTCCGGTCTCACCGTGTCTTACAATAATGGCTCTGCACGAATTAGACGATAACGTAGTGATGGCAATCGGGTAGACTGAACTGTTGAGCGACATGTCGGAGAGACACCAAGTGCGATAATTTGAGAAGCCACTGACTAAAAGATGCGATCTCGTCACTTACGTATTGTGGAAGATCTGAAAGGAAGCAGCTGTATCAGCAAGCTTTTACAATACTATGCACAGCCCCTCCTGTACGCAGTTCCTCATGCCATATTTCAGCAGAAAAATGTCCAGTCATTTGTGGCGAGGAATGTTCGAGCTTTCTTTGAAGAACGACGTGTACCACTGCATCCCTTGCCTGCATGTTTGCCTGAGATCTTGCCCAATGAATGCGCCTGCGACATTATTGCTCGGCAATTTATTCGTTCTGGTCCTCCTGCAAGCGCTGTCTGTTTTGTGGACGCGCCTACAAACCGTGTGTTGCCTCAGTGATTCCGTTATACGACGTCAAGCGCTGCACTTGATGGCTTTACACAGTAGTGAAGTCTCACGTCACAGTTCATGTACAGTTCTGTAATTTTAATCGTTCGTATATTGTGATGTTTCTAGTCTGTGGAGTATATTTCATTGTAATCAGGCGCATCGTTCTTGGTGTTACAATTTTCAAAAACGGTTGTGAAGTAAAATCGTCGTTACTAGTAAACTTATGAACGTCACTGTATACGTTAATCCACTTACACAGACACCATTAGCACTTATTTTGCACATCTAACGACAACGTTTATCCACTGAATAGATATTGATGCCTCTCCCATATAAGTCCGCTTCGGAAGATATCAGACCCTTTTATGCCAAAACAAGAGGAGGATGTAGCATTGCCGAGCAGAGCTGCCGTTTATGTTCACATCGACAACGCGAAATGAGACAAATGTAACCTATATTTCACCATTCATCACTTTCACATTACTGAAAGCAAACTCAAATTTGCAACAAGGGAATACAGCTGGGCTTTTGAATTTTTGCTAGTATTGAACACCAGAAGCAAATTCCAGTAGCATATATTGGTTTGTAAATGGTAGGACGGCAGCGATAAACACGATGAATACGACGTAAAGGCATATCGAGAGCTGGCTACGAACATTAATGTTGTCCGGAGCTACGGCGACCTATTCAGTAAAAATACACATATCAGCATTCGTTTATGTATGTAAACCATTATGTACCGCTACATCCAGTCCACCCGTTCGCGCTACACCTGCCTTGTTCACAGAGGCAATGCGTTTTAACATAAAAAAGACAGGAATTACACACAGCATTCGCTCAGTGTGTGCGTGGATACCTCCTCGTAAATTCTTCTGGATTTGTTGCGCAGAAGAGCGCAATATCCTATCATCAACAGGACATAACATTTCTAAAATGAACAGCACGAAACATTAAAATCATCATTTGCTTGTCATCTTCAGATGAGAAATTATTCCCTAAAACTAGGCAAAATCCTATTCGGTTCCTGCCAAAACTGTGATACTGTCGCATCGAAACCACAATCAGTCAAAATCAGACGGAGTCAGGATCGTCAATAAAGTTCTCTACACTTGGAACTGGAAACATGTTTATTACTGATGTGGAGAGCGAGAACGGAACTGAGTCTCAGGACGGAGAGTGAAGCTATTTCTACAAACATCGAATATTCTACACTCAATCAATCAGTTAATCTAATCGGCGATAGAGGACCCTGTATATCATGCGCCGACCTCACAATGCTCCTCCATAGACGGCAATCTTGTGCACTTTGGATCCAGTTATCAAGGACTCCTGTAGCTCATTATCCCATCGAGGGAGATGAAAGGGAAGCATGGTTGTAGCCTTTCCCTGATGTTATTCAATCTGTATATTGAGCAAGCAGTAAAGGAAACAAAAGAAAAATTCGGAGTATGTATTAAAATCCATGGAGAAGAAATAAAAATTTTGAGGTTCTCCGATGACATTGTAATTCTGTCAGAGACAGGAAAGGACTTGGAAGAGCAGTTGAACCGAATGGACAGTGTCTTGAAAGGAGGATATAAGATGAACATCAACAAAAGGAAAACGAGGATAATGGAATGTAGTCGAATTAAGTCGGATGATGCTGAGGGAATTAGATTAGGAAATGAGACACTTAAAGTAGTAAAGGAGTTTTGCTATTTGGGGAGCAAAATAACTGATGATGGTCGAAGTAGAGAAGATATAAAATGTAGACTGGCAATGGCAAGGAAAGCGTTTCTGAAGAAGAGAAATTTGTTAACATCGAGTATTGATTTAAGTGTCAGGAAGTCGTTTCTGAAAGTATTTGTATGGAGTGTAGCCATGTATGGAAGTGAAACATGGACGATAAATAGTTTGGACAGGAAGAGAATAGAAGCTTTCGAAATGTGGTGCTACAGAAGAATGCTGAAGATTAGATCGGTAGATCACATAACTAATGAGGAGATATTGAATAGAATTGGGGAGAAGAGGAGTTTGTGGCACAACTTGACGAGAAGAAGGGACCGGTTGGTAGGACATGTTCTGAGGCATCAAGGCATCACAAATTTAGCATCGGAGGGCAGCGTGGAGGGTAAAAATCGTAGAGGGAGACCAAGAGATCAATACACTAAGCAGATTCAGAAGGATGTAGGTTGCAGTACATACTGGGAGATGAAGAAACTTGCACAGGATCGGGTAGCATGGAGAGCCGCATCAAACCAGTCTCAGGACTGAAGCCCACAACAACAAACAACATTATCCCATCGCTACCTGGGTCTTCAGATTGGATGGGTACCTTCAGGTCTCCCCACAAGTATGGCATTTGCCCGAGAGGTGTCTGGTCTCCTAGCAATGTGGCCTGGCAAGCTTATTCTCCACGCTTTCAGTTTTCGAACGATGTTCGGTTGCCTCATCAGCTTAATCTATTCTTGCTTTTTTCTACGTCTCCCCGAGCTCCCTTCTTTCCAAAGAGCCTTCTCATAATTTTTCTTCCGAGGACCAACAACTTTCCTTCATCCTTCTTTGTTGTACTTAGGGTTTCTATCCCATACAACAATACTGGCACTATCCCAGCATTGTATGCTTTCCGTTTGGTCTTAATTGACAGATTCTTGGATGACATTATCTGCTTTAGACTGAGATAAGTTTTAGCCCCGTTCACAATGCTAGTCTTTATTAAAAGATAAAATTTTCATGAATACGCAAATCTTACAAATGAAAGATATTTCAAGAACTTTCCTGAAATGACAAGTACTAAATAACAAAACAATTGCTGGTGATGGGGTTTGAACTGACAACCAGCAGGATTCACTTGGAAATGCTAACCACTGCGCTAAACTGCATGTCCAAGTGCACGCCCATTAATACTTTTCCTGGAGAAACGGCACCCTGGGTACAGTTCATGACATGGTCCTTACGGCGTTACCAATCACTTGACGTCTATAAACTATTATGTTATCAACCCCCATAATTATCTGAATGATCTTTCCTTTGGAAAATATCGTTTAACTGAATATTCCAAACTGAATCCCTTTTACCAGCACATTCTTAATTAGTCAGAAGAACAGATTCCACACGAAGCTTGTTATCCTGCCCTGATCATTAGTGGTTATAGATCTCCAGTTCTTGGTAGCAATATAGGGGGTGATGGATTTATCTAGTTTCAATATTCGAAATATCTATATCTTATAGGGATCTGAAGATCCTATTTCGGAAACATTGTGTCCTATCTATGGAACCTCGAAACATTCTGCAATGCAGTGCTTTTTTTTAAAAAAAAAAAAAAAACAAGTCTTACATTCAATAAAAATGGAGTATACGAAATATAGTTTTCGGCTGGGGTCAAAGAGCCTGTTGCACGGTGTCGCGATCCACTTTGTTTCGGTAATCGACTATCGATTACATAGATTATGTACAGTCTTCTGTATGGCGGCACTGGTGGATCCTCGCATTCTGGACTACGTCGAGCGTCGAAGATAGCCCCTCCAGTTGATGCTTCCCGAACGTCGACTGAATCTTCAGGTTTCTTGAACTCTCATCGTCGACTTGTGCGTCTGGACCGTAGTAGGACTTCATACAGATGACGTGGACGATGGCGTTCGCTACCGTCTTTTTGATGAAACGTCATAATGCTCGACTTCATACGTGACGTCAGACGAGCGACGGAGGATACGGTCCAAAGAAGCGATTTAGTAACATTTCCGTTGGTCCATATTCCGCACAGTCGTTCGGGCTGTATCTCAAAGGCTGATATTTAGCATTATAGTACTTTCGGTCTTATTCCTGGGCGTCAAGGGTTGCTCAAGGCAGTGGAGCTAAAAGAACAATGTGAAACCTGCAGTGCCTTGCTTCACTGTTACGCAAATGTCACGACGGGCAGTATTGTACTCCAATCTCTCTGTTCTACCTTAAAGTATGTCGAGAGTATATCACTGGACAGTTCTCTTCCTGTGGACTGTCAGCGTGATGATATCCCTGACAACAATCTCTACTGGAAAAAGTTTACACGATCAGGAATCATCGGACTTATTCTACGAGGACCTTTGCAATTTCCCGACCTTGGACAGTTGGCACTGCTATGGTAGCAGCATAGTGGGTGAGATGACCAGTGCATTCCATTATCTATCGATTCTAGTCTGTTGACTCCGGGGACCTCCCGCAAGAGGTAGATTCTAATTCAGTGGAATCGCGTTGCAGCAGGCAGAATTCGTACCACACGCTACGGAGGTAATTGCCACACCTAGTGTCTCACGGATCGATAGAGACTGGTCAGTGATGCCTCTGTCTTATTCGGTCTGGAGTCTTCATGAAACACAGTTGAGCCGGCCGGAGTGGCCGAGCGGTTCTAGTCGCTACAGACTGAAACTGCGCGACCGCTGCGGTCACAGGTTCGAATCCTGCCTCGGGCATGGATGTGTGTGATGTCCTTAGGTTAGTTAGGTTTAAGTAGTTCTAAGTTCTAGGGGACTGATGACCACAGTAGTTATGTCCCATAGTGCTCAGAGCCATTTGAGCCAAACACAGTTGACCAAATGGTAGAGCGATGATGGAAATACTTCATGATCTCTCGCCGCAAATGAGCGGGGAAGACGAGTAACCATTTCTGCCCCATCCGATCATAGTTCCTCTTATACAATGTTCCGATTATTATTTAAATCCGCCTTTGTCGGGTTCCCTCACTCTTCAAAGTTTATATGGTTTCCAAAAATGCTGGATCTTCTGTCTGGTCAGCAACAATGTCATTTAAGGTAGCGACGACTGAGTTTTCGTCCAAGCTGTTCCATCAAAGGATTCCTTAAAAGACAGTTGGGATACTTGTGTATATATACCAGTGTCGTAATCCCTCCGGTCGACTAGACGAACCCTTGAGTTTGGTCAGAATACACAATTCGAATGATTTGGCAAATACCTACGAATGAAACTTACTGATCTCCCAAAAACTGCAAGTCAGTCTTTCTCAATTGTAGAGTAGCCCTTCTCCGTTGTAGAGTAAACTCTAAATTCTTGCACCTCGTTCCAGGAACGTTTGGTGTCTATCTGCAGCAGTTCTTCCAAGGCACGCGTTGCTGTCATTCACATACTTAAAGTCTTTATTGTCCTACCCATAATCTCTTTTCCAAATTCCCTCGCTTCGTTTGCTGTTTACTCAGTGTTAAAATTGAATAACAAGGGAGATGAGTGAGAACATTGCCCCATTCCTTTCTTAATTACCGCCTCCGTTTCAGGTTCTTCCACTTTTATAAGCATGGTGTTGTTTCTGTAGAAGTTTCTAGATAGCCACAAGAATTAACACATAATAAAGCCATCCTCTAATATATTGTCCTTATTTGTTACGAAGAGTATTTATGGCTGTAGGAATGTGGCGTATTGATATCTGCTGGTGGTACATTACGGGATTACGAAGCCTGTCTGTCTTTAGCTGCTGAACTATCGATTAGAACGGTAGCCCGTGCACAGTCGACGCGCAAATGAGGCCAGCGCCTACGGAGCAGGCAACCCACCAGGCAGCAATGTGGAGCGGGCGGTATGCCGTACAGGCGTGGGAGATCAGCGCAGCCGCACGTAATTGCAGGCGGGTCTGATTTGTGGATCCTGCTGCTGGGCGGCCGACTTAGCTCGCCCTGCTAAATTAAGCACTGCTGCCTTTCAGCGCCGTTACCGCCGCTGGATTATGGCTATTACACTGTAGAGAACAGGTAGTGGAACGGCTGCGATGAAGTTCCCCAGAGACCGTGATATTACGTACCCTTAGAGGATGGTGTGCAGAACTATCGGTGAAACGGTTTATTTCTATTTATGAAGAAGACGATACCACCGATGACTACTTCCATATGCACTTTATCTAATGAAAGCACTGGTTAATGCCATTAGAAAATTAGTAATAGGTGCAGGTAACTATGAAAAGATGGTATACATTAGGCGAAAGTATAGCTGACAAGTGGACCTTAAGAAGTAAACCTCTTAGATTTTCTTCATAATTATAGAAATTGTTTAAAACTCTTGTTATCGTAGAGTTGCTGGTTCGAATTTCATTAGTAACAATTGTTTACAACATTTATTTAAATTCCATACTTAGAATTGTAAAATAAAAACTGCATCACAATTTTATAAATAAAATAACTTTTTTATTTCACTTACACACTTAGTCGAATGAGAGTATGTTAAAATTTGATACAGACATTCCTTACTGTTAAATGCCAATAATCATGTACATCAATAACATTGTGTTCAGACTCTATAAATGGAAGGGTATCTCATTTACTCGTATTTGATGTTTGGCCTTCTTGTACCAAATTCTAATTTATATTGAATGCTCGCATTTTCATGTCATTCGTAACTAAAAAGAAAAGGAAATTACAGATCCATATTTGTTAATTAGTATTTCCTCTTTTTAATGAAAACTGACTTAAACCAAAGTAAAATAAATTTCTAGAGACCCGACCAGATGCCTTACGAAGACGCTTACGTTCTCAGCTACCCGCAACTACATTAACATTTTAGAGACATTTCATACTGAACATCGTTCAGACATCGAGTCTTCATAGGCGAATACTGTTAATTTGGGAACAACAACATATTACTGCCAGTAACTGCAGTCCAGGTTCTCACCAGCAATTACTTTTTTTCTTTCATGTTGACATTTTGCCAGTTGGAAGTATGCTAACTTTATGGTGTACAATAAATTATTACTTCAACGATTACTTAGATATAAAAAATATTCACATTACTGGTTTCGAAATATATCTTCCACCTTCAGATGTGCTTAATCCACGAAAATCTTTGTACAGTTAACAAATATAGATACACACTTGGCGCATAATATAGTAATTTAACATTTCAATGAAGTTATATTTGGTCTTAGGACAAGGGACTAAAATTAGGATATAGTATTTCATTGCCATGTAGGGATATGGAAGAGAGGGGGTAACAGAGGGAGGGGAGAAGCATAGGCGAAGTTTTAGGAAACAGCGTGCGCCACACATACATATGATTTCTATGGGTAATCAAGTAAAGCTGATATTAGTTTAAAAAATGCGAAGAACTCAAATTAAAGATTAAATACTTTAAAAAATTTAATGCGACACATTAAAAACATATACACGTATCAGCGACAATCAGATCTCAAAATCATATACAATTTACTGGCTTTTCTGGCCCAATTACAAATAGCACATTCTCCTTATAAGTACACTTTCATAAAGGGTGAAAGTTGAGCAAAATCGGTTAAAACCTTATCATTAAGCTCCTTATGTTAATAACAGATTTGTTAAACCCCTCAAAAGTTACATAAATGCTGGTATTTCAGACAAGATAAACTGCAAAGTAATTATTTAGGCTTACATACAGCACAAAAGCAAAAATAGTCAAGTCTAGGCATCCTTGCATTTAGACGTTCCCTTCTTTGTACCTTCCGTCTACTATACCAAAAATTACAACCAAACATGACACATGTAATGACCATTATATCAAAATTCTATAGATATCGTAGCTACACTAGTTTATCCCAGTTTTTTTACGACTGTTTTATCAGTAAATAAAGTTGTTCATACATCACTTGCGCTTGCCACCATATTATGACTCTAAAGTGCTGACTCTAGCGACACCGGTGACACTACACGTTATCTCCAGTGTACTAATGTATGTCTGTTATTGACAGTTCCATGTATTAAATTCTTTGATTATTCCTGTATGTCGTCGGTTCAACGCAAGATGACTGGGGCGAATATATAAAATCGTTTACGCAACTTCAAAAAGGAAACGAAGGACTTCTAAGACAGAGAAACACGTCTTTCTGTGATGATCCTTAGAGGACGAGACAAAGAAGTTGATTGAAGGTATTTCCATCACTGCGAATCCGTAGGAGGAAATGAAGCGTATCTAAGTTTCTCAAAACAAAATCCATATAATTCAGGCTCATCTAGTTTATCTTGAAACTATGAAACCGATTCCACTAGCGTCAACACATATTTTTAACCCTACAGATATCGACTGTTACAGAGGCAAGCAAGAGAAACGAACCTTAGGGGAATATGTAGACAAACATGGCGGCTTGCTGCACCCTAAATTCGGAGTGCTTTTCAGGAAGATAAAGTTAGACGTTGATTTATTCACGCTATAAGAGAGAAGATTGCTGAAAGCCATCACGAAGGTGGTGGAATTTTTGAACGATAAATTATGAGCTATGACTGTACACAAAAGTACAGGTGCTGTAGTAGCATTTTGGAAAAAAATGGTTGGCTCAATCGAGACAGGATTGTTTTCATTTATCTAACTTTTTCCATAGAAGGTTTCTTATCAAATCGGAGGGGATACTAGGGCGTTATATTAACTGTAAAATTACAGTTGTATTTCACAATAGGTGTAACACATTTGTCAAATAATATGTGTGTATGGTATGTTCAGAGGTAAAATCTTTTTAAAGTCTTATATTTTTATATCAGTTCTTATACACAGAAATAACGAACACCATGAGCACCGCGCGAAGGCAGGTTCAGTACAGTAACATTTGTTCGTGCGAATCTCACTCGGGAGCGAAACGTCGTTAACACTGCTGAAGATTTCATGTGTTAGCAACAACTGCTTGACAAACGATGCAGAACGAATCAGTTTACACGAAACTGACGTTAGTAATTGATGAGTCAAAGTGCACAATGAGACTTTCACTGAAATAATTTTCCCACTTTTTAAAATTTATTTATCTGACGTACAAGTAGTAGACGAATAAGAATAGCTATTTCTCAATATTTACAGGAAAACACTCGTTTAGTAAACTTCTACAGACACAGGTACGTATAAAAAAAACAACTAAAAATTGATAATCGGGTTTCGAACATAGGGTGCAAAATTAAGAAACCGCGAAAGTAACCACTCAGACACCATCCCATCTGAGATATCACACGGTAAAAGGCACATACAGTACCTCGATAACATCTGGAAACTTTGCCGTCGTTTTATCAGATCCTTCTAACGAAGGCAGACGTTTTATGTCGTTACGAAAAAAACTTTTCTGCTAACTTTCATGTCCGTGAATATATCATTCACAAATGCTGTTTTAAATTCAAAATCAGCAAGTTGAGTCGATCAGCATGCAGGATGCTTCGGGTTGTGTGTTCCACCTACCTAATCACGCATGCAAAAGGAAATACTGGGAGTTATAAAGAGGAGAACTGTTTTTGATGCTTCGTCACGAGAAAATGATTCACCCCCACACCTAACGACAATCTAGAGTGAGGACTCAATTCGTTACCATAAATAATGTCAACTTTAATTTGCTTCAGGGTGTACCAAAAGCAAACTGTAGGGGATGGAAATCAGGAACTATTACAACTACCACATTATGAGAAGGACAAAGATTTTAAACGATTCTTGCGGTTTTGTGTCGCGAAGTCTGACAAACTACGAACGACATCATTATTTATAGATTTACACGTTAACCATTTGGTCTCATACTTAGCCCATTTCTCCTTAGTGGTACTTTGCTGGTATTGCCTACAAGGTTTAGAGACACGTATCCTGTTGTAGTAGAACATCTAGATAACAGCACTTTCACGTACGACTTTGACGCCATCTGCGTGGATGGCAATACGGTCAAATGTGTAAGATGACAGGTGTATTGTGTAAGTAAAACTTCCAATGGTTAAATTGACTACAAATTCTAATACACTAATGAGCCTGAGGAAAAGCGGAAGGGCGATCAGCTTAAAAAAACATACCACAGTCTTAGGTATCGACTGGAACACGGAATCAGGTCCATCCTTCTTGTACCACCGTCTTATGATCAATAAACTACAAAATGAGGACGCAACTAAATTTCAGTTAGTGCTTGCAACAACGAGATTTCACTGCCCTCTTTACAATAACAAAGATACTTTGTCAGATTATGTGGTGTAAAACACTGGGATAAGATCTTGCCTCCAAATTTAGCACCTTGTTGGGGATTTTGGACTTCTCAATTCACTGAAATGTTATCATTTAGTTTATCAAGATGGGTAGGACTGCACTGTCAAAAACGGCCAATTTATCAAGCTCATAAATTGTCTGACGCCTTAGTGTTGTGGCCAAACGAAAGTACCTTCATGCAGCTATAACTGTGGGTTCCTTGATTGCTCTGGGAAAAGGCTCATCAAAGTACAGCCCATGAAACTACTACACATAAAATATTACACATGAATTAGTACATAAATAAATAAAAGTTTTACTTAACTTCGACACACTTCTTTCCCACAGCAGTACTCGATAACTTACTGGATACCTGCCATTGACTATGAAAGCATCACTTGATGCACTAAACAACGAACTGTTGTCTTGAGGTAGGGTATTCGATATTTTACAGCAGTAAAAGTTCATCGGAAACTTTAACAGCTCGTTTGTCCTAATGAAGCTGACTGCTGTAGCTAACGCCTCGCACTGGGGTGAGCTCTTGCAATCTGGGGCAGTATATTGGCGTCCGATGCGAGGGGCTGTTGTGCTGAGAGAGGGTCCCGTGGTTTTCAGGAGCAATTCCCATATGTCACTGTGCAATGCAGCCTAATGTCTGTGGTATCGACTCGCGTTTCCAACTTTGTCTTGGTACCGTGACCTCTAGACCATACCACACTCAGAAACTGCATACGGAGCAGTGCCGTACATAAGAACATCTGAGACTAAAAATACATTTGTCCGTTTGGTTGTCAGTATAAATAAGAGTTTCTCCTACCAGTAGGATACCTCTTACATGGTTTGAGTTACTAGCTGCCTTACTGGGTTCATGACTTCTGTAATATTTCTGCCAGTCTCCTGTATTTTCCATCGCAAACACGATAATGTGGAATGATTACAGGGTGTCAATTTCTGGACAGAGGTGATTCAAATCGGTATTTTATGTTTGTTGCTAGTAGAGTAACTGAAGTGGTAACTTCCAGCTGTATAACTGTTCGAGTCGTGCTACAGTGTTTGAGGTGCATGCTAGAAAACCTACTTTTATGTCTTGGCTACCAGTTTCGCCTGTTCTGAACCCTATGGAACACATCTGGGAGCGTTATCAGATGCTAGCTCCATAGTTCATTATCCACCTGCCCGTAATACACGTAAGTTGTGTGACCTCTGCGTAGCAATCTGGTTCCATACACCTCCGGAAACCTATACCTGTAGTATTATTGCACTCAGATACGCTGCCCTCTTGCGTTCCAAAGTAGACCACACGCTGTTAGTCTGTACCTTCCGCTCATAATTATTCTGCTCATCAGTGTATAATATTAGACTTAATTTATATTTGCTCACATTCCGTTGGCCATCCATCTGCAGGTGTAATTAGGTAAACGGTCTCGCTCTTAAGAGCTTGACCTCATGTCGGCGCTTCTTCCAGTATTAAAGTTAACCTCTCATTCAGACGTCAACTTCTCCAGCCGCATAACGACGGCCGCTTACGCTGTGTCCTGGGAAATGTGGTCTGCCCTTTCCTGTTTATCCGGGACACAGATCCCGCAACCGTCCGGCCACTCTGCCGGAGGTGTTGATTTGCATGACAAGTACCGGCATCTGACACACACGCATACACACACTCCCAAATACACTCACACACACATTGCACGTCGCCTCCGTGCTTTCTCACTCGAGCTGTCGCATGTGGCGAGTAGGGTGGGAGACCGCATTTTAAATTCAAATCCTGCGTGCCCAGGCTGCGCGTCAAATATCACGCGCGAGGTGTAGAGGCGGAATTCCACTGCCGTCGAGATGCAAAACACAACGTGCAGCCGAAGAGAAGGGAACGCCTTACATCTTAAAGAGTTTAATAACCTTAAGACATCCTATCGGGGGAACTAAAGCCCGATAACATTATCATTTCATAGTACCGAGTCTCCCAGTGGCGCTTGTTAAATTTGTAAGGACTTTTACTTAGACAGCTAAATACAGGCAGTTTTCCTGATACTAAGCCTCTCAGACATCCTCGTTTGTAAAGACTATCACGAATTAAAACTGTCTTCTGAGTGTCCCTAAGTTTTTGTACGTGAGACTTGCCTCTGTTACTGAGTTCATATATAAGCTGTATTTATGGATTACTTAACTCAGTAAGTTACGTTTTAATCGGCGGTAAGAAGTTTAATACTATTTACTATCATCGTAATTTACGGAAAATAAACAGAACTTGAGTGATAGGGCTATGCATGCAGAACTCGTTCATAGTGTTCCTGTCTAATTCTTCGAGCACTTATGTGTCCTATTATTAACAATTATCGTCGTTATGTTGGTCGTCAGACATAATTCTCACACTCATCAAATGGAATGTGGCTCTACATTCGTACCTCAGACTTGAATCAGTGAATAACCTCTATACAGACGGGCACCTGAATTTTAGGAATGGATCCTGAGTCTGAAAACGGTTCCAGTTGAACTACAACGATAGGCACATAATGGATGTCTTGACGAGCTATAAGTTGGCTTTTCTCGTTACACTGATCCTTTTGAACGAAGATTTAGAAAACGTTGCAGTGGTCTCCTTTACCAATTTATTGCATAGTAAAATAATCCAATACCAGTTGCAGGTTTACACCGTAATTGCTATTCTCTGCTTATTGACGAAAGTTTTCTAGATGCCCTTTCTTTAGCATAAGCGATCGTTCTTCATTACTGATAATTTATACATAAATCCCTTCTTACACATCGCGTTCACGTCGATTTCTTGCTATACAACAGGTCTTGTTCTCAGAGAGACTCGTACTTGCATTATTAAGTGAGAGCATTATGTCAATTGAAGGTGGAGGGGAGATACAGGGAAGGAAAGGGAAGGAACTTATAACATCCGCTGAATCGGGAATTTGTGCGGAATCAGGTGAGAAGAGCGAAAATGTGTGCCCGATCAGTACTCGAAGCCGGTCTCTCCTGCTTACTAGCTATGTAGACTTACTAGCACGAGGTCCCAGGTTCGAGTCCCTATCTGGGACACATTTTCGCTCGTCGCCGCTGATTCCACATAAAGCACGGATAGAGCTTATATCATTAGTTCCTTACCTTTCGTTTCCTTTATCCCCCCCCCCCCCCCCGCCGCCACGCCTCCAACTTTAATTTACATAATATGTATAACAGCTGCAGATTCTTTAGGAAAAGTCGGAAAGACCTAAATGAGACGTAGTTTGGATCAGAAGAGACACAAAACAGCTGCACTACTACCGACTTATTTGTATGTCGGATTCGAGATATAGTTCGTAATCAATGGTTAGAATAATGATCCAGAAACAAATCTTGTGTTAATTTAGCTCATAGCATGAATTATGCATTATGATGCCATAAATAGGAATTAATGGACACGAAGTATCTACAAAACTATGTTTAATATTTTGTAGGACTTTTAAACTACGTTCATAAGACCAAATGACGCGCAAGTGAGTACCAAACAGGTGCCGGTCTGAATGGAAAGTTTTTCATTGAACCATTGTCAGTTCAAAATACTTTTATAAACTGGTAATTCTAGCAATATATACTAGTATGCCGCTTAATACGACATTTAATATCATATCCTATTGTCACCAGAATTTTATTTCGATTACGGAAGTTACAATCGGACAACAGCGTAGTGAAGCAGTCAGGCTCAGTTGTTGGAGCTTACATTTCTCTACACGTAAAGACACTTGTTCGTACAATGACTGGCAAGATCATTTGTGTTATTATTATTTTAGTTCGATTACAGTGTGTTTCTATCCATTGGTGCTTAACAATGGGCAAAAAATGTGCGTAAATAACTTTTGTGCTAATAATACGCTATCAATTAAACTGATTTCTACGTTTCTTAGAGTATGTCAGTGGCACAATGTCACCAGGAAATGTGTGTAAAAAGACTTATCACTAAGCAAGGTCCAATACATGATTTCCATTTCGATGTATGGAGACGTACGATCCGAGGTTCCAAATAAGACATTCTTGAAATAGTATCGTTTGTAATTAAGTCGATTTTGTTTTGATAAATAAAGAGTATTTAAAATTTTTGTTTTGAAAACCTAGTGAGAAGCACCAATGGCCTGAAACACGTTGGGTACAAACTAATGTAGACAATAAAATAGAAAATTACGCTAGATGCGCTAAACATTTTGCAACATTCGCTATTTGATCAAAACATTACAAAAGTTTTACATATTCATAAAACTAATTGAATGGGTAGCTTACTTGGCATCATAATCCGAAACACATGCCACCACTGAAGTGGAAATTGTTAGAGTAATACTGAAACATTTCTTGGAATCAAAGTTTCCGCTTAACCTTGATTGTAGATTAACAGATCCTGATGTCTCATTCCGTAATAACCCGACACACTTTTCCTATAACTTTTCATTAATTTTTGTGCTGGTGCAAGGCTGAGTTATGAATATTGTCACAGCTCTGTTTACAGTGCCAACCAATACACAATTTCCAACGCACATATTGACCACAGTAAAAACTGCTTATTGGTCCCCACAGTCCACCAATTAATAAAAATATATGTTAGCGTATTATCATGCACAATTATTTAAATTACTTACAGTCGTGCTGCTACTTTACATCAATTTTATAGCATATGTACAAGATTCTTCTTTCCCACGCTTTTTTAAAAAATCTATGTTTTTGAAATAAAAAGGCTGAATATTACTGACCTTTGCATTTATTACATCACTTTCAATTTTCTCTAATATTATGTATTTTGAAACTTCCTGGCAGATCAAAACTGTGTACTGGACCGAGACTCGAAGTAGGGACCTTTGCCTTTCACAGGCAAGTTCTCTACCATTTGACCTACCCAAGCACGATTCAGGGCCCGTACTCACAACTTCACTTCTGCCAGTACCTCGTCTTCTACCTTCCAAACTTCACAGATGATCTCCTGCGAGCCTTGCAGGTCCCGGGTTCGAGTCTCGGTCCGGCACTCTGTTTTGATCTACCAGGAAGTTTCATATCAGCGCACACTCTGCTGCAGAGTGAAAATCTCATTCTGGATTATGTACTTTTTTAAATATCTTCCTCGTACAGTTGTCCACAAGATTTTATCTTTTCACTAGCGAATTGAACATGAAATTAATTTTGCCTTTCAGTTTACTGTTGTAGTTTATGGTAAATATGAAATTTACCTAACGTAAACAATCAGCTCTCCAATTCCACTCACAAGTATGTGAGAGACTTTAATTTTAGTCAGCTGGAACATCCATGTTTTCGTGAAGAAAAAAAATCTCTGAAAAATAATAAAAATTTTGAAATATCTTTGAAAAATTAAAAGGTAATACGAAGACTGAGGAGATAAATGAATCATTTGAAATATACATGCATGTCGAGTTGTGTGTTAGTGTATCGCGTTCCACCATACTACTAGACATCGAACTTTACATTACCATACACAGACTTATATAGATCTGCAAACCTTACTGGTCGTTGTAATCGACGGTAATATCTTCTACCTGACAGATCATAGTTTACGCATCTTCGAAATCTGAAAACCTCTACCCACCCATTCCGGTATCTTCGAGAGACATTTTTTGTCGTCCAAGAGTGGCTGAACACAAACGGAGAAGCAGGGCGTAGACGTATTCGAAGCAGCCTGATCAACCAACTTTTATAGCCTTCATAATGTCACTGTCACCGATAAACAACGTCACCAATAAGTAAACTGATTATTGCTTTCAGTGTATTGGAAACTACTTCCTAAGATTCCTTGAGTAGTTTCATCAATTCCCTTACATAGTGATATCATTTGTAGCTCTGTCTCGAGTTGTAACAAACTGGTTACCAACAGGAAAATTTTGGAAAGAAAAGTTTCTTAGTCGAAATAAAATACTGTATGCAACCAGTTCAGCTTAATTCACTGAACTGACACGCCCAACACTTAGGTTTAAACGTAACCTTTGTTGCAGAGAATTCGACTCTGAAAATCGGCGGTATATTCAGACACTATTTCTAAAATTTCTTATCATCTATTGGACGAATTCTCTCAAAGGTAGCTGATTTGCTACCATACATGCAACAACATATGCAACCACCAAACTCCTGCATACGAATGGGAAAGTAGTATTTCTAAATTTTTGGTGCAATGTAAAGTTTGAAAATGGATCAGAATTAAAAGGATTTATAGTAGATGAGATTGAATAAAGCAGTTAATAGTAAGAAAGATTTATAAAGTTAAAAAGTTATAAGATGCTAAATGCTGATTTCGGGCCTCAGTTTCTGTTTGAAATATGGTAAACATTTAGGTACTCATCAAGTCTGAGGATAGGTGCAGCACACACATACACACACACACACACACACACACACACACACACACACACACACACAAACACACACACGCACAAAAAGTTTTGCATCACCCCACTTCCCAGAACTACTGAAGATAGAAATCGACTGTGGATATTGTATCGCCGAAACAGTCCCTTTCACTGTTCAAAGGTGTCACTAAACCCGCCCAAAGATGTAAACAACCATGCATGAGCAGCGCCTATTAGACGAAGGGGGTCCGAGAGCCGATCCCTTCCAGTCGTTCCACCAGGAAGGAGGTACACGGCATGTGTTATCTGTGGTTCAACCATGCCTAGATGGTCAATACCGCGGTTCGATCGCGTCCGCATTGTTACTTTGTGCCAGGAAGGGCTTTCAACAAGGGAAGTGTCCAGGCGTCTCGGAGTGAATTAAAGCTATGTTATTCGGACGTGGAGCAGATACAGAGAGACAGGAACTGTCGATGACATGCCTCAGTCAGGCCGCCCAAGGGCTACTGCTGTAGTGGATGACCGCTACCTACGCCGGCCGAAGTGGCCGTGCGGTTAAAGGCGCTGCAGTCTGGAACCGCAAGACCGCTACGGTCGCAGGTTCGAATCCTGCCTCGGGCATGGATGTTTGTGATGTCCTTAGGTTAGTTAGGTTTAACTAGTTCTAAGTTCTAGGGGACTAATGACCTCAGCAGTTGAGTCCCATAGTGCTCAGAGCAATTTTTTGAACCGCTACCTACGGATTATGGCTAGGTAAATGCAGTATTTTTCGATTCTGCGAAAACCATTTGACCTATTACCATATCTATAATTATCATAAAAAGTAAGATAGCATGGAGTGTCAAGCGAATTTTGTAACCAGATTGAGATTTCTAGGTTGGGATGGCGCTGCAAGTAATCTTGGACGGAGAGTCGTCGACGTATGCAGACGCAAGTTCGAGTGCGGCCCATGAATGAGTGTTGCGATCCTTGATATTCATGTTGTTTGTTAATGAACCCGCGGGCAGTTTTAATACCTTTTGCAGATAATGCAGTTTCCTATAATGATGTACTGTCTGAAAGAAGCTGCGCAAGTATTCGGTCAGGTCTTGATAAGCTTTCAAAGTGGTGCAGAGAATAGCAACTTGCTTTACATATTTAGAAATGTAAAATAGTGCACTTCACAAATGGAAATAAATGTAACATCCTATGAATGTAATATCAGCGAGTCGCAGCTGAAATCGATCAACTCACACCTGAATGTGATACTTCGTAGGATTATTAAACGGAAAGATCACAAAAGCTAAGTCGTGGGTAAAGCAGGATGTAGACTTGGGTTGATTGGCAGAGGGCTCAGGAAATGCAGTCACTCTACAAAAGCGACTGCTTACAAGTCTCTCGTGCGACCCATCCTAGAATATTGCTCGAGGGTGTGGGACATATACAAGATAGGGATAAGAGGGGATATTGAATACATACAGAGAGGGCTGCACGAATGGTCGCCGGTTTTTTTTTTTTTTTTTTTCTTTTTTTTTACCTGTGGACGAGTGTCACAGAGATGCTAAAGAAATTGGACATCCACATTCTTGAAGATAAACGTACCGTATCACGAGAAGGCCTTACGAAATTTCAAGAACTGGCTTTAAATCACAGCTCTAGAATTGCACTACAATTCCCAAGTAGCGCTCCTCTATGCATTGTGAGGACAATATTAAAATAATTACATCGTTCTTCTCGCGCTCCATACTTGAATGGAACGGGAAAAACCCTAATAACTGGTAGAATGGGACGTACCTTCTGAAATGCACTTCACAGTAATTTTAATATAGATTTAGATGTAGATGCAGATGTGGACATTGTGTGTAACATAAATACATGTTAATGTTACATAAATGTATGTTATGACTGTGCTGGAGTCACTCATTGCTGTAGCTGCAAATGATATGATATGAATTAAAGTCATGAGACACAGTTGGAAATACACCTACCACGAGATGCAGCGTAAATGATCAAGTTTCTTTGGTCTGCAGGATAATGTCACTGCAATGCTAGAAGAAGTGGACCGACAGACGCCTGAAGATAGAAGCAGACAGCCCAGTGAAATCTAATTAGAAATATTTATTCCGTTACTGTAGGAGCACATCATGTAGTCACAAAGCTCTTAGATATGTAATGTCGATAACAGTAGTGTAATAAAACAGTACAGAGAAACATAAAAGTCGAAGGAAACCTTTCGTGACCTACTTTACAGTTGCGTGATCTTTCATATTAAGTCATATTTATTATTGAGTACAGCGATAATTATGCGTCCTATAGTTCTATAACGCATCGTCGCAGGTCTTCCCATTCATTGAAAACTCTGTCTGACTGGCCTTTTAGATGGATGTAAATATCAGTTTCTTCCATCACGTCCATGAGTTCCCCTTTCTGTAACTCATGCAGTATTTGAACTGATTTACTAATATTAGATACTTTGCAGTTGGTATCTCTGAACTGTGCACCAAACTAGGATGGACTACTCTCACTTATTGTCTTCTGCTCTTCAAATCTTGAGCTTAATTTCCTCCCTGTTTGTCCAATACGAAATTTTGAGCATTCTTTACAGTGTATGTTACTGATTGCGAAATCTACGACTATTACAACCCGCTACATATCGCTCCCATAGTAATCGCAAAAGACATGATTAGACCGATTACACTACACACAGTCTTTAAGCAATGATTCTTCTAACGATCTATATGTGAAGGGAAAGGGAGAAAGCTGATACAGTGGGACACACCCTCTCCCACGCACTTAGCAGTGTTTGCAGTGGATACGAGTAGATATAGATGCAAATGTAGGTAAAGTTGGTTAAGTTGATGAAGAAAATGTCATAAAATAAATGCGGTACGAAAATATTTTGATGTTATTCTGATTACTTGTATCACATTATTAATTTTTGTGTTAGTTGAACTCCAGAAGTTTCAGAAACACTGGCAGTTCCATGAATCAACAATTTCAAGTACTTAAGAAGCTGTGTGTTTATGCTCTTGCTACGACTATGTGTAAGGAATCACAATATTGGTACCCTTCCAAATCGCTTTACAAAAATGTTGTAATACATGCCAGGTATCGCCAAATGAAACATTAATGACGTTCTGTACAGTTTTTGAGGTCAGCGTACTTCGCTCGCATGACAATTCGTACTGGTTCTGAAACTTCTACCATGGGTGTAGTATGGAGCATCCATTTCCATAACATATTTGATACTTCTACTCTATTTTCCTTAAAATACTTCATGTTCACCCCTTCTTTATTTATTCCTTATGTTCCTCTATACATTCCATTATATATCTACTAATTTCCCCATACTGCTGCGATACCGCTTTATAGAATGCCGTGGTATTAAGTTCAATAAAACTTTAATATTTCACTTTCAGACTTTCGTCGAAGTTTATTACCATGAAAAGAAATATGTACATATGTACAGCTTTCCTTGGACATTACCGCGTATTCCCATAATGGGACACTTTGTAAAACAAAAATACCATCCTAATTTACAGTAAACCACTTAATACCAAGCACATAGATACATACACATACATAAATATTTGTTCTTTAAATCATGAATACGAGATTTCGTAATTATGTGGAACGTGTCACTTTAACATAAGTTTTCTTTACAAAAAATAATAAATTAATTAATTTTTTACCGTAACTGCTTCATACCTAAAAGTTCATCTATTGAGTGGAAGGAGTTGTCATTCAGAAATACATTTAATTAGTTTTTAAATGTTGGTTGGCTATCTGTCAGAATTTTAATGCTATTTGGCAAACGACGAAAGATTTTTGTAGCAGCATAATTCACCCCTTTCTCTGCCAAAGTCAGATTTAACCGAGAACAATGAAGATTATCCTAACTTCTAGTGCTGTAGTTATGCACTATGCTGTTGGTTTTGAATTGGTATGGGTTGTTAACATTAAATTTCATAAGGGAATATATGTATTGCAAAGGTACTGTGAATATCCATAGTTCCTTAAATAAATATCTGCAAGGTGACATTGGGTGGACTCCAGCTGTTATTCTGATTACACACTTTTGTGAAATGAATACTTTTTCTCTTAATGATGAATTACCCAAATTATGATGCCATATGAAAGCAATGAATAAAAACGGGCGCAGTAGGTTGATTTATTGATATCCGTATCACCAAAATTTGCAATAACTCTAATAGTATAAGTAGCTGAACCTAACCATTTCAGCAGATCAACTATGTGTTTATTGCAATTCATTTTCTCATCATTGTACACATGCAGAAAGTTTGAATATTCTGCCTTACGCACAGACTTAATAGTCTACATTTACCACTGGTGTTATGCCATTTACTGTGCAGAACTGTATATACTGTGTTTTCTCAAAATTTAGTGGGAGTCCACTTGCAGAGAACCACTTAATTCTCTGAAAGACATTATTTACAATTTCTGCAGCTGATCTTGTTTCTTGGGTGTGATTACTGTACTTGTATTATCAGCAAAAAGAACTAGCTTTACATCTTCATGAATATAGAGCGACAAGTCATTAAAACATATTAAGGGCATTAAGAGACTCAAGAGCCTGTGGGACACTGTTCTTGATACCTCCCCAGTTAGAGAACTCTGCTGATTTTTTCAGACTATATGTAATTTAATTTCAATCTTCTGCATTCTTCCAGTTATATACGAACCAAACCATTTGTGCACTGTCCCAGTTATACCACAATGCTTAAGCTTACCTAGAAGAATTTCATGATCACCAAACATCCCAATAGGTGACGTTCACATATTCAGTGCATTTAATATTTGATCAGTGAAATCATATATAGCAATTTCTATTGAAAAGCCTTTCTGGAAACCAAATTGACAGTTTGTAAGTACTTCCTTTTTACAAATACGTGTTGCTACTCTTGAATACATTACTTTTTCGAGAATTTGGGTAAAGCTGTCAGAAGTGAGATTGGGTGGTAGTTGTTGGCATCAGACCTATGCCCATTTTTATGCAATCGTTTAACAATAACTATTTACAAAATACATAAATGACCTTGTGGATGACATCAGAATTTCACTGAGGCTTTTTGCGGATGATGCTGTGGTATATCGAGAGGTTGTAAAATGAAAAATTGTACAGAAATGCAACAGGATCTGCAGCGAATTGACGCATGGTGCAGGTAATGGCAACTGAATCTCAATGTAGACAAGTGTAATGAGCTGCGAATACATAGAAAGATAGATCCTTTATCATTTAGCAGCAAAATAGCAGGTTAGCAACTGGAAGCAGTTAATTCCATAAATTATCTGGGAGTATGCATTAGGAGTGATTTAAAATGGAATGATCATATAAAGTTGATCGTTGGTGAAGCAGATGCCAGGCTGAGATTCATTGGAAGAATCCAAAGGAAATTCAATCCGAAAACAAAGGAAGTAGGTTACATTACGCTTGTTCGCCCACTGCTTGAATACTGCTCAGCAGTGTGGGATCCGTACCAGACGGGGTTGATAGAAGAGATGGAGAAGATCCAACGGAGAGCAGCGCGCTTCGTTACAGGATCATTTAGTAATCGTGAAAGCGTTACGGAGATGATAGATAAACTCCAGTGGAAGACTCTGCAGGAGAGACTCTCAGTAGCTCTGTACGGGCTTTTGTTGAAGTTTCGAGAACATAACTTCACCGAACAGTCAAGCAGTATATTGCTCCCTCCTACGTATATCTCGCGAAAAGACCATGAGGATAAAATCAGAGAGATTAAAGTCTACACAGAAGCATACAGGCAATCCTTCTTTCCACGAATAATACGAGACTGGAATAGAAGGGAGAACCGATAGAGGTACTCAAGGTACCCTCCGCCACACACCGTCAGGTGGCTTGCGGAGTATGGATGTAGATGTAGATGTAGATATTTCAGTCTATCTGGAAAAATGCACTGCTTCACTGAGCTACTACAAATGTGGCTGAGAATCCTTTTATCTGTGGGAAAGAAGCTTTGGGTACTCTGTTGGAAATGCCATTAATTACATGTGAGCTTTTACTTTTTAATGAATTTATTACTTCCCTAACTTCAGTAGGAGTAGTGGGTTGAATTTCAATTTTATCAAATCACATAGGTATTGTCTCTTCCATATATTGCCTTGCATTTTCTGATGAATAGCTCGCTCCTATTTTCTTTACAACACTTAAAAAATTATTATTGAAAGTGTTTCCTACTTCTGATTTCTTGTTAGCAAATTTTTCATTGAGTTTTATAGAAATACAGTCTTCCTGTACTCGCGTTTTCCCTGTTTCCCTTTTAACAACATTCCAAATTGTTTTCATTTTGTTATCAGATGTTCTAGTCTCAGACATAACGCACATATTTCCGGATTTTCTTTTCTTAATACAGTGCAGTAGTTTTTACAATGTTTCACTGTTTTTGGATCATTATTCCTCCTAGTTATAAGATACATTTCCCTTTTCTGTTTCTGGTTTCTTACAATTATATTTCAAATATACTCACGAAGGTACCACAGCCATACATCTTGTAGCATCTGTTTCATATCCTCCTCAGCCCTTACCAAGCATATATGATACACCCAAATTTTAGTTTTTTCTGACTCACAGAGTAAATTAAAATCGATTTGACTAAATGTGGGATATATTTTACAGTAAATGCTTCCTGTGCTTGTTTTTGTTTCTGCACCTTACTAGCATTTGTAGCAGTAGAATGAGTTTAGCATGTGCTGTAACATGCAAATTCACTTTACACTATTGAATAAGCAATTGTTTGCTGCATCACCTGAACTCTGCGGTATATGTTTTTCGATGTATCAATGGGTCTGCATCTGCCAACGACCTATACTTAAACAGCCTAATGGCACTATTTTCGTAATGGTTAGATATTTAATTTTGAGTTTACAGTGTACTGCATATATTTCCATTACTTTCTAACACAAATATTATTCACTTTGAAGATGTAAAACTTTCTTGAATGAAGACAGTTTTTAGAATATTAATTACAAAATTTTTTATTAATTAGAGTATTGTTTAGAATAGTAGTTCGAATATTAATCTCCTTTTGCTCCAGAACAGTGCATTTACACCAATATAGATTTTTCATTCGTAAAATGTAACAACAGAACTGAGGATATTATTCATAAATGCCTGTGAAAAAAATATTAATGCATTTCTCAGTTATCGAGGGACGAAGCAATTTTTTTGAAGTAATGTTAATGAACAATGCAATACGTCACTTTTTATAAACGTCTATAATGAAGCTTCCTTTATCTTATAAATTTAATATTCAGAATAATAACGTTGCCTTTCACAGCCATATTTCTGCATTCGGATCCGCTCAGGCGATACGATAATCTGATCTCCGCGGGCGACAGTGAGACAATAACCGAAGCTGTAATGAGTTTCTTTGTATCCTTTGTATTGCGGAAGATATTTTACATAATATCGTCGTCCCGAATGCGTCAGCTGCTGATTTAATTTTCCATACAATGGGGAAATATTTAAGTCGGCGCAGTGCACGTCTGCTCATTCAGACGGCCACATTTCGATTCCACCGCTCTGAACTATGGTTGTACATGTTTTTCTTTCATTATGCATAAAAAATCCTCCCGCTATTGTGTCTATAAATTTCCTCCTGTAATCGCCAAGCCGAACGCTCAGGATGCAGCATCGATATTACTGTGCAAGGTATTAGGAAATTACCTTTACAAAATTAGCAAGTTCTGTATAGTTCATCGTTCAAAATGAGTAGTTTTTCATTGCCTTACGCAGTACAGGATCTTGTATCTACCCGACAACTGCTTTTACATCTAGCCTCTTTAACTCTCAAATTCAAAATGGACACTTCTCTCGGATAAAATTTACGCATATATTTTTCGTAGTGGAGCGAAATAAAGGAAGACTGACAAAGATTCAAACACCTGAGTCGAGCGTCTGTGGATTACTGTGATCGAAACGGCAGAGATTATTACTATCGCAAGATTCCGAAATTCTTCTCAAGTGATATTACAAGCAGGTATGTGCTAGACGCGAGGAAATAGCTTTCGTGGTTGCAGAGGAAGTCTTAGAGGATAAAAATTATTAGAGACAGACAGACATTTGGAAAAGTTCATCAAACAAATGAGGAAGTTTGGTGAAAGTTTTGATGGTTGACACAAGCGGAGAAAGCATTGTAGACAACATGCAACCAGTTACAAGATTCATCACCCAAAACCTGAAATCGGAAAAAAGCGTAACTGCCTACAGCCACATTATTACTATTACTATTACTTTTCGAACGGTTCAAATTGTTCAAATGGCTCTGAGGTCTACGGAACTTAGCATCTGAGGTCATCAGTCCCTTAGGGCTGAGAACTACTTAAACCTAACTAACCTAAGGACATCACACACACCCATGCCCGAGGCAGGATTCGAACCTGCGACCGGAGCGGTCGCGTGGTTCCAGACTGAAGCGCCTAGAACAACTCAGCCACAGCGGCCGACTTACTGTTACTATTGCTATTATTATTTTCAAATTTTACAATTTGTGGAAAGCCTTCGTTGCTACTGCGACAAAGCTTTGCCAGCTAGTTCTATCTTGGCATTTAATTTTCCTGTTCATCACATTTAAGATTTTCGTACGTTCTTGGATGTTTTTTCTTGAGAATCCTCTGTACATACTTGAACATTGGAATTCTAAGTTTGTGTCGCATTAACGAAATTTCCTAGCTTCAGTTTTGGGTAGGGTATCTGATTCTCCACGTAGAGGCGAGATCGTTTTACAAATTTTCTGCCGCGCGGGATTAGCCGAGCGATCTTAGGCGCTGCAGTTATGGACTGAGCGGTTGGTCCCGGCGATTGTTCGAGTCCTCCCTCGGGCATGGGTGTGTGTGTTTGTCCTTAGGATAATTTGGGTTAAGCAGTGTGTAAGCTTAGGGACTGGTGACCTTAGCAGTTAAGTCCCATAACATTTCACACACATTACAAAGTTTCTAACTGGAAAGTTCTCCTCCGAAAGTGAGAATATTTTATTGACACCCAGCTACATAGGAGGAAATGATCATTGCATTAAAATAAGACAAAACAGACCTCGCACGGAAGGATTTATGTGTTCGTTTTCCCCCACGCTGTTCGTGATTCGAACGGTAGAGCTTTCAAATCCTGAAATATTCTATTGAATGCTAATTGAACGTATTACATCGTTACCGACATTAATCCCACACATTGCATTACGTAGGTTCGGTCACGACAATAATGAAGCAGCAACCGATCCACCCCCAGCGAAATGGTTTTTCAGTGATCTGCATTACTAAACCGTCCATGGAGAAAAAACGTAAACATGGTTCATAGTAGGCTCTAATGCGGTGTTTATTTAATCATGCGATTAGCTAATTTCGACTAAAGGCCATTGTCAAGCACACATGTAACATCTATATTTCATGCCATTTTCAAATCGCTCTGAATTAAGACTGATTTGAAAATGAGATGAAATACAGATGTTACAAATGTGCTTGACAATGATGCTTAGCAGAAATTAGCTAATCTCACGACTAAGTAAACAATGCATTACGGACCATGTTTACGTTTAATAAGCAAATGGAGGCTAGGGATCTCCACAAAATTTTAATGTCCATGGAGAAGTTCTCGAAGCTCTACGAGCAACTAATTTCAGCCCAAAGAAAGGTGGCAGACTGTCTTCGACACCATATTTCTTTTCCTGGTGATCATAAAATTCTTACTACAGATACCTTCCATTTCACATACAATAGGGAACGCTCGGCGGCAGTAGCAGATACCACCAGAAGATGAGTTATTTCGGGCGTACGGCGAACAAGGCAGTCCCTGCCGAAGGAAGGTAGGCAGCGGCGGAGTGGAGTGTGAGAGATGGCGGCGGTTGCGTGCATGCCGATACATAAATCCCGAGATGAAAGTTTGATGGTGCGTGCGGCGAGGGCCTCGTCTCGCCGCGCTTCGCCTGCTAGCTGCCCACCGCAAGCCAACCACTGGCGGACTCGCCAGGGAGGGTGGAAGACAAGGAGGACTCGATTTATGGACTGCTACCTGTTTACACTCGCGAAAGGGAGCGTGCGTCGTCGTACGCAGTTGCCTGACTGATACGGTACGACATTGTTCTTTCCAAAACACAGTGCACTATCAAGTGTCTTAGGCGCATCCGTACTGGAAACTTCCTCAATAGACTAACAGTTGGAGGAGTGATAATGTTAATTGCTCTCTGTTATGTAGATGTGGTCTGCATGTGATTTTCTGACATTTCAAATGCCTAGTTACATGCAAGGTGTTTCTTTTAACTTAGAACAACGAAATACCAGGAAAAATGTGCATTGTGCGAAGAAAATTGTTCCAGGTATAAGTTAATATTTGTAAAGGTTACATATGACTGTGATAAAACTGGCCATCCTATAACCCCTGCCGCTCCCCCCCCCCCTCCCCCCCCCCCCCTTGCGGGTGTCAAATTTTTTTGCAAGTGGAAACCTACACATTCGTATTCTGCACCAAACTATACCTAATATTAATAGTATTAATAAACAATATTTTTTTCGTTCTTGACAGATGGCACTGTAATTGACAAGATACAATTTTTCAGGTCTTTGAAATTAAGAAAATTAGTATAAACATTTTTTTGTTCTAAATAGTTAATATTACTGCTAAAAATTTATTTTGGTGTCGCAAATTAGATTGTACAGTGAACCTTTAAACATTTGGAAGTCTGGCAAATAAGCTACCTTCAATACATCGAATTTATAGAGCAAAATATCAGCTTAAGATATCAGTGATTTCGTAACTTATTGCACGACTGATTTCGAAGCCTAAGGCTTCATCTTCAGGTGCCAACAAAAATACTATTGTGTAGCTGTCTGTCCAGTCGGTCATGGCGGTCACGGTAGCAAACAAATCCAGAACAGCACTGGACCAGCATATACAGCGCCCGCCTGGTCAGCTCAACGCTGATCCGAAATCTTCCATGCAATAAATTAAGTAATAACTGCCAACTGAAGCGGATTTTTTATTTTTTAAATATATTGTTCCTTAAGGAACGCTCCTCTAATCAAAGATTTTGCACCATAACGTAGTTCTCAGATCGCTTCGAGGTTGATTTCTTACGAGAGCCCACACCATAAAGGTGCTTGATTTCGCTGAAAGAGGTTCAAATGGCTCTGAGCACTATGCGACTTAACTTCTGAGGTCATCAGGCGCCTAGAACTTAGAACTATTTAAACCTAACTAACCTAAGGACATCACACACATCCATGCCCGAGGCAGGATTCGAACCTGCGACCGTTGCGGTCGCTTGGTTCCAGACTGCAGCGCCTAGAACCGCACGGTGATTACGCTCGAATCCCACTCTCATGTCGACTGATTACGGTGCGTGATCTTCCCTCCAACCGCAATACATCTCTAGCCGATTGCCGCGACATCTACAACGAATGAGAAACATTATTTCAGATAAGTTCTAGGTATCTTTTAGCGTCGAATCTGAATCTGCAACAAAAGAGGGGTGATCCCATTTGAAAATAAAAATTGACTCTGTTTCGGAGGGGAAGGATTAATGGGGTGGCCAGTTTTAGCACAGACAGATGTCCTCTTTGAAAATATTAACCTTTAATCAGCAACTATTTTTCATACGATGTGATCAGTTGTTCCATGCTAAGAAAATTGTTCCCAGTTAAAACGAACACCTTGTATATGTAGGCTTCTACGGGACATCGATCACGAGCTTTTCCTAATTTCGGTTTTATTATTTTTCTGTGACTTGTCTACTTATGGAGTAGGTACGTCGTAAGCGTTTAATAACAAACCTGCATTTATTTCGACACAAATTTTTCAATCTTTGATCGTCGACAAAAGAGCTGGAATTTGTAAGCTACCAGCAGGATAAGCGGAGGGGGGAATAAAATGTGCCTTTCCTTGCCCACAAAAATGCAGAAATCTCTCACATCTCTACACAAGTTCATAGTTCGCAATATATTCAACACCCATACGACCAGATCGTCCCGCTGCGTGCTATTGTGGTCAGCGCGTCTACTTATCTACAGAGGACACAGATTCGCGGTACTGCCAGGCATTTTTCTTTTAAGGAGGACTGGAATGCAGTGCACGCAGTCTCGTGCGATGAGCTGCTTGAGTGAGAAGTAGTGGCACTAAGTTGTAGAAAGCCGGCAATGACCGGGAGAGCGCTATGCTGATCCCATGGTCTCCCAACCGCATCCAGATTACGCCATCGTCAGAGGACGACTCGGCGGCCGGTGGGTCCCGTTTTACCAGTCTGTCCCTGAACACGGAGCTTCGCTTGGCTTGCTGTGTGCCTGTACCATTCGTACCCGTCCCCCCCCCCCCCCAGCACCCCCACCCTGTCACTGGTTACCTCTTTGCTATCTCCACGAACTATAAATGAAGTTCCGTAATTGTTTAATTAACTGTAGAATAGAGGATCAAGCACTTAATGATGACCTCACTGTTTTACTGTCCAACATTAACAAACTGAAACTAGCACTTCGGCCACGGTGATTAACTTACAATACCTTGCAACCCTTTGTCGACCTGTTTAATCACATTGTTCCTCTTGACAGACGGTACAGTTTGTTGTAGTTAATACTGGTTCATATCAATCGACGATGGCGATCACTTTCACGAATGTTCACGTAACCAATTTGCGACGTGGCTGGCTGTTGACCTCGCGAAGCTATATACGAACAAAATTGCCTTCGCTCGTGGAATCTAGTTACACACAGAGTTTATAGGTCCGTCTCAGGTACAATATTCACCTAATTGTTTTAAAATCTATGGTTATTGTTACCTTAATCGGGGCGTCATATTTTTATCTCGACTACACGACTACAGTTAATAGTAATTTGCAGATGATTTCTCTCATCAACACTGATATAAAACATACGATTTCTATAGAGAATGTTTCAGATGTCTTAGCCACGCGAGAGCGGGAATTTTTGTTAGCCATCCACCGGCAATACTCGTTGCGTCCACAACGGAAGCCGACTAACAGGTCTCTGACAATCACTTTCCACGTTCTCGAGAGAGGCAGCTATCAACTCCAAGGCGGCCAGCGATACTATACAACTTTTACAGCATTGGAGTGATCCAGTGAATATATTCACACAGTGACTTTCGTACGCTTAACTTGAATCAGTTGGTATACTGTTAATGCTGAAAGGAGTGGGAACGTTATGTTATATTTCTCATGCAAAACCATGTTTTTGAAACTATGGCAAATACTCTGTAGTTGGCAAACGACAAGTCCGAAGGCGATTATACTAGTTTGTATAGAAATTTAGTGTCTCGTGATAGCTTGGATGTAGAAAAAATATCCGAGTTACCGGTTTCGGCATCTTCGGAAGTGCTGAAGCCACTCAGAAGCTTCTCACAGGTATACAAACAAAAATAGTTAGGCACTTTGAACATAACGAAATCAGTGAAAATATTTCAATAAATGTACGTCGTTGGGTTAGCTCATAATAAATAATATTTTTTTGAAATATAGGACAAATTCAGCCAAAATGAATTTATGCATATCAACTATTTAGTTAAACGACTGACCAGTTAAAATAAGGTTCCTTTAAGCCATCACTTAATACAGAGCTTACCTAACCAACCTACATATAATCCAGTGTGAGTAACTAATAACATCAAAATCATGGTTCTCATATTCGCTGATGCTTAGAATAAAACTATTTTTCCTTTTACAGTAAACAGATCAAACACATATACCCCGGGGACTCAGTCCCTTAAGCACAATTAACTGAGCAAAAAAAATGCAACCTTTAAGAAAATTAACTGGATCAAAAATAAAAGGATAATTAACGTTGTATCAGCAATATTGCCTTCAAGAAATAAGAGTCAGAACAACGTATAATTAAAGGGAGGCTACGCCGCCTAAAAGTATTACTCAATAACAGACCAGATGGTAGAACATCAAATACTGCAGTAGGCAACTCCTTGGAACATAAAAAACAAATAAGTTTCAGTTATTACATGAAGTGTTAAAGGCGCAAGGCCAGTATCCAACCAGAATGGACAACAACTTCAGTTTGCCAATTAGTTAGGTGGGCCAGTTGCAACAGGCACAATATACAGATGGAGTCCCTATGGAATGGTTACACACAAAAAAGGTGCGTTGTCCAATGTCTAGGTATCCCTTTCGGATCGCAGATATGCGGACTGGCCAGGACGACACTCTCAGCGACTCGGGAGTGGATGATTAGTGCAAGCAAGGAAGCTCTATGCGAGTAACTACATTGATAACTAGGATGGGAGGCAGACTTACGATACTAAGATTTATTACTCGGATTACAAGAGGGGAAACTCGCCTTTAGCAAGACCTTGGACATGGCCATTATGCTTGCGGCTGACACAGATTTAAACAACCAGCCGAAGTACCTAGAGCTTGAAATGTCGATAGCATGAACAAGCTTACAAACATGATAAAATGCGAAGTACCTAGAGCTTGAAATGTCGATAGCATGAACAAGCTAACAAAAATGATAAAATGCAATTAAATTCTGGCTACGCAGTCCAAGAAATTTACAAAGATCTTAAATATATTAGCTAGGTAACAAATTTACACCACCAAGACCTTGAGTTCTGAGCAACCTGCTACACGAAAAATTGCAGATGTTAAAGCGAGGCAAATTAAGCTTCAGTAGCTTACAGTATACCACAGTGACAGCAGTGAGCCACAAGTAAATAACAGGAATTACACATCCAGCCTGATAGCAGTCCAGTAACGTAATAGTAGTTTAAACCTAGCAGTCCACGTGGCCAGTGCTACAACACACCAGGATTCCTATAAATGTTCAATACAAATAAATGGATGAATTTGAAACAAATCGCTCTCATGCAAACAAACATTATACAGAATCGGAGCCAAAGCAGGTGAAGGGAATTATTTAAAATACAATTTCAGACCATCTCTTAGCCACACTGGCAGTACATGTGCAGAAGGAAACAATTAAAGAGATGCGCAGAAAAAGGGGATAACCCTAAAATGTAAAAGCTTAGAGATAGGTGTTGCCATTTGTTGCTGGGTACAGGAACTATCAAAACTGACATTGCTCTCTCCCATAAGTGACATTTATCTCACCTCTAAATGTCACTTAGGGGTGAGACCAATGTCAATTTTGATCGTTCCTGTGCCGAACAACAACTGGCAACACTTATCTCTAAGCTTTTACATTTTATGGTTATCCCTTTTTTCTGCACATGTCTTTAGTTACTATGTTTGGATCCAGAGTTCGTAACAGTAATAACTTCGCTTCCAGAAGATCGGCTTTGTTCTCCCCAAACTTGGCTTTAATGGACGAACGGAAGGCTCAAAAAATCAGTTCTGCCCGTCGGGCAACGTGCAATCAAAGTACGGCACTTCCACCAGGACACTGAGCCTTTCAAAATGCTGCCAGCCCCCAAAACCCGTGTGGCTACCACCTCCATGCAAAGCGTAACAACCAGTAACGTCACTAAAAATTTATGCGAACGTAAATTCCTGTCCTCATAACTCTACAGAGGCTAGGGCACTGATCCACAAATTCTCTTCACAAAAGACAGAAGATACCCCTCATACGAAACACTAGGAACCGACACACATTTGTAGATTACACAAACTCTTATATATGCATCATTTTATATTTATGTACAGTGTTTTTCAGTAGGAGCGTGCAATAATTTAACAGGACATAAAGGATGCTCAAATGAATAATTTGAGGTGGGAAACATGGGGTCGGAGAAGCCAGCTTAAGGAGAGAGTAGGAATAAAATCACATTACTGTGCACTTTTTAGTTTACATTAGTTACCTTTAACTGCAAATACCGTTATTGACACAATGAACGTAACATTTGTTCTTAATGTTAAAAAATATGCTGAAATTGATGGCCATCAAACTCAATGCAAGAATGACTCGGCCAGTAAATTCTGGCCCAAAAATGATTCAAATGGCCCTGAACGCTATGGGACTCAACATCTGAGGTCATCAGACCCCTAGAACTTAGAACTACTTAAAACCGACTAACTTATGGACATCACACACATCCGTGCCCGAGGCAGCATTGGAACCTGCGACCGTCCAGCTACAGTTCTAGCAAATAATTCAATCTCCTCATTCACTGGGGCCTCATACACAACTGACCTTAAATATTCCCATAGGAAATGTGGTTAGGACCTGCCCTTGCAACCCGTTGTTGTTGCGGTCTTCAGTCCTGAGAATGGTTTCATGCAGGTCCCCACGCTACTCTATCTTGTGCAAGCTTCTTCATCTCCGAGTACTTGCTGCAACCTACATCCTTTTGAATCTGCTTAGTGTATTCACCTCTTGGTCTCCCTTTACGATTTTTACCCTCCACGCTGCCCTCCAATGCTAAATTTGTGATCCCTTGATGCCTCAGAACATGTCCTACTAACTGGACTCTTCTTTTTGTCAAGTTCTGCAACAAATTGCTCCACAATTCTATTCAGTACTTCATCATTAGTTATGTGATCTAGCCATCTAATCTTCTGCATTCTTCTGTAGCACCACATTTCGAAAGCTTCTATTCTCTTCTTGTCCAAACTATTTATCTTCCATGTTTCACTTCCATACACGGCTACACTCCATACAAGTACTTTCAGAAACGACTTCCTGACAGTTAAATCTATACTCGATGTTAACAAATTTCTCTTCTTCAGAAACGCTTTCCTTGCCATTGCCAGTCTACATTTTACTCGGATATCATCTCTACTTCGACCATCATCAGTTAATTTGCTCCCCAAATAGCAAAACTCCTTTACTACTTTAAGTGGCTCATTTCCTAATCTAATTTTCTCAGCATCACCCGAATTATTTCGACTACATTTCATTATCCTCGTTTTACTTTTGTTGATGTTCATCTTATATCCTCCTTTCAACACACTGTACATTCCGTTCAACTGCTCTTCCAAGTCCTTTGCTGTCTCTGACAGAATTACAATGTCATCGGCGTACCTCAAAGTTTTTATTTCTTCTCCATGGATTTTAATACCTAATCCGAATTTTTCTTTTGTTTCCTTTACTGCTTGCGGGGAGAGGCTAAAACCCTGTCTAACTCCCTTTCCAACCACTGCTTCCCTTTCATACCCCTCGACTTGATAACTGTCATCTGGGATCTGTACAAATTGTAAATAGCCTTTCGATCCCTGTATTTTACCCCTGCCACCTTCAGAATTTGAAGGAGAGTATTCCAGTCAACATTGTAAAAAGCTTTCTCTAAGTCTACAAATGCTAATAACGTGGGTTTGCCTTTCCTTAATCTTTCTTCTAAGATAAGTCGTAAGGTCAGTATTGCTTCACGTGTTCCAATATTTCTACGGATTCCAAACTGATCTTCTCCGAGGTCGTCTTCTACCAGTTTTTCCATTCGTCTGTAACGAAGTCGCGTTAGTATTTTGCAGCTGTTATTTATTAAACTGATAGTTAGATAGTTTTCACATCTGTCAACACCTGCTTTCTTTGGGATTGGAATTATTATATTCTTCTTAAAGTATGAGGAAATACTGTACGGGTACTGCTCCATCGCACGTCTCTGAATGGCACTGAGTAATGGATGGGTCTGTCATGGAACAATGTAAATACGATACAACAGAGTCACCTTATGGACAAGTAAGCAAAACCTGCATCATGACTTGCAGGTAAGCAGACTCGTCCTCCTTCTTTCCTTCCAGGAAATAAACAATGTACTTGTAAATAAACAGAACAGTAGTGTAAACTTGAATGCATATTAGTTGTAAATAAGCTGGAAAACGGTAATGCTAAGGCGGTAGACAAATTTACTTCCATCTCTCCTTAAGCTGGTTTCTCCAGCCCCAGGTTCCCTATCTCAAATTGTTCAGTGGATCAGTCTCTATGTTCTGTTATCTTTATGCACGCTCTTACTGAAACACCCCGTATAGCAGTGTCAGAAATCCACCATGTATAACGCACAGTGGAGATACAGCTGTCCAGAGAAGTCAGCCATAGCTTCATTTACTCCAGGGACTCGTGTATTTGCGCGCTTTATGCTCATAAACTACCGTCTGTCCACTTCTACGACGACGGTTACTGCTAAGCCAGAGAACTGGTGATTGTTTGCTAGGTTCTCCAAATTCTCGCTTGCAGTTCTGCTGCTGTCAAAACTAGACTTAATTCTGTCAATAGACTTACACTTCCTGTAACACGGTTTCTCATTGTGGTCTTCAGTCTGAAGTCTACTTTCATGCAGCTCTTCCGCTAGTTCATCCTATGCAAGCCTCTTCATGTGTGGGTAACAACACATATGGAATCATCCTCATATGGCGAGAGATATGCGAACACGTAATGAACCCAGGAACGTTGTAGAGCAGGATAATTGTGAAGTTATAATTAAATCTAGACCTTTCACTACTTGGAGGGTTGAATAATGTGTGCCCCGAAAGTGAATCGATCCCGGGACCTCCTGCTTGCATGGCAGACGCTCTATCCGACTGAGCCATCGTGGACAGAGATGATAGTGCGACTGCAGGGACTTATCTCTGGGACGCTCCCCCTGAGACCCACAATTTCCAACTTTCTGTCCACACATAACACTTGTAGTGCCCCTGCCCACCACACTCATTACTCGCGGCAGTCAATCTACCGATTCCCGTAGTATTTCGGGCAATTTGAGTGCATCCACACTGAAGACGCTCACTGGCCGGTAATCCTTATCTATATGGAGCTGGTATCTGTAGAAATTTCATTGGTGCTCTTGCAGCGCTCGAAGAATGAAGTTATAATTAAATCTAGACCTTTCGCTGCTTACAGGCGTCGGGCACACATTTTTCAACTGTCCCCGTTGATATTTATGAACGCCTTAAAGCAGCGAAACGTCTAGATTTAATTATAGCTTCATTCTTCGAGTGCTGCAAGATCACCAATGATATCTGAACAGATTCCAGCTTCACATGATTATTGTGGTGGTCTAGGTGATATGATGTGGGAAGGCATGATGTTGCATGATACACTCACAGATCAACCCTATTGTGACACTGTACTGCTTCCCCACATACACATGATTTCAGGGATGCTATCATCCGTGGCCTTTTTATGGATGACTACGATCAGCTCTTGGAACCAGAGTGTATTCGGCAAAAATACTGGTCTGGCCGTTCCTCCGACTTAAATCGCGGAGTTGTGAAGACATATTGCAACACGTCCACTTGCGCCAACTACTATCCCACAGTTTTTCAAACATGCTGGTGGAGGGGTGGAACGGCCTACCATGAGATCTCCTTACCACATTTTATCCGGAATGGAAGCACGTTTTCAGAGCATGCACTGCGTCCATGTTGACGACACACACTTTTAAGCACCATGTCCCTCCTTTTGCAATGTTCAGGAGAGCTTCATAAATCGCGGTGACACCAGTGTAACTATTTTCTTTGAAAAAAGTGCCGGCCGAAGTGGCCGAGCGGTTCTAGGCGCTACAGTCTGGAACCGCGCGACCGCTACGGTCGCAGGTTCGAATCCTGCTTCGTGAATGGATGTGTGTGATGTCCTGAGGTTAGTTATGTTTCAGTAGTTCTAAGTTCTAGGGGACTGATGACCTCAGAAGTTAAGTCCCATAGTGCTCAGAGCCATTTGAACCATTTTTGAAAAAAGTGGTATTTCCGTTCGCCTCATTGTGTATTTCTTTCATTTACCTTCTCTATATACTGCAGCAGCTCTTTCTGTGCATGGTCCAAATTTCATCGAGTTATGTTACTTGCAGTGACACTTTGTACGAAAATTACTCCTTTCCTTAGTCTTGCACACCGTTGTAGTATGAGATGGGGAAAAATGTAGAAGTTAAATGAGCAACATGACGGCCATTTTGGGTGGCGCTTATAAATGTGTCGATATTTCCCGTGCGTGCGAACGACGAATGGAAGGACCCGCCGATTCGAAGTACATCACGCTGTCTAGTGCGGCCTGGTGTGGGAAGCGATAAATCGGCAATGGCGTCACAGTGAAGTGCAGTTTGAGTGATGCGGCAGGTTCCTGGCACAACATGCTACGAGCTGAGAACAGCGGGTGATGTACTAAGTTACGTTTCTTTCACTGTCCAGTTGCAAACTGGTTACAGGGATGGGAGGCTTCCCATGGTTCTTTGTTGGTTTTTCTCCTCGATTTTGATTTAGTAACTATTACAGTGTTCAGTGTCTTAAAATTTTATTTGAAAAGCCAGTACATAACTGTATCGGTTTGTGAATAACTGCCACAGTATATTACCGCACGTAAATATGTTTGAACGTTTCTTGCAAATTAAGGAATAGATGTCACACTGTGTAAATGGCCGAAAATGTTACTTGAATAGCCAGTATAAGACTGTGTCTACTCTGAGAGCAGCCGCCACAGTGCGTCAGCGCACGTCAATGCAATTGACCATTTGTTTCAAGTTAGAGTATAAATGTCAGAGTGTGTTAATCGCGGAAAAGTTCATTGGAATGGCTAGCGCAAACCGTCCCTATTTAGCGGTGTTTGTCACCGGGTGTTATCGTGGTTAAAGTAGCTGAGTGGGCAGTGCGGCAGAATGTCAGTCCTAAGGGTCCGGGTTTGATTCCCGGCTGGGTCGTAAATTTTCTCCGCTCGGGGGCTGGGTGTTGTCTTACTCATCATCACTTCGTCCCCACCGTCACGCAGGTCGCTGAAGCAGCGTCAAATCGAAAGACTTGCACCCGGTGAACGGTCTACCCGACGGGAGGCCGCGGTCACACGACATTTAGATTTTTTAGCACGGTAAATGCATTTGAATGTGTGTCTTTAGTTAGAGAATACGTTCTAACATCTGGTAGTTGTGGGTAACTCATTTGATATGAACTGTATGAAACTGTTACTACTTGGGTAGAAACTGCCCCAGGCTGTAGCATTCGTAAATGTAGTAGAATTTTGCTTCTTGCCAAAGTATACCATATACCGTTAATGGTCGGACAGTTGGATGGACTGTGTATACCTGTTCGCTCTTTGACGAAAAATGTTCCAGCGAACTGCTGCCTGCAAGATCGTCGGAAGTTCAACACATTATTTTCAAAAAAGACTAACTGCTGCTGTGCACTGCATGTTGAGGAAAGTATTAATATTTTCATATTTTAAAGTGTGTAATACTCAAGGTACAGGGGATAGGCAAAATAACGTGAACAGTAGTAGCAATGGGATGGTTGTGTTTGACGTTCAGCAACGGACGTAAAGCAAGTGTCGCGCTAGACTGTGCGTGTTCAGTACAGACTAGGCATCAGTGCAGGTTGTTTATGAGTAGTGATGACTTAGTATTTGCATTCAGAGGCCGAGGTCGACCTGCAATGAAAGACCTAGCGGAGTTTCAAAGAGAGCAGATTGTGGGGGCCTGATTAGCTGGAGCACTAATAACTAAGACAGCTAACTTATTGAGTGTTTCAAGAGCAACTGTGTCAAAAGTCATGACAGCCTACACAAAACATGAAAAGACATCACCGTGCAAAAGTAATCGCAGGTGCAAATCAAAATTGACAAACTAAATGTCAAAACAACATAAAACTGCGGCGGCTAAAGTGACTGCTGAGCTCAATAGCCATCTTCGGGACCCCGTATCTATCGACACTGTCCACCAAGAACTCTATAAAGAATATATTCAAGGACGAGTGGTTATACCGAAACCGTTAGTGACAACAATCAACGCAAAGAAGTGCAAGACAAGGTGTCAGTAGCATAAATCCTGGACGGATAACCAGTGGAAACACATCATGTGGTCCGACAAATGAACGTTCTCATTATTTCCAACATCGGCCCGGGTTTACGTCTGGAGGACGCCAAAAGAAACCTACAATCCTGATTGCTTGATACTAACGGTTAAGTATGGAGATGGAAGTGTGATGGTGCGGGCAGCCATATCATGGTACTTTGTTGGTCCCACCATTATTCTGAAAACCCGTGTTACAGCCAACGATTATTAGAACATTTTAGGTGATCAGGTGCATTCCATGATTCAAATGTTGTTCCTCAAAAGTGACGCCATATTTCAAGACTATAATATATCGATTCACACCGCCAGGATACTACAATCGTAATATGAGAAGCATGAAACTGAACTGCAGCGTCTTCCCTGGCCGGCACAGTCCCCAGGCTTGAACATTATCGAACCCTTTGTAGTGTAACGACGCGTATGACTCAATGATTTTTGTTTCAAATATGACCATGAGCAGACTTCGTCACCTACGTCGTTTACAAAATACTTCAAAAAAATTATTTGAATTATTTTAAAGTTCCCTGTAAAAGATTCTTGAACGAGACTGTAATTAAAACACCTGCAGTTGAGTCGTTTGTGCAAAATTACGTCACTCATTCCAACTGGTTTGCGCAAAACTTTTGAAATTTAGATGTCGTTTGTTTCTTCTTGGAAATTATATTCTTGCGAGTTATCTTATTTTTCCCGTATTAAAATCAGACTGTAAAACCTTTAAGATTCAAAAATCGAAATCAAACTCTTCTGAAAATTAATATCTTGGAAAAATTCAGTAATAATTCTTCCTCAATATAACTCTTCATAAATAATTCTCGAACACGTATTTAAGCATTAGAGCATACACTGTTTCATTGTCTCTGTATAGGATACATACAGATGTGAACATCAGACTCGACAAAACAGAACTGAACAAAATACAACATGAACTAACCATTCTGTGACGTCATTACAATGGAAAATTACAATTTTTTTTATTTATTTGAATGTTGGAGGTTCGACGCAACAACCCGGTCACAGGATCTTCTGCTGCTCTTTGGCCGTTGACCCGCGACGTCTAGTGGCCAGCAATTTTCTTTCTGGTTCCGGCAGTGAAGATACTGTTTCCACGAGTTGCGCTGCTCTCTCCAAACATGAAACACACAATACAAAAACACAAAACTTTAAATATTTTACAAACATAACAAAATATTACAAATACGTAAAGAAAACACTAAATTAAATTTATATTTACCTGTAATCTTAGCTGATCCTTGTGGATGGGTGACGCTTTAATTTCGCGTCCCATTACACCTTGTGGGCGACATTGGAACGCCTACTTCAGAGCAGATTTCCACCTCGCTCGTCACTTCAACAGTTAGAAGAGGTTCTGATCGAGGAGTGGCATAACATTCCACTACAGACTATACAATCATTGTATGTCAATAATCCATGAAGAATCGCAGCTGTATTAGGGGCAAACGGATATCCAATCCCTTATTAATAAATCATTCCCAAGTAAGTACAGGCGTTCACATTATTTTGCCTACCCGCTGTATGTTCCTTAACAAAGAGGAATTGTTGCTGTGTCACAGTCCCAATAGTTAAAAAAATTAAAAGAATAAAAACAAATAATGGCTTATGGCGTAGTACCCGTAAGTTTATTTATTATTCAGTACATGTTCAAATGGTTCAAATGGCTCTGAGCACTAAGGGAATTAACTTCTTAGGTCATCAGTCCCCTAGAACTTAGAACTACTTAAACCTAACTAACTTAAGGACATCACACACATCCATACCCGAGGCGTAGCGGTCGCATGGTTCCAGACTGAAGCGCCTAGAACCGCTCGGCCACCCCGGCCGGCTCAGTACATGTTAATTTTAAAAAAAGAAATTGCTGTGAAAGAGTAGTCCCCGTAAATTTACTTTGGGGAAGGCTTAAGACACCCTGTCCTCAGCGACAAATTGTTTGAAACCTCGTTTGTTAACAAATTGTTGTTATAAAAGTCAAGTGGCTTTCACTCCAGTACCTTGTGTCCTAGCTTACCAGTTCTAAGGTGCTTCCATCTTTTTACCCTGCGTGCACACTGAATGCGACTCGTAGTTTTCAAATGTCAGGAGGATCGTGTGACATCTCAAACAGTGAATTACACTGGAAAGGCAGTGGTACCTTTCATTTGCGCGTACATTTCTTTAAGTACGTCACATTTTGCACAGAAGAAAGCACACCCTTCTTTCCTTCATTACTTCTTTCGAGAGTCTACAGAGCTCATCGTCGCGTAGCAGTAGACGGCAGGGCTCCCCCTAACGTCGACTAGATAGACTGTCCAAGTGGAGAGCTCCGAGTTCCCCCATTACTGGGTGCCTCAGTGTGTGGCGGATGTGGCTGCCTTACGTGGACGGGACGTTACAGTGCCAAGTCGCGAATGCGCGCCCATTCCCCTCGCAGAAGGCACGTCTGACGAGGCTATAGAGGCCTCTTGACACCAGGCGCGGCCGGTCGGGGTGGCACCCCGCGCTAATCTGCACGCCCGAGGCGGCGGTCCGCCATTCAGGGAGACTAAGTGTGGCTATTACTGCAGCCCACAATGGACGGCGCCCTCTCCGGCCGGCCATTCGCGGACGCTCTAACGCCTTCCAGAAGGCAATGCCCGCTGAATGCCCCATCAGCCGTCGCTGCGCCACCTGCATTGCTCGGCCGCTATCCATTAGCACAATAGGCCATCTAACTTGCCGGTAATTACCTACCGTCATCAGTGAAAGGGGTGGCCACAGTCGGAATCAATTACTTACTTACCCTTATTCATTAGAGACCCAGTGCACATACACTACTGGCCATTAAAATTGCTACACCACGAATATGGCGTGCTACAGTAATTAGCTTTTCAGAGCATTCACACAAGGTTGGCGCCGGTGGTGACGTCTACAACGTGCTGACAAGGGGAAAGTTTCCAACCGATTTCTCATAGACAAACAGCAGTTGACCGGCGTTGCTTGGTGAAATGCTGTTGTGATGCCTCGTGTAAGGAGGAGAAATGCGTACCATCACGTTTCCGACTTTGATAAAGGTCGGATTGTAGCCTATAGCGATTACGGTTTATTGTATCGCGGCATTGCTGCACGCGTTGGTCGTGATCCAATGACTGTTAGCAGAATAGGGAATCGGTGGGTTCAGGAGGGTAATACGGAACGCCGTGCTGGATCCCAACGGCCTCGTATCACTAGCAGTCGAGATGACAGGCATCTTATCCGCATGGCTGTAACGGATCGTGCAGCCACGTCTTGATCCCTAAGTCAACAGATGGGGACGTTTGCAAGACAATAACCATCTGCACGAAGAGTTCGACGACGTTTGCAGCAGCATGGACTATTAGCTCGGACACCATGGCTGCGATTACCCTTGACGCTGCATCACAGACAGGAGCGCCTGCGTTGGTGTACTCAACGACGAACCTTGGTGCACGAATGGCAAAACGTCATTTTTTCGGATGAGTCCAGGTTCTGTTTACAGCATCATGATGGTCTCATCCGTGTTTGGCGACATCGCTGTGAACACTCATTGGAAGCGTGTATTCGTCATAGCCATACTGGCGTATCACCCGCCGTGATGGTATGGGGTGCCATTGGTTACACGTCTCGGTCACCTCTTGTTCGCATTGACGGCACTTAGAACAGTGCATGTCACATTACAGGTGTGTTACGACCGGTGGCTCTACCCTTCATTCGATCCCAGCGAAACCCTACATTTCAGTAGGATAATGCACGACCGCATGTTGCAGGTCCTGTACGGGCGTTACTGGATACAGAAAATGTTTGACTGCTGCCCTGGCCAGCACATTCTCCAGATCTCTCACCACCTGAAAACGTCTGGTCAATGGTGGCCGAGCAACTGGCTCGTCACAATACGCCAGTCACTACTCTTTATGAACTGTGGTATCGTGTTGAAGCTGTGTGGGCTGCTGTACCTGTACACGCCATCCAAGCTCTGTTTGAGTCAATGCCCAGGCGTACCACGGCCGTTATTACGGCCAGAGGTGGTTGTTCTGGGTGCTGATTTGTCAGGATCTATGCACCCAAATTGCGTGGAAATATAATCATATGTCAGTTCTGGTATAATATATTTCTCCAATGAATACCCGTTCATCATCTGCGTTTCTTCTTGGTGTAGCAATTTTAATGGACAGTAGTTTATTTCACCTAGTGCACGAATTTCCTTACATAGATACACATTGATGAGACAGCACGTAATGGACACTGCGAACCTGAATATGGCCTGGTGAAGTTGCAGGCCTGTGACACTGTATGGAAACCGCACTGGTGTTCAATACTTAAGGAGGACAGAAATTTTCGCATGGTGTGTCACTGCCAAATAACATAGCTCTCTAAAACTTGGACCACAAATATAGCTGCTACATACTAGCACAGAAGGTAAATGAGAGAAGTACACTATGAGACGAACAGAAATGGCACTTTTATTCAAAGACAATAGTAACACTGATGACGTCGTGATTTACGAGGTTCCCCTCGACATTAAAAAAGGTGGGACATGGTCCTGCATGGAATGTGTGATCGCCATGGGCGGCAGTGAATGCCCTGCAACGTGCTCTCATGCCGACCACAAGGTTGGTAAGAGGTTTTGGCGTAGGGGATTCCATTTCTCCAACAGTACGGTCGACAATTGCTGGATGGTCTTTGGCGCATGTGGACGTGCTGCAAAACGTGTAACCACCGAGACAGAAGCCAACAGGAAATTTATCAACAAGTGGCCACGAAAGTCTCAACAATAATGTATTGTGGAGTAGACTACCCCTTTTGGAATTCTGATGGTAGTAAGGTTAAAATAGAGGCAGCTAAAAATTCACAACTTACACAGAAATCAGACTATATAGTTATAAGAGTCGGAGCGTATGAAAGAGAAACAGCATGGAGAATGGATTCAGACAGATTTGTTACTTATCCCCAATTTTATTCATTCTGTACACTGACAGAAGTGTAAAGGAAACCAAGGAGAAATCTTGTAAGCGAGTTAATTCTCAGAGAATGGAAATCTAAACCTATAAGTTTACCTATGACATAGCAATTCTGTCACCGACTCGGAAGACAAGCTGAACGGAATGGATACTGTCATGGGAAAATGTATAAGATGAACACGAAGAAAAGCAATACAAGTGGAATGGAGTATATTCCATTTAAATTATTCGATGGTGAGGGAATTAGGTTAGGAAATGAGACACTCATAATAATGATAATAATTTCGTGTGTCACAACGCAAAATGCAAATCTTTCAAACGGAAGCGAATTTGGCGACTTCTGTATCCCCTAACCAACCAGTCATCCAACCGGGGATGGGAAACATATCGCTTAACGTGGAATCCAAAACAAATGTTATTTCTGGGTAATCACCATATCGTTGAGAGGGTGAAAGGCAGACTGAAAAATCAGTGGATCGGGATTCGATTGCACTATCTGTCGCTTTCCGAGCACGCACTTTACCAGGCGCGACAATTTGTACTAACACTTGTCGAAGAGTACAAGATGATGGACGAAGTACAGAGGATAAAAAATGCAAACTGTTAGTAACAAAATAATGTTTGAATAAGAGGAATTTGCTAACATCAAACACAAATTCAATTTTGTTTGGAGTGTAGGTTATTACGGAAGAGAAATGTGTAAGAAACTAGTTGAAACAAAAGATGAATGGAAGCTTCTGGGACGTGGTACTACAGAAGAATGTTGCAGATTGGATGGGGACTACTGAACCAGACGGGAAAAAGGAATGTATGGTAAAACTTTAGTAAAAGAGGGAGCAGTTGAGAGTACATGTTCTTTACCAAGAACGAATTTCCAGTTTCCTAATGGAGGGAAACGTCGGGGGTAAAAATTACAGAAAGGAACTTCGAATACAGTAAGTAGTTTATGAGGTATATATTTTTTTGTCGGTAAGCAAAAATGAAGAGACATGCATAGGATAGACTTCCATAGAAGGCTACCATAACAACAACGTGAATAGCACCCCTAGGCACAGTAGCAGACACATACTAAAAATCCAACGTATCTGAGTTTTTTTATGCACTTATGTACTTTACGCAGTTTAATGCAGAAAACTCCTCTGCATTCGTGACATGTAATTCAGCAAATACATCACAGCTGTCAGTGGTGCCCAACTAAGAAATTAATTGTGAAAATAAATTTTCGGTTCACTTTGCAGCTTTATCAATCACCAGTAGTATCGGAAAAATGTCTAGGACAGAACTCTTTTCCTGTCTCTCCTGTAAAATTACAGTAAAGTAAGTTGAGGAGGGGAAAGCTCTCTGGAACAGGCAGCCTCTCACCCCCCCCCCCACCCCCACCCAAGGCCGAGAGGTGGACGAGTATACGGTGAGGCCACTTCCTCCAAGTTGCGGGAGGCAGAGCCAGGTCTGTTCGGGTCAGGAACTAATCAGCTCTTTCTTTTGGAGAAAGTGTAATGAATGGGGGCCTTGGCGGGGCTCCAGCGGGTCGTTCTCCTGCGCGATCTTGTTCCAGGTCAGACAGGATAGGGGAGGGGTGAGGGTGGAGGAGGAGGTGTGGGCGTGGCTGCGGTCGGAACATCTGAGGGCAGCTACCGGCCACCACCGGCGACACGTCGTCCGTCAGTGCAGTCACACTCCACTGACCAAATGTGACACATTTCACCCGTGTAAATGACGTTCTACTGCTTCATAAAGACCTACTCTTTACAGTCTGTTGGTCTTTCTTTCATTTTTTGGGCCAGCTGCCTTTTCAGTACATCAAATAAAGACCTTAGACTAATTCTCTCCTTTGCTAGCCAGTGATATACCGTAGTTATAAGACCATAACTGTTCACAATATACGATAGACAGTGTTTCAAAAACTTTGTGACAATAGACCACCTCACTGAGAATAAAATTTTTGCTGACACTTCCCGGTAATGTTTTGCGTCTTTAACATTGGAGGAGTGACAATGATGTAATACAAAACCACAAAATGTAAATTTGTCAGGAGAGAGTTTCAAAAGTTGGAATAAATCCATCGATCACATATAAACTTTTCTAGGTACCCAACAGAAGTAGTTCATTTCACCAATTTCTTAATGTACAGTGTGTGCACAATTATTTTGTGAAGGAAGTTACACATTATTAATAAAAAAATTACAGAAAGGTGACAAAACACTGGGCTTCGGCATGTCTCGTACTAAGAGAAGAGAAAGTTTACTAAATTAGGAACATCATCGAGAAAGCGAAGAAAAACGGAACACGTGTCCGAAAATGCATCGTCGCCACAGTACATGTCGCTGATGAATGAAAGTTCTTGTGACCATGTGCCACGTCTGTAGCCCACAGATGATTATACAGACTGATGATGCCAGTTGTGGTAAATGTTGCATTGTCAGTAAAGATGAATAATGACTGAAATACCATGTGATGGTCTGGCGCAAAAACCACTGGCAAAATCTTTCCTGTGGGGCGAAATCCGTTGCTGATAATCCTTGTACTCGTCGCAGGTGACAGGGGTAGTAGCGGTTGTCATGCATGCTACGCATAACCGTAATTGGCTTTCACTATGATGGCAGGCAACTTGCCTGGAACTTTTACTAGATTTCGTCTCAATATCGTGCAGGATACGGTCCTCCAAGTCTGGTGTACCCACAGTCCACCGCCTCCCCGCACTTTCTTCTGCCTGAAAAGGCCAATCATCGCACAAACGCCCAAAAAGGGCTTGAAATGTTGTGTGATGTCTTTGGTGTATATTAGGATACTTGTTTTGGTATAGCCATGATGCCTCGCGACCGTTTCCGTCTGCTTGGCCGTACACAAATGCCATCTCGTCTTGTTCTCGACATGAATACCGGACCATTCCGCTGCCTACAGCACGCTGCATCAAGCTCACGTCCCCCATCACACTAGGAACATACGAGACGTGGTCAAAGCATCTGTTGTTCATCAGCGCCGTCTACCATCGCAACCATGCATTCCTGGGCACATTTTCATAGAAACTTTTTCCTCCATTTCTAGTCAGGAATCAGTCACTGGAGTTTGTTTGCTTTATTAATGTTCATCCCGTATATGAAATTAATGACATAACATCTTCCAATACCGGCTGCTGTAGCCGAGCGGTTCTAGGCGCTACAGTCTGGAACCGCGCGACCGCTACAGTCGCAGGCTCGAATCCTGCCTCGGGTATGGATGTGTGTGCTGTCCTTAGGTTAGTTAGGTTTAAGTAGTTCTAAGTTCTATGGGACTGGTGACCTCAGCAGTTAAGTCCCATAGTGCTCAGCGCCATTTGAACCATCTTCCAATTTTTTTCTCGCAAATTGGAATGGGTTTTAAGTATTTCCTTGATAGCTGGAATGGATTAAGGTCTTGATGTGCTCATCCTTTTATAGTGATACATTTCTGAATTCCTCGAATTCAGTGTATTGATACTTCACTTTCAAATGTGATCGCATTCCTTCATCAAAACGAAAAGCTGTCGTTTCCGAAACTCGGAACATAGATCCATCATCATATTTGTCCTTCTTTGCAATACTTATCTGTAAAGTAGTCAGATCTATAAAGTTTGCTTGATTTTAGCAACTGCAAGCAGGAGAGCTTCTGTAAAGTTTGGAAGGTAGGAGACAAGATGCTGGCAGAAGTGAAGCTGTGAGGACCGGGCGTGAGTCGTGCTTCGGTAGCTCAGTTGGTAGAGCACTTCCCCGCGAAAGGCAAAGGTCCCGAGCTCGAGTCTCGGTCGGGCACACAGTTTTAATCTGCCAGGAAGTTTCATATCACCGCACACTCCGCTGCAGAGTGAAAATCTCAAACTGAAAACAGGAATCTTTAATGACTGTAATCCAATCGTCAGGGATGTACACCGGGGGTTTTCTGCTTATTACATGCTTCTCAGTTCGACCGAAATCTCGGTCACAGGTGAATTGAGTGGTGGAAAAAAAAGGATTAAAATTTTCCTGATTGGACTAGTGTCCCCTTTACTGCCACAACTGCGCAGTTTTTACAATGGCCTCTGCTGTTACCATGTTCTCTCTAATGCCACAACCACCCAGTTTTTACCAAGACCTTTGCAATTACAACTAGTAATGTGAATAATGGTTCTTGAGACTGTTCAATTTCTAGGAATTTTATGACACAGCTTCCTATCTCATCAGATCCACGCTTTTCATCATGTTCGCTCAGCGTGAACTTATGTCCCATTTCAGAACCATAGTCATGAATACCTTAATTCTAAGTCCATAATTTCTTCCTATAGAATGCAGTTCCGGACATAAGGTGTTCTTAAAGTCTGTTGTACATCAAAGTCTGTTGTGAGATGTTCTTCGCGATTTTCACTTGCTAACTTGGAAAGCTGTGGATATTTTGTCCTGCAGATGCTTTAGCGTGATGTAGGTCCGCTTCAATTTTTAATCTTCGAATCATATCTTGAGAGTTGATCAATTGTGCATTTTCAATTTGAATTTGAAATTCATTACGTGCATGATATGTGTCCGAACAAGGCAACCAGTATTAAATTCATAATTGAATATATCTAGAAATTTTGAACTTTCGCTTTTGGTGGATTACGTTCCTCACAATATTTCGAATGTAGTTCATGATATAATGAAGATATTGACAAGTCGTGGTCGAGGTAAACTTAATTAGGGTTCTCTAATCGGCTGTAATGACTGACATTTATTTACGCAGTTTTGAACTTTCTCAACTGCTTCTGGTGAAATATTTGTTCATGCGTTCCCCTTTAATCACGGAAACCAAAAAATAAAAAAATAAAAAATTAAAAAAATGTTCACTCTAATCTCCAGGTCAGACAAATTTAATGAATTTTTGATTGAATATGTATTAAAAGAAAACAACAGCAATAATGAGCGTAATTCAACATAATTATGGATTTTCGTGAAGGAACATTAATCTAATCCTTAGAAACCTCTTCTGTGCAATTCATTTCTGTAAGTTCTTAACCCTTTAATGACCAGTGGGAACTATAGTTCCCACTTATTTGTTTTCGCTCTATGTTCAGTGGTAATCCGTGTTCCCACTTCTAGCTTGTGCTACCATCTCTGTTAGAGTGTGCTAACTATGTGTAGACTGTCAACGGTTAGGCGAACGCTGTTGTATTTCTACCTTGTGAGTCAATCAATGCAGAAGCGCAGTTCCCGCGTGAAAACGAGCCACTGTTTCGACCGCTACAGTGTTTTTTGGATAGTGTGCTTTCATTTTGCGTGTGAAGTGACTTGTGTTGTATTTATCTACTTTTATATTTATGAGGGAGATAGTATTCGTGTATATTTGCTGGATATGACTGAAAATTACGTAAATATTACAAGGTAAGTTAGTGGAAGCAGAAATGAAGTATTCTGCCCATTGGCTATGGCAGAGTATAATAAAATAATGGGAGGAGTGGATAGATTTGATCAGCTGTGTGAACGGTATGTAGGTCGTCGTTCATGGAAGCGGTGGCACAAACTATTTTTCTTTCTTGTGGATTTGGCAGTTGTCAATTCCTACGGTATGTGGAAGCTACAGAAGACAGAAGCAGACCAGCTAACATTTAGATTGCACTTGGCAAGACCGCGTATCTCTGGCTTCTCAAGTCGTAAGTGAAGAGGAAGGCCTGTTGATTTTCAAACACCAAAAAGAGGTGTGTCTGGAGTATCAGATGAAGTTTGTCTGGAAAAAGTTGGAACTCATTTCCCTACAAAAGGTACAACAAACAGAAGATGCCGCCAATGTAGCACCAAGAACACAGAAAATCGAACAAAAATAATGTGTAGCAACTGTCGTGTACCTTTGTGTGTAGCACCATGCTTCTCTAAGTTCCATAGTACATCACCTTAGTGATCTCAAAGGACAGTATGAACTAATACAAATATAAATATAATGTTTAACATGTTTTATTTCTAAAAAAAAAAAGAAATACATTTTTTTAAATTAGCAAGTGAAGTTACTCCAGAGTTCGGTGGGAACAATAGTTCCCACAAATTTTTTTATACTCGTAGGCAAAAGACTCACTTTCAAGATTTAAACTATGATTTTATGTCCGGTTTCTTAGCCCAATAAAGTGTTCATAAAAAGTCTACAACTTCCGGAAATAATTTGGTCACCAAAGGGTTAAGGTGACCTTTATTATTCTGGAGCCCATGGACGCTTAAAAATGCCTCGCTACATACCAAAATATTACAGATAAGAGTACCCATTCGCTGCAAAACTGCGATTTTCCTTTACTTTGGGTACTTGATAAAATTATATGTTTTAATCAATCAAAATACTAATTTTATCTATAAAAATTCATAACATAAATTCTAATTTCTGATTTTCATTAATTGTTATTACCTCCTTTATCTGAATATTACGAAGAAGGTAATTATTTTGACGACTGAAAACAACTTTAGCACCAACAGTTTGTCCTGTTTTATCAGACGTGTACTCTCTGTCAAAATTTTTATGAGGTTTACATTTCACCCTTTTCGAGATGTTCATATTTCTTCTTTTTCTGGCTTTATGTGTTTTAGCAGGTGATACCTCTGGAGACCTTTTACGTTTGTCAGCATCATAAGTCTAACAAAATACTCAGAATGAGAAAGACCAAACACAATTTTACATGTCTAACATACGTTAATATACTATACAAATAGCCTTATAATGTTAAATGTAGTACCAATAATGCAGTAATTAATAGGAGAAGTATAATGTGTTTATGGTTCGCAACAAGAGTGCGTGTAAACAATAGTTATAATTCCACAGCAACATTGTAGAATGATACAAACCTAAGCCTCAATGTTTTTATAGTTCAAAAAATTAAGTTTTTCCGACTTAACATGTCGCTTTCGGGTGAATATTCTTCAGAAATTGCTTTCACTGGATAAACAATCTAGCCATTTCTTTCTTAGAATCTACTTTTTTTGGTTACGCATGGAAGTACTCTCTTCTTTGCAAGTGCCATTTTACTGTGTCCCTGGGTTGTTTGGCTGATATAAAAGACTAGTTCCTAAATGTATGAGAACAATAAGTGGGAACTGGTTTCCCGTCCAGTGAAAGTTAACATATATCTGCAGTAGCTTCCCTGTAGAACAGTAGTAGAACTAAGACAAAAACATGCTTCGAGGAAAGTGTTGCTTTCTCACCCCTTCAGTTGAATATGGCAGCCTACAGTGTTTGCATGCAATGAGTGTTGCCTATTAGCCAGTCATCTGCACCACCTGAAAGGCCTCAGGCTGATGTTCTAGCAAATCTTTCTCCTCCTAGGGACACTTCTCTTGAGGGTTTGCTGCTGAAAATCGCTGTCAGCTTACTGGAACAGGTGGTAAAGCGGAAATAAAAAAATGGTTCAGAATTGGGATTAAAGTTCAGGGTGAAAAGTACAATGACAAAGATTCGTTGATGAAATTGCTATCCTCAGTGAAAATGAAGAATTACTGAATCTGCTCAGTGGAATGATCATTCTAATGAGAGAATATAGACTGATAAAAGTAATGAGAATTAGCAGAAATGAGAACAGCGAGGAACTTAACATCAGAGTTGGTGATCATGAAGTAGATGAAGTTATTAACTTCTTCTGCCTTGGAAGAAAAATGAACAATGACGGACGCATCAAGGAATACATAGACTAGCACTGGCAAAGGGGCATTCCTGAAAAGTCTACAAGTAGCAAACATAGTTCTCAATTTGACGACGAAATTTCTGAGAATGTACATTTGGAACACAGTATTCTATGGAACTGAATTGTGGATTGTGGAAAAACCGAAAATGAAGAAACACCGAAGTCTTTGAGATGTTGTGTTACAGAAAAATGTCGAAAACTTGGTGGACTGGTAAGTTAAGGAATGAGGATGTTCTCCATAGAATCGGCGAAGTAGGAATAAATGGAAAACACTGACAAGAACAAGGGACGGGATGGTAGGACATCAGGGAATAACTTTCGTGGTACTAGAGGGAACTATAGAGGGTAAAATCTTCAGACGGAAACAGAAATTGGAATAAAATCCACAGCAAATAATTGAGGAGTAGGATGCAAGAGCTACTCCGAGATGAAGACGTTAACGCAGGACAGGAATTTGTGGCAGGATGTATCACAAAGGTGGCATACACATGCAGCACCTGGCTACCGCGTTCTGCTTGTTCGGGACTGGAGAACGTTAGTGAAAATATTGTCTCAAACAAAAGTTGTTCCCTGTGACGTGATCTGTCACCGCTGGATGTTTATCGTAAAGACGTGGGTGTGTAAATGGTGAAAAACGTTAGAAGCTTCATTAGGCTCTTGTTGGTTCCATGCGGTACGTAATGGGATGATGAATGGCAGCTGTCTCTAAATACGAAAAAAGTACGTTCATGCGGATGAATGGAAAAAAAACCATAATATTCGGTTACAACATTAATAGTGTCCTGCTTGACACAGTCACGTCGTCTAAATATCTGGGCCTAACGCTGCAAACCGATTTGAAATAAAAGGAGCATGTGAAGATTGCAGTAGGGAAGGCAAGTGGTCGACCTGTGTTTATTGGGAGAATTGTAGGAAAGTGTGGTTCTTCTGTAAATCAGACAGCATATAGGGCGCTAGCGCGTCTATTCTTAAATACTGATCGAGTGCTTGGGATGCGCATTAGGTCGGATTAAAAGGAAAACATCGAAGCAACTCAGAGGCGGGCTTCTAGATTTGTTAGCGGTAGGTCGGAACAACACACAGATTCTACGGAGGTTCGTCGGTAACTTAAAGGGGAGTCCGTGGAAGGAAGGCAACGTTGTTTCCGAGGAACACTATTGAGAAAAGTTAGGGAACCGGGGTTTGAAGTTGACTCCAGAACGGTCCTACTGCCACACATTTCGCTTAAAGACCACGAAGATAAGACACGAGAAATTAGGGGTCGTACAGACGCATATAGGCGGTCGTCTTTCCCTCACTCTGTCTTCCGAGTAGAACAGGAAAGGGAACGACTAATAGTGGTACAGGGAACCCTCCGCCATGCACCGTACGGTGGCTTGAGGGGTGTGTACGTAGATGTAGATATCAGTTTTATTACTCGGCAAAGCGAAATGCTGAGTGGTGGTTGCAGGAACTAACTTGGTCACGCTTCTAAGTACAACAGGTTCAAGCTCATAGCCGTGCGCGTCGTGACCTTGTTCTGAGAACACGGGAAGTGATCGAGGAAAATGCCGCAACGGTTTGCTGTAAATGTTGTTAAATATTTCGGCAGTGAGGAGGAATAGGAAGTAATCCAGTTGGAAAAGGTAGCGAAATGTGCAAACAAAAGGTTAAAGTTTGAGCGAGGTAGCTGTGTGTAAATTGCTTCGGGGAACTCAAATGGGAATCCCTGGAGGGAAGGTTGCGATCTTTTCAAAGTAACACTATTGAGAAAATTTAGAGAACCAGCGTTTGAAGCTGACTGCAGAACTCTTCTGTTGCCTTGACTGCAACTGCTAGGATAAGAAACGAGAAATTAGGCAGAAAGACAGTCGTTTTTCCCTCGTTCTTTTTGCGAGTGGAACAGGAAAGGAAACGAGTATTAGTAGTACGGGGTACCTTACGCCACACACCGTAAGGTGTACTGCGGAGTGTCGATGTAGATGTAAATGTAAATTGCGCAGGAGGGACATGAGGTTGGTATCAGGAAAAATATTTTACTCCCAAAAATAAGCAACAGTGTGCACATCATAAATATGCTATTGACTATACGGATAAAACGATATTAGACTGCCGGCCGGTGTGGCCGTGAGGTTAAAGGCGCTTCAGTCTGGAACCGCGTGACCGCTACGGTCGCAGGTTCGAATCCTGCCTCGGGCATGGATGTGTGTGATGTCCTTAGGTTAGTTAGGTTTAATTAGTTCTAAGTTCTAGGCGACTGATGACCTCAGAAGTTAAGTCGCATAGTGCTCAGAGCCATTTGAACCATTCGATATTAGACAATGGAATACCAACTTTAAGTGAATTTCGGAGGTAATGTCTCCCACAAATTTATTTCAAGGGTTGTTGTTGTTGTTGTTGTTGTTGTTGTGGTCTTCAGTCCTGAGACTGGTTTGATGCAGCTCTCCATGCTACTCTATCCTGTGCAAGTTTCTTCATCTCCCAGTACCTACTGCAACCTACATCCTTCTGAATCTGCTTGGTGTATTCATCTCTTGGTCTCCCCCTATGATTTTTACCCTCCACGCTGCCCTCCAATACTAAATTGGTGATCCCTTGATGCCTCAGTACATGTCCTACCAACCGATCCCTTCTTCTGGTCAAGTTGTGCCACAAACTTCTCTTCTCCCCAATCCTATTCAATACTTCCTCATTGGTTATGTGATCTACCCATCTAATCTTCAGCATTCTTCTGTAGCACCACATTTCAAAAGCTTCTATTCTCTTCTTGTCCAAACTATTTACTGTCCACGTTTCACTTCCATACATGGCTACACTCCATACAAATACTTTCAGAAATAACTTCCTGACACTTAAATCTATACTCGATGTTAACAAATTTCTCTTGTTCAGAAACGCTTTCCTTGCCATTGCCAGTCTACATTTTAAATCCTCTCTACTTCGTCCATCATCTGTTATCTTGCTCCCCAAATAGCAAAACTCCTTTACTACTTTAAGTGTCTCATTTCCTAATCTAATACCCTCAGCATCACCCGACTTAACTCGACTACATTCCATTATCCTCGTTTTGCTTTTGTTGATGTTCATCTTATATCCTCCCTTCAAGACACCACCCATTCCGTTCAACTGCTCTTCCAAGTCGTTTGCTGTCTCTGACAGAATTACAATGTCATCGGCGAACCTCAAAGTTTTTATTTCTTCTCCATGGATTTTAATACCTACTCCAAATTTTTCATTTGTTTCCTTTACTGGGGTAGCGGAGGAATTTTGACAGGAAAACAGTGCGGTGGTGGGACTGAATGGTGGTATGGTTAAGAGGCTATAATAGGTTCGTCACCCTCGGAAAGCGGACGACAGGACTTAGCCATTAAAGTAACGCAGAAAAGAGAAACTGTGTGGTAGCGTGTAATGCCTCGATAGCATACGCTAATGAGCTAGGCTACATTTCTGCCACCATACATGCTCAGCTATGTCTCCCACGCGGACAACGTTCGTTGTAACCTTAGAGTTTTTAAAGATGATGTACAGTCCTATAATGAAGCATTGTCTGACACTGTAATAAAATTGTCAGATCCTGCAAATTTTGAAAATGTTGGCAATATGCTTTAAACGTGCACAAAACGAGAAAACATATAAGTTTTTGCGGAAGACGGTGTTCAAAGTATATTGTATTCCTGCAGGTGCAGAGAAAAGTGTCCGAAACTTAATATCCTATAGCTATAATATCAATGAGTTACAGCTCGAATTGTTCAGCTCACAAATACCTGAGTGTAACATTTGGAAGGATATGAATTAGAATGATCACATATGCTAAGTCATGAACAAAGTGAGTGGCAGACTTCGGTTTAATGGTAGAACACTAGGGAAATGTAATGAGCCTAAAAAAAAGATTGTACTTACAAATCACTCGTGTGACCCATCATACATCTACATCTACATCTACATTGATACTCCGCAAGCCACCCAACGGTGTGTGGCGGAGGGCACTTTACGTGCCACTGTCATTACCTCCCTTTCCTGTTCCAGTCGCGTATGGTTCGCGGGAAGAACGACTGTCTGAAAGCCTCCGTGCGCGCTCTAATCTCTCTAATTTTACATTCGTGATCTCCTCGGGAAGTATAAGTAGGGGGAAGCAATATATTCGATACCTCATCCAGAAACGCACCCTCTCGAAACCTGGCGAGCAAGCTACACCGCGATGCAGAGCGCCTCTCTTGCAGAGTCTGCCACTTGAGTTTATTAAACATCTCCGTAACGCTATCACGGTTACCAAATAACCCAGTGACGAAACGCGCCGCTCTTCTTTGGATCTTCTCTATCTCCTCCGTCAACCCGACCTGGTACGGATCCCACACTGATGAGCAATACTCAAGTATAGGTCGAACGAGTGTTTTGTAAGCCACCTCCTTTGTTGATGGACTACATTTTCTAAGCACTCTCCCAATGAATCTCAACCTGGTACCCGCCTTACCAACAATTAGTTTTATATGATCATTCCACTTCAAATCGTTCCGTACGCATACTCCCAGATATTTTACAGAAGTAACTGCTACCAGTGTTTGTTCCGCTATCATATAATCATACAATAAAGGATCCTTCTTTCTATGTATTCGCAATACATTACATTTGTCTATGTTAAGGGTCAGTTGCCACTCCCTGCACCAAGTGCCTATCCGCTGCAGATCTTCCTGTATTTCGCTACAATTTTCTAATGCAGCAACTTCTCTGTATACTACAGCATCATCCGCGAAAAGCCGCATGGGACTTCCGACACTATCTACTAAGTCATTTATATATATTGTGAAAAGCAATGGTCCCATAACACTCCCCTGTGGCACGCCAGAGGTTACTTTAACGTCTGTAGACGTCTCTCCATTGATAACAACATGCTGTGTTCTGTTTGCTAAAAACTCTTCAATCCAGCCACACAGCTGGTCTGATATTCCGTAGGCTCTTACTTTGTTAATCAGGCGACAGTGCGGAACTGTATCGAACGCCTTCCGGAAGTCAAGAAAAATAGCATCTACCTGGGAGCCTGTATCTAATATTTTCTGGGTCTCATGAACAAATAAGGCGAGTTGGGTCTCACACGATCGCTGTTTCCGGAATCCATGTTGATTCCTACATAGTAGATTCTGGGTTTCCAGAAATGACATGATACGCGAGCAAAAAACATGTTCTAAAATTCTACAAGAGATCGACGTAAGAGATATGGGTCTATAGTTTTGCGCATCTGCTCGACGACCCTTCTTGAAGACTGGGACTATCTGTGCTCTTTTCCAATCATTTGGAACCCTCCGTTCCTCTAGAGACTTGCGGTACACGGCTGTTAGAAGGGGGGCAAGTTCTTTCGCGTACTCTGTGTAGAATCGAATTGGTATCCCGTCAGGTCCAGTGGACTTTCCTCTATTGAGTGATTCCAGTTGCTTTTCTATTCCTTGGACACTTATTTCGATGTCAGCCATTTTTTCGTTTGTGCGAGGATTTAGAGAAGGAACTGCAGTGCGGTCTTCCTCTGTGAAACAGCTTTGGAAAAAGGTGTTTAGTATTTCAGCTTTACGCGTGTCATCCTCTGTTTCAATGCCATCATCATCCCGTAGTGTCTGGATATGCTGTTTCGAGCCACTTACTGATTTAACGTAGGACCAGAACTTCCTAGGATTTTCTGTCAAGTCGGTACATAGAATTTTACTTTCGAATTCAATGAACGCTTCACGCATAGCCCTCCTTACGCTAACTTTGACATCGTTTAGCTTCAGTTTGTCTGAGAGGTTTTGGCTGCATTTAAACTTGGAGTTGAGCTCTCTTTGCTTTCGCAGTAGTTTCCTAACTTTGTTGTTGTACCACGGTGGGTTTTTCCCGTCCCTCACAGTTTTACTCGGCACGTACCTGTCTAAAACGCATTTTACGATTGCCTTGAACTTTTTCCATAAACACTCAACATTGTCAGTGTCGGAACAGAAATTTTCGTTTTGATCTGTTAGGTAGTCTGAAATGTGCCTTCTATTACTCTTGCTAAACAGATAAACCTTCCTCCCTTTTTTTATATTCCTATTAACTTCCATATTCAGGGATGCTGCAACGGCCTTATGATCACTGATTCCCTGTTCTGTACATACAGATTCGAAAAGTTCGGGTCTGTTTGTTATCAGTAGGTCCAAGATGTTATCTCCACGAGTCGGTTCTCTGTTTAATTGCTCGAGGAAATTTTCGGATAGTGCACTCAGTATAATGTCACTCGATGCTCTGTCCCTACCACCCGTCCTAAACATCTGAGTGTCCCAGTCTATATCTGGTAAATTGAAATCTCCACCTAAGACTATAACATGCTGAGAAAATTTATGTGAAATGTATTCCAAATTTTCTCTCAGTTGTTCTGCCACTAATGCTGCTGAGTCGGGAGGTCGGTAAAAGGAGCCAATTATTAACCTAGTTCGGTTGTTTAGTGTAACCTCCACCCATAATAATTCACAGGAACTATCCACTTCTACTTCACTACAGGATAAACTACTACTAACAGCGATGAACACTCCACCACCGGTTGCATGCAATCTATCCTTTCTAAACACCGTGTGTACCTTTGTAAAAATTTCGGCAGAATTTATCTCTGGCTTAAGCCAGCTTTCTGTACCTATAACGATTTCAGCTTCGGTGCTTTCTATCAGCGCTTGAAGTTCCGGTACTTTACCAACGCAGCTTCGACAGTTGACAATTACAATACCGATTGCTGCTTGGTCCCCGCATGTCCTGACTTTGCCCCGCACCCGTTGAGGCTGTTGCCCTTTCTGTACTTGCCCAAGGCCATCTAACCTAAAAAACCGCCCAGCCCACGCCACACAACCCCTGCTACCCGTGTAGCCGCTTGTTGCGTGTAGTGGACTCCTGACCTATCCAGCGGAACCCGAAACCCCACCACCCTATGGCGCAAGTCGAGGAATCTGCAGCCCACACGGTCGCAGAACCGTCTCAGCCTCTGATTCAGACCCTCCACTCGGCTCTGTACCAAAGGTCCGCAGTCAGTCCTGTCGACGATGCTGCAGATGGTGAGCTCTGCTTTCATCCCGCTAGCGAGACTGGCAGTCTTCACCAAATCAGATAGCCGCCGGAAGCCAGAGAGGATTTCCTCCGATCCATAGCGACACACATCATTGGTGCCGACATGAGCGACCACCTGCAGATGGGTGCACCCTGTACCCTTCATGGCATCCGGAAGGACCCTTTCCACATCTGGAATGACCCCCCCGGTATGCACACGGAGTGCACATTGGTTTTCTTCCCCTCTCTTGCTGCCAGTTCCCTAAGGGGCCCCATTACGCGCCTGACGTTGGAGCTCCCAACTACCAGTAAGCCCACCCTCTGCGACTGCCCGGATCTTGCAGACTGAGGGGCAACCTCTGGAACAGGACAAGCAGCCATGTCAGGCCGAAGATCAGTATCAGCCTGAGACAGAGCCTGAAACCGGTTCGTCAGACAAACTGGAGAGGCTTTCCGTTCAGCCCTCCGGAATGTCTTTCGCCCCCTGCCACACCTTGAAACGACCTCCCACTCTACCACAGGTGAGGGATCAGCCTCAATGCGGGCAGTATCCCGGGCAACCACAGTCGTAGTCCGATCAGGGGATGCGTGGGACGAGCTGGCCGTCCCCGACAAACCCCCATCCCGACCCCCACAGTGATGCCCATTGGCAACAGCCTCAAGCTGTGTGACCGAAGCCAACACTGCCTGAAGCTGGGAGCGAAGGGATGCCAGCTCAGCCTGCATCCGAACACAGCAGTTGCAGTCCCTATCCATGCTAAAAACTGTTTTGCTAAGAACGTCTGAACTAATCTACAGAGAGCGCAAACAAATCGACAAAATTTAAACGGTTATTAAAATACAAGATTGACTAGTAAATGCAGTAATGCTGCTACTTGCGCACTGCTGACACTGTTCGGCGGCGGAAGGAGACTAAGCGAAATTACACTATTCAGGTACTAAAACACGATGCTACACTCTCAAATACTATAATACGCCCGAAATTTATGAATTAAACAATGCAAGAACCAAAAACACGCAAAGAAATTAAGAGTTAAACTATGTAACAAATGAGTGAGCTAGGAGTATACGACTTGCTGCTGCAGCTGCTTATCCAACGGCGGCAGGGAGCACACTAACTGCGACCAACCGACACTGGCCGTTTAAAACAAAACAGTAGACAAACGACTACGCGAATTTACACTATTCAGGTACTAAAACGCGATGCTACAACTCTCAAATACTATAATACGCCCGAAATTTATGAATTACACAATGCAAGTACCAAAAACACGCAAAGAAATTAAGAATTAAACTATGTAACAAATGAGTGAGCTAGGAGTATACGACTTGCTGCTGCAGCTGCTTATCCAACGGCGGCAAGGAGCACACTGACTGCGACCAACCGACACTGGCCGTTCAAAACAAAACGAATACGCGAATTTACAGTATTCAGGTACTAAAACGCGATGCTACAACTCTCAAATACTATAATACGCTCGAAATTTATGAATTAAACAATGCAAGTACCAAAAACACGCAAAGAAATTAAGAATTAAACTATGTAACAAATGAGTGAGCTAGGAGTATACGACTTGCTGCTGCAGCTGCTTATCCAACGGCGGCAGGGAGCACACTAACTGCGACCAACCGACACTGGTCGTTCAAAACAAAACAGTAGACAAACGACTACGCGAATTTACACTATTCAGGTACTAAAACGCGATGCTACAACTCTCAAATACTATAATACGCTCGAAATTTATGAATTAAACAATGCAAGTACCAAAAACACGCAAAGAAATTAAGAATTAAACTATGTAACAAATGAGTGAGCTAGGAGTATACGACTTGCTGCTGCAGCTGCTTATCCAACGGCGGCAGGGAGCACACTAACTGCGACCAACCGACACTGGCCGTTCAAAACAAAACAGTAGAAAACGACTACGCGAATTTACACTATTCAGGTACTAAAACGCGATGCTACAACTCTCAAATACTATAACACGCTCGAAATTTATGAATTAAACAATGCAAGTACCAAAAACACGCAAAGAAATTAAGAATTAAACTATGTAACAAATGAGTGAGCTAGGAGTATACGACTTGCTGCTGCAGCTGCTTATCCAACGGCGGCAGGGAGCACACTGACAAATCATTTGCAAACACAAGGTCAGTGCCTCACACCTGCAGACACGTAACACAAACTTATGTAATACTGAATATATATTTAGATTGCACACAACGTCTACATCTACATCCAGATCTACATCTACATCTCTACTCTGCCAATCACTGCGAAGTGTGAGACAGAGGGTACGTCTGGCAGCACCAGTTATTAGGGTTTTCTCCCATTACCGGAATATAACGAGCTTATAACTCCAGCATCGGTCAGCCAATAATCCACTAGTGTATCAATATACCGGGTGATCAAAAAGTCAGTATAAATTTGAAAACTTAATAAACCACGGAATAATGTAGATAGAGAGGTAGAAATTGACACTCATGCTTGGAATAAAATGGGGTTTTATTACAACAACAAAAAGTTTACAAAATGTCCGACAGATGGCGCTCGACAGCAAAATGCCAGTGACTGCGCATGATAATCGTGTATAAAAGGAGCTGTAATGAGAGAGAGAATCAGATGCGCCAGCAGTCGCAGCATGTTGACGTTATCTGAAAAGGCGCTTTTAGTGAAGCTGTATTATCAGAATGGGGAATGTGGTAGTTCAGCATTACGATCCTATCGCCATAGGAAGGGGATTCGAACGGGTAAAGGTCCTTTGACAAATGCAGCTGTGGCGAGAATGATTTCGAAGTTCGAAGCCACGGTTTGTTTAGACGATAGACCCCGTAGTGGCAGACCGCGCATAAGACGTAATGCTGCTGAGACAGTTCAGGAAGAAATGGAGAGTGTAGCGGGTTCGTCTATGCACGGGGAAGTCAGCACGTCGCACCGGCATTCCATACACTACGGTTTGCTTGGCACTTAAGCGTACCCTCCGATGCTATCCGTACAAAATACATCGGCATCATGACCTGTTACCTGGCGACTTAGTGAAGCGGAGGGCATTAGCGGTGTGGGCGTTTCAAAAGATGCCGGAAGATGAAGATTGAATGAGTAACGTGTTGTGGACCGACGAAGCTCATTTCACGCTTCGAGGGTCTGTCAACGCCCACATCTGCAGAATTTGGGCTACCGAAAATCTATAACTGTCGTGGAAACTCCATTGCACGACGAGAAAGTCACGGTATTGGTTGGATTTACCACATCTACCGTTATCGGGCCTGTTTTCTTCGAGGAAATGCGTGATTCTGGTTTTGTAACTGCTACCGTGATGGGTGAGAGGCACGCCGATATGTTACAGTATCGCATCATCCCCAGCCTGGCTGATAAACACCTGCTGGAACGTACGATGTTTATGCAGGATGGCGCTCCACCCCATATTGCTAGACGCGTGAAAGATCTCTTGCGCGCGTCGTTAATTGATGATTGTGTGCTCAGCCGTCGCTTTCGTCATGCTTGGCCTCCCAGGTCCCCAGACCTCAGCCCGTGCGATTATTGGCTTTGGGGTTACCTGAAGTCGCAAGTGTATCGTGATCGACTGACATCTCTAGGCATGCTGAAAGACAACATCCGACACCAATGCCTTACCATAACTCCGGACATGCTTTACAGTGCTGTTCACAACATTATTCCTCGACTACAGCTATTGTCGAGGAATGATGGTGGACATATTGAGCATTTCCTGTAAAGAACATCATCTTTGCTTTGTCTTACTTTGTTATGCTAATTATTGCCATTCTGATCAGTTGAAGCGCCATCTGTCGGAGATTTTTTGAACTTTTGTATTATTTTGGTTTTAATAAAACCCCTTGTGTGTCAATTTGTACCTCTCTATCTACATTATTCCATGATTTATTCAGTTTTCAAATATATACTGACTTTTTGATCACCCGGTATAAAGAACTGTGTAACAGATAACATTAACTGAAGCATTTCCAGAATGTACTCAAGTCTGTTGATAGCTTGCGGAATGTTGACTTGAACGAAACGCTTTCGAGTGACTTTCTCACGTTCTCCAAGTTGTGAAGACCCACGCGGCCGGCCGGTGTGGCCGTGCGTTTCTAGGCGCTTCAGTCTGGAACCGCGTGACCGCTACGGTCGCAGGTTCGAATCCTGCCTCGGGCATGGATGTGTGCGATGTCCTTAGGTTAGTTAGGTTTAAGTAGTTCTAAGTTCTAGGGGACTGAGGACCGCAGATGTTAAGTCCCATAGTGCTCAGAGCCATTTGAACCAAGACCCACGCACTTTATTCGCAGTTCATCGCACGTGATGTTTAGCCACGTTACCCAACTATCGGAAAGGGTTTACTGACGTACCAGCACGTACAGGAAACTGCTAACCACGCATGTTTTCAAGCATACAGGGCGCTCACAAGGTTATGTTGAAGGACTTAGATTAAAAAATGAGAACTAGATTAGGAAACGAGACTAAGAGCAGTATACGAGTTTTGCTATTGGGTATCAAAATAAATACCGAAGGCAGAAATATGCAGGATATCAAATACAGACTAGGAATAAAATGAGGAGTACTCCAATATCATAAATTTACGATTTAAAAAGGCGTTTTACTCTCGAATGAAGCGTAACATGGGAGCGAAAAATGGAAGATGAAAATCACTGACAAGAAAAGAGTAAATGGTTTTCAAATCTGGTGCTACAGTGAGGCTCTTAGGAATTGTTGAGCAACTTAGAAAACGAATGAAGAAGTATTGAAGCGAAATCGCGAATAAAGATATGCGCGCATTAATCGATCAAAAAAAGGGATAGTTTGTTTGCACACATCTTGAGGAATCGAGGAACTGTTTATAAGGTGATGGCCGAAAATGTGTGACAGAGATTTTGAAAGGAAAGAAATGCTTGACTACTGTACAAAAGCGAATGTGAATAATCTTCTTCCTATGTGGGTGCACAACCCGGACGTAATTTCTAAATGTTAAAATCACTTTAACGTATACTTAGGCCGTCAATTTTTCTAATATGCAGACTATGCTGGAGAACCCAGAAATGCTTCGTAATTGCTAAAGACATGTGAGAATTCTTTATAGTCTTAATCGCCTTCTCCACTTCATTCTGTCCATCTCCTCCTCTACGTTGTCTACCTCCTCCTCTTCTCCCTGTCTTTATCCATCTACTCCTCGTCCTCCCCCCACTTCTCACTGTCCATCTCCTCCTCCCCTTTCCAATCTCTTTCCACTCCTCTTCACGCCTTCCTTTGTCCATTTTGTAACCGCTCAATGTCATTCAAGACGATCACGAGGACACCCCTCGATCGACGTTAGCACTCGTGATGTCACTCGCCTTCATACATGGCAGTGGACGTTTGAAAATTCGTGACGCTAGCTCAATGGTCGTCAATTGATTTAAATGTTATTCCCGGCTGACTCTTAATTCAATTACTGCCACGGGGGTGAGGAGAAAGAACCCATCCTGGTGATACCAGCATTATGCGTATTTAGATGTTCGATTAATCTGAATGGTTTGCAATGTTCCAGCGATTCTATTCGAACTCTATGCTGATGTACCGACAAGGACCATTTTCGCAGATAAACATGCAAGTACGTAATGGATGTTCAGTTTCTCAATATAGTTCGTCACACTCACACATTATACATCCGCTGTAAGAACAATTTCATATATTTACATTTTTTGGTGTCCCACAATATTGGTTGGCTAAATATTATGACGATACGTTATATACAACTTCCACATATATTGTTTTATCATGTAGTTAAGACTACGTAATGAAGCCAAAATCGTGGATAAAATTGAAATGTAGTTTGTTTATTTATTAACACTTTTCTTTTCACTAACTAAATACGAAATATGAGGTGATGAGCATATCCTTCTTTTCAGTATCAAAATGGTCGACATCGTGTTCTGAATAACGCGTGTCATATAATGTCCATATATCGACACGACCCAGGCTATCAATTCGGAACTAAAATGTCTACTCTTCGCTCTCGAAATGGTCGATTTGGTTGTCTTTCACACGGAGGGTTCAATTTAACGGTGTATGCACTGTTTTTAGTATTTTAGGTCCCCGTTAATTAATATCTGGTAGTTAATAAGCAAACTATTTTTATGCTGGCTCGTTGTTTGTATCAGTTACCCCCGCAACCGTCCAAGGATAAGATTCTCTTAATGTTCCGCGCACACGCGTTTCACAATTTTTAAAAAATGCAGAATTACGTAAACTATAGCTTTCCGCTGCGTAAAACTTTCGTGGGTTCCACAACCACAATAGTTTCCCAAGAGTATTCTTACCAGCGAACACAAAGTTCGAATTATGTTGTCGGAGTTATTTTCACTTCACCCGACAATAAACGCCTCTGACCACTTCGTCACACGTAATGTATTTTAAACGTGCTTGAAGAGTCTTTAAATCATCTCCTTAATGAATTTCGCAGTCGCGTACCACTTCTTCATCGACTAGCACGATCGCGATAACTGAAGGTAGAGAGCTCAATAATGTGTTACTTGTTCTTGTATGTGTATTAAAAAACAAACGCGCCCCTATATCTTTCTGTCCCGCTTGGTCTTTGCTACTTTGCTTTTTATTACGTTTCATTATATTGCTTCTTAGTAATACTGTGCAGATATTAAAGTTTCGTATTACTTTCCCCTTTTTAATTCTTCCAAAATAATGTCTATTTATCCCCTATTTGAATTACTATGATGCTAATTGATACGCCTACCCGCAAAGTACCGTTATAATGTCCTCCTACCCCCGATCTTCAATGACAGTTTCTCTCATAGTTTTCATCTGTAAATGGGTAAGACTGCAAACTTTTTAGTGATTCGACAGCATGCTAATCATAAATCGGTAATATATATATATATATATATATATATATATATATATATATATATATATATATATATATATATATGTTTGTCTAATGTTCAGACAGACATAGGCTACACACACACACCACTCTCTCTCTCGCATTTATTAGAGAATCGTGAAATTTTGAACTAAGCTGGCCAAGTACTTTACGACATTTTTTGGTACCAAGTTTAATAAATGACTTGTCATTATAAAGCATGTGTACGTCCTAATATTTATTAGTGCATCATGTTAAAATATGAAGTAAAGTGGTCACGAAATTTTCGAGATTTCTTGTGTAACATTGTATTCCCCTAACCGATATTATATATTCGAAACCCAGCCGAATGTTTATTAGAACATCGTGTGAATATTTGAAGTAAATCGAGCAAGAACTCTCCTAGATTTTTGTAAATTTGTGGTAAGTTATTATGGGACCAAACTGCTTACGTCATCGGTCCCTAAGCTTACACACTACTTAATCTAACTTTAACTTTGGCTATCCCGCGGGACCTGAAATTTTTGGTAACAGCTGTAAACACTATAGTAGAATAGCATTACGTAACGTATTTCTGAAGGCAGCCCATGGCTGTCCGCACGTTCATTTTAGTATCGTGCAAAAATCTACAGTAACTTATTCAAGACAGATAAACTTTATTGCCTTGTGAATTACTAAATAGTTTTTAAATAAAACACACAATTCACAGACGCAACTGTGCTGGAAATTGTCTGGGACCCTTATGACATTATGTTGTGGAGGTATGCTGTCATTTCCTGATTATGCCAACCATTTGCACGCTTAGTACGTAACAAGTCCGCCGTAAATGGCGTTATCGTGAAGAGGCCAGTTCCGCGTGTCGCGGGCAGCCTAACCACAGGCGCCCGCTGCCTGTTGCAGAAACCCCTGGAGCCCCTGAATTAGGCCACAGCAAACAGACCGTGGCCCCAGCAGGGCGCCCTACCACCACAACAGCGTTACACTGCTGGTAGTGTGAGGGATACAATGGGCGTGGCAACACGCTCAACCATATGCGTCACGTATAAGGTGGCGTCTTATAAACCGACTTAGTTTTGTGGCACACTAAATTTCTGTACTCTAGAGATTACCAGCTCCACAGCCGAAATGGTTTACTATTTTTTACACGATATTTTCATAGCTTCCAAAATTATCTTCCTTAAGGTAATTAGCTACACGGTCACCAGATCATGATTCAGATCTATATTAATTAATGAATTATTTTTCAGTCGTATCATGCAACTATTTTTTTGCAAGGTTTTAAACAAATATTAGTCAACGGAATGGAAGGGGTTGTTCAGGAGACATGATTTTAAATTATACTCGAATCTTATTTCGCTAACCTTCAGAGATTTGATGTTATTGGAAAAATGTCCAGAAAGCTTACTTGATTTGTATTTACTTATTTCTGAACAACTGGCAACTTTAACAGTGGGTAACACAAGTTTTCCTGAAGGTATGGACATCACAATTCTTCTTGTATTGTGCTGGTTTTTTTATGAAGAATTTCATTAGCGAATATATGCATTTTAATGATTCAGTTAAAATGCCAAACTTCTTGAAGAGGTATCTGCGTGACGATCTACGGAGAACATCACATTAATTTTAGTGCTTGCATTTGGGCAATAAATAATTTCTTTCTAGGAGATGACTTACCCAAGAAAATTATTCCGTAAGACACTATTACGTCCAAGCTTGCCAAACTCTGCCGCGTGGGATTAGCCGAGCGATCTATGTCGCTGCAGTCATGGACTGTGCGGCTGATCCCGGCGGAGGTTGGAGTCCTCCCCCGGGCATGGGTGTGTGTGTTTGTCCTTAGGATAATTTAGATAAAGTAGAGTGTAAGCAAGGGGACTGATGACCTTAGCAGTTAAGTCCCGTAAGATTTCACACACATTTGAACATTTTTTTTTTTTTTTTTTTTTTGCAAAAGTCAGGAGGTTTATTTTCGGAGAAAAATCATTAAAAATTTCTTCTGTTGTTTTCCTCTGATTGGATTTGTAACTACACTAATATCGTCTGAAAAATGTACAATTTTTGCTTCACGAATGTTAAGTGCAAGATCGTTCTCATCTGCTAGGAATAGGAGTGGACCAAACATAGAAATCTATGCGACTCAGTGATTTCTGTAAAATGAAAACTTTCACGGCTGGGAGTGTCACAATTAATAAAATATTCCAGACTGTTATAACGTGGTCGAATGTGTTTCACTTTAAAACCTCACGTTTCGTCCCCATCTGCGGGAACATTTGCAAAGAGGATCGTAGCTTTGTTGAATATTCGATTCACACCCTGGCTCGCTACTGACTACAACAAAATTCCGCTTCCGTGAGCTTCTGCGCTGAGGCGTGACGTCACGTGTTGTGAATACGCGAGCGCAATTGGCCGTTGTCGACTGCCGCCGTCCGCTGTTATCATCATCCCATGGTGAAAGACTGGTACACTTTTTCATCACTGGAATCCAGATTTTATTTAAATTCATGCCCTCCTCCTTCCTACTCAAATTTCTAGGGTGTTACACAAACTTTATGGCCTCTCTGTGCAGCCTTTCGTGGTATACGCTTGTGACAGCCAGTACTTGAGTCCTATCAAAATACACTCCTGGAAATTGAAATAAGAACACCGTGAATTCATTGTCCCAGGAAGGGGAAATTTTATTGACACATTCCTGGGGTCAGATACATCACATGATCACACTGACAGAACCACAGGCACATAGACACAGGCAACGGAGCATGCACAATGTCGGCACTAGTATAGTGTATATCCACCTTTCGCAGCAATGCAGGCTGCTATTCTCCCATGGAGACGATCGTAGAGATGCTGGATGTAGTCCTGTGGAACGGCTTGCCATGCCATTTCCACCTGGCGCCTCAGTTGGACCAGCGTTCGTGCTGGACGTGCAGACCGCGTGAGACGACGCTTCATCCAGTCCCAAACATGCTCAATGGGGGACAGATCCGGAGATCTTGCTGGCCAGGGTAGTTGACTTACACCTTCTAGAGCACGTTGGGTGGCACGGGATACATGCGGACGTGCATTGTCCTGTTGGAACAGCAAGTTCCCTTGCCGGTCTAGGAATGGTAGAGCGATGGGTTCGATGACGGTTTGGATGTACCGTGCACTATTCAGTGTCCCCTCGACGATCACCAGTGGGGTACGGCCAGTGTAGGAGATCGCTCCCCACACCATGATGCCGGGTGTTGGCCCTGTGTGCCTCGGTCGTATGCAGTCCTGATTGTGGCGCTCACCTGCACGGCGCCAAACACGCATACGACCATCATTGGCACCAAGGCAGAAGCGACTCTCATTGCTGAAGACGACACGTCTCCATTCGTCCCTCCATTCACGCCTGTCGCGACACCACTGGAGGCGGGCTGCACGATGTTGGGGCGTGAGCGGAAGACGGCCTAACGGTGTGCGGGACCGTAGCCCAGCTTCATGGAGACGGTTGCGAATGGTCCTCGCCGATACCCCAGGAGCAACAGTGTCCCTAATTTGCTGGGAAGTGGCGGTGCGGTCCCCTACGGCACTGCGTAGGATCCTACGGTCTTGGCGTGCATCCGTGCGTCGCTGCGGTCCGGTCCCAGGTCGACGGGCACGTGCACCTTCCGCCGACCACTGGCGACAACATCGATGTACTGTGGAGACCTCACGCCCCACGTGTTGAGCAATTCGGCGGTACGTCCACCCGGCCTCTCGCATGCCCACTATACGCCCTCGCTCAAAGTCCGTCAACTGCACACACGGTTCACGTCCACGCTGTCGCGGCATGCTACCAGTGTTAAAGACTGCGATGGAGCTCCGTATGCCACGGCAAACTGGCTGACACTGACGGCGGCGGTGCACAAATGCTGCGCAGCTAGCGCCATTCGACGGCCAACACCGCGGTTCCTGGTGTGTCCGCTGTGCCGTGCGTGTGATCATTGCTTGTACAGCCCTCTCGCAGTGTCCGGAGCAAGTATGGTGGGTCTGACACACCGGTGTCAATGTGTTCTTTTTTCCATTTCCAGGAGTGTAAATATGCTGTTCTTCTGACTGTAAAGCATGTTCCGCAGTATCTGATATGTCCGTCCCCTCTCTTCGGCAGTTGCCTTTGTGCTCGTCGAGTCGCTTCTTGACAGTTCTATTTGTAGTATCCACGTGCAGCTCTCCTGAACTACACGGAATGCTACAAATTCCAGCTTTCTCCAACGGTTGGCGAGCATCCTTCGTCGATTTTACGTGATCTTGTATGTTCCGTGTGAGTGTGTAGATTACCACGATGTTTCGCTTTTTTCAAAATTTTTCCCTTATGGTCAGTCAGTACCTTAATGAATCGCAGGAAAACTTGCGATTTAACCGGCCCTTGAACATCACTATGATGTCTACGCGGTGATCTTAACGCTGTTTTCCCCTCAGCGGATGAATAACCATTCTTGAGCAATGCGTTGGTGAGATTTTAATTCTGCGTATCACATTTATGTGATAATGATTTCGGCTTTAAAGTGCCATTATTAAGTGTTTTAATGTTGTAAAGCGCCTAAGATGGCATACTGACGTATTTACAATACACTATAAGACACATTGTCTAAGGATTTTTGATGCCACGCTTTTCTTGTGGGTGGTAGTTAGAATACGGGTGTAGGTAACGTTCTTCGTGCTCGGTTTTGGGTAAACTGTGTGGCCCAAGCTAACATCTTCTTCCTGAAATCTAGCACATAAGAAAATTTAATCTTCCACCTGCGTCCTGCCGTCGGAGGTTTAGTCCTCCCTCGGGCATAGGTGTGTGTGTGTGTGTGTGTGTGTGTGTGTGTGTGTGTGTGTGTGTGTGTCCTTAGCGTGAGTTAGTTTAAATTAGATTAAGTAGTGCGTAAGCCTAGGTACCGATGACCTCAGCAGTTTGGTCCCATAAACCTTACCACAAATTTCCAATTTCCTGCATCCTCCTCCTTGGTAAACGGAATACTCCGGGTTTGATCCCGTTTAGATGTTTGTGAAAACGATAGTTCCTTCTCGTCATGCCACCACAAAACAAACATATCATCCACGTAACGGAATCAAATATTCCCCTTCTTGTTCGCAGTTTCCAGTGCCTGCTCCTCGATTGTTCCATAAAGAGTTCGCTGTAAGGGTGCTTAAGGGACTCTCCATAGCGGCATCACCGGTCTGTTCATAGAACTCTTCGTTCCATTTGCTTTATGTAGTTGTGAGTCAAAATTTAAACAATTCCGCAACATCAGGTGGAAAAATCCGATACAGCTGTTGCAAAACTTCAGTGAGTAGAGCCACAGTCAATAGCGACAACACATCAAAATTAACTAATATGTCCTCCGGCTGTACCACTACGACGTTTAATTTACTAGCTCTTTATATACGAATTCGATCGGCCCACATATGGTCGTAATAATGTTGTAAAGAACTTGGCCATCGCATAGGTGGGCGAACCAATAGCACTGAAATAGGCCTAGAGGAACATGTTCTTTGTGCACCTTCGGCAATCCATAACGTCTTGGTGCTAGCTCAACTGAATGGCACGGACTTATGAACGTTTTGTTCGATGGATTACTTCTTCATCAACCGCGTAACAGTTCTAAGAACTTTGTCAGTGAGGTCTTTACTTAGTTTCCTATATGTTTGTGGATCCAATAAGTCATTTATTTTACTATAATAGTCTGTCACATTCAAGACAACCGTTGCATTTCCATTGTCAGCGAGGAGAATCATAACACTATAGTCCTCATTCAGGTGTTTGAAGGATTTATCTCACCCACAGTTAAACTACTTTTTGGAGGCTTTGCACGAGACTATACTCTTACAGCTTCTATACGCATTTCTTAGGCCGTAACCTTTTCTACGCTACAAATGCCTACTTCTTCACTGCCTGATATTTCTTCCGTGGGATGCATTCTCAAGAATATTTATACGTTCGTTGGGATGAAAAGAGCGTTAAGAGCACCGCCTAGAAACCATAGCGCCGCTGAAATCTGGAGTTTCTCTGACATTCATTAAGGACGTGACTGACGACATAGGAAAAACCTTGAAAAAGCAGAACGTCTTGGGAAATTACACACCCACACGGAACATACAAATTACTTCATATCGACCAAGAATGTTCGCCAACCGCTGGAAAAATCTGGAATATATATGATTCCGTATAGTTGTGGGGAGGTGCACGTGTGTACTACAAAAAAACTGTCATAAAACGACACGAAGAACACAAGGCCAACAGCACAAGAGGGAGACTGACAGATAAGATGTTCCGGAACATACTTTACAGTCAGGACACCATCACATTCATTCTGATAGGACTCAAGAACTTAACAGCCACAAGCGGATACCACGAGAGGCTAGACACAGAGACCGTAGATGTTGTGAAACACACCAGGCATTTCAATAGAAAGTAGGAGGGCTTGTAATTGAACGAAATTTGGATTCCGGTGCCGAAGAAAATGTATACCAGTCTACCACCATGGGATGATATTAACAGCGGACAATGGCACTCGACAACGGCCCATTGCGCTCACGTATTCAGGACATGTTAAGTAACCCCACTGCGCGGGATCTCGCGGAGTCGGAATTTTGCAGCAGTCAGTAGCGAGCCTGCGTGTGAATTGGACATCCAACAAAGCTACGATACCCCTCGTGAATGTCCTCCGCAGATGGGGACGAAACGTCGGATTTTCAAGTGAAATCCATTCGACCACGACACAGTAGCCCGCAATATTTTACTAATCGGTGATTTCTACCCAGTCACTGAGATATTGTCTCGTTTCAACATTGCTTATTCAGTACAATTTTCTTCATTCTTCTTCAGAAAGCATTTTCTTGTAAACGTTGCAGTTACCTATAACTTAATTTTTCTAAAAGACTTAAATAGTATACATAATCCAACGCCAAACATAAAAAATACCAACCGGCAATATCTAACATTTAATTCTATATAAAGTAGCGCCAGATTGCTCGCAGTCAAGTCAGCAGTTTTTTTCGTTGCCACCCAAAAGGATACGGCGAGCTTTGACATATTTCGATTCTCATCGATAATTCCCAGCGATATGATGACAGATCTAAATGGCTCCTAAATGCGAACATTCGGGAGGATATCTCTAGTTGTTAGAGTGAACTCGTAACCAAGTGAAACGTTACGAAAACCTGTGAACTACTTTTAATTTACTTCTAAGATCAAAATAAGTTGTACGATAGATTTTGATCCTTACTGATGCTAAACCTACCACTCCTATTGATTAAATTTCCCCTATAATGTAATCTCGAACTTCTTGTTGATTAAAGTGACTCAGATGATCAGTTCCCGCAACACCAAGCGTCTCTATCTCTCTCTCTATCTTTCTCTCTGATTACGTTGGGCAAGCCCCAAGGCACAAGGTGTGAGACACTCATAATACTAGAAATAACATTTCAGTCGTAAAGGAGATGTCTTTGACTGACGGTGGCAATTACTGTTTCCTCTTGTAATCAGAAGGTTGCCCATGATGACCGGAAACTGCAATTTGCGTTTTATGTTTTATGATATCACACAAGACAATAAGCCATTTTTGAAAAGAATGGTACTGTTTCCAGCGGCTTAGGTAATACTCAACACACCACAGAAGATGTAGTTTCGTTGGAGGGGAATATAAAAGTTAAGAACCACATTTTGTAAGATTTACATATTTTTCTGTAGGCAGCTGACTTATCATTTTCTGTTGAAACGGTTTTTCGGGGAACTTCCCTAGTCACCTTCGTCAACTGTCGAACGCAGGTTTCATTGCTCGCTGTCTGGACTCCAGCCATACTGTGAATGGCTCACGTGGCTTGTTGTCGAGGCCATTGTTTTACTTTGCCGTTTAACACCAAAACACAAAATCCATCATTTAAAATCCTCTCAAATAGGCGTTTATCTAAGAGCGGAGGGAGAGGATTGAGATCTTTTCCGGTGTAGTTTAAGCAGAGTACTGGAACCCACGTTTTACATTGACACCTACATCTACATCCATGCTATGGAAACCATTGTGAAATGCATGGCAGAAGGTACTTCACACTGTACCAGTTACTATGGCTTCTTCACACTGCGTTTACTAATGGAACGTGGAAAGAATAACTGTTTAAACGCCACTGTGTCCCAATAGTTGAATGGTCAGCGCGTTTGAGGGCCACACACGGGGTACCGGGTTCAATTCCCGGCTGGGCCGAGGGATTTTTCTCCCTTCAGGGATTGGGTGTTGTGCTGTCCTCATCATCATTTCTTCCACACTGTCGACGCGCAAGTCGACCAATGTGGCGTCGCACTCAATAAGACTTGCACTTGGCGGCCGAATTTCCTGACTGGAAACTCCCGGCCACTGACGATATACGATCATTTCCATTTCCAACGCCCCTGTGCTTGTTGCACTTTGCCTAATATAGTCCTCGTGATACCCGGCGGTAGCGATCCTCTCGAGGTACTTAATAGTTCATTTGTAGATCCATCACTTAAAGCTACATTTTGAAACTTTAACAGTGGTTTTTCTCGGAGTATTTTGTGTCCATGTCCCTTCAGCATAAATGTGGCGCTCTCTCCTGGCTCAAACAAACCTGTGACTGTTCGTGCTGATATTCTTTGTACAATTTCAATTTCCCCTACATAGTAGGGGTCAGCTTGTTTATTACACTGTGTTTGAGGTTCTATGGCTAGACCACTGCGCTGGTTTCTTCAAATTTCGTTTCAAACTGACGTGTGTCACTGTACTTGATGACCAACGATAACTGAAGCAAGGTATGAATTAGTGCAACATGAGCTATTGGATCAGTCGTCTAACACGGAACAACTTATTTTGGTTGAAAATAGAAAAATAGCTTACAATATTAACTGACAACTAACCAACCGTACGAATTATGCGTATTTCGTGCACAACAATGCAAGTGATCAAGCCGCTAATTCATGAAAGAGAGTAATGCAACGCATTGTCATACTAGGAACTATCCTACCTGAAATAATAGGTGGTGCAACGGTTTTATCAGCGTTCTTTTCAAAGCAGCTCAATCTCGTCCAGTTAAGCAAAAACCGATACGCCACCTTCCGAATTCTGACGAATGGCCTGGACGACGGTTCGAACCCGCGTCCGGCCATCCTGATTTAGGTTTTCCTTGATTTCCCTAAATCGCTCCAGGCAAATTCCGGGATCGCTCCTTTGAAAGGGCATGGCCGACTTTCTTCCCCGTCCTTCCCTAACCCGACGAGACCGATGACCTCGCTGTTTGGTCTCTTTCCTCACACAATCCAACCCAACGAACGGCCTTAGCTGTATGGGACGTTAGCGTCTGTCTTCACCTTTAATGTTTCGCGCCTAAGTCTGAAGAAAGCGCTTGCGTCATGCGCCAAATACCCTGTGCAATTTCATGTCTAGCAATTGCTGCAATTTATGCAATGACAGAAATTTTGAGATGATAGATCTTGGTATGTGGCTATATTTCTGGTCCTCGCCCATGAAGTGGCAGACATAGCAAATAACATTGTAAGAGGTGTGTAGGCACATTATATTTTGTTCTTCGTAATCTGTGTCTCTTATTGCAGCTATCATAGCAGCTCATCTGACCCAATAAAGACATCGCAAGTCCCAATACCAAAAAATGCTTCATCAGCATAAACAGGAGCAGTGGTTAAGCTACCTGATAAACAAATTAAAGACCGATGAATCGGGTAAACAGTACAAAATACTTACAGAGAATATTAAAATTCTAGTCCTTCTAACCACAATGAAAACTGGTGATGGATCGATGCCTTGGAGACAGTAGCAGATTACTTGCTTGGCAAACTGGTTCTGAACGATGATTATGAAGATAATCATTTACACAATCAACTTATACTTTGCTGCACAGTAAATACACAAGTACCGTGACAACTACACAGCTGGAGAAGTGGTAGCCCGAGCCATAACGAAATTGAAAAACGGTAAAGCTCCAGGACCAGCTAATATCAATGCTGAACTTCTGAAACAAGTAAAAGCATAAACGCTCCATTCCTAAGCAGTCAACTGAACTATTCCTTAAATGTTGGTAGAGTGCCTGCCACCTCTAAATTAGCAGAATCTGTGTAGTAAGAAAACCGAGGATAAATCTCCAGCTCACACCCAAAGCTATAGATCAATCTCGTAAGACACACAGTTGCAAAGTTTCAAGATAAGTTTTTGTGATAGGGTTGAATCGCACAGGTGGCTTCACGGAATTTATCAGTACCAGTTTGGCTTTATAAAAGGGACAATTATTGAAGATATATGCATTTTCAATGGTAACTGACATCGCGGGAGCATTTGGTGACCTACGGTGGCTGCCGTGGTTTGTATGGATGCGTGAGCTGTACGTACCACTGTGTCTACAGTACTGTTTCATCACTACTGTGGGGTTGGGGTTGTCAACGGACAGCCGACACACGAAAAGAAATGAAAGTAACTACTAAATGCTGTCCGTATGGGTCAATTTTGAGGTCAGTTTTTTTGGGCTTGCCAGCTGAATTTTCCTTGTGCCAATTGAAAGAAGATGGCAAAGTCGGCTACTGGTAGCTTTTACCGATGTAGTCTTGGCTGTGGTGTCGCGAGACACAAGAGCTCAGATTTAGGAAATAGAGAATGGCGTCCTCTCACCGATGCAGCTATTGTGCAGAGACAACAGATTAATTATAGAGCCACAGAAAATCACATACCTACTCCTTAAAGTCAGCTATCGTTAAGTAGAAGTCCTGCAGTCAAAACTGGAGAGATCTTCATCTACATCCGTAGTCCGCAACCCACCGTACGGTGCGTGAGGGAGGGTACGTTGTACCACTATTAGTTATTTCTCTTCCTGTTCCACTAGCAAGTAGAGAGAGAAGAAAGCGACTGTCTGTACACCTTTGTAAGAGCCTCAATTACTCTTATCTTTTGTTTGTGCTACTACTGTCACTTAAACAGACCCATCTGGACGAAAAACGTAACTTCACACAACACATTCAATCACACACAAAGCAAGCAACAATATGCACAAAATTGATCGCGTCACAACAGCTAACTAGACTGTGCGGGCCTCTTCCGAAGACATGTTCGTGTCCATCGTAGGCTTCGCATCAAGTGTATGGGCGCACAGACGTCAGTGCGAGGAGCAGGGATATCCTGCGACGGGCACAGAAGGGTGTGTCCCTCCGACTCACAGAGGTCTTTGGCATCATTCCAGGGTATGTTTTATTAAATATCCTCAGAATCAGCCAAGTAGAGATTGCGGTAAAATGTTCTACAGCCTCCATCTGCTTACGTAAAGGGGATCTGACAAACGTTCAACAAACCTTAGCCCAAACGGCAACAGCTAAAGCCCAAATCCTGAACTGGAAAGAGGATACTTGACATAACAGCCGGGTAACAGTACCACTGGCCAAAGAGTCCAGTAACACTTTCCGTGCATTCGGGACGCCTCGCCCTGGGCCACGTCAACTCAGTACATTACCTAACTAGACGTAGCCCGTTTCCGTTTAGCTGCAGAGGTTCGGCAGGAAAGACTATGACATCTGTCAGTCACGACATATGAGAACACCCCATCACATTACTTTAACTCTGACACTTACAGTGGAATTAGTGAACTAACGGAGACTACGCAACCACAGTACTAAGTCTTAAACCCTTACGAATAGTGGAGAAAATAGACAATGTTGCTAACTCCGTTATCTCTGCGGAAAAGATAAATTAACCAGGATACGACAATTACAATATCTGCCCCACGGCATCACAATAGACGTACGAATGTGGTTAAAGAAGTGCTACCAAGTGCATTTAGTGATGTGGAAGATGTGAATGAGAGTGTTGCGTTACAGAACGTCCGTGTACGAGCGAGATCACAGTGCCACGCGAGGCGGAATCCGCAGTACCGTGTCAGCCCATCGTTGGCGCAACATCCAGACTAACCTCGGCGACGATAACGAGAACATTCGCGTCAGAGGGAGGAGCATAGCACTTGAAGTGTACTGCGGTACCGTAAAGTGAAGTGTAGCACAGTACCGTAAACTGTTCCTATAGTTTTCCAAGACTGTTTACAAACACACAAAAATATAGAAAAATAATAAGGTGGCTGTGTGGCAGCAATAGAACAGTAACGTGCAGTGATGTCATTACAGAGGATACACACATTTACAAGTAAATCCACTAATATTTTTATAATATGACAACATACATTTTGTTTCTCTGTGCCTATATCATCTTATTTAGGATAGTGTAAAGTGGCTCCTACTGTTAAATATTGTCTGTCAGGTATTTATACTTTGTAATTAACCAAAAGACGTAAAAACTTCAAAAAATGCGAACACGCGGCCTTTTATGCAAGCAGAGAGAATACATCTAAGGAAGTTATAAAATAAATAAATCCAAATGTGAATAGATGATGCAATCAGCACAAGGAAATTAGACCGAATTTCTAATATAAGAGCACAGTGAAAAGTTTTCTGCCTGGAAACTGAAGGATTACAGGACGAACACCTGCATTTTGGTTTGAGCGGTGCGGAAAGTAAAGTGGGGAGAACGAGTTTCTCAGTAGTTTGGACAGATGTTCCAAGCCAGGGAAATGGGGGCTAGGAAGCTTCTGATTGTAATAACAACATAAAACACCCAGTTTAATAATCATTTAAAATGTGATAAAAATTTTAACAATTACAAAAACCAAGAATGATGTGTTTCCAAAATCCGCATTGCTGTGTGGAGGTACTCTATTCGCAACTATCCGTTTCATGTCTGTATAGACGCATCTTCATGTTTGTTGTAGTGTTCTTCAGTCCAAGGACTTATAATGGCTATATTTACGTAATGTAGATGGGCTATTGCGGAGGATCAGCATTAAGTAAGTTATCCTCATTAAGAGTGAAAACACATTGGTGGGTTGACATAAAAATATTGCTATGTGGCTTTTGGAAACGCCTCATCATTCTTGACTTGTTTGGCTGTTGTAATCTTTATAATAATTTAAATGATTATTGAGTACTGAGTATTTCTGTTGTATTCACAATTTCTGTAAGCTGTGATTTCCCTCCCTAGATAATTGTTTCTTCCTGCTTGTAGTTGCAATGTGTGACAAAGTTGCGACGATGAACGCTGAAGAGAAAGCGACTGAATTGGGATTTCCCCCAATTCATACTTAAAAACATAAGTATTGCACCTAAAACTGGATTATACCATTTTCTGAACCTCAGTATGAATACTTAATATAAAAAGTATACAGTTTATTTACGTCTTAGATTAGAAACAAAGACACCCATGTTCACTTTATTTTGTGAGAAGTTATCCATCTCACTTATATAGTATATGAAGCCATATTGATCAGCTTTAGAGCACTGTGTATTATGAAATTCAATTACTGTAGGCAAATTAGTTCTAAAATTGTATAAAATGTAAAATGACGCACGTTACTCGGATGGACGGATATTATAGGGAACAGATGATAGCGGCAGCCAATAGAAAGCAAACTAAAAGGAGTAATGGAAGCAACGCGTAGTAAGCTGAACTTTAAATTCAAGAGGAGAGATTGATTTTAAGTTTAGCGCCTAAAGCATGAGGAGTTTTGACACCAGAAAGTGAGTTCTTTAAAATTTGTATGACTGAATTTTAAGCACCAAGTGACCGCGTAGTGCGTCTTTCGGGAGTATAAATTGTCAGAAAGCTATGAGAGAGATCGATGTCATATTTGTTGAATAATGACGAAAACAGACTGAATATATTATTTTCATTTATCTTGGGATTTATTGAGAAACGATTCTATTTACTTCTTGACCCACTATATCATTCTAAATGTTATGACAGAGTAATATCACTTTCCCTAAATGAAACGGCAATTAAATGTAATTAGAACAGTCGAGGGGGTCATATGCGAAAAATATGAGCGCGACACGCGACTAAAGCAACCAAGCAAACCAGCGGTCGCCGAGCACTGCCTCGAATATAAAAATGAAGTAAAATATGATGAGAACAGTGCCTCGATGGAAAGTTTCGGGACAGCCTAATTATGAAGTCAATCGAAAGAAGAGACTTCAAAACTTAAGGAAACGGGGCGGATGTATCAATTTAAGCAAGGGTTGGGTCCGGCACTCGGTTTCTTAACATTTCGCCGGATATCACGTCGACCACATTGGTAAACGTGAATACAAAGGGCTTTCCATGGGGTAACAGTCCGAGTGATGAAAAACAAGATCATAAAAGGGTGCTGTGGACGCCGGGAATCTATAAACTGTGGTGCGAGACCAGCAACAGTTCACAGTCTGATTAGCGCCCTGGCAGATAGGAAAGCAAACAGAAGACTCGCAGATATCCAGACAGCAGTAACACTCATGTCACGCTTTCGTCAACATTTCTGGAATTACTCTAACAGCTGCTCGTGCAACTTGTCTGGAATTATTGAAAGAGGATTAACATAGGAGTCGTCCATATATCAAGAAAAGGTTCCTTTTCGTAATATAGGGCTATATTGGATTGCCATGGTGTAACTAGTGCTCCCATCCAATGGACCGGTTGGAGAAATAGTGCCCTAGTCCAGACCAAAGGTATCTTGTTCCACCATAGAAGGAAAAGCGCTTTCTATATGCTTCCATAACAGCCGTAGTTTTTGCGGTCCTTTAGCAAAATGTACGTTTGCAGCAGCAGCAGAAACGTTCCGCAGTTAGCTGAAAATGCGTGTTCTCTAAACTTTCTCGATAGCGTTTAGTGAAAAGGACGCCGTATTTCTTCCACTGATTCCCACTTGATTCGAGAAGCCTCTCCGTAACAAATGCGTGTCGGTTGAACCCACCGGTAGGAAATCTAGCAGCACATCTCGAAATTGTTTCGATGGCTTCCTTTAACCTTTCCTGGTGGGGATCCCAGACAGTCGATCAGTACACAAGAATGAATTGCAAATGTGTTCTATACGCGGTCTTCTTTGTAGATAGCTTCAATTCTCCAAGATTCTCCCAGTAAACCCTCCTCAAACATTCGCTTCTCCTACTTCTGTCCTTAAGTGTTCGTACCATTTCATATCACTTTGCAAAGTTACGTCTAGATGTTTAACTGACGAGACTGTGTGAACTAGCACACCACTAATACTGCATTGGAGCATAACAAGCATTGTTTTGCAACTCGCCTGTATAAATTTAAAGTTTTCTACATTTAGAGAAAGCTTTCAACCATCACACCAAACAGAAACTTTGTTATCCAACATCCTCCTACAGTCATTCAAAGACGATGCTTTCCCTTACATCATAGCGTATTCAGCAAATAGTCACAAATGCATGTCCATCCTAAGCCGTCACACAATTTACGTATATAGAGAACAAAAGTGGTCCTACCACCTTTCTTTGGGGCATTCCTGGTGATACCACCGTCCCTGTTGAACACTCGCCGGCGTTGACATTGTACTGGGTTCTGTTACTCAAGAACCCTACAAGCCATTCTCATATCTGGAAACTATTCCACATGCTCGGACCTTCGTTCATAGACTGCAGTGGGGTACCCTATCAAACTGCAACCTCCCCTTTCCTAACAGGCCTGTTGGAATGCGATACAAATGACCATGACCGCGTGTGTCTAAGGACATTATATAGTGAGTAAGGCTGTCGTTACCGGAGGAAAATAAAGCTGGTTAGTAGGAGGAAAGTGTACAACAAACACTTCTGAAAGAAGAATCTATTCTTAATTTTGAAGCTGCCGAATATAGAGCAATCGCTCACGAAACCACAAGGGAGACATGACCACGTAATACTTTAAATACAAAAATGCTGACAATACAAAAAAATACAGACTAGCAAGAAAGGGGCAATTAAACGGCCGCCAGCCCACTCTGATAAATGCATATCCAGAGTCTTATGAAAAGCAATGGAAAAGAAAATTAAGCAAATAATCACTGGCGTGCCAACAGAAGCTTGTCATGCTTTTCCACAGTTCACTAGGAAATAAATGAATCAGAAAGCATTAAATTTGCTGTTGCTTATTCGAAATACTACATTTTGAAAGCAAAGTTAAATTAAGTTGTTGGTTCAATAAATGAGTAACTGTAATTGAATATCTGTTACGTAACAATATGACTTTCAATAACTTCAACGTAACGTAATGCAAAATTTATAAAAAGGTAAACAATTTACTGTTGATTATTGAGCGATTGAACTGAATTTACATTAAGCAGTTGAGCAATTGATTTAATTTTAACATAAGAACAATAACTTACGTACCACGCCAGCAGAAGTCACTCACTAAGCTGAATACAGAATAAATGAAACTTCACACTCTTCATTTATGCTCTATCTTTAGTTACCAGTTTTGCCAGCGAAAGTTTACGTTACTTTACGTGGGTGAAGACAATACTCATATTTGTAAATTACTTAAGCCTCTGTTAGGCAATACAAGAATGAACAGTTACTGAATCAGGAAAATTTGGATTGAAACTGTTCATTGGCAAACAAACAAAAATGACAGTAGTTGATTGCGTGGAAAGGTAAGCACCCTGCTTAGTAATAATGTCTGAGGACAATGATGACACACTATCGTATCACTTTTAACTATTTCAGTTTATTATTCAAGAAAGTTATTAAAGTTTGTGAAAGAAATGCCACTGGGTAATGACTGTTAGTTATACTTTGCCAGTTAACAGTTTACGATGCTGTAGCTGGGTGCACGACGAAGAATACAGCCGACGATAATGCTGAGTTGCTGCTGGTTGTGAACTACGAGTCGTTCCCAGAGCCACGAATAATTATGGAACAGGCAATAGTTAGAATTGCAGCTTCCTCCGCCTATCCATTCCTAAAGTGCTCTCAATACTCGCCGGTTGACAAATCAGGCTTGTCTACACTGGAGCATGGACATAGCTGCACACCGCATCTGCGGTAGTGCCCAATAAACACTCCCACTCTCTTTCAACACTCCAGCTACTCTGCCTCGTCTTTTCTCGCAGCACGACAGAGATTCTCCATAAGCAAAGATAAACAACATCACAGCTACTGCCATTTCGTCATTGCTATCGATACGTTTACGTAAAGTTTCCTAGGCTGTTACCCTGCCATTTTCAATATTTACATTGTATTAACAATCAGTTATATACATTCAGAAATAAATACAATATTACTTGTATTACGTGTTGAATATAGTTTCTGCAACTAAGCTTACAGCAGCATATTACAATTTATCACCAGATATTAAACGATGTAAATTTTGGATGGTACAGAAGGTATTTCATCTGCATTTTCGGTGTTACAAAACGCTTTCGGAAATCTCGGAATATGGAATCTGCCTGTCGCCCTGCATCCATGATTCTCAGGATATTACGCGAGGTGAGGGAAGTTGAGTTTTGCATGTGCATGGTCTCTAAACCCTTGCTGGTTTTTGGACAGAAGCTTTCGTGTCTCAGTGTGGTAGAATGGACTCCTGTACGGGTAACGACATGAACGGGCAACTTAAAATTAAATTTACAGTAAACTTTCAGTTCCGATCCATAAGTCAAAATTCACCCTAAGTTTCTACCACTAATGTTGAAAGTTGTCTTACAAAATCGGATGCTTCTTTTGGAGCACCTTCAACAATAGTGATATTAGAACATTAGTGATTCAGTCATGTTCTAGCGACTGCCACTTTCGACATTCGAAGGAACACCTGTCAACCTTGCAGGAAGATGAGACGTTTAGAAGACATAAAATTTCCATAGCAGCAAAAATAGATCTTGAAATGTCACTGTCTTCCAGAAAGACTCCAAATCTCAGGACTAAACCGTTCTCAAATGTATGTGTAGGGAATGTACATCCTAAGAGAAATAGTAAATTTTTGTTTTCTGGAGAACTTCAAGCGATAAGTGATTCAGGAATCTACAATGACATTTACTGCACTGAACTCAACATTATGGAGAAAGGAAACTGTTTAATAGTTCAAATATTGCCGCATTTGTGGAAAAAAATTAAATGTTTTACGTGTTCATGCACTCGCTAATTTCCCAATCTATTATGTGCAGCTTACATTTCCAACAGTATCACGCAAAACAGTAATAAAATGTGTCAGCTATGTAATGTGTGTCTGTCATTAGCTGCTCCCATTAAAAGTGAAACAGCGTCGTCCGTTTTAATTACGCCGGCTTTACATCATGTAATATATTATTAGTGCAACAAAAAACTCAAATTTGTAATGAGCTCCACTCATACACGCCCTCGGGGAGGTTATCATTCTGCAAATGAGGCCGTCATCAACAGAGCGTGCCTCTGACAATCGCCGGCGAAATTAATTAGCGGCGCAGCCATGCTGTATCCTGCCAAACGTGGATGCAGTCAAACATTCTAAAACATTCTTAGTAACTAGTGTAAAAAGCGATCGGTTTTCATTACGATACTGATGCCTGATGCACGATCACTTCAAGAGGTGGAGGAGTGTTATTGCAAAATGCGTAACGTACGCGCAAACTGAACCATCTAATAACTGAGGCAAATGCACTGGATGCCACAGGGGATATGAAATCAACAGAACGCATCATGCAGAAGATGAACAGAAGGAAATACATTGGAGAATATCTAAGGAATAAGCATGAGTAATTAGAAATTAAGAGATAGGATAAAAAGATGCCAGCCTCTCAAGCTGAGATGGTGAAACTGGGTGTGGAACAGTTGGAGAAAGAAAGAGAAAAAATACTGTGATCTAAAATGGGCTGTGAAAGATACATGCGAAAACCTAAGACAGAAATGTACCGTAGCGTTGGCACAATAACATAAGAAATGCAATTCAACAGGTCAAAATTAGAAGCACATTTGCGCAGTTTCAGTACAGAGCCAGTGACGAAAGGAGTATGAGAAGGAACAGGTGAGACCAGACAGAGCACATTTACCAGGTTTGATCCGCCAGGATCTCGTCACGCACTGAATTTCAACACTATGGCCATAGTTAAGTAGCTAACGACAAGCCTTTATGTTATACCAGATCAACAAAATTTTGAAAATAAAATTTGTTTGGGTAATTCCTGGAGGAATATAGACCGTCCATGCGAACTGTTGTTGCTGACACTGAATATACTCACGAACTGGAAGGCCGATTCGTTTTGGTTTATTTTGCTGTGTGGACGAATGATGCTGAAGCACATTTTAGGAAGACACAGTGGAGTATCCGTGTTACTTCCTCTTGTATTTGAAGGTAATTGGATGTAGTCTTTAGGGGAAAATGAGAACAAAGCAGAATGATTTTCACCGAGAGGAGATAACTTAAATGTTCAAATGTGTGTGAAATCTTATGCGACTTAACTGCTAAGGTCATCAGTCCCTAAGCTTACACACTACTGAACCTAAATTATCCTAAGGACAAACAGACACACACACACACACACACACACACACACACACACACACACACACACACACACACACACGCCCGAGGGAGGACTCGAACCTCCGCCGGGACCAGCCGCACAGTCCATGACTGCAGCGCCCTAGGCCGCTCGGCTACTTCCGCGCGGCAAGAGGAAATAACTGTCCAAACCCTAATCGACATAACATTGTCAACAAACTGCCTGTACCTGTAAGCGGAAGCGTGAAACGGGTGCATGACTCAATTATAACAAAGGCCTACCTGTTGGTACTGCATCTTCCATCTTTATATCGTCGAACCTTCGACTCATACCTGTAACGCAGCTGAAAGTACGTTGCGCTCCAACATACGAACTCTGACGATGAATTTCTCTCTGGGAGAGATTGGTACTAATGTAAATGAATAGCAAACATATCTGTTAAAAGCTTTATATAATGTTGAGGCCCAGTGTCCTCCAGTTTGGTAGGTGAACGTTGGTACATCGACTGCGCGAAGTTGCAAGTGCGTTTATTAGAGTTCAAGGAGCCCAAGCGACCGTAAATACTTCCAGTCAACAAGTCGTTACTGGCCCGAAAGAATTGGATATGCACGTGTGTATTTCCGAAACTAACCTACCACGTCAGTGCTATAACGTGCAACTCTCTACCACGCGAGACTTAAGGACAAAGAAGGCAATACGGTTAAGGATCTTCCCCGCAGTTTACAACCGTGTATTCTTCAGAATACGCCGGGCGAAGTGGCCGTGCGGTTAAAGGCGCTGCAGTCTGGAACCGCAAGACCGCTACGGTCGCAGGTTCGAATCCTGCCTCGGGCATGGATGTTTGTGATGTCCTTAGGTTAGTTAGGTCTAACTAGTTCTAAGTTCTAGGGGACTAATGACCTCAGCAGTTGAGTCCCATAGTGCTCAGAGCCATTTGAACCATTTTCTTCAGAATACAATCATAATCTAAGGCCATCGTTGCAACAGAGAGGTCTTCATCAACACTACAGTGAGATGACAAAATCCATGGAATACCTTCTAATATCGTGTTGGATCACCTTTTGCCTGGCGTAGCGCAGCTCAGACTACAAAAACCGGATCTTAGGGGGTAAACTTCTTTTAAATAAAACGTAACAATAAAATGAGAAACTACAACAAACAATATACAGGGTGAAAAGTATTTAAACCGACAAAGTATGGGAGGTTGTAGGGAACATAAAAAATATTTTTCCCTAATGTCATTTTTTGCTATGAGGATTATTTAAACCGGTGGAGGCCATATTACTCTCTTAAGTCGTTAGAGGCCGTATTACGATCTTCAGTTGTTAGAGGGCGTATTACACTCTTCAGTTGTAGGCAACTGCTGTCCACCAGTGTAGTAGTGCATTGTCTCTGTTTACTAATGGAGCGATACACCTGGAGTGAGTACATTGATATGATTGGTGCGTACTACCACAACGGACGAGCTGCACAGCGGGTTTATCAACAACAATATCCTAATCGCCGTATCCGGCATCATACGACCTTTGCTGCTGTGTGCCAACGTCTGCGTGAGACCGGGTCATTTAGCAGATAACCTGGACAGGGACGCCGTCGCACGGTAAGAACGCAGCAATTTGAGGAAGCCGTCTTGCAGCATGTGGAGCGGGATCCTTCAATCAGCACTCGTGCAGTTGCACGTAACATGGGGACGAATCAGACGAGTGTAAGAACAGTCCTTCGAGAGCAATTGTTACGTCGATTTCACTTACACAACCTGGAACCAGTTGATTATCCACCCAGAGCACAGTTTTCGCAATGGTACCTGGAACAAAGTGAAATGCATCCTACATTTCCATCCTCTGTGTTGTTTACCGATGAAGCTACGTTCGGGCGTGATGGAGTGTTCAACATGCACAATTCGCTTGTTTGGAATGAGGATAACCCACATGCCACAGTTACTAGCGCTCATCAAGTGCGGTTCTTCGTTAATGTGTAGGTCGGTGTTGTTGGGGACTGTTTAATTGGGCCGTATCTGCTACCTAGGCCATTAAATGGCAGGCACTATTACAATTTTCTCGCCAGAGCATTGCCAGAATTGCTGGAAGACGTCCCGCTCTCTATAAGACAACGCATGTGGTTCCAACATGACAGGGCCCCGGCACATTTCAGTCATCGTGTGCGTCGATTCCTGGACCGACGGTTCCCATAAACGTGGATTGGCAGAGGTGGTCCTGTACCATGGCCTGTTCGATCCCCAGATATGTACCCTCTGGACTTTTTTGTGTGGGGAGAGATGCGCAACCTTGTTTAAGTAACTCCTGTTGCATCAGAAGAGGATCTGGTAGCCCGGATAGTAGCAGCAGTAGCAGCAGCAGCAGCAGCAGCAGGAACAATTCACTATACTCCTGAATCTTCCTCTGCCGGTTTAAATACTCCTCATAGGAAAAAATGACGTTAGCGAAAAATACGTGTTTTGATGTACCCTACAACCTCCCAGAGTTTGTCGGTTTAATTACTTTTCACCCTGTGTATTTAATTTATATTTTGGAGGCATTAGGCAGTCAGATATAACACCCGATAACTGAAAGCGCAAATTCTTAAGAAAAATATAATAAATATACAGGGTGTTACAAAAAGGTACGGCGAAACTTTCAGGAAACATTCCTCACACACAAATAAAGAAAAGATGTTATGTGGACATGTGTCCGGAAACGCTTAATTTCCATGTTAGAGCTCATTTTAGTTTCGTCCACCTACGCTTAGTGGAGCACGTTATCATGATTTCATACGGGATACTCTACCTCTGCTGCTAGAACATGTGCCTTTACAAGTACGACACAACATGTGGTTCATGCGCGATGGAGCTCCTGCACATTTCAGTCGAAGTGCTCGTACGCTTCTCAACAACCGATCCGGTGACCGAGGGATTGGTAGAGGCGGACCAATTCCAGGGCCTCCACGCTCTCCTGACCTCAACTCTCTTGACTTTCATTTAAAAGCTCTTGTCTACGCAACCCCGGTACCAAATGTAGAGACTCTTCGTGCTCGTATTGTGGACGGCTGTGATACAATACGCCATTCTCCAGGGCTGCATCAGCGGATCAGGGATTCCATGCGACGGAGGGTGGATGCATGTATCCTCGCTAACGGAGGACATTTTGAACATTTCCTGTAACAAAGTGTTTGAAGTCAAGCTGGTACGTTCTGTTGCTGTGTGTTTCCATTCCGTGATTAATGTGATTTGAAGAGAAGTAATAAAATGAGCTCTAACATGGAAAGTAAGCATTTCCGGACATAACATATTTTCTTTCTTTGTGTGTGAGGAATGTTTCCTGAAAGTTTGGCCGTACCTTTTTGTAACACCCTGTATATCAGTATCTCAGTGTAAAACAAAAACACTCTTGTAAAATGAACAAATGGGCACGGCTAGTGAAATTATACCTGAACTGAAATTAAACTTCAGCTTAAAAAATATCGAAATTCCTTTAAAACAATTATTATTACAAGGATACTACCAATCCCTTGCCAAGCGGTCTTTAAGCATGAAATACTGGAGATTCTGCGTGATGCCTGAGGACACGACGTAGACACATGCAAGCCTAACGGCCCACTGACAGCAGTGGCTTCCACTGAGGACGCTGACAACCCCAGTTCCGCTACGTCAACGTGGCCTCCTCGTGGCAACCCATTCAGCGGTGCCGCTTCTCCGCCTCGCGCCATAACAACAGCGGCCCTGCACTGCTCCAGGGCGGTCTAATCGGTGCGGCCGCCGTAGATAAATGTAAATGTCGTGTGGCTAGGGCATCCCTTCGGGTAGACCGTTCGCCAGGTGCAAGTCTTTCAATTTGACGCCACGTCGGCGACTTGCTCGTCGATGGGGATGAAGTGATGATGATTAGGATAACACAACACCCAGTCCCTGAGCGGGCCCTTAGGACTGACATTCTGTCGCGCTGACTACTGAGCTACTGGGGCCGGACAGCGCCGTAGGTGTGCCACGCTTGGTACACGAGAGTACTGCCTTTTCCCAAACGTGCTCCTAACTCCCTCCAACCTCATTGGAAACGCGACCTGTCAGCCCTGCATACCCGGCTCCTTACAAACTTCACGCGGCCTGTCTCACCACGACAAACCAAGCCAAGTCGAGGAGCCGACAGACTGCTGGCGCCAGAGATAAATTCATCTTGGACACCAAAATATGCTGTAAGGCACAAGAAGATGCACTACGAAGGAATTATTCGAAAATCGGTATAAGTGATGTCCATGTGCAGAGAAACAAACGACTACAGTTTCAGAAAACTTGGATGATTTATTGTAAAAAATAGCTTCACCAAAAAATAAGGAAGTCTATAACTTGTTAGTCCTTATGCAGGGAATTTTTCGGCTTGGCATTGATAGAGTTGTTGGCTTGTCCTTCTGAGGTATATCAAGCCAAATTCTGTCCATTTAGCAGCTTAAATCGTCGAACTACCGAGTTGGTTGCGGGACCCTGCCCATAATGCCCCAAACGTTCTCGACGAAGGAGGGATCCACTGACCTTGCTGTCCAAGGTAGAGTTTGACAAGCACGAAGGCAAGCAGTAGGAACCACGCCGTGTGCTGGGACGCATTATCATGCTAAAATGTAAGCCCACTATGACTTGCCGTGAAGAACAAAATGGGGCGTAGAATGTCGTCAACGTGACACTGTGCTGCAGGGGTGCCAAATGTGGCAGCTGAAAGGACCTTGTTATGAAAAGAAATGCCACCGCAGACCGTCGCTCCTAGTTGTCGGGCCCTATGGCCAGTGACAGTCGGGTTGGTATCCCACCACTGTTCGGTGCGTCTCCAGACACGTCTTCAGCCTGGAATCTCACTGAGTGAGATAGAATTGTCTTCTGCGATGAGTCCCGCTTCGAAATAAATCCTGACGACCAGCGAAGAATATCAGTGTATTATAAGTAAGTCGAACAATGTATTATTTCCTTACATTTTCATCTCGGTAACTCATCATGCAGCTAAAAACAGGAGATATTTGAGGCTTGCCGACTCAATTTTCCCTCACAGTGATCACTAACGGAGCTGCAGAATGGGATGATGACTGTTGAACACAACAGTGCCTCTGTTACACTTACAGTCGTAAGTATGAGTACTCGATGGGTTTATGTGTAAGGTGGGCTAGACGATGCAACCTATCGCCAGTACCATTACCTTAAGTGCGCTGAAAGTTCCCACTCATGCAGCACATGTCCTGGCTAGATATCTGGTGTACGATGTTTTCCGATGGACTGTATGTTGTCGGCTTGAGGGTCTACTCTGTATATTCGACAAACTTCCTTACGTTTCTCCACCGTCGCACGGATGCACCGTTCGTCGGATCTAGTGTACATGTGATTGTGAGGTAGTATTCTTTTGATGAACAACGTAATGGTTCAATCCAGAGTCTGATTTACGATGGGAACGCCCTTGGAAGACATTACAAACACACTTCAGTTGGGGAAATAGAACTACAGCGGGTGATCAAAAAGTCAGTATAAATTTGAAAACTGAATAAATCACGGAATATTGTAGAGGTACAAATTGACACACATGCTTGGAATGACATGGGGTTTTATTAGAACCAAAGAAATACAAAAGTTCAAAAAATGTCCGACAAATGGCGCTTCATCTGATAAGAATAGCAATAATTAGCATAACAAAGTAAGACAAAGCAAAGATGGTGTTCTTCACAGGAAATGCTCAATATGTCCACCATCATTCCTCAACAATAGCTGTAGTCGAGGAATAATGTTGTGAACAGCACTGTAAAGCATGTCCGGAGTTATGGTGAGGCATTGGCGTCGGATGTTGTCTTTCAACATCCCTAGAAATGTCGGTCGATTACGATACACTTGCGACTTCAGGTAACCCCAAAGCTAATAATCGCACGGACTGAGGTCTGGGGACCTGGGAGGCCAAGCATAACTGAAGTGGCGGGTGAGCACACGATCATCACCAAGCGACGCGCGCAAGAGATCTTTCGCGCGTCTAGCAATATGGGGTGGAGCGCCATCCTGCATAAACATCGTACGTTCCAGCAGGTGTTTATCAGCCAGGCTGGGGATGATGCGGTTCTGTAACATATCGGCGTACCTCTCACCCGTCACGGTAGCAGTTTTGCTGTCCAGCGCCATCTGTCGGTCATTTTGTGAACTTTGTTTTTTTTTTTTTTTTGTTCTAATAAAACCCCATGTCATTCCAAGCATGTGTGTCTATTTTTACCTCTCTATCTACATTATTCCGTGATTTATTAAGTTTTCAAATTTATACTGACTTTTTGATCCCCCGGTACTTTGACACCATTGTTCGAATTTAAAGTGGTGTCAAGTTACTAGTAATTAAGCCGTTGCATTTGTTTTCATTTGTTACACTGGTAACTGAGCTATGGGGATGACATGTATTCGGTCCCATGTTCCATTGAATGAGTGACAACGTCTGACGCTACGTGGGTAGCATGGTGGATAAAGAGCTGCGGACCACCAATGGGAGGCACAGTATGGGGAGTCATTGTCCGTCCAGTAATACCCTGAGTATGTGCCACAGCCCATATCGACATTCTGCACGTCAGCAACAGACAAGTGACAAGTATGGTAAGTGCCACCCATGGAACATGTCTAGTTTTTCGATGCATGTTGTATCCGCATAAATACTGTATGGAAACTTGAAGTACACACGTTAGCGGCGCACTAATTTTTGTCTGAGGGATTTCGATAGCCCCATATTGTAAGTACACGAGTCACAAGTAAGACGATATAGCGCAACTACAAATCATGGTTCAGCTGTCGAAGAGCCATGTTCGCTGTACTATCGCATTACTGACTCAGTGCATCTTCCCAACAATTTTTAAACTTTCTGCACTGAATCGAACGAATTTAGGTAGAGTGGGTTGGAACATCATACGTATCTCCAGACTGCTAACGCAATCCAAAATCTCCTTGTGGTTGATGATGATTAGTAACGACAGAAACCGGTAGCAACGATAAAAATTTTCATTGCAGCTGATAGTGGTACAACATAAATGATTGCAAAGAAAACACCGAGGTAGTGAGACATGAAACATTACCTTATATATACATACTGACGTTCTTCAAAGACTTTCTCTGTCGAAATATATTTGACAAACGCTACAACTGCTGCAATGTCAATCGTTAGAGTAAAGATACTACTTATCCTGTGCTCCGTAGCGTTATAATGGATAAAATATTATCAGATTCACAGTTATAGAATTACTCGGTTACTGACTGTTACATCACTAATTTTTAGAAAGAAGGTTAATTTAATGCGCATTCATTTCGTACGCAAAGAAAACCACCTTCGCAGCACAAGCTGATGTGGCTAACATGTAGCGAACAAATGAGTATTAAGAAAAATAATCTACACATGCATTTAGCACAAGAGAAGTTCATATGTAACCGTAACAGCAACTTTCTCTTCAAACTAAAGCGATACATTTTAAAGGTAACACTATCTACGTGATGAAAGCCAATTCAAAAGGCATTTCCACTACCATTATTGTTAGATGAATACCAAATTCAAATATAACATGATTAATTTTCAAGTGCTGCCCCAAGCAGAATCACAACTACTTTGCTTTGCAGTGAAGGCAATATGAATTACATTTAAAACTAAAGACAATTACTTTTTCTTTAGATCATGAAATTTTAGACATAATTCGAAATCGCTCTTTATAGTGTTTTGAATGAACCAGGCTTCAAGTGCATGAAATACGTGTTACATTTGAAACAAAGGACCATTTTCCCTTTAGAGCATGAAATTGTAGAAATAATATGCAGATGGATGCAATTATTAGCACGCAGTTTAGTTTGCCTTTGTCTTTCATACCATTGTTTGGTGTGTAAGATACGCTGTGCAAATATTAAATTAAATAAGGCATTTAACTTGCTTTCCGTTACCTGTACCGACATAATCTGACACCTTGCGTCGTCTGCAATTATGCAAGCACTCTGTGTGTGGTATAATGTAACCCATAAAAATCAACGCGTATCAGGTGTGATGGATCACTGAAAGGAAGCAGTCCTCTTCAAACCCCAAGACGTCACTGTCCTCCTGTCCTTAGCTAAATATAGACTGGAGCAAGGAAAAAGTAATGCGGGTAGATTGTCTAGAATTCGCAGACGATATTGTAATATTGTCGGAATCTTTAGAAGATCCGACAAAACAAACAACGTAGCTACAAAGACAAGCAACTTAAGCAGGATCACAGATCAAATGTCAAGGGAGAGCCTAAATGGATGACGATATACGAAGGGAAAGTTCAGAAGATGGGAAGGTTTAAATAGCTAAGAGAATGGACAGAAAGTGGGATGGCAGAAAAGGAAACAAGGGAAACACGATTTTAAAAAAATGAATTTAGCGCACGAACCAACTAAGAACATCTGCATGCAGAACAATATTTTCTACAATGCAAAATTGAGACAGTACCAGACAGTGATGTGACTTGAAGCTTTATATGGAGCGTATATTCTAATGCTAGTAAGATCAAGCGTATTTTAGAACTGGCGGAAGGAAAGATTCTCAGAAGACGGTCAAATTAGAAGACGAATGAATAGAGAAATATGCACCAAGACAGAAAAGATGCTTTTAGGAAAAGAAGGATATTTGCTAAGGAAGGACCACGGGAGGTTAACACAGTAAAGAATACATTTTTGTGAATAAACGGCACTGTGTCGAAGAGCTACAAAGGGATCGGGAAGATAACGAGAATATAGGAACCAACAGGAACCAGAGATACACAACAGGATGATTTTTAAATCAAACTTTCAGGCTTTCAGATATTTCCAGACAGAGCTAGATCCAGAACAAAACCATTATGGACATAAGACCGAAGAAGTTCGAAAAGTGCGATTATGAATGAATATTGTACAAGGTGAAAGATTTGAAGAATCGAAGCTAACCCAAATTAACGTGGTCTTCAGATGGCCGAAATGAAAAAAAGAAGAAGAAGAAACGTTAGTATAACTTAGCGTTTACATTAGACTCGAAAATGGATTTGTAACTTGGAGTCACTCACAGATATACACTCTAGTAGACGTGTTTAGTGAGGCTGGCATTAAATAATCTGTAATGATGAGCAAACGTAAGGGGTATCAGATTAACGTTCTGTGCTATTTAAATGAAATATTACATAAATTTAGGTTACGAAATAGGGACATTCCAGGCTGTTCGGGTCAGTTATTGACCATATACATGCCGTTAATATATGAATCGTGAAATAATTGCAGTCATAACAACGACAATAGTCAGACCGGTGTCGAAAGTGTAGGTGCCATTCCTAGAGAGTTGTATTCCTGAAAGCTTCGTGAGGAATTAAACATAACAAGACTATGTTTCGTAGCAACGAAATACAAAATTATCTGACAAAATTTAAATGTTCGTTTACAGAAAAGTCTGTTCTATTTATATTTTTTGTTCACTCGTGACAGAATCATGCTGAATATATGCAATTAGATATATACATGGTTACATAACAGTCATTGCTATATGTACATAGATTTTAAAAAATTAACAAGACAAAGGAACTGGGCAAATGTACAGCGAGATAATTTTTTTCCAAAACTGAACATTGTCACTGGAAAGCAATAGATCTTGTTCTGAACATGAAAATGGGCAGAGAGGACATTTGAACATGTGACTGACTGTGTTCTTGGCCAAACTGGTCCTTGTCCTCTTATGCGATGCCAAAAGACATAAGCATGACTTAGTCATGCTGACACCAGTTCTCATTCGGTTAAGAGATCTCGAGTTATCGCAGTCCTCGTTGTTTACTTTCACAGATGAAAACGAAAAGTGTTTCACCAAGAATGCTTTTACCAACTCATACGCCAGTATTTGCATATCTTTGGTATATGTTGGCTAAAATTGCTTCCTTATGCGAGCTTGTTTCCAGAATTCGCAGTACAGAAACATCCAATTCCACAACTGAAGGTCGGTTTGACTAAACCATGTTTCTCGTGTTTAACTGACGTTATCGGGACTTTTCTGGTGGATTTTGCAACACCCGCGTATCGAAAACATGTGTACGTGCAGTTAAACATCATCGAATGGACATTGAGAAAGATCGTATCTGTGGCATGAGAAGTATCATACTTATGGATGGTACAGACAGCTGTCTCTAGTGTGATGACTGGACTGAACAAGTGGTGATGGGTGGGACTAAGACAACAGTGTGACAACAAGTATAGGGATGAGTCCTTCGAGACGTACCAAGTGATTATAATTAAAGTGCTGCCACTCAAATAGGTCCAGTGTGCGTTGTAATTATCGTGTTGTAACGATACATGGTGAATATTCTAATGCATTAACACTGGACCAAAAGACGCACGAAGAAAAATTATTCCTGTTTTTCCCACCAGGTGCAATTCCGCGCTGAAAATGCAGGAAAGGTGTATAGAAATGTTTCCATGTGTAATGGACTAGGAACGGAACGAGAGCAGAAAGGGCAAAAGAAGTGGGAAAGGCATGTTGTCGATTTTATTATTAACCGCCTCTAACACAATTTGTTCATCATAATCACCGAACAGGTCGAGAAGATGCTGTACAATATCAAATTTGCACCTGGTCGGCAAAATGGGATTTTTTTTTCAGCGTAAATCGTTTCAACATTAAAGCATTAGCATATCCACCAAATTTCGTTACAATACGATAGTTACAGACCACAGTAGCCCCAGAGAGTATCTGCACTTTAATCATAAAGACTCGGTACTGCAACACGAGATGATCGTGCAGAGTTCGACGGCCCTGGCGTATAGACGAACGGCGACAGCAAAAATGTAGACGATGTTACAGACCGAGTGTGACCAGCAAACATCGGGAATAGTTTACTGGCAATTAGGTTGAAATCTGTAGTTGCTAGGCGTAGTTCTAGGTCTAACAGAGACTTCGATGGTGTACAGCCAGCGTCACTTTATGGCATTCTGCGGTGTTCGGAGACGACGCTCGCTTCTGCGTGTGGATGGCAGATCTATGGCAACATGTCCATAGACGCTCCGGTGAATGGTCGCAGGGAATATCAACATCTACATTTCTACTCTTCAATCCACTCTTAAATGACTAGTAAACGTTTCATCGAACCTCTTTCAGACTATTTCTCCACCGTTCCATTCCGTGAGGGAAAAACGAGCACTTAAATCTTTCTGTTATTTTATCATGATGGTAATTTCTCTGTATGTAGGTGGCCGTCAGCAACATATTTTCGGTTCAGAGGAAACATTTGGTGGTTGAAGTTTCGTTGAAAGGTCTCGCCGCTATGAAAAATTTCCGTTGTTTTAATGATTGGTACCCCAACTCATATATATCGGTGACAGTATTTCACCTATTTCTGCGATAATACGAAATGAGCTGCCCTTCTTCGAATTTTTTCGACGTCCTCCATCAATCCTTTTTGGCACGTATCCCATACCGCGTAGCAGCATTCCAGAAGGAGACGAACAACCGTAGTGAAAACAGTATCTTTAGTAGAACTGTTGTTTCTTCTAAGAGTTCTGCCAATAACATACAGTCTCTGGCTCGCCTTCCCCTCAACATTTCCTATGCGATCGTTCCAACACTTTTTCGTAGTTGCAACACCTATGTATTTAGCTGAACTGATAGCTTTTACATTTATTTCATAAATCACATAACTGAAATTTAACGCATTACTTTTAGTACTCTTGTGGATGAGATATTATTACTCACACTTTTCACACCATATAGATTTCTAAATCTTTTTACAGTTGCTTCTGATCTGCTGATGACTTCACTAGACGATGAATGACACCATCATCTGCAAACAATCTAAGAGGTCTGCTCTGATTGTCTCCTAAATCGTTTATATAGAGTAACGATCACAGAGGGCCTATAACTTTTCCTTCGGGATTGCTGATATTACTTTTCTTTTACCGATGACTTTCCGTCTATCACTGCGATCTGTGACTTTTCTGATAGGAAAACTAAAATTTAGTAACATATTTTAGATGATACTGCACAATGACGCAATTGGATAAGAAGTCGCCTCCTTGCAATGGTGTCAAAAGAAATATGGAATCAATTAGAGATCCCTTGTCGATGGCATTCACGTGAATAAACAGCTGGTTGTGTTTCAAAAGGAATGATAATTTCTGAATCGGTGCTGACTGTGTGTCAGTAGTACGGTTTTTTCGAGGTAGTTGATAATGTCCGAACACAGTAGATTACCCAAAATCCTACTCCACATCGACGTCAGTGATATGAGTCTATTATTCAGCATATTACTCCTATCTCCTATCTTAATTATTGGTCTGGCCTGTGGAAGTTTCTAATCTTAAGGTACGAATCTTTCGTCGAGCGAGCGGTTGTATATGATTGCTGACTATGGGGCTATTTTGTCAGCATACCGTCAAAGGAACCTGACTGGTGTACAGCGAGGACCAGAAAACTTGCGTTTATTGAGTCATTTAAACTGCTTCGCTACATTTGAGTTATCGGCTTCTAAGTTACTCTTGTTGACAGCAGTTCTTGATGCACAACGTGGAACGTTTACTCCGCCTTCTATGGTGAATGAATTCAGGAAAACCTTATTTCGTACATCCGCGTTAGTCGTGCTATCAACGGTAATACTCCCACTGCTATCGATCAATGAAGGTACTGATTGTGTCTTGCCGCTGGTGTACTTTCCGTAGGATCAGAATTTCTTTGGATCACATTTCTATTCAACTCCTGGAATCGCGAACTTGGGAGCTATCGACTATGGCGACTTACTTGCTAAACGATGAATATATTGCGAATTCTTGCCTGTATATGGCAAGAAACGTAAGCCCTGTGCTTATACCCTTCATGACCATGGTGCCAAGTGGTATATTCGAGCAAGATAATGCAACACACCACACTGCAATTCACCACAAATCGTATTGCGGAATGTACGGATCCTCGATTGGCCTGCCCAGTCCTCGTATTCGTCACAAGGCAAGAGTGGGCCACGGCGGCAAGACGTACACATTCATACCAATCGTAAGGCAGAAATTTCATAAATTGACGCAGCACATGTTTCAGGCGTGGTAAGAAATTGATCAGGATGACCATTGGTAAATGTCTGTTCCACACCACAAAGGACACAAGAAATTATTTATGCCTACGGGGCACACCTCAATTTGATGGTGGACAGAAGTTTTTGAGGGAATGGAAGTTTAATCATTCAATACCTGTTATCTGATAAGCATTCCCACAAAGTTTGGAACTTATCGAACAGGTGCTTCGTGGTACAACACTTTCCACAGCGTGTAAAGTCTCAGTGATATCAGTCGGAGTGGTCGTGTAACCGAGAAACGTGCAAGATACCAAGTGTTAAGTGAGAAGTTCCGGAGGCAGCGTGACTTTCTACAAGGGTCTGATGGCCTCTGCGTCGCTCAGGGGAGCTCTCGGACATGTCTTTGATGTCTGCCGCCGGCCTAGATCCGGCCCTTGCCTCATTACGGGCAGGCGCGCAGTGCAGCTCAGGGATAAGCCGAATCTGTTCACCTTGATTACTCGGCTGCAGCGTGCCCCCCGAGGGGCACTTCCCAGGATATTGCGCTATTGACTCAGGAAGCGCAGTTGTTGACCGGCGCAGGCATAGCAGAAATGTGCTCTGGGACTTCAGCGACGTATCAAAAGACGTCTATCCACAACCGCGCTCTGCTCCTTTCGCTTCTACTCTGTCCGCGAAGTACACTACTGGCCATTAAAGTTGGTACACCACGAAGATGACGTGCTACAGACGCGAAAATTAACCGACAGGAAGAAGATGCTGTGATACGCTAATGATTAGCTTTTCAGAGCATTCAAAAATGGCTCTGAGCACTATGGGACTCAACTGCTGAGGTCATTAGTCCCCTAGAACTTAGAACTAGTTAAACCTAACTAACCTAAGGACAGCACAAACATCCATGCCCGAGGCAGGATTCGAACCTGCGACCGTAGCGGTCTTGCGGTTCCAGACTGCAGCGCCTTTAACCGCACGGCCACTTCGGCCGGCTTCAGAGCATTCACACAAGGTTGGCGCCGATGGCGACATCTACAACGTGCTGACATGAGGAAAGTGTCCAAGCGATTTCTCATACACAAACAGCAGTTGACCGGCGTTGCCTCGTGAAACGTTGTTGTGATGCCTCGTGTAAGGAGGAGAAATGCGTGCCATCACGTTTCCGACTTTGATAAAGGTCGAATTGTAGCCTATCGCGATTGCGGTTTATCGTATCGTGACCTTGCTGCTCGCGTTGGTCGAGATCCAATGACTGTTAGTAGAATATGGAATCGGAGGGTTCAGGAGGGTAATACGGAACGCCGTGCTGGATCCCAACGGCCTCGTATCACTAGCAGTCGAGATGACAGGCATCTTATCCGCATGGCTGTAACGGATCGTGCAGCCACGTCTCGATCCCTGAGTCAATAGATGGGGACGTTTGCAAGACAACAACCATCTGCACGAACAGTTCGACGACGTTTGCAGCAGCATGGCTGCGTTTACCCTCGACGCTGCATCACAGACAGGAGTGCCTGCGATGGTGTACTCAACGACGAACCTGGGCGCACGAATGGCAAAACGTCATTTTTTCGGATGAATCCAGGTTCTGTTTACAGCATCATGATGGTGGCATCCGTGTTTGGCGACATCGCGGTGAACGCACATTGGAAGCGTGTATTCGTCATCGCCATACTGGCGTATCACCCGGCGTGATGGTATGGGGTGCCATTGGTTACACGTCTCGGTCACCTCTTGTTTCTACATTTCAGCAGGATAATGCACGACCGCATGTTGCAGGTCCTGTACGGGCCTTTCTGGTTACAGAAAATGTTCTACTGCAGCCCTGGCCAGCACATTCTCCAGATCTCTCACCAATTGAAAACGTCCCGCCCATGGTGGCCGAGCAACTAGCTCGTCACAATACGCCAGTCACTACTCTTGATGAACTGTGGTATCGTGTTGAAGCTGCATGGGCAGCTGTACCTGTACACACCATCCAAGCTCTGTTTGACTCAATTCCCAGGCGTATCGAGGCCGTTACTACGGCCAGAGGTGGTTGTTCTGGGTACTCATTTCTCAGGATCTATGCACCCAAATTGCGTGAAAATGTAATCGCATGTCAGTTCTAGTATAATATATCTGCCCAATGAACACCCGTACATCATCTGCATTTCTTCTTGGTGTAGCAATTTTAATGGCCTGTAGTGTATTAATCTTAGTTCATTGCCGATGACTTTGCAAATTCGGAGCACACTTTTTATAGTTTCAAATATTACAAAGTTGTGATGCAAGCATGGACGTGAACAGAATCGAACATAAGAAATTTTAGGTTGACAACTGGAGTCAACAGGAATTTAGTAACGTACATGGTGAATCCGAACTCCACAGACAATACGTTCCAGACGTTTAGGGATACGTTCCGAGTATTGTGTTATAACATACTCGTGATCTCCAGAAGCTCATTGCTCGTTGAATACCGACTGGTGATGCTCTGTGGATAAGACACAGTTAGTAGAGTGAATCAAAGAGGAATAGGGAAACATTCCACCAACGGTATGGGAGCCTGATGGGGAAATTTTGGTGCATGCACCGCTGCGCCCCTGCATATGCGGCCACCATATTTACAGATATGCTTCACGGACCAGCTACGGCCCTTGCCTCACCATAGTGGTTGTTTATCGAAGAGTCAGTGAGTAGTTTACTCGCGAGCATCCTGCTGCCGCCAGAGCGTCTGGGAGCGCAAGCTGCACCGATACGTTCTGGTCGCGGAACAAAGTGCTGCAATCGCAGCCACCTATTCGAGTCCCCGAAGTCACGTGACGCCTCGCATGTAGTCTTGCGTGGACGCATACTTAACAAGGAGAGCACGACAAGTGCCATAATCTGATCCCCAGAAACTTCGCTCAATGGAAAAGGGGTCAAAATAAACGACCATGCGTTTCTGCTTACCCGCAGATACTCGACCTTTTCTAATAAAACGACGGTCTAATTTTTCAACGCAATGCAGATGCCATTTAGGGCGTGATAATATCAGTAGAACTGCAGCACAGTGCCTAAAGTCGTTGCACTTCAGTTTCGCGTCCCGTATTCGAAACACGAATATTGCTTCTATTTTTTCTATTTTCATCGTTGCTTCATTATTCATCGGGAAACATTCGTGTAGTAACCTTCTACGAAAGTGTTTAGATGTATGAGAAACAAAAATAAAATATTTTGAACATGGCTGCGTTTCAGAAATGGTTAGATATCTGTAAATGAATCCAAAGTCTCTAACTAATTGCAACAAAAGACAGTTTTATTCATTCTTATACCACGGTTTCATCAGATGTAAACCCGTCTTCTTCAGAAATTCATGTAACCTGAAGACAATGTAACAGCAGTAAATACAAACCCGGAAACATACAAGTCCAAAATTACGCGTCATACAGAGACTAGGCTCCCACAAAGGGGTGGGAATATCACATAAACCATAAAACATGACCAAAACAATAAAAAGTAGTTCTTACTAAAGGCTTCGTAGTAGACCTGTTGCACCTTCTAAGTGTTCTGCCAACGAATCGCATTCTTTCGTTGGCTCTACCCAAAACATCGTCTATGTGATCGTTAAAATTTACACTATTTGTAATTGTAATCCCTAAGTATTTAGTTGAATTTACAGCCTTCATATTTGTGTGACTTATCGCGTAATCGCAAACAATCTAAGACAGCTACTGAGATTGGTTCCTATGTCGTTAATATACATCAGGACCAATAGAGGGCCTATAACACTTCCTTGGGGAACGCCGGATATTAGTTCTATTTTACTCGATGACTTTCCGTCTATTACTACGAACTGTGACCTTTATGACAGGAAATCACGAATCGAGTCGCACAACTGAGGCAATATTCCATAGGCACGCAGTTTGTATAGAAGACGCTTGTGAAGAACGGTGTCGAAAGCCTTCTGGAAATCTAAAAATATGGAATCAATGTGGCATCCCCTGTCGATAGCACTCATTACTTCATGAGTATAAAGAGCTAGTTGTGTTTCACGTGAACGATGTTTCCCGAATCCGTGCTGACTATGTGTCAATAAATCGTTTTCTTCTAGGTAATTCATAATGTTCGAACTCAGTATATGTTCCAAAATCCTACTGCAAGTCGACGTTAGTGATATGGGCCTGTAATTCAGCGGATTACTCCTGTTTCCCTTTTCTTTATATTGGTATGACTTGAGCAATTTTCCAGTTTTTAGGTACTGAACTTTTTGTGAGCGAGCGGTTGTATGTAAATGCTAAATATGGGACTATTGCATCAGCATACTCTGAAAAGAACCTGGCTGGTATACAATCTGGACTGGCAGCCTTGCCTTTATTAAATGATTTAACCTGATTTACTACACCGAAGAGGGCTCGTGTTCGGGAATGTGGGATGCCTGTAACTATAGGCCACAATAAATGTTGCAATATGGGATAATGAGGGACAAATGTGGCCAACCGGCGCAGGTGGAAGGTTGGACACCAGCAACTGGACGTCCAGGAGACTGAGTGTAGTGGAATCTCCCGGTCCAGTCCATTGTTTCCATGTCGTTCGCAGCCTCTGTCCTGTGCTGTATGTTGAGCAGAGAATAGTTGCGGAGAATCGTGCATATGTATGCACTATAGTCTCGGAAAGCCAGCGGCAGCAGTTAAGCGTCTTGGACATCAGATGCTAGCCCCCGGGTGGCGTAAATTCTATCAAGGCGACATTCCAAATGGCTTGTTTGACATGAAGGGCCATGGGCATTGCCAAACTTCTCTTCCCATGTGTCGGTAAGCCGGAGGTCTCGGACAATCATGCGGAGTTCTTGACATGTGTTAAAGTGAGACGCCTGATCTTTCTGTTACAAGACACAGTTGATGTCACCTCCAAATACGCAACTAGTATAACGCCCTAAAACAACGGGGCAATGTTTTCGGAGTAGAATGTGGCTCTCTCCTGTCGGCAGGAGGAGCCAGATGGGAAAGCAGATGTTGGTGATACGGGGGCCATAGTGGTGAAGGCCATGCTTCGTGCTGCTGGCAGGATTCCCTCACTATCGGATGCAGCCTTGGCCATGCCAAGGATATCACCAGCAGAGATGTAATGTATGTATCCGGGAACGTCAGGCAGAGCTGCCTCTTACGCTTTTTTGCAGGAATGCAATGTCACGTCAGGGTCCCAGATCACGTCTCGTAACAAAGATAATTTTGGGACGAGCTGACGTGGTTGGTATTGAACATTTCAGTCCTGCACGATTGGCGGCGTAGTAAGGGGATGTTCTGTATAACGTTGTAGGTATTCGAACACGAACAAGGCCGTCCCGTCCAACCTCCAAGGTTGAAACCTAGGTATGTTTAGGTCGTGGCCGCCGGAGACGACGCCGCCAACCAGGTGTTAGATTCGATGTCTTCGCTCCATGGGTAAGTCTGGAGTCCCGGCGAATCATCTGCTCGCTCCGGTGATATAGAATGCTTGACTGATGGAATAAGCGTCGAAAGTGATCGACGGGTCCTCCGGTTCGACCACCATTTGTCTTGTTGTCAGGGCTGGGTGCTGTTCGTTCTTGAAAGTAGGGGTTACATTGCTGTTCGCGACTTCAGTCAACTCGTGTTCGTCACCCAAAGTAACTGCAAGCCAGGTGTCGTCCGGAGGTGAGGTATCCCGATCGGGGACAGTGCAAGGTCTGCATTTACGGCGCCACTGCTTTCGTGACCAGCCTTCCGTGGTGGAAGTTGTGAGTGAATCGCTTCACGTCCGGCACAAAGGCTGCCGCTGGTACTATCGTTGACGTAAATTCCATCGTGTTGTCTGAGGGATGATCGACTTCCGCAGGTGGTGGTGACAGTGGTATCGACATGACTGTTTCTTGCTATTGATGTTGTGCAACAGTGGTATCGGTGGCATATGATACTGGCACCGATATAGGATTTGGGCGGTGGTACGAAGTTGCAGTTACGACGAGAGCCGTCGCGTGGAGGACTGGAAGGGACGTCGGTTGTGGTGCGGGCGTCGTGTAAGAGGCCGGCAGTTGATGCGAGGCTCGAGACATTCTGATCGAACGTGCCCTTCCTTGCAGCATCCTGAACGCCATTGGCCGTCTTAAATGTGCGATAGGACGAAAGGCGTCCATGACGTCTTCAGCCAAATTGTTCGCTTGTTCGCGTGCCTAACCCCACGTAAACTAGCGTCCCCTACCCCCTCCCCTCCCGGACCAAAGTTATCGTCGGCATTCCAGAAACGGAGCCCATGCTGCTTGCTCCGAAGGATCTTATCGCAACTCGCGTCATCAGCGTCTTTAAAATACACTGTACTGGTCAATAATGATAAATGGATGCCCCATATGTCATTTGCCGGTATTTTGGCTACATCACGAAGAAAGCGCTCTACCACGAACACTTTTGGTCTTGCATAATCATTGCAAAACATAAGACGGGGTGTTGATTTGTGGAATCTGTTCGCTATTGCTCTGGCGTACTGTACGGCGCGCGAGTAGTGGCCGCAGAAGGCAAACAAAACTAGCGCACGCGCTCCGCAGGCGGAAATATGGGATTACCGCATTGCTCGGCTGCTAACCCCAGACCGTAACACAGATCACGGGCTTCGTTGAAAACCTGGTCAAATGTTGGATAAAGCCTCCTTTTGTTGTAACTGCTTGGCTCCCTTGAATTCATTTACAAAAAATAAAAATAATATTCGAGTTTCGAACATGAGACGCAAAAGTGTGAAGCTCCGACGTTAGCCACAGTACCAGCGCTTCGGCTGAATTACTTACTCTTCTATGACACATAAAGTACCTCGAAAACTTTGACGGTGGCTCTCTCACGAATTGTCGGGTAGCTACGGATAAGCCGTCTTCCATTGAGCTAGGTTTTTAGGACGTCATGTTATGGCACTTGCCGTGTTCTCTCGCTTAGTTCGCCTCTCCGCCCTTGAGGGACAGCTACGATCTGGGCTCTGATGGTTCAAATGGCTCTGAGCACTATGGGACTTAACATCTGAGGTCATTAGTCCCCTAGAACTTAGAACTACTAAAACCCAACTAACCTAAGGACATCACACACATCCATGCTCGAGGCAGAATTCGAACCTGCGACCGTAGCAGTCGCGTGGTTCCGGACTGAAACGCCTAGAACCGCTCGGCCACCGCTGCCCTCGATCTGGGCTCTGACCGGTCATCAGCTGCCAAGACTCGCTGTTACGGACCAAACGCCCACTATTGTTGCTACCTGTCAAGGTATCTTCCTGCCCTCGCTGTGAGCCCATTATAACGTTGGACTTCTGTCAGTCGTACCTGATGACACTGCTTCACAAGATTTGCGTCGCTTCGTTGAACGGTGTCGTTAAGAAACCTTATTGCTGCCTTCGCGTTACCAGCCTCGTGGGCCCGAGTCGTTGATTAGCCTACCTGCTCTTCGCCACTTCGACGTTCATGGACTTAGTCCTAGTGTGCTCCTGTTAGCGTCGTCAAAGATCGATTGTTGTCAAGTCGTGTGGACATTGTACTCAGAAGTTGCATTTAATTAATGCAAATAAATGGCCAGTTCTAATTGTTAAGTGTGTATTTCAATACAGTCTGCTACACCTCTGGGTAAAGGACATAACAGAAATCTTCTGACGTAAGCAATTTTGGAGGTCGGAAGCTTGTCCGCATGATAAAACAAGATAAGCGACTATCTGTGGCTGACGTGACAACAGGGTATAAAGCCGGATTTTAGAGCCCACAGTGCAGCTCCCATAGTTGAGCATGGGGCTACACTACAGTCGACTCTTATATTTTCCCATATCGACCCACTGACAGCCTCAGTTAAGTTTGCACCTGATTCGATAAATCAAGTTTCTCGTTACATCAGGTCTATTCATCGTACACAGGAAAGCTATCAATCCGGCGAAAGAAAGGAAGATTAGGATTTAAAGTCAGTGGAGACGAAAACCAAGATCGGATTGTTGCAAGCATGGGGAAGGAAATAAGCCGTACTCTTTCAAATGCATCAACCCGGAATTTGCTGGAGCGCTGTGGAAACCCCGGAAAATGTGGATGGCCGACGACGTGAACATTATTGTGGACCTCCTGCGATCCTTCTTGTTCTTCAAAAAAAATATTTTATCAGCGGCTTTTGACGGTAAATCATGGCGTCCTAGAGACAATCGGAATAAGGCCTGCTATAATCGACCATTCGCAGATTAATTATTAGTGACCCATTCATACAGGTCGGCCGCGGTGGCCGAGCGGTTCTAGGCGCTACAGTCCGGAACCGCGCGACTGCTACGGTCACAGGTTTCAATCCTGCCTCCGGCATGGATGTGTGTGATGTTCTTAGGTTAGTTAGGTTTAAGTAGCTCTAAGTTCTAGGGGACTGATGACCTCAGATGTTAAGTCCCATAGTGCTCAGAGCCATTTGAAACAACCCATTCGTACATAGTTTTACTCGAAGAGACCATAAAAGTCAATAACCCAATCCTGCATCGTGATATACAAAAAATTTCTTGGATGACTAACGGGTCGAGGGGGGGGCAAGGGGCTTGGCTACGTTACAGCACACATCTACGTCGATAATAGGCTACAGTGTGTACTCAAAAGTCGAGCTGTACATATTCACCCTGTTAAACTTACCTGCTTTTACCTGTTATGCAGTTTCCAGTGCTTCCGTATGTCATACTTTATTAATTAATGGATTAACATAAACACTCCGGGATGCCTTTGGTACACCATAAAGTAAATAACAAGCTACCCTGGTAAAACCAAAGTATGTTTTTGAAACCTTAAATTTCCTCCAATTCGGTTGCTGCGCATTAGTTACAGTAGTCGTGTACAGCTACCAGTGGCTCTCATCAGAATTCACGGAGAATGATTTCGATTACCAAGACACATCGCTCATACCGAAATAACTGCTCGATTATAAAACTAGCACAACACTGTTGCTCTGCTAAGTGGGAGTTAGAAACGAAACCCCAGAACATTTTTGGGATTGGTGGCAATACGCCACATGACGGAGAATATCACAAAATAATGTAACCACTTAGTCGCCAAGAGGAGGTCATCAGCGACGATCTTTTAACATCAGCGAGACATTATACAGTTACAAGGTGGTCAGAAACAGTCTGAAAAGCTTGTAACGGTGCTACAAAGTAGGTTGTGCTGATAAAAAATTGGTAAGGAAAAGATTTCGATACGTTGCGCCGTTTTCGCGTTGATCACCATGAAGGTGTCGTGCGCAAATACAAGTAGCCTACCAGAGACAGTGTTGCCAAACGTGTTCTTCGTTTGGTTTCCTCAGACAGAAGAAATGTACCCTCTATTCACGTAGAATAAATTAATTACTTCCGAAAAACGCATATTGTAACTGGTAATGAGGATTTGTGCAATTCGTAACACAGATCTGTGTGCACTGCCGCGTCTTAGCGATTGAACTCACGCGTGCAACGGACTGATTGGCTGACTTCAATGCTAAATAACTTGGAAACTGCGCAACGTATCAAATTTTTTCTCAACAATTATTTCTCAGCGAAACGTCCATTGCAACACTCAAGCTTTGCAGGTTCTGTCTGACCATCCTGCAGATAATCAGCGTCGTCCGTCTTAAGTGCTGTAGGATCAATGATGGCGTAAACTTTGCTCATTGCACTTCCTTCACTAGGGCAGTAAATATCATCACCATTAAATTATACCCTAACAACAGCATTTGAAAGCACTGCGTTGTCGACTGTATGTATTTATTCAGACTTCGTTAGCATAAAGTGAACAAGTTCAAGGCTTATTACGCTATTGAGCTGGAACTTCCATCTGACACAGGCGCTATCTCATCCAACAACTGACCTGTTCTTCTCTACACAATGGCCTCCCACCACCATTTACAACTTTTTCGACTACTCTGACATCATACAAGCCACAATACTAATATTTTCCCTTTCATGCCCCTCGACTCTTATACCAGCCATCTGGTTTCCGTACAAATTGTAAATAGCCTTTCGCTCCCTGGATTTTACCCCGCCACCTTCAGAATTTGAAAGAGAGTATTCTAGTCAACATTGCCAAAAGCTCTCTCTAAGTCTACAAATGATAGAAACGTAGGTTTGCCTTTACTTAATTTTTGATGTCACGCGTATTTGGCCACTCTCGTACATCTTGCTCACCAGACGGTAAAGTTTTGTCAGGGCTGGCTCTCCCAAGGCTATCAGTAGTTCTAAAGGAATGTTATCTACCCCCACGGCCTTATTTCGACTTAGATCTTTCAGTGTTCTGTCAAATTATTCACGTAGTATCATATCTTCCATTTCATCTTCATCTATGCCCTCTTCGATTACCATAATATTGCCGTCAAGTACGTCGCCATTGTATAGACCCTCTAAATACTCCTTCCACCTTTCTTCTTACCCTTCTTTTCTTAGAATAGATTTTCCATCTGAGTTCTTGATATGTGTACAAGTGGTACTCTTTTATCCAAAGGTCTCTTTAACTTTCCTGTAAGCACCTCTAGTGATATTGCCTCTACATCCTTACATTTGTCCTCTAGCCATCCCTGCTTAGCGATTTAGCTCTTCCTGTCGACCTCATTTTTGAGAAGTTTGTATTCTTTTTCGCCTGCTTCATTTACTGCATTTTTATATTTTCTCCTTTCATCAGTTAAATTCAATATCTCTTCTGTTACCCAAGGATTTCTACTAGCCGTCGTCTTTTTACCTACTTGATTCTCTGCTGCAGTCACTATTTCATCCCAAAAAGCTACCCTTTCTTCTTTTACTGTATTTCTTTCCCTCGTTCTTGTCAGTTGTTACCTAACGCTCTCTCTGAAACTCTCTACAACCTCTGGTTCTCCCAGTTTATCCAGATCTCATCTCCTTAAATTCCCACCTTTTTTTCTGTTTCTTCGGCTTTAATTTATAATTCGTAACCAATAGTCTGTGGTCAGAGTCCACATCTGCCCTTGGAAATGTCTTACAATTTAAAACCTGGTTCCTAAATCTTTGTCTTACCATTATATAATGTATCTGAAATCTTCCAGTGCCTCTAGGCCTCTTTCGCGTATACAAACTTCTATCGTGATTCTTGAACCAAGTGTGAGCTATTATTAAGCGATGCTCTGTGCAAAATTCTACCAGGCGATTTCCTCTTTCATTCCTTACCCCCATTTCATATTCACCTACTACTTTTTCTTCTCTTCCTCTTCCTACTCTGGAATTCCAGTCCCCAATGACTATTAAATTACTTTTATCTCATAAATTTCTTCAGTCTCTTCATCATCTGCGGAGCTAGTTGGCATATAAACTTGTACTATGTTGGTAGACAGAACTTCGATCTATCTTGGCTACAACAATGCTTTCACTACGCCGTTCGTAGTAGCTTACCGGAGCACCTATCTTTTATTCATTAATAAAACTACTCCTGCATAACCCCTATTTGATTTTGTATTAATATCCCTGTATTCACCTGACCAGAAATGTTGTTCCTCCTGCCACCGAACTTCAATAATTCCCACTATATCAACTTCAACCCATCCATTCCCCTTTTAAAATTTTCTAACCTACCTACCCGATTAAAAGATCTGACTTTCCACTCTCCGATCCGTAGCTCGCCAGTTTTCTTTCTCCTGATAACGATGTCTCCCTGAATAGTCCCCGCCCGGAGATCTGATTGGGGGACTATTTTACCTCCGGAATGTTTTACCCAAAAGGACTCCATTATCATTTAACCATACAGTGAAACTGCATGCCCTCCGTAAAAATTACGGGTGTGGTTTCCCCTAGCTTTCAGCCGATCCCAGTACCAGCGCAGCAAGGCCGTTTTGGTTAGTGTTACAAGGCCAGATCAATGTCTTCCACACTGTTGCCCCTTCAAATACTGAAAAGGCTGCTGCCCCTCTTCCGGAGCCACACGTTTGTGTGGCCTCTCGACAAATACTCCTTCGTTGTGGTTGCGCCTACGGTACGGAAATCTGTATCACTCAGGCCCGTAAGCCTCCCCACCAACGGCAATGTCCATGGTTCACAAGGGGAGAAAATCTCACATATAGTTAGAACCAACGGATTCTTTCCTGTGATTAGCACACTAGGAAAATTTAATAATATATAAACCAATGTAGTATGTAACACCCTGCTTTCATTTAATTCTAACTAGGGTCTCACATATAGTTAGAGTTATATGAAAACAGTTAACTACCACAGTAGTTCATAGATTGTTAAATTGTCCTATTGTACTAATATTGTGGTGTCACCGCCAGACACCACACTTGCTAGGTGGTAGCCTTTAAATCAGCCGCGGTGCATTAGTATACGTCGGACCCGCGTGTCGCCACTATCAGTGATTGCAGACCGAGCGCCGCCACACAGCAGGTCTAGAGACACTTCCTAGCACTCGCCCCAGTTGTACAGCCGACTTTGCTAGCGATGGTTCACTGACAAATTACAGTCTCATTTGCCGAGACGATAGTTAGCATAGCCTTCAGCTACGTCATTTGCTACGACCTAGCAAGGCGCCATTACCAGTTACTATTGATGCTGTAAAACATGTACCGTCAAGAGCGATGTTCACCATTTATGGATTAAAGTTAAGTATTCCAGCTGCTACGTACGTTTTTTGCTAGTATCATTTCCTTGACCTGTTCCAGATCTCACGCCAGCCTGCGTGAGCTAAAACGCGTGCCTTTCGGCTTCCTCTCATAGTGGGTTGGCTCTCTTGCCAATCCACAACACTAATCATAAAAAGCAATCCAGTGGTTCAAAATGATTCCGATGTGGAAAAAATTTAACGTATCGGTTCAACACATCGTTGTTCCCATACATATCAGAGGAATTCGACAAATTAATATCTTTTACAAAAATAATCAGTAAGTACGTCAACACTGCGATGGTTCAACACTCATTGTTCATAGAAGTGAAAAATAATCACTTCGCTCCTCTAATACACTCCTGGAAATGGAACAAAGAACACATTGACACTGGTGTGTCAGACCCACCATACTTGCTCCGGACACTGCGAGAGGGCTGTACAAGCAATGATCACATGCACGGCACAGCGGACACACCAGGAACCGCGGTATTGGCCGTCGAATGGCGCTAGCTGTGCAGCATTTGTGCACCGCCGCCGTCAGTGTCAGCCAGTTTGCCGTGGCATACGGAGCTCCATCGCAGTCTTTAACACTGGTAGCATGCCGCGACAGCGTGGACGTGAACCGTATGTGCAGTTGACGGACTTTGAGCGAGGGCGTATAGTGGGCATGCGGGAGGCCGGGTGGACGTACCGCCGGATTGCTCAACACGTGGGGCGTGAGGTCTCCACAGTACATCGATGTTGTCGCCAGTGGTCGGCGGAAGGTGCACGTGCCCGTCGACCTGGGACCGGACCGCAGCGACGCACGGATGCACGCCAAGACCGTAGGATCCTACGCAGTGCCGTAGGGGACCGCACCGCCACTTCCCAGCAAATTAGGGACACTGTTGCTCCTGGGGTATCGGCGAGGACCATTCGCAACCGTCTCCATGAAGCTGGGCTACGGTCCCGCACACCGTTAGGCCGTCTTCCGCTCACGCCCCAACATCGTGCAGCCCGCCTCCAGTGGTGTCGCGACAGGCGTGAATGGAGGGACGAATGGAGACGTGTCGTCTTCAGCGATGAGAGTCGCTTCTGCCTTGGTGCCAATGATGGTCGTATGCGTGTTTGGCGCCGTGCAGGTGAGCGCCACAATCAGGACTGCATACGACCGAGGCACACAGGGCCAACACCCGGCATCATGGTGTGGGGAGCGATCTCCTACACTGGCCGTACACCACTGGTGATCGTCGAGGGGACACTGAATAGTGCATGGTACATCCAAACCGTCATCGAACCCATCGTTCTACCATTCCTAGACCGGCAAGGGAACTTGCTGTTCCAACAGGACAATGCACGTCCGCATGTATCCCGTGCCACCCAACGTGCTCTAGAAGGTGTAAGTCAACTACCCTGGCCAGCAAGATCTCCAGATCTGTCCCCCATTGAGCATGTTTGGGACTGGATGAAGCGTCGTCTCACGCGGTCTGCACGTCCAGCACGAACGCTGGTCCAACTGAGGCGCCAGGTGGAAATGGCATGGCAAGCCGTTCCACAGGACTACATCCAGCATCTCTACGATCGTCTCCATGGGAGAATAGCAGCCTGCATTGCTGCGAAAGGCGGATATACACTGTACTAGTGCCGACATTGTGCATGCTCTGTTGCCTGTGTCTATGTGCCTGTGGTTCTGTCAGTGTGATCATGTGATGTATCTGACCCCAGTAATGTGTCAATAAAGTTTCCCCTTCCTCGGACAATGAATTCACGGTGTTCTTATTTCAATTTCCAGGAGTGTATGTTACCACTCGGTATTATCTGCATTTACTGTCACAGAACTCATGAATTAAACCCACGAGTGAGGAAAACGATCTGTACACGATATACGCGAATATTTCAGGATGTTGATTATCTGACTAAGGCACGCTACTCATGACAGGAGACATAGGTGCTGTTTCCTTTACTGTCAACCGCAGTCTGTCTGGCCTCGGACGTGCTACATCTATAGATATGGTTCCGCCTATGAACAATATCTTTTACATTACACATTATTGACGGCAGGCATCTGAAATGAAGTATTTTATGATCCTCAATACATTGAAATTAGTGAGCTAAGCAACAAATGCTGCTAGCCAAATGGAACAGTTTTGTGTACTTAACAGAAAAATTGGACATTTGTAGTTTCAAATATGATTCCTGCCGCTCACTGAATATGTAATGTCATCCTGTCTGAATCTTTTCAAGTAACAATACGTCATAATTTCCAAAGCTTATGAGTTAACTAATTAGATCACTGCTACCATATTAGCAAGTAAAGGGTGGGGCAAATAAGAGTGGGCCTGAGAAAAGAGTTACAGGGTACGAACAAACACAGCACAGGACTATAACAGATGTTGAAAGTGAACACTATTCATCTCTTGGCACTTTTTGGCCCTGGTCAGCAAGTCCTGAAGGTGGATCGAAGGTGGACGGTGTAAGTGCTGCAGTCTCATCTGAAATGTTCTGGTGGAGTTTTGAAGACTAGGAGGGCTGTTACAATATACCTTACCTTAGACTTGTGGCCTCCCTGCACAAAGTAGTCGCACACTGACAGACGAGGTGACCTGGTTGGCCAGCTAGGACCTCGACCAGATTGCTAACATCCCTCTCAAGCGTGGAGATTGCGCAAATGTCGACCAAGGTTCGGCAGGCTGTATTGGCAGTTGCTCCATTCCGTTAGAAGTAACTGTAAAGCTTTCCCTTCTCCATTAGTGCATACATTCATGTTAATCTATACATTCACGTCGAATCGTATCCATTCCACCGGGACTCTTTTACTTGTCCCGCCCTGCACTATGTAATGGGCAAAGAAATTCGATGGGACGAAACTTATTTGCGGATCTAATATTACACTATTGGCCATTAAAATTGCTACACCAAGAATAAATACAGACGATAAACGGGTATTCATTGGACAATAATATTATACTAGAACTGACATGTGATTACATTTTCACGCAATTTGCGTGCATAGATCCTGAGAAATCAGTACCCAGAACAACCACCTCTGGCCGTAATAACGGCCTTGACTCGCCTGGGCATTGAGTCAAACAGAGCTTGGATGGCGTGTACAGGTACAGCTGCCCACACAGATTCAACACAATACCACAGTTCATCAAGAGTTGTGACTGGCGTATTGTAACGAGCCACTTGCTCGGCCACCATTGACCAGGCGTTTCCAATTGGTGAGAGATCTGGAGAATGTGCTGTCCAGGGCAGCAGTCGAACATTTTCTGTATCCAGAAAGGCCCGTACAGGACGCGCAACATGCGGTCGTGCATTATCCTGCTGAAATGTAGGGTTTCGCGAGGATCGAATGAAGGGTAGGCCACGGGTCGTAACACATCTGAAATGTAACGTCCACTGTTCAAAGTGCCGTCAATGCGATCAAGAGGTGACGGAGACGTGTAAACCAATGGCACCCCATACCATCACGCCGGGTGCCGGTATGGCGATGACGAATACGCGCTTCCAATGTGCGTTCCCCGTGATGTCGCCAAACACGGATGCCACCATCATGATGCTGTAAACAGAACCTGGATTCATCGGAAAAAATGAAGTTTTGCCATTCGTGCACCCAGGTTCGTCGTTGAGTACACCATCGCAGGCGCTCCTGTCTGTGATGCAGCGTCAAGGGTAACCGCAGCCACGGTCTCCGAGCTGATAGTCCCTGCTGCTGCAAACGTCGTCAAACTGTTCGTGCAGTTGGTTGTTGTCTTGCAACGTTCCAATCTGCTGACTCAGGGACCGAGATGTGGCTGCACGATCCGTTACAGCCATGGAGATAAGATGCTTGTTATCTCGACTGCTAGTGATACGAGGCCGTTGGGATCCAGCACGGCGTTCCGTATTGACGTCCTGAACACACAGATTCCACATACTGATAACAGTCATTGGATCTCGACCAATGCGAGCAGCAATGTCGCGATACGATAAACCGCAATCGCGGTAGGCTACAATCCGACCTTTATCAAAGTCCGAAACGTGATGGTACGCATTTCTACTCCTTACAGGAGGCATTACAACAACGTTTCACCAGGCAACGCCGCTCAGCTGCTGTTTGTGTATGAGAACTCGCTTGGAAACTTTCCTCATGTCAGCACGTTGTAGGTGTTACCACAGGTGTCAACCTTGTGTGAATGCTCTGAAAAGCTAATCATTTGCATACCACAGCATCTTCTTCCTGTCGGTTAAATTTCACGTCTGTAGCACGTCATCTTCGTGGTGTATCAATTTTAATGGCCAGTAGTGTACTATGATCCGTGTCAAATTGGAAGCTGTTTCCAAATCCAACGGTTTTGTACACCGTATTTAGCATGGTAATGCACTGCGCTTTGTGGGCTTCCAAAGGCCCTTCCAACTCTTGCATATCACCATAAATGGTTCAGAAAAACGTAAATGTTGAAACAAATACTTATAGCAACACTATAATGGGGTACGCAGTGCCCAACAATGATGCTAGAGAAAACATCCGAAACAAGTTTACGCTGCTAATGGATATGTCTCTAGGTGTGCTACATTCAATTTAAATCTCACATAGCATAATTATGCCACCTGTCAGAAGTTTTTGAAACTAAAATGAGTGGGAAGAACAATAGCTCACTATAGTGTTCCGACGTCAAACGTTGAGCTCTCAGTTTTGAGCAAACTACGTTGGTCCACGTAAATATTTTATTTCCTGTTTTAATGTTTAATAAATCAATTCTGAATTACTGTTAAATATGTAACACGCAATCAGGCCAATTCTCCCACACCCTTTCTGCTCGGTAACACCGCCGTACGTAAAGAAAAATCGGGCATATTATCCGCAATAACTTAGCGCAAACCGCACTTTGACATATTTACTCCTTCTGTGTATTGGTGGTAGCCTGCGTGAGCTCACCCTCTATAATGTAATCCCAGTGCTGTGCTCCGATGTTTAGGCCCTCGCATGCTCCGTAATTCCGCAGCCGGCCGGCGAGGGAGACAGAGTGTTTGCGGTCACCTGACCACCCGGCAGGGCGGCGGGCAGTCGCAAACACAGAGTGCAGGGTCGCTCGCCGTGTTTGGGGAGCGCGGCCCGCCTCGTTACCGTAAAGCAGGATCAGCCCGTCAGCGGCAGCGCAGCCGCCGCCGTCGTTACTCGGGCCGCCTGCAGAATGCGCCACCGGCGCGCCGGCCGTCGATCGCCCCCCTCCCCCTCCACCCCTTTTCAAGGATGTCTCAGGCGCGCCACTGTGTGTAAGTCAGCGGCACTCGTCTGCCGACATGTTTATCAGAAGTCGGGGGCGGGTGTCGCGGGCCGCCCGCTGAATAACGTCTTCCGCAGACGGGGCTGTTTGCCAGCAACCCGACGCTGCGGATCTTTTATACCTCCTCGTAAAGACGGAAGTCGCCCCAGCACCTGCCAATAACAGTTACATCTCTATCTACTTGCAGTTCGTCCCACGGAATATATTTTCGGATATGCCTTATCGAAACTTTGCTTCAGAAGTACTACTGTTACTCACACAGACCTCTTCCGTTTCTTTTAACCTTTTTTAACATGGAAACAGTTATTGCGGCATTTCCAACACATTATGATACCTAATACAAACAGCTGAATTTCCTGGTTTGTGTAACGATTACTCTTGCATCATTAGCCTGCAAATCACTGTGAAGAGCATGGTAGAGGGTACTTCTCATTGCACTACACACTATATCTGATCAAAACAATCCAGACACCTGTTAGTGGACGTGGTTTGAACACTCTTTACGGTCGCTTCAACTCTGATGGGGACACGTGAAATCAGGCTTATGAATGTATGAGGAGGACTAGTTGCCCATTAATCCTTAGGAAGCGAAATCATATAAGGTAGTGATGCAGGACGCTGACATCTCATTCGTCCCAAAGCTGGTCCATTAGGTTCAAGTAGCGACTTTTTTGGGGGGGGGGGGTGTCGTCAATACAACAGGAATTTTTATGTCCACACACCATTGTAAAAGTGCAAAGTACAAAGCACAAAGAAGGGCAGCTCGTTTTGTATTATCGCAAAATAGGGGAGACAGTGTCACAGACATGATACGTGAATTGGATTGGCAATCATTAAAACAAAGGCGTTTTTCGTTGCGACGGGATCTTCTCATGAAATTTCAATCACCAGTCTTCTCCTCCGATTGCGAAAACATTCTGTTTTCACCCACCTACATAGGGAGAAATGATCACCACGATAAAATTAGAGAAATCAAGGCTCGCACGGAAAAATTTAAGTGCTCGTTTTTCCTGCGTGCCGTTCGAGATTGGAACGGTAGGGAGACAGCATGAAGGTGGTTCATTAAACCCTCTGCCAGGCACTTTACTGTGAACAGCAGAGTAATCACGTAGATGTAGCTGCAGATGTAGACCCGTACTACCCCCACAGCCTACGCCTTTAGGTAGTTAAACTGCATCAGCATGTAGACGCCCAATGAAGACTGCAAACTATGACTATTTCGCAAAGATTTTTAATTAACGCTTTATCGTGGCCCACAGAGATCAGAGGATTGGTGGAATAGTGACACTGTAATTTTGTGACCAGCTGAGGTACGTATGTAATGAAAGTCAGAATTACCTTAACTAGTACTCTTTGTCACAGGCCGCTCCCGCCGGAGGTTCGAGTCCTCCCTCGGGCATGAGTCTGTGTGTTGCTCTTAGCATAAGTTAGTATAAGTAGTGTATAAGTCTAGGGACCGATGACCTAAGCAGTTTGGTCCCTTAGGAATTCACACACATTTGAACATTCATTCATAAATCGTCACACAAAACGAGTGCAGTAGTTGCACTGAAGTGTGACACGAACCTGTTTAATAACATCCTATTACCTGACAAATTATCAGAAGAACATGAAAGAGTAACAAGTAATTAAGGTTAGCAGATATTCAAGAAAAGGAACCATTAAGTAGAATTCGAAGTGGTTCTCTCACTAGCAGCAGACGAAGTCCGTTAGTTCCTTCTGTCTTCCTTCTTAACATCCACCACTTCTTCGAGAGACAGTCCTGGCCTCTCACGAGCAGTCATCCAATGGCAAGTATTAATTCTCCTGCAGTGTCTTCTCAGTTCTCAATAATTTTCCAAAACTACTACGTAAGACGAGGATAACCAATGAAATTCCTGCATTTTCACTACCAGAGGTCCACAGCCAAAGAAAGGAATTTGTCCTGGATCTGTACTGTCTGTGCCTAAGAGGAGTGCATTATTCCTTTACAACGTGTTGTTCTTATGATGCTACTAAGATTCATAACTGCTTTATATACATGGTGTTTCAGGAGGAACAGTAAATATTTTAGGAGGTGGATTTATAGACGAATTACAATAAAATGCCTTATAGCATGTGACTAACTTTTATTGAGCACAGAGATACAGCTGTTGGTAAGTAACCCAAACAAACTTAAAGCAAAGGCAAATGAGGACGTTCACAGCTGATTTTCTAACATTCCACCGCCAACTGCAGTGCCCTTTCGACTCCTCTTGAGAATACCACGTGTAGCTCTCCTGTGATCGTCTTTCCGTTCTTTTATGAGGGATGCACAACTCATAATCCTAACTATCAAATCAGCTCTTGTTGTTACCTTTCTTTGTAGACATAGCCTTTCAACCATCCACAGACAAAAATGCAAAGGGGTAAGATCAAGGGACCTTGGTGGACAATAAACGTGCCCATATTCCGGGGAATGTTATGTTTAGATGATGTGTCATCTGACGACTACAATGTGCAGGAGCCTCGTCTTGCTGGATGAACATATGCATTTTTCTAGCCGAAGAAATCCTTCGAATAAGGCTGGAAGAAAGTGTATATAGCGGGGTCCTGTAAGACGATGCTGTAACACTACTGATCCATTCAACTGATTGTTCATCAAACCATACCTCAAAAAAAATGGTTCAAATGGCTCTGAGCACTATGGGACTCAACTGCTGAGGTCATTAGTCCCCTAGAACTTAGAACTAGTTAAACCTAACTAACCTAAGGACATCACAAACATCCATGCCCGAGGCAGGATTCGAACCTGCGACCGTAGCGGTCTTGCGGTTCCAGACTGCAGCGCCTTTAACCGCACGGCCACTTCGGCCGGCAAACCATACCTCACATTTAGAGAGAAGCGTTCTTCAGAACTTGTCTCCACAATGCCTTGTCGGTTTTCTTCAGATCACTGATGCGAATTACGAGTGTTATTGATGCCGTCAAGAGTGAATGTGGCTTCATCACTTGGCGATTTTCAAGTTCAAATGGTTCAAATGGCTCTGAGCACTATGGGACTTAATATCCGAGGTCACCAGTCCCCTAGAACTTAGAACTACTTAAACCTAACTAACCTAAGTACATCACACACAACCATGCCCGAGGCAGGATTGAAACCTGCGACCGTAGTGGTCGCGCGGTTCCAGACTGAAGCGTCTAGAACCGCTCGGCCTCAGCGGCCGGCGATTTTCAAGTAGCCAATGACAAAATACCAATCGTCTATCTTCATCTCCTGCTCGAAAGTGTTGAATTAGTTGTAAATTATACGGGTGGAACCCGTGCTTACGTAATGTCTGCCATACTCTTGTATTTGGAACACCGATACGTGCAGAAATTCTACGTGTGGTTGTGGAATGACTACGTTCTACCGACTGAATAATGTCTTCTGCTTCATCCACAGCCTGTTCATTTACGCATTCAGACTCAACATGAGTAATGGGAACTGTACCGGTGTCAAGCAATGTATTGAACACACGAGTAAACACTCCTTAATCTGGTAGTACGCAGTTAGGAATCGTATGCCGTATTTTCTACAAGCAGCGGCATCGTTTTCATTACAAAACCTATACACAAATACCATATCGGAATGCTCTGCATGCCGGCCGGAGTGGCCGTGCGGTTCTAGGCGCTACAGTCTGGAACCGAGCGACCGCTACGGTCGCACGTTCGAATGCTGCCTCGGGCATGGATGTGTGTGATGTCCTTAGGTTTAATTAGTTCTAAGTTCTAGGCGACTGATGACCTCGCATAGTGCTCAGAGCCATACTCTGCATGTGTAAATACGTGCGACATGTTTACACGGTACAGCACAGTAGACTATACCAACAAATCACAGTCAAAACTTCAATGTAAACTAAAGCACGACTTCACGACATGAACATCAACACTCTACTGCTGACGTTCGATAAATACACCCTTAGCAACACATAGCAACCGGAGTACCAACACACGAAACGAAAATGCGTTGAATTCAGCTGTATCTCTGTACTCAATAAAAATTGGACTCACGTTATGTGGCATTTTTATTGCAGTTCGTCTGTACTACCACCTCCTAAAATATTTAGCATTCCTCCCTGTATACGAAGCCCCATATAGGCATTTCTGGGACGAGAAACAGTCTCACACATAGAATCCTCCCACCTCGCTGCCGTTTTCTACCGAGATCGTTAAGGAATATATACCTGTAGGTTTCATAGAGCCTGCTTAGTGTCCCCTGGTATAATTATCTACTATCGGTGGACTGTTTCCTTCTTATGTGCATTCTCCGCCCAAGGCTCATTGTTGCCCACCTTCCGGGACCTTTACTGTACTGTACAACGCCCTCACCGCAGAAAAACGCCTTAAGAACTTAGGAGCGGCGGTCACCTTCTGCAGATTCCAGTGACTACTCTGCAGCCATCCAGACGGCCCAGATATTACTTGCTGTCGGTATTGTGTCGACTCCCGACGGCATCCATTCGTTCAAATGGCTCTGAGCACTATGGAACTTAACAGCTAAGGTCATCAGCCCCTAGAACTTGGACTACTTCCCCCAGCGGTCACGCGGTTCCAGACTGAAGCGCCTAGAACCGCACTGCCACACCGGCCGGCTCGCCCCCTTCACCTGCTTTAAGTTGTAGTCTTTTAATCTGTGATCAGGAACGTACTAGCATTCGGGTTAAAATTATAACCAACATATTACTCCGTTCAGATAGCGTTAGTCAGAGTGAGATTTGTGTTGTGCAGTTTCCCCACTCTAAGAGCTCTGCGTAGGAAAATGCTACGCTGTGGATTTGTGCAAATAGACGTAAGGGTAAATTTCTGTGTCATGCACCCCATTCAGAATTCATTCACTAAGCAGTACCTCAATTTCAGTTATTTTATAGGGCAGTAACTTAAGTAACTTCTTAGCGCTTTAAACACAACGACAGCAAATTCCCATATTCTGAGAAAGGCATGGGATTGATTGTCTAAGAGATCATTCCAAAGCACATCTAATGTTACCCAGTTTCTTCTGTGAGTACTGTACATGGGTTTTTACATTTCCTATCAAGGGCACTTTCCGTTTCACGAAAGGTATTTACCAGTCGATGAATCGCACTGCATATTGGAATCTGATGATGATATTTTTTAATTATCTGCTTACTGCACTCGCTGGCTCTAAATGCGCTTTGACTAATAAAATATTTGTATTTCCCTATTTAGTTAGAAACAGTTTCACTCAATACACTGTTTCGCATCACATGACAAATACGCGCTATTTATGCAAGATTTCTACACCCACGAAGGCCTTGTAGTGAAGGTGAAGTATAATCCGCACTTGTTCCGCAGCCAGATGGCCGCCGGCGAGGAAAAAAAGTCGGCAGAAGGTTGCTTGAAAGTCTGATCACCCTGCTACTCGTTCTGGGCAAAATAGAACTGCCCAGAAAATGTTTAGAGGAGAGTAGCTTAACTTGTACAACCTTTGAGATTTTATTCATTATAGTCTAAATAGAAAGTTAAAAAATTATTTAAACAGTGTCATCCTTAACTGTAGGATATTGCTGTTGGTATCTGATTCAAAGACTAAAAATTCTAAGAAAAATAAATACAATATTGAATCTCAAAGTTTTCCCAATGTAAACAGCATCTCATGAACTTTCTGGATTACAGCTGGATGATGCCGACATCTTGGCACGACATTTCGGCTGACAACTATTCAGCCATTATCAAGTGCGTCTTTTAGACCGGAAATTGCTAGTGAATGTCGGTCATTTTATACCAACAATTGGAACGGAGACTCATGCGCAGCTGGGGCCACTACATGAGCGCCATTGTCGAATTTAGTACCCTCTGAGAATATCGCTCCATCTCTGGTGCACAGCCACACTCGTAATGGTGGTGTTACTGACGAGCTCTCGTCTGAATACGGGCTCGTGGAGCGGAAATCCAAACGTCAGATTAAAGAAAATACCTGTCTGATACAACAGAGAGCGCTGAAACGTGAAGCTGTTTGATGCACCCACCAAACACACTGAATGATATTCATACTCCAAGGCCATCATTTAAGCGATAGCATGACGACACTCAATCAGTTGTCGGAGTCATCACTATATCGTCGACCAACAGTCGCCAGCAAGTTAGTACGCAGTTCTCTGCGGTTGCCTACAATTTATCTGCACTGCCAATCAGTCTAAAGTTCCTGCAGTATATGCCGAGTATCAAACATTCTTTAAGTATTTACTTATTGAGAGACCGAACTTGAAACTTTTGAATTGTCGTTAGGTAGTTTGAGATCAACTATAGCGTTAGATTAGATTAGGTCCAGCAGTTCCACGCATTCTCACAAAGAAAAAGATGAATATTTTGTGATGTATATCCGTTTCGGAATACAAACGTCTCAAAAATGAGATCGACAGGAAGTGCAAAATGGCTAAGCAGGGATGGCTAGAGGACAAATGTAAGGATGTAGAGGCCTATCTCACTAGGGGTAAGATAGATACCGCCTACAGGAAAATTAAAGAGACCTTTGGAGATAAGAGAACGACTTGTATGAATATCAAGAGCTCAGATGGAAACCCAGTTCTAAGCAAAGAAGGGAAAGCAGAAAGGTGGAAGGAGTATATAGAGGGTCTATACAAGGGCGATGTACTTGAGGACAATATTATGGAAATGGAAGAGGATGTAGATGAAGATGAAATGGGAGATACGATACTGCGTGAAGAGTTTGACAGAGCACTGAAAGACCTGAGTCGAAACAAGGCCCCCGGAGTAGACAATATTCCATTGGAACTACTGACGGCCGTGGGAGAGCCAGTCCTGACAAAACTCTACCATCTGGTGAGCAAGATGTATGAAACAGGCGATATACCCTCAGACTTCAAGAAGAATATAATAATTCCAATCCCAAAGAAAGCAGGTGTCTACAGATGTGAAAATTACCGAACTATCAGCTTAATAAGTCACAGCTGCAAAATACTAACACGAATTCTTTACAGACGAATGGAAAAACTAGTAGAAGCCAACCTCGGGGAAGATCAGTTTGGATTCCGTAGAAACACTGGAACACGTGAGGCAATACTGACCTTACGACTTATCTTAGAAGAAAGATTAAGGAAAGGCAAACCTACGTTTCTAGCATTTGTAGACTTAGAGAAAGCTTTTGACAATGTTGACTGGAATACTCTCTTTCAAATTCTGAAGGTGGCAGGGGTAAAATACAGGGAGCGAAAGGCTATTTACAATTTGTACAGGAAGCAGATGGCAGTTATAAGAGTCGAGGGACATGAAAGGGAAGCAGTGGTTGGGAAGGGAGTAAGACAGGGTTGTAGCCTGTCCCCGATGTTGTTCAATCTGTATATTGAGCAAGCAGTAAAGGAAACAAAAGAAAAATTCGGAGTGGGTATTAAAATTCATGGAGAAGAAATAAAAACTTTGAGGTTCGCCGATGACATTGTAATTCTGTCAGAGACAGCAAAGGACTTGGAAGAGCAGTTGAATGGAATGGACAGTGTCTTGAAAGGAGGATATAAGATGAACATCAACAAAGCAAAACAAGGATAATGGAATGTAGTCTAATTAAGTCGGGTGATGCTGAGGGAATTAGATTAGGAAATGAGGCACTTAAAGTAGTAAAGGAGTTTTGCTATTTGGGGAGCAAAATAACTGGTGATGGTCGAAGTAGAGAGGATATAAAATGTAGGCTGGCAATGGCAAGGAAAGCGTTTCTGAAGAAGAGAAATTTGTTAACATCCAGTATTGATTTAAGTGTCAGGAAGTCTTTTCTGAAAGTATTCGTATGGAGTGTAGCCATGTATGGAAGTGAAACATGGACGATAAATAGTTTGGACAAGAAGAGAATAGAAGCTTTCGAAATGTGGTGCTACAGAAGAATGCTGAAGATTAGATGGGTAGATCACATAACTAATGAGGAAGTATTGAATAGGATTGGGGAGAAGAGAAGTTTGTGGCACAACTTGACCAGAAGAAGGGATCGGTTGGTAGGACATGTTCTGAGGCATCAAGGGATCACCAATTTAGTATTGGAGGGCAGCGTGGAGGGTAAAAATCGTAGGGGGAGACCAAGAGATGAATACACTAAGCAGATTCAGAAGGATGTAGGTTGCAGTAGGTACTGGGAGATGAAAAAGCTTGCACAGGATAGAGTAGCATGGAGAGCAGCATCAAACCAGTCTCAGGACTGAAGACCACAACAACAACAACAACATATCCGTTTCATAAATGATTTGCTATACTCATGTGTTGCCACTAGTGAATCAGTTTTGGGGTTATTGTCTTGCGAAGAGAATGTAGCTGGCGTGCCAGCAGGTCATTTACATTTAGTTGCATTGGGTTCAGTTCCTGCTGTCACTTGCAGAACACCGTATAGACGTTTCGTATAAAAGAACTATATAACAAATATTATTAAACTCCAACCGAACAGGTATTGAAGGCCCAATGATACTGACCTACCGCCGTGTCATCCTCAGCCGACAGGCTTCACTGGATGCGGATTTGGAGAAGCATGTGGTCAGCACACAACTCTCCCGTCCGTTGCCAGTTTCCTTGATCGAAGTCGCAACTTCTCACTCAAGTAGCTCCTCAATGGGCCTCACAAGGGCTGAGTGCATCCCGCTTACCAACAGCGCTCGGCAGACTCAGGCAGTGACACATCCAAGTATTAGCCAATCCCGACAGCGCTTAACTTCGGTGATCTGACGGGAATCGGTGTTACTACTGCGATAAACACGTTGGCTGTTAGTTGAGCTATCGTTTCCAAAATACCCATAGCTGTACATAGCATATTTTCAGTGATGGGTAGTATACTTGTGTATTAACAAGGATCACTTCCATGTCAATCTTATAAATATTACCCGGCGCAGTTTTATTTTGTCCACCCTGTATTTGGAGTGACCTGTGTTATCTGTCCCACACTGTGTATTTATTGGCAATTTCAGAGAAATAAAAGAAAAGCACAAGGTGCTAAGATGAAGTCTGGGCCTAAAATGGCCCATGAGGGTTCTGAGTGTCGCAAGGAGATGGGAAGTTGCGTGAAAGTGAGAAGGTCGCGAGCGCCTAGCGCCTACTACCGCCGCGCCGTCTGCATTGGAATTCCGCGCCAGGCGCCGCCATTGTCTGCGTTCGCCGCAATAACCCGGCCAGCAGCTGCCATCGGATTCCTCACGTTGAGGCCGCATCTTCGAATGGCTTCGCCGAGGCAGCCATCGTTTGACCGTCGCGCAATTCGCATTCAGTTTTCTTTCATACTGTCTTTTTAGTCAACAGTCTCCTTACTGGGCTGACACTATTACCATCGTGCATTAACTCTTTGCTCTGTACGGTCTAGTCAGACATCACCTTTCATAATCCACTCATATTCTAAAGACACAGTAATGCTGGTGGCCTGCGACCATTATATTGTCGCATGCCGACCCTGTACAGTGTAGTAGCATGGGTAAAATTTTCAGAGTCCCACAGTGAAGCTATCTCGTTGTATTACTGCAATGCCGACACTAGATGGCCGTAATGAAAACAGTTCGCCACTGAGGCTGGATCAGGGCAAAACACAACATCGGCGTTTCTGGCGAGCCAGGCGACAAACATCAGCAGAATTTAGTGGGCCAGAGCAGCAAACAGGGTCACGTCACCTCCGTTACGTGACAAAAGAAAGGCTAAGACGTATGCTTTTATGAAAGAGGTATACACTGTAACAAACTAGTTAAGGAAGCATGGCAGAAGGAAACCGCCGATACCTTCGTAATAACAAGCCCTACGCGGTCATGGCGAATGACATCGGGTGAACATTAGCCATTACTATGCGCCATAAATACCTCGGCAGTTAGGTTCAAATGGTTCAAAGGGCAGTGAGCACTATGGGACTTAACATCTATGGTCATCAGTCCCCTAGAACTTAGAACTACTTAAACCTAACTAACCTAAGGACATCACAAAACACCCAGTCACCACGAGGCAGAGAAAATCCCTGACCCCGCCGGGAATCGAACCCGGGAACCCGGGTGTGGGAAGCGAGAACGCTACCGCACGACCACGAGCTGCGGACTCGGCAGTTAGGTTCATAAGACAGTCGGTCAGACGGATCTATGGGGCACATGACCGTCGCACTCGAGTCCCTGATTTCAGCGAAGTTAGGTTTGGAACAAGTGTGTTGTAGCTTTCCTGCACCCCACGTACAAAACAACAGCCGCTACTAGGAGAGATGGCTACCTCACCATAATCACCCGTCGCAGAGTTCAGCACCACAGTCAGCCTCTATCGAAGATGGGAGGATCTGTAGGTCTTTCCTTGAAACCAGGGTCAGGACATCAGCGTTCCTGACATTCCGGCGGACTGAATAGAGCCTGCACGGATGGCAGGCCAATATCGTCGAACTTCATGGCTACACGGCAAGGGTCACCGCGGTACGACGGATGACGCAGAAGGGTGGTGGAGGGGGCAGAGCATCTCCCAAATCGGCCTGTGTAAGTTTACTACAAGCGTCGCGGTATAGCCGGCGCCGGGGTGACCGCAAGCGGTGAACCCCAGGTGCAGCAGCCGGCTGGAACGAAGTGTGCGGTGTCTGCAGCCTAGAGCGGACTGAACGCTGCTTACGAAGTGATTCCTCAGCGGACATTGACAGAGGATGCCAACCACAAGACGCTACTCGTATTGTCACGGAAATAAGTAAGTAATTCTGAATCTTCTTTCACTGATACTACTGGCGACCGCATTTCACTACCACCCTTCCGAGGGAAACCCAAGGAGCGAACTGCTAAAGTGCCTCCTGACACAGAACCAATAATCACCTCTTGCAGTATGACTAATTATCACACCATTTCACAGCGTGATTTGTTCTCTAATAACAACAGTTCACTTGCGTCCTCATAGTGCTTCGCAGTGGCATTCCTACATAAACTCTTCTCCGTTAATAAGCTGCGTCTGATAGTAAAGTTGTTCCGTAATGCATTAACGACAGCTTGGGTATTGTGTATTGTGTATCAAACCGGGGACCTAGAAACGATGGAGAGGTTTCGTCCCGCTCTAGCCCTCAGTGGTTCACAACCCAACAACAATCCACAGCAGTCCACCCACCCCACCGCCGTCCCACACCGAACCCAGGGTTAATGTGCCGTTCGGCCCCCAGTGGCCCCGCCTGGGAACGTTTCACACCAGACGAGTGCAACCCCCAATGCTTGTACGGTAGAGTAATCACGGTGTTGGCGTGCGTGGAGACAGTGTTTGTGCATCAATCACCGACATAGTGTAGCTGAGGCGGAATAAGGGGAACCAGCCCGCATTCATCGAGGCAGATGGAAAACCTCCTTAAAAACCATCCAAAGGCTGGTCGGCACACCGGACCTCGACACTAATCCTCCACCGTGCGGATTCGTGCAGGGGACCGGCACGACTTTCAGCTCAGGAAGCAGCGCGTTAGACTTCGCGGCTAGCCGGGCGGGCTAACGACAACTTACGTCTTGTACCGGGACGAATATTACAAGTTGACGGATGCTACAGAGGTGAGATTGCCACTGTCTCCGGCTGTCGCGAACTTCTTCGCGGAGCACGTTGAGGAGCAGGCGTTGCGTCCGTCTTGCTTCACCTTACTTTTATGGCCTCAAAGTTAAAAATTCACTGCAGCATTTCGTCGATTATATGAACGACGTTCAGCCAAACATTAAATTTAATATCGGGATGAAGAAACACTGTAAGCCCCCGTTCTTGGATTTTAGTTGAGAGAACGCTTGTTCATTCAGTTAAAAAAAATGGCTCTGAGCTCTATGGGACTTAACATCTGAGGTCATCAGTCCCCTAGAACTTAGAACTACTTAAACCTAACTAACCTAAGGACATCACACTCATCCATGCCCGAGGCAGGATTCGAACCTGCGACCGTAGCAGTCGCGCGGTTCCGGACTGCAGCGCCTAGAACCGCATGGCCCCTGCGGCCGCCGTTCATTCAGTGTACAGGAAAACAACGCACACTGACGTGTACTTGAATGCCAATAATTTTCACCACCCAGTACATAAGAAGGCGAGTTTGAACACGCTAGTACATAGAAAATGAATTTCAGATGGGTATTCAGCGAGAATGGTCACAGCAGGAGAGTCATCGCATACAGCAATGGAGACATTGTAGGCGCTTTCAGGATCCACCGCCGAGGAACGCTTTGTGAATCGGCAGAATACTATGGAGCAACGAGTAGTAAGTGTGGAAATGTGCTGCAGAGACATGGACTGAGGCCAATGTTCCGGTCTGCACGCAAGATATGAAATATTTTACGCTGTGTCAAAGACGAGTACCAGTTGTGTGTGAAGTCTCCAGCTAGTGCGGCAGCATCTTTATCGTGTTCCAGGAGGAATGGTCAGTATTCAGGGACATGACAGCAAAAACGTCCAGTAAACAAGGCCTCTATAACGCATACCTCGATAGATATGAGCAGTTCTTCGTTCTCGCTTTTGTGAAAGAAACCTCTTTTGCTGCGAACTTCATACATTTAGTAAGGAGGTAGTATGGACCAAAAGAAGAAAGAAAAAAAATGGTTCAAATGGCTCTGAGCACTATGGGACTCAACTGCTGAGGGCATTAGTCCCCTAGAACTTAGAACTAGTTAAACCTAACTAACCTAAGGACATCACAAACATCCATGCCCGAGGCAGGATTCGAACCTGCGACCGTAGCGGTCTTGCGGTTCCAGACTGCAGCACCTTTAACCGCACGGCCACTTCGGCCGGCGAAGAAAGAAACTATCTAGTAAACATGGCATCTAAAATATACAGTACATCTTTACAGCTGTGAGCACTTGTCCAGTAAAAGAGATGCGTTTAACACCGGCGAAGATGAACAAGTGCTCATAGCACTTAAGGTATGCAGTTTGAAGTCCGTGTTTACTGGACATTTCTTCTTCTTTTGGTCCATACCACCACCTCCCAGAGTATGAAAAGCAAACAGCTTGCACTAGCAGAAATTTGTTTCACACTACCGAAGATCAAGAAGTGCTCGTAGCTCTGAAGGTTCTAATGATGTTTCCTGTCATAAGGCTGAGTACTGAATACGGATCATTCCTCGTGCGTCACCTTGTACATACGTCAGACTATTTGCAGACCTTCCTGGTCTCTTCCACGCATCCTACTTACTTTCGTGATTCTTGAACGAGTTGTTAGTGACGATTAAATTAAGCTCTGTGCCACATTCTAGCAGACACCTTCCTGTTTCATTCCTTTCCACCCTGTCCATGTACTCTTGCTGTCTTTCCACCTCTTCCTGTTCCTACTACCTAATATAAGGCCACCAACAGAACGAAATTTTCATTTATCTTACTGAATAATTTCTTTCCTCATTTTGATGTACTTGATTTAGAGTTACTTTATCTCGGTAAAAATAACTTGAGAAAGATCCTGTTCACAGTACCAGGGTTGCAAGGCCATGTTGGCTGATACTGCAAGGACAGATCACGCAATCATCCATACTGTTACAACTACTTAATAGGCTGCTTCCTACTTCAGAAAACAGACATTTGTCTGTCCTCTCCAAAGATACGCCTCCGTTGTGTTCCCATCTACGGTACGGCAATCCTTATTGTTGAGGCATGAAGGTAACCGTATTTTCCTAAACTGCATTTCAACATCATTCGTGCAGACCGTGAAATAAAATACATCAGCAGATGCATTTCCTGAACGTAGGGAACAACACAGCACCCAGTCTAAGAGCAGAGACAATATTCAGCCTGGCTAGGAATGGAGCCCGGGCACGCTGCATGAGAGGAAAACACGTTACCACACAGCTAAACAGACGGGCTCCTGCAGCAAAAGAGACAAGTTGATACAAACACATATATAGCGCTACTGCACAATTAGTAAGTCAAATGATACTCTCAGCAATAACCAAAGAAAAAGTACACCGTTACGGAGATGACCGGAAGTTCGAATCTCATCACGCACTGATTGTGAGAGTGTCTTTGATTTTAGAATTCTAGAAACAACACCTAGCCTGTGGCTAAGCCATGTCCCGTAATATCCTTTCTTCCAGGAGTGCTAGTTCTGCAAGGTTCGCAGGACAGCTTCTGTGAAATTTGGAAGGTAGGAGACGAAGTACCTGCGGATTTAAAACTGTGAGGACGGGGCGTGAGTCGTGCTTGGGTAGCTCAGTTGGTAGAGCACTTGCCCGTGAAAGGCAACGGTCTCGCGTTCGAGTCTCGGTCCGGCACACAGTTTTAATCTGCCAGGAAGTTTCTTTGTCTTTGATTTGTTGGTAATGCAAATGAAGCCCTCAGTCGCACTACATATGCGATTGTATCTGGGTGTCTCTCTCCTGGAGGAACAGGACCGTGCACGTTACCGTGACATGGCTTAAGTTCACGAAAACCATGCTCCGATTTATTTTATTCTACCGACAGAACGGACTGAATAAATGATGTTAGAGTATATTTCAGGAAGACTCAGCTAATAGGAAACCGGCGATGAATTTCTTTTATGTTTTCATTTACATTTTATGTTTGTCGCATTTATAACATTCTTATAAAGGAACCCCTGACGATGAAGGCGTTCGTCTTCGGAACGCGTCAGTTCCAGCAGTTGTGCACTGTAAAAGCTGGTTGAGCGTGAGCCGGTCCGCAGTCGATCACAGAGATTTTCTTCCACATCGTGGATGCGCTGCCTGCCTAGGGGACGGCGAGTCGAGCTATCGAGAGGTAACATTTGGTACGCGAGCCGGCTCGGGGACTGGCTGTCAGGGCGCTCTGCCTTGCAAGTTTTCTGAAGTGATAATTTGATAGGGTGGCTGTATGTGAAGTTGCAATATTTTTTTAAAAAAATGAAACTTATAAAATCCAAAGTGTTTAGGGGAATGTAACTAAATTTGGCACAGTCGCTAAGGAATGTTATGTGGATACACAAATACATTTCCATGCTTACTGAAGTTATGTCTCTTTAATTATAAACAATTGAAATGAAACTTCCTGGCAGATTAAAACTGTGTGCCCGGTCGAGACTCGAACTCGGGACCTTTGCCTTTTGCGGGCAAGTGCTCTACCAACTGAGCTACCGAAGCACGACTCACGCTCTGTACTCACAGCTTTACTTCTGCCAGTACCTCGTCTCCTACCTTCCAAACTTTACAACATTATTACAGAATAATTTTTTAAGCATTTGACGGTATTTGTTTTGAGGTGTAGAATATATGTGTGTGTACTTCGGGTGGTATATAAATCCAATTCTGACAAGTTAAAACAGCTAAACATTCGTACTCGTGTATACAATCAGGTGAAATGTTAAAATGGCTTAAACTTCATACTTGTTGCTAACAATTAGGTGAAATGTTACAGACTTTAATTACAATGATCATATTGGCTACAACAGTAAAATCATACCTACATTACACTCTTTGATTGGGATTTATAAACAGATGTGAAGTGAGGGGCTGGAGGCAGATGGAGAGGCAGAGAGAGAAAGAAAAAGTGTGTGTGTGTGAGAGTGAAAGGGAGAGAGAGAGAGAGAGAGAGAGAGACAGAGAGTGAGAGTGAGAGGACAGAGTGATTATATGAGAGCAAACATTTACATGGCAAGGAGTCTTAAGATTTCATGTTGCATATATTAGCTGCCTAAAGGCAGGGGTAATATATTGGTTAATGCTATAAAATACGCAGATAGATATACATTTGTGCCATTAGTTGATGATACACACAGTTTTAAGCTGACAAGGGGTACAAGCTGTTGGTGTGATGAATTATCTGTGAATGAGGTCAATCTCTTGTACTCTTGGCAGCTGCCAATATTTATGGTAAATATTAGGTGTGTGTGTGCGTGTGTGTATGTGTGTGTGTGTGCGTGTGTGTGTGTGTGTGTGCATTTTTAATAGTGTAGGCAGTTGCTGAAAACGGAGATGATACTATTGTAAATATTGTCATTTTTGTCATTTAAGATGGATTCTGGTTGTTTCATTTGATGTTTGTATATTTGGAGTGTTTCAAGGATGTCTAGTTTTCTGCCTTTTGGTTGGATGTGTAGGATGCTAATACTTGTGTTGTTAACATGGTGTTTTGTTTCATGCAGGTGGGTAGCTATTGCTGACATGTGATATTTTTTTGTTTTTTAGTGCTGCCATGTGTTCCTTGAACCTAATCTCAAATGATCTGCCTGTCTGGCCTATGTAGAAGCAGTCGCAGTCCAAACATTCAATTTTGTACACACCTGTGTGATGAAGTGGGTTTAGTGTGCCGATGTTGTGGGGCAACTTCTGTCCAATCTTGTTGTCTGTTGTAAAGGATATGCTTATGCCTTTTCCTTTGAAGACATTGGCAAGCTGGTATGAAATGTTACCCAGAAAGGTGATTGTATGGAAGATGTTATTTTCTTTTTGTTTTTTGTGTTGTGATTCCTTTGCCATTATTGAGTGTTTTAGGGTGTCTACTATGGAGCTGTTATAACCATTTTCAATGGTTGTTTGTTTCATTATTTCAATTTCTTGATCACATTTATCTTCTGAGAGTGGTAGTTGCATAGCTCTATTAATCATGTACCGGAATGCTGCCATTTTGTGTGCTGCGGGGTGGCAAGAGGAGTTGTGGATTGTGGTATGTGTTGTGGTAGGCTTCCGATAAATTTCAAACTGATGTCTGTTATTCTTTATTTTAATGCTATTGGCACAGAGGAATATAAGTTTTGTATGTCAAATGATGCAAGTGTGGCTTCATCAGGTACTTGTATGTTTGTGACATATTGTGTAAATTCTGTTGTGCTTTTATAAGTGTTCTCTCGTTATTGAATGTGTATACTTGTTTGAGAATTCTGAAGAGTATTTTATTGAGCTTGAATGTTGGGCTGTTCCTACAGTTCACTATGGGCCTGATGGGGGTCCCATTTTTGTGGATCTTTGGCTGTGATCTAAGGCAAGGTGCTTGTGGGCTCATTGTTACAATGTTTCTTGCTTCTTGGATGGTGAGTAGAAAGTTAATGTTGTTTGAAATGTGTTTAATCTCCTTTTGTATTCTGGCTGTTGGATCTTTATGTATTTCAGTTCTGTTGCTGGTTTGGAAGAAGTCTAAAGTTTTTTATATGTATGTTGTTCCGTCCATTACTACAGTTGTGTTGCCCTTGTCAGCTTTTACAATTATTGCATAATTCACGTTTAATTTAGTCTAAATGGTACGTGTAAAGGCTTCTTCTCTTTTCTTGTATGCTGGGAATGGTTTTGCAATTTCCTTTTCAATCATTTCGTTAATTTCATGGCAGGCTGATATTCTGTCAGTTTGCTTCTTAAAGGCGATGGTCGAGATCTGTGTTGCACAAGTGATGAGCTTTTCTTGGTTCTTTTGATCCAGCAGAGCTTGAACATTGTGTTTTAACCCTTTGCAGAGTAGTGCCTCTTCTTCTGCAGTGAATGTTATGTTCGTGTTGTTGAGGAAAGGTGTGTAGAATGTGTGTTCCTTTTGGCTGTTTTGGTTCGGTATGGGAGGTAATTGTTGCTTTATAAGATTGGCTAGTTTTTTCTTCTGTGTAGTTTTCGTTTTCTGTACGATGAACTCGGTGTACTCTTTGACTTTTTTGGTTATGGAATCATATTCTAATCTATGAAGCAACTTTCCCAACTGTAATTCTGCAATATAAAGCTGTGTATTGAACATTTGTTTTTTAATATAAAGTTCTTTCAGTTCATTTTTCACCCAGAGTTTTCGTGCGATTTCCAGTGTTTTCTTCGCAGTTGTTGTGTTTGTTTCGATGTCAATCTTGACATAATTTGGGATGACGTTATTCTTGAGACAAATCCTATTGAAGTGTATGTGTTGCATCGTCATTGCGACCTTTTCTGCACTGTTTTTGTACTCGAAAATGGCCTCCTTGATTGCCTGACTGGGCAGATTAACTTCAAATGCGAACATTTTTAGGTTAGGCTTTACCGTGACTGTTACTGACATTAAATGAAACAACAAGTTCACTGTTACCAGTCACCTTTTTATTTATTTCCACAACGCGTTTCGAAGGTTTAAACCTCCGTCATCGGGTGGATTTACATTAGTACGTATTACATTTGTGCGTGTGTTGTGTTACGATTTTTGTAGGAACTTGTGGCACTGCCTAGTGGAGAAACAAGACACTATCTCAGAATATGGTTTAGGATTACTTTTGACAAAAAATTAAACTAATATCTAATGGTAAACATTAAATAAGTAAACTAGAGTACCTTCAGTGGTCACAGGTTCCTTTTGCTGTCGTAACACATCACATGTATACTGCCACATTTGTAAACAAATATGGCGTCTGGAATCAGCTGGGTGCAAGGTTCGTATAACAGAAGAGAAGACATAATCGCAAAGTGCAAAGAATATACATCGTAACAATATTATTACAGAATAATTGGGCCGGCCGCGGTGGTCTAGCGGTTCTAGGCGCGCAGTCCGGAACCGCGCGGCTGCTACGGTCGCAGGTTCGAATCCTGCCTCGGGCATGGATGTGTGTGATGTCCTTAGGTTAGTTAGGTTTAAGTAGTTCTAAGTTCTAGGGGACTGATGACCACAGATGTTAAGTCCCATAGTGCTCAGAGCCATTTGAACCATTTGAACAGAATAATTGTTTTAAGCATTTGGCGGTATTTGTTTTGAGGTATCAAGTATATGTGTGTGTACTTCGGGTGGTATATAAATCCAATTCTGACAAGTTAAAACAGCTAAACATTCGTACTCGTTTATACAATCAGGTGAAATGTTAAAATGGCTTAAGCTTCATACTTGTTGCTAACAATTAGGTGAAATGTTACAGACTTTAATTACAATGATCATATTGGCTACAACAGTAAAATCATACCTACATTACACTCTTTGATTGGGATTTATAAACAGATGTGAAGTGAGGGGCTGGAGGCAGATGGAGAGGCAGAGAGAGAAAGAAAAAGTGTGTGTGTGTGAGAGTGAAAGGGAGAGAGAGAGAGAGAGAGAGACAGAGAGTGAGAGTGAGAGGAAAGAGTAATTATATGAGAGCAAACATTTACATGGCAAGGAGTCTTAAGATTTCATGTTGCATATATTAGCTGCTTAAAGGCAGGGGTAATATATTGGTTAATGCTATAAAATATGCAAATAGATATACATTTGTGCCAGTAGTTGATGATACACACAGTTTTAAGCTGACAAGGGGTACAAGCTGTTGGTTTGATGAATTATCTGTGAATGAGGTCAATCACTTGTACTCTTGGCAGCTGTCAATATTTGTGGTAAATATTAGGTGTGTGCATGCGTGTGTGTATGTGTGTGTGTGTGTGTGTGTGTGTGTGTGTGCATTTTTAAAAGTGTAGGCAGTTGCTGAAAACGGATATGATACTATTGTAAATATTGTCATTTTTGTCATTTAAGATGGATTCTGGTTGTTTCCTTTGATGTTTGTATATTTGGAGTGTGTTAAGGATGTCTAGTTTTCTGCCTTTTGGTTGGATGTGTAGGATGCTAATACTTGTGTTGTTAACATGGTGTTTTGTTTCATGCAGGTGGGTAGCTATTGCTGATGTGTGATATTTTTTGTTTTTTAGTTTGATTAAATAGTGTGTAATTCTAAGGACCGATGACCTCAGCAGTTTGGTCCCATGGGAACTTACCACCAAATTTTCAACAGTTTGGTAGTGTTTGTATTAGACCTTACCTTATCTGGGTGAACTATTACAAACTACATGCTGTCTACTTTTCATCTTTGAGCAGTCTTTTCTTTGCTTGTCCTCCTACGATGACCAGATTTTCAAATTGAATAACAACAATGTGAGCTGCATCAATTTGCTTGTTATAATGTCCTTCAAGATTGCCAGAGCGAAAGCTCCTGGATCAAACCCTAGGCTCTGTATAGTCCGTAGCCTGCCAAGAGTCCGCAACGTCATCATCATTTGCAGAACCGTATGTTGTCTTAGGGTATGGTTTTCCTATCAGATAGCTGCAACTTTCACTAGCCTTTTGAGTTTTTCGATGCACACACTTTTGCAGAAGTTCTGGCACTGCTTAACACGGAAATATTCCCCACATTGTCACAGCGTAAAACTGAGGAAGCACCGAGGAATAAATAACATTAGGAAATACAGTACAATGAAGGGGCGTGGCCCCGTGCACGTTTTCGTTGATTGCTATTTTCATCACTCATGGAAGTGGAACAGGAATTTTATATTCAAGAATTGAAATTTAAATGGCATGTAGTAAGAGAAAATACAATAAAAAACGTTTTCACAGTTCTGGTTCCTTTCGCGTACGTCCCCCCTGAAATCTTACGTTTTGATTTGATGAAGTCGTACCATGCCCCTTGCCTCGTAGGGCTTGTGCCGCGGCGCTCTGTTCTGGACATCCACTGACACACTGAAGTTGGGGCCGGTCGATAGAGCCGCAGTGTTCCGCGGCGTTATTGGTACAAAGCGCCCCGGTAGCTGAGTGGTCACCGTGACAGATTGCCCTACTACTGGCCCGGGTTCGATTCCCGGCGGGTTCGGAGATTTTCTCCGCTTCAGGGATTGGATGTTGAGTTGTCTTCATCATCATATCATCCCCATCAGGTTCGCAGGTCGCCCAATGTGGCGTCGAATGTAATAAGACCTGCACCAAGACGGCCGGACCTGACCCGCGAGGGGCCTCCCGGCCAATGACGCCAGACGCTCATTTCCATTTTCCACGGAACAAAGTACAAGATGCTTGGTGGATTGAATTTGAATAAAAGGAGCCTTCTACTGAATCCCGTCTTCATGGTTGTCGAGCACTCGTACTGGACAACTAATAGGCTCATGGAACCTACTGTATTTGTTGAGGCAACAGCGCTGCATTTTGAAACAGGTGTTCACCGACCAGTTTACGCGTAGATGATTTCTTGCACTCTCCGCGAGACATCTGGTTGAAATTGGTGCTCTTAAAGTCGACAGTGCTACGCTTTAATTGTAATGTGCCGTTAGGAAGTTACTTCTGTGTAATGTTATGGCAGCCTGTTGTTCTTCCTGTACGGCATTGTTGGTTTTGAAAGCAAAAATATTATTCTTTTGGAATTGTAATGTAGCAGTGGCAAGCTGGATACAGCTTTATTTCCCTGTTATTAATTTAAAACATGTAATGCCTCATTTAATTCGCAACTGTGCCTCCTCGTAACTTTTTTGAGAACAAAGGGGCTAAAGGGGCTAAAGTTAATGTAAACCGTTAAATTTTAATTGCTGTACTCACTGGCCTACAGATTTTTTTAAAAGCCATTCTTTTCTAAACTATTTAGCGTCCATGTCTCAGTTCCATAAATGGCTACATTCCATACAAATACTTTTAGAAAAAACTTACTGACACTTAAATCTATACCCGATGTTAACAAATTTCTCTTCTTCAGAAACGCTTTTCTTGCCATTGCTAGTCTAAATTTTATATCCACTCTACTTCGACAATCATCAGTTATTTTAATCATCAGTTATTTTGCTCGCCAAATAGCAGAACTCATCTACTACTTTAAATTTTCTAATCTAATTCCCTTAGCATCACCTTATTTAATTAGACTACATTCCATTATCCTCGTTTTGCTTTTGTTGATGTTCATCTTATATCCTCCTTTCAAGACACGGTCCATTCCGTTCAACTGCTTTTCCAGGTCATTTACAGTCTGTGACAGCATTACAATGTCATCGACAAACCTTAAAGTTTTTATTTCATTTCCATGGATTTTAATTCCTACTCCGAATTTTTCTTTTTTTTCCTTTACTGCTTGCTCAATATACAGATTGAATAACATCGGGGATAGGCTACAACCCTGTCTTACTCCCTTTCCAACCGCTGCTTCCCTTTCATACCCCTTGATTCTTAAAGCTGCCATCTGGTTCTTGTACAAACTGTAAATAGCCTTTCGCTCCCCGTGTTTGACCCCCTGCCACCTTCAGAATTTGAAAGAGGGTATTCCAGTCAATATCCTCAAAAGCTTTCTCAAGTCTACAAATGCTTATTTCGTAAGATATTTGGCCCGGTCACGATCATTGGACAACCCTGTATATGCTACTTTGTTTCATCGTTGTTAGAAAGACATAGGAAACTATGGTAAATGACAACTGTCACCCAATCGACCACTAATGAAGCAGAAGTTCACTCGACTAAAATTACATTTTATTTATCCTTCTTTTATAGAATTAGCCGCAGTTACTTGCATTCCACTTAAAGAATTCAAATAATACTTGCCTACTTTGCGGAAAGGTTTTATTTTAAACAGTTTTATAGTTTGATAGGTTCTCGGGACTTACGCCGGATAATATTGTAGAAACCGCACAATATTTCAGCGAGACAACTGCCCGCCATCTTCAGGTGCTACTGTCGCGACAGTAGCACCTGAAGATGGCGGGCAGTTGTCTCGCTGAAATATTGTGCGGCTTCTACAATATTATCCGGCGTAAGTCCCGAGAACCTATCAAGCAGATGCAGCGCCGGGAAAGCCTCAATCAGCACAGTTTTATAGTTGCTCATTGATTGTTCTGGTTTGCTGTGGATATAGGTGTCAACAGTGTTTACTGAATGTCTAGTGATGCCTCTTTTGATACTTCTGTGAAATGAAATCTTTTTTGTGTTCTACCAGTGCTTGAACTATTATTGCATGAAATCTAGTCGCCGTTGCGAATGGAATGACAGTACTAGAAATCTGTGCCAGATCAGGACTCCAACTCGGATTTCGCGCTTATCGCAAACGACCGCCTTATCATGAGGCTATCCGATCATGATTAATGGTTGGATCCAAATTCCATAGATCTGTCTACAACCTGCACTCTTACGTCCGTTATGTATATTGTTTGCCCGATGTTGGCAGATAAATACTATATTGAAGTGCCTATGTTTTTTCTTAGTAGAATGCAATATTAAACTTCCTGGCAGATTAAAACTGTGTGCCCGACCGAGACTCGAGCTCGGGACCTTTGCCTTTCGCGGGCAAGTGCTCTACCAACTGAGCTACCGAAGCACGACTCACGCCCGGTACTCACAGCTTTACTTCTGCCAGTACCTCGTCTCCTACCTTCCAAAACATCTGTAAGGTTCGCAGGAGAGCTTCTGTAAAGTTTGGAAGGTAGGAGACGAGGTACTGGCAGAAGTACAGCTGTGAGTACCGGGCGTGCGTCGTGCGTCGGTAGCTCAGATAGTCTGCCTTAGGGAGTGGCGCGGCACGGACCTGCTGTCCCGGCCGCGGTCGCGCGTGAACGAGGAAGTGTTTGCACCGTCGGTACTCGCGCGTGTTGTTGTCTGACTCGATCGCCATGGCACACAATTTTCGAAAGACTACGCTCCAATTTACGTTCGACAACGAATTTGCCAGACCCAAAGCTTTCGAAATAGAGCGTTTTTTGAGGGAAGAAGTTCGTTTACCTGCTGCAGACATCATTGGAATACACCTGTCCATTGTAAGCAGTACAATGTACGTAAAGATGACCGATGAAGCTGCGTGTGAAAGAACTCTCTCCGCTGCTCAAAGAGGATTTAAATTTCGACACTCTGATGGCCATATCAGCGATGTAACAGTAGCTCCTTGAGGATTGGGTGTGAGGGTCATTCGGATCTTTGAATTGCCGTTTGAGGTGCCAGAATCGATGGTTACTGAATCGCTGCGACCATATGGAACGGTACTTAGTCATACGCCTGAACGCTGGGCTAGTTTTAATACCTATCCTGTGCTAAACGGCGTGCGACAGGTGCGAATCGTCCTTACTAAACATATCCCGTCTTATTTATACATTGGCGGATGTCGAGCTATTGTGATCTACGATGGCCAGCCACGCACCTGTTCTGGCTGTGGTGGAGAAGGACATATCCGCTCGGAGTGCATACAACGCCGCGTCGTGCAACTGCCACGTGGAGAAGCGTCACAGCGAGAAGTTCCCACGCAACTGCCGATGACGTACGTGTCGGTGGCCCGCCGGGAAGTGTTGCCAAGTTCGGAGCGTGACAAGGACGTGTTTATGCAAGAGCAGACCGAGTTACGGGAGCATGGAGGTGACTCGGAGAATGTCCCTGCACCCATGTCACGACAGTTGAGGGAGGAACCTTCCGAAAACTCACATGTAGCAAGAGACGTGGAAGTGGAGGTCCAGGCGGTGGCGCCGGCGACGGACCAACGAACGACCGACGAACACAGTGAGGCAGCAGAGGGCAGGGCACGCAAACAGCGATCGCCGAAGCGTCGCAAAAAGCGTCGCCATAGTTCGGGTGATACGTCCCCCCCTAGCCTAGGGGACACGGAAGGTATCCTAGCCGAAGAACTGTCTGACACAGAACACGTGTCTTCAGAGGACGCTGACAGGATTCCGTCCAATGGTGACCGGATGTCCTGCCTTTTAGATGGTCCCTCTTCATTGACACCGACTGACCCAGCGCTGCCGACGAAGGAGTCAGGGACACCAATGTCCCGGCAGCCACGTCGAAATACATCAGAGGACGTTTCTCGGATGGATGACCACTGCGACTGGGCGGAACCAGTCGAAGACCTACAGGAATTGCCACCCCCAAATGATGACCACTCACCTACAGGATGCACACCACGGTACGACAACGAAGGAGGGCAGCCCGTTGGCGGGCACCCCTCTGAGCACGAATAGTGGACTAAAGCCCTTGGAGTTCTCAATGACATGACACGAGCATGACAACGACAACGAACCAAGCATATAAGGTGGGCACAGTGAACATTAACACCGCACGTTCGCTTGCAAAGATGCAACTTCTCCGGGACATGATTTACGCCACAGACGTTGATACTCTGCTGATGCAGGAAATCTTCAATGCTGCTTTTCCCGACGTGCATGGATACAACACTTATCTAGCGCCGACTCCAGATGGAGGACGTGGCACAGCGATACTAGTCCGGGAAGGGATTCCGATGTGTGACCTCGATTACCTTCCTTCGGCTCGGGGTCTGGCTATGACCGTGAACGGCATTCGTATCGTCAACATCTATGCACCCTCCGGATCTGACAATCGACAGGCGCGTGCACGATTCTACTCGGAGGAGATTGCCCCCCTGTTCCATGGGAGGTATGACCACATCTTGGTAGGGGGAGATTTTAACTGTGTACTCACACCGAAGGATCAAACTCCTAATTTCAGCTCCTGCCACGCATTGAACACGATCTGCCGGGACATGGCCCTTATGGACACGTGGGAAAAGATCCATGGGCAGCGAGAGGGCTACACATATTTTACTAGCCACTCGGCGAGCAGGCTGGATCGGATTTATGTTTCTGACGGATTAAGAGATCACGTGTTGGCTGCTGAACGTTGGCCCACAGCTTTTACGGATCACCTTGCGTATTTATGCACGTTAACCCTCCCACGGCAGCGGGTCTGGCGGAGTCGTAGTTCCTGGAAACTTAATTCCTCCTTATTGGTGGATCTCGAATGTCGCCAGCGGATCGAAGAAACATGGCAGACTTGCACTCGGCGTCTGCCGCTGCACCGTACGGTTCTTTCGTGGTGGCTGCAGTGTGAAAAACCGGCGATACGAAGAGCTCTCATAACGTATGGCAAGGAAAATGGCTCCGAGATACACTTGACTATTACTACATGGTGCTCCGCGACCTGTCCTCCAGGGCCCCATCGCCCGAACGTCAAGCGGAAGTCCATCGCAATCAGGCCTGCATTTTATCGATCACGAGACGTCGACTGGAGGGACTTTCGATCCGTGCTCGGTGCTTGGACAACGTCGATGGAGAACGTACTGGCATGCATCATGTTTCCAAGGGACATGCGCGTAATCGCCGATCCCTAATCACAGTCCTCCATGATGACGATGGTCGGCCCTTGACGTCACAACAGGCCATTGCTGCTGAGTTCCTGGAGCATTACCGCCTCCTTTTCACTGGGACGCCGACGGACAATCGGACAGAAGAAGAAATTTTGCGACAGATGCAAACGGAGGTGGATGGTCCGGATGCAGAGGTGCTATTGGCACCCCTAACGGAAGATGACATCCGGGGCGCACTCGCGAAGGGTGCGGTGCATAAATCCCCTGGGCCAGATGGGTTGACACTCGAATTTTACCGCGCATTTGCGGATTTAATGATGTCCCAGTTGGTATTGATGTATAACGAGTTATTGAGCCCTGACACGGATGTTCCGTCGCAGTTCATGGAGGGACTGCTTATACCAATACCGAAATCGACAGCGAGTGACAGCACCCATCAATTTAGACCGCTCACGATGCTCAATACTGACTATAAGATCTTTGCGCGAATGTTGGCGGCAAGGCTCAAGATTGTAATATCCAAAACAATACCACCAGACCAGGCTTGTCTAGGGGTTCGGAGCAACATACATTCTATCCTCGGCGAATACCGTGACGTAATTTCCCTGACGGAAGCTTGTCGCATGCGAGCGGCGTTCGTATCGGTGGATTTTGATCGTGCCTTTGACAGGATCAACCATGATTTCCTTGACTCGACCATGCGACGCATGGCGATACCACAGGATTTTATTACCGTCCTCATGCGCCTCCTTCGCGGCACTTCTTCGACGGTGAGAGTCAATGGCAGAGAGGTAGGAACGATTCCTGTTCGCAGCTCAGTTAGGCAAGGATGTCCCTTGTCGATGATACTGTTTACAATAGCGCTCGAACCATTGATGCAGACTCTTAGACGGACTCTAACAGGCGTCCGACTCCGTGCGAGCTCCTTCAAGTGTCGTGCATATGCCGACGACTTGATGATACTCGTCCGGTCGGAGAACGAAGTAAGTCAGGTGGTTACCCTTCTTACCACGTACGGGGTAGCTGCGGGAAGCAGGGTCAACATGAATAAAACCAAGATCATGCACATCGGTCGAGGGCTGGACGCTCTGCGAAGTCCGTTTACGACGGTGGACATCTTGCGATGCTTATGTGTCTTGTTCACCCGATAGCTACGGCAATCAGCGGCGGCGAGCTATCGACGTCTCCTCCAGAACGTCCGACTGCACATACGCAACAATTCACCCCGAACGCACGACCTGCTCCAAAGGGTGGACTACACTAATGTTCACCTGGCCTCGCGACTGCCGCACTTGGCACAGGTACTGCCAATGCCACATGGTCTCGCTGACAGATTAATGGCGGCCTTTGGATACTATGTCAGCCAAGGAATGTTGTTTAAAATCAAATACGAGACTTTAACTCTCCCATACCACTCTGGAGGACTTAACCTCACGGATGTGCGCAACAAGGCTCTGGCTCTATACCTGCGAGCGACGCTACGAACTTGGAACCAGCGGCAACACGCCATCACGTCGGCCATCCTGGATGTGCTTCTTCCCACGTCCTTTGAACCACCGGTAGCAGTAGGCACCATCTCGCCCTCGTTTTCTCATGTCGCGCGATTTTTTGTTGATTTTAGTTATGTTCAGTTACAGATAACTTCTACCAGAATCCCCACTACCCGTGAGATATATCGATACTTGCGGCGTCATCATGGCAGCAATGTTGTCGAACTTAAATACCCAACACGAAACTGGCGACAGATTTGGCGAGCTGTCCACACACCTCTCCTCACCACAGCAGCGCGATCGTCATGGTATACACTAATCAACCGCAAGACAGTCAACCGCCAACGATTGTACGACATTCGCATGGTAGATTCCCCGCTCTGCCTTATATGTGGCATGCAGGACACCGACGAACATTCTCTGCAGTGCGGTGAGGCAAAGGATGTTTGGCGGCTGACACAACGCATCATGGCCCTCCTCCGACGCACCGACGAATCCACGATCACGACGGACGCTTTATTTTTCCCTGACCCTGTCTTTTTCCCCTCACACAAAACATCGGCAATCCGATGGATTGGAGGACACGCATCACACTACGTGCTCTCGCGGACCTTGATATCGGTCATGGACTATTGGCATTATCTACTAGAACAACACGAAATCATCAGACGCCACTCTAAATATAAAACGCATTTTGCGAACTTTCTAGGCAGCATGTTTCATAAGCCCCCGAAGCGGTGGGGAGTCCCAGGTTTACGTTGTTTCGAGGGATAGGATTTACTCCCAGTGAAGTGACGAGGATGTCACTTCGGCCCTATATTTATTTCCCTTCTTTTTTATATATGATTTTTCTTTTGGGACATTAAAATTAAATGGATAAATACAATATTATTGTTATTAAAAAAAAAAAAAAAATGTTGGTAGAGCACTTGCCCGCGAAAGGAAAAGGTCCCGAGTTCGAGTCTCGGTCGGGCACACAGTTTTAATCTGCCAGGAAGTTTCATATCAGCGCACACTCCACTGCAGAGTGAAAATCTCATTCTAGAATGCAATATTGCTTCGGACATGCATGCATGTCCGAAGGGAAAGGCTCTGAGGCGGCTAAAGCCACTATGAAACGCATGAAATGTATTCATAGCTGCGAATAAGTACAACCACCAGCTGTATAAGGGAATGACGAAAGTGAAAATTTGTGCCGGACCGGAACTCATTTCATTTTCATTGTCGTCATTCCATCATAGAAGTGATGGTTGTACTTATTCGCAGCTGCGAATACATTTGATGCGTTTCATAGTGGCTGTAGTAGCCACAGTACATGCACAGTTACATGCATGTACATAGGAATAATGTATCGTACTGCGGAACAACACAGGCAGTGCAATATCGTATTGAATTCATATACGTAACGCTTAAATGAATTCATTTTAAGACTGAAGCTCTATGGAAAGTCGTATTGAAAATTTCTCGAATTTCAGATGTCTTCTGGAACTATTTTTGTTTCACAAGAGTTAAAGGTAGGATACAGTAGTTTCGACAGGTTAAATGGCTATCTGCGATCACATAACAGGAAGCAGAGTCTACATTGGTTATTGAAGCAAGAAGCTTTGTTACGGTTATGTTTACGTTCCGAAGCTAAACCAGACATTGTTTTCTGAAGATGGCCATTTGACTGGTCAAATCTAGTAATCATTGTCTCCCTCATTGCGATACTGGTTCATAAAACGTTTTCCACTCTAACGCTATATTTAAAGATCGCCTCCTGCAACACTGACAATGTCAGGTAATCATATTATCATATGAGATTGTTAAATTCAACACAATCGTAAATAAATTTGTCTTTTTCTGGGTGAAACTTTTTTCTCTTCACTTTCTAAATATTCCTAATAAATCTAAAGGTTTTCACGCCAAATACATTCAGTTTGAAAATCAGAACAGGTAAACCTAGTAGCCTTGTTACACTGAAGCTTTAGAAACGAAGAGGTCGATCTCCTTTACTGTAGGACTACTGTAATTTGTTAGGATGGGGCTCCCTTTTACATGTTCCGGTGAATCTTCTGAGGATTTTGGCGACGTCGGACGGGCGTCATTGACAAATAGAGCGCGGCGTGGGGCGGTCGCTGACGCCAATAATTTTCGGCGAGGAACCATTAGTCATTTCGGGCGATAGCGTGGGGGCGCATCCACGCGGCGGCAATCCTCGCGCGCCCCTACGTGATTCGTTTAACATACTGTGACCCTCCCAGAGCGGAGAACACGTCGACGCTGAAATATGCCGTGGGAGCTCGGGCGAACCGATCTCAGCGGTGGAAGATCACCGCATGCCAAAAAATTACTTCCCTTTCCATCACAGGAAGACAACTTCCGCCAGGTCAGTTTTGACTTTTAGGAGGATCTGATGTGTTATCGAAAATCATGTCCAGGAATGATAAGCAGTTTCAATAATTTTATTGCAAGGCACAACTACTTTAGCGGTTTCAGCACTGTTAGGCATCGATCATTAGTAGTTGTGTGCTGAGCCTGAAAAAAGCAAGCTGCTTGCTGTAGCTCACGTTCTCACTTTCAGCGCCAACGAATAACTATATTCACAAAAAAGTGTCATTATATGATGCTTGATGTACGAGTGATCTGTAAAGACCAGTGATGATCGAAACGAATCAGTTGTGAAAACGCAAAACAATGAAGTTGTTGCATCGTTTCAATCTATTTACTAAAATATCTCAGTAACAGCTCACTCATGACGTCGATAGAAAGTTCTATTTAGGTAACAGTTCTAGAGCGACATTTTCAAAATCAAGGACTGAAATTAATAGATCTGCATTTGTTTGGTTAACGTAAGAGGGGAAAGACGACAACGTACCTGTTACACTTAATATTCACTCGCGTAAAATATGCTGCCTCAGTTTTAAAGCGTTAGCTATGCAGCTCTAAACTAGTTACCGTGCGAAGCGGAAGTATCTAAATATTCAGTTAGTTTCCGTAGCTATAGCTAAAGCCAACAAAATATTGAAGGCGGCACTGGACAGGAGAACGTAAATACAATGACGGAGAAGAAATCGAAACATTAAGAAGGAGTTGTGCGACATAAACGAAATTTGGAGCGTGTGTCTCTAGATTTGAAAGATGATGTCAGTCGCAGAAGACTGGCGCTAGTAGGTTCGCTTTACACTTCTGTAACCGTCGTGTGCGTTAGTTACCTTTGAATGAGTTGGCGTTAGTCCATAATTCTTACAAGGCGGCAAACAAGCCATTATCAATACCTCACTGAGTTTGAACGACGTTATGTAATATGGCTAGAGAAGATGGAAGTTCCTTCTCCTACACTGTGGGAAGACTTGGCAGGAAAGGAGCCATTGTGCTATCGACAGGGGATGCCAAATTGATTCCATATTTTTAGATTTCCAGAAGGCTATCGACACCGTTCCTAAAATGATTCAAATGGCTCTGAGCACTATGGCACTTAATTTCTGAAGTCATCAGTCCTATAGAGCTTAGAACTACTTAAACCTAACTAACCTAAGGACATCACACACGTCCATGCCCGAGGCAATATTCCAACCTGCGACGGGCCACCCCGGCCGGCACCGTTCCTCACAAGCGTCTTCTAACCAAACTGCGTGCCTACGGAGTATCGCCTCAGTTGTGCGTCTGGATTCGTGATTTCCTGTCCGAAAGGTCAGAGTTCGTAGTAATAGACGGAAAGTCATCGAGTAAAACAGAAGTAATATCCGGCTTTCCCCACGGAAGTGTTATAGGCCCTCTTTTGTTCCTGATCTATATTAACGACATAGGAGACAATCTGAGTAGCCGTCTTAGATTGTTTGCAGATGATGCTGTCATTTACCACCTTGTAAAGTCATCAGATGATCAAAACAACTTGCAAACTGATTTAGATAAGATACCTGTCTGGTGCGAAATGCGGCAATTGACGAAGTTATTCACAATCAGCCAAATTTCGATTACGCGATAAGTCACACAAATCTTAGGGCTGGAAATTCAACTAAAAACGTAGGGTTTACAATTACAAATAACCTAAATTGGAACGATCATATGGATAATATTGTGGGTAGAGCAAACCAAAGACTGCGATTCATTGGCAGAACACTTACAAGGGAACCTCCCCATCGCACCCCCCTCAGATTTAGTTATAAGTTGGCACAGTGGATAGGCCTTGAAAAACTAAACACAGATCAATTGAGAAAACAGGAAGAAGTTGTGTGGAATTGTGAAGAAATAAGTAAAATATACAAACTGAGTAGTTCGTGGGAAGATGGGTAACATCAAGGACAGTGGAAGCGCAGGATCGCTGTGGTCTCGTGGTAACGTGAGCAGCTGCGGAACGAAAGGTCCTTGGTTCAAATCTCCCATCGAGAGAAAAGTTAAATTTTTTCTTTTCAATTTATGTAACAAACTCTTATGTTTTCATCACTTTCTTTGGAGTGATTATCATATCCACAAGAAAACCTAAATCGGGCAAGGTAGAAGAATCTTTTTACCCATTCGCCAAGTGTACAAGTTAGGTGGATCGACAACATATTCCTGTCATGTGACGCACATGCCGTCACCAGTGTCGTATATAATATATCAGATGTGTTTTCCTGTGGAGGAATCGGTTGACCTATGACCTTGCGATCAAATGTTTTCGGTTCCCATTGGAGAGGCACGTCCTTTCGTCTTACTAATCGCACGGTTTTGCGATGCGGTCGCAAAACACAGACACTAAACTTATTACAGTGAACAGAGACGTCAATGAACGAACGGACAGATAATAACTATGCAAAAATAAAGAAAGCAAAATCTTCACTCGAAGGAAGACTTGAACCAAGGACCTCTCGTTCTGCAGTTGCTCACGCTACCACGGGACCACGGCGCTCCTGAGCTCACATACTCCGTGATGTTGTCTATGTGACCCATGGACTACTCAGTTTGTATATTTTGCTTTTTTTTTCACAGTTCCACAGAACTTCTTCCTGTTTTCTCAATTGATCTGTGTTCAGTTCTTCAAGGCCTATCCACTGTGGCAACTTGTAACTAAATGTGAGGGGGGTGCGAAGGGGAGGTTCCCTTGTTAGAAGGTGCAACAGGTCTACCAAAGACACTGCTTACACTACACTTGTCCGCCCTATTCTGGAGTATTGCTGTGCGGTGTCGGATCCGCATCAGGTGAGACTGACGGATGACATCGAAAAAGAACAATGAAGGGCAGCTCGTTTTGTATTATCGCGAAATAGGGGAAATAGTGTCACAGACATGATACGAGAATTGGTGTGGCAATCATTAAAAAAAAGGCGTTTTTCGATCCGACGGGATCTTCTCCCGAAATTTCAATCGCCAGTTTTTCTCCTCCGATTGCGATAACATTCTGTTGGCACCCACCTATATACGGAGAAATGATCATCACGATAAATTAAGAGAAATCATGGATCGCACGGAACGATTTAAGTGCTCGTTTTTCCCGCGTGTCGTTCGAGAGTGGAACGGTAGAGAGACAGCATGAAGATGGTTCATTTAACCCTCTGCCAGGCACTTTATTGTGAATAGCAAAGTAATCACGTAGATGTAGGTGTGTAGATGTAGATAGTACATGGCAGCGTTGGTTACGAGAATATACAGTCCCGTCTCTGGACGGCCCCGTGGCACCACCGAGAGGGAAGACCATCGATTTTAGCTTCTGGGCCTGCTACAGCGCATTGCATCTGCAGCAGCAATCTGAGCAGCAGTCGGCACCACAGCGACGCAAAGAACTGTTACAAATCGATTACTCCAGTGACAAAAATGGTTCAAATGGCTCTGAGCACTATGGGACGTAACTTCTGAGGTCATGAGTCCCATAGAACTTAGAATTATTTAAACCTAACTAACCTAAGGACATCACACACACCCATGCCCGAGGCAGGATTAGAACCTGCGACCGTAGCGGTCGCGCGGTTCCAGACTGTAGCGCCTAGAACCGCTCGGCCACCCCGACCGGCACTCCAATGACAGCTCCAAGCAAGATGCCCTCTAGCGTGCTTTCCATTCACCCCAAACCACCGCCATTTGCGACTTCGGTTGTATCAAGCGATAGTTCGTTTGAGGGCAGTGTGGAGGTCGATTGTGTTTCCTGATGATAGCTTGTTCTGCCTCACTGCCACTCATGGCCGTATGTTGGTTAGAAGGAAGCCAGTTGAGGGCCTTCAACCAACCTGTCGGCGTCATAGATACACTGGATCTGCACGTGGAGTTTCGTATGACAGCAGGAGTACTCTTCTGGTTATTCCACACGCTCTGAATGCAAATTTGTACCTCGATCTAGTGATTCAACTTCTTGTGCCGTCGCTTATGAACAGCATTCCAATGGGTCTTTTCCAACAGGATAATGCTCGTCCACATTCCGCTGTTGTAACCCAACATGCTCTAGACTGTTTCGACATGTTGCCTTGGCCTGCTAGATCACGAGATCTGTTTCCAATCGAGTAAATATGGGACATTATCGGACGATCACTTTAGCATCATCGACGAACAGCATTAACCACTCCTATATTGATCTACTAAGTGCAACAGACATGGAACTCCATCCCATGAACTGCCATGTGCCATCTGTACAACAGAGTTCAAGCACATCTGCATGTTTGCATTCAACATTTTGGCGCTTACACCAATAATTATTGTAGCAGCATTTCACAGTCTGTGATCTTGAACTGTTAATGACTTAAATCAGTTACCTGTTGTTGTTGTTGTTGTTGTTGTTGTGGTCTTCAGTCTTGAGACTGGTTTGATGCATCTCTCCATGCTACTCTATCCTGTGCCAGCTTCTTAATCTCCCAGTAGCTATAGCAATCTACATCATTCTGAATCTGCTTAGTGTATTCATCTCTCTGTCTCCCTCTACGATTTTTAGCCTCCACGCTGCCTGCCAGAACTAAACTGGTGATCCCATGATGCCTAGAACGTGTCTTACCAACCGATCCGTTTTCCTAGTCAAGTTGTGCCACAAATTTCTCTTCTCCCCAATTCTATTCAATACCTCCTCATTAGTTATGTGATCTACCCATCTAATCTTCTGTAGCACCACATCTCGAAAGCTTCTATTTTCTTCTTGTCCAAACTATTTATCGCCCATGTTTCACTTCCTTACATGTCTACACTCCATACAAATACACTCCTGGAAATTGAAATAAGAACACCGTGAATTCATTGTCCCAGGAAGGGGAAACTTTATTGACACATTCCTGGGGTCAGATACATCACATGATCACACTGACAGAACCACAGGCACATAGACACAGGCAACAGAGCATGCACAATGTCGGCACTAGCACAGTGTATATCCACCTTTCGCAGCAATGCAGGCTGCTATTCTCCCATGGAGACGATCGTAGAGATGCTGGATGTAGTCCTGTGGAACGGCTTGCCATGCCATTTCCACCTGGCGCCTCAGTAGGACCAGCGTTCGTGCTGGACGTGCAGACCGCGTGAGACGACGCTTCATCCAGTCCCAAACATGCTCAATGGGGGACAGATCCGGAGATCTTGCTGGCCAGGGTAGTTGACTTACACCTTCTAGAGCACGTTGGGTGGCACGGGATACATGCGGACGTGCATTGTCCTGTTGGAACAGCAAGTTCCCTTGCCAGTCTTGGAATGGTAGAACGATGGGTTCGATGACGGTTTGGATGTACCGTGCACTATTCAGTGTCCCCTCGACGATCACCAGTGGTGTACGGCCAGTGTAGGAGATCGCTCCCCACACCATGATGCCGGGTGTTGGCCCTGTGTGCCTCGGTCGTATGCAGTCCTGATTGTGGCGCTCACCTGCACGGCGCCAAACACGCATACGACCATCATTGGCACCAAGGCAGATGCGACTCTCATCGCTGAAGACGACATGTCCCCATTCGTCCCTCCATTCACGCCTGTCGCGACACCACTGGAGGCGGGCTGCACGATGTTGGGGCGTGAGCGGAAGACGGCCTAACGGTGTGCGGGACCGTAGCCCAGCTTCATGGAGACGGTTGCGAATGGTCCTCGCCGATACCCCAGGAGCAACAGTGTCCCTAATTTGCTGGGAAGTGGCGGTGCGGTCCCCTACGGCACTGCGTAGGATCCTACGGTCTTGGCGTGCATCCGTGCGTCGCTGCGGTCCGGTCCCAGGTCGACGGGCACGTGCACCTTCCGCCGACCACTGGCGACAACATCGATGTACTATGGAGACCTCACGCCCCACGTGTTGAGCAATTCGGCGGTACGTCCACCCGGCCTCCCGCATGCCCACTATACGTCCTCGCTCAAAGTCCGTCAACTGCACATACGGTTCGCGTCCACGCTGTCGCGGCATGCTACCAGTGTTAAAGACTGGATGGAGCTCCGTATGCCACGGCAAACTGGCTGACACTGACGGCGGCGGTGCACAAATGCTACGCAGCTAGCGCCATTCGCGGTTCCTGGTGTGTCCGCTGTGCCGTGCGTGTGATCATTGCTTGTACAGCCCTCTCTCAGTGTCCGGAGCAAGTATGGTGGGTCTGACACACCGGTGTCAATGTGTTCTTTTTTCCATTTCCAGGAGTGTACTTTCAGAAACGACTTCCTGACACTTACATCTGTACTCGATGCTCACAAATTTCTCTTCTTCAGAAACGTTTTTCCTTTCCATGGCCAGTCTACATTTTATATACTCTCTACTTCGACCTTCATTAGTTACGTTGCTCCCCAAATAGCAAAACTCATTTACTACTTGAAGTGTCTCATTTCCTAATCTAATTGCCTCAGCATCACCCGACTTAATTCGACTACATTCCATTATCCTCGTTTTGCTTTTGTTGATGTTCATCTTATAACCACGTTTCAAGGCACTGTCCATTCCGTTCAACTGCTCTTCCAAGTCCTTTGCTGTCTCTGACAGAATTACAATGTCATCGGCGAACCTCAAAGTTTTTACTTCTTCTCCATGGATTTTAATACCTACTCCGAATTTTTCTTTTGTTTCCTTTACTCTCTGCTCAATATATAGATTGAATATCTTCAGGGAGAGGCTACAACCCTGTCTCACTCTCTCCCCAACCACTGCTTCCCTTTCATTCCCCTCGACTCTTATAACTGCCATCTGGTTTCTGTACAAAATGTAAATAGCCTTTCGCTCCCTGTATTTTACCCCTCCCACCTTCAGAATTTGAAAGAGTTACCTAGACAAGTTTATTCCCAAAATTTCATTATTCAACATTATTTTTTTGGTGTTGCCATTTTCTCCGGTCAGTCTTTCAGAAAACGCCATACGCTCGCTAGTCTGGTTTCGGTCACAGCGCCAATACACACACTGTTTTCGTGATATCCACAATATTTTGGAGGGATAGTGGTGAAGCGTAAATGTATCATTGCGGGATAGGAAAGTCTGGTCCGTAAATCACAGAGTAAACAGTGTAAGCGGAATTGAGAATATTTGGCAACTACGTTTGAGCTACTGACGGTGACAAAAATCTTAGTAAACTCGTTTTTTTATAAATTTGTTTCCTGCACGTCCTGTACAAAGTGATGGAGTCGGAATAACTTCTATGACTTCGTGGACCGAATTCATGTAGAGCGGATCTGAACAACCGCGACGTTGATCAAACAATGTGACAGGCAGCGAGAATTCTTGTCAACAAATGCTCTTGCTTTTCGGAAGACGTCACGTGCAAATGAGGCAAACTTTGTATGAGTTTACAATAGCGCTGCAACGCATGAGTATGTTACAACAATTTATGAATCTTCGATTGACGTACTTTCCTAAAATTTTGATTCCATAGAAAACGTGATTTATTATATACATACATATATATATATATATATATATATATATATATATATATATATATATATATATATATATATATATATATATAAGTAAGGATCACAGAGCGATTGGATAAAAATGTGGAAACATTGCAAGAAATGCATGCTTGAACATCAATTCAAATTACACCCAAGCCAGTGGATTGCGTTGATCTATTTTCCCACGAAAGGCATGTATGACCTCAGTGCGTTACAAGTGCAAGTCGAGGTCTGAATAGTGTTCTGTGTAGCTGTCAGGGCATTGTGTCGGAGCTCAATGCATTCGAACGTAGGCAAATAATTGGTGCCAGTATGGTAGGTGCTTCCTTAACCGGGTTAGCCGAAGTGTTTGATATTTCAAGAGGCACCGCATCGAAGATTTATGCCCCATACAGAGAAAACTGAACAAATATCGTTGGCTAAGTCACAACGCGGACTAAAATGTATGTTGAGTGATAGTGGCAGACGGTCAATGAAGACGACTGTGATGAAAATTAAGAAGACGACAGGTGCAAAATAATTACAGAAATGAAACTCGCATGCACTTTCAGCATACAACCAACACGAAGGGAGCTCCATAAACGTTGTATTGCAGGGCGAGCTGGAATCCCAAAACTATTCATCAATGATACAAAGTCATGTACAGGAAAAGATGGTACCAAAGCCTTAAAACCTGGGCTATGGAGTAACGAAAGGAAATCAGTTGGTCGGATAAGTCTAGTTTCACTTCTGGGCGACGTCACGTCGCAGGAGTGAAGCATGGTGGCAATATAGTGATAATTTCGGCAGCCATTTCGTGGTGTTCCATGGTCTTGAAGTTACTGTTACTGTTAAGTAACATGTGACAATTTTTTGTTATCAAGTGCATACCATGGTATAAGTCTGTTTCCAAATGACGTCGCTGTGTTCCAAGACGACGAGGCCCCTGTTCACATAACTCTCATCGTCTTGAGCACGGTGATGAATTGTCACATCTCCACTGGTGACCGCAGTCGCCAGATCGCAATACCGTTGGGCCTTCGTAGTCTACTTCGGAGAGAAGTGTGCCTGTCGCTGTCCTCCTCCATCATCGTTACCTCAACTTTCCACTATTTTGCAGGAAGACTAGTATAAGGTTCCAGAATGAAATTTTCACTCTTCAGCGGAGTGTGCTCTCATATGAAACTTCCTGGCAGATTAAAACTGTGTGCCTGACCGAGACTCGACCTCATGAACTTTTCCTTTCGCGAGCAAGTGCTTTACCGACCGAGCTACCCAAGCACCACTCACGCCCCGTTCTCACAGCTTCACTTCCGCCGGTACCTCGTCTCCTACCTTCCAGACTTCACAGAAGCTCTCAGCGGAGTGTGCTCTCATATGAACCTTCCTGGCAGATTGAAACTGGGGGCCGGACCGAGACTCGAATTCGGGGCCTTTGCCTTTCGCAGGCAAATGCTCTCCCATCTGAGCTACCCAAGCACGACTCACGACCCGTCCTCACAGCTTCACTTCTGCCAGTACCTCGTCTCCTGCCTTCCAGACTTCACAGAAACTCTCCTGCGAACCTTGCAGAACTATCACTCCTGGAAGAAAGGCTACTGCGGAGACATGGCTTATCCACAGCTTGGGGATGTTCCCAGAACGAAATTTTCACTCTGCAGCGGAGAGTGCGCTGACATGGAACTTCCTGGCAGATTAAAGCTGTGTGGAGGACCGAGACCCGAATCTCCGTCCGGCACACAATTTGTATCTGCCAGGAAGTTTCTTATTGTAAGATTCCCTTCAGCCCCATGCAAGACATGTATTTATGCATTCAGAGACGATTGCAACCTGATTTGAATGCCTCCACGGTTTCTTCACTGTATTGGAAATGGTAACATGTTGTGTTTTTGGTGTTTCCATATTTCTGCGCATCACACCCTCCCCCCCCCCAACCCCGCCCCTCCCCAGCACGTGCTGCAATTAAACGCTAACAGATGTAACACAACCCCAGATTGATAAAGGGGGCACCACGAAGTGACAAAAATGTTCTATTGACTTTTGCGTTAGTGAATAAACAAGAAAAATATTTTTACCATGAATTGTGCTCATAGTACTATAACACAAGGAAAAGAAAAAGAAGCAGAAGCAGAAAAAGAATAAGAAAATTGCAGTAATGAATAAACTTGCACAGTCTGGATCACCATTTACGGTTTTTTACTGACTGCAGTTCTATCTTCCCAGCAGATCTAAGATGAGAAAAGAGAGGCGACAATACAAAAATTCAGATCTGAAGATGATCTACTGGGCAGATGTAAACAACTAATCACTAACAGAAGAAACTTTGAACAACGGTGATCACATGATGTGAATTATAAAAGCTCTAATGTCAAAAAGAAGTTTTAGATTTATTAAATATTCGTTAATATAACCTTGCGTAGGTAGGTGTGAATAAACACGAAACGGTTAAGTACACTACTGCCCATTAAAATTGCTACACCACGAATAAGACGTGCTACAGACGCAAAATTGAACCGACAGGAATAAGATGCTGTGATATGCAACTGATTAGCTTTTCAGAGCACTCACACAAGGTTGGCCGGTGGCGACACCTACAACGTGCTGACATGAGGAAAGTTTCCAACCGATTTCTCATACACAAACAGCAGTTGACCGGCGTTGCCTGCTGAAACGTTGTTGTGATGCCTCGTGTAAGGAGGAGAAATACGTACCATCACGTTTCCGACTTTGATAAAGGTCGGATTGTAGCCTATCGCAGTTGCGGTTGATCGTATCGCGAGATTGCTGCTCGCGTTGGTCGACATCCAATTACTGTTAGCAGAATATGGAATCGGGGGATTCAGGGGGTTATACGGAACGCCGTGCTGGATCCCAACGGCCTCGCATCGCTAGCAGCCGAGATGACAGGCATCTTCTCCGCATGATTGTAACGGATTGTGCAGCCACGTCTCGATCTCCGAGTCAACAGATGGGGGCGTATGCAAGACAACAAACATACGCACGAACAGTTTGACGACGTTTGCAGCAGCATGGACTATCAGCTCGGAGACCGTGGCTGCGGTTACGCTTGACGCTGCATCACAGACAGGAGCGCCTGCGATGGTGTACTCAACGACGAATCTGGGTGCAAGAATTGCAAAACGTCATATTTTCGGATGAATCCGGTTTCTGTTTACAGCATCATGATGGTCGCATCCGTGTTTGGCGACATCGCAGAGAACGCACATTGAAAGCGTGTATTCGTCATCGCCATACTGGCGTAACATCCGGCGTGATGGTATGGGGTGCCATTGGTTACACGTTTCGGTCACCTCTTGTTCGCATTGACGGCACTTTGAACAGTGGACCTACATTTCAGATGTGTTACGACCCGTGGCTGTACCCTTCATTCGATGCCGGCGAAACCCTACACTTCAGCAGGATAATGCACGATCGCATGTTGCTGGTCCTGTACGAGCCTTTATGGATACAGAAAATCTTCGACTGTTGCCCTGGTCAACACATTTTCCAGATCCCTCACCAATTGTAAATGTCTGGCCAATGCTGGCCGAGCAACTGGCTCTTCACAATACGCCAGACAGTACTTTTGATGAACTGTGGTATCGTGTTGAAGCTGCATGGGCAGCTGTACCTGTACCACGCCATCCAAGCTCAGTTTGGCTTAATGCCCAGGCGTATCAAGGCCGTTATTACGGCCGGAGGTGGTTGTTCTGGGTACTGATTTCTCAGGATCTATGCACCCAAATTGCGTGAAAATGTAATCACATGTCCGTTCTAGTGTAACATACTTGTCCAATGAATACCCGTTTTTCATATGCATTTCTTCTCGCTGTAGTAATTTTAACGGCTAATAGTGTACAATAAAGTAAATTCCATAATATGAATGGTGACTGGTTGCAGAAATGTTTCCATAGTAGATATTAGCTCTATAGCAGTCAAATCAGTTTTACTCCTCGTGTTATTTTTCAAGATCTATTGCACCGATGACGCAGAAGAAATGGACACTTTAGAGAATAATACACATCTGAGCCACAAAGTGCGCTCGACAGATTGTACAATTGACGTAGATATTTGTATTCTGCAACTAAACTAATTGGCATGTATGGTGATGTTACAATAATGCTGGTTTTGAGCTGTGTAACAGGACTCATAATATAAAATTACTTCGACCTGACCCTGACGAGTTGACTCTATACCAGATCGATCTGTCTGCTTTTTTTGGCGATGACATGTACATTGCACCGTATTGCAAATTATAAGCTCTTTCAATTCCAAAATACAATGGCCTGGAAAATGAATGCTATTGAGACCACCCCTGCTCATTGCTCTTCCCCCATCCCTCCCCCCCACACTCCCTCCGCTCGCATCCACAAGGCATCTGTCCAAAACGATATACAGAAATTGTAATCTTGATTGCGTATTTATTGTTCATTGTTTTAATTTCTTCATTTACAGAAAATGCTCCTGATAAATAACATTGTTTGTGATATTCCATCGTAAAATCCCGACTAAGACAATAGGCTTCGAAGGTACAGGCTGCTTAAATGAAATTTGACGTAACCCATCTTAGTCATAATGGCAATTTTTAACATTCAGGATCATCGATTTTAATTCTGTTTGACCCTATTCTACGACCATGACAGTCATAATAACGCAGAATACAGTTTCAAGGAAAAACCCACATTAAATAAGTAAGACTTTTGCCAAACACCGCTACTACAAGAGCTGTAAAACGGAAAGATGAATAATTGTTTTGCTTCATTAATAAGTATGTTTGGATACGTATTTGTTGCACTTTCTACGGTGCAGTCTTGTCATCTTTAGTCTAAAACCAGATCTGGATATTTTCATCTTATCGTTAAAAGTTTATGGCGTACTGTAAACAGTGTTTAAGACCGTTAAATTGAAAGCAATAATATAAATCATACCACTTCACCTGCCATCATCTTGGTATCAAGCAGGAAACAGCTCCTCAATTTCTTATTAAATCTAAGTGATTTCTAAGTAGACTCAGCAGCAAAATATTTCTAGGTTTTACACATACCATTTCAAGAATTATACGTTTGAAAAGTTAGTATACACCATAAAAAAAAGTGCTTAATGTGTCTAGTGTAGTCGCGGTAATAAAAGAGCTCTCACAATATTTGGGGGGTGGGCAGACGTGTTTCTTAACACTTCCAGATCCTTTGGCTACAATCGTGTACATTAACTTTTGCTGTTTCTTAGCCGCAAAGGAAGTATCTTTGCAAATAGAAACCTGAGATACACATTTATGAATGTTCAACCTTTTCATCATGCGCAAGTGCTGCAAATTGTTTGGCACCGCTGTGTAAATACCAGCAAGTCATTGTAGCATTGCGCAGCAGCTCGTGACCACTAGAAAACAAGGATGTGGTTCGACTATATAACTGGGTATTGTTATTGTTATTTTGCTTGTTGATTATTGAACGATTATTTCACTATTTATTACAGTAGTGAATGTTTCATAATTAGTTATTTTAATCCGTAACAAGAAGACAGATTTGCAAAGTAAGCTTTGAAAACGGGTACATATTTTTGTATAGATCTTGCATCTAATATCCTTAAAAATCGTCTAAGAGCATTACCACGAAAAGAAAAATTTTCCTTCCTTTAGAAAAATGATCAGGTCTGGAAGGGTTAAGACAGCGGGGACTCGGAGAGCTTGTATGGTTTTTGTTTCCACCATGCACCAATTTTAAGTTGTAGAAATGACATCGTGTAACATCAAAGCTCCTCTTCAATTTATTTTTCCTGTGTTACCGGTTTCGGTAGGAAATAATCATTCAGTACAGCATTTTACTAACAGCAAGAGCTACGTACATACATACATAAAAGACACAGTGTCAAAAATATAATATTCATAAATTATTTTTACTCATGCAGAGGTAGATGCATTATGTGAATTACAGAAAGTTACAATATCAAGTTTGTAGCGCTGAGAAAGCTACTGATATCGAGCAGTTGCCCATCATTTCCTGATAATTTAATCGCTAAATAATTGGTCTACTAAAGAGTGTTTCATATGAAGACATATTGAACAAATAAATAAAGAACTTAAAATGAAATGAAACATTAATTTTCTATAAAACCGATTCATTAAGCGTGGGTGAAAATATCCCTCGTTATAAAGAAGTGTCATTTTGATTATTACTTACGACAAAAGGAACGAATAACATTACAGCTAGTGGGTCGAAAATGCTGTTGCGCTATTTTGCCAGTAGTTAAGATAGGAAAACATTAAACCCTTTAACAGCACTCTCTAACGAGTCCGTTACCGTGTTAGTTAAACATATAGCATTTAACGCTGGTCTGTAGGTAGCTTTAAGCTGTTCGTTCCTTACTTTAGTGGGCAAAAAGGGTTATTTGAGATCTCAAACCAATAAAGAAGGCGAACCAGATCTCAGCGGCCTACGGCTGATGTGCCGGGGCGGGGTTCGTTTCTCTTCGTATTGTTATCTCTTTCACACAGTTCAATGCACCTACATCGATAGGCTTCATGTCATCTTATTTACCCGTCATTCTGTCGTAGCAGGTATTATGGGGGTGGTGCATAGCAGCGTTAAAGAAACCACCACCTAATATCTACCAGTTAGAGGCTGCAAAACTCTAGTTAGAAACCAGTTCCTGAAACTTTACGATAAATATCGGACACTTGAGTTTACCTTCTCATAGCAAGAAGTTTGTACTTCTGGTCCTCTGTTCCAAGTGGTAGTTTGAGATTCGGTCTATTATAGAGATTCTTTTCTTTAGAGGAACATACAAGGTGAGCTAGTAGTGGGACAGTAGGAGGTGTTATTAGTCTGGTATTAACTTTACAAACACACATATATATTTTTTACACCGTTTGTTCACTTTTCGTGAGAGCAGGATAGGCATTCGTAGGTATTTTTATTCCAATTCCGGAATACTTAATATTTGGGGAGTGGGAGTGGAATGAGGATTCCCAGTTCAAGTACTCCGGTGACAACGAAGTAAGACCTCCCGAATACCTTGGTCATAAATGGAGGATATATCGTAATTTCATCTTTATGAGTTAGGTCTTATGGAGTCTTCCAATGCTGCACATGATCAGAAACCAAACATTTAAAAATGTGTTCCAGGAACTTACCAATGGTGAAAATTACTAAAAAAACGGGTGAGGTAGCATTATCTCAGTGCCTTTCTTTTTTTGACAAGAAACAGAGCAGGATTTCACACAGAATTTAAGTAAAACACTCCATCTCTATTTAGGAGGTTACATGCTAATTTAAATTCAACTGCTTCCTTAGTAACAGTGTTCCAATAGCTGTAAATGTATGCCAGAATCGCCATAGAATGGCGGATGCCCAGAAAATGTTCTGCAATTGCCGATTTGAAAGGGTATGTCACGCTCATGATCAGTACTCCGGTCCTCCATGATCTTTCTGACCAATATATGACACGTCACAATTGCAAGAAATAGGATGTACACTTGACTTATGTAAACCAAGATCACCCTTAACGAAACATGAACAGGCCTTGATCTTAAATGGGGGTCGAAAAACACATTTCACTTCAAATTTCTGCCAAATATGGCCAGTCTTCTTGAAGGCAGACGTTGGTACCAACTTGTTATTATCATCACTCACCCGGTGCATGGTTGGTCGATAGAGTGTGGACTTCTGATCTGTCTTTCACTGTACTCATTCTGACGAAAGGCATCCTCAAGATAGGTTAGCTCAGCTGACAATCTCTCAGGGTCTGAAATGACGTGGACCCTATGAACCATGGTACGAAGTACCCCTTCACGCTGATGGTGACGACCATCAGCCAACAGACACAAATCAGTGTGAGCACGCTTCCTACAAATAGACAGTCCCAGCGAACCATCAACCTTCCTCCTAACTAACAAATCGAGGAAGGGAAGGTAGCTATCCTTGACCGTTTCCATTATGTAACGAATATTTGGTTGTATTCAATTCAGGTGTTCTAAAATGACGTTCTCATTATGTAGTGCCATGAGGATGAACAACTGAAGTATCGCCTAAATATATGAAGAACTCGCAAGTGTCAAAGTCATTGATTTTAAGGCACGTTCCTCGAAGTCTTACATAAATGTATTTGCAATAAAAGATGACAACGGGCTGTATCTGTATGCTCTTAGTATCGGTCATTGAATAAAAAGTAAGTGGAAATCAACATATCTAGAAATACGCTGGCTAATTCTAAACCAAACCTAACCTCAGTTAACCGTAACCAACCAGAGGGACAAGAATGAAGAGAAAGACCACATCAGATCTTATTACAATATCAGAGTTGTTCCAACGCATTCCATGTAACCGACGTTAGTATTCCGCCGATTTCTTAATGTGGTGCTCACGCCAACCACTAACGGGCTCAATAAAGTAGCAAGTTGTCTTGATATACAATATATCGCAGCACCAGTGCTACTCACAATCTGACGAAGAGGCTTTTGCTGTAATCTAATCACCAAGTAACATTTTAAATATAGTTGTATGTTCCTGTGTTTAGTTATGCGTGGAATTCTGCTTTCTCCCTTGAAAAAAAATCGACGTAAGGTATTTGAACAGAAAATCGGACCTCACTTTGAAATATATATTTACAGGGTGATTCCTTGATGGCGTTACAGACAGTTAGCGATGATCTAGAAAGATAAATGTATCACTTTGGGGTGAAGATCCCTCGTCTGGAAGCGTCAAAATCGAAAGTTATAAGCGAAAATCGTTCTGTTGCCCCTGACAGTGCAATACATGCTGCGAACTTCGGACCTTGTGTCGTGTTCAACCAATAGCTGCTGCAGCATCTTACAGGAGATCTTCACTTTCCTGTATGTGTCCTTTTCACGAATTAAGCCTCTTTCACTGGAAACGAAATGCTAGATAATTGCAGTAGTCATGTTTGGACCGATGAGAATCCCCACGCTAGAATTGTGAAGAGACGTCTAAACAATCAGTTTGTGGTCACGCATAGTCTTCTTCCAATCCGCTTAAATGCGCCTGTGTACACAGTGTTATCAGAGACATACATTCCATGTTCCTGGAACATATCGCACATGTTGATCGTCAACGGATATGGTTCTAACGTGACTGAGCCCCACTTCACTTTGGATTGAAAGTTCGTGGAGATCTGCATCAGACGTTACGTGTTTTGTATCCAGCACTTTCATTTGATCTGACTTCATTGTGGGACCATGTAAAAATTTTTGCGTACGTCACACCTGTCGAGATTGAAAAGGATCTCCTTGCAAGAATTCTCTCCGCCCACGACACTGTTCATACGATACCGGGGATATTAGAACGCGTACGCATTGACACTGAGGAAAGCAATCTCAACGACTGTTTTACATGCAGCAGCTTGAGAAACTCATACACGTACATGTAATTCATTATTATTGTACAGCAGACTCAGTATTTTCGGTCATTCTGACATCTAGTTCATGCATCGTTACTTGTCCATCAGCAGGTAAAGTTATCTGAGGGTATTGATGGCTATTTAGCAGGAATTCTCTACGTCATGATCAGGGTTCGGAGGCTGGAGCCCTTAGAGCGCTGCTCGAGGCTCTGTCGGAAACTGAGTAAATTTTTGCTTATACCTTTCGACTCGGTCGTTTCTAGAATAGGGTCGCAAACTCAAATTGATACATTTACCCTTCTTCTGGAAGTCGTTTGCATGTGTGTGTGTTTCAGGGGGGGGGGGGGGCATGTATCGTAGGATATGACGATGGGAGACAAATGTTATCATCCTATTGCTTCTTCATAATTATTCCTTTATTAATGTTTGTTCCTGTGTCCCATTGTCATATTCCCATTCTTGGAATCAGCTATTCTCTTAAGTGGGAGAGACAGCAAGACAGTTTCTGTACATGGAAGTGATCATCACCATGCTCCATCATTAGTTAAGAAGCCTGGTATTTCCTCCAGCGCCGGCCGCTGGTGGCCGAGCGGTTCTAGGCGCTTCAGTGTGGAACCGCGCGACCGCAATAGTCGCAGGTTCGAATCCTGCCTCGGGCATGGATGTTTGTGATGTTCTTAGGTTAGTTAGGTTTAAGTAGTTCTAAGTTCTAGGGGACTGATGACCTGAGATGTTGAGTCCCATAGTGCTCAGAGCCATTTGAACCATTTCCTCCAGCAGAATGCTACGAGGGTGGTTTGAAAAGTTCTCGGAATGACCACGAGAGGTCAGCGCTAGAGCAACGAGTTATTTACGTGATATTCATTGGACTGTTGCCTGTAAACATGTGCCACGTCAGTGGTCTTGGAAGAGAGCTGTAGCACTGACGTGGCTCTGTTGTTGTTCCCACGTAGTCTTTTGCGAAGATGGAAAAAATAAAGATTCGAGCGGTGATTAAGTACTTCGTAAAGAGTGGTATGGAAGCAAAGGACATTCATGCTGATTTCCAGAATACGCTGGGGGACTCGAATCCTTCATATTCAAATGTGGCCGAGTGGAGAAATGAATTTAAATTTGGTCGTGAGAGCTTAGATGATGATCCGCGCAGTGGTCGGCCAAGATGTGTCACTACTCCAGAAATCATTGCAAAAGTGCACTAAATGGTCACGGAGGATCGCCAAATGAAAGTGCGTGAAATTTCTCTAGCATTCCAATTGCCATCTGTAAAGGTATATCACATTTTAATTGAGGTTAGAAATGAAAAAATTATCTGCAAGATCGGTGCCGCGACTCTTGACGCTGCATCAAAAACGCATGTGCCGTAGCCATGGCAAAGGGCTGAAGCGACGAACTAAGGTATGGATTGTAGCCACACCCGCCTTATTCACCTGATATGGCTCCGCCAGACTTCCATCTCTTCCCAAAACTGAAAATTTTTCTTCGTGGATGAAGATGCACTTCAATCGAACAATTGATAGCAGGAGTTGACAATTATTTTGTAGGCCTGCAAAAAATTCATTTTGGAGATGGATCAAGGCACTGCAACATCGCTGGACCAAGTGCATTGATCTAAAAGGAGAAAAAGATTCAGTGATGTAAGTACTTCTTTTTTTTATTGCGTTCCGAGAACGTTTCAAACCACCCTCCTACATAGTTACTTCAACTGTGAAACTACATAAGCCCCGTCTTTTTCAAAGGGATGGCAACAATCACCTTTCGGACGTACAATCCACGAATCGAATTGGAAGGGACACCTGTGACCTCTGCCAGAAACCATGCAAATATTGGTAAGTCTAACCGTTTCTGTTATTGGCGTGCCGGCCGGGGTGACGAGCGGTTCTAGGCGCTACACTCTGGAACCGCGCGACCGCAACTGTCACAGATTCGAATCCTGCCTCGGGTATGGGTGTGTGTGATGTCCTTAGGTTAGTTAGGTTTAAGTAGTTCTAAGTTTTAGGGGACTGATGACCTCAGAAGTTAAGTCCTATAGTGCTCAGAGCCATTTGAATCATTTTTTAATTTTTTTTTATTGGCTTATCCATTCAGTGGTGTCATTGATGGCATTTACTTTACAGGATCGGTTTCGAAATTCTAAGTTACGAAAAGTAATTACCATCAATGAAACAACTAAATCGATTACCCAGAGACAGTATTTTAATTAAATACACCCGCTTGGGCCTCTAGGTTCCCCCGTGAAATATAAATTAATACTAAAAACGACGTTTCTCCTCTCAGTAAAAACACAAGAGTTTGTTTGGTAATCGGTTCTACCGTGAATTGTAAGGCAACAGGCTTGAGTGAAAAAAAAATCTATGTCAGTGATTCGAATCTTCAAATAGTTCAAATGGCTCTGAGCACTAAGGGACTTAACATTTGAGGTCATCAGTCCCCTAGAACTTAGAACTACTTAAACCTAACTAACCTAAGGACATCACACACATCCATGCCCCAGGCAGGATTCTAACCTGCGACCGTAGCGATCGCGCGGTTCTAGACGGAAGCGCCTAGAAACGCATGGCCACAACGTCGAATCTTCAGAAGTGAACTTGATAGATGTATAAACTTTAGAGGTCGTAAAAAGTGAGCGAAGTGAGTTCTGTTTCATGTGACAGAGGACGTTGTTTCACAAGGAACTGCACCGTAACTATGGACCTCAGCTACATGGGCTAAGCCATCTGACTTTTTCCGGTTTAAGGGTCCATCTCAACCTGGGAAATCCCACACCGCATAGTGTCGAGGTAATATAAGAGAATTATTTTCGGTACGAGAGATTTATCCATATCTGATTGATTTGTTTTGATAGCGCTTTTCTGGTAGTTTCGTTTCTTAGGTAACCTCTTTCGTAGGAGTTCTTAACTGCAATTACAATTATAAATCTCGCGTCTGCATCCTGAATATGTCTGTCGTCCCTAAGATTCATAATTCATACGACAGAGCAATGAGTCACTGGCTTGTGTATTTTTCTTTGTTCCTTTTCTAGTGTAACGTTTCGTTATCCTGTGTATTGTGCCATACATTTTTCAATAAAACGCCAATTTGTGTTCAGTGTGTCGTCCATTCCTCCACGTGAACTTGCACCCAAGGTATCTCCAGCCTTTGACCTGTTCTGACATATTTCTGATACTGATTTTTGATAAATTAGAGATTTTCCTTTGAGATTCCGTGCTCTTGGTCTTTTCTGTCACAATTATCAAAATGTATGTTTTTGAAATTTACTCTTCAGTTTTGATAAATTTACGTGGTCATCAGCCTGGAAAAGGGTACTCACTTAGTTCCGTTGATTTGCCTGAATTACAAATGATACGTCTGCTGTCGGAGTTCGAATCAAATCGTTAATGCATATAGTGATCATTTCTTTTCTACATCCTTGCTTTATTACTATTATAGTTTTCCTAACTACATCGATGCTGTTGTTTGCACATTAAAATAGCGGCGCGTTATTACATCTGCTTATTACTTTCATGGCATGGCTTCAAAAGCCGACGTCAAAAAGTATTTCCCACAGTGTCTTGTATGATTGATGAATGCAAAAATATGTTTTGAAAATATATATATTTTTTTTACTTCTCGATTATCTCTTGACAGTGAATACAGCGTCGATACGTAAAAGACCTTTGCAAAGTAAATTTTGGTCTTCACAATAGAGAGCATCTCCAATTTTTCCTCAACTTTTCATTCTTATATTCTGTCATCCTCATTAGTTTTTCCCATAAAAAGTTAACGACCACAGCCGCTTTCCCCTCTGTCGATCGGTAAATGAGATGCTGCGATCATCTCTAAGTTAATGGCCCTTCTGAAACCTTCTGGCACATTAAAATGCATGCCGCACCGAGACTCGAACTCGGGACTTTTGCATTTCGCGGGCGAGCCCTCTTACAACTAAGTTTCATATCAGCGCACTCCGCTGCTGAGTGAAAATTTCATTCTGGAAATATCCCCCAGGCTGCGGCTAAGCCATGTCTCCGCAATATCTTTTTCTTCCAAGATTGCTAGTTCAGCAAGGACTGCAGCTGATCTTGTGTGAGCCGGCCGCTGTGGCCAAGCGGTTCTAGGGGCTTCAGTCCGGAACCATGCAGCTAGTACTGTCGCAGATTCGAATCCTGCCTCGGACATGGATGTCTGTGATGTCCTTAGATTAGTTAGGTACTTAAACCTATAGTTCTAAGTCTAGGGGACTGATGACAGACGTTAAGTCCCACAGTGCTCAGAGCCATTTGAATTTGATGTTGTGTGAAGGTAGGAGTCGAAGTACTGGCAGAATTAAAGCTGTGAAAACGGGCTTGGGTAGCTCAGTTGGCAGAGGACTTGCCCGCGAAAGGCAAAGGTCTGTAGTTCAGGTCACTGTCCTGCACACAGGTTTAATCGATCAGGAATTTTCATATCAGTGCACACTCCGCTGCAGAATGAAAATTTCATTCTGTAACCTTCTTTCTGTTTTTATTTCTCATTTAGTGACACAATTATCTTTCTCCCTATCCTAATTACCCATATTTTATCCTGTTTCTGTCACTCTTCATCCCATCTCTCATGCTTCTAGTGCTCTAAAAGTTATCCCACCTGCTTGGTATAGCTACTTTGTTTATCTAATAGTAATTCCTAAATGTCGGGTTCTATATTAAGTGTAACTTATCACATGGTTATAATGAATGTAACGCAAAATATCCACAGTGCCTTATTAGATGTAAGAGAGCTCCTGATGGTCTCAATATTCCCAGAAGAAGTAATTCGTAGCAATGATGACGTAAAATCATTAAAAGAGTCTGCAACTCTAAATATATACGACTATGCAGTACTCAGTCGTGACGGCTTCTTTATCGTAAAAACTTTGTAATTTCACGCGTTTTGGCTGTAACCCATCTACAAAATAATTTTAAGAAAACATCGATATATAGTTTCTTGAACAAATTCCAGCTGAAACGGGTAAAATTGTAACGTTTATACAATAAAGAAGCCATCATGACGGAGTATTCCTTTTCAAGCATCAATGACAAAGAAATAAGAAAATAACAGGCTATCATATTTTAGGTATCGTAGGGGAAGTTGGACAGTCTGCAAAAAAATAAACAAATAAAAAATCCCGTAGAGCTACATATCTTTCTTTACTGTAACAGTGCCGGCCGGTGTGGCCGTGCGGTTAAAGGCGCTTCAGTCTGGAACCGCGTGACCGCTGCGGTCGCAGGTTCGAATCCTGCCTCGGGCATGGATGTGTGTGACGTCCTTAGGTTAGTTAGGTTTAATTAGTTCTAAGTTCTAGGCGACTGATGACCTCAGAAGTTAAGTCGCATAGTGCTCAGAGCCATTTGAACCATTTTTTTTTACAATAACAGTGCTTGTGCCAGCCCCGCAAGGAATTGCGTTAACGTGTTGAAAATAGCGCTGTCTCCTGGTTTTCGGGGACTACGTGATCCGGAGTGCGGCCAGCATTGACGGAATGACAAGTAAGTGGCACGCTGGCCATTATGTTGATAGCCGGGATAAGGGGCGCAGAAGTTGAGGGAGCGTCGAACGCTCGGCGGGGGATTCTCCGCTGCTGCTGCTGCTGCTTTGCATGAATTCTTAACTTTCAGACTTGCTAACTTGTTGGAGCTATGGGGATTTTAAAAGTTGCCTTCGAAGACTCCGACAGCGCAAGGTAACTGCCGCAAACAAACAGTGTAAAGGGAAGTATTTTTAACGACTCGAAACGACCGTAAATTCTTATGACAGTAACCGCACCTGAATAAGAAATGTGCAAGTAGTATCGTATTATAACTCTCCAAGAACTGAGCTCCAATCCATGATACAATTAACTCCATACATTTTATACACCAGACGAAACGTACAACACTACTTCAAAACGAAAAGAGCGTGTATTTAGAAATATCTCTAGTCCATTATATATGCTACTCTGAATCAGAGAAGCACAAATTCACAAATTAAAAAAAATACAATACATTAATAGAAATCTCATATTAATGCCAACTAATTTAACACACGTTTCTTTCCCTGGGGATGCAGTTTTCGTGCCACAATATTGTCAGCTACTGATTCAGTTAAATAAAGTATTAACAATATTAACAATATTCTGAAGCGAAATGTTCTCCTATGACGTAACGCAAATATAAAATGGATACTGCGAGCTACGTTTCGTGTGATATGGCGTAAATGGATCTTTTTGAAAGAATAGGCAGCAGCCGGAGACAAGAAAAAGTGAATTTCCCTCTTTCAGCCCTCCAGTCCACGGACGGCTTTTCTGATCGTAATTTTAAAAACTCTCATTTCTTCTGCATCTTTTCTCACTTTTGGCACGTTCTGACAGCCAGTAAATATTTCGCAGTTCTCTTCCTATGTACACTTCCTTAAAAAAATCAGTGATAAAATTAGATGTTAACGCCTCATGCGCAGTTAGGTAATTATAGACAGCATTCTAGATCATCTGTAGATGAATGGCAAAGGAAAGCACCCTTATTGGTTAAGAATCTCGGCAAATCTGGAGCCTCATTTCCTAAACTTTTACTTCGGCTGTGTGCTGCATTTCAGGGCTGTGATTTTACTTACGAATTTTGGAATACAAGAAGGTGCCAAATTTGACATATTTTAGTTTTTTTGTAAGCGTTGAACTAACGATACCAACACGACATGTAAACGTAAGAGGTTTAGCTGCAATTTCCATGACAATGCTATGAGAGGAAAGGGCCATTCGGGCTCAGTTAAATAACTTTTCACACAAAACGAAACAGAAAAATGGTGTCGGAAGCTATAAAAATATGTTACATTTCACCACTGGTAAGAGACGTAGTTCAACGACTGGACATGGCTTCGTGTCTCTCTGCTACGTCCACCATAAGTTCGTTGCTCGCGAAAAGCAGAACTATATTACTACTTTTGGTGAACCGTTTCATAATTTGATTTCCCCCCCCCCCCCTCCCGCATCATCTGACTTGATTCGACTGCATTCCATTATCCTCCAGTTGATGTCCATCTCATAAAGCCATTTCAAGATATTAACCATTCATTCAACTGACTTTGCAGATCCTTTGCTGTCTCGAGCTGAATTGTATTGCCAGCGGCAAACATCAAACCCATTTTATTTCCTCTCTTGAAATTACATTCCTTTCCTAAATTCCTTTTTATTTACTTTACTGGTTGCTATGAATTCAGATCGAATAGCGTGGGACATAGGCTGAAATTCTGCCTGACTTCTTATCAACTGAAGCCTCCGTTCCATGTTCTTCTGTCATTTACAGTTGCCGTCTTTTTTCCGTACAAGCTGTAGGTAACCTCCTGCACCCTGTATTTTATCACTACTATGCTCCTACATAATTTAAAAGCGTGTATTCCAGTCTACATTGTCAGAAACTACCACTAAATCTGAAAACAGATAATTAAGGTTTCCCTTTCTTCAGAGTTTCTTCTGTCATAGGTCGCAGGATCAGTATTGTCTATGTGAAAAGTAAATTAACTGATGATTAGAGATATTGATACTGTAATACAGGATAGAAAACATAGTTTCTTACTATATAATATTGGCAGTGAGGGCGCCAAAGTTGTGGCAATACCTTTCACTGATATTATAATTGTATTTATTGTTAACGAATTATGCAATTACACTTGGTTGGTGGGGGGGGGGGGGAAGCCACCCAGGTATTTCTTTAATTATTCTAGAATTATCCAGATGTGATGAGAAGTGAGAATCCAGGCTGTTCAGTGGACTTTCTGTGTTGTCCTTCTTTCTTACTTTTACTTTATAATTACGAATATCACAGGCTCATACATTATCTGTCCTTGTTGTCCTGCTTGCAGTATTTCGACATCTTTTAAACATTTACGGTTAGTTTCTACACAATTCTGTGTAAAGTTAGAAACCGATAACAGTGCTTTGGAAATGAGATGTGTATGCACATGCACTGTGTGATTAAAGGACCCGGACACCCACAAAAGCATACGTTTTTCATGTTAGGTGCATTGTGCTAACATATACTGCCAGGTACTCCATATCAGCGACCTCAGTAGTCATTAGACATCGTGAGAGAGCAGAATGGGGCACACCGCGGAACTCACGGACTTGGAACGTAGTCTGGTGACTGAGTGTCACTTGCGTCATACGTCTGTACGCGAGATTTCCGCACGCCTGAACATCCCTAGGTTCACTGTTAGCGATGTGGTAGTGAACTGGAAACGTGAAGGGACACGTACAGCACTACAGCGTACAGGCCGACCCCGTCTGTTGACTGACAGAGACCGCGCGACAGCTGAAGTGGGTCGTAATGTATAATAAGCTGACATCTATCCATATCATCACACAGGAATTCCAACCTGCATCAGGATGCACTGCATGTATTATGACAGTTAGGCGGGAGGTGAGAAAACTAGGATTTCACGGTCGAGCGGCTGCTTATAAGACATACATCACGCCGGTAAATTCCAAACAACGCCTCGCTTGGTGTAAGGAGCGTAAACATTGTACGACTGAACAGTGAAAAGACGTTGTGTGGAGTGACGAATCACGGTACACAATATGGTGATCCGATGGCCGGGTGTGGGTATGGTGAATGCCCGGTGAACGTCATCTGCCAGTGTGTGAAGTGGCAACAGTAAAATTCAGAGGCGGTGGTGTTATGGTGTGGTCGTGTTTTTCATGGAGGGGCCTTTCACCCCTTGTTGTTTTGTGTGGCACTATCACAGTACAGGCCTACACTGGTCTTTTAAGAACTTTCTTGCTTCCCACTGTCGAAGACCAATTCGGGGATGACGATTGCATCTTTCAACACGATCGAGCATCTGTTCATAATGCAAGGCCTGTGGCGGATTGGATACACGACAATCACATCCCTGTAATGGACTGGCCTGCACAGAGTCCTGACCTGAATCCTATAGGACACCTTTGGGATGTTTTGGAACGCCGACTTCGTACCAGGCCTCACCGACCGTCATCGATACCTCTCCTCAGTGCAGCACTCCGTGAAGAATGGGCTGCCATTCTCCAAGAAAACTTCCAGCACCTGATTGAACGTATGCCTGCCAGAGTGGAAGCTTTCATCAGGGCTAAGGCTGGGCCAACACTGTTGAATTCCAGCACTGCTGCTGGATGGCCCCACGAATTTTTAAGTCATTTTCAGCCAGTTATCCTGATATTTTTGATCGCATAGAGTATTTGCCTATCTGTACTGATGGTACTATCAATTAAACTAACTATTCGTCATACATTGTATTTCATCGAATATTTAATACACACAAGTGGTCTTGTTACCGAGCAACGGACATACTGAATCCATCTACTTTCGTTTCTTCTAATATCTAACAACGACTAATACTAATTTATCCCTTAAAACTACCGTCCTCTTAATCTTACGGAAGAAAACTAATAGAAATTATGAGAAAGAACTAATAATGAAAATTGAGGGACATGGAAAATAGGAGGAAGAATATCAAGGAGGAAGAAAGGAAGGGGAAGGGGCTATGAGACTGTTTGAGTAACCCTAAATAATTTCATTGGGTAAGGACAAAAGGTGGGCACTATATGTTCCTCCTAAACGTCAGTACACACTGTGTTTCTGAATTCGTTGGTCTTGCTGCAGCTCGGAATCTCGACTGCAAAGCGTAGGTGCTGTGCATCATTGCTAGAGTAAGTATCCAGTGGTCTTTTTGCGATAAGGTATTAGGGCTCTAGTCAGACAACTCGAAGACGAGGCGTTAGTTCTGGCTGGTTCCCGTTAGACGGCTCTTAGCACTCAAAATATTCCGCGCTATACTTCCGTGCTGGCTGGTCGTACATTCTGTGGGACGGCCAAGTAATATTCCAGTAACTATTCAGACCTTTGATGGAAGGTATCAAGAAGCACACCTTGATGTAAATCGGTGAGAATGTATATTACAGCAAGCACTGCGTCTTCGTTTCGTTTCAAACGCCCTCTTGTTTACCGTTTTATCAGATTTATAATTTCATACGCTAAATGCTTGTTTTCGACTTGGCATTTATTATCCAACACGTGTAATCCGATATCTGCTTCAGTGACAAGCATCTTGAGCTGCAAGTGACTTTTGCACACTCGTCTCACTTCAAATGATGCATTCATCCCATGTGGTATGTTATTTTCTGTGATGTTGTTTAAAGGTATTGTTCAGCAGACATTTAAAACTAGTTCATTTCCGTGTGTCAGCACAACTACCTGGGCTGAACTGTAAGCTTGACTTTGGTTTTCAATTATGGTTTCAGGCAATTTAAAGTTTCCACAAGTAATAATAAATTTCATTTTCCAGTTTCCTCGAATAAACTGACATACGACCGGGAAAGTGGTGTGTTCACCACATACCCATCTATACGCGCATCCAGTGACGCCTATGGACTGAGGATGACGCGGCGGCCGATCGGTACCGTTGGGCCTTCATGGCCTGTTCGTGAGGAGTTTAGTTTAGTTTAGTTTTAGTTTCCATGAATAACAACCTTGCCATGTGGTATGAGACTGATGTTAGAAATTTCAATAAAAATCTTCAGCGGGCTCATAATAGAAGCTGGTATTTCAGGGCCACATTGCACTACCGTGCTCCCATGACAAATAAGTCAACTTTATCTATGAAAATAATAGAAGATGAAAAAATGAATTAAAATTTCGGGCACTGCTAGGACTTAAATCCAGTTCGCCTTCTTTACTAGGCAGGTGTGCTAGCCACTACACCACCGACGCAGAATAAGAAACACAGCCGTGATGTGACTATTAAGCAAGGAGACCTGAGTTGAATTCCAAACTGTGGTGTAAATTATAATTCATTTCTTCAGCTTCTGTCATTATAATAGATTTTCAGGTCGTGCGGTAAGTCTAAAGCGCATGCAGTTTTCAAATGGTTGAAATGGCTCTAAGCACTATGAGACTCAACTGCCGAGGTTATTAGTCCCCTAGAAATTAGAACTAGTTAAACCTAACTAACCTAAAAACATCACAAACATCCATGCCCGAGGTAGGATTCGAACCTGCGACCGTAGCGGTCTTGCGGTTCCAGACTGCAGCGCCTTTAACGGCACAGCCACTTCGGCCGGCTGCATGCAGTTTTCTCCGAGACTTTCGAACAGGGTAGTCAAACAAGTTACACTTATCATAACTAACCAAATGGCAGAGATTTGTAAGTTATGAACAGGAACGAGTCCTGCTCTGCAGTTGGATCGTCAGTGTACACTACTGGCCATTAAAATTGCTACACCACGAAGATGACGTACTACAGATGTGAAATTTAACCAACAGGAAGAAGATGCTGTGATATGCAAATGATTAGCTTTTCAGAGCATTCACACAAGGTTGGCGCCGGTGGCGACACCTACAACGTGCTGACATGAGGAAAGTTTCCAACCAATATCTCATACACAAACAGCAGATGACCGGCGTTGGCTGGTGAAGCGTTGTTGTGATGCCTCGTGTAAGGAGGAGAAATGCGTACCACCACGTTTCCGACTTTGATAAAGGTCGGATTGTAGCCTATCGCGATTGCGGTTTATCGTATCACAATATTGCTGCTCGCGTTGGACGAGATCCAATGACTGTTAGCAAAATATGGAATCGGTGAGTTCAGTGGGGTAATATGGAACGCCGTGCTGCATCCCAACGCCCTCGTATCACTAGCAGTCGAGATGACAGGCACCTTATCCGCATGGCTGTAACGGATCGTGCAGCTACGTCTCGATCCCTGAGTCAAGAGATGGGGACGTTTGCAAGACAAGAACTATCTGCACGAATAGTTCGACGACTTTTGCCTCGGAGACCATGGCTGTGGTTACCCTTGACGCTGCATCTTTTTTCGGATCAATCCAGGTTCTGTTTACAGCATCATGATGGTCGCATCCGTGTTTGGCGACATCGCGGTGAACGCACATTGGAAGCGTGTATTCGTCATCGCCATACTGACGTATCACCCGGCGTGATGGTATGGGGTGCCATTGGTTACACGTCTCGGTCACCTCTTGTTCGCATTGACGGTGCTTTGAACAGTGGACGTTACATTTCAGATGTGTTACGACCCGTGGCTCTACCCTTCATTCGATCCCTCCGAAACCCTACATTTCAGCAGGATAATGCACGACCGCATGTTGCAGGTCCTCTACAGGCCTTTCTGGACACAGAAAATGTTCGACTGCTGCCCTGGCCAGCACATTCTCCAGATCTTCCACTAACTGAAAACGTCTAGTCAATGGTGGCCGAGAAACTGGCTCGTCACAATACACCAGTCACTACTCTTGATGAACTGTGGTATCGCGTTGAAGCTGCATTGGCAGCTGTACCTGTACACGCCATCCAAGCTCTGTTTGATTCAATGCCCCGGCGCATCAAGGCCGTTATTACGGTCAGAGATGGTTGTTCTGGGTACTGATTTCTCAGGATCTATGTACCCAAATTGTGTATAAATGTAATCACATGTCAGTTCTAGTATAATATATTTGTCCAATGAATACCCGTTTATCATCTGCATTTCTTCTTGGTGTAGCTGTTTTAATGACCAGTAGTGTAGTTGACTACAATATGGAGGGCCAGGCCTGATTCTCGGTACTGCCAGGAATTTTTCCTTGGTGGGAGGATTGGTATGGGTTTCACTCAGCCTCGAGATGCTAATTGAGAAGCTACTTGAATCGGAATCTGCAAAACCGACAACGACCGAGAGACGGGGGTGAACTAGCCTCACACTCCTCTATTCTGAATCCAAATTACGCCAGCGACACGGCAGTCGGTCAATCCTCAATGGCCCGTCTGTGGTCAGAAAGGTGAAGCAGACGGTAATCAATAATTGCTACTAAGGAATATTTTGGAATTTAAAGAATGGGCTTAGATGTTTTCGTTTACGTTTCGAAATAATGAAACTAGAAGCTCACAATTCACGTTTAATGTTCAGTAATGTATCTCGACTGAATGATCTTCCCATTGTTGGTTGCTCTCGTGTGTAAGCGTGCCATCCCTATCACAGACAGAGTTAGCCTTTAAAACTGTTTCTTACAGGATGACACTACTTTACAGAATAATGTAGATAGAGTGGTAAAACTTGATACATATGCCTAAACGACAGGGAGTTTTATTGACACGAAAAAAGAATGCGAAGACTGGTCAACAGATGGTGCTGGACAGCAATATGTCAGTGACGCCCCATGAGAATACCATAAATGCAGAATTTGGACTACGGAAAATCATAGGACAATTTTGGAACCCCACTGCATGACGAAAAAGCCAAAATGTGGTGTGTATTTATCATATCAGCCGTGATCGCTCCCGTTTTCTTCGATAAAATGTGGGTTGCTGCTTTCAAAACTGTCAGCATGACGGATGCTAGGTAGGCTGATATTTACAGAATCGCGTCGTCCATACCCTGGCTAATAAACACGTGCTGGAGGTTATGACTTTTTATGACGGATGGCGCTCCACCCCATATTACCACATGTTTCAAATAATCACGTGTTGAGCCGCCAGTTTTGTTCTGCTTGGCCTCCCATGTCGCCAGACCTTAATCTGTGTGATTATTCGAGAAAAATTTTCACTCTGCAGCGGGGTGTGCGCTGATATGAAACTTCCATTTCGTGTTATTAGTTGTTGAGGGATTGCCGCAGTCGCAGATCTACTGCGATCGTCCTACTTATTAGGGATACTAGAAGACAACATCCGACAGTAGCCTCTCACTATATGTATCGCTGTTCTGTATAATGCTATTCATGACAAGATCTCTCGGCTGCAAGTATTGCTGATGAATGAAGGCCGACACGTTGAGCATATATTATAAAGAACGTCGCCCCTGACAATAATCAGTTGTTATGCTAATTATTGCTTTTCGATCATATGAAGAGCCACTTTTCGATCATTTTGTTCATTTTTTTCCTTTCTTTTAAACCCCATGTCATTTCAGGCAAGTGAGTCAATTTACGGTCACACATAATTGAGGGTTTATTAGAGTGCTTAAATAACATTTCAAAACTTGTATGAAAATGCAAGTTCTAGTTCAGAAGGTAAGGGGCAGCGAAAAGATACTTCACGTCCAGTTCTCTTTTCGCACCACATTTAGGAACACCGTTGGCCTGAAAAACCGTCCACAGGCCAACTGGAGTAATTGTCCTTTGACTCCGTGTATAGTAGGCGAGGTACCGAAGATCTAGTCTCCTTGTGACACTCGAATTCGGATCAGAAGACCTTCCGACTTCGGAAACGAGGACAATCTGATAACATACAAGTGTACCCCCTCTATTCCCGTCGAGACGTTCCCCTCCTCCAGTAAAACGCGTCACATTCTTCTGCCCTGCCAACGCACAGGTATTCTCCATGGTCTCTTTTGGTTGGAGCCACTTTATTTAAGAAGCCAGTTTTCAGCCCATTATGCACTATGTCGTGCAACAAAAGAGTAGTAGCATAGTCAGAGATAATACGCGTCCCGCAGTCTTTCGATATTCCCTAACAAAACATAAAGAGTGATTCTTATTGTTTAAAAAACAACATCGAAGCGAGGTAGGTGACGCTGAGTATGTAAGTTTATGTTGGACAAACAGGGCCTCAAATGTCGCAAAATACCCCAAATCGCAACAGAGAACGTCAGTTAAAGATGACAAATGGCTCTGAGCACTATGGGACTTAACATCTGAGGTCATCAGTCCCTTAGAACGTAGAACTACTTACACCTAACTAACCGAAGAACATCACACACATCCATGCCTGCGGCAGGATTCGAACCTGCGACCGTAGCGGTCGCGCGGTTCCAGACTGAAGCGCCTAGAACCGTTCGGCCAGTTAAAGATGACAATCGGGAAATAAACTCACAGCAACTTTAATAATTACACGGAAAACAAACACTACGAACTTGTACTCGGACTTAATATAAAAGAACATTGTAACAGTGCAGCACTAACTGAGTTTCGAGTCGAAATTTGCCTCATGAAGAGGCCGAAAAAGCGTTAAATGTGAAGACCAACAGTGCCAGCACAGCTGAGAGCCAGCGCAGTACATTCTGAAATAAATTAAGCGACGTCGACAGCAAGTGGCTCTGTGTGAGTGGGACGGGGGGGGGGGGGGGGGGAATGCGCAGGGAGCCCCAGTCCCAGTCGTGTCCGGCGGAGGAAGCCGGAAGCCCGCCCCTGCGTGGTATACAGTCCCGCCAGACACGGCCGCCTTCCGCTTTAATGATTGATGTCCGGGCCGGCCGGAATCCAGCGCGGACTCTGTCCCGACTCTCACGACTGGCGCGTCTTAAGCGACGGTGCGATCGCCGCCGCGAGCGGCCCGCACGTCTCAGACCGCAGCCACGGGTCGATATTGATCTCTGGCTATCGACACTGGCTGCCCGCTGAATACCAAATCCCACCGTGCCGCCCCATCCCCTCCAACACCCTGTCCCGCTGCTAGGCCGATGCAGGTTCGGCACTGCGGCGTTCCCGTTGTGTAGTCTGCCTCTGACAGAGGGCGACAAAGCGCCTCATTGACTCACAAAGTACATTAACGTTTTCGTGGAAATCCCACTCGTACAAGAATACCAGTGAAATGGGCTTTACATCACCGGTTAGGTACACAATATAAACTCACCCTCCTTTCTTCAAATACGCGTACTCGGGATGGTTTGTATCTCTCTTCAAGTCTGGGCCGGGTCCGTTTCTTCAGCATATCCGTCAAAATCTCCCACGGATCAGACAAACCTGTGATCATTCGTGTTGCCGTTTCTGTGCACATTCAGTCTCCCTTATTAGAGCTGTTTGACAATACTCTTAATGGGTCACGCGTGCGGTTCATAAGCAATCTCTGGTATTTGACAAAAGAATCGAAGTCTATCATGTCATTTACCTACGCCTGAGCCTATGTGAACGTTCTATTTCGCATCACTGCAGATTGAGTTATTTCTATGAGTTGACCAGTTCCAGTTGTCACTCGTTGACATAGTAGTCATAGGACACTTCACTTGTTTTCGTTTTACCTTTCTGATCATTTAAAGCAAGAGAGCAAGGTGCCAATCTTTGCACCTCTTTAAAATCTTGTCAATAACCGACTGAACATATGTGCAATTTTTTCCAGACAGTACTTCATTAAAGATAACTTCATCATCTGCAAAAAGTCTGAGGTTACTTTATAATATTGTTGCAAGATTGTTAATATACATCAAGGACAGCAATGGACCTCACAATGCCCAGGAGGTCTTCTGAATTCACTTTTACAGCCGTCAATGACACTCTATAACAACAGATGGTTCAAATGGCTCTGAGCACTATGGGACTTAACATCTATGGTCATCAGTCCCCTAGAACTTAGAGCTACGTAATCCTAACTAACCTAAGGACATCACACAACACCCAGTCATCACGAGGCAGAGAAAATCGCTGACCCAGCCGGGAATCGAACCGGGGAACCCGGGCGCGGGAAGTGAGAACGCTACCGCACGACCACGAGCTGCGGACAACAACAGATGAAGTCTACTGACTTAGTTTATTAATGTAAGTCTGCAGGCTTTCGTCGACGTTGTCACTGAAGTTAAAATCTTCTGGGTTATTAGGCCGCGTCATGTTTCTTCTAAAATGTTCCACGTTTCGACCCCTCGGCTGGGATCTTCCTCAGGATCTTTTGGTGTCCACTACTGCCAGAACACTGACAGTGTTAGTTTATTAATCTTCGAACAGTGGAACACGCCTTGCTGTATCATCCTCATTCACAGTGATATAATTTATAATTCAGAAACAGTATAATACAGAGGAGTTACCATTTGCTCATGTTGATTTAGTACGAATCTGGTTATAAGAATAGTAATATCACCTATACCATGGTGTACCGTTATGAAATGAGCGTTTTTTTTGTGAAAATGAAACACTATTTTTGAATTGAAAAGTAAAAACATTTTATTCAAAGTACTGACCATTGCTTTCTATACATTTTGACCATCTTTCTGGCAATTTGTGGACACCACGCCAATAGAAATGTTCGTCTTTTGAAGCACCCAATTTCAGACTTCTTCGTAGGAATCGAAGTGTTCCTCAGCCAATGCGTGTCCCATTGATGAAAACAAATGGCAGTCGGAAGGGGCCAAGTCTGGTGAATACCGCAGGTAGGGTAGCAGCTCCCAGCCAAGTGCTTTGATTGCATTCTGAACCAGTTTGGCTTTGTGTGCAGGTGCATTGTCGTGTACAAAAATTACTTTGCCATGTCTTCTGGCCCATTCTGGTCTATTTTCGATCAATGCATAGTTCAAATTGATCATTTGTTGTCTGTAGCGATTAGTATTCACAGTTTCCGGAGTAACGTATGATTTTTCCCGTTTACGATTCTTAAAATAAATCCATTTTTCATCGCCAGTAACAATTCGATGCAAAATTGATTTTCTTTCGTGTCTTTGAAGCAAAATTTGACAAATGTGTTTTCGGTTTTCCATCTGTCTTTCATTCAATTCACGTGGCACCCATTTTCCACAGTTTTGGATCTTTCCCATAGCTTTCAAACGGTCAGAAATTGTTTGTTGTGCAACATTTAGCATTGCTGCCATTTGCTTCTGACTCACAGTATCATCTTCATCCAATATTGTTTGCAATTCGGCGTCTTCGAACTTTTTTGGTGGTCTTCCACGTTCTTCATTTCTTACATCAAAATCATTATTTCTGAACCGTTGAAACCATCTTTTGCACGTTGATTCTGATAGAGCATGATCACCATATGCCTCGATAAGCATTCGATGCGACTCTGCAGCACTTATTTTCAAATGAAAACAAAAAATTAATGCTTTCTGCAAATCATCACTTTCTGGTACAAAATTCGACATTGTTAACACGATGAAAACATATGATGTTGTTTGTTCCATGACTTGATGTATACTAAATATCTTTGACAGATGTCATACCAACGAAACACACAAAAAAAATTAAGGCTCGTTCACAAGAAATGTTCCCTATCGACACATTTGTATCTTAACGCTCATTTCATACACCTGGTATTCCTGGTGATCGTGTCCTCACTAACATTAGCCCTTACATGCATGAGCTGCTAGATTCGCAAAAAAAAATGCATGAGGGGGAGGCGGCTGCCTCAGAACAGATACAAAAATTTATTTGTGTAACCCCAACATTTTGCTGCTAGAAGGACCACTACATTAATGTTCATAATTATTTATTCACGCTTCTCTCACAATTGTGTACAACTTCTTGATGGCGACTAGTTCTGAACGTTTAATGTTCGTTCTCAAATCCTCGCCTCCATTTCAAGTTTCGTTAGAGCATAATTTCACTGATACATTTGTATAAGATCAACATAAAAAATGTAATATGACCGTAACACAGAAGTGCTGCAATCAGCAGACCAGTTACACTGAAGATAAGTGGTGACAGTGTCAGATTCCTCCATTGCACATGAAGTTGCGCAGAGGTTTTGATTTAACGCAGAGAGTTGGTGCCACTCCTGGTGGTGTAGAAGTATGTGCCACGGCACCTCCTCATCTTTCCGGCCAGTGCCAATCAAAAACTTCTTCCACATTCAATCAGACTATCTCTAAGTCGAGTGCCACCACACTCGTGACTTCGTCTACGGAATGGACACGATAGTGAAATGTACGCATCTGTGATTGTAGCACATGTTGATATAGGACACTTCCGAATAGATACTCTTTATTTATCCACCACTCCAGCTCGAGTATATAATTTTCCATTGCGGTTTGAGGTATTTGTGGTTTTCGATGAATGGGCAGCTTTGCGGCATACCACTACTCCAGCCTCGGTAAACGGCATCGAACCGTCGACGCAGACAGGTTCACATCAGTTGCAATTCTGTAGAACGGGCCACCTACGAGAACGAAGCTGTGTGAATCGTTGTACACATGTCGAGAAGATGGTCACGCTGTACTCTGAAGATTTCACACAAGGTCCACTGTCGTAGCAGCAAGGGAAGAACAGATTATACTACAGCATCACTGTTTCAAGTAATCATTCCGATGCAGGTGTGGCGTTTGGCTGCCTTTTTCTGCAATTAGAGAGATGTTACGTGTGTGCTGCTACTGATTTATCAAAAAATTCAAATGGCTCTGAACACTATGGGACTTAACGTCTGAGGTCATCAGTCCCCTAGAACTTAGAACTACTTAAACCTAACTAACCTAAGGACATCACACACATCCATGCGCAAGGCAGGATTCGAATCTGCGACCGTAGCGGCGCGCGGTTCCAGACTGTAGCGCCTAGAACCGCTCGGCCACGCCGGCCGGCAACTCATTTATCCTTCCCCTTCACCGTGTACCACTCTGTAATCTGCACACATCCTGTGTGGAGCCCTATCATCGTATATCTTTTAGCTCAATCGTATCTCATAGTAAGTCCTTTAAAGTCGACAAGAGATACGACCACTTCAAGTTTCTACTTCATTTGACGAACGTTCATGGCTTGACGTTGCTCTAACAACGCACTCCCAACCACAAAAATGAGGGTGCTACAATGTTCAAATTGTGCACCATCCTTCTGGGATTTTAACTTTCATTTGCTGATAAAGGTCCCTACTCATCTGACTAGAGCTTTTTCAGTTCCTTCTTTAGAGGTTATGGAATTTTCAACAAAGGTGATGTATATGTGAAACAACACATTTTTGGGTCATGGTCCTCGCTCATTCTTCCTGTTAACTGCTTATATGTTCAAAGGAATCCTCAAGTCAGTTCGAAACTGCTGGTTCTGTCAGTTGAGGAAGTTCGGTGAAATAACCCTTCAGCAGTTAAGATTACTTGATCTGGATCAGAGGTAGTTTGTTAGTTAGTAGTTAATTAATTATATGTTCCATAGTTCTTTTGACCGGTTCTTCTACCGACATGATGTTTAACGAGTTAGTTTACAGGTTATCTGCAGACGGTTAGTGTTAAATTAAATGAAAGTATTACCTTTGTAGTTCTGCACATGCAACTATACTTAAAAACTAGGTTGTTTTAACAAGCTACCTGGTCTCAAATAACAACTAGTTTATGAAATAGAGCAAGTTGTCCAAGAGAAATGATTTTAGGTGATGTTCCAAAGTTTCTTTGTTACATGTTACACATTTTACGTTACTGGGCAAAGAACAAAAATTTATTATTATGCATATTGAATTCCTTTCTTAACCACTGACAATTTCAGTAACGGGAAAAGTCCATTATTCCTTTAGTATTGTAGATTTGGACATCACTAGTTTTTTCAAATTGTGATAGATTATTTATGACGAATTTCAGTCGCCGATATACCGACCGTAACTGTGCAGTTAAAATACTTAAAGTCCTAAAGAGGTACCTACTTGACGATAGCGAATGAGCGTTATATGTTATTCTTAATGCTTCTGTGGAATCAATACATTTGTTCTATGTGATGAGTTATCCATTGAATTGTTTCGTAAGATATTGCCGAATGGAAATATGCAGATTGCGAGTATGTCAAAAGGTTGATGAGTTTGCTTCAAAGACAATTATTTGAAGAGCAAAAGTAAGTGAATTATTTGAGAAGGCAGTTATTGGCTTCTTCCAACTTGAATTTTTATCAGCATGTACACCCAGAAATATGGACATAGCTACATTGAAAACTTTCATCACGTGTACATTTGGGAATGACTGTAGAAAAAACTGCATCATGAAGAAAACTGTACTAGCGCTTCCCTGTACCAACAAAATCATGGTGCTGCCAAAACAAAATTTCGAGAAGTCACGTTACATGAATTAACCGAACAAGATTACTGCACGTTCATTGAACTCATATGGAAGACGATGGAGATCTGAGTCATGTCACATAAGAAAGTATTTAATATTCTCCACAGCCAGATAAACTGTGAGAGAATTTCGCAAAAATGCGGATTCCTTTGCCAACAGACAGTAAAATTCTAGTAACTCGGAATGATCTAGAAACTACTGGAGTAACAGCACGTTACCCACAAAAAACGGACATAAATCTCTGCCGTTTCCAAATTTATGCATGTAATAACTGTACTCTTAACATAGAGCAGCCTGTACTTGCGTTGTTGTCTACAGAAACCCAATAACAACCATTAAAAACTGAACTAAAATAAACCCGAATTCTCGATACGTAAAGCAGGAAAGCTATTGAGTACCAGAAAAGTATGAGAGTAGCTAAGGTGAAACAAAATTTATTTCAATAATGAGGCCAATGATGTTCAACGGTATGCGTTCGATGCCAAAAAAAAATTGTTACGTAGCTATTTGGCCCTGTGATCATATATTTGGCGCAAAAAAGCGTCTTAAATATATTTACTGTCTATCTCTCTCCATTCCGAATGACGGTCACCACTCAGAAAACCAGCACGACCCTCCAATTTAGTCATCGCTTCGTCATAGTTTCCTCTTAACGTTCTGAATGCACAATCAGCTGAAGGATTTTTTTTTTCTGTTAAGGATAGTCAGTGATCACTGTTTCACCCTCATACACGAGTATTTCCCTCTCCGCGTTGTCATCAAAAATACTTTTACCTTTTCGCTCCAGTTAAGTTGACGCACTGCATCCTGCCGGCAGAACCAACATTGTTTGCATTACTGCTCACATCCCATGCAAATTCCGCCTCAGTATCGGATTCCTCTTGCGTTCCACGCGGCTCAACGTCGGTGCCTAACTTACAAGTTTGTCAACCGTGTTTTTGATTAAACGCTACTCCTCCCTGTTTCGCTGAACGGTATAGAGAGAACGTAAGCAAGATTTACTGCCAAGGGAAGCGCAGACCTCAAGGCTGAATGTATTTGCTCATTCTTGACACGGTTGCAGTATATACGTATGCGTCATTCTGACACGATGCGCTTCTCATTCGAGACAAAACGAGAGCGTCAACCATCGGGAAACAATGTTACCGCAAACCGATAAGACGGTTGACTGAAAGTATACCGCTGCAGCAGTGGCGGGTGGCGATTATTTTTCCCTAATCTGCCTCCAAAACTAGTACCACTAAAGCAAAATACTTTTCCTCTGAAAGGAACAATAATAATGGTAATCACTGTTGTAGCTTAACACCGAGATATAATGAAGATATAAGGATTAATGCTGAAAAACATTTATTTTTCGATACTTCCATGTGAGTCGTGATTCATACTTGGTTGTGCCGCGGTATAGTTTTGTTCACGACTTGCAAGTGGCTTAGTGTACTACGCTATTGAAAACAGGATAGTCGAAGCTCAAACTGTGCTACAACCGCAGAAGTAAACTGTAGTGCAAAACGTAATGACGAAAGAACCTTTCGTATAATGTGTTGCTTCGAAGTAACACAGCTCGATGAAACTAGGACCATAGATAGAAGGAACTACTAAAGGATAGCACAGAAAATAATGAAAGAAATGCATAATGAGACGAACAGAAATGACGCTTTTATTAAACGGCAATAGTTACATTGCAGTCACCGCTATTCATGATGGTCCCCTGGACATTAGAAACGGTGGTAAGTGGTTCTTAATAGGGTGTGTGATCACCGCGGACGGCACTGCGTGCCATGCAAACCACTCCCATGCTGGCCACACGGCTGGTAAGGAGTGCTCGTGGTAAGGCGTTACATTTTGCACCAGCGCTCTTGAAAACTGCTGTATGGTAGTCGGTGGATGGGGGCGTGTTGCAGTACGTCTTCCAAACGCAACCCACACATGCTCGATGGAAGGTACAGATATATGGTGCAAATTAATAATATAAGTGTAGACCAGACGTGGCTTCAATTCAAAGAAATAGTATCGACAGCAATTGAGAGAGTTTATCCCAAATAAATTAACAAACGACGGAGCTGATCCTCCTTGGTACACAAAACGGGTTAGAACACTGTTGCAGAAACAACGAAACAAACATGCCAAATTTAAATAGACGCAAAAACCCCAAAATGGTGATCTTTTATAGAAGCTCGGAATTTAGCGCGGACTTCAATGCGAGATGCCTATAACAGTTTCCACAACCAAACGTTGTCTCGAACCCTGGCAGAAAATCCAAAGAGATTCTGGTCGTATGTGAAGTATGTTAGCGGCAAGAAACAATCAATGCCTTCTCTGCGCGATAGCCATGCAGATACTATCGAAGACAGTGCTAACAAAGCAGAGTTACTAAACACAGTCTTCCGAAATGCCTTCACAAACGAAGACGAAGTAAATATTCCAGAATTCGAATCGAGAACAGCTGCCAACATGAGTAACGTAGAAGTAAATATCCTCGGAGTAGTGAAGCAACTTAATCACTTAAAAAAAGCAAGTCTTCTGGTCCAGACTGTGTACCAATTAGGTTCATTTCGGAATATGCTGATGCATTAGCTCCATACTTAACAATCATATACAACCGTTCGCTCGGCGAAAAATCCACCCAAAGATTGGAAAGTTGCACAAGTCACAACAATATTCAAGAAAGGCGATAGGAGTAATCCACTAAATTACAGGCCCATATCGTTGACGTCGATATGTAGCAGGATTTTAGAACATATATTGTGTTCGAACATCATGAATTACCTCGATGAAAACGGTCTATCGACACACAGTCAACATCGGTTTAGAAAACATTGTTCCTGTGAAATACAACTAGTTCTTTATTCACATGAAGTGTTGAGTGCTATTGACAAGGAATTTCAGATCGATTCCGTATTTCTGGATTTCCCGAAGGCTTTTCACGCTGTACCACACAAGCGGCTCGTATTGAAATTGCGTGCTTATAGAATATCGTCTCAGTTATGTGACTGGATTTGTGATTTCCTGTCAGAGAGGTCACAGTTCTTAGTAACTGACGGAAAGTCATCGAGTAAAACAGAAGTGATTTCTGGTGTTCCCCAAGGTAGTGTTATAGGCCCTTTGATGTTCCTTATCTACATAAACGATTTGGGAGACAATCTGAACAACCGTCTTCGGTTGTTTGCAGATGACGCTGTCCTTTATCGACTGGTAAAATCATCAGAAGATCAAAACAAACTGAAAAACGATTTAGAAAAAATATCTGAATGGTGCAAAAAGTGGCAGTTGACCCTGAATAACGAAAAGTGTGAGGTCATCCACATGAGTGCAAAAAGGAACTCGTTAAACTTCGGTTAAACGATAAATCAGTCTAATATAAATCCGTGAATTCAACTAAATACCTAGGTATTACAATTACGAGCAACTTAAGTTGGAAGGAACACGTAGAAAATGTTATGAGTAAGGCTAACCAAATACTGCGTTTTATTGGCGGGACAGTTAGAAAATGCAACAGGCCTACAAAGGAGACTGCCTACACTACGCTTGTCCGTCTTCTTGTAGAATATCCTGTATGGGATCCTTACCACATAGGACTGACGGAGTACATCGAAAAAAATCAAAGAAAGGCAGCACGCTTTGTATTGTCGTGAAATATGGAATAGGGTGTCACAGAAATGAAACAGGATTTGGGCTGGAAATCGTTAAAAGAATGGCGTTTTTCGTTACGACGGAATCTTCTCACGAAATTCCAGTCACCAACTTTGTCCTCCGAATGCGAAAATACTTTGTTGACACCGACCTACATAGGGAGGAGCCATCACCACGATAAAATAAAGGAAAATCAAAGCTCGTACGGAAAGATATAGGTGTTCATTCTTTCCGCGCGCTATACGAGATTGGAATAATAGAGAATCGTGAAGGTGGTTCTACTAACCCTCTGGCAGACACTTAAATGTGATTTTCAGAGTGTCCATGTAGATGTAGATGTAGATGCATGGGCGTACTGACATCCAAATCTTTGAACACCATACACCCACCAGGCAACGTCAATGTGACACCTTACTCTCCCATGTGCATCTATTTACCGGTTCAGTCTTTATTATGCATGACAACGCGCGAACTTATCGAGCAACGGTGGTGGAGGAGCTCTTGGAAAGAGAGGCTATTCGGCGAATGGACTGGCAGTGCTGTTCCGCCGTCTTATATCCCATCGAGTTTGTTTGAGATGCGTTGGGGAGGCGTCTTGGAGCACGTCCACAAGCACCAACGACCATCCAGCACGTGGAGGAGCGGGACGAGCTACCGCAAGGAATCCTTACCAGTCCTTGGCCAGCATGGTAGCACGTTGCAGAACATACTGAGCCGTGGTGAAAATTGCTGTTTTGAAGAGCGTGCCGCGGCGCATTCTGTGAAGCAGTCGACCTCCGTTTCTGGCGGTGGCGCCGCTGTGGCAGTCGCAGCTTTTGTGTCTCCCTCTGGTGGGAAAGGGGAAAGGTTACTTGTTCACGTGCGTTTAAGGGCGCTATCAGCTCGGCAGTTAGTCAATCCGAGTGAGGCTGGGTCAGTCTCGCGTCACCAGTTGCTGGTCTGTCTCTCGTTCGCAATTGTGGGGCAATGAGTGTCTGTCTGTCGTCGGAGTGCTAGTATGGCTCTCGTTTGGATCAAACTTTAAAGCCAGGAAATGAGATTCTTGCCACCTTGTCACTAACAGAGCTAGTGGTCGCCTGGTCGGGGCTGTGTTCCTGCATCTGAGTCTGCGCGTTAGGCCGCCAGCCAGCTCGAGTTGCTTGGGCAACGGTTATTGGCGGTTAGATCGGTCGGTTGGTCGGTGGCACACTAAGACACAAGATGACTGGTCCGCCATGAGCGTCAGCGTATGTGAGGTCGTCACGTGAGTCCAGTGGGCCGCACCATATAGAAAGGGGTAGTGGCTTCGCGGTCGACACGAGAGCAACAGGAGTCAACCCACGACATCGGGCTGGCCGGGGCGAGCTGCGATGCCGTGAGTCGGGAGATCGGCGCGCCTTCGTGCGTCCGTTGAAGCGGCTGGCAGCGGACGGTTCGGGAGAGCGTTGGGGGTGCTGCGCCAGGTCTTAGTCATAAATTGCAATTTATTAGAAGTTAAGTGATTGGAGATATGTTGTTTCATTTACTTGTTAAGTTGTTTTCTTGGTGAGGTCACCAGCCGCTTTGTTTTGGGGTCGTCCCACCATTCTTCTCCGTTTGCCCATCCGCGGGAAGGTGGTTATTTATGAATTGGGTGGTCCGTTTTCCCTTGTGGAGTTGGGGCGGGTTAGAGCAATCTGCGGTTCGGGTTGTTCAGTAATCCCCCTGTCAATCTGCCATACGCTAATAGCTGCCTCTGTCATGTTTGTCGGATTCGATGTTGACGAATTTATTGCTGGAGGTGTAAAGGCCGAATTCCTGAAATATGTTTTATCTTGTCTATCGTCTTGCGAGGTGGTATATGTGTAATGTAGAGCGCTGGTACATTTTATGTAAAACTGCATTTCATGGATTTTATTTAAATGGTCATTTTAGTATATAAAGTTGCCACCCTTCCACCGTAAGAGTTCTTTCAAAAACAAGTTGCAATCTCGGTGGCAAATAATTGTTAATGTGAGTGTTTTGTACCATTTCCATCCCTCTGATGGGATGCATAGTTTATTTGTTTGTGTGAGTTGTTAAAATTTTTGAGCCCGAAAGATAATACTATCAAAAAAAAAGTTATTGCTGCATCTGAATAAATTGTAACTCGATATTTACAGGGTGCTTTCTGATTATAATTTTAAATCTGTTTAAAAAAAGGGCTTTTAAGAATAAAATTTCCATTTATTGAGAAAAAAGTAACGTCAAATCGAAAGACTTGGACCCGGCGAACGGTCTACCCGACGGGAGGCCTCAGTCACATGACATTTACGTTTTTTTTTACCGTCCCACGTGCTTCACCCTATAGTAGGTTTCCAGTAGCAGCGCCATTTAACTTGCACATTGTGATGGAGCTGTTGCCCGCACCGCAGCAGAACCGGGCGTTCAGGACAACCGGAACACGTATTCTCTTCCAATAAAGCGCCACTTTTGTTGCTTGACGTTCTTGTTGAGGGACGACGTCCCTACCTAATGTTAAAATGATCAAAATCTTAATGAATTATGGCTGTATGAGGTAATACAAACGCACTGTAAAGCATAAGCAGTGAATCAACGATAACAAGACGAAGTTGCTGCATCTCAGAACAGGCTTTTCAGCGCTGTGTCTATGAAGAGGCCAAAATAATACTGGCCCTAAATCTGCGCACCAAACGCCAGCTTCAACATTATACGACAGCTCCTGTACCTCATGACTGTCTGATGCATAGTGGGGAATTTTCTCTCAGTTCACATACTCGAATCAGGGCGTCAACTGAAAAACTGAGGCCAAATTTTCTAATACCATTTCATTCGGAAACCACTAGCACAAAAGAACAGACGCTTGTTTGTCTGGTAGCTGCAACTCATGCACGAAAAAATACTAGCAGGGACAAAGATGAAGGAAATTTTTCATATTGTTCTGGCACTTAAACAGCGAACTAACGTTGCTATTTTGTAAGACTTCTCTTGCATACTGTTTTTCACTTGAGCAGTACTTTCTCGTTCTCAACCTCGCTTCGTGAAATGTTGTAAACATATATCTGCTTTCCTTTGCTCGTGTGGCAGCAAGGTACAAGGTATATGTTTCTAACCTCGCGGTTCATCTTTCATTTTCTAATTTTTCTTCCTTCCTTCCCCGATTCCTTCTACCTTTTCTTAACATTTTTATTTCAGACAGAAGATCTCAAAATGACCCTTTACATTAACGCAGAAATTTCTTCAAGTAGCAATGACTGAGAATTTGAGCACTTTCAAAAATATTACCATAACTTTGTAGTAATCATAGGAATAATCATGCAGATCTTATTTCGAAAAAAAGTGCAGAATAAAAGACGAAAGACAGTGACAACGAAATTCTACTGCATAGCTTCATTACTTTTTAAGGCTTGTCCATTGTAACTCTTCAGCAACAATATTACGCTTCCAGCTGAATCCACTTCTTTGTGGTCGAGAGCGTGCTTAAAATACTTTGACGGAACGAAATAAACAGCATGAAACGAAACACGTAAAACAAGGGTTTCTCAAGTGGAGTATCGCCTTACAGCTCGAGTTAAACACTGCAGTAAACCAAAACTCAAATGTTAAGCGCGTATCACATCACACTACTTCACGTTATACCGTGTCCACTGACAAAGTCTGTGTAGCGTCATATTAATGCTGAACCGCAATAATTTAGTTAGAGGTAGTGGAATGTGACGCGAATATCGGAAAATCGTTAAGTGCCTATCTGTGGAAGCTTTCGTACTCTCTCATAGTGGTCACCTTACAGCTTCCTAATTAATCTTGAAATGACAGATTCCGTTTTTATTTGCTTTGTTTATTACCCCCTCGCCAGTGTCAAGTTGTATTGGAAAGCAGTTATTCTCTTTCATCGTGTGTTGTAAATTCATTTAAATTTTTGTGACATAGTCACGAAAAAGTTTCCTGCGATCAAGGAAAGTATCTGCTTTATTACAGTTCCAGTCCTTGGACCGCAATGTTTCTTTGTAGTCATATTATTAATTTCGGTCGGTAATGCCCATCTTCAGACATGAATAAAATCACTTTGCATTGCACCATCACATGAAATGACTTGTTATGTGTAATGCGAGATGTTTTTACTCAAGTCTGATGGGCGTTAACGAACGAAATTAATAACATGATTACAGATAAACATTGTAATATTTAACTGGATATACATCATGAAATGTACTATCATATGCCAGGGGACTCGTGTAAAACTTTCGCACTTTTATAGTTATAAATAATAACAGTATTTAGAATAAGTGTAGTCGTCGGGATAAGAGTAGTTGTGGGAATGAACACAGCTTTAAAATTAACTGAATGACGTGAAATAATAATCATGCATTTATGACACATACTTGTGTATCCATTTCCACGTATTATTACTTGTAATTTCTCACTTTCAACCGTAGTATTTGAAGAGAAGTTTAATGAGAAACACGAATATAAAATGAGAGAAGTAAATAAATGCGAAATGTGTAGGTAGGACCGCAGTGTTCGCTTCATACCTGGTACATTACCAAGGCCTCCATAACCTCTAACTGTATTTTCTGGTTTTAATTGCTCCTCGTACTTTACGAAAGCGAGGTAGCCGTAGTAACAACACGTCCATCACAGTTCAAGACGACAGTGACTAACATCTTGGTCGTTTCGGAAAGTATATTCATTTAGAAAAGTCTGCGTGTACGACGGACAGAGATAATGGACTACCGCAGTGGTTACTGTTAATAAGTATCTTAAAACAGAGAAAATAATATTTGTAATATGATAATATGAAAATGGAAGTAGCCGAGCGGTCTAAGGCGCTGCAGTCATCGACTGTGCGGCTGATCCCGGCGGAGATTCGAGTCCTCCCTCGGGCATGGGTGTGTGTGTTTGTCCTTAGGATAATTTAGGTTAACTAGTGTGTAAGCTCAGGGACTGATGGCATTAGTAGTTAAGTCCCATAAGATTTCACACACATTTGAACATTGGAAAATGGAGCCTCTTATTCGTGAAGAATAAGTTAACTTCGTAAATATAGTTATGAAGCTGGACATCCATGATACCCTGTTGCCTGTGATAGTTAAAGGCATTTTTAAAATTTTCCATGTCGAGAAAAATGTTTGTTGACTTGACGAAGGACATATATGATTCGATCTACAATCTCAATTGTCAGACTTGTTATATTTACTGCAATCATGTGAGAAAGAATTATTACAAACCGAGCAATCATATTTAGAACTAACATAAGCGTCATTAAGCTTATATGAATTACATTTCATTACACTGTAAAATCTACATTACCTCTACATATTCTACTGTAGTACAATACGAGAGAAATTGGCGTATGCCACGTTATAGTCGTTGTTTTGGCGGCCTTACACGATGACGATTCCTGTTTGAGCCTTGTAGAGTGGGATAGAAAATCAAGGAAATACGGTAAGAAGATTTATAATGGTTAAAATGGCTCTGAGCACTATAGGACTTAACTTCTAAGATCTAGAACTTAGAACTACTTAAACTTAACTAACCTAAGGACATCACACACATCCAAGCAGGAGGCAGGATTCGAACCTGCGACCGTAGCGGTCGCGCGGTTACAGACTGTAGCGCCTAGAACCGCTCGGCAACCCGGGCGGCTGAAGATTTATAGAACAAGCACTTATTATCTAAATTAATTAAAAGGAGATCTGAGTGGTTACACGGCGTAATGGTGATCATAATAAGAAAATAAAAGACAGAAACTATTAAAGGACCAGGTGGGGGAAACAGAGCGTGAAATCCTACCATCAGTGCTGACCATCGATAGGAATCTCGGAACATCTCAGAGCCTCGATTGCGAGGATGCCACGCAGTACAAAAGCTTATTCTATGAGGAAAATGAAGCACCTAGGTGTGACTTCGTACGCTGTTCCGGTGTAATACTACTTGATATGTTTCTCGAGTTTGCAGCCGGATCGTCAGGTCAGTCTGACATAAAATGTCGTGGTCTGACTGGTCGCAATATTCTGATGCGTAGCTGAATGGCTCACGCGGGGTCGCTAAAATGTTTTGTCGGATTCATCTGAGGATATAGCTGCAAACTGGACTTCCGTACAACACTGTACTAAGTATTTAACTTAATAGCAGGTATATTACTACGCTCTTAGTCACTACATTTTAGATTTGATCCACAGCAGAATTAAGTAACTGGTACCTGCATTCTAGTAACAATCACGTCACATGGTTTTCATCTACTTCTACCTCCACTACAGACTTAACGTGCCTGCTTTGTACAAATGCCAGACACGAACAAATCTACTTTACACCTAGAATTATTATATGTGTTTTCTATGCTTATAAATTATCCGATCAAAAGTATCCGCAAACTTCTTAGCGGCTTTAATATCGATGAGTGCAACCTTCGCCTTTATTACGCCTCGAACTCTACTGGAGACACTTTCAGGGAGGTGTCTGTACGTCTGTGGAGGAATGGCAGCCCAATTTTTTCCAAGAGTCGAAACCGGACACTGTAGTGATGATGGACGTTCTAGTCTGGAGAGAAATCGAGAGGTCAACGTTGTAACTCACACCGAGTTTGACGTATGTGGCTTAGGTGAAAACTACGTGCACGCCAGTCTATTTCAGGAAGGTTTTGCCCACAAATCATTACCTCATAGATGCTACTCTATGGCAAGGTGAATTTTCATGCTGATACAGACAGTAATCGTCTCCCAGCTGTTTCTCTACTGTTCGCAGAACACAACGCTGTAAAGTGTATTCATATCCTTCCGAATATAGCGTTTTCTTAAGCATTATTTCGGGACTACATCCTGATCACGAAAATCACTTCCATATAGTGCTTTGTTGTTGGCTCTACCTATGATGGCAGGTAACGTACTACAGGCATTGGCCATATCAAATCCCTTCCACTGGCTCACTGTGACAGTCTGTTGGTCAGATGAAAACATGCAACTACTGTTTTATTTGTGTTAGATTATAACCTCCATTTACGGATATATTGGCTTAAGATGTCTAGATTAGAAGTTAGTATTTCTTCAGTTCTTTTGAGAAGTGCAGTTTTCGAGAAGCTCAGACAGCCTCATAATCTCAAAAATCTCCTGGCTGAAATGAGTTCGTCACGAGACTCAGTCGAACTTATGTCGGTAAACGAGCTACGTGACGATGTGGGGCAAACGAAAGTGTGGGGAAACGTCATAAATCTGTTGAGGGATGGAGGAGGGGGTACAAATTTGAAGTTTGTCACATGGTAGTTATCACCACTGGCCACACGTCTCAATGGAAGAAATAACAACGCAATTGGATGCAAAAAATACACTCCTGGAAATGGAAAAAAGAACACATTGACACCGGTGTGTCAGACCCACCATACTTGCTCCGGACACTGCGAGAGGGCTGTACAAGCAATGATCACACGCACGGCACAGCGGACACACCAGGAACCGCGGTGTTGGCCGTCGAATGGCGCTAGCTGCGCAGCATTTGTGCACCGCCGCCGTCAGTGTCAGCCAGTTTGCCGTGGCATACGGAGCTCCATCGCAGTTTTTAACACTGGTAGCATGCCGCGACAGCGTGGACGTAAACCGTATGTGCAGTTGACGGACTTTGAACGAGGGCGTATAGTGGTCATGCGGGAGACCGGGTGGACGTACCGCCGAATTGCTCAACACGTGGGGCGTGAGGTCTCCACAGTACATCGATGTTGTCGCCAGTGGTCGGCGGAAGGTGCACGTGCCCGTCGACCTGGGACCGGACCGCAGCGACGCACGGATGCACGCCAAGACCGTAGGATCCTACGCAGTGCCGTAGGGGACCGCACCGCCACTTCCCAGCAAATTAGGGACTCTGTTGCTCCTGGGGTATCGGCGAGGACCATTCGCAACCGTCTCCATGAAGCTGGGCTACGGTCCCGCACACCGTTAGGCCGTCTTCCGCTCACGCCCCAACATCGTGCAGCCCGCCTCCAGTGGTGTCGCGACAAGCGTGAATGGAGGGACAAATGGAGACGTGTCGTCTTCAGCGATGAGAGTCGCTTCTGCCTTGGTGCCAATGATGGTCGTATGCGTGTTTGGCGCCGTGCAGGTGAGCGCCACAATCAGGACTGCATACGACCGAGGCACACAGGGCCAACACCCGGCATCATGGTGTGGGGAGCGATCTCCTACACTGGCCGTACACCACTGGTGATCGTCGAGGGGACACTGAATAGTGCACGGTACATCCAAACCGTCATCGAACCCATCGTTCTACCATTCCTAGACCGGCAAGGGAACTTGCTGTTCCAACAGGACAATGCACGTCCGCATGTATCCCGTGCCACCCAATGTGCTCTAGAAGGTGTAAGTCAACTACCCTGGCCAGCAAGATCTCCGGATCTGTCCCCCATTGAGCATGTTTGGGACTGGAAGAAGCGTCGTCTCACGCGGTCTGCACGTCCAGCACGAACGCTGGTCCAACTGAGGCGCCAGGTGGAAATGGCATGGCAAGCCGTTCCACAGGACTACATCCAGCATCTCTACGATCGTCTCCATGGGAGAATAGCAGCCTGCATTGCTGCGAAAGGTGGATATACACTGTACTAGTGCCGACATTGTGCATGCTCTGTTGCCTGTGTCTATGTGCCTGTGGTTCTGTCAGTGTGATCATGTGATGTATCTGACCCCAGGAATGTGTCAATAAAGTTTCCCCTTCCTGGGACAATGAATTCACGGTGTTCTTATTTCAATTTCCAGGAGTGTATATTGGCTCAATGAATGTCGATCCACATTGGCAAACTCCGATGGCAGTGTACGATTTCATCGAACAACTTAACAAAGAACCTGTCAGAAGACTGCGATTTTTGTCGGTCAAACATATATTAAACATTTCACAATCTTCTGTTTCATTTGTGTCTTTTATTGTTTATCTTTTACATTTTATAATAATTATTCCCTATACAAATACATAATTCCGGATAAACCAGTTCGTATGAAATTTCTGTGAAGTCATCTGTGTAAGCCTGGAATTTTTCGGCTTAATCTTTATAGAAATTCACAGATAATAATTTTTACACAAGTGTTCTTGCATGTTTTGTCAGAAAATATTACTTTCTGTTCAGATGTGTAAAGCATCCTTCTGTCTCTCTATGGATAGTTCCGCTCCCATATCCGTGACGTAGAATCAGGATTGGCAGTTCGTATAATGTGATCCAGGCTTACAATCCCATCCTGCAATGTTCTAATGATTCCGATCGGATGTTATCCATCCCTTTTGCCTTATTTTATCCCAAGACTTTCAGAGTTTTCAATTCTGGATCAATTACTGAATCCTTTGTCTTTCTTATCGACTCCAGTTTCTTCTTCTAAGCATATCATATCCGTGCTTTCTGGTTTCTGCTTTTGATATGTTTAGTGCCCAACATTCATTTTCATTAAGCTACTCATGAAAGTGTCTTCCGTCTGGTTTTCCGTAAGTTCCTCTTCAGTGTGTTACACAGGATACCATGATGTGATGCATCTAAATAGAATTTGTTGACATTTTCCGGTGTTTCGTTTCCTGAGTTAGTTCTGAGCTGTACGACTTGATATTTGTTACAGAGAATATCAGATTACTCGTATATTTCTGTGTTAGTTTGATGACTTTATTTTTGATTTTTAATTGACTGTAAATTTTCCTGTGCAAGATAAAAATTTAATATTTTCCTTCGTAAACAATCTATACACTTTTTGTAGTTTCTATATATGTATGAATAATATCAGTGGAAATCGCACGTCATTTTATCTATATTTGTGACATTCAGTTGAACCTGACGATGGCCAAAAATCATTAGTTGCAATAAATCCGGGAGTGGTGCGGGAATTTGGCTGGTGATTAATGGACCGCTATCTGACAATTCATGAGAATCCTATTCCAGCCGTCACCATCCTCCAGTAACCCAAAATCGGTTCATTAAAGTAAATTTAAATTTGAGTGGCTGGTCACAATTTCATAGCTCTTGACTCGCTGAGATAGTGACATGCTGGTCTGAAGGATGTTCGGCTTCATTTTCTTAAATAATATGAACACTAGTGGAGTTTCTGTCGTTGAGTAGATACATTTTGAGTCATTTTACTTTACAATGCTATGTAGACCAACCTCCACGCTAACTCAACACACACGTAACTCTTATTCCATACTCACACTCCCCATTCATACCGAAGAAGAACAGAGACTTACCTGTAAAAACATTTATCGATCTATTCATACAAAATTATCTTTGAAACATACATTTCACAAACAAACTACAAATAATTGTTTACAATGTATATGTTCTTAAGACGGAGTAATTACATGAAGTGCTTATATACGTTGACGTTTACAGATTTTCGTACAGCTGTACGGTAGTGGATTTCTTGGTTTTGAATCTTCATCTTAGGAATCTGTCATTTCATATGATACAAGATCTGTTAGTAGATTTATATTAGCATAACCAGTTTTATTACATTGTGCAGTATGTTCTTTAAACAGGAAAGTGTTTCACTGCGAAATATTCTCCAGAATGAAGAACCACTAATTTGTTGGCGATTTAATTGTGTGTAATATAATACCATATGTTTTTTTAAAATTTTTATGCGATTTATTTTCCGCACCTTTAGCTACTCTTAAGTTCAATGGAGGCTCATCATCAGATATACGTGTTAGGTTCAGGTAATGTTTCTGATGGTCAGCATGCGCTGGGTAAGGGTTCCCTGATCGATGTCTTTATCAGCACGCGCTGGGTGGCTAGTCTTAGCTTTCAGAATGATTGCGAGCAGATGATGAGAATGAAACGATGATGATAAGGACAACACAATGTCCAGTCCTCGACTGGTGAACAATCTCCAACCCGACCGGCAATCAAACCCAGGCCCGCTGCATAGGAGGCAAGCACGTTACCATCCGGTTAAGCAGGCGGACAGGTTTCAGAAAATTCTTTTGTTTCATACCTGGGGAGACTGTTTGCATATTACACGTAGATGGATCGTCATTTTAAATCAGAATTGGGTTCGATATCCACAACGTATATAGTGAATTTGCCATTAATTTTATACAGCAATACTGAGCTAAAAAAATATACACCCAGTATCTCTGTTAACTCCTAGCTACCTCCTCTCCATAGGTTCTCACTGTAATGGTGTGATATATGATACCATTAATGAATGGTGTGGGAGAAATACCAAAAATTTTCGACTGGGTTTTATTACTCTAAATACAGTGCCCTTCGCAGATGACAAGTAATTTTAGTGGTCTCAGAGGATGAAATCCAAACAAGGCTGCATACATTTATGACACTATCACAGAAGTATAACTCGAACTTCTCTACAACAAAGATCAAATTGATGGGACTCAGAAAATGTGAACTTAAACGTTGGAAGATACAAACAACAAGAATGCCAACATATTTTTTTTTTAGGTGGCAGTACTATGAATGTATAAAATCGTGGCATCGCTCGAAAACTGAAAGAGTTTCAGTTCACATGTAACAACATAAGGAAGAGGAACCTCCAGAATAGCAGATTAATGGATGTGAACGTAGGACACTAAAAAACTGTAGACCAAGGAAGCAGAAGGGAGAGAAACGAGACTCTAAGAAAGTGGAGGGATGTAGCTTTACTAGAGGGGAAGCTGTCAGACGAGGGCTAAAGGTATTCACCTATAATGAAGAAGTAATAAAAGACAGAAATAAATAGAGAGAACATGCGACAAGAATAAAGATTTTGCTAAACTACAAGCCGAAGTAGCGTTGGAGGATCCAAGTGCAATATGAATAGAACAACAGATAAGGAAGTAAATATAACATTATTCTTTTCAAGTATGTGAGGTAGCAGTTGTTACATTTTAACAGTAATAAATGGTAGCTTTCACCTGTTTTATGACCTACAAACAAATCAACAATGCTTTTAGAGAGACAACGATCTCACGATGAGAGCCCTGGCTCTCGAAACGCGTTGTTGCTTGATACGTACGACATAAAACGGTTGAATGTTGCCAAATACACTCCTGGAAATGGAAAAAAGAACACATTGACACCGGTGTGTCAGACCCACCATACTTGCTCCGGACACTGCGAGAGGGCTGTACAAGCAATGATCACACGCACGGCACAGCGGACACACCAGGAACCGCGGTGTTGGCCGTCGAATGGCGCTAGCTGCGCAGCATTTGTGCACCGCCGCCGTCAGTGTCAGCCAGTTTGCCGTGGCATACGGAGCTCCATCGCAGTCTTTAACACTGGTAGCATGCCGCGACAGCGTGGACGTGAACCGTATGTGCAGTTGACGGACTTTGAGCGAGGGCGTATAGTGGGCATGCGGGAGGCCGGGTGGACGTACCGCCGAATTGCTCAACACGTGGGGCGTGAGGTCTCCACAGTACATCGATGTTGTCGCCAGTGGTCGGCGGAAGGTGCACGTGCCCGTCGACCTGGGACCGGACCGCAGCGACGCACCGATGCACGCCAAGACCGTAGGATCCTACGCAGTGCCGTAGGGGACCGCACCGCCACTTCCCAGCAAATTAGGGACACTGTTGCTCCTGGGGTATCAGCGAGGACCATTCGCAACCGTCTCCATGAAGCTGGGCTACGGTCCCGCACACCGTTCGGCCGTCTTCCGCTCACGTCCCAACATCGTGCAGCCCGCCTCCAGTGGTGTCGCGACAAGCGTGAATGGAGGGACGATTGGAGACGTGTCGTCTTCAGCGATGAGAGTCGCTTCTGCTTTGGTGCCAATGATGGTCGTATGCGTGTTTGGCGCCGTACAGGTGAGCGCCACAATCAGGACTGCATACGACCGAGGCACACAGGGCCAACACCCGGCATCATGGTGTGGGGAGCGATCTCCTACACTGGCCGTACACCACTGGTGATCGTCGAGGGGACACTGAATAGTGCACGGTACATCCAAACCGTCATCGAACCCATCGTTCTACCATTCCTAGACCGGCAAGGGAGCTTGCTGTTCCAACAGGACAATGCACGTCCGCATGTATCCCGTGCCACCCAACGTGCTCTAGAAGGTGTAAGTCAACTACCCTGGCCAGCAAGATCTCCGGATCTGTCCCCCATTGAGCATGTTTGGGACTGGATGAAGCGTCGTCTCACGCGGTCTGCACGTCCAGCACGAACGCTGGTCCAACTGAGGCGCCAGGTGGAAATGGCATGGCAAGCCGTTCCACAGGACTACATCCAGCATCTCTACGATCGTCTCCATGGGAGAATAGCAGCCTGCATTGCTGCGAAAGGTGGATATACACTGTACTAGTGCCGACATTGTGCATGCTCTGTTGCCTGTGTCTATGTGCCTGTGGTTCTGTCAGTGTGATCATGTGATGTATCTGACCCCAGGAATGTGTCAATAAAGTTTCCCCTTCCTGGGACAATGAATTCACGGTGTTCTTATTTCAATTTCCAGGAGTGTATTATTGTTAAACAAGGAATTGTTTAATTTGTGATGTTTAGTGTGGTCGACCAAAAGCTAGCATCGTACCGTTATGGGAATTTAATTTCATCTGTTTAACCACTCCATCTGGTTTACTCTGAAACCCTCGACATACCCGAGACCTTTTTTCAGAACCGCGTAATTCCCAAGGATTCTCACTTTACCTTTTACAGTCCTTTTGCTTTTCGAATAGCGTAAGTGCGTTGTTAACCTTGCTGTTGTGTGCCTCTAAGCCCCATCTAGCCCCCTACCCCCCCCCCCCCCCCCCCCAAACACCCCCCCCCCCACCCACACACAGCAGTATAATGTGTAAGAAATAACAATTTTTTAAAAAATACTGGTACTGTGTTCGATGGAATTTTGTTGACCGTCCTCTCATGGTGCGCCTCATTTCTTTTTAATACCTACAGCTTAGCTCCTGCTCATAGATTACCCAAGATATGCTGACCAATCACGAAAATCTTCTTCGTGCCCAAATTTTGTATCAGCAGTTCCTTCTACTTGGTCACAAGTATTTGGCAATATTTCACTCCCTTTCACTGTAGGCTCTGGGTAATAGTACCATCAGTGATTTCGCTCTGTTATCCCCTCCTCCAGTTTTTTCCTTGAATAGTTTTTGTGCTACAGTTTCTCTGTTGTTGTTCTTTCCCTATTGTTGTTGTTTCTCCATTATTGTTGTTGTTTTACTCAGTTCGAAGACTAGTTTGTGCAGTCCTGTTTGCTAGTCTATCGTGCACCAGCCACGGCATTTCTGATTTATTACTGCAACAGATATTATAGTTTATATTCGAATCTGCCTTTTGTAGTCAAGTCTTGCGTTCCTTCTACAATTTTTGCCCTCAAACTTCCCGCTTCTACAAAAATGATGATTCCTTGAAGCCACAGAATATTTCCCGTCAGCCGGTTCCTTTTTGCTCTCGTTCTGCCATAAAATTCATTTCTTGCCAATTCAATGTAGTATCTCTGTTTTAGTTTTCCGATGTATCCAACTGCTTCAGCATTCTTCTATAGCACCACACTTCAGATTCTTTCAGTCTCTTCTTACCTACCAATGAAACACTTCCTTACGATGCTACATTCCATGTATTCAGAAAAATAATTCATGAGACTGAATTTTCTTCCGAAACTTATGATTATCTTACAAGTTAAAATATTTCTACTTTCCAGAAATACATTCATTGTCATACCACGCGTCATTTTCCACACATCAAAGACAGTTTTGTATCACCCCGGTTCCCACAACTCCTGAAGATAGACGTTGACTGTGGATATTGTATCACAGACACTGTCCCTTTGACTGTTCAGAGATGTCACTAAAGTCGCCCAAAGATGTAAACAACTATGGGTGAGCAGCGCCTATTAGACGGAGGGGGTTCGACAGCCGATCAGTTCGAGTCATTCCACCAGGAAGGAAGTACACACCTTCTGTTGTCTGTAGTTGAACCATGCTTAGACGGTCAATACCGCGGTTCGATCGCGCCAGCATTGTTACTTTGTGTCAGGAAGGTATCTCAACAAGGGAAGTGCGGTCGTCTTAGTGAACCAAAGCGATGTTGTTCAGACATGGAGGAGATACAGAGAGATAGGAATTGTCGATGACATTCCTTGCGCAGACCGCCCAGAGACTACGACTGAAGTGGATGACCGCTACCTATGGATTATCGCTCTGAGGAACCCTGAGAGCAACGCCACCATGGTCGATAATCCTTTTCGTGCAGCAACAGGACGTCTTGTTACGACCCAAACCATGCGCAATAGGCTGCATGATGCACAGCTTCACTCCCGACGCCCATGGCGAGGGCCATCTTTGCAACCAGGACACCATGCATCGCGGTACAGATGGGCCCAACGACATGCCGAATGGACCGCTCAGGATTGGCATCACGTTCTCTTCACTGATGAGTGTCGCATATGCTTTCATCAGATAATCGAAGGAGACTTGTTTGGAGGTAACTCGGTCAGGCTGAACGTCTTAAACAAACCATTCAGTGAGTGCAGCAAGGTGGAGGTTCCCTGCTGTTTTGGGGTGGCGTTATGTGGAGCTGACGCCGCTTATGGTCATGGAGGGCGCTGTAAAGGCTGCACGATACGTGAATGTCATCCTCCGACCGATAGGGCGACGATATCGGCAGTATATTGGCAGGGCATTCGTCTTAATGGACGGAAATTCGCACCTCCAACGTGCACATCTTGTGAATGACTTTTTTCAGAATAACGACATCGCTCGATTAGAGTGGCCAGCATGTTCTCCAGACATGAACCCTATCGAACATGCCTGGGATAGATGAAAAGGGCTGTTTATGGACGACGTGACCTACCAGTCACTCTGAGGGATCTACGCCGAATGGCGGTTGACGGGTGGGACAATCTGGACCAACAGTGCCTTGATGTACTTGTGGAAATTATGCCACGACGAATACAGGTATGCATCGATGCAAGAGGACCTGCTACTGGGTATTAGAGGTACCGGTGTGTACAACAATCTGGACCTCCACCTCTGACGGTCCCGATGTATGGTAGTACAACATGCAATATGTGGTTTGGAAATGGAAATGAAGTCCCATGCTTCTTTACAGAGCGTAGGGGAACGATGCGGGAGACCCGCACCGCCTTACTAGGCAAGGTCCTAATGGAGGTGGTTTGCCGTTGCCTTCCTCAGACCGTAATGTGGTTTACATGAGCAATAAAAAGCGCGGAAACGATGTTTATGTTGATCTCTATTCCAATTTTCTATACAGGTTCCGGAACTTTCGGAACCGAGGCGATGCAGAATTTTTTTTAATGTATGCATATCCTCACAACTTCCCTCATTGTGAGTAATACTGCTTCCCAAATATCAAAACTCATGTGCTTCATTCAGTGTATCGTTTCAAAATCTTATTGACATCTCCGTGTCTGCACGCCACTGAACAGTGGACGAGGGAATTCAGTTATATTCTATTAGCCTTGTTTAGCTTTTGTTGGTGGTTATCTTAAATACCGTTATCAGTAAGTCTGCATTGCTATCTACTGATAATCCAAGCCCGAACTAATTTTTAGTTTATTTCTTCGGCCCGAAATATAAATCATTTACAAAATTCCGCCTTGATTTCCGTTGCAATCTGCTTGATGCGCAGACTGAATAGCATTGGGTATTCGCTGCAGCCCTGTCTCCTTACCCTCTCAACTGCCGCCTCGGTATCTTTCGATAACCGCGGTCTCGGTTCTTTGCATTTTATCCCTGCTGCCATTCCTATTACATTTTTCCAATAACTATCGCACTTAATGTGGAGATGCAGCCCTACCAGTTCGAAAAAACTATAAAGAGCAACGTTGCCCAGGCAATGTGTTTGTTTTCGCAGCGTTGTGAGTCCACATTCTTTTGTCTTCTGGAGATTGCAATCCGAGCGGCAGGCGAGAAAAGTCCGTGGTGGCTGTGTTGCCAGAATCTTTCATCTCCCGTTCCTTTCTTCCGCTGCGGAATGAAACCCGTAGTTAGACACTGGGTGGTCAGTGCCTTGTAAAAATCTGGCCATTGCGGCCAACGACGGCTTACTGCTATTGCTAGACCTAATCCTCCGATATGAGGTGCGCTACCGGCGAAGCGTACGGACAGAACTGCTAACAGAGGTCGCACTCTCTCTCTCTCTCTCTCTCTCTCTCTCTCTCTCTCTCTGCTTGCAGTCCACTTCCAGGATTTTTCTGAATTCTCTCCTACGGCCAGTTTCCTGATCCGTGGATAGCAGTTCTCTTTGAAAAGAGAGAGAATAAGGATGTAAAATAATGAGAAGGCCGATGATGTAACGGCTGTTATAATGTCACATGCGAACAAAGAGCTCACGTCTGAAGCGTTTACGGGGACTATTCACACAATTAAGACAGTTCAGCAGAGCGACGACTGCGAGATGCGGGAAATCTTTAATCACCTTAATGAATGCCAGGAGCTTAAAGTGAAATATTTCGCGTGGCGTAATTGGGATTCTATATTGCCTCTGCGATTTATGGGGGATGCGTTCTGGGATTTCAAGGCTTCAATTTATCACTCCACTCCGGCGAAGAATTTTTCTCTGCGGGTAAAATTTACATCGCGTAGCTATATCATGGCCAGCTATCAGCCTCTGTCACATCACATTTTACCGTAACGTTAATAATATTCGCCTATAATTAATCTAATTCTTACGCGAGCGTAATTGATGAATTTCATATTAAAGTTAAAATATTAATAACCCACAGAGTACTGCTTTACATCAGTATTCACGTGGAAAAAAGGATCTGATAGCTATTACCTGTTTCATGGTTTACTTATGGAATTGTTTAGTCTGAGCGACGGAGGTAAGTCACTGGAGACGACAGTTTCATTTCCCTATCAAGCATTTCAGGTAGAACTTTCTCGTGGCGTCCCATCGAACTCCATTGTGATATCTCCAAAATTATTTTCCCGATTTATGTCCTGCTCTTCGTATAGAGTTTGTGCCTTGTCTCTAATGACCCCATCGTTCATGGCACGTGAATCACCAATCTTAATTGCGTTCTGTCTTCCAATGACAACGTCGTTGAAGGTACGTTAAATCCTTATCTGGCTTCCTTCTTTATATCTGCATGGAAGAAAATATTGTGGTTTTGGAAGCGTAACTGCAAACAGAGACTTAGTATTTTTCATACTATCAGTATTAAGTAACAATTTTACATTTAGCTGTTACTTAAATGTGTGTTCGTAGATTTTTTTGTATACATCAGAGTAAACCCTTGCAAAAGATTACTCTTTGAATGAAGATTATTGTAACATCTCTCAACGGAGAGAGACATTCCAATAAAATCCTTTTGGTTTTTTAGGTTACGTCATTATGAGACACAAAAACATCTATAAAGCAGGGATTTCGATCGTCGTTGGAGAGGTCCTATTCAAGGCCACCAAACTGAAGTTTTTTTTTTTTTTTGTCGGTGCAGCTGCAAAGATTGTCGAAGCTTCGGATCTATAGTTGTTTTGTATTTCATAATAATGCAGTCTAAAAGACAAAATTATTTTGTTCATGTTGACTGTGGTCGTAGACATTTATGCACTTATAAAAGGCAGAGCTATCTCTTGGTAAAGGATTTTTCAATTGATATACACAAGTAACTGTAATTAGTCAGTTTTATTTACTTTTATTATCTTCGTCAATAGATTCAGAGCAAATATCTCCATTATCAAGTGGTATTATTTAAATTAACGCATGATTTTCTGGACTACCTGTGTCACTGTCTCTCAGTCGCCATAGACAGATTCACTAATCAAGATTCCATTACTCGTCATACACCGACGTAAATTTAGATTATGTACTGGCAGGTAACAATTGCAAAGGATTCCATTCCACATTCGTTACATTCTCGAACACAGGTAGTGATCATGTCAATTCAGAACGCGTGGAGAATGCTAAGCAATGTGCTAACGTGGTGGTAACTAAACTCACCCGAATACTCGACTTTTTCGTGAAGGTTCTGGGGAACATGAATGCCACCTGGAGATCAACCATTTAATAAGTCTGTGGTGATGGAGCACACAATTAATTTGCAAGAAGAAACAAAGATCCTCGCCCACACCACTTCGTACTAGGATTCTGAAACAAAAGAAATGACAAAAATGCAAATTCAGCATAAAAGAGGGCGACAGGATGGTAATGGTCTTAGGTGTTATTAACTTTAATAATATGTGACATTAAATACACAAACAGCTGTCTGCTGACCATAGGGATAGTTACAGTAAATCATCAAAATACACCAGTACATACTCGATAAGGAGCATTCGGTGCAGTGAGTCAATCCCACCGTGCCGTTCCGGAGAACGTCCTAAAGGGGATCGGTGATCTGTGCTTTCCTCCGACATGTTACTAAGTGTCATGTATTACAATGAATAATTTTGCAGTATACTTTAGTGTTTGGATTTTTATGGAGAATTCAACGTTAAAACCGCTACATCCAGTAAGTTTAGCTGGAGCTACCGGATTTAATGTCTTATGCTATCATGAGATACTTCTCGATATATGAAACGTAATCCAGGACATTATAACACTGTCGTAAAAAAAAATCTTACCCATTGACTCCACCTCCTTTGGTATTGTAAATTTCTTCCTCTATCAGTGCATGAACAAGTTTGCTCAGCGTCAACGAAATATTTTGTAGTCATATGTCGTCAGACTAGCGATCCGGTCCCAGGTCGACGGGCATGTGCACCTTCCGCCGACCACTGGCGACAACATCGATGTACTGTGGAGACCTCACGCCCCACGTGTTGAGCAATTTGGCGGTACGTCCACCCGGCCTCCCGCATGCCCACTATACGCCCTCGCTCAAAGTCCGTCAACTGCACATACGGTTCACGTCCACGCTGTCGCGGCATGCTACCAGTGTTAAAGACTGCGATGGAGCTCCGTATGCCACGGCAAACTGGCTGACACTGACGGCGGCGGTGCACAAATGCTGCGCAGCTAGCGCCATTCGACGGCCAACACCGCGGTTCCTGGTGTGTCCGCTGTGCCGTGCGTGTGATCATTGCTTGTACAGCCCTCTCGCAGTGTCCGGAGCAAGTGTGGTGGGTCTGACACACCGGTGTCAATGTGTTCTTTTTTCCATTTCCAGGAGTGTATTTTTACAGTGATTAACAAAAATAAATAAATACTGAATATAGCAATATTATTTACTCTGTTAAATATTTTGGGCTAGCATAAGACTCTGAAATAACCCAATACCACGATAACATAAGTACGGACATCGGCTATTTCGAAGTACGCACGAAATAATATTTTACACACAGCGCGCGACTCACCGCCTTCTAACAGATAGTTCGCGTGACCGCTGCTATTATGGAGAGAAAATATGCGTGCTCTTACGCAAACTGTAATGATTAATTTGGTTCTCATGGACTACTGGTCATTTAGGTACCAACTTTCACAAAGAACCTGAGGTATCTTTTATGTTTATTAAACGGAATATTTTCTGTATTTACTATTCGTTATCTGCAAGGCAAAAACTGAGGAGAATCTCTTCTGCCGTTAAGCGGCCAATCTTAAACATACTGAACTCATTCAGTGCGAAAACATTAATGAATGGAATTTGTCTTTACTTTACTAGCTTTGAAACTATAAGAAGATCAAAATATAGAAGTCTCCTGCAGTTACTTTTAATATTACAGACTGAATTTCTAACTAAAAAATATTGTCAGCGTAATTGCCGACCAAATGCCGCTAGGGAAAGAGAGCTCTCCGCAACTCGAAGTTCTGAAATAGAGTTATTAATTAGAATTAATGATGGCTATTATGGGAGGTGCTCACTACTTCAATAACCAACACTTTCTAATAACAATTGGACATATATTCTGATAACTGACAGACAGACATACATACATTAAATATCGGACTTGGTACAATGGTGGCCTTCCGCTAGACGAAAAACAAGTTAGGAGAAAAAATCTAACCCAGAAAAACATCATCTCTGTTCTTCTTCACCTACATTACACAGATTCTATATACAAAAAGGCTATTTGTCAAACGCATCGCTGTTTGCAAGCTTTATAGATATTAAACTACTCCCTTTAATATTTGATATTCATCGTGCACACGGACGTAGTCTTTCATCATGTTTTTAACACACAAAAGATCCTTTTAATTTTTCTCGGAATGTCAATATCTGTGACGTTCCGCCACACACCCTTATTCTGCCAACGGCATGCTCAAAGAGGGTGAAGCAGCAGATAGAGGTTCAGTGCACTCTCTTGCATATAGGGTAGGAAACTGCCCGCAAAGAGCCGGAAGAATCAGCAAAGATCAACGGCATGAGAATGTAGAAGGCAATGGAAACCACTGGATTACAGACACATGGTGTGTAACCAAGCGACAGGCCAACAACAATGACAGGATAACGTTCAACGAGTCGGGGCGCGGAATGTCAGAAGTTTAAACGTGGTAGAAAAGCTGTAAAATCTGAAAAGTGAGATGCTAAGGCTCAATGTGGATATAGTGGGCGCCAGTGTAGAGATAAGAAAAGACGAAGGATTTCTGATCAGATGAGTATATATCAACAGTAGCGCAAAATGGTATAACGGGAATGAGATTCTTCATGAATAATGTAGGAAGGTGGAGCAGAGAGTGCGTTACTGTTAACAGACCAGTGACAGGGTTTTTCTCATCAAAATCTACAGCAAAGCAACACCGGTAACGATCAGGTATACTTGACGACGTCGTAAGCCGAAGATGACAATACATAGAAAGTAAATGAGGATATTTACCGGGTAATCAAGTGTGTAAAGAGAGATGAAAATCTAATAGTCACGGGGGACTAACGTGCAGTTTTATGGCAAGGAGTAGAAAAATGGGGTAAGAGATAATATAGGCTTGGTTCTAGGAATCAGAGAGAAGAATGATTAACTGAGTTCTGCAATAAATTTCAGAAGGTAACAACAAATATTCTGTTCAAGAATGACAAGAGGAGCAGCATACACGGAAAAAACGGCGAAATATGGGAAGATATTAGTCAGATTACATCGTGACCAGGCAGAGATTACGAAATCAGATAGTGGATTTTAAGGCGTACTCAGGAGCAGATAAGGACTCAGATCACCATATAGTGGCGATGAAGAGCAGGCTGAAGCTTAATACTCAGGAAGCGTCAATGGGCAAAGGAGTGGGATATTGAAGTAGTAAGGAATGAAGAGATACGCTTGAAATTCTCTGAGATCATAAGGAACAGCTCAGTGGGGCAGTTCAGTTGAAGAGGAATGGATGTCTCTAACAACGGCAGTCACAAAAGTTGGAAAGGAAAACATTGATACAAAGAAGGTAACAGGATAAACCACTGGCATAAAAATAAATACTTCAACTGATCGATGAAAGAAGGAAGTACACGACTGTTCAGGTAAATTAAGGAATACAGAAATGCAGGTCACTTAGTAATAAAGGAAGATAATGCGCAACTGTGAAGAAATTGAAAAGGAAATGACTGTCAGAGGAACTGACTCGGCATATAGCAAAGTGAAAATAAAACCATGAGTGATAGCATTAAGAGAGGAAGGGCAATTCCACTGTTAGAGCGTGTAGGTGGAAAAGGTACACTGGTGGCCTCTATAAGGGGGAAGACTTGTCTGATGTGACAGAAGAAAAAACAGAAATCGACACAATGAGAATTTAAAAGAACTTTGGAAGACTTGGATAAAATAGGGCAGTGATTGGAATTAGCAACAAAACAAATATTCATGTTGGTGTGTAGAATGTATGAGTGTGGATACCATCAGACTTTCGGGAAAACATCATCCACACAATTCCGCAGATTGCGAGAGCCGACAATTGTGAGACCTAACGCACAAGCAGCTTAACAGTTCCAGCATCCAAGCCGCTGACAAGAATGATAAACAGAAGAATGGAAAAGAAACCTGAAGACGTGTTAGATAACGATGAGTCTGGCTTTAGAAAAAGAATGGCCGTATCTCTTTGAGGAGGTTCTGTTATGAACATTCGTCACCTGCCTGCTTTCATCCACATATGGGCCCAGAATCTGGAGTAGTGATATGGGCAGTCATTGGGTACACAATTAAATGGGTATACAATTAATAGAACTACATATATTTAAAAATGCAGCACAAAACACAACCTCATGTCTCACAACAACAAAAACAGGTGAATCGGCTGTGAGGTCAATCGCCAACAGCATTAAAGCACTATGCCCCGTGGACGTGTGTATCGTCAACGTCGCCATCGCATGCCAGTCTACAAACACTTAATAAGCCTGGAGAATAAACTTGGCACAAATGGAACTGCACAAAGTGTCATATTGAATGGACTGATTTTTTTCCGTGAATGCTGAGTTAATTTCAGTCTTCACGTTGTATACCCGCTCCTGTCGTAAAGTTAGTAATGATGAAAAAATACATGTATGGATTAAAGGACTTGGTGTGCTTGCTGAGAATGCAACTGTAACTGGTGATGTAACCCTGTGCTATAATTATTAATAAAGTGTGACCTGTAGCGTTAGCCATTAACTGGTGAGCGTACATCGCGGACCGGGGGCTCAAGGATGCAACAATTTGAAAAAATTAACAAAGCATACCGATTACTGAGAGTATTTTTGATGACTGGTTTATATTTTGGGGACGCGTGTCATTTGAAATGTTTTTGTTTGTTTTAGTAGTAACTGAAATTATTGTGTGATTTATTGAATTTATGTAGTGTATGAACCACTTGGCTGAGGTCAAGGTTTACATATGTCATCGTTTCTTTTTCCAGCTGGAAATTCAAATATTAAATATTTTTGCCTGATTCCTTGCAGTCATCTGAGCACTTTATTTTACCTTTTCTCTTTTCTCATTTATTTGATTGTGTTTTATATATATATATATATATATATATATATATATATATATATATATATATATATATATATATATATATACTGGCTCACTCCGGTTCTGAACCTACTAGAGTTCAGTGTGATATTTCAGTACCCTCGTGAGATAAACGAGGAAAAGGTGAATCACCTGGAAGAACAGGAGGCGAGCAGTGGAACATCTCCCTTGCGAACTCACAGTTTCATACTTGCTCCATCTCATTACGCATACAGCCACAATTTCGGCACTTCTATCCCAGTCTTCCACCGGGCGGAGGATAACACACACTCTCTCTCTCTTGTTGAGTCTGGAGCTGCAAGAAAGACTTCTTACTTTCGGCAGGGCACATTCCTCCGCCTCGACTCTGAAGTATATATCTGCCAAAGACATTACTTGCTGCGTGGGAGGGGGAGGGGGAGGGGAATGGGGGCGGAGGGGGTGGACGGCGTAACGTGACAAACGTCGCGGCAGCCACCTGTAAAGCGGAGGCGCTTCTTTCAGCGCCGCGGGCCATTTATTCTGTGGGCGTTATCACGGCTAAGCTGCGCTTGTAGCGGCCGCATATACTGAAATATGGGCCGCGCTCAACGCCGCAGACAGCATAGCGCGCGCCTACAAAGAAGGGGAGATCTACTCGCGGCGGTTTTGCCGCGCCTGCGCGCCTGCTGGTTGAGATACGGCCTATCTGTGAGCCCGCGGGGAGGCGCCTATCTTTATGGCACAGGGACACCGAGCCCCGAACACCAGCCGCTCTGCCCGCTCCGGCCAGAGACACCATCTTACTCCCCACCCCAGCCACGATTACCCGTGCTTATACCGGCCGTCATGTCGAAGCTTAATTTTAAGTTTTTCGCTGAGATGGCCACTACCGTAAATGCTTGCTGCTCCGGTAAGAAACCATGCTCCAGTCGCAAATGTTATTAGTTCCATCTTGATATAATACAGTAGTCGAGGAGCTGGCAGCGGTAAGTTTCCAGGTCCAGTAATATAACACTTCAACGAGGAAAGACCATTAAAATATATTTTCTCCAAATAGTATGTATTTCCTTACCAAATAAGGTCTGAGTATATCAAATGAATCCATGCAAATCAACAATACAGACTTACAAGTAGAAACTGAGCAATTTAGCACGAGGTAGCAAATCGTAGAACTTCAAACCAACGGTGTGTTCTGTTTCTGAGTAAAAAAAAGAAAATGGTGTAAAATATGAATTCTGGTATTACTGAAACAGACAGAAAAATGTTTCAGTTAACAAACTTTCCATAACAGTAAATACAACATTAATAAGCATTATCACATCAGAACAGGCAGTGAGCCACTATAAAAACACTACCAAATAAATGAGCAAAAGTTTTTGCAGAGAAGGGCCCAGAGAACTGTAGGGAACCACCCCAAAAATATTTAATATTTGAATTTTCAGTTGGAATAGAAGTGTTGATATATTACACCTTGACCCCAACCAGGTGGTTCTTAGCAAGCACTCCCATCGGGACCATCCGACCGCCGTGTTATCCTCTGCTGAGGATGCGGATAAAAGGGGCGTGTGGTCAGCACACCGCTCTCCCGGTCATTGCAATGGTTTTGTTTGACCGGAGCCGCTAGTATTCGGTTGAGTAGCTCCTCAATTGGCATTACGAGGCTGAATGCACCACGAAAGGTGGTTCTTCCTCTACGTAAATTCAATAAAGCATAGTATTAGTTCAGTCACTAGTAGAACAGACAAAATCTTCTCAATTGATACATGTCCCGAAAGTATACAACAAGAAAACACTTAGTGAACGGTTCAGTTAATATCCGCACAGGCAGGAAATCAGAAGAGACAAGAAACGACTGTAAAACAATTTGAAATATATACCAGAGAAATATTATTTCAAAATTAGTAAATAATCAAGTAAAACGCAAATGTCAGACAGTTTAAACTTAGATTACTCAGAATAGTTCCATAAAATAATACATCATTCCTTATTCTGTAACTTACCTTTTAGTTAATTATGCTTTTCGTCTGACACTATTCTAATACGGCGTATTTACACTTTTTATACGGCACAGTCTATTTTTAATACTGAAAGTGAAGATACAATGTTTGGAAACTGGTTTGCCAAATGAATACGTATAGTAGATTTATGACAGATTTAGATTTATTTATTTATTTTGAATTATCAGTCTTCTGACTGGTTTGATCCTCCACACGAATTCCTCTTATGTGTCAATCTTCTCATCTCAATTATCTGCTGGACGTATTCCAATCTCTGTTTTACTCTACAGTTTTTACCGTGTACAATTCCCTTTAGTACCATGTAAGCTACTCCCTGATGTCTTAGAAAATGTCCTGCCATTCTGTCCTTCTTCTCAGTGTTTCCCTGATGTTTTAGCAAATGTTCCATCATATTCCTTTCCTCGCCTCTTCTGCGAAGAACCTCAGCATATTTTACATCATCAGTTCAAATAATTTTCTATATTCTTATGTAACACCACATCTCAAATGCTTCCATTCTCTTCTGTTCTGATTTTCGCACAGTCGGTGTTTCACTACCATACAAGGCTGTGCTCCAAACGTACGTTCTCAGAATTTTCTTCCTTATACTAAGATCTGCGTTTGAAAATAGATTTCTCTTGGTCAAGAATTCCGTTTTCCAGTATTAATTAGGATTTTATATCCTCCTTGCTCTGTCATTCGCTATTTTTCTGCCTAGTTTTCAGAATTCCTTAACTTCCTGTGATCACCAATTCTGATGTTACGTTTCTCGCCGTTCTCATTCCTGTACTTCTTGTTACTTTTGCCTTTCTCCGATTTACTCTCAATCCATATTCTGCACCCCATCGAGTTTTATCATTGATATCATTTCACCCTTTACTTTAATTCTACTCTTCAACCTTTCTTTCATTTCGGTCATTCCTGCTTCAATGTACAGATTCAATACTGGGGACGAAGGACTACGTTCCTGTCTTACACCCTTTTTAATGCGTGCTGTTCCTTCTTCGTCTTCCAGTCTTAATATTCACTCTTGGTTCTTGTACGTATTGTACATTACCCATCTTTCCCTATAGCTCACCCCATTTTTCTACGAATTTCGAAAATCTTGCACCACTCGATATTGTCGAACGCTTTTTATAGATCGATAAATCTTATGAACGTGTTTTGATTTTTTCTTCAATCTTGCTTCCGTTGTCAACCGCATCGTCAGAACTGCTCCTCTGTTGCCTTTACCTTTCATGAAGCGAAACTGATCGTCATCTAACAGGTTCTTAAATTTCTTTTCCAATCATCTGTATACTATTCTTGACAACAACTTGGATACTTGAGTTGGCAAACTTTCCTTATATAAAAGATATTCGCATATGTGGATCTGTTACAGTTAATTGTAGTGTTAAAAATCCTTAACTTTCTTAATTTCATATCACATTCTCTACCTTAAAGTTTGTGGCGTCTTAGACTGTGTCTAGACGTGGAGTCCAAATTAAGGTGATATATTTGCTACGTGGTTATTTTACCTTAATTGTGAATCCATAAATACTGGATTAAACAACATTACTTCAGATTTCGCAGAGGAAAACCACAGTATCCTTTCCCTTACTTATTTTGCACCCTTAATTTATGTTATGTGTGCTAAGGGGCTATTTTCTTGTCTGTTTCTCACCACATTCAAGTGCATAATCTCTTTGCCCTTTACACTACATTACAGCAGTTTGTCGTTCATTGTCTCTCCGTAGAAAGATAGGGCGTTCTTCAGGTTTTGTCAGAAGTACAACAGTGCATTGTGTGAAGCCATGCTTTGATCTCAACATAAGTGGTTGTTAGGAACTGAGGAAGTGGCGAGGCTATTATGCTGCGATATCTGTTTCTTGTTCTCCTTCTCTCCTGCCTCCTAGGGCCTTGTGCGACGCCAGACGTAAAGCGAAGCTTGTGAATCGATAGTATTAATTTTTTTTCTTTATATTGACCAAGAAGGGTAACGTAACAGCTTTATTAATGTTTCTTTCGTACTTGTTTCACATTTTACCAATCGTTTCTCCTTCCCCTGTTATCTTTTCCATTTTTTATCTATATTGTTTCCGATTTGTAATTCCATCTGCCTCGAAATCATTCTAAGTTTAGTGTTTTATCCTTAGAAACGATTCTTTCTGTTATTTCCGATTCTTCTATGTACATCCTTTTTAGTACTTTTTTTATTTCTGTAATCCGCTCTGTTACGATTTTTTTCTCCAACAGTACAGGAATGTTGTTTTGTTTGCCTGTTATTCTTCACTCGATAGAGATGCCCACCGAAAATTAATGTCTGATTTGTCAATACTTCATGCTTTCTGCATATTTTTCTAGATCTCCCTGTTACTTGTCATTTTGTGACCACCTACAGTTTGTATTCCAACCTTTTTTTTTTCTAATAATCAATCTTTCAAGTATCTCTACTCTGTCCAGATTGTAGTTCGTTGTTAAATATTCATATGCATATATACGTTTTGGTCCTGCCACTTTGATATTGTGTTTAACGTTTGTTTTTCCGGATTTGCATTTGTTACTTTAGTTTCTTTTTTATCAAATCATATGCTGGTTCAGTTTTATTCACCTTCACACCTACTGCAATTTTTTATGGTTCAGTCTGCTGTATGGTTACTCCCACATATTTAAATACACTAATTCTCTCACCCTTACCTGTTGATATTTCAGTTATTGCGGTGCATTTTTTATGTTTGTCGTAAATTTAAATTTTTCAGTTAGAATTACGAGTTCAGTTCTATTCGGTAATCTTTCCAGAATATTTATTTGAGGAAATTCTTCTGCCAGCTTTTCTAAAACTACATAAATGTCATTTTCAACTTCTCGTGGCGTAATGAATAATCCATTAAATTTCGGGCATGCAGCCGCGCAAATAAAATTTCCTCTACTGATATTTCGGCCGCGTATCGTCCGGCCATCTTCAGATTTTTTTTTCTTTCTTTATTGAATTTCAATTCCCCCCGAAGGGGGCGGGCGGGCAGCAGCTTACTATGCCGCTCTTCAGCCTACAGAATATGTTTCTAAAAAGATGAAGATAATAAAAAATAACAGTTGGCGATAAAATCGGTGACTGAAAGGTAAAATGGCAGAAAATTCTGGAACTGAAAACATAAAACACAGGGTTGATGATGCGAAGAAAATACACAAGAAGCAGAAAAATAACAGACAGACAGTTAAAAAACACGGCGACAGTCTGGTTTCTGTTTGCAAGTTATAAAATGCACACCCAGCGACAGCAGCGTGGATATTTTGATTATCAAATACGCCGGGAGAAACTCAAGAATCACAGCATGATTTCTGTTCGCAACACTGTGGAAAGACGCACAACACTGAACACGCACTTAAACACTGCACTAAAAAGTGGGCACAAATATGACATACCACAGCCGAGAGCAGGTGGGGGGGGGGGGGGGGAAACTGGACAGATGATGGAGAAATAAAAAAGGGTGGGAAGGAGAGGAAAAGTGAAGGGTGGGAGGGGGGAAAGAAGCCAATGGAGAATGGGGACCCAGAAGAGGGGTGGGGGGTGCTGAGCAGACGTGCCAGGGAGTGGGGAAGGCAGAGGAGGGGACTGCAAAAGGACTCGGGGGGTGGGCGGGGAGAAAACACAGGATGGAAGGGGGGAGGAAGAGGGAGCCCAGGGAAAGGACGGAGGAAAGGAGGGGGAGTGAGAATCAGAGTTGATAGGAGGGGTAAATGGAGGGAGACGGGGCATCATCCGGGAGGGGGAGTTGACGGAAGCCACCTTGGTAAAGGAGATGGAGGGTGTAGTGATGGAGGGTAGGGGGGACACAACGGTGAAGACGTGGCAGGGGGCGGGGATGGGAGAGGAGAGGAGCAACCAGGGGGTGAGGGGGTGTAAGACGGCGGGAGGTGTAGAGGATGCGGATATGTTCGAGGAATAGGAGCAGATGGGGGAAAGGAATGAGATCATAGCCATCTTCAGAGCGAGTCACAAGACCGACGACAAGGTGCCAAGCGCGGCCTTATGTGCTCCACCGCGGTGGTACTGCGCATGCGGGTCACAAATGCTGATCGGCGGCAGAGGCGTACGCTCACACATGCGCCGCCTGTGGGGAAGGCGTACAGACATTCGATTTGCTTATCGATGTTTGATCGGCGGCGGTGACACCATGACGACTTCTCTGCAATTTAATTACTCCAAGAGCCGGATTCCATGCTTTGTCCAAATTAAAACCATTATTTCTGTTTATTAAAATGGGAAGCCCCCTCTCCCCTCTGGTAGTTAATTTATTCATGGAAGACTTCGAGGACAAGGCATTGGACTCAGCATGTTTTAAACCTTCGGTCTTCTGGAGGTACGTGGACGACACATTCGTGGTATGGCCCCATGGTATGGATGAATTACATCGATTTCTTGAGCATTTGAATTCCATCCATGCTAGCATTAAATTTACTATGGAAATAGAAAAAGACGGCTGCCTCCCCTTTTTGAATGTTGTCGTTCGCCGTAAAAGTGATGGCATATTAGGACATGCCGTATATCGGAAACCAATGCACACAAATCTATATCTTCATGCCAGTAGCTGCCAACACCCTTCACAGACCATGGGTGTCCTTAGCACCTTAGTGCATCGGGCGCACTGTATATCCGATGAAGACAATTTGCAAGGAGAGTTAACATACCTCAAGAGCATTTTTAAATCGAATGGATATTCTCCGCAACAAATTCGTAGAGCATTCGTTGCAAAACCTAAGAAGCAGGTATGTGATGGGGAAGAAGATAGTAATTTCTTCAAATCTAGGGCGTTTCTGCCCTATGTGGGTACTCTTTCTTCAAAGATAGCCCGTATTCTTGAGAAACACTGTGTTAAAGTGATCTTCCGACCCCCCACGAAGATTGCGGCTTTACTCGGCTCTGTGAAGGACGATTTACTGCTTCGTAAGGCGGGTGTGTACCAGATTCCTTGCTGAAATTGTGAGCAGTCATACATAGGTCAAACAACACGCACCGTTCATGAGAGGTGTGTGGAGCATCGAAGATACACACGCTTATTGCAACCAGACAAGTCAGCTGTGGCCGAACATTGTATTGATACGGGTCATTCCATGAGTTACAGTGATGTGAAGATTTTAACATCCACCTCTTCTTTTTGGGAATCTGTATTCAAGGAAGCTATAGAAATTCGAGTAGCCAAAAATTTAATAAACAGAGATAATGGTTTTAATTTGGACAAAGCATGGAATCCGGCTCTTGGAGTAATTAATTTGCTGAGATGTCGTCATGGTGTCACCGCCGCCGATCAAACATCGATAAGCAAATCGAATGTCTGTACGCCTTCGCTACAGGCGGCGCATGTGTGAGCGTATGTCTCTGCCGCCGATCAGCATCTGTGACCCGCATGCGCCGTACCGCCGCGGTGGAGCATATAAGGCCGCGCTTGGCACCTTGTCGTCGGTCTTGTGACTCGCTCTGAAGATAGCCGGACGATACGCGGCCGAAATATCAGTAGAGAAAATTTTATTTGCGCGGCTGCATGCCCGAAATTTAATGGATTACAGAAAAGTCGTTTGTAAAAGCCAGACAGCTTACCTTAATTCCAATAATCACTTCCTTCCCAGAATCATTGGTTCAATTTTTGTATTTTTTAGCTCCAAATTGCAGATCCTTACCTTTTTTCTAGAATACAGGCTGATAACCCGTGCCCTTGCCTAAGGCCAGCTATTAAACGAAATAATTTGAATACTTCTCCCATAAATTTCTCTATAGCTACCGTTTTTGATAGAGTTCCATTAATTATGAGTGTTAATTTTGTTTATTAATAAATATTGAACTATTGTACGGACACCAAGAGATCGTGAACGGAACCTTCCTGTGTAATTCTGTATCCCACTGTCTTCCGCAAATACGAGAACACTGAGTGGCCAAACTTGTGCGACAGCACTGGACGTGAAATTAACAGAGTGTCTCCCTCTACGAACACTCAGAACTGCAGCAACTTGTCGGGGCAAGGACTGCAGGAGGTGATGATGTCGTTCTGGAGATATATTGATTCACTCACCTTGACTTGCTATAAATATTGTTCTTGTGTACTTGGTGTTGGGTTCATAAAGCGTACCAAAGTATCGACGCCATCCCGTAAATTCTCGACTGGGTTAATGCCATGGTCATGAATTTTGTAGAGTGTTTATGAAGCCATCAGCATGCACCGAAGAAGAGTTGTCATGTCGCACTGTCATGATGAAACGCGTCATCACATTAATGAAACTTTACTGACAAAACGGGTGCAAACTGTCTGAAAGCAAGTCCATATAAGGTGCACCAGTCATTGGTCCCTGGAGCTGGACACTGGGGCCTAACTGCAACCATGGCAACACACTGTGCATATTTTTCGCAGCTACTGTCTAAGTAGGCCATCTGCGCTCATTTCATTAATTGTTTCAGCAAGTGATTAGTAATCGTAGTACCGTCAAATTACATCAGCTTGATTCATCTCCAGCTTAAATACTTGAGCAAATAAGCAATTTATTTTCTATTTAAATATTGCGGGAATAATAGGTAAATCAAACGCCCTCGAGTAAGACTTTTCCTGTAATATTGTTCTGTTCGTAAATCCTTGTATGCCTGTAGGATTTTAATGTTGCACTCATCATATTTTACGTGTGTACGGGGTGGTGTATGTAATGTGGCCATCGAAAAATATTTCCATATGCTGGTAATATGAGGGCCGCAAGAACTTCCCCTCACCGGACTGGTTCATATCGACAGCCCGTGTAGAGCTCGACTATAACATAAGTAAACAGAAAGACATAACTTTCAACCGTTTTCGAGAAAATCGAGTTTGAGAATTATAGGCGCGTTCATAAATGTTGAATGGTCACCACACTCAACATTTCCACATCCGAGCGTGTTAACCAGTTAGTTTCAGGAGGGCGAGGTCTGTAGAGAGAATACCACTGCAGCACTTCTTTTTCTTCTTCCCACGTAATTTTTATAACTGTACAAACTGTCAGTACTGAATGATTCATTTATAATTTCCATAATCTGTATCCTGAAAAAGGAGAAAACAAGTTTCGTAATGAAACTGGAAGAAAATGGATACACCATCTTTCAATTAAATCAGTGCAGTCTTCTTATTTAACTTTTTTATGTACATCTATGGCAAGTGTAATGCGTAACCTGTGGAGCGCTGTACAAATCGGGATGATACTGATCATAGAAAGGTGAGAAATAATATTTATTGCGACATGCACCACTTGTAATGAACGCCGAATCTTTGCATGTGCGTGATTTTTTCTATGTGTCGATTGATAAACAAACTTGGCTTACATTCGTAAGTGGTGCCCAGTCATCTCACAATTTAGCCGCGCACCGTATACATCTGTTGTTAGAATTACGTGGGAATGATAACTAATGACCATACGAAGTACATAAGCACGTGCAAGACGTTCAAACTCGATTTTATCGATAACGGTTGAGAATTGCTTCTTGCTGTTTACATATGCTGAAGACTTAGGCGTGCCTGTCAGTATGAATGAAATCGGTGATGGGAATTTTGTACGGTCCCCTTGTAAGCTGGAAACATAATACGTTTATTTTAACGGCATTTGAAAATGTACGCAAATACAGACACAATTAAAAGTGGAACACAAAGATCACGTCCTAATATTTACAGTTGTTACAAATAAAAATATATTAACTAACACTATTCAATAACTTTGGAGTAACAAGTTTTACAGTAACCTTTTGCAAAATTCCATTACAGTACTGTGCTCTACGGATTAACGGTCTCGGGCTTACTGTTTACTCCACCTAATAGATGGTTCCTTAATTTTTTTGTTAACTTGAAATGACAATTCCTTATTTATATAAATGATATGCCTTCCAGTATTACAGGTGATTCAAAAATATTTCTGTTTGCTGATGACACCAGCTTGGTAGTGAAGGATCTTGTGTTTAATATTGAAACAGTATCAAATAATGTAGTTCATGAAATAAGTTCGTGGCTTGTGGAATATAATTTGATGCTAAATCACAGTAAGACTCAGTTTTTACAGTTTCTAACTCAATTCAACAAGAACCGATATTTTAATCAGACAGTGGGCATATTATAAGCAAGATGGAACAGTTCAAGTTTCTAGGCGTTCGGATAGATAGTAAGCTGTTGTGGAAAGCCCATGTTCAGGACCTCGTTCAGAAACTAAATGCTGCTTTATTTGCCATTACAACAGTATCTGAAATAAGTGACAGTTCAACACGAAAAGGAGTCTAATTCGCATATTTTCATACGCTTATGTCGTGTGGTATTATTTTTTGGGGTAATTCTTCTGATTCAAAAAGGGTATTTTTGGCTCAAAAACGGGCTGTTGGAGCTATATGTGGTGTAAGTTCGAGAACCTCTTGTCGACCCCTATTCAATAGTCTGGGAATCCTGACATTGCCCTCACAGTATATATGTCCTTTAATGTCGTTTGTTGTTGGTTGGTTGGTTGTTTGAGGTTTAAGGGACCAAACAGCAAGGTCATTAGTCCCTTGTTTCAAATATGTGCCATTCCGCTAATGGGACAACTCAGTAAAGATAGAACAATAAAACGGGAAAAGGGAAAAAACGTAAAAAGGCAGTCATGTTGTCATTGGTGAAAAACAAAATGAGAGAAGTCGGCAAGAGAACGAACCCAACACTATGCTGAAGAAGCATAGGCAAGACCACCTGTGACTTAAAAGGTACAACTGCTATAATGTAGAAAGTACGTATTGGAATAGAAATACTAACCAAGCCTTTAAAAAAAGGGTAAAAACAGAGTAAAAGGGGAAGAAAAGAGGATTTCGGTCAGGGAGGTGGATCAGGAATCTCCGAACACTGCTTACAGTGGGAGACACCCAAACACTCACTGCCCTGCCCCAACACCAGAGAGAGGTTAAAAACCTTAAAACTGAGAATAAAAACCACTTTCCCGGAGGAAACCGAGAACCAGAGAGACCATCCGGGAATCGTCAGCCAACATCAAAGGTAAAGTGTGGGGGAGCCTGTACTTAGCACGCAGAGCCAAAAGAAGTGGGCATTCAACCAAAATGTGGGCTACCGACTGGAAGGCTCCACAACCACATAGTGGGGGTGGCTCATCACGCAAAAGAAAACCATGGGTCAACCGAGTATGGCCAATATGGAGACGACACAGTGTGGTCGAGTCCTTTCAGGAGATGCGAAAGGAAGAACGCCACGGGCCTGGTGCCACCGTAAATGCACGAAGTTTATTAGACAGTGGAGTAGCCTCCCAAGAATTGGCCCATGACTGTGCGAAGTGGGATTTGATGTGAAGCCGTAAATCCGCTGCAGGAGGGGCTACAGAAAACTGGGGGTAAATAAATGCTCCCCCAGCCAAACGATCAGCGAGCTCATTATCCGGGATACCCACATGGCCAGGGACCCAAAGGAAGTCAATGGAACAAGCAGCACAGTGAATATCAGCGAGATGGTCATGGATGGCAGAGACCAAGGGATGGCGCGAAAAACACCGGTCAATAGCAAGAAGGCCACTCATCGAGTCCGTGCATTAAAAAACGCAGTTGTGTTGGGACTGTTTAATAAAGGTAAGGGCCTGGGAAATTGCCATCAATTCCGCAGTAAACATGTAGGTGGCAGCAGATGACTTTCCGTTCCAACAGAGGACGTGAAGGCATATCCAACACGATCAGCACATTTAGAGCCATCAGTGCAAAAAACAACAGCATCCCGAAACTCCCATAAAATTTGGCGGAAAAAGGAACGGAACACCACCTGGGGGATGGAATCTTTCGGACCGCGGCGGAGATCCATCCGAAGTCGAGGCCAAGGAACTAACCAAGGAGGGGTGGAGGGGTGGGAGGGAGGGAGCGAGGAAGACAGGACAAAGAAGGAAGCTTAAAATCACGGCAAAGAGACGCAAGGCGCAGCCCAAACGGTAAACCCGCCCGAGGGCGGGAGTCGGGTGGGCGACATCCATGGTCTGGGAACAGGATAGAATAGGAAGGATGAGTGGGAGAAGAACGGATAGTGAGGGCATAAGACACCAGAAGCTGGGACCGCCGAACAGAAAGGGGGTGGATCCCAGCTTCAACCAGGAGACTATCAACAGGGCTAGTAGGGAAGGCACTGGTGGCCAAACGGATACCACGATGGTGGACTGGATCCAGCACGTGCAGTGTGGAAGGAGCAGCTGAACCGTAAACTTGACAACCATAGTCCAAGCGAGACAGAGCTAGAGCACGATAAAGACGGAGGAGGAGGGAACGGTCCGCACCCCAAGAGGAGTGGGCAAGGAAGCGAAGGATATTGAGTTTACGGAAACATCCTACCTTCAGGAGTCTGATATGGGGCACCCAAGTGAGCTTGTTGTCGAAAAGAAGACCCAGGAAACGAAACTGTGGGACCACAGGCAATCGTTGTGCAGCGAGATAGAGCTCTGGATCAGGGTGGATCGTAGTACGGCGACAGAAGTGGACCACTCGCGATTTTAAAGGAGAGAATTGAAACCCGTGTGAGAGGGTCCATGCAGAGGCACGCCGAATAGCTACCTGGAGCTGCCGCTCTGCAGATGCCATCGAAGAGGAACTAACCCAAATGCAGAAATCATCCACATACAGGGCAGGGGCGACAAAGGGACCGACAGAAGCCACAAGTCCATCGATAGCAATGAGGAAAAGAAGGACACTCAAGACAGAACCCTGTGGAATGCTGTCTCCTGGGTCCGTGGTGAACTAAAAGCAGTACGAACTCGAACTCTGAATGACCGATGGATCAGGAACTGGCGGATAAAAATCGGGAGTGGGCCCTGAAGACCCCACTGATGAAGGGTAAGTAAGATGTGATGGCGCCAGTCCGTGTCATAGGCCTTGCGAAGGTCAAAAAACACTGCAACCAAATGGCGGCGCTGGGAAAAAGCCTGCCGAACTGCGGATTCCAGGCGAAGTAAATGATCGATTGAAGACCGTCCCTCTCGAAAGCCACACTAGTAAGGCTACAATAGATCCCGAGATTCGAGGACCCAATTGAGCCAACGGGCTGCCATCCGTTCAAGTAACTTACAAACAACATTGGTCAAATTAATTGGCCGATAGCTGTCAACAGATCGGGGGTTCTTACCAGGCTTAAGGACAGGAACCACAATGCTATCCCTCCACTGAGAAGGGAAGTCACCCTGGAGCCAGATACGGTTAAACACCCGAAGAAGATGTTGCCGTTGTGGAGCACTGAGATGTTAAAGCAGTTGGTTATGAATGGAATCTGGGCCAGGGGCCGTATCATGAGAAGAAGATAGAGCAGAAAGAAATTCCCATTCAGTAAAAGGTTCGTTGTAAGATTCTGACTCACAAGGGGTGAAACATAAGGTGGAAGCTTCAGCCAGCTGTTTTTGATGAAGGAAAGCAGCTGGATAGGACGCTGACGCCACTGCAAAATGGGTCGCAAGACGTTCTGCAAGAACCAATGGGTCCGTACAAATGCCATCTGGGAGGTGAAGGCCTGGGAGGGTGGACTGCCGATGGCAACCTTGGAGAGAATGAAGTGTAGCCCATACCCGTGACAGAGGGACAGTAGAACCAAGGGAAGAAACGAATCGTTCCCAACATATCCACTTACTCTGTTTGATTAAATAACGGGCTTTAGCACGGAGGCGTTTAAAGGTAGTAAGGCTGGCTACGGATGGGTTCCTCTTAAAGTGTTGCAAAGCTCGACGGCGATCACGGATGGCAATGGCAATGGCCGTACTCCACCACGGGACTTGCCGGCGACGAAATGGTCCAGATGAGCGCGGGACAGCAAGGCTAGCAGCGCGAACAATCGCGTCAGACACGTCACGTAGGACGTCATCAATACAACCCGACAAAGAGGGAGAAAACTCGACCTGTGCAGTGTATAGAGGCGAATCGGCGCGGTGGAAAGACCAACGAGGTAACCTGACCATCGGGGAGTGGGAAGGGAGCGTGATAATCAACGGGAAATGGTCACTATCACAAAGATCGTCGTGTGGCGACCTGTGTAATGAAGGGAGGAGAGAGGGAGAAGAAAGAGAAAGATCAATGGCAGAAAAGGTACCATGACTGGCACTGAAATGAGTAGGGGAGCCATCATTAAGAAGGCACAGGTCGTGGTCTGCAATAAATTGGTCTATAAGAAGACCTCGTCTAAATGGAAAGGCACTGCCCCACAAAGGATGATGAGCATTAAAATCCCCAAGGAGGCGGAAGGGAGGAGGAAGTTGCTGAAGAAGGGCGGTTTGGCAGCAGGTGTAAGAGTCCTGTCAGGAGGGAGATAAAGATTGCAAACTGTGACTGCAGAGTCTAAGTGGACCCTAACAGCAACCGCTTCCAATGTAGTTTAGAGAGGAATCCACATGCTAGCAATGTCTGTACGGACCAACGTACAAACTCCACCAGAAGCCCGCAAGGGTCCGACCTGATTTCGACAGGAAACACGGAACCCACGGAGGGTCGGTGAGTGAGCATCAGGAAAATGAGATTCCTGGAGAACCACGCAAGCTGCAGAGTAGGACGAAAGAAGGGATTTCAATTCCGGAAGGTGACGATAGTATCCATTACAAGGAGGGGGCGACATCCATGAACGACAGGTCAGAATCCGGTTGTGAAGTCGGGGAATGGAGCTCCGGTGGCACCAGAGGCTCTTTGTCCTGGGACTCAAGTTTCTTCTTCTTTTCAGGCTGAGATCGAGGAGGGCTGTGTGGCATAAAGGAGCCAGCTGCAGCAAGATCAGGAACAGAAAGAGACCGGGCGACCTGGGGGCCGACAGACTGCGGCTCTCGCGGTCGTCGCGCGGCAGCAGACCTTTGGCCTGGAAGGTGCCGGGAAGGGGCATCCCGGCAGATGCCGAAGGAGTGGGACACTTCTCCAGCTGGGGAGGGGGAGCAGCGCCCATAGGAGAAGGTGTGGGAGCCGCAGGGGAGGGGAGGAGGAGAGCGGTCTGGGATGGGGGAAGGGGGAGGAAGGGGTGAAGATGTAACCAAGGCATAACTAGATGTCATGGACACAGGGTGCAGTCGTGCATATTTCTTATGGGCCTCTGTGTAGGTTAAACGATCGAGGGACTTATACTCCTGTATCTTTTTTTCTTTCTTGTATACTGGGCAATCTGGTGAACGTGGAGAATGACTACCATGACAATTTACACATACAGGAGGGGGAACACAGGGACTCCCCTCATGGAGGGGACGTCCATAGTCACCACAGAGAGGGGCCTGGGAACAGCGAGAAGACATGTGGCCAAAACGCAAGCACTTAAAACACCTCATAGGAGGTGGGATGTACGGCTTCACATCACAGCGATAGACCATAATCTCAACTTTCTCAGGGAGGGTATCCCCTTCAAAGGCCAGGATAAAGGCACCAGTATCAATACGATTGACTTTAGGACCCTTCTGAACACGCCGAACAAAGTGAACACCCCGCCGTCCGAGATTGTCCCGAAGTTCCTCATCAGTTTGAAGGATGAGGTCACTGTGAAAAATCACACCTTGTACCATATTTAGAGACTGGTGAGGGGTAATGGACACAGGAGTTGTGCCAAGATGGGTACAGGCACGAAGGGCCGCAGATTGGGCAGCTGAAGCAGTTTTTATCAGCAACGAACCTGTCCGCATCTTGCTCAGGGAGTCCACTTCGCCAAACTTGTCTTCAATGTGTTCCACAAAGAATAAAGGTTTGACACTCGTGAAAGTATCTCCATCAGTCCTGGTGCAAACTAGATAACTGGGGAAAGGTTTTGCCCCTAGACGACGGGCCTGACCCTCTTCCCAGGGGGTAGCCATGGAAGGGAAGGCCGAAGGGGCAAGAGAAGCAGCACTAGAGGAATCAGTTCCATGCAGAGAGACGGCCGCAGAAGAATGGCCAGAGTTTTGAACCCGTATGCGTTTCATCTGCATAGCGTCCGCCCTGATACCACCCACTCCGATCAGGGGCTCTCCTCACGGGCGCCACCCAGCCACAGCAAGGCCCGTCTGGCACGGCGGCCATTGCCGGGAGTTCCGATGCTCCAGGATGACGAGCAACCACTCCAAGGCAAGCATGAGGAGGTCACAGCTCAGGTATCAGAAGTGTGATCCCTGTGTGTTCAGGGGGCTCAACCGAAAGTGTACATAGTGACCCCATCATACGGGCTGGCTACCGTGCTGGCTATGCACCCTAGTATCAGACAACGACGTGAAAGAAAAGGTGGAATGTACTAGGAGGGCGCACATCGGAAACACCAGATAAGGTTCTCTTCCCCAAATGGCTCACACTACGGAGGAGAAATTTTGTAATGGAGGTCAAACCCCAGAGGGGGACCAAGGAATGCCAAAAGGAGGAGATGATTACGCAACAAAGCCGAATTGGAAAATCAACAGAACCAGGAGAATAGCGGGGCCAACATAAGCGAGGACACCAAGAGAGGGAGAGGAGAGGGCGAGGGGAAAGGAGCAAGGAGGGGAAATGAGGGGAAGGGAAAGGAAATGCAGCCCTGGAGAGAAAGAAGGCTGCAATGGCTCGGGGTCCCGTGCTCGCCACGCACGTATCCACAAAAGAGTTGTGGACCCCCTGGGGGGTCGTTTGTTGTTAGCAATATTAGCTTATTCCCAAGAGTTAGCACCTTTCACTCAGTTAATACTAGGCAGAAATCAAATCTGCATGTGGAATGCACTTCCTTGACTCTTGTGCAGAAAGGAGTGCAGTATTTTGCTGCATCCATTTTCAATAAACTATCATAAGAATTCAAAAACCTTAGCAGTTGCCCAAACACTTAAGTCTAAGCTGAAGAGATTCCTCATGGCTCACTCCTATTCTGTTGAGGATCTCATGGAAGAGCTGAAAAATTAAGCAAATTCCAGTGTTAGATTGTTGATTTTCTTTGTTTAAACTTAAGACTTGTCGCCTGAATACGTTTCTTATATTTCATTGCGTATGTTTCTACTATCGTGTTATAATTTCATGTATTGACTCGTTCCATGACCATGGAGACTTCTTAATTTGGTCCCACGGAACAACAAATAAATAAAAATAAAAAATAAAATCATAAATGGAAAACGTTCTTCCGAAATGAGAGCTTTGATGGGCTCGTTATGTATGAGAAAAAGGTACAAGCATGCAAAAAAGTCCACACAGCTCCATGAAAATAAAAGATATGATTCTATTGCGCTTTTCTGTATGATGCTATTGGAGATGGGTGAACCCCATGATTTCATCTACGACTTAAACCATTCTATTCTCCGCATCTAATTTTGGAGGAAGCTGAGCTGAATTTGAAATGCGATGCACAATGTGAGACTCAAGAAGCAGCCATTTAGAGATGGCTTACCTGGATTACTTGTTACAAGCCTGACACGTTATTCGTTTTATTAAGACCGGATTCGTTACAACGGTTTCAGGCACCGAGAGACGGGCAGAAGCAGTTCTTGAATGAAACTGAAGCGGATTACAACGAAGAATATCACATTACAGTAACGCTGAAGTAGAAAGCACGAAACATTGTAAAGTATCTGTTTATGTAGGAACAATCTCGAAACAGCTTCACAAACTCGAATCCCAGTATACGCTGCTTTATCAGGGAAGACAAAGGCCTATTGTACTGGCGCACGGAGGAAGCAAAACGATTGATGTTGAATAGCGAAATATCGCAATTAAGAAATGGGGCTTCCCAGACGAAAACAAAGACTTAGAATGAATTGTTCCACTGCTAATTTTTAGTGGGCTTTTCCTATTAAATGCCACACATATAGAACACTTTCAGTCTTTAAAAATTTGCTTCATCGGTTTTGCTCAAGTGAAAATCTCTTTAATATTGTTTTATTTTGGAAGTGAGAGCAGACATTAACGTAAGAAACAGTTGGAAGACCATCACACTGTGTGCAGTGCATGATATTATTGCGAGCTATTGTCAGCAACGATATGTGTTGCATTTTTATTTAATATTAGTCTTGAAAACAGTTCCCAGGCTGCGTTACGAAGTTGCAGGTCGTCTATTGCATGACCATGAACCAGCAAGAATTCCAGGCCGTACATGCTGTTTTGACTTTCATGTAAGGACTTTGAACCATGATTAAGGAAACGACATAATCAAGTGTTGTAAGTTTAATTCCTCATCTCCATACAAAGTAAGTATATGGCATGTTACAGGTGCATACACGGTATAATTCTTGAGTTCTAAACTTGCCGATAAGGTAACGCAAGAATACTTCTTTCCAAAACCATGGCTATCTGAGAAGTGCTTAAAATAACAACGCCTTTGTTTCTTAATACCGAAGTTGCTGAACAGAAGAGTGGTAGCAGATTCAGAGAGAACAATGCGCTTATTCAGCTAATTAACAAGTACTCTGACCAACACGTAACACATAAAGTACTGTCACGAGACGTTAAAGAGCACGTAAGACGAGCAGGAATCTTAAAGGACCTAATGTATGTGGTAGCTACCATTCTGTGGCTACAACCTTTAGTCTGAAGGTCATCTAGTTTTCCTTGAATGTTAAAAACCGTTTTTATGATCATATGATAGTAAGCTGTATGAACAAAGTTCACCTTAAGGTTAGGATAATGTTTCAGTCACTTTCTCTACTTTCACAAGACACACATTATCTGTTTTTCAAGTTTATTAGATACGTCAGTAAGTCAAGTCTATTATTGATTAATGTTTCAACAATACTGTCTGATTATTAAGTTGTCTGTTGATGAGTAAGTATCTATTACATTATAGTATATGGTCTGAACTGTTGCTGCGATCAAGTTGAACAACCTCAGCCGCTTAGCGCTATACGTGTTTGATACTCTGATTACATTATTTGGCTACTACTACTCTCCCTAGATTTAATTAGTCTTGCGACTAGTTGTTATTTTCACACCTTAACATCCAGTGCAACCCTGGATCATATTGCCTCTTGCTTCTCTATTCAGGTAAACCTCGAGGAAGACCAACGAAAAACTTCGATAGAATCCTTCAGCCTTGGGTAACATGATGTAAGATTAGTTGGGCTGAAGTTTAGTTAGAATTAGAGTACACGTTTAAATTGTTTTACACAGAACATGTTAATTTCGTTTTCATATTATTGCAATTAATGGTTAAGGTAAGAAATACAAGTATTACGGCAAATGAGTTGTACAGCAGATTTGATTAAAGTTTCTTGGGCTGGATGAGTGCAACAAGATGTTTTACTGAAACAGTATCGTTTGCAAGGAATAGTAACACGTTTAAGAAGCACATTCCTGTGATCGTGTATCGGATTGTAATCGTGACATCATCGTGATTTCAGCAAGGATGACAGAAGGGATGGCGGTGGAGAAAGCGGATGGTCATTGAAGTCTTTATTGATATCAGATAGGACGTGAGTAGTTGGGGCACACCAATGCCCTCAGGAAGGTGGAAGGATAGGATTCGCAAGGCGCCACTCAGCTATCGCTGGAAAATGTATATGTAAAATTTTACTACCTAGCATAAGCAGTAGAAGTGAACATGAAATTTTCTGGAAATGAACAGATCACTGTAGGCTACACGAAATAGCGAACATGACGGGAGACACATCTCTTGTGATGCTAGTGACCTATCTCTATTGGGATCGTTAGGTATTTAGGAGTAGTAGTCATGAATGTCAACACTATATCACCAGCACCACATGAAAATCTGAAAAGTATTTCATCTCATACACTGCGTATTTATAATACAATGATATGTCTCATCCAAGTTAATGTCGCAGTTTCTTTTCATTCTCCCAACGCACATTAACAGAGTCTATGTTGAACAGAATGCAGATCTCAAAACGTAATCTCAACCAGCTAATGAACTGACCTAGTCGTGGCACCAACCGTATTGTGTGCGCCTCCCCATTGTCGAGTAACAGTTTTAGCCTAAGGCCGCGGTTAACTCCAATCCAGTTCGTGAGCATCGAAATATTTATTTTTCTTCATGACACTGTCTCTACCGGTTTTCAGGTTTCAAAGTTACTTCTCAGATAGTCACACGTCCACACAAGTTCGTTATTTCTCGGAAGCATCTGCATCAGTGATTCACTTCACTGATATGATGAATACTCAAATGGTATGATATATGTTTGTCCACTAACAGTTTGATATCTCATTACATTTTCGAGACAGGCTAAGACCGTCACCGAATCACACACGAATTCAGCCCAGGTCTGCGACACATAGTTATGAGGAAACAAAAATCTAGAAAGTCTGTCAGTAAGTCCCTCAAACTATACAATTACCCCTCTGTGCCAGGGATAAGCAACACCTGTCTCACTCTTCCACTCCAAGATCCGATATCCAGAAACAAGTACATATGTTCCTGCAGAAAGATCGGGATCGCAGAACGCAAAATACATCACATTTAATCACATGAAACTACACGAAATTGCACCTAGCCTCTTGTCCTTTGATAATAAAATTATTACAACAAATCATGCAAAATTCCAGCACAAGCACACTGACGAAGGTGATCAGAATCAAATAGATGGACACCAGTCATGTAGTCATTCGCTTCACAGCAGATGAGAAATGTTCTACCAAAAATGACATAAAAATCTTCTTCTTTGACATATCCCACAGTGGAGAGCCAGGATCATCAGCAAAGAGCGAGAGCTAACCAAAAGAATATTACGTAACACTATTTCATTAAGTTCCGTACACTACACACACACACACACACACACACACACCCACATATATATATATATATATATATATTCTATCTGCCCTTCACAGTATGTTCTTATTAATCACTTCAACAATTACACTACTGGCCATTAAAATTGCTACACCAAGAAAAAATGCAGATGATAAACGGGTATTCATTGGACAAATATATTATACTAGAACTGACATGTGACTATGCAATTTGGTGCAAAGATCCTGAGAAATCAGTACCCAGAACAGACACCTCTGGCCGTAATAACGGCCTTGAACGCCTAGGCATTGATTCAAACAGAGCTTGGATGGCGTGTACAGGTACAGCTGCCCATTCAGCTTCAACACGATACCACAATTCATCAAGAGTAGTGACGGGCGTACTGTGACGAGCCAGTTGCTCGGCTACCATTGACCACACGTTTTCAATTGGTGAGACATCTGAATAATGTGCTGGCCAGGGCAGCAGTAGAACATTTTCTCTATCCAGAAAGGCCTGTACCGGACCTGCAACATGCAGTCGTGAATTATCCTGCTGAAATGTAGGGTATCGCAGCGATCGAATGAAGGGTAGAGCCACGGGTCGTAACACATCTGAAATGTGACGTCCACTGTTCAAAGTGCCGTCAATGCGAACAACAGGTGACCAAGACGTGTAACCAGTGGCACCCCATACCATCACGCCGGGTGATACGCCAGTATGGCGATGACGAATACACGCTTCCGATGTGCATTCACCACGATTGCCAAACACGGATGCGACCATAATGATACTGTAAACAGAACCTGGATTCATCCGCAAAAAGTGACGTTTTGCCATTCGTGTACCCAGGTTTGTCGTTGAGTACACCATCGCAGGGACTCTTGTCTGTGATGCAGCGTCAAGGGTAACCGCAGTCGTGGTCTCCGAGCTGATAGTCCATGATGCTGCGAACGGTCGTTGAACTGTTCGTGCAGATGGTTGTTGGCTTGCAAACGTCCCCATCTGTTGACTCAGGGATCGAGACGTGGCTTCACGATCAGTTACAGCCATGCGGGTAAGATGCCTGTCTTCTCGACTGCTAGTGATGCGAGGCCGTTGGGATCCAGCACGGCGTTCCGTATTACCCTCCTGAACCCACCGATTCCATATTCTGCTAACGGTCATTGGATCTCGACCAACGCGAGGAGCGATGTCGCGATACGATAAACCACAATCACGATAGGCTACAATCTGACCTTTGTCAAAGTCGGAAACATGATGGTACGCATTTCTCCTCCTTACACGAGGCATCACAACAACGCTTCAACGGGCAACGCCGGTGAACTGCTGTTTGTGTATGAGAAATTGGTTGGAAACTTTCCTCATGTCAGCATGTTGTAGGTGTCGCCACCGGCGCCAACCTTTTGTAAATGCTCTGAAAAGCTATTCAGTTGCATATCACAGCATCTTCCTCCTGTCGGTTAATATTGGCGACTGTAGCACGTCATCTTCGTGGTGTGGCAATTTTAATGGACAGTAGTGTAACTATTCAAGGCAAAACACACAGAATATACAGGGTGTCCGACTTAATTCTGCGTTCTAATATTTCTTTGTTGGTCTATGTTTCAATTCCATACATGGCGACTCTCCAAAAAAATACTTTACATAAAGTCTTCTAAACAATTAAATCTACATTCGATGTTCACAAATTTCTCTTCTTCAGAAATTTATTTATTGCCATTGCCAGTCTATATTTTATATCCTCTCTACTTCGGCCTTTTGTTGCCCTATAGCGAAATTCATCTACAGCTTTGAGTGTCTCGTTTCCTAATCTAATTCTCTAAACATCACCTGACTTAATTCGACTAAATTCTATTGCCTTTGTTTTGCTTTTGTCGATGTTCCACTCAACTGCTCTTCCAAGTTCTTTGCTGTCTCTGACAGAATTAGAATGTCATCGGTTAATTCCAAATTTTTATATCTTCTCCCTGAACTTTAATTCCTACTCAAAATTTTTCTTTGTTTTCCTTTACTGCTAGACCAATATACACATTGAATAACATTGGGATGGGCTAAATCCCTATCTCACTTCCTTTTCAACCACTGCGTCGCTTTCATGCCCGGCGACTCTTACAAATGCTGTCTTGTTTCTGTACAAGTTGTGTTTGTATATACTTTAGGAAAGAAACAAAATGTATGAAATAAAATTGGTCAGAAATGCACGTATGTCAGGAGCTCACACAATGAGCAGGAATGCATAATCCGTAGAGGTCAACGAACAGTATTTTAGGATAAAGTGAGGTTCTTTTTAAAATGGCACTTGTATGTTTTTGTCTACACAAATGAAAACTAGAGGCACAATTAGGATAGACTTCGTCTCACTCTTCTAAACCTCATACAATCTTAAATGTTAGACGTTAAAGAATGGCAACCTACTGTGGTTTCTGCCGGAATACGCACAGCAAGGCTTGCCCACACTGAACTGTAGACTGCCGCCAGGGGCTCACACAATGGGCAGGAATGCGCAATACATAAAAGTAAACGTTATATTTAGTTAAATGGCACACGTATTTTTTCTATAGAAATAAAAACTAGAGGTTCCGTTTATTGATAAGACGTGGTTATATTGTCCTAAACGCAATTATTAATGGCATATAGCCACAAAGGTTTGCGCATGACATCCAGTACGGCAAATGCACTCACAAATTACTTGTAACCTCACCTCCGTTGGACCTGCATCACCTCAACAAGTGTTCTGAGTGCCCACTGTGGACGCGATGAACACGTGAACATTTCACAGACTAGAATGAAATCTTCACTCTACAGCGGAGTGTGCGCTGATATGAAACTTCCTGGTAGATTAAAACTGTGTGACGGACCGAGACTCGAACTCGGGACCTTTGCCTTTCGCGGGCAAGTGCTATACCTCACTTGCCCCCACGAAAGGCAAAGGTCTCGAGTTCGAGTCTCGGTCCGGCACACAGTTTTAATCTGCCAGGAAGTTTCATTTCACAGACTGTACAATTTCCACAGATACTGCCACCACGCTCAGTGACAATACGTTGTTGCGTATCCTCTGGTGGTACACGCACACTTCACTGTACCCCAGAGAGAGAAGTCTAAATTTTGTCACGTGGGGGACTGGGATGAGCATCTCACAGGACTGTAGCATATTGAAAATAATGCAGCGCCTGAATGGCAACACAGATGCAGACAGAACGAATAAGTTTTCTACAAACAGTACTCAGAGTACAAATGAGACGCCCCAGTAAGGGCGTTACTTTGGCGTTGGCTGGAAATGTTACTTAGTCTCACGAGGTATGACGTCAGCTCACATGTGGGGCCACGAGGGTCGTACTCGAGACCTCGCAGGGCAGGTCCGGAAGCGCCAACGTGGAAGGGGCAGCGCGTCTTGCTGCACGGTGTAAAGACAGAGGTGGCGCAGCCCCTGGGAGGGTTCAGCACAGACAGCGGTCCAAGAGGGACGTCTGTGTACATCAGGCCAGGACCCTGGACTTGTAATATTCGCTCTTGCTCTGGTCTCCGTCATACATAGCCGCGTACCTCCCTCCATGGGATTCTGCAATCGGGAGTTGCGCACCTTCATTCAGTCATTATTCATTTCTGGTTCAGACAAGCAATTAAAGATTGTAGTTATCGAAGTCTTTCCCCTGTTCGATTGTTTCCCGACTGAGTCCCATATCTCTTTCAAATTTACAGTTAGCTATCTCCACGTCGTCTGAGTGGATGGACCTTCTCCTGTCTCCATTGTCATTGAGCATCCAGACTGTTCGCTGGACACGATAGGACCTCCAGTCGTAATCCATGTATTTGGGAACAGTGTATCCACAGCTTTCCTGAAAACATGTCCACAACGTGCGATGCATACATCACGCCGGACCCACAATGACAGAAGCGTTCCCAATCTCATATTCTCCAGGAGAAATGGTAGAGTGTCTGGTAGAAATGACGCATACCGCCGTCCAGTTAATGTTTCCCGATATAAATAGGAAGCTATAACATGGGTACCAATGACGTCACACCGAACATTGACATCCAACTGTCATAGATGAACAACTGCGCGAAGCCAGCGGGGACTTTCACTGACCAGCACTGAATGTTCCACAGATTCAGATGATCATGATTTATAAACAGAGCTTCATCCGTAAAAAACTCATCTCGCAGGAAGTCTGGATGACTATTTCTTGGTGGAGTGAGGTATAATACAGATAAAATGTATCCATATGTCAAATAGTCTGCACACTACCATGGCGTATTTCAGAACTGTCTGCTATCTGTCGCACACTCAGCTCAGTAATATGGGCTACAGTAGCCAGGACAGCAGTTTGGTTATCATTGTTAGTTGCTGTGTCTGTATGTTGGCGCTTTCTTGGTGCCCAGCTGCCTGTTTGCGTGGGAACTGGTACAACGTTATGGTTACATATCTGTGCTATTCGCTGTAAATTAACATAATGTCTAGTTTTTCTTCGTCACTGAAGAGACGGCCGCAAATGTCACAAACCACACCAGCACAGAGAAAGCACTGTCCATTAACGAGAGCGAAATGCACCACAGTATATATTCCTGTACATTAGGACAGAGCGGGAGACAATAGTAGACTGAACAGTGTAGATAGAACATGCATACTGATATAATTGTGTTTACAGCAGACTGCAGGAGAGTGCAGAAAACCCTTGCCCTGTGCATTTAGGCAGAAACTGCGACACCGATGGAATCATTTAAAGACCACTATTTCAGAATGTGTGAAGTGTAGAACACTGAAACCAAGCCTGCTATAATTGTACCTCTAACTTTCATTTCTGTAGAAAATCATACACGTACCATTTCAAAAAAAAACATAACTTTATGTTCAAAATGGTTCAAATGGCTCTGAGCACTATGGGACTTAACATCTGAGGTCATCAGTCCCCTAGAACTTAGATCTACTTAAACCTAACTAACCTAAGGACATCACTCACATCCATGCCCGAGGCAGGATTCGAACCAGCGACCGTAGCGGTCACGCGGTTCCAGACTGAAGTGCCTAGAACCGCTCGGCCATACCGGCCGGCCTTCGTGGTTGTTGAAAGTGGTGTTCGTTGACCTTTACAGATTATGCATTCTGCTTGTTGTGTGAGCCCCTGACACAGGTGTATCCCTGGCCAATTGCATTTTTCACATTTTGTTACTTTTCAGGAATATATGAGGTGCCAAGGTGAGGTGTGGAGGTGGGAGGGACCATGTATATTCACACATAACAATATACACATCTTATGCCAGTACAAAATAATAAACTGGTGTGCAGGCAATATTAGTCAAAGTTAACAGTTAACTGAAAACTCAGTAAGCAATTACCACAAAAATCTGGCAGGGTTTCTCCTCTCAAAGATCGGCATCGCCTAGGGTACTTCAGGGACTTCATTGACGTACTTAATTCCCCTCTTCCTTTTAAACATTAATTCTGCAGAAGGGTAATCTGTCGAAGGTTGAGGTAGGTTGTTCACAATTGTCTTGAATGACTTCAGATGAGCATGCCTATAATATGCCAGTGGTGGGAGTATGTTCGAGTAAATCTTTTTAGCCTTTCTAAATATTCGCCCCATCAGGTTACCTTTCGATGGTACATTGACGACAACATTTGCTCAACCGATTCTCTTTGACCACGGGATTGAGTAGGAACTATGAAAATCGTTTTATGGATACCACTTCAAGATGTCACGTATATCAAGGGATCGCTCCAGGCTTCTCCTTAGAAATACCTGTATATTTAAACAAGTTAAATGTCTCTTACTATTAGTTCCTGTCAAGTTAACTGATTTATTTCTTTTATATAGTATTTCTTCCGTGATATAAGTACTATTGTAGAATTAAGCGGCGGCTTCCTTGCTGTACAATCCTCTGTGTGCCGTCCACTTAATTTAACCCTGGCAATGTTTTCCATGGACACCTGATTCCTTCAACGACAGCAAAGAAATGAAGACAGCATTGACAGTAAAAAGGCATATGCCCAAGAAAAAGTCAATTCTTTTGTTCTTTTCTCTTAGGAAATCAGAGCCAGTTACACAGTTCAGAACTAATCCCGTGCAACTATGACGGTGCGTCCTAAACTACTTGTGCTTGTCTGCACATTTACGATCTTTGAACGTGTGCAAACAGCTTCATAGGTTCGCAGATTGTAAGTGGAAAGACAGTTACACCTACACATTCAGATATCTTCTGGAAAAATCTGTTAGAAGCAACATTGACAGACGCGCTTCTGTCCAAAATTGTAGTAACACGTAGTTCTTCAACTCTTGCATTTATTGAAGATTGCGGTACCGTTGTATATTCTTTATTACACTGATTTATACCTGGGAAAATCTCATGCCGCATAGTTGTACCATCGTTGTACTGCAGCATATCAACAGTTTTCATGCAACCCATACTGCATCGCACGCCCAACAATTTTGGGCTACATGCAATCGTTTTTAGTTTTCCGGCCTCTAGTCAGCAGAATAATTACTATCGCTGACTTGCTCAGTAATGATCGGTGGTTGTGCTCTCCAATCACTTGCCATTACTGTTGACTTCTCTACCAGTGGTTTTTATTTATTCCTATTGTTGTTATAGATCTTACCGTAATCATTTACTCTACGTTGATTCGTTGGACCGTTCTCCGAATAATCCATGAACGTAGGCAACGGAGTGTATTGGTTTAGAATCTGGGGAGTGTACTTGAAATTGTAAACGTATTACTAACCTCTCGATCATCAGAATTGTTGCAAAACTTAACACTGCCCCTAGCACACCAATATCATGCGCAAGGGGTTAAACATTCACAGGATGTACAAATTGTTTGTTGTTGGTACGATCTGACACTGGAGACGGTACCTGAATCCGTTCAGAATGGCGTGTCTCTGACTGACAGTCGTGTGTCAGCCCCCGAATTCCAGGTAACTCTTTGTGCACTAAATCTACCCGTTCATGAACGACAGTACGTCATTGAGAAAAATTATTATTGATTTGTTTCCGGATGTGATGTAGCTGTTGTTTAATTGTATTTTCCGCATTGGTTAAATGGCTCAGAGCACTATGGGACTTAACATCTACTGTCATCAGTCCGCTAGAACTTAGAACTACTTAAACCTAACTAACCTAAGGACATCACATAACACCCAGTCATTACAAGGCAGAGAAAATCCCTGACCCCACCGTGAATCGGACCCGGGAATCCGGGCTCGGGAAGCGAGAATGCTACCGCACGACCACGAGCTGCGGACTTTTCTGCATTATTCTTCTGGGTTGAAAGGTTACGAACAACTGCTTCAAACTTTTCATCAATATGCTTGACAATGTGAGGATACTTCGTGGTTGTTCAAATGGTTCAAATGGCTCTGAGCACTATGAGACTCAACTTCTGAGGTTATCAGTCCCCTAGAACTTAGAACTACTTAAACCTAACTAACCTAAGGACATAACACATATCCATGCCCGAGGCAGGATTCGAACCTGCAATTGTAGTGGTCGCGCGGTTCCAGACTGTAGCGCCTAGAACCGCTCGGCCACTCCGGCCAGCCTTCGTGGTTGTCCACGATGCAAGTTCAGCAATGAATTGTTCGTTGTGTACAGTGGACGTCTCGTGAATACCTGGCTCATGTCCTAGGGACGAATTGGTAACACGTTCGGATAGTTGGATAACAATCTCCGACTGTGACTCTTGTGATTGTCTGATGTTCAAAAATATGTGTGAAATATCGTAGGACTTAACTGCTAAGGTCATCACTACTTAACTTGAATTGTCCTAAGGACAAACACACACACCCATGCCCGAGGGAGGTCTCGAACCTCCTCCGGGACCAGCCGGACAGTCCGTGACCGCTCGGCTGAACCCGTGCTGCGCTTGTCTGATCCCACCTATTCTTGTTGTTCATATAGTAATAGCTTCAGGTAACACTTTCTGAGCTTTCCTAAATTCTTAGAAGATAATAAAGTAGCCATGGTGTAGCTATTTTCTTGTTTCGTAAAATAAAATTCTTGTATGAAGCTATCCTTTTCTGTGAGGAGGACATTGTAATCCATTTGTCCCATCACCCAACTCCTACATTCTTATTTTATCTATTGCACAAGACAATTAAAAACGATACATACGTTGTAATTAATTTTTATATCATGAATCAGTAATTGGATATTAATAATAGCCGGCCGAAGTTGCCGTGCGGTTCTAGGCGTTGCAGTCTGGAACCGCGAGGCCGCTACGGTCGCAGGTTCGAATCCTGCCTCCGGCATGGATGTGTGTGATGTCCTTAGGTTAGTTAGGTTTAACTAGTTCTAACTTCTAGGGGACTAATGACCTCAAAAGTTGAGTCCCATAGTGCTCAGAGCCATTTGAACCATTTATTAATAATATATACACTAAGGTGAAAGAAGTCGTCAGATAGCGGTATGCATATATGCAGATGACGGTAGTGTAGCGTGCACGAGGTATAAAAGGGCGTACATTGCCGGAGTTGTCATTTGTATCCAGGTGATTAATGTAAAAATATTTGCGACTTGATTAGGGACACACGACGGCAATTAACAGACTTTGAACTCGGAACGGTAGTTGGAGCTAGATGCATAGGACACTGCATTTCGGAAATCGTTAGGGAGTTCAATATTCTGAGATCCATAGTGTCAAGAGCGTGCCGAAAATACCAAATTTCATGCATTACCTCTCTCCACAGACAACGATGTGAACGACGGCCACCACTTAACGACTGAGAGAAGCGGCGTTAACGTAGAGTTGTCAGTGCTAACAGGCAATCAACACTGCGTCAAATAAACGCAGAAATCAAGGTGGGACGTATTACGAATGTATCCTTTAGAACAATGCAGCGAAATCTGGTGTTAATGAGCTACGATAGCAGACGACCGACGCAGGTGAACTTGAAGACAGCCCGACATTGCCTGTAGCATCTCTGCTAGGCTTCTGACCATACCGTTTCTACCACAGACGACTGGAAAACGGTGGCCTCTCATATAAGCCCCCATTTCAATTGGTAAGAGCTGATGGTAGGGTTCGAGTGTGACGCAGACCCCACGAAAGCATGGCCCCAAGTTGTCAAATAGCTACTGTTACAGCTGGTGGTGGCTCCATAATGGTGTGGGCTGTGTCTACATCATGCTGTCTGTGTCCTCTAGTCCAACTGAATCGATAATTTACTGGAAATAGCTACGGTTCGCTGCTGCAGATCATTTGCAGCCATTCATGGACTTCATGATCCCAAACAAATATGGAATTTTTGTGAATGACAATGTATCATGTCATCATATAACACTATGACTCAACAGAACAAGTAGTCCTGCAATGGGAAACCCCCCGTATAACACGACTGTACGGGGAATTGTGCATATATTATACAACTGTAGCACAATGTTACACTTTTTACAGGATTTCACCGTGATGAATGACTAATGGATATCGAAATCAGACAAGTAGTTCTTTTCCTCACTGTTTTCTAGCTATTAGACAGAACTGCAGTAAAATTTGAAACAACGCTGAGTTGGGGCCTCTCTGTACCAAGTTCATTAAGTGGTTTATCTAATGGATTTATAGTTACTAGCTCATCTAGGCAAAGAAATGCCTAAGTTTCGGAAAAGCAGAAGGAGTAAATTTGGCCTAGTTCCCTGCTATTTCCCAACTTCACAAATAAATATAACTTTACAGGGTTAGTCCTGAGAAAGACAATCGAACCTCTTAGCTACCACACTCACATACATAAATATTTTTTATCTAGAAAGGCCACAAAATTTTAACTATCACTATGTGCTAAATGAAGTTGGACCAAGGGGGACTTCTATGTTTGCATTTCGTATAACCAACAAATTAAATAATTACATATTGTAAGAATGAAATTTTCACTCTGCAGCGGAGTGTGCACTGATATGAACCTTCCTGGCAGATTAAAACTGTGTGCCGCGTTCAAGTTTCATATCAGCCCACACTCCGCTGCAGAGTGAAAATTTCACTCGGGAAACATCCCCCAGGATGTGGCAAAGCCATGTCTCCGCAATATCCTTTCTTCCAGGAATGCTAGTTCTGCAAGTTTCGCAGGAGAGCTTCTGTGAAGTTTGGAAGGTAGGAGGCGAGGTACTGGCGGAAGTACAGATGTGAGAACGGGTCGTGTGTCGTGCTTGGATAGCTCAGTTGGTAGAGCACTTGCCCGCGAAACAGAAATTGAAACTTATTAAGACACTTTCTTCACACTTTTCACTTAACAAATGATCTGTCTAAAGCCAAAGGTAGGGTGTGATCACTCTGTATTGTCATTCTGTATTTTTATGCAACCCTACTTCAGTTTTACTGAGCCACATAAGCAATTTTCTTTTTACAATTCTGTGTACCTTACTGAATTTCCTTTCCAACTGAAAGAATTTTGTCTTTACTTTACTGCGAAGTTCAACTTATTTACTCACTTCCACTTTAGGCCTACTTATTACCACAAAGAGGGCAAAAATATTAAAATCGTGGAATTTGTCTGAAAGCATCTACGTCAGTACTTAAACAAAATTTCACTTCAGCATTTTTACTACTGTGCGGCTGGTCCTGGCGGAGGTTCGAGTCCTCCCTCGGGCATGGGTGTATGTGTTTGGCCTTAGGATAATTTAGGTTAAGTGGTGTGTAAGCTTAGGGACTGATGATTTTAGCAGTTAATTCCCATAAGATTTCACACACATTTGAACATTTTTACTACGTACATCATGCACTATTTTTAATTTCACTTTAAAAGTTAGTCTACAACAAATATTTTCGACATTCATTAAGACGTGAAAATTAGTGCATGTAGATACCGAATAAAGCATTTCAAAGGTTTTTTATAACAGGTTGACTCGGAGTTATCAGACACCAGGAAATGACCCTATATATGTGAAAGATTACGAATAAAATAACAGGGTTAACTAAATTTCATGTTTAACAGAATAATTAATCAAAAAAGCTAATTTTAAACTAACGGTGTACGTTTGTATATTCTAATCATACAGTTCATAACCTGTTGGTTCTAGGCGATGGGTGTGGCAGATAGTAATAGCGGTTACACTGCTCATGGTACGGCGTACAAGTTTCTCTAAGTATGGGCTAATTAGTTCTTCGTGGTGTCGTTTTAACGTTCATAACATAGTCCAACAAATTACACCAAAGCCGTAGTAATTCAGCACTCTTCATTCTGGGCTATTGTGCAACAATTTCCAGGCAAAGGAGTGCCTGATCCGTTCGAGTGTTAGCTATTTTACTGCTGCCTAAAGATTGTGTCCTCTCGTTCGAGCTCGCTTAACAGGTAGCGCGCCAAAAACCCAAGCCACCTTTTACGCTTCCCACAGTAACGTCTGTGCAGTACAAAAGCACTTCATCTGTTGCATAACCCATACACATTGTCCCTAAGCGTGTACCGTTGTATACATGTGACAACTTGCACAAATACATAAAATTACGAACGTGAACATTTTCATTTCATTAATCCATGACAAAATATTATTCAGGAAATTATATATTTCAAATTTTTAGTTACATAAGTTACAAATCTACATTAGTAAAGCACTCTAACATCACATATATCACACTTTACAAATAGTTTTGCATGTCACAGTGATGTTGCGATAAAATTTAAATGCATAAATATTATAATTTAGATGTCGGTTTGAATAATGGCATAATAACAAGCCCAAAATTGTTCACAATTGGTGTGAAGAACATTCTGGACATTCGAGCGAATAATTTGGCCATCCAGATAGCCCAAAATGAATCCCATCGAACACTTGTGGGACATATTCGAGACGTCAGTTCATGTATAAAATCGTGCACCAGCAACACTTTCGCAATTATGAACGGCTATTGAGAGAAAGTTCCTGTCAGATTAAAACTGTTTGTCGGACCGAGACTCGACCTCGGGACCTTTGCCTTGCGTGGCCAAGTGCTCTACCAACTGAGCTACCCAAGCACGACTCACGCCCCGTTCTCACAGCTTTACTTCTGCCAGTACCTCGTCTCCTGCTTTCCAAGCTCCACAGAAGCTCTCCTGCGAAACTTGCAGGACTAGCACTCCTGGAAGAAAGGATATTGCGGAGACATGGCTTAGCCACAGCCTGGGGGATGTTTCCAGAATGAGGTTTTCACTCTGCAGTGGAGTGTGCGCTGATATGAAACTTCCTGGTAGATTAAAACTCTGTGCCCGCGAAAGGCAAAGATCCCGAGTTCGAGTCTCCATCTGACGCACAGTTTTAATCTGCCAGAGGAGTTTCATATCAGCGCACACTCCGCTGCAGAGTGAAAATCTCATTCTGGCTATGGAGAAAGTTTGGTTCAGCATTTCTGCAGGGGACTTCAAATTTCTCGTTGAGTCTATGCTTCGCCGAGTTGCTACACAACGCTGGGCTAAAGTAGGTCCGACACGATACTACGAGGTATCCCGTGACCTTCGTCCTCACTGCACAAAATTGGAATGAAGAGAGACTAATGTTTTTACTACCACTTCTGGAGCTTTGATAGTTGCGTAAAAAGCCGGTAGGGTTCTCACACCAACAGACGACCGTTCCTGTTGATTATGAGTAAGCAGTAAAAATATTCTGCGTTCTTTGGGCCAGCTGAAGGAAGCCGGTATTTTATTCGCAACTCAACATTGAGCGATCAACTAGGAAAAGCATATATGTTAAAGAATGATGAAATTCCTCCAACTGCATTAAAGTATTGGTTTCATTGGCAACTAGTTTCAATGTTGTTACAACATCATCTTCAGGCACATACTTGTTGACAGCAACCGTATGTGTCTGACACTAGCAGTCAGTGGTGAGATAGGCGTGTTCCATGCGGAAGGCAAGTACTTGCAAGTCTACTTGCCTTCCGCATGGAACACGCCTATCTCACCACTGACTGCTAGTGTCAGACACATACGGTTGCTGTCAACAAGTATGTGCCTGAAGATGATGATTTAACAACATCGAAACTAGTTTCCAATAAAACCAACACCTTAATACAGCTGGAGGAATTTTGTCATTTTTTAACATATATTATACTAGCTGACGTCCCAAGTCGTCCGTTTCAATTATGGATATACGGAGAGGAAAAGCATACGTCTTTTATTTTAACCACAATTAGACTGAATGTCAAGACCGATTAGAGAGAAGCCCGATGAAAAGGAATGACAGTTCAGGAGCCATCAACGACGCATCACCTAACATGAACAGCAAAAACAAAAGTTACGAATCGGACAAATGTAGACAGCACTACAGATAAAAAATGTGCAACGAGTATTCCGGAGAGCAGAACCTTCGACATAACGAAAGCGGAGATTGAGAACAAACGATACGCTACGGCAGCGAGGCGACAGCCGTTTTTTGTTGCGATACATAGGTCAAATGGGAAAAGAAAGCCTCTTCCGTTCTGTCCGGCGGGATCTGATCTCGTATCATGTTACGTTTTTGTTGTGGGGTTTTAAAAAAGGACTTCTCAACGTTTCACCTCTACCAACAACTCTGACTACCCCAAGGAACAGTATCGCAGTCCTGGTGAAAGCAGTAATACAACAAATGATTCATGACCTGTCGTAAAAATTTTGCTACCACTGAGACGTTTGCCGTACAGGAGGAAGAGTGAGAATAAATTACAATTAATATTTCAGGAAATTTAACTGAGTCCATCGTTGTGAGTGTTACACATAGAACTTAGCAACTGCTGTAAGAGATCACTGTGGTTCCATTAAGATGCCGCTCGTTAAGTAGTACGATTACTGAACTCTTCAGTCTACTTGCTTCTTTCTTATTATAACACTCCAAGGTAGTTTGGTCCCAGCAAGGCTAGAGTCGAACCAACCGATTTGTGGGATTAACGGGGCTCGAATACAGAAAGCTGTAACACTCGCACATAGGATCGCTCGTTAAAGACGCCACGTTTACAGCTTGGTTTGAGTCGGCCGGACACACACACACACACACACACACACACACACACACACACATTCACACTCATACGCACAGATAGAGAGAGAGAGAGAGAGAGTGAGTGAGGCCTCAGAGGGGATTAAGTCGGGTGACGACGGCGACCGCTGAGTCCCGTGTCGGCCGCTTACTGCGCAGACAGTCGGCATAATTCGGCCCCCTCCCCCTCTCCTGCTCGGCTTTTAATTACTACCAGCGGTCGGCCCGGTGCGGCGGGAAGCGGCCTGGCCGGTGTGGGGAGAGCGACTCACTTGGCAACTCCACTGCGTTCCCAGCTAATTACGGCCTCGTCGTTGTCGTAATGATTAATAGCGGCGCGGTCGGGACGCGCCTGCCAGTTTCTTGCAACCAGTTGCGAGCGCGCTGTCCACGGAAGGAAACGTTCCCAGCCAAGCCATTGTCCTTCCAGCGCAACAATAAGACGGCGGTAAATCTGCCAGTACCTTCCCCCCCCCCCCCAACCACTCTCCTCTCTGTCCCACTCCTACCCCTCCCCTCCCACTACAGGGTACACAACAAGACGCTACCCCCAATATTTTAGCAGTCTGACTAGTCCCCCCCCCCCCTCCAACCCCTGCAATATCCCTGCCCCCCCCCCCCCCATTCCCACTGACACGGATTTTACTCAGGACCTGTCCCTCCCTCGTCCCCTCCCCCCCTCAAGCATGTGCCACACAAATTATCGGGAGTAAAACTAACCACTCGGCCTTCATCTGCGTTAATTGGACTTGTTGAAACGTAATTACCCAGATTGGTGGCGGCGGTGGTCGTCTGTAAGTGGGAATCGATGGCAGGGGTAGGCGCTGCCTGTCGTTAACAAGCCCTCCACAACTTGGCTATTATCTTAAAAGCTGTACCGAACAGATCTCGCAGTGGTCACTGCCATTCAACACTGCCCCCTGTTTGCGACAACTCGCTCTACAAGATCAGTATCTGAGAATTCATACGGATTACCCCAAAACATTGTTTCCAGTGCGTAGATTACCTATCCATTAAGAAGGATAAACTTCCAACAAAGGCAGTATGGAACAACAAGAGCTGTGTACACAGTGCCTTCGTTAAGTAGCGCGGCAATAACCTTTATATCGAAATACATTGAAGTACGTATCGCCTTCTGTGTTGTGTGGCCTCTTCCTCCGCAGTCGCAGTTACATAACCTATATAGGTTTTGCGTCTGCAAAAAGAATTTCACTTTATTTTAAAGCATCTTCAGTGTCCACTGTAACGCTGAGGTTTTTCTTAAATTTTTGTAGCGAACGGTGTTCGTGTTTTAAATTATTACTACAAACAGTATTAAATTATTATTGCCGGCCGCTGTGGCCGAACGGTTGTAGCCGCTTCAGTGCGGAACCGCGCTGCTGCTACTGGCGCAGGTTCGAATCCTGCCTCGGACATGGATGTGTGTGATGTCGTTTGGTTAGTTAGGTTTAAGTAGTTCTAATCTAGGTGACTGATGACCTCAGATGTGAAGTCCCATAGTGCTCAGAGCCATTTCTTAAATTATTATCAAACTCACAGCTTTTTGTTTCGGACGTCACTTTTAACGTTCTTCCTCAGGTAACTGTTTGATATTTGTGCACAGCACTTCCGCTGATACGAAATATACTTATGCCTTAATGATCTGTAAGTCCACTGCCCTATCGTTAATGAAGTACTCTACATGAAGAATTCCTCGTAATGTAACGTGAACAAGAAACACTTGCCTTCAAGGAATACCATGGAAACTGACGATCCAGTAGGCTCAAGAAGATATGGGCTATTCCTTCGTGTTTCCTTAATAATAATGACGGTGGTGATGATGTATTGATCTGGGTGTACATCTTCATAGTCTCTTGTGGCCATAGTAGGACGTTATGAGACGTGTATGAATAAACTATAAGAAATAAGAAAATTTCAACATTAATTAAAACACATCGTAGTAACTTAAAAATATCCATGGATGCACAGGCACACATACTGACACATACAGTGGTTACGGTTACTACAAGCCACACCACAAGATGTTTTATGCATATCTTACAGAAACTAGCAGTACGGAAATAAACAGCCTTTTAAACACGCCGCTAACGGCACTCAAGTAATTTGTAGCAATACAACAGTTTAAAAAATTTAAAGAACATCACTAAACAGGCTACTAAAGTAAATACAGAACTTTGTTAATAATGTACGGTGAGGTAGTGAAACTATCAACACCGCCATTAAAAAAAATCAAAGGTCTCAGCAAACACACGATTAATGGCAATAAAGGAATGGAGAAATTTTAAAAAGTTTTTAAACAAAAGCGTCCTGGAATATCATTAGAACATAACAGATATGACGGACCAGTGTAAGGCGGCCACAAATCACCCACTCAGGGATGCTCAGGTTAGGCAGAATACTGACCAATTTAAATACGCTCGTAAACACAGTTGCCACTCTCAGGCTGGTTTAACTTGCTGACAGAATTAAAGCTAACCTCGTGCAAGGAAAACATTACACCACACAGTCCTGAGTGAGCGACCACATGATCAACCAACAATAAGCATGTATTTACTCATAACACACGACAGAATAGCGAAACAATTAAACTGCCGAAACTACACCTCCCATCGGGCAGTAACGAGAGGAGGAGGAAAGATCACTGTCTTCAATTACACTGGTGCCGGGGACAGGAAACCCGGTCGCTGGAGGCCACAAAGCAGCAGAGACACTGGTTACGCAAACTTATTACTTAATGATTAAACCTTCCACTAACTTAACTTGCAATTATGCTCGAACAGGCAGTACACGACCTCCGATGGCAAGGATCCACACATCCGACCGCACACGCGTAGCCAGTGTACCCGACACGCCACGGTTACGCGACAACACGCTCTGTCACCGGAGGTCACCTCTTCTCTGCTACGTTGACGGATAGTGACCACTCCTTCATGTTAGGTGTCTCCTTTTTAAACTTCAGTGTTGAAACGGAGGACTTAAAGAAGCTTGTTAGCGTCCCACCAAGGTGAAATGAACAACAACTACTCGTGGGGCGATTCTGTATACAACCAACCCGCGGGGAGCTCTTCCGTCAACTCCAACCGCTCGTTACACACAACCGACACACATCACGTGGCGACTCGGTACAACCGACCACGCCTGGTCCGCGCTGGCGAGCCACACACCCTCTCATGTCCACCAGACTCTCTGAGCGCACCACCCTACTTCCACGCCACCATACGAAGTTACCACCGGTCAAAGATCTCACTTCCACCATAGCAGTTTCCCGGAAGCAAAAACGCAGATATCGATAGCAGATGGAAAAGACAACCAAGCAGCCACTTAATGACAGACGACATATAAAACAAACATATCAGGGGAAGAAAAGGAAAACCAATGCAATTTAAACACAAGGTGTAGCACGAGTAGATACACGGCTCACATACAGAAACACGAAATTCACAGGTTCTGTGTCTTTTAAAACTTACAGAAATAAAGAGAAACTCAATGTAAAGAACTGAAACAATACAGTAGAATGTGACACTGCGAAAAGCTGGCACGCAGAACAAGGATCAGTGGAGAGTGCTTTGAGACCTAGTGGAGGTCAGCTGACGTGGTGAGGGATCTAGGGTGGTGGCTGGACACCAAACATCATGATTGTCCCGAGGCCCGAGAGTGCGCACTTGACTGATGGGTGAACATGACTCAGTGGCAGCTCAGATGGACAAAATCAAAGGTGAATATTATATTTTCAAATACACTACGTAACGCACCCTACAAACATGATACAGCAGAGAAATTCTGTTAATGGGAGGAACTCACTGAAATTTCAATAATGATTCTGAGATAAATGTTACTATTGTCTTTAATGACAATGGATTATAAAATTAATAACTACTAAACCACTGGAGCGATTTGATATATATATATATATATATATATATATATATATATATATATATATATAAGGACGCCGAAATGGCTACACCCCCTGATCAAAGATTTCTCATTGCTATTCAAGACAATAGCATAAAAAGCACAAGGAAACGAACTACAACATAGGATCATCTCAGAGCCAAACAAATGTGACCAAGAATTTTGTACCATCTATCCATCTTTTGCAAATAAATGTACCAGTACTATCATCAGAAAAGTGTGAATACATGAGCAAACTGGCTATTGATCATACCAAGGATATCACAGCTCTTCAAGAATCCCATCTAAATGAAAATAATATAACAAAGGGTAAGGTTGTAGGATACGAAATGACAGGATACCTGCCATCAGCAGTGCAAGAGTCTGTCATATATGTGAGAAATAGCATCCATGGTATTAAGGGAATGATGGCAAATCATTCCCTTCTTGGCAGTGAAGTGAACACTCTCCATTGAGTGTCTTCACTGTTGTTTCAGTCTACAAACCACCAAACGTTCAGTGATCGACTCCATTCTTACCCTCCATATTTCAGTTGTGTGTATACTTGCTCGACACACTCGCCAACAACGGCCTACCAATGCCTGTCGCTGACTAGCCAAGAGATCCTGCACGTCCTATATCTCAACCTCAAATACTTTTAGTGACATCACACGCTACTGAATTTACATAATGAACTTAAATAATGATTACTATTTACATCGAAAGCTAATAGCCCAAACAAATAAAATATTACACCGCTTAAAATTGTTGTGGTCATTGAAAGAACAGCACAATATAAAATAAGGCATCAACAAATTACCAAAGCGTATCTACATCTTGTTTTACAATATGACTAGAAATTAACTAAAATTATACAGTAAATGAGTATGACTGTCTTAAAGAATGAGAGTCTTTCTGTCTCTGATTTAGAATTTCCTTTTTTGTTTTGTTTATTATACTTCACACCTCCATGGTGGTCCTAGAGAGTGATGGGCATTTACAGAACTAACCAATTAAGACACATCGAATAGTAAATAGTGTGTTGTAGATTATCCCTAAATCGCTTCAGGTAAATGCCGGGATGGTTTCTTTGAAAGGATGTGGTTGACGTCCTTCCCCATCCTTCCCTAATCCGATGGAACTGATGACATTGCTGTTTGGTCCCCTCCCTCAAATCAACAACTAACCAACCAAGTTTGGCTGATGCAGTCCTTCTTAGTTACATGCAGTACAAAAGCAGCAAGAGTTTCCCAGATTCTGACCTAATATACATTTTCATTTATTTGGATAGATGCGTATTTGGCCTGAAGATGGCATAATGAAATGCCAAAACTGGTAGCTATCACAATAAAATAAAATAATTTCTTAAGTTACACTGCTGTTGATGAATTTTACTGACATTGACATTTACGTAACCAGCCGATGTCTCCTTCATACTCCGATGGACCAACAGAGATTTTACATACTCAGTGACACATTCGTTGACCTGCATACACTCTCTCAAATACACTCGTTCAATCTCCTTAACTGAACTTAATTTTTTCGCAGAATGTCTAATACGAATTTGGAAATATTTTTATTTGGAAAGCGCCTTATAGGACATTTCTGTGAGCGAGTACGGTTTCTGATTGTGATCTTGACAATTTTGGACAGTGTTCAGTGCAGGGGAGACTCAAAATGTGACACGTGACAGATACATCTCTTTGAATGGATAGAATTCGAAGAAAATACTACTTTACAGAAAGCATAGCGCCATAAGTCTCTGTATATCGCGAATTCAATCGTTACACTATTGCTATCATGTCTTCTACATGTTGATTTATTTGTATAATGCGTATGGGGCCTGAAGATGGCATAATGAAATGCTGAAAGTTGTAGCCATCATAATAAAATAATATAATATCTTAAGTTACACGGCTGTCGATGAATTTTATTGACGTTGAAGAGTACGTAAAGGGAGATGTAAATCTAATAATCATGTGAGACTAGAACGCTAAACCAGAGAACGCAATACAGAGCATTACGGGTGCTCTCAGTAATAAGAATGACCACCGAGAAAGACTCCTTAAATTCTCCAATTAAGTTACTCTAGTAACAGCTACTACTGTAAATTTCTTCGAACATAAATTAAATGATAGCCAGAAACGTATAGAAATGTGAACAAGGAACGCAGGAATTCAGTAACATTACCAAATACTGAATGCAGTTTACACTCCCGTTATCAATAAATATTGTTCATCTACTAATTTTCGAGTAAATATATACTGCAGACCGTGTTTGGCGTGCAGGGAAGACTCCTTGCAACTATTTTTCTACAGTGTGTTTAACGGCGCTATAAATCAGCAGACTGAGCTCACATAGGACATAGTAGCAACGAGTATTAAACGAACGTCATTCCCGAATGGCGCGGAGTATAAAAATTTATGGTCCATACCGAAACCACAAAAAAGAAATTTCCAGCTCGTCTTTATGAGATATTTCTCCCATCAAATTTTTTATGCAGTCATTCACACATTACTCGGTCGGTACCCCGGAACAAATGATGTGCCTTCACTTCACCAGTTCCCCTACTTCTTGAACAGAAGAGTGTAAAAAATTTGGCAAACAAGTGAATGTAGCGAAAGGGCTCGTATTAAACAAAGCTAGAGCATTTAAAATCTTTAGAAGCGGGTGATAACTGATGAAAGATAGTGTAACACGTGTCTTTCTTTGGTGTTCACTTTTCACAGTTTTTCGTGCGGATTTACGCATTTACACATTATAACACAGTTTGTTGACACTATTATTTTCATCTAATATGGCAAGAAACAAAAAACAGTTTATTCGCAATCGTAAGATATTATTACTTCGTATTGTTCAAAAATGCACTGATTCTTGTTGCGATTTGAAAGTTTATGCTCTGTTGCGATTCAACATTGGAAAATATTTTCTTCGCGTTAAATAAGATAAAATTACCTATTGTTCTTTGCGATTCGTCCGAAAATTCCACTTGTCCTTTCACGGTAAGCCAAGGGTGTAACACTCCGGTTTATTTTACTTTACTTATCCCGCTCGATCGGGATCTGATAGCAGCCCAAAATAGATACTAATTAATGTGACCGTGTACCTAATGGGGCTGGCAATCGGATTGGACTGCTACGGAGTTGTTACATTCCATTTTGTCCTTCTCGAATGCTGTAATAGTGAATGTCTGGTGCCAAGAAGAACAGCAACACAGCTTCATTGATCAACAACCTATATTTATCACCAAAAACACAACGTAAGGAGACAGCCACTGCCTTCGTCGTACAGAATTAATAACGGCTAATCACAGCACAGGCCTCTTCGTTATTTATTACCGTCACACGTAATTTCAATCACTGTAATCCAACACTGCAATCCAACACTGCATCCAAATAATGCCGGCGCGGTAGACGCGAAAATACAAATATCGGCACTGAAATATCACTGAATCACACTAGTAATTGTACTTGTTCACTTTCCCGTATATTTCTAACACAAAAGGGGTTAAACCGCGGCGATGGCCACCCCCTTTGTCGGTACGGTCTTGCATTCCAGCAACAGACCTCCACCCGGCTCGGCCCACAGTGCGTACCACACACTACTACCTCAACACTCGCTCTCGCTTTCGCCACCCGACGCACACTATCGATTGTTTGTCCTGTCGACCTGTGCTGTCGCAAAACTTATAGTAAGGGCCTACGGACCCCTTACATCCCCGCCCTCGAAAACTTCTTTGAAGCCACAGGCGTAAAAGAATCGGCTAGGGAATTAGACATCACTACATATGAACAAAACATACAGTGCAAATAAGTAATGAAATTACAATCACCAAGAAAATCCTTGACTCCGGTAGTGGGCTGCCTCTACAATAATATTCTACAAAAAGTTATTACATCTCAAAAATATGGCATTGTCCAAATAACACACAACATCAATCCTACTTACTTAACATAGCATGGTAAATATTTTTTATAAACTTATCTTATCAAAAATTTCCAAAAACTTTTCACTTTCAAAGGTTTGTACGAGTCATTAACTACATATCTGTTATAACTTGCTATAGCAAACACAAAAAAAGAAACTAGTTGAATGCCAGCTACCCCTTTGGTATGCCGCCCTTTCAGCGGGGTTTGTGCCGTCCATACTACTATCACTCTAATTTATAACTCACTTGGCCAACACTTATAAAAATTAAGGAAGAAATTCACAACTAGTTCATTACAGATTCCATAAATTTAAATGCTACATTGTACCGCTAAGCATGTCTTACATAATTATTTGCAACACTACAACTAATGTGGTCACCCAATGACAAATTTTAAACTACTGATCATTTTATTTTGCCAAACATTACTGCCATATGTGAATTGTTATCAAGAAAGCTTAGATGAGAGGTACAATATTTCCTGTTATATTCACATTAATTCAAATCCACTATATGGATATTTGTCATTCATTACTCAGTGCCAGAATCCTGCTTCTAAAGCTTGACGTACGTATAACCATAATTGACTCTGATAGCTAAATTGGATACATGAATTACTAATTCAATACTTCAAATATCTCATACTCAATACACATCATTATGACATAACTCCCTCAACTTAACAGCAACTTCAACTGCATATATATCTTCAACCTACATCAACTCTCCATATTCACTGCAATAACCACATAAAAATACTACTTCAGGCTCCTTAGCCTCTCCATTCATCATATTTCACATCATTTATTCGAACAACTATCTCCTTGTGTATTTGTTTCTTTATATGTTCATCTACTTACAAGCTGATACATTACTTCAATTTTCTTACAACAGTTAAAGCTTACCACAACATCATGTAAACATTCGCTTTCTCATATGGTTCTCATTTTATTCCTTCTGGCATTATTAGTTTTGGTTATTTACTCACATTAAACTGAGCTTTTTTTTAAGTTATTGATTCTCTGACATCTCACACTCTACATCAACAGCAACTACTACAAATTTACTACATGGTTCCTGACTGAATTACTTGGATGACCACTACCAATCCTAACTACTACACTAATTTTCTTAACCTAAGGATAGAGAAAGATGGTAGAGGAGTGACACTTGAAATTAGAAATAAAGTCTCACCCAGCTGGGAGTGTACCAGTCGCCACTTGGTATACCAGCAAAAGAGTTGCTAGGTCCCTACACCTTTAACTACTTCTCCATATATGAGTGAACTATAAATTTGCTACAAGATTCCTAACTATCATTTGTACAACCACTACCTATTCTAACTACTACACACTAACTTTCTTAACCTAAGGATAGAGAAAGATGGTAGAGGAGTGACACTTGAAATTAGAAATAAAGTCTCACCCAGCTGGGAGTGTACCAGTCGCCACCTGGTATACCAGCAAAAGAGTTGCTAGCTCCCTACACCTAACTTTCTTCAATTCGTATGTCTTCCTCATCTGGGTTATCCCTGTTCTCGTGTGAGTAGTACCTTTTTATGTTTTCCACATGTTCCGTACCATGCACTCTCTTTGTCCGTGCATACTCCAACTCCACAGTGTTAGGATGACCAATTTTTATAATCCTGTATGGTCCCTTATAAACGTGGTTAAATTTCTGTATTTCAGAGTTTATTTTCTTTGATTTTGCATGAACCTTAGTCCCTTCCTTCTTCTTGATTCCCCAAGTGAAGGCCTCGCCTTCCATTGCAACCCTCTGATTATCCTCTTCTCGTCGCATGGCTATAGCATTTCTCAGATTGACAGCCAATTGGTTTTGCCTATCTCCTATCCCCTTAACCGCATCGTTGCATTGTTTCCGCTCCTGCGTTACCTCGGCGATTCCATGATAGCAATTTGTTTCCATTTCGGTGATCCTTTCTCCCAATTCGGCTTTAGTTTCTTCGATATCGTCTTCTATCTTTTTTGTTAGCTTCCCCTCTATCTTTCCCACGTCTCCCTGGACTTGGTCTATATTCTCCTGTAGCTTACTCTCTCTCTCATCGACGTTCATCTTCAGTCGTTCTGGTGACTCCTGCATTTCCTTCTTCAGATTACATTCCATCTTCATTTGTGATGTTTTGATCTCTTGTGCTATAGTTTCTTTTAAATTTTTCTTTAATGATTCTCTGAATTCTCGTAAACTTTCCTGTATTGATTTGTGGACTATTTCTCTCCTTTCTTGAAAATATTCTTTTAGCAATACGTTGTATTCTTGTAAACTTTTCTCTAATGATTCTCGGGATATTTTTCCCTCTTCTCTAGTTTCTTGTAAACCCTTCTCTAACGATGCGTTAGTTTCTTGTAATCGCTTCTCTAATGATGCGTTATTTTCTTGTAAACTTTTTAGTGACTCTCTTGTTTCTTGTGAGCTCTTCTTTATCAAGTCTACCAACATCAACCATCTATCGGCATCCTCTGAAACTGGCCTAGCTCTCATCGTTTGTCCCGGTGTCTCAGGATAACTAGTTGAATGCGCTGATGGGCTTCCTAATGACAATCCACAATCACTGATTCCTGAATCATCTCTGTTTTCCTGTCCTATCCCTTTCCTTTCAACCACTGCCTCACAAACCTGCTTATCTTCAGTAGACATGTTTGTTTATTTTTAATGCACAGGTAGTAATATAGAATAACCTCTAGTAACCCAAAACACTCCTAATTACCATGAAACTAATCAAACAGTACCTGAAGTATTTTTCAATTAATCCCTAAATTGATACAATATGCAGGAGCATCGAACACAACAACTCTCAAAACCTAATCACTTCAAATATCAATTTCCATATACACAGCTTATGTAAAATGTTTTAAATAAACTAAATCATACTATTCATAAAATCTATACATATAAAATCCCCCAAAAACAATAAGCATGTCTGTATAATTATCATTTAGACAGCGCAGTATGCATAAATAAGTATGCTCAATTTCAGAGTATTTTTCGCAAACTTTTCGGAAATTACTGCAATTGGGCACTTTCCCTAACACGCAATTCAGTTTACAAACGTTTATTTACCGCGAAAACAGCACATTGCAATTTAATGTTATGTCAACCAGTCGTCTCCACTCACCAATCAACGTTACCACGAGTCGCGATGTTTTGACGTTTGAAGTGGGCGTGGCGCTGTACTGCCGCCGGAACCGCATGAGGTCTCGCTGTGGTGGGATGTCGTAGTTCCCAGCCGGCCGGTCCGTGGCGCTGCAGGCGGGCGTAGTTTGTAGTTCGGCTGCTAGATGTCGGGACGGCGCTCGGTGTAGTGCGTCTGTGCTTGAACTACTCTTTGCACAGGTAGTTGGGATGACGTGTGAAAGCACCTCCCAGATTGAAGCTCTTTGGCGCAGCTGCTACAAGGGTCTGCGTGACGTCACTCAACAATTGCGTCGCCACACGAATTGTCGTCCGCATACCAGTTTATGGGTCCGCATGAAGCTGTCTGAATTTTACTATTCAAAAAACAATTTCAGTCACAATATTATCACTAAACACTTCTTTAAATCTTTCGTAACGAATTCTTGGCTCGTTTTGCTACTTTAATGTTCACACGTGTCTTTCTTTGGTGTTCACTTTTCACAGTTTTTCGTGCGGATTTACGCATTTACACATTATAACACAGTTTGTTGACACTATTATTTTCATCTAATATGGCAAGAAACAAAAAACAGTTTATTCGCAATCGTAAGATATTATTACTTCGTATTGTTCAAAAATGCACTGATTCTTGTTGCGATTTGAAAGTTTATGCTCTGTTGCGATTCAACATTGGAAAATATTTTCTTCGCGTTAAATAAGATAAAATTACCTATTGTTCTTTGCGATTCGTCCGAAAATTCCACTTGTCCTTTCACGGTAAGCCAAGGGTGTAACACTCCGGTTTATTTTACTTTACTTATCCCGCTCGATCGGGATCTGATAGCAGCCCAAAATAGATACTAATTAATGTGACCGTGTACCTAATGGGGCTGGCAATCGGATTGGACTGCTACGGAGTTGTTACATTCCATTTTGTCCTTCTCGAATGCTGTAATAGTGAATGTCTGGTGCCAAGAAGAACAGCAACACAGCTTCATTGATCAACAACCTATATTTATCACCAAAAACACAACGTAAGGAGACAGCCACTGCCTTCGTCGTACAGAATTAATAACGGCTAATCACAGCACAGGCCTCTTCGTTATTTATTACCGTCACACGTAATTTCAATCACTGTAATCCAACACTGCAATCCAACACTGCATCCAAATAATGCCGGCTCGGTAGACGCGAAAATACAAATATCGGCACTGAAATATCACTGAATCACACTAGTAATTGTACTTGTTCACTTTCCCGTATATTTCTAACACAAAAGGGGTTAAACCGCGGCGATGGCCACCCCCTTTGTCGGTACGGTCTTGCATTCTAGCAACAGACCTCCACCCGGCTCGTCCCACAGTGCGTACCACACACTACTACCTCAACACTCGCTCTCGCTCTCGCCACCCGGCGCACACTATCGATTGTTTGTCCTGTCGACCTGTGCTGTCGCAAAACTTATAGTAAGGGCCTACGGACCACTTGCAATAGGAAGGTCCACTTCATATATTCAGTGTTACTTTACAAAAGCAAATACTTTAAAAAAATAACTACTCCTTTCACGACCACTGATAAGCTGAAGAAAATGAATACGGAGCAGTAAAGAAGATGAAGACAAAAGACTTTCTGGGACATTACCTAAAAGTAATGACGTCTCATAAGATAATGCCTCAGATTGCAATCTAGCTTCGTCAAGGTTTTGTCATGCATGTATAAGAATATATATCTTAATTCCAACGGTAATATCAAGAAAATTACCCCAGAAATTTTCTTTAATTCATCACAGAACTTTCATGCAAATCAACGAAGTAATTCAGCTATTGTAAAAAAAGATAGTAAAATGTAAACTAGAAACGATTTGGTAACATTTGTAGCATTTTTCAATCCGAAGATTTCGTATTATAGGAACTTTTTGTCAGACGATTAATATAAGGATCGTTAGAACTTGTTTATTTATGTACATGTTGGAACACCTTTCATTAGCAGAAAATAATTATGTGATCGTATTGATTGTAACACACAAAAGTTTTTTAGTATGTGTTTCACTGTTTTTAAATTATCTCTACTACAGCAGATGTTAGCACGTTTGTTACATCAGTGATATCACAGAGGACGAATTGCATCGGGCTGTATAATAACACATAAGTTTTGTTACTCGAGATATTTCCTACTATGCCACCAGTGTCTTGATTACCCACGTCCGCACATGAGAAATTAGATTAAATCAGTAACCACTCAGCCCCGAATCTTGAATGAATCGAACTTTCATGTTTAAAACAGCATCAAACGTCTAGTTACTGTACTAAAGACAATAATGCGAAATATTTATGTTGTTCTTAACGGCTAGTTTTTCTCCTAAAGTTTGTGTTGTACAATGATATAAATTTGTAAATGGCTTCAGTGGCATATGTGCATACGGTCTGTAAAATGTGTAGTAGTAAGGAAGTATTAAATTAAAACCTCATGCCTCATGATGAAATTTTATTGCATAGACGACGAAAATGAAATAGGGGATATTTTTTCCTTTCATTATTTTGCTGGAGGTGTCATCGACAAAAAGTTTCGAAAAGGTTAAAAATTTGCGATTTCAGTCTTTCACGGCGTATTCCAGTGATGAAATCTTCTCGGGTTGCCAGCCGAGTGGTGGCGTCGTCTTCTGGCGAAATCAGAAGATGATGGGTACGAAACTCATTGAAACGTTGCGACAAGACGACGCCACCACTCGGCTGATAACCCGAGAAGAATTCGTCAGGTTTAAAATTATGTGTAAAGTTCCTTAGAAGTGGCTAAATGCTGTCATTCTCATATACTGGATGAATGTAATCTGCAATCGATATGTGTGAGGCAAAATGTGTATCTAACATTAAATCGACAGATCGTCCACATATAATGTACATAGGAAACCCATATCTATCATAATTGAAGTAATGTGTTACATCTTTAACGTAACATTATATCTCTGATTGAGTAGATTATAACAGCATTTTAAATTTTGAAATTTGACCAAAATGATGTGCAATACTGAAAGTCAATTTTTTTTATTTTATTTATTTATTTATTTATTTATTTTGCGACTCGAGGCCGTTAGATAAGCAAAATGTAATTGGATCCGTGGGCCATTAGCCCTTTAGATCTGTAGATTAATGCTTCCAGGTGATCGTATTGAAAATACTGGAAGCGAGACCCAATATTTGTTACAGCGCCATTCACTAAAAGCTGCAACAACACAATGGACAGTTAACCGATGAGACATACTCCTTGCAACATAAATGCGGAAACAATACATTAACGTTTTTCAGTGTGCCTTCGGTCACAATGCGCGTTATTTCTTGCCGCTGTAGTTAGTTGCCCCACTGAAGCATTATTTCGGATTCCCGCCTCGTCCTACGCCCCAGAGATCGTAACAAGAGATCGCCGCGAACGATTTCCAAGCATGCCTCCGAGCCTATCCGATACTGCCGGCACGCCGCCACACACGACTGCAGGCCGTAGCCGCTCCATGAATGCCTGATAGGCTTTCCCGAGCTGCTTGCATCGAGCAGTACTGCCATTTCTAGGAACACAGGGGCACGTCTGCGTTCTCGACACCTTTCTCTCCTACCTATTCTCGTTCACACATCTTAAACCCTTTTCACACGAGCGACTTTCTGGTGAAAACATACTAATTACCGTGGGTGGGTGTCTGGGCGCATCTGGGAATTAAGCAAACTTGGATTACTATGCTCTGTATTCGTTGGTTATATAACTTCGTAGATTCTCGATTAAGAAGCTGCGAGTATCCGACTTCATCCGCAAGATGAACGAAGTATTGTATATACACTTCTGGCCATTAAAATTGCTACACCAAGAAGAAATGCAGATGATAAACGGGTATTCATGGGACAAATATATTTTACTAGAACTGACACGTGATTACATTTTCACGCTATTTGGGTGCATAGATCCTGAGAAATCAGTACCCAGAACAACCACCTCTGGCCGTAATAACGGCCTTGATACGCCTGGGCATTGAGTCAGACAGAGATTGGATGGCGTGTACAGGTACAGCTGCCCATGCAGCTTTATCACTATACCACAGTGCATCAAGAGTAGTGACTGGCGTATTGTGAAGAGCCAGTTGCTCTGCCACCATTGACCAGACGTTTTCAATTGGTGAGAGATCTGGAGAATGTGCTGGCCAGGGCAGCAGTCGAACATTTTCTGTATCCAGAAAGGCCTGTACAGGACCTGCAACATGCGGTCGTGCATTATCCTGCTGAAATGTAGGGTTTCGCAGTGATCTAATGAAGGGTAGAGCCACGGGTCGTAACACATGTAACGTGCCGTCAATGCGAACAAGAAGTGACCGCGGCGTGTAACCAATGGCACCCCCTACCATAACGCCGGGTAATACGCCAGTATGGCGATGACGAATACACGCTTCCAATGTGCGTTCACCTCGATGCGCCAAAACCGGATGCGACCATAATGATGCTGTAAACAGAACCTGGATTCATCCGAAAAAATGACGTTTTGCCATTTGTGCACCCAGGTTCGTCATTGAGTACACCATCGCACGCGCTCCTGTCTGTGATGCAGCGTCAAGGGTAACCGCAGTCTCCGAGCTGATAGTCCATGCTGCTCCAAACGTCATCGAACTGTTCGTGCAGATGGTTGTTGTCTTGCAAATGTCCCCATCTGTTGACTCAGGGATCGAGACGTGGCTGCACGATCGGTTACAGACATGCGAATAAGATGCCTGTCATCTCGACTGCTAGTGATACGAGGCCGTTGAGATCCAGCATTGCGTTCCAAATTACCCTCCTGAACCCACCGATTCCATATTCTGCTAACAGTCATTGGATCTCGACCAATGCGAGCATCAAAGTCGCGATGCGATAAACCGCAATCGCGATCGGCTACAATCCGACCTTTATCAATGTCGGAAACGTGATGCTACGCATTTCTCCTCCTTACACGAGGCATCACAACAACGTTTCACCAGGCAACGAAGGTCAACTGCTGTTTGTGTATGAGAAATTGGTTGGAAACTTTCCTCATGTCAGCACGTTGTAGGTGTCGCCACCGGCGCCAACCTTGTGTGAATGCTCTGAAAAGCTAATCATTTGCACACCACAGCATCTTCTTCCTGTCGGCTAAATTTCGCGTCTGTAGCACGTCATCTTCGTGGTGTAGCACTTTTAATGGCCAGTAGTATAGTAAGTATTTCACAATTCGGTGGACTGGATCAGAAAGTAAATAAAGCGAGTTTGTTGTTTGTAAGGTAATGAGCAGTGAAGATAAAGGCTGTGTTTCACGATAAATATTTTTTTTTTTTTAGTTTGAAAACTTAATGGAGGCTTTGTAGCTCAGTAAAGAAGATTGTCGAAAATCCCACGTCACATGCTGGGAATTCAGGATTACCCTTGATAAATTTGCAGTGTCACGATTCAGCTCAACTCCGCGGTCACCACTCGTGAAATATATTTATGTTTTACTCGCTAGTGAGAAGCATTGCATTGTCACAAACATGGTCGGTTCCTAAAAATGTGCAACGCGGTCAGATTTGCAGTAACTTACTTACACCAGAGCAATACTCTAAAAACATTAGTTGCTAAAACTATAATTGGAATATTTACAGAAAAACAGCCGGCTGCGATCGAGACAAAAGAATAGAAGTACTACAAATAAATTACAACTGTATTTAAATCTAGTATGGGACAATAACCAGTTACAAATATCTTTCTCTCTTTACAAATTCCAACAACCTTCTTTTTAACGTTTCATTTGCTACGAAATAACTTCAGTGAACAGATCTTTCTATCATTATTCCATAAGACTGCAGAACAAATCTTTCTCCACCTAGAAAAACAGAAAATTTAATGTAATCCTCTTGTTCAACTAAAAATGAAAAGAATAATTATATCTTCAAAATTACCTCGATGCCGCTTGACATTCAAATCTCTCTGGTTAGTTTAAGTTTCTCACTCAGATGTCAATCTCTTCGGCAGCCTACGGTATCTCTATGAAGTTATCGTTATTCCAAACAGATGGCAATGGGTTGGGTTGTTTTGGGAGAGACCAAACAGCGAGGTCATCGGTCTCAACGGTTTAGGGAAGGACGGGGAAGGAAGTTGGCCATGTCCTTTCAAAGGTAGCATCCCGGTCAGATGACAATGCATCGTCTGTTCCGGAGCATCTTTCTCCGTCTCCAGCGTATATTACACTGAAGCGCAAAAGAAAGAGGTATAGGCAAGCAAATTCAATAACGGAAATACGTAAACAGTCATAATACGGCGCTGCGATCGGCAACGCCAATATAAGATAACAAGGGTCTGGTGCAGGTGTTAGATCGGTTACTGCTGTTACACTGGGAAGTTACCAAGATTTAAGTGTGTTTCAACGTGGTGTTTTAGTTGGCGCACGAGCGATGGGACAAAGCATCTCTTATGTAGTGATGAAGTGGGGATTCTCCCGTGCGACCATTTCACGAGTGCACCGTGAATATCAGGAATCCGATAAAACATCAAATCTCTGACATAGTTGCCACCAGAAAAAGATCCTGCAAGAAAGGGCCCAATGACGACTGAAGAGAATCGTTCAAACTGACAGAAGTGCAACCCTTACGCAAATTGATCCAGATTTCAATGCAGGTCCATCAACAAGCATGAGCGCCCGAATCATTCAATGAAACATCATCGATATGGGTTTTCGGAGCTGAAGGCCCACTCGTATGAGCCTGATGACTGCACGACACAAAACTTTACGCCTCCCCGGGCCCGTCAACGCCTATATTGGACTGTTGATGACTGGAAACATGTTACCTGGTCGGACGAGTATCGTTTCAAATTGTATCGAGCGGATGGACTTGAACCAGTATGGAGATAACGTCATGAATCCATGGATCCTGCATGTCAGCAGGGGACTATCAAGCTGGTGGAGGCTCTGTAATTGTGTGGGGCGTGTGCAGTTGGAGTGATATGGGACCCCTGATACGTCTGGATACGACTCTGAATGGTTACATGCATCCCGTCTAATCACCTGCATCAATTCATTCCCATTGTGCATTACGAAGGATTGGTCATGTCCAGAATTGTTACAGCGTGACTCCAGGGACACTTCTGAGTATAAACACTTCCTCGAGCCACCAAACTCCGGACACGTGAACATTATTGAGCGTATCTGCGATGCCTTGCAACGTCCTGTTCAGAAGAGGATTCGTGGAGTCAGTTCCCTCCAGTATTACTTCAGATATTAGTTGAGTTCGTGTGACGTCGTGTTGCAGCACTTTTACGTGCTCGCGAGGGCCCTACACGGTATTAGTTAGATGTACCAGCGCCTTTGTCTCTTCAGTCTATAAACATTCGATTACCTCATGAAAAACTAAAAAACAAAAAATTAACTCCGATACTCTCCTTTTTCTACGTAGTGTCAAATCACATTTCATCTGTGCAGTGAGGAATGGACTGTTTTTTCTTTGGAGACGAACCCACGCTGACTTCCAACGATCACGAGACAAATGTACGCTGAAAAGTGTTCTCTTGCAGCGTGAATGAAATATTTTTCATACACACATAAAAAAAAATTGCATCACTTTGCTTCCAAGAGTTCCGGAATCTGTACAGAAATTTGGAATAGGAATCAACATAAACATCATATCCGCCCTTTTTATTGCTCATCAAAACCACACATTGCATGATGTACCACCATACAGCGAGACCTTCAGAGGTGGTCGTCCACACTGCTGTGGATGCCGATACCTCTAACACCCAATAGCACGTCCCCTTGCATTGATGCATGCCTGTATTGTCATGGCATACTATCCACAAGTTCATCGAGGCACTGTTGGTCCAGATTGTCACACTCCCCAACGGTGATTCGGAGTAGATCCAGTGGTTGGTGGGTCACGTCGTCCATAAACAGCTCTTCACAATCTTAAAAAATGGCTCAAATGGCTCAAAGAACTATGGGACTTAATATCTGAGGTCATCATTCTCCTAGAGTTAGAACTACTTAAACCTAACTAACCTAAGGACATCACACACATCCATGCAGAATTCGAACCTGCGACCCTAGCAGCCGCGTGGTTCCGGACTGAATCGCCTAGAACCGCTCGGCCACAACGGCCGGCCTTTTCAGTCTATCCCAGGCATGTTCGATAGTGTTAATGTCTGGGGAACATGCTGGCCACTCTATTCGAGCGATGTGGTTATCCTGAAGGAAGTCATTCACAAGATGTGCACGATGGGGGCGCGAATTGTCGTCCATGAAGACAAATGACTCGCCAATACGCTGCCGGTATGGTTGCACTATCGGTCAGAGGATGGCATTCACATATCGTACAGCCGCTACAGTGCCTTCCAGGACCACCAGCGGCTTACGTCGTCCCATCATGCCACCCCAAAACAGCAGGGAACCTCCACCTTGCTGTACTCGCTGGACAGTGTGTCTAAGACATTCAGCCTGACTTGGTTGCCTCCAAAGTCGTCTCCGACAACTGTCTGGTCGAAGGCATATGCGATATTCATGGGTGAAGAGAACGTGTCGCCAATCCTGAGAGGCCAATTCCGTACGTTGTTGGGCCCATCTGTAGCGCGCTGCACGGTGTCGTGGTTGGAAAGATGGACCTCGCCATAGACGTCGGGAGTGAAGTTGAGCGTCATGCTCCATATTGCGCACAGTTTGAGTCGTAACACGACATCCTGTGGCTGCACGAAAAGCATTAATCAACATGGTGGCGTTGCTGTCAGGGTTCCTCCGAGCCATAATTCGTAGATATCGGTCATCCACTGCAGTAGTGGCCCTCGGGCGGCCTGACCAAGGCATGTCATCGACAGTTCCTGTATCTCTGTATCTCCTCCATGTGCGAACAACATCGCTTTGGTTCAGTCCTATACGCCCGCACTTCCCTTGTTGAGAGCCCTTCCTGGCACAAAGTAACAATGCGGACGCGATCGAACCGCGGTATTGACTGTCGAAGCATGGTTGAACTACAGACATCATGAGGCGTGTACCTCCTCCCTGGTGGAATGACTGGACCTGAACGGCTGTCGAACCCCCTCCGTCTAATAGGCGCTGCTCATGCATGGTTGTTTTCATCTTTGGGCAGGTTTAGTGACATATCTGAACAGTCAAAGGGACTGTGTCTGTGATACAATATCCACAGTCGACGTCTATCTTCAGGAGTTCTGGGGACCGGGTCGATGAAAAACTTTTCTTGATGTGTGTATATCTGAATTTACTTTCGTAGATCCAAGTTATCTTTGTGGAAGATAAGCTTCACGAACTCTTCATTTTGTGATACATTGATCAGCAATAACATTACCTAATAGCCAGTATATCCGGAAGTAATAAGGCCACGCAAGGTCGCTGGAGGGAGTTCGCACTACATCTGTACAAAAAAAATCACCTAATTCTTAAACTCAGGCGAGGGGGGTGATGAGCTCTGACCCATATTCAGCCACATCCCAGATGTGTTTATCTGGATCATATATGGCCAGCCGGGGACCAGCAAATCAATAGGAACTCGCCATTGTGGTCCTCGAACCATTCCATCCTATTCCTGGGCTTGTAACGTGGCGCATCATCTCGTTGAAAAATACCACCGCCGTCGGGAAATACGATCGTCATGAAAGGGTACACGTGGTCTGCAAGCAGTGTATGATACTTCTTGGTCGACATGGTGCCTTGCACGACCTCCGCTGGACCCAAGGATGCTCACGTTAATATTCCTCACAGAATACAGGAGCTGCCGCCGGCTTGCCTCCGTCCCGCAATACAGGTGTCAAGGAGCTGTTCCCCTACAAGGCTACGGATTCGCGCCCTCCAATCCGAATGATGAATAAGTTTTTGGGATTCGTTACACGATGAAACGCTCGGTCACTGCTGCAACGTACAGTGTCGATGATCACTTCCCTATTTCAGTTGTAGTCGCCGACGTCGTGATGTTTACGTTGACAAATTCTTTGGTCGTCGGTTGCGGAGACCCATTTTAGGAGTGTTCAGTGTACTATGTGTTCAGATATACTTTTACTCTGCCCAGAATTAAAGACTGATGTTAGTTCCGCCATAACTCGCTGCCTGTCCTGTTTTACCAGACTGCCCAACCTAAGATATCCGATATCATAATGAGGAGGTGCCATTTTCTTCTGGTGGCATTTTCTTCTGGTGGAAGTGTATTGATAAAAATACCGGCTTGCGTCATTGATGCATATACTAATCATGGTGACTACAGCCTAAAGCGTAAAAGACATTCCATTCGTAAGTGGATTCGTTCAAACAGTATTTTCTTTTATTTATGTGATTTTTTGTTGTACTGTTCATTTTTAGTGCAGTCCTTTTATATTTGACAATTGACTTTAGATTTACTATCATCTTCATTATCATCTTCTCTTCAGATATTAGGCAGGAATTGCCTGTTACGGTACCTATTTACTATCATACCAACTCGAAAAACTCTGGAGGTGAACACCGAGAAGAAAAGACTGGAAAACTTCATCAAACATCAGTTTCGGTCGTCCGGATTAAGTAAAATGGTGGATAATGGAAACAGCTTTTTCGTAACATATACTGAACTTGTTGAAACTTCCTGGCAGATAAAATCAGTGTGTCGGACTGAGACTCGAACTCGAGACCTTTGCCTTCTCGGTCCAGCACACAGTTTTAATCTGCCAGGAAGTTTCATATCAGCGCACACTCCGCTGCAGAGTGAAAATCTCATTCTACTTAACTTGTTGGTTACTTGAAATGTATAACACAAAGGAAATTACATTAACGAGACGAATAACCTCATATTCTTCTATCAGACAAGCATTTAAGACCAGAAAAACGTTTGAAAGTGTTCTCCTGGCGTTGTATTGTTCACGAAATCACTGCTACATTTTCTACTTTAAACAATTGTTGCATGCACACAACAGGAATGAAGAACAAGAAGCAATAGTAAGCATTAGTTTACTAAACATTTTGAGGAATCTCTGACATTAAAGAGCGTAAACTTCCGCAGTTACATCTTTGACTGAGTTCGAAATTAATTTTGTGTATTACGTAATCTCTTCAAAGTATTTGTGAATCAGGATGATTTTCACTGTTCCTACCCTGTTATTTCAATTCAGACTATTTTCCCTCCAACAGTAGATCAACTCCGACATAAAAATTCAGTTTTCGTATTTGACAACGGTCAGAGATATAATGCTTCATAATTTTCCGTGTCAAGTAATTTTCAGTGCAGTATTTTACAAATATTCTTGATAGCGCTAAAATAAAGCCACTTTCTCTCAAAACAGGTACACTTTTTAAAAAAACTCACAACACAAGTATGTCCGTTGTAAATCAGAAACCTGTTCAGACCAATTTATTATCTTCAATGAATACATATAACAGTTTACCAGATATCAAATACATAACGCTACATGAATTCAGGTTATCGTGGGTGAATATAAAGAGTAACTAAACTGAAAATTATTACAAGACATTGTTTTCCTCTTTCAACAAAGTATGACGTGAGCAATGAAACACTGACAATGACGGCAGTTTATTCTTCCGTGTTGTGATTGTCGGTTGTGCAGTAATGTTGTCCGATCATTCAAAACCAACACTCTCGTCTGAAATTCTAGTTGTCCTTGTGTCTGCTCCCTCTCATATATAAAACAATCAAAGAAAACAAAATAAACAGTATAAGTGTACATTAAAAATATTGTACTATACATATTATATTATAAACTAAAAATTAAATTAACATCAGCAGAAAGAATGTTGCTTACCATATATCGCAACCGCACTGTACTGTAACCACAATCTGGCAGTACAGTGCACAGAAATACCCAACTGTGGAAGTTAATCTAATCTCGCCGTGATCTCTGGTGCTACAGCAATGAATTTCTGTGGGTTTCTTTCTCCTTAATTTTTCTTTTTCTCTCTGTATTTTTTTCTAACACTTTGGAAAGATTTCATCAGGATAAGAGATTTCCCCTACTAGTATTCTTCCATAGAAGAGACCAAATATCTATAGTCAAAAGCGTATATAGGGTTTACAATCCTTAGACCAAAAACGTCTGCCCTGTGCAAAAAAGTTACCGTTCCAGAAAGACAACGAGTATGGTTTACGCTCTTTATGGCATAATCCCATTTTTTACCCACCATGTGACAGCACCTCACCGCATCATTTCATTGGCGATAGATTGGTCATGGAGGTCTCCTAGAATAGCCTCGCTGTTTTCTGGCGTGAACCCTTTGGGTGTCTGCCTCGCATATCATTTAAAGGCGACAGTGTACAGACATTGGCCAATGTATATAACCCAACCTGAATGATGCCAGGTGTATTTCAAAGGTGTGTCATTCACTGCAACGAACGGCTGAAAGATGTGTCAGGATTGGTGTAAACCACATGCAGCGCTGCCTATAGTGTGTATTTCTAAATGACAGAAGAGAATGAAAGAACAGATTGCCCCACACCTCAATATATCTTTGTTTCCTAATATATTGTTTTGTGGCAGTTTATTCCCAAACTGTCACGTCACCAGTTTTATAATTTAGTATGCAGTTCACATAGTCATTCAAGTCAAATCCTTAATTCTGCAAGCAGTATTGACTTCTGCCAATGGTTATATTACTAAAATATTTCTGTATCTCCTTTCCTCCTGGTACAGTGAGGGTTTCTTGTTATTTCAGCAGCCGTGGAGCTTTTAGCTAGCTTGCATAGGGACAGTTTCACTTAAGGGAACGCAGTAGTCGTAAAGATGTTTTCTGATGAAAGCCATTCTCTGTACAAATAGAGAGCTGAGGACATTCTGCCATTCCAAACCAGCAAGAGCGTCGAGTGAGGCCAAGCAGCATGTCATAAACCTACGTTGTCGGAAAAGTGAAGAGAAATCCTTTTTAGCTAAAGTAAGAGTTTTAAAGACGAAGAAAGCGCGAGATAGTGAAGTATGAGAGCACCTTTTAAGTCTAGTAGAGTTGTAGCGTAGTAATTATTTCGGTACAGCAGATGATTACCCACGCATTCTTGTCTTTTGGTTGGCCAGGAATGATAATCTGTTATCTATTTGGAGAGATTTTCTGCCTTTTTCCCTGTGCCACGGTAGTAATATACCCTATTGGTTAAAGATGACAAAATCTGCAACAGCAGGAAATTGGTAACCTTTTTATTAAATTATCATTGGTTTGAACTGACAAGGTCTGCTACAGCTGTCCGGTGAGATTGCGAAGCTGGCTAAATTTTGTAGAGGAAGATTAGAGCACACTTGCTTTGAGGGCGCCACAGATGACACTTGTTCCAGGGCTTGAGGCAATATGCTAGGTCTTAGAGCTGAAAAGCGAGATGTTTCCAACTCAGACCGGAATACAGTGGCCAAGCTGAGTTCTGAATTTTTAGTCACTACTGCAGCCGTCTTCTACACTTGCACAGCCTATGTGTGGTAAGTATGGTGCAGTGTTGTAGCCACAGAGACGAAGCGAACATGAAATTATTAATTTGCATCAGGTTTCATTTTGAACCTTTAATTTCTGCAGCCAGTAAGTAGAACCCATCATGCGCTTAGGCAAAAATATAGGTGTTCGTTCATGGTTTTCCTTTCTTTAATTCACTAACCTTTTCTTCAGTCATTAGCTGTATTCATGACATAGTTTTATATAGTTCTTTTATGTATTCAGCCACCTTTTCCATGGCTATAGTTCGTATTTTCAATCCCCTGTTCACCTGTTAAATTTTTGTATTCTTTATTCAGTGAGTAAATCATTTTTACGTCTTTTAGCAACAAGCAAAATTGTTATACGTGAACATTACTTTCCTTTCGTAGTTTAATGGATTTATTAATTGTCTGTGTGAGATGCAGTATTCATTCTATCGTGTTTAATTGGGCCACCCCTAGTGCTTTTCACTTAATAAGGCGTTATCCGTTGCACAATATTTTCCGCATTTTTTATTTTATTTTTAAATTCGCGTGATCTTATTGGTAGCTTCCCGTCTTTCTACAAGCATCTCAGGGGTAAGCTAGACAGTTCAATCGATACCTCACAATGTCATTATTAGAACTTTTCTTCACGTTTTGCCTAATACTACGTCATGTAAAATTATCTGACACTTAGGTTTAGTTGTAAGACTCAACGTCCCTTTTATTTCGAAACAAATTCACAATTTTATATCCAAGTTTTCGGTTATGGTACAAAGTAAACCGAGGGACACGTGACATTGTTTTATGTTCAGTCTTTTCAAATTTTGTGTAAATGCAATGTAATCTTTTAAATGAATTACGCTGCCGTTTCACGACTTCCGAAAGCGCTGTAAAAGACGAGTTGTTTGGTACAAAGCTTCTTAATGCTGGAGTTGAAAATTTCACCTAAAATATCCGAGAGATGTGCTAAAATGGAATTGCAAGGGAATTTCAGTAGGCTATTGAAGTGAAAACAACGTCTTACATGCCTCTGTCTTAACATACAGCAAGAAGGTGAGACTAGTCTACCAAGATAGATCCTCTTGGATCGCCTTCATTTGTCATAGATAGACGTTCAGCTACGACTGTTGTGAGGAACTTGTAGCGTATCAGAATCAGCTAAGGATAACCGTTTCAAACACGTGAATCTTCTGACGTTTAAGTTAAAAAGCTTTTGCTGAAACAACTAAATAGTCAAATACGGAGTCTGGAGATGAGAACCTGAGATGGAAGTGTTTGCGCCGCAATAGCTGATTCTGGACTCTTTCTTTCAGTTTGATCACTTTTCTTGGATATTTTTGCGAAAGTTTCAATGCCAGTACGAACAAGCGTTTTATCACTATATTCCCCTTAATAGCTTTCGAATGTCCCTAGAAAAGAAATGTATCGTTCAGTTTGCAACAAAATCTATACATACGTCAATATTCCGATTGATTTAAGCGTAGAACAAAACTATATGCCCCTCTGCGTACCATCATTTACCAAGCCAAAACATGGCGGATTCTGCTTACCATAAGATCCAATGCCACCTGGCGACGTTGCGGATACTCCTAATGTAGTTTGTTGCCGTCCTCAACCCAAAGACATACTTTGCTGCAGCTCGTACCGCTACCCTACCCAATGTTGGCTTTTTCATCTCTGAATAACTACTGTAACCTACATCCATTCAAATCTGTTTCCTGTATTCACCATTTGGTCGCCCTGTACAATATTACCCCTCCCCCAGACTTCTCTCCATTACCAAATTGACGATTATCTCGTGTCTCTTAACGTGTCCTGTCAACCTATCCCTTCCTGTAGTTAGGTTGTGCTACAAATTTCTTTCTCCCAAATTCGATTCAGTGTTTCAGCAGAAACTGCTCGATCTTCTTCTGTGGCCCCATATTTCAGAAGCTTCTATTCTTTTCTCGTCGGAACTGCAAATCATCGGCTTTTCACGTATGTACGAAGTTGCACTTCAAATATATACCTTCACAAAAGACTTCCTATCAAACTTGCTTTGCCGGCCGGAGTGGCCGAGCGGTTCTAGGCGCTACAGTTTGGAGCCGCGCGACCGCTACGGTCGCAGGTTCGAATCCTGCCTCGGGCATGGATGTGTGTGATGTTCGTAGGTTGGTTAGGTTCAAGTAGTTCTAAGTTCTGGGAGATTAATGACCTCAGCTGTTAAGTACCATAGTGCTCAGAGCCATTTTGAACTCATTTGACAGCAGACTGTGTGGACCTGTAGCCAGCCTGGAGAATCTAGGAAAAATCTTCACTTCTGTCCGGAGCTGTACACAGGGCTTTTAGGGGAGAAGTATAGTGTTCTGCTGCTAGACCGTCACAGTATATACGTATATATTCTCGAGCAACTGGATACTGACGTTTTGTAAGGTACAAGGACGATAATTATGGAGAAGCCACGGATTACAGAAGAGATACTTCAGTTGATTGATGAAAGAAAGAAATACAAAAATGCCCAGGGAAATACAGGAATACAGACATGCAAGGGCCGAAAAGCGCAAGCACTGTCGTAAAATCAGCTTAACAGCTCGTACATCCAAATTGCTGACAAGAATAATATACAGAGGAATGGAAAAGAAAACTGAGGATCCGCTAAATGACCATGAGTGCGGCTTCAGGAAAGATAAAGCGACTAGAGAGGCAGTTCTGACGTCGCAGTTAATAAAAGAAGCAAGACACATTCATTGAATTTATAGAGTGGTGCAAGACGTTCGAAATTCGAAGAAAATTATTTTGTACACTACAGAGAAAAACGGGTAATATACAGTATGTATAATAAGGAAGAAGGAACAATACGAGTGGAAGAGCAAGAACGGAGTGCTCGGATTAAAAGAGGTGTAAGACAGGGATGCAGTCTTTCGCCTCTAACGTTCAAGCTATACATCGAAGAAGCAATGACGGAAATATAAGAAGGGTTCAAGAATTGGATTGAAATTCAAGGGGCCAGCCGCTGTGACCGAGCGGTTCTAGACGCTTCAGTCCCGAACCGCGCTGCTGTTACGTTCGCAGGTTCGAATCCTGCATCGGGCATGGCTGTGTGTGATGTCCTTAGGTTAGTTAGGTTTAATTAGTTCTAAGTCTAGGGGACTGATGACCTCAGATGTTAAGTCTCATAGTGCTTAGAGTCATTTGAACCATTTGAAATTCAAGGTGAAACCATACACCTATCAGTGGTAAGATTCGCTATCCTCTGCAAAAGCGAAGAAGAAATACTGGGACTGTTGTATGGAACGAACAATATAATGAGTACAGAATATGGAGTCTGAATAAATCGAAGAAAGACAGAACTAAAGAGAAGTAACAGAAATGAGAACAGCTACAATCTTAAAATTAGCATTGGAGATCATGAAGGGGGCGAAGTTAAATTCTGCTACCTAGTCAGAACAAGGAGGATATAAAAAGCGGACTAGTAGTGGCAAAAAGGGCATTCCTGACCAAGGGAAGCCTGATAGCATCAAACGTAGGTCTTAAATTGAGGAAGAAATTTCTGGGATTGTACGTTTGGAGAAAACATTGTATGGTATGGTAGGGTGGGACAACCGGTATAGAAGAGAATCGAATCCTTTGCGACGTGGTGCTGCAGGAGAATGCTGGAAATTGGGTGGACGGATAAGGTACGGTTTGATGAGGTTCTCCAGAAGATCAGCGAGTAAAGGAAAATATGGAAAACACTGACAAGAAAAAGGGACAGGATGATAGGACATCACTTACGACATCAGGGAACAACTCACATGGTACTAGAGGGAGCTGTAGATGTTAAAACTGTAGAAGAAGACAGAGACTGGAATACAATCACCAAATAATTGAGCACATAGATTTCAAGTGCTACTCTAAGACGGTCGACACAGGAGAGGAATTCGTGACGGAACACATCAAACCACTCAGAAGACTGATGATTCAAAGAAAAAAAGGGAGGATTTCATGATATTTTCACAAGTAATGGAAGTCACACTATGGGGAAGCATGCGCACTTGTAGTCCACTATAAATACAATCAAATGATAAAGAAAGGCGCAACTTGAAAGAGTTACCCGAGTGGGATGGAAATAACGCGTTGGTCCAACTCTGGCCCTTATGCAGTTCTTGGGCTTGATATTGACTAACAGAGTGTTTGGCTTAGCCAAGTACGAAAACAAGCATTAGAAACTCCCTCCGAGTGCAGCCTTCGATTATCCTGATTAAATGTAAGCTCAAGATGGCTTGTCATGAAGACCAGCAAAATGGGGCGTAGGATATCATCGACGTGCCGTTGTGCTGTAAGGGTGCCCCGGATGACAACAAATGGGGTCCTGACAGTCAGATTGGTATCCCACTGCTCTCTGGGGCGTCTACAGACACATCTTCTCTGACTATAGGGGCTCACTTCAAAGCGCGACTAATCACTGAAGACAATTTCGGAGATGGTGGAGAAGGGTAAATGTATCAATACGAGGTAAGAGACCCTGGTCCGGAAATGACCGAGTCGAAAGTTGCAAACGAGAATCGATCTCACAACTCTGACAAAGGAATACATGCATTGGCAATTTTGTTGCTATGACTGTAGGCCAAGAAATTTTCATAGATGTAGTGTAGACCAAAGCAAGATCAGCGCACACTCCGCTGTAGAGTGAAAATTTCATTCAAGAAGGAAAGATCCTGTACGTATGGGCTCTAAAATGCATGCCTTAAGAGCTATGAGCTGTTTGTTCATCTTTGCTTCTGTGAAACAGGCCTCTTCTACTGACAAAGTGATCATAGCTCTTAAGTTATGCGTTTTACAGCCCATACTTGTTAGACTTTTTCTCTTGCTTTGGTCGTTACCATCTTCTCCAGAAATACAAAGAGAAAAAGAGCTTGCAGTGTAAGAGATGTTTCTCGCAGGAGCGAAAATGATCAAACAATTCATTGCTCTTAAGGAATGCTTTTTAGATCTCATTTTTACTAGACTTTTTTCTTGTTTTGACCTACCCTACAGTCTTAGCAACAACTGTACCGCTACAAAAATGGTTCAAATGGCTCTAAGCGCATTTGAGATAATCAGTCCCCTAGACTTAGAACTACTTAAACCTAACTAACCTAAGGACATCACACACATCCATGCCCGAAGCAGGATTCGAACCTGCGACCGTAGCAGCAGCTCGTTTCCGGACTGAAGCGCCTAGAGCCGCTGGGCCACATCGTCCGTTTGTACCGTTCTATGTATACTCCCCTCAGAGGTATGAAAACGATTTTTGCTTATAACGTTCGACTCTGTCGTTTCCGTTTTACTCCTCCTCATCATCCCTAAAAATGTATAAATTCATCACAGAATCACCCTTTACATCCCACACAGCGTTCAAAACATTGATGTCCCACATGCTGGAACTTATTTCCTGCTATGGTGTAACGGCGCTAAAACATCAGAACTCGGTGTGACGTATAACGATGTTTATCAGGGATGATCATCTTCAGTCATAGAAAATTAAATGTGAAGCCAAAATTCATTTAAAATAGAATAAGACCTAAACATACTAGGGCTGTTGATAAAATATCGATAGCGTTTTCGCGTTTTTTATTTTCGCATATACGAAAAGAGCCGCGAAATATCTGTTAATAATGCCGTGCTTTGAATTTCTTTATCATCATTACCTTTTAACAATGCAAAATATATATATTGAGATCTTATTGTTCTGTATCTGGCCTACAATTAAAGGAACGTTTTTTCGTGACTGTAACTCATTCTAAAATTCAACATATCTTCCCTACTTTATAGTCATTGAAAATTGAAATTACTTGGTTATGAACACTGATGTTACAGTTCGTATGATCGTTCAACAACAAAATTTTGCAGTGGATTTTGTTTCTCGGTAAAACACCATTCAATACCACGACTAGCACAAGAACATGAGACTCTTATTAAAAAAAATACGTTTTCACTATAAAGTTTGCCAGACCAGAACGGAGCACAGCAAGATTCCTATTAGATTTTGACGGTACATTAACTTATTTGTACTGTGAGTTATATACTATCAGCAGCCCGCGTCAACCTGCAACACATCATAAAATCTGTTGATCTGCACTGCAAGTCTGGAAGCTAGAAGAAATAATATTATTTTACTGTTACTTTACCGCTTCCTTGCGGTATGATAGACTATATTGGAAGTCGTTTGAATACGCCGCGACAGCGGCTCTTTCGTTCGCCACGCAGCTCAGCACCACAGATAATATTTATATAACTGAAAAATGTCTCAACAGGATGGGATAATAGGCAAGCAAGCTTTAACAATTAATAATGCAAGTTTTCATTTACATAACTCTATTAAAACATTTAAATATTTCAATTTTTTACACACCTTTATGAATTCACACGTAATGGCGTACATCTCTTAGTCTCGACAAAAGAATGCTACACTAGCGTTCGCTACTACGACACAGGATATCTTACTCGTTCGACTCCCAGATGAAGAAGACAAAGAAATTGCTATTCGTCACGTATTATATACTAGTTACTTATTTTAATCTTTGTTCGACATTTATCGTCTGTGGCGGTTTCATTACTCGCCGACGCAGATATTCTCAAAAATAAATAATAAAAAAAATACATAATTTTATACAATAACACAATATGAGACATATAATTTTCTCGTTACTACATAATATGTTGTTTTTGTTTCTTACTAGACGTTACAGCTTTTACGAGAAAAAAGTTTTTTACCAAAAGTATGGATATGTACCGTCGAAGTTTCTTCACCGAGATATCGATGTATCTAAATCGAAATGGCAATATCGAGTGCCGATGTTTTTATTCTACATTATATTTGTTTCACAATTTTCGTTAAATATTTGAAACTGTAGGAGAACATAATTTTAATTTCATTGCGTGAAGGAGTCTTACTACTTTTTGAGCTTCCAGCCTTTCTCTTTGACTGTGCGAAGCAAGTATTGATCGCACAAAGAAGTAGTCCGATTGAACTGTGGTGTGGCGGTGTGAGTGGAATAACAAGGTATCCGATGTCAAGAAATAAAACACCAGTTGTGATAAAAAACTATTTTTAACGCAGTTAGCGTGCCATTTCATCACGTCAGCATTATTCGAAAACAGTTGCTGAAACAGCTCATAAAGAATCTAAATGACAAGACTGGATTTTGCCGTAGGTGGAGGCGTGTGAGAGAGATGCTGACGTAATCGGGGCTTTGTGTTAGCTACAGAATCTGCAACGTTTAACTTCACCACGCAATTTTGACACTACGAAAAACGGACCCATCGGACACCCTTTACTGTGCCACTTGCATGCAGTGACCATTGTTGGCAAAGTGGTTATATGAACGTGCATCATTTTCCTTTCAGCTCTTGCCCTAAGAGAGGGTAATCAGGCTGCTAGTTTGTTGATGTACCGAATATGTAATAATAAATCAGTTTTCAAGTATACAACTCTAAAACTGGCAGTATTTTTAGGATGTGCAGCCAGCGTTCGTTGTGGCAGGTTTGTCGATATGTTTTCGGCGATAAATCGATAATTATTTCGATATTATCTTATACCTTACCTATATTTTTAAAAATATCAACTGTCCTAATACATAAAGCCTAGGTATCAACCTTGCTACATAAAGATGGAAACAATAAGGAGAGGAGACAGTCCGGAAATGGACTCTCCCTGAGGCAAGAAAGTCACTTGAATCTCCTAACCTTCTTCTCTCCCTCTACTTCTCTGTGTTTCTCTTCCCTCCTCTCTCTTGTATTCCTCCATCACCTACTTTCTCTTCTCTCTCTCTCTCTCTCTCTCTCCCTCTCTCTCTCTCTCTCTCTCCCCTCAACTCCCCTTCACCCATCCACCCACCCACACACACACACACACACACACACACACACACACACACACTATCTCTACCCCCCCCCCCCTCTCTCTCTCTCTCTCTCTCTCTCTCTCACACACACACACATTCTCCCTCTCTCTCGCTGTTTCTCTGTTTCTCTCTGACACCCACGCATACTTACACAATAACACAAGCTCCTCAACACTGCTAGCTCGCTCTCCCGTGACAGCCGGTCGTTGTATTTATTATGTCGTAACCGGCGGCGAGCTCCACGGCGGCGCGCGCCCCTCGCTGTGCGTAATCCACTTTAATAACTTGTAATCTCCGCCGGCGCGTAATAAAAGCCACCCCGCTCGTTACGCATGCAGCTCCGCTCTGCGGCGCGGATGCATGATGAAGTGGTTAGCGCCGGCCGTAATCTTACTCCACCTCTGCTCCTCTTCTGTTACCTTGTCACCTGCTCGAAAATTAATTTCCAGCGGCATCATTATTTCCTCCTTATCTTTGGCCAAGGTAGTGGCTTAGCCTCCCTTAGATCGTGATCATTAAAGCGAATGCCTATTTTTTTCTAAAATGTTTCGCAGACGCTAAGCGATTATGACTTTCCTGGAGAACAAAAATCTCTTTTATAAAAATGAACACACATTCTGCAAAGAGACATCTTGCGAAATTCAATTAGCTCCGTTCGGCCGTGCGACCCAGAGTGGCGTAGACAAGGGCGTCTTGGATTTCGCTGTTTTCCTTGATTCGATACATTTTCGCACATAATAGACGCTATTTAAATAACAGAGTAAATATGTCGTTGGATCATGGCTTCCTTGGCAAGAGAACATATGTAAAGGTAATTTCAGAAGTCACGAATTGAGATACAGTCGTAGTAGAGTTCTCCAGGGATCCAAGAATTATTTATTTTGTTATAAATACAGTCACGGATCGCCGTCCGCTGTGGCAGAGCGGTTCTAGGCGCTTCAGTCCGGAACCGCGCTGCTGCTATGGTCGCAGGTTCGAGTCCTGCCTCGGGCATGGATGTGTGTTGCGTCCCTAGGTTAGGCAGGTTTAAGTAGTTCTAAGTTTAGGGGACTGAAAACCTATGTTAAGCCCCATAGTGCTTAGAGCCATTTGAACCATTTGAACAGTCACGGATCACAAATGTTTATCAATCAGATTATTAATTTCTGTCAACGATGACCTTCTTCAGACCGGTGTATACTTAGTTTCTTTACAGTGTCAACATATATGACGTAATTATGTCCACGCTACTCAAAATTTGTAACTTTTGATGAAGTTTCCGTAGCCAATTCATGTGATTGTACGATCAGAATAGGCACCCATTTACTCAGGTCTAAAGATGTCATCGTTGATCGAAAGTAATAACCTTGTGGGGTGGGGGGGTAAAATTAACTTTTGTTTATTGTCCTTGTAGTACGCCGTCTTTCTCACGAGAGCCGGGCAAATATTTCTGTGGTCAGCCAGTAAGAGATGGAGAACATACTGACCTTAGTTGCAAGTCTGCACGGCCATATTCTGGTACAGCCCACCAAAAGAAATGTTTCAATTCCATTTCTACTTAGTGGGATCAGGACTACGATTATAAACGAAGGTATAAAGTGCTGGTTCATACATACATTGAGTAAAGCAGCTGACATACAACACTTTGAAAGTGACTATGTTCAACTGACACCCTAAATCTTTCTATCCCAAACAGCACTGCTATCAGTTCGGAGGCGACCTTTACAGTACGTTCCTACCAAATTGTCTTTCGCCGTGACTACTAGTACTCAAATAAATGATGGAAATAAATGTTCGTCACAAAAGTGGAAACACCAGTCATCACCTGCCTCGCGGATTTGTTGTAATTATTCACGGCCGGCACACTTACCGCTACGTCAGCAAAATGTAAGCGATCCAGGACGGTGTACAGTCCTCGCGAGTTCACTATCAGTTATTACATAAAATACGCGTTTTGTCACAGCCCGTCTCTGACGTCATCCGAGGCAGAGCGCAATCCGAAGTTTAACAGAAGCGGATCTTACAGTGGCTGAGTGCGAAGAGACCATTCTTGTATTTATGTATGTGTCGACGCCTTATGCACACGGCAGCAGCCTCTGAATGATTACACTCTCGGACACATAATATTTAATAATAAAGTTGTGAATTAATTTAGATTCTTCTTAATTTTTACTTGCATTCTGGTAAGTTTTTTGAAATCACACAAAAAGTTTAATCTCTCTTGAATAAAAACTTTGCAGTCTAGAATTTTTATAGTGGAACTAACGGTAGATCATTACCTCTGAACTATAACTTTAATAGATCTTACATTGGCTGTTATTAATACTACAATTCAAAAATTTGTGATAGCCCTATTATTTAATAGGCTTTATCACGTGCTGTAACCCAAAATTTTCTATCGTTAAAATTACAGGTACTTAATCTACTACAAATGGGTGTATTTTAGTTACAAATTTGGTTTTCATTAAATTATTCACAAACTATAAGAGGTAGCTTATTATCTTTAGGTTGACCTGAAGCATAATAGAGATTTTTACGTTCATAAGTCTAATATTTAGCGCCTTCAATTTTTCTTAAAAAAGTGGATTCTGGCTGTAATTTTAATTCTATTATTTTGAAACTTGCACCACTTATTTATGACCTCCATCGGCACATTGTGACCAAATTATGGCTTTCTGGCTTTATTATTTAGCGACCCTTATATTTTTTCTTAAAACTGTGTGTTTACGAAAACTATTGATTTAATTACTTTAAGACTTGACATTTAAAACGTTATTACATAAAAATAAATGTTGATAAATTTTATACTTAATTATGGTTCAATACTTGCGCGCTACGCACAGACGCGTTAAAGTGACTTGCTGCTACTAGCAGTGAACTGGCGTAACTCCCGGCACACTCGCTCCCCTCTGTATCTCACAAACGAAACAGCGCTTGTTTCGCTTTAACGTGATTAACAAACATTTGCCGCCCATGACTGGATTTATAATAAGAGTAGTTACAGGAGTATCCAAATGGAATGTGGTAGTCCGTTTACAGTATATGTTAATGATCAAGTATATAACGCTGGAGTTTCCGTAAGATTACGGCTCTCGTCTACAGAAATGCCAGAGGATTTCAGAAAATCAGCAATTGGTGCAGGAACAGGCATTTGTACCACAACATTAATAAATAGTGGGTGAACCAGAACTCACTTTCAGAGGTTTTCGGAGATACTCATTTTCAGACGTTCTTCAAGCATACAGTCTGAATGTTTTGGTATAATGGACGCACGATCACTTGTTACTGATTTATTGCAATTCGTTTGTTTTCTTGCTCCAGTTAGCTTTATATCTGTATTGCACAGAAAATACTACACGACAGTGTGAATGTCAGTGGTATACAGTGTGTGTCCTGTTTACATTCCCTCAAGGCACTTGCTGTTGACAGCAGTTAATACCCTTTTCAGTTCTTCAACTCATTGCTCTCAAGACTATTTTCAGTACTGCTCGGCTGTCTGGAGTTCTGTTGGCCGCCAGTGTTAATCGTGCGTTGACAGTGATGCACGGAGTACTAAGGATAGGTTTATTGATGAAGGGCTGACCGATATACACCTGTTGTATGGGTTCCCGCGTCACAAGGGCGATATGCTGAGCAATTTTTGCACTAAAGACAGCCACATCACAGTACTTCTAACTTTGAGGACTTTTGCATTACTCTGTGTTTTGCGTTGTACATTTTGGTTATTCACTGTTGTGGAGGTATTTTCACAGAAACAACTATGATTGCGGTTACCTTCTAACGAGCCGCAAGAGACTGAGGGTTCCTTACACCTCAATACTCAGAAAGTATCCCTGGACAACATCTGAAAGTTTGTAGATGGATTTCTGGTTCATCCAGTGCAACGTATTGCGCTTGTTACTGGCATATGTATGATCACGAAAACCGTATGCCAGATTGGGATTTATATGGAGAATCTGAAGTAAAGTGAGGAGTGTGTCAGAAATCTCCATTACATGAAACAATACGTCCATCTTAACGCTATTCTTTTCATTGTGTAAGCACTCAGACATCGATAGTAGCATTCTGAGGGCGAAGCGTGGTAGTGCGATTCTAAGCATTGTTGTGAGACGAGGCCTGTCTGCGAGGGTGGAAGTAGTAGTGACGGTACAGAGCTCGGAGAAAGAAGACGTATCACGCTGCTGCCCTGACGTCAGTGATGGCAGATCTTACCACACCCAAGGAGAGGTTTAGATGGCGTAACTACGCTTGAAGATGGAATTCAAGGTAAAATTCGTAAGCATAGCGCAAAAGGAATTGCAGTGTTAGGCTCGTGATTGTTAGCCCGAGTTTGCAATAATTCCGTGTTTTGCTTGTCAGTGAATGAAGCCTCCTTACCCTCCAAATAAAAATAATTATTCTTCACATCTAAATAATATGCTGTGGTTACTAAATGCTAATGCAATTTTGCAATTGAAATAATTTCTTGATATGACTCTGGGCGCTATGGGACTTAACATCTTAGGTCATCAGTCCCCTAGAACGTAGAACTACTTGAACCTACCTAACCTAAGGACATGACACACATCCATGCCCAAGGCAGGATTCGAACCTGCGACCGTAGCAGTCCCGCGGTTCCGGACTGCAGCGCTAGAACCGCACGACCACCGCGGCCGGCTCTTGATATGGCACTCAACCATTATTGACACGTATGTCATTTGTCATTGTCATTATCAGTATTTGTTCACGATAATTTTGAAGTTTTAAATATATTTAATTAATGAAATCCCTTCACAAAAGTTATTTAGTAGTTAACTGGACCCAAGAAAACTCCCTTTTATTAACTTCATTCTTAGTAACAGTACGCTTTAGCCGCTGCTGTTGCATACTGCTCCGCATTGCTGTAAACTACTAGGAAAAAGGCAGTCATCTAAAGAGGTGAGTGCAAAACTTAGTGCCAAAACAGACACACTGACATAGCTTAACATACCATGTACTCTAGTCCAGTAAATTCCGTTGTACCAGTCAGATTCTGTATCACTTGAAAAATGTTATTCAAATACGCAGTCAGATAGCTTACCCAAATGTTAGTTTTTTTCATGTAACGGCTGTTGAGGGCTTAAAATCAAGTGAAATTGACACTCATACAACACACACACAGTGTTAATCAGGTTAGAATTAGCCGCTGCTGCCGCAAATTTGTTGCATATACGTTACAGTAAATGTAATTCATTCCGGAGGAAGTGACGTATAAAACATTCGTTCGACCGATCCTTGAATATTGTTCACGTTAATGGAACAGATTGAGGACATACAATGAAGAGAGGAGCGTTTCGTCACGGGATCGTTTACATGGCGGGAGAAGTTTACAGAGGTGCTCAACAAGCTCGTGTTACAGACGTTACGAGAGAGACGGGTAGGTTTACTGTTGCCATTGCGGGAGCTTACTTTCCAGAAAGAGTGAGCCAATGCATTACTCCTACCACATAGCAGTCCCGAAACTACCACGCTGAGAAACGCAATTGGATCTCATACGGTAGTTTACTGGTAGTAGTGTTTCTCACGCACCGTGCATAATTGTCACAGTGAAGGGGGCATACACCCGTAGCAAAAATGGTTCAAATGGCTCTGAGCACTATGGGACTTAACATCTGCGGTCATCAGTCCCCTAGAACTTAGAACTACTTAAACCTAACTAACCTAAGGACATCACACACATCCATGCCCGAGGTAGGATTCGAACCTGCGACCGGAGCGGTCACGCGGTTCCAGACTGAAGCGCCTTTAACCGCTCGGCCACACCGGCCGGCAACACTCGTAGCGTCGCATTGCATTGGCCACGCACCCTCAGTACGTTATGAGGACCTCACATCGTAGTATGCGGCCAACTGTCGGCCAGCAGGTCGAAATATCTGTGCCCAGGAATGCTGACTCTCAGGGGCTCGCTCAGTGGCATGTCACACTTAGATACTATATTTCCACTGGCGAGAGGTGGCAGTGGCGGGGAAACCTGCCGGGATACTTGCAATGGGATCTTAGTCTCTGGTTGTGTATCTCAAGTGATGGCGCATAGCGCACTGACGCCTGTACCATTGCACAAGGGTGAGCGGACGTACCAACCCCGTCTCCGTCTGCTGCCCTCCAGGGCAGGTGTATGGCTACCAATGACGTGACACTGGAGGCAGCCCGCCAGTGGAGAGGCACTAAGTCCAGGAAGGAGAACTTGGTGCTGGAAGATGATGCGGCGGTGGAGTTTGTAACTCGTCGCTGCTGCTTGCTGTTCCATGTCACTCCGGCATTAGGTGCTGCCGGACTGATGATGTGTGTGATAAAACTGACGGCTATTTATACAGGTTAGGAGCTCAGTTGTTGTGCTATCGCAGCTTCCAACATCGGTACATCCATAACGAAACACACTGAATCCAGCCGGCCGGAGTGGCCGAGCGGTTCTAGGCGCTACAGTCTGGAACCGCGCGACCACTACGGTCGCAGGTTCGAATCCTGCCTCGGGCGTGGATGTGTGTGATGTCCTTAGGTTACTTAGGTTCAAGTAGTTCTAAGTTCTAGGGGACTGATGACCACAGCAGTTAAGTCCCATAGTGCTCAGAGCCATTTGAACACACTGAATCCCGGTGGAGCTCAATATATGGGCCACATTGGTAGGAAATTTAGAACCAGATGTAGTGAACATTTGCTTGACAAGTTAAACAGAGTTCGGCCTTTGCGGAGCACCTAAAACCTAGTGGGCACCGCTTCCCGGCTTTGAGCGATTTCCATGTACTCCATACTGCCAGCAAAGGGAAAAGGATAAATCTGTTAGAGAAAATTGGAATTCTAAGACAATCCGGTATGGGGAAATATATTTTATCTAACGATCAATTTGTTAGCAGAAACGAGTCTTACTATGATATTGTGGTACCCGCTATTCCTATTAATAGCTTCTGTTGTTAATGTGACGCTGTCTTTTTTATTCCTTGTCTTGTAACTGTTTTTATCGGTCTGACTAATGTTTCATAGTCATTTTAACTTTTACTGCTTGACAAGTTTTAAAAATTTTACACTTTATAGGTATTCATTTACCCGCTCTAATATTGTGTTTTTGCACCTATTTTACTAATTTTCTTGCACTAAATACAATTTTAATGATTCACTGTTTTATGGGTTTAGTTGTGCATTCACTATTTGTAGGCACGTTGGTGAACCAACGCCATCTACCTTTAATGTCTTGCCTCTACGGCTCTACATTTGGGAGGCCGGCTCGGAGGGCTAACGTATCCTGCTGTCGACTTCATTGCCCTACTATTTGTCAGCTGTACGAAACGCTCCATGCTGTGAAAGCTGAAACGTCGTTGGCTACGAGTTACGCAAGATTTCCTAATTTTTTCTTGATTTTCCTTGGTTTTCCTGTCCAGGAGACACCCTACCTGTACTTGAAATTGTATTCCCGGTTCCAGGTTATGTAATTTTGTTGTTCATCCCATGACGATAGGACGATGGTGTCTTGTAAACTTTGATTTGAATGCCTTATATCGACATTAATGGACAAATGTTGGTTTTCCACATTAATTTTTAAGGAATTTCATAGTTAATTGTAGAGACGGTGGCAGATCCTATATCTCTCCCTCTTTTTCGTTTACATATTAACTTCATTTCCCCATTTTTAACTGAATGTGCCTCACTATAGTCATTTTTCACCCCCAGTGTTATGCCAATGCCCAAAAGGGCAAAACTCGTCGTTTCCTGTAAATAAAAAGATTTTGCAACCGAGACTGTCTTATTTCAAGAAATTTATTACCGGTTGCTGCATCAGATTCCCAGTATGGAATGGAACTAATTTTATTGAATGGAGCCAGATTTATAAGGAAGATTACAACGTTCTTCAGTTACCAAAAATTCCGCAGTAACTACTGAATCTCACCTATCCTATTGTTGCACCGTGTGCATATTTAAAATCGGCCTTCAGGACACTACAAAATTTCTCCAAGTATCGTTTAGAGTGTCTAACTTTATTTTCGGTTTCCATTAAACAATTAACTTATTCGTCTCTAATGGTTATGATCCTTGTTGTGCACTCCCTACATAAGACTGTTTAATAGATTTTGTACAGCACACGCGTTACTATTTTGTATGTACTTCACGACACCTTTTATCCATACATTCTCCTTCGACTTTTAAGATAGTTTAATTTTTGAAAGACGTGTGTTATTTCCGTTCACTTGTAACGTTTTACACTTATGTCGTTTCTTTAGTACTTCCAGTATTCCATCTCTTATTCATATCTGCCACTTTACTCCTTTCTTAACTAGTAATATTTAGGTCACATTTATAATTCCTTTTTTAAGACCATCGGTCTTCCACGCTATAAAACGGTCTATCACTGTCTCGTTTCCTGCAACGTGTAGAAACTGATACTAATTTAAAATATAGCTTATTTCATAATAAGTTTGTGAGTACTTTTCAAAGCAGTTTCCCTAAGAAAACAGTGAAAAATAATTGTAAGAAGCCATGAAAAAAAGCTGTGGCTTCGTAAAGGGATAAAATATCTTGTAACCAAAAAAGGGAACTGTATCTTATAGCAAGAAAGAATAACGATCCAGAATCAGTCAAATATTGCAAAAACTACTGTACTATATTAAGGAAAGTCATTAAAAAGTCCATAAGTATGTGTATTATGTCTGAGGCTAGCAACTCTAGTAATAAAATTAAAACAATTAGGAATATTGTTGAAAGGGAAACAGGGCAACCAATAACACAGGAAGACTGTATACAACCAAACTGAATGGAAAGTCTATTAATAAAAAGTCCGAGGCTGGAAATATTTCTAATGATTATTTTTAAATGTAATGAGAAAATAGTATCCAGATGTTCATTAGAAAAGGCAAACCTATGTATGGAAGAGGCAATATATACGCAATTTGATGAAATTGAAAATCAAACCCTGTAAATAAGAATTAGCATAGGAAATTGTAAACAGTGTCTTTCAGAAAATTATTGAGTAGTTCTCTCAAAATGCACTCTCATTAAATGTTGATAAAACATAGTTTATACATTTCTGTACAGTAAATTTCACAGCGCCGTTAATAAATATAGAATTTAAACCGAAGTCTGTAGCTAAGGCAATGTATTCCAAATTTTTGGGTGTGTGCATTGATCAGAAATTGAACTGGAAGAAATACACTGGTGATCTACTGAAACGTTTCAGTTAAGATACTTGTGCTGTTAGGGTGAGTGCAAATTTTGGCGATAAACATATAAGTAAATTAGCTTAATATGCCTACTTTCATTCATTGCTTTCGTGTGGGATCATATTTTGGGGTAATTCTTCACTGAGGAAAAAAGTATTCATTGCACAAAAGCATGTAATCAGAATAATAGCTGGGGCCCACCCAAGAGCACCATGTAGACATAACAAGTGTCAATGTCTGCATGGTGCTCTTGGCTAGGCCCCAGCTATTATTCTGATTACATGCTTTTGTGCAATGAATTATTTTTTCCTCAATGATGAATTACCCCAAAATACGATCCCACACGAAAACAGTAAATGAAAGTAGGCATATTAAGCTGGTTTACTCATATGTTCTTCACCAAACTTTGCAATAATCCTAATAGCACAAGTAGCTTAACTAAAACGTTTCAGTAGATCTCCAGTATGTTTATTCCACTTAAATCTCTCATCAATGCACGCACCCAAAAATTTGGAATATTCTGCCATAGCTACAGAGATATATATACTTTTTTCTAGGAGAAAGGATGAGCCTGATCTTCACTACTTTAGCTTAAATCTAACTTTGGCACAAAAATGGATGAATTATATTTCCACAAAAATCTTTTGTCATTTACCTGATAGCATCAAAAGTCTGACAGATAGCTAACATTTAAAAGTGAATTAAAAGAATTTATGAATGGGAACTTACGGCAAGAAAAAGTAATAAAAGTGAGATAGTGTTAATACTTTCATCCTTCTTTACCTCCTCTGCATTACTGCAGATGACGTGTCACTGAGTACATTTGTACTGTGCATGCAGTACACGTGATGTGCCTAGTTGTTTCCACTGCCCTGTGTGGAATACATAAGTTCTTGTACACTTCACTGACCTGCTGTCTTCATGATGATGATGTCCCCAGCGCAGAAAACAGCACGCAGGTCATATATTCTTTTTCTTGATGCTGAAATTAAGTTCGCAAGGAACTGCTGCTACGAATAAACTATAACTCATTTAGGATGCCACTCGCGTTTTTATTGATATAGAAACGAGAAACTATTCTTGGTCACAACGTATTGAACATATCTTTCCACAGTCATTACATCTGGCTAAAGTAACATGAAATACATCCTGCCGCAGACAACATGTCTGTCTACTGGAACCGTCAGAACTGGAGAATAAAATTACGTGAATCAAATACTACTATTACAGATAACATCTCTGTACCTAGCGACGGTCGGAAGTGTAGTAAATGAAATTGCATGAAACAAATACTGCTATACAGACAATATGTCTGTCTACTGGAACGGTCAGAACTGGAGAGCCGGACTGCCCGAGACACTCTGCGCGCCAAGCCAGCAAGGCGTGACCCGAACGCCACCGAAGTGCATCGGGAGTAATATCTTCAGTCTTTTGTTTTAGTAATACTTTGATTTTAATAACTTTGAAATGACTGATTGATATCTGGCTGTTGAGAGATGTTTATTTAAAAAATGAAGTAAGCAGCCAATCACAGAGCAGCAGCATCATGCAGGCGGTCTTTCTGACGGGAATGGTACCGAATATAACATCTGTCACCGGTACCTCATCCCACATTGCGTCATCTCTATGCTTCTCGCATCTCCACTTCCCTGGGAGTAGCTTCCTGGAGCCTAATATGATGGCTGAATAAGCCAGAAATATTACGAACTCTGTGAAAAAAAAGTAAAATCCTCATGAATTATGGCATGGGAGGAAACTTTTTGTTATATTGACATGTTCTGCATCATTAGATTATTTTCTGACATGATCCCAAGGGATCTATTCACTATTGATCAACTGGAACGAAATGTCCATCTAATCTAATCTGTCCTAGCGCTCACATGTTCTAGTTTCTTGAATGTCCTCTAGCATTCCATTAGTACGTGGTTACAATGTGATGCCTCCCACGGTTTCTTTTCTAGTAAGGATTGAGGATTGCATTCAGAGCTCTAAGTTCAGCAAAAGTTGGCGTTATCAGAGGTTTTTCAATTTTTTAAATTTATTTATGTATTTTGCTTTAGGTAACACTGACCATACAGCCAGCAATAATTATAAGAACAAAACTGAGATAACTTAAAATATCACAATGGAACAATAAATTGACTGTTATGTACAAATATGAGTTCTTAATTTAAAACAAATAAACGAAGTTACAACGCGTTTTTCTAAATGGGCTGATTCCATAAGAGTACTTGGGCCACATCAGCTTATAGATCACATCTGTATATCAGCTTCATTTAAATATTTTGCTATTAAAATCCATCCCAGCCTCGTTCGAATGATGGAAGCTACATAACATCTACTAAGCCTCACACAGTCGAATCACTATCGAGGAGAGAAGTCCGGTTATGTGGCCGCTAGGTCTCTGCCCCTTACATTGTTGACATACATTCCATTCAAGGTCCCAAGGTTCGTAAACCACTCTCCTGCTCGCAGGTTTGAGATCATTATGAGGGATTGGCATTAGACGGAATTTTCCTCTTTGCAGCTTGGTCGACTCTTTCGTTATGCAACAATCCTTGATGTCATTTTATCCACAGTAAGTGGACGTCTGTGCCATTTTCCCTTGCTTGTAGCATGCCGTTCAATGCATCTAAAATATATCTGTTGTTCTGCGAGTTGAAGTGTCATGTTATAATTTCTCCCTGACCCTTTGGGAGTCGGTGATAATCAATATGACCTTAAATGTATGTACTCCGTAGCAAATGGCCTTCCTTCTGGGCAGTAAGTCTGCTTTAAAGATAGAAGTTCCTGGTGGAAGTGCAATCGTTTTATAGATACCATTAGAGAGGGTGCAGAAAGCATATCCCAAACTATCTCCTTCTTTAGAGCCATCTGCGAATCTGCTCGTACAATTGTACTGAGGCCAAAATGGTGGAATAAATTGCCTTAGTTCACAGTTGATTTCCTTCTTTTTTCTTAATCTCCGGTGAACCACAGCTTTGTGGGGGGCCTAAAATAAAAATACTCTGAAACAATTGAGTTCCGCGGAACTCGAAGCTGAGTGGTAGCTCGGACTTTCTTAGACGTGATCAGCCGGCCGGTGTGGCCGAGCGTTTCCAGGCGCTTCAGTCTGGAACCGCACGACAGCTACGGTCGCAGGTCCGAATCCTGCCTCGGGCATGGATGTGTGTGATGTCCTTAGGTTAGTTAGGTTTAAGTAGTTCTAAGTTCTAGGGGACTGATGACCTCCCTCAGATGTTAAGTCCCATAGTGCTCAGAGCCATTTGAACCATTTTTTTTTCTTAGACGTGATCACGGAACAAATTTTTCCAAAACTTCATTAATAAAAGCATTTTCCCCGTTTTTCACCCTTCTTACATAGCTCAGCAACAGCTTGCAATTAATATTTACTTAGATTTTTGTCTGAAATTAATGTTACACATAAGCATGTAGAAACTTGTGTAGCTGGAACGTTGTAACAGTCACTACGAAGCTTTTTCAGTCCTTATATTACCGAATTTTTGTTTTACTAAAATTTTGTCAATCCAAACCCTGATTTATCTTCAGGTATCGTTCATTTTTATTAAGATTGGGAATTGAACAAATAGTATTTTTCTGATCAGTACATTTCCCCATAAGGTGACAAGTCAATAGAAAAAATTTAGGATATGTATTTAAAATGTTTAACACGTTATAACACAGTCGCGAATACGGCAGTGATTCAGAAAGTTTAGAATAATTTTCTTTCATTTCCGTGTATGGTCACAAAATTGTCGGTCCTTAGACTACAGGTTTCGGTCAGTGATGACCATCTTCGGATCTGCATCGGAACATGGGAAAATCAAATACAGTTGCAGTTAATCTCTTAAAACAGCACAATATGCCATATTCAGAATATTAAAACGCATACCTGTTTTAAAACATATTCTAATATAATGAAGCCGTTTAGACATCGTAAAATAATACACACAAAACTAGCTTAGCATAGTCCCAATTATCTTAAATATGATGTGAACTAGGCCACACTGCTGACTGAGGCATCCCGTTAACAGCGCTACTGTTCACAACAAACTGCAGCAGTCACAAAATAATATGCCAGTGTCGTAAATCATTAGATGTAGATGCTGTAAGTCTGCACGGATTCGTCAATTGTATAGTTGGACAAATTCAGTAAAATGAAAAATGCAATATAAAATCTATAGTGAGCTTATGGAGTGAGTAAGGTATTACCTTGATTAAATGTAAGAAGTTAAAAACACTAATAACGTTAAATTTAAAATTGTTAGAAACGAAATGGTAGGTGACAGTATGTGATTCTGAGACACTCTTGCGGTAATTTTAGGTAAAGCTAATAACATACATACGAATAAATATAAAATACATAATAACAAGCTTAAGGAGCTAAGAATTTAACATAGAAATGAGAAAATAAGTAGGAAAAGAAATGAAATGGAGAGAACGAAAGACTGAAGTACGTATTCCGCGTCCTCGGTTGAGGCGGCGCGAGAATGCAGCAAAGGCGAGAAGTGGTCGGAGCCTTTCCCGCGAGACGTCGTATGTTAAAAAACTTTACGGGTCAATCAATAAAATTATCCAGTCAGTGAAATTTATACACAGGCTAGCAACAATCAAAACACTAGAACAATACCCTCAACTTAAGAAAATGAAGCAAACACATGATGTACTCTATACTGAGTAACGACAAGGCAAGATATATATATATAAGGAAGGCGTTCAGTGATTAATGCAGAACATTATGAAATAAATAAAAATGGGCATTTGGTGTCAAATCGCTCCGCCCACTGAACGCCCTTGCTGGTTCTTGCCTCTTGGCTTTATAAATTGAAAGCTTCCGTAATATGTTTCCATGTTTAGCTGCAGATCTTAAGATTATCATTGCTGGGCGAAACTGCTAGTCCAAAGACAAAAATATTTTATTACCACGGACAGAAACTAAAAGAATTTGTTCTAAAAATGAGTGAAACTTTCTAAAGAGCTTTGAGTCCACGAAGAAGATATTAAGGGGCTCGTAGATGTGTGATTTGCATTACATCCACGACGTGCGATTCGAAAAGATATTTCGCCATGAACAACGTTGACCTAAGTGTGTTGATCTCGATGGTGATTAGCGAGCTTTTCTTTTAAGTAAACCCTTGTGTACCCGGCAGAAAACGTTTCAATTCGTCATCGTATTTCTGTTCCTTGATCGCAGGCTTGAAACACTTTATATGTAGACTGCCGACTGGATATAATTTAATAACGCTGTAAGAAACGGCCAGGCAGTGAGGGGCACCCAGGGAAACATTTCGATACACGTTCTACATTCTGGAGACAGTAAAATACCGCAGAGACTTGAAAAATCCTCGGAATTCGGCGCCCCTTCTCCATCATTCAAGGCACGTAGCGTCCGCAAGGTAGGGCGCTTAATTCCGCTGGATGAGGCCGAATCGATAGACCCTTACGGTAACTGGAGGACTCCCCGGTCAGACGTCCCGACGACACTGAAGGGCGGTTCATAAATATTAACGCCGCCCCGCCCCTCCCTCTGCGAGAACTACTGTACATGCCGAGAGTTGCCCGGGACTCTCGGTCGCGTCGCGCCGCACCGCAGAGACACTGGCAGGACTCTGCAAAAATCAACAAAGCGCGCAGATTCTGCGCTGTACTGCACGGCACGAGACAGCAAAGGTGCCGTGACGTCACAGGGTGCGCGGAGCCTAACAAAGCGGCGAATGGTATCACCGCTCTTGGCATCTGCCGCCGGTTAATTCGCGATCTCGCCGTAATGTAATTTCCTGCCTAGTGCTCCATCGCGCCCGCTTTGAACATCAAACGATCTGGAATAGAGGGTTACCGCGGCCTGTCGCCTGGACTAATGGTCTGCATGGCTAACGGATGGACGCGCAGCCCTCCCGGGCCAATAGTTTTACCATCACAAATAGTCCGTAATAGCTGGCACTTGACGCGCTCTATTTGACGTAGATCACTTCCTTTGTATCGGCACACTTGCAAACGAATTTATGCATATAATTTATATACAAGAAATGCAGAATACACTTACAAAATTCTCCTACAATTTTTTTTCCCATTTCACCTGCCTTTCACAGCTTGGGCATACAGAAGTGTTCTGGTCTCTGTTCCTTTCTTCAACTGGCCGTCCAGTCTTCCGCTTTCCTTTGAATTTGATTCTTAAGGCAACGTTTGTGATACTTTCTTCATCCATCCGTTTCAAATGTTCCTTCCAGTTTTGTTTATGTTCTTCTATTTTGTTATTTATCGCAAGAATGTTTAGTTCTTGAAACTTCCTGGCAGATTAAAACTATGTGCCTTTCGCGGGCAAGTGCTCTAACGACTGCGCAACCCAACCACAAGTCACGACATCTTCTCACAGCTTTACTTCCACAAGTACCTCTTCTCCTACCTTCCAAACTTCACGGTTTAGTTCTTACCTAATGTTTTCATTAGAAATCTTGTCCAATTTAGTGCAAATTTCACTGCTTCTAAAACTTTCATATCAGTCACCTGAATATGGCTGGAGTCTTTTCTCTTCATCACACAGGTTTCACAGCCATACAGTAAAACAGAATTGCGAATTTGTGGCTTTTCTTTGTTCTGCTTGCAGCGCAACCTACACTCTTATATTTCTATAATGTATATCTACATCTTTATCTTGGTTAACAGTAGTATATATCCCAAGGGTTCTGATGTGCTGAACGTGTGATCTTCAGTTACAATTTTCCATTGTTCTCGGTATTTCCCATGAACTGCCATAGTCTTACTATGATTTACTGCTGTTTTAAAAATTACAGTCTTTTCCGATTAAGATTAAAAGACGAATTGATATTTGTAGCCAGTCTTCGGATTTTTCTATTAATACAGTGTCGTCAGCAGATAATACTATTTTAATATATTTACTCTCGATTATATGAGTTCCTTCTGGCGATCTTTCTTTCTATTTTTGGACGGCATCGCCTGTATACATATTAAAAACCAACAGGCTGCAAATTACATCCTTGTGTCACACCTTGGTTTATTAAAATCGTTTCACATGTGTAATTGGTGCCATTATTCTATTATAGATACTCTTGGTGCAATTATTACTTGATTGGGGATATCCATGATTTTGCCATAATTTCTCAAAGGCTGTCTCCACCCACTCTGTGAAATTATTCTCCAGAATCTATGAAAAACATTTATGTTAATAAATTAAATCCTTTTCGTTCACAATTTTTTTTTCCTAAAAATTAAAATAAAACATAATTTTTAATTTCTTATTTACAAACACACAAAAAAATTACAATGATTACATTTTCACGAACGTCTTTCTGTTTTCATTCCGCAATATTTTAAATCCTGTTACTAAGCTAGTCCTTTCTGAAAATATATGTCCGGAGTGGACCCTTACACGGGAATAAAACTTAGGTGATAATGTTTGTAGTATTATTAGTTTTATTCATCCTTGGTCCACTTCTACATCTGTGTTAAACATACATTATTCAAAAAATATAATTTATACACACAGACATTATGGGTATTGTAGTCGGCCGTGGTCCTTTGGTAGAAACTGTTCTTGTATTTGCTTTCATGGTAACAGCAATGAAAATCCATCCTACAAACTAACATTTGGCATCTCTGCAGTACAATACACAGCCATGGAAATCCATCCTACAAACTAATATTTGGCATCTCTACAGTACAATACACGCACCTATACTCAACAATGGCGGCTACACCGATTATTTATGTACCAACATTTCACACTTCCAATGGCTTATCTCACGTTTATATTAACTAGTGACTTTGCAACGTCCATGACTTAAATATGTTTCCTAGACACATGCAGTTCCGAAATTTCATTACTCTACGTTAATTACTTTCTTGGTGTTACGCTTTTTTGTCAGTGTATATGAGAACTTTACAATAATTTCAGTGTTAGACAAATTTCGACAACAGATGTGAAAGATTAAACAACGTCAGTTGTAATGGTCCTATAGCTGTGTCAAGCTTAGTCCACAATCAGAGCATCCTGAAACACTAAACGTTATTATGATACGATATCCTCATAACTACAAAGAAACGAACGGTTGATTACAAAAGACGAGCTTGTTCACTGAACTTCTATTGCCAGTTACTTTATTATGAACAGAGTTAGAACAAAATACAGAATTCAGATATAACGATTATTAGTCAAGCGTCACATCTAATCTTGTGCTGCTTTCAGCAGCTCACAAGTATTACAAAGGGCCACTACGCTATGCACACTAAGTAACACACTTAACGGCTGTGAGAGACAACGTGAACTGTAGGACTAGAACTACATAAAGGAGTGGCAGCTCTTACTTTTATGAGATAATCCCCACCGATCGCAAAAAGAGAAAGGGGGTTCTTTGAAAAAGACATATATGTGCTGAAGAGGGAAAAGACTAGAAGACGGCGTTGCAGTACCCAGGTGTATGTTCATAGCATCTACAAGAAGATGAAGGAGTTCAGAGAAACGTAATATCAGATTGGATAGGTTACTAGAGATCTACGAAGTTATAAGCTACAGATGAAAGCTGATTGTGACGCAATAAAGGCCATATTGGTCGTATAGACAGTGAACTTCACTTCTGTTCTTATCGAGGATATTGACTGTATCTTAACCTGTAGATGACGAACGCCTATAGAAGGAAACAAAGAAAGGCAACCGTCAGGTTACACTTTCCCTCACAGGCATTGCAAATTCTCTTTGCCTTTTCAAAAAAATTGTTCAAATGGCTCTGAGCACTATGGGACTTCTGAGGTCATCAGTCCCCTAGAACTTAGAACCACTTAATACATCCATGCCCGAGGCAGGATTCGAACCTGCGGTTCCAGACTGTAGCGCCTAGAACCGCTCGGCCACCCCAGCCGGCTTTCCCTTTTCACAAATGATACTTTGCTCCGATGGAACTACTTCGTGGAAGAAAGAAGGAAGTTAATGGGAGAGGATGGGGGGGGGGGGGGGAGAGGAACTGATATATGGCTGACTAATCGGTGACTCATTAGGTGTAGGAGAGAAAAACACTGCAGCGATTCAAAATTTCAACAAATCAACAAGCCGTGTCGCTGTTAATGATTTCCAGCCAGGGGCCGTCATAAACCACCTACCGAGAAAGGTAGTGCAGTTATTAACTGCATTAAAATGGTTATCTACAAGAGCATTTTCTTTTAGGTATTTCAAGGTTTCCTTAAATTCAACAGGTGAAGGGGGGGGGGGGAGGGGGAGAGGAACTGATATATGGCTGACTAATCGGTGACTCATTAGGTGTAGGAGAGAAAAACACTGCAGCGATTCAAAATTTCAACAAATCAACAAGCCGTGTCGCTGTTAATGATTTCCAGCCAGGGGCCGTCATAAACCACCTACCGAGAAAGGTAGTGCAGTTATTAACTGCATTAAAATGGTTATCTACAAGAGCATTTTCTTTTAGGTATTTCAAGGTTTCCTTAAATTCAACAGGTGAATCTTGCGACCGCTTCTAGAATCGTCCTAGCCGAATCCGAGTCCGTTCCCCAATCTATTACTGCATTACCAACGAACCAGATGTAAATGTGGCACTTAATACTTTATTTCTTCCTTCCTTATCTACTGGGTAAATTTCTTGTGTAAGTAAGGCCAATTTGAGAATATGGTTTACAAAAGACCCTTGACTTTCGTATTATTTAGGAGAAAGTAAGTCTACTCCGAAATAGAAATGTTATGTAATTTGCATAAGATACGTACAGATATTTGAAGATCACAGTAGAAACCAATAATGATGAAATCAGTCATTGATGTGATAGAAATTGTTATTGTGGAGCTCTCTCTTTTGCCGAGCATCAAACTCAATAAGCTAGCACAAAAGAAATAAATAAATAATACAAGTAGACGGGCAGTATTTTAGAAATGGACCACGAGTATTTTGCTAGGCTCCATTCATATAGTTGGAACCATAATCTTCTCACTTCACTTACTTTCGACATTGCACTATAGCACCACCATGTGTATAACATCTTTCTACTTCCTAGATCTAAGTTCTCTGACAACAGTGCGTCTCAAAACAGTTCCATCTGTCATTCATTAATTTGTAATAGCATTTGGTAATTTCATATACGTAACACCATTGTAATTCCTAGATCGAAGTTCTCCAACAAAAATGTGGATCAAAAAAATTTCATAATGTGAATCAAAAAAACTTAGCAGTTTATAATAGCCTTTTAAGTTTCTATATTTGCAACATCCTCACACTTCCTATGGCTAAGTTCTTTGACCATAACCTACATGTTTCTGTATGAGCAACATCTTTACACCTCCTACGTCTAAGTTCTTTGACGACAGCCTACATTTTTGTATGTAAACACAGTGTATTTCAAGAGTGCACGTCGTAATAGTGAAATACGCAGCTAAACTTTATAAACCTGAAATATGGATGTGAAAATGATACAAAATGTGCAACTAAGTGGAAAAACTACCACTGTGTAATTATAATAATGATGCTTCATCCTTCATTGCAGATATATTTTCGACAAATGCTGCCTTGCCATCTAGAATTGTTCCACTTGCCTTTATTTAGTCAACAGAAAATAATTTTTGTTTTTTGTATTTATACAGTGATCTCCAGCAATATAAGCATGTACAGGAATGGATAAACACCTGAGGATGGCCACAAGCCCGGTACCAGTCGTGTAACGAATAAAAAATCTTTCATTGTGACTGGTAGCGGTAATTTTTCTTGACTTTATAAAGGAACAGTCACGGAGTTCAACAGCATCCACAATGGATAAAATTCAATTAAGGAAACGTTGTTTCAGAGAGGCCTACTCTTTTTATCTCTCCTAGTGTGCTTCCCTTACATCACGTACTACGTGGGACTAACTTGGATCTTAAGTCATCTCTGCCACTTTTCGTTACCTTACTGTTTCTTTGGTTTAATCCCAATCCATATTCCGTAGTCGTTAGTGATTTCATTCCTTTTGACGTATCCTGTCTTCCGCACTTTCACTGAGGTTAGCAATATCAGCAGTGTCATCAAGCAAATAACATCCATTTACTCTGAATATAAATCCCACTCCTGAATCTTTCTGCATGCCCACGACTGTTTCTCCGATGTGTAGGGTGAACAGTAGGCCGACACACACCTCTATCTTACACCCATTTCAATCAGAGTATTTTCAGAATTTAAATGAATAGAAAAGAAATGGGGGGGGGGGGGAATCCTGAAACTGTTATTATCACTGTACTGAAATTTTTGATTATCGAAATCGTTAAGCACTCAAGATTTCCAATATATGAGTTACTACTCTTTTTGTCTTATTTCTTGCTCATTTAACTACCATTATTTTTGTCGCAAATTGACTAAACTTCATTACTAAACCAATTTCAAAATTATCTTCCAACTTTGTCAGACCTATATTATTTGCCTATATATTCATTAACATCAAAGTTCTTTAAACATCATTCTAACATAGATAGGTCTGCAGGTAATTATTATTGACATAAACTTTAAACCTTCAATTCGGGACACTGGGATTGCACAACATGTGGAAAGGACCCTGTCTAGTTTAGTGATTAGGATAATTAAGTGATAGAACAGTTCTGGGAAAAGTTAAGTTGTTATTGAACAGTAAGGAACAAAAGTAACACTGGTCCACACGAATACAGTACTAAAAGTTTCAACCTGTTCGTATCGATGTGGCGGTTGGCGGGCGGCGAGATGACGAGGCGCAGAGCACACATACAAGCACAGCTATGGCTCTTGATGTATCGGCACTTTACTTCTTCATAGCGTCGCAATATTTTTTCATTTAGTGCCAATGGAATACTGCCATGTTGTATAGACGTCGGAAAAGGCACATCCGAGGCTCAACGAAATCACGTTTTCCAGGAGAGCCTCCTCCATCCAGAACGTGTTACTCAGACCGATGCCCAATTCCTACTACTACTGCTGAGCCCGTTATGCCGTGCAGTGCCCGTGTGCATTTTCCCGCGCTCGCCTGCCATCCACCTTTTACCGCTCCCCTACAGACAGGGTATTCACCAAAAGTTTTGCATTCTACATATCCTAATACATTGCCTACGTATGGACCAGACGCACAAGTACAACTTTAACATCTTACAACAGTTTCAACATTTCTTACATTTCCATTTTGTTATAATATTGCTTGCAATTTGACATAAACATTAATATTCACATCGAAAATTGTTTACAGTTCCTTTAACATAATGGCATGAAACAAAAAAGAAATGAAATCAGAACATCGATTATACTAATTTATCGAAAAACAGAAGCAAAAATTATTATATGTACAATAGTATAACGTTGTTGTTGTTACAAAATGATTAGCATTAGAGACATGCACATGCACTGTGACTATGGAAATTCAGTACGGAGTAGCGCCACAACATGGTACAATCAGAGCCGCTAGATGTCGTCGCACGGAGTCAAAGAGCGCCTGAATATGCTGCTGAGGAAAACTTGCCAAGCGGTTTGTAGGCAGTTCCACGAGGCTGTTGGAGGAACTGAACGAGCAAGCTGCCGAGCGACCATGTCGCACCGACACGTCCGATGGGCGACATGTCAGGCGAACCAGCAGACCAGGCAAGCAGTGGTACCGCAGAAGGCGAGATCGTGTGTTACAGGCAATGGTGGCCCAAACTTTCACACTTTCAGTTTGTTCGCTGTGCCGCTCAACAGTAGAGTCTGCCCGAGTGCGTTCACCTCGGCGGAGTCGAACACGTATGCGGTCTTCACCGTAGGGCAAGTTGAAGCGGGACTCCTCCTAAAACAATATAGATAGCCACTCAGCATGCCAGAGTCGCCGTTCATGTGTCTGTTGCAGACTGCTGCGTTGTTGTCAACCGAATAAAACGCAACTGCAAGCGTGCCACCAGTCAACCCACAGAAGACGGGGTACGGCTGTCGACACATACATGTCCACACCAATTGCAGTGCTCCAACGCCGTGACAACACTGTGGACGAAGAAATTCTGCCCGTTATGGCATAGCGGAGAAGGTGGCGATCATATGGCGCTGTGGTCACAATGCGTCGTCCAGTATCATGGAGTGGCTGTGTACGGCCCTCTTCTCTCCACTGGTTCCACATACGCCTTACTGTTGTAGCAGCGTGCCTTGTACTTGCCGCAGCGTCTCGGAACGATTGACCTGCCCCCCGGAAACCAATCACTCTGCCCCCTTCAAAGGCACTCACATACCGATATTCCACCCTGTGATGTCGACAAGCGGCACTTGGCTACACGATTCCACTTCGTATGACGGTTCCGCAACGATTGAACGTTGCGTAACACTGACCAGTCCTGCCACACAAAAGATGGCGCCTCTCTGCCATTTACGTCAGTTGTTATATGGTTCCGCTATTCTAGAAGTCCTTTTATCGAGGCGTGTTGCAGACCATTGCTTTTGAGTGTTTCACTTTTTACAAATATCAGTGTAAATATCTCGAAAACGACGCGTTTTACGAAAAAAACGTGAAAAAATTGTATCATTAAAGAGGGCATCTGCCTGTGCTACAACGCAACCTCCTAACCACTCCTCCTGCGCGGACAGGCTTAAATTAGTATTTTCGAATTGGAACCCTTGCCCCCGCCCCCCCCCCCCATTGTTATTGCATATTAGGATTATACGCCAAAAATACACAGTACATACGGTTTAGTGAAATCATTATTTCCTATTTTTGGCAGAGCCGTCGTAATCAACAAGTATTAAGTATGCTTGTTTTCGCAATTAAGAACCGACGCACTTGATTCTACATTTCGTTTCCGACGAAAAAGTAAACCTTTGATTTCTAACGGTTGATATCTACGTTCAAAATTTCCTTTAATACTGGCAAATTTGAGTGTACAGAACTATACGGTATCCCGTTTCAAAGTCTTGTTAGAAACTACGTTTCCAGTGAAATAGGAACAACGATGTGGATGTAATCGTTTTCTGTTCTCATCAAGATGCTCTTTCCCTTATCATAATGGTTGTGCTTTGTATTACACAGGTAGCCGTGTAGAGTCCAGCGTGAGAGTTCCGGAGATTGGTTGGAAACACACATACCGAAATCAGACACCTTGATGGTCGGGTACAAGGGCGGCCACCCGAAATCAAGCATTTCACTGATTTGAGGACTCACCGCAATCAACCCCTTAGGGAACGGAAAACTACGTTAATACAGCTACCTTTTGTGCCAGAAATATCAGTGCCTAGCCAAATTATTTGTTTAGTACTATCACATATGCAGCACTCGAGTAACATTTGAACGCCAGTATTAACCGCCAGAGCACGAACGATTACATTTACAAATCCGGCGGTCTTAACTGCAAAAGAGAGGCATATTCTATATTTGTCGATTACATTACCGTCTGCCACGAATGAGAAACAATGGTTTGAGTAAATCGTAGGTATTTTTTGGTGTAGGATAAAAATAGGGGTTGGGGGGGGGGGGGGTTGGGAGGTTCCCATTTGAAAATATAAATGTGACCCTGTTGATGCAGGACTGTGGTTAGGAGGTCCCCAGTTGTATCACAGACAGATGTCCCCGTTACTAATATTACTAATATTAATATTTCATATAGAACATTTTTTTCGTACGATGCGATGTTTTCGAGATATTTAGGTGTCTCAAGCTAAAGTAGCCTGTATATTACCCGTCTTTCTTGAATAGTTTGGAAGTCATTTTGAGGGAATTTCAAACATTACCTACGCCAAGCTACTTTATGTAATCACAGGGTACTACAACACGCGTAAGATGGGCAAGACAAATAGTTCAAATGGCTCTGAGCACTATGGGACTTAACTTCTGAGGTCATCAGTCGCCTAGAACTTAGAACTACGTAAACCTAACTGACCTAATAACATCACACACACCCATGCCTGAGGCAGGATTCGAACCTGTGACCGTAGCGGTCGCTCGGTTCCAGACTGTAGCACCTACGACCGCTCGGCCACCCCCGCCGGCTGGGTAAGACACATTTATTAAATGTGTGTACATTGTAAGGTGGCGTTATTTTACAACTTAGAAACCGCGTTTGCATCCAATATGACATAAGTAAGCCCCTTCAATAATAGAAAAGACAATTTTGCGCTCGTTCATTAAAAACATGTGTGTGACCGACATCGTGTGATACACTTAACAAGTATAATGTCTGCATGTTGGGTGACTGGGGAACAAGCAGAGCTGTGAAACCCGTGGTAGAGCGGGGAAGGACACATGAAGCTCACACATTCCTTCGGACAATAGGACAGGACAGCCGATTCCTGAGCTAATCCCGCGATCCGCCCGTGAGCTGGACCACCTGCAAAACGGGAACGCGTGTCCGGCGGGTAGGCGTGAGAAGGCGGCCTGGGCGGCCAAAAACACGCGGCAGGTATTCGTGTACTTTTCTACGGACATAGAAAGAACTTCTAGAAACTTCGATCTGGATTCCAAACAGCGATTGGTCGGCGTCCAGAAACGAGCGGCTTCCGGAAAGATGATTCACCACCCAAATTTAAGGGGGAGAAAAGAGAGAAGAAAGAGAGAGTCGTTGCGAGGTCGTGGAGCAGGAGAGTCGTCTTGTAGGTCCACGGCTGTCGACGGATGTCTTCGGCTGTAATTTTGGTGAAGTACAATTTTACTACACTCCTGGAAATGGAAAAAAGAACACATTGACACCGGTGTGTCAGACCCACCATACTTGCTCCGGACACTGCGAGAGGGCTGTACAAGCAATGATCACACGCACGGCACAGCGGACACACCAGGAACCGCGGTGTTGGCCGTCGAATGGCGCTAGCTGCGCAGCATTTGTGCACCGCCGCCGTCAGTGTCAGCCAGTTTGCCGTGGCATATGGAACTCCATCGCAGTCTTTAACACTGGTAGCATGCCGCGACAGCGTGGACGTGAACCGTATGTGCAGTTGACGGACTTTGAGCGAGGGCGTATAGTGGGCATGCGGGAGGCCGGGTGGACGTACCGCCGAATTGCTCAACACGTGGGGCGTGAGGTCTCCACAGTACATCGATGTTGTCGCCAGTGGTCGGCGGAAGGTGCACGTGCCCGTCGACCTGGGACCGGACCGCAGCGACGCACGGATGCACGCCAAGACCGTAGGATCCTACGCAGTGCCGTAGGGGACCGCACCGCCACTTCCCAGCAAATTAGGGACACTGTTGCTCCTGGGGTATCGGCGAGGACCATTCGCAACCGTCTCCATGAAGCTGGGCTACGGTCCCGCACACCGTTAGGCCGTCTTCCGCTCACGCCCCAACATCGTGCAGCCCGCCTCCAGTGGTGTCGCGACAGGCGTGAATGGAGGGACGAATGGAGACGTGTCGTCTTCAGCGATGAGAGTCGCTTCTGCCTTGGTGCCAATGATGGTCGTATGCGTGTTTGGCGCCGTGCAAGTGAGCGCCACAATCAGGACTGCATACGACCGAGGCACACAGGGCCAACACCCGGCATCATGGTGTGGGGAGCGATCTCCTACACTGGCCGTACACCACTGGTGATCGTCGAGGGGACACTGAATAGTGCACGGTACATCCAAACCGTCATCGAACCCATCGTTGTACCATTCCTAGACCGGCAAGGGAACTTGCTGTTCCAACAGGACAATGCACGTCCGCATGTATCCCGTGCCACCCAACGTGCTCTAGAAGGTGTAAGTCAACTACCCTGGCCAGCAAGATCTCCGGATCTGTCCCCCATTGAGCATGTTTGGGACTGGATGAAGCGTCGTCTCACGCGGTCTGCACGTCCAGCACGAACGCTGGTCCAACTGAGGCGCCACGTGGAAATGGCATGGCAAGCCGTTCCACAGGACTACATCCAGCATCTCTACGATCGTCTCCATGGGAGAATAGCAGCCTGCATTGCCGCGATAGGTGGATATACACTGTACTAGTGCCGACATTGTGCATGCTCTGTTGCCTGTGTCTATGTGCCTGTGGTTCTTTCAGTGTGATCATGTGATGTATCTGACCCCAGGAATGTGTCAATAAAGTTTCCCCTTCCTGGGACAATGAATTCACGGTGTTCTTATTTCAATTTCCAGGCGTGTGTTATCTCGCTGAGGCGAAAAGTTTCGTGATTATAGCTTCTGATCATTACGGTGATCTCTACTATGCAATGGCGTCTGGGAACATGAATTTACATTAGTGAATGACGTGTTCTACTCCGTTCTGCACTGAGGTTTCACACTGTCTACTCAGATAGTACTTCCTTCTTGCTATTTAGTACACAGGGGATGTCAGTTACTCCGCGCCTAGGCACAGATCGCGAGTACATTATAGGGCAGAGCCAGACATTTAAGGGCCAGTACTAATACAGGGAGGACCTGAGATTTGTGTTCCTACTTATTTTCTTTAAATTGTTTATTGTGATGAGTAAATGTATTAAAATCACGGCATTTATCCTTCAGTACATAGTATTTTCCTATCTCCGCATAGTGTTTTCTTGTCTCCTGTGAATATTTTATAACTTATTCCTTAAAAGGGGGACTGGATTTCGTCGGCTTATCCTGACATTGTACCGTATCCACAGGATAAGATTAGGAAACGGGTAGGTTATCGCATGACAATATACATAATTAATGAGAATTACGTATTCCTACTTATGAACTATAAGTGTCAGGGCGACTTCAGTAGCGTTAAAATATCACCGAGCGAGGTGGCGCAGTGGTTAGCACACTGGACTCGCATTCGGGAGGACGACGGTTCAATCCCGGGTCCGGCCATCCTGATTTAGGTTTTCCGTGATTTACCTAAATCGCTTCAGGCAAATGCCGGGATGGTTCCTTAGAAAGGGCACGGCCGCTTTCCTTCCCCATCCTTCCCTAATCCGAGGTTGTGCTCCGTCTCTAATGACCTCGTTGTCGACGGGACGTTAAACAGTAATCTCCTCCTCCTCCGTTAAAATATCCATTGCGCACATTATCACTTGTACGTACTCATGGAAAGTGTCCGCCATCAACAGCCGGTAGAAGAAGTGGGGGTACGGTAAAACACAACGTATAAGATTTGACAGGTCCATGGGTCGGTATTCGAAGTCCAACACGCTGACTATCCTAACACCTTGAAGTCAACTATGAAATCTAAAAACGTTTAGCAGGGGTCCTGTGTGTGAAAGTCACTAGACACTTGGTTTTGAACATTCCGACGAATGTTTGTAATTAGATTCAAGCTACTACGTTTGCGACCATGGCGTCGGATAAAGTACAATGGAGCTGCACGCTGAGGTGACAAACGTCATTGGATACCTCCTAATGTAGTGTCGGATATACTTTTGCCCGGTGTAGTGCAGTTACTCGGCATAATATGGACTCAACAACTCAATGGAAGTCTCATACAGAAATATTGAGCCATGTTGTCTCTATTGCCATCAAATCGCAAAGGTGTTACCGTTGCAGGATTTAGGTCAAAAAAAATGGTTCAAATGGCTCTGAGCACTATGGGACACAACATCTATGGTCATCAGTCCCCTAGAACTGAGAACTACTTAAACCTAGCTAACCTAAGGACAGCACACAACACCCAGTCATCACGAGGCAGAGAAAATCCCTGACCCCGCCGGGAAACGAACCCGGGACCCCGTGCTCGGGAAGCGAGAACGCCACCGCGAGACCACGAGCTGCGGACGATTTAGGTCACGAAATGGCTTTCGATTATGTCCCATACATGTTCGATGATATTCGTATTGGCCATCTGGGTAGCCCAGTGGTTCGCTCGAATATCCAGAATGTTCTTCAAACCTGTCACCCAGCCCGGTGACATGGTGTATCGTCATTATTAGCATGAATTCCATATAAGGCTGCAAATGGCCTCCAAATAGACGAACCATTTCCGGTAAATGATCGGTTCATTCAGACCAAAGGATCCAGTCGATTGCATGTAATCGTAGCCGACACAATTATGCAGCCAGCAGCAGCTTTCATAATGCCATGTTGACAACTTGGATCCACGGTTTCGTGGGGTCTGCGCCACACTCTGACTTTACGATCAGCTCTCACCAACTAAAACCGGGACTTATCTGATCAGCTCACGAATTTCCAGGCGTTTAGGCTCCAGCCGATATAGTCACAGGCCCTGGAGAGGTTCTGTAGTTGACGTCGTGCTAATAGCATAGGCACTCATTTCCGTCGGCTATTTCCATAGCCCATAAACGCCAAATTTCGCAGCACAGCCCTAAGGATATGTTCTTCGTACGTCCCACATTGATTTCTGCGGTTATTTCAAAGCAGTGTTGTTTGTCTGTTAGCTCTGATATCCCTACGCAAACGCCACTGCTCTCGATCGTTAAGTGGAGGCCGTCGACCGGTGCGTTGTCCGTGGTGAAGGGCAATGCCTGAAATTTTGTGTTCTCGGGACATTCTTGGCAATGTGGATTTCGAAATGCTGAATTATCTGACGATTTCCGAAACAAAGTGTTTAATGCGTCTATCTCCAAGTGACAAAAAGCAGATTACAGAGTACCTGGCGGCTCAACACAAAAGTTTGGTCTCAAGTACAGATAGTGTTGAGGATCAGTGGACAAAGTTCAAAACCATCGTACAATATGCGTTAGATGAGTATGTGCCAAGCAAGATCGTAAGAGATGGAAAAGAGACACCGTGGTACAACATCCGAGTTAGAAAACTGCTGCGGAAGCAAAGGAAACTTCACAGCAAACATAAACATAGCCAAAGCCTTGCAGACAAACAAAAATTACGCGAAGCGAAATGTAGTGTGAGGAGGGCTATGCGAGAGGCGTTCAATGAATTCGAAAGTAAAGTTCTATGCACTGACTTGGCAGAAAATCCTAAGAAATTTTGTTCTTATGTCAAAGCGGTAGGTGGATCAAAACAAAATGTCCAGACACTCTGTGACCAAAATGGTACTGAAACAGAGGATGTCAGACTAAAGGCCGAAATACTAAATGTCTTTTTCCAAAGCTGTTTCACAGAGGAAGACTGCACTGTAGTTCCTTCTCTGGATTGTCGCACAGATGACTAAATGGTAGGTATCGAAATAGACGACAGAGGGATAGAGAAACAATTAAAATCGCTCAAAAGAGGAAAGGCCGCTGGACCTGATGGGATACCAGTTCGATTTTACACAGAGTACGTGAAGGAACTTGCCCCCCTTCTTGCAGCGGTGTACCGTAGGTCTCTAGAAGAGCGTAGCGTTCTAAAGGATTGGAAAAGGGCACAGGTCATCCCCGTTTCAAGAAGGGACGTCGAACAGATGTGCAGAACTATACACCTATATCTCTAACGTCGATCAGTTGTAGAATTTTGGAACACGTATTATGTTCGAGTATAATGACTTTTCTGGAGACTAGAAATCTACTCTGTAGGAATCAGCATGGGTTTAGAAAAAGACGGTCGTGTGAAACCCAGTTCGCGCTATTCGTCCACGAGACTCAGAGGGCCATAGACACGGGTTCCCAGGTAGATGCCGTGTTTCTTGACTTCCGCAAGGCGTTCCATACAGTTCCCCACAGTCGTTTAATGAACAAAGTAAGAGCATATGGACTATCAGACCAATTGTGTGATTGAATTGAAGAGTTCCTAGGTAACAGATCGCAGCATGTCATTCTCAATCGAGAGAAGTCTTCCGAAGTAAGAGTGATTTCAGGTGTGCCGCAGGGGAGTGTCATAGGACCGTTGCTATTCACAATATACATAAATGACCTTGTGGATGACATCGGAAGTTCACTGAGGCTTTTTGCAGATGATGCTGTGGTGTATAGAGAGGTTGTAACAATGGAAAATTGCACTGAAATGCAGGAGGATCTGCAGCGAATGGCAATTGAATCTCAATGTAGACAAGTGTAATGTGCTGCGAATACATAGAAAGATAGATCCCTTATCATTTAGCTACAAAATAGCAGGTCAGCAACTGGAAGCAGTTAATTCCATAAATTATCTGGGAGTGCGCATTAGGAGTGATTTAAAATGGAATGATCATATAAAGTTGATCGTCGGTAAAGCAGATGGCAGACTGAGATTCATTGGAAGGATCCTAAGGAAATGCAATCCGATAACAAAGGAAGTAGGTTACAGTAGGCTTGTTCGCCCACTGCTTGAATACTGCTCAGCATTGTGGGATCCGTACCAGATAGGGTTGATAGAAGAGATAGAGAAGATCCAACGGAGAGCAGCGCGCTTCGTTACAGGATCATTTAGTAATCGCGAAAGCGTTACGGATATGATAGATAAACTCCAGTGGAAGACTCTGCAGGAGAGATGCTCAGTAGCTCGGTACGGGCTTTTGTCAAATTTTCGAGAACATACCTTCACCGAAGAGTCAAGCAGTATATTGCTCCCTCCTACGTATATCTCGCGAAGAGACCATGAGGATAAAATCAGAGAGATTAGAGCCCACACAGAGGCATACCGACAATCCTTCTTTCCACGAACAATACGAGACTGGAATAGAAGGGAGAACCGATAGAGGTACTCAGGGTACCCTCCACCACACACCGTCAGGTGGCTTGCGCAGTATGGATGTAGATATAGATGTAGATGAAGAAATTTCTGAGGATGTACGTCTGGAGTACAGCATTGTATGATAGTGGTACATGGACTGTGGGAAAACCGAAGAGAATCGAAGCATTTGAGATGTGGTGTTATAGACGAATGTTGAAAATTGGGTGGACAGATAAGGTAAGGAATGAGGAAGTTCTACGCAGAACTGGAGAGGAAAGGAATATGTGGAAATCACTGATAAAGAGAAGGGACAGGATGATAGGACATCTGCTAAGACATGAGGGAATGACTTCCATGGTACTAGAGGGAGCTGAAGAGGGCAAAAACTGTAGACGAAGACAGAGATTGGAATACGTCAAGCAAATAATTGAGGACGTAGGTTGCAAGTGCTACTCTGAGATGAAGAGATTAGCACAGGAAAGGAATTCGTGGCGGACCGCATCAAATCAGTCAGTTGACTGATGACCAAAAAAAAACCGACCCTCGTAGCTTTACTCGGTCGACTCTTTGGTCGTAAATATATGCCATAGTATAGTCCTAAGACACTAGTTGTCGTTTGAAAATTTGTGGCGCCGTTATATTGCCTTTCTCTTCTGGTTTACACCAGATCATTAATGTTCTAATGAATCAGCTACTGGTCGTAAATACAGCCGGAACAATTGTACTAAAGCACAGGTTGCCGTTAAACAAAACAGGGGTCTTGTGGTTAGATTTAGATGTTAACCGGTTCAATTCAAAATGGTTCAAATGGCTCTGAGCACTATGGGACTTAACTTCTGAGGTCATTAGTCCCCTAGATCTTAGAACTACTTAATCCTAACTAACCTAATGACATCACACACATCCATGCCCGAGGCAGGATTCGAACCTGCGACCGTAGCGGTCACGCGGTTCCAGACTGTAGCGCCTAGAATCGCTCGGCCACCCCGGAGGGCTTTGAGGAATTGAATCACCCTTGTCATTAATGACGTTTATACAGTTTTCATGTGGTGCAGAAGGGCATTTAATAAGAGGAACTGTGTACAGTGCGTTAGTAAACACCGCTGTTTCATCCTATAATTACATTTACGCTTACACAATCATGATTTCGGGTTCAGACTGCCATTATCAACTGTTTTCTGAAAGCAGGTTAGACAATATCAGTGAAATACATAACAAGTCATATAACCGTATAACAATCCATATTTGTAATGCTTACTTACAAGTTTTATAAATTGCCGAAGATGGCATACTGTCGTATTAAAATATACTATTAGATACATTTTCTAAGAGTCGATATTTCTGGCAGACCCTACTGCTGAGTACACCAACTTGACGGAATGACAGTTGGCTAAGTGTCAAATTGTCTTGATCAAAGAAATTCCTGTTACTAGTAGGTGACCTTTTTTTTTCTTTGGACTCAGTGTCCGGTAGGGTAAGAAAGATTAGGAACAATTTATTTTCTTTGGTGGTTGTTACATCTTTGCAACAACTGTTTATCTTAGTACACAATGAAGTTACCTGCTCATAAACGTAAACGGTAACAAACCTCTCAATAATATTCACTACATCCATAAATAAGAAAGTCCAGCTAGTCACTGATGTTCTTTAAAGTACATTTTAGTAGGTAAATATACAGCTTTGTACGTGAAATTAACACATGGCCAACTTTAAGTTTGCCGCGCGTGATTAGCCGAGCGGTCTAGGGCGCTGCAGTCATGGACTGTGCGGCTGGTCCCGGTGGAGGTTCGAGTCCTCCCTCGGGCATGGATGTGTGTATTTGTCCTTAGGATAATTTAGGTTAAGTAGTGTGTAACCATAGCGACTGAAGACCTTAGCAGTTAAGTCCCACAAGATTTCACACATATTTGAACATTTGAACTCTAAGTTGTGTAATTTTGACTCAGTTCAGGATTAATACAATAAAATGCAATTACTTATTCTACTCACTCATCAATTAACCAATGAGGTTTGAAGCGATATTTATGATGTACGTATCATCAGGCATGTAAATCCTGTTATATGTGTTGGAACATTACTCAGGAATAAGTGCAAATAACACAGGTCTGTGAAACATGTTATGTACATAACAGCATTTGAGCAAATAAAAGAATTAAAAGATTTCATGCTGAACTGCTCGACGACCAAAGATCCGCACCGAAAAAAAGTAAAGTTGCACAGCTTACACCAATACTCAGGAACGGTAATAGGAGTAATCCGCTGAATTACAGACACATATCACTGACGTTGATTTCAGTAGGATATTGGAACATATACTGTATTGGAAATTACTTCGAATAAAACTATCTATTGACACATAGCACAGTGTCTGAAAATGTCGTTCTTGTGCTAAACAAATAGTTCTTTATTCTCAAGAAGTAATGAGCGTTATCAACGAAGGATCTCAAACGATTTCGTATTTCTTGATTTCGAGAAAGTTTTTCATACCATTCCTCACAAGTGAAATTTAATAAAATTGCATGCCTGTGGAGTATCGTCTCAGCAGTGCGACTGGATTCACGATTTCCTGTCAGAGACGTCACAGTGCGTAGTAAATGATGGGGAGTCATCGAGAAAAACAGAAGTGATATCTGGCGTTCCCCAGGGAATTTTCAAGCTTCTCTGTTGTCCCTCATTTTTATAAATGATTTGAGTGGCAATCTGAGCTGTCTTCTTAGATTGTTTGCGGATGATGCTGTTATCCACTGAAGTACTAAAAGTATTACATTACATTTCGGTTACACGGAAAATCAGACAGACCTAAGTAGATACTGATAAAAATTACGAACAAATTAAATTGGGAAGATCATATATATGATGTGGGAAAGGCGGGCCAAATGCTGCGTTTTATTGGCAGACCACTTAGAACATGCAACAAATCAAATAAAGAGACTGTCTACACTCCGCTTGTGCGTCCTCTACACAGTATACCACTTTTCCGTTACGACTGCTTGTCTGAAATTCCAAAGTGCAATGTTATCTGGTGGCGAGTTGCGGTGTTAGATCCTCGAAGAGCCTTAATAGGAGCCATGTAGAAGGACAAAGCGCCTGGATCGCAGCAGCAGGCGTCCTGGCCACAAATGTAAGACTACGTGTCTGAACTCATCGAAAAATAGTTGTAGAACAGAAAGACAGCATCAAGCTTCTGTTAAGATTTGTGTGCGAGAATTCGTCGAATTCGACCCGAATACCTAGAGGCAGTTTTCTGTTCGATCCTCCACGACAAAGCGAAGTCCGACTACTGGTTATTTACCAAATCGAAGCTGGCAATAAAAGTACGTCATTACGATGCAATTAAGGACGTCCAAGACAATTATACTGCAGTATTACATGCAATTCCAAAAAATAACTACCCTGAGTGGTTGAAAACACTTTTAAAACAATTTCAGCTGTGTATTAATTCAAGGGAAAACTGTTTTGAATAAATAAATTGATTTTGTGAACCTAAACCATGATTTATATTTTTCGTAGTCAACGTCCTAACGCAACTCGGACACACTGTGCATTGCTGCGCGATATGGGGTTCTTACTGGAAATGGTTGACAAAGGATATTGAAAAAGTCAAAAGATGGCCCGCTCGTTTAGCATTGTCATGAAATAAGAGGGGGGAGTGCCAAGGATATGATACGCGAGTTGGGGTGGCAGTAATTAAGACAAACCAGTTCTTTGTTGCGGTGAGATCTTTCCACGAAATTTTAATCTTCAACTTTCTCCCCTGCATGTGAAAATATTTTGCTGACGCCCATCTACATAGGGAGGGATGATCATCATAAAATACGAGATATCAGAGCCCCCAGAGAAAGATTTAAGTGTTCTTTTTCACACGCGCTGTTCGAGGGTGGAATGGAAGAGAAATAAGTCTCTGTATGTCCATCTTCTCAGGGATGGTTGCGGGACTGAAACACCTTTCAGCCGTTTCCAAATTTATTTTATTTGGCTGCCAGTTTCGGCGATTTACTACGCCATCTTCAGGCCTCTGTCCATCATGTAGGACGATTGCACGTCGTTTCTGATCAAAAAAGGAGCCATCATTCAAATATTGGTACCTGTAGATGTTTGCTTGCTACAGCAAGCCATGTGGCCCATGGCTGGTTTTGGCGACCGGGCGGGATGCATTCGCTAGTCCTCTCTCTCCGTTGACAGCGCGGCCGACCCGCCCCTGGGGGCACCACGTGGGTTCCAAATCACTGCTCTATGGCTCTGCTGTCCTCTGGGTTATCACGACCCAGCTAAACTGTGCAGCTACAGAAATATGTAACATATAATCACCAGATTTCTACTTCCTGTAGGAAGCAGAAATCTACAGATACCAGTATTTGAATGTGGGCCCCTGTTTTGACGCGAACCGATGTGTACCTTCCTATCTGTCCGTCAGGACCTGAAGATCACGTAGTAAATAGCCGAAACTGGTACGCAAATAAAATAAGTTTGGAACTGAAACAGCTGACAGGTGTTTGATTTGATATCCGGTAGAGAAACAGCTTGCAGGTGGTTCGATGATCCCTCTGCTGGGCCGGCCAGTGTGGCCGAGCGGTTCTAGGCGCTTCAGTCTGGAACCGCGCGACCGCTACGGTCGCAGGTTCGAATCCTGCCTCGGGCATGGATGTGTGTGATGTCCTTATGTTAGTTAGGTTTAAGTAGTTCTAAGTTCTAGGGGACTGATGACCCCAGATGTTAAGTCCTATAGTGCTCAGAGCCATTTGAACCATTTTTTCCCTCTGCTGGGCACATAGGTGTGAAGTGCAAAGTATATGTAATGAAGATGGTCCGAAAGAACAGATACCATCAGTGACCTTGAAGCCCATTGTTTTACAATGAAATTACAATTAAATCATTACGCTTAGCTGCATATAGGCGTTGATATAAGTCAACGAGGATAGGTGAAAATTTTTGCCCCAACCAGGATTCGAACCTGGGCTCTCCTGTTTATATGTCAGACTATCCATCTGAGCCACCGAGGAAACAGAGGATAGTGCGACTGCAGGGACTTATCTCTGGCACGCCTCCCATGAGACCCACATACTCGACTTACTGTGCGGGACAATTAATCGTGAATGTGGGCCTCACGAGAGGCGTGCCAAAGATAAGTCCCTGCAGTCGCGCTATCCTCTGTGTCCTCTGTGGCTCAGATGGATTGCCGGCACAGTAGCTCAGCGTGTTCGGTCAGAGGGTTGCGTGCTCTCTGTAATAAAAAGACTGAGTCGAGAAATCAACGACCAATGTGAACGGATGTCTTGTGGCTTCCGCCCAGACTAAACGCAACGATCTATATTGAACAAAAGGAAAAAAAAAAGGTGGGCAGAGCGTCTACCATGTAAGCACGAAATCCCAGGTTCGAGTTCCGGTCGCGGCACACATTTTCACCTGTCCCCGCTGACGTATATCAACGCCTGTATGCAGCTAAGCGTAGTGATTTAATTGTAATTTCATTTTAATTGCAAAGTAGTCATGTAGATCTATTCTCTGCCATATACTTCAAAGTGCAATAATATTTGTAGGCTTCTTTAAAAATATAGAATTATAAATATAAATAATTCAATTAACTATAAAGAAATAACAGTATCTATAGAAAAATCATAATAATCTTGAGCCGTGTATCGACTCGTGCTACACCTTGTGTTTAGATTGCACTGGTTTTCCTTTCCTTCCCCTGACATGTTTGTTTGATATGTTGTCTGTCATTAAGTTGCTGCTTGGTTGTCTTTTCCCTCTGCTATCGATATCTGCGTTTTTGCTTCTGGGAAACTGCTATGGAGGAAGTGAGATCTTTGACCGGTTGTAACCTCGTGTGGTGGCGCGGAAGTAGGGGCGTTGCGCGCGGAGAGAGTGTGGTGGACACGGGAGGGACTGTGGCTCTCCAGCGCGAAGCAGACGTGGTCGGTTGTACGGAGTAGCCACATGATGTATGTCGGTTGTGTGTAACGAGCGGGTCGAGTTGACGGAAGAGCTCCCCACGTGTTGGTTGTATACGGAATCGCCCCACGAGTTGCTGTTCATTTCGTCTTGGTGGAACGTTAACAAGCTTCTACAAATCCTCCGTTTCAACACTGGAGTTTAAAAGGAGACACCTAACGTGAAGGAGCGGTCACTACCCGTCAACGTTGCAGAGAAAACGTGAACTCCGTTGACAGAGCGTGTTGTCGCGTGACCGTGGCGTGTTGGGTACGCTGGCGACGCGTGCGCGGTCGGATGTGTGGATCCTTGCCATCGGAGGTCGTCTACTGCCTCTTCGAGCATAATTGCAAGTTAAGTTCGTGGAAGATTTAATAATTAAGTAATGATTTTGTGTAACCAGCGTCTCTTCTGCCTTGTGGCCTCCGGCGACCGGGTTTTCTGTCCCTGGCACCGGTGTAATTGAAGACGGTGATCTCTCCTCCTCCTCTCGTTACTGCCCGATGGGATGTGTAGTTTCGGCAGTTTAATTGTTCCGCTATTTTGTCGTAGGTTATGAGTAAATTCATGCTTCTTGTTGATTGATGATGTGGTCGCTCATTCAGGACTGTGTGGTGTAATGTTTCCTTGCACGAGGTTAGCTCTAACTCTGTCTGCAAGTTGAGCCATCTTATAACAAGTTTTCGTCGGCTAAAAGTCGGTGCAGTGACGAGCCTGAGAGTGGCAATTGTATTTACGGACGTATTTAAGTTGGTCAGTATTCTGTCTAGCCTGAGCATTCCTGAGTGGGTGATTTGTGGCCGCCTTACACAGGTCCGTCATATCTGTTATGTTCTAATGATATTCCAGGACACTTTTTGTGGCGTCACCGCCAGACACCACACTTGCTAGGTGGTGGCCTTTAAATCGGTCGCGGTCCGTTAGTATACGTCGGACCCGCGTGTCGCCACTATCACTGATTGCAGACCGAGCGCCGCCACACGGCAGGTCTAGTCTAGAGAGACTCCCTAGCACTCGCCCCAGTTGTACAGCCGACTTTGCTAGCGATGGTTCAATTTCTACATACGCTCTCATTTGCCGAGACGACAGTTTAACATAGCCTTCAGCTACGTCATTTGCTACGACTTAACAAGGCGCCATATTCAATTACTATTCTGAACCGATAATATTGTGTATCATGTACCGTCAAGAGCGACGTCCATCATTAATGGATTAAAGTTAAGTATCAAACCTATTACGTCCGCTTTCTGAATTCTAATTCCTTGTCATGTTCCAGACCTCATGTCAGTATAGTTCTTCCCTCCTCACGCCAGCCTGCGTGAGCTAAAACGCGTGCATTTCGGCCCCCATTAGTAACACGGTGTTGGCTCTTCTGCCAACACAACACTTTTGTTTAAAAATTTTTTAAATTCCTCTAAGATTGTAAATTCCTTTTATTGCCATTAATCGTGTTTGCTGAGACCTGTGTAATTTTTTTAATGGCGGTCTCGGTAGCTTCACTAACTCACCGTACTTTATTAACAAAGTTCTGTATTTACATTAGTAGCCTGTTTACTAATGTTCTTTAAATTTTTTTAAAATTGTTGTACTGCTATAAATTACTTGATCGTCGTTAGCGGCGTGTTTTAAAAGGTTGTTTATTGCCGTACTGCTAGCTTCTGTGTTTTTCTTCTAATTTTTTTAATTGTTGATATAAATTACTTGATTACCGTTAGCGGCGTGTTTTAAAAGGCTGTTATTGCCGTCCTGCTAGTTTCTGGAAGATACGAATAAAACATCTGTGAAAATATCAACTCGACAGTAAACTACTAGAAATTTGGCCCCGTTTCCCAACTTGTGGTGTGGCTTGTAGTAACCGTAACCACTGTGTGTGTTAACATTCGTTATTAGAGTAATAATAAAAATAATAGTAATGATAATAGTAATAATAGTAATTATTTCAGAAGTGATTAAAATTACTAACAATATCATTTATGATAGACGCAGATGTAGAATTTGCTAAAGCTGACACCCAATCTTCTCGCTGTTTGAAGTGTATCGTTCTAGGCGAAATAAACAGTACAAGTGAGAGTTACTATCGCACGAACGTCGTTACAGCGCGGGGCAGACAGCCCGGTAGGCGAGGCGCGTCGAAGCGCGCGCCCGGCGAGCAGGTGGCCGGGACGAGGTCGTTATGCGCCGGCAGGGCGCGGCCGACGTGTCGCGCCCCGGCGCCGCCCACTTACCGGCACGTGACGCTGCCACGCTGCCGACTGCCGGGATCGCTCCCCCCGTCAAATACGCGTGCATTACTGGCGCCAGCGATCGCTCTCTCTCTCTGCCGTGGCTGGGCTGTCCTCGAAACAACCATCATTAGAGATAACGCAGCTTCTTTTGACGCCTTTGAGTCGCACTTATTTTATCCAATTAACGTAAAATAAATGCTGCTTCTATCTCATACTAGAGACGCAGCTCCTCTTGGTAAGGTTCCCGTCACATACAGATGAGGCCTGTGGTGTTACCTACGCTTCAAGTCTGTAAAGAAAATCTCTGCGCCCCCATTCAATATAAAATACCACAGATCAAACTTGTGTCGTCACTCTTCTGGCCGGTTCGATGCGGACCGCCACTGCGAGACGCCAAATGAGGTCTCGGCAAGCCTTTTTTGGCTGTTGCCATGATCCGCTTCGGTTGGACTCCCCACAGACTCACATGCCATAATGAAAACCGTCGGGTAGTAAAATAACAATGCGGAAAAGGAATGACTCTAGCACATGAGTCTTTGATGTTCATTCTCACAATATAATAAAAACGAATCATCTAATTAATGAAATGAAATGTGGGTCCAAATTGATCTCATTTTATTATACTATTTTCTGTTCTCACAAACATGTTAATGAATTAATGTTATTCATACGGATAAAGCACAGAGAACGCTATCAAGGCAACGTGGGTGGAGAGTAGAGCTCCAGTATGGTTGCTACTGAGGGTGGTTGGGATCAAACATTACTTTTAAATCTATTTTTTTTTTTACAATTTTCTTCTAAATTCCCTTAAAACTTCGTCAGCAATGTCAATGATAAAATCTGCCGCAGTTGTAAAAATTTCTTATTTCTAAAAATTAAAGTACAGTCCGGTTTCAGTCACACACAATAGTGTGTATTGCAAACTATTTTAACCTCGAGAGGTTAGTTTGCAGTACACACTATTTTAACCTATTTTAGCCTCAGTTGTCCATCCCTTATGGACTCACATTTAAATATGCACCTGAAAATGGTTCACAGATCCTGAAACCGGACTGTACTTTCATTTTTAGAAATAAGTAATTTTTACAACTGCGGCAGATTTTATGATTGACGTTTGAATGGAATTAAGAAGAAAATTATTTAAAAAAATAGATTGAAAAGTAATGTTTGATCCCAACCAACCGCAGTGGCAACCATCCTGGAGCTCTACTCCCCACCCACGTTGCCTTGATAGCGTACACTGTGCTTTTTCTGTATCTGTAACATTAATTCATTAACAAGTTTGTTGGAACAGAAAATACTATAATAAAATGGGGACAATTTGGACCCATATTTTATTTCATTAATTAGATGATTCCTTTTTTTTATATTGTAAGAACGAACACCAAAGACTGATGTGCTAGAGTCATTCTTTTTCCACATTGTTATTCTCTTACGCGACGGTTTTCATGCACGCGTCTTGTACACGTCCACCGCGGCGCTCTGGGGTCAGAGCACCAAGTTACGGCACCTGAAGGTGGGTGTATAAGAGCCCGAAACCGGTCGTGTGATAATAAAAAGAACTTAACAGCTATAGCGCTATATTCAATCTCTGGTGTAATGCTCAGTTGTGAACGTTCCTCCAATAGGGTTGTTTGTATTTTAACCTCAGTTATGCATCGTTTATGGATTCACATTTTAATATGCACGTGAAGACGGGATCAGGTCCTGAAACTCGGTTATGCTTTCCTTTTTAGAAATAAATAATCCTTTACAGCTGTACACCTCCGAGGTACCTGTTGTGAGCCAGGCGCCAGTTGAGATGGTCCACCCATCTCGATTAGCGTATCGTCGGTAGGCAACGACGAAGCGCGCCCCTCGTGTTTTGGGAGTACCCGACCAACGTAAAGCGGACGTGCTGGAACAGACGTCTGTGTAGCTAGAGTCGTCTCAGACCAACCAACACCACTGACTCAACTCGCCTGAAAAATATCATCAAATAAAAACATCTCTTCGGACAATGTAAAACCTTAGCAAATACAAACGGTTTAACCAACATTCCAGAATCTCTGGCCTCATAAAATATAAAATGGCAAAGGCATTACGATTACGAAAGCACATTGACCACAATATAGTAACATATGTAGTACACACCTAATGTTCCCAGTTTGTAGTACAACTCGCTATACATTAGTGGAAAGTGGAGGCATCTCCAAACTTAATCCTACATAATTAACTAGAGCGCTCACTAATGACTTAGTGTTACTTACATTATGCCAGTAGGCATCTACTGCAAGGTGCTGGCCGGCCGGTGTGGCAGAGCGGTTCTAGGCGCTTCACCCTGGAGCCGCGCGACCGCTGAAGTCACAGGTTCGAATCCTGCCTCGGGCATGGATGTGTGTGATGTCCTTAGGTTAGTTATGTTTAAGTAGTTCTAAGTTCTAGGCGACTGATGACCTCAGACGTTAAATCCCATAGTGCTCAGAGCCATTTAAACATTTTTGTCTTTTATTTTTTAATTTTTTTTTTTTTTTTTTTTTTTTTTTTTTGCAAGGTGTTACTATAACGTTTGGCAGTAAAAGCGGCCCAGATGAGTGGATGCGATTGGACGTGAATTTGTGGTAACATTACTGGCAGCAGGATGGAGCAACTTCGCCTACAGTGAGCCGGATCTTGGAGCACATCTACGCAATCTTCACACCTTACAGAGTTGTTAGCAGGGGTCAGTCTGGTTGCGGTCCTAGCTGGCCTCCCAGGTCAATTGACCTATCAATGGGTGATTACTTTATGTGAGGAGCCCTCAAGTCTAAGGCGTACCGCAACAACCCTCATAGACTTCAAGAACTACAGCAGGACACTTCGGATGAGACTGCAGCTATTCCAGCAGTCCAGTTTCGATTCGCCATCAGCAACGTGCTGACGAGGGCGCAAAAGTGCCGAGAGAAGAATGATGGTCACTTCCAACATCTGCTATAGTCAGCTTAGTACCGTACTACCTTTCCTATGCTGTGTTTCTTTGTACCTTGTGACTGTTCTCTGAGCCACTTTTGTTAGCACCGCCCTGTACTAATCGACAGTACATGCCGGTTAATCTAAATTTTCAGTATTTAACAGGGAGTAAACTCCTTTATCACTAAACGGCACTTGCCGGGGGCATTACACCACAATCACACGGCAGCACACCTCAATAATCAGAGCTCTCAGCTCGTATAGCATTAAAAGAATTAGAACCGTTCACACTATGCTTTTGCTGAATCAGCTCAGGGTAGCCAGTGATTATGCCAAATTTGAGGACGAACGTACTTCCGCGGTGCACACAACACAAGGGAACAACATATTAAAATACTGGGACGTGGACGCTATAAAGGGAGTCAAGTTTACGAAATGTTCGTATAAGGCGGCCACCATACACGTCGTTGCTTACAACAATGCAAGACACTGCATGAAACTCAGGGCAGACTGATCGAAACATAGTGGCGACTTAAAATAATTGCGTAGTCGTGCTTTCAATGCGCAGGTCATACCAAAACTCCACAACAATCCTGAATGTAAGACAGGGCCACACGAAACGACAACATAACTACACCCACACACATTCATCGAATAAACTGACAAGACATATAGTGTAACACCAAGGCCCAGGGGGATTTAACTGTCTCTAGGATAAAATTCTCGCCATGCACCTGTACATAATATAGCAAGTCAAGAGAACAACGCAGAACACAGGCGCTTTCCCTTCCAGGAGCACACTGCATAGTAGCTAACAGCTGAGAAGAGCAACACGCAATCGCTGGTACATAAGTTAGTACTTCATTACATTAAGACGCTGCAACCAAAACAAATCTGTAAGTACAGCTGGCATACGAAGCAGCGGGAAATAAGTGTGGAGGGCATAATCTCCAGACGTTTCACACGCACAGCGAACGTCACTTTCCATTAGCAATCGTACGCTTAGTGAGGATACCTCGCAAAGCGAACCAAAAATAATTTCCCAAGACGTGGTGCCTAAGCCAACGGGAGCGCGCATGTTGGCTGGGAGACAACGACCGACCGAGAAATTTTAGTAGATCCAGTAACTCTGCACACGGTTCGCATACGAAACAAATATCTCTCTCCTAATGCACATCCACATGACATCACGAAAATACTGACAAAAGATCCAAAACGAATTTTCGACTACGTAATACATAACTGACTTGAAAAAGACACACAAACACTAAAACCGCTGCGAAACTACGCAGGTGTCAGCATGCCGGGAACTACAACACAAGACGCTTCCTACAACTAGTAGAATGTACAATTCTAGCTCATGTTCCATTCCCCACATAGGAACAACCAAAACTATGAAGACAATACCAAGAGCGTTTCTGTTCCTAAAGGGACACTGAACAGTTTGCAACTCAACTCTGCTGTCGAAAACGTCGTGCTTAAAAACTTGTCACTAGAACTTGTAGATCCTTCATTGCACGCCTCTGTCACGCAACAGGGAAAACGTATCACACATCTGCCAGAGGCGGCCCACAGGGGTGGCTCGTACCGCACTGCGCGCTGTCACGAGAGAGAAGACAGCATCTCTGGCCACTGCATGTCGCTGGTCGCGAAAAAAATCGCCAGAGAGCGTCACATTGACAGCGGCGCCGTATACAGCATTTGACGGCATACCAAAATAGTTGGAGGGCAGGACCACTCTGCACAACGCAAAATTGCATTTACAGTCATCAAAATGGTTCAGATGGCTCTGAGCACTATGGGACTTAACATCTGGGGTCATCAGCCCCTAGATATTGGAACTACTTAAACCTAACTAACCTAAGGACATCACATACATCCATGCCCGAGGCAGGATTGGAGCCTGCGACCGTAGCAGTCGCGCGGTTCGGGACTTAAGCGCCTAGAACCGCTCAGCCATCCCGGCTGACATTTACAGTCATCGAAAGGAACTAAATTAACAACCAAATAACTTGGCAAAGTCCGCGTGGGATAGGCGAATGGAAAGACCAACAGCTCACAACTCATCTATGAAAAGACAGATCACTGGCGCACAGTGATTACTCTAATTTCGCCATAACGGCATATGACTACCTCCTGCAAACATTGCAACTATATGAATGACCCCTCAGTCACTGCGGAACAAAACATAGAAATCGAAGAACCTAATAAACACGAAACGACACGCCTGCCAACATAGCCCCCACTGCCCCTCACCTACGCTGTAATTTCTCACTGCGCTTTGTATACTGTATTGTGGGAAGCTACGAGTGATGTGATCTGTTGCCCACAGCCTCACCGTCGATAACTAATTGTCTTCCTGCCAAGCTGAAATCGCAGGCTCAGTCCTGTCTTAAGCCGGCCACTGTGGCCGAGCGGTTCCAGGCACTTCAGTCCGAAACCGCGCTGCTGCTGCTGCGGTCGCAGGTTCGAATCCTGCCTCGGGTATGGCTGTGTGTGATATCCTTAAGTTAGTTCGGTTTCAGTAGTTCTAAGTCTAGGGGACTGATGGCCTCAGATGTTAAGTTCCATAGTGCTCAGAGCAATTTGAACCATTTTTTCTGTCTTAGGTTAATCTGTCTCAAATGAATGTCCTTGACTGTGTCTTAACTTGTCATGCGCCTTAAACAGAACTCTCTTCTCTCCGCAACGTCTGTGTAATTCTCCCTGGAACGGCTGCATTAAACACTGGTCAACAATATTATTTTTAACAAACTCATCACCTTGGAAAAGTCCTATAACGTTATCCAATACGTTGCTTACCCTCGTATACTATTTTAAACTATGAACTACAAACCACCCACTCTTCAGCAAAGTCTTCAGTAAGGCCAATGCCTTGATGTCACACGCTTGAAATTCTCAGAAAATGGCGTCCCGTCCCCCCTATCTGCTACTACTTCAAGATTACCCAGTGAAATCTCTTCCCATTGTTTCCTGGTCCCGGGGCAATCCACACCACATGGAGCGGTGCCGAGATGTCGGAACAACGCCCTTACAAAGCAAAACAATTTCTAAACGATGCACAGGTGCGCCCGTTCCCACAAGACAAAGCTGGTCAATATCTACGACCGGGCTCCCACTCCACTGCCTTCTAGGAAGCAAGTAGTCTGGGAAAAATACTTTCATTGCATCTGCTTCTACCGGATATCTTGGCTTGTAAATCGGCAATATTCTGCGCGCTGCTAGCTTCTCGTCACAGCCCATTATACGACTCTTTTAGTTAAAATTCTGACTCCCATGCGGTGCAGGGCACGACAACCAGTCACCCAGCTTGACGATTTGTGACCCGTGGCTGTTTCTGGCAACCCGGACGGGATGCATACACACGTGCTCTCTATATTGCGTATTGACGGCTAGATCGAGACCCCTGGGAGCACCACATGGGGTCCAAATCACCAGCCTACACCTCTGCTATCCTTATGCGTCATCACGACCCAGCTAAATATGCAGCTACAGATATATGCAAGTTACATTCACCAGATTACAGAAAATACTATGGTAGGTTTTATCGGCTTAATCCTGGCAATTACTGCAGCAAAGCATAATCAGCCTGAAGTATTTATTAACCGGCAAGAGTATGATTCAGATTGAGATAGAGTGAATTAAAAGCAAAGACAGTGAAACCTTTTACTCCGAGAATGAACTGACGCATTTCAGCACGAATTCTTCTCTTGTGCCAGCATATTTATTTCAGAGAAGTAATTCCAGCCTGTGTCTTCAGCTATTTGTTGGAAGTATGCCAATGTCTTTCTTTGCGACTTTGCAGTAAGTCACGCATCAACTTGTACAGAAAATTGGAATAGAGCTCAACATAAACATCATTTCCGACCTTTTTACTGCTCATGAAAACCGAATATTGCATATTGTACCACCATACAGCGTGACCTTCAGAGATGGTGGTCCAGTTCGCTGTACGCACCGGTACCTCTAATAGCCCGCATCTCGTGGTCGTGCGGTAGCGTTCTCGCTTCCCACGCCCTGGTTCCCGGGTTCGATACCCGGCGGGGTCAGGGATTTTCTCTGCCTCGTGATGGCTGGGTGTTGTGTGATGTCCTTAGGTTAGTTAGGTTTAAGTAGTTCTAAGTTCTAGGGGACTTATGACCATAGATGTTAAGTCCCATAGTGCTCAGAGCCATTTGAACTATTTATGGTACCTCAAATACCCAGCAGCACGTCCTCTTTCATTGATGCATTCCTGTATTCGACATGGCATACTATCCACAAGTTCATCAAGGCACTGTTGGTCCAGATTGTCCCACTCCTCAACGGCGATTCGGCATAGATCCCTCAGAGTGTTTGGTGGGTCACATCGTCCGTAAATAGCTCTTTTCAATTTATCCCAGGCATATTCGATAGGGTTCACGTCTGGAGAACATACTGGCCACTCTAGTCGAGCGATGTCATTAGCCTGAAGAAAGTCATTCAAAACATGTGCACGATGGGGCCGCGAATTGTCGTCCATGAAGACGAACGCCTCGCCAATATGCTGTCGATATGGTTCCACTGTCGGTCGGAGGATGGCATTCACGTATCGCACAAGCCGTTACGGCGTCTTCCATGACCACCAGCGGCGTACGTCGGCCCCACATAATGCCATCCCAAAACATCAGGGAACCTCCACCTTGCTGCACTCGCTGGACAGTGTGTCTAAGGCGTTAAGCCTGACCGGGTTGCCTCCAAACACGTCTCCGACGATTGTCTGGTTGAAGGCATATGCGACATTCATCGGTGAAGAGAACGTGATGCCAATCCTGAGAGGTCCATTCGGCATGTTGTTGGTCCCATCAGTACCGCGCTGCATGATGTCGTGGTTGCGAAGATGGACCTCGCCATGGACGTCGGGAGTGAAGTTGCGCATCATGCAGCCCACTGCGCACAGTCTGAGTCATGACAAGACGTCCTGTGGCTGCACGAAAAGCATTATTCACGGTTCCTCCGAGGGCTAATGCGTAGGTAGCCGTCAGCCACTGCAGCATTAGCCCTTGTGCGGCCTGAGCGAGGCATGTCATCCACAATTCCTGTCTCTCTTTATATCCTCCATGTCCGAACAACATCACTTTGGTTCACTCCGAGACGCCTGGACACCTCCCTTGTTGAGAGCCCTTCCTGGCACGAAGTAACAATGCGGACGCGATCGAACCGCGGTACTGAGCGTCTAGGCACGGCACCAGAGATACAATTCTGACTTTGCGTTTGATAATGGAATAATACTCGTTATGTGGTTTCCATTACCTTATACATCCTCATGCAGCTGATCATTGCTGATTTTCAAGCCTTTAAGGGCAGTCTTCCATCGCAAGGACAAGAGTGCTCTGAATCACTGTCCTTTCCTCCTCCCTCTTTGACACAGTCATTGGCAAAATGAGGATGATTTTTTTATGCCGGAAGTCTTCGGCCGCCAGTGCTGATTATTAATCAAAATTTAAGCGGTGGTAGGTTTCGAACCCGGGACTGATGACATTTTGGCGCTACCCTAGACGACACATAGATAGGAAATCAGACCGTGTTCTTGATGATGACACATCAACTGTCAAAATTTTATCAGTAAATTTTCGAAATATTCCTGACAAAATTACTGAAGCAAATTTCTCGCGCTCTTATTATTCTCAGGACCTAGAACTGGCAGTAACGTGAAATAGAAAGCACTGAGATATTTGGAGAGTAATGGAACGTATATTGTAAAGAGAGATTAAACGCCATAGGAGCTAAAATATACATTCCCTACAAGCATATCTTGCAATATTGGTTGTATGTGACTTTAACTTACCGAATATAAACTAGGATGTCTATCGATTCGTTGTATGGGGTACAGGCAGACAGTCTTGTGAAGTACATTTGAACATATTCTCCGAGAACTTGAGCAGCTAGTTCGACAGCCCACACGCGCTGAAAATATTTTAGACCTCGTAGTTACCAACAAGCCTGACTAGTATGCTTACCAGTATCCTTAACAATGGTTTGCTGCATAATAAGTAAACATATTCTCAGTTCGAATACAATAAATTTCCTTAAGACGGAAAACGTTACGTCCACGAATTAGCGTGGCTTTAGAAAGCATTAGTTTTGCGAGACTCAGATTGCCCTTTTGTCACATGGTCCTGGAAACTATAGATAAGGCGAATAGGGAAATTCAATACTCCTAGATTTACGAAAAGTATTTGACACGGTGCCCAAGTGCGAATTGTTAACGACGATATGAACGTACGAAATAGGTTCCCAGATAAGTGAGTGGCTTGAAGACGTTTTAAGTAATATGTTGTCCCCCACGGCGAATGTTCATCAGATACAAGGGTATCGTCAGGAGTACACCAAGGAAGTGTGATAGGATCGCTGTTATTTTCTAGATACATAAACGATCTGGTAGACAGGGCGAGCAGCAATCTACAGTTGTTCGTTGGTGATACTGTGGTGTGTGGTAGGATGTTCTAGTTGAGTGTCTCTAGCAGGATACAAGATACAAGGTGACAAAATTTCTGGTTGGTGGGTGATGACTGGCAGCTGCCTCGAAATGTAGAAAAATGTAAGTTTATGCGGATGAGTAGGAAAAATAATGTTAGAATACAGCATTAGTAGTTTTCTTCTTGACAGTCATGTCCGATACACATATATATATATATATATATATATATATATATATATTCCAAAGCGATATGAAATGGAACGAAGATATAAGCATTGTAGTAGGGAAAGCGAATGGCTGACTTCGGTTTATTAGGAGAAGTTTAGGTGAGTGTGGTTTATCTGTGAAGGAGGCCGCTTAGAGGACTCTAGTGCGATCCATTCTTGAGTACTGCTCGAGTGTTTGGGATCCATACCGGGTGGTATTAAAGGCATCAAACCAATTTTGAGGTGCTCGCCGCTGTGGCCGAGCGGCTCTAGGAGCATCACTCCAGAACCGCGCTGCTGCAACGGTCGCAGGTTCGAATCCTACTTCGAGCATGGGTGTGTGTGATGTCCTTAGGTTAGTTAGGTTTAAGTAGTTCTAAGTTCAGGGGACTGATGACCTCAGATGTTAAGTCCCATAGTGCTTCGAGCCATTTGAATTTGAGGCAGACTGCTAGGTTTGTTACTGCTAGGTTCGAAGAATGTGCTCACGTTACGGAGACGCGTTGCTAGCTCAAATGGGAATCCTTGGAGGGAAGGCGACCTTCTTGAGGAACACTGTTGAGAAAATTTAGAGAACAGGTGCAAGCTGACTGCAGAACGATTCTACTACCACCAACGCACATTTCGCGGAGGGACTACGAACATAAGAGAAATCTGAGCGCGTACAGAGGCATATACACGGTCTTTTTTTCCCTCGCTGTCTCTGCGAGTAGAACAGAAAAGTAAATGACTAGTAGAGTACAGGGTACAATTGGCCAAGCACCAAACGCTAGCTTGTGGGGTAAGTTTGTAGATGTAGATGTAGGTGTAGATTCGGGGTTCAAAATGGCTCTGCGGCCGCGAGGTTCCAGACTGAAGCACCTAGAACCATTCGGTCACAGCGGCCTGCTAGATTCGGGGGTACGTCACTTTTAAACCTCGTCCTGTCTTTCAGATTCATGGTATTCATGTTTTCCCTGAATCGCGTAATGCAAATGGCGGGGTTGTTCCTTTGAAAAGGACGCAGCCTATTTCCTTCCCTAATTTGAGCGTTCGTTCCGTCTCTAACGACTTCGCCGTGGGCTTGATGTGAAACCCTAAGCGTCATTCCTTCCTTCCTTCCTTCCGTCCCTTCCCCTCCATCCTTCGCTCATTTCTTTGCAATGTGTAACATGGGTAATTTGTGAATCAACTCCATTCACTGGTTCAGGACGTTTCGGTTTTCTTTCGTGCAATTGTAACTACTTCCGCATCTTCTCTTTACAGATGAGAAAGCATGTTGCATCGCTTCAGCAGCACAGAATAGGAATGATAGGCCATTAAAACACTCTGGCGTCTACGAATATTTCTGCGTCGCCGAGTCTGAATTCTGAAATCGTGTCGGCATCGGAATTTCTCGGCGGGCAAATTTATGCAAAAGCTCCGATTCGGGGAAGATCCCTCAAGGAAGTCTCAAGAATATTCTGACTCGAGACTAGGCTGCTTTTGTGGAGAGGAACATTTAACGGGGCGCGAGACAGACTCGGGCGCGCGGCTTGTTACGGCGGTATTGTTAAGGGATCGCGCGCCTTCGCTGACAGCCGGCAAAGCCACTGTGTCGAGCAACAGGCGGAAGGCAGCAGCCACCCCGAGGCGACAGCTGGAGCCACCCGTTTGACGCGGAGCAGCTCTGTGGTCTGGAGAATGAACGCCACTCATCCGGCAGAGGCGGCTGGGAAGGCGGAGGAACTGCCTGTGTTTCGGAGATCAGCGCAGTGTTGTCGGGGTACGGCGGTTTCGCCAATCTTCTTACATCGGGCGGAAGAGGAGTGCGACAGCTAACTGTAATATATTTTACTATAATAATTCATGGCATATTTATTACCCACCGAACCTCACAAAAAGTCAGCTGGCCTTGTTCGCTCAATAGTGAAACAAATCAAAATACGTGAAAAAAATCATTTAAATGGCAAGATCGCATAAAATATTTTCTGTTCAAGACAAACGGTTTCAACAGTCTTAGATGTCATCTTCAGGTCTTAAACATTTTTAGTAGTAAAAGTCATTTTACGCTGAACCTCGTGCACAAGGTGTTAAGTGGACAAAACTCATCACACTATAAACGTCTTTCATCACTAAAAAATTTGAAACATAGTTGTCCAGAAGGTCATATCCATACACTTATTGCTCACAGATGCTTATTACACGATACAAATTCGGTACACAATTGCACATCTGTTTATATATGCTGGGCACATGCTAAACAGTGCAACAAAATGGTTCTAAGCACTATGGGACTTACCATCTCAGGTCATCAGTCCCATAGACTTAATGGTTCAAATGGCTCTGAGCACTATGGGACTTAACATCTGAGGTCATAAGTCCCCTAGAACTTAGAACTACTTAAACCTAACTAACGTAGGACATCACACACATCCATGCCCGAGGCAGGATTCGAACCTGCGACCGTTGCAGCAGCGCGGTTCCAGACTGAAGCGCCTAGAACCACTCGGCTACAGAGGACGGCATAAACAGTGCAAATCCACTTTAAATGGTGTAAGAGTTATCAGCGTTAAATGAACATGTTTTACTATAAAAAGATATTGAAGACCTGTAGATGACAGCTACGACTGTTGAAACCGGTTGTCTTGAATAAAAAGAAATTTGTGCGCTCTTAGCTTTTGAATGATTCTTAACAATTAAAATAGATCGGTCTTTAATACTCTCACAATAAGAAAATTCAATCATAATATGTTTCCCTAGAAGACAAACAGAAGGGAAAATTAAAGAAATTATTGGAGAAAGCAGAAACAACCGTATGAATATCAAGTGTCAAGCCAAAGCTAGGCGAAGAGGCGAGAGCTGAAAGTTAGAAGGACAAGAGCTGTACAAACGAAATAAAATTGAAGCGAAGAGGAAGTAAATTAAAAGATGGGAGACGTGACACTGCGAGGAGAACTTGACATAGTAGTAAAAGACCTTAGTGGAAACAACGTCCTGGAGCAGACGACATTCCTTCTAAATTACTTAAATCCCAGAGAGAGCCAGCCGTGCCAAAGTTAACCCACCTTGTTTAAAGATATATGAGACAAGCCAAATATCCACAAACTTAAAATACAATATAATAGTGTGAAAATTTCCTAACGTATTTTTAATAAGCCGTGACTGCAAAACACTAACAAAAAATTTTACAGAAGTATGGAAAGACTGCTCGAAGCCGACTTCGGTGAACGTCAGTTTCGATTCCGGAGAGATTAAGGAACACGCAAGGCACTGCCAATCTTATGACATGCCCTAGAAGATAGGTTAAAGAAATGCAAACTTATGTTCGTAGCATTTGTAGATTTAGTGAAATGTTTTGACGAAACTGACTGGAATACATTCTCCTGAAATTTTGATGGTAGCAGTGGTAAAATACAGGAAGCGAAAAGAAATCGGACTGCACTTAGAAGAACCGAAGGATATAAATGGGAAGCACTGGTTTAGAAGGGAGCGAGAGAGGGTTGTAGCCTCTGTCCACTGTCACTTAATTTCTATATATAGACATGCACTAAAGTAAACAAAGGAGGACTTTGGGAAGTTATTATAGTTCAAGAGACAAGAAAGTAAAAACTTTGACATTTGCAGAAGACATTGCAATTATGTCGCAGATGACATTGTAATGTTGTCAGAGACGATGAAGGGCTACCAATACTAGCTAAATGGATTAAACAGAGTGCTAAAAACACCTTCCGTTAGAAGCAAAACAAGAGTAATAAAATGTAGTCAAAGAAGGCAGTACTGAGGGAATTAAGTTAGGAAATAAGTCTTTATGACAAGCGATCTGTTTTGCCCTTTGGACAGGAAACAACTGATGATATGAGAGGATGCGACACATAGACTGGCTATAGCGGGAACGTATTTTTGGAAAGGTGGAGTTTGTTAACATGTAACATACAGAATGGTGCACGAAATGTGTTAACATTTTGTTTTTGAATACAAACTTTATTGTCAATACAATCTGAAAGGAACATATACTACAATGAAGAGACGTCCATGGAGATTTGTTCTAACTCAGCACATGCTCAATATGTCCATTTCGTTAAAAAAAATGGTTCAATTGGCTATGAGCACTATGGGACTTAACGTCTGAGATCATCAGTCCCCTAGAACTTAGAACTAGTTAAGCCTAACTAACCTAAGGACATCACACACATCCATGCCCAAGACAGGATTCGAACCTGCGACCTTAGCGGTCACGCGGTTTCAGACTGTAGCGCCTAGAACCGCTCGGTCACTCCGGCCGGCCCCATTTCGTTTCCTAACTTCCTTATAACGAACACCTTAGTTAGTGATTACCCTACGGCACATGTCTTCCGTAATTTCACTGCAAGCTTGAAGAATAAGTCTTCTGAGCTCCATTAAATCACGTGGACGTTTCGGGAAAATTTTTTCCTTTAGGTACCCCCAAAGAAACAAGTCACATGGATTGAGGTCTGGACTATTTGGGGGGCTAATTTTGTCCGTCATTGAAGCGACCTGGAAACGTGAGGGAAACGATCCGCATGTCGAAAAGCTCGTGTAAAAACTGCAACACAGTGTTTTCAGTATGTGGCCTTGCTCCATCTTGCATGAACCACTGCGCGTTGAAGGGCAAGGCAGTAGCAAGAAGCTGTGGAAATTTATGGAGCTCAGGAGACTTATTCTTCAAGCTTGCAGTGAAATTACGGAAGACATGTGCCGTAGGGTAATCACTAGCTTCAGTGTTCGTTTGAAGGAAGTTAGGAAACGGAATGGTGGACATATTGAGCATGTGCTGAGTTAGAACAAATCTCCATGGACGGCTCTTCATTGTAGTATATGTTCCTTTCAGATTGTACTGACAATAAAGTTTATATTCAAAAACAAAATGGTAACACATTTCGTGCGCCACCCTGTAATTTTAAATGCTAGGGAGGCTTTTCAGACGACATTGTCTGGAATATAATTTTGTACGGTATTGAAACTTGGGCAATAAGTGGCTTAGTCAAGAAGAGAACAGAAATTTTTGAAATTTGGTGTTACAGAAGAATGCTGAAGATTTGGTTAAATCTAACAACAAACCTGGAGGTACTGAATCGAACTTTGGGAAGAAAGAAGTGTATGGCACAACGTGAATAAAACAGGGATCAATTGATATGACTCTTCATGAGGTATCAACATTTCCCTTTTCTGAATCTCCGCACTTATAATTTGTAATTAAGGTGAAAGAGGTAGTTTTTCTAGAATTACATTCTCTGCCTCGTGATGACTGGGTGTTGTGTGATGTCCTTAGGTTAGTTAGGTTTAAGTAGTTAAAGTCCTAGGGGACTGATGACCATAGATGTTAAGTCCCATAGTGCTCAGAGCCATTTGAACTATTTTGAACTAGAATTACACGTGCAGCAACTGATGAACCAGTGAAGACGTCGACCGGCAGCAGGGAGTCTTTTCGCGAGCGACAAGTGGCGCTGAGTGAACGTTGGTAGCCCTGTCAGGCGGCAGAGGCGAGGGGAATCCGTGGCATTCGCGTCACGGGGGAATGCAATCACCTGCGGCGCCGCCGCCTCCCTCCAGGCGTCGCCAACCCTCCAGCGCTGGAGATCCGCCTCGTTCACGCGCCGTTCTTTGCAGCTTCCACTCGATAATCGAATTACGCCGTCTCAAGAGATTTTCGCCTCTTCCGGGGAGCTGCGCGGTCGCTACGCCGACACGAAACCCGGCCGGGCCGTGCATTTTCTCCGGTAGTGTTAAAAAGCCACTTGTCGACTTGTTAAACTGAGAAGGAAGGTTTTCAAGAAGAAAGAGGTTAATTCACTGCTGCGTTCCATTTTTTGTCAACAGCTCAATGGCTACGATGATCACGCCCTGTGTCTCTTCGTGAACAACCAGGTGATCAAAAAGTAAATATAAATTTGAAAACTCAATAAACCACAGAATAATGTAGATAGAGAGGTAAAAATTGACACACATGCTTGGAATGATATGGGTTTTAGAACCAAAAAAAACACCCCATATTACTAGATGCGTGAAAGATCTCTTGGGCGAGTCATTTGGTGATGATCGTGTGCTCAGCCCCCACTTTCGTCATGCTTGGCCCTCCAGGTCCCCAGACCTCAGTCCGTGCGATTATTGGCTTTGGGGTTACCTGAAGTCGCAAGTGTATCGTGATCGACCGACATCTCTAGGGATGTTTAAAGACAACATCCGACGCCAATGCCTCACCATAACTCCGGACATGCTTTACAGTGCTGTTTACAACATTATTCCTCGACTACAGCTATTGTTGAGGAATGATGGTGTACATATTGAGCATTTCCTGTAAAGAACATCATCTTTGCTTTGTCTTACTTTCTTATGCTAATTATTGCTATTCTGATCAGATGAAGCGCCATTTGTCGGACATTTTTTGAACGTTTGTATTTTTTTGGTTCTAATAAAACCCGATATCATTCCAAGCATGTGCGTCAGTTTGTACCTCTCTATCTACATTATTCCGTGATTTATTCAGTTTTCAAATTTATACTGACCTTTTGATCACCCGGTATATTAAACATCATCGATAATCAAATTTAGATATCCTAATACTCGTAAACGTTTACCATTTACCCATACACTGCCACTAAAATGTAATGCCAAACTAATTAGTTCGGAGATGTGGAATACGATCTACTTCCGTAGCTGTTTCTCCAAATTAAATTCATTCTTAGCTATCAGACATACTTGATCATAAACGTCAACTCTTTGGCAATAAGTAGCAGTATGTGTACTCCTGTTACTAAAAATTTATAAAACTTACCACCTAAAGAGGCTGTAGTTAGTTTTATATGGAATAGTCGGGAAAATTGGAATAGGTTTGTAAAAATGCAGATACAGTAGTGATAAACATTTGGAAAAAGATGTTCTGGACACAAAATACAACCCTGAGATTGCTAAGTACGTAGCCGGCAGTCAGGTCAGACACATGCGGCGCTTCTTGATGTGCCACACCTTATGACTATGTATAGCCATGCAAAATCAGTTACATTTTTTAGTGTTTTACGCTCTTTTCATCATGAGTCCATTACAACGGCATGATTTCGTAAGTTGTACACTGAGAATCTGAAGATGGCAGCTCCGACCTGCCGAAACTGGTAATCCAGTTGGTATCTACCTGCGGTCGAGGCAATAAAAACTTCATCTATGCAGCTTTCTTTACACTGAGTTCACGATCGCTCTCCAGCTGACAATGTCAGGTATTTATTATTATTTGTTTATGTAGCAGAGATAAGTCGTTTCACATTTATCTATTAGCGTAAGTCACAAATCGTACAGTCAAGCCGGCCGCGGTGGCCGTGCGGTTCTGGCGCTGCAGTCCGGAACCGCGGGACCGCTACGGTCGCAGGTTCGAATCCTGCCTCGGGCATGGGTGTGTGTGATGTCCTTAGGTTAGTTAGGTTTAAGTAGTTCTAAGTTCTAGGGGACTTATGACCTAAGATGTTGAGTCCCATAGTGCTCAGAACCATTTGAACCATTTTTTTCGTACAGTCAAAGAGGGCTGTGTGGAATACCAAGTACTCGATACTGCCAGCCATAGCTTCTTTGACTTTATAACGGAAACACCAACTGTATCCACATCCAAATATCGAGCTATACATAATAACCTACTACTCTTTTACTTAACAGAGAACCTGGTTTTAATTGTTAGGGACATTTTCGACAAAACGTATCTCCAAACGTTTTGTCAAACTACGAAAATTGTTGTGACAACCATAGCTTCTATGAATACGTCAACATGCCATCTCCTTAACTTCTTACCTCTCTAAAATGAGCCCTGTTATGTAAATAGGATATCGCAATACAGTTTTGCAGCTCAAAGTAACGGGAGCTACATAATAAACAATTTGCAATTTGTGTATAACGTAGCTACCACTACTTTGAGTTGCAGAAGTGCACATCGACATGCCATTTACGTAACACGGCTCATTTTAAAGTGGTAGGAAACTAAGAAGATGCAAGGTCGAATTGTCCAAAGAATCTAAGATTGATGAGAGTTTCATACGGAGCTTTAGCCAACAACTGACAGAAGTACATTATGTGATCAAAAGCATCCGGACACCCGGCTGAAAATGATTTAAAAGTTCGTAGCGCCCTTCATCGGTAATGCTGGAATTCAATATCGTGTTGACCCACCCTTAGCCGTGATGACAGCTTCCACTCTCGCAGGCACACGTTCAATCAGTTGCTGGAATGTTTCTTGGGGAATGGCAGCCCATTCTTCACGGTGTGCTGCACTGAGGAGAGGTATCGATGTCAGTCAGTGAGGCCTGATACGAAGCCGCCGTTCCAAAACAGCCCAAAGGTTCTTTATAGGATTCAGGTCATAAGTCTGTGCAGTCAGTCAATTACATGAATGTTATTGTCGCGTAACCACTCCGACACAGGGTGTGCATTATGAACAGATGCTCGATTCTGTTGAAAGATACAATCGCCATCCACGAATCGCGCTTCAACAGTGGAAAGCAAAAAGGTGCTTAAAACATCAATGTAGCCCTGTGCTGTGATAGTGCCACGCAAAACACCAAAGGGTGCAAGCCCCTTCCATACAAAACACGACCACACCGCAACAGCACCGTCCCTGAATTTTACTGTTGGTACTACAAACGCTGGCAGATGTAGTTCACCGAGCATTCGCCATACCCACACTCCGCCATCGGATAGCCACATTGTGTACCGTGATTTGTCACTCCACACATCGTTTTTCCACTGTTCCATCGTCCAATGTTTACGCTTCTTACACCAAGCGAGGCATGGTTGGCATTTACCCGGCGTGATATGTGGCTTGTGAGCAGCCGCTCGACAATAAAATCCAAGTTTTCTCACCTCCCGCCTGTCATAGTACTTGCAGTGGATTCTGATACAGTTTGGAATTCTTGTATGATTGTCTGGATAGATGTCGGCATATTACACATTACGACCCTCTTCAACTGTCGGCGGTATCTGTCAGTCAACAGACGAGGTCGGCCTGTACGCTTTCGTGCTGAACGTATCCCTCCACGTTTCCACTTCACTATCACATGGGAAACAGTGGATCTAGGGATGTTTAGGAGTGTGAAAATCTCGCGTACAGACGTATGACACAAGTGACATCCAATCACCTGACCACGTTCGAAGTCTGTGAGTTCCGCGGAAGGCACCATTCTACTCTCCCACGATGTCTAATGGCTACTGAGGTCGCTGATATGGAGTACCTGTCAGTAGGTGGTAGCACAATACACCCAATATGAAAAACGTATGTTTTTAGTGGTGTCCGGATACTTACTTTTGATCACATAGTGTAGGTGAAAGAAGCACGACAGATGATTAAGAGTTAACTCTGAGAGAAGAAATAAGCCACAGGATAAAATATAAGAATGCAGCAAATGATTCAGGGAAATAGAAACGAAATTGTGTAAATTAGAATACTGAGAGAGAGTGCAAAGTGGCAAAGCTGGAATGGTTAGAGGAGGCAGCAAACATACATGCTGTAGACAGCAAAATTAAAGAACTCGTTGCAGGAAAGAGCTGTACTAACATCAAGAGTTCAAATGGCAAGTCAGTACTGAACAACAGAAGCTGCCAGAAAGAACAAACAGTTTTATATCAGCTGTTGGTAGTTCAATACGATTTCCAGTAAAAAAGGAAGAACTTTACAAAAGGAAGTAATCTCGAATGTATTATAGCAGCAGGGCTTTTGAGGTATCGTACAGTCAATTGCAATAGAATGATGTCTAAAATATTTCGATAAGTGTGCTCAAAATAAAGAAGTACAAAGGAAGTAGAGTCGAATATATTATAGCAGTAGAATTTTTTAGGTGTCGTCCAGTTAACTTCAACAGAAAGGCGTCTTGAATAGTTCGACAAAGGTGCTCCAAATTCGTAAGTATGTCCATAAATAGATATGACTGTGCCAGTGTTTCTGTTCCACTGAAGGAAACAATATTTAGCATCTTCCACTTTGTAGCAGTATGCTTCTCTGCCAACCGGCAATTTGGAGTAGTCACTAATCGGTTGATTACGCCAGTAAAATTATTATGATAATGGTCGCTGGTCTGTATCTCTAAGCCGTGAGATATTTTTTAGGTAAAAAATCCAACCATTGTGCTGGAAACATATTTCTGTGTCTACGGCTCCAACCTGAGAACCAATGTGAGGTGTACGGTGGAGAGTACTTCCCCTTTTATCGTTCGTTATGGATTCTTCCCGTTCCATTCGGAGTGAACTGCCGGAAGGGTGACTGCTTAGACGGCTTTATAAACGGTATAATTAGTCTGATCTTCGAATGAAAGAACAATTTTACTGTTACCAGTGGCTGGTAACAATAAACTTGTTATTTCATTCTATATCAATAACAGTCACGATAAAGCCCAACCCAAAATGTTCGTATTTATAGTCTAATCTTATTTCTGTGATCCGCACGGGAGCTATACATAGGAGGACTCAGTACATTCCGAGATACCTCATCTAAAGCTTGTTTTTGAATATACGTAGACTTTCACGGGATAGTTTGTCTTGTCTCCACGTATAGCGTTACACGTTGATGGCGGGATACGGGTTCGCCGAGAATCATGTTCGGCCATTTAAGTTTGCAACGCAACAGGGCACATTTAACGTAAGGGATACAGGTGTTCTCTTTCAGGAAATGTTTACACTGATGAAATATTGCCTCTGTTTACTTCTTCTGTCGACTCTCTCTCTCTCTCTCTCTCTCTCTCTCTCGACTCTCGCTTGAGAACGGTAGAAGAATCTATTATCCAATCATGTACACAAGATGTCACTGAAAAGAGTTTCGACCAATCTCTGTAAGTCGTATGCGGCGGCTGAGCGACCACAGTTCACTTAAGACTTTCGGTCTGAATAACCATGGTCAACGTGGAAATATACTCACTAACGTTTCGTCCGTTCTGCGGGAGACATCTTCAGAGACAAATTTGATAATGACGTCGCTGAAGATGTCTCCCGCAGGTCCGGACGAAACGTTAGAGATTTTTTTTATGATTCGAACACTCTCACCACGGAAGTTATAACTGAAGTAGGCACTGGCCGTGAGGGCCTCCATTGGTTGCTCTTACATCCCCAACAACTAGCGTACTTCGTAGAAACCATGCCATGATGTGATGCTCATTCATGGTCATTCAGACTCACTCTATTTCAGTTATCTCGTTCCAGATACATTGAAGTACTGCACGTGTTCTTGCTCTCATTCGAATGCACGGCCTCATTTCACACGTGTTGGTTTCAGTATGTGTTCAGTCTTCGGGCTAAATTGTAGACTAGGTGTACCTCTACACCTGGCGGTGCGCTCACCGCGCTGCCCTCCTATGTTGCAGCCTGCAAGCAGCTGGAGCACGGCGTGCAGGCCATCTTCGGGCCGTCGGACCCGCTGCTGGGCGCCCACATACAGTCCATCTGCGAGGCACTCGACGTTCCGCACGTCGAGGCGCGTCTCGACTTCGAGCCCAGCTTCAAGGAGTTCTCCATCAACCTGCACCCCTCGCAGGAGCACATGAACCGCGCCTTCAAGGACCTCATGGCCTTCCTCAACTGGACCAAGGTCGCCATCATCTACGAAGAAGACTACGGTAGGTCTACCAGTCTACGATTCTTTCTCCGCACCCAAAACTAGTGACACACAGTATACTAATTCACAATGCAGCCCAAAGTTTTGTGTCAGAGATGTATTTGCATGATTTTTCTGGTTATATGAGGTAGTGCTTCCTAGTTTTATAATTGCAAGATATAAGGGAGACAAGATAAAACTGACAGCGTAAAATATTTCATGCGCCTTAAGACAGGCAACTCAGCTTACATTACCTAAACCACGGATAGAAATTGTAAGTTGGTTTGACTAACTTAGTGTGCATGAAACGTTATCCATGCATATTTTATTCACCTTGTATTTTCTTGGCTGTGTATGTCACAAGTATTTTTAAATAGCCGTACTTTCCAACCACCAACAGCTGCTGATAAATAAAAAGGAGGGTATAAGATGAACATCAACAAAAGCAAAACAAGGATAATGGAATGTAGTCGAATTAAGTCGGGTGATGCTGAGGGAATTCGATTAGGAAATGAGACACTTAAAGTAGTAAAAGAGTTTTGCTATATGGTCGAAGTAGAGAGGATATCAAATGTAGACTGGCTATGGCAAGCAAATCGTTTCTGAAGAAGAGAAATTTGTTAACGTCGAGTATAAATTTAAATGTCAGGAAGTCGTTTCTGAAAGTACTTGTATGGAGTGTAGACATGTATGGAAGTGAAACGTGGACGATAAATAGTTTAGACAAGAAGAGAATAGAAGCTTTCGAAATGTGGTGCTACAGAAGAATGCTGAAGATTAGTTAGGTAGATCACACAACTAACGAGGAGATATTGAATAGAATTGGGGAGAAGAGGAGCTTGTGGCAGAACTTGACTAGAAGAAGGGATCGGTTGGTAGGACATGTTCTGAGACATCGAGGGATCACCAGTTTAGTATTGGAGGGCAGCGTGGAGAATAAAAACCGTAGAGGGAGACCAAGAGATGAATACACTAAGCAGATTCAGAAGGATGTATGCTGCAGTAGGTACTGGGAGATGAAGAAGCTTGCACAGGATAGAGTAGCATGGAGAGCTGCATCAAACCAGTCTCAGGACTGAAGACCACAACAACAACAACCGTTTCTATCACCATATCATCTTTTCTTTTAGGTTTGAAGGGAGAGGGGGGGGGGGGGGGTTATGAGTCCTCTGACTGGTTTTATGCAGTCTTAAGACATCAGAAATTTCTTATAACAGCCTGTAATGTTCTTACTGTGGCGTCAAGTAAATTCACTCAGATCTACATCACTGAAACTGTACAGTCATCACAGCTCGCACGAAACTTTTCTTTCTTTCATTATTTTACATGTTTCACTCGAGCACCGTCAGATGTTAATTTTATTTTTATTTACACGTCTAGTTCCGCAGGACCAAATGGAGGAGCAAATCTCCAAAGTCATGGAACGTGTCAGCACATGAAATAACAACATCAAAGTAATAACAGATAAATCAAAATGTTTGTGAACCGAAAAAAGAAAAGCCATGAGTTTAAGTAAATGCAATCAGCAATATAACATAAGAATCACCTTAATTTTTCAAGGAACTCCTCAACTGAATGGAGGAGTGATCCATGAGGAAACTCTTCAGTTTCGATTTGAGTGCTTGGATTACTGCTAAGATTTTTGAATTCTTGTGGTAGCTATTGGAAATGGATGCAGCAGTATACTGCGGACCTTTCTGCACAAATGCAGTTTGAGTATTAACTGAGTGAAAATAGCTAATTCTTGGGAATAAGCTGATATTGTTAACAAGAAAAGACAGTAAAGAATATATATATATATATATATATATATATATATATATATATATATATATATATAAATCTCGAGAGGCCAATGTCAAAATTCCCAGAACGGAGAACAGGGGTCGACGAGAGGTTTGCGAACTTACACCACTTATTGCCCAAACTGCCCACTTCTAAGCCAAAAATATCCTTTTAGAACATTTACCCGAAATATAATACACGACATAAACGAATGAAAATAAGCAAAGTAGACTAATTTACGGGTCAAACGATCACTTACTTCAGGTATCGTCCAAATAATAAAATGAGAGCATTAAGTTTTGAACAAAATCCTGAATGTGGGCTTTCCACGATAGTTGTGATAGATGTGAACAACTAGAAATCTAAACTGTTGAGTTTCACTAATCATATTCCCATTATGTGAAATTGTGTGTTAGAAACTGTAAAAACTGAGTCTTACTGTGATTTAGCTTTAGTTTATTTTCTGCAAGCCATCAACTTATGTCGTGAACAGCACTATTTGAAACAGAGCCAATGTTGCATACAATATCCTTCAACACCAAGCTAATGTCATCATCAAAAAGAAATATTTTAGAACTACCTGTAATACTATAAGGCATATAATTTATATAAATAAGGAACAGGAGTGGCCACAACACTGATCCCTGGGATACTCCCGCATTTGACCGTTCCCCACTCAGACCCCACATCACAGCCATTCTCAACGCTGTGGGTAATGACCTTCATCTGTCTATTGTTAAGGTAAGAGGTCAGTCAGTTGTGAGCTACTCCTCTCATTCCGTAATGGCCCAATTTCTGGAGCATACGTTACAAATAACTTGTAGACCTGCGCTACGTAAATTCCGAAGATGCTCGCGCTGGACGAGTGAAACATATAAAATAAAGAAAAAGGTAAATGCGACTTGTGGCGGCTCCACAGTTACATACTTGCTTCAGTAAACGCAGATTGTGGTAAGTAATTTTATGAAAACTGAAAATGATGTGGTGATCGAAACTAGTAGTTAATGTTTATTTATGAGTAACTGTTAATGGTCATAATGACTAGAGTAGTCCTTAAGTAGACAGCAACTGGTGTAAATTTAGTGTAATGACACATCACTGCTACAATTGTTGCTCATCGAAACAAGGGCAATAAGCGACCAACAAGGTGTGTGCCAGCATACTAATCAACACATTAAGGGTAACACAAACAAATATCCCAAACATTTTACGAAGCACAACATTGTAACAGTACCGGACACACCTATTACTACCATATTAGTTAAAAGAATAATTATTTCCTGGCACATTAGTAGCTATAGTAAGTAACTGGCTTCCACTATATCCGAAGTTCGTCCTTGGATCAATTAGGAGAAACAGATGGATGATTTGCAACGAGACTAGGACCGTAATGCTGTATATTTATTTGAAAGTGACCGTTTGTGATCATTGTATCACGAATGACCTATTACTGTGATCCACCAAATTATCGGGAGCCACACTTGCATATCAGCAGAACTGATTTCGTTAGCCTATAGCGGAACCACTACTTAAAACCATTCGTCTAGGGTAATTAATTTGCCAAATTGACGATAGACGAGGCAGGTGACAATCTGATTTTTAATCCAGTTTTGATGCACTCTTGCAGATATACCGTCTCGAACATTAGGCTAAAGATACATGGCTCATCCTAATTTCACAGGAGGTTGGCGGCTGTGATAACATGGAGCGAATAATGTTCACATTACCAGACACAGGACTTATTAAGCGTAATATGTGCGTCAACTAGTATTAGATTTGTCAGCAAAGCAAGATGACCGTCTTCTGCACCCCCAAAGCAAGCGAAGCGTTGTTCCCAAAGCACATTTGGACTTTCGCTGTCATTTGCTTCCAAAGTCTCCGAATCTTAGTCTATTTAAGGGTAACAAGGCTTCATTGACCATTATTCATCTTGTTACCCATATGATTCTGCGTAAGTATCGTCGACATGTTCACCGACCAGTCAAGCTACTCATACCTGGATACTCCTACCAACGTTTCTTTTCCACACTGTCACATCTTCTGTTCTTCAGGAAGGGAAAAAAGAACGGTATTACATACACTTAATAGAGCTTCTTCCTGCATTTTTATCTGCCTACACAATTTTTTACATTCTTCTGTTACGTGACACATCGAATGCATCCTCCTTTCTGTTTCTCCCATTGTACCTAGAAACATATCCGAAACTTCTTCGTTAGTAATTCTCAGTCAGGCAGCCCTTTCGTAACTTTCTGGTTGCGCTTTTTGGAATGGAACCTTTGACGAACAGTGAATAATATTGCGGTTGGTTGAACGGAAACATTTTCATCAGACTACAAAGGTCACTCAAAAATTAAGTGTCCTTATATTTAAAAAAAGTGAAAGTATTTAATCGGGAATAATACGCATGTCGACAGACCTCTGACGTAAGTCATATGATGGCCGGACAAGTAGAAGCCGTTGCCAGGTGATCTGCAGCAGGGGTTCAAAATGGAGGCTCTGATTCTGTTTCCCGCCGCCTGCGAGTTTCGCTCAGTGTCGAAGATTCAGTGCTCAAAACATAGCGCTTATCGAAATTTATCATCAACTGTGTTGGGTTTACCAGCGAAGGGTCACGAGCGAGTAGATATTGCATCGCTAGTGTACGCAGCTCTCCGACGGTAGTCAAGTGGCCATACTGAAGAGAGCCTTGAGCAATCGCCCCTCATCAATGGTAACATTGTGCAGCTGGTGCGACAGCGCATTGTGGAGATCCGTAATCTACGATTACAGATCCACATTTAATGCACATCTGCATGACTACTCTCCATTTCCTACAGAGTGCCTGGAAGGGGGTTAATCGAACTAACATCCGACTATTTCTGTACCGTCCCACTCTCGAACAATGAGCAAGAAAAGCGAATACTTAAATCTTTCCGTGCGAGCTCTGATTCGTCTTATTTTATTACGACGATCGTTTCTCCCAATGAATGTGTGCCTCAACAAATTATTTTCCTATTCAGAGAAGAAACGTGATGGTTGAAACGAAAAATACCTTTCGTTATATTGCCACCCCAAATCTCGTAACATCCGTGGCAGTCTCTCCCCAATTGCGCAATAATACAAAAGGAGTTGTCATTCTTTGAATTTTTTCAATGTTTTGCTTCAAATATATCTTTTAATGATACTGCAATAAGCTGGAAGAGGATGGACAAGTACAGTGAAGGCAGTCTCGTCAGTAGAACAGCGATGACTTTCCTCAAAATCGCGATCCTTGTTGCATGACATTGTTACCAATCGCCTGCAGTTGAAGCAAGCGTATGCCAAGTAGGTTCCGAAAATAAAATTATTGGCTTAGGACAGGTTTGGTATTTCTGCAACGGTAGCGTGATGACGGCTTCGATTTTTTCGACAGGATCGTCACGGGTGATGAGGAGTGGGTTGGTCATTTTACCCTAGAAATCGAGCAACAGCCGATTCGTTATCATTTCAGTGCATCTCAAGTTAGGACGAAGTTCAAACAGACTGTGTCGGTGCGGAAAATGATGTGCGTGGTATTCTGGGACAGGAAGAGCCATATGCTTATTGACTTCCTGCCAAGGGGTGAAACAGTGAACTTTGAACATTACTGTGAAACATTTCGGAAATTATGACGGTCCGTTCAAAACAAGGGGAGTGTTATAATCAGAGCTGATCCATGGCAATGTTCGCCCACATGCGTTTAGGCGGACTACTTTTCTGAAGGTGTTCGGCTGGAGGCTTTTTGATACTCCGTCGTATTGCCATGGATCTTATTCCCAGCGATTTCAACCTCATTAACTACCCATACTCCGGTCATCATTTCCACAATATCCACGTTTATCCACTTCTACGATATGACATTGTATCAGTCGCACATCTACATACGTACTCCTCATGCATGGCGGAATGTACCACCTACCATTACTAGTCATTTCCTTTGCTTTTAGCTCCCAAAAAGACTGAGGGGGAAACGACTATCCATAAACCCCCGTACAAGCGTAGTTTCTTTCATCTTATATTCGTGGTCCTTACACGAAATGTGCTTTAGTGGCAGTAGGAGTGCTCTGCAGTCGACCTCAAATGCCGAGTCTCTCAATTTCCGCAAGCGAAAAGAGCGTAATCTTTCCCCAGAAATTCGCATTTGACTTCATGAAGCATCTCCGTAATACCTGCGTGGTGATCGAGTCTATCGGTAACAAATCTAGCAACACGCCTCTGAATTTCTTCGATGTCTTTCTTTAATCCGAGATCCCAAACACTTGAGCAGTACTCAAGACCGGTTCGCCCTAGCGTGTCCTTACCATCTCTTTTATAGATGACCTGCGCTTTCCCAAAATTCACCCAATAAAACCAAGTCGAACACTCGCCTTCCCTAGTACTAACCTGACGTGCTCGTTGCATTTCATACCGCTTTGCAACTTTATGCCTAGATGTGTAACCCATGTAACTGGGTCGAGCAGCACACTACCAATTATGTATTAGAGCGTTACGAGATTGTTTTTCCTAGTATCCGCATTAACTTACATTTTTCTACATTTAGAGCTAGCTGCCATTCATCATATCAGCTAGGATTTGAGTCATCTTGTATTCTCCTACAGTCACACCTTCTATACACAATAGCATCATCTGAAACAGCCGTAAATTGCTGATAACCCTGTCCGTCAGATCTTTTATGTACATGGAGAATAAGACAGTCCTATCCCTCTTCCCTGGGGTTTTCCTTACGATACCCTTGTCTCTTAGGAACACTCGCCATAAGGACAACATACTGGGTTCTATTACTTGAAAATTCTTCCATCCGTTCACCTGCTGTGAATCTAATCCGTATGCTTGGACCTTCGTGACGGCAGTGGTGATTATAATGAAAAATAGCTCGATCACTGCTGGATATGTTTCCAGTAACTATCTTTCCTTAAAAACTACAGGCGAACTTAAATGTGGACGACCCTCATATAATGAAGTAGGTTTTGGACTTATTTACTTCGTCCTGTGACATGAAAGAAAATATTAGTGATAATTCTGTAAATATATTGAAAGAAAAATTAAAACTTTAGTCATTTTTCCCACTCTGTAGGTAAGTATGACACGACGTCTGTAATTACTTTCTCGATATGCCAAGTCTTTACAAATTACAGTAATTTTTCTGGAATCACAGTAAAACGAACTTTCCTCCGAATTTAAAGCAGTGAACTGCAGTTTAACCGAGGTGAATATTCAGTCTCAATTAATTCTCCTCCGTCTAAGAGTCTTGGAAGTACAAACGGCCAGATGCCTTATATTTCCGCGGAAGACTTGGCCGTGCTTAACGTGGCGGCAAACTCCCCCGCAGGAGTTCGCTATAAAGGGCGGCAGTTCGCAGTTTTCCGTTGCGCCCACCTTGTCGCTTGCTTCGCATTATCAGGATTAAATTTCCTCTTCTGTTTGTTTTTCAGGAGACGGAAAGGGAAATGGTGGGCGAACTCTGACTCCCCTGATGTTCCTCGTCTCGTAGGGACGAGCAGCTTAGTTAGAAAGACAAGTTTAGCAATGTCGAAGAACAGTTTTCGTTCTGCAACTTTGATCGTGAATCCAGTCTTCCGACAAATGCCTTAATTACATAATGTTGTCATTTTGCAATCGAGCTTGCCCCCCTTCTTGCAGCGGTGTACCGTAGGTCTCTAGAAGAGCGTAGTGTTCCAAAAGATTGGAAAAGGGCGTAGGTCATCCCCGTTTTCAAGAAGGGACGTCGAACAGATGTGCAGAACTATAGACCTATATTTCGAACGTCTATCAGTTGTAGAATTTTGGAACACGTATTATGTTCGAGTATAATGACTTTTCTGGAGACTATAAATCTACTCTGTAGGAATCAGCATGGGTTTCGAAAAAGACGATCTTGTGAAACCCAGCTCGTGCTACTCGTCCACGAGACTCAGAGTGTCATAGACACGAGTTCCCGTACAGATACCGCGTTTCTTGACTTCCGCAAGGCGTTTGATACAGTTCCCCACAGTTGCTTAAGGGGGGTAGGACGTCAAACGGGCCGACTTGGTGCAGGAGAGGCACCACAGGACATTTTAATTCCTATGAAACTCTAGAATTTTCCAAATCTATTAAAAACTGCGGTAAAAATTCAGATAATTAACTGTAGAATTTGAGTTTTTTCTAAACATGAAGTTCAAAATATAACAGGTCATTCATTTACCCGTACACTAAAGAAATTCTAGAATTTCATACCCCTGTAAGTATGGTTTGTATGCTGTGCTGGATTCGTCGAATAATCTCTCCTATTTATGAAGAAATTTGTACCTACAGTAACAAATCAGCCAATAGTAAGCGAAAAAAATGATGAAATTTCAAACATAAAAAAAGCAAAATCGTTACGTTTTTGAACTTCCACTGCCAAGTGTGTGAATCCTGAATCCTTTCTGGTCATGCTGACAAAGTTTTATGAATTTTTTTGTAAAAGTATGGACAGTGGAAGTTAAAATGTCCTGTGCTGCCTCTCCTGTTCCATGTTGGTCCGGTTGACGTACTAACCCCTTAATGAACAAAGTAAGAGGATATGAACCGTCAGACCAATTCTGTAATTGGATTGAAGAGGTCCTAGTTAACATAACGCAGCATGTCATTGTCAGTGGAGAGAAGTCTTCCGAAGTAAGAGTGAGTTCAGGTGTGCCGCAGGGGAGTGTCGTAGGACCGTTGCTATTCACAGTGTATATAAATTACCTTGTGGATAACATAGAAAGTTCACTGAGGCTTTTTGCGGATGGCGCTGTAGTATATCGAGGGGTTGTAACAATGGAAAATTGTACTGAAATGCAGGAGGATCTGCAACGAATTGACATATGGTGCAGGGAATGGCAATTGAATCTGAATTTTGATAAGTGTAATGTGCTGCGAATACATAGAAAGAAAGATCTATCATTTAGCTACACTGTAGCAGGTCAGCAACTGGAAAGCAATTAATTCCATAAATTACCTGGGAGTAGGCATTAGGAGTGATTTAAAAAGGAATGACCGTATAAAATTAATCGTCGGTAAAGCAGATGCCAGACTGAGATTCATTGGAAGAATCCTAAGGAAGTGCCGTCCGAAAACAAAGGAAGTACGTTACAGTACACTTATTCGCCCACTGCTTGAATACTGCTCACCGGTGTGGGATCCGCACCAAATAGGGTTGATAGAAGAGATAGGGAAGATCCAACTGAGAGCAGCGCGCTTCGTTACAGGATCATTTAGTAATCGCGAAAGCGTTACGGAGATGATAGACAAACTCCAGTGGAAGACTCTGCAAGATAGACGCTCAGTAGCTCGGTACGGGCTTTTGTAGTAGTTTCGAGAACATACCTTCACCGAGGAGTCAAGTAGTATATTGCTCCCTCTTACGCATATCTCGCGATGAGACCATGATGATAAAATCAGAGAGATTAGAGCCCACACAGAGGCATTTCTTTCCACCAACCATACGAGACTGGAATAGAAGAGAGAACCGATAGAGGTACTCAAGGTACCCTCCGCCACACACCTTCAGGTGACTTGCAGAGTATGGATGTAGATGTAGATGGAGAAATAGGGCTTGGAACAGCGGCTGGCTTTAGAGTGAAAATACATTCATGCTCAGAAAAAACAGAACACTTTGACCAACTAGAGACTGGACGTTCATATTGACACGACATGTACATTAGTATGTTTTGCAGAAATGATTAGCTTTTCAGTCACTTCCGTTCAGCACGTGTCCTGTGTCCCTGGTAACTTGTTCCATGCGTGAAGGCATCGACGCTTATAATGCGCGAATGACGTCCTGTGGTATAGCTGTCCAAGCTGCCTTCACCTGGTTCAAAATTTCATCTGTGGTGGTTGGCATTGTAACACAGCGCTACACCTCTCGTTTCACCATAACCAAACACTTTCCACTGGCGAAAAGTCTGGCGATCCGGTAGGCCAGAGCAAAAGGCTGACGTCCTGTGACATTAAGATTCGTGCAGCAACATGTGGTCGTGCATTGTCTTGCTTAAAATGCCGTCTGGGGTGTTGTGCAGAAAGGCAATGGCTTCTGGTCGCAAGACGTCATTCACACTGGTCACATTGTCCACAGTGCACTGGACACGCACCAACTGTGATTTGTGGTTGTACGTAATAGCACCCCACACCATAAGACCTTCAGCTGGCGCTGTATGTCCTTTGCGAACGCAGTCACTGTGATACCGCTGCCCCCGTCTGCGGCGAACCGAAATGCGGCCATCGTTTTCAAGCGAACTGAACCTGGATTCGTCCGAAAACAGTATCTGATATCATTCCTGACCACAGTGGCGTCGTTGGTGTCTAGTACGCTTCTGCAATTCGCAAAAGGTAGGTGGAGAAGTGGTCTGCGACGGCTTGTCACCCCTGATAGTGTACGATGTGTCGCAGTGTTCCACTGTCGCGCCAGAGCAGTGGAGTACTTAGATCTGTCCTGCAATGCCATTCGGATGAGTTGTTGATGTACTCGGCGGGGAGCCTAGGTGATGCGACCTGACCCATCTCGTCGTGTTCTACAGCCATCCGTGAACGATTCTGCACATACCCGTTGCACCGACGAAACGCTTCGTCCCACACGAGCAGCAGTTTCCCGGATAGATGCAAATAATGCGCCGTCTTTCAAACTTACTGCTTTGACGGTACGGTTGGCACATGCATCTACGAGGTATCCTGCACGTCTGCACAAGTCACACTGATGCATTACCTTCGGTTTAAAGCGACAGCGAGAGCCTCAGGCACATTTTACGGGTAGTTGGTGTTGCGTCGTGATATCGACGTTGACCTTGAAACCACGGGCCGACAGGCTTCAGATGCTAATCATTTCTGTAGAATATGAACGGCCTGTCTCCACCAGTACACGGTGTTCTGATTTTTCTGAACATGAGTGAGTTAAACGCCTTCATCATCATCATCATATCATCCTCACCGACAAGCAAGTCACCGAAGTTGCGTCAACTCAGAACCCTTACACCGGGCGACCGGTCTACCTCACGAGAGGCCCTCGCCACACGACACTTCGTTTCATTTTCAATACCTGAATATGGCTTATTAGTCGAGGATAGACTGACGAAGAAAACAGAAGAGCAGCACGTCACAGAGATGCTCAGCTAAGTCCAGTTGCAGACGTTACAAGAGAAGCGTTGTACATCTCTGTGTGTGTTAAAGTTGTGAGAGTGTACGTTCCTGGAAAAGTCAACAAGGATGTCTCTTCCTCGTAAGTGTATGCCGCGAAAAGACCATGAAGACCAAACCAGATTCAAGCGCGAGTGGAGACGCAGCAGCAAACGCTCTCCCGTGAATCATTCGCGATTGGAGCAGGAAAATGGGAAAGTGAGACTCGTAAGCCTACAAAAGAAGCCTCCTCCACATACTATGAGGTGTCTTGTGGAATGTAGAAGGGCGACTGAAGTATTCCAGGAGTTTAGTTTTGTTCACAGCGTTGTTTCACGTGCATGGGGAGCGTTCCGAACGACAGAGACTGATTTCCGAACCACGATTAACTACAGCAGTAGATGACTGCCACATTGTGCAACAGGCAAAGGAGGCACCTGTGTCAGACAGCGAGTGCAATTAGAAACACGTTTAACGGGCATCAGGTGAGGCGCAGGGAGACAATATATCGCAGCATCATACAGTCACAGACCTACGAATTCCTTTGTTCAGTTGGCACGATACGTAAACTACACATCTCGAATTTGCCACCGGATAACATCGTGCAATTCCCACAATATTTCTTTGCACAGACCTGTTCAACGTCTTCAGGTGGTCAGCGCTGCAGGACCCGGCTGTTGATAATCGGGTGGCGGTGTCCAAGTTCATTAGAGCGGAAGCAACAAATTCTAATGGGCCAGGAGGGGGGATGGGGAGGAAGTACATCATACTTGGATGTTCATACTGCCTCCTACCAGGAGCCGAAAACATGCTTCTAGTGCGTACATTTTGGGCAATGACTGTGCTGCTGGGAGCTCCTGCGTTTAAATGCTGAAATAAATCTCTAGCATGCGCTGCGCTGGATCAGACACTGGAAGATCTTGTTTCTCCTGTTCAGATTTAATAGCAGCCATAGCTGGATTCCAAGGATTGTTCAACTGAAATCTCGCATCCCCGTTGACAAGATTGGACATCTTAAAAACACAGTTCCAGAATGATGACGTTGAGGGTACACCTTGAGTCTTATCGTAAAACATATAATGACCTGCATTCAGGCAATGCCTCGCTATCACTGATTTAGGCATGTTGCCCCAAACGTGCATATCGATGGTGTTCAACACAACATTCTTACACGGAGCAGTATTTCTGTACAATATAAAATTCCACACACTGGCATAGGATGCTTGTACGCCTCGTTTTCGAAGGAAAACACTGTCTTTCAGCGAACACAGCAAATCCCCAAACTTTGCTGCTGTATGAAAAACGCGCTTGATGTTGTGTCTCTTGAGGGTTCCTTTTATTCTTGCAGGCATTCCGCCAAAATATGACAAGAAAGCCGTTGCAAAAGGTGGCTCATGGTCTTCATTTACATCCGTACGTTGAATTAGCTTCCCTCGTACTGCTCTGCGTATCTGTTGCTCAGAATATCCCGAGAATTGTATCTGCAACAGCTCCGTCGGGAAAGTCTGAAAAGTTACACATTACATACAGTTTATAACTGTGAAGACGATCTTGCTTCAGTCATTCAGGGTGATTTTTGAGATTTACTACAGTCATGTAGTCTGATGTTGGGCCGGGGATGCTCATTGCACAAACGGGTAAAATGATTTATGTTGTAAGACACATTAAGTTAAACTTTAATCATATCAGACGGCAATAAAGTAATGTAATAAATTCATTAATATGATGAGATGTGTAGCCTTGTAGGCAAACAAAGTGACCAAAGTTGTAAGAAACAATACCTTTTCTAAAGTTTATATCCGTTTCTCGACTTTGAGGAGTGCTAATCAATGTTATTATTTGCCAGTTACTTCTATTTACTTCCAACAGGGTTTCTCATACGACTCAATGTTTCTTTCTATTTCAGATTTTTACTCTTCAGTTTTGACCACACATTGTTGGTAAATGAGTACAACTAATTTTCGTGAATATTTTTTTATTCTATTGCCTAACTTGGTGGATACCCTACAACTGATTATGTAATGTTGTAGTTTATGACAACTAATTCAATCAAGACATCAACCATTACTGAAATAATAATCTGGAAGGATCTACTACGCAGTTTCTCATGATATGTGCTTATGTTTTAGGTATCAGAGTGTTGAGTGGACAACTTTCGCTCCTTTGAGATACAATAAATCCTTTTCTCCTGCAAAATGTAATTCTTCGAGGCGGGACACGTTTACCGTCTCACCGCAAATGTTACAGAGTACGTTAATTTTTAGATGCCTGCCCGATTGTGGATACATTTCTTTCGACTCCATGTGGCTTAGAGATCATGATAAAAAGATACGAGAGATTCGCTATGTACAGAGGGATTTATACATTCATTTTACTTCCTTCGATAATATGGTACTGTCTACCTTCAGGCATGCATTTTACAGTGACTTGCGAAGTATTTGTGTACCTGTAGATGTAGTCGGTAGGAGCATTTTCCTAGACACGGTGATGAAGAGACGGCGTAGGCTTCTAACTAGAGATGCCACGCCGGCGACCAGGTGAGAAGTTTGCACGGGTTTGCCGGGAATGGAATGCACGCGCCGCACAGTGGCCTGGTGCTGAAGACACTTGTTGCTCTCGCCGTTGCCCCACTTCGCCTCTCCCCGCCCCTCTACTTTGTGTGGAATGCGGGCGGCCGCCTTCCGCTACATCGCACCGTGTGCTGGCGCTACACGGCTCTCCAGCACCCGCTACATTCCTTCGTCTCACTCTCTCACGATAAGGGTTTGCCTGTAACACTGTAAATGTAAAGGTACATTCAATTGATTTCTCAGTCTGGCACTACAACATGCTATAACTCACGAAGTGAGATGTCTAAGTAACGACACGTTCCAATTCAGTCATTGAAAGTTTTTTTTTTTTTTTTTTTTAATCACAACAGGATATTAGCTAAAGAAAGACGTCCGCTTATAAACTTATCACAAAAGTCTCAGAGAAATCGATGAGGCGTTCGCCTAGAAAACAACGAAGTTAATTAAGATAATGGGACCTAAAGATTACGCCAACAAAGCTTCCCACTGGAAGGAAGGAGAATGTACTCCGCAGCAGCTGGCCTAACATACTTCTCGGAGGTGCCGTTGGAGCCGTCCGAAGTCCCACTGCGGTGGCTCTAACCGGGCTCCGATCGAAGGGCTAGTATTAACCAGCACGAGTTGGCCCAGAGGGTCGGCGGAGAACTGCCAACGAGAGGAACTGTGCCGCTATAAATGGTTGGTGCGTGGAGATATACGTCTGAATACTCTTTCACGCACGTGACTCAGCGGAGGGAACTAGATCCCTAGCGAGGAGCACCTCTGGTTGCACTTTCCCCGCCGTCTATCGCATGCGACATGGCACTAGCCGGCGGCTGGCGTCATGGAAGACGACGCCTTGGCAGTATGCATGTACGCGACGCTTCTCCGTATGCAGGGTTGCCGTTCCACCAGGCATATGACACTAAGTCAATCAATTACAGGTGTTTCCTCGCTATTCATTATACTTATTGAATTTTTATTTCACATATACAGTATACTGTATTCGTCATGTTTAAGAGCTTATATTTGCTCTATTCTAGGTGTCGCACATCGAACTAAAATAATTAATGTCTTTCATGAATTCTCTTTTAATGAGCGTTAGCCTATTGTTGAAGGCATATTTCTGGGCCTAACATTTCGTCTCCTGTCCGCCTCCGGTATCTGAGTCGTCAGAGTGACAGAATGTCAATCCTAAGGACCCGTGTTCGATTCCCGGCTGGGTTGGAGATTTTTCTCCGCTCAGGAACTGGCTTTTATGTTGTCCTAATCATCATCATTTCATCCCCATCGACTAGGAAGTCACCGAAGTGGCGTCAAATCACACTTGCACACAGCGAACGGGCTACCCGACGGGAGGGCCTAGTCATACGACATTTATTAATTTCGTCTCCTGGTGGAGGAGACGCCATCAGCGGCTATAAAGGCTCTGGTAGACTAAAGCAAGCTCAGCAACCAGAACTGTTTATACGTATCCACGCTGTGGATACGTATCTGCTGCCGAAATTTGCAGTGTGAGGCCTAGATATGCTATGGATTGGTAGTGGAGAAGAGCTGGCCCTGTGTTGTAACTTCAGTTGGTCACCCATCGATGTGACTACTGTGAGTTCTGTAAGTTGACAACAGCCTATGAGATGCCTTTCATATGCCTGTCATACTCATAAATACTACAACTACTGAAATAACTACAAATGCCTATGTCCAGAAAAATTATTTATCCTTTAGTACGAACACTCAAGTTTTGTTGGGTCGTTGTACAAAAGGTCCTAGCTTGCACCAGGATTCCATTCAAGCCCAAGCCGACATCGGTACATATCTTCCTACATCTGTGGACACTGTTCCTTGACGATGTCTTACGTCGTCACTGGGTTGCTGATTTCACATCGGACTCGTCGACGACGAGAGTGGTGATTCCTTGGGCAAACAAGTCGACACTTCTCAACATTTGAGCTGTGATGGACCTGCTGAGCTCCATGGAACTGGTACAACTTAAGCAGCAGAATGCGGCTTACGTCCTGATTTGCGGAGTGATGCGAAAGTGCTGACGAGAACGTAGTTCCTGCTATGCTGGCGACCTCTGTTGTAGGCTGTCTTCCTCAGAGGCAGGTTTCTCCTTATAACCTGTGTTGCTAGAAGGAAGACTAACCTTCAGTGGAGATGCGACCGTATAACTAGTGTTTGCTTTATTTACCATTAAGCTCCGCAACTTGCGCAATTTAAATCCTTTTTCTGTTCTGTTAAAGTTTTTGTGCTTCTGAATTTCTATGGCGTCTTTGTACGTCCAACAGAGAGGAAATTGTGATGCTAGATCTCAACTTTGATCCGTGAGGTAGTGGACATGTGAAAAACGTAAACAACATGGCAACTATAATATTATATACTGGAAGCTTTAGTTCGAAACATAAAAGTCACAGATAGCTGTGATTACGAAATTTTGCTACATGCGAAGAAAGTATTTCGAAATATAACTGACATAGCCACCCCCACTGCAATGAGACAAACATTTTTTGGAAATAAAACTAGTCGACTATCATACAGACAGGTTCTACAGGTGTAAGGGACATCACAACACACACTGTGAACTAATATCGTAAATAAATCATAGCGAGCAAAAAACCACTTTAGCTACATACCTCAAGTGGAGAGTGTGATACGCAGTTACGAATGTAAGTAGATGTTGGCAGTAAATCGAAACAATTATCACACAGGAATCTCGGGCGTGGAGGATCGTACAGCAACGTTACATACCTTAATTCAGAAAATTGTCTTTTTTCCAGTAGACGATGAGACAAAAGCTGAGTTCAGGGAAAGGCAGGTTAAGAAAACGATCCTCTCATTTCAAAGAACCCAACATTAAGAGGTTTTGGAAATAATGGAAAAGTTAAATCTGGATGAATAGTTGGAGAGTTGAACAGCCTCAAGAAACTACAGCATGGGACGTCCGAGAACGGCGTGGGTGTGTATCGCGCATGGTGATAATTTTTGTTGCAATCCAGTTGTCGTCAACAGCTCTACACACAAAAACTTCACGTCGCGGCAAATCACGTAAACGTGGTGTGATGTTTTCACACATAAGCCTTAGGATCCTAATATATGTAGATCTGGCTCTTCAGGTCTTCCTGTATAGCTTTTCGAGCATACGTGTCGCCCCGTGTTCAAAGGGCTCAGTATTTCGACAAGTGACCATGTTGCCGTCACCAGGTGCGTTGATGAACAGATTGCTGACTGGGAGACCTTTTTAGCGGGAATATTTTTCTCCCGTTATTTTGTAAAGGCTTCGCTCTTCATGCTGTTCCTTCAGACTTTCATTTATTCAATTACAGTGATTTCCTTCTAGATTGTCGTACCTGATATTGATGTACAACACAGTAATGTACTCACATTAAAACATTTATTCCATTAGTATATGCAGCCACCGACTTCCGTTGCAGAACTGTACCCTAATTCGGAAGTTTCAGATATGTCTCTGTAGTTCTAGAGCTCTCATAAGCCACATCCCAACCGCACAGAATTCTCTCGAAGGTGGGGTATTCCGATTAGCCAATTGGGAGTACCGTCGTCGGTAAAACTAGAGGTAGATGCATAGCAAGTTAGATATTTCCATTTTTCACCGCGTACAGCACAATTCAAAAACTCTGTTGGACTGCTGAAGCGGATTTAGCACCAAGCGGAGGTGGCACACCCTTCCCACACCAATATGTTCCAGTTCTCCGACATTCTGGCACCAGATTAGACGCTTATCGAGGAAGACATCTAGGGTGGGGGCTGTGCTTTCCCAGTACTTAGCATGACACAAAATGCTTATCTGCATAAGTTCGAATGGTTCGAATGGATCTGAGCACTATGGGACTTAACATCTGAGGTCATCAGTCCCCTAGAATTTACAACTACTTAAACCTAACTAACCTAAGGACATCACACACATCCATGCCCGAGGCAGGATTCGAACCTGCGACCGTAGCAGTCGCGCGGTTCCGGACTGAAGCGCCTAGAAGCGCTCGGCCACCGCGGCCGACTATCTGCATAAGTAGTATATTACGCAGCAATTGCCATACGTGTGATGTATTTATCATAACTTGTTTCGGAAATACGGTATTCCATTGTCAAGTGCTATAAGACAAGGAAACCAATCAATACATCGCAGTTCTTCAAATATGACAACCATGTGAATATCTATATTACTCTGTGGTACAATATACCTAGAAGTTTGCCATTAAACAATTTCAGGATAAAGAAGCCAACATCAAACATGCATTGTTAAACATAAAACTGTTTCCTGAAGATCTCATGATGGCATATAATACTCTCACACACAAGGCTCAGTTGTAAACTATAGATAGCTGCCTTCGCCTACCAAAGGTAGTTACCAAAAGTAGTACGTATAAATCACAATCACCAACGATGCTACTCTATACCGTAAAATGTCCCATAGTCCTTAGAGCCATTTGAACCATTTGAACTTCTCTCTTAAAGTGCAAAAAAATTCAACTTCCTTTAAATTTGACAGGAACCGTTCTTTTGGTTGGAAGTGAAATAGACTCATGCTGTCCGTGACGCTGCTCATTGTTAAGATACTTAGCCACCGCCGATGACACAATCTCTTTACTATGCTCTTTAAACCTTATCCCAAAGTTTCCTTCCGTCTTCCCCACATACTTCATTACACAGTCTTAGACCTTATTCCAACCTCCCGCTCTTCCCGTCCAGTTCTCACCTGTGTCAGTCTTATGCTTCAGTCGCTGCTCCAGTTTGTGGTGAGTCGACCTAAATACAATTTTAATCCCTTTGTTATCAAATGACCTTGCCCATTATTTCTGCGCATTTTCCTAGTTTTGTTGCTTCCTGTGCTTACTGCTGAATCAACCCTATCTATTAACCCGCTTCAAAACCATACTGCTATTTGACTAAGTGTTTTTATGTTTTCGTCCTTGTTCTGGATGCTTAACGGTGTGGAATTAGCTCTATACGCGCCATTTTTCAAGACCGTATTTTATGTTTATGGGGATGGCAACAGGTGTCACCAGTTTTTTTTTTTCAGTCTACTGACTGGTTTGATGCGGCCCGCCACGAAATCCTTTCCTGTGCCAACCTCTTCATCTCAGAGTAGCACTTGCAACCTACGTCCTCAATTATTTGCTTGACGTATTCCAATCTGTCTTCCTCTACAGTTTTTGCCCACTACAGCTCCCTCTAGTACCATGGAAGTCATTCCCTCATGTCTTAGCAGATGTCCTATCATCCTGTCCCTTCTCCTTATCAGAGTTTTCCACCTATTCCTTTCCTCTCCGATTCTGCGGAGAAACTCCTCATTCCTTACCTTATCAGTCCACCTAATTTTCAACATTCGTCTATAGCCCCACATCTCAAATGCTTCGATTCTTTTCTGTTCCGGATTTCCCACAGTCCATGTTTCACTACCATACAATGCTGTACTCCAGACGTACATCCTCAGAAATTTCAGAAATTTCTTCCTCAAATTAAGGCCGGTATTCGATATTAGTAGACTTCTCTTGGCCAGAAATGCCTTTTTTGCCATAGCGAGTCTGCTTTTGATGTCCTCCTTGCTCCGTCCGTCATTGGTTACTTTACTGCCTAGGTAGCAGAATTCCTTAACTTCATCAGCTTACTGAACCTGTAAACGGGGGTTTCTGCAATGGTCGTCGTAGGATTAGACTCTGTGCTGTACAAGCTGGACCATCACGCAGCTTGTTTGCATCATCTTGTCATCAGCGTTGGCATAAGGTGAACAAGTTATCGTGCTGGAAAGTCCGCTGTTACAGTGTGTACAGCAGGGGACTGAGCAACACACCGAAACTTCCGAGACTGTAACTGACATGGAAGTTTCCACCCACTAAATAGGATTTAGGGAGACGCAAGTGCGATGATGAAATTCCTTGCAGGAAGAGTTTACACAAGAGAGCCTTCCACACTGAGACACTTAGGAGCACCGCCTAGTGCTGATATGGCCTTGTGGCTATGGCTATAGCGCGCTAGTGCTGCTATGGCCACTGGCGAACCTGCTGCCATAGCGCTGACGCACAAGTGCTGCCGTCGCCATGGCCAGACTTGCGGCTAGTCGGATGGGCCCAAGTTGACACGGAAGGCTGCTGTGCAACGCACCGTAGCCAACCACACAGTTGCCCCATTTTCCCAGTGTTCTGCCATGCGACCGGCTCCAGCCTCCAGCCGGTAATCCGCTGCGGCCAAAGTTGTGTATTTAGTTGTTTGGGGAGGGATGCACGCTAGATTTCCAGTCGGACAACAGCTGTCAGTGTGGGTACAGTTGCTGGATCTTTTACATTTGATTATTTGGTTGTTGCTGAATTTCTGCATAAGGAACCTTTAGTCGTAATGGATACGGATACGGAGAAATTTCCTATAAAAACTAGTTCAGTATCTGGCGTTCTCTGAGTATCTACTTACTTCCATACTATTAGCCAGTCTCTCCAATCTCCCCCCCCCCCCCCCCCTTCTCTGTGTGTCTGATGCTCCCCCTTTCTCTGCCTATCTCCTCTCACCCTCTCCCTGGCCATCTCGTTCTCACTCCTCTCTCTGTCCATATCTTCCGCTGAGTCACTTCATGCCGTACAGTGATATGATTTTGTAGGTACATTAACGGAAGTTGTCGACACAGTCTGCTAAATATGTTGTGAACAGATTTTGCATTAGAGTAAGTAATAAATTCAAACGTCGAGCACGACACGGCAGTTTTTCACGCATCTCAAATTTTATGGCGTCATACCTCCTGCACTATTTGCAGTAAAATAATATACGTTTGCACGCATATTAAGTGCTATATGCGATTACTGTCTGCAAAATGTGTCATGAATATATTTTTTAGTGCAGAAGTGATAAATTAAAATGTTGCACACGATGCGACAGCTTTACTGCATGAACAGTGAAAATGAGGTGGAGGAGCAGGAGGAGGAGGAGATTAGTGTTGAAAGTCCCGTCGACAACGAGTTCGTTAGAGACAGAGCACAAACTCGGATTAGGGAAAGATTACGAAGGAAACCGCCCATGGCCTTTCAAAGGAACCATCCCGGCATTTACCTTAAGCGATTTAGAGAAATCACTGAAAACCTAAATCTGGACGGCCAGGCGTGGGTTTTTGAACCATCGCTCGGCCGATGGGAGTCCAGTTTCCTAACCACTGTGCTAACTCACTCGGTAATACCGAAAATTTAGTAAGCGATAAAATTTTTTCTCGCATCCTTTTTTGTGGAAGTTGTAAGTGAGAAACATTTTCGTAAACGTCTGAAATTGGATCTAAAGCTTCTGGCAACTCACTAAGTGCTCTCGTTCTCAAATACTGGATAGCGCGCATGCAACAAATAGTGTGTTATTGTGGACTAAACACTCTCAAGATTATATAAGAATTGTAATCATTACTTTAAACCATACTGTGTAGCACATATCAACCAAGAAAAGCATTTTCAGGCAAATATGATAAACATCAAAACTCAAAGTGAAAATATTTTGCCGTAATTCTCGTAATATTGTTCAAAACATTCTTCTACTACAAAATGTCTGAAGCAACCTCGGTAGTATCTGAGGGTTCAATCTACCTCCTTACCAAATTTCATCGAAATAGGTTTAGCGGGTTAGTAACATTAAATTTAAACATCGTGTACGATACGCAATTTTTCACGCATCTCAGTGTTTATGACGTCATATATCATGAACTGTGTGTCCTACAGTGATAAAATTTTGCAGGTAGATTCAGTAGTATGTGAGAACACATCCTGCAAAATTTGCCGTGATTACAGCTGGTAGTAGAGACGTAATAAATTAAAACGTCATTCTTCAAGTGAAAAGCAATAGGGAAAATATAGCAAGTGATAATCTTTTTTTTCTTTTCATCATTATGTGAGGGGTGCTAGCCAACAGAAGTTTCGTCAAGGTTTGAAATTATGTGTAAAGTTTAATGCGAGTCACTAAGCGCTCACGTTTTCCAATACTGGATGAATTATACGTGGGTATTCGCACGTCGTGGCATATACTTCTTTTTCACCACCAACCTTACCCATTTCATAGATAAGTGGTTCTAGCCCCCAAATAAATTCTTCCCACATTTTAAGTAATATGTGTACCATGTTTTGTTGACATCGGTCCAGTGGTTTCGGGGAAGATGTGGAACATAAATAAGTACTTTTTATAATACACTCCTGGAAATTGAAATAAGAACACCGTGAATTCATTGTCCCAGGAAGGGGAAACTTTATTGACACATTCCTGGGGTCAGATACATCACATGATCACACTGAAAGAACCACAGGCTCATAGACACAGGCAACAGAGCATGCACAATGTCGGCACTAGTACAGTGTATATCCACCTTTCGCAGCAATGCAGGCTGCTATTCTCCCATGGAGACGATCGTAGAGATGCTGGATGTAGTCCTGTGGAACGGCTTGCCATGCCATTTCCACCTGGCGCCTCAGTTGGACCAGCGTTCGTGCTGGACGTGCAGACCGCGTGAGACGACGCTTCATCCAGTCCCAAACATGCTCAATGGGGGACAGATCCGGAGATCTTGCTGGCCAGGGTAGTTGACTTACACCTTCTAGAGCACGTTGGGTGGCACGGGATACATGCGGACGTGCATTGTCCTGTTGGAACAGCAAGTTCCCTTGTCGGTCTAGGAATGGTACAACGATGGGTTCGATGACGGTTTGGATGTACGTGCACTATTCAGTGTCCCCTCGACGATCACCAGTGGTGTACGGCCAGTGTAGGAGATCGCTCCCCACACCATGATGCCGGGTGTTGGCCCTGTGTGCCTCGGTCGTATGCAGTCCTGATTGTGGCGCTCACCTGCACGGCGCCAAACACGCATACGACCATCATTGGCACCAAGGCAGAAGCGACTCTCATCGCTGAAGACGACACGTCTCCATTCGTCCCTCCATTCACGCCTGTCGCGACACAACTGGAGGCGGGCTGCACGATGTTGGAGCTGCGGTCCGGTCCCAGGTCGACGGGCACGTGCACCTTCCGCCGACCACTGGCGACAACATCGATGTACTGTGGAGACCTCACGCCCCACGTGTTGAGCAATTCGGCGGTACGTCCACCCGGCCTCCCGCATGCCCACTATACGCCCTCGCTCAAAGTCCGTCAACTGCACATACGGTTCACGTCCACGCTGTCGCGGCATGCTACCAGTGTTAAAGACTGCGATGGAGCTCCGTATGCCACGGCAAACTGGCTGACACTGACGGCGGCGGTGCACAAATGCTGCGCAGCTAGCGCCATTCGACGGCCAACACCGCGGTTCCTGGTGTGTCCGCTGTGCCGTGCGTGTGATCATTGCTTGTACAGCCCTCTCGCAGTGTCCGGAGCAAGTATGGTGGGTCTGACACACCGGTGTCAATGTGTTCTTTTTTCCATTTCCAGGAGTGTATGTATAAATATTTTCTTTCGTGATCCGCTTTCGTGATATACAACCTATAGGGTGCCCCTAGTTACGCTAAAGTTAGCAGTGAAACCCCCGTAAATAATCTATGCAGTAGTTTTGAAGATCAGCGTGTTCGAAGACAAACAAACAACCTCGACAGTTCTACAGATTTATTATTATTGTAGATTAGAGAAGGATCTCCTGTTTTGGACTTCGTATCCGAAGAATATTCAGACAAGATGTGAGAGGAAATGACTATGATTTTCCTCAGCAGGAAATGTGCAACACCACAGGAACAAAATACGCTCTGTAAGTTCTCCTACACTTATTTGTACTTCATTAACACAACATGTGTATATAATTCAGTGAAATTGATTTAGTTGTTATGGCAGAGAGCCTTCACGGACAAAGTAATCAGCAAATTCGGTCTGTAGCGTGAACTGGATCCATATCTGCGTATACTTTGTGGAATATCCTCATCAGTAGGAGGATATCTATAACTGCAGGTAAAAATTGTCGACCACATAGCTGTGTAGTATACGACACGCCTTCACAAAGTCAATATCAAATTCAACGTCTACATTCATGGATCTGTTAAATATCCTCCATTTATTCGCTATTATCCCGGAGGTCCACTCTACAAAATGTCTAGCTCGAGAATGACAATAGTTGCTCTTTTCCCATATCAATTAGTACACCGTTAGGGTACATAATTCTGTGGGACCGCGAAAATGTATCATCAACAATAAACATATAATGTAGTGGCGTTTTTTTTTTTACATGTTAAATATGCTTGTCTTCCAGAATGTCCATGTTATTAGACAGTATTCGCTTCAGGGACGCTGTTTCTTGAAATATTGTTAAACCAGCAGATTTATCATACGATACTACATCTACAGCGACAAATTTATAATTTGTGTCACAAACAGCCGTTAATACAACAGCGAAATATTTCATTTAGTTAAAGACCTTTATGTTCTGCTTCTTGGTTTCACCAGTTGCACATACTTTCATCAAGAGCGCCGAGACAGTTTCGGAATATGGCATTAGTTTCAAATTACAGTGCTGGAAAAAAAATACAGGACACCTGGAAAGACGATGTCGAGTTTGATCCGATAAATTCATATGCCACCTGAAAGATAAAAGCTGTACAGGTAATGGTTTCAGCGCCGTCAGCCAATGTATAGGGTAGCGGCGTAGTTACCACAGCGCCATTTGTGTCTACGCTTTAATAAGGAATGATCACAGCCAGAAGGCTCAATATGCTGCAAACGTGTGGAGCAAGCTGGCAGGCAACCATGCTACAGAAACGCACTCGTGCTTCCTGCAACGAACTGAGCGAGTTTGAAAGGGGTCGTCAAATTGTGGCCATCCAAGTAGCGGGATGATCCTTTCGGAGAACTGCCACTCAAGTTGGACGTGGTGTGTCAATTGTGCACCGATGCTTGTATCAGTGATCACGTGCACATTTTCACACCCATACACGACGTTCTGGACGTTCACGTAGGACAGGCGCCCGCCAGAATCGTCGTACTGTAAGCACATCAGTGGAAGATCGTACGCTTACCACAGCGCAGATAAGGGGACTTGTGAGCACACACGTGCCAACACAAGCTACTGTGGATCCCTCATTAGCTGTGGGACTATGGGCACACCTCTACCTCGCCTTCCACACACGCCACAGCATTTTAAGTGGTAGGAATGGGAGGGGATTGGTAAGGTGCCAAGCCAATTTACAAACAATCCTTAAAACAGATTTATCGTTAGTCTCTTCAAACCAGTAAACACTTGGACACAGATTGCCAACTCAGAAAACTTTAAACAAACTCTGATAACCAGCATTAAAGAACATTATTAACTTTACACCTCTGTCTGCTGATAGTAAAATAATATCGACAATAAACAATATGTACAAAGAATGCCAAGAATGTACAAGAATGACTTTCCTCCTTAAAACAAATAATTATAATTCATAGTTTCACAAATGACTGACTCCAGAAACCACTCAATACAATCTATTAAACAACAGATACCATCCTTGCGAATCCATAGCCAACCAAGAGATAAACAACCGTACTTAAATTATGGGGCGCGGGGGGGGGGGGGGGGGGGGGGAGGGGTGTTTATGCGCTACAATATTGGTATTACCTTTACAAATGGTATGTCCTTCAGTGCACTTGCTGGCATTTCTCTTTACAACACTCCACGTCCTGGCCCTTCTGTAATACCTGTAACATAACCCTGTTAGCACCAGGCATAACAAGAAGTAGCAGCGATCAATTAAGATGTTTAATAACGACAACAAACGGAATTAACCGCACGCATACACACAAACAAAAAATTTTCAGTTAAAAGCAATGACAAGTATTATAATTATCCCTTGACATTAAACGCCACAATCCCATTTAATTTTAACGTTTTAACTTGAATTAATATGATTACTCCCTCTCATACCAACAGAGACTTCAACTAAGAGGTAAAAATTTGACCAATGCAAACAAGAGCACTTGACGTTATGAAACAATTTTCGGATCAACAGCAGCTCAAACAGTTTAAGCCACCTATTCGTATTCCACACGCACTCAGTAAATCAACAGCTAGGCCACAAACATCTCCTCGATTTACGAGAAGCAATCTTTAATCGTGCTAGAATTATAAACGATTCAGTGATCATACATCCGACTAATCTTTATGTGGTGGTTGAGTAAAAGGAACACCCTTTAAAACACAAAATATGTAAAGTACAGTAAAACAACGACAATAGCACACGATAGTTCTTCAAATATGCACACTGTACCGAATTACAGCCAACTGAAGTGGAGATATTTCTTAACGGGTGAAAGAAACTTGAACAGCACAACGTGGGCAATTTCTAATATCAAATCACTTAGACCACTCAGCTGTTTCCCAACAAATACGCTCAGTGGTGCACTCTGGTCCCAGAATAGTATATAATAGTATAACTGTAATCGTACTTCTCCTGCAACCAGGCTATGGGACACACTAATGCTTAAACAGCCTTTTAGCCACCAAACCAACAAACGGACACCGCTGTTTGTGAACACCAGCGTAGATTGGCCCCTCAGACTCGAGTACAGTACTCTCATCGGACTCGTACTCAGCGACAACGCCGTCTCCGCACAATCACAGCGGATGCACTCCCTCTGGTGCCAGCCGCGTGACCTGCCACCTCGCGGAATTTTTGTGTGTCCATCCTTTTGACAGGAGGTCTTGGGGACCACGGCCGATAACTTGTAAGAAAATGAAACGCCTAGAGCCGTCCTTATGATTTTATTTATTTTGTGGCTACCTGTTTCGGCTCTTCAATGCACCACTTTCAGGCCGTAGGTGATGCTGAATGTGTTTACACGATCTCTACAAACTGCATCGTGGCCAACATATCTGGTTTCGCAGACTAGCTGTCAACTTTGGTGTCAGAACTCCAACGATCAACTGTCAACTGACTGGAATATCTTCGCACTACCGTGGAACCAACCTTGGACTCGAGAGCAGGCGACACGATGGGCGCCCTTAAATAGACTTTCAGCCAGAGACCCTCAGATCACGGTCTCTGATCGGAAACTAAACAACGGACGTCCATTGATAACAATGGAGGCGCTACTCTGGCCCAGATTCTGCCTGCACGCAAGTGATGGTCGTTTTTGCGTACGACGTGGATCTGGCGAGCACTGTCCCGTAGAGTTCATCTGTCCATGACAGACTGGCCCCATCGCAAGCCTTACGGTCTGGGGTGCGATAAGCCAGAATTCTCGTTCAGCTTTGGTGTTACTGGAGGGAACATTCATCAGCGCTCGGTACACGCAGAATGTTATTAGAAATGTTCTCTTCCCGTTCTTGCAACAGGAAAGTGATGTGTTGTTCCTACAGAATAATGCTCGCCCACACACTGTCCGTGAAACGCAGCGCAGACTGCAAGACGAGAAGCAACTTGCCCAGTCACACTTGTCTCCAATCGAGCATGGGTCGACTATGATCGAACGAGAAGTGACTCGTGCAACTCATCAACCAACAACTCTTACAGAAGTACTTGAACAGATCGGCTGGTACCTCAGAAATGCTTATGCTATTCACGTGTGAATGACATCATCACATGTACTCCATATACACTGTTGCAACAATAAATCTTGAGTGAACTGGAAACCTCTGAAAGGGTGTACTAATTTTTTTTTTTCGGCAGAATATTCTGCTAGCCAATGACCTTGCCGCAGTGGCAACGCCGGTTCCCGTCATATCACCGTAGTTAAGGGTTGTTGTGCTTGTCTAGGGCATAGATGGGTAACCGCCCACGTCTGCCAAGCGTTGTTGGCTATTGGACTTCATTCATCCTTGTGAGGCCAATTTCGAAGTTACCTCATTGAGAAGTAGTGGCCCCAGTCACGAAAATTGACTACTTCCTGGAAAGTGATGTGCTAACCATATCCCCCTACCTATCCTCATCCAGTGACACCTGTCGTATGAGGATAGCTGCGGTCGGTAGGTACCGATGGGCCTTCAAAAGCCTGTTCAGACAGAGCATGCAGATTAGAGTACAATTTATTGGTAGTTAAAATAATATTTCATTATTACAGATATGCCATTACAGAAGAAATGCCGTAATATTAAAGATTCCTACAGCCAAGATACAGGCGAAATACCCACAGACTTCAAGAAGAATATAATAATTCCAATCCCAAAGAAAGCAGGTGTTGACAGATGTGAAAATTACAGAACTATCAGTTTAATAAGTCACAGCTGCAAAATACTAACGCGAATTCTTTACAGACGAATGGAAAAACTGGTAGAAGCGGACCTCGGGAAGGATCAGTTTGGATTCCGTAGAAATGTTGCAACACCTGAGGCAATACTAACCTTACGACTTATCTTAGAAGAAAGATTAAGATAAGGCAAACCTACGTTTCTAGCATTTGTAGACTTAGAGAAAGCTTTTGACAACGTTAACTGGAATACTCTCTTTCAAATTCTAAAGGTGGCAGGGGTAAAATACAGGGAGCGAAAGGCTATTTACAATTTGTACAGAAACCAGATGGCAGTTATAAGAGTCGAGGGGCATGAAAGGGAAGCAGTGGTTGGGAAAGGAGTGAGACAGGGTTGTAGCCTCTCCCCGATGTTATTCAATCTGTATATTGAGCAAGCAGTAAAGGAAACAAAAGAAAAATTCGGAGTAGGTATTAAAATTCATGGAGAAGAAGTAAAAACTTTGAGGTTTGCCGATGACATTGTAATTCTGTCAGAGACAGCACAGGACTTGGAAGAGCAGTTGAACGGAATGGACAGTGTCTTGAAAGGAGGATATAAGATGAACATCAACAAAAGCAAAACGAGGATAATGTAATGTAGTCAAATTAAATCGGGTGATGCTGAGGGGATTAGATTAGGAAATGAGACACTTAAAGTAGTAAAGGAGTTTTGCTATTTAGGGAGTAAAATAACTGATGATGGTCGAAGTAGAGAGGATATAAAATGTAGACTGGCAATGGCAAGGAAATCGTTTCTGAAGAAGAGAAATTTGTTAACATCGAGTATAGATTTAAGTGTCAGGAAGTCGTTTCTGAAAGTATTTGTATGGAGTGTAGCCATGTATGGAAGTGAAACATGGACGATAACCAGTTTGGACAAGAAAGGAATAGAAGCATTCGAAATGTGGTGCTACAGAAGAATGCTGAAGATAAGGTGGGTAGATCACGTAACTAACGAGGAGGTATTGAATAGGATTGGGGAGAAGAGAAGTTTCTGGCACAACTTGACTAGAAGAAGGGATCGGTTGGTAGGACATGTTTTGAGGCATCAAGGGATCACAAATTTAGCATTGGAGGGCAGCGTGGAGGGTAAAAATCGTAGAGGGAGACCAAGAGATAAATACACTAAGCAGATTCAGAAGGATGTAGGTTGCAGTAGGTACTGGGAGATGAAGAAGCTTTCACAGGATAGAGTAGCATGGAGAGCTGCATCAAACCAGTCTTAGGACTGAAGACCACAACAACAGCCAAGATGAACTGGTAAAACTCTTTCTGCGGCTGTGAGAAACGCGCAGCATCTGAATTTTAGTCTACAGCCGTTTCTAAGTAGTACACTCCAACATTGCAAACTCACAGTAGCATAGCACCTCAGGCCTTGCCGCAAAGTGAAATTCCAAGTGGATCACACCATCCACAAAACGAAGCCGCTGGAAATTAATCGACGTGCTGCAAGAATCTGCAGATACTAGGTAGTAACTGGACACACAAATGATGACAGATGTGGGCAGGCTTTTCTCTTCATCTTTCTTCAGTGGCTTCAAGAAAGTATCTCAGTTAACTGTTTAACCACGTATCTTAAGTATTGTAGGAGATGCTCAAATTCACCCTAGTTGTCCAAACATTTCCTCCCACGAATACTGTCCATTGTACGTATTACCACCTTTCATCATCCAGATAATCCACGCAATACCATCCTCTAGCTACACTGTTATTTTATGATCCAAGAAGATGTTATTAGCAAGTTATCCCACGCACCCTGTTTCCTCTTCTACCCAAAAAATACTTCAGAACAGTCTCCACCAGAAACAGTCGATGACGGCAATATTGAAAATACCGTCACCTGAGCATTACTCAGATGTTTCCATGAATCATCAGGTTAATATCACTAAATAAAGCGACGCTAGTAATTGTGAAATATTATTGTTAAAATTTTACTTTAATAAAACCTAACGTGACCAGCAGTTTGTCTTCATCTGCTATATATAGTCGCATTGCTGTGTTTATACCCCACAAACGGTCTCAAATTTTCATATCAGTGCACACTCCGCTGCAGAGTGAAAATCTCATTCCGGTCTCAAATTTTGTTTAATATGTCACTGGAAGGTTTTATAGACCTTCTGGTGAAACTGAAGAACCTCTCTTCATGTTTGCGAAGTTCATAACAACAAAGAAAGAAACATTCAGTTTCCTTCGGGGGATTCCAACATAGAATATACTTAGTATTTTTTCTTCTTTAGTTTCACCTCTCTATTTCAGAGTTCCACAGCTTTAGCTATCTCTGTAACCTCCATCGTGTGACTGATCAGCTGATGACTGACCACCAGTCATGCCAGCTTGCCACAGCCCATGTCATAGTAGCTGTCACAACAGCCATATATTGGTTGTGGTCATGGTCACGGAAGTTGTAGCCGTGTCCAGATGTTGGTCATGGTCATAGTAAATGTAGGTAGTAGTTGCAGTGGCCGTGGTAAGCCATTGGTCATGGTCATAGCAGCTGTAGCCATGGTCAATCATTGGTCATGGACATAGTAGCTCTGGCCACAGTCAGACATTGATCGTGGTCATAGTAGCTACGCCACAGTCATTCATAGGTCATGGGCGTAGTAGCTACATGAATTGCCAGCTGTTGGTCGTAGTCATAGAAGCTGAAGCCATGGCAGAAATCTGCGGTTTTTTGCTGATGATGTCGTGGTATACTGTAAGATGTCGAAGTTGAGTGACTGTAGAAAGATACAAGACAACTTAGACAAAACTTCCTGTTGGTGTGATGAGTAGTAGCTAGCCCTAAGTGTGGAAAAATATAAGTTAATGCGAATGAGAAGGAAGAACAAACCTGTAATGTTCGGATGCAGTAGTACTAGTGTCCTACTGGACATGGTCGAGTCGTTAAATATCAGAGCGTAACGTTGCAAAGCGATATGACATGGAACTAGCATGTGAAAACTGTGGTAGGTTCAAATGGCTCTAAGCACTATGGGACTTAACATCAGTCCTCTAGACTTAAAACAACTTAAACCTAACCAACCTAAGGACATCACACACATCCATGCCCGAGGCAGGATTCGAACCTGCGACTGTAGCAGCAGCAGCGTCGTTCCAGACTGAAGCGCCTAGAACCGCTCGGCCACAACGGCCTGTAAACTGTGGTAGAGAAGGCAAATGGTCGACTTCGGTTAATTTTGAGAATTTTAGGAAAGAGTGGTTCACCTGTAAAGGAGACCACATATAGAACGCTGGCGCGATCTATTCTTGAGTACCGCTCGAGTGTTCCGGATCCGCATCAGGTCGGATTGAAAGAGGACATCGAAGCAGTTCAGAGGCGGATTGTCAGATTTGTTACAGGTAGGTTCCAAAAATTAAGTGCTAGGGAGATGCTTCGGAAACTTAAATGGGAATCCCTGGAGGGAAGGAGACATTCTTTTCGAGAAACACTAGTGAGAAAATGTAGATTCCACTGCCGCCGACATACATCGCGCGTAACAACCACGAAGATAGGATATGAGAAATTTGGGCTTCTACAGAGGTGTACAGACAGTCGTTTTTCCATACCTCTATTTGCGAGTGGAACAGGAGGTGATATGACAAGTAGTAGTTCCGGGTACCCTACGCCACACATTGTATGGTGGCTTGCGGAGTATCTATGTCGATGTAGATGTAGATGGTCATAGTAGCTGCAGCTAAATCCAGATGTTGTTCACACGGCCAGATACTGGTCATGGTCATAGTTGCTGTAACCACAGCCAGCAGTTGATCATGGTTGTTAAAGCTATAACCACAGCCAGGTGATCATAGAATCTGCAGCCAGGCCAGATGTTGGTCACGGTCATAGTAGCTACAACCACAGCCAGCTGTTGGCCATGGTCAATGTCGCTGCAGCCATAGCCAGACATTACTCATGGTCACAGCAGCTATAGTCACAGTGAGATATTGGTCATGGTCACAGTAGATGCAGCCATGGCCAGACATTAGTCATGGTCGCAGCAGCTGTGGACGAGGCATAGTCATAGTAGGTACAGCTATGGCCAGCCACTGATCATGGTTATATTAACTACAGCTACCGCCAAATGTTAGCCACAGCTGTAATAGCTAGAGCCATGGCTAGCCACTAGTCATGGTCGTTGAAGCTGTGGCCATGGCCAGCCTTTGGTCATGGTTGTAGTGGCTGCAGCAGTAGCCAGCAGTTCGTTGTAGTTGTACAAGCCATCAGTTGGTCATGATCATAGTAACAGTGGTCATGGGCAGTCACTGCACCTACCTGGTCAAAGAAGCTGCAGCCACAGCCACCATAGGTCATGGTCGTAGTAGCTGCGGCTGCAGCCAGTCATTGATCACGTTTGTGGCTACACTAGTGCACCACCGCCCTAAAGCATTTCCGATGTTCTGTTGGTCAGGTTACTTTTTCGGGAAGTTCAGCGGTTTCTTATCGTTATTTTATTTGTCGCTTTCTGAATTGTTCCACTCAGCGAGTTTCTGATACATGACGTGCTACAAATTGCAGTAGCGTTATTTTAGTAAATGAAAAATGTCCTCAAATATTCACTGATGACTCACATTCCAAGCATATGACGGAAAATATATACATATATATTGGTGCGAAACAGACCGAAACCATCCGTGGTTAAAGCGGCAGTGGAGTATGATGACCGAACCTTTCCTGTAGTGTGAACCAAAAAGTCCCACAAGTTGTGCCCTTTCCTGAAGACACTCGAGAACCTTAACGCAGACTGACAGGCAGATAGATCTTCGGTTTTCGAAGATCTTCATCATCTTTGGGCACGAACGGTTACGGTGCGGATAATGCTACTGAATGAGCCTACCATTTGCCGTTGCACCACGTTTCCTGGTATTCGGTGTCTGAAGTTGTGCCTCTACTTCGTCTACAGTAAATGTACCACTGACTTTGTCTCTATTGACAAGTGCGGGCAAGAACAGCGGGAGCCTACACAAATACTTGTACCCTGACTTTACTTTGATTAGCTCCCAGAGGCGCCTCTACAGTGCCGCTCCCACAGACGTTTTTACTTATAATAAGCATTGCAGAAGCAACTTATTTTCTGGCTAGTAAAGTGGCAAGGACGAAATGATTAAATAAATTTGCTATACATTTCGGTGATCCTGGTCTGTAGATCATCGCTTAGACTAGTACCACTTTATTGTTGATCGCAGGAGCAACGAAGGATACCTAGCGACTGGAAAAAGGCGTAGATCATTCTCGTTCTCAAGAAGGACCGTAGGTTGCACGTAATTTCAGGTCTACATTGTTGACGTCAGTGTGTTGTAGAATGTCTTATGCGCCCTTATTATGAAGTTTTTGGACAACGAAAATTTCCTCTGTAAAAATCAACATGGATTCCGTAAACAGAGATCTTACGAAAATCTGCTCGCGCTTTTGCGCTACGAGATGCAAAGTGCTGTAGATGTCGGCTCTCAGACTTCTGGAAGTCATTGGACACCGTCCCGCACTGACGTTCTGTCAAAAAATACGACCTTACCGAGTATCGGAACAGATTTTCGACTGGATTCAAAGTATCCTTGCAGACAGAACTCGACACGTCGCTCTTAACGGAACAAGAGCGACGGATGGAAAGATAACTTGACGGGTACTCCACGGAAGTGTGATAGCTCCGCTACTGTTCACAGTGTGTACAAATGATCTAGTTGAATGTGTCGGAAGCTCATTAAAGCTACTCGCAGACTATGCGTTTGTCTATAAGAAGGTAGCAACTCAAGAAAGCAGTAACTTTACGTTGTCAGACTTGCAGAGGATTGATGAATAGTGCGGGGGCTGACAGTTGACCATAATCGTAAATAAATGTAGCATATTACGGATACACAGGAAAAGAAATTCATTACTCTACAGCTAAACTACTGGTGACAAACTGCTGGAATCAGAATCTACTGTAAAATATCTAAGAGTATCTGTCCGGAACGACAGTAACTTCATTGACAACATAAAGCAATTAGTAGGAAAAACAGGTGCCAGACTGAGATTCTTAGGAAAACTTCAAAGAAATATAATTCGTCCACTAAAGAAGTGGCTTACAAGGCACTTGTTCGACCGATTCTTCATTATTGCTTGTCAGTCTGTCAGCTTTACAACGTAAGACTAATAGAAGATGTAGACGAGATCCAACGAAGAGAGGCACTTTTCGTCACGGGAATGCGAGAGCGTTACATATATGCTCAACAAACTGGAGTTGCAGACGCTACAGGAGAGGCGCTGTGCATCACGGAGAGGTTTATCATAGAAATTTCGAGACATCACTTACCGGGAGAGCTCTGACAACATATTACTACCAAATACGTCACGCGAAATGATCACGACGAGAAAATTCCAGAAATTAGAGCTTATGCAGAGACATACCGACGGTCTTTATTCCCTCGCACCACCCACAAATGGAACGGGGAAAACGGGGGAGTCAGTTAATGGAAACAGAAGTACGCTCCACTACACACTGTTAGGTGATTTGCGGAATTTTGATGTAGGAACCGGTTACCTGAATTAAAAAATAATTGCCGCTCTTACTGTACAATCTACACACCAAAGAAGCAATGACGAAAATAAAAGACAGAGTCAAAAGTGGAATAAAAAATCAAAGTGAAACGATATCAATGATGACATTCACTGATGACATTGCTGCACTCAGTGAAAGTGAAGAAGAATTGCAGGATTTGCTGAATGAAACGAACAGTCTCATTTGTAAACAATATACGAGAGTAAATCGATGGAAGACGAAAGTGATGAGAAGTAGCAGAAATGAGAACGTTGAAAACTTAATATCGGGATTGATGGCCACGAAGTAGATGAAGTTAAGGAATTCTGCTAACTAGGCAGCAAAATAATCCATGATGGACGGAGTAAGGAGGACATAAAAGGCAGACAAGCACTGGTAAAAACGAAGAGACGCCTACTACTATCAAACATAGGTCTCAACCTGAAGAAGAAATTTCTGAGATTATACTTTTGGAGCTCGTCAGCGCATGGCGTGTAACATGAAATGTCGGATAACTGGAGCGGAAGAGAATCGAAGCGTCTGAGATGTGACGCTGCAGACGAAGTTTGAAAATGTGGACTGAAAAGTCAAGCAATGAGGAAGTTCTTCGCGGAAACGGCGAGGAAAGGAACAATAGAAAACACTGACAAGAAGAAGGGACGTGATGGTGTGACATCTGTTAAGACGTCAGGGAATAACCTCCGTGGTAATACAGGGAGCTGTAAAGGGGAAAACTGTAGAGGTAGGCAGAGACTGAAATACATCCTGGAGAGCAGCTCGTGGGTTCCCGTATCGAACCAGTCAGAAGGCTGACTACTCAAACGAAATTTTTAACGCAGAGCCGCGCGGGATTAGCCAAGCGGTCTCGGCGCTACACTCAAGGACTGTGCGGCTGGTCCCGGCGGATGTTCGAGTCCTCCCTCGGGCATGGGTGTGTGTGTTTGTCCTTAGGATAATTTAGGTTAAGTAGTGTGTAAGCTTAGGGACTGATGAGCTTAGCAGTTAAGTCCCATAAGATTTCACACATTTTTTTAACGCAGAGTCGGTCAGCTCACTGTCAGGGTTTGCGATCTATATGGCACTAGAAGGATTCCAGCTTTTTGGATGCACCCCACAAATTGGTCCAATTATACACTGACACAAGAAATTGTAATTCCAAGATGAAGTTGTGCGACATAAGCGAAAGTTGGTAGGCATGTTTCTACATCTGAGAAATTTTGACTATTCAGATTGCGCGCCAGTCGCATAACAGTGGCGCCAGTAACGCCACTATGAGGATGCAAATCAGGTTTCCTTTAAATACTCACAGTAACGGTCGTGAGCGATAGTTACCTTTGAGATTGGACGTGGTGAGTTTTGTTAGCCAAAAAAAGATGACAGAGACTCCATTATCAACGCCTCACCCAATTTGAATGAGGTCTTGTTATAGCGCCATTGCAGAAAGACTTGACAGGCATGTAGCCACTGTACACGGTTGATGGCAGCGGTAGTGGCGAGAATGTACGATCGCAAGCAGACCGGGCTCCATATGGCCACTTGACACAACTGAGAAGGAAGATCATCGTATTCGCGGTATAGCTTTGGCGCATCGTACTGCATTTGCAACAGCAATATGAGCAGCAGCTGGCGCCACAGTGACACAACGAACTGTTGCAAATCGGTTACTTCAAGGACAACTCCGAGCCAGAAGCCCTGTAGCGTGCATTCCACTGACTACAAACCACTGCCATTTGCGACTTCAGTGGCGTCAAGCGAGAGCTCATTTGGAGGGTAGGCTCGAGGTCTGTTGTGTTTTCCATGAGAGCTGTTTCAGCCCTGGTGCGAGTGATGGCCGTGTGTTGGCTATGAGGAGGCCCATTCGAGGCCTGCAACCAACCTGTCAACGCGCTCGACGCAGTGGACCTAGACCTGGGGTTATCGTCTGAGTTGCGATTTCGTACGACAGCAGGAACACTCTCGCGATTACCCGCGCACCCGGACTGCAAATCTGTACATCGGTCTGGTGATTCAACCTGTTGTGCTGCCATTCATCAGCGTTCCAGGGGCTGTTTTCCAACAGGAAACCCAATATGCTGTACAGAGTGTCGCCCTGTTGCGTTGACCTGCTCGATCACCAGATTGGTCTCCAGTCATCATCAGACGACAACTCCAGCAGTAACTGTCCCTGTAATGAGCGACGAAGACATTCCATGGCACAAACTGACACCCGTCACCTGCACAAAACAAATCACGCACTTCTGCTGTTGTGGACTGGCAAGACATCCAATCCACTAGGAGGAAGCCGAAAGGCACGCCTTTAAGCTCACGCAGGCTGGCGTGAGGTCTGGAACAGGCAAAGTAATTGAGACTAGCAAATAAAGTACGTAGCTGCTGGAATACTTAACTTTAATCCATAATTGGTGAACATCGCTCTTGACAGTACATGTTTTACAGCATTAATAGTAACTGGTAATGGCGCCTTGCTAGGTCGTAGCAAATGACGTAGCTGAAGGCTATGCCAACTATCGTCTCGGCAAATGAGAGCGTAATTTGTCAGTGAACCATCTCTAGCAAAGTCGGCTGTACAACTGAGGCGAGTGCTAGGAAGTGTCTCTAGACCTGCCGTGTGGAGGCGCTCGATCTGCAATCACTGATAGTGGCAACACGCGGGTCCGACGTATACTAACGGACCGCGGCCGATTTAAAGGCTACCACCTAGTAAGTGTGGTGTCTGGCGGTGACACCACATCTGCATACTTGTATTCAGTATTAGGCGATTACGCCGGTTATTAATGTACCGGTATTTCACATTTGCAATGGCTCATCTCGAGGTTAGGTTTAGATGTGATCTTGCAATATTACTATGTTACATAGGCTGCCTAGCAAATACATTCCCCAAATTTGAGCTGCCCGGACTGGCCGAGCGGTTCTAGGCCCTACAGTCTGGAACCGCGCGACCGCTACGGTCGCAGGTTCGAATCCTTCCTCGGGCATGGATGGGTGTGATGTCCTTAGGTTAGTTACGTTTAAGTAGTTCCACTTTCTAGGGGACTGATGACCTCAGCAGTTAAGTCCCATAGTGCTCAGAGCCATTGAACCCGAAATTTGAATGTTGTTGTTGCCTTCAGTCCAGCGACTGGTCTGATGCAGCTCTCCACGCTACTCTATCCTGTGCAAGCTTCTTCATCTCCCAGTATCTACTGCAACCTACATCCTTCTGAATCTGATTAGTGTATTCATCTCTTGGTCTCCCTCTACGATTTTTGCCCTCCACGCTGCCCTCCAGTACTAATTTGGTGATCCCTTGATGCCACAGAACATTTCCTACCAACCGATTCCTTCTTCTAGTCAAGTTGTGCCACACATTTCTCCCCAATTCTATTCAATTCCTCCTCATTAGTATCTGATCTGCCCATCTAATCTTCAGCATTCTTCTGTAGCACCACATTTCAAAAGCTTCTATTCTCTTCTTGTCCAAACTATTTATCGTCCACGTTTCACTTCCATACCTGGCTACACTCCATACAAATACTTTAAGAAACGCCTTCTTGGCACTTAATCTATACTCGATGTTAACAAATTTCTCTTCTTCAGTAATGCTTTCCTTGCCATAGCCAGTCCGCATTTTATATCTTCTCTACTTCGACCCCTATCAGTTATTTTGCTCCCCAAATAGCGAAACTCATCTCCTACTTTAAGTGTCTCATTTCCTCATCTAATTCCCTCAGCATCACCCGATTCAATTCGATTACATTCCATTATCGTCGTTTTTCTTTTGATGATGTTCATCTTATACCCTCCTATCAAGACACTGTCCATTCCGTTCAACTGTTCTTCCAGGTCCTTTGCTGTCTCATAGAATTACAATGTCATCGGCGAACCTCAAAATTTTTATTTGTTCTCCATGGATTTTAATTCCTACTCAGAATTTTTCTTTCGTTTCCTGTACTGCTTGCTCAATATACAGATTGAATAACATCTGGGATAGGCTACAACCCTGTCTCACTTCCTTCCCAACCACTGCCTCCCTTTCATGCCCTTCCACTCTTGTAACTGCCATCTGGATTCTGTGCAAACTGCAAATAGCCTTTCGCTCTCTGTATTTTACCACTGCCACCTTCAGAATTTGAAAGAGAGTATTCCAGTCCACATTGTCAAAAGGTTTCTCTAAGTGTACATAAATTTTTTGGTGCTGCGATATTTTCACGTCACTGTTTACGTCCATTACACAATTCCTACCATCTGAGTATACGAATAAATTACATTTATTAGCTTCCTAACACATCTTACTGCCTTTAGCTACATTTTCAAACGTGCGCTACCATTACTGTTAATTGTTTTTGGGAATCATTATTAATATTCGGGTGCCATTATCCTCTAATAAGTTTAATGGGCGGATAAATGAAAAACTCTCAGAAGTTATCATTATATGCTATGACTAGAAATGTGTAAAGATAAAATATAGATAATTGTATAATTATATCTTGCTTAGGATCGAAATCTACAAGTCAGTCTTTCATGTATAAGAGTATCTTTCAACATGTTAAAATTCGATCTTCTCGTACACCGTAACTGGCAGGGCAGTTGCTAGTGAGACAGGCATGTAAACAAAATCCGGACTGAATTCGTGTAGCGGATTAATGACTGTGGTCTGGTACGCTATTCAGCCTGAGTGTGATATTTAGGTGGTTACGCGCCATCGTTTAGCAAATTCTGTGTTAATGCCCAAATTCCGCCTCAGAGGGTACGGAACATAGTTAACATATGGTAACATACAGGAAACATTTTACACGATTCACAGATAAATGGCTCTTTTCACTCTTACATTATCTTTGATGACTGTGGCGTCCGGAACAGTATCCGATCACAAAACACTATAACAAAATTAGCATTCATCAAATCTTAGAGAAGCATATAACACAATAGACTGGTCTCAACGTCAGTGGAAAGCCGAAGTCAATATGTGAAATTTCGATGTAATTTTGCTAGAGAGAGTGAAAATTCCATAGGGCGTTGACTAACTGCTGGGATGATGCCCATATTCATCTTCCAGTGAACTACGTCTTCAACTTTTTTTATATTGGTCTGGCACAGTTATGCCTCGACACAAAAGATTTTTCTCTCAAACTGTGGTTAATTTAAGCTGTTTTTATCACTGAACACGTTTCTCACCGAATGCTATTGTTTTCTCAACCGCTTCATTTCCCCGTAGAAAGAAAAGGCAACATGGGGCATTTTAGCTAACGGCACAAAGATGTACAGTAGTAATGCTAAACTGGAGGATGATGGCTACAGTCAGTCACTTTGTTAAACCCAACTTGTCCACCTTACGCCACACCTAAAATCCGGACAAACGCGGAGACATTCATGTGCAGTCCTAACCGAAACACAGCGATTTTTACACTCGTAGTTGTCTTTCTGTGATAGTTTCAAAGCACTACATTGAAGTATGTATAATGTAAATAAAAGATCAATTTCGTAAGACATCAGTGAAACTAGAACCCGTTGTATTTAACCTATCAGTTCTAAAACATCCGAAAACCGTTCATCACTGTGACTTCTGCTACACGATATTGCAGCCAATTTCTGATGTTTTGCGGCTTATCTGTAAGAATACTGGCCTGAGCCCAAACCGATATCTGGCACATGCGTTACGACTGCCGGTGATAACGCCCGCCTACACAGCACCATAACCGTTGTAAACCATCGCCACATTGCTGGCCGTATCTCTCCGCCATTCCGAATGCACCGCCCGCCTTGGCACCACAGAAGCGTAACTTTGTCTCGCCGGGGGCAGTAAATCAAGCGTTTTTCACTCGTATTTCAGTGCCATGAAAGAGCACGAAGCTAAAAAAAAAGGGGGTACAAAACCGAGATATGGAAGTAAAACGAAATGCGCGTAGCCCGCGCTGACACCGACGAGGTGATTCATTGTCACTCACTGGATTTATAACTCGCCAGCTGCGGGGGCGCTGCTCACTTTCGTGTGATTTATGGACAGTTTTCAATATGTCGTGTAGCCGTCATTATTCACTATCACTAAGCTACGCCCTGTAATTACAGCTCCTGGCAATGATAATTATCTGTCCGCTTTGTCTGCCACGCTTAAAAACACATTTGGGCCAGAGCTGATTAATTTGCTAACGTCAGCCGCTGTCTTAACGGGATAACAAGTAGCACTTGCAGCGCACTGTGCTAGAGCGATTGCTCACTTCATGGGAAGTCAGATCAAAAACGTACCAATTGATATTATAAGGGGAAATCGAAAATTTTTCGTTTGAGGGCATTGCACAGCATACACACTGAGATGAAAAAGATCATGGGATAGCAATATGCACACTTAGAGCCGCGCGGGATTAGCCGAGCGGTCTAGGGCGCTGCATTCACGGACTGTGCGGCTGGTCCAGGCGGAGGTTCGAGTCCTCCCTCGGGCATGGGTGTGTGTGTTTGTCCTTAGGATAATTTAGGTTAAGTAGTGTGTAAGCTTAGGGACTGATGACCTTAGCAGTTAAGTCCCATAAGATTTCACACAGATTTGAACATTTTTTTTTTTTTGCACTTTTACAGGCAGCGTAGTGTCGCGTACACAAGCGATAAAAAGGCAGTTCACTGGCGGAACTGTCATCTGCAGTCAGCTGATTCATGCGAAAAAGCATCCGACGTGATTATGGCTGCGCGATGGCTATTAACAGATTTTCAACACGGAATGGTAGTTGGAGCTAGACATATGGGACATTCCATTTCGCAAATCGTTACGAAGATCAATATTTCGAGATCCGCAGCGTCAAGGGTGTGCCGATAATACCAAATTCTACTCCCTCTACATCGCTACTCTGCAATTCACACTTAAATGCCTGGCAGAGGGTTCATCGAACCATTTTCATACTACTTCTCTACCATTCCACTCTCGAATGGCGCGTGGTAAAAAGGAACACCTAAATCTTTCCGTTCGAGCTCTGATTTGTCTTATTTTATTATGATGATCATTTCTCCCTGCGTAGGTGGGTGTCAACAAAATATTTAAGCACTCGAAAGGGAAAGTTGGCGATTGAAATTTCGTAAACAGATCTCGCCGCAAAGAAAACCGCATTTGTTTCAGTGACTGCCACCCCAACTCACGTATCATATCAGTGGCACTCTCATCCCTATTGCGCGATAACACGAAACGAGCTGCCCTTCTTTGCACTTTTTCGATGTCCTCCGTCAATCCTACCTGGTATGGATCCCATGCCACGCAGAAATATTCCAGTAGAGGACAGACAAGTGTAATGTAGGCTGTGACTTTAGTGGGTTTGTCGCAGTTTCTAAGTGTTGTGCAAACAGAGCGCAGTCTTTGTTTCGCCTTCCCCACAATATTGTCTAAGTGGTCTTTCTAATTAAAGTTGCTCTTAATTGTAATTCCTAGGTATTTAATCGAATTGACAGCCCTTAAATTTGTGCGATTTATGGTATACCCAAAATTTATCGGATTTGCCATAGTACCCATGCGGATAACCTCGTACTTTTCTTTGTTTAGTGCCAATTGCCACTTTTCGCAGCATACAGATATTCTCTCTAGATCATTTTGTAATTGGAATTGATCGTCTGATGATTTTACTAGACGGTAAAACACAGCGTCATCTGCAAACAGTCTAAGGGGGGCTGCTCAGATTATCACCTATATCATTTATATAAATCAGCAACAGCAGAGGGCCTATGACACTACCTTGCGGAACGCCAGATATCACTTCTCTTCTACTCGATGATTTACCATCTATCACTACGAACTGTCACCTCTCTGAGAGGAAATCACGAATCCAGTCACACAACTGAGACGATACTCCACATGGATGCAATTTGATTGTGCGGAACGGTACCAAAAGCCCTCTGGAAGTCTAGGAATGTGGAACCGATCTGAGATCCCTTATCGACACCATTCATTACTTCATGGAAATAAAGAGTTAGGTGTGTTGCACACGAACGATATTTTCTGAATCCGTGTTGGTTATGTATCAGCAAGTCATTTTCTTCAACGTGATTCATGATGTTCGAGTACAGTATATGCTCCAAAATCCTACTGCAAATTGAGGTCAGTGATATGGGTCTGTAATTCAATGGGTTACTCCTATTTCCTTTCTTGAATATTGGTGTGACCTGTGCTACTTCCCAGTCTTCAGGAACAGACCTTTCGTCAAGTGAGTGGTTATATGATTGCTAAGAAAGGCGCTATTGTGTGTGCATACTCTGAGAGGAACCTGATTGGTATACCATCTGGACCGGAAGACTTGCCTTTATTAAGTGATTTGAGTTTTTTCGCAACACCTAAGATATCTGCTTTATGTCACTCATGGTAACAGCTGTTCTGGTTTCGAATTCTGGAATATTTACTTTGTCTTCTTTCGTGAAGGAATTACGGAAAACTGTATTTAGTGACTCCGCTTTAGTGGCACCATCATAGGTAACAGTTCCATCGCTATCGCCCAGTGACAGTATTGACTCTTTTGTGCCACTGGTGTACTTTACATACGACCAAAATCTCTTTGGGTTTTCTACCATATTTTGAGGCAATATTTCATTGTGGAAATTATGAAAAGCATCTCGCATTGTTGTCCGCACTAAATTTCGAGCTTTCGTGAAACTTAACTTCTGAATTTGGCATGCTTTTTTCGTTGCTTATGCAGCAGTGTTGTGACGTGTTTTGGATACCATGGTAGATCAGTCCCATCTCTTATTAACTTATGCGGTATGAATCTATCTATTGCTGTCGATACAGTACCATTTAATTTGAGCCATATCTGGTCTACACTTACATAATTAGCTTGGAATTCCTGGCATTACTTCTTACCAAGGGCAGTCAGTGGCCGATGGTCTTCCTTAACAAACGCCAGCAGCGGCGTTTACGTAGAGTTGTCAGCGCTAATAAGCAACACTGCTTGAAACCAACCGTGGGATGTACGAGGAACGTATCCGTTAAGGCAGTGCTGCGAAATTTGGCATTAATGGGCAAAGGCAACAGCCGACGGATGCGAGTGGCTTTGCTAAAAGTATGACATCGCCTACGGTGCCGCTTCTAGGCTCGTGATCATATCGGTTGGAACCTAGACGCCTGTAAAACCGTGGCCCGCTCAGATTTGCCCCAGTTTCAGTTGGCAAGAGCTTGTAGGGTTCGAGTGGGTTGCAGACCCCGCGAAGTCATGGATCCAATGCGCTGTGCAAGCTGGCGGTGGCACCATAATGGTGTGGGTTGTTTTTGCATGCAATGGACTGGCTTGTCTGGTCCAAGTGAACCGATGGTTGACTGGTTGTGTTCGGCCTCTTGGAAACCATTTTCAGCCAATCCAAACAACGATGGAATTTTTATGGAAGACAATGCGGCATGTCACCAGATCACAACTGAACAACAACACAACTGAATCGCGAACGCGATTGGTTTGAAGAACATTCTGGACAGTTCGAGGGAATGGTTTGTCCACCCAGACTGTCCGACATCAATCCCATTGATGTTCATGGGACGTAATCGAGAGGTCAGTTCCTGCACAACATGGACAGCTATGTAGGCGATACGGATCAGTATTCCTGTAGGGGATTTTCGACGATTTATTGAGTCCCTGCGACATCGAATTGTTGCTCTGCGCCGGTAAAAGTAGGTCTGACAAGTTATTAGGAGGTACTCCATGACTATTGTCACCTCATTGGAGTGGATATACAGCCACCGACACATAGGTTGGGGGTTAGTGTTGCATTGGAATGGAAACTTCTTGATCGCCACTGATAATTTAATAAGTGCAAAGTGGTGAGGATCAATTAATCGTCCGCTTTTCGAACGTAAGAAAGCAATAGATAAGAGGAATCACCTTGAACCTAACATATTTCTAACTGACGGCTCTCCTTGCTGAAAGCGTGTTACAGCTAATACTGCCAGATCCAGTTCCTACCATATCGATACTTTGGAACAGGTGGTTCAAAAGATGAGGGGTACGAGAATTTAAAAGCTAGAAAATAAGTACGTACATTTGTTGACCATTCGATAGCTATGAACAAAGTTGGTACACTGGTAACACCTGATACGCGTCGATCCATTGCTGAACTACCACGTCTTGTGTATCACTCATAAGTGATTTGAAGTCATTAGTATAGGAGAATTCCATTCCCGACAGTAAAATATTTAACGTTTGTTTTAAGTATCGTCAGTGATTACCAGGGTTAAGCAATTTATTATAAATGCAAATTATTAAAAATAACTGAAGCGACCATAGATTTGTTGTGGATATATTATTTGGAAAATATGTAAAAGTCTGCCAGCCGGTTGCATAGATTTTCTATATACCTTGACCAGCTTTCGTCACCTCTAAGGGTGACTTCATCAGAAGGTGAGGTAATTACCTAAAATGAACATGTCTGATTAAATATCTTATCTAATAAAAGTTTACATTAATGTAAACGAGTGTAAAACAAATAGTACTTACATGAAGAACATATCGTCAAAGATGTACAGTGATTTAAGAGCTGAGTCATACATTAAAATATAAGACATAATGTTCTTCAAAAAGTGTGGTGTGGTGTGAGGAGAATGACTGTGTGGCAACTAGTCACACTTCCAAGTAAACGTAATGTAGGGAGCGCCACATTGGTATTATTTGGCATAGTATCACAGGGTTTTGCACACAAATAAGAAAACAAAAAATTTTCGATAGTTAAGTTCTACCCACATCCATTGCAGCTTGGCCCTATCAATCTGTTCGAAAGCATTTTAATGCGAGCTTGTAGTCCTGATATGTTTGTTGGTGCAGGGTGTAAACGTTAAAGCTTTCACGTAACCCTGTATAAAAAAACTCGCATGGAGTTAGGTCGGCAAACGTGGAGACATGTACTTCTGATCTTCAACCCCACCAAGACCGATACATCTTTTTCTCAGTTTCGTTTTTCAAGAGTTCACGAACGTCATGATGGAAGACGGGTGGAGCACCATCTTGTTGGAAGACTAAATCCACGCTGTTGGTCTGCAGTTGTGGCATGTCCTACTTTTCCGCCATATCCAGATTGACATGTCTTTTAACAGTCTTTTCGCTGAAGAATAATGGGCTGTAAACTTTAAATCGTGAGACTACACTAAACACATTAACTTTTGGTGAAACTCGAATTTGCTGCACTATACCGTGGAGATTCTCTTCCTCCCAGATTCACACATTGTGCTTGTTTACTACGCCATTCAAAACACCAAAAAAAAGTTGCTTTGCCACTTAAGAAGAGTTTCGCATGAAGCACATCTGCTTCCATACTTTCATAATCTGTTGCAACTGGCCGGAAATTGAAAGCGTTTGACTTTATCACCCGGAGTCAATGCTTGTAGCAGTTACAAGTGGTGAGGCTTCTGCTTCAGTCGTTTTGCTAAGATCTCACTGCTTGCTCTCTTTGTCGACTTCTTTGGACTGCGTGCTAAACTCATCCACAAGTGGTCAAGCGTTTTTCACTCGGTGCAGGTCGACCCAATGATTTCCCCTTGTAGTGGGCCGGCCGAAGTAGCCGTGCGGTTAAAGGCGCTGCAGTCTGGAACCGCAAGACCGCTACGCTCGCAGGTTCGAATCCAGCCTCGGGCGTGGATGTTTGTGATGTCCTTAGGTTAGTTAGGTTTAACTAGTTCTAAGTTCTAGGGGACTAATGACCTCAGCAGTTGAGTCCCATAGTGCTCAGAGCCATTTGAACCATTTGAACCTTGTAGTGGTACCTGAAGCTTGAAACTTCTCATACCATTACCGAATGGAGATGACCGTTGGTGGATCTTCGCTGCACTGGTATGGCAGACTCATGTAAATACATATCCAGCACAACATAATATGCTTCCTCGGCGCTTGTCGCAATCTTGCCTAACTGCTCGTAACTGCTCTCTCGTGGCAGAAATCTGAAGTACGGCTGTAATAATAGAACTTTTTGAGTTTCTCTCGATCCTTGTCACTGATCCGTTCTCTTTACTGTTTTCTGTGGTTCAGTTGACTCCGAACTGTTTCAGAACTGCATACGTGGGAGCGAAATGACTGTTTAACACCGTAAAGCGTTTACTAGAAGGAGAGATTAACAAAAATATGAATGGCCTCCATTTTGCAGACCCTTTTTAATAGGCGCATCGGGATTGCGGGAGGACGTAGAGACGAGAAATAACTTTGTGTTGCGTCAGAACACTTCAGCTGGTGACTCAGAACGATACACTTTGTCCGGAAACACAGGACGTTAATCTTCGTTTGGGGGTCCTGAGAAAACGACGACATCTGCAGATGTAGAGAGCAGCCGTTCTAGCGGATGTGTTGCAGTCTGCAGCAAATCACAGTACTCGCAGGACCCCAGACTTGCAAAATATACTGAGAATTTGCTACTTGAGCGAGTAAGGTATGAAAATTACCGAAGTTGATAGGCGTGTTGTTAGAACCGATTCTGTTCGGCGAATTTTATGCTTTTCTCGAGGTGACGGAAGGTTCATTCAGGACTCGATCAGCGATCTTGTTTGCATATGTTGTTTTCCATTCTTCTGGCATTCACATAAAGTATCCTTTATCCCACTCACATAAACTATCCGATCTTTCCCGGAACATTCAAGTGTCAGACTGTCAGTTTTCTTATTCTCTGCATGTCTTGAAATCGACATAATCTTGTAATAATTTCTTATTCGTGCATATGTTAGCAGGGAATTTTATACTAAATAGCAACTGATGAGGGCCGTTGTTTCATTTCGTAGATGTTCACATTATCTGACACTCGTGTGAGAAGCAACACACATGTCTCAAGTTTGCTAGAGCCACTCCTGTCCTAACAGTTATCTGTTGGGCGAAATTTTTATTAAATGCATATGAGAAGATGGGGAGCGAATCAACCAGTCCATCTGAAACGAACCATTCTGACATCCACAGCGGTATGTCAAAAGCTGTTATATCCTCGAAAACTGTACAGAGAAGTACTGTTCTGTTCATCAAAGGTAGCGAGATTAGAATGGAAATAAAACATATTCCGCAAAAAGTAAAGTATTTTTTCCTTGGTCTTCCTCAAATCTGTAACTCAAGAGCGTATCTGTAAAAATTCCTTAATAACAAGTATATCACACATTAATGGATTACATATGAAGAAATAAATGCACAATAAGGAACTACGTTTTGCGGTTTTCATTTTTTTATGTTTTCTTATATTTATTTTACTTTTTTTTATTACTGATCGAACTTTAAATCATGAGGCAGTTTGATGTAGTTTCATTCAAATTGTTTGTGAAATATTTACTGTATTTCCAATCAGATACCTGTTGTTTAAGTTACTTGCCAGTCGTATACCTTCTGATGAATGAAGCGAGAACGTCGACGGCCGTTATATACACATCTAAAAGTCAGCTTCGTTGGACGTTGTGTACACAACTAAAAGTCAGCTGCCTCTCGCCTTTTCTTTCTCACTACAGACAAATGCACGAAACGTACAAAAGTGCGAGCTCGAAGGGAATTAACCGCCATGGAATGGAAATATAGTACTAACAGGCGTACCAATGGAACTCACGGCTACACGATGGGATAAGTTGAAACACTGTTTGGAGAACAGCGTTGTGGCAGTAATAATGCAAAAGTGGAAGCAACGCTGCCGTGCATCGGCAGTCCGCAGAAATTTCACCAGAAGATGGTAAGATTCTGATAGCTGCATTTTTTATCTAACCTATTGTGTGAGCTTTAGAACGTGTAATGTCCCAAGAATAAAATTTCGTGGCATATGCAAAAACTTTATTGTACCTTTAAATATTTATTGTTACCAACGGATCATTATTGTTTGTGTATATTACTCTGACACCTGAAAAATAAAAATTTTCACCAGCAATTATAAATGAGATCCTTTTATACTATTGGTATAAATATGGTTGCAACATTTTGACTGTATGTATAAAATAGTATTTATTGAGTTACAGTTTTGTGGTATAAAATATATTTAATGTCACAAATTAAATTCAATAACGATAGTCACAGTGTTACAGATGGCATACTGTAAAACGAAACACATGTTAACAGGGTTGATATTGTAAAACATTGAAACAGATAAAGGTACGGTACTGAAATGGGTTAATTGAAACTAACTACAACACCATATGAAACTAAATTTCACTGTATCTTTAACAATGCTGACATAGTAAAACAGTGAAACAGGTAAAGGTAGACTATAGAAATGTGTTAAATGCTCTAGGTATAAAATCATTTGAAACAAAATTTCACTACATCTCTACCCATATCTGTATATTTTTAGGGAAAAGTTATAGCGAAACTAGTTTCAGGGTTACAAGTAAACAAGATGGACCGACTTACCCATTCACTAGAAATAATCCAAACACAAGAAGAGATGCAGCACACAAAAACCACAAAAATTTTAAATTTTCATAAACTACAATGTAACTCTTAGTGAAAAGAGTGTGTCTGCTCTTTCTGACATGTTTGAAAGAACAGACGCCACTTAAATATATCTAAGGTGAGGACGGCCAATAATCTCTTGTGTTGATGCATACCAGGCTCCAACACTTACGGAAACAGGCGAAATGCCGCGAGCAGTGAGGATAATGGGCAAGAGTCACTACATTAGTAGTGTGTGGATAAGTTGAGAATTTGGGCCTGACGGGAGGCATGCAGTTGCTATAACCACTATGTCCAGATGGCGCAATGGTCAGCGCATCTGCCTAGTAAACAGGAGACTGCCGTTCGAATCCCGAGCCAAAACAAATTATTAACTTTCATGAAACTTCCTGGCAGATTAAAACTGTGTGCCGGACCGAGACTCGAGCTCGGGACCTATGCCTTTCGCGGGCAAGTGCTCTACCAGGAAGTTTCATATCAGCGCACACTCCGCTGCAGAGTGGGACTCTCATTCTGGTTCAACTTCCATGTTTGATTTAAATCAATGCATACACTCAGCCTTTGTGACTCAATCAAAAAAAAGTTTACTGATTACAGAAGTGGGTATGGCAAAAAGGTTAAAATCACTTTATACTGCCAGCGGTTCAATTAATAAACTTAATGGCTTAGCTTTCGTACGTTGAATTACTTTGTTTTCATGGTTCAGAAAATGTGGGTTATCTAGTAGTGTTACAAACAAATTTTATCTCATAATCCTTCTCCCGTTTAATTTTTTTAAATATGGACTCCTATTATGTGTAAAGGAAAGTTCTAAATTTATTTCACATAATACCACTAACTCTCCAAAAAAATTCGATGCATTTCGAGTGTTGTTGGTCACGGTAATAACTAGTGCCTTTCTCCCAAGGAATCAGTGATCGCAACTGCTGCACAGTACGTTCCATTGTAGAACTAATAGGTGTACTCTGTAATATTATTAATATCTAACGAGTTATTTGTTTACGCTCGATCTACGTATTTGATTGTAATTTAGCAATCAATAAATATTTTAAAATATATGTTTAGTCTAAATTTTGACACTATAAAATCTTTAGTCCTCTATATTTGATCTTTCTGGGACATGCTATTGCTCAAAAATCAGTATTTTAGTTGTATTTGTTATATTTTCTATTTTTACTTACATGTATGTTATTCACATTATCAGTTGTTTCCCACATATATTTGTTTACACCGAAAATTAACAACACACTTCTTTCCTTCTGCAGCTGATCTTGTCGGCACGAAAGGTTAGAGAGAAAACCAGAACTAATATTTCCACTTTTTATTGCTTACTTAAACACTCATGTTATCCTCTGTAGTCTGCTTCGATCGTTTTAATCGGCTTCTTTTGTAGCTATGGACTAATTCCTTCAGTGTATGAATAAAAAATGGTACTCTACAAAAGGTAAAGTATTCCTGCAGTACTCTCGTTATTAAATTGTCATTGAAGATTATGTCTTATAGCTTCATACACAGTAATACCGCCAATATAGTTTTGTAAGTGCCGTAATGTAACAGAAAACGCAGTACCTAACGTTTCATTACAAATCAATAGTCTCTTAAAATTATCTGCTTAACATAATGCCATTTCACCAATAATAAGATTTCATACCGTAATAATCTTTATCTGAATTAATATTTTGCTTCTCGCTTTCAAAGTTGTGCGAGTATTATTCTACAGCTTTAGTACCTAGGTATAAGTTTTAAATAAAGGAGATAGTGATAATATCCCACGTATTTTCTAATTTATTCTTATTAGCTTACATAGCTCGTTCCAACACTTCTTTCTCAATGTAAATACTCTTTATTGTTCTATAAATACAAGCCAGTTATTTTTAAACTGTATTTCAGCAATTAATTTTATAATCTTCACAATAATTTCAAAATTATTTTATTCTAATTAATATTTCATTATGAGAAGTAGATATTAATATTCCATTATGCTTTTAGTTGTAAGTTTAGCTATTCAAATGAGTCTTGCTTTTTAACAGTGCAGCACACAGTGCGGTAGTTGTATGCATAGATCTTCACCACAGTACGTATGACTGCAATGCTGTTTTTTTGTTTTTTTTTTTCAAACGATTGGTTATGCTTGTGTGAAAGATTCCTTGTTTTATATCGTTAATCACCGGTTTACCCTGTTTAACTACAGTGATAGCCCAAGCTGAATGTGATGCTATCACAATACATTCACTTTGTGCCTTTTTGTTAAGTGTCAATTGAAGACATAAACTGCGTTCGATGAAAACTACACTGAAGAGACAAGGAAACTGGCACCACTGTCTAATATCGTGTAGGACCCCGCGAGTACGCACAAGTGCCGCAACACGAAGTGGCATGGACGCGACTAATGTCTAAAGTAGTGGTGGAGGGAACTTGCACCATGACTCCTGCAGCACCGTCCGCAAGGCCGTAAGAGTACGAGGAGGCAGAGATCTCTTCTGAACAGCACGTTGCAAGGCATCCAAGATACGCTCAATAATGTTCATGTCTGGGGATTTAGTTGCCAGTGCAAGTGTTTAAATTCAGAAGAGTGTTCCTGGAGCCCTTCTGTAGTAATACTGGACGTGTGGGGTATCGCATTGACCTGCTGGAATTGCCCAAGTCCGGTGAAATGCACAGTGGACATGAATGGATGCAGGTGATCAGACAGAATGCTTATGTACGTGTCACCTGTCAGAGTCGTATTTAAGCGTATCAGGAGTCCCATATCACTCCAGCTGCACACACCCCGCATCATTACTGAGCCTCCACCTGCTTGAACAGCCCTCTGCTGACATGCAGGATCCATGGATTCATGAGGTTGTCTCTGTACCCACTCATGTCTATCCTCTCGATGCAATTTAAAACGATACTCGACCGATCAGGCAACATGTTTTCACTCACCAACAGTCCAGTGCCTGTGTTGAGGGGCCCAGGCGGGGCGTCAAGCTTCGTGTCGTGCAGTCATCAAGGTTTCGTTGAATGGTTCGCACGTTGACACTTGTTGATGGCCCAGCATTGAATTCTGCAGCAATTCTCTTCAGTCATCGTTGGTCCCGTTCTTGCAGGATCTTTTTTCGGACGCAGTGATGTCGGATATTTGATGTTTTACCGTATTCCTGATATTCACCGTACACTCGTGAAATGGTCGTAAGGGAAAATCCCCACTTCATCGCTACCTTGGAGATGCTGTGTCCCATCGCTCGTGCGCTGACTATAGCACCACGTTCAAACTCACTGAAACCTTGATAACCTACCATTGTAACAGCAGAAACCGACCTAACAACTGCGCGAGAATCTTGTCATATACAGGCGTTGTCGACAGCAGCGCCCTATTCTGCCTGTTTACGTATCTCTGTATTTGAATACGCATGACTATACCAGTTTCTTTGGCGCTTCTATGTATATAAACTCATGTTCAGAAAAAACGGAAGACCTTGAACGATTAGCGACAGGACGTTCATGTTCACAGTATATGTACATTAGATTACTCAGGAGAAATGATTAGTATTTGAGCCCTGTCGGCCCACGAGCTCAAGATCAACAATATTATGGCGCAACACCTCCTACCGGTAAAATATGCCTGCGGCTCTCGTTGTCCCTATAAACCGAAGCTCGTATGTGTGCAGAATGGTTCACGGAAGGCGATACAGCAGGACGAGATATGTCAGATAGCACCACTGAGACCAACCCCCTCTCCCCCTCGACCCCCCCCCCCCCCCCGAGAAGATCGATTCCTTATCTGAATGGCGTCGCAGGACAGATCTGCGTCCTCGTTGGCTCTGGCACAACAATGTAACAGTACAACACATCTTACACTATAAGGGATAACAGTCTGTCGCCGTTTATTACGGGATGGGTTACGTACGTGTCGTCCACTTCTCCGCCTACCTTTGTCGAATGAGCAGAAACATGCTGGACAGCAATGGTGTATGAAATGACGTCACTGGGGACATGAATGGCATCAGATAGTGTTTGCGGATGAATCCAGGTCCTGTTTGTTTGAAAATTATGGCCGTATTTTGGTTCGCCACAGACAGGGCAACAGCATCAGAACGACTGCATTCGCACAGGACATACAGCACCAACACAAGGCCTTATGGTGTGGGGTGCTGTTGGGTACAACCACAGATCTAGGTGGTGAGCTAGACGAGCTACATCCTGGGACCCCCAGCCATACCCTTCCTGTATAACACTTCAGACGCCATTTCTCAGTAAGACAATGCATTGGCACATGTTGATGCACAAACACGTGTCTTCTTGTTGTTACAGGATGTCAGCCTTTTGTCCTGCCCTGCCACATCGTCAGACTTGCCACCAATTGAAATTGCTTGGAATATGGTGAAACGATAGTTGCAATGCTGTGACCCAATGCCAACCATCACAGATGACCTCTGAAGCCGCGTGAATGCAGCGTGGATGGGTATACCACAGGAGCCGGCCACAGAGTGGATGGGTATACCACAGGAGCCGGCCGGGGTGGCCGAGCGGTTCTAGGCGCTTCAGTCTGGAACCTCGCGACCGCTACGGTCGCAGGTTCGAATCCTGCCTCGGGCATGGATGTGTGTGATGTCCTTAGGTTTGTTAGATTTAAGTAGTTCTGAGTTCTAGGGGACTGATGACCTTAGATGTTAAGTCCCATAGTGCTCAGAGTCATTTGAACCATTTTTTTATACCACAGTACGCCATTCGTCCCTTATACGTGTCGATGCCATCATGCATGGAACGAGTTATGAGGAATTATGGCAGACCCTGTACCTACTAGGCAACGGGACACATGCTGAACCGAGGTGACTGAAATGCTTATCATTTCTGCAGAACATACTAATGTACATGTCCTGCGAATATTAACGTCCTGTCTCTAGTCGTTCAAGGTGTTCTGTCTTTTCTGAACATGAGTGTACATCTCACCTGTCAGAGTATCCATGGGCTAATGTGGGTCGATGATTCCATCTCCAAGGATTTCGCACCATACATTAAAGGAAAATTACTTAAATGATCGACATGACGTACCCCTCCACCTGTCAGAGTAACCACGGAATAATGTGGATCGATGATTTCACCTCCTAGGATTCCGCACCATACGTTAAAGGAAAATTACTTTAAAGATCGACAGGACGTACCACCCCCCAGAATTATATATGGCCCAGTAATGCATATTATGGAGGTTCAATGGATCATAATATGTGCAAATGGTCACCAGAAAACCTAACACTTTGAAAGGCGTGTAGGGTGTAATTATTCGAAGGAAGTAATTCACCGTTTGTAGTGAATCCCAGGCAGCTGCCGAGTAACTAACCGTTGGCACTGGTGTGATCGCGTTCTATTCGTTACACACGTGTAAAGCTGATACCAGTGACTGTAACAAGTTCTCGTAAGCTGACATGAGAATCTTGGTGTATTCCAGTGAAAACACTTCCATATCCCCATTTATTCCTGGTCTGTGTCTATTACCGCCGCGCATTTTCAAACTAGTTGTTTCTCGAAGTCGTTGTTCATCACGTAAGAACGTAACGACTTATGGGGCACTTCGATCAGGATAGCACACAGCGTAACTAACAATGGTTTCTTCGCTGACGTCGTGTTGGCATTCAGCAAGCATCGGCAAATATCACTCATTGGATGAGGATGCCATGTTTATTCTTTATCAGTCAACATCCGTGGCAGGCCAGACATATTTAGCGCTCCGACATGCCTCTTATAGGGCAGTGTAAGGGTGTATTCTACAGTCTTACATAACACGTACATAACGCTGTGCGTTTCGTACAGCTATATAATTCCAGAATGAGATTTTCACTCTGCAGCGGAGTGTGCGCTGATATGAAACTTCCTGGCAGATTAAAACTGTGTGCCCGACCGAGACTCGAACTCGGGACCTTTGCCTTTCGCGGGCAAGTGCTCTACCATCTGAGCACTTGCCCGCGAAAGGCAAAGGTTCCGAGTTCGAGTCTCGGTCGGGCACACTGTTTTAATCTGCCAGGAAGTTTCATATCAGCGCACACTCCGCTGCAGAGTGAAAATCTCATCCTGGAAACATCCCCCAGGCTGTGGCTAAGCCATGTCTCCGCAATATCCTTTCTTTCAGGAGTGCTAGTTCTGCAAGGTTTGCAGGAGAGCTCCTGTAAAGTTTGGAAGGTAAGAGACGAGATACTGGCAGAAGTAAAGCTGTGAGGACCGGGCGTGCGTCGTGCTTCGGTAGCTCAGATGGTAGAGCACATGCCCACGAAAGGCAAAGGTCCCGAGTTCGAGTCTCGGTCGGGCACACAGTTTTAATCTGCCAGGAAGTTTCATATCAGTTATATAATTGTTTACATGCTTACAGTAGTATATGTGTGTATTGCCCGTAAATGGGTAGGAAATAGAGTTATTAGTAATGAGCTAGGGATAACACGTGATTCGAATTCCACCCTAAACTGTAGGTCCCCTTTACCCCGGAAGGATTATTGGGATATTTCAAGATCGCTTAAGTCGCCGAAGTGGCATCCTATTGAAAGAACTTACAGACAGGCGGCTAAAACTACTCCTTGTGAGACTCACACTCAATCGTGTCATACGAATTAAATTTAATATGAAATAATAAATTAGATCCTCATGCTAGCCGATGAAGTTTCACTGCATGGACGATGAACATTTAGTAAGCGCTAGACGGTTTCCCTTTCATTATTTTGTGGGGCTATCAGCGAGAGCTTAGAAAATGAAGTTACGATTACAGCTTGTTTAAACTTTCAAAGTGCTCTCATTATCAAACACAGGAAGAATATGGTGTATTTTAAGAAAAGCTAGTTGTCACGCATCTCAATATTTATGAAGCCATATCTCGTGCATTAAATGTACTCAGTAAGAAACCTTTTTCTTTTCCTTTCTTTCTCTCTCTCTCTTTCTCTCTATATGTGTGTGTGTGTGTGTGTGTGTGTGTGTGTGTGTGTGTGTGTGTGTCTTTCTCTTTGAGTGGGATAATGTAGAGAATAAGTTTTGAAAAAGATTTTAAATTATGTCTAGAATCTGTTGGACGTAGCTAAGTGGTCTCATTCCCTTATACTACATAACAATAGACCGCTGGGGAAAAAATGTAATATCCTAAATGACGGTGTTCTAAGGCAGCAGGGTTAAAGCGGACATACTGAGGGGTTAGTAATGTTAGTGATTCATCATCTGTTACTGTCACCGGCTATCAGATGACGCACAGGAGGCCAGTCCATACATCTACATCTACATCCATACTCCGCAAGCCACCTGACGGTGTGTGGCGGAGGGTACCCTGAGTACCTCTATCGGTTCTCCCTTCTATTCCAGTCTCGTATTGTTCGTGGAAAGAAGGATTGTCGGTATGCTTCTGTGTGGGCTCTAATATCTCTGATTTTATCCTCATGGTCTCTTCGCGAGATATACGTAGGAGGGAGCAATATACTGCTTGACTCTTCGGTGAAGGTATGTTCTCGAAACTTTAACAAAAGCCCGTACCGAGCTACTGAGCGTCTCTCCTGCAGACTCTTCAACTGGAGTTTATCTGTCATCTCCGTAACGCTTTCACGATTACTAAATGGTCCTGTAACGAAGCGTGCTGCCCTCCGTTGGATCTTCTCTATCTCTTCTATCAACTCTATCTGGTACGGATCCCACACTGCTGAGCAGTATTCAAGCAGTGGGCGAACAAGCGTACTGTAACCTACATCCTTTGTTTTCGGATTGCATTTCCTTAGGATTCTTCCAATGAATCTCAGTCTGGCATCTGCTTTACCGACGATCAACTTTATATGATTATTCCATTTTAAATCACTCCTAATGCACACTCCCAGATAATTTATGGAATTAACTGCTTCCAGTTGCTGACCTGCTATTTTGTAGCTAAATGATAACGAATCTATCTTTCTATGTATTCGCAGCACATTACACTTGTCTACATTGAAATTCAATTGCCATTCCCTGCACCATGCGTCAATTCGCTGTAGATCCTCCTGCATTTCAGTGCAATTTTCCATTGTTACAACCTCTCTATACACCACAGCATCATCTGCAAAAAGCCTCAGTGAACTTCCGATGTCATCCACAAGGTCATTTATGTATATTGTGAATAGCAACGGTCCTATGACACTCCCCTGCGGCACACCTGAAATCACTCTTACTTCGGAAGACTTCTCTCCATTGAGAATGACATGCTGCGATCTGTTATCTAGGAACTCTTCAATTCAATCACACAATTGGTCTGATAGTCCATATGCTCTTACTTTGTTCATTAAACGACTGTGGGGAACTGTATCGAACGCCTTGCGGAAGTCAAGAAACACGGCATCTACCTGTGAACCCGTGTCTATGGCCCTCTGAGTCTCGTGGACGAATAGCGCGAACTGGGTTTCACATGACCGTCTTTTTCTAAACCCATGCTGATTCCTACAGAGTAGATTTCTAGTCTCCAGAAAAGTCATTATACTCGAACATAATACGTGTTCCAAAATTCTACAACTGCTCCACGTTAGAGATATAGGTCTATAGTTCTGCACTTCTGTTCGACGTCAATTCTTGAAAACGGGGATGACCTGTGCCCTTTTCCAATCCTTTAGAACGCTACGCTCTTCTAGAGACCTACGGTACACCGCTGCAAGAAGGGGGGCAAGTTCCTTCACGTACTCTGTGTAAAATCGAACTGGTATCCCATCAGGTCCAGCGGTCTTTCCTCTTTTGAGAGATTTTTATTGTTTCTCTATCCCTCTGTCGTCTATTTCGATACCTACCATTTAGTCATCTGTGCGACAATCTAGAGAAGGAACTACAGTGCAGTCTTCCTCTGTGAAACAGCTTTGGAAAAAGACATTTACTATTTCGGCCTTTAGTCTGACATCCTCTGTTTCAGTACCATTTTGGTCACAGAGTGTCTGGACATTTTGTTTTGATCCACCTACCGCTTTGACATAAGAACAAAATTTCTTAGGATTTTCTGCCAAGTCAGTGCATAGAACTTTACTTTCGAATTCATTGAACGCCTCTCGCATAGCCCTCCTCACACTACATTTCGCTTCGCGTAATTTTTGTTTGTCTGCAAGGCTTTGACTATGTTTATGTTTGCTGTGAAGTTTCCTTTGCTTCCGCAGCAGTTTTCTAACTCGGATGTTGTACCACGGTGTCTCTTTTCCATCTCTTACGATCTTGCTTGGCACATACTCATCTAACGCATATTGTACGATGGTTTTGAACTTTGTCCACTGATCCTCAACACTATCTGTACTTGAGACAAAACTTTTGTGTTGAGCCGTCAGGTACTCTGTAATCTGCTTTTTGTCCCTTTTGCTAAACAGAAAAATCTTCCTACCTTTTTTTAATATTTCTATTTACGGCTGAAATCATCGATGCAGTAACCGCTTTATGATCGCTGATTCCCTGTTCTGCGTTAACTGTTTCAAATAGTTCAGGTCTGTTTGTCACCAGAAGGTCTAATAAGTTATCGCCACGAGTCGGTTAGTTAGTTGTTAACTTGTTAGAGAGTCGGACCTGGAAAATGTCAAGTCATGGACGTCATGTTGGAAAGACGAATATTGTCGTCAGCTTATAAAATGTGAACTTTAACAGTGACTATGAGAGACAGGCTTTCAAGTATGTTTTGTATTGTGATGTGATGTTTTGTGTTTACGTGATATTGCAATAAAAGCAATTAAAAGGAAGTGTATCTTAATTTCGGAGTGCTGATAATTTTTTTACATCACCATTGTCCAGCAAAAGTGTAATCTTCAAGGATGGTTTGTGAAGTGCATCTACAAAACCTTTGAATATAGCAGGATAAAACCTAGGACTCTTTGCATCGGAGCTTGGAATCATAATCACCTAGATTTTCAACGATTGAGCCATGATTTTACAACGAGACCAGAGTGGGAAACACAAAAAGATGAGTGCCTAGTTTTTTGATTATTACATGAAATGACTTTATTAACTGTTCTCTAATGACACATGTCACATAATATGACTGTTGTTGCCCGAAAATGCAGTATTTAGCAGCGTGAGCAACACCACAATCGTTATTAAAATGTGTTGTGGTAGGGTTGTTAGACGTTAGATGCGCTTCACAAACCATTCTTGAAGCTTACACTTTTATTGAAAACATCTTCCTCACAATCACCGTTAAAGTTCACATTTTATAAGCTGACTACGTTGTGCGTCTTTCCAACATGACGCCCAACACTTGACTTTTTCCACGTCCGACTCTTGCTGAGTTTAGAGGTGAACAGGGTCGGCAACATTCATTCTCAGGTACAACCATGCCCCACGATGAGTTCGTACTCCTGATGAACAGCTTCAGCCATTTGAAGGGGATCGCGCTGTGGTGGGGAGCTGGAGGGATACATCGACAGACTGCTGCACGTGTTGTGCAGAATGTATCGGTTGTGTGTCGCTCCTTTCAGTAGCGGTCTATGGAACATTCCAGCGTTGCACACCGTGTTCTGAAGGTCCGCGTAGTACAAACGCACGTCAATATTGAGGCACTGGCAGTGGTGGCCGACCAAAAATCATCCAGAGACGAAATCCAGGCCCATGTTGCTGTTATCTCGTGGTATTCTCCGACAGGAAGGTGATACGCTTTTTCAGCAGGACAATGCTCGTCCAGATACGGCTGTTGCGACACTACATGTTCTTCGTGGTGACAACAGCTCCCCTGGCCAACAAGGTCATTAGACCTTTGCCATTTGTACGCGACTGGGGCAGGAACTTAATCGTTCTCAAGGGCCTGTAAGAACCATTGCTATTCCAACTAAACGCACTAGATGCTTGGTACACTGTCGCAGGGTGCCATTCGGCTCCCTTATAATCGCTTGCATGCGACATTACACACCTGTGTTGCTGACAGGGGGAGTGCGTGGTGTCGGAGGGGTGGGGAAGGTACACTGTATTGATGCGACTGTCTGAGCACCCTTTTGTCATGACATGTATGGTTCATTTGCTCTGAATTTATTGTATACTCCCATACTTTTCAATAAACAGGCCTTGTGGGTGGTCTAAGTAATTTGCGCACCGTGAATTACGCTGATTAAAGATGTACGTTCAGTTTCTTATCTTAGAACTTGATTTATTGTGTTAAACCTTTAAGATAACATTATACTTCTTAATAAGTAGGTTATGCCAGGATTTTAAACGTTTCATTTCGGTCAGTAATTGTGGCAACCACCCCATGAACCATGGACCTTGCCGTTGGTGGGGAGGCTTGCGTGTCTCAGCGATACAGATAGCTGTACCGTAGGTGCAGCCACAACGGAGAGGTATCTGTTGAGAGGCCAGACAAACGTGTGGTTCGGGAAAAAGGGCAGCAGCCTTTTCAGCAGTTGCAGGGGCAACAGTCTGGATGATTGACTGATCTGGCCTTGTAAGACTAACCAAAACGGCCATGCTGTGTTGGTACTGCGAACGGATGAAAGCAAGGGGAAACTACAGCCGTAATTTTTCCCGAGGGCATGTAGCAACCCTGTGTTGTTAAATGACGATGGCGTCCTGGCGTTCTACGGGTCGGAGCGTGGAATGTCAGATACCTTAATCTGACAGGTAGGTTAGAAAATTTAAAAAGAAAAATGGATAAGTTAAAGTTAGATATGGTGGGAAATTAGTGAATTTTGGTGGCTGGAGGAACAAGACTTCTCGTCAGGTGAATTCAGGGTTGTTGTTGTTGTTGTGGTCTTCAGTCCTGAGACTGGTTTGATGCAGCTCTCCATGCTACTCTATCCTGTGCAAGCTTTTTCATCTCCCAGTACCTACTGCAACCTACATCCTTCTGAATCTGCTTAGTGTATTCATCTCGTGGTCTCCCTCTACGATTTTTACCCTCCATGCTGCCCTCCAATACTAAATTGGTGATCCCTTGATGCCTCAGAACATGCCCTACCAACCGATCCCTTCTTCTGGTCAAATTGTGCCACAAACTTCTCTTCTCCCCAATCCTATTCAATACTTCCTCATTAGTTACATGATCTACCCATCTAATCTTCAGCATTCTTCTGTAGCACCACATTTCGAAAGCTTCTATTCTCTTCTTGTCTAAACTATTTATCGTCCATGTTTCACTTCCATACATGGCTACACTCCATACGAATACTTTCAGAAATGACTTCCTGACACTTAAATCAATACTGGATGTTAACAAATTTCTCTTCTTCAGAAACGCTTTCCTTGCCATTGCCAGTCTACATTTTATATCCTCTCTACTTCGTCCATCATCAGTTATTTTGCTCCCCAAATAGCAAAACTCCTTTACTACTTTAAGTGCCTCATTTCCTAATCTAATTCCCTCAGCATCACCCGACTTAATTAGGCTACATTCCATTATCCTTGTTTTGCTTTTGTTGATGTTCATCTTATATCCTCCTTTCAAGACACTGTCCATTCCATTCAACTGCTCTTCCAAGTCCTTTGCTGTCTCTGACAGAATTACAATGTCATCGGCGAACCTCAAAGTTTTTATTTCTTCTCCATGAATTTTAATACCTACTCCGAATTTTTCTTTTGTTTCCTTTACTGCTTGCTCAATATACAGATTGAACAACATCGGGGAGAGGCTACAACCCTGTCTTACTCCATTCCCAACCACTGCTTCCCTTTCATGTCCCTCGACTCTTATAACTGCCATCTGGTTTCTGTACAAATTGTAAATAGCCTTTCGCTCCCTGTATTTTACCCCTGCCACCTTTAGAATTTGAAAGAGAGTATTCCAGTCAACATTGTCAAAAGCTTTCTCTAAGTCTACAAATGCTAGAAACGTAGGTTTGCCTTTCCTTAATCTTTCTTCTAAGATAAGTCGTAAGGTCAGTATTGCCTCACGTGTTCCAGTGTTTCTACGGAATCCAAACTGATCTTCCCCGAGGTTGGCTTCTACTAGTTTTTCCATTCGTCTGTAAAGAATTCGTGTTAGTATTTTGCAGCTGTGACTTATTAAGCTGATAGTTCGGTAATTTTCACATCTGTCAACACCTGCTTTCTTTGGGATTGGAATTATTATATTCTTCTTGAAGTCTGAGGGTATTTCGCCTGTTTCATACATCTTGCTCACCAGATGGTAGAGTTTTGTCAGGACTGGCTCTCCCACGGCCGTCAGTAGTTCCAATGGGATATTGTCTACTCCGGGGGCCTTGTTTCGACTCAGGTCTTTCAGTGCTCTGTCAAACTCTTCACGCAGTATCGTATCTCCCATTTCATCTACATCTATATCCTCTTCCATTTCCATAATATTGTCATCAAGTACATCGCCCTTGTATAGACTCTCTATATACTCCTTCCACCTTTCTGCTTTCCCTTCTTTGCTTAGCACTGGGTTTCCATCTGAGCTCTTGATATTCATACAAGTCGTTCTCTTATCTCCAAAGGTCTCTTTAATTTTCCTGTAGGCGGTATCTATCTTACCCCTAGTGAGATAGGCCTCTACATCCTTACATTTGTCCTCTAGCCATCCCTGCTTAGCCATTTTGCACTTCCTGTCGATCTCATTTTTGAGACGTTTGTATTCCTTTTTGCCTGTTTCACTTACTGCATTTTTATATTTTCTCCTTTCATCAATTAAATTCAATATTTCTTCTGTTACCCAAGGATTTCTACTAGCCCTCGTCTTTTTACCTACTTGATCCTCTGCTGCCTTCACTACTTCATCCCTCAAAGCTACCCATTCTTCTTCTACTGTATTTATTTCCCCCATTCCTGTCAATTGCTCCCTTATGCTCTCCCTGAATCTCTGTACAACCTCTGGTTCTTTTAGTTTATCCAGGTCCCATCTCCTTAAATTCCCACCTTTTTGCAGTTTCTTCAGTTTTAATCTACAGGTCATAACCAGGGTTAACCAGGGTTATAAATACAGGGTTATAAATACAGGGTTATAAATACAAAATAAAATTGGGGTAATGCAGGAGTAGGTTTAATAATGAATAAGAAAATAGGAATGCGGGTAAGCTACTACAAACAGCATAATGAACGCATTATTGTAGACGTTATTGTGGCCCACACCTACCGCAGTAGTAAAAGTTTATATGCCAACTAGCTCCGCAGATGATGAAGAGATTGATGACATGTATAATGAGATAAAAGAAATTATTCAGATAGTGAAGGGAGACGAAAAATTAATAATCATGGGTGACTGGAATTCGATAGTAGGAAAAGTAAGAGAAGGAAACGTAGTAGGTGAATATGGACTGGAGGTAAGGAATGAGAGATGAAGCCGTATGGTAGAAATTTGCACAGAGTATAACTTAATCATAGCTAACACTTGGTTCAACAATCATAAAAGAAGGCTGTATACATGGAAGAAGCCTGGAGATACTGGAAGGTTTCAGACAGATTATATAATGGTAAGACAGAGATTTAGGAACCAGGTTCTAAACATTAAGACATTTCCAGGGTCAGATGTGGACTCTGACCACAATCTATCGGTTATGAACTACAAAAACGTGGGAATTTAAGGAGATGGGACCTGGATAAACTGACAGAACCAGTGGTTGTAGACAGTTTAAGGAAGAGCATTAGGGAACGATTGACAAGAATGGGGGAAATAAATACAATGGAAGAAGAATGGGTAGCTTTGAGAGATGGAATAGTGGAGGCAACAGAGAATCAAGTAGGTAAAAAGACGAGGGCTAATTGAAATCCTTGAGTAACAGAAGCGATATTGAATTTAATTGACGGAAGGAGAAAATATAAAAATGCAATAAATGAAGCGTGTAAAAAGGAGTACAAACGTCTCAAAAATGAGATCGAAAGAAAGTGCAAAATGGCTAAGCAGGAATGGCTAGAGGACAAATATAAGGATGTAGAGGCGTATATCACTAGCGTTAAAATAGATACTTCCTACAACAAAATAAAGAGACCTCTGGAGAAAAGAGAACAATTTGCATGAATATCAAGAGCTCAGATGGAAACCCGGTTCTAAGCAAAGAAGGGAAAGCAGAAAGGTAGAAGGAGTATGCAGAGGTTCTATACAAGGGCGATGTTCTTGAGGACAATATTATGCAGATGGAAGAGGATGTAGATGAAGATGAAATGGGAGATATGATACTGCGTGAAGAGTTTGACAGAGCACTGAAAGACCTAAGTTGAAACAAGGCCCCGGGAGTAGATAACATTCCATTAGAACTACCGTTAGCCTTGGGAGAGCTAGCCCTGACAAAACTCTACCATCTTGTGAGCAAGATGTATGAGACAAGCGAAATACCCTCAGACTTCAAGTAGAATATAATAATTCCAATCCCAAAGAAAGCAAGTGTTGACAGATGTGAAAATTACCGAACTATCAGGTTAATAAGCCACGGCTGCAAAATACTAACACGAATTCTTTACAGACTAAAGGAAAAACTGGGAGAGGGCGACTTCGAGGAAGATCAGTCGGGATTCCGTAGAAATGTTGGAACACGTGAGGCAATACTGACCTTACGACTTATCTTAGAAAACAGATTAAGGAAAGGCAAACCTACGTTTGTAGCATTTGTAGACTTAGAGAGAGCTTTCAACAATGTTGACTGGAGTACGCTCTTCAAATTCAGAAGGTGGCAGCGGTAAAATACAGGGAGCGAAAGGCTATTTACAATTTGTACAGAAACCAGATGGCAGTTATTAGAGTCGAGGGGCATGAAAGGGAAGCAGTGGTTGGGAATGGAGTGAGACAGGGTTGTATCCTATCCCCGATGTTATTCAATCTGTATATTGAGCAAGCAGTGAAGGAAACAATGGAAAAATTCGGAGTAGGAATTAAAATCCATGGAGAAGAAATTAAAACTTTGAGGTTAGCCGATGACATTGTAATTCTGTCAGAGATAGCAAAGGTCCTGGAAGAGCAGCTGAACGGAATGGACAGTGTCTTGAAAGGAGGGTGTAACATGAACATCAACAAAAGCAGAACGAGGATACTGGAATGTAGTCGAATTAAATCGGGTGATGCTGGGAGAATTAGATAAGGAAATGAGACGCTTAAAGTAGTAAATGAGTTTTTCTATTTGGGGAGCAAAATAACTGATGATGATCGATGTAGAGAGGAAATAAAATGTAGGCGGCAACGGCAAGGAAAGTGTTTCTGAAGGAGAGAAATTTGTTAACATTGAGAATAGATTGAAGTGTCAGGAAGTCTTTTCAGAAAGTATTTGTATGGAGGTTAGCCATGTATGCAAGTGAAACGTGGACGATAAATAGTTTAGACAAGAAGAGAATAGAAGCTTTCGAAATGTGGTGCTACAAAGAATGCTGAAGATTATATGAGTAGATCAAATAACTAATGAGGAAGTATTGAAAAGAATTGGGGGGGGGGGAAGAAAAGAAATTTGTGGCACAACTTGACTAGAAGAAGGGATCGCTTGGTAGAACGTATTCTGAGGCATCAAGGGATCACCAATTTAGTATTGGAGGGCAGCGTGGAGTGTAAAAATCTTAGAGGTAGGCCAAGAGATGAATACACTAAACTGATTCAGAAGGATGTTGGCTGAAGTAGGTACTGGGAGATGAAGAATCTTGCACAGGATAGAGTAGCATGGAGAGCTGCACCAAACCAGACTCTGGACTGAAGACCACAACAACAACAACACTATGGGAAATATGGAAAATCTAATTTCTGTTTTCCTTAGAAGCCGTTAGATAGAGAACGTGTACCTGGGAGCACATTACGAGATGACTGTTTTCGATGTTCAGTTATATAGACTCTGTGATCAAAACATCCAAGTGAACATATCCAATTACGTACAGCATGTACCCCTACAGTTTTTAACATTTCTGTCTCCCTAACTGGAAGTGATATAAATTTTGTTTGAATTTTTCTTTACAAAGTTCACTTAAATACTGCAGCTATATTGTTGGAAAAATGTTGTGTTTAAAAGTTATAGCTCGTTGTGTGACGTTCGTGTGATTTTGGACATCATTTTGTTTTCCAAATATCCAGTTTCACTGGGACGCTGTAGCTAGCAGAAGTAATTTGCTCTCTTAAGCAGCATTGCAGACTGCAACAGCACGGAGTGAGATGGTGATTCCGACGCAGGTGTTGGCAATACATAGAGCATATGTTGCAGTAATGAAATATTGGAGAGAGAAGAGGTTGCGAGTCTTGGGAACGATTCTCGCCTCCCGACCGATATATAGGGGAACCACACACATTTACGCTCGAAACTCTGAATTAGTCATCAAAGTCCACTTCTGGCGTGGCAAACCTTATCAGGAGCCTATGTGTCATCAGAGCTTTAATACGAAAATACCAGGCAGTACACTAGTTACACCAGTAAACAAATTAATTTCCTTGAGCTATCGATGATGTACGATTATCTCCGAAAGTTTACCAAATATGCAAGAGATTTTGGCTGCTGTTCTACCACGCAGTCAGCGATGAGATTTAAGCCAAGTCTGTTCTCTGTATTAGTTGTCTTCACGAAGATTTCGGTTTTAATAACTTTTGTCATAAACTGTATCAACTACTCCTTTGTTAGCTGTGTTACGGTATTCGCTAGTAAGTGCACTGCAATGGCTTCCCGGGACCTACTTAAAGTAGATTACCTACCTGCACTTCCATTTCTAATCACAGATCACCTGCTTGCATCTTCCGAAGAATCCACTGCGCTACAAGAACCACTTCGACTGACAACATCAATGAGAGAGTCACAGAAAACGGGTAGTAGGAAATTCCGCATAACAATTCATTGATATAATCCTGGAAAGGGTTAACTTGCGCAGTCTCGAGTGAGAAGGCACCTCACCTACAACACTTTCTACCGATTCGTGACTAAACTGCTAAATTTCACAATCACAATACCGAACTTGTGCTACAAAAGTTGCTCCTAACCTAAAAAGCAAGAGAAAAACACGACAAAATGTAATATAGCATATCTATCACATAATACGTTTATTGTACTCGTATGTATTAGGTCTACAGCTTTACTTCCACCGTTTTGCAATAGATGGCAGTAGCTGCAAGTGGGTTCGGGTGCTTGGTCGTAGATGTAATACAATGAGCTTAGGCATCTGTAAACATAATGCCATAAAAATATTAGTCGATTTGTGATTGCATCATAGGGTTATTCTCGATAAGTACGTCAACTTACGTACCCATTTTTCGCCAGTTTTGGGAAGTTTTAATTTTCTGCTTTCACGTGGAGAAATCTGCGGCTGTGGCTCTTAAAATGCTGGGTAAGACCAATGGTGAGGGAAATATTAATGGAAGAACGTGCAGAGAATGTTTTCAACTCGCGAACGGTAATTTTGATGCCGAATACCGGCATGGCGGTGGAAGACAGAACGTTTTCGTAGCTACTGAAACAGACGAAGACAGTCACAGGTCATTATCATCGAAAACAATTGATGCGTTCGATCCCAGCACTGAAACACAAACGGTCACAATACGGCGATAGACACATAAAGGTAATTTTGCAACAGGTGAGCGCTCGATCCCGAGTCGCAAAACCCGTCAAAATTTACATGGAAAGGTTGAAATGAGCAGTCCTATCCCTCCCGCCGTATTCTCCATACGTTGCTCTCTCTGACTACCACCTTTTTCGATCAGCAGCGTATAGTCTGGCTGACCAGCACATCCGATTATATGAATAAGTGCAAAATTGAATTGATTCATGGTCCCCACAAAGACGCCCACTTATTCCGTCACGGGATTCGTATGCTATCCGAAAGATGGGAGAATGTAGTGGCCAGCGATGGGCAATACTATGAATGAAATTTTTTTTGTACGTTTTTCACAACAAAGCCCCCGAACTTCGAGAAAAAACTGCGGAAACAAAGTTGTAGACCTAGTATAAAAAGAAAAATGTATTTCAGGCCACTGATGATGCTTTCCAAACAAAAGAAGCGAAACGCTTAAGGCAAAAAAAAAACTGCCTTCATTTAGTTGCATAGACAGTACATACCTCCACCAGTTTAGAGCAACTAAACGAAAAGACGGAAATCAGAGAAAAATGACGATTTTACAGTGATTTGGTACCAGGAGAGGACCTTGTAGATGATGTAAATTTCTGTAAAATATCAAAGTAATATTCATAGCTCCACACAGATAGTAACCTTTCGTAGGTTAATCAACCCAAATAAATCTTTCTTTCATTTATTATATTGTTAAGTTACAGACAAAAATTACGGCCGGCCGTTGTGGCCGAGCGGTTCTAAGTGCTTCAGTCCGGAACCGCGCTACTGCTACGGTCGCAGGTTCGAATCCTGCCTCGGGCATGGATGTGTGTGCTGTCCTTAGGTTAGTTAGGTTTAAGTAGTTAGAAGTCTAGGAGACTGATGACATCAGATGTTAAGTCCCATAGTGCTCATAGCCATTTGAACCATCTGAACCAAAAATTACGTTATTTTAAACACCCTAGATTTGATGTGGCAGTACACCCGGGAAGGATATTAATGAAATAGTTAAAGGAGTATTATGATTTGTTTGGTCCTATTCCAAAAAACATTTTCATCTCTCAGTGGATAGAAAACACCATCGAAGCAAACGCTAGTGTATGTTTCGTTGAGTGCTACCATCTGTTTCCACAGAAACCGGTTTAGTCCAACTAGAAAGGAACTAGCCACATAGAGGACCATGATAAAGTAATCCTGCCAGAGAGGATCTATACTTTCAAAAAATTTCATTAACCTCGTAAGATGGCAGCAGAGGACGTAATAAAATTTCTCCGCGATGAGTCAGTGAGAACCGGGTGGTTGGCAAGCCTGGGCGGGGGATTACGCTGCGCCAGCCATATCTGCTTTATCGGTGAACAGCCGACTCAATGGAGCCCCGCAGGCGGCTAAATTATGCTCCAATATGCGGGGACGACTCCCAGTCTTCGCCACAATGCGCAGCGGAATTTTGTCGAGATAAAATACATGCTGATAAGGCAAAAGGGAAAGCGGAAAAAATAGCAGGGAACGTGAGAAGAGGAGGGAGAGTGGCACAAGAGATGTGGATAGTTGTGAGGGGGGTGTGGGGGTGGGGGGAGTGAGTGATGAAAGCAAACCCGCAAAACGTCGACAGAAAGATTTCCCCATGCTACAGCACGCAACCTGGCGTCATAGCTCTCCGGTTGCGTCTGTCGTTTCTCACATTTAGCCAGCGAACAGAGACTGTTTATGATTTCCGCTGATGAATGCTGACGCTCACCACATTTATTACAGCTTTCTCCGTGTTATTTCGATCTCCAATCAACAGCACGTTGGCGGCAGGCTGGTTATCGGGTATAAATCTGGCGCTGCATTTGCGAGGTCCGGTTCCGCGTTTACGCACGGCCTCCCAAAACAGAAATGCACTTCGGCGTATATCGGCCTGCCAGATGAAACAGTGGCACTGTCAAAATGTAACATTATTATGGGATAACTCTATGTGGTCAGGCCCGCAAACCAAGCGGCGATATTACGAGGAACGAAAACAAACACGTCCACTAACAATTATTTTAGAAACACAACATTTTTTTCTCTTGGACTGTTATTAAATATATTTATTCGCGTTCGAGATTTCAGACAATTATGTCATTCTCTAGTGACAGCTCACTATAAGTACGTCAATGCATAACCGTTTCCTTTAATGGGGGTAGGACGTCAAACGGGCCGACTTCGAGAAGGAGAGGCACGATAGGACATTTTAATTTGCACTGTCTACACTTTTACAAATACATTCATAAAACTTTGTCAGCATGACCAGAAAGGATTCAGGATTCACACTCATAGCAGTGGAAGTTCAAAAACATGAAAAAATAATATTTTTTAAAGTAAAATTTCACTTACTGTTGGCTGCATTTGTTGCTACAGGTACACTTTTCTTCATAAGTAAGAGAGATTCTTCGATGAATTTTGCACAGCTTACAAACCATACTTACAGTTGTATGAAACTGTAGAATTTATTTAATCTATGAAAAAACGAATAGGCTGTTACATTTTAAACTTCTTGTTTAGGGAAATCTTGAATTTTATAGTTAATTATCTAAATTTTTGCCACAGTTTTTAACAGATTTGGGAAATTCTAGAATTTCATACACCTGTAAGTATGGTTTGTATGCTGTGCAAAATTCATCCAAGAATCTCTCTTACTTATAAACAAATGTGTACCTACAGCAACAAATGCAGCCAAAACTAAGTGAAAAAATGATGAAATTTCACATGTAAAAAAAAATTGTTTTGTTATGTTTTTGAACTTCCACTGTTAATCTTGAAACCTTTCTGGTCATGCTGACAAATTTTTATGAATGTATTTGTAAAAGTATAGACAGTGCAAATTAAAATGTCCTGTGGTGCCTCTCCGGCTCCCGTTTTATATCCCACCCCCCTTAAAAGGACCCTATTCTCTTGTTAGCCGGGTTCACATGTCCGCTCCGCATACATAACACAACAGAAGTCTTCGTACTTTATAGGTATCCCAGGAAGAATGGCCAGTATTCAGGGGTATGACGGGAAAGACAGTTCGAAGAAAAAAAACTGGTAAACATGGGCTGCAAAATGCATACCTTAAGTACTATGAGCACATCTCCATCTTCGATAGTGTGATGCTAATCTCTTCCACTGTAGACTCTTTGCTATCCATATTTAGAAAGGGTGGTAGTATGGAACAAAATAAGAAAAAAGTCCAGTAAACACGGGATCTAAATTGCATACCTCAAGAGCTTTGAGCACTTGTTTCTCTTCGCCATTGCGAAACACATCTCTTCCACCGAAGAAGTGCTCGTAGTTCTTCTAGTATATGCATATTAGAGCCCATGCTTGTTAAAGGATTATTTCTTGTTTTGGTCCATGCTCTTCCTCAAATATCGAAAACAAAAAACTAGACGAAGAACAGAAATGTTTCACAGTACCGAACCTGAAGAAGTGTTATTAGTCTTCTAGGTATGGATTTTAGAGCCCATGTTTATTACGCTTTTACTCTTCGAATTATCGTTCCCGTCGTGTCCCTGGATGTCGATCATTCCTTCAGGGACGCCATGTGTAACAAAACGTAGAACTTTATGTTGTAATTACTATCGAATTCATGTCATCTGCGCTCATAAAACGATAACAATTTAATGTATCTTAAACGTGAACATTACAGCAGACGTTTAAAAATATGCGGAATTCGTTAAGCCCAATTATTACACAGGTGATTTTAGGAAACAATTCCATTTTAATAGGTATGATCAAAACGCTAATTTTTTTTAAAAAAATCCCTCTCGTACTCGAGGTTTCGAACCATTCATTATATTTAGTAACGTGATCGGGCTGAACAGAGTTTGTAGAACATTACCTAGACAGTTGAACACTATTACTAGCGCAAAAATTTGTGATGGGTATAGCAAAAGGAAAATTTTAATTGGACATGAGCAATTGTACCAAATGTCTCACTAAGCATAAAAGTGTTTAAGCTACGCGGTTTACAGTCCTGTGCAGGTCTAATGGGCATGTGGACCCACCTGTGTCAGCACAAAAACCTAGGTTTTCTTCTGAAGAGAATATAGAGAAATTGTTGTGTACCACTCTCATTGTTGATGTAAATTGCAATAACATCACAAGATTCTACCAGTTGTTGTTGTTGTGGTCTTCAGTCCAGAGACTGGTTTGATGCAGCTCTCCATGCTACACCAGTAGCGGAAGGTAAATACACTGGTCTGCAAAACTTTCAGACGAAAGTAGGTCTCTTATGACGTGTCACAGCCAAATAACACAGTTCCACGAAACTTGGACCGTACACGAAAAATACTGCCACAGCCCAGCGCAAGAAGTAACTGAATGAAATATACGGTGAGACAAACAGAAATAATACCCTTATTCAAAGAAAATAATTACACTGAAGTCACCATGGCTTTGGTGATGATCACCTATACACTGAAAAAGGCGACACATGGTTTTTAATAGGCTACGAAACAACCACAGGCGGCACTGCGTATTCCATAACACTCTCTCATGCTGACCACAAAGTTGGTACGGAGTTCTTCTGGTAGGGCGTTCCATTCGTCTCTCAGCACAGTTTGGAACCGGTGGTTCATTGAACCCTCTGCTAGGCACTTTATTGTGAATAACAGAGTGATCACGTAGATGCAGATAGATGTAGCTGGATGGTCGTTAACGTATGTGGACGTGCTGCAAAGGAGAAGGAGGAGATAAGTGTTTAACATCCCTTCGACAACGAGATTGTTAGAGACGGAGCACAAGCTTGGATTTGGGAAGGATGGAGAAGGAACCATCTCGGCCTTAGCCTGCGCCATTTGAGCAAATCACGGAAAACATAAATCAGGTATCCTTTTTAAATTTTATTGGTAGATCTAGATATCAGTTAGAAACTAGCCATTCTCAGTGCACTATCATCTGTGATCAATGCATGTAATGCCAGATGGTCGGGCTTCATCCACAGTTCATTGAGTATTCAATACATTACATGCATTGATCAAAAATGATAGTGCATTGAGAATCGCTAGTTTCTAGTTGAAATCTAGATCTGCCAATAAAATTTAAAAAGGACGACTGATAGCTGAAATCTATTATTTACAAGTCAATATAACAGTCGCTGAGTGCAACAGCCATCTGAATGGAAGGTATCCAGATAAATCAGGGAGTTCGGATACGGGTTTGAACCGGTGTCCTCTCGAATGCAAGTCCAGTGTGCGAACCATTGCGTTACCCTGCTGCAGTACGTTTTCCCAATGCATCCCACACGTGTTCGGTGGGATTTAAGTCTGGGGAACTGGCAGGGTGGTCGATTGGCAGAAAACCCTCTCGTTCCAAGAGCCCCTCACCCATCTGCGTGGTCCGATGCGGTCGCGTATCGTCACCCATAAAAATGGAGTCAGAGTCAAACAAGTCTCAGAAAAAACGCAAGTGAAGAACGAAGACAGTATGACAATAACGTTGATTAGTGGCTGTACCGTGTTCAAAGATCTTGAGATCAATATACCCACGCAATATCATTCCTATGCACACAGTAACACCTGGACCACCAAAACGATCATGTCCCACAGTGTTCCTGGAAGCATCAAGTTTTCCTATCTCTTGCCATATGAGGGTACGTCCAGTACTGTTGAACATGATCGATTTCGTGGTCCAGGCCTTATGTCGTAGGGAGGCACGTGCGTACTACCCTCCAAGTCTTTGAACCCGCTACACTCACAGGTCAACGCTATTCTGATACTTTACTCTTGTCATATGTGCGCCTTTTCAGGGGTGCATCCGGCCCTGACTTCATGTTTGTGGATAACAGTGCTCTACCGTATCAAATTGGAACGCTTGGAACGAGAGGGTATTCGGCGAATGTACTGGCCCGCCCATTCCTCCGCAACCTCATCGAGCGAGTGTAGAGAGGCCTATTGAAGAACGTCCTAATGCACCAACGATACTCCGGTAGTTGTCAACCGCTGTCCTGGAGGAACAGAGCACCCTAGCACAAGATCCTACCACGAACCACAATTACTGAGATATTTGGCCAAGAATAGATTACGAAATAACGTCTGGTTTCCGAAATTAGAGATTCCATCCTCTTATTTTTTTAATTTTTTTATTATTATTTTTGTTTGAGATATGTTGCACCTAGAATAGTGAGTCTGAAGTAAAAGAGGCGAGACTATGCGTTCGTTATATTACAATTTTGAACATGGCCGATAATGCAGCAACCGTAGACGAAATTTATAATATTACTTGAAAATACAGCTCTTCGGTTGCACAGGTAAAAATTTCCCACTTTACCTAGGTTTCAACTGCTCTAAGGCAGCCTTCATCAGAAGTAAAAAAATTTTACATTACCTATAACAGAGTTTTGGAATAATATAAAAATTATTAAATTAAACATATGTAATAAAATTACATCATAGCTAACTGCAAACTATGGGCAATCCCTTAGCTGGCAGCCTAGCAGACATTTTTATCAACTCTCTAGAAGAGCCATTTTTCAAAAAGTTTTCCACTACCACCTTAGGAATTGTTTCATATTCTAGGTACGTCGATGACATTTTAATCGTCTATAACTGAACGAACGCTGGCATTAACCACCTGTTCGACATCTTTAACGAACTACATGAAAAATTCACCCTCACATGTGAACTTGAAAACAGCTCCCGCCAGTTAAATTATTTAGACTTAACTTTTACAATAGTGAGTGGCAAAATCTCTTTCAATATTTTTCGTAAGGATTCTTTTTCTGACCAAATTGTGCCAGCCTGTTCCACACACCCACGATCTCACAAAAAAGCATTTTTTCACTCTGCTGTTCATAGAGCAATCTCTACCCCTTTGTCCTTTGAAAATTTAAAAACCGAATTGAATCTAATTAAAACCATTAAAACCATTCTACCAACTGAGCTACCGAAGCACAACTCACGCCCAGTCCTCACAGCTTTACTTCTGCCAGTATCTCGTCCCCTACCTTCCAAGCTTTACAGAAGCTCTCCTGCGAACCTTGCAGAACTAGCCCTGCTGAAAGAAAGGATACTGCGGAGACATGGCTTAGCCACAGCCTGGGGGATGTTTCCATATATATATATATATATATATATATATATATATATATATGTGTGTGTGTGTGTGTGTGTGTGTGTGTGTGTGTGTGAGTGTGTGTCTAGCTAAATAAAGTCAATTATCTGTCATCAAATTTCGTTCGTAACCATGACTTCAAATGGACAGAGAGAGAGTACCAGTATGAGAAACCCTTAAACAATCATTTTGCTAGCTTGGGAGTATCATTCAGAACATACAGTGCCGTCCATCTCGAAGACACGCCCTATTAAGAACCATGTTCCGCATTTTGCATTGTTCAGGGGACCATCATAAATCGCGGTGGCGTAGTGTAATTATTGTCTTTTAATAAAAGTGTCATTTCGTGTCATTGCGTGCATCTTTCAGTTACTTTCTGTACTGTACTGCAGCAATTCTTTCTATGTATGGTCCTAGTTTCATCGAGTTATGTTATTTGGCATTGTAACATCATGTGCAAGTTAGTTTCGTCTTCCAGTTTCGCTAACCAGTTTACTACGTTTTGCAGCAAGTAATCGCTTTCCAGTTTGTGAGTGGAAGTCGGCCTAAAAATAATCTCTCTAATTCCTTTTCCAAATATTCGCCATTCCAATTTGAAATCTCATCTGCTGTGCTTCTGCACCAATACTTTTCCAAGAACATTCTCTCACATTCTGCATGTGATACACTTTCTTCTTCTTGCCAGAAAGGCAATATATCTTCAAGTTCTTACTCACGAGCTAATGAAATAGGACACGTTACTTCTCAGTCTTATTTTTCCTTCTTATATGTCTGCTCCAGTTTCTCTGCTTGAAGCTCCTGCTTCACAATACCTAATAACATCTTACCGCATTCCTTTGTGTATGATTAACTTTCTTCTTTCTTCAAAGACAGCTTATGGTCACATTTCTTGCCACGATCCAGCGAAATCCTAAGTTGTTTTCTGGATCTTGTTTTTGTTTCGTAGTAGTCTGCTTAAGCTCCTCTGTAAAAATAATCTTCTCATCCTCCGGTTGAACCTTGTGCTTCGGAGTACATTCCTGATCGACCGACAACAAATCTGAAACCATACCGATAAGGTTACCATCCAGTTCAGTATTATCATCGTCTGTGCGTGTACTAGATTGTTTCTGTCGTTCTGCTTGACAAGCTAAGTTCAGAACTAGGTATTTCAATTAACAAGTCAGCACCTGAGGTTGCTCCTAGTTGTGACTGGGTAGATAACTATTATTCTGGAAGAATAAATGTATTTTGCTGATCTTGTGCATTTCTCTTCTTGGCTCTTTCGAATATTTTCGCCGGTTCTTCTCGAGCCTCCTTAAATAATGATTTTATTGATCCTGCCAATTTCTCTTGACTTTCCTGATTAATTTAAGCTGTTCCCTCAGTTCCTTCTTAATTACTTTGCAATTTATTTTTTACTTTTCTTTCATTCTCCTACTTCCTTCCTACCTATCCAATTTTCCCTTGATTAATTTTTTTGCAAGTTTCTCTTTTTTTTCCTTGGTGCTGCGATTTTCTCTTGATTCGCTCCTGATTGCTTCTCTTGATTCTTTCTTCATTAAAACTTTGTCTTGGCTTTCCTTGTATTCTTTTGTGACCTTTGCTGCTTAATCTTGGATTTCCTATATCTCTTGTGTGGCTCTGTCTTGCCGTCAACTTTCTTTTTTTTTTTTTTTTTTTTTTTTTTTTTTTTTTTTTTTTTTTTTTTTTGGGGGGGGGGAGGCAGTGCCATTATATCCAACAAACTAATATATTGGAGGTGGATGCTCGGTTTTACTACTAAGTGGGGCCCCTCTAGATTTTCCGTCTTTGTAGCTGTTGTGTTTGTTTTAACGTGCTTAAGTCTGCCATTATATCGTTGTCTGCAGATTCTCCATTATCCTTAAAACGGAATATTAATAGGTGCATTATCACATTCTCCCTCTTTATTGCGCCGTGCCGCACAAAACTATCTACTGATACTGGCTCATTTGCAGACGACATTTATACACTGAAAATCAAAAGTATAAAACACGAACCCAACTCGCTTTCTACGCAAAAAAATTCATCACACTCCAAATGATTCAAAAGTGTCGCCTACAGCAGCAATTTGAAACTCTGTGAAATTGGAATCCTTGCTACAACTAACGTTTATAGCTGAAACTGTTGGTTGCTCAATGCCGTGGTATGGTGCAGCAAACTGCGTCATTTGTGGCGTCGATATGATCTTCTCTAACGACTGCAACCCAAGATGCTGTAAGTTTCCTTTACACATATGATTTTCTTAGTCGATGACACACATATTATTTCCTTCGCACATTGAATCATTAAGTCCTTTGTTCATGGGTATTGCTCACTATTGGGTACCATATTCCTATTCTTAGCTGAAAAAGCAGTCGTCCACGCACGGAACGCCACATGTAATGAAAGTATGTCCCTTGTCTCTCACGGTAGTTCGTTAACTTATTTTTTAGGCTGTCAGACTCAGGTTTGGTAGCTATACTGAGAGAACGCGTTTCTTTACAAAGTAATGTGACTATGTGCCTAAGGCAAACACATGCCTCTTATGGTTTTCAAATGTTAGTTTCTTAATTATGAAACGGAAAACGTCACTTTGAAATAATAACAGTACTAATCAACATTACTTCATTTTAATATTCCTTTGCCACATAACACAACCCCTAGCAATGCCTAAACTCATCCACTTTTGTACTGACAGTTAACCTCATTTCACATTCATATCGAAGTAACCATAGCTACATTGCGTTCTCATATTAATTAAACAGGCAATGACTGATCACGGAAGCCATTTCAATTATGCATTAATAGCAATCTGTCCGCCACAGACGTTACTGATTAACAGACACAGTGCCGTTTCATCACAACTTTTATAAATATTTACGCGCGCCTTAGCGCGAATAAAACGAATCACTGAAATATTTTTACGCTTTGAACGGACGTAACGTTTTTCAACTATATACGCACACATTCTAGCAAATTGTTCCCATCATATATGTGCGACCGCTCCATACTGCTCTATGCACCCTTAACTAGGTGCAGTGTTCCAGATCGAGTTTTCCAAATTCCCCATAGCAGACAAAAAACTTCGTCAAAATTATACCATTTCGGCAACTTTCCCCCAAATATGTTAAAACTACCTTTAACTTATTATTTTTTTATCAGTCTTGGCAGATTCAAAAAGTGGAATTATGTGTTCAGGGCCGTAAAATTATATGCATCAAAAATTATAGCACGTAAACTAGAGCTTGTAAATACAAACAGTAGCTTGGCCACAAAAATTACAAAGAACAGAAAAAAACCTGTTCAAGAGGCGCCACGTTTGCTTCCTGCACGCTTTCTTCACTGTTCTGTGGATTTATCGTTAGTCCCACAGCTCACTTCGTAGTACGACACCTATACCCGTCAGTCTACTGTGAACACACAAACGCCGTGACAGTGTTTTTCTTTCCCTCCTGCGGGCTTTTAATCGCCGATCTGTCATTACCTTCCATTTGATTATACCGAATCACACTAATACCGACGCGTTTTCGAGAGATCTTCATTACTTGAAACAGTATACATTCGCAGGACATATATTATAAAACCCGTCAAATACAAATCCGGCATGAAGATTCCCCAGAGCTCAATACGGCCGCGAAAGTGGATAGACATGGACGTGTCATCGTGGGGAGTAACGTCTCTCACAAAAGGAAATGAGTATCGGTTGATCGGAATAGAAGGTGATGCATAGTGAACTAAAATATCAGAGATGATATCAGTAATGAGGCTAGAGAGATAAAATACTTCCCCAATTTCCCCAGTACCGAAATTTTCTTCCTACAAATTTCCCCAAGGTCACCGCTTCCCTTAAATCTTCCCCCCCCCCCCCCCCACCAAAGAAAAAACAAAAACAATAAACATTTTTCCCCAAAATTACCAAAAAACACAATCTGGAGTCTCTGACTCGGTGCGTGACCAGTAGCGCTTGGCCATTGTTGATGTTAAAAGCAAGAGGATACCTCCACCAGATTCGAAAATCCCAGAAGATCGAGATAGCAGTACTTCTTGAACACCCTTCAGCGAAGATCTGTGGCCCGAAAACAACGGACATTTGTAAGACCCAGTAGACGATGGAAGCTTCCTTTGCTCCATTTCCACAGCGAGTGGATCTACATCGGAACTTTTGGTCCGCAGAGTTGTGGAAATTAAACATTATTGTTCTGCCTATGGCTGTCAATTTATTTTTCATTTGCTATGGTTGCAGTTTCTATAATTACTAGTCACCATCATTCAGAAATGTCAAACACAAATACCCATGCAGGCATAAATGCAGCCACTAATCTTGATATCAGGTGGATGTGAACGGTCTCCAAGTCATAAAGTATACGAGTAATTAAATAGCTTCATAGATACAAACAACGACAGCAACATATTTCTTTTGTTTATATTGTCTCGCTTGTTATTTAACGGTGATCCTATTCCAATAAATGAGAAATTATTTGACTGTTCGAAGTTTCACCTCTCCATAACGTCCTTTTCGGCAGAGAGAGTCTGTTCTCGTACTCTTTCTGTAAGGTCATTGTTGCTAGTATCTCAGTGATTTCAGGCGTTTCGCATCTTCGTCCGTCCCTTGTAGATCATCTACCCACTCTTATGAGAGAGTTTTCTTGGTAATTTCCAGATTGTCGTCACCCTTACTAATTCTCTCTTCTGTGTGTGACATTTTGTGCCATTCTATCAGAAGATCCTCTGTAAGTTGCCCTCGGGTTGAGCTCACTTTACTACGACTTGGTTAACATTATTGGTGTTCTTTTCCACTTCAGATTTTCCAGGTGTACCCTTCCTTTTCTTTCTTTTAAATCCATTCGGTCTCTAACCCAAAATATCTGTTAACTGTTTTACGCTTTGTTTAGCTGTCCTTCGCTTTTTCTTTCTCCTTCCAGAACTGCTGTTATGTTTTTCATGCTTCTTGTTATGGCATTAAGTTCTTGTGCCCCCTTAGGTTCACCTATTTTCATTCTGTGCTCCTTATTCGATACCTGGTCTTTAAGGACCGCTTCTGGTGGTTTGCCCGTAGTTTTATATTTGTTGGCTATCGCCGCATAAGTTAAGGGCAGTACTGTTCACACCAGAGTTTGTCCGCCTTCTCCAATTGGAATATGTGTCACGCCCCATTGTATACAATGCGCTTCTGCATAGCTAGTTGTTCGAACCGCGCGACTGCTACGGTCGCAGGTTCGAATCCTGCCTCGGGCATGGATGTGTGTGAAGTCCTTAGGTTAGTTAGGTTTAAGTAGTTGTAAGTTCTAGGGGACTGATGACTACAGATGTTAAGTCCCATTGTGCTCAGAGCCATTTGAACCATAGCTAGTTGTTCGACATGCAGCCTGACATCGTGACTGGCCGTCGTTTATAAGGGTATCCGCGTATCCGTATGGTCCAAGATGCTACTCGAGGCGGGTGTAAAAATAATTGTGCGCAACAGAAAATAGTAAACCCTAAAATGAAGATTTGGCCCTGTCTGACAACCCCCTGAAGCAGATCTTAGGATCTCTTAATACTATAAATTACACTCTAAACGTAAATGAATGATTAAGGCATCTAATACTACATATTGAAAGACATTGTTCCTGCTTATATATTGTATTGTATATTAAAAAAACTTTATATTACAATGTTTACGTTTACTAAGTAAAATTACTAATCAATTGCCCAACTCTTGCCCTTATTATGACTGCATGATCTAATATCAATAACGCGAAATGACTGACATCATGTACGTACCAAAGACCAGAAGACACTACTTTCAAAGATGATCTACGGTGGTGTGGAAACTCAGTGGAAATAAACTAACGTGATCACAGCTGTTTACCTTTCACACCCCTAATAAGCCGAAGCAGTTTACGATATCACTGTATGAACTACGTCCGGTGCGTCGAAGTGATGGTTCTCGTACTCGTCTGCGCCGCAAATAAACTCTTTCGAGCACTAGCACGGCAGAAGGTGGTTCTCTGACTAATATACTCGAATACTGTCTTCTCCTCTCTGTGTTCTACAGACGAGAAACGCGAACTCCCAGCCACAGGGACGGAGCTACGATAACGTCTCAACGTAAGTACAGGCAGAGGAAGTGCTCTCAATTACTGAACGCTGCGTACTCAACGACAACTTGCAACGCGGAGGTGAATTCCAGAATCGTATAGATTCGCAAGTGTCTAATTGTTCTAACTATAAACTCTCCTGAGAGCAAAGACAGTAAGTCCATCTGTACCAACAAAGCTGATATCGAGCGACCGTCACACACAGACGCTCGCAACGGAAGACCTCTTCTCTCCACCGCTGGCCTCCCAGCAAGGCTCGGCTCCCCACCATCGTAATTCCAAAAACTAATCATATTCTCGAAACCATGGAATATTCTCCCTCTCTACAGATTCTTTCGAACGCCAACCAACCATGTTGTAGTCTTTTGTCGTCCAGCGTGGAAAGATTGCGAGAAAAAAAATACACATACAATGGCACGCTTCCACACCAACCGGTCACGACTCTATTCTGCTCCAGCACCTAGGTGCTACGACGTCCGTCTTGCTATTTCCTGTGTAAAAACAGGACCACCACACCTGTGTGGGCCTTCCACCCGGGGCTTGAGTTCCATCTGCAGTTTCATTTTCACTGTCGTTCCAACCTCCATTAGTATGATAATAAAGACACTGTCACCTTTCATGCAATAAGCGTTAACAGTTATTTACAAGACATACGTGGCAATGTCAGTCTCCTTTAAATATTCATATATACCTACCTATCAAATAATACCTGCTGTGGTTGTAGATCACGACAAAGTATGTGGATGAGTGCTTGTAAGGTTCGAAATCATAGCCACCTTACGATAGATATACGACGTCCGCCCCGATATCTGAATGGTCAGCGTGACGGACTGCTGTCCTCAGGGGCTCAGGTTCCATTCCCGGCTGGTTCGAGGATTTTCTCTGCTCAGGGACTGGGTGTTGTCCTCATCATCGTTTCATCCCCATCCGGCGCCTAGGTCACCCAACGTGGCATCGAATGTAACAAGACCTGCACCAAGGCGGCCGGACCTGCCCCGTAAGGGGCCTCTTGGCCAATGACGCCAAACGCTCATTTCCATAGATATACGACGACGAACCACGAAGAAATTTTCCGAACAGGACGAAAATCGATGGATGTAATGTACATGTACAGACAAACAATTTGAAAAATTTGCTTAATTTAATCAAGAAAAAGAGATTCACAAATCAAACGTGTCAATAACGCATTGGTCCATCCCTGGTCCTCATACAAGCACTTATAAGGTTCGGCATTAATTGATAGAGTTGTTGAATGTCATTCTGAGCGATACTGTGCCAAATTATGACCAGTTGGTGGGTTAGTTCATTAAAATCTCGAGATAGTTAGAAGGTCCTGCCCATAATGCTCTAAACGTTCTCAGCTGGGGAGAGATCATGGGACGTTGTTGGTCATGGTTTGGTTTCGCAAGCACGAAGACGAGCAGCAGAAACTTCCACCGTGTGCGAGCAGGCATTACTTTGCTGAAATGTAATTCCAGGATGGCTTGCCATGAAGGGTACAAAAATGGGCGTATAGTACCGCCGACGTACCGCTATATTGTAAGGAGGCCCCGAATGACAACCAAAGCGATTCTGCTATAAAAAGAAGTGGCACCCCAAACCATCTCTCCTGCCTCACAGCTATGCGGGGTGTCCCCAGATATGTCTTCTCTGCTCATTGGGGCTCAGTTCGATGCGGGACTGGTCACTCAAGACAATTGTTCTCCATTGAATGAGACAGGACGTAGACGCGTCTTGAAAAGCCCTGCAGAGCGATGGGATATCAACCTGTGATTCTTGAGTTTCTCCCGGCGTATTTGATAATCAAAATATCCACGGGTGTGCTGCCGGTCTATAGTGTCCAACGGGCACAATATTTCGGCGATCATACATGTCGCCATCATCAGGTGAACTGACGGACTGAGCTCCTGTGAACGTGCCGGCACGGAGATCCGTACACTATGGTTGCTCAGAGGGAACTGGGTTCGACCGCGGCGGCGGCCGATTTAAATACCCTCCGCCCGCGGCGCGCTCCCTCCGCCGTCCGCGCCCCGCGCCGCGGTCGCGCGGTGGAACAGATTGCGACGGCGTCTGAGATGACGTCGGTGTGATATCTCTGTCCGCCGTGGTCGTTACAACTATACGTTTGCTCAATTTACTCTTGATTAACCCAATCGCTGGTTCCCAAGACTTGCTAAGATTATAGCCACAGTCACGGTTTATGAGGTCGTCATTGGTGCGAATTTCGATGGCCTCTCTAACAACGCTGTCCCAGTATCTCGACGTCTGTACCAGAATCCTCGTCCGGTCATATTCCATGGCGTGATTTTCCGACAAACAATGTTCAGCGACCGCCGACTTGCTCGGATACATCAGTCGAGTGTGCCTCTGGTGTTCACGGCATCGATCCTCGACGGTACGCATCGTCTGACCAATATACGACTTGCCACATTGACACGGAATCTGGTACACGCCGGCCTTCCTCAAACCGAGGTCATCTTTGGCGCTCCCCACCAGTGCACGAGTTTTATTTGGAGGACAAAACACAGTTCCGACCCGGTGTTTCTTCAGAATGCGGGCGATTTTCCCCGAGAGTGCGCCTGTGTATGGAATAAATGCAGTGCCTACCTCCTCCCTCGTGACTTCATCCATCTCAACAGGTTGTGCTGCAGTGGTTGGACGGAGAGCACGTTGAATCTGCCACTCTGAGTACCCATTTTTTCGAAATACAGTTCTCAGATGTTCCAATTCCTGGGGTAGACTCTCTGCGTCAGAGATAGTGCGCGCCCTATGTACTAGAGTTTTAAGTACTCCTTCCTCTGTGAAGGGTGGTGGCAGTTGTCTGCGTGCAAATACAGATCAGTGTGCGTTGTCTTTCGATACACCCCATGACCTAGGGTGCCGTCAGCCCTTCTCTTGACCAAGACGTCAAGGAAAGGTAATTTACCCTCCGTTCCAGTCTCCATAGTGAATTTGATGTTGGATTGTATGGAGTTTAGATGTGTAAGGAAGTCAAGGAGTTTATCCATACCATGTGGCCAGATGACGAACGTGTCGTCCACGTAACGGAAAAAGCAAGTAGGTTTCCATTCGGATGACGACAGGGCTTCCTCCTCGAAGTTCTCCATGTACAAATTCGCTACCACCGGTGAGAGTGGGCTACCCATGGCGACTCCCTCCGTTTGTTCGTAGTATTCTCCATTAAAAAGAAAATACGTGGAAGTCAAGACATGCCTAAAAAGTTCAGTGGTCTTCTCGTCAAACTTCTGACTAATCAATTCTAATGACTCTCGCAGGGGTACCCTCGTAAACAAGGAAACGACGTCAAAACTCACCATGATATCTGACTCATCCAACCTGAAGCTATCAAGGCGTTTAACAAAATCCACGGAATTACGGATGTGATGAGGACATTTACCCACATAAGGACTTAATATTCCCGTCAGGTATTTGGCCAACAAATATGTAGGTGCCCTGATGTTGCTGACAATGGGGAGTCCATATAGTCTAGGCGGTACCGGACCTCGGGGTAACAATTTCTTAGCGTCACCCTCCGGTAAATCTGCGTCCTTGAGAAGCGCCCTCGTCTTGTTCTCCACCTTCTTTGTAGGGTCAACGCTGATCTTGCGGTAGGAATCGTCATTTAGCAGGCTCTGCATCTTATCAGTGTAGTCCTTATGGGAGACAACAACTGTAGCATTGCCTTTGTCAGCCGGTAAGACAACAATTTCAGAGCGCTCCCTCAGATCACGAATGGCCGCCATCTCTTTACTGCTGATATTTGACTTCATCGGCTTGGATTTCATCAACGCACGACACGTTTCACGACGTATTTCCTCGGCTGATTCTGGCGGAAGTCGAGCTGCAACCTGTTCAACAGCACTGACAATTTCTGCGACCGGAGTGAACTTGGGGGTGGGAGCGAAGTTGAGACCTTTCTGCAAAACCGAAACGGCATCATCACTCAACACCATGCCACTCAAATTGATGAGAGTCTTGCACGGAACCTGCAGAGATGGTTTGTCAAGGAGACGTGAGAACTTAGCTGTTTGACGTCCCGTAGCCTTCTTATAGGCGGAATCAGCTGACACCCAGGTGGCACCATCAATCCAATCCCAGGAACAAGAAGTGAACTTACTAGCCAGTTGCAAATGTAGTTTGAATAATTCCTGTGAGATAAACGTAAGGCTCCGGCGGATGAATTGCACTCTCTCACGTACCAATGCGAAGCTGGCTCGTTTCTTGATTCTCTTAGCTGCTGCAGAATCGATGTGATGCATAACCTTAGCAAAATTTGGAACAACATTCTCGGAACTACATCTCTTTAGAAAGGCAAGAGTACTTAGCAAACGACATCTACGGTGGCGCAAATTTTCAAATTTCTTCATGCTGTTAAACGCCTTGATAGCTTCAGGTTGGATGAGTCAGATATCATGGTGAGTTTTGACGTCGTTTCCTTGCTTACGAGGGTACCCCTGCGAGAGTCATTAGAATTGATTAGTCAGAAGTTTGACGAGAAGACCACTGAACTTTTTAGGCATGTCTTGACTTCCACGTATTTTCTTTTTAATGGAGAATACTACGAACAAACGGAGGGAGTCGCCATGGGTAGCCCACTCTCACCGGTGGTAGCGAATTTGTACATGGAGAACTTCGAGGAGGAAGCCCTGTCGTCATCCGTATGGAAACCTACTTGCTTTTTCCGTTACGTGGACGACACGTTCGTCATCTGGCCACATGGTATGGATAAACTCCTTGACTTCCTTACACATCTAAACTCCATACACCCCAACATCAAATTCACTATGGAGACTGGAACGGAGGGTAAATTACCTTTCCTTGACGTCTTGGTCAAGAGAAGGGCTGACGGCACCCTAGGTCATGGGGTGTATCGAAAGACAACGCACACTGATCTGTATTTGCACGCAGACAGCTGCCACCACCCTTCACAGAGGAAGGAGTACTTAAAACTCTAGTACATAGGGCGCGCACTATCTCTGACGCAGAGAGTCTACCCCAGGAATTGGAACATCTGAGAACTGTATTTCGAAAAAATGGGTACTCAGAGTGGCAGATTCAACGTGCTCTCCGCCCAACCACTGCAGCACAACCTGTTGAGATGGATGAAGTCACGAAGGAGGAGGTAGGCACTGCATTTGTTCCATACACAGGCGCACTCTCGGGGAAAATCGCCCGCATTCTGAAGAAACACCGGGTCGGAACTGTGTTTTGTCCTCCAAATAAAACTCGTGCACTGGTGGGGAGCGCCAAAGATGACCTCGGTTTGAGGAAGGCCGGCGTGTACCAGATTCCGTGTCAATGTGGCAAGTCGTAATTGGTCAGACGATGCGTACCGTCGAGGATCGATGCCGTGAACACAAGAGGCACACTCGACTGATGTATCCGAGCAAGTCGGCGGTCGCTGAACATTGTTTGTCGGAAAATCGCGCTATGGAGTATGATCGCACGAGGATTCTGGTACAGGCTTCGAGATACTGGGACAACGTTGTTAGAGAGGCCATCGAAATTCGCACCAATGACGACCTCATAAACCGTGACTGTGGCTATAATCTTAGCAAGGCTTGGGAACCAGCGATTGGGTTAATCAAGAGTAAATTGAGCAAACGTATAGTTGTGACGACCACGGCGGACAGAGATATCACACCGACGTCATCTCAGACGCCGTCGCAATCTGTTCCACCGCGCGACCGCGGCGCGGGGCGCGGACGGCGGAGGGAGCGCGCCGCGGGCGGAGGGTATTTAAATCGGCCGCCGCCGCGACTGAACCCAGTTCCCTCTGAGCAGCCATAGTGTACGGATCTCCGTGCCGGCACGTTCACAGGAGCTCAGTCCGTCAGTTCACCTGATGATGGCGACATGTATGATCGCCGAAATATTGTGCCCGTTGGACACTATAGACGGGCAGCAAACCCGTGGATATTTGGATTTCAACCTGACTGCCTCGCGCCGTAGGATCTTGGGAGCCATTTCATTTGACAGCAGGACGTCTTTGGTTCTCGTCCGTGGCACCCTTACAGCACAGCGGTACGTCGAGGATATTCTACGTTCAGTTTGGTTTCCCTTCACGGCAAGCCATCCTAGGATTACATTTCAGCAAGTTAATGTCCGCCCGTACGCGTGCGAGAGTTTCTACTGCTGGTCTTCGTGGCTGCCAAACGCTACCAGGGCCAGCAAGGTCGCCGTAACTCTCCACAGTTGAGAACGTTTGGAGCAAGGTCCTCAAACCAGCTCGAGATTTCGACGATCTACGCAGCTAGTACACGTCCACCGAGGCTCTCGGGGACCACAGTACAGTTGCGACACCTGAGGATGGGCTTATGAAAGCCCGAAACCGGTCGTGATAGTAAAAGAAATTTACGACTCAAGCGATATTATCTACCTCTGGTATAATGCTCAGTTGCGGATGTTCTTCCAACAGGATTGTTTTCTGATATTGTTATAATTTTTTGTCTGTACGTGTACATTACATCTACTGATTTTCGTAGCATTTGGATAATTTCTTCGTGGCACACCGTTTTCTTTGTGGTATTAGAGTACACATGCAGGGTGGTAAGAACTCTGAATAGTTTGTGAGGTGCAGGGAAAGACTGTGCTGGGATATAATTCTTCAGAGGAAAATTCGATATGTGGCACCGCTTCCGAGTTAATTAGCATTGAAGTTAACCAATCACGCCTTATCGCACGCAAATTGAAGTGGCCCGCCAGATACAATAAATTAGTGTCAGTTGTTCTCATAGCGTAGATGATAGCGCACGAGACTGCTCAGCCTTTTGGTCATGTTCTAGCCGTACTAGTATTCCATGTTCATTTTTTGTAACGAAGTCAGTCGAAATGCACAACGGACTTGAATGGATGCAGGTGATCAGACAGCATGCTTACGTATGTGACACCTGTCAAAGTCGTGTCTAGGCGTATCAGGGGTCCCATATCACTCCAACTGCACACGCCCCACACTATAACAGAGCCTCCACCAGCTTCAATAGTCCCCTGCTGACATTCAGGGTCCATAGATACAAGAGATTGTCTCCATATCCGTACACATCCATCCACTCGGTACAATTTTAAACGAGACCAGGCAGCACGTTTCCAGTCATCAACAGTCCAGTATCGGTGTTGACGGGCCCAGGTGAGGCTTAAAGCTTTGTATTGTGGAGTCATCAAGGGAAGACGAGTGCGCCCATATCGATAATGTTTCGTTGAATGTTGATGGCCCCGCATTCAAATCTACAGAAATTTGCGGGAGGGTTGCACTTCTGTCACGTTGAACGATTTTCTTCAGTCGTTGTCGGTCCCATTCCTGCAGGATCCTTCTCGGCCGCAGCTGTGTTGGAGATTTGATGTTCTACCTGATTCCTGATTCGGTACACTCGTGAAATGGTCGTAGGGGAAAATCTACATCTACATCTACATCTACATTTATGCTCCACAAGCCACCCAACGGTGTGTGGCGGAGGGCACTTTACGTGCCACTGTCATTACCTCCCTCACTTCCAGTCGCGTATGGTTCGCGGGAAGAACGACTGTCTGAAAGCCTCCGTGCGCGCTCTAATCTGTCTAATTTTACATTCGTGGTCTCCTCGGGAGGTATAAGTAGGGGGAAGCAATATATTCGATACCTCATCCAGAAACGCACCCTCTCGAAATCTGGCGAGCAAGCTACACCGCGATGCAGAGCGCCTCTCTTTCAGAGTCTGCCACTTGAGTTTATTAAACATCTCCGTAACGCTATCACGGTTACCAAACAACCCAGTGACGAAACGCGCCGCTCTTCTTTGGATCTTCTCTATCTCCTCCGTCAGACCGATCTGGTATGGATCCCACACTGATGAGCAATACTCAAGTATAGGTCGAACGAGTGTTTTGTAAGCCACGTCCTTTGTTGATGGACTACATTTTCTAAGCACTCTCCCAATGAATCTCAACCTGGTACCCGCCTTACCAACAATTAATTTTATATGATCATTCCACTTCAAATCGTTCCGCACGCATACTCCCAGATATTTTACAGAAGTAACTGCTACCAGTGTTTGTTCCGCTATCATATAATCATACAATAAAGGATCCTTCTTTCTATGTATTCGCAATACATTACATTTGTCTATGTTAAGGGACAGTTGTCACTCCCTGCACCAAGTGCCTATCCGCTGCAGATCTTCCTGCATTTCGCTACAATTTTCTAATGCTGCAACTTCTCTGTATACTACAGCATCATCCGCGAAAAGCCGCATGGAACTTCCGACACTCTCTACTAGGACATTTATATATATTGTGAAAAGCAATGGTCCCATAACACTCCCCTGTGGCACGCCAGAGGTTACTTTAACGTCTGTAGACGTCTCTCCATTGATAACAACATGCTGTGTTCTGTTTGCTGAAAACTCTTCAATCCAGCGACACAGATGGTCTGATATTCCCACTTCATCGCTATCTCGGAGATGCTGTGCCCGTTGCTCGTGAGCCGAGTATAGCACCACGTTCAAACCCTCTTATATCTAGATAACCTGCTACTGTAGCAGCAGTAAGCGATATAACTACTGCGCCACCCACTTGTTATCTTACATAGGCGCTGCCGACTGCAGCGCCATATTCTGCCTGTTTACATATCGCTGTATTTAAATACGCGTGGTTATACCAGTTTCTTTGGCGCTTCGGTGTATACTTTAATTAAGAAACGCTCAGTTGTACTATTGTGGGGTCACAAATTACGCATAGAGATACATAAACTAGCGTAACATCCGTTTTAATTTTAAATTTACAAATATCCACTGTTTCAGTCTATTAAAGAGTGCAGAACACATGGATTGAGATATAAAGAACTGTACAAACATGGAAACTGCTAAAATTTATATAGATCAGTCAGAGCACAACTTGATAGAACTGATGTTGTGGAAAGCAACGCGAGAAGACTTACATAAAAAAAAAGAAGTATACCAGGCTATCGGAAAAATGACGAGGCCTGCGCAGTCTGAAAGTACAGCGCCTTCTGAGATGATGAGATGAGAGAGGAGCCAATGTTTATGTCCCGGGAGACGCTCCAAAGGTCTGGACGGCCGCAAAAGAGCGTAGACGTCTGAGATGGAGAGACGAGATGTTTTGTCACAAAGCGTCGAGCCCGAGATAGACAGAGGACAAACTAGGGCATGCAGCAACTGCACCTTAGCCCTTGCTACCGCAGAGATCATCTGAATCTTAGTTCTCCTTTATACATTGTTGTTATGCAGCACTCGCAAAGGTTTTATCTGGCAATAAAGCAAACACAATGACACGGAGTAAATTAAAGAGACAGACTAGTAATTTACCGTATAGGCAAAAACCATGTGATAGTAATAAGAGTGAAAACTGAAGAAACTTTCTTGTTAGTGCGGCTGTAAGCCAAGGCTGACTCGTATCACCACTGCTGTTTAACTCTTATATTCATGGAGCAATAATGAAAGTAGAACAAAATCTTAGAAGAAGAATAACACTCCTGCCCGGAGAGACGAGCGCTCTAACGCGCCGCTTCTGGGATTCTGGGAATCAAGTTCGCCCTGGATTGAATCCACCTCGCGGAGTGCTGATGAGCTGGCTAGCCTGGATATCGTTTCTAGGATGTTTTCCACATGCAGTAAGGTGAATACAGGGCTGGTATGTACGTCCCACCTCAGATACACGCCATGTGGACATGTGAAAAGCGTTTTAATACTTGAACATTAGATTTGTTGTAGACGCAGACACCCTTCCCGCGGGGATTGGTGGCGTCAGGAATGGCTTCTGGCCAATAATATTGCCACAGTCCCAATACCAATGCCAACAGCAGAGAGAAACGGGTAAAGGGAAGAAAGAACAAGAAAGAAGACTAGCGCAAATGGAACAGATAGAAATAACAACATACCAAGATGACTTACACCTTCTGCTTGAAATTTTGGAGTGTTTAGGTGAATAGTGGAATATATGGGCAAAGAATTTTCCAAAGAATGAAAATCACATTTCCATATAATCTAAGTGAGGAACGTCATGGCTATAAAAGTTAATCACCTGGGGAGGAGTGTTGCCTTTCTTTAACAGGCTCCATTTCACTGTAAAATTATGTATGTGAAGATTAGCTCATAAGATTAATAGAGATAATACAACTTACACGATTGCATCCGGTACTTTGAATCACAAATACATTAGTGGAATCTACCAAGACTACATAATTTACTGAAATATCACATTCATACCTATACGTACAGAACTTGACTTTGAGTAATGATTGCAAGCCTGTTAAACTTCTAATGTATGCACAGATACATGCAGACAATTTACCACTCCAGCCACCAAATTTAGATTTTTAGGCGAGATTACTGCAGATGAAGAAATTCAAAAAACCACTGAACGAGATGAAAAATAACAAGGCACATGGGTAGATCATGTAACTAATGAGGAAGTATTGAATAGGATTGGGGAGAAGAGAAGTTTGTGGCACAACTTGACCAGAAGAAGGGATCGGTTGGTAGGGCATGTTCTGAGGCATCAAGGGATCACCAATTTAGTATTGGAGGGCAGCGTGGAGGGTAAAAATCGTAGAGGGAGACCACGAGATGAATACACTAAGCAGATTCAGAAGGATGTAGGTTGCAGTAGGTACTGGGAGATGAAAAAGCTTGCACAGGATAGAGTAGCATGGAGAGCTGCATCAAACCAGTCTCAGGACTGAAGACCACAACAACAACATGGATGTGACGAACTGCCAGCAGAAAAAGATGAAGAGCTTGGGAGACTGTGGGAAACATAGAGAAAGCCCATATTTGAGATAAGATATACGAAACAGGAGAATAGCCAGAGCATTTTATCGCAACAGTAACGAAACCAAGTGACGAAAGCAATAGCGGCAAAAAGAAAGAACAACACAGAGTTTAATTTTTCAAATACCCAAAATATTATACACAATGATGACAGAAGGTGACATGGAAAGCTAGAATAGCACATTTTAGAAGGACAGCTTTGGGCAAATGAAAGGGTAAATGGAAGAAAGATGCAATCGGACTGCTAAGAAAAACAGGAGATACATATGTATTGCGAAATACATACTAGGCACGTGGAAACAATTATATTGTATTCCGTGACTTCGAAAGGGCTTTCGAAAGAGTGCAGTGGAGCAAGTTGATGAGTTTACTGCAAGGAGAAGAGATTGATAGAAAATTTATATTTACACTAGAGAAAAGGAGTAAGGGTTGGAAATGATCGAAAGGAGAGTGAGATAAGGCTGCAGTTCGCTCCCACTGCTCTTTTGCGTACATCTAGAATAAGTTATTGAGAAATGTTTAGTCGGAAAAAGCGAAGTTTTTGTTGGAGGAAAGAAGATAGGATGTGTACATGGATGATGTAGTGCTAATGAAGTGGAAGCTATGTGGTTATGAAGAGAGCACCAGAAGACAGAATGACACGGAGAACAATCCTCTTAATATCTTCCTATTAACAATTTCTGAAGTATCTGATGTCACTGACAAAATGAGAGAAGCTATGGACAAGCATCTACTGCAAAGCATCTTCGCGGGGAGAACGTCACCAACATTGGGAACACAGAAAACCTTTCAGGAGACACCGCAGAGTAATCTTGTAGAAATCATTGCTCAGACAACGTTCTCGACGAATTAGCTGTATTGCGGGGGAATTCAAGGAGTTCATCCAGCTAATACAATGAAATTTTAAACTGACTGCGTTACGGTGTATGCTACAGACATAAAATGTTGTTGCCTATTACGTCTGAAAAGTGCAACGTCGTTAGCCAAATAGTCGTGAAACGAAACACAGCTGGCCAGTAAGTACACATATTACCAAATAGGACGAGTGGGTGCAACGGGCCCTACCTTCACTAAATAACAATTGAATGATCGTTGCGTCTAGCGACTGCTAACAACGATAACACCGTCACAGTGAGAACAAGTGCAAAAATTGGTTCAAATGGCTCTGAGCACTAGGGGACTCAACATCTTAGGTCATAAGTCCCCTAGAACTTAGAACTACTTAAACCTAACTAACCTAAGGACATCACACACATCCATTCCCGAGGCAGGATTCGAACCTGCGACCGTAGCGGTCACGCGGTTCCAAACTGACGCGCCTAGAACAAGTGCAACTAATTGTACTAATTATTAGGGGATGACCTAACCATGAAAAAAGTTGCAGGGCAGTTGTGAAACATAACTAGCTCTTCATTCACATGAAGTGTTGAGTGCTATTGACAAGGGATTTAAGATCGAGGATATCTGGAAGGCTTTTGTCACTGTAGCACACAAGCGGCTTGTAGTGAAATAGCTTGTGTATGGAATATCGCCTCAGTTATGTAACTGGATTTGTGATTTCCTGTCAGAGAGGTCACAGTTCGTAGTAACTGAAGGAAAGTCAATGAGTAAAACAGAAGTGACTTCTGGCGTTCCCCAACGTAGTGTCATAGGCCCTTTGCTGTTCCTTATCTATATAAACGATTTGGGAGACAATCTGAGCAGCATCTTAGGTTGTTTGCAGATGACGCTGTCGTTTATCGACTAATAACGTCATCAGAAGGTCAAAACAAACTGCAAAACGATTTAAAAAAGATATCTGAATGGTGCGAAAATTGGCAGTTGACCCTAAATAACGAAAAGTGTGAGGTCATCCACATGGGTGCTAAAAGGAATCCGTTAAACTTCGGTCACACGATAAATCACTCTAATTTAAAAGCCCTAAATTCAACTAAATGCTTAGGTATTACAATTACAACTTACATTGGAAAGAACACATAGAAAATGTTGTGGGGAAGGCTAACCAGAGACTGCGTTTTATTGGCAGGGCACTTAGAAAATGTAACATATCTACTAAGGAGACTACCTATACTACGCTTGCCCGTCATCTTTTAGAATACTGCTGCGCGGTGTGGGACAGTTACCAGATAGGACTGACGGAGTACGAAAAAGTTCAAAGAAGGGCGGCCCGTTTTGTATATCGCGAAATATGGGAGAGAGTGTCACAGAAATGATACAGGATTTGGGCTGGACATCATTAAAAGAAAGGCGTTTTTCGTTGCGACGGAATCTTCTCACGAAATTCCAATCACCAACTTTCTCCTCCGAATGCGAAAATATTTTGTTGACACCTATTCTGTTGACCTAAATAGGGAGAAACGACTACCACAATAAAATAAGGGAAATCAGAGCTCCTACGGAAATATATAGGTGTTCATTCTTTCCGCGCGCTATACGAGATTGGAATAATAGAGTAGTGAAGGTGGTTCTATGAACCCCTCCACCAAACACTTAAATGTGGTTTGCAGAGTAGCGATGTAGATGTAGATACATGTATATGCAGTATAATGAATTTTGTAATTTATATCAGGTCTGACTGTAACAGACATTTATTTGCTCTAATTATTGGACACGACACACAAGTAGTTAATAGGGAGCAAACTTTTCTAAAAATCTGGATTGAATTCACACAAAAAGATCCTAACACTGTGAGGAGTTACCAACTGCATAGAGAAAAGCAACAACTTATGCTTATTTGGGTAGGTCGCAAATTCAACTGTAATGAGACAAAGTCACAAGGTATAATCAAACGGGTAACTCTAGTTGCGTGCCAGAAAAAGTAAATTGCGAACTACTCAGAATACAGATTGCACGGCCACAGACTGGGAAACTTATATTTCCTCAAAAGCAGCAAAGCTCGGGCCCATCAGCACCACACAGCGGCCAGGAGACGTATTGTACACTAAGTGGAACACGATTGACAGAAAACTTACTTCCCCCTCCACAATTCTCAACTTTCAAATACTCTACATGGCGAGGATGACTCAACGGTATTGTTAATGTGATACATGAAAATATCGGTTATTTAGTGAAAAGAAAACAAGGGAATACAGCGGAGACTTACCACTCTTCGAGCACAAGGAGGCACATCACATACACAATATTGTTATGGACCTAGAGCAGTGTCTCCTCAATTCGTAGGCTTCTTTGCACCAAGCACGGTGGCAAGGCATCTCAGTTTGGTTGCATGACCGACATTTTGGGGCGAAAGGAACCGTCTCTCTCACACTAGCTCGGCGGTGTCAGGGACCTTTGTTGATCATGCGGAAAAGGTAAAAGTGTCATGATCGTTCTCAGTTGTGGAAAGGCGTCCCCTGCCCTTAGTTAGGCCAAGTGCTGGTTGTGTTTACAAAAGAACGAAGCAAGCCTCAGCTTCAGTTCCACAAAAACTCCCCGTCTTCCAGAGGAGGATCGCTTCTCCTAATGAGATTCACTGACTGCCTTCTGCCGGCAACAGGACCCTGAAACCACACCATGAGTGCATCTTTCCATTGTGAAAAGTGCAAAGCCTTTCTGCCGAGCCCACATTCTCAACACTCTCAATAAAATAAAGGTAGTGGTAAAAAGTGAAACAATACGGCTAGAGAGTATGTCTAGCTTATTCCGAATTGAGCACTGCTACTGCCACATCACCTAAATGCCTTCGGCACATCACAACTGCAGCAGTTCACTATCGTCCACTCCCCCACACTCCCTGAAGGGAGCATTTTCGGGAGACTATACAATATTTTTACCAAACGCAATTGCCAGATCCGCTGACCAAATAATCAGTACCTGCACCACGAAGTCTTTTAGCGGATCATAATGCTAACCAAGAGCAATGCATAAAACACTCAAGGAGATCAATAGGTGGCGCTGATTAAAAAAACATTTTTGAGGGTTTTTTGTTCCTTGTTAGCTTCTTCATATAATCCCCAAAGTATTTTCCTGAAAAATAGTTTTAAGAATTTTATCTTGAGTTTCTTCATCATTCTGTCACGCCCATTTTTACAGTTATGCTAAGCTCTGATGCTTTAACTAAAGTTTTCGCACACTCTTAATACGTGGATTTTTGTTTCTATTTTGTCCCCTAAGCCACTGTTGCGCTCAGTTGCTTCACACGTGCTTAACTCTGAGGAAGTTTGTTGTAGAGATCGCTTGGACAAGAATGAAATAGAGACCCTCTAAAGCAGGCTCGTCCAAACTGTGTGCCAGCCGGAGTGGCCGTGCGGTTCTGGGCGCTACAGTCTGGAGCCGAGCGACCGCTACGGTCGCAGGTTCGACTCCTGCCTAGGGCATGGATGTGTGTGATGTCCTTAGGTTAGTTAGGTTTAATTAGTTCTAAGTTCTAGGCGACTGATGACCTCAGAAGTTAAGTCGCATAGTGCTCAGAGCCACTTGATTTGAACCAAACTGTGCCCTTGGGGCGCTAGCGCCCGCGATCGCCCGCGGCCAGCGCCCCGGGCGAATTCGTATGTTACTGCAGTGGCCGAGTCGTGTCGCTTAGCTGGCCGTGCGGACCGCCCGAACGCCAGCCGATAGATACATTTGTTCGCCCGTTTTCCCTTCGGCCAGAGAACGTCTCACAAGTGCTTCAACTAGAGCTGATTGACCTACAGTGCCATATCCGCCTGAAGGACCGCTTTCTTATGTGTAAAATTTTGGATGACTTTTACAGCTGTCTTCCACGAGAGAAATATCCTCTTTTGGACAAGCACGCGGCAAAAGTTCTCTCAATGTTTGGTTAGAAAAAAAATGGTTCAAATGGCTCTGAGCACTATGGGACTCAACTGCTGAGGTCATTAGTCCCCTAGAACTTAGAACTAGTTAAACCTAACTAACCTAAGGACATCACACACATCCATGCCCGAGGCAGGATTCGAACCTGCGACCGTAGCGGTCCCGTGGTTCCAGACTGCAGCGCCTAGAACCGCACGGCTACTTCGGCCGGCTGTTTGGTTCCACGTATACTTGTGAGCGCTCTTTCTCTCTTTTAAAGCTTGCTAAAACTAAGAACCGTTCATTCCTTGGGGATAAAAATTTGACCAATTCTTTGAGGTTAGCAGACTCACGGAATATTGTACAAAGCGTAGACAAAATGGTTTTCTCGAAAAAGAAAAACATGTAAAATGTTAATTGTTTTCTTTAACAATGTTGACTGTAAGAATTAAAGAGCTTTATAATATTAATTCTATTTTAATAAGTTTTCTAACTTGGTCAGTTAAAATTATTACGTACAAAACAGCAAACTAAGGATCCAATTTCTAACCTCGGAAAAGGGATACAAAAAATTGTAGCACGAAGTATAACAAAAAATACTTACTTGTAACTACTAACAGTAAGAATGAGACTCTATATCCCTTACATAAAATTAATTCTAAAACAGAATATTTTGTTTACACTGGATCTGACCGCGGGACAGTCCAGCGCAGAGCAGTGCTGTGCGGTCTCACTCGCTTCGCAGCTCTCTCTCTCTCTCTCTCTCTCTCTCTCTCTCTCTCCCTCCCTCCCTCCCTCCCTCCCTCCCTCCCTCCCTCCCTCCCACGCTTCTATGGCGACACTAGCGACACACGGTCGCAGACGGGGCGCTGAACTACACTGTCTTGCGCCCGCCGGGCGCAATTCTTGGATGAGCCTGCTCTAAAGCTATCATGGACAAAAAATTAGGAGAAAATTTTTTTTTCATCAATCGTCTACAAATAAAGAAAGGTGAAGTCTTTTCCACTCCCCAGCTTGTGACACACCACGGTGCAATTTTGACAGGCAAAAATGACATGGGACACTTTTTTCATAAGCATAGGCTTCCCGCGGCTGTACATGGTGCAACAAAGCCTATATTTTGAAATCTGGCCAACGCTGAGCTGCTGAAAAAATTTTTGCATGCACGTATGTAAAATCCAAATGTTTTGGAAGTGCCACCAATCACAGCGTTTGTGGGTATGCCGATATTTAAAACAGGAGTCCATGACGTTGTTCTCACATGTGCGGAAATATTTTCAAGTGCTAGGTACTACAAAAATTAGAGGTTATTCCTCAGGACAATATGAGCTAGAATCTTAGCCATTGTGCTGACCGCTGTGGCCGAGTGGTTCTAGGCGCTTCAGTCCAGAACCGCGCTGCTGCTACTGTCACAGGTTCGAATCCTGCCTCGGACATGGATGTGTGTGATGTCCTTAGGTTGTTTAGGTTTAAGTAGTTCTAAGTCTAGGGGACTGATGACCTTAGATGTTAAGTCCCATAGTTCTTAGAGCCATTTTAACCATTTGAATCTTCGCTATTGTGGCTATTACAGAGTGCAAGATGCTCAAGGGTCTGTGACTGTCACGGCAAACAAATGCAAGACAGTTGGTTAGATGTGGTAAAAGAGAGCTAGAGGACATGATAGACGCAAAATAACATAGATTATGTGCGACAGGCAGTGTTAAGTCGCCTATAAGCTTCAAGATGCATATTATTTACTTTAATATGACTTCCTGTAAACAACTTTTCTACTACAAATACCCGTTTTTGTGCAGAATTATTAAAGATAATACAGTGATATCTTGTACACGTCAATTCGTAAATAACAAACACGTTCAGCGATGTAAACTCAAAGAATATAGAATTTTTTATCATTTTCTGCTGTATTAACTCATAATTGAACAATGAAATGCTCATATTCGTTCCTTAAGTGTCCTACATATTAATTATCTAAGTGGAACAATATCTTTCAGGTTCGTTGTAATCCATAACAGATTTTTGATGGCTGATGGAATTTTATTTGCTGTACAATTAACACATTCACTAATGGGTAAAAGTTAAATGTACGGGTTGGACAATATGAAAATGATCCACAAAATGTTTCACGCACCTTACAGTTAGGCAACCCACCTTACGATATCCGCCCCAGGATGTTGTAGCTTTGGTTACCTATCTGAAGGTGCGTCAAATATTTTCTGGGACAATTTAATTTTGCCCACCCCATAAAATCAACATAGGCTGCAAACGGAAATACATATCACGTATTGGACCCCACCAGTACATTTTACGTAAACCATCAAGATTGCAGCTGGTCCCGGCGGAGGTTCGAGTCCTCCCTAGGGCGTGTATGTGTGTGTTTGTCCTTACGATAATTTAGGTTAAGTAGTGTGTAAGCTTAGGGACTGATGACCTTAGCAGTTAAGTCCCATAAGATTTCACACACATTTGAACCATTTTTTTTTGAACATTAAGATTGCGGACTTCAACACAACTAGCCAGTAAGTGCCACTTCTGCCTTCCACGTGTCTATCTTCACGCTGCCGTGGCTGTCTTTGCTTACAATAATCTGTATACATTTTTCTGTCAGACACCCTACTGAACGTTGCTGCGGACACTGCTGTCGGACATCCACAATGGACAATAGCTCCCCATCACCAATTACTCTGGCTTTGACACTGTGCCGCAAGCACACTGTTCCGCAAGGACAGTCTCCTATGTGTTTGGCTATTGTGCTACCGCTTGTGACGCGTCGATAAATAACGCTACTCTGTCATTCGGTGGCTCTGGCAGTTGTTTTTATGTCGCGAGCATATTGCAGTTGCTGGACGGCTTGCAGCACACTGAATGGACCCAGAATCGTGCGGTAGGCGGCTGACAATTACGATCGCTGCCAGAGGTCACCATATTGTTCGTACGGCTGTGTTATTGGGACGAGCGCGGAACTTAATGCCAAACTTTGTATGCCACTAAGAGCGTTGATCGTAATGCCAGAAAAGCGTACTTAAGAGAATTATTTCGCTAAAATCCTTAAAAAATATTTAAAAAAAAAAAATTCTCCTACTGCCGCGAATCTGAAGGAAATTTCTGCTGAGTTTCGGTAACATTTTGATCGACTAGCATATATGCTTCAGTAACACTCACAGTAACAGTGTTGTTCTCCGTACAGCTATTTTATCGAACTAAGGGGTCATAACATTTAACACGTTTCACTACAATAAGACTCCATCTTCCACTATCCTGCAAGTGGTTACTACCCACCATAGCACATATTTGTTCCCTGCTCTACATTGTTCACAATGATGGCTTTACCGTCTGCGATCCGAGTCAAGCAACAATTGCAGTCGTTTAGAATAAGTTTCGAGGTTCCTCTCTCCACTACCTTTGTGCTTTCTGCTCCTGAATTATGTGTGTATTTAACTTGAAATACTGACCGGAGAGCTAAGACGTTCACAGGAACATCAAGAAGGGGCAACACCTAAAGTAGTTCACCCCTCCATTGTTAGACGACTGGAGGCAGTTTCGAATGTGATCGGGGTCTCACCTCCGTATTAGCCATGGTAATATTTTTAATTTTTTGTGTTTCCATATTTGTGTACAGCCCCTATATATCAACAGGACCAAATCATACGTGCGTTCGTGGAACCAACAAATAATATATCCATTCATCCATCGGAAAATAATCATCCTACACCACTCACTCAAATCTAACTAACTATCTCAAGCCATATAACGCACTTGCAAACAAGTATTGCGTTAATCCTGGGTGCCCACGGCCACATAAAACTATTATTACCATTATTTTTACTTTGAGTCATCGCTATTCTAACAGGTCTGATGCGTCTAGGAAACAAATATTTGGAAAATATTGACAAGAAGAAGGGACAGCTCGGCTGAACGTTATTAAGACATCAGATGTAATTCCAAAGCACTAGAGCGACCCGTACAGGGTAAAAATTGTAGGGAAAATACAGACTGGAATTCATCCAAAAAATAATCATAGACGTAGGATGCACCTACTACTCCGAGAGTAACTCATGGCGAACCACATAACACCAGTAAGGCTGATGACCTGAAAGAATCCAGTCTCCGTCTTTCCCTACGCATTTTACTCTCTGCAGTACCCGGAAGTACCATTCAATTTATCCGCTCATTGCATAACACGTGTGCTATCATCCAGCCCTCCTCTCCTTCTTGTCAGTGATTTCCTCATATTCTTCTCCTATGTGTGTGTGTGTGTGTGTGTGTGTGTGTGTGTGTGTGTGTTGTTTTTTTTTTTTGGAGCTGACGACCACTCAACGGCGAGGCGCTTATCAACACCCTTACACATGTTAAAGGAAAGCAATGTGGACAAAATTACTCACATTGTTGTCACACAACTAGGACGAAACCTACAAAATGATACTCATTCACACACTCCCACCATACTCACATTTGACCCACACAATCACACTACCTCGCACGCCTTACGACAAACGAGAAAGGGTGAAATGTGCTATGCTCCTGATTGAAACATATGTAAAACGACAGCGGAGCTAAAAGAAACGCAGAGGGAAAGGTGACTGGCTGACCACTTATAATAAAAACAAAATAAAAAAAATAAAAAAAGACGCGGGCGAGCCAGTCATCCTGCTAAACATTAGGTACATCTCTCAAAAATCCGAGGAAACATGCTTGACAAATCACAAAAAGCTTTAAACTATAACCACATTCGTTTGAAAATCACTTAAAACTGTAGATATGCTGGCAAATCTGCCGCTGCCCTCTTGTCCGAAATTAAAACACAGTCTAATAAAATGTGGCACACACTGATCTGTACGCCACGAGAACCAAACATTGGAGGGTCCTCTCGCCTGCGCAAGAATACAAGCATCACAGGGCTGTGGCCTATGCGAAGACGAGTAAGGAGGACCCCGTTCCGTTTGCGTGATTGGAAGGAGGTGCGAAGTAACAACGGCAGTCTACGTCCTCGATTATTTGCTGAATGTATTCCAATCTGTTTTCATTACAGTTTTTACCCTCTACAGCTCCCTCTAGTACCATGTGAGTTATTCACCTTCTTAGAGACTGGGATCTCCAAAAGTTTAGCAACCACGGCCTTTTGTGATGGGGCAGACATCGGCTTCGAAATCACTGCAGCAGCAAAAGTGGATTGACGAACACAAGTGCTAGTGCTGACACTAGCAACCTCCGTTTGTGTGGCAGCGTCGGCTTTCTGAACTGGCTGCTAAAGAACTGAAGCGAATGACGTAGCGAACATGGGAGCTACTTCGCCCTACGCATCCCTTTGGCCTTACCATGCAGGATGCGCTTTGTTGATTTTAATCTCTCGTATCTTCCTTTCTTCATGGAAGATACTGCAGTCCGTATTCCAGACAGAGGGATCCCAAAGATAATTACACACTTCGGAGGAAATGGACAACTGAATCCTTCATGTGCGGCCTTACCATATTCGCAAGTGCTACATCCCTGACATCCTAGAATAGTGTGCAGAAAGCGCGGGCATTTAAAACAACACGCTGCGTTTGGGACATGTGACCACACGTTTACGCCGAGAAAATTTGCCTTTACATGCTTCGGGACTTTCATACTATTAAAAGTCAGGATTAACGATTGGGATTTGGCCATATCGCTTTGCACCCTTTTCATAATATTGTGCGTCTCACCATTGCCTTCTTGGGTCACCCTAACCTTCAGTTATTGTTTAGACCCAAAATGTTGAATTAGACTGCCTTACCAAAACAAGTGCATAACGCAGAATTAAATGAAAGTCCAAAGTCTGGAATGGTTTGCTATGTTATTTCAATTACAAATTCGAATGGGATTTATGACGTATGAGCCCCCCCCCCCCCCCCCCGGCCTGGATGCATGCACTAATTCGGTGCCATAAAGCCGTTGTGTCCCCTCCTGAGGCAAGTAGGCCCACAATCGTTGTAAATGATCATTGTTATCTTGGACACTTTCATTGGGACGGAGTTGACGTGGGGACCGGCCCCACGAATCTTCTATTGGGGTCGTATTGGTCACGGAAGTCACACAGACAGTTGGTAGAGACAAGCTCCTTTTGTGGCCGAGCATTGTCCTGCTGAAAACTGAAGCCACGATAGTGTCGTGTGAGAGGAAAAACATGTGAACTCAGGCTGTCCGTGATGGACCGTTGTGCCATCAGAGCTACCTCAGTCACCACCAGCTGTGATCTGAAGCCATACTCGATGGCTCCCGCAGTATGTCACCAGGAGTAGTATACACACTTCAAAAAAAGTTTTGCACGTCCCCGGATCCCAGAACTCCTGAAAATAGACGTCGACTATGGATATTGTATCACTGACACAGTCCCTTTGAAGGTTCAGAAATGTCACTAAATCCGCCCAAAGCTGTAAACAACCATCCATGAGCAGCGCCAATTAGACGGAGGGAGTCCGACAGCCGAACAGGTCCAGTCATTCCACCAGGAAGGACGTACAGGGCTCGTGTTGTCTGTAGTGCAACCATGTGCCTAGATGATGTAACATACGAGGTCTGTTCAGAAAGTAAGCTCCGATTGATTGCCAAATTGAAACCACAGTGAACATCAGAAATGTTTTACTTGTAACAATTAGCTACACCTTTCAGCTACTTCTCTACGTAGTCGCCGTTCTGACTTAGACTTTTGTCATAGCGTTGTACCAACTTTTCAATAGCCTCATCATAGAAGGCAGCCGCCAGTGCTTTCCGCCAATTCTCCACGCTGGCCTACACCTCGTTGTCTGTGTCAAAATGTTGTCTTCAAAGACAGCGGTTCATGTGACCAGAGATGAAACTCAGGGGGAGACAATTGCGGACTGTATTGTGGGTAATCTAACATTTCCATTTGAAAACGATGCAGGAGCATCTTCATTGCCCCTGCAGAATGCGGCTGAGAATTGTCGTGAAGACGAAACAGCACGACAGTTATGTAATGTTAGCTGCATAGCTTCAGGCGAAATTTCTCACCAGGCCCTCGTACTTGGCGGCAGACACTATTTTCTAGACATCTTTACGCACTCACTGCGAACTCAGAAATGAGAAGAGCAACGTGATGCTTACTGGGGTTATACTAGAGACACTACCCAACACATCTGTGCAAAGCTTTATCGGATTTTCGTAGTCGTTTCCATTTCGCGACCGATCGGAGCTTACTTTCTGAACGCCCCTCGTATATGCAACAAATATGTAACATATATGCAACTAATATCTCTATGTTCGTCTGTGAAAGTGGACTCGATAAGCAACCTGAGATATCGGTAAACAGAATCTAGCCTGCATAACACGGTGTGCGTGTTGTCTGAGTGTCAGTTTCACTGTCATTTAAGCCCTCAACAGATCGTTACATGAAAAATTTAAAACTAACATTTGGATAAGCTATCCGACTGCTTATTTGAATATGAATTTTCACGTGATACAGAATCTGATTTATGCAGCGGGATCTAATGGACTAGAGTACATGACATGTTGTGGTCTGTCAGTGTCTCTGTTTTGCACTCACTGCCTTTTTCCAAGTGGTTTACAGCAATGCGCTGCAGCATGCAGCAGCAGCGGCTAAAGCTTATTTTTACTAAGAATGAATTTAATAAAAAGGAGATTGCTTGGGTCCTGTTAACTACTAAATATATTTTGAGAAGGGATTACGGTAATTAAGTCTATTTAAAACTTCAGATTCATCATGAACAAATATTAAAAATGACATTACAAATGACATGTGTGCCAGATTACAAATTATTTCAACTTCAAAATTGCATTATCACTTAGTAACCACAGCATATTATTTAGATATGTACAATCATTATCATTATTTGGAGGATAAGGAGGCTTCTTTCACTGACAAGCAAAACATGGGATTATTGCAAACTCAGACTAACAATCACGATCCTGACCAATTTCTTTTGCGCTATGCTTACGAATTTTGCCTTGAATTCCATCTTCAAGTGTAGTTAAGCCTTCTAAATCTCTTCTAGCTATGTAAATGAAATCAGGACTTGAGTGTGGTAGGATCTGCCATCACTGACGTGAGGGCAGCGTGACGCGTCTTCTGTCTCCGAGCTCTTGGTCGACACTACTACTTCCATTCTCGCAGACAGATCTCGTCTCACAACAATGCTTAGAATCCGACCTTATGTTTCGCCCTCAGATTGTTAGTATCAATATCTGAGTGCTTACACAATGCAAAGTATAGAGTTAAATTGGACGTATTGTTTTATGTAATGAAGAGTTCTGACACGCCGGCCAGAGTGGCTGAACGGTTCTAGGCGCTACAGTCACGAACCGCCTGCCTCAGGCATGGATGTGTGTGATGTCCTTAGGCTAGTTAGGTTTACGTAGTTCTAAGTTCTACGGGACTGATGACCTCATAAGTTAAGTCCCATATTGCTCAGAGCCATTTGAACCATTTTTAGTTCTGACACACTCTTTACAACGGTCAATACCACGTTTCCGTCGCGACCGCATTGTTACTGTGCCAGAAAGGGCTCTCAACAAGGGAAGTGTTGAGGAGTCTGGCAGTGAACCAAAGCGATGTTGTTCGGACATGGAGGAGATACAGAGTGACAGGAACTGTCGATGACACGCCTCGCTCAGGCCGCCAAAGGGCTACTACTGCAGTGAATGACCGCTACCTACGGATTATAGCTCGGACGAACCCTGACAACAGCACCACCATGTTGAATAATGCTTCTCGTGCAGCCACAGGACGTCGTGTTACGACTGCATGATGTGCAGTTTCACTCCCGACGGCCATGGCGAGGTCCATCTTTGCAACCAAGACACCATGCAGCGTGGTACAGATGGGCATAACGACAAATGCCGAATGGACCGCTCAGGGCTGGCATCACGTTCTCTTCACCGATGAGTGTCGCATATGCTTTCAACCAGACAATCGTCGGAGACATGTTTGGAGGCAACCTGGTCAGGCTGAACGCCTTAGACACACTGTCCAGCGAGTGCAGCAAGATGGAGATTCCCTGCTGTTTTGGTGTGGCATTATGTTGGGCCGACGTATGCCGCTGGTGGTCATGGAAGGCACCGTAATGGCTGTACGATACGTGAATGCCATCCTCCGGCCGATAGTGCAACCATATCGGCAGCATATTGGCGAGGCATTCGTCTTCATGGACGACAATTCGCGGCTCCATTGTGCACATCTTGTGAAGACTTCCTTCAGGATAACGACATCGCTGAACTAGAGTGGGCAGCATGTTCTCCGGACACCAACCCTATCTTAAGTGCCTGGGATTGATTGAAAAGGACTGTTTATGGACGACATGACCCACCAACCACTCTGAGGAATCTGCGCCGAATCGCCGTTGAGGAGTGGGACAGTCTGGACCAACAGTGCCTTGATGAACTTGTGGATGGTATGCCACGATGAATTCAGGCACGCATCAATGCAAGAGAACGTGCTACTAGGTATTAGAGGTACCGGTGCGTATAGTAATCTTGACCACCACCTCTGAAGATCTCGCTGTATGGTGGTACAACATGCAGTTTATGATTTTCAAAGCAATAAAAAGGGCGGAAATGATGTCACTGATTTTGCTATCGTCAGTGAAAGTCAAGAATGATTACAGGATCTGTTATATGGAATGAACAGTGTAATGAATACAGAATATGAATTAAAAATAAATTGTAAAAAGCCAAAAGCAAAGAGAAGCAGCACAAATCAGAATTTCTTTTTAAATGCGAATATTTTAGGCTACTGTTTACCGTGGCTGTTATTGATATCGAATGAAAGAACCGGTTTGCTGTTACCAGTCACTGTATGTTTGTATCCACAACGCGTTTCGGAAGTTTAAACTTCCATCTTCTGGTGGATTTACATGTGTTGGTGTGACGTATGTATGTACTGCGTTACGATTTTTCGGTAACTTGTGGCACTGTCTCCAATGATTACTGGCTCCTTTCCCTTTCGTAACACATCACATGTAAACTGTTATGACAAAATGTGTATTACTAACACAAATAAATCCACCTGATGATGAAGGTTTAAACCTTCGAAACCCGTTATGGATATAAATAAAGAGTGATTGCTGACAGTAAATTTATTGTTTCATTCGAGAAATGCGAATAGTGAGAACCTTAACATCAGAATTGGTGGTCATGAAGTAGACCAAGTTAAGAAATTCGGCTATCTTCGGAGCAAAATAATCCATGATGGACGAAGCAAGGAGGAGATAAGGACCAGACTAGCACAGGCCAGGAGGGTATTCCTCGCCAAGACAAGTCTACTGGTATGAGGAAGAAATTTCTGAGGGTGTACCCTTGGAGCACAGCAATATATTGTAGTGAAACATTAACAGTCGTAAAACCGGAACAGATTCGAAGCGTCTGAAATGCGGTGCTACAGAAAAATGTTGAAAATCACGTAGACTGATAAGATGAAGAATGACAAGGGTTTCCACAGAAGTGACAAGGAGAACATCTGGAAAACACTACGAAGAAGAAGGACAGGATAGATCTTGTGTTAAAGTATCAGACAATAACCTCCTCGGTACCAGAAAAAGAAAAAAAGCTGTAGGGAAAGATAGACACTGGAATAAATCCAACCAATAACTGGACGTGTAGAGTGCAAGTACTTCTCTGGAATTAAGGAGTTGGCACAGGATAGGGGTGATTGGCGGGCCGCATCAAACGAGTCACAAGATTGTTGACTCAAAAAAAAGTATTTTCTGTTTGTTTCAAATTGGAAAGAATCTTGTCTGTATGTTATAGTGTCTTTGGTGCGTAATTCCATTGATCATCATCAAAATAACAATAATTATCATCGATAGCAGCAACCATTCGACGTTAACTTTTAACACGCATCCAATGTCAGACTGTTCTCTTGCCTTACAGAGTTCACTAAAGAACTACCAGGACCACTTATAATGTATTCCTCCGGTAGCATGTCCCGTCAACCTCCATTTTAATTTCAGTACAGCACTGAAAATGCCTTTCACTCCAGCCTGTTACACGGTATTTTTTTCCATGACTCTCCTACACATTCTCAACACTCACTGCAATCTTTCTCATCAAAACAGTCTCCTTTGGATAAATTCTGACAGTCTGAAGTGGATTGTCTTACTTTGTCGTTATAGTGTGTAAAATAAGCCACAGCTGCTATATGTTATTTGCCTAATTAGGCAGGCGACCATCTTATTTCTAAATTCTTCCTTACCACGCTGAACTCTTCCATATAACTGAACATCAGTTTCAAAACTTAAAGATGACAAACGTGTGCCGTCTTCTGATTGGTACAAAACAATGTAGCATGTATAATTCGAATGAAGCTTTCATTCGGTGATCCGCAGCCTTACATAAAATTTCTGGCGTGTCACGGAACTGTTTGTATAGTCCGTTCCAGCTGTCGCATCTAAATCGGGGATCGAGGTATAGTAATCAACTTGATAGTTACCGAAAACATAGCACTTGCAGAAGATACAATGCGTCCATTCTTTTATTGCCTGCGTTTCAGCTATTTGCAACATGGTCTTCGGAATAACATAATGAAATGTAAAGCAACACAACATCGGCATTACCATCTTAAATGCTCCAATCAACATAGTTGTCATAGTCTCTCTCAGGTACACAACAATGTAACGCTAAGAAATGTTTTACAATTGTCTCAGCAAAACTGGATACATTCTCAAAAGCATCATTTAACGTCGCAACCACTTTGCTGTTCGATCATTCTGTTTCACTCGAAGGCAGAAAACTGTTCTCACTCCAAGTTGAAAACTTGAGAACTTGACCAGTTTTATACTTCGGAACAAATATAATGATCGAAAGTCCTCTAAACGAGTAACAGAGAACTGTTAGTGAGTTGCGCAAAAGAAACCAATACCTCGAAACGGATATGCAGCAGTGCACTCAATCAGATAGCCGTTCATTGCAGTTCGTGAACTGTAAACCCTTCTCTGTAGAACGCTAGGCAAAGAAACTCCACATGAACAGAGAGACTGTTAAATTTAGGACATTGAATTCACTCGGATAGGTAGCTTCACAAAGACGCAGACTTTGGAAACGTTCATCTTTTATCGTACGTACTATAACTATAGGAATCCAATTTTCGGTGTTAACAATATTCCACACCCACAGAATACATATCCCTTTTTTTATCCGAAGTATAATACTGCTGTTGTTTGAATTATTACTGGTAGTTTACTAATGAGTAACACAATATTATCTAGATAATTCTTATATCAGCTCAGTATACTGCAGCGACTCTGCACGACACAATTAAATGATCACTTTTTCGAAACCACGTAATTTTGTCCAGTTGCCACCCATAATTGTGAAATTGGGCTCCAAGGTACCTAGAACCTTCCTCGGAAATGGTGTAAAAGCGTGGCGCACTGGTACATCACTCTCAGGCCCGGTGACACTTCAGAGAGAAAAGTGTCTACACATAGAAAAAAAAGGTCACATTTCAGAAGCTCATGTGAGGTGCGCGGTGGGGTAATGGTGTCACATTGGAACTTAATTTGGCTACAATTCTGCCCAGTTGCACCATGGACGTGTCACAAGGTGGGTAGGTCGTCACACCCTCTCTTACCCACATTTCACCTCGCCTTTCGACATGTCTGCGCTGGAGGTCAGAACTTCGACGCCTCAGGAAAGAAGGATGTCATCGTCTCGTGAGGTGTTCATTCAAATACATTTGGCGAGCGAAAACGACCGTCTACAGTGCGATGTGCAAAATAATGATGTTCTTAAAAGTTTTTGACACTGCTGACACCCTCACGCGGTTCAACCCTTCTCTAAGGCTGCAACTCAGTTAAATTTTTGACCCCTTTGGAGTGGAGCGCGTTGGCAGTTTTTGCTCTGTGACACTGGATGAAACCACTAATGACTGTTCGGAACCATTCAACGAAGTTTGGAAGAGATACGAAGCGTCAAGGTGTGTTTACAATTTTTGAGCCCTCCTGTTTCATACTCCCCTGAGGCGTATCACGCACTGGGGGGAGGGGGGCAAAGGGTGCCTCTAACTCTCGGCCCCCACCCCATTTCGACTACACTTTCAGTGTCGCTCGTGCACCTTTGCTGAACAAGTTACAAATATACCTGTGTAGAGACTACTGTCTCTTCAACTTCCATGCGCCTTCAGGTATGCAGCCCTTTCGACACCCCTCCTACACGGCACACCGGCAAGCAGGAAGAACATGAGCGGAGCCAGGGGTTTCCTGCCCAAAGAGATTTAAGAGACAGTAGTCTCCAGATAGCGCACATTTTTAAATTTCTACTGTGGGTCTTAGAGGCAGCATTTGCCGTTTTATTCAGCATGTGTTAATGTCAACTCTCCCTTGACACGCCACAAATGAATAGGAAACAGTGTTACAGAGCATTAAGTGTAAGGGCTGTGGGTGAGGAGGTAGCCGCAATACAACACTTCTAAGCATAATTTTACTGTAATAACCATATACACTTTTAAAAACACGAAATAATTGATTTAAAAAAATGACAAAAAACTTTACAATGAAACTTTAATTTAGTTTAATGTGCTGTCTTGGCCAGGAAAAACTTTACAACTAGAAGTGAATATAACACATGGACCTATCCTATCAAAATTACTGCAGTTTCTCATTCGTCTATCTTTGCTCAATGCAAACTGTTACCAAAGAGAACACAACTATCGGTATTTGAGTCTAGACGGGACACGAAAATAACCATCTGAATACAGTACATATGAATAGCAAGACAAGTTTTCGAACTCCCCCTCCCGCAGAGTATTAGTTAAATATACGCCACGGCTGAGCCACATAGAACACCCCCGGTATTAAGACGCCTGGGCGACGACCGTCCCAATCACCATAGCTCACTGTAACTCAAAAATGTTAATGATCGGAACTATCCACGGTATCACCGATACCGGCCAAATGTATCTTCTATCTGGAACACGTCGTGTAGTAGGTTGACGCAGTCCGGGGCTCCACTCTTCCATCTCGTTCCCTGATTGCAACCGTTCTCTCCGTTGCTGGCTCCGGCCACCTTTTGTGGCAGTCGGCACAGGGTGACAACTGAATGGCGCTGGTTGCACCACACTGTAGTGCCCGGGGCGGAAAGATTGCGCGCGGCATTCAAAGGCGCCGGACATGTGGCGGTGATACCATCGGCACAACAGGAAGCGTAAACACCCTTTGATGGTTCGTATCACGTTCAAATTTTGTCGGAGGTTTTCAACTATCACTAGTGGTTCCACCAAGTGTAACTGAACAAAGGTTGAGGTCGCACTACACTCCAAAGGCGTCAGATAACGTTTAATAGAGTTGCGACTGCACGGTATCCTTAGAAAGGCCTGAATCGTGCAGTGGTGTCAACAGTCAAATATTGTTATGAGAGTCATTATGTTGCACAATGCGCTACAAACTATCGTTTTCGACCGCGAAATGTGTGTAAATGAACACCCCAAGAGAAGAGGTGATTTCGTTGACGCACTTCATGGAAACCCTTGAGGCCATTTTGTGTCAGTTCTGAGCGCCAGTGTGTCTGAAATGTTACCCTCGGCCATCCATAAGAAAAGTGCGTAATTTCAACCCTGGGCGGCGCGGTTCTGGCTTCTATCATAGACGCGCCAAAATAAATAGCGACATGTGGGTAAGCGCGGGTGGGACAACCTTTCCATGGTGTGACATATCCGCGGTGGCATTGGGAAAACCTGTGATGCAGTTTCGTGCCAATGGACTTCATTAACCCACCTTATACGTCACATGAACTTCTGAGCTGTGACCTTTTTGTTTGTATATGTCGACAGCTTTCCGTTTGAAGCATCGCTCAGCACAAGTGTGACGTCGTAATGCGCCACGCTTTTGCACCATTGCAGAGGAAGGAATTCCAAACTTCTACGTCACAGACGAAGACAATTACAGGGTTTCAATTAAGTGACACCTTAATCGCGTGGTGCAGCGTATATTTCACAAGCTACGCACCAGGGCCGGCCGCGGTAGCCGAGTGGTTCTAGGTGCTTCAGTCCGGAACCACGCGGCTGCTACGGTCGCAGGTTCGAATCCTGTCTCGGGCATGGACGTGTGTGATGTCCTTAGGTTAGTTAGGTTTAAGTAGTCCTATGTCTAGGGGACTAATGACCTCAGATGTTAAGTCCCATACTGCATAGAGCCATTTGATTTTACGCACCAGGATGTATCGAACCGTGTTTCAAGTTTAGGAACTGCGGTAACCATAAGCCATTCGCTGAAAACAGATATCTATGATCACATTTCCATAAAGATACGTTCCTTGATATGTTTGTGTTCTCCCAACAAATTCATGACTGTTTATTTTCTAGCACGCTTTGCACTAATTATCTGTAATATGGCTGTTAGTCGCAAATTTATGGTGCACTATATTTGCCTCTGAGGTACATCTGAACTTATGCTGTTTCCAGCCGGCTGTCACTTGCTTTTCCATCAGTAGAACATTGAGAACATTGCGACCATAAACTGCATGTGTTTTGACAGCCATGTGAACATTTTCATGGCTGTCACTACAAACGTTACAAATTACATGATAGATAAGATGCAGTAGCTTAATTTTTTACCTGATACACGGAGGTAGTAGCCATCAATCAAGGGAAAAAGTCCAATAAACATAGGCTCTAAATGCATATCTTAAGAACTATGACCAGTTGTTCATCTTCGATAATGTCAAACACAACTCTTCTACTGCATGCTCTCTGTTTTCCATATTTTGGGAGGGAATAGTGTGGATCAAAACAAGACAAAAAAATGCAGTTAACATGGACTCTACAATACACACCTTAGAACCTACGAGCACTTATTCATCTCAGATACTGTGAAACACGTCTCGTTTATTGAACAGGTGCTCATAGCTCTTAAGATATGCCGTTTGGCGCCCATGTTTACTGGATTTTGTTTTTCCTTATTTTGATGGTTACCACCACCTCTCAATATATTCGGCAACTTTTTTAACGCCCTGCATAACACGACACACCTTGTTTTTCTGTCGGCAGGCGAATGCTCACCTCAGAAACTTAGGTACGGAATTTGTTACAGTTGTATGTATAATTTACAAATATTTCGTGTAAATTGTCTGTCGCTACGGTCGCAGGTTCGAGTCCTGCCTCGGGCATGGATATGTGTGATGTCCTTAGGTTAGTTAGGCTTAAGTAGTTCTAAGTTCTAGGGGACTGATGACCTCAGATGTTAAATCCCACAGTGCTCAGAGCCATTTGAACCATTTTTTGTCTGAACTGTTATGAATTAAAAGCCCCTGCCACGTTTTTCCATCGGTATGTGAAGGCTCGTCTCAGGAAATGTTTTTCACTAATAGATTTGTGTATTTAATTTATTACAGCTACATCAGACGATTGTCCGGCCCTAGATACTTCTTTTCACCCATGTGAAGCCAGGGCTGATAGACAGTGCCTTATAAAATTGAATGTACAGTCTTATAAATATTAATAGGTTGAAACATTGTGCACTCATGACTTGATGTATGCATTGTTTTCCTTCCGTTCTAAGGAAATTATAGTGGCAAGAATAATGATTCTAGTTGAGAGACTGTATAAACGTAAACTTTCATGGTCGGAAAGGTCATACTTCGTAAAAATTAAAACGTTCCGGGAAATTATACTGTGGTCGGGTGAATTTTTTGCTAAAACGATAGATTCATCCGACCTCGACATAACAGCCCGAAATATTTTAATACGTGCAGTATGGGAAAGATGTGTATGTGGAAAAGAGTTAATGGATGAGACGCAGATGTTAGGCGAGCTGGTCGCCAGCAGATAACTTCGGTTGAAGCGGAAGGGGCAGGGTGGGTATGGCTGATGCGGAAGGTAGACTTTGGCCATGTCTTCGTGGTATCGGAGGGAAGAGCGATTGAACCTGCACTGGGAAAGAACGTGGATAAATTCGAGGAAATGGCGCCTTGGTGGTACGTGATGATAGTTGTGCGGCAGTAAGTCAGGGTTCTCAAGGATGGGACGTACAATAGGGTGCTGGAACCCAGAGGTTACAGGAAATGTTGGATAGGAAAAGGAGTAACTTTTGGTGACGTGTGCGAGCTTTATGAGTCTGTACAGAATGCGTGAAGGAGTAGGTATTCGGATACGTTCTTTTCAGGATTTTTATGAGCGGTAAAACTTGGGATGAGCGAACGTTCGTAAAGAATTTACATAGGTTAGCATGGGTTGCACGGAGATCTTATTTGTATGAATGATGCTCATAGAATTCAGTGTGTAAGTTTGGTAGATTTATAGTTTTAGCCTCTCCTGAGTGTTACTTTTGTTACTTTATAGGTGGTGATAGTAGTCCAGTCTCTACCGATTGTTAATTGTAAGTAGTTTAATGTTTTAGTTAGATCGAGTGGACCGTTGTGATAACTGTGAAGTATAAGATTCGGGGACATAATGCTTGAGGAAATTCTTTAATTGTCTCCTTGTTACTAATTTTTGTACACCTGATATCAGTAATAACTTCGTGTGGTTCTGTAGCCTGACGCAAGTCTTTCAACTGGACGCTCCCTCGACGACTTTCACATCCTTAACCTACCCCAGCAGTCGTACCGGAGAATGGGGACCTACAGTTTAACAAAGCTTTGCATCTGCCTGGCGAATCCACGTGATCGCATTTCGTTCCCCGTCACTCGCTTTGCACGTGGTGTGGAAGCACGTGACCAAAGTTTCCTCAGCTGCCATCACGTTGGCCGGCACTCCCTGGGTGCGGGACAACAGGTGAGTGACCCTTGGAGGCGGTTGAGGAAACATAATAAGCCCAACAAACGTTGGAAAGCATTTAGGATAAGAATTCCTTTTTAACTGTCGATTTGCCACGTTTTTCAAGGAGAACTTTTTGGTGCATATCTGGCATTCACTTAGTATTGATATTGTGACTAAATATGATAATATACATAGCGATAATTAAAGCGCTAATCGATTATTTAATATTATTGACGGTCATTGATCTAGCTGTGAAACTGAAAATTTTCGTGACAGAATAACAGAAATGATCCTCGCATCCACTTTGTGCTAAAGTCGTACTAACAGTAAGATATATTTGACAAAATGAATTTTAAAAAAATATGTTGAGGGATGTGACAACTGATTATAACTGTCAACTTTGACTATGATTGACAAACGTTTCAGTCTCGCTACACTGTAGGATCTCGTGAGTAAATCGAGCAAATGTTCGATGAGGATGCTATCCTCGATTTCTAGGCAAGAGCTTTACCACTAGATCACCAGGCTGGACTTTTACTGCACTGAACGAAAACCGTGGTATGCTATGACTATAATATCATGGAGACAGATTTGGAATCGATAAGTCATACAAACACCTTAGTGTAACAGATTCCATGTGTATGAAATGGAATGATCACACAGGCTCGTTAGTTAGTACATCAAAGGCCACACTTCGATTGATTGGTAGAGGGAGATGACATTAGCCTACAAAAGAGACTGGCTACAATACACTAATACGACCCGTCCTAGAATACTGCCTAAGTGTGGGGCCCATACCAAATAAGACTAACAGGAGATATTGAACGGACGCAGAGTGGGTAGATGAAAGGTCACAGGTTTCTTTGATCAATGGGAGACTGTCACAAAAAAAAGTCAACCGGCTGATGCTTCAAGACAGACTTAAACTATCCTGAGAAGGCTTCCTTAGATAGTTTGAACGCACAGTTTTGAGTGGTGGGTCTGGGAATATATTGCAACCACCTACACATCTCTCCGTAGGGATGTTGAGAACTAGATTAATTAAAAATGAATTAAAATAACCAGTCTTCAAGCGCTCCGTACGTGAGTTGAACGGGAATAAGCTCTAATAACGGGCAGGTCAGGAAATACCTTCTGCCGTGTATTTAATGATGGTTTGCAGAGTATGGCTGTAAATGTAGAAATATTCAGGCGGCGGAGGCCCCAAAATGACGATAAGGGGAGACGAGGTACTTCATTCTAGTGACTGATTTTAGAATCACATAAAGAAATGCGAACTGTACAGCGCCATAAGCAGTTCCTGACAATTTTTAAAGTTTTCCTTGTTCTCAGGCAGAAGGCCCCGTTTATCGCGGTATCTGTCAATATTTCGTTTTCTACAAATTGAAAAGCTGTATAATATACGAACGAACTTGGCAATGTTTCTCAATTGCCAAATATGTATAGACGTACTAGTCTCCATCCGCCCCTCACCCTGTCCATTTGTTCCTCCCCCCTCTCTTTGCTATCTCGTCCTCCTCCTCCCCCCCCCCCCCCACCCCTCCTGTCTGTGTGCGTTACCTCCTCTCTCTGGCCATCTACTCATTCCCCTTTACTCCACTCATCTTCTCCTCATCCTTCTCTGTTTCAATTTCCTTCGCCTCCACCCCCCCCCCCCCCCCATCCCACCCCCACCAGAGCTGATTGTGAATAGAAGTCGATTAAAATGAATTGGTTAATCGGTAGGAATTATTTGTATACGGGTAATGAGAGAGACATCTCCAGCCGCTGGGTCTATATGCTTAGCAGCTTCAATGACAGTATTTTGCACAGTTTTAATCTGCGAATTGGTATGATTACAAAGTTTCGGACGATTCAGACGTTGAAGTCAATCGATCAAAAACTTTTCGAGATTTATGGTAATTATCTTAACCTACGTTTCTAACATTTGTAGACTTAGAGAAGACTTTTTACAATGTTGATTGGAGTACTCTCTTTCAAATTCTGAACGTGGCAGGAATCAAACACAGGTAGCGAAAGGCTTTTTATAATTTGTACAAAAGCCAGTTTGCAGTTGTATGAGTCGAGGGGCATGAAAGGGAAGCAGTGGTTGGGAAGGGAGTGAGACAGGGTCGTAGCCTATCCCCGATGTTATTCAATCTGTATATTTAGAAAGGAGTAAAGGAAACAAACGAGAAATTTGGAGTAGGAATTAAAATCCATGGAGAAGAAATAAAAACTTTGGGGTTGGTCGATAACACTGTAATTCTGTCAGAGGCAGCAGTAGACCTCGAAGAGCAGTTGAACGGAATAGACAGTGTCTTGAAAGGAGGATATAAGATGAACATCAACAAAAGCAAAACTAGGATAATGGATGTAGTCTAATTAAATAAGGTGGTGCTGAGGGAACTAGATTAGGAAATGAGACACTTAGATGAGTCTGTCTATTTGTGGAGCAAAATAACTGATGTTGGTCGAAGTAGACAAGATATAAAGTATAGACTAGCAATGGCAAGGAAAGCGTTTTTTAAGAAGAGAAATTGGTTGACCTCGAGTATAGATTTAAGTGTCAAGAAGATTTTTCTGAAAGTATTTGTACGGAGTGTAGCCACGTATGGCAGTGAAACATGGACGATAACTAGTTTAGACAAGAAGAGAATAGAAGCTTTCGAAGTGTGGTGCTACAGAAGAATGCTGAAGATTAGATGGGTAGATCACGTAACTAACGAGAAGGTACTGAATAGAATTGTGGACAAGAGGGAATTTGCGGAAGAACTTGACTAGAAGAAGGTATCGACTTGTAGGACATGTTCTGAGGCATCAAGCGATCACCAATTTAGTATTGGTGGGCAACGTGGAGGTAAAAATCGTAGAAGGAAACCAAGAGATGAATACATTAAGCAGATTCAGAAGGATGTAGGTTGCAATAGTTACTTGGAGATGAAGCAGCTATGGCAGCATAGGGTAACATGGACGGCTGCATCAAACCAGTCTCTGGACTGAAGATCACAACATGAACACCTTAAACAAGGACTTGTTTTTATATACTAGCATAGTTTAAAGCTATTTGAACTATATTGTTAATTGGTTCGAATGGCTCTGAGCACTATGGGACTTAACATCTGAGGTCATCAGTCCCCTAGAACTTAGAACTACTTACACCTAACTAAACTAAGGACATCACACACATCCATGCCCGAGGTAGGATTCGAACCTGCGACCGTAGCGGTCGCGCGGTTCCAGACTGAAGCGCCTAGAACCGCTTGGCCACTCCGGCCGGCTATTGTTAATTATTGAGGTACAGAATGTTGTGGTGAGAAAACTACTATTTATATAACATGTGTACAGTTACGCCATACTTAGCTGGTCATGCATCATCTTCTACCCCATTACCAGGGAAGATACGATAGCTGTAAATAAACTGAGCTTTAATTTCGTAACAATTGTACCTGCCTTGGAAATGTAAGTATGTGTAAGTTTCCAACAGCTTTTATTTCAATATGTATTTAACTCTTCACTGGCTTTTGATAACACTTCTGTTAATTTGATTTCACCTACTGATTACTGGCGAATTGTAACAGAGGGACTAATAAATACAGTATTGGTAAGATTTACTCGATTGCAACGCTTTTAAATTTCAACAGAATATTTGTTCTTAGGTACATGGCCATGTTGTACCTTGGAATATGTTCTCAAATTTGGAAAAAAAACTTTAATTTTACGGAGTAAGTTTTGTAATTTCACAAAAAGTTAATACTATCGATTAAAAATGGAATAGGCAAATACGTTAACCTTCTATTACAGAGCTGACTAGAAGCAGAAGTATGAAAAGTGAACCAGTGTACAATACTCTGCGTTGTAATAAGTCCCAGACAAAAGCTCGAAACCGTAGTGCATACGAAGTAGTATTTATCTAGAACACAGAGTACACTAGATGATGTGCTCGTAACTACTGTACGTCGCTGGTGATAACGGGAGATGTGACCGACAGCGATTATTTTTGTTACTACAACTTTTACAAGTTTTTAACTAATTCGCAAGAGTCTACAGAAAATGGGATGCTTGCTCTAAGTCTGATACAATACAATCTGGCGGTTCCTTTTTTGGTTAGAACGTAAACTCCAATTAGCATAATATGTTTTTGTATCTGCATCTGTACGTATAATACAACCCTCGTGTCTGTTTAGTTGACTGTTTGTACAAGCAAATTTCCAAAACTACTACACGATTTTTATGATGTTTTCACTGGTAAACTAAGCGAGGCTTGGACAAACAAATGGTTCAAATGGCTCTGAGCACTATGGGACTCAACTGCTGTGGTCATAAGTCCCCTAGAACTTAGAACTACTTAAACCTAACTAACCTAAGGACAGCACACAACACCCAGCCATCACGAGGCAGAGAAAATCTCTGACCCCGCCGGGAATCGAACCCGGGAATCCGGGCGTGGGAAGCGAGAACGCTACCGCACGACCACGAGATGCGGGCTTTGGACAAACATACCGGCTTTATTTCATCAAAGTCAGAATGCAGAAAAGAGTTATCGTAACCTAGATCCTTGGGTTAATCAAGAGTAAATCGAGCAAACGTATAGTTGTGACGACCACGGCGGACAGAGCCATCACACCGACGTCATCTCAATCTGTTCCACCGGGCGACCGTGGCGCGGGGCACGGACAGCGGAGGGAGTGCGCCGCGGGCGGAGGGTATTTAAATCGGCCGCCGCTCCGACCGAACCCAGTTCCCTCTGAGCAGCCATAGTGTACGGATCTCCGTGCCGGCAAGTTCACAGGAGATGAGTCCATCAGTTTACCTGATGATGGCGACATGTATGATCGCCGAAATATTGTGCCCGGTGGACACTGTAGACAGCAGTACACCCGTGGATATTTTGATAATAGATGGTATTGCTAGTTTCGCAGTACACCAAAGAACCTGTAGGTGATACTGTTAGCCTTTATTTTCTTTTTTTTTTTTTAAGTTAGTGACAGATGGATTTTCTGTCACAATGGCATCATTCACGTTTCAGAGTGACCGTATTTTGACTGTAATATAAAATCGTCAAACGAGTTTTAAAAACCATCAGTATTTTTATCTACATGTATTTACAAATCCTCATTTATTGTCACTTGTTTTATGTAAAAATCGTCATTACCGTTCTCCTATATATTTTGTACAAAATTATCTTCTATTGTCACCATTCAAAGTCCTTCATCCGCCCCATCCTTTGTTATGCCCACCCCGCGTTCATATCCGCCCCTCCCACCTAATATAAGTCCTTTTAAATCCTTGAACACCATGCGCTCCACCTCGCCTACCACATCCGTCTTCCCGCCCCCATGTGGATCCTTCACGACTTGATCCCTTTCCTGTACCTCCTCCTTTTCCTTGAATGGATACAGATCCTCTACACCTCCCGCATGCTCGATCCTCCCCACCCAATTCTCTCTCCCGTCCTCTCCCACCCCATCCGGCTGCCGCACCTATACTCTTGCCTCCCAACTGCCGAAGCGCATCAGTGTTCTTCTTCAGTGTGCTCCTTCGTTCGCGTGTGAAACTGTTTGTCTACGTTTGTATGCACTGCTGACCTTACTTGTTAACCAGTGCCTTCCGCGACTGCCTTCATGTCATTTCTTATGTATGTCTCCTCTTTTTACCATTCATGTATGTTTGTTTTTCTGTCTCCATGTTTAATGTCTGTTTTTCTGTGGCATAGATAGGCCAACGCCAGCCTACCTTTTGTAAGGTATTAAAATAGCAATACAGAAAAAATCACCATTCATACGTTAAAAAAAAAAACTAAACTTCTCCCGAACAGGTCATGAAGGCCCAACGGTACCGACCGGTTGCCGTGTCATCCTCAGCCCATAGGCGTCACTGGATGCGGATGTGGAGGGGCATGTGGTCAGCACACCGCTCTCCCGGGCATACGTCAGTTTCCGAGACCGGAGCCGCTACTACTCAATCAAATAGCTCCTCAGTTTGTCTCACAAAGGCTGAGTGCACCCCTCTTACCAACAGCACTCGGGATACCGAATGGTCACCCATCCAAGTGCTAGCCCAGCCCGACAGCGCTTAGCTTCGGTGATCTGACGGGAATCGGTGTTACCACTGCGGCAAGGCCGTTGGCATTCATATGTTTTAACCGTATTTAAATACAGATTCTGTAATTTTTGGCTGAAGAGCGGTTTTGGTCCACTGGCAGCCCCTCGCTGTTGAGCGCAATTGAAATAACAATAAAGAAAAGAAAGGAATTTATTGAGTTTGTGTTGTGATTTGGGCGCCTAAACATTACATTTTAATTTAGCTTCGTTCGCGAATAAAATGGCTAGAATACATTCTATCCTTTCAGGCTGAAGACTAGGCTTCTTGAAAACATGAGGTCGTAACAGACTCTTTGAAAACTGCTACCGAAAGCAAGACAAACCGTAACTCTGATCAGGAGCATCATTCATTATCTCGCTCCTCCCTACATATTACAAACAAGTAGTCCGGTCACAGGCATTTAGTGCTACACCTATGAATCTGGGGTGGGTAGCTAGTACCAAATAAAATCCTATAATGCCAGATTAAGCCCACCAGTCGACAGGAAACTCAAATTTTCGCACCGGAAGAAGCGGGAGTGTTGGTTGCTTTATCGTGCACGCACCGGCAGCGGGGGAGGCAGCCACATCCCCGAAATGCGTGCTGAATACTTAAAGAGGCGTGAGCAACAGTGCCCGGGGGAACGGCGCCGCGCGCTCAGCCGCGATAATGTGAGAGAGATACGCAGAAAGTTGCTGGGCGGGCTAACGGCGCAACTTCGATGGCAACTCAACCTGGCCAGTGTACACTTTATGATCTCCGGGCTTAAACAATCACTACGACGCGCTATCGCGAGACCGGCTCGCAAATACTAGGTGTCCAACTTACGAGGTAATAATTTTCACCGCGCTGGCTGTTTATGGCACAGATGCTCTTGTCGGCGAACTCGGAGCTGCCGGCAACCTGGCCACTAGCTTGTTAGGGGCACATTTAGTTAACACAGGTATAGTCGCAGGTCAGGGGTTATTAGCACTTTATCTTATTAGACACAGCAGAATCACGAACGCAATACTGCAGTGTCTATGTTGTTCAGAAGGACGATGTAAAGTTCCTTTGGACATGCATGCATAGACAACGAAAATTTCTGCCGTATCGGGACTCGAACCCGGATTTCCCGCTTATCACGAGCGGCCGCCTTACCAGAAGGCTAACCGAGCACCCTTTGGCGCCAGACACAAAATTCCGCACTTCATCAGCCACAACTCTACAACCGACACGCATACATCCGTTATGTACGGGGTGGTCCATTGATAGTGACCGGGCTAAATATATAACGTAACAAGCATCAAACGTAAAAACTACAAAGAACGAAACTCGTCTAGCTTGAAAGGGGAAAATAAAAGGGCGAATGGTGAGCCGCTAGATGGCGCTGCCATAGGTCAAACTGATATCAACTCCGTTTCTTTTTTAAATAGGAACCCCCCACTTTTATTACATATTCGTGTAGTACGTAAAGAAATGGTAACGTTTTAGTTGGACCACTTTCTTCGTTTTGTGATAGATGGCGCTGTAACAGTCACAAACGTGTAAGTACGTGGTAACATTCCGCCAGTGCGGATGGTATTTACTTCGTGATACATCGCCCGTGTTAAAATGGACCGTATACCAATTGCGGAAAAGGTCAATAGCGTGTTGATGTATGGCTATTGTGATCAAGATGCCCAACGGGCGTGTGCTATGTATGCTGCTCGGTATCCTGGACGACATCATCCAAGCGTCCGCGCCGTTCGCTGAATATTTACGTTATTTAAAGAAACAGGAAGTGTTGAGCCACATGTGAAACGTCAACCACGACCTGCAACAAATGATGATGCCCAATTAGGTGTTTTAGCTGCTGTCCCGGCTAATCCGCAAATCAGTAGCAAATTGCGCAAGAATCGAGAATCTCAAAAACATCGGTGTTGAGAATGCTACATCAACATCGACTGCACAGGTACCATATTTCTATGCACCAGGAACTGCATGGCGACGACTTTGAACGTCGTGTACAGTTCGGCCTCTGGGCACAAGAGAAATTACGGGACGCGTTCTATTTAGCGACGAAGCGTCATTCACCAACAGCGGTAACGTAAACCAGCATAATATGTACTATTAGGCAACGGAAAATCCTCGATGGCTGCGACAAGTGGAACATCAGCAACCTTGGCGGGCTAATGTATGGTGCGGCGTTATGGGAGGAAGGATAATTGGCCCCCGCCGGCCGGAATGGTCGAGCGGTTCTAGGCGCTACAGTCTGGAACCACGCGACCGCTACAGTTGCAGGTTCGAATCCTGCCTCGGGCAAGGATGTGTGTGATATCCTTAGGTTAGTTAGGTTCAGGTAGTTCTAAGTTCTAGGGGACTGATGACACCAGATGTTAAGTCCCATAGTGCTCAGAGCCATCTGAACCATAATTGGCCCCCATTTTATCCATGGCAATCTAAATGGTGCAACGTATGCTGATTTCCTACCTAATGTTTTACCGACGTTACTACAAGATGTTTCACTGCACGACGGAATGGCGATGTACTTCCAACATGATGGATGTCCGGCAAATAGCTCGCGTGCGGTTGAAGCGGTATTGAATAGCTAATTTCATGACAGGTGGATTGGTCGTCGAAACACCAATCTGTGGCCCGCACGTTCACCGGATCTGACGCCCCCGGATTTCTTTCTGTGGGGAAAGTTGAAGGATATTTGCCATCGTGATCCACCGACAACGCATGACAACATGCGTCAGCGCATTGTCAATTCATGTGTGAACATTACGGAAGGCGAACTACTCGCTGTTGAGAGGAACGTCGTTACACGTATTGGCAAATGCATTGAGGTTGACGGACGTCGTTTTGAGTATTTATTGCATTAATGTGGTATTTACAGGTAATCATGCTGTAACAGCATGCGTTCCCAAAGGTACATGTATCACATTGGAACAATCGAAATAAAATGTACAAACGTACCTACGTTATGTATTTCAATTTAAAAAACCTACCTGTTACCAACTGTTCGTCTAAAATTGTGAACCATATGTTTGTCATTATCAGAGCGCCATCTATCACAAAGCGAAAAAAGTAGTCCAACTAAAACATTCATATTTCTTTACGTACCACACGAATATGTAATAAAAATGGGGGTTCCTATTTAAAAAAACACAGTTGCAATCCGTTTGACCTATGGCAGCGCCATCTAGCGGGCCAACCATAGCGCCATGTGGTTTTCCCCTTCAAGCTAGACAAGTTTCGTTCTTTGCAGTTTTTTCGTTTGACGCTTATTTCGTGAGATATTTGGCCCGGTCACGATCAATGGACCACCCTGTTTATTCCCGTACAGGGGAGACGTTTCACAGAAAGTCGATTGCCCAGCGTTGCATTTATATCCGAAGGATTTTTGCGTTCTACTTCTGAGCAATGTAGGCACTGCAGTACCGTATTTATTCGCCGACACCGGCAAGCGACTTCCAATTAAAATGTCTCCTTTGTACGGGAATATACGTAATGAATGTGCGAGTGAAGGTTGTAGACACACGCTTGACAGAAAATGTGGTTCTGGCCGTGGATCGTGCTCTGATAACTTAATGGTAAGACGACCACTCGCCATAAGCGGGATGTCCGGATTCGAGAACCGATCCTCCATAAAATTTCATTGACATCATCCTATTATACAGGAGATGGTTATCCATACTCGCAAATGCGAATACATTTCATGAATTATGAATATACTGTGACAAGTGAAATTTTGTGCTGATCCAGAAATTTTTGCATTTACCATACTTTGTCTTAACCATAAGGCTATTCACAGGGGTAGCTTCATCAGGCCACTCTTGAAAACAGAAGAATATTAGAGACGGAGCAAACTGAGTTTGAGAAGGAGTATGTTAGGAAATCCGTCATACTATTTAGAAAGAACCATCACGCAATTCTACCCAAAATATTTGAGGAAAATAATCATCATCGTCACTTCCATGGATTAGGCTAACTGTTCCGTCTTCAAAGATTAATGTTGAGCCCATCTCATTATTGACCTACCATGATATTTTCGTCGTCTCGTTTGTTCCTCGTGAGTCTCTCGTCTGGTAATCTGCTCACATGCTCTTTTCACCTCTTTAAATATTTCTCTGCTGCGTGCTTTATCTCTTGTACATGCAGTTCTTCTCTAATTTGTTTATTCTAAATCCGGTCTTGGGGTGTGCAACTTTGACTGTTCCTAGAAATCTCATTTCAGCTTCCCGTATTTCGCTCTTATCCCTCTCTGTGAGAACCCACGTTCCATTCACGTACTTCCTTTTTGTTTCCTTTCCAAATCCGTTTTTTAAGGTTCTATAAATAGTGCCACACATATACTGAAACTGATTCATGTTGTCTTCGTCTTTATTATGCTAATTAAATATATGGTTTCCTAAATAATTAAGACTGTTAACATTTCTAATTATGTTGGTATTGATAATAATTTCTTTTCTAACTGGCCCAACTCCTTTAAACGCCGTATCTATGTTCCGTTAATTGAGATTTCCATATTGTATTCTTTGCCTCTCAGAATTACTTATATATGGCACGTTGTAATTTCTTTTCATTGTCATGGTTCCATACTATATCTGTAATCAGGTATGTGCCCTTTGTTTCAATCATTTTTAGATATCGTAAATGTATATATTAAACAACGTCGTTGATAAACTACACCCTTGTGTGACGCCGTGACTCACAGGTAATATATCTGAAATTTTTATATCTGTTTTAAACATTATTTTAATGTCTGTGTACATAACGTTCAGCACCATTGCAATATGCTTAGAATAACGTTGATTATCTATTATGCGCCATAGTACTTTCCATAATGTACTGGCACCTTTTTTTGTGTTAACCGTTTCATACTGAACACATTATATTTGAACAATCTTCGATTTCTGAAACCATTCAGTTCTTGTAAACGGTGTGCTTCACGTATTGCCACCACTCATTCTAGCATATTTCTTATAGGCTATGTCTATAATTTTTATCCCTAGTTAATTATGAAAGTTATTCAGTTCTCCTTTTTCAAAAACAAGGATAACAGGTGAACTTAGTGTGCATCCATTTTTCCGCCACATATTAGTTGAACATTCTTAATCGTTAGCAAATAATTTAAAACGCACATGTGAATCGCCGATCAGGGATATTTAACTCCATCAACAGTGAAGGTATCAGTGGGATAGCTTCAGGGCGATTTCCACATACACTATTAGACACCGTATTTCAGCATTGGAGCGACAGATTGTTCGGCACAGTTTACCAGTATGTATGGTATTGTTTCTGACTCATGTCTTCACTGGGTTGTTTTCCAGACTCGTCTTGTAGGACAGTATCTCTTAGATACTTTGACTGCTGATTATGGCCGGCCAGAGTGGATGAGCGGTTCTAGGCGCTACAGTCTGGAACCGCGCGACCGCTACGGTCGCAGGTTCGAATCCTGCCCCGGGCATGGATGTGTGTGATGTCCTTAGGTTAGTTAGGTTTAAGTGGTTCTAAGTCTATGTCAATGATGACCTCAGAACTCAGAAGTTAAGTCCCATAGTGCTCAGAGCGATTTGAATTTTTTTTTTATTTTTTTTTTTTGCTGATTATGGTGAAGTAGTCTGTGAGCAAAATGGATCGGAAATTGACTATTCACTACTCTATTACTCAAATGAAAGAAAGTCAATTATCTTAGTGTAGTTTTGTTTCAGTCTCCGTCTCCGAAAGTATGTTTCCATTTTCGCCAAATTTGCCACACCCACTCTTGCTACGATGCCATCATGGCCCTCCTCTCACGCTACCCATCCCCCTGCCTCTTCCTTCAACCTGAGCTTAGTATTTTACCCATCATTAAAACGAAGTAGCCAGTCATATCCCAGTAATTTTCAGGCTAATAGATCGAAACAGTTGATCACATAGCAGGCCCAGAGTAGATGTTATCATGGCATGTTCTGAAGTGTTCAGACGATCTCAAATTCTAATTGTACTTGTAAAGATAATGACATTGCCACGGTATTTCCATGTTAGGTATACATAATGATAAGAAAGGATTATACTATTGAGCCAAACATGGTTGCATACCCTATGAAGGATTTTATCTCAAAAGTAATAAAAAAATATATATAGGCTTCACCTGAATTTTGCGTAAATCGGTATAACTTGGTACTAGTGATTTAATTTATGGTTTAAGCAGCACTTGTGAATATCCACAGTTACAGCTCTGTGCCAGCCTTGCTGTAAGGCCGTATTGAGCCTGAAATAAAAGATTTCCACATCTAAGTTATTCTACAAAACACAAATATTCCTAACATTACAGTATACCAACATCGAAAAATATCTAAGTTTTTCCTTAATTGCATAAAATAGAGTCACGCTAAAAAAAAAGTATTACCAATTCTACAGTATTTTCACGTCGGTAAATACAAAAGCTTCGCCTGACTTACTTGAAACACACACACACACACACACACACACACACACACACACACACACCCACACACACACACACACACTGGTTGCTTTCCTAATATTTAAGTGTAATTATGTATTTATGATCAGGGACGAACATTTGGTCTTTCTACCAAAATTAAAATAACGCAAAATATCTCTAAGATTTCGAGTAAAAAACACACATGGAACCACTGTCAAACTATATTGTTCTATAAGATAAACAAAAATGCACATAGCTACCTTATAGGCACTAGTAAAGTAGCTAATCCAAAGTTTGATTATTCTAGACAAGATACCTGTAACATGCGAAAAGTAGCAGTTGCCTCTAAATAATGAAAAGCGTTAGGTCATTCACATTAGTACCAAAAAGGAATGTGTACCAGGTAGGGCTGATAAAAGACACTGAAAATCTCGAAGAAGGGTAGCTTGCTTTTCATTATCACGAAACAGATGGGGTGTGTCGTGGATATGGTGTGCCAATAATTTAAAAAAAGGCGTTTTCCAGTGCTGTGTGACGTTTTCACAAAATTTCATCCACCATTGCTTTTCACTAAATGCTAAAATATTTTGTTAACGCCCACCCACAAAGGGAGAAATGGTCAATGTAATAAAATAGAAATCAGAGCGCACACAGAAAGCTCAAAGTGATCGTTTTCCCACAGACTGTTTGAGAGTGGAACAGTAAACAAATAGCCTGAAGGTGGTTCAGTGAACCCTTTGCCAGGAACTTAAGTGTCGACTATAGACTAGTTGTTGTGTACATAGTTCCGAGTAGTCAGCACGTACACAACTTTCCCACTAGAGTGCGCCCCGCTAAGCACAACAGCACAGGCGCAGGGCTCGTCCATCTCCGCACTACGAGATGGCGCAGACTTAGAGACGGACCAAATTCTGCTTCCGCTGATCCGCTTATTTACATGTAATGCAGCTAATGAGATTTCTGCTAATGTAGAACCTTTTCTCCTCGCGGATCACACTCGTGTAGTGATAAATGAACGCGCGAGGTATTATAACGAGTGTACAGACCCCCAATTAGTCAGTCTGCATTAGTCTGCATTTGTCTGTACCAGTCTATAGTCAAGTTTCAGTTTGCGCCTAATAAGATTATCATATTCCTGTACATATCCATGAAGATAAATGAATAGACACTTTGTCAAGTATCAGAGATATGTGAGAATAAGATTAATGTACCAAGACCAAATGAACTTCAGATTGTCAATTGTAAACAGCATCCAGAATCAATTTACGTAATATCTATGCTTTTTATTATTTTAATAAAGTGTGTGAAATTTAATCAAGTTCTGTTTAAAGTTGGTCACCGTCAATCGGCTACTCTAAGCATGCAAGTGGCATTTCTATCGTCTGACCTAACGGCAGAAGATAAACACGCCACGATAAGATCACGAGACATATTGCTGACACTCGCCTATTTCGTTAGAGCGACAAGTCAAATAATCTGATGGTGTGTGTACCGAAGGTCTTACAGTACGCACGCCACACTAGTCAAGTAGAGAGTACCTCACTTTGCCACTAAAAAGGACTGTCAAATTAAATACTTGCACGTGTAAAGTGTCAGCACTACTTATCAAAATACACAAGGCTCACTTTGGCACTATATTATAGGTTAGTGAGCAAGCTTAATGTTATATTTGCACAATGCATTAAAGAAATCAAAACACATAAAGTTGGTTCTACAGTTTTACAAAACAAAAACAGGCTTTAATGCTGATCTACCTTACAGCTTAAAGTGCGCTTATTGAATAGAAAAATTTGAACTTCGTACCAGAGTAACCCACGTTATTTCCACATCTAAGTTTGTCCAAGTTTCCTCTTAGTTTATCTAAAGCCAATATCAAAGTGTAACACGCCCGGGAGTACAAATGGCGGGGGGGGACCCTTAAACTGGTTTCGCATCTGACCGTGCGCCCTGTCCACACCACATACCTGATAATCCCGCGGCGGTCGTATTGTTCTGCTCCACACTGCTGACCGACCTGCCTGAAATTATGTATCTAAATATGCAAGCAGGTAAGGGGAGCCACTCAACATCAAACACAACACTGTCCTACGTCTGGTATGAACATCTATATTCTGAGACAATATGAAAATCACAGGTTGCACTGTTTACACTCTAAGTCACAAGTGTTTATGCTAACTTTTAGATAATTATCTGTCCGCAATATCACTTGGACGAGCGTATGCGTAACCGAACACGGCGCGGATGATTGTTGATGATGCGGAAGCCGAATAATCGAACGGAAGTTCTTACGCTCGCCACGCACACACAGAATTCTTTTGGTACCAGTCCTCATTGACACTAGTAATGGTATAACAGTGTTCATACAGTTAATTTTTCAGTTCTGAGTTCTCACTTGTACGAGCGTGCGCGTAAGCGTCGCGGCGCGTCTGATTGTTGATGATGCGGAAACGCAATGACCGAACGCACGTTCTCATGCTCGCTAGGAGACACTGGCACTTGGTTGCATTCTTTTATGGTAAATAATTTTTACTGATTCACATAAGTTCATTCTGAGAGGCCGAACACGACGCAGATGATTGATGTACAGTGCGACACGCAACGAGAGGATATACAAATACGTTATCGCTGCACTGCACATTTTTAATTACATCATTACGCACTTTCTTCTGAATCACTTCCATATTTCATCACTTGACTGTAATAGCACTTATTGTAACACTTGAACTTCCATAATAACAATACCTCTCACATGCAGAGCTACCCACAACACAACATAACAATTCCATGTCCCGAGATCGACTCTGCAAACGCGCTGCCGCAAAGATACTCCGCAACTAAGCCATAGATATGACAATACGCTTACAAAAGTTAGCCCATCACTATAGTGACCCCCACTGCCGTGTATTAACTTCATTTTGAAAGTCAAAGTATCTGTCATGTTATACTGATAATGCTAACTTACACTGCCACGCCACACGGTGGAAACTATATAAAACTTCTATGAATTGGCATATTGTAGAGTAGTTAATTCACATTCACTTAGGAAAGACATGAGACTCAGAATGCTTAAAATTACTCACTTTCACAGCGCATCAAACTTTACCCTTGACTTTTTTTTCTGTATAAAATTTTTGTGTATATGACGATGGTATCTGTTCTTTCGGACATGTCCGAACATGCAGCTCGTTATAATGAAATTACAATTAAATTAATACCCCTAGCTGCATACAGGGGTTGATATAAGTCAACGGGGACAGATGAAAATGTATGCCCCGACTGGGCTCGAACCCGGCATCCCCTGCTTACATGACAAACGCTCTATCCATCTTTTTTTTTTTTTCTAGCGCTAGAACCGCTTTTTTTTCCATAACCACTTTTTTTTATTTACGCTACCCCTATTTTTTTTAATAAAATGGAACTAAAAAAAGCAAGTGCCACCGCCACTTTTCATCCTATAAAAAAAAAAAAAAAAAAATCTGGGCCACTTCAGGCGTTGGCTCCTGACTAAACCTACCCCAGAGAGCTGCCTATATACCAGGGGAAATATGGGAAATCAAGGTTAGGACTATCCTTACAAACAAAACAAAATCTTCCTTTTTCTGAATTTTATTTTAATTTTTTTTGTTTTATATTTATTTATTTATTTTATTATTTTTTTTTTATTTTTTTGTGTAATTGATCAGAGGCCTTCTGCGCCCAGCTGGTAATATGTTGAGTCTCGTCTTCTCGAAATTGATGTGTTCCGTTCAATTGTTCAGAAATGTTCATTGGTTCAAACAGGAAACCTTCTTCTCTCTTGGCTTAACACATTCCAGCTGCGAGGCGGCTCGTGGAAAGCACTCCCAAGGAAGTTCGAGAAAAATTGTCTGTATTTTGGGTGACGGACAACGACATAATGACGGTCATTGAGGTATGTCCAAAAATCGAGTACAGAGTCTACAGTTTGTCCAAATAAGTAGTGAATGGTATGTCCGCGAATCCAGTTCACAGCATTGGTCTTTGTCCGAGGAAAATAGTCACGTTCCGGAAATAATAATGAAAGGGGAGTAATCCGATCCGGAATGTCCCGCGTTAGAAAAGCCACAATACGTCGAACCAAGTGCCAAACCTCCGCCGCCGGTCCGCAAACAAACCGATGTTCATCATTGTCTGGCACTCCACACGTGGAGCATAGAGGTGATTGGGCGAGGTGGATATGATGAAGGCGAAATTGGTTGATTTGTTTACCATTGACAGTTATGTACCAGACAGATTGAACATTCGAGTCAAGGTAACAGGCGAACACCGCGCGCCATACATGACGCCAGTCAACCTGGGGGAACTTTAGTTCAATCGGGTTAGGTGGACGGCCTAATTGGAGGACATTGTATACTGCCTTTGTCTTGAGTAAAAGCTGTCTTGGTAAGGTGAGGCGTAGATAACTGAGTTCCAGAAAGAAGTACCGTATATAATGGAACTGGGCCGGAACATCCGAGATCATCACTGGGGCTGACAGTGAGCCCGCGAGTATGCCGACAGGAGGAGACCAGTGAGGCTCGTTGGGCAACGGGTCCATACCGTCAACTGGGAGCTGACAAATAGGGCGCGAGCTCTATCCGGCACGTGAAACAGACCTATCCCACCTCGTTCACGGGGAAGAGTAAGGGTCGCATAGTTAACTTTGAACAACATCCCAGAGCTGACGAAAGATGCCATCGCTGCCAACATGCGACGTGCCACAATAAGCGGGAAAGGTAGAACTTGCGCTACATGGGGAACTCGGGATGCGATATATGTATTGACATATCGAGCTCGTTGGAGAATATCTAGGGATCGAAGGCGATGGTTCATAAGACCTGCTCTGATCATTAAAAGGAGGCGTCGGCAGTTGATGGTGGCTGAACGCCGGAGATCAGATGAAAAATCTATTCTCAAACAACGAATGGTATCAACGGTGGTGAGAGGTGTAACGCACTCCACGGTAAGTCCCGTGCCAATGAACATAACTTGTGACTTACGTACGTTTAAAGAGCTACCCGACGCCTCACCATAAGTCGCTACCCACGTCAAAACAGCTCGAACTTCGTCGGCATTACGTAAACAGATGACGACATCGTCCGCATAGGCCGTGCAACAGAATCGGTAGCGATCTATGGACAACCCTACCAAACGTTGTCTTAGTCCACATAGCAAGGATTCCAAGGAAAAGGCGTACAAAATTGCTAATAGAAGGCAACCTTGACGTACGGATCGACCTATTATTATCGGTGGAGTGAGTCTGCCATTGTACATAATCCTGGATGAGGCACCCCGCAGAAGGTGCATCACTACCGTGATAACGGCGACCGGGAAACCCATATGGTGGAGAACGGCCGTAAGGAACGAATGGTCAACCCTATCAAAAGCTTGACTAAAGTCCAAAGACGCAAGTGCCCCAGAGAGGCGTTGTGCCTGGGTAACGGCGATCATATCCCTGTAGCGGCATAAAGCTGTGCGAATATTGTTGTCGCCTCCCAAAGATGCTTGGTCTGGCGACACAACATATCGGGCAACGTTTTTAAGTCGTGCTACCAAAAGGCGAGTAAAGATTTTCATATCACTGTTAAGGAGGGTGAGGGGCCGATAATCACTGATATTGTTGCCACCGTGCGATTTATGTACAGGAATAATAATTCCTTCCATGAAAGCGTCCGGCACAGGTACTTCCGGAGACATCAGTTCCCGACAGATGGAGGTGAAGGTGGACTCTAACAAATCACGGAAGGTGCGATAAAAGTCGAGGGGAAGACCGTCGGGGCCCGGGGAGCGATTGATGGTTCCTGCCCGGATCGCATCGCGGACTTCCTCATCAGTCACCTCCGACATCAAGTCAATCGCCGCATCTCCTGGGATACCACCGAAGTTGAGATGTGAGACTTCCTCGATCAACTCTGGGGAATGTGGAACTGCGGCGTAGAGCTGCCGGTAGTGGGCGTGAAGCACATTCACTATGGCAGATTGGGTTACGTAGCGACGCCCTTCTTGATCCGTTAGGACGTGAATCAGTTTTCGGCGTCGATTTTGTCGTTCTTGGATGATATGGTACATCGACGGATGTTCATGAGGCATGCGATCAGCAGTACGAGATCGTACTATCGCCCCTTCCAAATGCCGTCGCATGAGATTGGAGATTTGGGCCTTAGCTTGGTTCATCCTTGTGTGGCGCTCAGGGGAGGCTGCCATCGTCGATACGTGGGTCGGCGTCTATTACATGTGATCCAAGTATCTTCTATTAGAAGTCGACAGTCAGGTGAATTAAGAAGTGCCGTGTTCAGTTTCCATAAACCACGTCCGTGCCATACTGCCTGTCTTGTGAGAACAACATCACAGAAGTAACCCTCATGGTCTGAGAAAGCAACAGGCCAGATTTCAGCCTGTCGAGTGTGTTGAATTAGGGATCGCGAGATGTAGATGCGATCCAGTCGGCTAGAGGAGTGCGCAGTGTGGTACGTAAAGCCCAAAAGATCACCGTGAACATGTCTCCACGTGTCGACAAATTGTAGCCGCGTGACGACTGTTTCCAGAGCTGCGCATGGTGAGTGACGCGGCAATTGATCCTGAGGTCGCTGGGTGCAGTTGAAGTCTCCACCCATGATCCAGTCATCGTGTGGTCCCATAAAAAGGGGTGTGACTTCATTCGCGAAGAAGGCATTGCGTTCACGACGGTAGCTGGAGCCCGACGGCGCATAAATATTGATGAGGCGTACACCAAAGAGAGTAAGGGCCATACCTCTGCCGCTGGGGAGGTATAGGACATCTTCGGCAGGAAGACCTTCGCGTAAGATGATGGCAACACCACTACCGGTGTCCGAAGCGGGAGAAAGATGCACCGTGAAGCCATGTGGTGGTGAAAAATCGGCGACATGCACTTCCTGAAAAAGCGCAATATCTATGTCCGCATCATAAATCATATCGCGGAGCAGCGCTAGTTTGTGGGGCGCACGAATGGTCGCGAGGTTAATCGTTGCGACACGATAATGCTGGTGTTGGAGTCCCACAGGCGCAGGCGGGGCTTCTTCTTCAGGAGCGAGAGGTCGTCGATCTTGCCGGTCCGCTGAAGAGGCTGCTATTGTGGAGAGTTTGCGGGCGCGGGCGCGGGCGCAACCGATGGGGGTGCCCCATCATCAGCAGCATCCACCCCAGTCCCTTCGATCTCCACGTCGTCTGCCCAGGAGACTGATACTGCGGTAGGGCATCGGCTGTGCACGTCATCCACGTGGAGAGGAGACGTAGTTTCCGTCTCATCGGATAGGCTCTCTTCAACGTCGACCTGCGGGGGCGACGGCGTCAGTAAGGAGGGGTGTTCGTTGCCAGTGGTCGCCTGTGGCGGGTCTTTCGCATCAGACTTTCGGTCATCAAAGAGCGGTTTGTCGTCCATCTTCGGGTCTGCATCGCCGGTATCCATCCGTAGAATGGATTCATCAGGGGGTGTACGGCTACGTTTCTTTCTCTTTCGTGTCGACCCTTGTTTTCGAACAAGTCGTTCAGAGTCCGATTGCGGGTGGCTTTCGTCCGACTCCGGACCAGTCTGAAGGAAAGCAGAAGTAGGTACCACTCCCGGATCAACGTCCATCTCAGTAGCATTTTTCGTCACAGTGCTGCGATGATTCGGTAGGTTAGGATCTGGCGTCTGGGGCACCTCAGAAGGAATCTCAGGAGCGGTTGCATCTACCTGATCAGACGACGTCAACGGAGCAGGAAGACTCTGTGTAGACGTGCTACCTTCCTGGGCAACCTTGGCGTATGTGACAGGGATCTGAGTCATCACCGCTGGGGACGCTTCCTCGCCGACCGGCGTCTGGATCAGGCGGCGTCGCCTGCAGGCGGATCTGACGTGGCCTTCTTGTCCACAACCCGCACATGTTCGGGGTTGGCCGTCGTACATGACAATGGCTCGCACCCCGCCAATGGTCAGGTATGATGGAATATGTTTTTTCAGTTCAATTTTGACCTGACGCACACCATTAAGGACATGGTAGATCGTGAAGGTTTGCCATTTTTCCTCTACGTAACCGATGACGTTACCGTATGGTTGTAACGCAGAGACAACTTCGTCCTTAGGCACTTCAAAAGGTAGTTCAAACACCCTAATCGTGCGTTGACCGTACTCTGCGAGTTCAAGTGTTACAGCTCCGACGTGACCATCAGAGTATTTGAACTTAAGTCCATTGGCATGGCGGCGAATAACATCGTCACACACCTCGGTGTTTGTCATTTTAATATGAACGACACTACTCGTGATCGAAAAATGGATTCCGATAACGTGGTTAGGATCTAAACGAACTTCTTCACGTATGAACGTTTCAACTTCATGGGCACGAGGTCGCGCATGTTCAGCTGGGAAGGAAACGTTAAGGGTCGCACGGCGGTAAGCGCTCGACATGTTCACGGTGGACGGACGCAAGCCTGAAAGCTACGACGCGGAAGTAAACAATGCCTGCAGCGGAGCACTGGCCGGCGCGCGGGGCCGTCCGCACGCTGCCACGGCTGAGAGCCGACTGACCATCTGAGCCACCGAAGACACGGAGGATAGTGCGACTGCAGGGACTTATCTCTTGCACACCTCCTGTGAGACCCACATTCCCAATGTATTGTCCCGCACTATATTCATAGTGTCCCTACCCATTATAATCATTACTCGCGACTTTTTGCCGATTCCCGAAAGAGTTCGCGCACTGTTCGTGTATCCGCACAGAAGAAGATGGTCAAATGGCCGGTAAGCTATTGTATCTGTTCTTTCGGACATGTCAAAAGCTATTTGCCGCAAATAAGTTAATTTTTTCATCTAAAATGTAGTTTATACATGATATAGCTGTTACCATGATATATGTCCTGAACCTGAAGCTGACTTGATCACCTGATTCTGTTCTATTTATCGTCCTACTGGAACAGGTGTGTTCTTGTCTTCCACCGACTCTGAACTCACTTATTCAGCCATTAAAACTTTGAACCCTCTAGCGACTTAACATTTATCAAATTATCATATCACTGACAGAGTTAAAAGAAGCGTTCAGTAACAAACTCATGGGGATCGAACCTAGACTCTCTGGATTTGTACACTGTGACCCTGAACCATGCCTAGAATGTTCCAAATAATTTACGCGTGTTTATTATCATTGTTACTTTCATGAACATTATAAATGAATGATAGCCAGACAATTATGCGCTGTAATCGGTCAGTAGAAATTACCAACACTTAAAGTAACTTTAGAAGACATTGTTTCTAGGAAAAGCTGTAATCACTCCTTATTTTAATAGGGTATCAGTAGCTATGAGGATTACAATACAAATTTTCAGCGATCATCATTATCTCTTTCGTAACTATCTTCAGAACTATGTGGAAAAAAGTGAAAACAATGCATTATTATGCATTATTAAAGCATTGATAATTTCTTACTTTCTGACCGCCAGTTTTTCATTAATTTCTTTTAGGAACGGAAGCAGTAACATTAGAACAAACCAGCGTAACTAAATTATGTATATAACATAAGACGCGTTAGATTACTTATTTTATGAAACAAGTTCTGTTGTAGTTTATTAGTGGGTTGCAAAAAACACTCTTAGTGTGGTAGTGTAATCACAGTTTATTACTAGCATATTTTTGTGCTAAATTAAATAATGTCTTAGACAACAGGAAAGAAATAGGTGCTCTAACGCTAGCTATGTAGCTGCAGAATATCTTCAGATCGTGGTGATCGTCTTCAAAGGACGAAACGTTTATGTTACATTTGTTACTTCTTCTGTTCAAAGTACTTCCATTGGATTTATCCATGAGGCCACGAAAGAGCCCCCGCGTTTTCACTTTCTCGGTGAGCACAACAAATGGTCGGGAATAGTTGAGGCATGATAAAAAGTTGCATAGAAACATGCCACGATAATTACATCCTTAGAATACTAAGAATTTTTTCGCATTCATATTGAAGTCGTATCTATGGAGTAGTTTAATACTTCGAATAGAAATATAAATGCACTGGGTGAAAGGGAATACGCCCAATCCACACTGCATGTAATAATTTATCATAGATGAGAGGAGGAATTGGAGATATTTACGAAATAGAAAATAAATCCTCAGATTTTCTGAAATGAACAGAGCGAGTCCCAATTCTAAGGATTTTTACGCTCTTTCGATGTTATCTTTATTCAGAGTGTCACAGTGGGAACGATCAAATCCCATAATATGACAGAAACTATCATTCTAGGCAAAGAAGTCAAATAAACACGGGCCTTAAACTGACAATAGAAGAGACGTGTCTCACACTATCGAGGATGAGTAACTGCTCATAGCTCCAAAGGTGTGCACATCAGAGCACGCTGGAGATTTGTTTTTCTTGTTTTGGTCCATACTACGGCCTTTCAAAATAGGGAAACAAAGAGCATGCAGTAGAAGATATTTCGTTTACGGTATGAAATATCAACAAGCGCTCCTAGCTCTTCAAGTACGCATTTAGGAGCTTATATTAACGATACATATTTGCTTTGAATGAACGTTCCTGTCGTATTCCCCAATGCTAATCGTTCCTCCTGTGACACTCTGTAAAAAATGGTGGTTGTACGTGTTTTTTACATGTCTATGCAGTTTTCAAGTCCCCAATTTCGAATCAAATGTGGCATTTATCACGGTGGTGCTTTGATCGCACACCGAACCAGCGAACCAGCAGTAAACATAACATATCCAGTGCACACTACTTTGTGCTTGACTACTGAACCGACAGGTACTTTCAACATCCCCCTCCCCAACAGTGCGCCACCAGGTCAAATTACTGTAACTTTTGTGTCATCAGCTGACTTTTAGTGATAAAATTTATCTGAGTTTGTTGCATTTATCTGGCGTTGCTAATTACTGTAATTTTCGCAGATCAGATGATGCTGACATCTGATGCATGAAACCAGTTTTTGAAACAAACTGTGTGTTACCTGTGTTTTTTATTTGAATATTAATTAGAACGGTCGCCGTGTCACTGGCAGGCCATGTTTGTGTTTGCTTAACTCACAAACCATTTTTGTCAGCTTGCGGCGGTGCGGCTACGTTCGTCCATCACCTGCACCTACCTGTGAATCTGTTGCAGCAGATCGCTGGTAGAAACCTACCGCACTGAAACTCGCACCAGCCTGCACACAACGTGACTATTCCAAGAACCGGGATAAGGTCTTAATTTTAAATGAAAGGTGGAAATATTTGCAAAACTTCAGTATGTTCTGAATCTTGAGATGTACAGTCGTGAATAAAACGAGCGAGACCCCACGCCTTTTCGTTATGCTGATCCTCACAGCTTTAAAATCTGCTACACAGCATAACAGACAAGGCGACGAAGTGCTACCAACATACTGTGCACAGGCGTGAAATTGAAAAACTATCCGAAATTTGTCAGACTTTTTTCAATCATGTGTAAGACTATATTAATGCTGATTAGTGTGTTAACCACAACACCTAAATATAAGATATAAATGAAAGAAGAGAAGCTAATTAGCATGAGCTTCACTAATAAAAATGAATTTCAGCTTATCGAGATAACATAACTGTTTTAGTAGGACAAAGTACCCCAGATCGTTACGAATTAGCAAAATATTATGCGCATTCGGCCGCGAAATGGTCTGTGTCAACGTTCAGACCAGTAATACTGGATTGCCGTTGCTGACCTACCGTGAAAGTGTGCAAATTTAGCAATGCGTGAAGATTCATAACGAAATTCAGTTAAAAATCAGTCAGTGCCCCACCTAAATCGATTCAATTATTGACAGAAGCGGAAAAGTAGACACTAACAAGTACGAAATTCTACGAGAGTTTCATACCGAAATCCACAGGGCGCCGGTACAGAATAGAGGTAGCAATAAAACGTATTGGGGGCGCGAGAATTTCTTAAAATTCTTTTACTGATAGTCTACCTGCATCCATCTAGATTACAACCGAAAACAAACCAGACCTCCCTTGCAGTAGCAAACACCTTTCACTACGCTTGCACACAATGCAGGCAAACAGCCCTCTATTATTACCCTACATGAATAAGCCGGCAATTTCGCAATGAAAATGGCAAAATTATCTGCAGTTTCTGTTGCATAGAGCTTTCTGGACTCAAAAACATGAATTGTCTACCTTTATGTCACCATTTATGTGACAATCATTCGGTATATTTATCGAAATAACAAAAAAACTTTTATTAGCGAGTAAATTTAGTAGGATAATTCTGCACCACCCCAGGAAATAAACGGCGACGTAGCTGCCAAACGTATTCTACAATCTTTCGAATTCTCCATTAGACGTGCCACAGCGAGAAAACGTTCATTAGCCGAAGTGTTCCTTAAGCTAGCTAGCAATGGGAATGCTCGCACATCTAAAACGCGGTGGTATTCATAGTGGGATCTGAATTACCACGTGTATAGGCAAATGGATTTTATTTGCGTTCCTGTAAACGTGATTTGGATCGAAAGCTTAGCTACGATTATTATGCTGGTGTATCGATTGCAACTGGAATATTTCGAATAAAGAGTAGGGGAAATAATTATGCGGCCCTCATCTTCAATAACTATTTTCGTTGTTAGGATTTCGTCACGTAAATCGGTAAAAATGGAACCCTACTAGTCTCGCTTTCTTGACCGTCTATCTGTCCATCCAACCCTTAAAACCCGTTTACCTCGAGTACGGGTGGACATAATAAGTGGAAATGTATCGCACTTTCTGAGGTATACGGTCCCTTGGTGGTGTAAAAAAGTGAGCTATGTCAACGCGATCTTAAGATACGGCCGTTTATGTAAAGAAGATTTACGCGAAAGGTCAAAAAAATGGCTCTAAGAACTATGCCACCAAACTGCTTACGTCATCAATCCCCTATATCTAGAACTACTTCAACCTACCTAACCTAACACACATCCATGCCCGGGGAAGAATTCAAACTGACGGCGCAAGCAGCCGTGCGGTCCGCGATATGACGCCGTTGAACGCGCCCTCAAGCTGTTAATATCATCTGGTGTTACTAAATAGTTATTCACTTCTAGTGAATGATTTTCTGCGCAGTTCATTTAAGATAGAATAATTAAAATATATTTGATGTTGCGTAAGAGGAAGGACGCCTAGTTCATTTCCTCTTGTCTTTATTCATTATATTAGATTCGCAATCTGAGCATATGAACTATCCATAACCACACTTTAGATCCAAGTCATAGTCACAGATATGTGCGAATACAACACATTGGCTTATACTTGAGGTATTTCGTTTCCCACGAAGTGGTGGCAGACGATGCTGTGGCGTCTTCGAAGCTGGAGTTTCGCCAGTGGCTAGCTATCTCAGCACATCAGCTGAGCGAACTTGCATAGTATGTTGGTAACACTTCGTCGCCTTGCCTGTTATGCTGTGTAGCAGACTTTAAAGCTGTGCGGGTCAGCATAACGAAAAGGCGAGTGGTCTCGCTCGTTTTGTCCACGACCGTACATGTTCACGGCCAAGCCCTTGCTAATCTTAACACAGTCATACACCAACCCTTTCATTCACGTTAGCAAGTTTATGGTAACGTATTTCCCAAAATCTGAACAGCTACTAAGCACGAATTGTTCTTAAATGAAAAATGCTCGCCATACTATTATGTTTACCGGTGTCTAATGCACTCAAGTTTTTAGTCGCCGATCACCTCAATATGCCACGTGGAATTCTGTCTTTTCTCATAGGCAAAATTACTTAAGGAATCCGTTCATTCTAAAAAACACACTGGAATAAATATGCCTTCACTTTAAAATACTTTTGAAACATGTAGCACAACTAAAACTGTCAGATTATAACTTCTTTCGGAGCTCATACTGCACACAACCGTACCATTGAAAGACTGTGGTCCGTCCCCCTTAGACTGCTGTAAGCATTCTCTATCTCCAAGAGAATAGACGAGCGAAGAATACTCCGTTCTCATTGGTCAGTTTTAAGACCAATAGAAAAACATTATTCTCCCGCGTTAATCCGCGCTTTTTATGACTAACCAATCAACCAATAACACACTTTCGAACTTTACTTTTTCCCAAAATAAATATTTAACATTCTGATATTTTGTTTATACTTTACGTTATTAACGACTTTCATTTGCACTCGAACTGGTTTTCCTTTTACCATAAACTTAAATAACATATTATGATACATAATTCCGCGTCGTCTGCATTCACCCTGTCTTAAAACTTTCTCACACTAGTCCGTACAGCGCTCATCAGTGGAACAATGATCTACATGTTTACTTTGGACCACATTCACGCATCATCCACACTACTAAAAGCATATACAAAAATGTACAAACATAAATAAACACACCAGCCTTCAAGAAATAAACAGAACAGTTCACAAAAAGATTCTCTCGACCTGTGTCTTGAATGTCTCTCTGCACTAATGGACTCTGGTGGTCAAATTTCTTAACTAAATTATAGATCTTTCTGTTTAGACCTGTTGTAACAACAACAACTGTACATATAATAATTTTTTCTTCTGATTTTCGATAAATTAGTGTAAGCGATGTTCTGATTTCATTTCTTTTTTCTTTTCATGTCATTATGTTAAAGAAACTGTAAACAATTTTCGATGTAAATATTAATGTTTATGTCAAATTGCAAGTGCTTAATGAATCCTTTAATCAATATTTTCAATATAGTGATCATAACAGTTGCAGGGTCTCCCCCCCCCCCCCCTTTTTTCTTTTCTACTCATTTAAATTCTGAAGTGTACTGAACTGATTTGACCAGCAAAGTTAAAGTCAATATAAAACCAAAATTTATTAGTGTTTTACCTTTTACAAAATTGGCATTGTGTGTGTGTTTCGAAAGTGTTATTGCTAGGGTAACCTATGCCCGAATTTAATCAGATCAATAGACAGTACGAAGTGTGTAGTAAACATTATTGTGTATTGTTGTGTATTTATGGCCCGTCCATATTAGTACAGAAAGTGAAATTATTAGTTCAGTAGATTTTCTGGTTCTAAAATCTACCATATTATGCAGTGTTATTACGTGTTGTTTTGTATGAAAGTACAGCAACTTGTACAGGGAAGAAACTCAGTTAATGGCTAATTAGGCTGGCGACCGTATTATTAACAATTTGGTAGCATCTGCTGTGTTGTTTCTTGTCCGTCCTAACGTGTGGTTGCACTCCGGAATTGCTTGACGTACCATTGTTATTAGTGAGTGGGTGTAAGTCTGATTTGCCTCCATTCAGGTACACGCGGTCAAAATCTATAGAAAAATCCTTTCTCTTAAGGTGAAGCCCGTCAACTTACCATAGTACAGGCTTTAATAAGTATCGTGCGCAGTAGCGTAGTGTTACACTGTCCTCTACTGTCCTCTAGCAGATGGAAATTAGAACTTCGTGCTCGACTGAACCGGCTTCAGATCATCTGTCACTGTGCACGCATGGGTCATTCTCCCGATACACAGGCTCTAGACAGGAGCGATATAAGCCACCATGCCTCAGTCTCCTCTCATGGTCCTTTCTCGTTCTGCTTGAAAAACTGCTGTTGTAGATAGTTTAAGTTATTTATGGACTGTGATTCGAATAAAATTGTTGGTTACTAAAACGTGAGAACAATAAGGTTGACTTCAAAATCAAACCCTTTAGAAATCCTATTACATCCATCTTTCTCGTGTAACCATTTGTGAATTACTCGAAAGACTAAACTATCTACATGAACTACGTTTGTTAAATATGAATTGAATCATTCACTTGCTTTCATATAAAAGTAAGTTCTCTAATAATACTTTGTATTTCATACTGTAAAAGGTCTGGGATAAGCCATTTACTTTTTTTTCCTATAGAGGTGGAGTCCCTCCACACTCATACCGGCATGACGGCCAACTCAATAGGTCTACTGCCATCTCTGTATTCACTAAAGTAAGGTGTCGCAGGATGTGGGAGCTGCGTTATTTGCGTACGTCTGGTTAAGATTAACTATTAATACGCGCACATCTGGAAAACATCGTAGTCGAACGAAGGATTGCGGTTTGAAGGGCAGAGGAAAAAACGTGCCAAGGCAAAAGCCAAGGGAAAAAAAAACTCTGCGATAGTTAGGTCAGGTGGTAAGAGCAGTAGCGGATGTCTTGCTGCCTGCAACAGGTCGTGTAAGGGTAGGCATTGTTAGTAGTGGGCATCATGCATGTCGATACCTTTGGCGTTGTGTGGTGGTGTTGCTCGGCGGCTGCCGCTGGGTGCCGGTGTTGAGCTCTCGTTCAGCGTCAGCAACGTGCAACAGTTAGGTTTATCATCGTTTTTGTGTCCGATAGGTCATATATCGGATGCACAGTGTAGGGTGGTGTTGGCGAATTGTTTGTGAGTTAGTGGGCGAGCTCGTCGATGTCCCTGCTGTGGCCTGTTGGTCGGCTCCAGTAGCAGCTGGTACTTGCCAGTCAGTGTTGCTGATATGCAGGGGCTTACCGACGTTTGTCGCTTGTTAGTGTATGTTAGTTTACCATAGGTGGCTATGCCCTAGCTAGTAGTGCTTTTGGCCGCTTGTGCTTCCACCTATGGTTGTGATCGTAGTTTCCTAGAGTGAGGATGAAAGGATTGTTCGAGTGTCTCGAGTTCCTGTATAGTCGTGTGAAGTGTTTTTTGAATACTTCCTTGAGGGTTTCAAGGCGGTATGCCTGGTGAAGGTCCACGGTGCGTGTGTAGCGTGGAGCGTTGCTAATGATGCGTAGCACTTTGTTCTGTTTGATCTACAGGCGACGCAGCCGTGTAGGAGCTGCGTATCCCCAGACAGGTGCTGCGTACGTCATCAGAGGTGTAATTAGGGTCATGTATATGAACCGCGACACCCTCCTATTCAGTGTGCTTTCCCTGTTGAGCATTGAGTAGAGCTGTTTGAGCCTCGCGTGCGCTCTGTTGGCTACGTATTCGATGTGGTCCCCCCAAGCCATTTACAGTGTAAGTATATTACTTAGAGTGAATTGTAGAGATTTTATGGTTAGTAATTATGTACAGGGAACAATTTTAATATTTGGAATTTGGCATGTAACCAAGCGAAATACTGACGATGCCAAATAAAAAATAAATAAATAAAAATACGTACATATTATACTAGACATAGTAATAAATTAAGGAACCATTTGCCTGCAGTAGATGCCCATTAACGCCATCCCTCCCAACCGCCCTTTAATACTCGAAGATCGAAAGGAAGAAAGGAAATGAGTGGAAGAGAAGCGAGTGCGTCAGCTTCGGGACGCCTGTTTATGCGGCTCACGCAGAGCCGTCGAGATTCGCGGTTTGCCCGCGCGCGGCGCTGCTGTGTCGGTGCTTCGTATGTATGGCCCCGCCGGGATGTGGCTCGCAGCTGCCGCTTAAATCATCTCTGACAGCGGCGCGCCAGCCCTCGGCCACACAGTAAGCGCTTCGGCTGCGCGGGAAGGGATGGGGGGAACGCCCCTCTTACGTCGAGCATTGTAGCACATCTCACATGGAGCTTTACTCCGCAAGCTGTTGTCAAGTGTTGTTAACAAATCACGTCTGGCGTTGGATACACTACGTAAGACGTTTTCTGTACATCTGTAGGAATTTCTGACTCTCTTTGGCTGTTCATTCTTCCTTTAGGCCACTTTACAGGTTCCACTTTGATGATGATCCCATTTTCAGGTTTGGAGAGAAGCTACCAGCTATTGTCTCACAGATATACGTGTCGTCAGGAACGAAGTACTGTCTCAAGCTGAACGATAAAACGGAAGAGGGAATGAAATTTTTAACTAGTCAAACTAGTATTTTAAGCAGACAAACTACTTCTGTCCCGTTAAGGGGAGACCCAACCAAAAAATTTAAATTTTCTCCTACTTTTCTGATTTCAGTTGATTTTTAAAAACATGTCTATCAAGTAAACATGTAGCAGTACTCAACTATTGGAGTTTACAGCTTCATTTTTATTTAGTTCTGAATCTTTAATATGATTTTAATAGTATTTTTGAAAACTAGCATTTGTTACACAGACCTCAATTTAGGACGAAAAAATTGGCATTGAACTATGAAAAACAAGCTTATGGGAAAATGGATGTTAAAATTTTATTAAGAAATTCATTCTAGCACAAAACTCATACCCATTAAAATTCTCCAGCACCATACGTGTCCCCTTGCTGCACTTCCAAGGCTACTACTTCTTATAGTTTGTAGACCAGGACAGCCTGTCTCCTGAATTTTTCCTTCTCCACTCAGCATCTCATGCACTGGCTGATTCTTCGTTGATCTCTGATAAACAGATCATCTTTTGTGAGGGTGATAAAGGAGTGTTGGGAGTACTGCTTTCTTCATTCCTAGAATAATCCATATTGAAGTGCGATACAGCTTCTACAAGTCTGTAGGCTTTCGAGGCCGTTGTCACTAAAGTTAATATCTTCTGGGTTGTTAGGCTGCGTCATATTTCCTCTAAAATATTATTATTTTAGAGGAAATGTGAAGCGGCCTAGCAACCCAGAAGACTTATACTTTAACTTATACAAGGCCGAAAAGTATTTTTTCTTGCTCTGGGGCACTTGGGTCAAATGACACAGTGAAGACATTCATTTGCGTTTTGTGTCTTGCCATCAGTGCCTCTTGCCAGTATTGAATCAGATGCAAGTTTCGGATGGACCGGTACTATCTTGGCCAGTCTGGCAATTGTCAGTGCGCTAAGACTTGTCGTGCAGGCCATATTTCAAATATTTCTGAGGCTTAATTGTAATTCACATACAGTCAAACCGATTTTTGGGTCTAAGAGAAAACAGCTCCAAAAGTGTGAAGCAGCCATATTTTTTTATCTAAATTTTGGGATTTATTCTCCTCTTAAACAAGGTTCCTCGAATCTTTTCCTCTGTGTTCTTCATATGGATTGACAATCCTGTGTAGGCCTCAGTCTGTTCAACACTGTCTCCATTCTCACCTCTCATTTGCCACTATTTTCTGATACATAATTTTCTGAACACGAACACCGAATTTCAGAACCATTTCCTGCTGTTGCATTTACATTCTAGTAACTGAATCAAATGTAGCTCAAAAATCGGTCTTCCGGTCGTCAGTTTGAAAGGTAACTTGTTTGGACTATTTAATTAATTCAGAATGTTGGCAGAATTTAGTGTACTAACAACATTTATTTTACCGAACAAGACATAAATTATACTAAACAAGTTACAGATTAAATTCACTTAACAACAAACAAATGATTTGATACTCTATTGGGTGTATCCTGGTTGACAAAGACAGTTTAACTCGGTGATTAGTGAGTCAAGTACTCTGGCCCAACAAATGTGGATAGCACAAGCTGAATTGATCTGATGCTGATCAGAAAGTTATTGATCAAATCTACTGAAGTTTCTCTACATAGGCGCAGCTGAGAGCAAGTGGCGATTGAGATCTGTAGACCCTGACAATGCCGGAGCAGCAGTTTGTTGCCCTGTTTATTCTTGTTTTCTTTTAAATCTTTATTCTTCATCTTTATTATATACATATGTTACACTGTTTACTTCGAGCAGCAACATGACTTACAGCTGGCGATATGTGTGCGACAGAGGAGGTAAGACGTGGAGGCAGCACCTGTGAATATGCAAAAATATCGCGGTCTAGTGATCAGGCAGACAGATCTCAAATTACTCTCTACCAGAGCCCTGAAATCACGCCAAGAATGATAAACCAAAAACGAATATGGGTGCCCTCGGCAAACGAGTAGTCTTAGATGTTTGACATCATGCTCTTGGTACAGTAAGAACTTCACCACAGACTCCCCAGTCTAAACTGCTTGCAAATGTAGCCAGTCTCAGGACAGGTCCCAGATATGAACCACACAAGCCAGAGCTTCGACCAGAAGTCCGTTACCGGACCAAAGTCCCACACGCCAGTGCTTCTCACTTCTACAGACTTGTACGCGAAAACTAGGTGAGAGAGTAAGTTGTCCTCTCTCTCCGCCCTGTTAGAGAGGACAAGATAGTCTCCCACCTATTTTTTGCGTATGGAAAATTATCCTGACGCACCTTGAGCGAGATTCCAGAAAGTTAATAGCCTGAGCAGATGTTGATGGAGCCTGGTAGGGTGCTAAAAGCATGAGGTATTTTTATGATTCCTAGCTCGTAGAAATGGCTTGTTGGGAGTTAAAAGCAATTGGCAGCGAGCCCATCCCTTAGTAAATCTTGCTGGACAGGCCCACAGCCATACAAGGTAGATACGGCAGCCCCTCGCTGAGACAGGACTCCAGCAGAACAAACTGGGCATTGTGTGCAGAGCGACGTGTAATAAAAATTCACATGGTTTCATGTTTGGCAATAGTGCAAGTAGGCCAGTGAACGACTTCCCTCGGCCGCCTCTCATGTATAAGCAAAACACCGGCATTTGAGAAATGTTTAGAGATAGAATCTTTATTACACCTCATAGTAAGGACTAACAAGCTCCAAGGCACAGGCAATTTCGATAAAAATCTTTGAGATTGTACCTGTTCGCTTGTTGCCGTGGGAAACAATACAACGTCAGAGAAAATCGTCTCTTCCCCCTCTGTGAAAACTTAAAAAAAAGCCAGTAATTGGCGGTTTCTTTCTCTTTAGAGACGCGGGTTTCTTAATTCTTGCCCTGGTTCGACATGAGTTTGTGCTGTTGTGTGGGAGGGGAAATTTAGCTCGTCTAGAGCCCTGTGATTGGCTCAAGACAGGGTGAAGGTGGCGTCGTTCGCGCACTTTGCCGGAAAATGGAATTTTTTTCTTGAGAGGTGCGAAGCACTCATGTGCGGGACTTTGGTTTGGTAAGGGACTTCTGGTCGAAGCTCTGGCACGTGTGGTTGGTACTTGGGACCTGTCCTGAGCCTGACTTCACTTGCGAATGGTTTGGACTGGGGAGCCTGTGGTGAAGTTCTTACTGTACCGACAGTATGACTTCAAACATCTCGGACTACTCGTTTGCCGAGGGCACACTTATTCGTTTTTAGTTTGCCGGTCTTGATGTTTGGTATCCTTGTGCGCCCTGTAGTATAAGTGAGCCAAATTGGTCCTTGGTACGACCAGCGAACGAGTGTGTCACGCACTGAAATCTACCGTTATTTCAGGGCTCTGGTACAGAGTAAATTGTGGTCCGTCTGCCTGATAGCCAGACCGTGAGATTTTTGCATTTATTGCGTGGCCGAGATCGATTCACAGGTGCCGCTTCCACGTCTCACCTTCTCTACCACACACATCTCGCCATCTTAAAGCCACACCCCGCACGAAGTAAACAGGGTAACGTTGTAGGGACTGCAGCGACTCAAACTTACTTGGCCAGCCCAGTGCCAGGGCCACGCTACTGGGGTTAGCTCGGTGAGCAGGCCACAACAGTAGGTTCATATATGAACTGGCACAACTGTAACGCTGCAGAGTAGATTAGAATTAGAGTAGATTAATAAATTAGATTAACCTTGTTCATAGTTATGCCAGTACTTGAAAGTTTTTTGTAACAATGCTGCTTTGTTTTCATGTTGTATCACATATAGACCCACTAATTAGATAAGGTGGTGGGTTTTGTTGTATCATTACATTGTATATTGTATTGTATCAATAAAGATTTTTTTTAGAAAAAAGAAAAAACAGGGTAACGTACTGCTGCTCTGGCATTGTCAGGGAAGGGCAATCACCACTTGCTCTCAGGTGCACCTTTGTGGAGAAACTTCAGTAGATTTGATCATTCAAAGTCTACTCAGTGTCAGATCACTTCAGCTTGCGCTATCCACATGTTTAGGGCCAGAGTACTTGACTCACTGATCACACAGTTAAACTGTCTTTTCCAACCAGGATCCACCCAGTGGAATATTAAATCATCTTTTAGTTGTTTAGGGAATTGAGTCTATAACTTGTTTAGTATAATTTATGTCTTGTTTGGTAAAATAAATGTTGTTAATACACCAAATTTTGCCATCATTCTCAATCAGTTAAATAGTCCAAACAAGTTACCTTTCAAGTTCTTTTATACGAATAACCTCTGAATATCAGCTGTACCGGTTCCCAAATTATTCGTTAAGATTGTTCTAAATCTTCAAATGAGTATAGGAGATGGATAACTTCTGCCTCAGTCTAATGTTTCTTTTTTTTCGGTGCACAGAAAGTCTCTCCACCCAGATTATCCTTCTGGTTTTTTTAATTAATAAATAAGAAATACTAAAACCACAAGAAGCACGTATCAAAAATTATTAAACATTATCGTGGGACTTACGGTCACTTGTGGAAGAGGAAATCCGCCTGCTACAGCCGCATTTCCAAAATTTATGTTGCAATGTTTTGCAATGTTTACATGGCAAATCAGAAACCAGGATGTAATAAGTGCTTTGGGAGCCCCGCGTTAACGTAATAACTGTCAGTCCTTCTCCATAGCTGCATAGCTCTAATACTCTACTCCAGATAATTAACAGCTTTCAGTATTTTTCACTGTCTTTTTCCCAGTCGGTTTCGTTCCCTGAAACCTTTTTACTGTTCGACCACTATCCATTAATGAATGCAAGAGAGATAGTTTTAATGGAACCAGAGATATCGTCTGCAACACAACATGATGTGGTTTGCTGTTTACAGATGTAGATGTCCCAACGACACTATTCTCATCCTCAAGCAGTCAGCTTGATGTCTCAGGTGGTCGAATTCTGTATTTGTTCTAATTCTCCACGAGTCGACCCTTTGAAAAGGGAGTTCCTATCTCGAGGAGCTCGAGAATTTCTCATTTGTTTCGTGAGTCATGCATGCCTCGTTGAGAAGAGAATCACCCTTCCTTCGTCACGGTTACGTATCACTCTGAAAACAGCAACAGGCTTTGACTTCATACCCAGCGGGGTAATAACCTATATCATAAATGGAAGTGTGACCTTCAGTTCAAACAGAATGCTGCAGCTACAAGCTGCTAGGTCTTGAAGACCACACAGTTCACGAGAAACAAATCCTTTGTTTCATTTGAATCTAATCACTCGACTGATGCTACCACGAAGACAGCGAATTCGTCTGTAAATGAATGATTATAGTAGCGGGTTAGTAACGCATTCGGTTCCGTGGGAACATTGCTGTCTTTATGTTGCAAACTCAGCCACATAAGACGAAATGAGGTGGCGTTTGAAAATAACAAGTTTACCGAAACTACGGCACCTGAAATGGCATTGAACCGAGGCGACAGCACAATACGAGAGTCACACATGTTGTGTGGTTGCCTTACTGTACCCAATACTTTTAGCGCACGTTGCTGCCAGAGGACAGGAAACTTTGAGCCTCGTACACTGCTGTGCAAAACTGATGGATGAAGAGTAACTTTCGAATGATGCGTCATTGACAAGTAAGATAGCTCGATGAAACCTTGACCATACGCAGAAAGAACCACTGTAGTGCAGAAGGTAACTGTAGAAAACGCAATGAGACTAGCAGAAAGGGCGCTTTTATTGAAGAACATAAAATTAAACTGAAGGCACTGCGATGTATGATGGCCCCTTGGACATTACAAAAGGGAGGACACGATTCTTAATAGTGCGTCTGATTACCATGGACAGCAGTGCATGCTCTGAAACGTGGTCCCATGTTGGTCATGAGGTTTGTAAAGAGTTCGTGTGGTAGTGCACTCACTCCTCCACCAGTGCGTTTGAAAGCTGCTGGATGATCGCTGGAGCATGTGCACGTACTGCAATACGTCACCCCAACGCACTCCCCACGTACTCGATAGAATTTAAGGCGGGCAACGGGCAGGCCAGTCCAGTCGCAGAAAATCCTTTCATCCCTAGAGTTCCACCTGCGCTGCTCGGTGTGGTCGCGCATTGCCATCCACGAAAAATGAAGCCAATACCGAGTGCTCCTCTGGAAAGACACCGGTAGGCGTCACGATAAATTTGAATTGTGAGTCTACCGTGTTAAAAGATTTGGAGGTGAGTAAGGCCATGCCTCTCCACATGATAACACCTGGACCACCACAACGATGTTCGACAGTGCTGGACGCACTCTCTTATGGAGAGGCGGGAAAACATAATTCACCCATGAACGCATTAGGTCCTGTAGGTATTGGAACAGTTCATACAGAAGACGAGCGAACAAGAATATTGCAGGACAGGGAATACCTTGATTGCCGACAGGAAGAGAACTGGGAACTACGTTTTTCAGGCCCATTCATAGAAGGGACATGGTGAGCTGACACATCAAATGCTGCAGTTTCTTGCGAGCCAGAATCCCGGAGAACTAAAGGCATTTTAAAGAAATGGGAATACAGGAAACAGAGGGAGAAATAGACTGAGCGATAGTGTAGACTGAGAAAAGCAAACCTACATTTATAGCACCTTTTGGAACACTGTTCCTCGGAAAGAGCGATCAAAAATTAGAAGAAAAGGTTTTGAATAAAAACAGTAAGATTGCATGTAAGTTGTTAAAATTTATTAATCAGGTGACCGGTTTCGATCATGGCACATTCATCATCAGACCATTATAAATTCGTGATGGTTGGAGAGAGTGGCGAGGAGCAGCTCAGCCATGCATTTTGTCTCTACACAGCAGGCTGCTCCTCACCGTAGTCATGGCTGAAGGTTTTGAAATAAATGCATTATTTTGACATAATACTTTGGTTGTCTTTATTTATCCAAATTTCCCAGTAGCTTGTGCCCATTACCTTCATGCCCCATGACAATGTGTTAATTAATTACAATTTTACGTGAAGTATACGACAAGTGCCTAAGCTATTTGGTCACTTACATAAATACCCGTCCATTACCGTTATTGCACAGACATGTAATTTAGTAATGGGATTTGATGTTTCTCTCTGGGAAATAACGTTATTTCCTATTTTACTTCATTATCCGTAACATATACTGTACATATCATGAACAGAAAAAATCTTAGCATACCTCATTGTACTATGCTGAATGATATTTTCACTTCTGGCGCCGCGCGGAGTGGCCGCGCGGTTAGAGGCGCCATGTCACGAATTGCGCGAAGGTTCGAGTCCTCCCTCGGGCATGGGTGTGTGTGTTGTCTTTAGCGTAAGTTAGTTTAAGTTAGATTAAGTAGTGTGTAAGCCAGGGGCCTATGACCTCAGCAGTTTGGTCCCTTAGGAATTCACACACAGTTGAACATTTCGCTTCTGGCAAAAATTCTCGAGAATTTTACACGAAATTACGCATCATGAATAGCGAGATATTTTTGGACAATCATACTGCCCTGAAAGACTCCGAATACAGCCCACCTTAAAACAACCAACTGAATTCTTTTTAAGAGGTGCAGCTCCTCCACGCCCACACCGGCATGATGCCAACTCAAAAGGTCTTCTGCCATCGCTGCGTAAGGGTTAGTTATCACTAAAGTGCGGTGTCACAGAATGTGGATACTGCGATGTTTGCGTACGTTTGGTTAGGGTTAACCATTAACATGCGCTCATCTGAAGATAGATTGGGTCGAAAGTCGAATGAAGGGCAGCGGTTTGAAGGGCAGAGGAAAAAAAGTGCAAAGGTAAGAGCCAAGGGAAAAAAACCTCTGCGATAGTTAGGTCGGGTAGTAAGAGCAGTAGCAGATGTCTTGCTGCCTGCGACAGATCACGCAAGGGTAGGCTTTGATAGTAGTGGGTATTATGCATGTCGATACCTTTGACATTGTGCGGTGCCGCCGGGTGCCGGTGTGATATCTCGGTCACCGTCAGAATCCCTGTATCGGTTAGGTTAATCATCGTTTTGTGTCCGATAGCTCATACATCAGATGCACTGTGTAGGGTGATGTTGGCAATTTGTTTGTGCGTTAGTGGACGAGCTCGTCGGTTTCCCTGCTGTAGCCTGTTGGTCGGCTTATCCAGTCAACGTTACTGATATGCAGGGGCTTGTTGATGTATGTTAGCTTGCCATAGGTGGTTATGACATAGCTAGTAGTGTCTTTGGCCGCTTATGCTTCCAACTATGGTTGTGTTCATAGTTTCCAAGAGTGAGGATGAAACGATTGTTCGAGTGTCTCGAGTTCCTGAATAGTCGTGTGGCGGTTTTTTGAATACTTCCCTGAGGGTTTCAATGTGGTAATCATTGTGAAGATCCACGGTGCGTGTGTAGCGTGGAGCGCTGCTAATGATGCGTAGCACTTTGTTCTATACGATCTGCAGGCGGGTGCAAGCGCGTTGGAGCTGCATATCCCCAGACGGGAGCTGCGTACGTCATCGGACGTCTAATCAGTGTCATGAATTCTGTTCACTAGAAAGTTTATAAGCAGAAGGATTCTCTGTTACTTCACGTCCATAGTACCCTGCATCACGATGCACCTATACATTGCAGGCAAGTTCATCTAGTCTGATTTACATGCAGTGAACTGCTTCACGAATTGCGCAACTTGTTATTTTTATATGGTTTTACTCTCTTCCTATTAACACCATCGCACACAGTAATGAAAATCGATACATCAGAAGCACTTAATATGTGTTCATCCTTGAGTGAAGTACATGTGGTACTGTTGTGGAACTGTAAAATACGTTTTGAGACTTTCAGAATTAGACTGTGGAATAAGCCACTAAAGATACATTATGGTCAGCAAAATGACTATGGATTAAGTAGAGTGGACATAAAATGTAGAAAGGAGCTTCAGAAACACATAAATTCGTTGTAATTAAATATGAAATTATGATTATGAATTAAATAATCACAACACTGGTGTAATATTCTAAAATAATTATTTTACAAACCGGTTTTCGGCCGCCACCCAATCGTCACGTACAGAGGCAAAGATGTAAGGCTGTTACATTTTAATGGGATCAAACGTTTTAAACCAGGAGCACCTAAAGAATATCTTAGATGGTTTTCAAAAATCGGAGTCGTTAACGTTTGATTTAGGACTAAAATGAGATGTAAGTCCGTATATCTCAGATAAAGCTGTTGGCACGTCGAGTGATCAGCTACATGACAAACTACAGCTGTTGTTGTGAGAACAAAAACACATTGAACAATATACAGTAAACTCTCAATGATCCAAACGGGGAGGAAAGGGTGACTGAATAATGTGAGCTTTTACTTAACAGGTTCGACATACAAACAGGTAATATATTGAAAGTGAGGCTAAACAGATAAGTAAAAATAGCTCTAGCTAGGCAAAGTAGAAATTCAGTACGGCACGTGAACCTTCAGAAAACTGAATTGAAGGAAAAATGGTGCATAGGAATAGGAGAGGTAATACCGAGGGCACAGAAGAGAGTGCGACTGCAGGGACTTATCCCTTGCACGCCTCCCGTGAGACCCACATTCCCAACTGTACACAAGCTACATTCATAATGTTTCTAAAGGATATTTGCCAACTCACTCATTTCTCGCGCCAACTGAGGTGACGATTGCCGCAAGAGCTCGGGCACAGTGTGCGCATTCGCACAGGAGATGGTCAATGGCTGGGTAGCCTTTAACTATATGAAGATAGTAACTGTTCCGAAACAACAGATACCAGTGATGACCATACAGCTCCTCTAGAAAGAAATGACAATTAATGGAAACCCTCAGCTGCAGTGAATGGGCAAATATCCGTTAGGAATATTACGAATGTAGGTTGTGGACAGTTGGGAATGTGGGTCTCACGGGAGGCGTGCACGGGATAAGTCCCTGCGGCTGCGCTATCCTCTGTGCCCTCGGTGGCTCAGATGGATAGAGCGTCTGCCCTGTAAGCAGGAGATGACGGGTTCGAGTCTCGGTAGCGGCGCACATTTGCAGCTGTCCCCATTGAGGTATATCAACAGCACCTGTTGGCAGCTGAGCGTTTCGATTAATTATCATTTCTTTCTAGAGAAGATGCATGGTCATAATTGATATCTGTTCTTTCCGAACAGTTACTATCTTCATACAGCTAAAGGCTACCCGCCTCCGATCGCTGTGGCCGAGCGGCTCTAGGCGCTTCAGTCCGAAACCGCGCAGCTGCTACGGTCGCAGATTCGAATCCTGCCCCGGGCATGGATGTGTGTTCAAAAATGGTTCAAATGGCTCTAAGCACTATGTGACTTAACTTCTAAGGTCATCAGTGGCCTAGAACTTAGAACTAATTAAACCTAACTAACCTAAGGACATCACATACATCCATGCCCGAGGCAGGATTCGAACTTGCGACCGTAGCGGTCGCTCGGTTCCAGACTGTAGCGTGTGATGTCGTTAGGTTTAAGTAGTTCTAAGTCTAGGGGACTGATGACCACAGATGTTGAGTCCCATAGTGCTCAGAGCCATTTGAACCATTTTAGAGCTACCCGGCCATTCACCTTCTCCTGTGCGAATGCGCACACTTTGCCCGAACTCTTACGGGAGTCGTCACCTTAGTTGGCACGAGTAATCAGTGTAAGGGCAAATATCCTTTAGGAACTTTACGAATGTAGGTTGTGGACAGGTAGGAATGTGGGTCTCACGGGATGCGTGCAAGGGATAAGTCCCTGCAGTCGTGCTATCCTCTGTGCCTTCGGTGGCCCAGATGGATGCAGCATCGGCCATGTAAGCAGAAGATCCCAGGCTCGAGTCCCGGTCAGGGCGCACGTTTTCAGCTGTCCGCTTTGACGTATATCAACAACACCTGTTGGCAGCTGAGGGTTTCAATTAATTATCATTTCTTTCTAGAGAAGCTGCATGGTCACCACTGGTATCTGTTCTTTCGGAACAGATACTATTTTCATATGTCTTTTTTAACATTTATGTCCACATTCATAGAATCTTTCTCTAAATATGGAATCTTGCACAATTTACGGAGGTTTTGAGGTAGTGGATCGTATACATGGTAAAACATGGAAGAGACCTGTTCAAATGGTTCAAATGGCTCTGAGCACTATGGGACTTACCATCTGAGGTCATCAGTCCCCTAGAACTTAGAACCACTTAAACCTAACTAACCTAAGGACATCACACACATCCATGCCCGACGCAGGATTCGAACCTGCGACCGCAGCGGTCGCGCGGTTCCAGACTGAAGAGACCTGATGGTTGTGTTTTTTTATGCCTTGTGGAGTCATACTTGACAAAGGACATACTCTTGCCTTAATGCACAAAGGTGACTATCTGAATAAAATGGGTGATTTACTAAACAGCAAAGCACAGAACGTAACTGAAAATAATACACAAATAGTCGAATGTAAATAACACTTTTATTCAACGACAACATTCACAGCGAAGTCTCTGCGATTTATGATTGTCTCCTAACTTTACAAAAGGCGGGACGTGGTCCTTTAAAAGTGCCTGTGGTCACCACCGACAGCAGTGCATGCTCTGAAAAGTGTTCCCATATTGGCCACAAGGTACGGCTTTCAATTACTCCACCAGCGCGGTTGACGACTGTTGGATGGTCTCTGGTGGACGTACTGCAAAACGTCACACCAACGTATCCCGCATGTCCTCGATGCTACACTCATGCTCATAAATGAAGGATAATTGCAGAATGTGGTGACACACAACATGGCATTACACAAAACTGGCGCTAATAGCATAGGCACATAGGGAAAACACACGACACGGATCTGTAAGTCCACGGTATTGGTGATAAGTTGAGAAAACCGTCCCGAAACACATGTGCTACAAAACGCCACTATTTCCTGTGCGTGTACCCCGACATTAATATGGGATATGATCACCATGCACACGTACACCAGCCACACAGCGGGTTGGCATACTCTGGATCAGGTGGTCGAGCAGCTGCTGGGGTATAGCCTCCCATTATTGTACCAGTGCCTGTCGGAGCTCCTGTAGTGACCTAGAGGTTTGAAGACGTGCAGCGTTAAGTCGACCGAGGGCATCCCATACGTGCCCGATAGGGTTTAGATCTGGAGAACAGGCAGACCACTCCATTCACCTGATATCTTCTGCTTCAGAGTACTCCTCCACGATGGCAGCTCGGTGGGGCCGTGCGTTATCATCCATCAGGAGGAAAGTAGGACCCACTGCACCCTTGAAAAGGCGGACGTACTGTTGCAAAATGACGTCCCGATACGCCTGACCTATTACGATTCCTCTTTCAAAGAAATGCAGCACTGTACGTCCACCAATCATAAACCCACCACACACCATCAAACCATGAACTCCATACAGGTCCCTTTCAAGGACATTAAGGGTATCTGGTTCCTGGCTCACGCCAGATGAAAACCCGGCGAGAATGGTCCATTTACATAACCTGGGACCACTGTTCCAATGACCATGTACTGTGTTCTTGACACCAGGTTTTACGGGCTCTCCTCTGACCACGGGTCAGTGGAATGCACCTTGCAGGTCTCCGGGCGATTAAATCATGTCTGTTCAGTCGTCTGTTGACTGTGTTTCTGGAGACAACTGTTCGAGTGGCTGCGGCAGGGTCCCGAACAAGGCTACCTGATGTACTTCGTGGCCGTCTGCGGGTACCGATGATAAGATATCGGTCTTCTTGTGATGTTGTACACTGTGGACGTCCCGTACTGTAGCACCAAAGCAATGTCCGAGGTCACTATAATAATGTGGTTTTTCTTAAAAATATGCTTTTCAAGATCGTAAACAGTTCTTGTTTTACATTTCCTCTATTAAACAGTATAGAATTATACTTTTAAACAATATTTCTTTGCTTATGCTTGTTTGGTAATTAATTATGTCTTTCTATTCTGTGATTGATTTTGGAATTTGGAAGTTTTCTCGTAGCGATAGGAGATGTTTGTTACTGAATCTGAGGCCGAAAACTTATTGAAGCCTAAGTGCAACCTTCGCCGCCAGTACAACTCCTCGAATGTCAGTGGTGTTTGGTGACCACAGAAAAATTCGTTTTTCGCAATTTTGGGCCTGAAGACGATAGCACAAATCAATTAAATGCTTATTAGAGCAGTAAAGTACAACAGAAAACTGCAAGTACAAGTCACAGGCCATTGTTGTTACCACGTCCCAGCATTATTCAACAACGATTATACGTGCCTTTAGCGGAAGAGCCGTCGCAGTGCGCAAACAAGAATCAATTGCATAAGAATGTCACATATCACGCAATAAAACATGCATCTGGTGCTAACACAAGCCGGGGTGGCTCTTCTGAAATTATAATTCATCGCCCAGCTCTCCGATAACAGTTCCGCTAGCGCCCCTATCTCTATTCATTTTGAATCGAATGAATCGTGATTAGGCTCCGTCCAAACAGATGAATCATGCATGGGGACTTGATAAAACGTCAGTCCAGCGCCGCTCCCGGAGGAAAACGAAAAAAAATAAAATCCAAACAAAGTTAGCGCAAGCGCGCAATGTCGGACTCGTGCAGCTCCGAACGGAAACCCAATAATTAACGAGAGACGCGCCGCGCAGCACTTTGCATTGGGCTAAAGGCAGCCGTTCTTCACGCAAGGCCGACTCCTATGACATAACCAACTAAAACCGCATTACGCTGTATGTCCACTCAACTTCACTCGACTACGGGCTTTTATTGACACCCGTCGGGCGCGCTCTGCAGACAATGTGCTTTGATTGCGCCAATTAATTCATTCGGGACTGAGGAGTGTGGAGTTCTGATCCAGAATGTGTTTCAGAGTAAGATTACTGTTACGAACGTTATTTTCACAATTACTGCCAACCATAGAGACTAATGACGAGTGCACAAGTGTGAGTGGCCAAGAAAATAATTTCTTTACCGTAATCACCATAAACGGAAAGCTATTATATAACGCCCTATTACACAACGGTGATGTAAAAATGAATGTAAATCATTTCTTCTTAAAAATTCCTAGGACTCCATAAGTGGATTACTCAATATGTAATGTGTCTGTTTATTTACTATTACTCTCAAAAAACTTCCACGGCAACGAAACTTCCTGGCAGATTAAAACTATGTGCCAGACCGAGACTCGAACTCGGGACCTTTGCCTTTCGCGGGCAAGTGCTCTACCAACTGAGCCACCCAAGCACGACTCACGCCCGGTCCCCACAGCTTTACTTCTGCCAGCACCTCGTCTCCTACCTTCCAAACTTTACAGAAGCTCGCCTGCGAACCTTGCAGAACTAGCACTCCTGAAAGAAAGGATACTGCGGAGACACGGCTTAGCCAGAGCCTGGGGCTGGTTGAGCACTTGCCCGCGAAAGGCAAAGGTCCCGATTTCGAGTCTCGGCCCGGCACATAGTTTTAATCTGCCAGGAAGTTTCATATCAGCGCACACTCCGCTTCAGAGTGAAAATCTCATTCTGGAAACTTCCACGGCGTTCCGTTTTTGGCATTTTCTTCTCCTGCTCCAAGTACCTAAAGATCTGTGCCCACCTGGTGTCTACATCTTATGCCTAAAGACATTCGTCCTCCACGCTTTTACTCTGATCCTCGATCTTCATCCCCCCCCCCCCCCCCCCCCGCTCTATATGTCGCCAGCACATCTTAGTCTGCTTGTCTTGGCTTCCGCAGTGACATCTTGTTCAATATACAGGGTGATTCAAAAGTAACTGTATGCTCCTCGTTGGTGTAATGTATTCATCAAAATATGAGTAAAATGTTGAAGTTTTCTCTCAAACTGCTTTATTTCCTAATTACGCAGTAGAGTAGGGATCACAAGTGCAACATGAAATTAATTCAACTTAGAAAGCAACTCCACGAACCGCCCCGTAATTAAACACAGCCACGTACTGTACATTAAGCGCAGAACATGTTCAAAAATATGTCCATGTAGACGAGTGCAGTGGCATTCTCCACGTCTTACTGCTCTCTGAATGTTGCAGTCTCTTGTCACCTCATTCTGCTCAGTTGCTCAGCCATTTTCAATTCGATTCTGTAGTTCTGCTACAATATCGAGCGTCTTGAGACAGCACAAAGGTAGAAGTCCAGAGGACTAAGATCGGGAGGCCTGGTGGACCAAGCCACTGGGCCTGCACCACCTACCCACTGTGGGGATACGCAACTCTGACATACTCTCTTGCCTCCTGACTGGAATGTGCAGAGGCACTGTCAGGTATAAACCATAAGTTGCTTCGCGTAGTGACAGGGACATCATGAAGTTGACCACCCAATTCATGTTCCAAAAACTATTCATGTACTCTGATATCCAGGCGCTGCGGAATAACACGTGGTCCGAGTAACTGACTGTACACTATGCCACAGAAAATGCTCATCGCAAAACGATGATGATAGCCTCGCACTGTAGTTATGCGAGGTTTCTCATAAGCTCATATTTGCCCCACAATTGCATAGAGTACAACGGCCACGCCGATGTCAAGTAAACAAAGGGTTTCGTACCAGAATCAATTGAGCAGAGTAGAGGGGTGTACAAACCAACGTCGCTCGATATGCAGGCGAAGACGACACGTCAAAAGCCTACAATGGTTCACAATGTGAGGCCGGCCAGAAATGAAATTATGCATCGTAACTCGGAAATAAAGCAGTTTTAAACAAAACTTTAACATTTTACTTTATTCTGAAGCGTACATTACACCCACGAAGTGTGGACAGTTAATTTTCCCTCATCCTGTATATATAGCTCACCTTCCAATTCTTTTATCTTTGTCATTCTCCTCCGTCTCAAGTTGGTCCATACATTCTCAGCAAGATTTTGTTTTCAAAATTTATAAAAAAAATTTGTAGATTAAGCTCCAAAAACTATCTCATCACGTAAATGGCTAACTTGTAGCCACGTTTTTACGGAGTAATTAATTCTTATCTGTAAACCTACTTTCGCCACTTTTCACAACATGACATGTTGTCGTGTACAAGATCCAGTGAAAAACAAAAAGATGATCAGTCAGTTCATTTTTACGTATAACGTTTTTTCCTTAAGAGAAAATTTTCCACACACTTACAGGAGATAGTAATCGTATTTGCTAAAATAGGCTAGAAAACATCTGCCCGGAAACAAGTCATATTATTGTACTGGTGTTGAGGATGTTTCACTTTCCGTGTCTTCCTGTTGAAAATCATTGTTTCTAGTTATTAGTTGTGTCGTCTCTGTCCTAGTTCCATTGATTGTGGTCCTAAGGTCAATCATAGCAGTTATTCTATAATGTTTTAAGACAAGTCTAGCTCGTAGAGGCAGTCGGTGCACCCTTTCCACCTAACTGATCTGTATGTTTAACAATGGAATTCCCATTGTCTCGTTAATTTTGCTGCCCTTCCTTTTAATTTCACTGAAAATTGTTTTGACTTTTCTACGGGGTGATAAGTGATCATGTTACAAATTTTCAGGGACTCTGGTCCGGAACGGGCCGACTCGGAAGTTATAAGCAAAATTCGTTTTGATACCTCTAACAGTTGGTTGGGTTGTTTGGGGTGTGAGATCAAACAGCGAGGTCATCGGTCTTATTGGATTAGGGAAGGAAGGGGAAGGGAGTCGGTTGTGCCCTTTCAAAGGAACCATTCAGGTATTTGCCTAGAGCGCTTTACGGAAATCACGGAACACCTAAATCAGACCTCTGACAGTGTAATATATGTACAGGTAGTGTAGTTGCTAAGATTGTGGGGTAAGTAACTTTTCAGAGGTATGGACCAAACAAATAGAAAAATGTCTAGTAAACATTGGTCTTAAAATCCATACCTTAAGAGTTAGGAGCACTTGTTACCTTCGACACTGTGAACCATATCTCCTTTACTGTTAGCTTTCTAAAGTCTGTCACTTCTACCACCTCTGAAAGTTTTCTACCTTACAATCTTAGCAACAACAGAACCGATACATATATTCCACTGTCAGAGGTATCAAAAAGATTGTTGCTTATAACTTTCGATTCGGTCGATTCAGAAAAGGGCCCCTTATCTCAAAGTGATACGTTTACTCTTCTCCATAAACCCTGGGAGTTTGTGACACTATCACTGGATCACCCTGTCCCTGCAATCTTCACTTTACGTACTGGATATGGGGAAACATGGATTGTCAGGAGTTCTTTTTCTTGTTTCAGTAAGTTTTATAACAGTCTACATTTTTTGACTCCGCCTTCGGTGAGTGTAAGATGCTTAAAACTTTAAACTACACCGCATTATACATGGATATATGTATAGTAATCTGGAAGTACAGATTCTTGTACGTGAATTAACCTTTCAAGTAGGACGTTAGAACTACGAAGACGCTGTCGAGCTACCCGGACAGCTTGTGTGGTAGAGACGCTTCATGGAATGGTTGACTATAAGGAGCGTTCAAAAAGGCTCTGAGGGGGCAAACGATTCACCTCGGACGACGACGTCCAGCTATACATGCAGAACTGCTTAACGTCGCAGCCCCAGGAATTTTATGAGACAGCCATTCACCGCCTTATGTCACAGTGGGACAAGTGTCTCAACAGCCAGGGTCAATACTTCTAACATACTGGTATAGGTTTTTGTAATTATGCCTCCGGATCGTTTCTTTTTAACGCCCCTTATATATTGACTGAGCTTGCACATGGATGGTGACGTGAAGGAGAAACGCAAAATTCTGAGTCAACCTTCTTCATTTTAGTTAAACATGGAACTAGACTTCGATGGTTATTTAACAGGTCCTGAGTGCTTGGCCAGGTATGTAATAGAGATAGAAACTTCCTTTCAACACACACTTATTCAAAGTAACTCCTACATCTTCTCGCCCCATGTGTCTGAAAAATAGTAGTGGTCCGTCCAAGTGTACAAATGTCATGTACCAATACATGAATTGAAGATATCTGGATATTATATTTCTCTACTGCAGGGTAATAGAGCATATTGTATACTCAAGCACTGTGCCATTAGCACTCCGTTTTCAGGCCACATGTGGCCCATCAGGACCATCCGACCGCCGTGTCATCCTCAGCTTTGGATGCGGTAGTAGGGGCGAGTGGTCAGCACACCGCTCTCCCAGTCGTTATGATGGTTTTCTTTCACCGGAGCCGCTACTATTGGCATCACGAGGCTGAATGCACCCACCCCGAAAAATGGCAACAAGGCATGGCGGTCCAGATGGTCACCCATCCAGGTGCTGCCACGCCCGACAGCTTATAACTTCGGTGATCTTACGGGAACTCGTGTTTCCACTGCGGGAAGGCAGTTGCCCATTGTGCCATTAGTTCAGAAAAAATAAAGATCTTGAAAACTGTAGACGAAGCTGAATAGGTTGACTCTGCTTCCATGTGTCCTATAGCCGTTCGAGAATGTACCCACTGTTAACTAGTCACCGATATACCGACATATCATGTGTTTGCGGACTAGCAAAACCTATAGTCAACAGAAACGAAAGTAACATTGGGTGGTGCCCCAGCGAAGCGTAGTAGTAATGCTAATGTTTTCATTGTACATAAATGATTAACCGCAAAGCAACAAGATAGCCGCTTAGCGTGGGGGTACTACTGTAGTACAATACACCAGAACACACAAATGGTCCCAAAAACAAATAGCTGTTCAATTATGGTTAATATTGGCGGGATAGAGGCCTCCTAATTGCGCTTCAATAATTAAACGTAATCCTCGGAACCAACATGGCACAGAACAGGCCTGTGTATTGCACAGGCAACTCGCTACATGAAATAATATATTTGACGTAACAACAATAGGCAGGCCCAAGCCCATTCACTCATTTAAGTCATCGGTATTCTCATTGATTTGATGCGGCACGTCACGAATTCCTCTCTTGTGCTAACCTTTTCTTCTCAAAGTAGCACTTGCAACCTACATCCTCAATCATTTGTTACGTGTATTCCAATACCTGTCTTCCTCTACAGTTTTACCGTCTGCAGCCCCGTCTAGTACTATGGAAAATATTCCGTGATGTATTAACAAATGCCCTATCGTTCTGTCCCTTCTTCCTGTCAGTGTTTTTCATATATTCCTTTCTTCATCGATTCTGCGGAGAATCACCTCATTCCGTACCTCATCAGTCCATGAAATTTTCAACATTCTTCTGTAACACTACATTTCTAATGCTTCGATTCCCTTCTTTTCCGGTTTTCCCATACTCCATGTTTCACTACCATACAATGTTCTACTCCCAAACGTACAATCTGATAAATTTCTTCCTAAGTGTGATACGGTTTCTAGTGGCCAGACGTGCCGTTTTTGCCAGTGCCATTCCGTTTTTTATGTCCTCCTTTCTCCGTCCGAAACGATTTATTTTGCTGCCTAAATAGGAGAATTCCTTAACTTCGTCTGCAATGCTATCATTAATTGTGATGTTAAATTTATCGCTGTTCCCATTTCTGCTAATTCTCATCACTTTCGTGTTTTTCGATTTACTCTCAAACAATATTATGTATTCATTAGACTATTCATTCTATACAGCAGATCCTGTAATTCTTCTTCACTTTCACTCGGCATAGCAATGCCATCTGCGAATCCTGTCATGGATATCATTTCATCCTGACGTAATTCCGCTCTTGTACGCTTATATTATTTTCATCATTGTTTCTTCGATATACAGATCTAACAGGACTGGAGAAAGGTTAATCCCTGTCTCATAACTTTTTTTAATCCGATCAATTCTTTAATTCTTTCTTGGTCTTCCACTCTTGTTGTTCCCTCTTTGTTCTTGCACGTATTATACATTACCCGTCTTTCCCTATAGCTTTCCTCTGTTTTTCCCAGAATTTCGAACACTTTATACCATTTTACATTGTCTAACGCTTTTTCCAGATTGACCTATGAAAGTGTCTTTATTTCACTTCAGTCTTGCTTCCATTGTCAACCGCGACGATGTAACTGTCTCACAATTATAGCTTAACACAAAATTTGTTATAAAATATTATGACCACGAAAACACTAGAGAATGTGAGAGAATAGTACATGTACGGGAATCATTTACGCGCAGTAACACCGTCGAGTTTGAACTGCAGTAAAAGTGTAATTAACTAAAAATACCAGAATAATAAATCTGCGTCCGGTAACTGTTATTCCAAATCTAATAATATCTTTTATATGAAGCTCCATCACCGTACCAATACAAAATCACTTCACTAAAGCGCCTGCAACTATATGCAAAATAAGCTTTTATCAGTTATTGTACAAACTCCTCGGTACCGAGGATGATAATCTCATTTATTCTGCCAAGGTAGGGTTGTAAGGGAACCAGATTTACCGTCTAATTCAGTGACTGGCATCTCTCGGATCCTTCAGAATGCGTACCAAAACAGTAATTCAAGTCTCTTCAGAAAGAGAATTTGACTTTTTCCATAGAATTACGGCAGTTGCAGTTTAGGTAGACCTCAGAGACTGCATCGTTATTGTTAACGGCGTATTACCAAAGAACACAAATAAATACTGCTCAATCATATGTACAAATATTCGTCTCGTAACTATCGTCAACAGCAATATTCAACTTAGCTGATGTGCACAATGTACGAGAACTTTCACTGAATAGCAAGCAAACACAGTTCCTATAGAAAGGGAATCACTTCCGCGTCCATCCACATGCGGTTTTCATATTCAATCTGTTCCTGCCTACACATCCCACAGCTATCAACATTAGAAATTCAAACTGGCGGATCTCCCTCATAAATATAAACACTAGTAGCAATATTTTTATATATCATTCGACAAAGCAAACCGTCAACCCATACTGAGTGGGAACTCCTTTGATCCTGTGACTAAATACAGTCACGTATCTGTTTAAGGCAGTGCCTGCTGCTGCCTCGCGGTACAAGCAGAGAAAGTGATCGCGGAAAATACTTCGCAGGCAGCCGTGGCTGCTTTCTGTTGTCGTCAGTAAATTTATTGACGGTGAGGAGGAGAAAGCAGTATCAGTTCCGGCAGAGTTAAGGTTGATTAAGTCGAAATGTGCAAATTAGGGTGTCGGAACAGAATGTTGAGCGTTGTGGAATTCAGGGTATCAACCACACAGAAGAAACAGCAAAAATGAACACACCTTTGACGATATGGATCAACGTATTATTCGGTCGTCTGCAACGTCACCGGGCTACATTCCAGTTACGTTATTTAAACGTTGTATGCGACGTGAGAAACTAGCTTCACAGGTTTGGCACACTGATATGGACTTCAACGTTAGCACGTAAACTCTTAGAAAAATGGTCTGCCCATGTAATGTTTTAAAATAGGCCAAGCACAGACGAGTCGCCAATTCCAAGCGAGATGATGTACAAATAAAAAAAGGCCCACTAATTCACTCCTTTAGGAAGTTATGAAGCATTAGAATTAAAGCGGCCAATGGTTTCATTAGGCTGCAGCGCCCACAAACCTTCCAGAAAAGTAGACTATGTTCAGAGGGTGCCACAGCAACGTACAGGGTTTGGACAAAAATATGGATACAACAAAAAACAAAACACATTACCATGCTTAAGACGATGTAGGAGAAACATCGGCGTCAAAACAGCCTCCAGGCGTCCCGAAGTCGAATGATACAGGTGCTGCCAGGTTTTTAACGAAATCTTATAAATATCTCACAGACAACTTCGAGATCGTGGTCAAAAGTAAAGCCATCTAGCTCTTCCGTGAAAAATCTTAAGGCTTTTCAAATAAAACAAACATTATTAAGATCCTACATGTTTATTCTTCGTGTCCACATATCTACACACATCATCAGAAAAAGTGTTACAACACCCCGGTTCCCAGAACTCCTGAAGATAGACGTATCGCAGACACAGTCCCTTTGTCTGTTCAGAAATGTCACCAAAGCCACCCAAAGATGTAAACGACCGTGCATGAGCAGCGCATGTTAGACGGAGGGGGCTACGACAGCTGATCAGTTCCAGTCATTCCACCAGGAAGGAGTTACACAGCTCATGTTCTCTGTAGTTCAACCATGCCTTGACGATCAGTGCAGCGGTTCGATCGCTTCCACAATGTTACCTTGTGCCAGGAAGGGCTCTCAACGAGGGAACTGTCCAGGCGTCTCGGAGTGAACCACAGCGATTTTGTTCGGACATGGAGGAGATACACAGAGACAGGTACCGTCGATGACATGCCTCACTCAGGCCGCCCAAAGTCTACTACAGCAGTGGATGACCGATACCTACGGATTATGGCTCGGAGGAACCCGTACAGCAACGCTACCATGTTGAATAATGCTTTCCGTGCAGCCACAGAATGTCGCGTTACGACTCAAACTATGCACAATAGGCTGCGTGATGCGCAACTTCAAATCCGACGTCCATGGCGAGGCTCAGCTTTGCAACCACGACACCATTCAGCGCGGTACAGATGGGCCCAAAAACATGCCGAATGGTCCGCTCAGGATTGGCATCACGTTATCTTCGCCTATGAGTGTCGCATATGCATTCAACCAGACAGTCGTCGGAGACGTGTTTGGAGGCAACCTGGTCAGACTGAACGCGTTAGACACGCTGTCCAGAGAGTGCAGCAAGGTAGAGATTCCCTGATGTTTTGGGATGGCATTATGTGAGGCCGACGTACACCGCTGGTAGATATGGAAGCCACCGTATCGGCTGTACGATATATGAATGCCATCCTTCCCTCCTCTTCGTTCCCCTACACTCTGTCAAGGAGTATGGGACTTCAGAACCCACGCCCGGGTTCCCGGGTTCGATTCTCGGCGGGGTCATGGATTTTCTCTGCCTCGTGATGACTGGGTGTTGTGTGATGTCCTTAGGTTAGTTAGGTTTAAGTAGTTCTAAGTTCTAGGGGACTGATGACCATAGATGTTAAGGCCCATAGTGCTCAGAGCCATTTGAACCATTTTTGGACTTCAGAGTAACGACATCGCTCGACTAGGTTGGCCAGCATGTTCTCCAGACATGAACCCTATCGAACATGACTGGGTTAGATTGAAAAGGTCTGTTTATAGAACACGTCACCCACCAACCAATCTGAGGGATCTACGCCGAATCGCCATTGAGGAGTGGGACAATCTGGACCAACAGTGCCTTGATGAAGTTGTGGATTCTCTGAAGGTCTCACTGTATGGTGTTACAACGTGCAATGTGTGGGTTTCAGGAGCAATAAAAAGGGTGGAAATGACGTTTATTTTGATCTCTATTCCAATTTTCTGCACAGGTTCCGGTGCTCTCTGAAGCGATGTGATGCAAAATGTTTTTTGATGTGTGTATTTCTAAACATAGTTAACCTGGCAACGAACACGTTTCTCTCAACGAGAGAGCATTTTGTTGATACCGTTACTGTAGAATAATTGGTTTTGTTGACAGAGGTACACCCTCACTGCTGCCCGCAAGACTTCATCACTATCGAAGAAGTAGTCCTCGAAGGTTTTCTTCATGTTTCGGAAACAGAAGAAAATTGGATGAGGCCAAATCGGGATTATACAGAGGATGATCGACGACAATGAACTCGAAGCGTCGGATTGTTGCATACATCGTAGTGCTGTGGTCTCGCATTGTTATAATGAAGGATAGGGTGTTCCATGTGCGGGCGAAATCTTTGAACTCGAAACTCGATTACCGCACGCTTTTTCTCACGATCCGACATAGTTAGGTTACACGCCGCCATGTTACACGCTACATTTCGGAGCACTGTAGCGGCAGACTGTTGAAAATAAACTCTAAGACAAAGAGACAGAATGACGCTCCACGAAGAAATTTTCTGTATGAGACGGAAACCGTTGAATGTGATGTACATGGACAGACAAACAAATTATTAAAATTTCCGAAAAATTTTATGATTTGTTCAAGAGAGGGTGTTTCACAAATTCAGCAAGTCAGTTATGCGTTGGACCTTTTATAGCCCTTAGGCCAGCAGTTATAAGGCTTGACACTGAGTAAAACAGTTGTAAGTCCTACTGAGCGATATCGTGCTATATTCTGTCCAATTGATGCGTTAGATCTTCAAAATTCCGAGCTGGTTGTTAGGCGCTGCCCATAAGTCTCCAAAAATTCTCAACTGGGGTGAGACCCGGCTACCTTGATGGCTAAGATACGGCGTGGCAAGCACGAAGAGAATCAACAAACTCTTGTTTTGTGCGGGCGGGCGTTATCTTGCTGAAATGTAAGCCCAGGATGGCTTGCTATGAAGGATAACAAAACGGGGCGCTGAATGTCTTTCACATATCGCTGTGCGGTAAGGGTGATGCCGGTGACACCAAAGGTGCCCTGCTACGAAAAGAACTGGAACCTGAGACTATCACTCCTGGCTGTCGGACCGTATGGCAGGCAACAGTTGCGGTGGTATGCCACGGCTGTCCGCGGCGTGTCCAGAAACGTTTTCTCTGGTCGTCGCGGCTCAGTTCCAAGTGGAATTCATCAATGAAGACAATACTACTCCAGTCAATTAGATTCCAGGCGTTGGGGAAAAGTGTCCGTTGCCAGGTTGACTACGTTGAGAGATAAATATGTAGACATGAAGAATAAAGGTGTAGAATGTTGGTAACGTTTCTCTCCATTAAAAAATCATTAATAATTTTCACATAAAAACTTCGGAGGAATTACCTTTAAGGAAATCCCCGTGCATCAAAACTTCAACAAAACTCTCTCAGAAAAACGGTTTCGAAATTATGCTAATCTAAATCTCAACTGTCTTACGATATCCCTGGCACTGGTTGTTAAAATAAACGAGTAACAGTCAAAGATATTACTTTCATTATTGCTGCCGGCCGCGGTGGTCTAGCGGTTCTAGGCGCTCAGTCCGGAACCGCGCGACTGCTACGGTCGCAGGTTCGAATCCTGCCTCGGGCATGGATGTGTGTGATGTCCTTAGGTTAGTTAGGTTTAAGTAGTTCTAAGTCTAAGGGACTGATGACCTCAGATGTTAAGTCCCATAGTGCTTAGAGCCATTTGAATCATTTTTTTCATTATTGCTATTGGTACAATTACACATTGGTAACGTAAAATTAAATATTCGCAACGTTCTAAATCTGTAAGCAAAATCCATATAAACAAAGAAAACATATGAACATTTTTCCGAATATTAATTTTCCATGTTGTCTTTTTTTGTTTCACGGCCTCTTTTTTCCGCAGTCGCAGGAAACAGCGGGAGCATCTGCTATTGCTCTCTCTCGCTCTCTATCTCTCTCTCTCTCTCTCTCTCTCTCTCTCTCTCTCTCTCTCTGTATATGTGTGTGTGGGGGGGGAGTTTTTTTATGTAAGGGCAGCTAAAATATCCTAACCACTTGGTGTGTAAATTATTGTTTTACTATGGCACAGTGGTGGGTGACCTATGGTGGGGATATCCCTTATTTCGTGATATTTTGTGGTATCAAGGAGGTTGTTCTTTATGTGCAACATGTTTCATTAGTTTAAATTGCGTCTGGCTACTGGTTTTTGTCTGGTCACGTATTATGTGCTTCTTCTCCCTTATTGCTTTTTCGATGTGTAAGTTCCTTTGTGGGGTCACGAGATGTTTCTTGCTACTGAATTTGACTTTTTTTCCGTCGTGATAAGGGTGGTTGCCTTGCCGAAGTTGCTGTGAAAGCGCTGAATGGCAGATGCCATATTTCTGTGCTGTTTTATATTCTTTATACTTTACTTCATAAGTTCTGATGGTCCGCCCTAAGTGTAGAGTATCGCTACTTTTACACTGTAGTTGGTAAATGCCAGACAGAAAAGGAAATAATAGTCTGGTTCATTAACATGAAATATCTCACACTGCAAGAGAACTTCCAGATCCAAAAAGCAATAATAGACCTGAAACACACACTAAATGACCAGACAAACATCAGCACCCAAACGTTATTTAAATTAATAAAACGTATTGTAGATAAACAACAACCCCCATAGACATCACAAAAATATATCCCCACCCTAGATCACCCACCACTGTGCGGGCTTTCACAAATAATAAAATGAATGAAATGAGGTGGTCCTCAGCTACGTACCCTCCGACTCGGAGTTGCAATATTAAAAGTTTTGGTTGGTTTCGTTGTCTAGGGGCTGGGATACGTAGTTGTCGCATTACAGGCCAAATACTGCTGAGTCTACTGTATACGATAAGAATACACACATGTATCGAATGGTCGAAGGTTTCTATCACTCGGCATTTGTGAATTAAGAATGTAACATACAAATTTACAAATGACAGATCGCAACTAAATAAAATCTGCAGATACTATCTTAGTACTATCATAGTATATATACTTTATAGAATGTGGTATATTTCTGCATAACACTGATTAGTGTCGATGGACCAGCAATTAAATAAAATATCAGCTGCATGACAGGGAAACAACAGATTCCTACAGCACGTAATTAGTTATGAACAACACAGCTCGCTAGATATTCACTTCTAAATGTAAACTACATCATCACTGTAGAAGCCACGGAAATCTCACAAGTGCACAAGTCGGCACTCCGAAAGTATTTCTATCTGCCGCAACCATGCTCAAACTGCTCCACACTCTCCAAGTCTCTCGCGGGACCCTGCGCCCGCCGCGCCGTCCAGCACTTTCCGTGTCCTGTCCAGTACTGTTCCTCGTGTTGCACTCTCCACAACTCACTTCCATCCTGTCTCCCCATTCACGAGCGCTGTGACTGGCTGGAGCGCTCGCGCCACGTCTTCAAGCCAACGCACCCACACAAACATAATGAAACAGATTCGAAATACTGGATTTACATTTAAATAACTTGAAATTAAATAAACATCCTTACGGCTGGACAATAAACACCCTCTAACACACTTTATTAAATACATCAACAAATTATACAATAATCAATGGAATAGCAACAAAAGGTAGGCCAGTATAGGCCAGTAGCCTAATGTCTCTGTGCTTTCTAACACACAGTAAATATTTAACCAATTTCTTCATGAACAGTATACATCGGTTATAAGCAAATACATAGATGAATAAACATATTTATAAGCATTCTACTACCGTTTTTTCGTGTAACTGTGGAGTACTTATGGCCTGACGCGATCGATAGTAATCGGCCACTTTGACCTCCAATATCTCATGTACTATTCAAGTTACATGCCTGTAATTCACATCAGTTTACGTTTACACTAATAGCTTTCTAAAAAAATGGCGATCTACAAAATCGGATGAAGCGTTAATACACTACTGGCCATTAAAACTCCAACACCAAGAAGAAATGCAGATGATAAACGGGCATTCATTGGACAAATATATTATACTAGAACTGACATGTGATTACATTTTCACGCAATTTGGGTGCATAGATCCTGAGAAATCAATACCCAGAACAACCACCTCTGGCCCTAATAACGGCCTTGATACGCCTGGGCATTGAGTCAAACAGAACTTGGAAGGCGTGTACAGGTACAGCTGCCCATGCAGCTTCAACACGATACCACAGTTCATCAAGAGTAGTGACTGGTGTATTGCGACGAGCTAGTTGCTCTGCCACCATTGACCAGACGTTTTCAGTTGGTGAGAGATCTGGAGAATGTGCTGACCAGGACAGCAGTCGAACATTTTCTGTGTCCAGAAAGGCCCGTACAGGACCTGCAACGTGCGGTCGTGCATTATGCGTCTGATATGTAGGGTTTCGCAGTAGCCGAATGAAGGGTAGAGCCACGGATCGTAACACATCTGAAATGTAACGTCCTCTGTTCAAAGTGCCGTCAATGCGAACAAGAGGTGACCGAGACGTGTTATCAATGGCACCCCATACCATCACGCCGCGTGATACACCACTATGGCGATGACGAATACACGCTTCCAATGTGCGTTCACCACGATGTCGCCAAACACGGATGTGACCATCATGATGCTGTAAACAGAACCTGGATTCATCCCAAAAATTGATATTTTGGCATTCGTGCACCCATGTTCGTCGTTGGTTACACCATCGCAGGCGCTCCTGTCTGTGATGCAGCGCCAAGGGTAACCGCAGCTATGGTCACCGAGCTGATAGTCCATGCTGCTGCAAGCGTCGTCGAACTGTTCGTGCAGATGGTTGTTGTCTTGCAAACGTCCCCATCTGTTGACTCAGGGATCGAGACGTGGCTGCACGATCCGTTACAGCCATACGGATAAGATGCCTGCCATCTCGACTGCCAGTGATACGAGGGCGTTGGGATCCAGCACGGCGTTCCGTATTACCGTCCTGAATCCACCGATTCCATATTCTGCTAACATTCATTGGATCTCGACCAACGCGAGCAGCAATGTCACGATACGATAAACCGCAATCGCGATAGGCTACAATCAGACCTTTATCAAAGTCGGAAACGTGATGGTACGCATTTCTCCTCCTTACACGAGGCACCACAACAACGTTTCACCAGGCAACGCCGCTCAACTGCTGTTTGTGCATGAGAAATCGGTTGGATACTTTCCTCATGTCAGCACGTTGTAGGTGTCGCCACCGGCGCCAACGTTATGTGAATGCTCTGAAAAGCTAATCATTTGCATATCACAGCATCATCTTCCTGTCGGTTAAATTTCGCGTCTGTAGCACGTCATATTCGTGGTGTAGCAATTTTAATGGCCAGTAGTGTATTTTGGAAAATCGTTGCTGGGTGTTACTTGTATAATTTCCCATCAAATACTAAAGTTTAAACTAATAAAGGTATTGAAAATCTGATTACACCGTCAGAATCGTCGTGCAAATTATAGTAATGTACATGTTTCTTTTTGAGGTATCATAATTCATCTGGCTACTGTTAATTTCTATAAGAACTGCGAAATGTCTGCCATTAAGGTTTCACTAAGTCCGCCATCTTTGGCCCTCCCGACGCACAGCGTCACCAAGGATTTCCCGGCCACGTGCTCGTGGACCACATGCTCCGGCCATTGTGAGGCACCACGTGGGTGCTAACGAGCTCGGCCCCGCCGCCCGGTCCGAGCGATGGCCGCCAACTCTGAACTTAGAATATTTCCAGGGCGCCGCAATTCGCCTGTTACCTCTCAGCTGTGCCAACGTAAAGCAATGATTTACACATGTTGTTGTTAGGACATTTTAGCTCCCCTTACCAAAAATATATTCACAAACGAGACAGTCATCACACTTTAATTAAAAAAAACTGAATGTATATATTCACTCACACACAGACGAGGACGATAGTACCCTCTCCTCACACACACACACACACACACACACACACACACACACACAGTTAGAGAGAGAGAGAGAGAGAGAGAGAGAGAGAGAGAGAGAGAGAGCCTGCTGCTTCCAAAACAAAACGTAACGCGTTTGGTCTTCATAAGACTTTCATTACAGCTGAAAAATACGGTATTTAACCTCATACCTTGTATTAATTTTTCCTATAGTAAAATTGGTGAAATTTCGCGTTTAAATGATCGCCTTTGCGATATGCAACTTGTAAACAACAGAAGCAAACATTTCAGTGGCCTTCAGTTGTAAACTTTCAGATTACGAATAATTAAAACCTCATATGTGAAAATGTGTTTAAAATGATGATAATGCTTGCGAAAGACCGTAAAGTTTGCATTTTGAATGATCGACAGTATTGTTTTACCTTCCCTTCTAGAGGTATCTTCGGTGCATTGTGACGTGTCTTGTTCAAAAAATTGTATTGTGTAAACAAATATTTATTTTCGTCGATTTAAAATTAGTAAGTCGATTGAACTGAAATATGAATATACGAAATATCGAACTGTACAGTTTTATAACTAATTATGTGAAATGAGATTACGAACTGTGACCGGCCGGAGTGGCCGAGCGGTTCTAGGCGCTACAGTCTGGAACCGCGTGACCGCTGCGGTCGCAGGTTCGAATCCTGCCTTGGGCATGGATGTGTGTGATGTCCTTAGGTTAGTTAGGTTTAAGTAGTTCTAAGTTCTAGGGGACTGATGACCTCAGAAGTTGAGTCCCATAGCGCTCAGAGTCATTTGAACCATTTTGGACCATTACGAACTGTGCCATCTAAACGCCATTAAACTGTTTTTAATATTACACTACTATTAATAAGTATGACAGCAGAAAATATAGTCGCAAATGTAGATAAATATAGAAAAAACGTAATGCACCCATCAGGCAAGTAAACTTAGGTGTCGTATATCCACTTGAAGAGTGTAACGTCTACTCCTGTACTAGTACTTCAGTATGCAGCTCTCCTAACAAGCCAGATATATCTCGACTTACAGAGACGTTAAGGCAGCCACGGTTTTCAGTAGAATGGCATTTCTTAATAGCAGCCGGCCGGTGTGGCCGTGCGGTTAAAGGCGCTTCAATCTGGAACCGCGTGACCGCTACGGTCGCAGGTTCGAATCCTGCCTCGGGCATGGATGTGTGTGATGTCCTTAGGTTAGTTAGGTTTACTTAGTTCTAAGTTCTAGGCGACTGATGACCTCAAAAGTTAAGTCGCATAGTGCTCAGAGCCATTTGAACCATTTTTTCTTAATAGCATTCGAAATCTGGAAAAAGGAGTTCAGACAAACAATGTTCGTTAGGTCTAAAAGGAGATTCTGCTCTGCAGTAGACCGTACACTGCTACTGGACTTCCTGGGGGATTAAAACTGTATGCTGGAATGGTATCCGAAATTTGGAAGGTAGGGGCGTGGCACTGGCAGATGAAAGGCTAAGTGTGTGTGGGGGAGGTGGGGCCTCATGAGTCGTGCTTGAATAAGTCATTCGGTACAGCACGTGCCCACGTAAAGCAAAAGTTCTGGGTTCGAGTCCCATTCGTGACCGAAGTTTAAACGTTCCAATAAGTGTCGCAGTTCGTTGACGTAAGCTGTGAAGCGTTTGCAGAAGTAGTTGAGTAAATTTTTAAGTACAAGGAAGATGGCAAGAGGCATTATCTCCCCTGCTAAAGACGTAAACATCGCTATAAATGGCTCGGACAGCTGTCGGAAACGATGGACACCAGCCATTTCTAGTGTCTTTGCATTCGTTACAGCGCTTGAAGTAAAGCTGAAAAGCTCGATATTTAATAGGAACCTAATCTGCGGCCCTATGCACCACAGACTATTAAAATTGGCTGGCAGTGGTACCTCGCATACGCAGTACAGAAATACAGCACTAGCATGGCTGTTCACCGCCTGCTAAGGTAAAAACTTCCATACCAGGCAGACAACGTACTGGCCGTATAAGCTACTCGACACCGTGAAAGCAGCACCACGTCGCAAGACGCTCCTCCTGAATCGTCATTGAGGATCAGTAAACTTCCGTCTTAAATTACACGAGTTCCCGTCCTCTTCACTCCCGACATCGATACAACCAATTTCATATAATTAAAATCAATCCACCCTATGACCACCGCAGTGACACTGGCGCAGCAACCGTAATAGATCTTTAGAACAGAAAAAAGTCTTGGTTGCACAAGATAGGTTTATTCAATCTTCACATGTGACGCGTTTCGGCTGTTCTAGGCATCATCAGACAATCTGGGGAAATTGCAAACTGAAGTAAGTACAAATTGATTTTAAAAGCAATAATAAATGAATAAATAAAAAATAACGAGATAAATATGGAGCACAGAGCCACATTCGTGTTTCAGGGGGTGGTGATGGGTATAAATTTCGACTCATAAAATATTGCACCAAAACTGAACTTACCGAAATTCTTACTAATCGTGACAGAGGCGTCGAACGTAAATGAGAGTCCTATAGAACTGGGCGGTAACAGTCAGGCAGCCATTCTAAATGCTTCATTACATCACCATAAGCACCACATAAAACGTAATGACAGTAGAAAAAGGAAGCTATTAAAGTGTGCAATTGGTGCCTAACTTAGGCAAATCGGCATATTCAGTGAGCAGCAAAATACATTCACGTAATGACTAAGCTAATACAGCTTTGACAAATGACTGGGCACTAATAAGAATAAAGACCCAGCTAATATTTTTAGTAAAAATATGAACTAACGAAGCCAAGAGCAATGATAACCGGTAAACTAATTGGAACGATGATAACTTACCCATGAAGAAATCGCCCCAGGAACACAAATATACTGTGAGCACGCGCTGTCATGCTGGTAACTGGATTGCCAAGCAAGTGCCAACGCCCCATGGAGATTTAGTGTGCAAAGGCTCGCAAGGTGGAGACCTAAAACTTAAGGTACTGATGGCGAAAGCTCAAATAAAATAACAAATAAGTAATAGAGGTGGCAACCTCATTTGAAGATACGAATCACATGATTAGAAATTTCTAACTCTTGCAACAAATTCAGTTTCTTGCCATTGTTGGCCAACTGAAGAACTTCAAGGTTTTCTAAATCTGGACGGCCGTTGGCCAGAAGATTTGAAGTGCTGGGCAAAGGAGGAAAATTTGTTCACCTAACCTTTTTTTGTCAATAGATGCTCGCAAAATCTAACAGCGAAAGCTCTCCCTGTCTGACCAATATACTCGGTGGAACATTCTGTACACCTGTCTCTCTAGACACCTAACTTCCAGAATAAATTCCTGATAGGTTCTTTGTTATTTAAGTAATTCATTTATTATATTAACAGCCATTTATACTTATACCAAGATTCGAACTCTGGACCTTTTCGTTTCGCGGACTAGTGTCTACCGACTGAAGTACCCAAGCACTGCTCACAACCCGTCCACATGGCTTTGATTCCGCCAGTACCTCGTCTCTTACCTTCCATACTTCACAGAAGCATTTCCCCGTGAAAGGCAAAGGTGCCGAGTTCGAGTCTCGGTCCGGCCCACAGATTTACTGTGTCAGGAAGTTTCACATCAACGCACCCTCCGCTGCAGAATGCAGGTTTCGTTCTGGGTATATCTACACCAGTTTGTAATTTCCACAGATTGTCTGATGATGCCTAGAAGAGGCGAAATGCGTCTAGTGCAACCAAGACTGTTTTTCGTGTTCTAAATTTTATGTGTGGTCTTTTTAACAGTATAACACTAAGGCAGGGAAAATGTTGCATCATTGCGAAACTGTCGTAAATTTTCTAATTCCTAATTTATTCAAAAGAAGTCATAATTTATATTACATGCACAGTTGTGATTACACAGTCTCGAATGGTGTGTTACATACAAAAGAAGTACAAAATGTCCTACTGTATACCCTATACTGACAATACTATGTTTGCACGAATGGCTAAGTGGTACAAACTGCAAATCCTAAATTTTGCTAGGGTTTAGTAATCTAGGGTTAAGGAAACGTAGAGGTAGGAGCAATGTGTTGAAGTATGGCTACCTCTGTGGACTCACATACCTTGATATGGGCTGCTTGCGACAGTCGTCGAAACGTGGTACATCATTCTATAGCACGACACAGTCAACAAACCAAGTGAATTTCATGGAGATTATAGTTGCGTACCAATTTTTGCCAAATTTTTACAGAAACCTTTACAAACACTGTATCGCTGAAACCCTCTTTTCCATAAGATTTCGAAAACCGTTGAAAATGTATATGCTTTCAACAAGAAATGGTTGGTTCGTAGGCAGAAAAGACACAAGCAAAACCAAATCAACAAATTTCTTTCACCTATGCGTACAATCAGATGCAAGATCCTTTGTTTCGATGCCAAAAGCCATGAGTGATGGTATGCAAAACAGTCGGTTATCAAAGCAAGAAACAATAATTCGAGCGATGAACCGCACATTCGATAATACACGATTCCAGCGCCGGCGAATTCCGACCCGTGGTGTGCTACAGGCGGCATAGTATGCTTCTCTCACAAACAACATTCATTGTTATTTCTGAGTGAGAAGCACGCTGCGTGTTCCTACTTTACAACACAGAAAATAGAGGGCGTTACTCTGATGTACGTAAAGACTTTTGAAAGATACACATGCCGTTCCGAACTGAGAACATTGCGCAACAAGTGTGGCGAAATGCCGGAAGACAGTACGCGGTCCGGATTTCTAGCAGACACCAAATGGAAGTTGTAAAAGAGAGAGGGAGATATATACGTGAATACGATAAACCCCTTCCCTTGAAAATTTCTCTCCAGCATACCTCGTCTGTGTTACCACAGATGACGTGTCACTGATCTCATTCGTACTAAGACTGCACTACACGTTGTGTGGCTGTTTGCTCCCACCGCTCTGAGTGGAATGCATAAGTTCTAATTAATGTTCACCAAGCTGCAGTCTCGTATAGTCGTTGTCCCCCGTGCACAGAAAGCACGTAGGTGACGAATCCGTTATCTAGAGGCTGTAATAATCTCTTAGTTAGAAACTGACATTGTATGAATAATTAAAGTTTTAATTAATTTGTTTGTACGGGATGCCATTCGGTTTTTATTAGCAGAGTATGAAAAACTGCACAATTAAACACCACTTTATGAATCGCAAATAATTTCCTTTTTTCACACTTTTATAGAAAATAAACAATACAATGAACTGCATATTTGCGTGATTACTATCACATCGTTCTCCGTTATATATCTAAATAACTACAGTGTGCTAATTATGTCCGTAACCGATACCCACTGAGCCGGCCGATGTGGCCGAGCTTTTCTAGGCGCTTCAATCTGGAACTGCGCGACCGCTACGGTCGCAGGTTCGAATCCTGCCTAGGGCATGGATGTGTGTGATGTCCATAGGTTAGTTAGGTTTAAGTAGTTCTAACTTCTAGGGGACTGATGACCTCAGATGTTAAGTCCCATAGTGCTCAGAGCCATTTGAACCATTTTTTGATAGCCACTGCAGCACACAACACATCTCTCTTCCGAGACTGCCGAACCAGCTATGATCTTACAGCCGAATCACTTCACCCGCCAACCAGATTAGGCGCGATCTGAAGATCTCCGAAGTACTTCGTCTGCCTTGCAGTTTATCACTGTTTACTATTCTGCTAGTAATAAACACTTTTGAAATAATGGAATGATAGCCTGCTATTAAGAGAATTGCAAGTAAATACACTGTTTAATTTTTCTAATATTAATAACAAAAGATTATCATTTTGGTGCGCAACTTCCAAACGCAGCAACCAATCGCGGAGGTTCAAAATGGTTCAAATGGCTCTGAGCACTATGGGACTTAGCATCTGTGGTCATCAGTCCCCTAGAACTTAGAACTACTTAAACCTAACTAACCTAAGGACATCACACACATCCATGCCCGAGGCAGGATTCGAACCTGCGACCGTAGCATTTGCGCGAATCCTGTCTGAGCGCCTAGAACCGCTAGACCACCACGGCCGGCGATCGCGGAGGAGGACCACAGTTTAGGCGGTCTTTCTCACGATACCCGTACCGAAAAAACCATCTGTCATCGGTACCTCACAACACGTTACGTCATCTAGCCACTGCTGCCTTCCTACATAGTCTAAGAAGAGCTTCTTGCTACTCAATATGACGGCTGTAAAGCCAGAAATATTACAACAGTTCTGCCCCTGTACGTTCGACAGGTGCATCTCAGTGTTGGGTTGAAATGACGCGGCAACCAGAAATACACTCCAAAGTGCAAGTATACGGAACAGTACGATTTTTGTGGTCAAAACGTGTAAGCTGCACACAGATCCGGCGTGAAATTCCGGCGGTAAATGGGCCAAGTACAATGTTGCGTGGGGCCATAGTATAATAGTGCCACACAGTTTGACCAAGACCACACAGACGTGGATGAAGCTGACAGGAAAGTTCAGATACTGCATCGTAAAATTTCCATCTTTGCGACAAGCTGAAAGAACGTCTGACGGGAAAGAGATTTTCTAACGATTAGTACGATGACACAGCTGTTGTCTAAATGTTTCCGCTACCAAGGAGCGGTTTCCTACTGTCGGGGAATAGAACAACTGCTAGAACATTCCGATGGTTCGGTCACTGTGTTGAATAATAGCGTCAAGTGTAAAAAAAAAATGGTTGAAATGGCTCTGAGCACTATGGGACTTAACATCTGAGGTCATCAGTCCCCTAGAACGTAGAACTATTTAAACCTAACCAGCCTAAAGACTTCACACACATCCATGTCCGAGGCAGGATTCGAACCTGCAACCGTAGCGGTCGCGCGGTTCCAGACTGAAGCGCCTAGAACCGCTCGGTCACTCTGGCCGGCCGTCAAGTATCTGTGTCACTTTGAAGTGTAGTGCGGCTTACAATAAAAGTTGCTTGGTCTCCGATAATAATGTCTAACTTTGTTTTAGAAGTCCGCTCGTACTTGCCCTAAAATGCTGATCACATGCTTTTCTAAGTGTGTAGTACACTTCATGCCAGTTTGTAGTTTGTTGCAGTCCACCTTCATGACTGCCTAGAATCCAAAGTTCATTTGTGAAGGGTAGCACAGTTCGTCGATGACGCAAACTACAACAATATATGCTCCTCAGGCTGAAAAAGGAAACCAAAATGGTGAATCACTTTGCAGTCTCGCACGCTGTTACTCATAAACTTCGCCATCCGTCCAAAAACTTCCGAAACTGTTGTTACACCTGGTGCGTAAACGATGTCAACGCAGTAATTACGGTGGAAGCTTGAACTACCAACTGTAAACATCTTACGTGCATTCGACTAGTCAGTTCAAAAAAGGGCTCTGAGCACTATGGGACTTAACATCTATGGTCATCAGTCCCCTAGAACTTAGAACTACTTGAACCTAACTAACCTAAGGACATCACACAATACCCAGCCATCACAAGGCAGAGAAAATCGCTGACGCCGCCGGGAATCGAACCCGGGAACCCGGGCGTGGGAAGTGAGAACGCTACCGCACGACCACGAGATGCGGGCGACTAGTCAGTTGTGAGAAGGCAGTGTTAAGTAGTGGACGTGCGACCGAAGTTTGTAGACATCCTTGTGATCCGAAATCGCAGTGAAGCGACATATCTAAACCAGTGTCACATTATCTATAATGTTCTGAAGAAGCGAAAACTGTGTGCAAAGCTAGTCCCGCAGACTGACTCTCGAACAAAATCAACAACCCGCGGACGCCTGCCGCGAATTGATTTAAATGCAGAACGCGTACAAATCTTTTATGGAAAAAAGTCACCAAATTTGACTGCAGATGAAACTTGGTGTTATCAATAAGAAACTACCACAAAAAGACAAAGGGCAGTAATTCAGATGAAGAGACATCGCTCTAACTGCTCCACCGACATTCAAGCCAGTATTATGCACCAGCTGAGCAACGTCCCAAGAGAATTTCTTACTGTTTCTCATGCTTTCATAAACGTTTCGTGTATTGTACTCAAATTAGTGTAGGACCCGCCAGGTTAGTCGAGAGCGCTAATGCGCTGCTTCCTGGACTCGCGTAGGCGCGCCAGCCCCAGATCAATCCGCCCAGCGGATTAACGACGAGGGCCGGTTTGCCACACAACCTGGATGTGTTTTAGGCGGTTTTCCACATCCTACTAGGTGAATACCGGGCTGGTCCCCACGTCCGGTCTTAGTTACACAACTCACAGACATTTATAACACGTTCGCACTATTCCATGATTTACACTAGACACAGACAACTGGAGTACACTGATTCCATCCAAGGCGGGGGGGGGGGGGGGTGTATGGGGTGGCAGCAGAAAGGGTATGCGGCCACCATTTGAAATTAACCACTCCAAATCTGATCGGTAACAGTGCCGACCCTGCTTAATCTGCGGGACTAAGGCTCAGCAATAAATACACTCCTGGAAATGGAAAAATAACACATTGACATCGGTGTGTCAGACCCACCATACTTGCTCCGGACACTGCGAGAGGGCTGTACAAGCAATGATCACACGCACGGCACAGCGGACACACCAGGAACCGCGGTGTTGGCCGTCGAATGGCGCTAGCTGCGCGGCATTTGTGCACCGCCGCCGTCAGTGTCAGCCAGTTTGCCGTGGCATACGGAGCTCCATCGCAGTCTTTAACACTGGTAGCATGCCGCGACAGCGTCCACGTGAACCTTATGTGCAGTTGACGGACTTTGAGCGAGGGCGTATAGTGGGCATGCGGGAGGCCGGGTGGACGTACCGCCGAATTGCTCAACACGTGGGGCGTGAGGTCTCCACAGTACATCGATGTTGTCGCCAGTGGTCGGCGGAAGGTGCACGTGCCCGTCGACCTGGGACCGGACCGCAGCGACGCACGGATGCACGCCAAGACCGTAGGATCCTACGCAGTGCCGTAGGGGACCGCACCGCCACTTCCCAGCAAATTAGGTACACTGTTGCTCCTGGGGTATCGGCGAGGACCATTCGCAACCGTCTCCATGAAGCTGGGCTACAGTCCCGCACACCGTTAGGCCGTCTTCCGCTCACGCCCCAACATCGTGCAGCCCGCCTCCAGTGGTGTCGCGACAGGCGTGAATGGAGGGACGAATGGAGACGTCTTCAGCGATGAGAGTCGCTTCTGCCTTGGTGCCAATGATGGTCGTATGTGTGTTTGGCGCCGTGCAGGTGAGCGCCACAATCAGGACTGCATACGACCGAGGCACACAGGGCCAACACCCGGCATCATGGTGTGGGGAGCGATCTCCTACACTGGCCGTACACCACTGGTGATCGTCGAGGGGACACTGAATAGTGCACGGTACATCCAAACCGTCATCGAACCCATCGTTCTGCCATTCCTAGACCGGCAAGGGAACTTGCTGTTCCAACAGGACAATGCACGTCCGCATGCATCCCGTGCCACCCAACGTGCTCTAGAAGGTGTAAGTCAACTACCCTGGCCAGCAAGATCTCCGGATCTGTCCCCCATTGAGCATGTTTGGGACTGGATGAAGCGTCGTCTCACGCGGTCTGCACGTCCAGCACGAACGCTGGTCCAACTGAGGCGCCAGGTGGAAATGGCATGGCAAGCCGTTCCACAGGACTACATCCAGCATCTCTACGATCGTCTCCACGGGAGAATAGCAGCCTGCATTGCTGTGAAAGGTGGATATACACTGTACTAGTGCCGACATTGTGCATGCTCTGTTGCCTGTGTCTATGTGCCTGTGGTTCTGTCAGTGTGATAATGTGATGTATCTGACCCCAGGAATGTGTCAATAAAGTTTCCCCTTCCTGGGACAATGAATTCACGGTGTTCTTATTTCAATTTGCGGGAGTGTATAATAGACTCCAGTTGGTGTAGCTCGCATTTATCGCGTATCTCTCGCCCAGCACAAAGTCCCAGCCGATTGGAAAAAGTGAAGGTGATTCCTGTATGCATTAACGAAACTGATAAACTGGAGAGACAGATTCCTGACTGTAAATGGAGGAAAAAAGGTCCTGTGAATATGTCTCTGGAAATTCAACATTGCCACAGCCGATGGCGCTGACGAATGAAAGTTCCTCTGACCACAATCCGTTCTTCCTTGTGTGTTGCAGGCATGCTGTACGCTGCAGAATAATCTGGTATTCATGTCGGGAACTAGCTGAGACTGTGTTTGTGTACGGCCAAGCAGATGGAAACGGTCGAGAGGCAGCACAGCTAAAGAAAAACAAGTAGCCTCAAGAACACCAACAACCACATCACACAACATTTCAAGCCCCTTTTGTGCGTCTGTGTGATCATTCGTCCTGTCTGACGGTCGAAAACGCAGGGAGGCTGCGAACTATGCGCACCCCAGACCTGGAGGACGTGGTTCTGTAGGATATTGAGACGAACCCTAGCGAAAGATTCAGGCAAGTGGCGCGCCAGTAGGGTGCACTCTTAAGACAAACGGTCGCGAATCGAACAATGAACCTAAAAGCTTAGAATAAATTTTCTTTTTTCCTTCCGTGATCACGAAATGTTAGGTCCTCTGACCACCGGTCTCGTTCAGCAATGACCGTCTTCGTATCTGCTTTAGAAACACGTCCTAACATAATGGAGCCTTAACGGCATCATCTGTTTTGAACAGCAGCGCCGTTTACATTGTTAGCACTATTAACTAAATGACTCTAGTATATACGATATTTCATTTATGTATGACGATGCTGAACTGATTTTGTGTTTATGTCCTGAGGATGCCACAACGGATCCATTATATTAGGAAATGTTTTTAAAACAGATCTGAAGATGATCATTAATGACCGAAACCGGTAATCTGAGGACTTAAAATGTTGTGTTTATAGACGGAAATAAGGTTAGTACACTTACGTGACGGTTTGTTCCCGAGATGAATACAGGGCCGTTCTGCTGCCTACAGCACGCTCCTTAAATCACACAGCCTTCAACACACAAGTAACCCACGGCACGTGATCACAGGAACTTTCATTTGTCAGCGCTATCTACCGTGGCAACGATGCATATCCGGACACACTCCATAGGCGTTTTTTTCCTACATTTCCAGTCAGGAACCCATCCCTGCAGTTTGTCGGTTTTCTTAACGTTTACCATGTATAAGAGGGGTAAAAAAATGGACCCGCAAAATTACAGACTAATAGCCATAACACTGGTTTGCTGCAGGATTCTTAAACACTTTCTCAGTTCAAACATAAAAAATTTCAGGCAGAAAAGTTACTGTTGACGAATCAGCGCGGTTATAGAAAGCAACGCACAAGCGCAACTCAGCTTGCTCAGATTCCGTATTCCTAGACATCAGGCAGCGTATCATACGAAGCTCCACTGCAGACTGCTTACGAAATATAGTAAAGAGCCAAAGAAACTGGTACACCTGCCTAATATCGTGCAGGGCCCCCGAGAGCACGCAGAAGTGCCGCAACACGACGTGGCGTGGACTCGACTGATGTCTTAAGTAGTGCTGGATTGAAGTGATACCATGAATCCTATAGGGCTGTCCATAAATCCGCAAGAGTACGAGGGGGTGGAGATTTCTTCCGAACAGCATATTGCAAGGCACCCCAGATCTGCTTAATGATGTTCATGTCTGGGGAGTCTGGTGGCCAGCAGAAGTGTTTAAACTCAGAAGAGTGTTCCTGAAGCCACTCTGTAGCAATTCTGGACGTGTCGGGGTGTCACATTATTCGGCTCCGAAAGCCCATATCGATGACATTTCGTTGAATGGACCGCGCGCTGACACTTGTTGATGGCCCAACATTGAAATATGCAGGCAATTCGTGGAAGTGTTGGGCTTCTGTCACGTTGAACGATTCTCTTCAGTCGTCGTTGGTCCCGTCCTTGCATGATCTTTTTCCAGTCGCAGCGATGTTAGAGCTTTGATATTTTACCGGATTCGTGATACTCACGGTACACTTGTGAAATGGTCGTACTGGAAAATCTTCAGTTCATCGCTGCCTCGGAGATGCTGTGTCCCATCGCTCGTGCGTCGACTACAACACCACGTTGAAACTCACTTAAATCTTGATAATCGCCATTGTAGCAGCAGTAACCGATCTAACAACTGCGCCAGACACTTGTCTTATACAGGCGTTGCCGACCGCAGCGCTGTATTCTACCTGCATACATCTCTGTATTTGAGTGCGCATGCCTATATTAGTTTCTTTGGCGATTCAGTTTCTGTTTCCAGATATGTGAGTGGCAAGAAGACTTCTTAAATAACAGAACCCAGTACGTTGTCCTCGACGGCGAGTGTACATCAGAGCCAGCGGCATCGTTTGGAGTATCCCAGGGAACTGTGACAGGACGCCCATGATTTTCTATATACATAAACGATCTGGCGGACAGGATGCTCAGCAGTCTGCAGCTGTTTGTTGATGATTCTGTGGTGTTCGGAAAGGTATCGTCGTTGGGCGACGCAAGATGCAAGATGACGTAGGCAAAATTTCTAGTTGGCGTGATGAATGGCAGCTAGCTCAAAATGTACGAGTAGGAAAATATAGTAAATGCAAATGAGTAGAACAAACAAACAGGTAATGTTCGAATGTAGTATTTGTAGTGTGCTGCTTGACACAGTTAAGCTGATGAACACCTGGACGTAACGTTGCAAAGCGATATGAACTGGTACGAGTACGTGATGGTTATAGTATGGTAGGTGAATGGTCAACTTCGGTTTATTGGGAGAATTTTAGGATAGTATGATTCATCTGTAAATGAGACCGCATATAGGACACTAGTGCAACCCATTCTGCTCGAGTGTTTCGGAGCTGCAACAGGTCGTGTAAAAGGAATGATTCGAAGAAACTCAGAGATGGGCTGCTATATTTGTTCCCGGTAGGTTCGAAAAGCACACAAGTATTATGGAGACACTTCTGGACCTCAAGTGGGAATTCGTGGAGCAAAGGAGACTATCATTTCGAGTAATGCTGTTGAGAAAACTTGGAGAATCGGCATTAGAAGATGAGCGCAAAACTACTATACTGCCGTCAACGAACACTTCACGTAAGGACCGCGAAGATAAGGTAAGAGAGATTAGAGCTCGTACCTCCTCCTGTTTGAGAGGGGAACAGGAAACGAAATGACTAGTAGTGGTACGGGATATCCTGCACCACCCACGTACGTTAGCTTGCGGAGTATTTATGTAGATCTATATGTAGATGTATGCATAGCACCTGAATCATTAAATCCACCAAGTTAAAGTTTCTGTTTTTCATCAATCCAGTCTGGAAACTTTTTTGGGCGGATCAGGATACAAAATACAGTACTGGCATTTAAAATTGCTACACCAAGAAGAAATGCAGATGATAAACGGGTATTCATTGGACAAATATATTATACTAGAAATGACATGTGATTACATTTTCACGCAATTTGGGTGCACTGATCCTGAAAAATCAGTACCCAGAATAACCGTCTCTGGTCGTAATAACGGCCTTGATACGCCTGGGCATTGAGTCAAACAGAGCTTGAATGGCGTGTACAGCTACAGCTGCCCATGCAGCTTCAACACGATACCACAGTTCATCAAGAGTAGTGACTGGCGTATTGTGACGAGCCAGTTGCTCGGCCACCATTGACCAGACTTTTCAGTTGGTGAGAGATCTGGAGAATGTGCTGGCCAGGGCAGTATTCGAACATTTTCTGTATCCAGAAACGCCCGTACAAGACCTGCAACATGCGGTCGTGCATTATTCTGCTGAAATGTAGGGTTTCGCAGGGATCGAATGAAGGGTAGAGCCGAAGGGTAGAGCCACATGTTGTAACACATCTGAAATGTAACGTCCACTGTTCAAAGTGCCGTCAATGCGAACAAGAGGTGACCGAGACGTGTAACCAATGGCACCCCATACCATCACGCCGGGTGATACGCCAGTATGGCGATGACGAATACGCGCTTCCAATGTGCGTTCACCACGATGTCGCCAACACGGATGCGACCACCATGGTGCTGTAAACAGAACCTGGATTCATCCGAAAAAATGACGTTTTGCCATTCGTACACCCAGGTTCGTCGTTGAGTACACCAACGCAGGCGCTCCTGTCTGTGATGCAGCGTCAAGGGTAACCACAGCCATGGTCACCGAGCTGATAGTCCATGCTGCTGCAAACGTTGTCGAACTGTTCGTGCAGATGGTTGTTGTCTTGTAAACGTCCCCTGTTGACTCAGGGATCAAGACGTGGCTGCACGATCCGTTACAGCCGTGCGGATAACATGCGTGTCATCTCGACTGCTAGTGATACGAGGCCGTTGGGATCCAGCACGGCGTTCCGTATTACCCGCCTGAACCCACCGATTCCATATTCTGCTAACAGTCATTGGATCTCGACCAACGCGAGCAGCAATGTCGCGATACGATAAACGGCAACCGCGATAGGCTACAATACGACCTTTATCAAAGTCGGAAACGTGATGGTACGCATTCCTTCTTCCTAAACGAGGCATCACGACAACGTTTCACCGGGCGACGCCGGTAAAATGCTTTTTGTATATGAGAAATCGGTTGGACACTTTCCTCACGTCAGTACGTTGTAGGTGTCGCCACCGACGCCAACCCTGTGTGAATGCTCTGAAAAGCTAATCATTTGCATATCACAGCATCTTCCTCCTGTCGGATAAATTTCGTGTCTGTAGCACGTCAACTACGTGGTGTAGTAATTTTAATGGGCCAGTAGTGTATCTCTGTAGAATACATAGGCGTCTTTCTTTCTATGCGTCCTCAATGAGGGTTTCCGTGCAAATCTCGTCTTGGTCAAAATAGTCGACTACAACTCAGAAACACGACAGTCGCCATTCTTCAGCCTATGCAGCAGACTTGATGGACGATACCAACGGCGATCCGTCTACATCTCACCAGAATAATGATGCACTAGCACACAGGCTTCTATTTTTTTTTCGCGAATCGCTACAGTGTGGCGACGTGGAGGACGCCTCCCCTGAGTGGCTGCGAAGCGATCCCAGCCACAATGCTGCGCGGCCGCCGTTGCGGTCGGCGTCCGGCGGACGGACAGACACCCCTATCCACTATGCAGATGCGACCTATCTGCAGCTCAATAGAATACATTACCTCGCACACAATTTCGGACTCCGCTCCGGCTGACTCATGGCAATTATCGCCTAAATCGCTAAAGTGCTCTCAAAACAGTTCCACATAATTCGCCGCGCCCGCGCCCGCCCCCCATCACGGACGCAGGACCGCGCTTCATTTAATCACTTGCTGGCTCTGCAGCTGTTCGCGGCCGCGCGTGGCCTATCTATTACCTTCCCATTGTAGAGGCGCCGCCGACACGGCAACTTCATGAATAGCTCATCCACAATGATGGGACTGATGCCGCTATCTTTCGGCGCTGTCATAATTCTATACTGCGACACGTTTGATATTTCACTGCGTTATATTCCTTACCTAGACTATATTGCTGTAAAATAAATATAAAAACACAGAGTTACCATTTACTCTATTTCATTTATGACGCATTTCGGACCGTTTGCTACATCATCAGGAAGCAATTCGGGGGATTTGCTCAGAGATGTTGTTGGTAAGAGAACGAAGATATCGAAACATCCAGAACGCCCGCAGATCAAGAGGGCCTCAGTTGCGAAAATGTCTTAAGCTTATTTATGTGAAAGTCGATGGCAGCATGTCACGACCTTACACAAATGCAGGATGCTTTTCGATCGATACCCCTGGGATTTTCAGTGGGATGGTAGAGGCTAGCACGAGTGGGGTGGTTGTAGGAATCTGGAACATTCTATAATAATTAGTACTGGAATACTTTAGTAAATAACTTTTACTTAACTTCAAAATGGCTCTGAGCACTTTGGGACTTAACGTCGGAGGTCATCAGTCTCCTAGAACTTAGAACTACTTAAACCTAACTAACCTAAGGACATCCCACACATCCATGCCCGAGGCAGGATTCGAACCTGCGACCGTGGCGATCGCGCGGTTCCAGTCTGTAGCGCCTAGAACCGCTCGACCACTACGGCCGCCTTTTACTTAACTTTCTCCTGCTACTGCACTCCAGGAACATAACTAACAACAACTATCTTTCTTGAATGCAAATGACTCATTAACAGCCGGCCACTGTGACCGAGCGGTTCTAGGCGCTTCAGTCCGGAACCGCACTGCTGCTACTGTAGCAGGTTCGAATCCTGCCTCGGGCATGGATGTGTGTGATGTCCTTAGGTTAGTTCTAAGTCTAGGGGATTGATGCGTTAGATGTTAAGTCCCATAGTGCTTAGACCCATTTCAACTCATTAACAAACATTAACTGCATTATACAATAAGCAAGATAACACAATTCTGGTATTACGTGCGTAATACATGCGGGAACTAGAGGCTGCGAACATAGCGAGCTGAAGGCTATTCTAATCTGACTTTGCTCACGATCTGTAACTGACTCGGCCGGTGCGATTTACAAGTCTCTGTCCGTGCGATACGGCGGCTCTGCAAGCGCCAGCGAGTCCAGAGAGGTTGCAAGTGCTGAACCGCTATCGATTATCGCAACCCCTAGCGTGGTGTCTAGCGTTGACACCACATTAATCACTTCGACTGCAGAATAATTATTCCTTTTTAGTAACCGCATGGATTATCGTATTAGTTGTATGATAATTCTTAGTACTCTGGTGAAACAACTGAGATATCTGCGATTCCCCATGAAACTCTTACACGCCCTCTGGTTTTCTTAATCTCTTGTTATTGTTGTTGTTGTTGTTGTTGCTGTTGCTATAGTCTTCAGTCCGAGGACTCGTGTAATGCAGCTCTCCATACTGCTCTACCCTGTGCAAGCCTCTTCACCTCAGAATAAAGACTGCAGCCTACACCCTTTTCAACTTGCTTCCTCTATCCATTTCTTAATCTGTATAAACGATTTGCAAGGCAACTGAAGAGACTTCTTAGCCTGTTTGCATATGACGCTGTCGTTTATCGTCCAGTAAAGTCAGCAGAAGGTAGAAACGAATCCTACAATAATGTAGACAAGACCTCTGTATGGTTCAAAAATGGCAGCTGATCCTAAACAAAAAGAAGTATTTGACCATTCACATGAGTTTTATAAACTCAAAATTTCGGTTACTCGATAAATCACACAACTTTTGCATGTGTCGATTTAAATGAATACCTTTAGGTTATAATTACGTTCCACTTAAATGTGAGGTATCAATGTGAGGTATCAGACAGGAACTGTTGTGGGGAAGGCGAACCAGACACTGCGTCTTATTGACAGATCACTTAGATGAGGCATCCCATCGACTACAAAGCCTACCTACTCAATGCTTTTCCGTCCTCTTCTGGAGTATTTCTGTGTAGAATGAGGTCCTTACCGGATGGGACTGACGAAGGACATTTAGAAAGTTCAAAGAAGAACAGTACGTTTCGTATTATTGCGAAATAGGGGCCAGAATTTATTAACTGGAGAAATAATCTATAAATACGTCCGCGATCATATTTGGCACTTTATTGATAATTGTCCGTCTAAAACACACATACTTATATAATTCATAATATGACCAAGTTTAACTTACTGCCATCAGCTTATCTGTTATAAAATGGAAGAAACACTCATGTAACAGTAACAGGTTCAACTGCCCAAAGAAGTGCCATAGAAAAAATTGTACAAGTACGTAATATCGATCACAAAGGAATACGTGAGTTGGCATTCAGAATTTGTGCTATGCGCAAAATATATAAGCTTACGGTGGAACTGAAGGAAGAGGAAAGTATAGGCTTTTTGGACCTCGGAAGCCGACAGCTACTGACTGTTATAAATGCTAATTCCGCAGCTCGTAGTCGTGCGGTAGCGTTCTCGCTTCCCACGCCCGGGTTCCCGGGTTCGATTCCCGGCGGGGTCAGGGATTTTCTCTGCCTCGTGAAGACTGTGTGTTGTGTGATGTCCTTAGGTTAATTAGGTTTAAGTAGTTCTAAGTTCTAGGGGACTGATGACCATAGATGTTAAGCCCATAATGCTCAGAGCCAACCATTTATAAATGTTAAGTCCTGTTATACGACTTTGATAAAGGTCGGATTGTAGCCTATCGCGGTTGTGGTTTGTCGTATCGCGACATTGCTGCTCGCGTTGGTCGAGATCCAATGAATGTTAGCAGAATATGGAATCGTTGGGTTCAGGAGGGTAATACGGAACCCCGTGCTGGATCCCAACAGCCTTGTATCACTAGCAGTCGAGAAGACAGGCATTTTATCTGCACGGGTGTAACGGATCGTGCAGGCACGTCTCGACCCCTGAGTCAACAGATGGGGACGTTTGCAAGACAACAATCATCTGAACAAAGAGTTCGACGACGTTTGCAGCAGCATGGACTATCAGCTCGGAGACCATGGCTGCGGTTACCCTTGATGCTGCATCACAGACAGGAGCGCCTGCGATGGTGTACTCAACGATGAACCTGGGTGCAAGAATGGCAAAACGTCATTTTTTCGGATGAATCCAGGTTCTGTTTACAGCATCATGATGGTCGCATCTGTGTTTGGCGACATCGCGGTGAACGCACATTGGAAGCGCGTATTCGTCATCGCCATACTGGCGTATCACCCGGCGTGATGGTATGTGGTGCCATTGGTTACACATCTCGGTCACCTCTTGTTCGCATTGACGGCACTTTGAACAGTGGACGTTACATTTCAGATGTGTTACGACCCATGGCTCTACCCTTCATTCGATCCCAGCGAAGCCCTACATTTCGACAGGATAATGCACGACTGCATGTTGCAAGTCCAGGAAGGGCATTTCTGGATACAGAAAATGTTCGACTGCTGCCCTGGCCAGCACATTCTACACATCTCTCACCAATTGAAAACGTCTGGTCAATGGTGGCAGAGCAACTGGCTCGTCACAATACGCTAGTCACTACTCTTGATGAACTGTGGTATCGCGTTGAAGCTGTATGGGCAGCTGCACCTGTACACGCCATCCAAACTCTGTACGACTCAATGCCCAGGCGTATCAGGGCCGTTATTACGGTCAGAGGTGGTTTTTCTGGGTACTGATTTCTCAGGATCTACGCACCCAATCTGCGTGAAAATATAATCACATGTCAGTTCTAGTATAATATATTTGTCCGTTTATCATCTGCATTTCTTCTTGGTGTAGCAATTTCAATGGCCATAAGTGTAAAGAGTTTAAATACGAATATCTTACAGCAATGATTAACATGTTGTTAAAACTGCCGCTCGGCATAAAACACGAAATGGAAAAATTGAACATAAAGTAGCCATGGCGAACGGATGCAGGGACAAAGAAACTGATGGTTAACAATAGGTGACAAAAAGCGGATAGTAGGACAAGACGAGAAGAGATGTGATTTTCACCGTGTAGCGCAAACTTTGGGGTAAAGGGGAGGGGGAGTACTTGTCTGATGACGTGATTGAAGAAGAAACAGTAATCAACAGAGAAGAAATAGGGAATCGAGTATTAGAATTTAAGAGAGTTTTGGACGACTTAAGATCAAACGATGCAGAAGGGATAGAAAATACCCCATCGGAATTTCTAAAACCATTGGGGAAAGTGGCAACAAAACGACTTTTCACGTTGGTGAGTAGAACGTATGAGACTGTCGAGATACTATCATATTTTAGGAGAAATCTCATCAAATGTTCAAATGTGTGTGAAATCTTATGGGTCGTAACTGGTAAGGTCATCAGCCCCTAAGCTTACACACTTATTAACCTAAATTATCCTAAGTTCAAACACACACACCCATGCCCGAGGGAGGACTCGAACCTCCGCCGGATCCAGCCGCACAAATGGTTCAAATGGCTCTGAGCACTATGGGACTTAACATCTGTGGTCATCAGTCCCCTAGAACTTAGAACTACTTAAACCTAACTAACCTAAGGACATCACACACATCCATGCCCGAGGCAGGATTCGAACCTGCTACCGTAGCAGTCGCGCGGTTCCGGACTGAGCGCCTAGAACCGTTAGACCACCGCGGCCGGCCCAGCTGCACAGTCCATGACTGTAGCGCCCCTGACCGCTCGGCTAATCTCGCGCGGCGTAATCTCATCCACACAATTCGTGTTGGATTCTGCCTACTCCTCAAATATGAGGTGCCTAGGAAACCTGCTTCTAGGATCGCTAGATAACAATTCAAGCAAATCGTATTAATGACTTTTTATTATTAAAGAAAATACACTCCTGGAAATGGAAAAAAAGAAGACATTGACACCGGTGTATCAGACCCACCATACTTGCTCCGGACACTGCGAGAGGGCTGTACAAGCAATGATCACACGCACGGCACAGCGGACACACCAGGAACCGCGGTGTTGGCCGTCGAATGGCGCTAGCTGCGCAGCATTTGTGCACCGCCGCCGTCAGTGTCAGCCAGTTTGCTGTGGCATACGGAGCTCCATCGCAGTCTTTAACACTGGTAGCATGCCGCGACAGCGTGGACGTGAACCGTATGTGCAGTTGACGGACTTTGAGCGAGGGCGTATAGTGGGCATGCGGGAGGCCGGGTGGACGTACCGCCGAATTGCTCAACACGTGGGGCGTGAGGTCTCCACAGTACATCGATGTTGTCGCCAGTGGTCGGCGGAAGGTGCACGTGCCCGTCGACCTGGGACCGGACCGCAGCGACGCACGGATGCACGCCAAGACCGTAGGATCCTACGCAGTGCCGTAGGGGACCGCACCGCCACTTCCCAGCAAGTTAGGGACACTGTTGCTCCTGGGGTATCGACGAGGACCATTCGCAACCGTCTCCATGAAGCTGGGCTACGGTCCCGCACACCGTTAGGCCGTCTTCCGCTCACGCCCCAACATCGTGCAGCCCGCCTCCAGTGGTGTCGCGACAGGCGTGAATGGAGGGACGAATGGAGACGTGTCGTCTTCAGCGATGAGAGTCGCTTCTGCCTTGGTGCCAATGATGGTCGTATGCGTGTTTGGCGCCGTGCAGGTGAGCGCCACAATCAGGACTGCATACGACCGAGGCACACAGGGCCAACACCCGGCATCATGGTGTGGGGAGCGATCTCCTACACTGGCCGTACACCACTGGTGATCGTCGAGGGGACACTGAATAGTGCACGGTATATCCAAACCGTCATCGAACCCATCGTTCTACCATTCCTAGACCGGCAAGGGAACTTGCTGTTCCAACAGGACAATGCACGTCCGCATGTATCCCGTGCCACCCAACGTGCTCTAGAAGGTGTAAGTCAACTACCCTGGCCAGCAAGATCTCCGGATCTGTCGCCCATTGAGCATGTTTGGGACTGGATGAAGCGTCGTCTCACGCGGTCTGCACGTCCAGCACGAACGCTGGTCCAACTGAGGCGCCAGGTGGAAATGGCATGGCAAGCCGTTCCACAGGACTACATCCAGTATCTCTACGATCGTCTCCATGGGAGAATAGCAGCCTGCATTGCTGCGAAAGGTGGATATACACTGTACTAGTGCCGACATTGTGCATGCTCTGTTGCCTGTGTCTATGTGCCTGTGGTTCTGTCAGTGTGATCATGTGATGTATCTGACCCCAGGAATGTGTCAATAAAGTTTCCCCTTCCTGGGACAATGAATTCACGGTGTTCTTATTTCAATTTCCAGGAGTGTAATTACAATACTTAACTTTGTGTTAAACAGATGTATCGCAAGCAAAGGGTGACAGACAAAATAAGAAATCTCTTCTGTATAGAAAATGCTTCATAGCAGAATCGAAATGACTAGCCTTGATGCCATTCTTGAACTCTCTGCTGTAGAACGCGCAGAAATGGGCCGCGGCCTGGCGGCGCGGCGCTTATGTCCTCTTCGTTTAGTGTAGGGGGCGCTGTCATCGCGTTGTCATCCTGGAGAGGAGTCGGTCAGCGTGCAATTGGCTGACGTCGTCTCACAGCCCTCTCTGCTCTGACGTTCCCACCTGGCATGCTGTAGCAAGACCCAAAAAGCGCGACAAAGAGAATTGGGGATCTGTTAGATGACGATCAGTTCCGCCAAAGGAAGGGTAATGGCAACAGAGAGTCAGCTCTGACGTGGTGGTTAATAGTGGAAGCAAGAATGAAGAAAAATCAAGACATGTTCACAGAATTTGATCACATGGAAAAAGCGGTCGACAATGTCAAATGATGAAAGATGTTTGAAATTCTGAGGAGAATAGGGGTAAGCTATAGGGAAAGACGGTTAGTATACAATATGTACAAGCGCCAAGAGGGTAAAATAAGACTGTAAGACCAAGAACGAAGTGCTCGGATTAAAAAGAGCGTAAGACAAGGATGTACTATTTCGCTCCAACTATTCAATCTGTACATCAAAGGAGCACTAATGGAAACAAAGGAAGCTTTAATAGTGGGATTAAAATTCAGGGTGAAAGTATATTAATGATAACATTCGCTGATGACATTGCTATCCTCAGTGAAAAATATCGAAAATTAGATGGGTTGATAAGGTCCACAGAATCGGCGTGGAAAGAAATACATAGTAAACACTGACAAGAGGAAGGGAGAGGATAACATCAAGGATTAAAGTCTATGGTATTATGCGGGGCTGTAGAGGGTAAAAACTGTAGAGTGAAGACAGGGATTGGAATACATCCAACAAATAATGGAGGACGTAGAATGAAATTGCCCGTCTGAGAGGAAAAGATTGGCACAAGAGAGGAATTCTTGGGCTGCATCAAACCAGTGGGAAGAATGATGACTAAAAAAAAAGTTAACTTTGATTTCAGGCAAAAGGCACAACTGACTCTTGGCTACGCCACAAAGCTGGCACGTAGCGCAGTGAATATTTGGTTTACGAGACGTTTTTTGTGGCTCAGACGGGGAGTAATTTTGAGACTAGCTTCATAGAGCACACGGTATAGCCTAATTCGGTAAACATGTGCGTAAAGAAAAACATGTGGCAGTAAATATGCAGAATACGTTACGAGACTTGCACGTGGCACTGAAAGAACAGTGATTAAAACTGCTGGAGGGTATGAAGATCTACGTACATATGAAATGGCTACTGGAGCTATTTTTTTGAACAGAGTGAGTGTAGTGGTGTATTCAAGTCAACAAGGGGTCGCGTACACTGGACACTGGCGGAATGCGCTATCGCCCATCGAGATTTTTAATTAAATAAGTATTGTTTAACTTCATCTCCTCTCACACAATGTCCTGTTTCATTTACGTTGAAACTTACGTAAACAACGTTCTAGAAATAGACTAGCGAACCGGCAGTGCTTTGCAATTGCTAAATATGCTGGGAATGGAATATATGTTCTAATCTCCTATACAACCCTCTCTCAATCTATGTCCTGCTCCCTCTCTCGTTGTCCATAGCCTCGTCTTCCTTCCTTTATCCTCACCTCCCATCTCCTCTCTGTCCATCTCTTCCTTCCCCTCTCTCTATCTCTCTTTCCTCCTCTCTATGTCCATTTTCTCCCCATCTACTCCTCCGCCTCTCTCTGATCTTGAGCCTTGTTTATTGTCATTACAAATTCAGATTCTGAACTAGTATTCCAATCATAATTTAACAATACATAAATACAACTTTAGTGTTCTATGTGAAAACCGCCTCCGAGGTAGGAAACAAAACAGCACGTTACCGTGTAAACAATTTTTGTTCAAAAACATATATATAGGGTGAGTCACTAACTATTGCCACCTACAATAACTCCGAAAGTATGATAGTAGCTGAAAAGTTTCTGGGACAAATGTAACATGGGTCCATAATATTACGTTGGTTTTTTGTTGTTAGGTGGGGTCGCGTCAGAGACATGAAGATTGACTTTGTTTCTTTAAATGGGATGCTATAGTTTGGTACTTATTTTCTGATAGCCGCTATCGAGAAGAATCCAATGATGTTTAACAGTAAGGTCTTTGAAGGTCAACGAAGGTAAAAAAGGTGGCATGAACGTCCATTTACAGAAGGTACCACTGGTATCAATGCAGTGCTGCAATCTTCTTATCATGGAATGAGTGGTATTCCTTATCACTTCAACACTTATCGAAGCACGTGCTCTGACAATTTTCTCTCGTATATCGTGCAAATAGTAAATATTCGGCGAATACGGTGTATCCATCTAACGTGCCATTGACATGTAAACACCGTCCGACGGTTTCGCAATGCAACATTAACAGGAACGAAGGACTAGTATCGTCGAATCAAGCGAATGTGAATGATGCGTTCATTCGAAGAACAGGTCGATATGCTTCTCATTTACAGAGAATGACAGCGAAATTCAGTGAGACCTAGAGACTTATACGATGAAAGATATCGTCAACGTCCTCAACCTACACGTCGTACATTTAAGTATGTGTATGATAAATTGAGAACAACTGGATCTTTAACGCATCGGAAACATATCCGGCAGAGGAATGTTACTAACGAGGAATCGGAAATTGGTACTCTTGCCACTGTGGTTCGAGATCCTTGTGTTAGTTCGCCTCGGATCGCAAGGGAATGTGGCATGAACAAGAGTAGTATAGCTCGTGTCCTGCATCGCTACCATATTAGTCTCCACCAAGAAGTAACTGGTACGGATTGTATGCGTCGCATTGAATTCTGCCGATGGACTCAACTTCAGATTCGGAGAGGTGACACTTTTATGAATTTGATTTTATTCACTGACGAGGCTACATACATGAACTATGGAAATGTTAATTTGCATAACATGCATTATTGGGCAACTGAAAATCCATGTTGGCTGCGGCAAGTTGCACACCAAAAACCGTGGTCGGTGAATGTATGGTGTGGCATTCTGGAGGACAGAACTATAGTCCGCTCATTTCATCGAAGGAAATCTTAATGGTAGGAAGTACTTCACATACCTGCAAGAAACATTAGGTCTGTTGTTGGAGTAAATACCTTTAGGAATAAGGAACAGAATGTGGTAGATCACGATGGCTGCCCGGCACATTTTACGCTGATGGCTAGAAATAAGTTGCAGAGACAATTCCGAAATCTTTGGAGTGGACGCGGAGGAGATGTGTCGTGGCCGGCTTGTTCGCCAGACTTGACGCCTCTGGATTTTTTCTTGTGGGATTTATAAAAGACATTGTTCACAAAGACTTTCCAACTACACCTGAAGATATGAGAGAGATAATTGTCAGAGCATTTGCTTCGGTAAGTGTCGATGTGATAAGGAATACCACTGTATCCATGATAACAAGATTGCAGCATTGCATTGATACCAGTGGTACCTTCTGTAAATGGACATTCATGCCACCTTTGTGACCTTCGTTGACCTTCAAAGACCTTACTGTTACACATCACTGTATTCGTCTTGGTAGCCGCTATCAGAAAATAAGTACCGAACTAAAACATCTCGATTAAAAAAACAAAGCTGACCTTGATATCTCTGAAGTGACCCCATGTAACAACAAAAAAATCGTCATATTATGCCCCCGTTGTCACATGCAACTTTTGTCCCACAAACTTTTCAGCTCCTATCATATTTTCGGAGTTATTCTAGGTGACAGTAGTTGATGACTCATCCTATATATGTGTTTGAAAGAAACGATTTTTTCTAATGGTTTAAATGCTGCACAGTTAGAATTAAAATTGATTACTAGAAAGAAAACCAAAACGCACGAATTCACATAGCAGTAAAGCATTCCATTTTCTTTCTCGCTTAACTGAAAACCTGTACATTTTTGTTTAAAAAAACTAGGCAGCCCATATCAATAAGAATGTTTATTAGACTGACCTGTAAACATCTGAAGCAAATTGGTCAAGAACTTTTCGACAGTTTTGCTGGCACCGTTTCCCTATTATATATTTTATTTGCATTAACATATATACTACAAAATGTAGTGTATGTCCATCCTAACTTTTATTATAGTGTTATGTAAAAATATGAGGTAAATCGGTCATGTACTTTTCGAGTTTTTGATAACAACGTTTCCTTTTTGTATATTAAATACGTATTTATATATTATAAGACTTTGCTTCAGTAGGTAGATAGAACACGCGCATATTCGTTTGCACCGCTGTGTCAACATTTCAAAGCAATCGGTGAAGAACTTTCAGAGATCTCAAATTTGAACAAACGAATATTTACATTCGTATTTATACTGAACATGCCTGTATATCACTTTTACACGTTTTATTCTGATATTAATTATGGATTTTGTTGCTACATATTGTCTTTTATTTTATATTTCGCTGTTAGACATACACTTCAGCCGCGCGAAAACATTTTAATTAATGAATACGGGTATTTTATTTTAAACTATCGGATGTGTGACATGGGACACCTGTGTTGCCTCATTATTAACACCTTCTACTGGCTATAGCTCTTGTTTGGTTATTCTTGATAGTTTTCATAATGGCAATACCTTCCTGACATCTTGTAAAAGTACCTGGAGAGTATCATAGTTTCTCTTATATGTTCCCTGAGAGGACTGAAAATTAATATTCTTATTGAACATATCATCATGTAGTGTCTCTTCTTTGTCTGATACTGACACGAAGAGTAATTCTTTAGGTGTCAATATAACTTAAAATAACTACGAATCAGTCTTTCATAAAGCTGTATTTTCTGGAGCAGCGAACAAGAACAATGTAAATAATGTACACCGACCACCAGAAAGCTCGCAGTCAATACGAGGACGCAATAGCTCGGTTCCTATCGTGGTGAAGACTATAGAGACATCCCTCGGCGAGAGAGTCAGGACAACTTTGTGGCAGATGAACTCCCCAGAGGTGCCTTTCGCCGGCCAGTGAGCGAACTTTAAAATTGGTCTGCGCCACTTGAGAGGTCATGACCTGCGCCCGCCGATTTAGTCGGCGCAGTTATTGGCTTCGAGCCAGTCTGTCGTGAACTCCCAGCGATGAAGTGCTGAGCGAGGTACAAGAACATTTTAATGGCACTTCCCTCTTCTCTCGAACGTAACTCTTTCCGTGCTCTCTGATTCCGATGCGGAACGGACATGAAAAATAAATTAAAAAAGTGAAATGCGTGACTTTATCTAAAATTATAGCACTGCCAGTTTCTTCCGTTAGTATGGGCACAAGCGCGCATATAGAAAAATGTCGTCACTTGCATATTTTTTTAGTAGACAACTGTCATCAAGCAAAGCAATTTGGCCATAGCTGGTATGGACCAGGCATGCGTTTTCCCCTGACATTGCTTGAAGTAGGATTCACCGAGTTGATCTTTGTCACGAAGAGACTCTACTCGAACTGCACGAGAAAGAAAATCAGTAGCTCCAACATTGGTAAGTTGTCAACATTATAAGACTGTGCACTGACGTCAGATACTTGCTCTAAGAACTCCAAGTCAGAAGGCAGAGCCAGTGCAGTTTACCTCTGTTTCGCTCTCTGTACGTGGGGATCCTATGTATATTGCCCGTAACAAGAGGAGCAATCAGCGTAATACCTAAGACACCAGCTATGGGGCTGTGACCAGTGGTTACTTTCAGCACCGTGCTCTGGTTTTGCTCTCTGCTCCCCTCCGATCCCTTACGCACGAAAAACTGGTCCCGTGTACAGACTTCTCGCACAAACTGTTGCCCACCACGGGCAGATACTCGTACAACAACAAATAGATAAACATATAATAAGATAAAGAAGAAATAGCCCGCATCTCGTGGTCATGCGGTAGCGTTCTCGCTTCCCACGCCCGGGTTCCCGGGTTCGATTCCCGGCGGGGTCAGGGATTTTCTCTGCCTCGTGATGGCTGGGTGTTGTGTGCTGTCCTTAGGTTAGTTAGGTTTAAGTAGTTCTAAGTTCTAGGGGACTGATGACCATCGATGTTAAGTCCCATAGTGCTCAGAGCCATTTGAACCATTTGAAAGAAGAAATAACAAATAAGCTGATGCGAAGGTCTGTATTTACTGACCTGATCTTGTCTTTTATATTACATTAGGTGTTGGAAATGACCTCCTTGTGCCTCAATGCACTTTTGCGCGTAACATGTTAATAAAGTTTGCGCACCCCTTCCGCATCAGTTCTGGAAACTTCATTACGAATATTGTACTTCAAGTCTTCTAACGTAATGTAGTTATTTTCGTACACTTTCCCCAGTCGCCTACCCAACAGACAAAAGTCACAAGTGGTTAGGTCCGGAGAGTGCAGCTGACAGTCCTTTCTTCTGTATATCTGTAATGAATTCGTGGGACTGATTCACGTGATGTGTGACAGGTCGTCCCATCCTGTTGAAAGACAGCATCATACGTACGTTCTTCCATAAGGCGGGGGGGGGGGGAGGTGGCAATTGTAACTGTACGTAACACAGCAGTGTTTACTATTGTTTCAAAAATATGGGACCTAAAATCCGATCTGCTGACATGGCACACCACATTCTGATTTTTAACTTGAAGATGTTCCTCATTAATCATGTAGAGGCTGTTACCAGCTTCATCGCTCATAAAATACAACAGCGGATCCAACATCCCACTTCCAATGGTTTGACATATCCACTCACAGTAAGTCACACGGTTTGCTTTATCTACCTCTTTCACTTCATGGACGTGTGTCAATTTGTAGGGCTTCATCCCTATGTGGTGTAAAACACGTTGACAAGACCTACGTGAAACGTTCATCTGTTCCGACAATTTGCGTGTTAACTTCTTTGGCCTCTGCATCATTTGTTCTCGAACACATGCGGTCACATCATGTGTACGACTGGACGGGCTCGATTCTTTTTAGCGTTTGTAACTCAGACTGTACTGCGCCACTACGTCACCAAATCCTGTACGCTGCTCTCCGCTGGAATGGAAACGCCAGAAAACTTCTTCGCAAAAATGTCCCGCGTTTCCCTAAATGAACCGGTAGACACGCATGCCTCCACTACTGCGATTCTTTCTTGAAGAGGATACGTCTCACTGACATATTTACTTCACACATCTTAGCCAAGTAGCAACGGCTTTCGTACTGACAATACAAAACGTAGACGCAACAGCTTCGAAACAACAGATGACAACTGACGGGCGATAATGAACAGTGTTGTATTCGGTCCCTGCTTTTCATGCGCCACCCTGTACCTTAGCAGTGTTTATGTGGTCGGAGAGAAGTATTTTCGACACTGCTTGCCTCCATCGGTCATGGGTGACTTGATGTAGTCATTACTGCGATCCTCCGTAGCTTTCTCTGCCACATTTCCTTACATAACCTGTCACGTCCTAAAGCGATGCTCACTGTCATATTCATCCTTCCTCACGCGATTATTTATGCCTGTTATGCTCTATCCCCCTCCTCCACCACCCCTCCCCATCAACCATGGACTTTGCCGTCGGTGGGGTTGCTTACGTGCCTCATCGATACGGACAGCCGTACCACAGATGCAACCGCAATGGAGGGGTATCTGTTGAGAGTCCAACCATCAGTATCACTACATACATAGTTGTGTTCCCTTTTTCCTGCAACCTTGAACTTCCACTGACGGAACGTGGTACGGAACTTCAAGTCCCACCGCCACATCTTCAACGCGCACTCCAAAGATGTCACTGCAAAGACGTCGTTTCGCCAAGAGCACACCCCGTCGTTTTCAAGGCACAAATCCAGTGCGAGAGCGCTGTGCAAAGAAATTTAAAACCTCTCTATACGGGATATATCCCGGAAGGCAACACACACACATACACCATAAATTCTAGCGCTTTCACACAACCAATAACGTCCAACGTCAGAAGTTATCGATGGTGAATATTAATTACCAAGGATGAGGAAGTAGCAGCAATTCTGTCCCTCTGTTGTTTGACCAGGGAGAGAACAGGATCCCAAGCAGAATGTAAACAAAAAGCTCCGTCTCTATTGATAACATTACTTGCTGATTTAATCAGAACTGTTCCTTATTACCACTATCACAAAGCTGGAAGTGGTTCACAGAATCTCTGTGTTATTGTATATTCCACAGGATGACCAGTGCCAAGACACTGTTCTGCAATAGCAGATTTGTTTCGTTATCGTAAGCGTATGTGATGTTATTCCACAGTCCTGGTGGTCTGGTCAAGGTGGTTACAGTTAAACTGACCGTCTTCCAAGTGCTGTAGTGTGGGATATACACATCACATGACACTGAAACATCGTAGGTATGTGCATTAATCGGTGCGCTCGTGGAATATGCTGAAAAATAATAGTTCCACTTTCTGCCACCTGGTGAAAACACGGCACTGTTTAGCAGTCAGAACGCGGTGTTGGTGCAGTAGAGCGGAGGAACAATAAAACACACGATAACAGTGGTTCTGTCATGTTTATTAGAATATGGTCACAAGTTACCACATATGTTCAGAATACGATATTGTAGTGCCTGTGTTACTATGATTACGATGCAAAGATCCTGTGGACATTCATACATGTCCACAGGAGCAGGACTTTGGCGACTACAGCCGTTATCAAATACATTAAATGTATTCGAAATTGTGAATAATGACAAGCAGCAGCTGCAGAATTGAATGACAACCAAAATTTTTTGCCGGACCGGGACTCGAACCCAGATTTCCCGCTTGCTGTGAGCAGTCGCCTTGCCATTCGGCTATCCGTGAACGACTCACGGCCGGACCCGAACTTCTATTTGTCGTCAACCATTGCATGTCCAAAGGAACCTCGCATCGTAATCAGCATAACACAGGCACTGTAATATCGTATTCCTCTGCCAATACCGGGTAAGCGACTTTTCAAGTACAACGCCTGACCTATATGGGAATATACTAAATGAATGTACGAGTCCAGGTCGTAGACGAATGGTTGACGACATATGGAAGCGTCGGTTTAGCCGTGAGTCGTACACGGATAGCCAAACTATAAGGCGACCGCTCGCGGCAAGCGGGAAATCCGGGCTCGAGTGCCGGTCCGGTAAAAATTTTCGCTGTCGTCACCCCATTCTACAGGTGCTGGTTGTCATTATTCGCAATTTCGAATACATTTAATTTTAATGTGTATTCAGTATGGTCTCCAGAGTCAGCAACATGTTGCATCCTTAACAGGGCACTGTCGACATTTGCTCGCAGCATCAGAGCAATATGTCCTTGTATGCTCTGCTTCAGCTCAAAAATAAAATATGGATAAAGTATCAGATAAAAATTCGCTTGATGCCTTTGCAAGAGATAGTTTTCACTCCTTAAAATCTCTCTATATAAGCGTAGACCAATTCAAGAATAGGTAATTCAAAGAAATAGCATCGACGACAGTTGGGAGATATATACCACATAAATAACAAGATCCCATCGTACACAAAATTTAAAATAATGCAAAATCCCCAAGATTGGCTAAATTTTACAGAGGCACGACATTTAGTGCAAACTTCAGTGCGAGATGCTTTTAATTGTTTCCACAACGAAATTCTATCTCAAAATCTGGCAGAAAACCCAAAGAGATTCTGGTCATATCTAAAGTACACCAGTGGCGAGAAGCAAACGATACCATCAATGCGCGGTAACAATGGTGATGATGTTGATGATAGTTCCACTACACCAGAGTTACTAAGAACAGTTTTTTGAAACTCCTTCACCAAAGAAAACGAAGTAAATATTCCAGAATTTGAATCTATAACAGCTACCAATGCAAGTAACCCCAATGCAAGTAACTTAGATATAAAGGCAAGGCTTCCGGTTCTGGTTGCATATCGGTCAAGCTCCCTTCGAAAGATCCATATCTAAAAGACTGGAAAGTTGCAAAAGTCACTCCGATATCCAAGAAAGAAAATCGGAGTGATCCGCTGAATTACAGACACATGGCAATAACGTCAATTTTCAGTAGGATTTTGGAACATATACGGTGTTCCAACATTATGAATTACCTCGAAGAAAACGATTTATTGACAAATTCCTCACAAGTATCTTCTCATCAAATTGCATTCAGAAGGAATATCGCCCCAGTTGTGTGACAAGATTCATTATTTCCTGTCAGAAAGACCACAATACGAAGTAACTGAAAAAAGTCAACGAGTAAAATAGAAGTAATATCTGATGTACCCCAAGGAAGTGTAATAGGCCTTCTGCTGTTACTGGTCTACATAAACGACATAGGAGACAATCTGAGCAACCCTTTTAGATCATTTTCCACCTTAGTCATCAGATGATAGAAACTAATTCTAAAAAGTGGCAACTGACTCTAAACAATGACAATTTGGAAGTCGTTCACATGAGTAATAGAAGAAATCCCGTTAGTTTCAGTTACACGAAAAATCTCACAAATCTAAAGGCTGTAAATAAACTGACTGACCGAGTTAGGTGGTACAGTGGTAGCACACTGGACTCGCATTCTGGAGGATTATGGTTCAAACCTTCGTCTGGACATCTGGATTTAGGTATCCATGATTTGTCTAAATCACTTCAGGTTCCTTTGAAAGGATGGTTCCTTTGAAAGGGCACGGCCGTCTTTCTTCCCCATCCTTCCCTAATCCAAAGAGACCAATGACCTTTCTGTTAGGTTACCTCCGCCAAATTAACTTACCAACCAGTCAACTAAATACTCATGGATTCCTATTACAAATAATTTAAGCTGGAACAAACACTCAGATAACATTGTGGGTGAAGCAAACGAAAGACAGCGATTTAATGGCAGAACACTTAGAAAACGCGACAAGTCTACTAACATACTGCGTACACAACGCTTTTCTGCCCTCTTCTGGAGTACTGCCGTGCAGTGTGGGATATGCATCAGATGAGATTGACGGAGTATATCGAGGAAGTACGAAGAAGGGCAGGTCGTCTTGTTTTCTCCCTAAATAGGGGAAAGAGTACCACAGACAAGATACATGAATCGGAGTAACAATCATTAAAACAAAAGCGTTTCTCGTTGCTGCAGGATCTTCTCGTGAAATTTCAGTCACCAGCTTTCTCCTCTGACTGCATCTGTCTCTTATGCTGTGTGCTCAGCGCGTCTGAGATGCAGTGGACCTAGGTTCGATGTCCGGCCAGGTCGGAGATTTTCTCTGATCAGGTACTGGGTGATGTGTTGTCCTCATCATCATTTCATCATCAACACGTAAGTCGCATTCTTGTCATTAGTTGCACAAGAAGGTCCTTATAAGGTCCTGATGTCATAGTACACCTAACAGAACCGCGAGGTGGAATCTTCTGGAAGATGAACGCACCAAGAATGAAGGAGCTTGTGAAACCACCCCACATAGACCCAGTCAGTGCAGTGGATGTTCATGCAGGACTTGTGGCGGAGTAGAGCTCCAGATGCGAAAGTTTTGTTCATTGGCATCACTGTGCAGAGTAAAATGTGCCTTGGCCATCGAAAGAACATTCCCCGGCCAAATGTTATCAATTTCCATGGGTGCGAAAGAAAGAAGGGCACAGTTAAGGTGCTGTAGCTCATCTCGGGGCTTCATCTGATGCACATTCTGAATTGTTTAGAGATACCAGTGTAAAATGCGCCACAAAATCTTTTGAACTGTTGACCAGGGGAGAGACAATTCACGTGACACAGCGCGAGCACTGGCTGAAGAATTTGAGGCGTGAGCTGCAACTAATTCATGAACAACTGCCGTGGGAATAGGCCACCCCTCTCTCTCTCTCACCGCTCTCGCCGCTTGATGCACCATCTAATTCACCTGCTTCTTCACATTTCTTTATCACATTATTTTACCCTTTTATTGACATTGGGTATTCCCACAATGCAGTGCGGCTATTGCTGCCGTTCTAATAAAACAACTTTACCAGTATTGCACGGTCTTTCTCCTCAATAGCAACTGAGTTTCATACGAAAAATTTCAACCTTCTTAAAGCTTTACACCAACAGTCACATCACAAAAGAAATCAACACTTGTGGCCAAGCAATAAAAAGCATATCGACGTTACAAAAGGAAACATTTCACCATGTGACTGCTTACAATTCCATATTTTCACCTGCTGGCAGAAAGTGGTACTATCATTTTTTTTTCAGCATACACGGAGAGCATGTTTCAGCAATGTATACAGCCCACACTGTATCATTCGGAAAAGCGTCAGTTTCATTATGAGCAGCCGGTATGATACGCTACAAACGTAGGGGATACGATATATACTCCCCTTATGCAAACCACTATCATCCTTTACAGACACTAAGAGACCCCTAATCTCAGATGGTCGTCGGAAAACACACTTCACACAATGTTTATGCGAGCTCCGTTTTGGAAATGTTATATGCGTCAGACAAAAGGGCCGTAGATTCAGCTGCCACCCCGTAATTTCCATCTCTCACCCGGTCCACAGTTGGCCGATAGCGCATCACGTGCGTCTCATCTGCCTTTCAGTGCGATCATTGATGCGAAAGGTGACTTTAAGGTGGGTTAACTCAGCTAGCAAACCTTGAGGCTCTTCCACGAGGCTTAGACAGCAATAGATACAATGCACAAGTAGATATCGTGTTCGTTGACTTCCTGAAGGCATTCGATAAAGCTTCGCACTGCCACCTGATGATGAAAATAAGAGCATACTGAGTTTCTAACAAAGAGAAGACAGCATGTCATTCTCAACGGAGAGAAGTTTCCAGACGTCAGTTCGGGCCTGCCCCAAGAAGTGTTGCAGAACCATTACCTTCCACAGTAAATATAAATGACCGAGTGGATAATGTTGGAAGTTCCATGTTGCTACTGAATACATTGCTGGTGGATTGTAGTGAAATGCAGGAAAACCTGCAGAGGATCAGTGCTTGGTGCAGGGAGAGGAAATTAACCCTCAACATAAACAAATGTTGTGCAACATGTGTGTATAGACAAAAAGACCCGTTACTGTATGATTACAAAACTGGAGAACAATTACTGCAAGCAGTTGTCCATCTATAGGAGTATGCGTACGATACGATTTGATATGGAACGACCAAATAAAATTAATCGCGAGTAAGGCAGATGCCAGACAGATTCTTTGGAAGAATCCTCATGAAATATAACCCACCAACAAAGGATTGTGAGTTAACGAGCACTGCGCTCTCATTTAAGTATATAGCCGAAAGAGTCACCCTTCAGGAAATGTGAAACGAACCCTGTCGTCCAGGACCGGATCCCACAAAGGGCGCAGATTCACCACGAGATGGGGAAACTCACAGGCGCCTGTTATCTGTAGCGTGTGAGTGAGACAGACGAGTACCTACTTCATAGGGAAACCCAGTAGAAGCCTCTTGTGGCCAGGGATACGTAGCAGTGTTAAATATGGAGCGCCTAAGATCGGCCATAAAGGGAAAAATTTATGAAAACTGTTTAATTCTGTAGTAGTACAGGGAATGAAACCACAGTAATTTTAATCTGCCATCCTCCATAAATTTTCATGGTGATCCCAATAAAACTTGAATATTGATCCTATCTATAATAGTTTAGGACCTACTGTTAAAGTGAAATTAACAACTTTTGTAACAAAGACCTGAATGCTAAAGTCTGAAAGCTTTGGTCGATCTTAATGATCGATACTTCATATAGAAGCACATCATTAAAATGACAAACATTGTAAATATTTACTCTGTAATTTTATTTGTTTCTTTAAATTATCAGTATTTTCAGTTAAGCATCAAATCATCATTTCCTCCACACAAAACACATTGAACGATGAGAGCATGACACCTTATTGAATCATTAGGTAATATAATATTTGTTGTAAAGTACAGTGCATAATAGTTACTTTTGTTCTTTGTTTATTTACCAGAAAGCACATTGGTGCAAGGCTACTAGCCGTGTCATTCAAAGCTAAGAACGAAATTGTATTGGATTTATGTTAAAGAATTTGACGTTTATTATGTAATGGATACTATTGTTACTTTATTTAGAACGTTAAAGTGGTCAAACTTTGATAATTTAAATACGTTAAAATGTAAAATAATGTAGAATAAGCTGTAGTCAATCATATGGACGGCTTTAGGAAATGGAACTGCCCTAGTCAGTCGAGCGAAGATGTTCGGCGCGCGGGAAATGCGACCGGGGACGGACAGAGGACAGTGCTGGTGCGGACGCGAAAGGGGACAGTTCGGATTGAGACGCGAAAGCGGACAGTCGGTCTTTAGGTAGCTAGGAAGTGAAACGACTTAGAAAATTTCGTGTTATGTGGTATGCTGGGACTTAATCTCTGAGCGGTGAGCAGCCGCGCGCCTGGTGTGAACTCTTAATATTTCGTGTAGTTAACGAGACGGACTTGTAATTCGCGATGAGATTGTGAATGATCTAACTGTGTCGAATGGATATGCGCTCGAGTGTAACAGTACCTCTAAATACGACCACTTTCGCTATTAGTTTGCTTTCTGAATAAAAATTATTCTAACCAAATCGCAACAGTGTGGCCTACATCACTTATGGGTCGCTAATTTAGTTCCCGATATTATTATTACTCTTTGTATATGATATATTAACTTCGTATTTCGCAAACTTGCCATCAGCCCGACAATGTAACCACGTCACACGTGTCTAATTTAGGTCGTGTAATGCGTCACGTGCGGTTCAAACCCTAGACGAGTTTGAGCCAAGACATTTCGACGAAGAGGAACCGCATATGAGCCCGAACATCTTTGGGATGTCAGCTCGCAGGATGTAAGTCTTCCGACCAAAACTTGATTATTGCTCGCCAGTCAGGGTTCCGTACCACATGGAGTGATACAGGAAATAGAAGATCGCCAGTCAGGGTTCCGTACCACATGGAGTGATACAGGAAATAGAAGATCCAAAAACAGCGGCACGTTTCGTTACAGGTTCACTTATTAAACGCGAAAGCGTCACGGGGATGCTCAGGCAGATACAGTAGCAGACGCTGCAGGAGAGGCGTTCTGCATCGCAGTGTAGTCTGTACTGTTAAAAGATCCGAGAGCGTACGTTCATAGAAGAGTCAACAAATATGTGGCTTCCTCCTATGTGTACCTCGCGGGAACATCATGAAGTTTCATTTACAGAGATTCGACCTCACACGGAAGTTTACTAGCGACCGTTCTCCCCGCGAGCTATTCTTAGCTGCAATGGGAAAAGGGGGAAGTGATTCTCGTACACAAAATTACCAAGGCACGTACTGACAGGCGGTTTGCGGAGTGTAGATGTGGATGTAGCTGTAGGTCCGAGACATAAGAACGTGGACAGCTGCATACAGACAGTTAAATTTCCCTCTCTGAATATGCAGTATAATAGGAAAGAACGATACTATTGGTACGAATTAGCCCACGTCATGGACTGAACAGGGGCTTGAAGAGGGCACATATGGCTGTACGTCTATACCTACATGACTGCTTCGCAGTTCACAATTAAGTGCTTGGTAGAGAAAGAATTACCTTTAAGCTATTTCTCCCCCGTCCTATCTCGAACAGAAAGTGCGAAAAACGATTACTTAAAGCTTTTCGTGCGAACTCTGATTTCTCTTACTTTATTTCAATGATCATTTCTCCCTATGTAAGTCGGTACCAACTAAATATTTTCACACTCTGAGGAGAAAGTTGGTGACTGAAATCTCGTAAGAAGATCCCGCCGCACTGAAACCCGCCTTTGTTTCAATGATTGCCAAACCAATTCGCGTATCATATTGGTGGCACTCTCTCCTCTATATCTCCTATAATACGAAACGAGCTCTACTTCTCTGCACTTTTTCGATGTCCTCCGTCAGTCCTATCTGATGCGTATCGCTCACCCCACAACAATACTCCACAAGAGTTGGGCTTGCTTTGCTTAAAACATTATCTACTTGATCATGCCAATTTAAGTGATTCGCAATTGTAATTCCGAAATATTTAGTTGGATTCGCAGCCTTTAGATTTGTGTGATTCATCGTGAAATCGAAATTTAGCGGACTCCTTTTTGTACTCATGTGGATGACTTCACTCTTTTCATTATTTACAACCAATAGCCAGTTTTCGAACCATTCGGGTCATTGGAGACTTTCATTTCCAGAAGTGCTAACTCAGAACTCCCTGTACCTTAAACATTGAAATACATTTTGTCTGTCTCTCTCTCCCTCTCTCTCTGGTCTTTTAGTCTATTCCAACTCTCAGTGACCCCACAAAATAAAGCACTCCAATTTCTTTTATGCTGTCCTATTTCACGTAGACTTTCCATGTTGGAATCCATTACTTCTGTGACGCCATCAGTCCATCTCATTCTTTTCTGCCCTCTTCTCCTTGTGCCTTCGGCCTTGCCCTGTATTACGTTCATTTCCATCGAATCATGTCTTCTCAGCAAGCGCCCAATGTAAGTCAGTGTTTTAGTTTTTCCACTGTCGCACATTCCAAGGAATGTCTGGTTGTTATAATACCGACATATTCATTCTCTTTTCAGTCCATGGAACTCTAAGGTGTTTCCTCTAACACAGTACAGTGGGGTCCACTCTATGACGTTCAGCCTTTCATATGGTCAAGGTATCACATCCATACATCAGAATTGGGTAGATCATAGCCTTTATGGTACGGATCTTTGTTGTTAAAGTTATGTCTCTACTCCTTAAGACATTGTCAATTATGGTTTCTACCAAGTAGTAACTAGGTGCTGCCGGCCGGTGCGACCGTGCGGTTAAAGGCGCTTCAGTCTGGAACCGCGTGACCGCTACGGTCGCAGGTTCAAATCCTGCCTCGGGCATGGATGTGTGTGATGTCCTTAGGTTAGTTAGGTTTAATTAGTTCTAAGTTCTAGGCGACTGATGACCTCAGAAGTTAAGTCGCATAGTCCTCAGAGCCATTTGAACTAGGTGATTTTGTGGCTGCGGTCACCATCAACAGTAATCTGTGAGCCGAGGTAGTTGAAAGTCGACTCTACCTTATTTGTTTCTCCTACTGCATGCCATGAAGAGATGGGTATAGCTGTCATAGTATTCGATTTCTTGTCATTCGACATTAGTCCGGCATTTACATTCTTTTTTTCTTTTAGCCTACAGTAGGAATATCTCGTCCTTCTCTTTCTGCCTTGAGGATGGTGTCATGTACATATACAGCGTTATGATGCTATACCGTAGATATGGTGCTGAAATTTCTAATCTATATGCTAAGTCGAATTAGACAATAATCTTTAACGTTCAGGAAGTGTCGGGAGGTAGTTTGTGGAGTGGGGAAGTTTTATTGGTAACCATAAAATTTTATTTATTCAATTTTTTCAAAAAATGGTTCAAATGGCTCTGAGCACTATGCGACTTAAGTTCTGAGGTCATCAGTCCCCTAGAACTTAGAACTACTTAAACCTAACTAATCTTAAGACATCACACCCATCCATGCCCGAGGCAGGATTCGAACCTGCGACCGTAGCGGTCGCGCGGTTTCAGACTGAAGCGCCTAGAACCCCTCGGCCACAGCGGTAGGCGTAGTGATAGCAGACTTCAAATAAACTTCAACTAGTTTGTTCTAACATCTCTGATTTATCAGTTTCCTTACTTTTCTGGTCGCTCACATCCTCCTTTGGCCACGTCTTCGGGTATGCCCTTAACGCCGGTTCTTTAGCGCAGCGTACACTCTAGGTAAAAAGAAAAAAAGAAAAAAACAAATAACTCACCACATAGACTTAAATTGGCCAACGGAAACTGCAGGGAAGAGCCGTGGCCAAGACAAAGCAGTAACATGGAAGTAACCGATTTTGTGGCATTTTACGAGTTCCTAACCAGGCGCGAAATATATAGTTTCATCTGCGTGCTTTGGTAGTTTAGTTTTTGGATTTCTGCGTCTTAATATAATAGTTACATGATACAGTTCTATCGTTTTCGTTTGTGTCAGAAAGTAAACCGATTTTGTGACGTTTTAGAAGTTCCTAACCAGGAGCGACTTGTTAAGTCTCACTTGTGTGTTTGGTACTTCAGCGTTTGAATCTCTACGTGTTAATCGAATTTATCAGACAAAGTTCTGCGTTTTCAAAGGTATCTACGGTAAAGTTTCACAGCGCATGCGGAGGAGGAGATTGGTGTTTAACGTCCCGTCGAGAACGAGGTCATTACAGACGGAGCAAAAGCTCGGATTAGGGAAGGAAATCGGCCGTGCCCTTTCAAAGGGACCATCCCGGCATTTGCGTGAAACGATTTAGGGAAATCACGGAAAACTTAAATCAGGATGGCCGGAGACGGGTTTGAACCGTCGTCCTCCCGAATGCGAGTCCAGTGTGCTAAGCACTGCTCCACCCCGCTCGGTCACAGTGCATGTCGATAGTCGTTTGCTGGTCTGTGTAAAATAGTTTCTCACGCTCTTTAGTACGGACAGGGTCTGTATTGCTGTGTGTGGATGCAACCTGAGTTGGTGACACTTCGCTCTCAGCTCCAAGCTGTGTTGTCCTCCTGTTACCGAGCTTGATGCTGCAGTGAATGCGCACCACTGTTGTAGGCCTACCGTGGGGATCCAATGGACGTCCAGCACGAGGCAGGAGTACGCCGATCGGTCCTTACCGGTGGCTAGCTGCTACTGCTCGCACTGAGGTTGAGCCGTCGCCCCGTGGTCGAGTGGGAGGTCGCCTCGTGGCGTGGAAGACTGCGAAAGTCTTCCAAGGGGGCCGAACGTAAGACTTCACCAGTTAGCCCTACAAAGAGGTTCCAGGTGCTGTCTCTGGCTGACACTGTCCCTCAGCCAGATGCAGTCTCTTGTCTTCTTTCAGCTCCAATGTTAACCTTGTTATAAGACCTCCTATGGACATGGCTTCTAAGGAGTGGAAGAATGACAGTGTGCACTCTCTGTGTCTGCTTGGTAGACTCATTCGCTGCGTGGAAAGGGTCCATCCGGATCCCATGAAGAGCACAGGGTGCAGGAAACTACATATGAGCCTCATGGCGGTACCAATGATGACTGTCACTTTGGATCGGAAGGGATTCTCTCTAGTACTGAGCGGCTATAAGAAGTGGAAAAAGCTGCCAGTCTTGCTTGCGAGATGAAAGAAGAGCTCACCATTTGCAGCATAGTCGACAGGAGTGATTGCAGACCTTTAGTACAAAGCCGAGTGGAGGGTCAGAATCAGACGCTCAGACTGTTTTGCGACCTTGTAGACTGCAGATTCCATGACTTGCACCATACGGTGGTGGGCTTCCGGGTTCCGCTAAACAGGTCAGGACTCAATCACACGCAGGAGGCGGCAACACGGGTATAGGGGGCTGTGTGGCGTGGAGTGAGCCATTTCTGAGTTTGTACTCGGGAAAATACAAAAAAAGGGCTTTACTCTCAAAGGGAGCGGGTTGTACACAGGGAAGAACGAAGATCTAGGAACCATGGGTATAAAAGCTGTAAACTGGCTTAGCTGTGTTGGGAAAGTACCAGAGCCTCAAGCGCTAATAAAAAGTACTGATGCTAAAATAATTATGACTACTGAAAGCTAGCTAAAGCCGGAGATAAGTTCAACCGAAATTTTTGCGAAGGTGTGTTTGTTGCCCGTAGAAGTAGGTCATCTTGTAGCGAAATTGGAGTTAATAGTTCCTGTGAGTTAGTATGGGTAGAGCTGTTTCTTGGCAATCAGAATAAAATAATAATTGGATCCTTATAGCGACCTCACAACTCAGGGGAAACATTTTCTGAGAGGTTCAAAGAAAACTTTAATTTCAAACACGTACCTGACTCATACAATTATAGTTGTTGGTGACTTCAATTTACCCGCGATATGTAGCCGAAAATAAATGTTTAAATGCAACGCTGAGTGGGTGCGCGGTTTGAGGCACCAGGTCACGGACTGTGTGGCCCATCCCGCCGGAGATTCGAGTCCTCCATCGGGAATAGGTGTATGTGTTGTTCTTAGCGTAAGTTAGTTTAAGTAGTATGTAAGTCTAGGGACCGATGATCTCAGCAGTTTAGTCTCATAGGAATTCACATACATTTGAACATTTGAGCATGTTTATATCTGAACGTTTGCGTAAAACATCATCCGACACTGTTCTAAACCCATTGTCTGAAAATTATTTCGAGCAGTTACTTTACGAACCCACTCGAATAACAAACGGATGTGAAAGCACAGTTGACTTTTTAACAACAAATAATCCTGGGCAAATAACGAGTATCGAAACGGAAGCAAAGATTAATGAACACAGGGTTATCGTAGCGAGATTGAATACCGTAACTCCCAAATCCTCCAAAACTATACGGAAAATATATCTATTCAAAATGCAGATAAAAATTCGCTTGACGTCTTCCTGAGAGGCAAGTACCCCTCCTTCCAAATCAACAATATATGTGTATACTATACGTCTCCTGATTTTAAAAAAATAGTATCGATAGTAATTGAGAGATTTATATCAAATAAATTAACAAACGACGTAGCTAACCTCCTTGGTACACAAAACTGGTCAGAACACTACTGCAGAGACAACGAAAGCAGCCTACCAAATTTAAACGAATGCAAAATCCTCTAAAACTGGCTATCTTTTAGAGAATCACGAAATTTGGCGCGGACTTTAATGCAAGAACAAGATTCTGGTCGTATGTAAAGCATGCTAGCGACAGGACGCAATCAGTGCCTTACCTGTGCGATTGCAGTAGTGCTAAAGCAGAGTTACAAATTACAATCTTCCGAAATTCCTTGACCAAAGAGGGCGAAGTAAATTTTCCAGAATTCGAGTCAATAACAACTGCCAAGATGAAAGTAGACACCCTCGGAGTAGTGTAGCAACTTAAATCACTTCATAAAAGCGAGTCTTCCGGTCCGGACTGTATACTAACCAGATTCTTTTCAGGGTATGCTAATGCAATAGCCCATACTTAACAATCATATGCAACCGCTTGCTCGACGAAAGATCCGACTCCAAAGAGGGGAAAGTTGCACAACTGACACTAATATTCAAGAAAGGTAGTAGGCCCATATCATTAACGTCGATATGCAGCAGGATTTTGAAACATATATTGTGCCTGAACATTATTAATTACATCTAAGGGAACGGTATATTGACACATGGTCAACATGGATTTATAAAACATCGCTCTTGTGAAACACAACTATTTCTTCACTCACACGAAATGTTGAGTGCTATCGACAAGGTATTTCACATTGATTCCGTAATTCTAGATTTTCAGAAGGCGTTCGACGGCGTACTTCACACGCGGCTCATAATCAAACTGCGTGCTATGGAATATCGTCTCAGTTATGTGACTCTATTCGTAATTTCCTCTCAGAGAGGTCACAGTTGCTTGTAACTGATGGAAAGTCATCGAGTAAAACAGAAGTGAAAAGTAGTGTTATAGGCTCTCTGCTTTTCCTTATCTATACAGACGGTCTGGGAGACAATTTGAACAGAAGTCTTAGGTTGTTTGTAGCTTACGCTGCCGTTTAGCGCCAAGTAAAGTCATCAGAAGATCAAAACAAATTGGAAAACGATTTAGAAAAATATATCTTTATGCGCGAAAATTGGCAGTTGACCCTAAATAATGGAACTTTGTGAGGTCATCGACATGAGCACTAAAAGGAATCCGTTAAATTTCGATTGCACGAAAAATCAATCAAATCTCAAACCCGTAAATACAACTAAGTACCTGGGAATTGCAATTACAAACAACTTAAGTTGGAGAGAACACATATTAAATGTTGTTAGGAAGACGAACCAAGGACTGCGTTTTATTGGCAGGAAACTTAGAAGATGAAACAGATCCTCTAAAGAGGCTGCCTACATAACGCTTGTCCGTCCTCTTTTGGAGTTTTGCTGCCTGGTGTGGGATGCTTACCAGGTAGGGTTAACGGAGTGCATCGAGAAAGTTCAACGAAGGGCAGCATGTTTTGTAGTATCGAAAAATAGGAGAGAGGGTGTCACGGATATGATACAGGATTTGGGGTGGTAATAATTGAAACAATGGTGTTTTTCAATCACCAACTTTCTCCTCTGCATGCTAAAATATTTTGTTGACGCACATAGATCGAATAATCATCATTACAAAATAAGAGAAATCGGAGCTTGCACGGAAAGATGCATGCGTTCGATTTTTCCGAGCGCTGTTCGAAAGTGGAATAATAGAGAACTATTGAGAATGCGGTTCGATGAACCCTCTGCCAGGCACTTAAGTATAATTTGCAGAGTATTCATGTAGATGTAGATGTAGCTAAACTTTGATGGTCGCTCTATGAATGTGTGACACTGTAGAGCAATTTCACCGCGCAGCTGGCAAGAACAGTGAACGTTCTTCCGAATTTGATTCCTCGTTCAGAGTTTGATAATCACTGTACCTATTAGACAGGTACGTGATCGATATACGCAGATGTGGGCATTTGAATTTGAAGAAGAACGTGGCTGGGCTCAAAGTAGCTGTTGAAATAATAAATGTGTGATACAAAGTCACGTAGTAGGCTAGAGACCATTCTAGTAAATATGCATAGATCTGCCGTTAAGCTAGTTAGGCTGCATAAAACCTCAGGTGTAGAATGACCTAATTGGTCACAAAGTATTCATGACGCGTTTCAGAATTATTTCCATCTTCCGAAATCCAAGTGCAAAAGTGACACAAGGACAAGAGCGTTCTCAGTGGCGTACGTAATTTGAATGACAAACTGTTTGACGTTGATGACAGGAATGGGTGAACCACGGCCTAACATAGCGTCAAGAAGGAAGTGGTCGACCTAGAGAGAGGACAGAAATATAGGACCGATCAGTCGGCAGATGGTCACTCGTAGCCCCGTTGTTGTTGTGGTCTTCAGTCCTGAGACTGGTTTGATGCAGCTCTCCATGCTACTCTATCCTGTGCAAGCTTTTTCATCTCCCAGTACCTACTGCAACCTACATCCTTCTGAATCTGCTTAGTGTATTCATCTCTTGGTCTCCCTCTACGATTTTTACCCTCCACACTGCCCTCCAATACTAAATTGGTGATCCCTTGATGCCTCAGAACATGTCCTACCAACCGATCCCTTCTTCTGGTCAAGTTGTGCCACAAACTTCTCTTCTCCCCAATCCTATTCAATACTTCCTCATTAGTTATGTGATCTACCCATCTAATCTTCAGCATTCTTCTGTAGCACCACATTTCGAAAGCTTCTATTCTCTTCTTGTCCAAACTATTTATCGTCCATGTTTCACTTCCATACATGGCTACACTCCATACAAATACTTTCAGAAATGACTTCCTGACACTTAAATCTATACTCGATGTTAACAAATTTTTCTTCTTCAGAAACGCTTTCCTTGCCATTGCCAGTCTACATTATATATCCTCTCTACTTCGACCATCATCAGTTATTTTGCTCCCCAAATAGCAAAACTCCTTTACTACTTTATGTGTCTCATTTCCTAATCTAATTCCCTCAGCATCACCCGACTTAATGCGACTACATTCCATTATCCTTGTTTTGCTTTTGTTGATGTTCATCTTATATCCTCCTTTCAAGACACTGTCCATTCCATTCAACTGCTCTTCCAAGTCCTTTGCTGTCTGTGACAGAATTACAATGTCATCGGCGAACCTCAAAGTTTTAATTTCTTCTACATGGATTTTATTACCTACTCCGAATTTTTCTTTTGTTTCCTTTACTGCTTCCTCAATATACAGATTGAATAGCATCGGGGAGAGGCTACAACCCTGTCTCACTCCCTTCCGAACCACTGCTTCCCTTTCATGTCCCTCGACTCTTATAACTGCCATCTGGTTTCTGTACAAATTGTAAATAGCCTTTCGCTCCCTGTATTTTACCCCTGCCACCTTTAGAATTTGGAAGAGAGTATTCCAGTCAACATTGTCAAAAGCTTCCTCTAAGTCTACAAATGCTAGAAACGTAGGTTTGCCTTTCCTTAATCTTTCTTCTAAGATAAGTTGTAAAGTCAGTATTGCCTCGCGTGTTCCAGTGTTTCTACGGAATCCAAACTGATCTTCCCCGAGGTTGGCTTCTACTAGTTTTTCCATTCGTCTGTAAGGAATTCGTGTTAGTATTTTGCAGCTGTGACTTATTAAACTGATAGTTCGGTAATTTTCACATCTGTCAACACCTGCTTTCTTTGGGATTGGAATTATTATATTCTTCTTGAAGTCTGAGGGTATTTCGCCTGTCTCATACACCTTGCTCACCAGATGGTAGAGTTTTGTCAGGACTGGCCCCAGGTTCATCATTATCAACGATCCGACGTGCAACTGGTGCTTCACTGACCACAAGGAGATTTAATACGCGGCTCACAGAAAGGGGGTGAAATCACGGCGACCCTTTTGAAAACTACCATTGACTTCCGTGCGCCAAGGTGCCTGTTTGCAGTAGTGCCGGGCATATTCGGCTTGGAATCTCAATGGCAGGAGTAGAATCGCCTTTATTGATGAGTGCCCCTTCTAAGTGAGCCCCGATGAACAGCGAAGGTGTGTCTGAAGATGTTCCCCACAGTGGTCGGATACCAACCTGACTGTCGCCCGCCATGAGTCTCGACAGCCAGGGCTGTGGAGCCATTTCATTTCATGGCAGGATCCTTTTGTTGTCATCCGTGACATCTGTACAGCACAGTGATATGTCGTCGATATTCTACGACCCATTTCGTTGCCCGACCCGTTTCGTTGCCCATTATGGCAAGCCATCCCAAATTTACATTTCAGCAAGATCACGTCCGCACACACATGGCGAGAGTTTCTAAAGCTTGTCTACGTGCTTGCCAAACCCAACCTTGGCCAGCAAGGTCGCACAATCTCTCCCCAGTTGATAATATTAGGAGCATTATGGTCAGAGCCTTACAACCAGCTCGGGATTCTGACGATTTAACGCGCCAATTGGACAGAATTCGACACGACATCCCTCAGGAGTACATCCAACAAGTCTATCAATCAATGCCAAGCCGAAGAACTGTTGTACAGGGTGTCCCACTCAAACCTCCGTGATTTCAAGGATCCAGGAGAGAAAAACCACAGTAGATATGACAATGAAAAATGCACCACATTGTAGAGCATCTCAAAGAATTTATATTCCCGCATCAGAAGTGCCAAGTATCGTAGCCAGAATGCAGCATGGTTGCATGAACTGATAATGGGGACTCCACAGCAGCGCACGCAAGCAGTAGTGTGGTTTGCAGAAACAAAATCGCTGATTGCTGTGCAAAGAAATTATCGTCGTGTGTATGAATGTGATCCACCTGATGTGAAAACAATTAAGGAACGGTATAGCAACTTCCTGGCAACAGGAAGTGTTCTGAAACTGGCGGTGCACGTTGCGGAGTTTCAGAAGAGACAGTGGAGGACATCAGACAAACGTTTCTCGGAAGCCAACGTAAGTCAATTCGTCAAACATCTGTGCAACTTGATGTACCTCGATCAACATTGCATTGCATAGTTCACCAGCGTCTTCCTATGTGTGCTTACAAAGTGCAAATTCTGCAACATCTGACGGCGAAAGACAAACCACGCCGACAACAATTTGCTGCGGATATGCTGCAACATATTGATATTGATGCCAGCTTCCTGGAAAGATGTTTATTCTCAGATGAGGCAGTCTGTTTCCAGAATGAGATTTTCAGTCTGCTGCGAAGTGTGCGCTGATATGAAACTCACTGGTAGATTAAAACTGTGTTCCGGACCACGACTCGAATTCGGGACCTTTGCCTTTCGCGGGCAAGTGCTCTACCAACTGAGCTACCCAAGCACGACTCACGCCCCGTCCTCACAGCTTTACTTCTGCCAGCACCTCGTCTACGTCTACATCTACATCTACATCCATAATTCACAAGCCACCTGATGGTGTGTGGTGGAGGGTACCTTGAGTACCTCTATCGGGTCTCCCTTCTATTCCAGTCTCGTATTGTTCGTGGAAAGAAGGATTGTCGGTATGCCTCTGTGTGGGCTCTAATCTCTCTGATCTTATCCTCATGGTCTCCTCGCGAGATATACGTGGGAGGGAGCAATATAATGCTTGACTCTTCGGTGAAAGTATGTTCTCGAAACTTCAACAAAAGCCCGTACCGAGCTACTGAGCGTCTCTCCTGCAGAGTCTTCCACTGGAGTTTGTCTATCATCTCCGTAACACTTTCGCGATTACTAAATGATCCTGTAACGAAGCGCGCTGCTCTCCATTGGGTCTTCTCTATCTCTTCTATCAACCCTATCTGGTACGGATCCCACACTGCTGAGCAGTATTCAAGCAGCGGGCGAGCAAGCGTACTGTAACCTACTTCCTTTATTTCTAGGGGACTGATGACCTCAGAAGTTAAGTCCCATAGTGCTCAGAGCCATTTGAACCATTATTATAGTCCATCACTCAAGCCGATGCCACATCATAGTTTTGCGAGGATGTTGATTTATCAATTAATATAGCGTCGTCAAGGCGTCGCGACGGTGTTAATTCAACAACTAAAACGACGTAATTCCAGATATAAAATACTCTTCGGACAACGTACAGAAAGCGTCGTATTTCGGTGTAAAGTTGCTGTTCACTGTTAAAAAAATCACTAAATCACCTGTAACTTCGTCGTTCTCTCACGAAATAGTTAATTTCGCAATTACACAGTAAATTTCTGTTAAATGATGCAGCCGGCCCGAAGCATTAAGGTTATATTGGAGTTTATTGAACTTCGTAATTATTTAAACCTGCCCTGAAAACACACTGATTTGTCATTCAGGGTCTTGAATCTATTTGCATCAGCGATTCTGACACTGACTATAGCTTCCGACAACACTCCGTAACGGTAAGTTCTTCGTGATCGCGTGTAACTGTTTCCTACTCAAGGCTAGTAATAGCGATTATGTCGGCCGTTGGTATATTGCTGTGTCCTTTGATGTTTGTGACAATCACAGATCACGAAGAATAAGTCCCAGCATTAATCAAGTATCACACGATTTACTTTTCTTTCGCATATAATAACTGCTCCGTTGTCTGACTAAACCGTAAATGTTATTTTACTTTAGTTCGAAATTCTGTTTCGTCAAGTTGATACTAGAAAACTTTTAAAGCTTGAGATCGGATTGAAACAATCAAGTAGCGTTCAATAAGCTTACTACTATTGCGATGTTTACAAGAGAGATTGAATTAACATCTCCATTGCAGTGTTATATTGTAGTCGCAGCGAACTTACAGCTCGATGCGGCTACAACTCTCTTCTTGGATAAATGTTATGTAAAAAAATGTTCTTATGGCTCCGAACACTATGGGACTTAACATCTGACGTCATCAGTGCCCTAGAACTTAGAACTACTTAAATCTAACTAACCTAAGGCCATCACACACATCCCTGCCCGAGGCAGGATTCGAACCTGCGACCGTAGCGGTCACGCGGTTCCCAACTGTAGCGCCTAGAACTGCTCGGCCACCCCGACTGGCTTTCATTAAGGAGTTCCATATTTGGGGTGATACACATGGCTTCCATTACTTCTGAAAACATCACATCACGATACATCAGTCATTTAGACTAACCGTGTATTAAACTGGAATGAGATGGGTTTCACAGGTGACAGTTGCAGGTAGGAGCAGCTTCGCGTTTACCCACTCTGTCGCGTCGGTACCAGCAACGCGCGTGTCTGTTGCAGGGCTGTTCAAGCTGCAGGACCTGGTCAAGTCACCGCCGGTGGTCCGCACCGAGATGTACATCCGGCAGGCGACCCCCACCACCTACCGGCAGGTGCTGCGAGAGATCCGGCAGAAGGAGATCTACAAGCTCATCGTCGACACCAACCCCAAACACATGTATAAGTTCTTCAGAGCGGTAAGTACCGGCCGGCTCCAGAGCATATTTCCCATTTAAGTGTCCTACATTTAACGTCGTGCATGTCATGAACCGGTTGGTCACAAGAACTGTACAGTATTCACCAAGAATTATTCAACAGTCCGCCAGATGATCAATCTGCATACACTGTCCGATCTCAAAAACCGACAAAATTTCGGAATTTCTAGCAATATTTCATGAGCGCTAATAAAATCTGAGTCATTAAGTCGCGTCATATTCCTCTTCACACTTCTTCATCACAGGACGTTTCGATCTATCTGCTGAGATCTGAAAAGACGCGCAGAGAAGTCCTGTATACAGGAAGGGTAAAAGTACAGACCCTCAAAATTACTGACCGATATCCTTAACACTGATTTCTACAGAATTCTTGAAGATATTCTCAGTTCGAATATAATAAATTTCCTAGAGATATAAAAGCTTCTGTTCACAAGCACTGTTTTAGAAACGATCGTTCGTGTGATGTTTAGTTCGCATTTTCCTCACATGATATCCTGCGAACTATGGATTAAGAGGTAGAGATAGATTAAGTATTTCTAGATCTGCGAAAAGCATTTGTATCGTTGTAACACTGCAGACAGTTAACGAAGATACGAGCTAACGAAACAGGTTCTCAGATATGTGAGTAGCTTAAATACTTTTTAAGTAACCGAATACAGTATGTTGCCCTCGAAGGCAAGTGTTCATCACAGACAAGCTCGTAATGTTAACTGAATCCTTCGTCGGTTCTTGGTAAAACAACATTGTCATAAATGAAAAGCACTAATTTGATTTTGTTCTACAGTACTGTAGAACAAAAGGAAACTAGGCAAGAGTATCGTCAGCATATGCCGTGGAAAATGTGACAATACTGCTGTTACGCCTCTTATTCCCTGTATGTTAAATAATCTGATAACAGGGTAACAATCTGGAGCTGTTTGCTGATGACGCTATGGTGTACGGGACGATGTCATCGTTGAGTCACTGTAACACGATACAAGATGACTCACACAAAAGTCCTAGTTCTCGTGATGAATGGCAGCTGCCTCTAAATGCACAAAAATGTACGTTAATGCAGATATATAGAAAATGTTCAAATGAAGCATTAGTGTTGCTTGACAGATTCACATCGATTAAACATCTAGGAGTAACTTTGCAAAGCGATATGAAATGGAAGGAGCATGTGAGGATTGTAATATGGAAGGCGAATGGTCGACTTCGGTTTATTTGGAGAATTTTATGAAATTCTAAAGGAGACCGCATATAAGACACTAGTACAGGCCGTTCGTTAGTACACCTAATGCTTGGATGTTTGAGATCCACACCAAGTCGGATTAACCGATATCGAAACAGTTCAGAGGCGGGCTGCTAAATTTGTTATCGGTAGGTTTGAACACCATGTGTTACACAGGTGAATCGGCAACTCATAAAAAATCCATGGAGAAAAGGTGACGTTCTTTCCGAAGAACACTATTGAGGAAATTTAGAGAACCGGCATTAGAAACTGACTGCCGACCGATCCTGCTGCCACCGACTTACATTTCCAGTAAGAACCATGAATTACGGCTCGTACAAAGGCATATAGATAGTCGTTTTCCTCGATCTTTTTGTGCGCGGACCGGGAAAGGAAATAACTAGTAGTGGTACAGAGTACACACCGCCAAGGACGGTACAGAGGTCTGCAGAGGACGTATGTAGGTGCAAATGTAGATCTTCTTCAGGATTTCAGTGCTGTCCCTGGATGGCTGAAAATTGTCAAATCACAATGCCACATTCACTAATTGATATTTTCCTACCATATTTCGGAGAAGTGAAGCTATTAAGTAAACATCTTTTAGCTACTGCTGGTAGACCATCATCATTGCGTAAATACTGAAACCAGATACTATAGAGGAAATCCTAAATACTATTGTCGTTATATCGCTTCATTTGTCTCTTGGTAGATAATGATGTTCCTCATTCGCCGTGGCTGGGTGTTTACTTCTGTGACACCAGGTGGCCACGAAGACAGAAGCCCGTCATTTATTTATTTATTTATTTACACGTCAAATTCCGTAGTACCAAATTGAGGAGCAAATCTCAAAGGTCATGGAACGTGTCAGTACATGAAATTACAACATAAAAGTAATAACAAACAGAAATAAATCTTTACGAACCCGAAAAAAGTCAATCTATATGTTTAAGTAAACGCAATCAACAATACAATAAGCATCAGCTTAATTTTTCAAGGAACCCCTCGATAGAATAGAAGGAGCGACCCTTGGGGAAACTCTTCAGGAAGTCCGATCCAAATCCAGGTTTGGTTTCTGCCGAGTATTAACCGAGTGAAAGCTGCTTATTCTTGGGAATAAGCTAATATTGTTAACAAGAAATGACAGTAAGGAACACATATATTGAGAGGCAAATGTGAAAATACCCAGACTCGTGAACTGGATTCGACGAGAGGTTCGTGAACTTACACCACTTACTGTCCGAACCGCCAATTTCTGAGCCAAAAATATCGTTTTAGAATGGGAAGAGACACCCCAAAACATAATACCTTATGATATAAGCGAATGAAAATAGGCAGAGTACGAGATTTTTGAATTCGAGTGGTAGTTTATTAAAAATGGATGCAGCAGTACACTGCACAGCTTTTTGCACAAGAGTTAAGGAAGTCCGATCCAAATGCGGGTTTGATTTCTAATTTTCGTGTCGAACGATCACTCACTTCTGATACCGTTCGAATAGTGAAAATGGCAGTATTAGTCTTTGAACAAGATCCCGAACGTGGGCTTTACACGAAAGCTTACTGCCTATCTGAACACCTAGAAATTTGAACTGTTCACTTTCACTAATCATATGTCCGTTCTGTGAAATTAAAACGTCAGGTTTTGTTGAATTGTGTGTTAGAAACTGTAAAAACTTACTCTCATTTAGCGTTAGTTTATTTTCTACAAGAAATGAACTTAGGTCATGTACTGCACTATTTGAAACCGATCCAATGTTGCACACAACATCCTTTACAACCAAGCTAGTGTCATCAGCAAACAGAAATATTTTAAAGTTATCCGTAATACTAGAGGGCGTATCATTTATATAAATAAGAAGCAGGAGTGACCCAAACACTGATCCCTGGGGCACCACTCACTTGACAGTACCCCACTCAGACCCCACATGACAGCCGTTATCAACATTGTGAATAATGATCTTTTGCTGCCTGTTGCTAAAGTAAGAGGTGAACAAATTATGAGTTACTCCCCGTATTCCGTAATGATCAAACATCTGGCGCAATATTTTATGATCAACACAATCAAACGCCTTAGTGAAATAAAAAAAAGCCAAGTGTCCGAAACCTTTTGTTTAACCCATCCGGTACCTCATAGAGAAAAGAGAATATAACACTTTCAGTTGTTAAACGACTTCTAAAGCCGAATTGTACATTTGATAGCAAATCGTGTGATATGAAATGATCAATTATCCTTACATACACAGCCTTTTCAATAACTTTTGCAAACACTGTGGCATAGAAATAGGTCTAAAATTATCTACATTATTCCCCTATCCTTTCTTATAAAGCGGCTTTACTACTGAGTACTTTAATCGCTCAGGAAACTGACCATTCCTAAAGGAAAAATTACAAATATGGCTAAATACATGGCTAATATGTACAGCACAGTACTTTCATATTCTGCTAGACACTCCATCATAACCATGAGAATACTTAGTCTTCAGTGATTTAATTGTTGACTTAATCTCCCTCTTGTCTGTATCACAGAGGAGTATTTCAGACATCACTCTCGGAAATGCATTTTCCAAGAGAGTTATATAATTCCATGCAGAAACTAAATTTTTATTTAATTCACCAGCAATGCTCAGAAAATTATAGTTAAATACTGTAAATATTTCTGATTTATCAGTAACAGAAATATTTTTACTACGAACTGATTTTATATCGTTGACCTTGTGCTGCTGACCTGACACTTCCTTCACAACTGACCATATGGTTTTAATTTTGTCCTGTGAATTAGCTGTTCTATTTGCATAACACATACTCTTCGCCTTCCTAATAACATTTTTAAGTACCTTACAATACTGTTTCTAATGGGCTGCTGTAGCTTGATTGTGACTACTTCAACATGTTGATATTATTCTCACTTTGTTTTACAAGATATCCTTATCCCACAAGTCAGCCACCCAGGCTGCCTGTTACTGCTAGTACCCGGTTTAGAACGTTCTATTGTCACGAGAAACATCCTGCCACTCTTGTTCCTTGGCAAGGTTTAAAGAAATCTATTGCTGTTGGATTAACTTCCCTACATAGTATGTAATTAAATATAACATTGGTTTGAGTACAAAAGCCTTTTAGTGTTAAAATTAGTGCATCATGGTCTGAAAGGCCATTCACGCTTTTACTAACAGAATGCCCATCTGGTAATGAAGAATGAATAAAAATATTGTATATGGCTGTGCTACAGTTACCGTACACCCTAGTAGGAAAAAACACAGTGTGCATCAGATCATATGAATTTAGGAGATCTACCAACATCCTTTTTCTTGCACCATCATGTACAAAATTAATATTGAAGTCACTACATATAATTAATTTCTGGTACTTCCTAGAAAGGGAATCAAGAACCCTCTCTAACTTGAGCAGAAATGCTCTGAAGTCGGAGTTAGGGGACCTATAAACAACAACAATTAGAAGTTTAGTTTCACTAAATTCAATTTCCCTGTACAACATTCAAATACCAGTTCAGTGCAGTGTCATGATATATCTATGGGCTCAAATGGAATACTGTTTTTTATGTACATAGCCACTCCCCCAACCCTGCAAGGAACTTCTTGAGAAACACCCAGCTAATCTGTATCCTGGTAAAGGAAGCCCCTGAATTGTCAAATTATTTAAGTGGTGCTCTGATATACCAATAATTTCATAGAGAACATCTACAAGCAGTTAACTAACTTTATCACTAATACCTCTTTTATTTTAATGAAATATGCTAATTTCTCCTCTACTTGGGATCATTACATCCTTTGAAGGTGAGCCGTTAGTTAGAGGTACTTCCTTTAAGCAGGTATACCTATCAGCTGACTTCAGTCTAAAAAAGGTGCAGCTCTAACACCAACTACTATAGATGTTTTTCTGTGAGTATACAGGGTGGTCCACTGATCGTGACCGGGCCAAATATCTCACGAAATAAGCGTCAAACGAAGAAACTACAAAGAATGAAACTTGTCTAGCTTGAAGGGGGAAACCAGATGGCGCTATGGTTGGCCCGCTAGATGGCGCTGCCATAGGTCAAACGGATATCAACTGCGTTTTTTTTAAATAGGAATCCCCATTTTTTATTACATATTCGTGTAGTACGTAAAGAAATATGAATGTTTTAGTAGAACCACTTTTTTCCCTTTGTGATAGATGGCGCTGTAACAGTCACAAACGTATAAGTACGTGGTATCACGTAACATTCCTCCAGTGAAGACGGTATTTGCTTCGTGATACATTACCCGTGTTGAAATAGACCGTTTACCAGTTGTGGAAAAGATCGATACCGTGTTTATGTATGGCTATTGTAATCAAAATGCCCAACGGATGTGTGCTATGTATGCTACTCGGTATCCTGGACATCATCGAAGTGTTCGGATCATTCGTCGGATAGTTACGTTATTTAAGGAAACAGGAAATGTTCAGCCACATGTGAAACGTCAACCACGACCCACAACAAATGATGATCCCAAGTAGGTGTTTTAGCTGCTGTCGCGGCTAATCCGCATATCAGTAGCAGAAGAATTGCGCGAGAATCGGGAATCTCAAAAACGTCGTTGTTGAGAATGCTACATCAACATCGATTGCACCCGTACCATATTTCTATGCAACGGGAATTGCATGGCGACGACTTTGAATGTCGTGTAAAGTTCTGCCACTGGGCACAAGAGAAATTACGGGACGATGACAGATTTTTTGCACGCGTTCTATTTAGCGACGAAGCGTCATTCACCAACCGTGGTAACGTAAACCGGTATAATATGCACATTGGGCAACGGAAAATCCACGATGGCTGCGACAAGTGGAACATTAGCGACCTTGGCGGGTTAATGTATGGTGCGGCATTATGGGAGGAAGGATAATTGGCCCCCTTTTTCCTTCCCCTATGCCAACGTAGCGTGACAATTCGTTCACTGTGATGCGTCTGTCAGCAGTCACCAATTCGTTAACTCACTGCACATTGTCTGGAGTGTGTGCAGTACGAGGCCTGCTGCTGCGGGGACAATCCTCAATATTGCCGTGCCCGCTTTCATCACGTCACCTGCTTGCCCACCGACTAACTGTACTGCGACAGACAACAGCATCTCCATACACCTTTTTCAACCTCTTGTGGGTGTTTCCCACTGTCTCTCTTTCACAGCACAGGAATTCTATGACAGCACGTTGCTTCTGACGAACGCCAAGTGTAGCAGCCATCTTGAAGACATGCTATGACGGCGCCATTTACGGGAACAAGTTGAACTAAGTTTGAAAACAAGCGATAAGGTTGTATTTACACACTGTAAAACTTTCACACATGCAGAATGAAAAGTGTGTTTTTACGAAAATAGTGTGCATTTCTTTTGGAGTGACCCTCGTAGATATTTTGAGTTCTATATATTTAAATGCTGTATAATATAGGATGGTTTAAACTTTCGCTACTTGAGCCAGTGTAGACGGAATTTTATTTCCAGTGTGGGTACTCCACTTTATAGGAATGATTTTCAGACGGGGCGCTGCAAGATTTGCATTGTTTGTAATGTTAGTGTCATGAATTGCCGTTAGGCGCCGGTACTTGTACAGTGACGTACGGTTGAAACACAGTGTACATTACAGTTTCAGACACTCAACAGTGGTCTGGACATAGCTAGCAGGGCTCTACTCGTTAAGCTGTTTTATGAAACCAACAGCCATACTGTTGCGGCTCTCCACGAGTATCCACGTATTACATGAATAACGAGAGATACTCTTTCAGCACCGGCTTTGAATAGCATGATTAGGAAGTTCGACGTAACTGCCATTTGGGGATTGCTCCTGGGAACGGCCGACGGCAAACTGCGCCACAAATTGTTGAAGAAGTTAATGCTTCCATGGCTGAGAGTGCTGGACGCAATTTGCGATGATCAGGCAGTACATGAACTGCATCACGACAGCTGAACATTCCGTCCCACGTGAGATATTTCAGGCACCAGTAAAATACCTGAAACGTATACACGGTACGTACTTAACAAATATTACCTTCTCACATGTAAATTGAAATGTGTTTCTTCCAATGCTTTATTCGCTATTCGCTTCGTCCTTTCAAATTTTTTTACAAAGTTTCATTGACCTGGGGTCCGCCCTCGGTAGCTGACTGGTCAGCGCGACAGACCGTCAATCCTAAGGGCCCGGGGTTCGATTCCCAGCTGGGTCGGAGATTTTCTCCGCTCAGGGACTGCGTGTTGTTTTGTCCTAATCATCATCATTTCATCCCCATCGACGCGCAAGTCGCCGAACTGGCGTCAAATCGAAAGACTCGCACCAGGCGAGCGTCTAGCCCACGGGAGACGCTAGTTACACGCCATTATTGTCCTGTGATCAGTCGTTTCTCATGGGCCCTCTCAGGTAACGAAACCACCATGTATATTAAAGAAATTTGGAGTATATTGTTAATTCTTCGGTTACAGGTTTTTATGGTGAGTAAAATTCCTTATATTTCTTATTAAAAACTAGTTATACAACGGCGTGAACACGGTTTAGCCATACTTCGTCAGTCGCGCGTGATGTATGACCTTGAAAGGAAAGTTCTGGTGCCACGGAACACGCCAGCCGTTGTGGCCGAGCGGTTCTAGGCGCTACAGTCTGGAGCCGCCCTACCGCTAGGTCGCAGGTTCGAGTCCTGCCTCGGGCATGGATGTGTGTGATGTCCTTAGGTTGGTTAAGTTTAAGTTGTTCTACGTTCTAGGGGACTGATGACCTCAGAAGCTAACTCCCATAGTGCTCAAAGCCATTTGAACCATTTAAACCACGGAACACGTAATATTCTGCAAAAGAACTAAGTTTCTTTAACATCGCAACAATTCTCCCTGTCTTGAAAATGTAAATTAGTGTTTGTTGACAACAGCTTTTAGTTGAAAATATTTTTTAACTTGTCAGTCGGTTTTGATGATACTTCTTCTTAATAGGATTTCACTGACTGAGTCTTCGTGTGTAGTAGAGTAAGAATGTAACGCAAAGTTGATTAAATACAGCACTTACAAGATTTTCTCGATTGCAACATATTTGCATTTGAATAAAACTGAGGTACTTTACTCTTAACAAGTAATATTTGTAATTTCGGGAAGTGAATGTAACACACATAACGTGAATGCTGTTGTTGTTGTGGTCTTCAGTCCTGAGACTGGTTTGATGCAGCTCTTCATGCTACCCTATCCTGTGCAAGCTTCTTCATCTCCCAGTACTTACTGCAACCTACATCCTTCTGAATCTGTTTAGTGTATTCATCTCTTGGTCTCCCTCTACGATTTTTACCCTCAACGCTGCCCTCCAATGCTAAATTGGTGAGCCCTCGATGCCTCAGAACATATCCTACCAACCGATCCCTTCTTCTAGCCAAGTTGTGCCACAAACTCCTCTTCTCCCCAATTCTATTCAATACCTCCTCATTTGTTATGTGATCTACCCATCTAATCTTCAGCATTCTTATGTAGCACCACATTTCGAAAGCTTCTATTCTCTTCTTGTTCAAACTGTTTATCGTCCACGTTTCACTTCCATACATGGCTACACTCCATATAAATACTTTCAGAAATGACTTCCTGACACTTAAATCTATACTCGATGTTAACAAATTTCTCTTCTTCAGAAACACTTTCCTTGCCAGTGCCAGTCTACATTTTATATCCTCTCTACTTCGACCATCATCAGTTATTTTGCTCCCCAAATAGCAGAACTCCTTTACTACTTTAAGTGTCTCAGTTCCTAATCTAATTCCCTCAGCATCACCCGACTTAATTCTACTACATTCCATTATCCTCGTTTTGCTTTTGTTGATGTTCATCTTATATCCTCCTTTCAAGACACTGTACATTCCGTTCACTGCTCTTCCAAGTCCTTTGCTGTCTCTGACAGAATTACTCAACAAGCTGTTTACCACATGGTCACCGAAAGAATACGCAATCCAATTAGTACGTGGGCAGCTCAAGATAACCGATCACTTCAGCCTAAGCTAACACGTGGTGGTAGTTTCGGAAGGAACAAGTGAAGTCAAATTCGAAATGCAAAATTTAGTAAAATGAAACAAAATAGGACCATGAATCACTTCCCTAACGTTGTTGTTGTTGTGGTCTTCAGTCCAGAGACTGGTTTGATGCAGCTCTCCATGCTACTCTATCCTGTGCAGGCTTCCTCATCTCCCAGTACCTACTGCAACCTACATCCTTCTGAATCTGTACAGCATATTCATCTCTTGGCCTCCATCTACGATTTTTACCCTCTACAGTGCCCTCCAATACTAAATCGTTGATCCCTTGATGCCTCAGCATATGTCCTACCAACCGATTCCTTCTTCTAGTCAAGTTGTGCCTCAAATTTATCTTCTCTCCAATTCTATTCAATACCTCCTCATTAGTTATGTGATCTGCCCATCTAATCTTCAGCATTCTTCAGTAGCACCACGTTTCAAAAGCTTCCATTCTCTTCTTGTCTAAACTATTTATCGTCCACGTTTCGCTCCCATACATGGCTACACTCTACACTAATACTTTCAGAAACAACTTCCTTACACTTAACTCTATACTCGATGTTAACAAATTTATCGTCCTCACAAACGTTTTCCTTGCCATTGCCAGGCTACTTTTTATATGCTCTCTACTTCAACCATCATCAGTTATTTTGCTCCCCAAATAGCAAAACTCATTTACTACTTTAAGCTTCTCATTTCCTAATCTAATTCCCTCAGCATCACCCGATTTAATTCGGCTACATTCCATTATCCTCGTTTTGCTTTTGTTGATGTTCACATTATATCCTAAATTCAAGACATTGTCCATTCCGTTCAGCCGCTCTTCCAGGCCCTTTGCTGTCTCTGACAGAATTACAAAATCATCGGCGAACCTCAGAGTTTTTATTTCTTCTCCATGGATTTTCATTCCTACTCCGAATTTCTCTTTTGTTTCCTTTACTGCACGCTCAATATACAGATTGAATAACATCGGGGAGAGGCTACAACCCTGTCTCACTCCCTTCCCAATCACTGCTTCCCTTTCATGCCCCTCGACTCTTATAACTGCCATCTGGTTTCTGTACAAATTGTAAATAGCCTTTCGCTCCCTGTATTTTACCCCTGCCGCCTTTAGAATTTGAAAGAGGGTATTCCATTAACAATTGTCAAAAGCTTTCTCTAAGTCTACAAATGCTAGAAACGTAGGTTTGCCTTTCCTTAATCTTTCTTCTAAGATAAGTCGTAAGGTCAGTATTGCCTCACGTGTTCCAATATTTCTACAGAATCCAAACTGATCTTCCCCGAGGTCGGATTCTACCAGTTTTTCCATTCGTCTGTAAATGATTCGTGTTAGTATTTTGCAACTGTGAGTTATTAAACTGATAGTTCGGTAATTTTCACATCTGTCAACACCTGCTTTCTTTGGGATTGGAATTATTATATTCTTCTTAAAGTCTGAGGGTATTTCGCCTGTCTCATACATCTTGCTCTCCAGATGGTAGAGTTTCGTCAGGACTGGCTCTCCCAAGGCCTTCAGTAGTTCTAGTGGAATGTTGTCTACTCACAGGGCCTTGTTTCGACTCGGGTCTTTCAGTGCTCTCTCAAACTCTTCACGCAGTACCGTATCTCCCATTTCATCTTCATCTACATTCCCTTCCATTTCCATAATATTGTCCTCAAGTACATCGCCCTTATATAGACCCTCTATATACTCCTTCCACCTTTATCCTTTCCCTTCTTTGCTTAGAACTGGGTTTCCATCTGCGCTCTTGATATTCATACAAGTGGTTCTCTTTTCTCCAAAGGTCTCTTTAATTTTCCTGTAGGCAGTATCTATCTTACCCCTAGTGAGATAAGCCTCTACATCCTTACATTTGTCCTCTAGCCATCCCTGCTTAGCCATTTTGCACTTCCTGTCGATCTCATTTTTGAGACGTTTGTATTCCTTTTTGCCTGCTTCATTTACTGCGTCTTTATATTTCCTCCTTTCATCAATTAAATGCAATATTTCTTCAGTTACCCAAGGATTTCTACTAGACCTCGTCTTTTTACCTACTGCTGCCTTCACTACTTCATCCCTCAGAGTTACCCATTCTTCTTCTACAGTATTTCTTCCCCCCATTCCTGTCAATTGCTCCCTTATGCTCTCCCTGAAACTCTGTACAACCTCTGGTTTAGTCAGCTTATCGAGGTCACATCTCCTTCAGTTCCCACCTTTTTGCTGTTTCTTCTGTTTTAATCTACAAGTCATAACCAATAGATTGTGGTCAGAGTCCACATCTGCCCCTGGAAATGTCTTACAATTAAAAACCTGGTTCCTAAATCTCTATCTTACCATTATGTAATCTATCTGATACCTTCTGGTATCTCCAGGATTCTTCCACGTATACAACAAAGTGAATGCTATTACTTCCAAAATGTAAAAAGAAAATATATGAGGGCTAGGTAGAGGCGGAAGTGTTCCAAGGTACAACACTCTACCCTACTTCTGTTTATGTCTTCATAACGAAGGACGTTACAAAAAACGAAAAGGTGCCGGTTTATATTCTCATAGTGACCTAATAACATTTGTCTGATACATTTTTTTTTTTTAATTTTCGTTCTGAGCATTAAGTTTTTCGTAGTTGTTAAGATAAATATACTGGTAGAAGTTTATTAACGATATTGTACGACGATTTGAGTCCTAGCATGAATGCTTTGTGCTTAATACTACAGAAACATTTCGCCTATTACGCAGCGGACGGAGTGGGAGCAAGCTCCTTTAAAAGCGATCTAGCTAAATGCTTGCCGAGAACATTTGCATCCGAGTGCATTAAAAGGCGCTCAGAAGTGAAGTTGCTCTCAGATTTGTGGTTCAACAGCTGCTCAGGGACCTCCGCCTCTTTCTCCCTGTATCTCACCCCCTACTCCATCCCCGCCCCAACACCACCGCCACCCTTTTTTATCTTGTTTAAAAGTAAACTACTTGCGCTGTATTTTCGTTTCGCTTTCACGGGACGCGGGCCGAAGCTAAAACGAGATCGGTTAAAACGCCGCCCGAGCAAACAGCCGGGAAAACATTTAGAGTCCCCGGGGCTGCATTCGGGCCATCCCGGAGACGCGATGCGATGGAGATCCTGCGGCAATGGCGCCGCCCACACCTCACCGTGGGGACCCGGCCGGCGGCCATTAAAAAATTTACCATTTCCTGGCCACGGGAAGCAGGTCTGCGAAGCGTGCTGCCATTGCGCCTTTCCCACGCCGTTTCTGAATATTCATAGCGGCTTTAATTTCTTTTTAATGCCACCGTGCAAATGTCATTAAAACTGCGACATTAGAACCTTTCTTTGTTTTTGTCATTTTGAAAAAAAAAAGTCTCACGATTTCGTAATCACTATAGACATTCTAAAAGTTATTAATCCCGGAGTTAGACATACGCACAATTAATGAAAAATACTGTTGCAAGTCACACTGTGAATTTAGATGATATCGTTCTTGCTTTGATTGTATATTTGTGTTAGAGCAGGTGAATCAGGGAAAAAAGGCAGTAGTCCAGGGATGATGAAACGGCAGCTTACTGATCAGGAGTAAGTTAAGGGTTATAATGGAAGCTGAAGGATGTCCCAGACGTTTGATCAAGTTGCCTCAAAGATTATATTTCAGTAAAAGCTTTGACTAGACAAACTACCAGCAAGAACAAATCGTTCGTATATTAGAGAGTGAAACAGGGATGCACAGTATCACCAATATTGTATAATATGTACATAAATTAAGCCATTGGTGTCAAAGTACGTCCCTTCTTTCTCTTTCTCCTCTTATGTGATATTTCCACAACATTCTATGTTCTTTAACATTTTATTTAATATTATAAATATCTAGTTGACTCATAATATCATCGTTTCTTGTATAATCTTTCCTAGTAACACCTCTCCCTTCTCCGAGAAATCTCATTTCTGCTGGTTGTAGTTTTAGGGATCCAGGCTCGCGTCCAAACAGGATCACAGGTATAGCCATAGTTTTATAAAATTTTGATTTTGTTTCCTTTCTTATTTTGTTTTGAAATGATTTGTTTACTACTCCACACACAGGTAAGCTGGAGATCTGTTCAAGAAATGTACTGTCTACAACTGCTTTTGAGCTGACGGGGTATTTCACATGATGAGCCATTACATTAGTTTTCTTTATTGATATACGAAGACAGCGTTCTGTTTACTGTTGTTGGTGTAGTTTGTACACCGATTGTTTTTTTAGCTCATCCTTACTTTCTTCCAAAATTGTTTCATCATCTGCATACATAAGGAAATTTACAATTAATCTCTATACCTAGATTTACTTCCTTTCTCCAGTTCTTAACCAGATCACCAATATGTACATTAAATAAATGGTAGCTGTTTGTTCAGTTTTATTACTGGTAAATTTTTTTATTATTTTCTACAAGCTTTTGATGGGATCAATAAGATGAATGGAACATGCACCTTTAGTCACTATGTCCCAAAGTTTCTTTCCGTATAGATATTTTTGATACATGGTAAAGATAATTTATAGATGCCGTAAGAAGATTGTGACAATTTGAGAGCCCAGAGTCACGTTTCCATTTTAACTTCTAAGTTACATCATTAAGTCAGTATCTATACATATTTTTATGCATAATTCAGATAATTCATAGACATTGCTATCACACTGTGACACTTAACTTGAGATTAGAAGGTCATGTGTTAGACGTTAATCGCATCTTAATCTATAAGGTACAGGGTAACTGCACTCTTGGAGTAGCTGACACATCATTAGCTTCTGTTGTTAAAATACGACTTGAGCTAAAGTTGCTGACGTCTAGTATCAGGTTAAGGCACGCACGCTATAATCTTCTGATGTGACAATACTATTTGTGTTCAGAATGGTTTTCTTTTTTTTTTTTATCTGCCTTGCCGGCTTAGTATACTATTTTAGCCCACACGTGTATCGTACAGCTATAAAACACTATACAGATAATTTAGGTGTGAAAATATTTGATATCTTGCCTAGCATCAAGTGTGGTACAAAGGTCGAACTTTGTTCATTAACAAGTGCAACTTAACCTGTAAGTTAGGTCATGGGTGCCAACATGTGACCCAGGTGTGTTTTGTACTGGTACAGAACAAATTTCTGCGTATTTCGATAAATAATACAGACAATTTAGTTGTGGAGGTATTTAATGTGGAGGTGTATTGTGCGTTCCAGCAAGTGCAGTACTAATATCGAACTTTTTGTATGTGCATTCGAGTGATGGGAGGTTTGAGGAACTTCTGCCATTTACTTATGTAATAAAATGGAGCACTTGCAGCCGTCCTTACGAATTTTTTTTATCATAGGGCTACCAGTTTCGATGCTTCAGTGCACCATCTTCAGACCTTAACTGACAGTGAGGAGGTTAACTCCAATCGTGTACGCGATTCATCAGTGGCCAACGTCTATGAATTGGTTTTCGCCGACTACCTGTAACAACGATGTTTTGTTTCCAAACATCAACTGAAGCACCGATACTGGTAGCCATATAATAAATAAGATCGTAAGTACGGCTGCAGGTAGCCGGCCGGTGTGGCCTTGCGGTTCTAGGCGCTTCAGCCTGGAACCGCGTGACCGCTACGGTCGCAGGTTCGAATCCTACCTCGGGCATGGATGTTTGTGATGTTCTTAGGTTAGTTGAGTTTAATTAGTTCTAAGTTCTAGAGGACTGATGACCACAGGTGTTAAGTCCCATTGTGCTCAGAGCCATTTTTGAACGGCTGCATGTGTTCCATTTTATTACAATATCGAACTAAATCATCGCCAGCTACTCTGCAAGACACTAATATATCCAACCTAAAAGCTTATGCTGTAGTACATATACATCACCAGAAATTCGTTTATGTCTTCACATCAAGATATGAAATGTACTCAGTAAAAACGTGGCGTATAGTTGATCTGTACACCCCAGTCATCATCGCCGGAATAAGAAGCCATGTGTTAGGGGACTGAGCCGAATTCGGAGGTGGTTCAGGGTCACTTCATCCCATCTGAGCCGAAAGAGTGCGGGTCACCACGGCCAGATAGTTGGCTTCTCCAGCCACAGCTCATTTTCACTCACTGCTACCCCCCACCGCAGTCCACAACTGCATGGATCTGCGAGGCAATAGTGTAATAGCTGCAGGAGAATGATACATTGTGTCCCGTCGTGTTCCCTGCAGACGCCCTTATATGACTTTTCATTTCACCCAATTTCCAAATGGCCCGGTACCGAGCAGATTGACGTAGTTTCCCCACCATTGAAGGAAGTACAGTTAATTTTACACGAGACTGACCAATTTCGCAGCTAGGTGTATGTGCTACAATGCACTATGGGAATCAGAGCGGATGGGAAACTGCTTGCCCCAATGACACCTCAAGCACTCGAGTGCCTTCAGCATAGCGTGGAGGTCTGCCGAAAATACAGTGCACTCAAGGGAAGGCGAAACCCAAAGACACGGCAAGGATAACTACTGACAAGCCAACAGAGTCCACTTGTTTGGAACCGTCGGTATACACAACCTTAAAACCGTTATACCCATCAAAAATGTTGAAACATAAAAATTGAAACGTCAAAACTAGAGTGCAGGCTTTCGTATTGCAAGGTGAAGATCTGCTCCACTTTCAAACCAGCCACGCCCATTTCTAAAACGAAATAGGTCCTCGTCGCTCGTTGTCGATTATGAAAGAGCCATTCGATGGATGGCCGAGTAGCGGGCATTATATGTAAGTGTACAGGGTGTGCACTGTATTTTATACGTCATCGCCTACATCTACATCTACATCTACATTTATACTCCGCAAGCCACCCAACGGTGTGTGGCGGAGGGCACTTTACGTGCCACTGTCATTACCTCCCTTTCCTGTTCCAGTCGCGTATGGTTCGCGGGAAGAACGACTGTCTGAAAGCCTCCGTGCGCGCTCTAATCTCTCTAATTTTACATTCGTGATCTCCTCGGGAGGTATAAGTAGGAGGAAGCAATATATTCGATACCTCATCCAGAAACGCACCCTCTCGAAACCTGGCGAGCAAGCTACACCGCGATGCAGAGCGCCTCTCTTGCAGAGTCTGCCACTTGAGTTTATTAAACATCTCCGTAACGCTATCACGGTTACCAAATAACCCTGTGACGAAACGCGCCGCTCTTCTTTGGATCTTCTCTATCTGATGTGAAGCGGAGCGTCACTAGCCTCGACGAAACGACTCGGTTTGGGGTTGGTTCTAAAGACCCAAGCTAGCAGCCGAATTCTTTTTTTGTTTTTTTAAACTTATGGGACTTAACTGCTAAGGTCATCAGTCCCTAAGCTTACACACTCCTTAACCTAAATTATCCTTAGGACACTAGCATTAGAAAAACTTATAACTAATACAAAATCAAGTAAGATATTAATATACGAAACGAAATTAAATATTTAGAATGAAGGAAGGGAGAGAACTGAATAGAGAAGGGATAGGTATAATATTGCCCGTCACCTGGTTGTGGGCGGCGGCCCGGGTCTTGGAATGACCCTCAAGACGCTGGCCGTCGCTCACCATGCCTTTAACATCTACCATCCTAAAAACTAACTTAACTAGAAGAGATTAGAGTACGTTAGAGCTAGAAACTAAGACTAAGACCTCCATGTCCAGCCTGCTAAACTGTTTACAATATGCAATAGAGAGGTAACTGATTTTGTGCTTGGCTCAAAGTTGCTAATGAAAGAGTACTTGTGGTAAAAGTAATAAGGTAATGACGCTAACGGTTTGTGTTGAGCCTACAAGGCTCCTAGTATAGTACATCAGGCGCAAGCACCTCCCGGCCCCGCCGACAGCACGACCTGAACGGTGGTTTTCCCCGATCTACCATAGGTATCCGTCGGGTTGGGCTCAAAAGAGAGGAACCACAATTAAGATCCTTCCATCCAGGACGTGCGCCGCCTCTTACCAGGGGGCGTAGGTCCCTTGAAGAGGTTCCTAACTTTAAGCTTCAGATCAGAAGTGTAGTGGAGGTTGAGGTATGGGCTGTGTAGGTTGGTTGTACAAACAGTTCCCGCTGAGCCAATGAGACTTACAATGATACGTAGTGTGGCAGTTAGCACCTTTCGGCCCCGCCAGCAACACAGCCCGAACGGTGGTTTTCCCCGATCTACCATAGGTATCCGTCGGGTTGGGCTCAAAAGAGAGGGACCACAATTAAGATCCTTCCATCCGGACTGTGCGCTGCCTCTTAACGGAAGGCGTAGGTCCCTTGAAGAGGTACCCAGCTTTAAGCTCTTATTAGACATGGAGATGCTGTTAAATATTTACATATAAAGTGCTATATGTTTTTAGGATTGTGTGTGACTTGTGCACCTCTTTTCGGTTGTTCCACTCTGTTCTCTGAATTTGACTTGGTTGACACTATGGATCATCCGCGCTGGACACTTCAATATCTGTGTTTGTGACCTGGTCTGTATCTGTTTCTTCTTCATCACCCGTGGTGCTAATCATATCTGTGTCCCCCTAGGCGTCGTGACGTCTGTTTTGACCGACTTGCCTTCGGTAGTGTCTGTTGCGCAAGTATTCTATTTGTTGGATCTTCGAGATTTCGTCCGTTAGTTTGTTGAGTTCAGTCCACCTTTCCGGATCGCGTATTATGGCATATAGTTCGTTCTGTGTGTTCAGGCGATTTATGTGTACTGTGTGTCTTATGTTCGTGCGTTGTCCGCAGAAGAAGACAGTATGTTCCGGGGAACCTTCTTCCCCGCATGTGCATCTATTAGTCTGCTGCAGACTCACGCGGTACAGGTGCGTGGGATAAGGGCCATGTCCTGTGATGAAATGTACCATACCGCGGCTGGGATCAATATGTTTTAGTTTTAGTCTTTCCCGGATGTCAGGGAAGAAGTTGTATACACGGCGGCCCTTATCGCTGTTGGCCCACTCGCTCTGCCAGGTATCCACTCGCCATGCTCTGAGTTGGCGTGTTGTCTCAATTGGTACACCAGTGATCTGCCGAACCTGGTCTATTCTCCCCATCCTAAGCCAGTTTATTGCTGCGTGGTACCTGATGGTGATATCTATGGGGAAGATTCCCATGACGACACATAGTACGTCATTTGATGTTGTGTTGGATGCCCCTGTTAGTCGAAGTAGAACACTTCTTTGGCCTCGACGTACAATGGTTCTGTTGGTTGAGAGATTTAACCTGTGGGCCCACGTACTGGCAGCAAAGCATAGTACTGACTCGAAGAGAGCGCAATGGTATGTTCGTGTCACCGACAGGGGTAGTCTGAATTGTTCCGAATTTAGCCTAGCCAGTTTGTGTAGTATCTTTTCTGCTTTGTTTGTGCATATTCGCATGTGTTCGTGGAAGTTCAATCGTTCATCAATGTATACTCCTAGATAGCGTGTGACTGCTAGTCTTTTTATGTTTGTGTCCCCGAGTTTGACTATTGGGTTCCTGCGCAGGATACCCTTTAGCAATTTATAAGTTGTTTTGTTTCCTGCCATCTTTAATTTATTATCTGTGCACCATTGGGTTATTGTCCTAAGTGTTCCATTGGCTCTTTCTTCTGGCTGGGCACGGTTGTTTGCTGAAACTACGACGAGTAGATCATCAGCATAAGCGACAACTCCATCTGTCAGGATGTGCTCCTCTAGTATCTGTAGGAGCGGTTCTATAACTATGTCCCAAAAGATGGGGCCACAGATCGACCCTTGTGGACAGCCTTTTGTAATTCGTTTAATCACTTTCTGGTTGTCCATTTGCCAAACGACCGTTCTGTCTCTGCAGTAGTCCATGAAACTATTATACCGGGACTCCGGTACTTGCAAGTGTCTGAGCCTCTTGAACAAGGCCGGCCACCAGAGGTTGTCGAAGGCGCCTGAGATATCTATCATAACTGCAAGTGTGTATTTGGAGGGTGTGTCGTGTACTATTTGGAGTGCTCTGTTAATTGCGTCGTCTATAGATTTCCCTTCCCTGAAGCCGTATTGGTGTGGTGTCAGTCCCCGTAATGTTCGGTGCGCTTGTAGTCTTTTGCAGAGTAGTTTTTCTTGTAATTTACCGAGTGTATTGATAAGGCAAATTGGTCTGTATGATTTGGGGTCTGATGGGTCTTTGTCTGGAGCCTTTTTGATGATAAGCGCCTTCGAGGTCTTCCACACTGCAGGCACACGGCCCAGCCTTAATGCATCGTTTAACAACGTTGTGGGAAACGGGGTGATCTGCGGTGCAATTTGTTTCAGTACCTCAGAGTGGATACCATCCGGTTCAGGCGCCTTTTTGTTTTTGAGTTCTGAGATCACTGTCGCCACTTCTTCCTGCGCAAATGGACAGGTGACGGTTGGTGTGGTGTATACTGTGTCTACTTCGCGTCTCAGTGCTGCATGTTGTGGTGTGTCTGTGTCTGCGATGTCGTCGGGCAGGGGTTTGCTCAGCAGGAACTCCGCTGTGCGTCTCCAGCCCTTAGTCATCTCACCATCCTCCTGTCGCAGCGTTCCCAGAACCAGTGGGCTCTTAATTTTCTCTGTCACGATTTTGTATGGTTCCCCCCAAATGTTTAGTTGTGTTTGTGCTGCTACATGGCTGTTCCAATGGTCTTTCCTGGTCTTATTCAGCTCAAGTTTATATTTGTCCTTGGCAAGCCGGTAGTCGTGTAGTCGTAATTGTCTTTATCTGAAATTGCTCGTTGGTAAAGCTTACGTTTACGTTTTGAGTCTTGTTTGAGTCGTGTTAATTGTGTAGTCCAGGGAATATTTTGGTGTTTTGTTATTCTCTGTGTGGGTATGCAGGTGTTCTGTGTGTGTGTGTGATGATATCTGTCAGCATGTGTGCTCTGAAATCAACACTGCTGGTGATGTCTTGCGGTATGTGCTCATGTATTTTTTGTCTGACCCTGTCCCAGTCTGTTTTGTCAAATAATAGTCTTTTTGAAACTTCCTGGCAGATTAAAACTGTGTGCCCGACCGAGACTCGAACTCGGGACCTTTGCCTTTCGCGGGCAAGTGCTCTACCAAGTCTTTTTGGTAGTGTTTCTGTGTTGACATTTGGTGTACCACTTAAGGTTAGTGTGATGATGTGGTCGTTAGCAGTGATCTGGTCATGTACGGTCCAGTGTCGTACGTGGTTGATGGCGGCATTATTAACGAGGGTGATGTCTATGTTTGATGAATGACCGTTGTGTCCGATTTGAGTCGGGTGATGTCCTTCCTTGTTGAGTACGTGTAGTCTGTTTTCTTGGATGATGTCATTTATTATTCTACCTCTGTCGTCAGTTCTGTCTGAATGCCACAGGGTTGATCTGGTATTTATGTCTGCACAGATGAGAAGTTTTTGTTGCCAGTGTATTGCGCAACATCTCTGATGAGGTCTGCGTATGGTTTGATGCAGTGACAGAATTGGGCGCACAGCGACGCGATGATCCAAGTATCCCCCTTGTATGTGACTTCAGCTGTAACTAGGTGCTCGGAACAGAGTTCTGTAATTTTGACTGGATGTATTTCTTTGTTTAGGATTATGACAGATGCCATGCAGCCTGTCCCCTCCGCAACTGTCACCGCACTTGGAGGAAAGTTGGGGATATGCCCTTGTCTAGTGTAGGGCTCCTGTATGCATAGAATGTCACTTTTTAGTTCACGTAGGACCCGTGGGAGCTCCGAATTTACAAGTATACTCCGCATAGCATTAAGCTGTGCTATTAGCAGTTTGGGTGTTTAACGGTGGCGTAGCACTTGCTGCCAGTTTGACTGTAATCGAAGTATGTTCTCCCATGAGCCCTTATGTGATCCTCGTAAAGTTTGTCCATATCGAATGGTTCCTCCCTGCATGAGCAGGTCTAGTAGGCTGTCTGGATCTGTTGGAATATTCTCCGTTTTGAGAATCAGTCTATCGGTTTGCTCTGATGTACGGAAACAAACAGATTGGCCGTACGGGTGTAGGGTGCGGATGAGCATCCGCTGTGCCGTCTCTAAGATGTCTCTTTTCTCTAGCCTACTTAATTTTACATTTATTTCTAGCTTATCGTAACTAAAACTATCGGTGTCGATGGCGTGTGTTGGCGTCTCTGCGGCCGTGACGTGTCGTGTGATGGTGTAGTGGCGTTGCTGTCCACCTCTGCGGGGGGCGCTGGATTGGTTTCCTCGTTGGTTGTTGTGGGGGTTTCCTTGGTCGTCGGCATTGAAGTTGTTGGTTGGGGGGCTGCGAAGGTGTTGGTATCATCAGGGATATGCACTTTCATATCACTAGGTTTTGAGGCAGCATGCGACTGCCGCGATTGGTCGTCACACGCTTTCACTTTCTTGACTCTCTTAGGCTGTTTGGGTTTTCTATGCGGTTTTAGTTTCCTAAAGGCTGTGATGATTCGTTTGTTTTTTGTGTGTGTTTCGTTTGTGCAGTCTTCATGTGTATCAGATGTGTTGGTTGTTTGTGCCTCCATTCTACATTGATTTGACGTGATTTGGTTCCCACTTGACTGCTCGTCTACGCTATCTGTGACAGACATAACAGCTTTTGGTATGTTATGCGCACTGTCGCCTCTATTGCCAGACCCTCCGCAGACTTTTGTTGCGGTTGTTGCTGCGGATTTTTGTGTGGCATTCGTGGTGTCTGCCGGCGCTGTGGCCTGTTCAAGGTCGGTATTACGGTTTCGAATATCATTGTTATGAACACTACAATCTCTGAAGTGAGGGCAATAATAGACGTCGTCTTCTTCCTCTGTCAGTGAGTCAGAGAGAGTTATTTTGCGTTTGATTTGATTACAGTCTGAGGTGTGTGATTTGTCCACGTTTTCCGTTTCGGCTCCAGTTGTGCTGGCTTGCGATGCGGTTGTGTTTAGCTCCGTTGGGTTCAAGGTCTCACCTTGTATGAATTTGATTGGTTTGACGCGTCCTTCGCATTTTGTAGTGTCGTATGTGCGTCGTTGTGCTGGAGTGGATGGGTGATCTTGAGTCGTTAGCAACGCTGTTTTGTGCAGTTGCTTTGGTTGGTCATGTGTGGTATGGTTTTCTGGTCTGTCGGTATCAGGATTTGGGGTTATCATGTCTATTCTCAGTAGTTCGTCTTCGAGTTCGTCTATCCTGTTCATAAGGGTCGTCTGGAATGCCATCCAGTACATTATTTGTCTTTTGATTAGTTTGGCGGCTTCTGGTGACATTTGTCCTGTGAGTGTTAGGTCGTCTATGTATTCAGTGATTGCATGATGGCTGTCCTCCAGGTTTGTATTGTGTATCAAGCCTGGAATGTGACCATTGTTGTGGTAGTCGTCAGGTAATAGTTTTTGCCTCTTACGCCAGAGTATTGCACGTAGATGGTTTCTGTGCCTGGTGGATGGTGACTTGCATGATCTTGTTTTTTCAGGGATTGATTTATGGAGCATGTTGGTTGACTCAGGGGGATGTTCAGTTGCCATAGTCAGTACTGTCAATTAGCCTATCAAGCAGCTGTTTGTAGGTCTGGCAGACGCCACCCCTGCTCTTATTGCAAATTCGGTTTCTGTTCCTGCACGGAATGCAATCGATGGGCTCTGATGCTCGACAGTCCGCGCGTTTGTGGCCCTTTTTAGCACACCTTGAACAGGTCGTACCTGTGTCTGCGCAGGCTTCGGTTGTATGGCCAAGGTCACAACAGTTGTAACACTGGCTCACTGACGTAAAGTCTTTGACAGATAGGGATTGGAAGTCTATGTACACCCTTCCTTTTTTGGTGAGGTACCAATAAATTCTGGGTGTGACTTCCAACACTTGATGGTTGTATCCCTTTCCTTTGGGCCCTGTGCGGAATCTGATTTTCACGTCTTTGTCGAATTCGTCTTTTGTGAAATCGTCACTGAGATTTTGGTCGTATAGACACTCAAGAAATTCTCTATCCGAGATAGTGTCTGTCACTCGATAGACCACCACCAAAGGTCGCCGCTTTCTGGGCCCCTCACACGCGATATTCTCAATATCTTTCGCCTTTTCTATTATTATCCTACAGTCCTCCTGTGTTGCTGCTTCGACAATCACAGCTGTCTTCGTGTTTCTTATTGACTTAATGTGTAGGTTGTCTCGTCTTGGGTTGATGTTTTTTGTCAACGTTTGTTTTATTGTTTTCGTGTCTTGGTTGTTGGTAGACTTTATGAAGAGAGTGGTTGCCTGCTTGGCTTTTGCCACCTCAATGCGTTTATGTTCTTTGGGTGCGGTGGAGAGTGCCGCAGCGTATGTTAATGTCTTGGCCTGTTGCTGTGCCTGTTCAGTAACTTTTCCTGTCAGATCCCTAATTTGGTCCCTGAGCTCTTGGTTTATTTCAGCGAGTTTTGTATTGTCTTCCGCGAGTTTGTTGACCTGTTCTGTGAGAGACTCAATTCTAAGGTCCTTAACTGGGTCAGCTGAGTACTGAAGTTCGCGCAGTAGATCTTTGTTCTGCTCTTGCAGCAGCTCGACCTTTGCTTCTGCTGACGTGAGTTGGAAAGCCAAAGGGAATATTTTATTTCTTATTGAATTCAGTACACTACTCGATACGTGTTTGGCCTTTAATTCCGCCCCAATGTCATTTAATAGCTCGTCAATTGCAGCGATCTTCTGGCTCGGTGACATGACGGCATATTCGTGGGCACCAGACGCCATGCCTATAGGCGATACTTTGCAACTGGTGCTGCTCTGCGCTCTACTAAGCGTCCCTTTCGTGGACTTGGGTGTGGTGTTAGCACCACTTAGTTGGCGTGCTCGATCCAGGATTGCGGATCTGTGTTATTGTTCTTAAAGAGAGACCTTTATTTGGTGTGTATTGCGTGTGCGGCACCACATTGTGACGCGGTAAGTCCCAAAAGCGATACGTCACAGAGCGAGGCCGAATGTGGGCTGGGTGGCTTCGACGGCGATGTCCGATCGACACTGAGCGCCGTGGTCAGCTCCGCACGTCAGCCGGCCACGCGGTTCGCGGGACCAGGTGGGGACTGTGAGCTCGCGTGAGCTGCTGACTCCCGCGGTTGGGCGCGGAAACACGAGTCGTTCTTAGCAACACCGGTTCGCTGTGGCCAGCGCAATTTGGCCTACTTGCGCAACTCACGCGTAGTGCGTGTCAGCTGGCGCACTGCGACCTACTCTCGGGACTTGGCGTTCCGTCGCTCGGCGTATCGCTTTACGTTACTCGTAATCAATTTTGCTAACTTTCGACAGTTTATGACTTACCCATAATATGTCTATAATTCAGAATTGTGCTCGTTTCCCTTCACTGTATGGGTATTGTTCACACTATTTTCTTCGTATTAAGCTAGTCTTTTCTGCGAGATCTGCTACCATATGTTAGTCTTCGTTTTTAGTCTGAATCCGTTATTATCAGTTTTTTTTTTTTTTTGATTCGGGACACTTTTGGAAACTACCCTTCACTGTTCTAACATGTTATCGTGAGTTTGGTGGATATTTACCGTCTAATTACGGAGAAAAATCCTACCATACGTTACTTTGATGATTGGTCACACGGTAACTTTCCTTTCATATTGTTTTTAACACTTTCACAGCACTACGGTTAGTAATGTTAGTAATGTCAAGCGTTCCTAATCGTATTAGTAGTGTTTGTGGATGTTAGTTGTAGTGAAATACCTTTGATGAGGTCCGACATGCTGTAAATGTGCCCGCGAAGTTACTAATTGCGCTATTTCTCTAGTCGAAACATGAGAAAATTTTGTAGGACTGCTTCACTTCACTATTATCCATCACTGATCACTGTTTTTTCCGTTCACTGGCGTGATTGTTCCCAATAGAACCGACAAAAACACCGTAGTTGCGGGAGCGCGCGCGAGACACGCCCGTACGCGCTCGTGGTTAGGACAAACACACACACACCCATGCCCGAGGGATGACACGAACCTTAGCCGGGATCAACTGCACAGTCCATGACTGCAGCGCCTAAGACCGCTCGGCTAATCCCGTGCGGCCCGAATTCTTTCGTGGTGCACCTAGTCTAGCACTTTTCAATAAGACAGACGTGCAGACAGACACTCCGTGCACCCAATAATTAAGTCGAGATCGCACAAAGACTCTGTAAAACTGAAGCAGACAGTTTCGGACTGCTCATCATGAATTATGGCTCAGATATTGTAATTTTTTTTTTTTTAGTCATTACTCATGTGACTGATTTGATGCGATCCACCGCGACTTGCTGTCCTGTGGCTACCTCTTCATCTGAGATTGGCACTTGCAATCTACATCCTCATCTACGTCCTGGGTGCATTCCAGTCTCTGTTAACCTCTATAGGTTTTACCCTCTACAGCTCCCGTTAGTACCGTGGAAGTTATTCCGTGATGTCTTAACAAATGTTCGATCATCCTGTTCCTGTGTTTTCCGTACAGCCCTTTCCTCGTCGATTCTCCGGAGAAACTCCTCACTCCCTATCTTAACAGTCAACCTAGTTTTCAACATTCTTCTGTAACATCACATCTCAAATTTCTTCTACTTTTCCCATAGTACATGTGCTGTGCTCAAAACGTCCATTCTCAGAAATTTTTTCCTCAAATTAATCCTGTGTTTGATACTAGTAGACTTCTCTTGGTCAGGAATCCCCTTCTTGCCAGTGCTAGTATGCTTTTTATATCCTCCTTGCTCCGACCATCATGGGATATTTTGCTGTCTAGGTAGCAGATTTCTTTAACTTGATCTGCTTCATGATCATCAATCCTAATGTTAAGTTTCTCTCTGTTCTCATTTCTGCTGCTTCTCATTACTTCCGTCTTTCTTCGATTTACTCTCAATCCATATTCTGTATTCATTAGACTATTTATTGCATCTAGCAGATCCTGTAATTCTTATTCACTTTCACTCAGGATAGCAATGTCATCAGCGAATCTTATCATTGTTTCCTTCCACCTTTAATTTTAATTCCACTCTTAAACCTTTCTCTTGTTTTCGTAATTTCTTCTCCAATGAATAGATTGAGCAGCAGGAGCGAAACACTACAACATGGTCTTACACCCTTTCTAATCCGTGCGCATCGTTGTTCATTCCTCACTCTCGTTATTCCCTCTTGCTTCTTGTACATATTGCAAATTTACCTATAGCTCACCTACATTTTTCTCAGAATTTCGAATCTTTCACCTCTTTACATTGTCGAACACTTTTCTAGGTCTACATATTTCATGCACGTGTCTTGATTTTTCTTCAATCTTACTTCCATTGTCAAACGCAACGTCAGAATTGTCTCTGTGGTGTCTTTACCTTTCACAAAGCCAAACTTACCACCGTCTAACACTTCCTTAACTTTTTTTATACTCTTTTGTGTATTTTTCTTGTCAGCAAGCCGGTTGCATAAGCTGTTAATCTGATTGTACTATAATGCTGGCACTTGTCGGCTCTTGCAATCTTCGGAACTGCGTGAATGCAGTCCTTCCGAAGATCAGATGGTATACCGCCAGACTCCCACATTCTACATATCAGCATGAATAGTCGTTTTGTTGCCACTTCGCCCAATGATTTGAGAAATTCTGATGGAATGTCACCTATCCGTTCTGCCTTATTCGATCGTAAGTCTTCCAAATCTCTTTTAAATTCTGATTTTAATACTAGATCTCCTGTCTCTTCTATATCAACTCCTGTTTCTTCTCGTATCACATCCTCAGACGAGTCTTCCTCCTCACAGAGGCATTCAATGTACTATTTCCACCCACCTGGTCTCTCCTCTGCGTTTAGCATTGGAATTTCAAATGGTTCAAATGGTTCAAACGGCTCTGAGCACTATGGGACTTAACATCTGAGGTCATCAGTCCCCTAGAACTTAGAACTACTTAAACCTAACTAACCTAAAGACATCACACACATCCATGCCCGAGGCAGGATTCGAACCTGCGATCGTAGCAGTCGCGCGGTTCCGGACTGAAGCGCCTAGAACCGCTCGGCCACTCCGGCCGGCATTAGTATTTCCATTGTACTCTTAATGTTACATTGCTTTTGATTTCACTGAAAGGTCATCAAATGAAACAACAAGTTTACTGTTACCAGTCACCGTTTTATTATTTCCACGATGCGTTTCGAAGGTTTAAACCTGCATCATCGGGTGGATTTACATTAGTTAGTATTACGTATGTGTGTATGTTGTGTTACGGCTTTGGAGGAACTTGTGGCACTGCCTAGTGGAGAAACAAGACACTATTTCAGAATATGGTTTTGGATAACTTTTGACAAAAAATTAAACTGATATCTAATGGTAAACTTTAATAAGTAAACTAGAGTACCTCCAGTGGTCACAGGTTCCTTTTTCTGTCGTAACACTTCACATGTATACTGCCACATTTGTAACCAAATATGGCGTCTGGAATCAGCTGGGTGCAAGGTTCATACAGCAGAAATAATAAAACAAACAGCTATTGAAAATGGCTATAACAGCTCCATAGTAGACACTCTAAAACACTCAATAATGGCAAAGCAATCACAACACAAAAAACAAAAAGAAAATAACATCTTCCATACAATCCCCTTTCTGGGTAACATTTCATACCAGATTGCTAATGTCTTCAAACGGAAAGGCATAAGCATATCCTTTACAACAGGCAACAAGATTGGACCGAAGTTACCCCACAACATCTGCACACGAAACCCACATCATCGCACAGCTGTGTACAAAATTGAATGTTTGGACTGTGACTGCTTCTACATAGGCCAGACAGGCAGATCATTTGAGATAAGGTTCAAGGAACACATGGCAGCACTAAAAAACAAAAAATACCACACATCAGCAATAGCTACCCACCTACATGAAACAAATCACCATGTTAACAACACAAGTAGTAGCATCCTACACATCCAACCAAAAGGCAGGAAACTAGACATCCTTGAAACTCTCCAAATATACAAACACCAAATGAAACAACCAGAATCCATCTTAAATGACAAAAATGACAATATTTACAATAGTATCATCTCTGTTTTCAGCAACTGCCTACACTCTTAAAATACACACACACACACACATGTGCACACATCCTAATATATATTGACAGCTGCCAAGAGTACAAGAGATTGACCTCATTCACAGATAATCCATCACACCAACAGCTTGTACCCCTTGTCAGCTTAAAACTGTATGTACATCAACTGCTGGCACAAATGTATATTTATCTGCATACTTTATAACATTAACCAGTGTATTACCCTAACCTTAGGCAGCTAATATGTGCAACATGTAATCTTAAGACTCCTTGCCATGTAAATGTTTGCTCTCATATAATCACTCCTTCCTCTCTCTCTCTTTCTCTCTCTCTCTCTCTTTCTTTCTTCTAAGAGTGTCATCTATGTATGATTTTACTGCTGTAGCCAATATGATCATTGTAATTCAAGCCTGTAACATTTTACCTAACTGTTATTAGCAAGTATGAAGTTTAAGCCGTTTTTAACATTTCACCTGATTGCATAAACGAGTACGAATATTTAGCTGTTTTAACCTTTCAAAATTGGATTTATATACCACCTGAAGTACACACACATATATTTGACACCTCAAAACAAACACCTCCAAATGATTTAAACGATTATTCTGTAATAATGTTGTTACGATGTATTTTCTTTCCACTTTGCGATTATGTCTTCTCTTCTGCTGTATGAACCTTGCACCCAGCTGATTCCAGACGCCATATTTGGTTACAAATGTGGCAGTATACATGTGAAGTGTTACGACAGAAAAAGGAACCTGTGACCACTGGAGGTACTCTAGTTTACTTATTTAATGTTTACCATTAGATATCAGTTTAATTTTTTGTCAAAAGTTATCCAAAACCATATTCTGAAATAGTGTCTTGTTTCTCCACTGGGCAGTGCCACAAGTTCCTCCAAAGCCGTAACACAACATACACACATATGTAATACTAACTAATGTAAATCCACCCGATGATGGAGGTTTAAACCTTCGAAACGCGTCGTGGAAAAAATAAAACGGTGACTGGTAACAGTAAACTTGTTGTTACATTTGATGTCAGTAACAGTCACGGTAAAGCCTAACCTAAAAATGTTCGCATTTAAAGTCACTGAAAGCTGATTTTACTTTTATACATGCTGAGTCAGTCTTTCCGACAAGTATTTCTTTTTCAATTTTTGTATTCTTTAACTGCACTCATTTAACTTTAGCTTCCCTGCACTGACTTGTATCTCAGTATCTCTGACTTTCCCTTAATATTTTTGTACTTCCTTCTTTCATGGGTCAACTGAAGTATTCCTTGTGTTACCCATGGTTTCTTTCCGCACTCTATGAAACCCCCTTTTAGAGACGTCCTTTGCTCTTGAACTGAATTGCCTATTGAGCTTTCGTTATCGCAGTATCTATGGCCTCAGAGAGCTTCAAGTGTATCTCATTCCTCTTTGCGCACTGACTTTTCCCAACTAATCTCTTAAGCTACAGCATACTCTTAATCATTACTAAATTGTGATCTGAGTCTATATCTGCTCCAGGGTACGCCTATCAATCCAGAATCTGTCTCGGAAACTCTGTCTGATAATGATGCAATCTAACTGAGATCTTCCCATATCTCCTGGCATTTTCCAAGTATACTTCCTCATCTTGTAATTCTTGAACAGAGTATTTGCTATTTATTAGCTAAAACTTATTGCAGAGCCCAACTAGTCTTTCTCTTATTCCTAGTACGAAGCCCATATTCTCCCGTAATCTTTTATTCTGATCCTTCTCCTACAGCCTCACTCCAATCCCACATAATATTTTCATCTCCCTTTATGTACTGAATTACCCGTTTAATATATTCATATTTGAACTTTGTACTAGGGTTCATCTCAATATTCTGTAGAACCCAGGCCTCGAAATCTTGTGTAGGCACAGTCCGCCACCTTCCTAAACATCCGTCTGTCTGAAAGGATCCTTGAGCACAGAGACGCCAAAAAAGGACTTCAAATATTGTGTGATGTGGTTGTTGTCTAAGAGGGTACTTGTTTTGGTATAGCCGTGTTGTCACGCGACCGATTCTACCTGCTTGGCAGTACAAAAACACCATCTCGGCTTGTTCCTGACATGAATATCAGACCATTCTGCTGCTTACAGTTCGCTGCGTCAATCACACAGCCCGCAACACACAGGAAACACACGGCACGTGGTCAGAGTAACTGTCACTCGTCAGCCTCAATTTCATAGGACCTTTTTCCCTCCATTTTCATTTCGGAATCCGTCCCTGCAATTTGTCGGCTTTATTAATTTTCACCCTTTACGCTCCAACAATAATGAACTTGTCAATATAACGACCTTGTTTTGACGGTTCTGCATTTTTTTCCGGCTGTATATAATTGGCCCTATCGTGACCAGGTGATGTGTCACCAGCTGTAGATAACGTAGAATCCAGCTCCCACGTGGACAAGGGGCAGTTGTATTGAACTTCCTCTCCGTTTGTAATGACCTCGACGTCGACGGGACATCAAAAACAATCTTTCTTCCTTTTTTCCAGTTGTATTTTTTATTAGTGGTGGAAACGAATTCCCATCTTCCCCTCTCAGCAGCCACTATGTAGCGTCTGGAAGCTGAATCTTGACTGGCAACGAGGTAACAGCAGCAAAATAGGCCGCCAAAGTCAGGGCAGTATCTCGCAGATAGCCACGGGGCATCTCCCTTGTCTTCCATAAGCCTCCCAGACAAGAGTAGTTCTAGTGGGAAGATTTCTGTTGGTCAGGAACTGTTACCACGATCTCGTTTTGCTGTTTCTAATAATTCGGCGACATTTCACCTTCTGTACCCGAAAGACTGCGAAGTTCTCTACATTTGGCCAGCACTAGAACTCACGAAGAGCCGCCTGCCTGAATGCAGAGTGGCATTCGTCGCTCCACCTAGGGACACGCTGCCTTTTGAGTGGGCCTGAATGCGGAACAGTTGTTTCATTGTCGTGCTGGACCATTTTAGTAGTATGATCCACGTATACCTGGACGCTGCTACCGCGTTGAAACACGGTAAGTTGTCTGTAAAGCGTACAGTCTATTTGGGCACCACTCTGCTTGACCGATGAAACTAAATCGGGAAGTGGTTACTTGACTGGAAGTCTTCGGTCAATTCTCATTGACTGGCGTGTGCCAGATCTGGAGAGCATACCCAGAGATTAGCATCAGTGAACAACCCTTTGGAGTGCTGAAGTACTTGCTCTGCCCTATGTTCAATAGACACTCTCATGAGGACGTGAGAATGGTTCAAATGGTTCAAATGGCTCTCAGCACTATGGGACTTAACATCTATGGTCATCAGTCCCCTAGGACTTAGAACTACTTAAACCTAACTAACCTAAGGACATCACACAACACCCAGTCATCGCGAGGCAGAGAAAATCCCTGACCCTGCCGGGAATCGAACCCGGGAACCCGGGCGCGGGAAGCGAGAACGCTACCGCACGACCACGAGCTGTGAACGACGTGAGAATGCCGCCAATTGCTCTACCCCTGGAGCAAGTGACTGCAGAGCCCTAAAGGACATGCGAGCCTTAAAAGCACCAAAGAGCCGGAAGGGTTGGGGGAGCTAAGGAGGTCACAAAGAGCCCGTTCGCCTAGCACCAGGTAGGAGAGTAGGAAGGGTGAAAAATTATGATGCACGTGCACTGCTTGTAGGTTGGCCGTGAGGGAGAGAAGTGAGGAGGGTCAGGCGTTGTGTACGGACACAGCCACTCCTCCTTTATCTTTCTCTCTACTAAGGTCGTCATTTTTGTGGACAATGTAGCCATATAGCTCAGAGGCGTAACAGACTTTAAAATGTGTCTACTGAAGACACATATACGTTGAGCATCCTGACGTGATAGAAGTAGTTCTTCCATATTTGTCCTGAACCCATTAAAGATCAACTGAAGCATGGAAGCCATTGTAACGGTAAGATATTCCTCTATCTTTCCCCATGTCGTTCCTCCGCGGCGGGGAGATGTCAGTTTTTATGCTCACCATCTGTTAATTAAAACTGGCATTTTTCGGTACTGTTCTATCAGGTTACTGTGTAGACTATTTAACACGATATCTCTTTTTCCACACAGAAAAGCAATCAACTATGTGAACTGCTGCACTACCTCACTGCTATTAATTTAAAGGGTTCACTGATTTAATTTACTGAAAATGTTATGCTTTTATTAATTAGCAATTAAAAGTTCTGTGAAGTGGGGCGTTTATTTCCACATTTACAGGATAAACTTATTCATCTCCCAACGCTTTAAAAGTTCGCTGAAGAGACGCAATTATAATTTTCCGATCCTGCACTATATAAATTCTGGTGCGGATTGGTGCCATATTCACTTTCTACCACTGATGATCATCCACATACACTTACATATTAGTCTCAGACTTCCACAAAATATTTTCCAAACATACATAAAGTGTCAGCTCTTAAAGAGGGCAACAAGGTAACTATTTGACGCCATCGATATCCAAATATTACTCAGTGCTTAATGATGCGAGTCGTGATTCATTCCACCACTCTTACCACGTCTAGTTAATATTATTCTGCGAACAATGCCTGATACAGTTCGACTAAATTATGTAAACAAGACTTAATATTTACAACGGACCACAAGAATGAAAAGTATTTACAATACAAAAAATTGAAAACGACAATATGTACGTATTTCAAACTTTCCATATTTCAAAAGGAATACATCACAGGATTGGTGGTTAAGTTTTCAAGGAAATAAGAAAAACAAAAAATGGTTCAAATGGCTCTGAGCACTATGGGACTCAACTGCTGAGGTCATTAGTCCCCTAGAACTTAGAACTAGTTAAACCTAACTAACCTAAGGACATCACAAACATCCATGCCCGAGGCAAGATTCGAACCTGCGACCGTAGCGGTCTCGCGGTTCCAGACTGCAGCGCCTTTAACCGCACGGCCACTTCGGCCGGCAAATAAGAAAAACAATTGGATACATAATTCAGAAGTAAGATTTCTACAAACAAATTACAAGTCATTTCACACTAACAGAGAATACAATTTTAAAATAGAATCTTAACAGATACAGTATTTCTGATACACATATCCTCCTACAGAGCAGAAAATGTATCACTCATATGTCTCATGTTGCGTTAAGGAAATTCGTTACAAATATTGTGCACATTTATTTCAAGCACTTCACCGTGTCGATACACACAGCCAGAAAAAAAATTTAGTACCCGGAAAGGGGGAAGCAAACGAAATGAAACTTCACCGGTTGAGAGAGTATGTTATGTCACTTTACTATCAAGTTAAGAAAGAACTAGGCAGTTGGAGCCCACCAATCAGTATGATATTGGAAGCTGGCTCATAAGTTCAGTAAATGATCGCTGATGTCCGTGGTAATGACATTGTGACAGAACTGACGTCCGAGCTGGTCCACACATGTTCTGTCGGTTCTAGGAATTTTGCAGGTACCACATCACGCAGACAATTCATAGAGGATCGTTCCATGTGTGGAGGAGCATCGTATTGTTGAAAAATGACACGACTATACAGTCGCATGCCGGGTAATACCTGAGGATACACGAATGTATGACCTATCGTTCTGTACCACTGTCACGTCGCCCTTTCCTGTTCATCTTGCTTGGTTCGCAAGGAGAATGACTCCTGGTAAGCCTAGTTGTGAACTCTGGTTTCAATTTCATCGCCTTTCCGTTAGATACACGTAGAAGGAATAATATATTGGTTGACTCTTCTACGAATGTACGCTCTCGAAACGTTAGCAGCAGACCATGACGTGGTGCAAAACGCCTCTCTTGCAACATCTGCCACTGGGTTTGGCTGAGCGTCTCCGTGAGGCTTTCGCGCTAACTAAATCAATCTTTAACGAAATGTGCTGCTCTTCTTTGGAGCTTCTCAACTTCCTTTATCAGTCCTATCTGGTACGGATCCCATACTGTCGAGAAATATTCAAGTATTGATCGGACGAGTGTTTTGCAACTACTTCCTTTGCTGATGCACTACATTTCATGACGATTCTTCCAATAAATCTCAGTGTCGCACTTGCGATTAACGTTATGTGGTTGTTCCACTTCAAATCACTCCGTACGCATACTCTTAGATATTTTATGGAGGCAACTGCTTCCAGTGATCGTTCTGCAATTCTGCAGTCATCCAACAAAGGATCTTTCTGTTTTTGTATTCGCAGTACGTTACATTTGTTTATGTTGACGATCAAATGCTATTCGCTACACCAAGCGTCGAACCTCTCCAGGTTTTTCTGCATTTCGCCGCAATTTTCCAGCGCTGCGACCTCTGTGTACGCAAAAGCATCATGCGCGAAAGACCTGATGAAATTTCCAACGTCATCTACTAAGTAATTTGTATATATTGTGAAACGTAATGGTGCTCTAACAGTTCGATTGCGAACTTTCGAAGTTATTTTGACGTCTGAAGACTTCTCTCCGTTGGGAATGACATACAGTGTTCTATTTGCTAGAAACTCTTTATTCCAGTACACAATTGGTCTGCTCGTTTTTTTGTTTATTGGGTAGAATACGGTATCTACCTGGGCATCTGTACTTACTGCCTTCTGTGTCTCGTGGACGAATAGGGCGAGCTGGTTAATAAACGTAAACATGGTCCGTAGTAGGCTCTATTGCGATGTTTATTTTATCATACGATTAGGTAATTTCGACTAAGCGTCATTGTCAAGCACATTTGTAACAACCGTATTTCATTTTCTAGCGTTACGATTTCTCTGTACACAACGGCATCATGCCCGAAAGGCCTCATGGAGATGGATTTCACACTATCGTTGTTTCCGGAACCCATATCAGTTCCTACAGATGATACCTGCGGTCTCCATAAATGTCGTAATACAAGAGCATAAAATATGTTCTTAAAATACTACAACAGACCGGCGGCAGAGATTCAGACCTATCGTTTTGTGTGTGTGTGTGTCTGACGATCCTTCTTGAAAACGAAAATCATCTATGCTTCTTTCGAATCATTAGGAACGCTTCGCTCCTCAAGAGAGAGGCAATTTCTTTCGCATAGACTGTGTAGAACCAAAATGGTATCTAGTGGCCTTTCGTCTGCTGAGAGGTTTCAGTGGCGTTATTATTCCTTGGTTAATTACGTCAATATCTGTAATTTTTCCGCTCGTGCGCTGATTTAAAGGAGGAACTACATTGTGAGATTCCTAGTAAAACGTTTTGGAAAAGGACGTTTAGTACTTCGACCTTTTCTGTATTTCAGTGCCATTAGGTCACAGAGTGTCTGGACAACAGGCTTCGATTCGTTTACTGATTTAACATAATACCAGAACTTGTTAGGATTTTCTGTCCAGTTGGTAGCTAGAGTTTTATTTTCGTATTCATTGAGAGCTTCAGGCATAGGCCTCCATACGCTAATTTTGGCTGCGTTTAATTTTTGTTTATCTGTGAGGCTTTTGCTACGTTTGAATTTGCAGTGCAACTCTCTTTGCTTTAGTAGCAGCTTCGTGTCACGGTTGCCGAACCACGCTGGGTCTTTTCCGTCCCTCAAATTTTGCTCGGGACATACTCGTCTGATGTGTATTGTACGATACTCTTGATCCTTGTCGATTGATGCTCAGCGCTGTCGGTGCTGGAGATGAAATTTTCGTGATGACCTATCCGGTAATCTGAAATCTGTCTCTTATCGCCGTTACTGAACAGAAAGGTCTTCCTGCCTTTCTTTGTGTTCCTGCTCACAGGCGTATTCAGCGGTGATGTCACGGTCTTACGAACACCGACTCCCTATTCTACCCTGAGTCAAAATACTTGTGTCTGTTTGACACAAGCAGGTCTAAGATGTTATCCTCACGATTGGTTCTCTTAATAACTTCTTAATATAATTTTCGGAAAGGGCAGTTAGAACAATTTTACATGATTCTCTGCTCCTACTTCTCGTCCTAATCGCTTGAGTCTCCCAGTTTATAGCTGCAACTTAAAATCTACACCTACAACTATAACACGACTAAGAAATTTAAGCGGAATATTCTCCAAGTTTTCCTCCAACTGTTCCGCCACTACTGCAGGAAAGTGGTCTATGAAAGCATCCAGTGATCATTTTGATCCACCATTAACACTTATCTTCACCCAAATTATTTCGCATTCTGAATCTGTAATAATCTGACTAGATATTATCGTATTCATTACTGCTATACACATTCCTCCGACACCAGCGTTCACCTTGTCTTAGCGACAAACACTCCAATCGGAATTTCATTGCTCTGGTTTAGACAGCTTTCCATCCCAAGTACTTTGTGGATATTGTTAGCATTTATAATCGAGATTAGCTTCGAAACCTTTCCATACGGGCTCCTGCATTTCACTAACACTGTATTAACATTTTCTTTCTTCGATCTCCTATAACTAATGCTACTCTGTCTGGAATCAGAAGGCGTCTTATCGCTCCTACGAAACCCACATGTGGATGCCACACGTACTCCAGTACCCTAGAAGCCGCTTCCTGCGTGTAGTGCACTACTCACCTAAAGGTGCCCTACAAATCTCCATTCGATAGCAGAGGACGAGAAATTATTATCGAATACCGTCACAGAATCGTCTGATCCTCTCGTTAGACTTCCACTCTGCCCCAGGACAGAGGTCTGCGTTCGGTTCCCGAAACGATGTTGCAAAACGATAGCTCTGCTTTCACCCCACGGGCGAGACTGTCTTCATTAAATCAGAGAGCCACGTTTAGCAACGAGGGATGGCCTGTGAACCCTGGCGGCAGGCATCATTCGTGTCTACACTGAAACCAGTGCGTTCATTCGTAGTGATCACTCGATACCTGACTCTCTTCACCCTTCTTCTTTGCCCCACCAGGCTTAGAGCAACTCTAAATACGAACAACCCTAACGCACTCTGGTGATGTTCTACATGTCACATATTAGTGGAACTGTCTCTTGCCGCTCTTTTCTTTGGGTCATCAGTCTTCCGATTGGTTTGATGCTGCCCGCCACGAATTCTTCCCCTGCGCCAACCTCTTCACCTCAGAGTAGCGAACTACGTCTTCAATTATTTTCTGGATTTATTCCAATCTCTGTCTTCCTCTACAGTTTTTTCCCTCTACAGTTCCCTCTAGTATCATGGAAGTCATTCCCTCGTGTCTTAACAGATGACCTATCACCCTGTCCGTTCTCCTTATCAGTGTTTTCCACGCATTCCTTTCCTCTCCGATTCTGAGCAGAACCACATCATTCCTTACCCTACAGTCCACCTGATTTTTCAACATTAGTCTGTAGCTCTAAATCTCACATCCTTCATTCTCTCCCGTTCCGGTTTTCCCACAGGCCATTTTTCGCTACCATACAATGCTGTACTTCAGATGCACTTTCTCAGAAAATTCTTCCTGAAACTAAGGTCTATGTTTGATTCTTGTAGACTTCTCTTTGCCAGGAAAGCCCTTTTTGGCATTGCTAGTCTCCTTTTGATGTCTTTCTTGCTCCGTCCGTCATGAGTTCTTTTACTGCCTAGGTACCTGAATTCCTTGACTTCATCTATTTCGTGACCATCAATCCTTATGTCAAGTTTCTTGCTGTTCTCATTTTTGCTACTTCCCGTTCCTTTCGTCTTTCTTCGATTTATTCTGAATCCATAATCTGTACTCTTTACATAGTTCATTCCGTTCAGCATTTCATGTAATTCTTCTTCACTTTCATTCAGGATCGCAGTGTCATCAGCGAATAATTTCATTGATATCCTTTCACCTTGAATTTTAATCCCACTCTTGAACCTTTTTTTTTATTTCCATCATTGCTTCTTCAACGTAAAGATTGAACACTTTTTAATCCGAGCACTTCGTTATTGGTCGTCCACTATAATCATTCCCTCTTGGCTGTTGCACACCTAGTATATTACTCGTCTCTCCCTGTAGCTTACTCCTATCTATCTCAGAATTTCGAATATCTCGCACCATTTTACGTTGTCGAACGCTTTTTCCAGGTCAACAAATCCTATGAACGTGTCTTGATTTTTCTGTAGTCTTGCTTCCATTGTCAACCGCAACATCAGAGTTGCCTCTCTCGTGCTTTTGCCTTTCCTGAAGCCAAACTGATCGTCATCAGCCGGCCGGTGTGGCCGAGCGGTTCTAGGCGCTTCAGTCTGGAACCGCCCTACCGCTACGGTCGCAGGTTCGAATCCTGCCTCGGGCATGGATGTGTGTGATGTGCTTAGGTTAGTTAGGTTTAAGTAGTTCTAAGTTTTAGGGGACTGATGACCTCAGATGTTATGTCCCACAGTGCTCAGAACCATTTGAACCATTTTTTGATCGTCATCCAGCACATCATTTCATTTTCCGTTCTTCTGTATATTATTCTTGTCAGCAACTTGGATGCATAAGCTTTTAAGCTGATTGTGCAATAATTTCTCGCACTTGTCAGCTCTTATAGTCTTCGGAATTGTGTGGATGATATTTTTCCGAAAGTCAGATGGCATGTCGCCAGACTCATACATTCTACACACCAATATACGTAACCGTTTTGTGCAATGTTTCCTATGCCTTCTGTCTTATTCAGTCTTAAGTCCTCCAAAGCTCTTTTACATTAAGATTCTGATACTGGATCCCCTGTCTCTTCTAAATCGACTCCTGTTTCCTCTTCTACCACATCATACAAATATTTCCCGCCATAGAGACTTTCAATGTATTCTGTCCTCTATCGCTCTTACTAAACAGAAAGGTCTTCCTGCCTTTTTTTGTATTCCTGTTTACAGCCGTATTCAGTGATGCTGTAACGGTCTTACGATCACTGATTCCATGGCGTATACGTGTACCACGCTACGCTGACATACGACTGTCTTTCAGGTGCCTCCCCCCATCCCTTTTTTTGTCGGGTAGTGTATTCCACAAACAAGTTATGTGCACAGTTCTGAAGCTGCTCACCATATATGTCAGTGGAAATAGTATTTCACACGGGGATTTTGAACAGTAGGAACAGAATGAAACTTTAATCTAAAAAAGCACGGATAAAAGAGTTTTGCTGTACAACCACCGGCCCTCCATAACCGTTGGCATTCGCGAGAGAATTAAACGTCAGTTTGAGCGGACCGCACGCCCAAGTCGCCACTGACTCATTAGGAGCCACGCGGGCCGGTAATTGGATCGCCCGGCGAATCGGCAGGCGGCGCGATTGCGTCTAAGTTTGCGGCGGCGTTTAAATAATTTGGAGGCGCGTCGCCGGCAGGCAGAGGCGCCTAACTGAATTGTGTCCGCAGTAAACTGGACACAGGCGCTAATTGGAGCAGCCGGCCGCCGTAGTTGGACTCAGGCCGCGTCCTCTGTAGCGGGCCAGGGGTTCCTAGAGGGCACGTACACTGTTCCTCTGCAGGGGGGAGCGGGGAGTAGTAATGATGAACACTTTGCGACAATAACGTATGAATCAACATGATAGTCGTGGTAAAAATGTGATATAAGGAAGGGAGGAGGAATGCGGGATAGGAGGGGGGTGATAGTGGTTGGCGATATACTCTGAATACAGTAGTGATAGTGAGTGGATAGTTTTCAAGGAAATGTACAAGGAAACTTAAGAATCGTGCTGTAAGCTAAGAAAAGTATGAAGCAGAAAAGGGTAGTGAAAAGGAGCGGGCATTAATTGGGGTGTATGACGTTACCTCTGCCCGGTAGTGTGCGTTTGCAGAAGATTTAAAAGGGATGATAATAAAGAAGGAAAGAAAATTGCTAAGTGCAGAGGAAACGATGAAAATATATTTGAAACAGGGGAAAAGAAAAATCAGAATTAAGATATTCTGTAACGAACTATGATAATGTTCTACGAAGTGAAAAACTGTGAAAGGTGTTCATTATAATCGGCCATCTTCCGCATATTCCGTTTTTACGTAGCTTCGTCTCAAATGCAATCTTCGTTATTATACACGGTCCACTCACCTTAATGTGACAACCTGCCAGAAGCCTGAATAACCACCTTTCGCAGTTAGGAAATGCAGGAAAAGAGTCAGTGAAGTTCTGGAAGGTACCGACAGGGATGTGGAGCCGTGACAACTCCAGTACCTGGCCACCTGCGCTAGGTTTGACAGACACATGGCGCGAACAGAACGCATCGCTCGTGTCACTTGTTAGGACGATAACGTTGTAGGCATGAGTCATCGACAGATGTCAGCAGCTGACATGGACCTGAGTTACAGAGCTGCACGTAGTTGTACTAGTAGGCGGCAGAGGTCAGCAGTTGACAGACAGTGCTAGCAGTCGTAGTCAAAACAATGTTGTAAAGTTATGTTTGATTAATATTTAATGTATTTGCATAATTGTAATTATTTTATATATGTAGTAATTAGCAGTGTGAGTGTTGTATGAGTGAAGAAGAACAGAAGTAAATGAAAACTGTTTTGTTTATTCACGAAGTACCAGCTAAATTATACAGGGGATTTACTATAATTAAATGTGCAGTCAGTTTATGGTACTAATAAATCGTGAGTAGAACACAAATTAATCGGTATTTTCAGAAGGAGTAATTTTATATTTGATACTTTTCTAAATTTATTTATTTAGCAATTGCCATAGAAAGAAATGTTTTATTATGATTTGTCATTGAAGTAAAGCGCGGGTTAGCGCGGGATAATACTGCAACCTGATTTGCTGTTTGTGATATCAGCCAATCAGAAAAATGCAGGCTCGCGCCAATCTATGCTGGGAACAAAGTCTTTGGTATGATCTAAGGGGGCCGGGGCTGAGGGTTCGAACTAGTAACATCTCATTGAAAGCAGCTCCGACGAAAGTACTGTAAGATCGCGGAAAAATGCTAATTACGTGTTCGCGAAGAAGTACAAAGTGTATTTAAGTGAACGGTATAGTGGAAGTCGTTCAAAAATGGTTCAAATGACTCTGAGCACTATGTGACTTAATTTCTGAGGTCATCAGTCGCCTAGAACTTAGAACTAATTAAACCTAACTAACCTAAGGGCATCACACACATCCATGCCTGGAAGTCGTTTGGAATTTCGGACGGAATATCAAAATTATTGCTTTTGACTGTTAGTTAAAACCGCGTGGCGTGTTGTGCGATCTAAGACTTGAACAGGTTTTACGTGTAGAGCAGAGGGCACAACATTTGAGCGAGCATTTTCGTAACTAAACGATCGGGCGAACTCTATTAACTTCGGTAACGGGTGTAAATACCATAAACTGGCTACGTGTGTGATTGTGGTGTGCGTGTGAACTTTACATTCTGTTGCCACTTAGTACGGACTTGGCAGTATTAACTGTGATCTTTATCGTTAAAATACACCTGAAAATTTACATTGCCAAGTTAAAACTTTTATTTCAGTAGCTAGCCACATCCCGTTTACCGGACAATTCTATGTATGTTGCGACCTGCAATAGACAGTAGTGGTCTAGTATTTTCTACTACAGGTTTTAGCTAGACAAATGAACATTGCTGGACACTGGCAGGGTGGTAAAAAGTAACTTTCTGAGCTTAAATCCGGGCAGTTTAATGGCCAGGAGAGTACGACAAAATCATCCTGCGGCTGTTCGAACCATGCCCGTACACTGCGAGGTGTTTTACACGTTGCATTGTCCTGCTGGAAAATGCCATCGGGCCGCAGAGAAGCTAACTGTATGTAGCGGTGGACGTTGACAAAGATAGATGCGTATTTCCACTGATCCCTTGTGCCTTCCAGAATGACATCACACAGGGAATGTCACGAAAACATTCCCCAGACCGTAACGCTCCCTCCTAGGTTCTAGACCCTTCCGATGATTGTTCAGGGCCGTACACGCCAACGGCCATCTGTCCGATGGAGCATAAGACATGATTCATCTGAAAAGGCCACCTGATGCCAATGAGTGGACATGCAGTTGCGGTATTGGCGTGAAAATTCCAGCCTTCGTTCAGTCAGCATAGATACATCAGGCAGGCGACTGCTGCGGAGGCCCACACACAGCAACGTTCGCTGGGCGGTCGTTGAGGAATAATGTTGGTAGCCCTTGGATTCATCTGGATGGCCAGTTGCTCAACAGCTGCAAGTCTGTCCAACCGCACACACCTCCGCAGCCGTCATCTATGTCTCCTGGCGCGCCATAGTTTACTTCGCGCCTGTTCGAACTGCGCCATTTTGCCACGCACTGTATACTTCAACCACTGCGACACGCCAACAGTACACAAACTTAGCCGTTTCGTAAATGCTTCTACCACTGGCCCAAAAGCAAAATATGTTGCTTAGTTTCCATTACAATAACGACAGCATTGCTTCCCGCGTCCCTCCCCCCGCCCCCCCCCCCCCCCCCCACCGACGCTTTATTTACCCTCCACTGCTAGTGCTTGCCACCAGCCGTCTGTAAATAGGTATTGCACGTTGACATCGAACATAGGCGGTGGTCGTATTAATGTGACTGGACTGTGTACCTGTGGCTCTTTCATTGACTGCCGCCTATTCTCAGCTGCATCGGCTACACTTGTTTCTCTGCCTGAAGTCTCTGAGGAAATTGTCTAGTGAGGACGTGGTTGCCACATATGGCCTGCTGGTTAGGATGGAACACAAAGCATTCCGCTGCAGTCTATTCCGTTTGAGTCGCTTTGGAGTGAATGTGTGTTTTACTCGTGTGAGACATGGTGTGCTTTTGACTGAGGCTTCATTGCGTTACACTGAGGACGATGGAGAGCGATAACTGAAAGCAATTAGTTGATGGCTTGTACTCATGCAGTAATACTGAGAATCGAACATAATATTTTGTGTACCCCGACTCCAGAATAGAAAGTAATCTGTTTCTTTACTTTACGACTTGGCGAGCTACATTGGAACTGTGTGGTTGCTTAGTCAATGTTTTGAATGAGTAGGAGAGTGACACGATTATGGTGAATGTGACGCACAATCCGTTTTGTTTACGGGTCGACTGATTCGTCATCTCTTTCAACAAGCTGATGTGTGATTCACCAAACGGTGTCACATTTTATATACATACGTTTCCCAAAACTATATGGAGCAGGTCTTTGTATGTGCTGAGAGGACAACGTTGATTGTAAATCAGGTAACATTTAATCTTGAAACGTCCCCTTGGAATAATTATGAATTACTGTGCTGGTAAACCTCTTACGTTATTTAATTTTCAAACAGCTGAGCAAAACTGAACGTACTCAGACATTTCTCTCTTTACTTATTCTGTCAGTCGTTAAACAGACACATAATATTTTTTTTAGCGCAACGCAATCTGACTTTCAATAATCCCTACAAAAGAATGGCCCTGACTAACAATAACCTATACCTTTCATGAATCACTTACCTCACAAAAATGTTAGTTATTTGAACTATTGTAATACAGCGAGCGCCAATATCGCCAGCTAAATAAAAGATTCTAACTACTGAAGGCACTAACTACTGATAGGCATATTTAACAAATGAAAGATTTTGATAGAGAACAAACAACGTATTTACCTTAACAGTGGTCAAAACTCATAATATATATATACATATATCAGTTCATGATATCCAGTCTTACAAATTTCCTCTCTTTGACGGCCACACGTCCAGATCGTCCGCTCTCAAAACTCTGGCATCTCTGTCCCCACATCCACCACTGCTCGCCTCCAACTGCGCAACGCTACGCGCTGTTCACATCCAACAGCCCAACAATACACAAGCGAATATTCCAACAATGAGTCCAACCAGCCACAGACTGCACACAGCACTGTCAGTGATTTTCGTACAGAGCGCTACATGGCGTTACCAACATGAAAACCTAAACAGCTTACTTATAATATTTGTCCAAGTAATATGGCGCAAGATGTTTGCAGTTCTCATAAAAACGAGTGTAATTATGTTTTAGGAAAAGGTGGAGACCAGTTGCAGTTCAGTAGGGCCTAAAGCAACGATGCGATCTCCTTCTCCCCTACTGTTCTGCCTGTACGCCGAAGAAGAAATGACAAAAACAAAAAATAGTTAGGAGCAGAACTGAAATCCATAGTGAAAGTATATCAATAATAGAATTCCCTGATGATATTGCTATGAAGAAAGGACAGGATTATAGGACCTGTTAAGAATAGCTTCCATGGTGCTACAGGGAGCCGTAGCTGGCAAAAGTTGAGTGGAATGCGGGGATTTCTGTGGGTCGAGGACATTGTAACCTGCCTCCCATTTTCGTTTTGCCTATTCTTAAACGAAACAGTTTTCTTTGAAGGGATCTGACATGGATAACGGATGGTAACAGAGAGAAACCTGACCATTGTGCCCAAATAAAACGTGTTGTTTTTTCCTTTACGTATGTTAATGTCATCAGTTCTTCGAAGCAAGTGAAAACGTTGCCTTGGAACGAGACCAGTTCATAGCTTTTACTGATTTCACAAGAGTAGCTATATCCAACCATGGTCACACGTAAGAATGGCTGGACCCAGTCATGATCCTCAGAGGCCACTAAGGGTGACGATGTCCGCAGCTCATGGTCTCGCGGTAGCGTTCTCGCTTCCCTAGCACGGGGTCCCGGGTTCGATTCCCGGCGGGTTCAGGGATTTTCACCTGCCTGGAGATGACTGGGTATTATTGTGCCGTCCTCATCATCCATGGCAAACCACCTCCACTAAGACCTTGCTTAGTGCGGCGGTGCGGTTCTCCCGCATTGTCCCCTACGCTCTGTCAAGGAGTATGGAATCTCATCATCATCAAGAGTGACGATATTGATTGTTCCACTGGCTTCATGTGTAATAAAGCGCAACCTCACCAAATAACCCGATTAATCAGTCGATTTCCCCTACCATTCGACGACAAATTTTCAGTGTTTTTTTCAACATCTGTAAACTGTCCATAATGTCTAAAACGTGTTGTCTTCCTTTACGTATGTTAATTTAATCAGTTCTTCGAAGCAAGTGAAAAAGTTGCTTTGGAACGAGACCAGTTCATAGCTTTTACTGATTTGGCAAGAGTGGCTATATCCAACCATGGTCATACGTAAGAATGGCTAGACCCAATCATGATCCTAACAACAATTTCAGTTTCACTTTAAGTCTGAAGTTTGATTTTGCTATATTGCTTTTCCAAATTAAACTACAAAACTTCTCCTTTGCCTTTATTGTTCATGTATTATATGGGCCACTAAGAGTGACGATATTGATTGGTCCACTGGCTTCATGCCTAATAATGCGGACCCTCCACAAATAACCCGATGAATCACTCTATTTGCCCTACCATTCGACGAAAAATTTTCAATGTTTTTCAATATGTGTAAACTGTCCATAATTATTGGTGGGAAAGCAGCTACCCACGACCGCCCTATGCGAGACCAATACAAAAACTTCTTCTCCTCGCGTAAAGACAAGCGAACGGTAACGCAATAGTCGAAACGGCAAGATAATGGCTCCTGCCGAAAAAGGTATACTTTCGCAACTCTCAATAGCACGCCTTACAACGTTTGGTGTAACTATTTCGCTGAGATGAAAGTTTGGCTCATAAAAGGGAGTCATGACTGGCCACATCAAACCAGTTACAAGACTGAATACCAAAAAGACACAGTTTCAATCAGTGGTACATCTGGGCTACCGGACGGTCAACGGCATCCAAACACTCATCCGATCCACTTGTCATCGCCGTTCGTACTGTTCTGGGCGGCAGTTAGATGATTAGTTCTTGTCAAGTCCCTCCAGCCACTGTACGCGTGGACCTTATCTGCTTGGAAAACATTGTCCTCAGGTCACGTCAGTTGCCATCTCAAAATTTTGAGTCCGTTTCAGATTGTCTCAAAGTATCAGTATGAATTTTATCTCACCGTCCACAGTCTTAGACAGGCCCCTCCCTCTCCCTCTCTCTCTCCCTCTCTCCCTCTCTCTCTCTCTCTCTCTCTCTCTCTCTCTCTCTCTCTCTCTCTCTCTCTCTGTCTGTCTGTTTCTCTCATTTTTCTCTTTCTCATTCCTACATTCACGTACAGGGAACTTGAATCGATGGTACTTGTTGCGAGTGGACGGTAGTAAAGTATTTGATTCCTCATCTCTCGTAAAATGCACACTCGTCGCCACTCTTCACGGTAGTTCCTCTTTATTCCAATGGCTATGAAAGTGCTAGTGAAGGTTTTTCTTATGTATATTAACAGTTCCACTTCGCTGAGGCGTCTATGCCGGCGTCTATTTACTTCGCGTCCCCTCTCTTTTTGCTTGCAAAGCCATGTTTTTTGCTTCTATTGCACCTTGGAAGCTCTGTATCAAGACTACTCACCTATTAACGAAAGGGGAATGGGAAGTATTAGCGGTATATGTTGTGCTCTCAGCCACACACCGCAGTGTGTGTTCCAGAACACTAGTGAAGACATAAAAGTGAAAAAATCAAGTAGGAAAGGCAATACCTGAAGTACAGCACGAAAGATGAAAAAATGTCGTAAATAGGGAAAATTGAAGAGGAGATTAAGAAATTCTGTAAATAATCATGCTAGTAAATATTATAAGTCGTGAAAAAACAACGACCCACTTGCTATGCTGTCTTCATTTCATTCGCATATCTGCTCGGATATTCCTATGTGTTTGTATGTACAGAACGGGCAAAATGGCGCTGGACAGGAAAATATTTCATGCACCTTAATAATGGCAACCCAGTTTAAAAATAAGTCACCATGGATGTGGATGATGTAAGTTCTGTTGCCATCTTAAGGTGCATGAGATATTTTCCTGTCATGTTTCATTTTGCCCACTGGTTGCTAGACGACAATGCGTAAATTTATCGAAGGCTATCTGGATGCCTAGAAACTCAACATCGGCCTAAGATTCGCTATTTTCTACATTCTAGATCCAATAAAGGAACTTCTCTTAAGATTACTGAGAACAGTTTTGCCTTGCCTGACTTCTCTTCCAGTTCTGAGTTTTTTATTTTTTATTTTAGGATTATTCAGTTCGTCATCCGCATTAGGAGGTCTTGCTTCACTCGCTATCGATTTTGTCGCTGTGTACCATCATCTTCACGCCGCTCTACGATAAAGCGCGTAATGACGCAAAAAACCAGCTAACTATCATAATACATCCCAATACAGGCCACACCCATATCCATGTCAGATATGATGAACACTTCCTTCCTGTTCAAATAATTTAAGGGTTTTCTGCCGGGTGACGTCGTCGACCACCGCCGATATTTCGGCAGGAGCACACCCTGCCATTCTCAAGGCACAAATGCAAGGAGGAAGCAATGTGCAAGGGAATTTAATACCTCGGTTCACAGAGAAGAAACAAGGAACATACCACACACAGAATAAGTAACCGCAAAGTCAACACACAACCAAAGATAACCAACATCAGAAATATCGATAGTGACCATTAATCAACAGGTGAGGTAGCCCTAATTCTGTCCCTCTGTTTTTTGACGAGAGACAGAGCCTGATTCCAAGCAGCATTTAGACAAAATCCACCAACTCTGTTTAAAAGGTTGCTTGACTGTTTGATTTCAACAGCATTCTTAATGACACTTTCTCAATAGCTGGACGTGCAAGCCAGAATCTCCGTGTTGTTGTATTCCACAGGATGACCGGTGTCAAGGCAATGTTCTGCAATAGCGGATTTGCTCGGCTGTTGTAAGCATGTGTGACGCTTATGTTCAGTACACCGAACTTCCACAGTTCTGGTTGTCTGACCAATATATGACATGCCACAACTGCAAGGATTACGATAGACACCAGCCTTACGCAAACCAAGATCATCTTTTACGGACGTCAACAGGGCCTTAAATTCCCTTGCACATTGCTTCCTCCTTGCAGTTGTGCCTTGAGAATGGCAGGATGTGCTCCTGCCGAAATATCGGTGGTGGTCGATGACGTCACTCGGCAGCAAACCCGTAAATTATTTGAACATTTAATTCGCCGGAAAAGTTTAGGTCTCATCTTCCTTCCTGTTTATGGCCCTGGAGACCGCCAGCACATCAACAGCTATCCCAATCATTATCCGGTTTAACATAGAGAGGCCTGAAAATGGTGCACTGTATAGCAGAAATAGATTGCAAATAAAGCAGAACGCATAAATACTGTTGAAGAAGTCATTTATACACCGGAAAATGTACATAGTAACAGCAGGTGCTCACAAGCCTATCTAAAGATGAGCATACTAGTATTTTTCGTTTCACGTTTAAGTTCAATGAAAGATACAGAATTAACGTATACAATGCACACTAACTAGGATAGGCTAAATTAATTCCTTGATTGAACACCTCTCATGTCCCAACTTATTTGAACTATTTATACAAGGTGTCCCAAGCAGGAATGGTCAACATTCTAATACTACAATCTCCATCTCTTCCCTATTGACTCCTGTTTCTTCTTTTGTCACGCCATCGAACAATTCCTCCATCTCGCAGACGTCTTCATTGCACTCTTTCCACCTATCCGCTTTCTCCTCTGCTTTTAACATTTGGCCGCGCGGAGTGGCTGCACGGTTTAGGCGCCATGTCACGGATTGCGCGGCCCCTCCCGCCAGAGGTTCGAGTCCTCCATTGGGCATTGGTGTGTGTGTTGTTCTTAGCATAAGTTAGTTTAAGTAACGTGTAAGACTAGGGACCTATGATCTCGACACTTTGGTCCCTTAGGAATTCACATACATTTGAACATTTTTAATAGTTTATTGCCATTGCTCTCTTAATGCTACATCCTTACTTTTAATTTTACCGTAGATTGGTTTGACTTTTCTATATGCTGAGTCAGTACTTCCGACAGTTATTTCTTTTTCGATTTCTTCATATTTTTTTCTGCAGCCATTTCGCCTTTAGCTTCCCCACACTAACTATAGGGCTATTACAAATGATTGAAGCGATTTCATAAATTCACTGTAGCTCCATTCATTGACATATGGTCACGACACACTACAGATACGTAGAAAAACTCATAAAGTTTTGTTCGGCTGAAGCCGCACTTCAGGTTTCTGTCGCCAGAGCGCTCGAGAGCGCAGTGAGACAAAATGGCGACAGGAGCCGAGCAAGCGTATGTCGTGCTTGGAATGCTCTCACATCAGTCAGTCATAACAGTGCAACGACACTTCAGGACGAAGTTCAACAAAGATCTACCAACTGCTAACTCCATTCGGCGATGGTATGCGCAGTTTAAAGCTTCTGGATGCCTCTGTAAGGGGAAATCAACGGGTCGACCTGCAGTGAGCGAAGAAACGGTTGCACGCGTGCGGGCAAGTTTCACGCGTAGCCCGCGGAAGTCGACGAATAAAGCAAGCAGGGAGCTAAACGTACCACAGCCGACGGTTTGGAAAATCTTACGGAAAAGGCTAAAGCAGAAGCTTTACCGTTTACAATTGCTACAAGCCCTGACAACCGATGACAAAGTCAAACGCTTTGAATTTTCGGCGCGGTTGCAACAGCTCATGGAAGAGGATGAGTTCAGTGCGAAACTTTTTTTCAGTGATGAAGCAACATTTTTTCTTAATGGTGAAGTGAACAGACACAATGTGCGAATCTGGGCGGTAGAGAATCCTCACGCATTCGTGCAGCAAATTCGCAATTCACCAAAAGTTAACGTGTTTTGTGCAATCTCACGGTTTAAAGTTTACGGCCCCTTTTTCTTCTGCGAAAAAAAACGTTAGAGGACACGTGTATCTGGACATGCTGGAAAATTGGCTCGTGCCACAACTGGAGACCGACAGCGCCGACTTCATCTTTCAACAGGATGGTGCTCCACCGCACTTCCATCATGATGTTCGGCATTTCTTAAACAGGAGATTGGAAAACCGATGGATCGGTCGTGGTGGAGATCATGATCAGCAATTCATGTCATGGCCTCCACGCTCTCCCGACTTAACCCCATGCGATTTCTTTCTGTGGGGTTATGTGAAAGATTCAGTGTTTAAACCTCCTCTACCAAGAAACGTGCCAGAACTGCGAGCTCGCATCAACGATGCTTTCGAACTCATTGATGGGGACATGCTGCGCCGAGTGTGGGAGGAACTCGATTATCGGTTTGATGTCTGCCGAATCACTAAAGGGGCACATATCGAACATTTGTGAATGCCTAAAAAAACTTTTTGAGTTTTTGTGTGTGTGTGCAAAGTATTGTGAAAATATCTCAAATAATAAAGTTATTGTAGAGCTGTGAAATCGTTTCAATCATTTGTAATAACCCTGTATTTATGTCATTCCTAAGTGACTTATATTTCTTCATTCCTGAATTTCCCTGTACATTTTTGTATTTACGAGTACCTCTCGCGCCTCCCAAGTTTGCTCTGCAGTTATCTATCCCATACTTAGCATAAATAGTTTACCTTCAGCCTGCTTCATCACTTTAGGAATTTTATTTTCTGTGTTTTCATCAGTTGAGTTTGAATCATATTCCCATCTGTTATAAACTGTAATCTATGACGCCGACGTTCACTCGTCCGTGCCGCAACGTTGGCCGGGTTAGAGGTCAGAGTCGGCGGCTGCTGGGATTCGGCCAATTTCCGCGGTCGCAGCCGGGCGGCGGCACAGGCCGTGAATTTCCGTCGCGTCTATGAGGAGAGCCGCTCCACACACTCTGGCCGACTTCCAGCTGATGCTTCCAGGCTGCCCACTCGCTCGGAACACGGTGATAATTTTTTCCTCAGCTTCGGATCAGAATTTATAGCAACATCTTCGCCTCTCTCCTCTAAGTGATTAAATGCCTTGCTTCAGTGGTGACGGATTTATGTAGGATCATGAAAACTCTTTTTCAACGGCCCTTTCGCCATTTTCCAACCAGGTCGTGACCGTAAGTCGATGGGTTTCTGTAGGGTGTTAAACGAAAAACTGCTACTATCCATCAAAGTGCTCTTTAGCTTCCTGAGTGACGTGCCTTTCAGTGGTTAGGCGCTGAAAATGCCATAGCCTGATATAAGAGGCGGCCGTGTTATTTCCCCTTCATAGAGTGCTCGTTCTCTGTACATACAATGGTCATCATCATTTTTCGAACTTAGCTCGTAACACGTCCATTACCCACTTATTTATTTGCGTTTCGTCGCTAAGAAGGAATGAAGTATAATGTTTTTCTTTGGAAAGAAGGACATTAAAATTTGGAATAATACAGAAATTTATTGAGGTAACTATAGAATTGGTAGGTGTGTCACTAGCAAACAACCTCAAATTTGATTCACATAGAGCAGCAGGACCACATTCCGCCACTAATAGCAAACAAAGTATACGGCCTATCTTCTTCATTGTGAAAACTTTCACTAGTGTTGTGTATCTGGATATGCTTGAAAACGTTTTAATTTCACAGATAAATGAAGATGACAGAGACTGGATGCTTGATTACCAGCAAGGCGGTGCAACACCTCATTTTCTCACAGAAGTTCGGAATTTCCTCGATAATCGCTTCGCAAATCTGTGGATTGTCCGTGAAGGGCCGATCGCTTGACGGCCGCGCTCCCCAGACTTGACACCAGTAGATTTCGTTCTCTGGCGTTTCATTAAAGAGCGTGTGTATGCCCCTCCCCTACCACACAGTTTAGCCGCCCTGCACAATGGACTCTACCCTGCCATTGCAGAAGTTACGACCGATTTTGTGCAGTGAGTGTGAGAAGCTATTGATTATGGGTGGGACATTTGACGCATCACGAATGGTGGTCACATCGAACCAAAATGACACTTTCATGTGAAGCTTGAGATTGTTTGCTACAAAATAACACATCTACCGTCTTCAGTGCAGATGCACAAGTACTTACGACCTCCTTTGCGAATATCTGAGAGCGAATATGGAGGAAATGGACAGGAACTGCAGATAGGTGGCGCTCGATGGGAGTGTGGATCGGCCGTGAGGCTTGCCGCGGTTGAGGTCACGCTGTGTCCCGAATGGTGCAGCAGTTACCGCACCTGCCTAGTAAGCAGGAGATTCTGGGTTCGAGTCCCAGTCCACCACACATTTTCACTCGTCCCACTAATTCCGCGTAATGTCCCAATACAGCTGACAGCAGTGATCCCTCCCCTCTCCTTTCCTTTCCTTTCTTCCCCTCTTCACCTTCAATTTACATTTAAGGATAATTCACGCAGGACGAACTCTCATCAGGATTTCCTGGTTACTACAAGGCGACGCATTAACAGCTAGCCTCCATGCTCTATTCAGATTTTCAGTGTTTCCGACTGTTATACCGGAGACAAGGTGGCCCTGTGGGCCGGCAACCCATATTACACCACAGAGGATGAAGTTGTCTATTCCCAAGGTGTACCAAAAGCTTCATGTTAAACCCCGGCTACTTACATACAAGATAATGGAAACAAACATTCCGAGCACTACTTCCTGCAGGGTGAGCTCGAGCCACAGCCTGCAGGAAGTATCACTACACCAAACTCTGATTGGCGGGAGACAGCTGTTTAGGGGCTAGAACCAGCCACGAAGTTCAGTTCACGCCAGATACCGACCTCGTGTACTATGACCGTTGAAGATTCCATATTCGTCGCTGAATTGTACTGTTACTAGTGTGTGTGTGTGTGTGTGTGTGTGTGTGTGCGTGTGTGTGTGTGTTGTCATCAACCTTTGTGGAAAATAAGAAGTGAATTTTCGTTTGCCTCAATTAGGAGACTTTTACTGGCATCATTATTGTTACCTTCCGTTTGTTGTTCAGTCATCAACCTTGGGAACTTAAGTCAATAAAAGTTGTGTTTGTCAAAAATTGAGAATTGTCAGTCACAACACCGACGATACAATCTGTGTGGACGCGAAAAACTTGAAATCTTAATTCTAGTCACAGTCTGGCACGAATGTTTATTAGTCCTAAAATATTGATGCTGAACGAAGCACGTGTGTATCATTTCTTCACGACACCTGCTCCATTCACATCCTCTGCCTACCATCATGGTATAAGGTGTCTGAGGAAGGTCACATTCTGACCGAAACCGGTCACCTTTTAAAAAAGATATTTTATTCCAGTTAAGACTGTTTGTGATACATTTTTAACGAAACTGGTTGAAGGTAATGGAGGCCATCACCCCCGTTACCTATTACGTCACTGCGAATAGGAAGTGGTTCTGACTTTCAATAAATGTTAGTAATGTTTGGGATAACTTCCAAAAAGGAGGCCAAAAGCTATAACTTGAATTACACTGTGAGGGCTGTTGGAGAAAACGTAAGTGAAATCACTTCTATAAAAAGAGGGGGAAACTTCAAAGCATCTTTCTCTTCTAGCCGAAAGTATCTGTTAGGTTACATAGTAACTCACTTATTTTACATGAAAATTTGGCATTTCTGTGTTATCTAATCATCAGTGGAAGGCTTCAGCCTGATTTGACTTACATAAAGTTTATACTGACAAAAGTACTCAATATTCAACAGAATTATACGAGTATGACTATCAACGTAAAAATCTGTTGTTTCTGCATTTCACTTTGCACACCGCTCAATAAATGTAGTAGCTGTTTGACACATAACATTATATAGTTAATTCCTTGTATAAAATATACAGTGATTATTCTTCTGGTATGTCTATACCTCAAAACGATTTCATCCACCTTTGGTTGCGAACTGTTGACTGTCATATAACGCGTTTTCTAGATGTCGAAAATTTTGGGTGCAATTTTGAGATGTCTTTCTCGTATATAATCTTCGGAGGAAGTGCAGGCATTTCCTAACTACCCACGATGGAGGGTGAAGCAATATATTTACCAACTTAGGATAAATTTACGTTTGTGATACACTGTCAAAAATAGATTTAATCATGGTACCCAAATCCACCTCATCGATGTCAACGAAACGAGCAAAAAATTTGTTTTTTTTTTAAAAAAGTCACAAAAGAAAAATATTCACAAGTCAACACTGGGTTACACAATTGTGCAATATGTACCAAGACAACTGGAAAATTTGTAAGATATCAACAGTGTGTTTGTGTTAGGCCAAAAAATATTTGGCCCTGTCCTAATGTAGTGAGGAACGGATAGCATCAGCAATTTAATGATAATGGCAAAAGAATAACCCAATCTGTTTCTTTTATTTTCAGATTCTCCAGCTCCAAATGAACGACTTCCGATACCACTATATGTTCACCACATTCGTAAGTATGCGTCCTAAAACCACAAGTTTCCTTTAAGTTTGATTCAAGTTATTATGTCTGCAAATGTGACAGTTAGATGCTTGCTTCATTGCTCAGTTGGCTGCTTCTTGAATCAATGTTGACTATTGCTTGTAACTATACACACCCACACACCCACACACACACACACACACACACACACACACACACACACACACAGAAGGAGGACTTAAGAATTATTGCAAAAGTTCTTTATTCCAGTCTTGAAACACAAATCACAATACGCTAAGACTCATTTGAAGTACAGTCACCGTATTCAGACCTCTGCGCTGAAGTATGCTAGCGTAACTGCACATTAAAAAATTCTGCTATAGTAGTGTAGTCACTCGGTACAGCAACAGACATTAATATAATACTGCGAGGTATATGAGACGTTTTATGGGACCAAGTACAAGTGTATGTCAATAGCGTGGCAATACTGTGATAGTAAGCTTTCACCTGTCTTACAAGACATTTTATAAAGTAAGACGAACGTATGATGGGTGTACTCGATAAATAATTGTAACTACTTTCTTTGTGCAATGAATACCTTTTAAATAACAGAGGAGTTTCTCCAGAATATTATCACATGAGCCATCAGTGATTGAATATATGCAAAATAAGTTAACGTCCTGTCTTCTCTAAACCCAAAGTTGATAATTATTCTTATAACAAATGTGATCAAACGTAAGCCTTTTAGCAGGTCTGCTATTCTATTTTTCAGTTCAATGTATACAATTCAGTATGTATACCTAAGAACTTACGTTTTTGATAGTCCAAAACTTTATGAGCTGTGTTTCTTCAAGGTTTAAAGTTACTCCATTTCTGCGAAACCAATTGATAACTTTACAAAGAAAATATTTGTTCAATCTGAAATGTATAACTGTAAAAAAATCTGACAAGCAAAACGAAAAAGACTGCAAAGCTCTATAAAACAACTTCTATTAATGAGCGAGTGTCCCAGAACCCAATGCCAGTAGCAGATTGCTTATTTAGCGGTTTCTAGAAGAAACAAAAATTTTATTTTCAATATTTCGCTTCACAACTAAACGAATTTAAAAATTTAAAATTCTATCATAATCTACTCATTAAGAGGTATATTCTTATCTTAAAAGTTTAGCAAGTACTACAGTTCAAACTGTGTGTGCTTGTTTTGAGGCAGCGTAGCTGACAACTCTCAATTAATCGACTTTTTTCAACTGTTATGTGAGGATGGGAACCCTTAGCGACCTCCAACAAACCTTACACATAGTTTGAAACCTTTATGAAACGTTTCCTCGCCAACTTCCCCTCCTCCCCCCCTCCCCCCCCCCCCCCCACCCACACACACGCACACAAACTGAAAGCAAAAAGAAAGAAACATTTATCGCTTGGTACGGTTTCGCTGTCCATGCAATAAAACTTCAATATGTTGCATGACGTTTTAATTTATTACTTCGATACGATTAATATTATTAGCAACATAATTTGTAGGCAGTATCTGCAGATACCGCGGAATGAACCTGCAGAGTGATATTACTGTACGACAAATAGTTCACGAGATATGACGTCATAAACATTGACATGCGTGATAAACTAGATTTTGCTTAAATTACCCAGACCATATTCATCCAATGTTTATATTCATCCAGTGTTTAGCAATGGGAACACTTAGCGACTTCCAACAAAATTTAAGCGTAATTTCAAAACCTCTTACAATCTTTTTGTCACATTTTACAGCCATAAATTTGCGCATTACCTTAGTTGTTAAGTAATCAGATTCTGAAGCTTTTGTATAAATGATCCTTCTATTCTTTAAAGTATCAACGGTTACTGGTAGGTTACTAAATTGTTGCGATTGTCGGTCACTTACGAAATGAGGTGGTTCGAGACTGTCAATTTGTTGGGTTATTAAGGGATGTTCTAATGAAGATTAAAGGATCACAGCATACAGAATGAAATAAACACCTACACAGTAGATGAATTCTAATCAATACAGAAACTGTTGGAATGATTATCTGACCCACATGTTGCCCTGTTGTCTGTTAAAAGCTTGGAAATTGCGTCAAGGGAGACTCCAGAAGCTACAGGAGCGATGAGAAGTGCAACTGTAATAAAGACAGATTCCTGAATGAACATGATGATGATGATGTTGATACAGTCTGAAGTACACATTAAAGAAATTATACAAAAAGCTGACTTACTCCATTCTTATAAGGCCACAAGGGTGTCATATGGAAGCAAATGAGAGGGGCAGAACACTCAGGCAACGCAAGCTGTGGAGTCACTGGCCCACACGTAGGACGTTGCCCTGAGGCAGTATAATGTCACCTGGCGCACCACCGCAACCAGTTTACAGCAAGGGGCGCAGCTGACGCACGCCCGCAACACATGCAACTGCTTGTCCTGGGGCACTGCCGTGTCTCTTCAACTGCCTGGATGCGCTTGCGTTGCTGCCACGTGGGGGGTTGCAGAATTTGCCGTAAATAAGTGTAACTACTCAAAATCAACGCGATACGTATAGTCCGATTACAGCGGTTAGCTCTACTACTTCCGCATCCAATGTGACTGTGGGAATTGTACTGGCATTGTCAGCTCTCACTTTGTTTTAACTTCCACTGCCTAACAGTTCTCAAATATAAAACTTTTCCACACGCCAGTACTTCCCTTACTTCAAGAAAATACCGTGACTTAAACTTTAATCATAATTAAGAACATATTTTTTGACATTTATCGAGACGTATTGAATTTCAGACTTGTTAAGTATTTTTTTTTTCTTTTTTTTTTAAGAGAGAAAAAGATTTAACGTTTCACACTTGTTAGGAGTTAAATACTGACAAAATGGCAAGAAACTCCTTTTTCCGAAGCTTGCAAGTGATAAACACAGAACAATATGCAACTTAGGGAAGATCATTCGGGAGAGGAGTATCGGAAAGTTTCATGTGCTCTAGAAACATTTGTGTAACTTAAATGTTTAATTATGTCGTAGGATAGACCTCTGACACTCGTAGAGACCCTGTAGATATCTACACCATTTTTTTAAATTTATTATTTATTCTATCTCACGTTCATCAGGACATTGAATCATTACGTACAAAATAATATTTGTGTAAATCTTTATGAAAATCTATTTCTTTTTTTTTCTAGTCTGAATACTGAACTAGGTTTACAGTGCGTATCATACTATTTTTCCTTATCTGTATTAGTTCCTGTTACTACCACACTAACAATGAGATGGCTACCCATACGCTGCTCAACCTGTAGTTATTATCCTCTGGCATCTTCTTCCACTCTCAGCGGGTGTTTCCTTTGACAGAAAGAAAGGCCGTAAGTTCTCTTTGTTTCGATCTACTTTGACTAAATTTGTTCTTTTTCTACCACAGCCTCTACCGAAACAAAATTTGATGTTTCCAACACCAACACTAGTACTTCTGTTGTACTTCTGCCACGACTACTTACAATGATAGAGTCGCTGATACAAGGCAAGAGTTAAATAGTGTATAATCTTCTCTACTTTAAACTCTTCTCTTCACTATAAGCTTAGATCGACACACAGAAACAATTTGCTGCTACCGTAATCTATCTAGTTTCTCTGTACCTTCCACACCAGATTGACCACGCTGTTGGGCTCAGCAATATCTTGATTCTTAGACATATCAGAACGCATAAGTTATCTTTCACTGCAAAGGTTCTTCTTCTGCAAAGGTTCAACTGTAGCAGAAAAATTTTCACCATATGCAAATTCAGATATTTTCTGTGATGTTTGTAAGAGATACTCTTTGCAGAAATTTTCTATCGCCGTGGACAGACGAGCGCTGTTGCGGCGTCCTGTAGACAGTACTTGTGCCAAACTTTGACCTTAAGCGTTGGATGTCATGTAATTTGAATCATAGTATTAGTACCATTATGAAACCCAAAGACAACAGTCACATTAGTAAGAAATACCAAATCTCAGATACAACAATATCGAAACGCAAACGCTTGTCTAATTTTCGGTAACTGTTAAATATTTCATCACAATGCTCTTTTTTTGCTTGTGAAAGGGATTGTCTGATTAATTCTACTTATAATCCCCGAAACGGACTTCTCGTTTTTTAAAAGTCTACGCACATAATGCCTCTGTTTATAAACCAGGGTGATAATCATGAATTTCCGCCTGTCTCGCGTTCGCCTATATTTGTATATTACCCTCCAAATGAATTAGAATCAGCGAATATGGCAAATAATTTGTGTTATCAAGTACGGCCAATAAATGAGGTTGGCAATGTTTCACACAACTGATAACTTGGTCTTTAAGCAAGCATGTAATGTTAAGTGACGTTGTGGACGTTGCTTTGGGGTTCATTTCGTTAAGCATTCTTTAATATGAATCTTATTCTATTTTCAGGACACAGATACATTCGATTTATCTGATTCTTTGGAATAGGCACAAGGTAGAAGATGGAAATCGGAGTTACGCAGTAGAAAAGAAACATTCAAGGAGAAGAATAGATTGTTTGATCAGAAGTGATGATTGTTTATTCTGACGGACGTGGTATTGCAACAGACTTACATTTTGAAACACGTTCACAATACAGAGCATTAATAGTATAAATGGAGAGACGTAATTTAACATTCGGTTTCGTCTCGTGATGGTTTATTAAATGGAAGGTCTCTTAATATATATCGGAATGGGATGCAGGGGAAACATTGTAAGTGGCTCCAGCTCCGTGGTCAACACAGCGAAGCAAGACTAAGGATGGAACAACGCTCAGTTACTCCACACGCACACATCAGCAAAGAACGAGGAACATGTGCATTATATTCCCATGAGAACAGTCAAACAACAAACAGACAGCAGGGATAAATACTGGATCTGAGACACGTGGTCGCAGAAGTCCCAGTTAAAGTGGAAAAATATGGAAGAAAAGAAATTTGTCTGTGCACTTAGGTATTCGCTAAATACACAATCTTGAGTTCTACAATGTGCGTGGCAGCATTAAATGATAGCTATGGAACCGAGAACACGTGGCATGGTTCACACTCACTGGGAGCGACTAACTACAGATAAATTATCTGTTGCTCCAGGCCCACAGCTCATCTGGTCTCTATGAAAGGCACCATGAATGGGCGAGGAATGGTTGTTGAAAGCGCTTGCGCTCAACACTAGAGCGTTTCGTGCTCAGTTCGGTTCCACTTGGGCAATACATGGTAATCTCATGAACAAAAATTGTAACATCCGGCACCGTGCCTATCTGGTTTAAACAAAAATAAACTCAGCACGCTGTTTACATGGTCGCCGGAAGAATACGCAATCCAACTACTACATGGGCAGCTCATGATAACCTATCACGTCAGCCTAAGGTAACATGTGGTGGTAGTTTCGGAAGGAACAAGTGAAGTCAAAATCAAAATGAAAAATTTAGTAAAATGAGACAAAACAGGACCGTGAATCACTTCCCTAACGTTGTTGTTGTTGTTGTTCTGACTGGTTTGATACAGCTCTCCATGCTACTCTATCCTGTGCAAGCGTCTTCATCTCCCAGTGCCTATTGCAGTAATACCCTCCACGCTGCCCTCCAATACTAAATTGATGATCCCTTAATGCCTCAGAATATGTTCTACCAACCGATCCCTTCTTCTAGTGAAGTTGTGCAACAAATTTCTCTTCTCCTCAATTCTATTCAATACCCCCTCATTAGTTATATGATATACCGATTTAATCTTCAACATTCTTCTGTAGCACCACATTTCGAAAACTTCTACTCCCTTCTTGTCTAATCTATTTATCGTCCATGTTCACTTCGATATATGGATACACTCCATACAAATACATCCAGAAATGATTTCCTGACACTTAAATCTATACTCGATGTTAACAAATTTCTCTTCCTCAGAAACGTTTTGCTTGCCATTGCCAGTCTACATTTTATATCCTCTCTACTTCGACCATCATCAGTTATTTTACTCCCTAAATAGCAAAACTCAGTTACTACATTAAGTGTCTCATTTCCTAATCTAATTCCCTCAGCATCACCCGACTTAATTCGACTACATTCCATTATCCTCGTTTTGCTTTTGTTGACGTTCATCTTATATCCTCCTTTCAAGACACTGCCCATTCCGTTCAACTGCTCTTCCAAGTCCGTTGCTGCCTCTGACAGAATTACAATGTCATCGGCGAACTTCAAAGTTTTTATTTCTTCACCGTGGATTTTAATACCTACTCCGAATTTTTCTTTTGTTTCCTTTACTGTTTGCTCAATATACGGATTGAATAACATCGGCGATAGGCTGCAACCCTGTTTCCCTCCCTTACCAACCATTACTTCCCTCTCATGCCCCTCGACTCTTATAACTGCCACCTGGATTCTGTAAAAATTGAAGACAGCCTTTCCCTCCCTGTATTTTACCCCTGCCACCTTCAGAATTTGAAAGAGAGTATTCCAGTCAACATTGTCAAAAGCTTTCTCTAAGTCTACAAATGCTAGAAATGTAGGTTTGCCTTTCCTTAATCTATTTTCCCTAACGTAACGTAGCTGAAATGAATAAGCACCAAGTGTAGCGCAAATTTGGCATTAATCCAGAGAAATAGTATCGACAGCAGTTGAGGTATTTACACCAAATAAATAAAAAAAAACAGACGGAATTGATTCTCAGTGGTACACAAAAAATTGTCAGGATACTGTCGCAGAAGCAACAAAAAAGGTCTGCGAAGTTTAAATGAACCAACAACCACAGGATTGGCAAAGTTTCACAGAAGCTCTAAATTCAGAGATAACTTCAATGCGAGATGCTTTTAACACTTTCCACAACGAAAACCTGTCTCCAAATCAGGCAGAAAATCCAAAGAGATACTTGTTGTATGTAAAGTACAAAGCGGCAATACATAACCAATACCGTTACTGAAGACTTTGCCAGAAGACTACAAGTGGGAAACTAGTCAAAACGTTGCCGCAGAACGACGCCTCGACTTGGTTAACAATCTGAAAAGACTTCGTCACCGAGATTCGCCGAGAAAGTCTAAATTCGCATATAGTGATCGTGATGTTACCGACAACAGCACCGATAAAGCGGAAATACTAAATACGGTTTCCCGGAATTCTTTCACCAAATAAGACGAAGTAAATTCCAGATTCGAATCAGAACTGCAGAGAACATGAGTAAATTAAAAATAAATATCCACGTTGTAGTGAAGTAATTTAAATCACCCAATAAAAGCAAGACTTACAGTCCAAATCCCATACTAATTAGGTTCCTTTCAGATTATGCTAATGTAATAGCTCCATATTTAGCAATCGTATACAGCCGCTCGCTCGAAGAAAGTTCTGCACCTAATGACTGGAAAATTAAACAGGTCACTCCAATACTCATGAATGGAAATAGGAGTAATCCACTGAATTAGAGACCCACATCACTGACCTCGATTTGCAGTGGGACTTTGGAACATATATTGTGCTCCGACATTATGAATTACCTCGAAGAAAGCGATCTGTTGACATATAGTCAGCAAGGATTCGGAAAATCATTCTTGAGAAACACTTCTAGCTCTTAGTTCTCATGAAGAAATGAATGCTATCGAGAGTGGATGCCAAATTGATTTCATATTTCTACCCTACCAATAGGCTTTTGATACCTACGGAATATCGCCTCAGTTGTGCGACTGGGTTAGCGATTTTTGGTTAGAAGGTCACAATTCGTAGTAATTGCCGCAAAGTCGTCTAACGAAAGAGAAGTGATCTCTAAGCCTCTGCTATTCCTAATCCGTTATCTAGAAGGAAATCTGAGTACCATCTTCGATTGCTTGAAGTAATGCTGCCATTTACAAGGAAATAAAGTCAGCAGAAGACCAAAAAAAAGAGAATAATACGACAAAATTTCTCTCTGCTAGCAAAAATGGTAATTGACCCGAAATAATGAAAAGTTTGTGGCCATGCACTTGAATAGTAAAAGGAGTCAGTAAAATTTCTATTACACAATAACTTACACAAATCTAAAGGCTGCCATTTCAACTCGGTACCTGATGGTAACACTGATGAACATCATTGGGCGATCGCATCGATTAAGTTGTGGGCTAGGCGAATCAAGGATGGTGTTTGCTGGCAGAACACTTAGAAAATGCAACATGTCTACTAAAGAGACTGCCTACAAAACGCTTGTTCGTTCTCTGCTAGAGTACTGTTGTGCGGTATGGGATGATGAGGAAGCCCCATACACCGAGGAGTGTTGGGGACGATTCGGGAAACCCACACCGCTGACTAGGCAAAGTCCAGCGGAGGTAGTTTGCCATTGCCTCCCTCCGACCGTAATGGGGATGAAGGATGATGAAAAAGACGGTACGGGGTCTTTACCAAATAATATTGATGGAGGACATAGAAAACGGTCAAAGAAGGGCAGTCACGAAATAGGGCAGAGAGTTTCACGGACATGACACGCGAGTTTGGATGGCAATCAAAAAAGTCGTTCTTTGTTGCAGCGAGATGTTTTTACAAACTTCCAATCTCCAACTTTCTCTCCCGAATGAGAAACTATTTTGTTGACGTCCACCTACATAGGGAAAATGATCATTATAATAAAATAAGAGAAATCAGAGTTCCCAAGGAAAGATTTAAGTTTGTTTTTTCAGCTTGCTATTCGGGAATGGAATGGAAGAGAAATGGTGTGAAAGTGATTCGATGAAACCCAGGCACTTAAGAGTCAGTTTCAGGGAAGTCGTGTAGATGCAAATATAGATGTTTTACAATTTAAAAGTATGTCATTCCAGTTATTTCGTATTGACGTCGAATGTAGACCGAGTTCACATTAACGTACCAGGACCAATGAATGAACAAGTCGGCGCATTCTTTCTCCAGAGGCTGATTATTAGCTTGACTGTGTCGTGTTATCTCAATACTGTAAACACTCTTAGACGTTTCATATATCTAATATTTATGAAACGAATCTGACTGATCTGTTTCGCTTGTTAATCTTTCGCTGGGTGACAACTGACTATCGCAACGACAGATTAAAAAGACGTGTGACTCACACAAATGTTAGTGATACATAGGTAAGGTAGCAATCAATAGTACAGACACAGTGTAAGGTTATCGCAGAGTGGTATGCATAACATCACTTACAAGCGCTATGGGAAATCATTTATTGGTCATTCAGACAAAGCTGTCGCACATTGGAGACTAGGAACGAAACTGTCAGCCTTTGCAGAATACCGTTTAAGAGAGACTCGCCAATCTGATTTACATTCAGATGTACTACATACTGTTTCAAAAAATAGGAAGATTATATTGCTGGTATTAATTGATATCAGAAAACGTATGAGACAGAATGATGGATTAGTTTTAAATAACCTAAGACAATTTCTTTTTTGACTAATGTTATACTTTTTCAGTTACTCAAATAGTAGCTTACAAGGATTAACTCAGACTCTAACCCAAACTGTTGAGCCAAAACATTATGACCACCTGCTCAGTAACTTGTTTGTCCATCATTGGAACGAAATATATCACTGGTTCTGCGTATCAGGAATCCCACGGTTGTTTGGTAGGTTTGTGGAGGTACGTAGCATTAGATGTCTACGCACATGTCATGTAATTCGCGCAATTTGTGGGTCGTTGATTTGCGTTCCTGGTGATGGCGCTCGATAGCGACCCTGGTATGTTCTACAGGATTTACATCAGGCGAATTTGGTCGCCGAGTCATCTACGTGAGTCCATTGGAATGTTCCTCAAGCTACCGTGCGTGGTCCTGGCTCCGAGACATGGAAAGTTATACTGCTGAAATATGACATCGCTTTCGGGGAAGACATCAGGCAGGAAGGGATGCAGTTGGTTCGCAACTATCAGCGTCGCGTCTTCGATTACTACCACAGGTCCCATGACAGCGCATGAGAATATCTCCCATAGGATAATACTGGTCCCACCAGCCTGCATCCATGGTGCGCTGTTAGTTTCAAGCCGTCGTTCTCCTGGATGAAACTGTTTGTGGAGACGACCATCTCCACAGTGTAGCAAAAGTGTGATTCAGCCGAAGAGCCGACACGTTTTCATTGATCGACGGTCTAATCCCAATGGTCCCCTGCCCACTGCAATAGCAGTTGTCGATGTCGTTGGGTCAACATGTGAGCACGTGGGGGTGGTCTGTTGCAGATCTCCATGTTTAACAATGTACGATGAACAATGTGCTGCGAAACACAGTAAATGACATCGTCAGTTACGGTTCCAATGGGTGTCAGATAAATCAAGTTTCTCATTACACCAGGTCCATAGTTGTGACTTGGCGGACGTCTGCTCGAGACATGTAATGTGCCACATGAGAATGCCGTTTGGGTTGGAATTATGTTACAGGGGCAGGGGTGAGGGCATTCATCTACTTCTATGGGATTAGTGGTGACAATATAAGGCACCTTGACAACAGTTAGCCCCGTCAATGAAGATCACAACAGGGCAAATAGGGGCAAAAAGTCCATGAAGTCGCAATGTTTTGTACAATGGTAGGGAAGAGTGTCATGAACAACGTATAAAGATAGCTTGAATGTTATACGTCACTCTTCCGTAACAACCGAACCTTTAGTCCTATCACGGGAAAAGCCACGAATAACGCCAACTTGCCATGTACGATGCACAAGCGTACCGTGAAACAAGCTAATGTTACCCTCTGAGAGGATATCGAATTTTGACCACGCGTGTATCTACTGGACAAAGGTATCGGATCATAATTTCGAATATGGTGAAATTAACAGAAAAACTAAACGGACTTTAATCTCGGGAGTTAATGAAAGTGGTAAAAATCACATGTGAATGAAAAAATGAACGGCCGCCAGCCCAGTTAGGCACATTAATTTAGAAATATATCTTTATGAAAATTGAACATTGGTTATTAAAGCTACTTTCGTTGATATTTCTCTTTGAATAGCGCACAGGATACAAACTGACACAGGGCACTCTGAGCTGTATGTATCAGCGGTTATCAATAACGCAAACATTAGTAATTATGGAAAGCAAATGTGCACCAAGGTCATACTAATAACAGCTATACTCAAGATCATTGCTTGAATCAATTCTGAAATGTTGCTGCATGAAGTGCAGAACTAAATTTGGACATGAGGGGCTACTATATTAACTGACTTGAAACAAAAAAAATACAAATAAAGATAAATAGTATCATAAATACACTGTTTAAACTCGTCTACATATATCATTTTTGCTTAGCAGCAGTAATAGTCCAATTATCTTTCCAATATGTGTAGGATATGACGTGGACCCAAAAACTAGTACAGTATCACTAGTTGAGCTTTATGATTATCTCAGTAGAAAAGATTAATTCAAACATAGCTAATATTTCACTTCACTTGGCGTAGTTCATAATTCACTTTGCAAGACAAAAAAATTAACACTGAGCTTAATTAACTTCGAACAAGGAGCCATTCATGATAGAAATTAAGATCACACTATGTTTAATATGAGCTTAACTTATTTTCCTTTTTCATTATCTGTCATGCAAGTATTTTAGACAATAACATTTACACAATCTAGCACTGTATTCTTGCAAAACTATACTTTGCATAAACTGAGAGTACTCTAGCCAAATCCTATCTAACTTCTCTTTTGTGGTTTTGACTTTAACTCTTGCTACTCCTTTTATATTTGACAAAAAAAGACTTTAAAACACTTGAATGCAAGAACTGTTCATTTAAAATAGGATACTCGGTTTTAGTAGCATTTAGGAGAGGACGCTGCATAGGTTCGGGATCAGTGTAGAAGATATTGTTCCAGACACATATTTATAGTATTTGGATTATTATTAAAAGCGCACACACAAATTAACTGCTTCCTGCCCATATACAGAGCTGGATGTATGAAGTTAGTAAAGCAGTGGCGAAATTTTGGTGGTAAGACACATGGCGGCTAACTATATCACGGCTCTTGATGTTTGAATGCTCTATAAAATTTCTTCTTGGCGGCCGAATTTTCAAAATATTAGAGCCATTCATTTTTGCTGAGAATACCAAATAATAGCCAGATCCACATATGAGGCAAAAATCCTTTGCAAAACAGCTTCCAGTTGCCTCTCTTAGCACCGTCGAAGTGTACTGTGCTACAGCTAGCCACATACTGCATACCAAAGAGCTGCTCAGTTCGACTGCCAAAATCACCTTTTACATCACGCAATGCCACTTCCGTTGCGGAGGGACTTCTCAACGTCTTTTATGTATTACAAATACAAGTGCCCTAACCATGAATCAGCTCTCAACAAACATTGTCTTTTTTATATTCGTACACATAATATAGTAATTTATCCTTTTAACAATTCATTTTGCCACTTTCATATATACATTACACAATTCTAAATTTCCTGTCAAAAACAGTGGCTTTAACTAACACAGAATACAGACTCAATAATTGCAGATACACAGTTGCATAACATAAATCTACTTCTAATCGATATAAGAGTTACACATGCTCCATGTTTCATTGAGGTTTCCCGACAGGGATACGTCAATGAAACATCAATAATACATCAAAACAGTGATGGGCGATAGAAAAGAATTTTTGCAAATACTTTACACAACAAACACTTCACATAACTGTTCATATAAAACACTGTTTCATCAAGTATTAAAACAAAACAAAAATAGAAATTTCTGTTGCATTCAAAAAATACATACATACCATTCTATAAATGAGTCAATCTTGTAAAAAAAATATACATATAGGAATTTACATACTGCTTACATAACAGCTTTCATTACACATGGATAGTCTAAACCTATTTGTCACTACATGATCATTAAGAAATTATGTTTTGTCTGATTCAAATATTCATGCAGCTCATTATGAAATCGCAATACTCAGTACACTATATAAACTTTTCACCCTTTGTCTGCCTATAGACATATTTGGCAGTCCTCCATTATTTTCACCATCAACACTTGTCTGCCTGTTGACACATTTGGCAATGTTTCTCATCGTGCTGCAATATTCAATCAATACAGTCATTATCTATGACATAACCTGGAGTTTACATGTACTTTGAATATCCAATTATCTTATACCGATTCTGAAACTTTTAGGTATGTAGCAGTAGTTTTTTCCAACATAACAACACTTGGCAACAAAACATCATGAACAAGAGCATACAGAGTAAAATACTGCTTGATTAAATACATATACACTTTTTCAGTTTGCCCCTTATTATTCATTTCTGTGGATGGAAGGTTTTAAATCTACAGTGTTACGAACAACTAATGGCTCCTTTGGCTTAAGATAAACAAGATAATAGGCGTTAGTATGCGGAGTTCCTTGCACTTCAAAGGGACCATTATAAATATATTTTAATTTAGAAATTTCTTGGTTTATTTCATTAAGTTCTTTGTAGGTTTTTACGAGAACAAAATCTCCAATTTTGAATTTCGTCACTTAAAGGCCCTTATCGTACCTTTTGGGTCTGGCTTCCGCTTTTTCTTTTATTCTTTTTCTAAGTCTCTTTGCTCCCTCAGATCTAGTTCTATATAGGGTGGAAATTGTAAGGTTTCTTCAACTATACTTTTGCTCTTATGACAAAGTAGAATTTCTTTGGGTGTACATCCTGTAGTTTCACGATAGAGGGTATTCATTACAATTTCTATGTCTGCAATAAACCTGCCCCATGCCTTATGATTGAGGTCGGAATAGGTTCGACATGATCTATCTAGTTCAAGCATGTAGTTCTTCATGATATGTTATTCACTGTCCAATTACATATGTCTGGGGGGCTTTTTCGGTTTCCTGATGTCCATGTCTTTCACGACTCTTGTCAACGCTTGCCACCGTATCGTATCGTCTGGTGGCTCTTTCTTTTTCGGTTCGATTTTTACTGCATAAGTTTTTTTTTTTTTTTTTTTTTTGGAAAAGACTTCATTTTGCTTTTCAGATACATCTTCCATTACACTTTGTTCACTTTCTTCCACTTCTACAGATTCCTCGTCTGAACTATCACTTATTTCATGTTCACTGTCTGATTCCAACATGAACGCTACTCTTAGATAACGACCTTTTGTCAGTTTTCTTATTTTCAAAATTTCGATTCTTTCCTAAATTTTCTATTTCGTTTCCAGTCGCAGGCATTCCTTCAATGTCACTTTTGATGATGTCAACTGTTTCATATTTAGTATAATCGTCTTGAATTTCAATGTTTCACATGTATTCATCTGAATCTATATACTTATGACCATCAAAAATATTTAATTGTACGAATCTTTCATCAGCCATGATCGATTCATCCATAGTATCAAGGATTTCATCCTCCTCCAGAATCCTATTTATACCGTCCATTTTTTGTTTTTATCTCCAATTTCTTTAACATCAGCAGCTCACGAGCTTTGCGTGGTGCCTTCCTTTCCCTTGCCAACCACTTCCTCTGAAATCGTTGCTCGCACACCTTATATGGTGCTGACTACTTTCATCTCCTCTTCATTTTCGGTCAACACCGTCTTTTCCACGTTTCCCCTTTCGTTTCTCCCTTTTATTAATTCTCTGGTCATATAAATCTTTTCAAATATTTCCCACTCATATTGCTTTAAACTGTGAAACAAATCATCATGCCAGTCTGCGATCCCTGAAGACTCCTTTTCGCACAAATTGTGTGTCTTTTCGCTTTTACTTAACAACGTGTCCGATTCCTTTTTCATTTCGGTCACATTTCCCACCAAAACAGGTCCACTGAATTCCTTTCTGATGTCATCTCTTCCTATTGCCCCTACCGCAGCCTCGCTATGGATAGCTGATCGCTCCACCAAGTTCAGTACACACAGTTGCTCAGTTCTCACACTATCGCCTTCAGCATTTTCTGTTGCCCGTGACTCATTCATGCTCACATCTGTTGTTCTGCATGCCCCATTCGGTGGCGCAGTTCTGCCACTTAGTTGTCTCTTAAATTCACTTTGCTTTAGCCGGTATGATTTCTTTAGTTTGGGCCGGTAATATTTGTCCGCGCGGATGTGACATGTAAAACACATGGGCCTTAGTTTTCCGCGTCATTTCGGTTTTGATAGTTTCGCGATGCAAATCCTCTACCGCAAAATGACAAGTTACCACAACCTCTCCCTGTACCACTTTGCATCATGTTTACACAATAACGTTTGTTCTCATTTTTTCATTATACTAATGATTATCGCTACTCCAGTTTTTATTATTTTGATGATATTCATATATCCCTCTCCAGTGGTCCTCGTCTGCTACTCTTTCCAAAACTGACGAGAAGCTTTTGTGATTACTTCCCAACGTTTTGAATCCTCCAGGAGCTTTTTCCACAGTTTCCACACTATTTTGGATTCCATTTGTCTGTTTCTTAAGTGTGTCAGTTTCCGATACCACATTTTGCAAAATTCTTTCATTGAGCTGCTGCCTCTGTTGTCATATAACAGGGCCATTATAAATTCCCGTCATAGGTAGTCCTGTTTTTGCTCTGACCAGTAGTTCTCTATAAATTTCTGTTTAAATTCGCCAAATGACATTTGTTCAGTATCCAGATTTAGGCCCCATCTTTTCGCATCGCTAGCTAATTCGCTAATAGCAACATTGATCTTTTCCTGGTCCATTACATAATCAGCAAAATTCTTTTCACAGTTTTTCAAAAAAAAATAATGGGTGCCATCCATTATGCTTCTTTGACGGATTGAATCATTCTTCGCCCTGTAGCAATTTACAACAAATTGTTCTGTCAGTGGCATAATTCGGTTTTTCTCTCATTTTCCGTTCAAGGTCGCTCACTTTATCTTGAATCTGGGAAGTGTTCTGCTCACACTTCTTTTCGCATGTTGGCACTTGTTTACTCAGTTCCTTTTCGGAATCATTCACCGTTTGTCTCAGTTGAGAAATTTCGGTTTTACATTTGTTTACTAATTCGGTTTTGAGGCCGACAAATTTTTCATCAATTTTTCTCACAACCAAGTATTCTACTGTGTCTTGAAATGTCATTATTTCGGTATCGAACCTATCGTTAATGTCATTAATCTGTCCCTGCATAGTGGCGTCATTGTTACTGATCGTATCTATCTCAGTTTTTAAGTCTTTGATTGCATTACTCACAACACCTACTTTTGTGTCTACATTTTCGATCTGTTTACTGATTTTAACACCTTGTGTTTTAATTTGGCTGTTAATATTACCACCTGGTGCTGCAATCTGTGCAGACAACATTTTTAACAAATCGTTCATGCTCAGTGGTTTCTCGCTTTCTTGTTCTGTGGTGTCCTCATTCTCAGATTCTTTTTCTCGCGTTTCCGTCGGTTCACCTTGACTTTCGATGAACTGAACTTATCAATCGATTCATTAACATAACCACTGTCTCCATTCATGTCATCCTTCGTACCTTGTTTTCTTTGCGATGAACTCACCATCTGAATTTCATGGTTGACGTTCGGGTTATGGTACTCAACGTAAGCCTGTTGTCGTCCCGTGACGTGATCTCTGCTTTCGTCTAGTGAATTACTGCCACCTAATACACTAGGTACTTTTTCGTTTCGCTCGTTCTGACCTACTGCCCTCTTTCTGTCCATTTTGATTTTGTTAACACTTTATGTTTTGTGTATTAAACACCTGTAAAGTTTTCTGTTAATTATTTTGCCTGACCTATTACAAGTTCGCGCCGCTGGACGTTCAGTGCTCATCTAACTATTGTTTTACGCCTAATATTTACGTTATGAACTATATTTTTATGAGTAAAACTGATGAATGTCATGTCCAGCAGCGCCACATATAACATACGTACCAAAATTCTCACCTATGGAATGTGAGCGCTGGGGTGCAGGAGCATTTAAAGGTCACTTTTTTCTTAGAGTGACTCTAAAACTGCGGCTTCTAGCGAAAATGTTTCCCAGTGTAAAATTAAACTGCATTAAATTTCCTACAAGAAGGGCCTTATCCATTTTTCCTTTAGAACAAGTAGTTCCTACGTTTCAGGGGATGGAAAAATCGTAAAATATAAAAACAGCTTTTTATTGGTATGAAATTAATGTTTATTACTAAATCAAGTGGGTTAAGACCAAATACTAAAAGACTTCACTACAAGCTCCCGGCAAATTCCGGGATGGTTCCTTTGAAAGGGCACGGCCGACTTACATCCCCGTCCTTCCCTAATCCGATGAGACCGATGACCTCGCTGTCTGATCTCCTCCCCCAAAACAACCCAACCCAACTATGTACAGCAAAGCCGTATTGTGGAATAAACTGCGTTGTGGGGATTTGACTGGTGGCAGTCCGAGAAAGATGGGGTCAAGATTAGAAATGTGAGGGAAGACTGGTCACCAGAATGAGGTCACTTTCCTCATTTATGCGTCAGCAGAATGACGACAAGCAAGTGAGTCACCCACCTTCCGTTAAGCAATACGTCGCAGGAAACAACTACACACTGTTTCACAATCATACCGATCCTTCTGCAGCACGCCTTGTAAATTACTGGTGACGAAGTGCGCAAACATACATGGAGAGTGTTTATTACCCAAAAAATACGTTGTGCGGAGACATGTCTGGGAAGTATTTATCTTCCACAAAATACGTTAGCGCTAGATGTAATACAGTTATTAGTTATAAATAAAAACGCACATACAAAGAGGTATATCTCCTCACACCGCCTTGCACTGATACCAGGAAAATTGATTGTTAGTCATCCTGTACGACTGTTGTGGCTTTCTTCTGGGAAAGGTCAGTTTCCCCGCCACCAGAACTGTTCACTCTTCACAATCGAGTACACCATCCTCAGCATTTCTTGTCGAGTTCTCTTATGTGCATAAACAAAATAGTTTCACTATGCTCATTTTTAAATAGTGGAGCCACTTTCAGATTATTAAGTACGTACTTATTTGCCATAGTTAAGATCTTACGTATAGAAAAATGGTTCAAATGGCTCTAAGCATTATGGGACTTAACATTTGAGGTCGTCAGTCCCATAGACTTAAAGCTACTTAAACCTAACTAACCTACGGACATCAGACACATCCATGCCCGAGGCAGGATTCAAAGCTGCGACCGTAGCAGCAGCGCAGTTCCGACTGAAGGGCATAGAACCGCTCGGCCACAGCGGTCGGCTTTAGATATAAACATAATATGTTCCTATGAACGATAGCCGAGAAGTGTTTAATGAAGGAGTCAATAGATTCTGAGCGTCGTGGTGACTGGAATGGCCGTTTGGCCTGTCTTCAGAAAATGATGCCATTCTTAAATGTAAGTGATCATTTACAATACGGAAAACGTGCCGATATCTACGTGCAAGACATGACAGCGCTGAAAACCAGTCACCCACACGTTTTCAAGGATTTTACAGATAAAGTTTATTTCACCATAAATCGAAATGCGTCCCCTAGGGCAGAGATTTGGTCAGACACACGCAGAGAGCAGACTGTAATGCGCTCCATTACACGAAGAAAAGGCGTAGGTTATTCCGTTCCAGTGAGGTAGGTTGGAGGATCCCTTAAAGCAACCGCCATCTACTCGTCATGAGAGGAGTTTACTAGAGTAACGTTTTGAAGTGAGGAGCAGCTTTTTGATCTACTGGTATTAAAAAGATTTATGAATGGATCAATGACCATCTTCATTTTGCAAAAATGAATTCACTTATGTCTCTGTCGACAGGAATAAAATGAGACTCGAAAATATATAGCCACCAAGCCCTAAAAACTGGTGCCAGAACCAAGCAAAGTTATACTGGTTGTAATTTTGGTAACGTAAAACAGTATCAGAAGAATGTTGTGTTGTCCTTGGCTAGTGCGAAAATTCCGTAAAAGTGCACGGTGAAACTGTAACTATAGACCCACTGACAATTTTCCAAAGATTACAAAAAAAAAAAAAAAAATTAAGATGTTGGAAAGCTTGCGGTAGACGAATTATCACCATTTCCCTTGGCTCTTTTTAATGAAGGGGAAATGAGGAAAGGAAATAAATCTTCTCTCTGCGATGCTTTTCCAGAGGACAGTTATGCAGCTCATGACCTAAGAACAGGCACCAATGTGGTAGATGAAGGCTTCCTCCTTCACCGTGTGAAGTGGGATCTGGGCACCAAGTTTTCCGTACTTTTCAATCGATACATAGTCTGTGTACTCAAACATTATGCTCAAAACTGTACTGTGGTTTTTGGTTGTTATGGTGACGTCAGCAGTACAAAAGGAGCAGAGCAGAAGAGAAGTATCCTCATGTAAACTTCAGCTGACATCAATTTTAAAGAAATACTGGCTGTCACTGTTCAACAGGAGGCTTTCCTCGCAAATGAGAAGACAAAAATCAGGCTTATAGACCCCTCGGTGACAAAATGACAGTGAGGGGAACATCGGAAACAGCTGACGGCTCTAGCGTAGCTAGGACGCATTTTCTATTTTATATATATATATATATATATATATATATATATATATATATATATATGCAGCTGCTTCCCATTTCACTTCACTGTCCCCCACTATATCGAGACTCAGTCTTTGCAGTTCCATTTCCACAGCTCTGACTTCTCTTCCACATTCAGATTTCTGACATTCCACGCTCTGACTCTTAGAATCTTTTCCTTTTTCCTTTCGTTAATTATTCCATCATTTTATCATGGTTACGTGCCCCTTGGTAGCCCACTCCCAGACATCCGAATGGTGGACTAACCCAGAATCCCCAGAATCTTTTGTCAATGGACAAATTATGATGAGACTTTCTGTTATTGGTTTCATGTCCCGAGACCGTAATTTATGCAGCTTTAATTCAGTGGTTTTCGTTGCCTTCCTCATCTTCATTGCAGGCTTTTAGTGACAGTTTGCCGCCACAAGGGCAATAGATTGCTCTAAACTCTGGTCCCTCACCCTCTTTTACAAGACCTTTGGCAGAAAGAGGGCACCACCTCACACCGGAAGTCTTCAGCACCCATTGGTGAAGATTTTTATTCAAGATATAGGCACTGCCCGATCTCGAATCCGGTTGACTGGACACTGTGACCAGTCAAAGACGCTGACCCTAATCCATTGGAATATTGGTACATAACGCATACTAGGAGCTAGTACACTGTGTCTTTGTACACATAGATTTACAGTCAGAGACCCAAGACCAAGGGCTTTTGAGTATATCTTGAATAGTAAATATGTTTGGGTTTGATTTGCGACGACGATTGTAGGTACCTGGATTGAAATGAAAGTTACTGGAGTGCTTGCAAATTGACGAGTAGAGTAAGTAGATACAGCGCATTTTAGTTACCTCACTTGTGTAATCTTAATCCACCTGATTATGCATTCCAGAAAACATATTTTGTCCCCAGATTCGTGTATAAAATAACATTCAGCCAGTATGGTTATTTTTTTATTTACGCATCAAGTTCCGTAGGACCAAATTGAGGAGCAAATCTCCAAGGTCATGGAACGAGTCAGCACATGAAATTACAACGTAAAAGTAATGCTTACGAACCCGAAAAAAGTCAATCCATAGGTTTAAGTAAACGCAATAAACAATACAATAAGAATCAGTTTAATTTTTCAAGGAACACCTCGACAGAATACAAGGAGTGACCCATCCACTCGCGTGGATTACTGCTAAGATTTTTGAATTCGAGTGGTAGCTTATTGGAAATGGATGGAGCAGTATACTGCACGCCTTACTGCACAAGAGTTAAGGAAGTCCGATCCAAATGCAGGTTTGATATCTGCCGAGTATTAACCTAGTGAAAGCTGCTTATTCTTGGGAATAAGCTAATATTGTTAACAATAAATGACAGTAAGGAACATATATATTGAGAGGCCAATGTCAAAATACACAGACTCGTGAACAGGGGTCGACAAGAGATTCGTGAACTTACACCAGTTGTTGCCCGAACCGCCCGTTTCTGAGCCAAAAATATCCTTTTAGATTGGGAAGAATTACCCCAACGACATAAGCGCATGAAAATAAGCAAGGTAGACTAATTTTCATGTCGAACGATCACTCACTTCGGATACCATTCTAATAGCAAAAATGGCAGTATTAAGTCTTTGAACAAGATCCTGAATGTGGGCTTTCCACGACAGCTTACTAGTTATCTGAACACCTAGAAATTTGAACTGTTCAGTTTCACTAATCATATGTCCATTCCATGAAATTAAAACGTCAGGTTTTGTTGAATTGTGTGTTAGAAACTGGGGAAACTGAGTCTTACTGTGATTTAGCATTGGTTTATTTTCTACGAGTCATGAACTTAAGTCATGTACTGCACTATTTGAAACTGACCCAATGTTACACACAACATCCTTTACTACCAAGCTAGTCTCATCAGCAAACAGAAATATTTTAGAATTACCTGTAATACTAGAGAGCATATCATTCTTATAAATAAGGAACAGGAGTGGCCCCAGCACTGATCCCTAGGGCACCCTCCACTTGACAGTACCCCACTCAGACCTCACATCACAGCCGTTATCAACATTGTGAATCATGACCTTTGGCTGCCTGTTGCTAAAGTAAGAGCTGAACCAATTGTGAGCTATTCCCCGTATTCTGTAATTGTCCAACTTCTGAAGCAATATTTTGTGATCAACACAATCAAATGCCTTAGGTAAATCAATGAATATGCCAATCGCTCGAAACCTTTTGGTTAACTCATCCAGTATCTCACAGAGAAAAGAGAATATAGCATTTTCAATTGTTAAACGACTTCTAAAGCCGAACTGTACATTTGATAGCAAATCATGTGATATAAAATGAACAATAAATGGAAATGTCATGTGGCTAGGGCCTCCCGTCGGGTAGACTGTTCACTTGGTCCAAATCTTTCGTATTGACACCACTTCAGCGACTTGCGTGTCGATGGGGATGAAACGATTATGATAAGGAGAACATAACACCCAGTGCCCAAGTGGAGAAAATCTCCGACCCAGCCGCGAATCGAAGCCAGGCCGTTATTTATGACATTCCGTCGCGCTTACCACTCAGCTACCAGGCGCGGACAAATGATCACTTATCCTTACATACACAACCTTTTCAGTAACTTAAGCAAACACTGATGGCACAGAAATAGGTCTAAGATTGTCTACATTATCCCTTTCTCCCTTTTTATAAAGCGACTTTACTGACTTAAACTGACAATTCCCAAAGGAAAAATTACAAATATGGCTAAACACTTGGCTAACGTGTGCAGCACAGTAGTTTAATATTTTGCTAGGCATTCCATCATAACCATGAGAGTCCTGAGTCTTCAGTGATATAATTATTGACTGAATTTCCCTCTTGCTTGTATCACAGAGAAGTATTTCAGACATCAGTCTTGGAAAGGCATTTGGCAAGAAAGCTATATGATTCCCTGTAGCAACTACACTTTTATTTAATTCACCAGCAATGCTCAGAAAATGATTGTTAAATACTGTACTTATATCTGATTTATCGGTAACAGAAATATTTTAACTACGAACTGACTTTATGTCATCGACCTTGTGCTGCCGACCAGACACTTCCTTCACAACTGACCATATGGTTTTAATTTTATCCTGTGAATTAGCTATTCTATTTGCATACCACATACTCTTTGTCTTCCTAATAACATTTTTAAACACCTTACAATACTGTTTGTAATGGGCTACTGTAGCTTGATTGTGACTACTTCTGACATTTTGATGTAATTCCCACTTTCTTCTACAAGATATCCTTATCCCACAAGTCAGCCACCCGGGCTGCCTGTTACTGCTAGTACCCCGTTTAGAACGTTATAATGGAAAGCAGCTCTCAAACGGCATGAGAAATGTGTTAAGGAAATCATTGGATTTATCAACTATGTTATCGGCACTATAAACATCCTGCCACTCTTGTTCCTTGACAAGGTTTAAAACCCCTCTATTGCTGTTGGATTAACTTTCCTACATAGTTTGTAATTAAATACGGCATTTGTTTGAGTACAAAAGCCTTTTAGTGCTAAAATTAGTGGATCATGGTCCGAAAGGCCATTCAGGCTTTTGCTAACAGAACGTCCACCTAGTAATGAAGAACGAATAAAAATATTGTCTATGGCTGTGCTACTGTTCCCCTGCACCCTTGTTGGAAACACAGTCTGCATAAGATCATATGAATTTAGGTGATATACCAGAAATGCTCTGATGTCGGAGTTAGGGGACCTACAAACAACAACAATTAGAAGTTTAGTTTTAACCATATGAGCATTGCTTCTCGAAATGTGTTGTTGAATTGTCTGAAGTGCATCATCAGAACTTCCTGTGATAGCAGGTGATCGTGGTATTGTCTGGTCACGTGCACTCGCTCCTCCGTATGCATACAGATGACTTGCGCCTGTCCACATTTGTGCTGTAAATGCGCGCTAGGTACGTCTTTCCTGTGCAGGAGCATCTGTAGAATTCTGCGAGGTGGGAGAACTTACAATAGGAACTGTGTGTTCCGCCTCGATGTGGCAGAGTATTTGTACAAATAGGCCCCTCACAGAAAGATGTGAGTGTTCGTTTTTCCACAGCTTTTAGACAGTGAAACGGTGGCGACGTACTGTGAAAGTACAGTAGTTCGACGAATCCTCTGCCACACACTTAAATATGAATTGCATCTACATTGTAGATATAGATGGCTTACGGGGCAAGGATTGTTTCATGATGTAATGTAACACTGTAATGGACTGTTGATAAAATAAGACCACTAAATACAGCTGAGATTATTCAGTAATGCCCAACGTCCCCTGACCCTTCGGAAGATGGATGTACAGAGGGTATGTTTAAGCTGTTTAATGCTACCAGTTATTGCACAGCACGGATCTAAATTTCGTTTCATGTCTGTAGCAGCCCACAGAACACTTTAAATTGGAAACGCGGGAGCGTAATTGACTAATTTGTGGTAGAAACTTTCCAACGGCTCGCGATGCCGGCCGCAGTTGCTTCGTTTCGCTTATTCGGTGCGGCTCGGCAGAAGTTGTAGCGACCAGATCCGTACACACTCTCCTCCTCGCTCAGATGAAACGGCAGATCACCAAGATGTAAGTTAAACAGATAGCGCCGGCAGGGCGAAGTGCAGACAGCTTCCTCGGCCGACCTCTGCTAAAAACGTGGCCGCAGCGAAACGCTGGGCCCGGCACGGCGCCGAGGCGGGAATTCTGCAGCGGCACGCGCCATTACCCGCCTAATGGCCCAACTTGGCGCGCCGCATACGAGGTGCAGGCGGCGGCGGAGGCGCGTTCCTCGAATTGCGGCGTGCGCCTCCGCTCCCTCGCGATACGCCGCGCAGAGACCGCCTTTCCTGCCCGTAAACAGCCTGCGAGCCGAGTTCAAACGCAGACCAGCGTCTCCCGTGCCCGCCTTGTGTACAAGCAGGCCGCTAAGTGCGCTGCCGATACAAGTTGATTCCGTGGTCTGCCAGTATCGAAACTGCAGGCGCGCGGCCAGTTTCCCACATCTGCCTCTTCCATCCACTTTGATCCTCTGTACGGGAGCAGAGGTAAGGAGTTGTTTGTGCTGTTTGTAGAGCTCCCAGTTAAACTTCTTCTACTTGACTAAGTAATCAATGAATGACTGTGACAATGATGCACATTGGGCACCTTTCGTAACGTAATGAGGTACACAGTGTACACTCGAGTGCAGCAGGAACAGTTAAAATAAAAAGAAGAACTCGTGATTATTTCATCACTTTTTGGGTGTGCATCCATGATAGCAATAGTCCTTTTTCCCTTACTTTGGATAGTAACCACACAATCACGTTCAAGGTACACCGATGTCTGGGTTAAAAACCACATGATGCAATGATATATCACAGTCTAATAAATACACTGTCTAATCCAGACAACTGCTACTGGTCATTATCGGGGGTCTCCACACTTTGCCTTCATGATGGCTTGAACTGTGCTAAGGACCGTTTCAATCAGGTATCTTGAACGCCTGTGGAAGACTGGCAGCTCACACTTCCTCAAGTCCCGAAACATACGAAGGTGGTGATGTTAGACACAGGGGCTTAGATTGAAGTTGATGTTGTAACACTTCCTAAAGGTGTTCAGTTTGGTTAAGGTCGGAACTCTGGGCACACCAGTACATTTCAGGAATGTAGTCGTCCACAAACCATTGCCTCACAGATGTTGCTTTATGGAAGTGTCATGAAGGTACAGTCGTCATATCGAAATTGTTCCTGTACTGTATGCAGTAATAACTTCATAAAATGTATTATTTCCTTTCCTAAGCGTAATCATGGGACTAGACTCTAACCATGGAGAACACTCGCATCCTGTAACACCTCCTTTTCCATAACTACTGTTGGCACTAAACATGAAGGCAGGTAACTTCCTCCAGGCATTCACCAACCCAGACTCTTCCATCAGGTTCATCAAATTACAACAGGATACAGCGTGATTCATCATTCCAAATTACTTGTTTCCAGTAATCCACCCATCTAGAGGGCTCACTCTTCACACCAACTCAAGCACCGCTTACCATTTAGTACAGAAACGTGTGGTTCATGAGCGGCTGTGGACATTTGTATCCCATCCGTCTTACCTCACTACGCACGTTCATTGTACTAGCTGGATTGCTGCTAGCACTTTGGAACTGACGAGCCATTCCTTCCGCTATTTTCAAGTGATGTTAGCATCTGCAGTGCCCAACTGTCCCTGTCCACCAGGTCTGTCTGGTCTTGGACTAGTTGCGGTTGTTCCTTCGCGTTTCCGCTTCACGCTCCACCCCTAACAGGCCACTAGGGCAGCTTTAGAAGGGTTGAAATGTCACTTGTGGATTTGTTACTGTGTGTGTGTGAATTCCTAAGGGACCAAACTGCTGAGGACATCGGCCCCTAGACTTACACACGGCTTAAACTAACTTAAAGTAACTTATGCTAAGAAAAACACGCACACACCCATGCCCGAAGGAGGAATCGAACCTCCGGCTGGAGGCCGCGCAACCCGTGACATTCCGCGCGGTGGATTTGCTACTCAGGTGACATCCAAAGACTACTCCACAGTCAAAGTAACTCACCTTCTGAACCACCCATTTTGCTGACAACACAGTACCACCTCTCTCTTTTTACTCTGGCGCGTTCGCCCTTCGTGACATCTATTGATCAACTCCGCGTCGGCCGCTGTTTCCGAGCGGTTCTAGGCGCTTCAGTCCGGAACCGCGCTGCTACTACGGTCGCAGGCTCAAATCCTGCCTCGGACATGGATGTGTGTGATGTACTTAGGTTAGTTAGGTTTAAGTAGTTCTAAGTCTAGGGGACTGATGACCTCATATGTTAAGTCCCATACTGCTTAGAGCCATTTGAACCATTTGATCAACCCCGCATTACGTAATAGTGTCTGAATTTTTTGATCTGTCAGTGTTCAGTCGTCCACTTTTGTGATCAGTACACAGCGACGGCAGATGGCAAGCTGTAAGCTTGAATAGTGTCGTTTATATTGGTTACACTGATTTCTAACATTAATGGTGTGTTTGTGGGTTTTCTACAAACTTATCGTTTCCATTTTAATGCACGATATTTCAACCACTGGCGCAAACGTCTTCTTCAGGTGCTGCGTGTTTTGCTGTTTTGTGGAATCGCTGCCTGGACCGAAACTGGTTCAAATGGCTCTGAGCACTATGGGACTTAACTTCTGTGGTCATCAGTCCCCTAGAACTTAGAACTAATTAAACCTAACTAACCTAAGGACATCACACACATCCATGCCCGAGGCAGGATTCGAACCTGCGACCGTAGCGGTCGCTCGGTTCCAGACTGTAGCGCCTAGAACCGCTCGGCCACGCCGGCCCGCTAGACCGAAACTGGTTGGAAACAACAAATCCAGAGAACACCTGTAAGTACAGTATTAGTTGTGCCCAGAAGACTTGAGATTTGTGACATGATTTTTACAAAAGAGATCCTACGTCGAGCAATAAATTGGAGCAATACCAGGAAGAAGACACCAAATTTGTCATTGTCTGTGCTTCCTCAGGACCGCAGCACATTATAGACTTGTTTACGTATGATTTTATTGAAACCTACAGACTTTTACAGAATAACAACGTTTACTCTTAAGGACATTAAATAGATCGTAAACAGCAGAGGATGGACTGAATTTCAGAAAGATATCATATATCTGTTCAATATCGTTAAGTTTCGTTCACTGCATTCTGAAACAACTGTTATAGAATACAGAACCTACATTTTTTAACATACGAGATAAGGCACTGTAACAGCAGCTCAAGAGAAAACTACAACATAGCCATCATAACAAAGCGCAAGAAAATTAAAACTTTTTCCCGACTCGAAGGAAATCGTTAAACTCTGCGCAAAACTGTTGCGTATCGGAGAAATTGTCATTCATAATATAAGTGAGAAAGATAAACACCTGGTTCTTATGGATGAAAAACGTTTTATATTCTCTTCCCTATAGTGGGATACGTTGCTGTTATATCCAATATGGAGAGTAGTTCTTCATGAAGACGTCTCATTTCATTCATCATTTACATTCATTTTAAGATTATTCACTTCTCTTGATATTCTACTAACGCTTTTGATGCAAAATTATAACAACAGAAAAAGAATGAAAAACAAACAATCTTTTGGTACATACATGGTGTTTCCTTAAGACCTTGCAAAACTGTAACAGGACATAGAGGGTGATCCACTGAACAATTTGACGCAGGGAACCTGCGCCGGAGGAGCCAGCTTAGGGAGATAATAGGAATAAAATCACAGTACTTTATACTTTTTTATTTACATTACTTACAGTTAACTGCAAATATCATCGTTGAAAAAATGGATGCTCCATTTATACTCTATCTTGCAAAATGTGCTGAAACTGACGCCAACCAACCTCAATGCAAGCATGACAACGGCGAACAAGATTCTGACGCACCCTGACAAAAATCCAAGTGTGTTTCGAATCACATCACAGGCAGCTTCAACTCTGGCAACTACGCTATGTGATCAAACGTATCCGGACACCTGGCCGAAAATGACTTACAAGTTCGTGGCGCCCTCCATCGGTAATGCTGAAATTCCCTATGGTGTTCGCCCACCATTAGCCTTGATGACAGCTTCCACTCTCGCAGGCATACGTTCAATCAGGTGCTGGAACGTTTCTTGTGGAATGGCAGCCCATTCTTCACGGAGTGCTGCACTGAGGAGAGGTATCGACGACCGTCGGTGAGGCCTGGCACGAAGTCGGCTTCCAAAACATCCCAAAGGTGTTCTATAGGATCCAGGTCAGGACCACGCCGACACAGGCCGTGCATTATGAACAGGTGTCCGATGGTGTTGAAAGATGCAATCGCCATCCCCGAATTGCGCTTCAACTGTGGGAAGCAAGGAGATGCTTAAAATATCAATGTAGGCCTGTGCTGTGATAGTGCCACCCAAAACAGCAAGGGGTGCAAGCCCCCTCCTGATAAACACGACCACACCATAACACCACCGTCTCCGAATTTTGCTGTTGGCACGAAACACGCTGGCACATGACGTTTACCGGGCATTCGCCTTACCCACACCCTGCCATCGTATCGCCACATTGTGTACCGTGATTCGTCACTCCACACAACATTTTTCCGGTGTTTAATCGCACAATGTTCACGCTCCTTACACCAAGCGAGGCCTCGTTGGATATTTACCGGCGTGACGTGTGGCTTATGAGCAGCCGCTCGACCATGAAACCCCAGTCTTTTCACCTCCCGCCTAACTGTCATAGTAATTGCAGTGGATCCTGATGCAGTTTGGATTTCCTGTGTGATGGTCTGGATAGATGCCTATTACGCATTACGAGCCTATTCAACCGTCAGCGGTCTCTATCAGTCAAGAGAAGAGGTCGGCCTGTAGGCTTTTGTGCTGTACATGTCCCTTCACGTTTCGACTTCACTATCACATCGGATCACAGTGGATCTAGGGATTTTTAGGAGTGTGGAACTCTCTCTTATAGACGTATGACGGAAGTGACACCCAATCACCTGTCTACGTTCGAAGTCCGTGAATTCCGCGAAGCTCCCCATTCCGCTCTCTCACGATGTCTAATGACTACTGAGGTCGCTGATATGGAGTACCTGGAAGTAGGTGGCAGCACAATGCGCCTAATATGAAAAACGTATATTTCTGTGGGTGTCGGGATACTTTGGATCACTTCGTGTAATTCCATCTCCGTATCCAAAGAGGTCTTATACGCAAATGACTTTAGATACCCCTGTAGAAAATAATCACAAAGATTCAGGTCAGGTGACCTCGCAGGCCTCGGAGTAGGAGCGACCAGGAAACACTTTCTAGCAATCAGACTCGTCCTCCTTGTTTCCTTGCAGTAAATAAAGAATTTACTTGTAAATAAACAGCACAGTACATGTAAACTTGTACGCATGTTAGTTGTAAAGAAACCGGAAAACAGTAATGCTAGACAAAGCGGTAGACAAGTTTACTTCCATACCTCCTTAGGCTGGCTTCTCCGACCGGAAGTTTCCTATCTCGAGTTGTTGCATGGAGCGTTCTCTACGACCTGTTACATTTTTTGCACGCTCTTACGGAAACACCCTGTTTGATGTTAAGTGACGTATGGTTTTCTTGCCGCTAGAGATTCTAGCTTGTCTTCAGCTATCAGACGGCAACAAATTTTGCAACAGTGGGTGTTTCCACTGTATAATATCGTTGACAGTGAATGTATTGTGGAGTAAACTCATTTGCTTCAGAGATAAGACAGTCAGCACCAGAGCATTCGTGGACGTACAGCAAGACCAGTTGTCGCAACAGACTTGCGCTGTACGCTGCTCTGAAGCCGTCGCAGCCATGTTAGGTGCCCTAAAACAGTAGCGGAACACTTTTCTTTATTTCTGACGTGTGCGTGAAACAGTAGCTTTGATGAAATTTTCACTCTGCAGCGGAGTATGCGCTGATATAAAACTTCCTGGCCGATTATAACTATGCGCCGGATCGAGACTCGAACTCAGGAGACGAGGTACTGGCGAATTAAAGCTGTGAGGACGCGGCGTGTGCCGTGTTTGGGTAGCTCAGTTGGTAGAGCACTTGCCCGCGAATGGCAAAGCTCCCGAGTTCGAGTCTCGGTCCGGCACACAGTTTTATCTGCCAGGAAGTTTCAGTATCTTTCATGTTACAGGGCTTTCGTGAATAACACAGGGTCAGGAATGTATTTTCAGACGTTTTTCTGCTCTTAAATGCATATTTCACCCAGAAATATGATGCATTTCGCCTCCTTAATGTAACATTCTTTCTGTCTGACGTCTCCAACAATCAATAATTGAAGTACGTCATAAATCCACCATTTTCCCTAGTACGAGCTGACGAAATTGACGTTCGGGCTATCTCCTCTTCCCGAAAATGCTAGGAACTCATGTCGTTCTGTTTGGTCGGTCTCCAATCGTCTCTTCTTACAGCGTTTACCAAGAGAGCTTTTACAGTTGGGCCAATAGGAAATCTGAAGTCAAATGACAGAAGTGAAACCACTATAGTAAAAGTTAACAGCGCAACAAAAATTGATTTATATAAAAGGAAATATGACTCCAACGAATCGACTGACGAATAAACAGTGATTCCTTTACAATTTAGATTATAATCAGAATGAGTAGTACATCCGTAAAGGACGTAAGTAGGCATTTTTTTTATCAAAATACTTCAAGCAGAGGCTAGTGCTTGTGAAAACTGCCGCGACGGACGTTGGCTTCAAGTGTGTTACGTCATGACAACTCCTCTTATTATACTCCCATGAAAGCATCACTCATAGATAAAACTTTATGCGTCTAAGCATACAATATAGCAACCGCTCTGTGAGCAAATCCACACTTTTTACGAATTTATTTATTTATTTATTTATTAGCTCTTGGAACCTACGCTAATCTGTGTCCTCAGTTATTTGCTGCATGTATTTGCATCACTGTCTGCCTCTGCAGTTTTACCCTCTACAGCTCCCTCTAGTACCATGGAAGTTATTCGGAAATGTCTTGAAGGGTGTCTCACCGTCTTGTACCTTCTTCTTGTCGGTGTTTTCCATATATCCCTTTCCTCGCCGTTTCTCCGAAGAACCTTCTCATCCCTATCGTCCACCTATTTTCAACATTTTCTTCTGCTCCAGTTTTCCACAGTCTATGTTTCATTACGATATGCTCCAAACACACATTCTAGAAATTTTTTCTTAGAATTAACCTTTGCTTGATATCAGTATATTTCTCTTGGCCAGGAATGCCCACATTCCCAGTGCTCGTCTGCTTTTTATGTACTTGCTCTAAGTCATTGGTTATTTTCCTGCGTAGGTAGCAGAATGCCTTAACTTCATTTACTTCGTGATCGTCAGGCCCAATGTTTTCTCGCTGTTGTCATTTCTGCCACCTCTCATTGCCGTTGTCTTTCGTACATTTACTCTCAATCCATATTCTGTTCTTATTAGACTGTTCATCCCATTTAGCACATACTGCAATTCTTCACTTTCACTGATGATAGCAATGTCATCAGACAATCTTATCATTGGTATCCTTTCACCTTGAATTTTAATTCCACTCTTGAACCTCCTTATATTTTTCCTTTGCTTCTTCGACTTACAGACAATAGTAGGGGCGAAAGACTACATCCCTGTCTTACACACTTCATAGTCCGAGCACTTCGTTCTTGGTCTTCCACTCTTATTATTCTCTCTTTGTATAAAATTTATATATTATCAGTCTTTCGCTACAGCTTATCCTTACTTTTCCCAGAGTTTATAATATCTTGCACATTTGACATTGTCAAAGGCTTTTTCCTGGTGGACAAATTCTATGAACTTGGCTTGATTTTTCTTTAGTCTTGCTTCCATATCAACCTCAACGTCAGAATTGCCTCTCTGGTGCCTTTACCTTTTCTAAAGCCAAATTTGTCGTCATCTAACATGTCCTTAATTATTTTCCCATTGTTCTGTATATTATTGTTGTCAGCAACTTGTATACATAAGCTGTTTAGGCGACTGGGCGATAATTCTCGCAATTGTCAGCTCTTGCAATCTTCGAAATTGTGTGAATGATGTTTTTCTGAAAGTCAGATGGTATATCACCAGACTCATACATTCTACACACCAACGTACGTAGTCGTTTTGTTGAATGTTATCTAATCCTCCTGTCTTATTCAGTCTTAAGTCCTCCAAAGCTCTTTCATTCGTAAATTCTGATTCAATTACTGGATCTATTATCAGTTCACTATCGTCTCCTGTTTCTTCTTAGTGGTTGCAGTGAGAGGACGATTAAGGCCTAGAAGTAAGTGGCGAGGCAACACCCTTGATGACGCACCTTGTATGAACATCAACATCGAATGTTCTTCCAACACATTCGATCTAAAGTGATTGTAGAGAGGCTCGTAAAATAGGCGTGTGATCGATAAGGCCCTCTTCACATGTGAAGTTAAGTAAGTAAAGATCGGAAATTATTGGATACAGTTTGAATTTTTATTTTCGTGTTCAGTCCTAATCAACAGTGCAGTACACTTCATTTAGGAGTACCAGAAAGAAGAGACTGAAACAGAGTAACTTGTCATCGTAATTAAACTTCACAGAGACGGTTTCTCTGGATACTTGAAATCTATCCGGGTCTGAGGATTTAAAATCCCAAGTGCTGTATTACTAGCACCGACGGATAGTGATGTCACCGGCAGAGTTCTGAATAGCATCGAAATGGGTAATCTGATGATTATCGAGCTTTCATTAAGAAAAATAGCTTAAGGATCTGTCAGCACCAGAAGCGTCTACCATACTGTCTCAAACAAACCTCGAAGAACAGAATGTGATATAATATGATTCTCCTGTTATTTGAAGTGAATGTGCAAATTGAAGTCCCACCAGTGTCCAGTAGATCTCTGCCCTGGTATCTCCAAGGTGTTTCAAGCATTCACGGATAATCTTAGGCGATAAGTCAAACATAGAGGATCATGATACGTACGTTTCAGAAAGTGTGAAAGAAAAGACTTATAGACACCGTTGTTTATCTTTCGCATCAGATAAGAAAATTTTAGAACAAAAACACACGTGTAAGTGGACACACACCAGTTTGAGCACAATCTACGTAGCATATCTGGTGGAACCCAAGGAAGACTTAAGGGAAATGCTGAACTAAACTTAAAACCTACTTCGTACACAATTCAAGTGAATGATAAATAACACAATGATGGAATACAGCTGACAGAAAAGTATTTAAATGCCCAATATTACATTTTCAAAAGCCATTGTGCAAGATTTGAATGCAGTCTGCCGCCTAGTGAACAATATTACCCAGGGTTACTGAAGCAAAGAGGACATTAGATGTGAGTTGGTAGGGTCCAGGTAAGTCGTATTTCACAAAATAAAATTATTGATATAAAAAATCGACAAAGAAGTAAGGAAGAAACTGTACTGCCCGTTCTAAGTACAAAACTGTACGGAATTTAAACAAATTTACTTAGAAAACATAGGAAGAAGAAATTGGAAATGTTTTAATTTTGATGCTACATAAGAATACAAACATTAAGTGTAAGATGATGACGTATCAGTAAAAACGTATCAAGATAGTCGTACATAAAAACCCATCCTAGAAATAGAGACCTGTTACTGGAAAGTTCGCTATGGAATTCAGGTCTGGTTTTACTTGAAAATGGAAGAAGAGGAAGACTTACTAAGGGCTTTGGCAGTAGAATCTAGTGGAAGATGAGAATATCGGTACAAGGTAGTAGGAAGTCAAACCAATCAATGGCCTGGTCACTTCAAAAATAAGGGTGGACAGATGTTGTGTACAAATGATCTTGTGTTGTAACCGTTCCATTTGTGAAGTATGTTGAGGATTTTACGGCAGCGATAAAAATTCCAGAAACTCTACACATGATACAGAATTCCGCAATCTTTACTGAATTACGTGCCCTATTAAGTATTGTCTTCATTTCTCGTACATCACTTCTTCATTTTTATCACCTTTTCTGTGACATTTATGCCTGCACAGATGCTAGGGTCAAGTCTTTAATTCCAGTTAAAATTTATTTAGAAGATGCTTTACTGCCACGCCTTACAAAGAAAAAAGTTCCTTAACGCCTTTAATGGACAGTATTTGTGTTTGCCAGTGGTGTAACTCTGTAATCAGTATCATTCGTAATTTTCATAAATGTTTCAGCGTGCACTTCGAGCCACGGCCAAACCTTAAACTTCGTTTGTGAAGAATTTTAGATCATCTGCAAAGTATGTGTAGCATGCTACCAGTCTCTTTAGAGAAGAATGAAATATTTTACGCCTTTTAGAGATGAATATACCGTCAAGTCCATTACTCTACGACAGCAGGAGCGCATTATGAAATTCCGTTCTTGTCCTAGTGCTCTAAGAATTCTTATCTGACGCATAATGTCGGGCTAGCTGCGCTGCAGTTCTTTCCAAGATAGATTGCCCCTAAATTCATATATTGCACAGACGAATATCTAGTTGTACTTTTTGGGTTCGCTAATATGAATACGCCTGAATTTGCGCTTCCACTTTTATACTTGTTTAAAGAACCATAAACAAAAAGTTAAGGTGTAAACTTCCTGCAACTTATTCCAGTTTTCGTAAGTAGTATGTCTCCAGTTACACCCTGCATGACTTTGTTTCCGTTATACATGGGTGTATATGTTTATAGTACAGACTATATATTCCCGTCCTGGAACAACAGCAAATTGATAGTCAAGTTCGCGCAACATTTAACTTTATTTATTCAAGTTAGCTATTCCGCTTGATACACAGCTGTACACGAGTTTTTAATGTTTTCATTGCCTTATAAAGGTCTTCTACCAATATTATTCTGATAAGAAGTCTTCTACCACTATTAATCTGAATTTGTAGGTCGCAACTTTCTGTATCTATTGAGCTTAGTTACACATTAAACTCTTTAGACGCCGTCCGGAGTGGCCGTGCGGTTCAACGCGCTACATTCTGGAACCGAGCGACCGCTACAGTCGCAGGTTCGAATCCTGCCTCGGGCATGGATGTGTGTGATGTCCTTAGGTTAGTTAGGTTTAATTAATTCTAAGTTCTAGGCGACTGACGACCTCAGAAGTTAAGTCGCATAGTGCTCAGAGCCATTTGAACCATTTTTGAACTCTTTAGACGTATTTTCACTATTTGGAAAGAGGTGACAAACACAGCGATTAAAGTGGGTGGAGCAACAATGAGATTTGCTTTTCAGAGACATACGATGACTGATTGTTGCAGAATCTTAATGTATAGCGACGTGAACCAGAAAAAATCATGAAGTGAGAACCAGGCGAACTCTGCAGATTGGAAATTGGATTCAGTGTTCTGCTTGGAAATTCGAAGTCTTTGCGACCAAAAATAATATATGAAGTTCGGCGACATTAGACAAAGATTCTTGACAATGAATATTTTTATGATTGAGCGGAAATCATTAATGTAGTTTTGCCACGTTCCATATTATGCCCACAGCTGATTTGGCTACGAGGTGATGGCGCCCAATAGCGACCCAGATGGAAGCCGCCGTTCACCTCGGTGACGGCGTTTGTGGAGACGACCATTAAATGACATTTAATACAGTCAAGCATAATTTTAAGAATTTTACTTTCTGCTAATGAGATAACCTCAATACATATAATACACTTATATGCAGCTGTTTAAGAAGTTTGGCTCTTTATTTACAGCACCACACTACACTGAATTTTCTCAATATGAGAGTGCTGAAGGGCGATCTGTTTTAACTGTTCAAAACTATTCAAAAATCAAGATCAAACAAAATATATTTTATTCAAAACAACATGCTTCAATAGACTTTGCTGTCATCTTCAGGCCTGAAACATCTATTTGTAGTAAAAAAAAAATGTTCATTTTACGCTGAACCTCATGCACAAGACTACAAGTGGATAAATCTCAGCACATTACAAACGTTTGCCATCGCTAAAATATTTAAAAACACAAAGCACCTCTCGAAAAGGCCATATTGCTCACAGATGCTTGTTACATGATACAAATATGGTACACAATAGCACATTTTTTTCGCCACAGTACATACCTGTTGACCCGCAACTTTTTGTGTAAACAGTACATTCCAACTCTGAATGATAATGATGTTGATTAATACATTAAAAATGGCTCTGAGCACTATGGGACTTAACATCTGAGGTCATCAGCCCCCTAGAACTTAGAACTACTTAAACCTAACCAACCTAAGGACATCACACACATCCATGCCCCAGGCAGGATTCCAACCTGCGACCGTAGCAGTCGCGCGGTTCCGGAGTGCAGCGCCTAGAACCGCGTGGCCACCGCGGTCGGCGATTAATACATTATTAGAAGAATTAATCAACTTCATTAGTGCCTCAGATGTGGTTGCATAATGTTACCAAGATCTTTTATCAATATTCTAATAAAGTTAAATGCCTGACTACTATACCATATTTGAAAGTACTCTCTAAAAATTCTTTCTGAGTAACTCCTGTTCCATAGAGAAGTTTTTAACAACAGAGTTGTACCTTTTCTGGTGCACAAGAATTACATACACACTAAGATGAAAGAAAGTAGCACCATGAAGTAATTATTTGAATGGGACAGAAATCGATAGATGTGATCTACATGTTCATGCAAACAAGTGATTACAATTTCAGAAAAATCTCCAGAGGTGTCTTCAGTCTGGAATCTCATTGACTGGAGTGGAATTGTCTTCAGTGATGAGTCCCGCTTCGAACTGAGTCCCAATGAACATCAAAGACATGTCTGGAGACGCCTGACCGTGGCAAGATGGTACGCTGATTTTCTTCGTGCTTCCCATTTCCTACCTTGGCCAGCAAAGTCGCCGGATTTTTTCCCAACTGAGAACTATGGAGCAGTATTGGCAGTGGCCCTTACCCAGCATGGAATTTTGCTGTGTAACGCACCAGTTGGATAGAACATGTGACGATATCCCACGGGAGGAGATCCAACAACTCTATCAATCAATGCCAAGCCGAAGAACTCTTGCACAAGAGCCAGGGGTGGCACAACACGTTATTGACTTCCTCAATCTGTGAAACTCTTTCTCTTGAACTGAAAAAAAAGACACAAATGTGTGCACCGTTTTTCATATTCTCATTCCCTTAAAAGAACCTTGAGAGCAATAAATCGACAGGTTAAGCAAACTGTTATGTTACTAGAGTGAGTAGTCAATGAGTTTGCAACCATTTTCTCCTTCTTATTCTTTTATCCTTTAATTCAATAACCTTCTTACAACTTCTTATGACAATTGTAGTTCAGCTTTTAGTTGCAACGAGGTGGCACGTAGCAGAGCAGACTTTGCCAGGGCTGAGTGAGGATGCAGGTTCCGAACGGGGCAATCAGAAGTGGCAAGCCCTCAACTTCCATATGCACTGATGAGCCAAAACATTGTGACCACCTGCTTAATAGCTTGTCTGTCCGTCTTTAACGAAATACATCACTGATTCGGCGTACGCGTGATCCGAGGTCTGCGCACAGGTCATATAATTTGCGTGAATAACGGGCCGTTGATTTGACTACGAGGTGATGGCGCCCAGTAGCGACCCAGATGGAAGCCGCCGTTCACGTCGGTGACGGCGTTTGTGGAGACGACCATCGACCTAGTGCAGCAAAAATGTGATACACGCAAAGAGTCGACACGCTTCCATTCATCGACGGACGAATCCCGATGGTCACTTGCCGACTGCAGTCGTAACTGGACAATGTTGTGCGGGTCAACATGAGAACACGTAGAGTTAGTCAGCTGCTGAGCTGCATATTCAACAATGTACGACGAACGGTGTGCTCTGAAACACTTGTGCGTGCACCACGATTGTGCTCTTTCGGCAGAGATGCCACAGATCACCTTTCATCCCACTTTGCAGAGCAGACAAGCCTCCGAACCCCACGTTCTGTCAAGAGTCGTGGACATCCAATCATTTTGCGCCCAGTGGTGGTTTCGCTATCCTCCTACCTCTTTCCATAGATGTTAACAACGGTAGCACGTAAACATTAGACGAGCTTCGCCGTTTCCGTGATATTCGTTGAAGGCTCTGCATAATAATAATCTACCCATTGTCAAAATCGCTTATCTCGATGAATTTCCCCATTTGCAGCCCATATTTTTGCCAGATTCTCTGTCTGTATCTGCCCCGTTCATATACTTTCATTACTGCTTCTCAGTCGCGTAACGCCATCAAGTGGCATTCAACTTTAACAGTGGTCATAATCTTTTAACTTATCAGTGCATATGCATTTACAACGCCGGCGAGGAGAGACCGCAGCTAGTGTGGCACCACCCACTGGGACAAACACTTGCTTTTGTAAAGGTCCACAGCCCGTTGGCGGCAGCACGTAGAAGGTAGTTTTTGCCTCTAAAGTATACAGTAGGCTTCAGGTTTCGCGAAACCTCAGTACAGGTTTTCTCGTCGCCGTTTCCCTACACTGCAGGGGATAAGAGCGCTATGGAGACCGTTCTCTTGGAAGTCAAAATCTTTATAATTTTGGCAGTGGGACGGTGGAGTTCCTCACCTGAACACTGGTGTTTGGTTTTGCGCTTTTTGAAAAAATTCCGAACCGACCGTAAGAACACTAACTTTAGTAACATGTAGAAAGAAAACATCTGATTGGGGTTAAATGCCATGATGTCAGAGGAGTGGTAGGTGACGCTTCCCTGCCTAGCATAATATGACACACTACACGGGACTGGGCAGAATTTCTTTTTCTTTTTTTTTCCCTTTTATGATACTGACTGTCTGCACTGTGCTCTGTCCTGTGATTGGGAGAGGCATTTCATATGTGACAGTCTGTCGTCATTCTTTCTTCTTTTGAATCAGGAGTCCTTTCTGAGATTAACAGGCATCTCTATGACCGGCTGCCCTGGCAACGGACTGAGCGAGGTGGCGCAGTGGTTAGCACACTGGACTCGCATTCGGGAAGACGACGGTTCAAACCCGCATCCCGACATCCTGATTTTCGTTTTCCGTGACTTCCCTAAATCCGTTCAGGTATCTGCCGGAATGGTTCGTTTGAAAGCGCACGGCCGATTTCCTTCCCGATCCTTCCCTAATCCGATGGGCCCGATGACCTCACTGTTTGGTTCCCTCCACCAAACCAATCAATCAACCAACCTGGCAACGGACGGGACGTACTACTGCTTGGTAATTATCAAGTGCAGACTGTGTATCTGCCTTAGAACGATTGTGTTAATAACCTGTAAATTTTCTATTTCCGTGTAATAACGAAGTGTAAGTGGTCAGTGAAATCTGTAACTAATTAAACTTAATTAACTAATTAACCTTCTCATTACTTAAAACATCAACCATACTTAGTCATTGTTAACAAAATGTTGACGAATTAATTCAGGCAACGCTGAGAATATTGTTTTAGGAAATTAGACACTTTAAGAATCAGATGAGTTTTGATATTGAGCAGAAAAAAACTGACTGTGGCCGATGTGGAGAGGACAAAAAATGAAAACAGTCAATAGAAAGAAAAGTATTTCCGAGAAAAAGATATTTGTTTCTGTCGAATACAAATTTTCTGAAGGGATTTGGAGTGTGGCCGTGTACGAAAGTGAAACACCCACTATAAACAGTTCAAAAAATGGTTCAAATGGCTCTGAGCACTATGGGACTTAACAGCTATGGTCATCAGTCCCCTAGAACTACTTAAACCTAACTAACCTAAGGACAGCACACAAAACCCAGCTATCACGAGGCAGAGAAAATCCCTGACCCCGCCGGGAATCGAACCCGGGAACCCGGGCGTGGGAAGCGAGAACGCTACCGCACCACCACGAGATGCGGGCTTATAAACAGTTCATCCAAGAAGTGAACAGAAACTTTTGAAATACGATGCTAAAGAAGAAAACAGGAGACTATATCGATCGAGTCGAATTAAGGAGCAATGAAATTACCGGATATAATCTGACTGGGGATCGGTTGATAGGACACATGTTGAGAAATTAAAGAATCATCAGTTTGAGAGGAGGGTGCCCTTTCTGGCTAGTCACATCTCACCCAGAAGTAGAGATGGAATGGAGTAATATGCTAATGACTTGTCAGTGTGACAACCGCACTTAGAATTGTAAGAACAGGTATCGTAATGGATTGCAGGGGCAGTAGAAACTTTCTGTGATTTTTCTTTCTCTGTTTGGCTTTCGTATCACAGGGTGTAGTGATGAACACTGTGCTGCCTGGGACAGTCAAGAAGAGGGACGCAAGGGATCACTACAGTGCTCGTTCCCTTGGGACGCTGGCGGGGGTGTTCTTTTATAGGAGGAGCAGTGAATTCACGGCAGGGAGAAAGTGGTAGAAACGGGCTTTATGCGAGTGAATGGGCAGACACTGGTCCAGACCGTCCAGCCTAGGACAATGAGGCAGGACACAGCTGCGGTGCTAAAAGTGCACACCCCCCCCCCCCTCCCTCGCGGCTTCCACCATTCCAGCGTGCGGACGGTATAACTCGTCCGCAGATGGACGCCAAAAACTCGCTGGCGGTTTGAACGAGTTCAGAGAAACGTTATTCTAGGCGTGCAGAAGTGTGGGGTCCGGTCACAGATAACATCTTTAGACAGTGTGCCAATAGAAACATCACCGACCTTGAGTTTATTTCATGGCTGGTAGCCCTCCAAGGCGACACAGACAGTAGTACGTATTTTTTCTTTTTTGTTTTCCCACGGTGCACGGTGGCGAATTCAGGCAGGCAGCAAAAGCACGCTCTGCCATGGGGGCAGAGAAGGGAGTTATACACGTTGATTGCGTGTTTTATGGAGCTTGTAGAGGGATTATGAAAGACATTACAAAATTATATCATCGGCTAATGTTGGCGGCAAAACAGGATTGGCTAGGAAATTTCAGATACCCAAAAAACTGTCACCAGGGAAATAGAAAACTTCGATGGTTCACTCTAGTACTTTCGAGTAAGGACATTTCGGCTTCGGTTGTGGACTAGGAAAGATTCAGATTCGAATTGTGGCATACGGGGGATATGTTGGAACTGAGACTTAGAGTCGGACGGACTTAGAGGTGTGCGTGTCTGACCAGTAGTGACGGAGGACCCCCCTCAAATTCTACAGTTCGACGCCGACTATCGGATCTAATTACATTGCATTACCAGCATGGTAAAGACCGATAGGCATACTAACTTGTTGATTCGGATGGAGCAGTTACCTCTCTAGGATTCGCTCTGCCACAGCAGGATATTTGTCTTCATTCGCTGTCAGCTTCATTCCTTGCGATCTCTACATACCTGCCATATGACACAATGATTCTACAGTCATGACAGTGAATCGTCAGAAATAACACATTTTCGATCCTAGCCCACAATTAGGCAGTCACTAATGCCATCAACCACGTACTTTTGTAAATGAGATTATGAGTAATGAATGCCGAATCCTCGCAAATTTTAATATGCTGCTTGTAAAATAAATTCTGAATCTATTATACTCTGTGACCTTAACTCTCATGTCAAAGAAAGACATCAGATCACGCTAGTTAAATTCCGTTGCGTAACATTATTAATCAGTTCTGGCTCATGAGGAGTGATCTGCCGCCGTAATTACGCCGGCGAGATCAGGCAGGTTTAAAGCGTAGTTCCCGGGAGACGGGGGCGGGGGGGGGGGGGGGGGGGGGCGGAGGGGAGTCTCGCAAATTTCGTAATACAGGGGGTTGGAGGAGGGTTAAAAATTGCAATGGAAAACAACGATCGATTATTGATCTTCTGACTGGTTTGATGCGGCCCATCATGACTGTTCCAGTACCAACCTCAGAGCAGCGCTTAAACACAACGTCCTCAAGCATTTGTTGGATACTTTCCATTTCTGTCTTCCTCTATTCTTTCTACCCTCTACAGTTCTCACTAATATCATAGAAGTTATTCCCTGATGTCTTAACAAATATCGCATCATTCTGTTCCTTCTTTGTCGGTCTTCTCCATGTGTTCATTTTCTCTCAAATTCTGCGAAGAACTTTCTCATTCCTTATCTTATCCGTATGCCTAACTTTCAACTTCCTTCTTTGGCACCACATCAAAAACTCTTCGATTGCCTTCTTTTCTGGTTTTTCTACAGTCTAAGATACACATCCATATAATGCTTTGTTAAAGATTGACTTAGGTTTGTCATATTAAGGTCGATGATCGATACTTCTTTTGACAGGGATGCCCTGTTATAAGCTTTTCGTGTCTTCCTTGCGATCCGTCATGCGTTATTTTGCTTCCAAGGTAGCACAATTGCTTCACATCATCGAAATCATGGTCAACAATTATGACCGCTAATCTAATTTCTCCTGCTCGATGACTTTCGTTTTTCTGCGTATCCTGTACACACTGGACATTCCGTTAACTAATTCCTCATATCCACTGTGGATAGCCACGTCATCAGCCAATGTAATCAGTGATATCCTTTCACCTTTAATTTTAATCCCATTCCCGAAACTTTCTCCTATTTCCTTTATTGCTTTTTCGATCTATAGATTTGACAGTAAGGGCGAAAGATTACATCCTTATCTTACATCCGAACACAAGGTTACTGGTTTTCCATTCTTATTGTTTCTCGTGGTTTTTGTACGTATTATTTATTATCCGTCTTTCCCTACAGTTTACATCTGTCTTCATGAGAATTTCGAACATTTTTCACGATTTTATGTAGTCACATCCCATGAACGTGTCTTGATTTTCTTTAAGTTTTGCTTCATTGTCAAGTGCAACATCACAACTGTATCCTTTCATAAATCCAAAATGACCGTCTTCTAAGAGATCCGCAATGCTCTCTTCCTTCTCCTAAGATTGTTCTTGACAGCAACTTTGGTACATGAGCTGCTAATCTGAATTTATGATAGTTTTAGTCTTACCTGTAATGAATTACATTTTATTGTGGACATTAATACGCAATTGGTGCTGTACTGGGCGCTAAACTGAAGTGATCTGGAATTCAATGAACTGAATTGATTTATGATAAATTAATGCGCTAATAAAGTCATAATGAAAAAAATTTACTTGTGACGAAACACGACCCTCCTAGAATGTTAATCTAATTATAAATTACCGTGTTCATGTAATAAAAGAGGAGGAACAATGACATCTCATTTGCGTTAGGTTCGGAGGTAACTGAAACCAACAATAATTACCTTTTCCCAGGGTTAATTGAATATTACATCCACACAGATTGAAATAACTACTAATGTTTATCGTACACATGATAGAGTACTGGCAATTGCATCAAGGCAAATCAAAAATTTCGCCCCACCAAAGTACTTTACCAACGGGAACATACTTGCTATTCGAGACTGGCTGCTGCCTGATAGCTTGATGATGGCTCATGTTCACCGCGCGTGTTTTGCCAACATATGGCAATAATATACACGAAACAAGGCAACTTGCATATGCGGAAAGTAACACCAGCTAACAACGCATATATACATATACAGGTAATAAATGTGAAAAAATAAAGGTTGATAGATTTATTATCATTAATAATAATAGAAATAATAATAATAATTGCAATAAAGAGGGTATCTTCGGAAGATAATAGGCTTGGAAAAAATGATATCTGCAGTAGAAACTTAATTAATAAACGAAAAAGGTGGAGTCAAACTTTTTATGGGGAATTCAGTTACGAGAAATTCGGTGACAATGAGAGAACAATACAACTTGAGCACCGATTATGATTATATTAAAAAAATTTTCCCAATAATATTTCACGAAGTTTGAGCTTTTTTAACATTTGTAAACTCTCTACTTAGCAGTTGCTATCGTTGTGTCTCTGTCGCCGGAATTGTTGATCAATAATCCCAGAGTGTGCAGTCCAGTAGTACCGTCGACATCCTAAGCCTCTTCCTAGCTGCGGGAACGCGCGAAGCTATAGAAACCTCTCGATTAGCATATCCACATAAGAAGGGCCTCGTTCAATTAACACGTCACATATCCTGAGATCATAACGTTTATTAGCCACTTACAGTCAACGGTTTTAAATTTACATTTTCCCATTCGTTCGAGAACTTTTCGGGGTAGTATTGTCCGCAATAAGACAGTACAATAGTGTATTTGTAACTCCGTTTAACAATTCGCGTTACGTGCCAGAAATCCCGCCCTGTTCACAATATACAGAGGGGTCCAAAAAATGTATCCACTGCTTAAAAGTCCATAACTGGAAAACTAATTGACGGAGTTGTCACATCTTTGGTAGTGTAGTAGTTTGTAGTTTCGGCAATCGCCACACAAGCTTTGTATTGCGTTGTTTTGTTTTGTCAGATGACAGTCGCCAGATAGTAAGTGTTTTGTTCTTAGTTGCACCTAGTTACTCGAGTAAACATGCCTGGCGCAAGGCTTACATTCGATGAAAGGAAGTCAGTTTTGAAGTGGTATTTTAAGTATGAAAACATTAATGAGGTTCAATGGCAATGGCGAAATGAGTATCAAACAGAGCCACCGACACGTTTAACGATTCGTCGCATTCGAGATAAATTTAAGCCGAAGGCTGTGTAAAACATGTACACAAACAACGATCTGGACGACCTGTAACAGTAACAAGTCCAGCTAACTCCCGTTGTGTGTTACAACAATTCACTCGCTCACCACAGAAGTCTGTGAGACAGTGTGCCCGTGAAACTGCAGTATGTCGCTCAAGTGTTCGGCGAATTTTGAAGACAGCAAAGTGAAAATGCTACATCCTACGATTGCCACACGCAATGAACGAGGACGACCCAGATTGTAGATTGGAGTACTGCGAGTGGTTTACTAACATGGTGCGCAACGATGAAGAGTTTGCAAAGATTATTGTGTGGCCTGATGAGACACAGTTCAAACTCAATCGTAGACAAAGCTCTGAATTTACCAGGAGTAAATGTGTGGTGTGGGTTGTCTTACCGGGGCTTGATTGGGCCATTCTTCTTTAACGGCACAGTTACCGGTGAGGTGTACCTTCAGAAGCTTCAGACATCCATTTTACCTGCCATCCGAGGATTGTATGGAGACGGAAGAGTTTACTTTCAACAGGATGGTGCCCCAGACCACTACCAAAATCGTGTTAGGGCGTATCTCGACGAAAATCTACCAGGAAGATGGATAGGCCGTAGAGGTGCTGTGGAGTATCCACCACGTTCCCCAGAGCTAACTCCTCTGGACTTTTACCTGTGGGGAACACTAAAGGATGTCTTTTATCGACAAAAGCCACGCACATTGGATGAACTTCGAGAATCCATCGTACACTCATGTGCAAATATCCAACTGAACACATTGGTGGTGGTGGTGGTGGTGGTGGTTAGTGTTTAACGTCCCGTCGACAACGAGGTCATTAGAGACGGAGCGCAAGCTCGGGTTAGGGAAGGATTGGGAAGTAAATCGGCCGTGCCCTTTCAAAGGAACCATCCCGGCATTTGCCTGAAACGATTTAGGGAAATCACGGAAAACCTAAATCAGGATGGCTGGAGACGGGATTCAACCGTCGTCCTCCCGAATGCGAGTCCAGTGTGCTAACCACTGCGCCACCTCGCTCGGTAACACATTGCAGTCAGCAGTTCGTGCTGCAGTTCGGCGGTATCGTTTCTGTGTGGATGTTAATGGTGACCATTTCGAACACCTACAGTGATATCTTTAAGTTGGACTTTAGGCTACACTTTCGCCGGCCGCGGTGGTCTCGCGGTTCTAGGCGCGCAGTCCGGAACCGTGCTACTGCTACGGTCGCAGGTTCGAATCCTGCCTCGGGCATGGATGTGTGTGATGTTCTTAGGTTAGTTAGGTTTAAGTAGTTCTAAGTTCTAGGGGACTGATGACCACAGCTGTTAAGTCCCATAGTGCTCAGAGCCATTTTAAGCTACACTTTCACTAAAAATGAGACAACTCCGACAATTAGTTTGCAAGTTACAGACTTTTAAACAGTCGATACAATTTTTTGGACCCCTCTGTATACTGTACACTCACACCAATCATGCTGCGGTCAATACATGGAACATTCAAGGTTTATATTCTGAATATGAGTTCGTGACAAGAAAACGTATTACATTAAATTTATTCGCAACTGCGAAATTGGACAACCATCAGCTGTAACATGGAACGACGACAATGAAACGTTGTAGCGGACAGAAACTCAAACCCTGATTTCCCTCATTTCGCGAGCGGCCGCCTTACAGTTTAGCTATCCGTACACGACTCACGTCCAGACCCAAACTTCCATATATCTTCAACCTTGTGTCGACATCCTGTTCTCGTATATCCTTTATATACACTCCTGAAATGGAAAAAAGAACACATTGACACCGGTGTGTCAGACCCACCATACTTGCTCCGGACACTGCGAGAGGGCTGTACAAGCAATGATCACACGCACGGCACAGCGGACACACCAGGAACCGCGGTGTTGGCCGTCGAATGGCGCTAGCTGCGCAGCATTTGTGCACCTCCGCCGTCAGTGTCAGCCAATTTGCCGTGGCATACGGAGCTCCATCGCAGTCTTTAACACTGGTAGCATCCCGCGACAGGGTGGACGTGAACCGTACGTGCAGTTGACGGACTTTGAGCGAGGGCGTATAGTGGGCATGCGGGAGGCCGGGTGGACGTACCGCGGAATTGCTCAACACGTGGGGCGTGAGGTCCCCACAGTACATCGATGTTGTCGCCAGTGGTCGGCGGAAGGTGCACGTGCCCGTCGACCTGGGACCGGACCGCAGCGACGCACGGATGCACGCCAAGACCGTAGGATCCTACGCAGTGCCGTAGGGGACCGCACCGCCACTTCCCAGCAAATTAGGGACACTGTTGCTCCTGGGGTATCGGCGAGGACCATTCGCAACCGTCTCCATGAAGCTGGGCTACGGTCCCGCACACCGTTAGGCCGTCTTCCGCTCACGCCCCAACATCGTGCAGCCCGCCTCCAGTGGTGTCGCGACAGGCGTGAATGGAGGGACGAATGGAGACGTGTCGTCTTCAGCGATGAGAGTCGCTTCTGCCTTGGTGCCAATGATGGTCGTATGCGTGTTTGGCGCCGTGCAGGTGAGCGCCACAATCAGGACTGCATACGACCGAGGCACACAGGGCCAACACCCGGCATCATGGTGTGGGGAGCGATCTCCTACACTGGCTGTATACCACTGGTGATCGTCGAGGGGACACTGAATAGTGCACGGTACATCCAAACCGTCATCGAACCCATCGTTCTACCATTCCTAGACCGGCAAGGGAATTTGCTGTTCCAACAGGACAATGCACGTCCGCTTGTATCCCGTGCCACCCAACGTGCTCTAGAAGGTGTAAGTCAACTACCCTGGCCAGCAAGATCTCCGGATCTGTCCCCCATTGAGCATGTTTGGGACTGGATGAAGCGTCGTCTCACGCGGTCTGCACGTCCAGCCCGAACGCTGGTCCAACTGAGGCGCCAGGTGGAAATGGCATGGCAAGCCGTTCCACAGGACTACATCCAGCATCTCTACGATCGTCTCCATGGGAGAATAGCAGCCTGCATTGCTGCGAAAGGTGGATGTACACTGTACTAGTGCCGACATTGTGCACGCTCTGTTGCCTGTGTCTATGTGCCTGTGGTTCTGTCAGTGTGATCATGTGATGTATCTGACCCCAGGAATGTGTCAATAAAGTTTCCCCTTCCTGGGACAATGAATTCACGGTGTTCTTATTTCAATTTCCAGGAGTGTATATTCCCGCAAAGGCGAGACATTTTGCTTAAAGTTCGCTTGCCCGGTGTCGACGGATAAATACGATATTTCAGTGGCTGTGTTATTCCGAATACGAAGCAATGTTCCTTTGGACATGCATTGCATTCGGAATAACACAGGCCTTGTAATATCGTAGAAAATATATGGCAGTATTTCTAATTTAATTTCGAGGTCCCCTTAGCAGCGCATAGTCGATGTCGTTCACACTAGATACTGTACACACATAGGATTCGGGCGGCTTGGCGAACTGCAGCTTAATATTCTGAATGTCAGTTGTCTAAACGACTCAGCAACGGTAAAAGATGGGAAGGAGTGAAGGGGGAGGGACATTTCATCACTCGACGGCGTATGTTTTATACACTACTGGCCATTAAAATTGCTACACCAAGAAGAAAAGCAGATGATAAACGGGTATTCATTGGACAAATATATTATACTAGAACTGATATGTGATTACATTTTCACGCAATTTGGGTGCATAGATCCTGAGAAATCAGTACCCAGAACAACCACCTCTGGCCGTAATAACGGCCTTGATACGCCTGGGCATTGAATCAAACAGAGCTTGGATGGCGTGTATAGCTACAGCTGCCCATGCAGCTTGTAATGGTACTTGAATTACGTAACCATTATGGTACCTCACCTGAACCTCTCGATACCAGTAATATTCTACTGTATTTCTGTTAACTACTTAACATATTTCTGAGACAACATTCAGATTTCATTTCACTTTTGATACATCGATATGTTTACATTGCAATGATATTATTCTTATGTGTATTCTTTCTTTTGTCACTATGATCTTTGACGTACTTGTAACTCGGATTTTTGGGCGCATAAGCGATAGTTAGTTAGTTGTGGAGTTGTTAGAGAGTCGGACCTTGAAAAGGTCAAGTCTTGGACGTCATGTTGGAAAGATGCATATTGTAGTTGGCTTATAAAATGTGAGGAAGATGTTTTCAAGTATGTTTTGTATTGTGAAGTGATGTTTTGTGTGTTACGTGATATTGCAATAAAAGCAATTAAAAGGAAGTGTAACTTAATTTCGGAGTGCTGATTATTCTTTACATCACCATTGTCCTGCTAAGGTGTAATCTTCAAGAATGGTCTGTGAAGCGCATCTACAAAACTTCTGAATATAGCAGAATAAAACCTAGGCCTCTTTGCATCCGAGCTTGGAGTCATAACCACCTAGATTTTCAACGATTGCGCCATGATTTTACGACGAGACCTGCGTGGGTAACACAAAAAGATGAGTGCCTAGTTTTTTCATTATTACATGAAGTGACTTTATTAACTGTGCTCTAATGACACCTGTCACATAATATGACTGTTGTTGCCCGATAATGCAGTATTTAGCAGCGTGAGCAACACCACAATCGTTATTAAAATTTTGACCTTTGTTGTGGTAGGGTTGTTAGAAGCTTCAAAACGATACCACAGTTCATCAAAAGTAGTGACGGGCGTGTTGTGACAAGCCAGTTGCTCGGCCACCATTGACCAGAGTTTTCAATTGGTGGGAGATCTGGAGAATGTGCTGGCCAGAGCAGCAATCGAACAGGACCTGCAACATGCGGTCGTGCATTATCCTGCTGATATGTAGGGTTTCGCAGGGAACGAATGAAGCGTAGAGCCACGGGTCGTAACACATCTGAAACGTAACGTCCACTGTTCAAAGTGCCGTCAATGCGAACAAGAGGTGACCGAGACGCGTAACCAATGGCACCCCGTACCATCACGCCAGATGATACACCAGTATGGTGATGACGAATACACGCTTCCAATGTGCGTTCACCGCGATGTCACCAAACACGGATGCGACCATCATGATGCTGTAAACAGATCCTGGATTCATCCAAGAAAACGACGTTTTGCCATTCGTGCATCCAGGTTCGTCGTTGAGTACACCATCGCAGGAGCTCTTGTCTGTGATGCAGCGTCAAGGATAACCGCATCCATGGTCTCCGAGCTGATAGTCCATGCTGCAGCAAACGTCGACGAACTGTTCGTGCAGATGGTTGTTGTCTTGCAAACGTCCCCACCCGTTGACTCGGGGATCGAGACGTGGCTGCACGATCCGTTACAGCTATGCAGATAAGATGCCTGTCATCTCGACTGCTAGTGATACGAGGCAGCTGGGATCCAGCGCGGCGTTCCGTATTACCCTCCTGAACCCACCGATTCCATATTCTGCTAACAGTCATTGGATCTCGACCGATGCGAGCAGCAATGTCACGATACGATAAACCGCAATCGCGATAGGCTACAATCCGACCTTTATCACAGTCGGAAACGTGATGGTACGCATTTCCCCTCCTTACACGAGGCGTCACAACAACGTTTCACCAGGCAACGCTGGTCAACTGCTGTTTGTGTTTGAGAAATCGGTCGGAAACTTTCCTCATGCCAGCACGTTGTAAGTGTCCCCACCGGCGCCAACCTTGTGTGAATGCTCTGAAAAGCTAATCATTTGCAAATCACAGCATCTTCTTCCTTTCGGTTAAATTTCGCGTCTGTAGCACGTCTTCTTCGTGGTGTAGCAATTTTTATGGCCAGTAGTGTACGAAGCCATGTGCTGCTGACGTGATAGCGCGACATGTCTATCACATCTCCTCGTGTGAGTCGCTGTAGGTTGATAGCCAGCCGTTTTAGTCTTTCATCTTCTGCGACTCTGAGGCTTCGAGTGAGGCCAATTCAGTTCCTTTCTTCTGCTGTCTGACGGCGGGCCCTGAACCCTTCAGGCAGAGTACGGCCGCGGAGGCTTATTCTCTGCACTGTGTGCTCGGTCCCGTCGTCTTTTGTCTGTGGTGATTATCTCGCAGAGGCGGCAATATTGAGAAGCTGAGGTCAGACAAGGGAATGCAATCAGCACACACGCTTAGAACAACCGAGAAAATCCACCATTGCAGAACATCGTCTTGGCACCGGTAATCCTGTATAATTTAACATCATCAGTCCTCACGTCCAGCCAGCTGGACGTCAATTCTCTATTTTTCTTTAAGGGAAATTATGGTTTCTTCTAGATTGCAGCTGTCTCCTCAGCATGCTGGACGTTTTAGCTGCCTCCAGAATTTTTTTCTCAGTGATATTTGGTTTGTGCTGTTGGCTACACTGAGATGTTCCCCTCAAGGCGCTATGGCAGCACAGAAGTGGCCTGTAAGAGTCTTCTTCCATCTTGTTGACGTGGTGATTGTCAACTCGTGGGTTGAGTAGAGATTGGATCAGCAGGCACCAGGTGCTAGCCAGAAATCAGTCATGGACCTAGTGGATTTTAAGGTTTATATTAGTGAATCCCAGAGTTCAGCTGAAACTGCAGCATAACAGGCCATTTACTCTCCAGACGCTAAATCTGAATCTCATTGAATATCATGAAGCAGCTCTTACGTACTGCACAAATATAATCCAAGGTCCAAACAGAGACGTTAGGAAAAGTGAGGGTAGACGTTTGCCTCGCTCCCTAATTACAGACAAAAATGAATGGATGAGATGCCGAAACATGGGCTCTGGAGCTAAAGCCAAGTTCATATGCTCCGTATGCCAAGTATATCAGTGTATCACTAAGAGGAGAAAATTTTCTTTACCTTACACAACTGAAAAGTAATTGCAATATACCATCAGAATTTCAGAAATTGTTTTCTTTTGCCATACGTCTGTAATATTCTGTAAGTAATATATCTAAATATTAAATAAATATTAAAAAAATATTCTTAAACTTTCATGACCATGTATCATGAATAGTCGCTTTGAGTCCCAGTGTCCAGCCAGCTGGACATAGCAGTATCTATCTGGACGAGCAATGAGCAGTAACAAAAAATTACCATTACAATGTTCATTTATGACATCCATACGCCACATTCTTGCTAAAATGTAATTGAAATAATAGTGATATTTTTCTTGGCTCTGAAAAGTATAACAACACGGAGATTCTGGCATGTACTTCCAGCTATTGTGATAGAGTTATTAAGGAAGCGGATGAAATTATGAAAGTCTGCTCTCTCTCAGGTCAAAGAAACATAGGGACAGAGTTTTACCTACCTCGCCTGTTATTTAGTAACTTCTGACGACGGTAATCTATGTTTCTTTTTATGGCACTAGCGTGTGTGTGTGTGTGTGTGTGTGTGTGTGTGTGTGTGTGTGTGTGTGTTAACAACTTTACGGATTGAAAACCGAGGATTTAAATTCGCTTGCACAGCTGTTACTTGCTGTATTTTTGCCTTGAAACTGGCAGGGTGTGCTGCTGTAAAAATACCGGCGTTTATCGATGACGTCACCCGGCTGCATTCCCGTAAGTTATCCGAACATTGTATACGCCGGGAGAAACTCACGTTTCACGTTGTTTACCTCTACGCGCAGGAAATGTATCTTGCTTGTGGAGGTTGGATAAACTTCGCAGCAGAAGAGTAAGATTGCTATGTGAGTAGTCGTTTTTGCTGAAGTGTCGTGATCAAAATATTGTTACAATGTTTGCCAAAGTTGTGCATCATATTAATTCTCCTGCCGCCAATTGCATCAGGCAACCCTCTGGCCTGGCTCTTGTTCGTGAAAGGATCCATTACACTCATCGATAGTTGTATTCTGTTTCCAAGGAATTGTTTCGGCTTCATTTAATGATGGCGTCAAAAATTTCGGCTTTTTCTTGGGACTGGACGGCGCTTCATGGTCGCAGTCTGACTGGGATTTTCATTCTGTAACTGCCCAGATACTGTACTACTACCGGTTTCGTGGCGTTAAAGCCACATTTTCAGGTGATAAATGATTAACAGATTGGAGCGGAAAAGCTCGGAATCTTTTTTCTCAAGATTAGTTGTCCGTCAGTACGAAACACCGCTAAAAGACGGTATGTCATGGATTAAAAACTGCCAAATTTCAATATAGTGGATGGATCCAAAACAAGTCTTATCATAGTGATAACTTCTCCGAACTACAGGGGGCGAGGCCGCGTGCTCTGTCTTACTGCATGACAGAGCACCTAACTAAGCGTGCCACAACTGTTGAGTGCCGAACTTGTGCAGTCATGCACATTGAAAAATACGGCTGGTGTAATGTGCAACTCAAACCATAGCCTTTGTATTGCGATTCATCTGTCATTCGTAGCTGACACCACTTACGGTGGAACTCCTATAGCGCCATCTATCGGTAAAATTCATTCCATGACGTTCCCCCTTGCGTCAATAATATGCTGTTCATATTTAAAGTTATCCTGAGCAGTGGTTCTCTCTGTACTGCATTCTGAAACTGGAACTTTAATTAATTATGGTTTCTTCGGAATTACTTTTCCTGTCGGTATATTTGTCTGTGATTGCTCTATTAAGAAATGTTCATTATCTTTCCTTCCTCTTCGACTGAACTGCTGTAAGTGGTATTCGTTACCGCAGTATCTACAGTACTTTAAAAGCAACTCATAATTCCTCAGTAGTTAAGTATTCCATTTTTTCCGGACAATTCTCTTAAACTTCAGCCTGCTCTTTATCATTAATAAACTGTGATCTGAATCTACGTCTGCTCCAGGGTACGCCATACAAACTAATATCAGATTTCGGAATTTCCGTTCACCAAGGTGTAATCTAGGTGGAATTTTTCCGTGTTTCCAGGCCGTTTCCAAGTATACCTGTTCTTTTTAGTTTCGAACAGAAATTCGCAATTACTAGCTTAAATGTATTGAAGAATTCAATTAGGCTTTCTCGTTTCCCATTTGCGCTACTTATCACATATTCTCCTGTCTCTCTGTCTTCCATTCTTCCGCTACAACAGTCTCCCATTATTGTAAGATTTTCATTTCCCTTTACTGAATTATCAGTTCACAGTCCGGATGTACTTCTTATATAGCTTCAGTTTCTATTTAACACAGTAAGGTGTTTCAAGTCCGCCCCCGTTAGCTGACTGGTCAGCGTGGCGGAATGCCACGCCAAGGGGCTCGGGTTCGATTCCCATCTGGGAAAGGAGATTTTCTCCGCTCATGGACTCGGTGTTGTGTTGTCCTCATCATCATTTAATCCCCGTCTCCGAGGCGCAAGTCGCCTAATGTGGCGTCAATTGCAATAACTACTTGCCCTCGGCGGTTGAACTTCCCCGAATGGGCGACTCCCGGCCCACAATTCCGTACGCTGATTTCAATTTCAGGAGCTTCAAATAGGTGTTAGTTGTAGTAGTTACGCAGAGTTTACCGGGTACAGCTGCATGAAACCAGTCTTCTGTCTAGAGACCGCAACAACAACACAGAATTAACAAGTGTATTACCTGGCAATGCAAAATGGTTATCTGGTTGGGGTGGCAGCACCATCATGTTTACACCTGAGAAGCAGCAAGGGTAGGCACCCACAGCGTACCTCCAGTACCCTTACAAGAGGATCGCTATCACACACTACACATCTGAATGCGCCTCTGAATGAAGTACCTATATAGGATAAAAATAGAAGCATTATGTAGAGTATAGGCCAACTTGCTTCTCACGACGCTTCAATGGCAGTGTCTATAAAACTACCTTTCCCAGTGATGTCCCTATTTTCCGCAGCCGTTTCTGTTGTTTCGTCGTATACCGTTTCAGTAGGAGGCAGTGTCTACCCTTCGTTAGAGTGTATTATATTTTCAGTTTCCTCATCTGTCAAAGTACCTATCCTCCGGTGGTCATCATACACATTATAGCGTGTGCGCGGTCTTTATAGTCGTCTAATGTCATTGCGATGAAAACTTATTTGATTCCTGGTGACCATTTCAGGTTTTTCTCTGGTGGAAAGGTCTGGAAGGATGTACACTTTGTCTGGTGATGTCAACCGAACAGCTACTTGAATAAAAAGACCACGAGATTTATGTTCAAGTCGCTAGAGTGGCGTTACGTCGAAAGGCTTGCTTGAGGGTAGCTGACACATGTTCACTTCATATGTACGAGGGTTGGAACTTTAATAGTGGCAACTATTTATTTATTTCTCGTACAAAATAGATACGTGTTTGAAAGTTTTAGTGACCTTCAAAGCCGCCACCAGCATTGTGTACAACCTGTTTCCAGGGATGTGGAAGTCGTAGGATTCTCTTAACAGTGGCAATTGTATTGACAGTTCATTTTTGGAATACAACCTACGACCAGCTTAGAGACAGAAGTGATGACACTTTCTGCAGGACCTGACAATCATTTTGCAGGACAATGCTCAAGCACGTACAGTGCAAATTGTTACTGATTTGTTTGACTGATTGGGCTGCTAAGTGCTATGCCACCTACAGCACTCCCCTGACTTAAGCCCTCGTGAGTTCAACTCGATTTATAAACTGAAGGAAACACTTCACGGCATTCGCTTAAGAACTGCTATAAATTCGTCGGGCAATATACCGCGCCGCTCGTACTGTCAACACGACTGGCACTGCTAAGAGTATCCTACGACTTCCACATCGCTGGCAACGGGCTATACAAAATGCTGGTAAATACTTTGAAGGTCAGTAAAACTTGGAAACACGTATCTACTTTTTACGAACTGTAAATAAATAGATGCCATTATTAAATTTCCAACCCTCGCACATTAGCAGCAAAATATTCGGCCGTTATTTTTCCGGGCTACAGAGCGAGATGCTTCACGTATAACGACTACGGATCTTGTTCCTTGGAAGATTTCAGATCACTTCTATGGTTTTGAGGTCTGCACCTTGTTTCCCAGTCTGGGGGTTATTACCACCTGAGGGGTGAAATGAAGTTTACTGAGGGGTAGAATCAAAAGGATTCGGTTGAGGTTGGGTCACGTAGCTAAATTCTTTTTAAAGGATCTTGTCACTATTTCGTAATACAGATTACATAATTCACCAATTTTTTTAATTTTTTTTTTTTATTTTATTTATTTATTTTTTTTTTTTTTTAAATACCAGCGTTAATTTGTGACAGTGCGGTGGAGGTTACAGCTTGTGAAGTGAATGCACACTGCTGACCATCCAAAATGCAACACCAAGAAGGACCGAAGATATCACAGACAAATTGATTTGGGAGATGACAAATTGTAGAAAGTTGACATAACTGAAAATACAGCACTGTGTGAAGTGAGGAATATGGTAAAACTAGTATTGAATGTTGCCTCCATTGCTGGCTATAAAAGCAGCTACACGCCTCGGTATTAAGTCAGAGAGGCTCTGGATGTGTTATTGGGGTATAGCAGTCCACGCTGCTTCCACATAGCGCCAAAGTTGATCCGGAGTAGAGCGGGTGTTCTATCCCGGGCCAGTGGTTCCGCAATCATAGACCAGGTGTTTTTATAGAGACTAGGAGAACGAGGTTGTCCAAGCAGGAATGCAATCCCATGGGTGAACAAGAAGTCTTGAATAGTGCATGCAACGTGTGGTCGTGCATTACCCTGTTGCAATTTGCCGTCGACAAGCTCCGAAGAAATGATAAGACAGACACCAACTCGTCAGAAATGTAACGCTATCTGGTTAGGGTATCAGCAATGCGTACAAGGTGGTCGGGAGAGGGGAAGGGGGGAGGGGGGTGTGAGAGGGAAGCGCGGTGCAGAAAGGAATCCAACACCATCCCAAACAATAATACTGGATGCAGGACCAGTATGGCGATGCATAAGACAACATTTCAATATTCTCTCATCACGTTGTCTCCAGACTCTAACCCGACCATCGTGGTGGTGCAGGCAGAATCGGGATTTGTCGGTAAAAACAGTGTCGGTTGTCCATATATGCCGTCCATCATTGCCGGCGCAAACGCCTGTGACATTGATTCAGAGGTAAACGCTACAATGAGCGCCTTGCGGACAGTCGACTAGACTACAAACGACGTCGAATGGTACACGCGGACACTGCTTGTTGCGCAACAGACAGATTTTGTTGTAGTGTGGCTCGTGATGTGGCAGGGCGATCCAGCACTACCACGTGCACAGTGTGATTGTCGCCACGTGTAGTGGTGCAACGAGGTGGACGCAAGCGGTCCCGTCGGTCCGTCATTCCCTCCTGTGTCCAGCGATAACAGATGACCATCACGATTTCTTGGTTCCGTCCGACACGACCACCGTCTATCTGAGGCATAATCCGCAGTCCCTATGGCCAACTATTCCTCCTCGGTCGAACTCTGAAATGGGCTCAAAAGACGCTCGCTGTGTTCTACGAGGTATAGCTAAGCTGCTTACGCAAACAACGGCACGAAGGAATAATCTCAGTACGTCCAAAAAGGCCTTCCGTTTCCCGTTTATACTCGTATAGCGTGACCACCTTGTGCTACTGGCGCCCGTGATGTGCACTTGCGCTGAATTGTTAATCATGTAGATCTCTCGACGACGCAAACGCATACTACAAATTTCACCTCATCTACATGCTTACTGTCTCGTAGTAGTGTTCTCGCTTCCCGAGCACGGGGTCCCGGGTTATATTCCCGGCGGGGTCAGGGATTTACAACTGCCCCAAGATGACTGGGTGTTGTTGCGTCGTCTTCATCATCATCATTCATCCCCATTACGGTCGGAGGAAGGCAACGGCAAACCACTTCCATTAGGACCTTGCCTAGTACGGCGGTGCGGGTCTCCGACATCGTTCCCCTAGGCTTTGTGAAGAAGCATACGACTTCATTTCCATTTCACGGAGTGTTGCTTGCCTATTATCCCTGACAACTCCATGCAAAAGCCACTGTTCTCAGCTGTGAAATCTTATGGGTCTTAACTGCTGGGGTCATCAGTCCCTAAGCTTACACACTACTTAACCTAAATTATCCTAAGGACAAACACACACACCCATGCCCAAGGGAGGACTCGAACCCCCGTCAGGACCAGCCGTACAGTCCATGACTGCAGCGCCCAGACCGCTCGGCTAATCCCGCGCGGCCCTCGGCTGTTAAGTGAAGGCCATGGATGTTGTCGTGATGAGAGGCAATACCTGAAATGTGGTATTCTCGGTACACTCTTGCCACTGCCGATCTCGGAACATTGAAGTCCCTAACAATTTCGGAAGCGGATTGTCCCATGCATCTAGCTCCAGCTATCATTCGTCTTTCAAATTGTGTTAGTTCCCGCCGTGTGTTCATAATCACGTCGGAAACCTTTTCATGTGAATCACCTAGCTCTGCCAATGCACTGCCATTTTATACCTCGTGTACAAGATACTACCACCATGTCAATATGGCTGTCGAATGACTTATGTCGCCTCAGTGCATATCAATTAGCAAATTGAAAATTTGTGTCTGACAGGGATTCGTACCCGTGTCTCCAGTCTCCTGGGCAGATGCGCTGACCACTACGCCATGTAGACACAGTGATTTTATATATATAACACACTTCTAAGCCGGCCGGAGTGGCCGAGCGGTTCTAGGCGCTACAGTCTCGAACCGCGCGACCGCCTCGGGCACGGATGTGTGTGATGTCCTTAGGTTAGTTAGGTTTAAGTAGTTCTAAGTTCTACGGGACTGATGACCTCAGCAGTTAAGTCCCATAGTGCTAAGAGCCATTTGAACCAAGGCACACTTCTAAATTAGTGCCTCGCCCTAAGACAAGGAGTCAAATGACGACTCATCAACAAGGGCTCCATTCCGCAAATAGCCAAGCTGTACAGCGTCACGTGACAGATTGGCAAGTGTCCGCATTAAACCTCACCGGCCGTCACGATTTTATTGGCTGCCTCTCCCACCCTCCGTCCTCCAAGAATAAAGGAATCACAGCCCGGCTAACACTGTTCCAAACCGGACGCAATTTGCTGCTTCGCAGTAAAAACCGCGAGTATTATTCGCGGAACTGCTGCAAAGTGCAAACAGCCGGCAGATCGGGGGGTTCTGAGCCGCAGGGTGTAATGCAATCGCGGGCGGCCGAGCCCGTGCGCACACACACACGCTCGTACACACACTCACGGACAACTGCACACGCGCGCACTCGGCACTAGTCGCGATATTTACATGTGTAAAGGGCGGCAGCGGCGCGGCATCCGTAATCAGCGATTAGCACTTCACAGCGCGGGCCGGGCGCGAGGCGTTAGCCGGTGCGTGAAGCACGCGCTCGCGCGCCAGGACGCGCCGATTGCATCGATTCGCCAGCCACACACACGCGCAAGCACACACACAAGCGTGCGTTCATACAGGCGGGGTGCGTATTCGCCGGCGCGTTTACCGAGCGGCCGCGGACGCTCCGGCGCTCCCGCTGGGCCTCTGTGCAGTTATCGCTCTATCGGCAGCCCACAGCCTCCGTCCGCTACTCACACTAGCTGGAGTACTCCCCCAGCTCTCGCTTCTACTAGTTTCCGGCCACAATGTTGACCATCCAAACTGAAGCACCAGGAAGGATAGCAAATAGCGAAGTTTTACTTACAGAGTGTAAACTGCACAGTTGGAACAATATATTATCAAATTCGCAGGTAATTTAGGGTCCCGCACGAACCATGCATCTTGCCGAGGTGGAGTGGCTTGGCTTGCGTACGTCTGTACCGTGTATGCAGCTGCATCTGAACGTGATGGCCGGCGGGTAAACATGCAAATGCTCAGTGTTTTTCGTTATACACTGACGATCCAAAGAGGCTGGTACACCTGTCTAAGACCGTGTAGAGACTCCGCGAGCACGCGGAAGCGCCGCAACACGACGTCGCATCACCTCGACTAATTTCTCAAGTATTTCTGGAGGGAACTGACACCATGAATCCTGCACGGCTGTCCATAAATTCGTGAGAGTATGGTGGAGGGGAGGGGGGGCTGGCTCCTGAACATCACGTTGCAGGGCATCCCAGATATGCTCAATAATGTTCATGTCTGAGGAGTTTGGTGACCAGCGGAAGTGTTTAAACTCAGAAGAGTGTTTCTGGAGCTACTCTGTAGCAATTCTGGACGTATGGGGTGTCGTATTGTCTTGCTGGAATTGCCCAAGTCCGTCGGAAAGCACAGTGGATATGAATGGGTGCAAGTGATCAGACAGGAAGCTTACGTACGTGTCACCTGTCACAGTCGTATCAGGGGTCCCATATCACTCCGACTGCACACGCCCACACCATTACAGAGCCTCCACCAGCTTGAACAGCCCCCTGTTGACTTGCAAGATCCATAGATTCATGAGGTTGTCTGCATACCCGTACATATCCATCAGCTCTATTCTATTTGAAACGAGACTTGTCGGACGCGGCAACATATTTCCTGCCATCAATTGTCCAACGCCGATCTTCAAGGGCTCAGGCGAGACGTAAAGCTTTGTGTCGTGCAGTCATCAAGGCTACACAATATTAGGCAGGTGCACCAGTTTCTTTGGCTCTTCAGTGCAACATCCCTATTGGAAACAGCACTATTTGCAATTCACAGGGGACTTTTATGGGAAGTTCCAAGTAAAGTGGTCTAACGCCCTGATTTCAAATCACCAAAAGTTAACTTCTCGCCTTAAAAGTGGAAAATAATCTCGCCACTTACTATGTGGTTTTGCCAGCATTACGGGCGGCACACAAACAGTTACTTCTGTGAAATCCAAGTGATCTAGGACGGTGTATAGTCCTCGCGATTTCACTTCCTACTTTTAGCGGTAACGCTTTCAAGTCTGTTCAGCTCTGGCGTCATCCGAGGCATTAGGCACACAGGCGTTTGACTGAGCCGGACAGATTGATGTCTCGGTGCTAAGTGTCTCTTCCAATTGCTTCTCCAACTGTATTTATTCATGGGCGCAGTGGACCGCCATGTAGAACATCTGCTACTAACCACCTTAGGCACGGCTAGCAACATCTAAATGGTCCCTTTCTCAGACACGTAGTAATTAATATCTCTGTATCCATCGTTATTTACAACACATTCTTGAAACTTAGTACTTCTGTTTTATTGTTTATAACACAAGCGCGGAATGTTAAATGCCTAATATGACATAAATCTATAGTATACCGTTACCCTCTGGGAGGAATTTTGAAATTGACCGTGTGTTAACCTAATGGACAACCCTCTGCCAATTAGTAGAAAGCAAACAGACTATAATTTAGAAAATAATGAAATTAGAGAAAGTTTTTGCAATTGAAAAAAAAGAATAAAACGGTCGCCAGCCTAATTAGGCATAATAATGTGTAAACGTTATTCTAGGTGGATTTAAAGATACTCTTGCAAACGGGAGTTTCGTAATTTCTCTCTTAGTAAAATGCAATGAACACACACAACTACCAGGCGAACTGCACAGTAGATATCAGTAGCTATTAATTGGCATAAGTTAACAATCACAGAAATATAAAAGAGACTTCACTCCTGTTAACTATAATTACTACCTCAACCATTAATTAATTCAGCACAAAATTGTTCTCAAAGACATCACGAGTTTAAGTGGCACATGACAAGAGTTCAAGTTTGACTAACACGTACTCATCACAAGTGCAATAAATTAACACCATACTAATACATTTCATATTCACTCTACTGTGGAAACGTTTAAGATTTCATTAGCAAGAACCATATTCAGTTTGACTTTATCCTACTAGCAAAGATTAAAGTGGGGCCCTTAAACTGTCCCTTTCTTTATAAGCAACTATGCACACATTTCATAAAAAATTTTCATCGCATTAGTACTGACTTCCATCCTTTCTTGACATTATTTATCTTTCAATGCTTTACAGCAATATACACTGACAATACACTTAATTAAGTTCAGAAATAGGTTCAAGGTAAAGTAAAGTTTCAAAAAGATTCAGCAATATGTGCCTTTTTCATTACTTGAGAAGCACGTGAGTTTAACTATCAACATTTATACTCTTTAGCACTAAACGTTGACACAATCAACGTAGCAGCTATTCAAAGCAAAATAAAGCTCTTTAACAAGTTCTTTATCTGAGATTTAACTGGCAATTTTTATATGCTTAAAATCTGAAACATAGGCACATTTAAATAGAAACAAGTAAGTGTTATTTCATAAACAGGAAAGTCGGTCTTAAACAAGTTTAGGGAAGAACCCTGCTTGGTATCAAGAAGAGGACAGTTTCATCGTTCAAACAAGAATTTTGCAACAAATTCGGTTTCTGAATGCCTCACTTGGCATCTGCGGTGTTGACTGCACAACTGCTGGCCACTGACTGACTAACTCCCTCTCTTGCTCCATGTTTCTTCCGTAGCGGAGGGGTTTCCCTACGGCTTTTAAGTTACATCATATAATTTCCCTAAGTATGAATCAGTTTTTTACATACAATTTCGTTTTCATAAACAGACATATTTAATAAAGTTCAATTTAGCACACTGTTAAATTAAAACAAAATATACATCACAAATTTCCATTTCCCTTCAACAATTCAAAGAACTTTACGCGTAAAGAATAAACACTCCATAGTTATATACACTTAATTACACTGTACTAACCACTCATAATCCGTAATGGTGTTACATGTTGTAATCGAGTGCTGTAATTACATCTTTCGATTGCAAATACAAATGATACTTAATCTGTTATGAATAAGGGAAAACATTCCATAGTTATATACACTTAATTACACTGTACTAACCACTCACAATCGATAATAGTGTTACGTGATGTAATCGAGTGCTGTAATTACAACTTCCGATTACAAATACAAATGATACCTAATCTATTATGAATAAGCGTATTTTTGTTCTAGATTTGGTTTTTCGTAAATAACTGAAAACTGACAACGGTAGCTTATTGGTGTCACATATATAAGGTTTTTATTCCAAACTGAGGCTACATACGAATTTTCATCTGCCGAGTTTCATATTTAGCGCCTTAAATTTTTCGTAAAGACGCCGACTTTGGCCCAAATATTGCTGTGATCATTCTGAGACTTAACAGTTGTAACATTAACATACTTCAGGATACACTGACGAAGTTTGGAAGAGTTACTTTAATTTTTAATTTCGCTCTTACATTATGGTGAAATCCTTCGAATGTTAACCGCAGACCATTATGGTGACGTGGCGCTGATAGTAGTGAACTGGGTTAAGCCCCGGCACACTCACTCGCCTCTGTATCTCTCACAACGGTACAGCGCCTGTTTAGCCTCGAGCGATATCTGTGTAGAGAGCAGAAAAAACTGAATAAATAGCTCCACTGAGGTGAAAAAAGTCTTGGGATACCTCTTAACATCTTATCAGTCCTCATTTTGTCCGGCATAATGCAGCAGTTCGACATGGCATGGACTCATAAAGTCACTGTGCTGCGTCGTCCGAACGAAAGCATCACAGGCGCAAAGATACGAGCTAGTATCAATGTCAGAGAGACTCGCCACTTGCTCGAGTTCCGCCAGCGCCACGGGCAGCGCTGATAATCAAGATATCGACTTCGTCTCGGGCAATTGCCGGCCGAATACAATCCGCCAGTGACCGGATGGCAACGAACAGGAGCTTACTCGGAAGATAGAAGAGCAGCTCTCGCGCACTTGGTTATAGATTATCGTCCAGGGCTGATTTAGACACGGAACGTCGTTTAGCGAACTCCTATAAGTGAACAGGCAGTTGTAAACTGCATTTGCTATGTACCTTGAAGTTTACCTACGATTATTTGCACTTAGCCATTGAGGGCCTTTTTTGTGTTATATTAATAGCAGTGTTGCAGAATTCAGTATTCAATTAGTCACAAAGATAAGTAAACCTTTCAACGCATTTGTGTGACTTTGTTACTTATTTGTTGGAGTCTTGGAGAAGCTTCGTTCTCCTATCCAGTTGCCTGACCCTGGGGCATATCTGTGTAACAGTGGCAGGGGGACATTGTCTTGGCGGTGTACTGCGCCAGAAGCCGTTTCACGAACTTACAATCTCGACTTCCAGAGCAATAGCGACGAGGCCTTTACAAAACTGGCGACAAGTATTTACAAAACTAGCGACGAGGGTTTACAAGACATTGGAAGTTCACTGCATTAATATTGAGCTATATGCCTCAATAGCTGTCCATAACTGCGAAATGGTTTCCGGTGCAGGATTTTGCGCTCGGAGTGACCTTTAGATTATTTCCCATAAATGTGCGATGAGATGCATGTCAGACAATCCGAACTGTCAAGTAATTCGCTCAAATTGTTCAGAATGTTCTTCAAACCTGTCGTCAACAATTGTCACGCATTGACATGGAGTATAGTCATCCATAATAATTCCGTCGTTGATTAGAAACATGAAGTCCATGAATGGCTGCAAATGGTCAATGACCAATTCAGTTGAACCAGGGGACCCAGTTCATACCATGTAAACACAGCCCATATCATTATCGAACCACTTCCAGCTTCCAGAGTACCTTGTGTACAATTTTGGAGCCATGGCATCGTGGGGCCTGCGCCACACTAGAAACGTACCATCATTTGAAATCGGGACTCGTCTGACCCCGCCATGGTTTTCCAGCTGTCTAGAGGTCAACCGATATGCAGGCGATTTCGTGCTGTTACCAAACACACTTGCGTCGTTCGTCTGCGTCCATAGTCCATTAACGTCAAATTTCGCCGCACTATCCTAGCGAATACGTTCATAGTACCACTCACATGGATTTCCGCGGGTATTTCAATCAGTGTTTCTAGTCTGTTACCACTGACAAGTCTACGCAAACGCCGCTGCTCTCAGTCGTTAAGTGAATGCCGTTGGCCACTTCATTGTGGGCGGTGAGGGCTAATGCCTAAAATTTGGTATTCTTGGTATACCCTTGACACTGTGGATCTCGTAATATTGAATTCCCGAACGATTTCCGAAATGGAATGTCCCACGCTTCTACGGGGTGCATTCAAGTTCAAAGGCCTCCGATTTTTTTTCTAATTAACTACTCACCCGAAATCGATGAAACTGGTGTTACTTCTCGACGTAATCGCCCTGCAGACGTACACATTTTTCACAACGCTGACGCCATGATTCCATGGCAGCGGCGAAGGCTTCTTTAGGAGTCAGTTTTGACCACTGGAAAATCGCTGAGGCAATAGCAGCACGGCTGGTGAATGTGCGGCCACGGAGAGTGTCTCTCATTGTTGGAAAAAGCCAAAAGTCACTAGGAGCCAGGTCAGGTGAGTAGGGAGCATGAGGAATCACTTCAAAGTTGTTATCACGAAGAAACTGTTGCGTAACGTTAGCTCGATGTGCGGTGATGTCTTGGTGAAACAGCACACTCGCAGCCCTTCCTGGACGTTTTTGTTGCAGTTCAGGAAGGAATTTGTTCTTCAAAACATTTTCGTAGGATGCACTTGTTGCCGTAGTGCCCTTTGGAACGCAATGGGTAAGGATTACGCCCTCGCTGTCCCAGAACATGGACACCATCATTTTTTCAGCACTGGCGGTTACCCGAAATTTTTTTGGTGGCGGTGAATCTGTGTGCTTCCATTGAGCTGGTTGGCACTTTGTTTCTGGATTGAAAAATGGCATCCACGTCTCATCCATTGTCACAACCGACGAAAAGAAAGTTCCATTCATGCTGTCGTTGCGCGTCAACATTGCTTGGTAACATGCCACACGGGCAGCTGTGTGGTCGTCCGTCAGCATTCGTGGCACCCACCTGGATGACACTTTTCGCATTTTCAGGTCGTCATGCAGGATTGTGTGCACAGAACCCACAGAAATGCCAACTCTGGAGGCGATCTGTTCAACGGTCATTCGGCGATCCCCCAAAACAATTCTCTCCACTTTCTCGATCATGTCGTCAGACCGGCTTGTGCGAGCCCGAGGTTGTTTCGGTTTGTTGTCACATGATGTTCTGCCTTCATTAAACTGTCGCACCCATGAACGCACTTTCGACACATCCATAACTCCGTCACCACATGTCTCCTTCAACTGTCGATGAATTTCAATTAGTTTCACACCACACAAATTCAGAAAACGAATGATTGCACACTGTTCAAGTAAGGAAAACGTCGCCATTTTAAGTATTTAAAACAGTTCTCATTCTCGCCGCTGGCGGTAAAATTCCATCTGCCGTACGGTGCTGCCATCTCTGGGACGTTTTGACAATGAACGTGGCCTCATTTTAAAACAATGCGCATGTTTCTATCCCTTTCCAGTCCGGAGAAAAAAATCGGAGGCCTTAGAACTTGAATGCACCTCGTAGTTCCAACTGCCATTCCACGTTCAAAGTCTGTTAAGTCCCGCCGTGCGGTCATGGTCACGTCGGACACATTTTCACATGACTCACCAGAGATCAAATGACCAAAGAATTGCCCTTTATACGTTATGTATGCGGTACTACCACCATCTGTATATGTGCATATTACTAGATGATGTTTGTCAGCTTAGTGCTTTTTTCCACCGTTTTCGTTCTTCTTCAGATCAGAGAATAGAAAGCCATGACTAAAAAAGAGGACACTTGTCAGCTGGCTGTTAACAACGCAATGGATTTAACAGCCATTTGATAAAAAAAACTCCTCTTATATTTTTCCTACTTTGATCTCTAGATGTCCAGAGAATGGGAAACCTCCATTTTCCTATATGCGACCTTGGCTAATAAAAGATTCTGCAAAAAAATATATACATTCATTGAAATAAAAGATCACTGCCTCTACACTGATAAAATAAGGTAACTAAACTGAACAGGGGCAGCTGTCTACACAGTATCGCCAAGGTCAACGGTCTGGATGAATGACCTTGTCTTGTGACATTAGCTAATATGGCACTGCGATGTTGGTACCAAAAACATTTGAAATCAAGTGGAAACTAAAGCCGTTATTTTTCCTGAGAGCATGGAGTTCTTCGGTATGGCTTATACCTGACACAGCCATATGTACATTTGTGTCCGACGATGAGTTATCAGAAAACCAGTGAGAATTTGCGGGGCTTATTGCCGTGTATCGGTGTCCAACCAGCGCAAAGGGAAGCCTGCTAATGTTTTGCCGATTTCTTATAATTACAGACTGCACCTGAAAATTGTGCTGTCATCAACTTTAATTGTTAAGCTGCTACTCGCTACCTCACATTTTGGCCGGCCGCGGTGGCCGAGCGGTTCTAGGCGCTTCAGTCCGGAACCGCGCGACTGCTACGGTCGCAGGTTCGAATCCTGTATCGGGCATGGATGTTTGTGATGCCCTTAGGTTAGTTCTAAGTTCTAGGGGACTGATGAGGTTGGTTGGTTGGCTTTGGGGGAAGAGACGAAAGAGCGAGGTCATCGGTCTCATCGGATTATGGAAGGATAGGGAAGGAAGTCGGCCGTGCCCTTTCAGAGGAACCATACCGTCATTTGCCTGGAGCGATTTAGGGAAATCACGGAAAACCTAAATCAGGATGGCCGGACGCGGGATTGAACCGTCGTCCTCCCGAATGCGAGTCCAGTGTGGTAACCACAGCGCCACCTCGCTCGGTGGACTGATGAGCTCAGATGTTGAGTCCCATAGTGCTCAGAGCCATTTGAACCATTTTGAACCTCACATTTTGCTTTCTTTACTTTCAATGTTTTGTTTTTATTTGAGTTCATTTTAATTTTTACTTAAATCTTTTAGTTGCCAGGGATGTACACACTGGGGACCATCTAACAACTGAAGGTGAAACAAAAAGGAGCGTAGGATGTGATAAGAGAAAGAAGGAATCTAGAACTAAGACCGTATGTATCATACGTCAAATTGCTTTGTGTAAAAACTGTTTCACACCGTCATAAATACTACACCACACAACCACCAATATTAGGAAGACGATCCTTAGCGACACATTTTACCCGGCCGGAGTGGCCGCGCGGTTAAAGGCGCTTCAGTCTGGAGCCGCGCGACCACTACGGTCGCAGGTTCGAATCCTGCCTCGGGCATGGATGTGTGCGATGTCCTTAGGATAGTTAGGTTTAAGTAGTTCTAAGTTCTAGGGGACTTATGACCACAGCAGTTGAGTCCCATAGTGCTCAGAGCCATTTGAATTTGACACATTTTAGGATTCAGGCTTCCATCATCTGGCTGTCTAAGTTATTCCTACATAAACATGCACCTAAAATGCGAGTCAAAATAAAATACAAGTAAAATCGTTTGATATGAATCTGCCGTCGTATCTTAAAAAAATCCAACACCAGATTCTCTGCCCGCTTATCCATGTGCACTCTCATCCGCCAAATCATTCCTTGCTTACTGTGGCAAAGACCGGTAACATCAGCTGCTTCTCCGCTATTTGCTGAACATGTATGCGGCTCTGGAAGACTTCATTGAGCAAGAGGCCGTTCCATAGCATTCCAAAGACGTTACGAATGCCGTGAGGAGACGCCCTACCAATGGTTACCTATGCAAAATCGATCACATTTATCGTACTAATGCCAAACTTAAAAAGACCCAAAAGCCACTGAAGAAGGCATTACCATTTTCGCTGGTGTGTATACTAAGTGCATTATCAGATTTAAGTCAGTGGATTTCTATTTCTAGTGCCTCAAGCACGTCAAGTTTTCTTCGTTTCTTTTCTACATGTACCACCTGTAAAACCTATTCTATCCACTTCAGGGGGTGATTAATCAAATGCACAGCGTAATTCAGCTGCTCCTACAGATAGTTTTTATGTAACCCGCAATGCCTTCAAAAACCATATGCAGGATTTTCTATTCTCTCACTCGCTACATGCAAACTATTAGACCAATATACAAAATGAACCGAACCTTTCTATGAAATTTAATGTAGTTAAATTTTGTACTGGGATACGTTTTCGCTGGAGGCCACAGTTTTCACGCTACTCAAGTAAAATTTCACTTTTGTACGTTTCTCTTAAATAATAAAAAAGTAGCCTCTAGCCAAAAGTACACCAGTACAAAATTTAACTACAATAAATTTCATACAAAAAGGTCCTGATCATTTTTTGTGGGACTATTTGCTTGTGCGTAGTGATCGAGAAAACATGAAAACCTTGAGTGTGGTATTCGAAGACACTGGGGGCAGCTGAATCACCCTATTTATATATATATATATTGAAGGGATAAAAGTTGCAGTACCAAGCAGGAGTTGTGCGACATAAATGGAAGTTGGTAGACGTGTTTCTACATCTGAAATATGATCTCTACTCAAATTTTGCACTAGTCACATATGAGTGACTCTAGTAGCTCCACTATGAGAATGCAAACCAGATTTGCTTTAAATACAGGCTTTAACGGCCGTGAGCGTTAGTTACCTTCGAGATTGTACGTTCAGAGATGATATTAGTCATGAATGCCTTTAAGGCGACAAAGATGCCTTTATTAACACCTCACTGAGTTTTAACAGGGTCGGGTAATTGGGCTACGAGAAGCTGGACGTTCCTTCACCGATACTGCAGAAAGACTTGGTGCAAATGCAGCTACTTGTACATGATTATTGCCAGCAGTGGTGGTGATGATGGTGTACGGTCACAAGAAGAGAGGGCTCCGGCCGGCATGTGGCACTACCAGCAGGGAAGACCACTGTGTTTAGTGTCCGACTCTGGCGTATCGCATTGGATCTGCAGCAACAATTTGCGCAGCAGTTTGCACCTCAGTGACACAACGACCTGTTATAAATCGACTACTTAAATGACAGCTCCGGGTCAGACGCCCTGTAGCATGCATTCCACTGACCCCAAACCACCGGCATTTGCGACATCAGTGGTATCATCTAAAGTCTGTTGCATTTTATGATGAAAGCCGGTTCTGTCTCGGTGCCAGTTATGGCCATGTGTTGGTTAGGAGGAGGCCAACAAACAACCTGTCTGCGTGCTAGACACATTGGAGCTAAACCTGGAGTTCAGATGTGTAGTACGATTTCGTATCACAGCGGGAGTACTCTCGTTGTTATTCCACGCACCTTTCTGCGAATTTGTACGTCACTATGGTGATTCGTCCTGTCGTACTGTCATTCATGAACGGCATTTCAGGGAGAGTTTTCCAACAGCCAGTCCATGGAGTGTTTTCCAACAGGATAACGCTCGCCCAAATACCGCTATCGTAACCCAACATGCTCTGAAGAGTTTTGGCACGTTGCCTTGGCCCGCTCAACCACCAGATCCGTTTCCAATGGAGCACATATCATGGACGACAGCTCTTGAATCGTCCATATTAACCGTTCCTGTATTGACCGACCAAGTGCAACAGGCATGGAACTCTATCCCAAAAACTGACATCCGGCACCTCAACAACACAATTCATACACGTCTACATATCTGCATTCAACATTTGGCCGCTGCACCGGTTAAAAATGTATCAGAATTACACATTTTCAAGGGCTCGCGCTGACGTTAAGCTGCGATATTGAAAAGTTAATCACTTAAATATATTACTTAGACAAACATACTGCCAATGATCAATTACTCTATTTAAATTATTTTTGGTGTTCCGTTTTTTACGTCGGTGAATTTGGCACAACCGATCTACCATACTTGCCCATTCTGAAAATGTCTGCATGCTCCTTGTATCTTGCACAAAATTTCCTGATTGTTTGTCCTGTACATTTTGCTTCACACGATGCACATCGTATTTTAGGCTGTTCCCAGCTTCATGCTTTACACTGTATCTCATTAAATTCTTTGCTGTGAAAGACTACTTCTCTCAAAATATGGTTTAGTGAAAATCTTCTTATTCCTTGCTACTTCCTCTTTCTGTTTCTTCTTGCCCCTGTGCATATGACGACCTACTATCTTCACATCGTACCTGCTACTTACTGCTAATTGTTTAATAATGTTTTACTCGTTTAACATGTCTGCTGCACTCATTGGAACGTAACTGGCTTCGTTCAATAAATTTCTAAAAGCTTCTTCTTTTTAAATTTGCGGGTGGCAAGACGGGTTGGGAATCACAACATACGTTGAGTTCGCTTTCTGATGGATGGTCGGTAATGTGCATAAGCAGAGCAGAAGATACGCTGTTGCCATTTTTATAGTAAGACGAGGACTTTATTCCCCATTATTTTATTTGTTTTTATATTTTAACCGGACTTGCTTTTGAAATGCGTGTTTATGTAGGATTACCAGAGACAGCCAGATGTTGGGAGCCTGACTCCCGAAACGTCTTGCTGAGGATTATTTTCCTGATATGGGTGGTGGCGTATTCTTAAGTATTTATAACGAGTGTCTTAACAACCACTACCTCCAGATCTTACAAATCGATAACATTAAAATATTCCACACCATGTCACAAGTAATGGAATCGACGTGACTGTCTCATGAGACACTCGTTTCCACGTAATGAGAAACAGATAAACATTTGGAATAACGTACCGACATATCAGATATTGGTAATCATTAACACGATCCAAGGGCTTCTCTGAAACCATTTATGGTAAATGAAAGTACAGTATGATCATTAATTGATTACCACTGGCACATACAGATCCCGAGTCAAAATATCTGTGGGATATTTGCATTCTGTGCCGGCGTGTGGAATCTTACTTCCCTTAGTCGGGTATATATATTAGAGTATTTAAAAATAGAACTGGATAGGTTGAATTTAGATACAGCAGGAACTAGCGAAGTGAGTGAGGGGTTATAAACACAGAACCAAAGAGTACGTCTAATAATGAATAAGAAAATAGGAATACGAGACAGATAGCATGAACAACAAAGTGAACAGTGAACCCATTACTGTAGCCAAAATACACACGAAGAGTGACACAGCACTACAAGAACGATTTTATTTTTATCTTTCTTCCGTTCTGTAATGTGACATCACATTTCTGCGTTTATTATATCTTTGTAGATACGTGACAACAGAACACAAGTCGAAATTGCAATAATGCAATAAAAACCGTTACAGCAAAAAGCGGAATTGACATCATTTAAAGAATTTCTACAGGCTGTGGACCTGTATTATAAGTAGGTAAGGGTAACTGCACAGAGTTGGAGAGGCTTGCATAAAATAGACTTGCGTGTGGAGCTGCAACAAACCGGCCTTCGGACTCTTCACCACAACAACAACATATGATTTTGGACATTGCGAAAATTAGTACACACGGCTAGTAGAAATTACGGAATTAACCTGATTGGCCATGGAGTCAAACTGAGTTTGGACAATATGCTGCCGGGCGGAGTGGCCGAGCGGTTCTAGGCGCTATAGTCTGAAACCGCGCGACCGCTACGATCGCAGGCTCGAATCCTGCCTCGGGCATGAGTGTGTGTGATGTCCTTAGATTAGTTAAAGTAGTTCTACGTTCTAGAGGATTGATGACCACAGCAGTTAAGTCCCATAGTGCTCAGAGCCAGTTGAACCATTTTGGTGATATGCTGCTTCAATTCTATGCCAGATTTCTACATCTACATCTACTTTGCAATCCACCTTACGGCGCGTGACAGAGGGCACCCTGTACCACTAGTATTCATATACTTCCCTGTTAACTTGCCAACAGAACAAGGGAAAAACGACAGTCTATATGCCTCCGAATGATCCCCATTCCTCGTATCTTACCTTAATGGCCCTCACCCGCAATGTATGTTGGAGGCAACAGCATCGTCCTGCAATCGGCTTCAGATGCCGTCCTCTAAATTTTCTCAATAGCGTTCCTCGAAAAGAATGTCGTCTTCCACCAAGGGATTCCCATTTGAGTTCCCGAAGCAATACGATAACACTTGCGTGTTGTTCGAACCTAAATGTGACAAATGTAGCAGCCCGCCTCTGAATTCCTACGATTCTTCTTTGAATCCGACCCACAACCTATAATCAACTTCCATGGAGTACTCTGCTCCAAATGTACACTGTTAGATATTTCTTCCCGAACTAAAGACCTATGTTTGATACCAGTATGCTTCTGTTGGTCAGGAATACCTTCTTCGCCTGCGCAAGACTTCCGTTTGTCTCCTCCTTGCTTCATACGTCACATGTTAATTTTACCTCCAATGTAGCACAAGTCTCTATTTCGCCCACTTCGTAGGCGCATATTTCGGTGTTTTTCCGTTACTTTCATCTCTGCTACTCTTCATTACTTCTGAATTTTTCTATCCATACGCTGTGCTCCGTTATGATGTCCCATGATTTGCCGCCGCTTTCACTAAAGATAGCAATGTCATCAGTGAATGTTATGATTGACATCGTTTCACCCTGAATTTTAATTCCAAAGATGAAGGTTTATTTTATCTTTTCTGCAATGTAGGGGTGAAAACTTTGGGATCAAGACTACATTCCTGCGTTGCAAGTTTTCAACGCAAGCACTTCGTTATTGGTCTTCCGTTCTTATCATTCCATCTTCGTTCTTATACGTATTGTATATTACCTGTTGAAACTTCTAAATATAAATTTTTACTTGAACTGAAATAACTGAGAAGGTGAAACTTCTACGTTTTTACATAAATTGATTAACGCAACTGAACCTTCTAAAACTGCTCAGTGAAACTGACGCACTGTCACTTTGCTACTCTTTATCATATCATTTCTGACCTACAGAATTTTCCCTTACAAATAAAGCTCATACTTATTCTATTCATTTATGGCCCACAATATACCAGGGTAACGCAATCTGACTATTAATTAACACAAATGAATGGCCCTGATTAGAAGACATCCTAATAATTACCCAAATATTTCGTAAGTCACTTACCTCACAGAAAATCTTAAGGAGACGAACTACAGCAAATACAGCAAGTACACAGCTAGCTAAATAAAAAGATTGTAACTACTGCAGGCTCTAACAACTAACAGACATGTGGTTAGCAAAGGAAAACATTTTGTTGCAGAGCAAACTATGTATTTAGCAGATTTTACGTTAATCATGTAATATCCAGTTCCAAAAATCATATAATCGTCAATAATTCTGTTACCGACATTTTACAATCCTTGTCCAACCAATATTAAATCTCCATGACGGAAACACGTCCAGACCGTCCGCTCGTGACATCACTGCAAACCTCCGTCATTGCTACCTATTAACTTCTAACCGCGAGCCGTGCCAACCACAGAGTCTCTTAAAGAGGGCGCACAGCACTGTCAATGACATTAATGCAGTCTATAACGCTGCCAACATACAAACATATGAACAGGCTACTTACACTATCCCTATCGCCTACCTGATGTATCACAAAAGATTACAGTATTAAATAAGACTCAATAAAAAGCTGTGTAAAAATATCCTCTCAGTTCAGCGCACACACTCGTCATCAGTCCAGCGAGCGGTGAAATTAACAACCAGCTGTTCTCGTAATATAGATTGCATAATCCGTTTCAAGGCAACAGCACACTCAAAATTTATCTCAAACATGTCACGATTACTAGGATTAGCAACACTGAAGTTGCAAACGCAATTCTTTGGGGTAGCGTAGTGGTTGAAGATGTGGATTACAGAGTCAAAGGAAGTAGGTCAACGTGCTGCTGTCTGCTACCACATTTTTTTATCTTAGTTTTTTAGCGCTTTATGGGACTTCCTTATGGGTATGATACAAGTACGTCCTGCAATATTCTACGTTATTTATCTGTAAGAGCACGATCTCTCAGGAATTAGTTTCTTGGTTTTTGTGACTTTTGTCTGATTATAAAATGAAGGATGAAGTTGGTGCGAATGAAACGACCAGCAGCGACATTTTTATTCTTGCTTAGCACAAGTATTTGGAATTTTTCTCAAAATAAGTCGCGATTTTTGAGTTTGTAATTAGGCAGAAATCTAAGACTACAGCTCAATTGTTACGAGTGAAAACAGTAACAATGAGAATTATAATCCTTACTTGTCACCAATATTCGTCTAATTATTTCCGATTATGTCGCTGTTGCCGAGGGCGTGGTTCAGTAGGAACCCAAAAAGACAGCTTATAATGCCGTGAGTGAAATATGAGGCGTATTCTGGAAGTCGGGTCCCTTTAGGTGCGAAGTGGAAACCACTGTGAAAATTCGATGGAACTTTGCTCAGGTATGTTGGGCAGTTTCTTTAGTGTGCCTGTCGATCGCTTCACGAGCTTATTCTGTAGCTCTTTTCAGTCCAGAGCGCAAAGTGATCACGTAGAAATGCCGGAAGCAAAAGTGTCTCCAACCAAGTATAGGGTTTGGTGAGAGATTTCGCCTGAAGCCATGCAGCCCACATAATATAAATGTTATGCGTTTCTTTCTTCAAGACAATTTTCAGCTGCAATGGAGACGCTCCTGCAGCGTTTTCATGGGAGGTGTTTGCTCACCCACAATACAGCCATTAATTGGCTCCCTCCGTTGCTCATCTCTGCTCACATGAACCGCTGGCTACGAAGACATTTTGGCGCAAACAACGAAACGCACACCAGCGTAGAGAAGTGGCGGAAAGTGCAGGCGGCTGCTTTCTGTAACAAGGGTTCTCGAAAATTTGTAAAATACCATGACAAATGTCTAAGTCGGAGCGGCAACTATTTAGAGAGATAGCTGGAAGGTGTGGCTAACTGTTGCGGATAAAAAAAAATTATTTTCAATGTAGTTTTCATTTCGAGACCGATGGGACGTTATTTTCCGAACAGCCCTCGTATTGAGCTTTTGTTTCTGCGATTTACGAACATCCACTTACTCATAGGAGAATCTGGCTTCACTGCCACGCTCGGCTTTTTCAAAATGTGTTACTGGACATGTGCGATTACACACCATTTTGATGTCACTTCTGAGTAATCACAGTGTGTGAATAGCTTCTCTCCAGCCCAGACACGTTTACGTCTGCTGGCTGTCGAGCGTACACCACCTGCTGAGTGGCGCTAGCTGTCAGCCCATCTATTTTCGTGGCACCACCTCGCAGGCTCTCGGGAGACGAAGGTTGTGCTTCAGTCTCTACGGTACATTAGTGTAACCTGCGTACAAGTTGTCTAAGACTAACGTTGAAAGCCCCATTGGCTGGTTGTGAATGGTGCTACTGTCTATACCAGTCTCAACCAGGACGTTGTCACCTCCAGAGGTGCCTTCTGACTTCTCTAGCAGGATTTTGAATGAAAACAAAAGGTAGGAGGGGAGCGTTCACACAAAAGGTCGCTGGTGAGCTAAGGGGATAGGCATTCTAGTTTCGCTCTGATGATCACTCATTTACTTACCGACAGACAAAGATTTCAATAGCCTAGCTTAAAATGATATTTCTATTACCACATTTCACCAGTAACCTCTGGCCTCTAACTCTTTACAGAATCGATTTGTCACGTGTAAAACAATAGTAAAGAAGTAATAAATTAATGTCACGCTCCATGCTGAAATTTTATTGCATGAACAGCGAAAATGTAGTCGTCTTCTTTTGCTTACGCCTTTGTCCTGCAGTTTTCGCAGGGTCGGCGTGGTTACAATCGGATGTGGCAAGGTTAATTTGAAGGGGTGGCTGTGTGGGGCGGCGGGTGGAAATTGATGTTGTTTAAATGTTTTGTAGGTGCAGAAACATTTCCCGGCCGATGCACCAATTGTGGGGCGGCGGGTGGAGTAACTGTTATATATAATAATGTAGAATTGTAATGTAGAAAAGATGCATTTACCTGCCGATTAACCATATGTGGAGCGGCAGGTGGAATTAATTTTTATATAAATTTTTGGTTTGTATTATTTATGCTGTCTTTTGCCGTTCTCAACACTGGCTCTCTAACTACAATATTGGCAACCAGAAAGTGATTAGCAAAACGTGAAGCCTGTAATTAGAATTCCTAGTGCCCACTTCATCTGAGAAATACACTTATAGCTACACCTTATAGCTCTGAGGAATTAGGAGAGTGTCTGGGATTCATAATCAAAAACGATCCTGTAAAAACGTTCGCTATATTCTGAAAGTCACAGATCAAAAAAAAAAAAAAAAAGAATCCACACAATCCAACTACCAGAGCAGTTCAGAGTCAATGCACTGATGCAACTTTAACTGTCCAAATTAAATGTTTAAGTGAATGCTCGCCATAATTTGGTAATAATGGTCATCAAACGCCACGCTAAATAATGGTAGAATATCTGTCCCGCGGCGGCACGTGAAAATACGACATACGCAAGCTGAAGATAGATCATTAAAGTTATCCCAGAATTAACACTTCACTCGAAAACGATTTCATGTTTACACGTATCCCGAGTAACTTATTACGGCTTCCGAGGCTGTTTATAGCAATGATACCGACGCGACGCGACTCCCGACACACATGGTGTGCTATTCAGTGTCTGGAGAGAACTGGGGCCATTTTCCTTGCACAGCGTTCTTATATATAAAGCCGCGGTGCGGACGGCTAAGGGAACGCCTGATCAAATCGGCTCTCCCAACTAGCCGCTGGGCTAGTAATGCACCACTTTAAGTTATTGAATAAATCATCACTTCCTTTGCTGATGGCCGATGAAGCTCTCAATTTAAATGTTCATTCAGCACACAGGTAAGTAATCATAATAAAAGTCTGACGTGGCTAAGTCAAATATTTTGGGCGAGAGAATTAATTTAATTACACTACATGCAGTAGACGAGCTCTGAACTTGCCCTTTGGAGATAAGCTATCGCTATAGGTTTATAATTATTCAGTTGAAACTTCTCACATCTTTGTGATTATAGTGGATCTCCCTTCTACTTAAATTTAAACATCCTAGCCTTATTTATTCGCCTTCTTAATCTATCTTGCTTCCTTAATTCCTAAGACAAAAATCAGAAAATTATGAGTTTCAACTAAAATTTTAATTTGTGAGATCCAAAATACTGTTTCTACTAAATTATTATGAAAAAGGAATCTAAATATAAATTTTTAAGTTTCTAGCTCTTTTCTGTTGCGCCAATTATTTTTACAGAAAAACATCCAAATTTTGAAAATGGTTAAAGTTATTGAACTGATATTTAACACATATTGATTTAGTATTATTCCTGACGTGCTAGAACCGTTTCAGGTTATTTACTTGATTTTTAAAGTATTGCGCAACGTTTATGACGACAGAGCTAGTTACAGCAGACTAGGCTGGCACACAATGGAAAGACTGGTGTGAATTTCATACAGTATGAGTAGGCTGCTTCCCTACAGCTGGATACCTTTCATGCCACCACCCCATACACCCTGGGATGGAATCAGTGTACCCCAGCTGTCTGTGTGTAGTGTAAATCATGAAATAGTGTGAACAAGTTTCAAATATCTGCGAGTCGTGTAACTGAGGTGGGACGTGGGGACCACCCCGGTATTCACCTAGTGGGATGTGGAAAACCGCCTGAAAACCACATCCAGGCTAGCCAGCACACCGGCCACCGTCGTTAATCCGCTGGGTGGATTCGATCCGAGGCTGGCGCGCCTACCTGAGTCCAGGAAGCAGCGCATTAGCACTCTCGGCTAACCTGGTGGGTAAACAGCGAAAATGTAGTGAGAGATCAATTCTCATTTCATTTCTTTTTGAGACAGTTCTGCGATAAAAAGTTTCAAAAATGATTGAAATTACTTGTGAAGTTTCATTGCAAGTTGTGAAGTGCTCTCAAATATCGGTTGACAAAACTATGATGTTCTACTGTTTAGTCACATTTCACCATCATATGCACAGGTATCCTAGCTGCAGGCAGACAGGTTCAGAGATGTGCATCCCCTCTGTCTTCTCTTGCCTTGTCAACGATACCGTTCGTCATATCTCTCCTTGACCTTAATGCTCTTATATGAGGAATATGGCAGAAACACTCGTTCCCATCAGAGGAAACTCCTTTCTGTCCCACTTCATCGTACAGCCATATTCTCAAAGTCCTTCTCAGCAGCAGGAACCCAACTCTGGAATAACTACCCACATTATGTTATGGAACAGAATAACATCTCCAACTTCACAAGACAGCTAACGACATATCTGATAAAGCAACAATGAGGATTATCATTGTCCCTGTAAGCACTCTTTACCCTTGTACATCCTTCTTTCCCGAGTATTCTTAGCTGTTGCATTCTCGTTAAATTTCCTTTCCCCAGAATTAGCTGTATCAGAAAACATCTTGTGCACCTACAAATAGAGTGTCAATCATTATTGTTAGTATTGTCACTACTATTGTCATTTTTGTTGTTGTTACTATTATCAATATTAATTTCAGCACTTGCAGTAGTATAAGTACTTCCAATATTAAATTCATCACTTCATAGTCAATATTATTTATTCAAGTTGGTAAAAGTCATTTCAGTACAGATTGTCAAATTAAAATTGTTATTTCTTAAGAAACTACACTGATGGGAAAAAATCTCAACGCCAAAAATTAGTTCTATAGAGCAATGAAATTTCGGAAATGCGTTTCTCTAGGTAACATACTCAAGTGATTAACATTGGAAGATCACAGGTTAATGTAAGAGCGAGATAAGCCGTTCCAACTGTGAAATGCTGGTATGTTATTAAACAGTGCAGCTGCCAATGTGTTGAATGCGTGTATGAATTGTGTTGTACAGGTGCCGGATGTCAGTTTGTGGGATGCACTTCCATGCCTGTTGCACTTGGTCGGTCATTACAAGGATAGTTAATGCTGTTTGTGAATGACACTGGAGTTGTCCGATGATGTCCCATATGTGCTCAATTGCAGACAGATCTGGTGATCGACCAGGCCAAGGCAACATGTCGACATTTTGTAGAGCGTGTTGGGTTACAACAGCGGTATCTGAGTGTTATCCTGTTGAAAGACACCCCCTGGAATGCTGTTCGTGAATGACAGGCACCAGATGGACGTACCAATTTGCATTCCGAGTGGGTAGACCCACTGTCATATCAAATTACACACCATACCATGGCTTAAGAAGTAGGTCCAGTGTGTCTAGCACAGAGACAGGTTGGTTGCAGGCTCGAAACTGGCCTCTTTCTATCTTACAAAAGCTCACCACTGACACCGAGGTAGAAACTTCCACCCTGCCCTCCAATGAGTTCTCGTTTAACACCACCTAAGTCACAGATACCGGTGGTTTGAGATCAGCGGATCACACACTACAGGGCATCTGGCTCGGAGATGCCCTTGAAGTAAACGATTTGTAGCTGTGGTGCCAACTGCTGCCCAAATTGTTGCTGCAGATGCAATATGATGCGCCCTCTCGGTAGTGCATGTGGCCCTCCAGAGCCCAGTCTTCTTGCTACCGTATATTTTCATGATCACCGCTGCCAACATGTACAGTGGGTACATTCCTGCCAAGTCTTTTTGCAGTATCGCAGAAGTAACATCTAGCTAGGTGTCTTTGCCCCCTTAAAGGCGTTCTTGACTAACATGTATATCAAAGTGACTATCTTGTACTCATGTCTAGAATGATGGCATGTCAGTATTACACTGTTCAGCTGTATAATTTTTGTAAACACACAACGTTATAAGAGCATAACATTCAAGCTACTGTCAGACCATCATTAACGTATTATTTTCAATATATTTATGTCATTTACCATGTAATCAAAACACTGACAGTTATAACACAGTCCACTAACGCAATAATAGGATGTCACATTGTTCTACACGTGAGTACAACTAATCACTTTAATCTAAATGACATTCACATTTATACACATTCTTGCGAAAGTAGTATTCGCAGCTACTCGACAACGGCAATAAATGCCAAAACAGTCTGTCGTTAATAAAGATTAATTATTATAAGCAGCTATTCTGGTTCATCTTTCTAATAATTTAATAGTAGAATTTTAAGTTGCAATTACGAACTGAACAATTAAATTTGAAATATCAAACAGCTGAGTTTTTCCCCACTCTGTTGGTTCTGTCAGAAGACAGATTGAGTAAAGCGCAGTATAAACGAAAACAGAGAGAAAAAACATTTCAGTTAACAACTGTTCTGTAATAATAAATTTAACATGCATGAACATCTATTTATCCGATCAGAACAGGCAATGAGCCAAAATATAAATACACTGCAAAACACATGGGTACGATAAAATGAAATTAAATTTAAATATCAACGCCCAGCTGACTTCAGTCATAAGCAGAAAAAATTAACGATGAGCACCAAAGCCAGTACAAACATTATCGATAAATTATAAATAAGCTCGAACCCGACAAACAGGAATATCTGTAATACTGACAGATAAAAACAGTTAGCAATGTACATAGCCTGATTTTAAATTGAGATCACTGAGATTAGTTCCATAAAAGAGTTTAGGGCAAAATTTTAATGTAAAAATAAAATCTGATCGAGGATAATCCCCCCCGTCCCATGGCTTCAAATAAGACAGGAAAATTAAACTTACATTTGTTTTGAGTACACAACAGACTACAGAAGCAACTCATCTGATACTTATAAGTTATAAACAGGGCTCAAAGTCAATCAAAAGAAATAACAATGACATTTAATTTACCTATATAAGTTACCTTAACCAGTAAACCCCTTTTGGACAGCCAGAGTTAACTCAAGCCGAAAACGAACACTATAAAGCACTCTATGGCACAGCGAATGGCTTACACATTAAGATGTTCTCCAAGGAAGTCCGTACGGCTCAAACAATCTATCTATCCTGTACTTTGTGTAGCGGATGCAAGGCCGTCTTCCACCAAATCCGAGCGACGTGTTCCTCAGAATGTAAATTGATGTCTTAGTAACCCTCATTCTCACGCAGGGTGATATTCAGCTCTGGTTGTTGCTTATAGCATCCATGTCCCATATAACTGTCAGGACTAGTTGCTGGATGGCCATCCACCAGTTACTGGTTATCAGTGACTGAGAGGTAGAACATACAGGCTGCACCCCGGTGGGACGCTATTCAAGCCGTTGCTTAGCTACACAATGAGGTTATGTCACCTTTCGATTACATGTCGAAATGGCACACTGGTCACTCCTCCCCCTCTAAAAGTCAAAACTGTAGTGGGAGGGGAATAATCGGCTAGAGTGTCTTCTGCTGGCTTTTATTGAGATCCGCTAGCTGCAGAGTCATTAGAAGAGCCACCGACCTTGACTAACATGAATCCTATGGAGTATTTGGTGGCTAAATCTTTAATTATGAGACTAACAGGTGTGTTTATCGTTAGAATCCGACAAAGCCCGACAAAAATCGACAATAACTCGGCAGAAAGAGTCTCTCACTCCCCCTACTCTAGGTCCAAAAATCCTTTACCAACAAGTGAAATTAATTATAAAACAGTTTAGATCGTAAGACACGTTTATTAGAAGGGTCACTCTTTCTATTCAGTCGAGGACGTCCTTGAAAAATCAAACTGATTCCTGTGTTATTGTGTTATATTGTTGACTGCGTTTACAAAATTTATGGCTTGGCTTTTTTTGGGTTCATAAACATTTTATTTTATCTGTTATTACATGAAAGGGAAGCAGTGGTTGGGAAGGGAGTGAGACAGGGTTGTAACGTCTCCCCGATGTTATTCAATCTGTATATTGAGCAAGCAGTAAAGGAAACAAAAGAAAAATTCGGAGTAGGTATTAAAACCCATGGAGAAGAAATAAAAACTTTAAGATTCGACGATGACATTATAATTCTGTCAGCGATAGCAAAGGACTTGGAAGAGCAGTTGAACAGAATGGACAGTGTCTTGAAAGGAGGATATAAGATGAACATCAACAAAAGCAAAACGAGAGTAATGGAATGTAGTCGAATTAAGTCATGAGATGCTGAGGGAATTAGATTAGGAAATGAGATACTTAAAGCAGTAAAGGAGTTTTGCTATTTGGGGAGCAAAATAACTGATGATGGTCGAAGTAGAGAGGATATAAAATGTAGACTGGCAATGGCAAGGAAAGCGTTTCTGAAGAAGAGAAATTTCTTAATATCAAGTATATATTTATGTGTCAAGAAGTCGTTTCTGAAAGTAGTTGTATGGAGTGTAGCCAAATATGGAAGTGAAACATGGACGATAAGTAGTTTGGACAAGAAGAGAATAGAAGCTTTCGAAATGTGGTGCTACAGAAGAATGCTGAAGATTAGATGGGTACATCACATAACTAATGAGGAGGTACTGAATAGAATTGGGGAGAAGAGGAGTATGTGGCACAACTTGACTAGAAGAAGGGATGGTTGGTAGGACATGTTCTGAGCCATCAGTGATCACCAATTTAGTATTGGAGGGCAGCGTGGAGGGTAAAAATCGTAGAGGGAGACCAAGAGATGAATACACTAAGCAGATTCAGAAGGATGCAGGCTGTAGTACGTACTGGGAGATGAAGCAGCTTGCACAGGATAGGGTAGCATGGAGAGCTGCATCAAACCAGTCTCAGGACTGAAGACCACAATAACAACAACTTTTATGTTGTAAATTAATGCACTGCCATGTTTCATGACCTTGGAGAGTTGCTCCTCAATTTCGCCCTACGAAACTAGTCGTGTAAAATAAAAATTAAAAAGATGGCCTGTTTCGATCATCACATGATCATCTTCAGACTTTCAGTCATACTGATGAACAATGACTATGCATCGAGCAGGAACCGTTGAATGACGATAGTCAGCAGTTGACTATCGTCACTTGGTATATCTTGCTCCATGCACAGCCAGTGCCCTTTAATACGGTTGAAGGTCTGAAGATGATCATGTGATGGTCGAAACCGGTCATCTTTTACCAACGTGCCTTACGAACTCGACTGCTTGATAATTAACTTCAATCTTCTTAACGAGACAGGCCGCCTAGGCTCATTGTAGCCGCGGCCCGCACGCCTATGTGTAACTAGAATGTTATATGTTAATCGCCTTACTGCAATTTTCTAGCAGTGAAGGTGAGGCGCATTATTGCTGGCTGATGTCATGAGAAGGGAGAAGTAAGAAAATATTTTATCAGACTGTTGAACTGTCGAATCTGTGGCCATACCACCAGTTGGGAAAAGCGACGCGATATTTGTGAAAGTATCTACTACACGAAGGAAAAAAAAATATATTGCCACTCTGAGGGCGAGGATGTGGTCCTAAACAGCTCACAATTAATGTGGCCATCGGCCTCTGTTCCCGGTCTCTCATACGACGAGAATTTGGATTGGGCTTGCTAGACTGACATTCCTGACATTGCTACACCAATTCCATAACGTCTGATTTAAGGAATGGCCGTATAAGAGGCTGTTTAATCTCAGTAATGGTCTTAAAATTATCCAAATGACCTCCACACAGAGGCAGATGGAAATTTTTAAATACAGCTGTGACTAACTCCTTGGAGACACAACTCCTTAATCCGTCACTGCGGATACAAAATCAAAGGAGACCTTAGATATGATATTACCCAACTACATCGAAGTAAGTGTCCAAGGAATAGAAAAGCAACTGGAATCACTCAATAGAGGAAAGTCCACTGGACCTGACGGGATACCAATTCGATTCTACACAGAGTACGCGAAAGAACTTGCCCCCCTTCTAACAGCCGTGTACCGCAAGTCCCTAGAGGAACGGAAGGTTCCAAATGATTGGAAAAGAGCACAGGTAGTCCCAGTCTTCAAGAAGGGTCGTCGAGCAGATGCGCAAAACTATAGACCTATATCTCTGACGTCGATCTGTTGTAGAATTTTAGAACATGTTTTTTGCTCGAGGATCATGTCGTTTTTGGAAACCCAGAATCTACTATGTAGGAATCAACATGGATTCCGAAAACAGCGATCGTGTGAGACCCAACTCGCTTTATTTGTTCATGAGACCCAGAAAATATTAGATACAGGCTCCCAGGTAGATGCTATTTTTCTTGACTTCCGGAAGGCGTTCGATACAGTTCCGCACTGTCGCCTGATAAACAAAGTAAGAGCCTACGGAATATCAGACCAACTGTGTGGCTGGATTGAAGAGTTTTTAGCAAACAGAACATAGCATGTTGTTATCAATGGAGAGACGTCTACAGACGTTAAAGTAATATCTGGCGTGCCACAGGGGAGTGTTATGGGACCATTGCTTTTCACAATATATATAAATGACCTAGTAGATAGTGTCGGAATGTCGGAAGATCCATGCGACTTTTCGTGGATGATGCTGTAGAATACAGAGAAGTTGCAGCATTTGAAAATTGTAGCGAAATGCAGGAAGATCTGCAGCGGATAGGCACTTGGTGCAGGGAGTGGCAACTGACCCTTAACATAGACAAATGTAATGTATTGCGAATACATAGAAAGAAGGATCCTTTATTGTTTGATTATATGATAGCGGAACAAACACTGGTAGCAGTTACTTCTGTAAAATATCTGGGAGTATGCGTGCGGAACGATTTGAAGTGGAATGATCATATAAAATTAATTGTTGGTAAGGCGGGCACCAGGTTGAGATTCATTGGGAGAGTCCTTAGAAAATGTAGTCCATCAACAAAGGAGGTGGCTTACAAAGCGAGTGTCGTTCGACCTATATTTGAGTATTGCTCATCAATGCGGGATCCGTACCAGATCGGGTTGACGGAGGAGATAGAGAAGATCCAAAGAAGAGCGGCGCGTTTCGTCACAGGGTTATTTGGTAACCGTGATAGCGTTACGGAGATGTTTAACAAACTCAAGTGGCAGACTCTGCAAGAGAGGCGCTCGCATCGCGGTGTAGCTTGCTCGCCAGGTTTCGAGAGGGTGCGTTTCTGGATGAGGTACCGAATATATTGCTTCCCCCTACTTATACCTTCCGAGGAGATCACGAATGTAAGATTAGAGAGATTAGAGCGCGCACGGAGGCTTTCAGACAGTCGTTCTTCCCGCGAACCATACGCGACTGGAACAGGAAAGGGAGGTAATGACAGTGGCACGTAAAGTGCCCTCCACCACACACCGTTGGGTAGCTTGCGAAGTATAAATGTAGATGTAGATATAGATGTACATGCTTCCCACTAAGGAACTGATCCTTAAGATAAGTGAGTGCTTGATCACGTTCCTGCTGCTCCTCCAAATTCCTAAAAAGTGATGGAATCTCATTTAGTGCAGCCGCACTATATTGATGGTCGTCATCCGTCTACATGACCTCAAGGATTTCTTGCTCCCCACTAAACATACGGCTGAGTGCATCGGCCATCTGATTGTCAGAAAACTTTATATCCTTTATAACAAAACGAAAACCTGAAATTCTAATTTCCCAGCCTGACTAGTACCCGTCGTACTTTCTGAATGTCAGTTTCTAATTAGATATACCTATCTAGTATAGCTCCCACGTGCTGGGTACTGTAGCATAGCAACTCATTTTAGACTGTGATGCAAAAAGAGACAGCCAGAGTTGCAACTAAAACGAACGTTTATTTAGTAGGTGATCGGTTTCGAGCTAAGCCCATCCTCAAACAAACATACGCGCAGAAGCCAAAATTACAAAATATCAAAAAAATTTGTACATTAAATACGAGTGTAAATCATAAACTGACAGCAAATCGCAACTAGTATATACCAATGATTTTCAGGTAAAATGTCCATATGTATATATGTGTATAGTCCAAACTAATGTTCGTTAAAGAATGATACTGGTCAAGCTGGAGGAAACTTGATTCTTTTAGTCGCAGAAGGTTGTTTCCATAGCTACTTACACCTTAAAAACAAGCAGTGTAAAAAACTATTACTTAACATAATTGGCACACACAATTGTTTTGTAAGTGTCCTTATCAAACAAATAAAATGCAATGCAATACTAAGGTCTAACTTATAGACCCAAAGATGGTTAGATATAAACGTTGCAAGGCCTGAATATTGCAATACACCATCATAGAATTACAGTGCAGCGTTTCTACATTGTATCCTACAATGCTTTACCATTTCGTAGCACAATTGTGGCAAAGACAGGAAACATGAGTATAAAGCGCTAACAAAATTTTAAAAAGTTTTACTTGGCAAACATTGGTATTTTCTGGTTGCGATCTACCGTCCTTTTATACTTTGTACTCACATTTAATGTAAGCATATGTTTGGATATATTGTAATTTTGACTTTGGTACGTAGTTTCCTTTGAGAATGGACGTAGCCCGAAGCCTGTCACCGACTAAACAAGCATCGATTTCAGTTGCAACTTTGTCTGCCTCTTTTTGCATCAGAAATATCTTTCGAACAAAACTTAAATTTCTCCACTCTAAATAAAAGTTCCAAGACTTCCAAATCGTATACGTGTCATTTAACCTCCACTGCCAAGAGAGAGATCCTTATGCATATGCGACCGTCTTACGATCTCTGTTACAGTCTTCTAACTCCGTCACTCGGCTCTGGCCTGGTGCAGCAGCAGTAGTTTCGCGATCCTAATAAAAGACTGTCTCTGTTGCAGTATTTCTGTTTAATAACGTGCTTCACAGTCTTAGTGCATTATCAGATTAAGGACAAAACTGACAAAGTAATTAATTCATAAAGCATTAATTCGTGAACTTCATGAAGTGCAGAATACGCTAATGGTACTAGGATGAAAACATACCTTGAAAAGGCAGTGGAGGCGTTATTAATCAGAGTTAAAAACTATAGTGGCAACGACCTTAGTTGATATTAAAACCAAGGAAGAAATGGTTGAATGAGGAAAATGTAATCGTCAAACACATGATAAAGATCCTGAAACGATAAAAAAGTGATCATGCAGAAAAGAAAAGACACGGAATACATGCAAAGCCGAGTATTCAGGATAAGGGAAGCAAATGAACTCACCAAGCATCACTAGCAAACGATGTAGATAGACCGTTGTTGACAGGCATGTCGCTCACTAGTAAAGAAATACTGTAGCCGATGACGTGTGTCCTACGGCGTGGAGGACGTGGAGTCAAGTGAGGTAAAAGGCGAAGTTGATGGGAAGGGCTGAGTAGCGGCGCTAGTAGTGTAAACAAAATGAATTAAAGGACTTATGTAAGCTGATGAATGAAAATAATAAAATAGACAGTAGGAAGTGATATTAATCGAGAAGAGGTGAGTCCATGATAAAGGTTCCTTTACGTAAGCAAAAAATGAAAAATAATAGGAATTATAAAATGTATGTGACAGTGAGAATAATAATTGGTAAGATACAAATAACTATGAAATGACAATTAATATGGTCATCAGCGAAACAGTAATCAAATATGTAGCAAAATGGTAATGAAATATGGAAATGTTTAAGTAAATTAATAAAGTGGAATACAAGAAAACCATAGAAGCTATAATAATTAAATAAGTATGGGGAAGGTAAAAAAGGGGTAGGAAGGTAGAGGGGTCGAGAGGGAGGGCAAAGGGAAAGTAAGAGGGGAAAGAAGGGAGGTGACAGACTGGTGGCTGTATGACGTACGTAAGGGGGAAAGGTGTGACGGGAAAACAATAGGAAATCGTTTACGCTAAAAAAAAGTTTAAGATACAAACTTAAGTGAACACGGAAACACAATGGTGAGGGCCAAGAGGCACAAAAATAAACATAGAATAAATCTGAAACTAAATCAAGCAAATTTTAGAAAAACTGACAACATGGTATCATGGCAGACGTGAGAATTTTTTGTACCAACATACCCATTGAAGCAACTGAGACTATCATTACTGATAATCTGACCAATAGATATAACAACATTCAAGATGCTGCATACTCACTGCAAATACATGTTACCCAAACACTTCGAAAACGTGTCGTTCTTGAACATGAGACACACACTACACTCACACATAAGGGGTACAAAAATTCTTTCCCAGGCGAGTGGTGGCGTTAGGAAGGGCACCCGACAATCTAATGCTGCTAAAACTGCCTAAATCGAAATAACGATGCCTATCCGGTACCGAAATAGGAGTGGGTGAAAGGGGGGGAAATTAATGTGTTCCATGGTATGATGGTGAGTGGTGGGGGACTGGAGGAGGGAAGGGGAAATGGATGTAGTTCGTTATGGCTGCCGATTCATTTTCAGCAGCGTATATGTACAATGGTTTAACTCAGTGCACTTGCTTCCAATAAACTCAAAATTGGAATATGCGATTTAAGTACATTAATAGATGGTGTGAACCTAGGAATAATTTCTACGACACTACAAGACAAGAACTGTAGGCGAATACACGTGGCTTGGTATTCTTTTGTCTTTGTAAATTAACATCTTTGCGTATTAACATCCATGTGCCTGGAATATGCGTGTGTGTGTGTGTGCGCGCGCGCGCACGTGTGTGTGTGTGTGTGTGTGTGTGTGTGTGTGTAGTGCTGTATGCTGTATCTTCGAAGCTCGGGAAAGTCTTGTTGCTTACTACTACCTGGTGAAGTATGAAATCCTTCAAAAGCAATCAACAGTGTTATAAAAACATTTCTTGTTCTATGTGAAACAAAACTAACACATCTCGTGTTTTAGAAGGTTGTTTACGTTGTTTAATCTCATTGCTCCAATTAGATTAAAAGTTGTCCTTGTCTTAAAAAGTTTTCAGCCGTAGTGCTTACAACCATCCCAAGTAACTTTCGCTACGATGAAAAACATCTCACGTTGAATGTACACCACAAGTGAAATGTCATTTTTTGAAGTAAACAACTCTCTGGCGATCGGCCTATCGGCCTATCGAAATCGGCAAAGGCGTCATTTCTTATTAAGAAATAAGATTATTATTAAAAAATCACGAACAGTGTCCAGGTGGTGTTTACACTTATTGTAAGCCATTCCTCATCCCATACCCTCCTCCGCCCCACCTCCCCTTTCCCATCACCCATGACACTTGGATCTGTACATCACACAATGGCATTAAGTAATATGCTTTATGCCACTGAATATTGTTATACGTCTGGTCCACTTACTCAAATGCTTACGGCCGATTGTCTTTGTATATATTTTTCGCCGCCACAACTCTTGATTAACCATATCTGAAGTTGAAAATTAATTGATCGAAACCAGTTATCATTTGTGGCAATGAGCAAATGAGACTATTGAAACAGATATTTAAAAAGAAGTATAAAATTACAGCATTCTCATGGCAGCACATTATCTATTTTTAACTGTGCAATACAAACAATGGAAAGCAGCAGAAAAGGGGTCAAAATATAGATACACTGCATCTGACCTGTTGATGATCGAAGGAGATCCTGAAAAGGACATGAACTATAAGTTAAAAATTTTGTCTGATGCTGTGGGCAACCACAACCTGAAAATAAATACAAGTAATAAAATAATGCTAATAGTCAAATCGAACAGACAAGTAAGAGCAAACATTAACAGAGCAAATAAAACTCTGATTCAAGTAAATGAATTTGGTTGCTTGTTAAGTACGACAACAGAGAACAACAGATGACCATAGAAGTACAATCGATATTATAAAGAGAGTTCCGGTGACTGAACAGGCCTTCAGAAATAAATGCAATTTAGTAACAAACAACCGCCTTAATACAGAAACAAGAAAGAAATTCATCAAAACCTTTGTTTGAAATATTTTATGCTGCGGTCGTGAATGGTGGACTCCAGCCATTTAAGAAAAGAAGAAGCAAAACCATTAGATGTGTGTATATGGAGAAGAGCCACAATAAAATACTGAACTGAAAGAAAAATACTAAAAGAAATTAATTTGAAATGGACATGGATACAGAGAAGACAAACTAAATTAATTAGATATCTATTTGATATAACATCTTCGTAACAAGCTGGGGTAAAACCAAAAGTAAATTCCAGAACATACATATTATGCTATTTCTGCTACTTGTTTTAGAGGAATTACACCGTCGTTCATGGCATGATTCTCCGCATATCATTTCGTCATCCAATGCATACAATGCATACACTAGCCAGAACACAATGACCACCTACCTCATAGCCGGTATGGCCAACTTTCACATGTTTAACAGTGGCGACTCATCATGGCAAGGAAGCAATGCGGTCTTGGTAGATCACTAGAGGGAGCTGGCACAACATCTGCACATATAAGTCATCTAATTCCCATAAATTGCGCGGAGGGGGCCATGTGTTCTGCCGCCACATCCAGTTACACCCCAGATGTGTTTGACCGGGTTCAGATCTGGGGAGTTGGGTGCCAACACCTCAGGGGAACATGGCACTGTGTTCCTCGAACCGCTCCACCACAGTCCTAGTCTTTTGACATGGCGTATCATCTTGCTGAAAAAGGCCACTGCCATCATGAAGGAACGTACCTGGTTTGCAACCAGTTTAGGATACTTCTTGGCTGTCATGGTCCCTTGCACAACGTCCACTGGACCCCTAGATGCCCACGTGAATGATCCCCAGAGCAAAACGCAGCCGCCGATAGCTTGTCTCCGCCCGAAAGTACCGGGTGATCAAAAAGTGAGTATAAAATTGACCACATTTGCGGTGTGGGCGTTTCAAAAGAAGGCGGAAGATGACGATTGGTTGAGTAACGTGTTGTAGACCGACGAAGCTCATTTCACACTCCAAGGGTCTGTCAACGCCCACAACTGCAGAGTTTGGGCTACCGAAAATCCTAGAACTGTCGTGGAAACTCCATTGCACGACGAGAAAGTCAAGGTATGGGTTGGATTTACCACATCTGCCGTTATCGGGCCTTTTTTCTTCGAGGAAACGGGTGATTCTGGTTTTGTAACTGCTACCGTGATGGATGAGAGGCACCCCAATATGTTATAGATTCGCATCATCCCCAGCCTGGCTGATAAACACCTGATGGAACGTACGATGTTTATGCAGGATGGCGCTCCACCCCATATTGCTAGACGCGTGAAAGATCTCTTGGTGATGATCATGTGCTCAGCCGCCACTTTCGTCATGCTTGGCCTCCCAGGTCCCCAGACCTCAGTCCGTGCGATTATTGGCTTTGAGGTTACCTGAAGTCGCAAGTGTATCGTGATCGAACGATATCTCCAGGGATGCTGAAAGACAACATCCGACGCCAGTGCCTCACCATAACTCCGGACACGCTTTACAGTGCTGTTCACAGGATTATTCCTCGACTACAGCTATTGTTGAGGAATGATGGTGGACCTATTGACCACTTCCTGTAAAGAACATCATATTTGCTTTGTCTTACTTTGTTATGCTAATTATTGCTATTCTGATCAGATGAAGCGCCTTCTGTCGGACATTTTTTGAACTTTTGTATTTTTTTGGTTATAATAAAAACCCACGTCATTCCAAGCATGTGTGTCAATTTGTACCTCTCTATCTCCATTATTCCGCGATTTATTCAGTTTTCAAATTTATACTGACTTTTTGATCACCCGGTACAGGTGTCAAGGAGACTGCGACCGAACCCTCACGATTTTAAATTTAATCTTTAATTGACCGAACGCGGCAATCTAAAGGTCAGTCTGGTCAGCATATTAAATATGAGCAATTACTTAAAACCGTTCCCCTTATCGTTTGCGTAATAGCTGGCACTTCTCTTTGCAACACTTTACAATATGTTCCTTCGTTAAATAACTTTGTTTTGTACTCTACGTCTAGCGCGAGACCCCACTAATAGCGTTTCTGCTCCGAGCTGCACATCAGGTCGTCCCGTAGCTCGACCCCCGACGCACACACACAAAAACGTGCGACGCTGCGCCGACCGCCCCTAGCGGCCTCCGGCTGCTACCACTTTGACTGCTCTCTAGCTCTAGTTTAAAACTGTGTCTTAACACAGACAAAACCACTGTTTCCTTATCTTACTCACTGGAGTATAATGTCTACTCAGTTTACAAGCTATTACATCTATAAAATATTAAATCGTTGACTTTTGTTTGAACCTTGTATTACCTATTATCTCAAATGAGTACTCGTTTATTCTTTACCCAAGCAATGACTGGATATAGAGGGTTCGATTCTCTAACGAACACTCCCTCTTACAGTTCACTTTTCACAACTATCACTGGCTACCTTGGATGGTATCCATCCATCAAATAGCAAACTATGTCTCAAATGGAAGTTCTGTGATAAAACTACCTTAATTACCCATCTTAAATAAAGCTTATCGGCTATTTTTTGTGGTCGCCAAGCTCTATATGAGCTAATTACTTTAATTGCTTTACTGAAACATTACCTGCTCTGTAGCAATTAATTTTTAATTACTTATTAAACGTATTTTTCACTAGCCATTTTGAAAAAAAAAATGTGGCGAAGATCTCACAACCATCTTAAGAACGTTATGAAACTTCACTGAAATTTCACTTTTTCTTAATATTTAAATGTGGTAAAAATAGAATTTAAATTTACCTGAATATAATGAAAAGTTACTTGGAAAATTACGCTTATATCCAAACCGACCAATGCATTTAAATAGAGTTTAACATTTACAGTACATTATTACAATTGGTTCAAATGGCTCTGAACACTATGGGGCTTAACATCTGAGGTCATCCGTCCTCTAGAACTTAGAACTACTTAAACCTAACTAACCTAAGGACATCACACACGTCCATGCCCGAGGCAGGATTCAAACCTGCGACCGTAGCGGTCACGCGGTTCCAGATTGAAGCGCCTATAACCGCTCGGCCACATCGGCCGGCACATTATTACAACACCAACATCTGCAAAGATGCTAATGTTTTCTTTAACTTCTGTTTTTATCTTTAGATTTGTGCTTTCTTGTTACTTTATAGAACTCTGAAATTAGGAATTACTCATGGAGTAGGTAAATAAATAATTGATTGGTTGAAATTCACTACATTAAAAGTTCACAAAGAAAACATATAAATGCACTACTCCATTACAAATGACTTTACACAAAATTAAGTGCAAAGCCTTTCCTGTTGTTGTGGAGTGCTATTCATTGTTAGACATTCAGTGTGGTTAAATCCAGTGTAACACCGGGCCTTCGCGTCTCCCTGCATGCATATGGCGTGCTTCCAAAATACGCCACATATTACACCATTGCCGTTGCGGCATCCACTACAACCGTAGCCAAAAACAGTCGTTTAGTCGGAAAATTCTTGCATCCACGACCTCATACTTCACGACCTCATACTTTTCACTGTGCACATAAACGATACCACACACCTTAGAGTGAATTAGAGCACTTATTGCACAATATTAATGTTAACCCCCGCAGCCATGAGCAACAAGTGCTCTCATGTCTAGGCTCAGACTACCTCTGCCTTCCTGATAGGGTTGCACACGTCAAAAATCGGACGCCACTCTTTTCGTCCAATCATAACTTTCCCTCAGCTTCTCTACAGTTTTTATTATTATTATGTTAATTTTTAAAACCTTTGAGTAGCTCATCGGCCATTACATTCAATAATAACATAAAATACTCTCTTACTGTACAAAATATTGTCTCTTTACCATTTATGATTCAAACTTCTTACACACGACTCGAAAGTAGTGAGGACAAATCCAATCTGGCTCTCTACTACCGATCTTTCTCATAAACTAATACTCGCAAAAATTTATGCAAAATTATACTAGCATCACAAGTACATAGTGGTTCCGTTATAGGATGTTCTGATGGAAGACGACAGATTCGTGCCCTCCTATCTCTGTGATAAAGAAGGTATCGGGGTTCATCAGATAATGCAACGCTCCGCCGATGCGCCAACGTCCAGCGCCGATGGTCACGTGCCCATTTCAGCAGTAGTTCCCGACGTCGTGGTGTTAACATTGGCACATACATAGGTCGTCGGCTGCGGAGGCCAATCGCTAGGAGTGTTCGGCGAATTGTGCTTTCCGACACACTTATACTCCGTCCAGCATTAAAGTCTGATGTTAGTTCCGCCTCAGTTCGTCGCCTGCCCTGTTTTACCAGACTGCCTAGCCTACGACGTCCGAGATCAGTAATGAGGGGTGACCGCCCAATCCCGCGACGTGTGGACGTGGTTTTTACCTTGGTTTTGCCATGTGTTGCAAGACACTCATCACAGTACTCCCTGAACGCCAGACAAGATGTGCAGTTTCCGAAATTCTCCTGCCGAGCATCGAGCGAGGTGGCGCAGTGGTTAGCACACTAGTCTTGCATTCGGGAGGACGACGGTTCAATCCCACGTCCGGCCAACCTGATTTAGGTTTTCCGTGGTTTCCCTAAATCGCTTAGAGCGAATGCCGCGGTGGTTCCCTTAAAAGGGCACGGCCGACTTCCTTCCCCATCCTTCCTTCGTCAGATGAGACCGATGACTTCGCTAGTTGGTCTCTTCCAAAAAATCAACTGAACTCAACTCCTGCCGAGCCTCCGGACCACCACAGTCTGCCCTTGGTGAAACTCAGATAGATCGCGCGCCTTGCCCAGCCTACATGCGGACAACAATCTCATTGATACTACACGCACCGTGTGTGTGGGTCAGGTGACGCTCCCATCGCCTGGATGAGTTTACATCGATAGTAGGTCGGTGGCCAATATGTTCTGGCTGATCAGTGTATAAAGCAATAACGCAAATACCGGCCCTGAAAGCCTGCGTTCTATGATCAATATTACAGTTATCAATTTAATTAACTGCAGCAATTGCAGCCAAATAGTAAAGATCGTAGCACTTGAAATATCGAGAACTTCCTTTGAATCACAGAATCAATTAAGTGGCGAAAGTCAAAGTGAGTTGCTGATCTAATTTAAGTGTTAATACGTCAGTCTACTCTGAAACTGGCCTAAAAATGAATTGCAACAAAACTAAGACCAAGGCGAGCGAGTTGACAGGGGAGGGAAATGCGTCTCCTGGAAGTACGCAGCTGCAAAGCGTCACAGAATATGACTATCTGGGTCAACTGCTAAATATGAAACGAGACCTAAAACCAGAAATATTTAGACATATGAAAATATGTTGGCAAGCTTATGGAAGATAGTCTTCAATTTTGAAGTCCAAGATGTCGACCGATCTGAAGAAAACAGATTTTGGCTAATGTATACTGCCAGTAATAACTTTGGCTGTGAGGCATTTGTATTAAATGAGGTCATTGTTAGAAAACAAATGGTAACCCAAAGAGGAATGGAAGATCAACATTAGTCTACACAAAGAAAGAGAGAAAGACAACAAAGGTCAATGACGTAATGTATCGCGAAGAAAAGATGGCAGGTGGTCAAAACAAGTAGTAGACTGGAGCCTGATCTACCAAAAAAGACTACGGGGAAGACCATCGGACAGATGAGACAGACACCTGAGGAAGATAGCCAGATTAATCTTGAACCTCAATATCAGCAGAAAGGCAAGAACCTGCAGGAATCCTATGTTGCACGCCGACTCAAAGCCGCCATTTCAGGAAATGATGGAATTAGTCGATGATGATGATGACGATGATGATGATGATGATGATGATGATGATGATGACGTTAATTAGTTTAGATTCAATTAAAGTTTTGTTCAATTGGTTGGATCTTCGGTGTACCTAATGTTTCGATCAATTGGATAGAATTAGTAGTTAATTCATTAAGTAAAACCCACATTACATGAAATGCAACCATTGTTCACTAAAGTCGCTACTCTATCGAGGCTTCCCTAACCTGCGCACAGCAGGTGCCTGTTGGATGTAATGCAGTTCCCTCCAGGTCCAGTGCGTAACTGGAGGCTCTGACGCTATGCGGTTGGTAGCATGGAAATTCGGGGAGTTTCCCGTTGTTTGAAAAAAAAAAATCTGCGAGGCTAGCCCCCCTTTTTCTTACTGTCTGCCGGTGCTTCGTACAGAAAGAGTCCATATTTACTGGACACATTTTTCCTGTTTTGGTCCGTCTACCTCCACCCGAAGTATGGAAGCAAAGAGCTTGTAAAAGAAGAGATGTGTTTCACAGTATCGAAGATGAATATGTGCTCATTGCTCTTATGTTAAGCATTTTAGGGCGCGTGTTTATTAGGTATTTTTTCTTGTTTTGGTCCATACGACCACCTCTAAAAGTTTGTCTTTGAAGTTCACCTCGCGTAGGGGGAAGAATATGTCAGGCCTTGACGGCGAAAGAGACTACCTGCTCGCATGCACTGACCCACAAAGAGGCACCCGTCTCCCCTGAGGAGGTAAGGTCGTTGCCCTTACCGCAAACAGGAATACAGAACCAGTAAGCATAAGGTGATGAGGGGCTGAGACAGACTGCTACGTCAACAAGGCTTCGCCCGAGTCTGACGTTGGTAATTAATCGTAAAAAATAACCTGTAGTTTTACACAGGCACAAAGTCGTCAGTTCTCGACACATCATTTTTTTTCCATTGCTTTGTACACTGCACCTAACCAAACAAAAACTGAAATAGTGAGGAATGAAGGAGGGAACGAAATGAAACTTCTCTCGCTTATAGAAAATGTGATGCCGTTATAGTATCGACGGCTTTGTAGCAGTGCTAACATCGGTTACCATCAAATCGTCGAGGTTAAGGGCTGTCGGGTTGGGCTAGCGCTTGGATGGGTGACCATCCGGTCTTCTCAGCGCTGCTGGCAAGCAGGGTGCACTCAGCCCTTGTGAGGCAAACTGAGGCGCTACTTGACTGAGAAGCAGTGGCTCCGGTCTCGTAAACTTACATACACTTGTCCCTCCAGCTCCACATCCATTGACGGCTGTGGGCTGAGGATGACACGGAGGCCGAAAGATACCGTTGGGTCTCCAGGCATGTTTGGGCGGAGATTAGTTTTTTGGTTACAGTATAGAATCAAATGTAGAATGAACTTGGCAGTATGAGTCCACTTGGCAGTATGACGTTGCCCCCCATTTCGCCTGTAGTCATGCACAGCTTCGTCTGGAAAAGGTGTCCCCTAAAGCTGTAGCTGAGGTAAGGTGGCCCACAGTCCTTGATAGTCGGGATACCGTCACTGGTACGAAATTGAGATCCTAGCCGGTCCCACACATGTTCGATCGGGAAAAGATCTAGAGATCTTGATAGCCACGGGAGTACTTTGACATCACACACACTATGTGTGAAAAAGCGTTCTCCTGTTGAAAAATGGCAGCACGATACTGTCACATGAGAGATAACACATTGGTATGGAAGATATTCCGTAGTGCTCAAATCCCTACCAGCCATGACCTGAAGCCATACACGATAGCTCCCCATGCCATGGCATCAGAAGTAACACCGTTGTGCCCGTCCAGAACATTGGAAGAATGAAACTTCTTCCCAGGTCGCCGCCATATTCTTAACGATGCTGATCCGCAGTAGTGCAGAACCACGATTTCTTGCTGAACACAGTACAATGCCCTTTCTCATCACACCATGCTTCCCAGGTATGGGATCACTCAAAACGCAGCCGTTTGTGTTTATGGTATTGATGGCAGCCTATGCAAGGGACAGTAATTCTGGCTGCTGCTAATCTCTGACCAATGGACGGGAAGGCACTGAATGTTGCAGGGAGTCCATTACATGTTCTTGGATGTGAGGCGCAGATGTGCAGGGGATACGACGTGAGTGGTCCACAATGCAGCGATCGTCCCTCGTGGTGATCAGATGTCTTGACCGGAATCTAGATAAGGTGTATGCCTACTTTGCAAGTTTTCACACAATTCAGCGTCAGGTCACTGTTACATCCTAATGATCACATCTGAACGGCCAAAAAATCTGGATACTGCACCATCCGTCTGTCCGGCCAAATGGAGACGCCTTCAACCTGACGTGTGCTGTACCACGCGAGTATGCAGCATCTCCATGTCCCTCACAATGATCACTCAACATCTGACGACGTTCACGTCCCTCATACACCCTAGCAGGGCTGGTAAACACACTGAACGTGAACAACACTAATAATTCACTTATGATGCATGTGCTACATGTCGCAGAGATTTGCAAGTTTACCATTTACTTACCTGTCAATGGCCTGTAGGTGTAGAAAAAGTACATTTACTTCTGACATGTTCTACATCCTGGAGGACCTCCTTAGTATGGATCAATTGGAATGAAAGTAACTCTAATCACATCTGCCCAAGTCTTCTGGAAGCATTACTTTTCTTTGAAAGCTTCCAACATTCAATTGTAAGTAAAACATTAATAAAAATGGCAAAGGTAATGTTAATCAGAACACTGGGATGAGTTGTGATCTAGATTTATACATTCTTAACATCACAAGACAAAAGCAAATGGCTAAAGAAACGGCACACAGACATTTCTTTATTGGACAAACACTTTCAATGATATGCAGTCGATGGTGAACAAAGTGATAAGTTGGGGATCAATACACGACACTAACAAGAACTAATCGCTTTACCTGACTTCATACACATGAATCCGTGGTATGGCCCAAAATCTACGCTACAGTCAAGCATCTATACTCTACTATTCCATAAAGAAAAATTTGGTTCCAAAGCACAGGGTTCTGAGAAGCATATATTGGAGCCCTACGCCGTAGCAGCGAATACTTTACTCTCCTCCTGGTCAGGGTACCACACCAAGATAGGTCGCTGACTGGAGTCATGGACGGCAGCAAAAAAATGGTTTAAATGGCTCTCAGCACTACGGGACCCAAAAGCTGAGGTCATCAGTCCCCTAGAATTTAGAACTACTTAAACCTAGCTAACCTAAGGACATCACACACATCCATGCCCGAGGCAGGATTCGAGCCTGCGACCGTAGTGGTCGCGCGGTTCCAGACTGAAGCGCCTAGAACCGCTCGGCCACTCCGGCCAGCGGACGGTAGCAATCTGTTATTAATAGCCCGCGTCCAAAGAATACAAGTACGCTGTCTCGCGTTCGGCTAATTCGGAATGCAGGTACTTCCCTATGAGCCTCTGAAACCCCGGTGGATTCCAGTGTGCAGGTGGACCTGTTTGCTGGTCTGCCAAACCAATTTGACTCTGTGCCATGATTATGCGTGATGGAATATGTAAATGTTTAGACGGCCGACTCAAAACAAATAATTACATCCACGCATCACTTGTTGTGTGTTTGATGCTAGAAGCAGTACCTCTGACGGTTCAGATGGTGACTGACAGACTCTAAGTGTCACACTAGCAAAGACACGAGTCTCACCGATTACGTAAAGACCTGCAGTTCTATACTAGCGAACTGCCAGTATAACAAAAAAAAATGTTCAAATGTGTGTGAAATCTTATGGGACTTAACTGCTAAGGTCATCAGTCCCTAAGCTTGCACACTACTTAACATAAATTATCCTAAGGACAAACACACACACCCATGCCCGAGGGAGGACTCGAACCTCCGCCGGGACGAGCCTCACAGTCCACGACTGCAGCGCCCCAGACCGCTCGGCTAATCCGCGCGGCGCCAGTATAACAGTCTTCTTCTCTTTCTCTCAGCTTACTTTGCCAGCACGGTAGCCAAGCACATTTACATCTTAGACTACTCCCACTTTAGCACAAGCCAATCACGAGCCGGAGCGCCGTATTCGAAGCTGTGAGACCGCCCCTTGCTCTGCATACACAGATTTGACCAACCAGCGACTTTGAAAATTAATTGGGAAAAAAAGATTCAGCTTTGAGGGCTTCTTTCGCACGCGTTTATGTCATGTCTTTGCGAAAAGCCTGACCAGGATGGAACCATAGACCTCCATAAAATGAGGGTTGTCTCCCCTGTTACGTCCATTTCGAACTTTCCAAAGGATGGCCATAAACTCGCTATATATATATATATATATATATACACTACACACCGGAAGCAGCTACTAGGGTAGCAGAGTACGTGTGGCGTGCACACGGGGGTTTTTTAGGTTAGAGGGACCCCCCCTTGGGCGAAACGATAAAATACCTGACGGCTTACCAGAGAGGACATTATCATCGTTGATAAAGAACGTCCGTCCTCAGAGACCAAAAACAGGAAAAGTTAACGTAATATTGGTAAACTGCAGGAGTATCCAGGGCAAGGTTCCTGAATTAGTATCTCTTATTGAAGGAAATAGTGCGCATATAGTATTAGGAACGGAAAGTTGGTTAAAACCGGAAGTGAACAGTAACGAAATCCTAGACACAGAATGGAATATATACCGCAAGGATAGGATAAACGCCAATGGTGGAGGAGTATTTATAGCAGTAAAGAATTCAATAATATCCAGTGAAGTTATTAGCGAATGCGAATGTGAAATAATCTGGGTTAAGTTAAGTATCAAAGGTGGGTCAGATATGATAGTCGGATGCTTCTATAGACCACCTGCATCAGCAACCGTAGTAGTTGAGCGCCTCAGAGAGAACCTGCAGAACGTCGTGAAGAAGTTTCGTGATCATACTATTGTAATAGGGGGGGACTTCAATCTACCAGGTATAGAATGGGATAGTCACACAATCAGAACTGGAGCCAGGGACAGAGACTCTTGTGACATTATCCTGACTGCCTTGTCCGAGAATTACTTCGAGCAGATAGTTAGAGAACCAACTCGTGAAGCTAACGTTTTAGACCTCATAGCAACAAATAGACCGGAACTTTTCGACTCCGTGAATGTAGAAGAGGGTATCAGTGATCATAAGTCAGTGGTTGCATCAATGACTACAAGTGTAATAAGAAATGCCAAGAAAGGAAGGAAAATATATTTGCTTAACAAGAGTGATAGGGCACAAATCGCAGAATATCTGAGTGACCACCATCAAACGTTCATTTCTGAGGAAGAGGATGTGGAACAAAAATGGAAAAAATTCAGAAACATCGTCCAGTACGCCTTAGATAAGTTCGTACCGACTAAGGTCCAAAGCGAGGGGAAAGATCCACCGTGGTATAACAATCATGTACGAAAGGTACTACGGAAACAAAGAAAGCTTCATCATAGGTTTAAGAGTAGTCGAATCATAGCTGATAAGGAAAAGCTGAACGAAGCGAAAAAGAGCGTAAAGAGAGCAATGAGAGAAGCATTCAACGAATTCGAACATAAAACATTGGCAAACAATCTAAACAAGAACCCTAAAAAGTTTTGGTCATATGTAAAATCGGTAAGCGGATCTAAATCCCCTATTCAGTCACTCGTTGACCACGATGGCACCGAAACAGAGGACGACCGAAGAAAGGCAGAAATACTGAATTCAGTGTTCCGAAACTGTTTCACTGCGGAAAATCGTAACACGGTCCCTGACTTCAGCCGTCGCACGGACGCCAAAATGGAAAATATTGAAATAAACGATATCGGAATTGAAAAACAACTGCTATCACTTAGTAGCGGAAAAGCATCCGGACCAGACGAGATACCCTTAAGATTATACAGTGATTATGCTAAAGAACTTGCCCCCTTTCTATCAGCAACTTATCGTAGATCGCTGGAAGAACGTAAAGTACCTAGCGACTGGAAGAAAGCGCAGGTCGTTCCCATTTTCAAGAAGGGTCATAAATCAGATGCGAATAATTATAGGCCTATTTCGCTTACGTCAATCTGTTGTAGAATAATGGAACATGTTTTGTGTTCTCGTATTATGACGTTCTTAGATAATACAAATCTCCTTCATCATAACCAACATGGATTCCGCAAACAGAGATCATGTGAAACTCAGCTCGCCCTATTTGCCCAAGAAATTCACAGTGCCGTAGACACTGGCGAGCAGATTGATGCCGTATTCCTGGACTTCAGGAAGGCATTTGATACGGTTCCGCACTTACGTTTAGTGAAAAAAATACGAGCTTACGGAATATCGGACCAGGTTTGTGATTGGATTCAGGATTTCCTAGAAGAAAGAACACAACATGTCATTCTTAACGGTTCAAAATCTGCAGATGTAGAGGTAATTTCGGGAGTACCGCAGGGAAGCGTGATAGGACCTTTATTGTTTACAATATACATAAATGACTTAGTTGACAACATCGGTAGCTCCGTGAGGCTATTTGCAGATGACACGGTTGTCTACAAGAAAGTAGCAACATCAGAAGACTCGTACGTACTCCAGGAGGACCTGCAGAGGATTAATGCATGGTGCGAGAGCTGGCAGCTTTCCCTAAACGTAGATAAATGTAATATAATGCGCATACATAGGGGCAGAAATCCATTCCAGTACGATTATGCCATAGGTGGTAAATCATTGGAAGCGGTAACGACCGTAAAATACTTAGGAGCTACTATCCGGAGCGATCTGAAGTGGAATGATCACATAAAACAAATAGTGGGAAAAGCAGGCTCCAGGTTGAGATTCATAGGAAGAATTCTAAGAAAATGTGACTCATCGACGAAAGAAGTAGCTTACAAAACGCTTGTTCGTCCGATTCTTGAGTATTGCTCATCAGTATGGGACCCTTACCAGGTTGGATTAATAGAAGAGATAGACATGATCCAGCGAAAAGCAGCGCGATTCGTCATGGGGACATTTAGTCAGCGCGAGAGCGTTACGGAGATGCTGAACAAGCTCCAGTGGCGGACACTTCAAGAAAGGCGTTACGCAATACGGAGAGGTTTATTATCGAAATTACGAGAGAGCACATTCCGGGAAGAGATGGGCAACATATTACTACCGCCCACATATATCTCGCGTAATGATCACAACGAAAAGATCCGAGAAATTAGAGCAAATACGGAGACTTACAACCAGTCGTTCTTCCCACGCACAATTCGTGAATGGAACAGGGAAGGGGGGATCAGATAGTGGTACAATAAGTACCCTCCGCCACACACCGTAAGGTGGCTCGCGGAGTATAGATGTATATATATATATATATATATATATATATATATATATATATATATATATATATATATCGTGAAAAACAATGGTCCTATAAAACTCCACTGCGACATTATTGAAGTTGGTTTTACGTCTGAAGACTTCAGTCCATTCTGATTAACATGCTGTGTTCTGTTTGCTAGAAACTCTTCAGTCCAGGCACACAATTGGTCTGATTTTACATACACCTTTATTTTCTTCATTAGGCAGCAGTGTGAAATTTTGTCAAATGCCTTTCGGAAGCATCGACTGCTATGTAGGGCTCGAGGACTAACAGAGCGAGCTGGTCTTCACACAAACACTGTTTTCGGAATCAATGTTGATTCCTACAGAGGAGATTTTCGGTCCCTAGAAATGTCAGGACAGGCGAGCTTAAAACATGTCCCCAAATTCTGCAACAGACCTACGTCAGATATACAGGTCTATAACCTTTTGCGTATGTTCGATGACCGCTCTGAAAAAATGGAATGATCTGTGTATTTGTCCAATCATCAGGCACACTTCGCTCCTCCATAGACGTACGGTACACTTATGTTATAGGATGGGCAATTTCTTTCGTATACTGTGTACAAGCGAACTTTCCTCTGTTGTGCGATTTCTGTTGATTTTCTATCCCTGGATCAGTTACTTTGTGTTCGTGCGACGTTTTAAAGGAGGCGATATTACAACCGTGGTTGTAATATCGCCGTCTTTGTATACAAACTTCCTGTGATGAAACTTCTTACTGTGTGAATGATGCTTTAGATTATGTGCGTACATATACACTTTAAAAAAAAGAATCACACCGCTTTCACTGCTGCACGATCGGATGAAGGCTGCACTGGAACTGATGGCGCGGATTTTTCTTCATAAGTAACCGAAACATCTTCCCTTTAATAATTTGTTTACATCACTTAAAATCATTTTGAGGCACAATTACTGTGAAAAAGGCATTGTCTTACATATAGTTTTGGGTGTAGGGCACCATCACCCCAAGAAAATTTCATCACCTGAGGAAAAAAAAAAGCGAAAGCTTATGTAAAATTTATCTTAACGCGAAGGAGCCGTCTGAAGATGAACCTGTCAGTTTGAAACCAGTAACGGCGGTATTTAAATAAATAAGCAGGATTGTAAAAAGAGGCTGGTTGTTGTTATCTTCTATGTAAGATCAACCTATAACTAACATTCCGCGTGCCATTATGCAACAACGATCTTTCCACACTGAAACTCTGAAGTGAAACAACGCGGCGCAAAAACTCATATACCAGTACGGAGAAATGATCATTACGATAAAATAAGAGAAATCAGGGCTCGCACAGAAAAATTCAAGTGCTCGTTTTTCCCGCTCACCATTCGGGAATGGAACGGTAGAAAGACAGCTTGAAGGTGTTTCACTGAACCGTCTGCCAAGCGCTTTACTGTAAATAGCAGGTTAATCACGTAGATGTAGATGTAGATGCAGATGTAGACTTGCTGCATCAGCCGCACAGTGCCGGCCGCGTCAGATTCTCAACCCAACCGAGCGGCTGACACAACAGAGCTCCGCGTGCCGACTGCAGACTGCTAACTGTTGACCGACCACGATATTATTGCATTTACCTTCCGTTAACGTAAACGGAAACATGCGCTAATGTTACACTAAACAAATGCAGTGGTAAGAACGGACTTTGAATTATGTCAAAGCAGTTGTGCATACAATGTGAAGTCGCTCCGCGTGTCTTGGTGAAATAATGCGATAAAAAGTCACGATAATCTGACCGAAGCGTGCACACTCTTATTCTGTGGTCGTCTTATACAGGGTGTCCCAAAAAGAATGACCCGATTTTAAATAGAATTATTTATTAGGAAGAAGGGCCTAAAACCAACAAATTGCATACTAAATTACTCAGAAAAGACAGAAGTTTATAAAAATCCATCATAAATGTTCAGCATGTCCTCCGTTGGCTGCATGGACGACATCTAGCCGATAGCCGAATTCATCCCAAACTGAGAGTAAGGTGATTTCTTTCACTGATTCTACAGCAGCTGATATTCTGATTTTTAGTTCATCAATGTCACGAGGTAAGGGAGGAACGTAAACACATTGTTTAACATACCCCCACACGAAGAAATCACATGGTATTAAGTCAGGGGACCTAGGATGCCAAGAGTGTAAAGCCTGGTCTCGCGGTCCTGTACGCCCTATCCAACGTTGAGGCACGTTGGCATTGAGGAAACTGCGCACGTTGTTGTGCCAGTGTGGTAGTGCTCCATCTTGTTGACGGATGAAATTGTCAGACTCAAGTTGTGGGAATAACCAGTTCCGTAGCATTGCAAGATATGATTGTCCTGTTACGGCTTCTTCCTTAAAAAAAGTAGGGTCCATAAACCTTGCTTTGCGAAACAGCACAAAAAAACATTCACTTTTGGTGAATCACGATCGTGATCAACTGTTTCGTGAGGATTTTCGAGCCCCCATATACGTACATTATGACGGTCAACCTTACCGCTAATATGGAAAGTTGCCTCATCGCTGAATATCAACCGTGACATAAAAGTGTCATCTTCCATGTCCTCTAGAATAGCATTGCTGAAGTACACTCGCTTCACTTTGTCAGTATCTCGCAGAGCTTGTACCAGTCGTGATCGTATGTTTCGTATGTTTTGAGGGCTAAACGACGCCGTAACTGGCGCCACACTGTCATACGCGGTAACGCCAAGTTCTTGCGGGGGCTCCGCTCAAATTCTCGTCGGATTTGTTCCACTGTTTGTTCAGGAATGCGTGTCAGGCCAGGACTTTTGCCTTTACAGAGGTACCCTGTTTCTTCAAACTGTTTATACCACCGTCGAATGTTCTTTCGTGATGGTAGTTTAGCACGAAATCGAATACGAAACGCCTGCTCAACTGCGATCACTGATTGAGTATGCCGCGAGGGATTAGCCGAGCGGTCCAGCCACTGCAGTCATGGACTGTGCGGCTTGTCCCGGCGGAGGTTCGAGTCCTCCCTCGGTCATGGATGTGTGTGTGTGTGTGTGTGTGTGTGTGTGTGTGTGTGTGTGTGTGTTTGTCCTTAGAATAATTTAGGTTAAGTAGTGTGTAAGCTTAGGGAATGATGACCTTAGCAGTTAAGTCCCATAAGATTTCACACACATTTTGAACATTTGATTGAGTACGACTAAATTCAATAACACAATACGCCCTCTGTTGTGCGCACGCCATATTCGCCAGACTGGCTGCACGCTCCAGGTCAGCGCTCGTAGCGACATTTGGCAGATTTTCTCTGAAACTCTAGGCCATGCCGATTACTTGTAGCGCTGTTTCAGTTACCTAGTGACATTTATCTCAATATTATTACAAGTTAAAATCGGGTCATTCTTTTTGGGACAGCATGCATTGCTACTTGCTCACAACAATCACACTTTATTCGTAAAATTTTCTAGCACGCAGCGGTTGCTACAAGATTGTATCTCTGCGAAACCAGAGGTAGCAGCAACATATTCACTGTGATTAGGCAGATCGATAAAACCTCCCCGGTTCTATAAAGCCCTCCAAATCCTCGAACGCCATGCGCTCCGCCTCGCCTTCCGCATCCGCCTTCCGTCCCCCACGCGCGTCCCCTACGACCTCATCCCCTTCCTCCACCTTCTCCTTTTCCTTGAACACATCTGCACACTATATATTGTCCACCACGTTGATCCCCATCACCCCCTGGTGTCTCCATTCCTCTCCATCCCCAACCAGTTGCCGCGCCTTTACCGTTGTGTCCCACCCTCTATCCATCTCCACACCCGCCATCTCCTTTCCCAACGCAACTTCCACCATCTACCCCTCCCAGATGATGAGCTTCGCCCTGACATCTACCGTTCCTACCAACTCTAACCCCATCTTCCTGCCTCCTCCTCAGGGCTCCCTCTCCTCACCCTCCCTCCTCCTGAGCGGCTTCCCCCTCATACTCCCCCTCCCCCTCTTGTGCCTCCTTTCAGTGCCTCTGCACTCCCTCCTGCCTTGTCTTCCCTCTTCATCTCCTGCCCCACGTGTCTCCTGCCGCTTGGCATACCCGCTTCCGCTGCTGCCCCTTGCTATCCCCTCCTTTTCCATCCTCTCTGACTTTTCCCTCGGCAGGTCCCACCTGGCAGTTTTATTCTTTGTCGTGTGTGCTCCAAGTGGGTTTTAATATTGTGGCCGACTTTTAACCTGTGCATGTGCATTCAGTGTCATCCCTGTGTTTTAAGAATCGCCAACTGCGTTTGTTTGTTTTTTCAACTTTCTGGTGACTTTTTCAACTGTCCCCCATGAACGTCTCCATGTCAGTGTATTTTTACCTCCATTTTCTCCCCTTACTCTGTTTTATGTTCCTCTTTTTTATCGCCTTATGTATGTAACATTTTATTCTTGTTTTAGTTGTCATGTCACTCGGCTGAAGAGCGGCGGATTGTGCCGCTGACAGCCCTCCCCTGCCCATATGGGGCAGGGGAATGAAGTTACGATAAAAAAATGAAATTAAAAATAATATCGATAAATTGACTCTCTCAGGTGTTATAAATAATAGCAAAGATGTAAATATGTGACGATATAGCATTCTTACCCAGAGTATTCACGCAGATTTAGATTTAGGATATTGAGTGTGCGATATTTGTCCCACGCGAGCTGAGGAGAGCTCCCCGACGCTGCCGGCAGGACATGGAGACGTTCGACCTGGAGGACTTCAAGTACAACTCAGTGAACATCACGGCGTTCCGGCTGGTGGCGGTGGAGGACGAGCGCGTGCGCGCGGCGCTGGAGCAGATGTCGCGCTTCGCGCCCGTCGGGCCGTCCATCCTGCACCGCACGGGCGTGCTGCAGGCGGAGCCGGCGCTGCTGCACGACGCCGTGCACGTGTTCGCCCGCGGGCTGGCCGCGCTCGACCGCAGCCACCAGCTGCGGCCCGCCAACCTCTCCTGCGAGCTCGAGCGCCCCTGGGACGACGGCCTCTCGCTCTACAACTACATCAGCTCGGTGAGCAGCCTTGTCACAGCCACTCAATTACACCTGTTGCTGTTGTGTTTACGATCCATCAAGTCTCTTCGACTCCTGATGACTTGATGAACAATGTCCCTCCACGCATTACTAAACGTCGAATTCGGTATCAGCTCTTCCAGGATAATATGGTGTTTTTTCCTGAAACTGTAAGGTGACCATATCTTTATAAACCTCAAGTATCACCTCACATATTTGTGAATGAGCAGAGGAAATCCTGCCGGAGGAACATCAGCAACTGAGCATTATAGCAGAGGTTGAAAATCCCACTTCAGTTGTAAGGTTCTTTTTATTTAAAACTCGACCTGTACCCGTCCACCGCAGTGCTCGGGGTCACAGCGCAAACTTATAACACCTAATGATGCGGATGTAAGAGCCCGAAACTGGTCGTGTTTTAAATAAAAAGAACCTTACAATTGAAGCGTATTTACTTGTAAATAATAGATTTCAGCTATGAGTCGTCCTTTTTAAATTTTATTGGCAGATCTAGATTTCAGCTAGAAACTAGCCGTTCTCAATGTACTATCATTTTTGATCAATGCATGTATTGCCTGTTGGTCGGGCTTCATCCACAGTTCATGTAAATGGTAGTATTCAATGAAATGTGGATAAAGCCAGACCAACATTCTTCTCACCAACGTGAATAGTCGTTTCGTTGCCACTTCCGCCAATGATTTTAGAAGCTCTGATGGAATACTAAAACTGGATCTCCTGTCTCTTCTATATCGACTCCTGTTTCTTCTCCTATCACGTCCTCAGACATGTCTTCCCCCGCATAGAGGCATTCAATGTACTCTTTCCACCCACCCGCTCTCTCCTCTGCATCGAACAGTGGAATTCCCATTTCTCTCTTACTGTTACCACATTGCTTTTAATTTCACCGAAACAGAAATGTATTCCCTTCTACTTGGTCCTCTAGCTACAGTTAATTAAATTACCACAACATAGGAGCACATACATCGTCTGTAGAAGAACCAGAGAGCTTCAATTTTTTTATTTTATTGCACTCCCGCTTGTGTGCGTAAAATATTGGTTTCCTTCTTAGCCGCTCCTGCATAATATATGTCTGAAAAAGACGGAACGCCTCTGCCATTTTGGTAACTGTCATAGCTATTTTGTGTTTACCACTGACCTCATTTTCCATAGTTCTGAAAACCCACGCGTACTCAGACAAATTGTGGTAAAACTCTTTTCCGCTAAAGACGAAGGGTGAAACTTCAAGGCAAACAACGTCCATCATCTCGTCAGCTCTGCGATCAGTTAAAGTTTCCTTCAAACACGTGAAGCGCGCTCTATGATTGACAAACACATTAACGAAGCTGTACGTAATCTAATGTTTTACACACCTAGTAAAGTTTGACAAGTTGTTTGATCCCGTACATGGTGCTTTTCGCTCCTCTGTCGATCAAGTCAATGGCGCATGTTGTGTTGTTTTGTTGCTGGCACCCCTGTGCGCCGTTCAGGTAATTACGTGGTGCTACACAGCTGGACACACCCGAGGGAAGTGACGCCATCTGTGTGGGTCACACAGTAGCAGTGAACGGATCGACTATGGATGACGTCGCAGTGTGCCGAGAAACACTCATAAAACTAACATTTGCGATAGAATATCAAGGGTACAATAAAGTCGTAATTATTGCAAGTAAAACAGCCACACAATCACAAAGTGCTTCACATGGAAAGCCCATGTAGTGCGGTCAGAACAAATTATATATCTTAACAGTAGGTTCAACGAACAAAATTAAAAATAATAATTTACAAATCAATAACTATAGGTTTCTCCTTTCATTTCGTCATTTACTCAAGGAGCGACACAGTCAACCGTTGCTCGCCACCGTCCTTGAGGTAAACAGACCACGTTGTTGGCATGCTCCAGAAACCATCTTCGCGAGTGTAGAAGACAGGTCAGATACACTTTTAACATAAAGACCGTGGGAGCCAGTGATCAGGTATAGATATTGCATATAACAGACTCGTTCAATAAAACATTTCCCTGTACAGCAGGTTCAGATGATACTAATTTAAAACCACCGCGCACATAAAAGTAAAAATTTGACTTTTGCAGGATTATTAACGTCAACAGATAGTCCTTATACGACAGAACGAACATTCAAAATTGGTGCAGTTACATCACTGTCACGTGACTACGCGTGAAATTCATGCATGATTGTATATATACTGAAGCGCCAAAGAAACTGGTATAGGTATGCGTATTCAAATAGAGAAATATGTAAACAGGCAGAATACGGTGCGGCGGTCGTCAATGCCTGTATACGACAACAAGTGCCTGGCGCAGTTATTAGATCGCTTACTGCTGCTACAATGGCAGATCATCGAGATTTAAGTGTGTTTGAAGTGCGCACGAGCGATGGGACACAGCATCTCCGAAGTAGCGATGGAGTGGGGATTTTCCCGTACGACCATGTCACGAGTGTATCGTGAATATCAGGAAACTGGTAAAACATCAAATCTCCAATATAGCTGTGTCCGGAAAAAGAACCTGCAAGAATGGGACCAACAACGACCGAATAGAATCGTTCAACGTGACAGAAGTGCAACCCTTCCGCAAACTGCTGCAGATTCCAATGCTGGGCCATAAACAAGTGTCATCGTGCCAACTATTCAACGAAACATTATCGATATGGGCTTTCGGAGCCGTAGGCCCACTCGTGTGCCTAGGCCCGTCAACAGTGACTTGGACTGTTGATGACTGGAAACATGTTGCCTGGTCGGACGAGTCTCGTTTGAAATTGTATCAAGAGGATGGACGCGTACCGGAATGGAGACAATCTCATGAATCCATGGACCCTGCATGTCAGCAGGGGTGTGTTCAAGCTGGTGGAGGCTCTGTAATTCGTGTGCAGTTGGAGTGATATGGACCCCTGATACGTCTAGATACGACTCCGACGGGTGAAACTTACGTAAGCATCCTGTCTGATCACCTGCATCCATTTATCTCCACTGTGTATTCCCACAGACTTGGCCAATTCCATCAGGACAATGCGAGACCTCACACATCTAGAATTGCTACAGAGTGGCTCCAGGAACACTCTTCCGAGTTTAAACACTTCCGCTGGCCACGAAACTGCCCAGACGTGAACATTATTGAGTATGTCTGGGATGCCTTGTAAAGTGCAGTACAGAAGAGATCTCCACCCCCCAGTATTCTTACGGATTTATGGACAGCCCTGCAGGATTCATGGTGTCAGTTCCCTCCAACACCACTCCAGACATTAATCGAGTCCATGCCAAGTCGTGTTACGGTACTTCTGCGTCCTCGCGGGGGCCTTACACGAAATGAGTTAAGTGTACCAGTATCTTCGGCTCTTTAGTGTATATCATTGTGTCAGCCAACAACGCAGCAGTTCTGTTACAATGTTCTCTATCCGCCTTTTCCTTTGTTTGAACTTCTGCTCTTCCAAGAACTACAGACTTTTGTAGTGGACCTTCTGTTCTCATAACACTTGTGCAAGCACTGTGTAATAACTGTTATTGTCACTGCTTGACGTGCCGCCTGTGTTCATTTCAAGTACGATAACCATCAGAAATTTGTTATTTATTATTTTTAACTTCCAGAAATTTCTCAAAATTTCCTGTATTTGTAATGTTTGCGTATTCTGGAATACTGAGTGTTTTTATAAAGAGCAGCATCTCTTCCAGGAGGCAGTTCAGTTCTGTCTATACATAGATGACCCTGCTTTCAGATTTGAACTTGACTGTCGTTAAGACGTGAAAAATGCTTTCAGTGCTTCATTGACAGCTCTACTTTCAGATGTGGACTTGACTATGGTTATGATGTGACTGTATTTCCAAAATTCCTTCATTTCATCTGCCATATTTTCTGCTTCGCACACATTTTTGTTTTTATTTTTTCTACGTCTGTCTAATTTTTTATTTTGTGTCCATGCAATCCTCAGTATCCTTCCTCAAACCAAAATTTCAAAAGGCTCTATCTTATTGTGGTCTGCTTTTTTTTGTTTAGTTCAGTGAATTTCGTGTCGACGCAGAGAGCAGGTGTTTGACGTATTATCAAATTGTGTAGGAGACGCAACGTAGGCGTCTCCCTTGATGAAGGACAGCTACAATACTTTTGGCATTCGATGCATGAAACATGCCCAGCACCATTGTCCATGACTCACATCCATTCAAAATTATGGGAAAAATCGAAATTTATCCCAGCTGTTATTTTCCTCATCTGTGATAGTTTCCCTTCAATTTGAATTTAAGTGTAACATTTTTTCATATTTTCAGAAGCTCCGTTTTACTATATTAGATCCTAAAGATATATGTTTATCGATTTCAATCACCGTGCTAGTCTTCATTCTTGCTGTCAAAATTCCTGTTTTCTTCAAATTTAGATTAGGTCAATTTTTCGCTTTCATTTCATATCTTTACCAGCATTTTTAATGTATTTTGCACTACCTGCTATAAGTATTGTGCCTCCCACATATCTTAAGTTATTGATTAAATTCCGCAGCAGTTTCCATATCTGATAGACCTACAGCTCTCATTACGTATTATCCATACCAGTTGTAAAGAAACCAACATAGTACACAACCCTGTCGGACTGCCTTCCTTGTCTCAGAAGTTGCTGTGTACAATTGCTGTATTTTTACTGTTTCTTCTTTGTTTTGTACAGATTTATCATTAGCTGTACAAACTGGCCTGGTATTCCCATAAAACCTTTCATTTTTTAGATATTTGTTTGGCTTACACATTCGATTGTATTTCTTTAGTCTATGAAACAGATAAATAAGTCTTTTTGATTTTCTCTGCAGTCTTGTAATTTTCCGGTCAATGATAGTCTGTTAGCAATATGTAACCTAGCTGTTTGTGCTTTATAGTGGCAGTACCAATACCACTTCGTCCACAGGCAGCACATAGGCAGCTGGTTTATCATGTTCTGCTCTGCCTCTGTATAAATGCAAGTTTTTATGCTACATCCTTTAGTTGCAGATAAACTGTCGCTCTTCTCAAAGGCTACCTTCCTCCTGCGGATTTACACCACCATAATCTGTATAGCGAAACTTGTTTGATATGAACATATTTGCCCCTCCCGGAAGGATCTTTTTTTCCCAGTTTTACAGTCTTCTTGTTTTGTCCTTATGATCGACAATGCCTAAATGTAGCCTTAAGTGTGTGTTGCGCAAACGGTTAATGACGTTATGCCTTATGGTAAACCTTAGAGAGTTCATCGCTGCAGCTTCACTTTTTCGGTTCGGTGCTTTTATGACTGCCCACTACTGACTTCCGTATATGAGAACAGGTACACTGTAAAAAGTTAATACAGTTCCTTTTCAGGCCTTTTTGTTAAGCTTCCTGTAGCTAGTCTCGCAGTTCATCAGTAACTGAGCTAATTTATACTCTACACCTACCTCTTCATCGTTACAAACCAGGGGGCCCAAATACGTCTAACTACTAACTCGTTCTTTCTTCTTCTCATTTGAACAGACAGGATGTAGTACATTCAAGCCATAACTCTAGCCACCGACTTTGTTAAGTTATAGCTTCCTGCAGCTGAAAAAGCTGGACAGCGTTTTTGGAGATCGTCTTCAGTTTCTGGAAGAACAATTTGGTAGTCAATAGATGAAATAGTGTTCAATCCTGTCACTTCATAGTGTAATACTTTCCTACGTCTTCTACAAGCGTTGGAACTTCAATAGTGGTAACTATTTACAGCTCGTATAAAATAGATACGGGTTTCAAAGTTTTACTGACCTTCAAAGTAGTCACCAACATTGTGTATAACCCATTGCCAGCGATGCGGAAGTCGTAGAATACTCTTAGCAGTGCCAGTTGTGTTGACAGTTCGAGCCGCCGGTCTATTGCCCGACGAATTATTAGCAGTTCTGAAGCGAATGCCGTGAGGTCTTCCCTTCAGTTTAGACATCGGGTTGAGCTCACGAGGGCTTAAGTCAGGGGAGTGCAGTAGGTGGTAAAACACTTAGCAGCCCCATCCGTCAAAAAAATCAGTAACAGAATGAGATTTTCACTCTGCAGCGGAGTGTGCGCTGATATGAAACTTCCTGGCAGATTAAAACTGTGTGCCCGACCGAGACTCGAACTCGGGACCTTTGCCTTTCGCGGACAAGTGCTCTACCATCTGAGCTACCGAAGCACGACTCACGCCCGGTACTCACAGCTTTACTTCTGCCAGAATCTCGTCTCCTACCTTCCAAACTTTACAGAAGCTCTCCTGCGAACCTGCAGAGTGAAAATCTCATTCTGGAAACATCCCCCAGGCTGTGGCTATGCCATGTCTCCGCAGTATCCTTTCTTTCAGGAGTGCTAGTTATGGAAGGTTCGCAGGAGAGCTTCTGTAAAGTTTGGAAGGTAGGAGACGAGATACTGGCAGAAGTAGAGGTGTGAGTACCGGGTTGAGTCGTGCTTCGGTAGCTCAGATGGTAGAGCACTTGCCCGTGAAAGGCAAAGGTCCCGAGTTCGAGTCTCGGTCGGGCACACAGTTTTAATCTTCGAGGAAGTTTCAAATCAGTAACAGCTTGCAATGTACGTGCTTCAGCATTGTCCTGCAAAGTGATGGTCAGGTCCTGCAGATAGTGTCATCACTTCTGTCTCTAAGCTGGTCGTAGGTTGTGTTCCAAAAATGAACAGCATAGAGACAGAAGTGATGACACTTTCTGCAGGACTTGATCATCATTTTGCTCAAGCACGTACAGTGCAAGCTGTTACTGATTTGTTTGACTGATGGGGCTGCTAAGTGCTAGACTACCTACTGCGCTACCCTGACTTAAGCTCCCGTGAGTTCAACCCTGTTTCTAAACTGAAGGAAACACTTCACGGCATTCGTTTCCGAACTAGTGCAAATTCGTCGGGTAAAAGACCCGACTCTCGAACTGTCAACACAACTGTCACTGCTAAGAGTATCCTACGACTTCCACATCGCCGTCAACGAGCTATACACAAGGCTTGTAACTATTTCAAAGGTTAGTAAAACTTTGAAACATGTACCTATTTTGTACGAGCTGTAAATAAATAATTGACACTATTAAAGTAGCAACCCTCGTACAAGTTTCCGTGATAAATAAACTTTCATGGAGTGCTCAGTTACCACCAGTGTCCTAAGATTGCTTCTACAAATGGTATCTTCATACTAATATTAACTGCAAGATCTAGACAGAATTTTCTTTAATACATTATAAAATTCATGTACATTGATATTAAAGGATGAAAAATATAAAAATTTGATACAAATATAGACACTTGGCCATTAGTTTCTGCCTATCTGTATATGGACCATATACGAGAAACGAACGCTTTCTCCATTGCAAATCTTGTCCTTATTTGCGGGTCGCTGCGATGTAGAGATCGTAATCTACAGCACGCCTATTCCGAGCGTTATCCCTCGTAACAGCAGCATATGGCAGTGGCGCAACGTTGCTTCAAGTGCACATAAAACTCGCAGTATGAAAATCAATTTGTATTCAGCCGAGATCGTAAAGTAAGAGCCCTGTGATGAGCAGTTTCGGCTATGAAAAGTTTTCATAGAAAGCGCCTTGTGCCACGAAAATGTAACTTCTCCTTTATAAGCCGCAAGTAATCACAGAAAGTTTGGCTAGTGCAATCTCTACAAGCGCTGAGTGCTTTTAAGACTTGCTGCAGCGTCGTAGTTCCTGTGTACAACGCCGGAAAGCGGCCTGAGATCCGATCGTGTGTCCTTGTTGCCATCAACACCGACAAGTAACAAAATTATATAACTTCGTGGCCCTCAAAAAATATCGGTTGCTTTCCCGCGACCTTTGTCAAGGACACTACAGAATTGTGGAAGTAGAAGCGTCCAATATCAGAGACGGGACAATATTTTCATTGCCAGAAGGTGATCAGGACGCTGAAGTTAGGCAGTAAGGAATAATTATCCGACTGTGACACCTGTCAGAGGGGGTTTGTCACTGTTTAGCGATAACGCCCTGTGGATAAATTCTTCTGGCAAGCACATTTCGACGGTTATATATAGATCTGTCCATAGATACCTCTAAAGTTCAGTAGAAGGCAGCGTGAAAAGCACCAGACATACAGGAAAGTGACGTCAGGGAATATTGCATCCCTCCAAGTTTCCATCCGTAGTACGCGCCATTGCTCAGTTGAAATAGGGGGCAGACGTGTCGGAACATGTAGACAAAAACATCCTGTCCGTATTCGCACGTTAAATTAGTTCGCGGGTCCCGGTCATTTTGTGTCAGCCGTATCAATCAACTGCAAGCACGTACTGACGTCTGCTGCATCGCAAACGGTGTCCACATTGACCAGCTGTAATGCGAGCTACAAACTTGGATAAGGGCTCTATACATTTATGTGTGTCTATTTTCTTCATATCTTGCAGTCTTTTTGCAGTAGTGTTCTGAAATACTGTAGGTGTTTGCGATAACTCTGTACATTGGAGACTTAGAGATCCCACTTTATTGTCTGTATTCACTAAGAAACATAAAATTCCGGATTCCTCGTAAGTGAAAAATTCTAGTTTCTCTTTTCTCACTTATCAACACACATTTAGTGTTTCTCTGGCACATTGTACTGTGGAGGTTCTTCAATTTAAATAATTGGAGTCTATCGTCTAATTCTCGAAATGTGTTCTCCTAGTATCAGTCGTTTTTGTCAATTGGTAGAAACACTGGCAGAAACTCCGGTGTAGAGATTAGTTTAGCAGATTATTCCTCTATGGCGGTGTTATTAAAAACAATAATAGTCCGACATCAACAGTTGCAAAATTGAACAATACACTATTCTCTGGAACACTTTCGAAAGCTCAATACATCTCATTTCAATTTGCCTTCTGTGAACAAATTTCATTTACATCTAGCAAGTTTACATACACATAAAAATAACAATAGTTGAACGCAATATCTGCAATACGTGTTCTACAAAAAAAAATAAATCATTTTGATAACAGACCTGAAACTTATGGGAATATAAGTGCGGCACAATAAGTTATTGGGAGAAATGGTAATGACAAAACCATTTATACACAGTTCTACAGCCTACTGACGCTCACATCTCTGTTTCCCTCTACGACTAGTCAACTCCTTAGCTGTCTAACTGCGACATCACACTTGCTTCCCACCCTACAGCACATAGGTTGGAAATGACAAGTGATGGACTGAATATTGACAAATAGAAAAAGACCGTGCGAATCTTCTTTGTAGGCCGGTATTTATATTTTAACAGAAGTGAAGCGGTAGGAATCTGACTGAGGAGTGGTAAGATACTGGGATTACAAAATTAAGTGCACTTGTAGAACAGTTTATTATCAAAACAATTACGCTCTTTACAGTTAGAAAATACACATCAAAAGCACTAGTGACTAGTGAATAAATCAGTTAAAGTCAATGCTGAATAATTACATTTCTTGAAATGCACGAATGCAAGGCATTAATAATAATAATAAAAATAATAATTCACTGCCTATCAGGCACCATGCTTCTCCAGGAACCTCTTTATTCTTTGCTGAAATCCATTTTTTCTTTAAAATAAATTTCCATTTTGATTCGCTGAAAACCGAAACGGAAGTGCCCTACAGTATGGCAATAAAATTATAATTATTATCTATTGAAACAAGGGGCTCAACAACAAAGCATTTGAATAAATGAAATAACACAACTTCAGAGACTTATTTGGTCTCAAACATATATAATTGTATCTATATAGACTGAAGTGGCAAGTGAAAATTTCTACCAAGACCGGGAATAGAACCCGGGTCTCTTCCTTACTAGACAGGCGCGTTAGCCACTGACTCAACTTGGCATTGCAGTTCATACACCTGGACAGGTCACCCTGGCACTCCTCCTTCCTCGATCCAAATTCTCACTATCGCCCCAGTCTATTTTAAATCCTCCCTTACATACGATCAGAATTGCAGGGGCTCACCATGTTCTGGAATAGTATCTTAGCATCGAACGTAAATGGGGGATCCAGCCTGAAACCCAGGTGGTGGTAATTATACAAATGAAATGACAGTCTCAGAGATTTTACTGGTCTCATACAGGTATGATTTTATGTAATAGAAGACTGGGGCAGCAGTGAGGATTTGGATCAAGGAACGAGGCGAGCCATGATAATCCGTGCAGTTGTGTGAACCGCTGTGCCAAAGTGGCTTAGTGATTAACACACCTGTCTAGTAATCAGGAGTCACAGGTTAGATTCCCGGCCTTGGTACAAATTTTCACTCGCCACTTCAGTCTGTATACATAAAATACTGTCCGTATGAGACCAGCAAAGTATCTGAAATTGTGTCATTTCGTTTGCATAAGTACTCACACCTGGGTCTCAGGCTGAATGCCCCATTTACGTTCGATGAGAGCCTCGGCAATTCTGTTTATGTAAGGGGGGATTTAAAGTAGATCGTGGTGGCGATGAGAATTTGGATCGAGGATGGAGGCGAGCCAGGATAATCCATAGAATTGTGTGAACCGCTGTGCCAAGTGGCTTAGTAGCCAACGCCCTGTCTAGGAAGCAGGAGACCCGGGTTTGACTCCGGGTCTTGATACAAATGCTTCAGTCTATACACATGAAAAACTTTTGAGTAACACTGAAGCCAGTTTCAGAACTGTAAGAACTAATTTTTATGTATTGCATTTTAGAAAAGCGTACATCAAATATATTTGTATCCTTTAGTATTTCGTATTTGAAGTAAACAATCCAAGAAACGCAATCCTTTTTCATTATTAACGAAAATAGGACATAAAAAGAGTCATTCCGTAGCACAAAAAATAACAAACAAAGAGATATAACTGAAATGTGAGAATAATAAGAAAATTGCAACTTAGCGAAGTTCACATTCTCTAAAAAAACGCAAAAGTATTCGTAACAAATCAATCGCTCTGTTGCTGCAACGACAGCGCAGAGAACATTAATGTAATGGCGGCTTAGAGCGAAAGGTTTCGCCTGTGTTCAACAGGCAGCAGGATGTAAGACTGTAAGTGTCGACCAGTTTCATCTTTGTACAACTGTTCCAATATCATCTCCCTTATTCTCTGTATTATTGTATCATCATTTACGTTGTTTATTTTCTGGTTAAGTTAAATATTTCGTTTTCTCCTGATTATTGATAAAAATACCACTAAACGTGAATAAATAAAGTTTTGTAGTTTCGCATAAGTCATGCAGCTTACACATTTACTTCTAACGTAGTCTGTAATTGAAACGCACATGAAGTTTTCGATAAGATAAATAAAAACAGTATATTATTTAAGAAATCTCATATTTACGTAGACGAAATTTGGGGATTTTTTTATCTTTGCAACTGGCTCTCACTTTGTGCCAATTACGACTATACCTTAGAAAAGATTTGACAAGTCCCGACACACGTTCAAAACTGCTAAAGGAAATGACAGACGAACTAAAATATTGTTCAGTAAAACTTTCCAGTGTCGTTACTTTGTTATAAATTTAAGTTTTATTCATGGCTGCCAATCAACAGCTGTGAAGCACGTCTAAAGAATAGAAATAATCAGTTGTCAGCTGCACAGTTTTTTTATTGAATAAATTTCTTGACTCGTTTCGGCAAATTAATTTGCCATCTTCAGAAGATCATACAGTTATGCTTACAGCGGAAAGCAATCGTCAAGTAAATTCTGTATCATGGCGTTCTTCGCCAAAAATTTTTACATAGAACTGTCAGGCAGTTGAAGAGTAACGTAAGCATTGCGAGGATGTAGTGACCAAAAAACGTCGCACCGTAAATTAAACATTAAAACACCGTGAGACAGACTGTCAGTGCTAAGCAACATACATCTGACGATTGATTATTTCTATTCTCAAAGAATAAATTTAAATAAGTAGTGTAGCCCATACTTTATAAACAAGCTGTTACAATTATTTAAGATTTAGATTTGCTTCAGTTTAAAACAGTCATTTAGTGAAGCCACAAAGAAAGCAGAGTTCAGTTAATAACTTAACCAAGAAAAACATCCCCCAGAAGATAAAGCTTCCCTTCAACTGTTGCTAGGGGCTGACAGACATGTCTCAGGCCCCTGAAAATTGAGTTATGAGCCCACACGTTGGTCAGTTACTATAAAATATACTCATTACAATCGCTGGCCAGACTTTAATTTTTTGTTATTTTGGCCGAGATTTCGATACAACTGTACGGCGTGACGTCGCCAGTCACACTTCACAGGCCAGGTCGCCGCGTCACAGCTACTTTCGACCCAAGAGAGCTCTCACACGTTTTAAGAAAAAGCGAGCCTCCATCTCTCCACACTACTGCCACCAAGTCATTTCTCCCTTGGTTGCTGAACACGGCCCTACATCATAGTCCACGCTCTTGTGAGCATGTATCCTCTGGTATTCCAGCAACAGAGCAGAGGCATACACAGGGCAGATACCGTCGATACTGAGAGCTAAGGACTTCGCTCTCGCATGACACAATAAGAGAAGATTGATATGGATTGTTTTCAAAACTAACGTCCTAAAGGTTCTGGAAATGAATGGTTATCATTAGTTTGTATTATCGCTTTTGATTCGGATGATGAGACATGAACTTTTTATGAGAAAACCATTCAGAAACTGACATTTCTTCAGCCCATGTTGGGAATTATTAGACGCGTAAGGAAACCTAACTCTCTCCATACATCTGCCTTGCAATGTATGATGGGACAGCAGATGTTTCAGCTTGTTTGCAGTAGGAATGACAATTTCACTTATATTCGTAGCTCTTATGAACCGTTAATAAAGCAGTAGAGACATGCGTGTAAACTCCTGAGTCTCTAAAGAGTCGGACTCACGCGTATTACACAGCTTCAGACCTCTGAATGCTTTACAAAAGAGTGAAAAAGAGTGAATGTGTTAAATATTTGATGTTAAGCATGAAAAAGTTTAGAAAAATTTCAATTTGTACTTAATGTTTGTTGGAAGTCGCTAAGTGCTCTCATCATAAAACACTGAATAGAGGCTGGGTAATCTGCATTTCATTTAAAACAAAAGCAAGGTTTGAATCATCTCTGTAGCTATGACACAATTTTGCAGGTACATTCAGCAGTATATGTGGATTCTGTCCTCAAATTGTGTTGCGATTAGAGTTTGCAGTAAGGAAGTAACAAATTAAAATGTCATGTCTGATATTTAAGTTTTACTGCACGAACTGTAAAAATGTAGTAAGGGAAAAAAGTTTCTCGTTTCGTGATTTTGTGCGGAGTGTCAGCATTAAAAAGTTTCGCAAAGGTTTGAAGTTGGGTGTAAAGTTTGTCGCAAGCTGCTATGTGCTCTCACTCTCAAATGCTCGATAAATACAGTCCGGATATATGCGTTGCGTGAGTTATGTTGCGATTAGTGAAAACACACACCTTCTGACTGTCGTACTAGTCTTATTGTGTTAAATATTTGCGTAAGATTATACCGCAAATTGAGTAGATTGTGACTGCATTGTAATTTTTTTTTAAATTTTGGCAACAATTGCGTAAAATATTGAAAATCAAAGGTTTGTTGCGCCTGGAAGCCGTTAGAAAGGCAATCTGCAACAGTTCCAGTTTTCTGGGTTTCGGGATACTCGCTTAGTACTACAGATACTACATTGGTGAGCAGAATGTAAGGAAGAACGTAACTTTCGCATGTTGTGTCACTGCCGACTAACATAGCTTGATGAAGCTTGGGCCATACATGGAAAGAAGTGCTAGATCATACTGCAGAAGGTATCTGAAAGAAATACGCAGTGGGACGAACAGAAGTGACGCTTTTATTCGCAGGCTGTAATTACAAAGTCACCGCGATTTGTGATGCCCCTCGGGATTACAAAGGGCAGCACATGGTTGATAATCCTGTGTTTGCATCACCAAGAATGTCAAACATAATTTTCAACGTGCTCCCATGCTGGCCACAAGGTTGGTAAGGTTTCTTTGTGGTAAGGCATTCCGTTCCTCCAGAGAACTGCTACGTGGTCATTAGTGCATGCAGGGGTACTGCTGTACGTCTCCCCAACACGTCCCACACGTCCTACATGGAATTTATGGCCGGAGAGACGTTCTGGCCAGCAGCCGAATATCCTCTCGTTCCGAAAGCCGCTCCACCTGCGCTGTTCGATGCGTTTCCGTTGTCATCCGTAAAAATGAAGTCAGGGCAGAAAAGGCCCCTTAAAAGACACACGTGGGTAAGGAGTACAATGCCACAATAACTTCTATCGGTGAGTGTACCGTGCGTAAGGATTTGGAGGTTTGTACTACCGTGCCACATTATGTGTCCCCACACCATAACAATTTGGACGACCGAAACCATCATGTTCGCCAGTGCTGGGAGTACCCTTATATGGCGAGGTATGGTAACAGGTAACGCACTCAAGGAGGATTGTCGAAGATGAGCGTTTTGTCGCAGGAGTGTACATTTAACATAGAATTATAAATATAGCTGAAGGTATCATCCCTACTACATAAAGAACAAGATAACTGTTCAGGGAGTATACTGGACTAGAACACTTAGTTATGATTGTAACGTAAAAGAAATATAGGTGGGCGAATGGATGGTAGGTGGACCAATAAAGTTAAGTGAAACAGAAGAGAGAATAAATGGTTGACCTCAAAGACAGGTCACAACCACCAAAGGCGATCCAGTTGTGTATCCAATGGCACCCCATATCGCCAGGCCAGGTACTGGGCTCGTATGACGGTGGTGAATGCACTGTGGCAACGATCGTCCTCCTGATCCTGCACGCACAACTATTACTCGTCTCAAAAGACGATGCTGTGCCACTTCTATGTCCACTGGTGTCATTGGGCGGATTACTGTAGCTGAACCTTTGTCTCTCTGCTTCCTCGTTGAGGCAAGCCTCAAGCCTCAACAACTGCTGACAGTCTGTGGTGCCGTAGATGGCCTAGCACTGCTGTGTGCATATGTGTCTTGCTGAAAGAAGGCCATTTCATGAAACGGGATACTGCACGCATTAGTCGCGTGAACTGATGAGTTCCCACATGGTCTTAAGTACGTCCCTTCTGACCCTATCATGTCATATTCGCGTGATAGTTGCAGGATACCGATAAACGATGAAATGATAAACCATAGTATCGATAACAGTGAACTACATTCTGCTTCTACTAATAAATTTACAACCATCAATTTATTCTTCGTGTAAAGCTAAAATTCATGTATTCCACGTACCAAATGCTCAATCAGTATACAGGCTGTATAAAAAAGAATCATCTGATTTTTAAAAAATCATAACTATTATTTTATTTGAGATATGTGCGTGAACAACGTACTGTTGGAAACAGAAAACTCTCGAGTTTTACATGGTTCCCGTTAGATAGCAGCAGCGTGCGTCCACTTCAGTTTTAGAAAAAAAAAATGGCGCCGGGACAACAGAAAGCGTTTTGTATTCTACGTTTTGCGCAGTTTGGGTCGTAATAAGTGTTCAGCGAGACTTTCGTACTAGGTATGGTGTGGGTTCTCCTACAGCACAGGGCATTAGACGATTGCATAAACAATTCTAAGAAACAGATTGTTTGTGTAAAGGCAAATTGCCGGGCCATACCCGAGTGTCTGACACAGACGTCGAACGCATCCGCCATAGTTTCACATGGAGCCCTCAGAAATCCGTTCGCCGTGCAGCTCGACAGCTGTCCGTCCGGCCTGTGTTGCGTCGACGTTTACACTAGCTATGTTCCGCCCGAAAAGGCTATGAAGGCCCAACGGTACCAACCGGCCGCCGTGTCATCCTCAGCCCACAGGCGTCACTGGATGTGGATATTGAGGGGATGTGGTCAGCACACCGCTCTTCCGGCCGTATGTCAGTTTATGAGACCGGAGCCGCTACTTCTCAATCAAGTAGCTCCTCAGTTTGCCTCAAAAGGGCAGAGTGCATCCCGCTTGGCATCAGCGCTCGGCAGACTGGATGGTCACCCATCCAAGCCCAGCCCGACAGCGCTTAACTTCGGTGATCTGACGGGAACCGATGTTACCACTGCGGCAAGCCCGTTGGCTACGTTTACATATGAAACCATACAAAATTCAGCTACTGCAAGCTCTTCGTGAAGGTGACAAACAACAACGTATGAAGTTCTACAGTTTCGTGATTAGTAAGATGGAGGACGATAGTTTTCTTCCGCGCTTAGTATTTAGTGACGAGGCAACATTCCATTTAAATGGGAAGGTGAAGCGTCATAACGTGAGAATATGGGGTACGGAACAACCAAATAAAGTTGTTCAACATGAGAGGGACTCTCCAGAATTTAATGTGTGTTGTGCAGTTTCACGGGAAAAGATGTATGGTTTATTTTTCTTTGCCGAGAACACTGTTACAGGAAGCACATATCTCGATATGCTTGAGGACTTTCTTTTCCCACAGTTGGAGACTGATTGGAACGACTTCATTTACCAACAGAATGGGATACCGTCACACTGGCATGTGGAAGTGCGGCAATTTTTAAATCATACGATTACTGAACGACGGGTTGATCGAACTGGACCAAATGATTCAGCCACACATTACTTGCCTCCAAGGGCACCGGAACTGATTGTATGTGATTATTTCTCGAGGGAGGTTTATAAAAGACTCTGTTTATGTGCCTCCGTTACCAACAACAATGAATGAACTGAGACGTCGCATAACAGTAGCTGTGGAAGCTGTAATTCAAGACATGCTCGCTGCAGTGAGGAAACAATTTGAGTACATAAGTGACATATGCTGTGTATCTCAAAGTGGCCATATTGAACGCCTATGAAAAGGTATGAAAAATAACTTTTTTGAGTTTCCCGATCATTGAAAAACAAAATTCATTGTATATGTTATTAGTTTCTGAAATATAGACGTGACAAATCGGATAATTGTTTTTCATACAACCTGTATAATCTGCATAACAGCAGGTGTGTATGTATCTAAGGTATCATACAGAATATATCACAACTAACCAACAGACAACTATTGAATATCATGTAGTGTTCTGACTTGCAGCACTCCAAGTGATATATCAATACACACAAAAACAACAAACCTACATAAGCACAGGGCATTTCAGATGAGAATAGCTCGCGGTTCCACCGAGAACTTCCCACCTGAAATACATAGAAATAAGCTATTATCAACCAGCATGCTATTTAGACTATATTACACATCCCATATATTACACATATCACTTACCACTATATGTAGCAACTAATTTTTATCACGCTTATTGTATTAAAGTTTTTTTTTATTTTTATTTTTTTACGTTTGCTTTATATAAATTAAATTCTCCTGAGCTAGGTAGAAACAAATAATATAAAACCACTTTAACAATCGTAAAGCATTTAACTCTCTGCAACTTTAGAGAAATTTTTATATATTATGTTCTTTAAATTTCTTCAGTTTCAACATTTCTTTGATATGGAACAGCAACTTTATTTAAATTCCTTAAAGTGTTTATTGATGGTTCTGTCAATAGTTGCAGTATTTATTTGGCGACTAGTTTATAACCTTTACGGGTTCATTTTCAAGCCAGTAATTCAAGTATTTATTTGGCGACTAGTTTATAACCTTTACGGGTTCATTTTCAAGCCAGGCCTACTGAGGCTGCGCTGACACTGCTTGATCCTAATAATGAACGTCAGAGTGGTAACACAAGCTTTATAATTGTCAAAATTGGTAACAGGCATGTGTGGGCTGTGGCATTCATCCTGCAAAAATTTATAAAGCATGTGTTGCCACTCAGTGTTAATTATTAAGATCAGGGAGTGTCAGTGCAGCCTCAGTAGGCCAGGCATGAAAATAAACCTATAAGGGTTCCAAACTACTTGCCTAGTAATTACGCCTACCGTTGACAGAACCATCAATAAACGAATTAAAATAGCATTAACAACTCCATACCAATAAGATGGTAACAACAAGAAGTCTTTGCTATTAGATTTAGTAGCATCCGACCCACCTTACATTTCAAGGCGGTAGCTTATTCTGTACTGTTAATGAAATAAATAAATAAAGTATCGGCAGGTCATGATCCTGCCGCTGTCAAATTACGACATATGCTGGTTACATTTCTCCTTCTTATAGAAGACAGATCTTCTCACAAACAATGCGATTTTTGAAAGAGAAAACCATTATACAATCTTCTCTTATCTACAGAAGATAGACCGCTTTACAGCTACCTATTTTGCGCTGAAATGATAACCCTTAGGATATCCAAGCATCTTGTACCCTTCATGCCAATTTGACATTTGTTGCGTGCCGCCTTCATGTTGTTGCAGTTTCAGTAGCCAGCCATATACTTGCACAGTAGGTCCAAGCACAGGCGTCCGCAAGCGAGGGATGGGGAGTGGGGAGGGGAGGTTAAAGCAAGCGGTAGCACTTTTTTTTATTTCAAGAATATCACTTATTTCTAGACACAACTGTGTCTGACTCTACTCAGCCTTATGCAAACAGTAACACCGTGTTTACAGTAGATAATGAATGTTTTGTTTGTGATATTGTTCACAGTTAATTATACCGTATTCTTGTCATGGATGCGTTTCGGCTTTGTATTGCGAATCTTTGCAAAACGTGGCCGAAATAGAGTCTCTATCGCTTTCTTTTGTAGCCCTTAACTAACTACAGAAAGAGACAGTTCCAACACCTAGCACTAGAATTTATTATACCTACCCGACATCCATTCCCAATTCCCACCAGAAAAGCCACTTTGCTTGCGTATATCTTCACGGAAGTGACCCACCAAGGCTTGTTGAGACTACATTCCCTTTCATACGTAGAGCGACTGTAGGAGAGTAATAACACGCTCGTGTAATACTGTAGGAGTGTTCACATACTCGTACACTGAATTCGTTTTCAGGCCAAAAACTCAGCAACAAAAAATACAAATGTTTGTGCCCGACGAGAGGAAAAATAATGAAATATCAAGATCGAAAAGAATTTTGGACCATCTCAAACTATATTGTTCGTAATCTGTATAGGGTGCAATCCTGCGAGACATCTTGCCGTAGAGTTATAACTTCTGCAGTCCAGTTGGCACATCTACACAATAAGATCATTTTGGTTGATTTGTAAGCTGTTAAGAGTTGTTATACCGACCAGTCTGTTTTTTCGAAGGTTTCCTACGTTCATATTCATATTAATACTGTAAGAAGACGTACTTCTGATATGCTGATCAAACAAGGTTAACTTTAAGGTGTAGTAGTGTCGTACCAAAAAATTTATATTGACTAGATAATTATCAAACGTTTGATATACAATGAACTTCTTGCATTTTACGTCTGATTTATTTATTTGTGCACGACACGTTCTCCAATTCGACTAGTTGTATCAAAACTAGAACTTTTGGAATCTTGGACTCTCTTGAATAAAATTGCGCGATGCCCATGATTCCTATTATTCCTCACACGCGGTCCTTCAGGGGGCTTGTGCAGATAACACTTCGTTTGGCGACATAATACAACATACAGATTTGTGAAAAATGCAGTTCAGATTGTATATATCAGTCTTACCTACACTGTTGAGCCACCGAATGACATGCCTAACCTTACAGTATTCGCGTCGGACGCTTGGTGGAAGTTCTGCAGAATCCCAGGGTAACTTTAAAAGCGTAAGGCAACCCATTTACGAGACGCTGTTCCTCCTCAGACTCCACCTTTACTACACACAAATTAGAAATATAGTTATTTCTGGAAGGACTTACAGAAGTAATTTAATACAACACGTACTTGGAGCAATAGACGTCCGCAAGGGGAGTTGAGGGAGAAGGGACAATGGTTTGGGGCACTTGTTCCATCTTAAAATCTGAATCCATAGGCTTTTAATACGTTACAGAATTCTGACACTTTTCTAGCAATGATTTTCTGCTATTCTGTAGAATTGCAGACACACCACTGCGAAGTACTGTGGCAAATACTCGAGCTACAATTGTCTGTGTAGCTTGGATTTCTTTAGTTACCACGCTCTTCATGGAAAACTTTGCCGTGTCCTTAACGTGATGGCTGTTTCGACACTATCCTGCAGTAAGTTAGCTGTGAATCTTTACGAGGCACGTGCGATAAAGAGCGCCCAGCGCTTGGTTTCAATTTGTCTGCCAACATCCACTCCTTAACCCCACATGGACATCCTCTAGCTTTGTAGCACAGCGATATGCACTGGCGATTCTTGTTGCGCTGCTAGATTGTGTTGGGGGCTGAATGCAACGTGTATGTCACGTGCCGAAAAGCGGTCCCTTTGTTGTGAGCCCCCTTCATAGTCCGCGCTTTGTGTGATTCACTTGACGGTTACAGACATCATTCACAAACCTTCCTAGCAATACGTCTTTGAGGAGCAGGAAGGAGCAGGAATCTCTGTAGTAGCGCTGGACTTTTATGACCCGTGCCGGTCAATCAGAGCTCTCGAATCGCATAGCCCGGTTGGTTGCCACGTGCAGTCTGAAGCACAAAAGCATTTTCCGTCTCGTGTTTCATTCTGTGCAGCCTTCTGTACAGAAGTAGTTCAGACATTGTCCCGGGTATTTGATCTGGTTGCATTCGACCAGCGACTTTCAGCAAAATGGCGAGACTGCGGCAAGCTTGCGAGTATTCGCGTTATGTTCACGTGCATAAAAACCGCCACAGTTTCGAAATCACGGAAAGTCGTGTCTTTACGCGTTGCACTGAGTATTTTGACTTGGAGTAGATAATTTTGTGCTTTTGTTCATGTTTTCAATTGCTTCAGAAAACATGGTGATCGGCGCCGGCTCTGAGTTAAATATCTTTAAATTCAGCTGACTTAGAAACTGTTTCTGTTACTGGCAAATCATGTTCTAAACAATCTGTAAAATTATTTCGTTTTATTTTGTGGCGTAAAATTTGCAATGGATATGAAACATTCTAATTCAATGTTTGTCCTTAACCAGAACGGATAACTCTGTGGACCAGAAGTGTGCACGTATTATATTGAATTTTTCTTACAGTTAGTCTTCGCGAATTCATTATATATAATTTCCCTTGCTCACAAATTCTACCGCATATGCCGTACCTCCATGTCTGAATAGGTAACTTTCATGTCGTGTACAGCGTGCTACATCCACTTCCATAGCCGGCCGCGGTGGTCTAGCGGTTCTAGGCGCTCAGTCCGGAACCGCACGACTGCTACGGTCGCAGGTTCGAATCCTGCCTCGGGCATGGATGTGTGTGATGTCCTTAGGTTAGTTAGTTTTAAGTAGTTCTAAGTTCTAGGGGACTGATGACCACAGATGTTAAGTCCCATAGTGCTCAGAGCCAGCCAGCCACTTCCATAGAAATTTTCTCAGGGACAAAACTGCACGTGCATGCAATGCGTTTATTTTCCATAAGAAACTTTCAGGATTCAAGGTAAGGCATGGGTAACCAAGTTGTTCGAATCATACGACGGTGGAGATGACATCAGCGAAAATAATTGCTTTCATCTGTTGCTTTCGCTATTTTCAGGTTATTGGCAAGTGTAGGCAACACACGAAAAAAACACTTGTCCTAGCGCAAATCGAGTCTGTAAGTACGATTTTAACCCACCTGAGATAGTGTGATAGGAGGTTTGCAGTTAATGTTCCAATTCAGTACTCAGTTTTGTTACATCCGAGTAACCCGCCTTTTTCGTTGCTCTTTTTATAAGCTCTGCCATCTCCTACCTAAATTTTCTGGGTCAAATCATGTTACTAACGGGTCATATTTAGTGTGTAGGGTATATTTCAGGCCATAGTCAAGGTTCATAGCATTCTTTGAACATTCAGTTACAGATGCAAGCCGGCCAGGGTGGCCGAGCGGTTCTAGGCGCTACACTCTGGAACCGCGCGGCCACTGCGGCCGCAGCTTCGAATCTTGCCTCGGGCATGGATGTGTGTGATGTTTTTAGGTTAGTTAGGTTTAATTAGTTCTAAGTTCTAGGGGACTGATGACCTCAGAAGTTAAGTCCCATAGTGCTCGGAGCCATTTGAACCATTTCACATCTGGTAGCATATGTGCAGGAAGCAGCAAAAATGGTTCAAATGGCTCTAAGCACTATGGGAAGTAACATCTGAGGTCATCAGTCCCCTAGACTTAGAACTAATTAAACCTAACTAACCTAAGAACATCACACACATCCATGCCCGAGGCGGGATTCGAACCTGCGACCGGAGCAGCCGCGTGGCTCCGGACCGAAGCGCCTAGAACCGCTTGGCCACCGCCACCGGCAGGTACCAGCAACATGGGTTAAGGTTGACTCTTACACAGAAGGTTACAGGAACCAGCCACGTTTTTACAATGCTCTTTATTTATATTTGTTTTGTAAATAAAACTGCCTTTTCCTGCTGCTAGTTACTTTATTTATCCCATACGCGTTTCGCCTTCTGTTCTAAGGCATCATGGGATAAATAAAGTAACTAGCAGCAGGAAAAGGCAGCTTCATTTACAAAACAAATATTTATATGCTTTCTGCCGAGGATGGCCGCACAAACAAACTTGCTCTTTATTTATTTAAACAACGCCGTTACCGGTTTCGAACCGATAGGTTCATCTTCAGCAGTCTGAAGATGAACCTGTCGGTTCGAAACCGGTAACGGCGGTGTTTAAATAAATAAACAGCGTTGTAAAAAGTGGCTGGTTGCTGTAATCTTCTGTGTGAGAGTCAACCTATATTCTGTACACAGCCACGGGCTGAAAATGTCAGTTTATGACAAAATAGCAGCAACATGGGCTATCAAGCGAGAAGTGCAGCGTCAGACCGAGCACTGTACAGAATGCTGACATTGTGCAGCGTTTTCCACTTTTATTTTGGCTCACTAACGCACATCAGGGTAGTAACTGTCCATCCGAGTACTATTAGGAGGAGGAGGAGAAGCTAGTGTGTGCAGAATAGTGACACAATTGAAGTTGGTAAGGTTTGCGTGACGTTGGTTATGAGAATGTTGACAGACGCGCACAAAGAAACACGGAAGACAGTGCGCAGCGAACTTTTGGAACAGTACGAGAATTCTTGAGATGACTTCCTTGCATGAGTTGTGATGGCAAATGAAACCTGGTTGCATCACTCTGAACTGGAGACAAAAAGGCAGTCAATGGAAAGGCATCAGGCAAACTCGCCAAAGAAAAAGAAATTCAGACTCCATCTACAGACAGAAAAGTGATTGCTACTGTATTCTTTGAGTCAGATGAAATGTGGCAACACTTAAAAAACTTCATGCCCTTGTGAGTCACGTTTGATTGGTTTTGTTTTGTTTTATGGCTCAAGAACAACTACTGTTATACGCGCTCATGTCAGAACCTTAGAGCACTAATACGAAAAAGGAATAAAAAACGACTACATGTTAAGCCCAATCGATAGCAGGAAAGAGAGCAAAGAACGACGACTTCCTCTTAGATAAAGGTCCATAAAATACGCCGTAGAGACAACGCAGGTTGCGTACTGAAGATTAAATGTCCTTCGCCGTATTGCTACGACGGAAGAAAAGTAAACGCGTCGTTCGCTAAAACAGTAGATAACTCAGAACGCAAACTTACATTAAAACGTAAATGGTTAGAAAGAAAGCATTCGGTCAGGAAATGGCGGACTATCAAAGGTTGATGACAATGAGCCCAAAGTCGTGAGTGGTCATCACTTAACAAATGGCGATGGCTAAACGACAGTGTCCATACGCAAGAAAACCTCTCCCCGCGGCAAGAGGGCCGAGAGGAGGCCGGCCAAGCCAGTAGAAATGGTTTAATCCCCGGAAGTTATTCCCATGAAGGGAAGACCAGTGGCTACGCAAAAGGGACACCACCTGCTGACAGGCTGCAACACGAAAAACATCGGAAGGAATGGAAGAATTAGAGGGCCGAGAGGACTGCAGCCTTGGCAGCAGCGTCAGCAGCCTCGTCTCCCGTCAGACTGGCGTTACCAGGAACCCACACAAACACAGTGGCTCCCTCAAGAGTGAGTAATTGGAAACTTTCTTGGACACCTTGCACTAAGAGATTGACTGTGTGCAGCACGCAGTGGCTCTGAAGGACACAGAGTGAGTCGGAGCAGATGACGAAATTGAAAAGCCTGTGTCGCCGGATGCACTGCGTGGTCTGGTACAGGGCGAACAGCTCTGCTGTAAATACTGATCAGTGTTCCGGAAGTCGATACCGAAAATCATCGGTGCCAATTACGAAGGCATACCCGACGGCACCGTCAGCCCGAGAGCCACAAAGGTACTATCGATAAGTTCTGCGTGATGGTCGAGAAACTCACAGCGATTGATCGAATCCGGAGTAGTTTCATTAGGAAGTGAATGAAGTCCTAAGTGAACACTGGCCGCTGCACGAAGCCAAGGTGGTGAAGGGTTCACACCCATTGGGAAAGTGGCATGTAGCGTGAAGTTAAGCTGCCGGGGCAATAGCCAAATAGGAACTCCAGGAAGTAACAGGGAAGAGATACGCACCCAATATTGGCGGTCAAAGGAGTCATCGAAGGAGGAGGCATAGGATGGATGGCGGAGTCGCATTTGATGACATCAGCTGTTGCATGATAGCGCCGGTGACAGTCAGATGAAAAACCATGATCGGAAATACTGAAAAACCCACCCCATAGCTCTCACCTGGCTCCGTGTTACCACCTCTTCGCAAACTGAAGGAATCCCTTTGCTGAAAGAAAATACTCCGTTGTGGAAGCTACTGAACAGTGTCTCTAACGTGCTTGGTCTGGCTTTAACCGTGCGCTTATACAGGCCTTAGTTCCATGATTTCGAAAGACAGGTGATAGGCGGTAGATATTATAAAATTACAATGAAATGAACAGCCTTAGCTGCTTACACGCGTTGACATACGTCAACGGGGACAGATGAAAATGTGTGCCCCGACCGGGACTCGAACCAGGGCTCTCCCGCTTACATGGCAGACGCTGTATCCATCTGAGCCACAGACGACACAGAGGATAGCGCGACTGCAGGGATTTATCTCTGTCACGCCTCCCGTGAAACCCACATTCTCAACGTATTGTCCCGCACTACATTCGTAGTGCCCCATCCCCTTTTTCTCATTACTCGCGGCGCGTTGCCGATTCCCGGAAGAGTTCGGGCACTGTTTGTGCATTCGCACAGAAGAAGAAGATGGTCAAGTGGCCGGTGAGCCTTAACTATATATATACTAAGATGGTATCTGTTCTTTCGGACCTTTGTATATATATAGTTAAGGCTCACCGGCCACGTGACCATCTTCTTCTTCTGTGCGAATCCACAAACAGTGCCCGAACTCTTCCGGGAAACTGCAACGCGCCGCGAGTAATGAGAATAAGGGGATGGGGCACAACGAATGTAGTGCGGGACAATACGTTGAGAATGTGGGTTTCACGGGAGCCGTGCCACAGATAAATCCCTGCAGTCGCGCTATCCTCTGTGTCCTCGGTGGCTCACATGGATACAGCGTCTGCCATGTAAGCAGGAGCCCCGGGTTCGTGTCCCGATCGGGGCACACATTTTCATCTGTCCCCGTTGACGTATGTCAACGCCTGTGGCAGCCAAGGGTGTTCCTTTCATTGTAATTTCATTCTAACGAGCTGGATGGTCACCGATAGTATCTGTTATTTCGGACATGTCCGAAAGAGCAGATACCATCTTAATATATATAGGTAGATATTATGTGCGAAAATGACATTTCGTCTCTCATTAATGTATCATTATACTGTAGAAATATCAAATGTATGAAAAATAAACTGGATGATTTTAAAAAATCTGCATTTCTTTTGAAGCGAAGCTCATAGTTGTGCCACTTATATACACTGCTGGACTAATAGCACAGCTGCACAAAATATACAGGAGGAATACCATTTACATCCTCTATTTTAGGATTTCTCTTTCAAAGCCCGCAGTAGAGTGTTCGTTGTTTGAGAGAAGATTGTGTTATACCACACGTAACATGGATAAACTTCTCCCAGCAAGTGTTCTAATTCGTCAACGTCAGGAGACTGCGGTTTATCGCTCATCGTTTATTGGGGTTGCACAACTTCCGTGCGAATATGGAATCCATGGGTTATCAGATTCAACGCCATGCTGGAATTCAATGACCCCACATGACTAGTGCTCAAGAGGATACACGACACAGCGGATTGCTTTGGTCGAGATCCCACGACTGTCGTGCGAATATGGAATCAGTGAGTTCAGGAGGACTTGAAACGACACCGTACTGATCTCGAGGACTACGGGCGACTATCGCCCGAGGGGACAGATCTATTGCTCGCTCAGGATCTAACAACCAAGTATCCACAAAGACAGAGACAAGGACAGGTAACGAAAGAGTGGCGACTGTGATCTGACAACAATACTGGCAACAGGAGTGCACCTTGCTGCCATCTTTCCAGATGGTTCGTGATGGACGTATCCGTCTGTGGAACTGACAAAGCATTTTCCTTTTGCTATAGTCTTGCAGTCACAGCACCTATCTTGATGGTGCCTTTCAGCAATATAACGCAAGACTTCATCTTGCTCATGCTGTCCAGACCTATCTTGATACTGGGCATGTTCAGTTGTTTCCATGGCCACCACATTCCCCAGATGTCTCACCCAATGAAAATACGTAAAGAGGTGCCGAGAGACAACATGCCATGACTCACCACTTCTACTATTGATGAACTCTATTATAGAGTTGAAACAGCATTTGACTAATCCCTACTCAGTTCGACTGTATATCTGGCCGTGCCAGAGCCATTACTACCAGCTGTGGCAATTCTGTGTAATAAATCTCATACTCTGTCTACCCCCAAGTCACTTCCAAATTTAATCACGTATTCTCCGTCATGGGGCGATCAAAGAGTTTCATTTGAGGGCGTTGCTACAGCGTATATGCAACACAGTGCGACTCAGATGCGAGTAACTATGTACCAAAATGTAGGAAAGAGCTTAATGAGGCATTTGTGTCTTTCTCACGCGTGTGCAGTAAATGCGGAAACGTGAACCACGGCAACGTTGTCACCAAATGCGACCAAATAGGACCAAAGTACTGTTATTCTTTTCTTGGCTGCTGAAGGACAAATACCATTAGACATCCATCGGAGGGTGAATAATACGTATGGGGCAGCATGTCTGTCAAAAAGAACTGTGTTGGGATGGTGCACCAAGTTCTGTGCTGGTCGCGATCCGACACAGGACGATGGTCGATCTAGGAGGCCAGTCTCAACCATTACGGACATATGATGTGGGAGGCACTCGAGTAACCGCCCTATGGTCCTGATATCTCTCCATGCTACTATCATACCTCCAGTCCCTTACAAGAGACCTGGAAACTTTCACGATTCCTGTCGGAAGAGGATGTGCTGCAGGAAGTTACGAATTTCTTCACACAGCAGGTCATGGTACTTTACCAAACGCGCATCTCCAACCCTGTGCATCGATCGAATGACTGCCTCAATTCTCACAACGATTTCGGCTGAATGGCATATCGATGCTTAACTGTAAGACGAAAATTTTTTGATCGCCCCTTATATTGTACTGTAGAGGGGAACTCAGGGCGGACGGGATACTTAATGTTAAACAATTTCTTTAAAAGGGAATGCATGAAACAGTTCTTACAGTGATAAAAAAAACACCTTTTAGTGTAACCTAATATACCTTATTTTAAAATTGCTTAAAACAATACATTTTGCATTTTTTACAATTTTTCAAAGAAAGTCTCGCATATTTCCCGTTCCGCCCCACCCACGGGGCAGAATGGAATAAGGAAATTTTTTGTTAAATTACAGCATAAACGTTGAATTTGAATTACGAATATCGTATTAAACTATGATAAAATGTTGTATAACAGCCAATTCAGACTAAGGAATCTGTAATTGAAACAATTAAAAAGTCATTCTTCAAAAAATAATTTTTTTAATGTCATTCTGAAAAATATACAATGCTTCATAACCACCAAACCACTAACTACTAGCCCTTTCGACAAAAGTCACAGATCAGTGTTTCCTCTTCATCTTCACTGTCTATGCCAGCACATGAATTGTGTGCCCACTCTGGCATGCGACCCAGCCCTCATTACAAACAGAGTAAAAGTCGCCACAGTAGAGACACTCAGCATCCTCTCTCTCTGATTCTCTCTTGTTCATCATCTTCTTCCTTTTATTTTTCTTAAGGTCTTTGATGTCCTCTGTTTTGGTTTTTTTGGGTGTACAGTTTGACATTTTTGCCTTAAGTTGCATTGCACCTGACGTCTCTGTCCTGACATTGTTTATATTTGTGCACCCTCCTCCTTTATGTAGGCCTACTTTACGTGCGACGGCATTCTGCAGTTCCTTCTTATAAGGAGAATCTGTTAATACGACGGTTTTTCCGTTTCATCTTGTAGTCCGCCGAGTATTTTGACAGATTAGTGGGATTGGAATGACAGCCTCGGGCGATATCTGGAAAGCTGAGTTGTTCAGCGAACATAGCTGGTTGGGAGAGTCTGGCATCCATGAGCATCCAAGCTGGGTTTGTTTTCTACTTGCATCAAAATATGACGGGACAGAACGGGACACTGTCCGATTCTGCCCCGTCTCGTTCCGCCCCAAGAGGAATTCTGAGGATAACAACTTTCATGGAGTGTAATAACTGATGTATTTAAACGCATTAAATAACTAAAGTATCACAAATGCCATGCACTTTAAGGGAATGTGTCATTTTAGGGTATACAATTAACAATTAACAGCTTACCTGGCGTTGAAATTCACCAAACTTTAGAACAACGCAAGCGGTAGTGGTAACGTGACGGACAACAATTCACATAGATCTCGCACTCCAAACTAAATCAGAATGGCTGCCCTCACTTCCCTTCCATTCTGGGAAATAGTTACATGCCCATACAACAGGTTGCAACACTGTCCAGTCTAGAAAAGAGCAATTTTCCCATTGTGCCCTGCTATCCCGTCTTGCCCAGAGTTCCCCTAAACACAATATTTAGACTTCTTTGTATCTTATCATTTCTGGCGTTTCAATTATAAATGTCTGTAGTGTGTCTTGATTTTTAAAAAATATATGTACTTGAGAAACAAAGTATTGATTCTAGATGCGTTAGTACACTGACGAATACGAATGTCATTGCTACAGCACCAGCTGGACTTCATGACGATAGTAAGAAGTTCATACCACCAGAAAAAGTCTTACCAGGATGTTTCAAGTAGCAAGATTATTCTCAATGAACACTGAGGAGTTCTTCAGATCCACAAACTGGGGAAAAGAGTAAGGAATAAATGCTGATGGTGTTGAGACAACAACTAGCCACAAATTTATTTGAATAAAGGAACTTAAATAAATTTGTGGCTGGTTGCTGTCTCAACACCATCAACATTTGTCTTCAAATAACAGCTACGGTCTCCAACCATCATCATATCATAAAATTGCGTTAAGGAATAAATGTTGCTAGAACACTTCCAAATCACCTTCTTCTTTATGATGCTATCGTGATGTTTGCCTCCAAAGGAAATAGAATTCAACAACGACTGGGCCAACGGTTGAAATTAGTAAGATTAAAATTATATGTAATCAACATATCCAAAACAATTACAGATAATTCAAAAATAATAGTACCAGTGGACGAATTTTTTGTCATGTCAATAGTGTACAACTGGATAGACGGGAGAAGTAAACGGTTGAGTAAAAAAGGGCTTGGATGGCTTTTGGTACATTACATTACGTTTCCAAAAATAAGTTTCTAATGTGCTTGTCAATGAAAGTATGCTACCAGTACGCCAATGTAAACTTTTAATGCAAAAAGTAACCGTTGTTCAGCTAGCAGTTCAGAGATGAATGTTGGAAATTCCTAGAAAAAAATAGGAGATGTAATAGGCAAGGAGTAGATAGGAGCGAATGACGTAATTGTAACTTCAATGAATAATGAAATGGAGTTGGTCGAAACGTGTAGCCAGGTGAATGGGTGGTAAATACACTATAGAAGTTGATCGCTCAGTCTAAAGCATTAAGAAAAGACTGACAAGGGAATGGTCCAGTTCGACATGTCGAAACCTAACCTAAAAAATTTCCATACCGGAAAAACACACCCAAAGAAAAGCATTGTCAAAATTTTAGCCGCTAAGGCGCATGCAAATACGTAAAAAAAAAGTTAGAGGTACTCGTTTTCACCACACGAAGGACCGCTTATAACAGCGGTTTGTACATCCCTTCCTGCCTAGTGCCGAATCGGCGAATAAGCCAACGTAGCCGTGACAAGAGGACGTCGGCCCGTGTAGCGCGAAGTCCAAAGAGCACTCAGGCGAATTTTGAGCACTTAACCACACCAAAAAATGTATCAAATGATTAATTTTTAATAACATGCAGTTCGTATCGTTAGCTGGACTATAGCATGTGTAATTGTTACACAAGTGACTAGCAGAGGACATAAAATCAAGGCAGACGACTTCCATCAATCGGGAATTTAATTTGTTAACATTAAATATTTTATAACAATTCCTGTAGCACAGTTATTATGCATTTAGGCACATCACAGTAATCACCCGTCTTATTTCTACAAAATAGGGATGGAGTGAGAAATACGATAGTGTAGTGCCTGTGTTACTTCGAATAACGACGTAAAGTTCCTTCGGACATGCATGCATCTCCGGCGACTACAGCCGTTATGAAATACAAGAAATGTATTCGCATTTGCGAATATGGACTACCAGTAGCTGTATAGTGGAATGACAACAATGAAAATTTGTGCCAGACTGGGACTCAAATCCGCATTTTTCGTTTATCGCAAGCGGGCGCCTTATTATTTGGCTACCCGAAAACGGCTCGTGGCCAGTCCCAAACTTGCATATGTTGTCAACCATAGGTCTACAGCCTGTCCTTGTACATCCATTTTGTATACTCCCGTATAGGGAACATAGTTTACTTAAAAGTCGCTTACCCGCTGTCAGTGGATAAATACGATATTCCAGTGCACATGTTATTCCGAAAGACGATGCAGAGTTCCTTCGGACATCCATGACTGATTAATATTATGAGCCGTTCCATGAAAATGTTTCTTAAAGTCGTCCACCAAAAGTCATATGAAAAATGTGTGATTATTGGTTCAAAATGGGTCAAATGGCTCTGAGCACTATGGGACTTAACATCTGTGGTCATCAGTCCCCTAGAACTTAGAACTACTTAAACCTAACTAACCTAAGGACATCACACACATCCATGCCCGAGGCAGGATTCGAACCTGCGACCGTAGCAGTCGCGCGGATCCGGACTGAGCGCCTAGAACCGCTAGACTAACGCGGCAGGCTATGAGATTATTCATTGGTGAGACACAGTCTGGGTTTAGAAACGATACGAGAAGCAATAGTTGAAGTATAAATTCTAGCGCAATACTCCTATTATCAGGATAAAAATGTAAATCTGTGCTTCACTGGCTATGAAAAAGCCTCCGACAGGGTACAGCATCATAAAATTACGGAAATTCTCAAAAGATTGGATATATATCAGTAGAACATTCTCTGTATAGAGAATTTATATTGTAGTCAGATAGCGCTGGTTACATTTAATAATGATGTCACCAACTTGGTTAAAATCTGTTGAGGAATCCTACAAGGAAGCGTTCAGCCACCCCTGTTATTTAGTGTGTACTCAGAGAGTATCTTTCAGGAAGCACTTGGTAATATAGAAAAAAGAATAAAAGCTAATGGAGTCTCCATCAACAACATTGGCTATGTTGATGATACAGTACTGATTGCTCACAATTTCGATGATTTTCAGCAACTCGTCAGCACAGAATGAGATCTTCAAAAAAGTTTACAAAATATTTTAATTTCCATAGTTGCACAAAAATATTACATATGGAAATTAAGTCCCATGTTTCTTAAAGAGTGTAGACAAACGTAGCGGGAGACCTGCCACCGCCGTACTAGGCAAGGTCCTAATGGAGGTGGTTTGCCGTTGCCTTCCTCCGACCTTAACGGGGATGAATGATGATGATGAAGACGATATAACAACACCCAGTCATATCGGGGCAGAGATATATTACGTATATTTTAACATATTTTTGCGATCAAGATAATTTTGGAAAAAAATTCCATAAGTTTTAAAAATACATAAGATTGCATTTCTCCATCACCTGATAATGTCAAATCTTATTTATGGTAGGAGACAACAGCAGTAATCCAGGTCTGAATATTAACACCAAAAAGACGCATTTCATGATTGTCACACGACAGCCTGATTCCTTTACAAATGCAAATCTACGATTCAGTGGCTCATAAATACAAAAACTATGGAACTTAGTTATTTAAATGTGTGTGTGTCTGTATTTATATTGCTGAATGACTGAGAAGATGAAACTTCTACGTTATTTGATTCTGAAACAGCTGAGTAAAACAGAACGTACTGAGCCTACATTCTCTTTACTGTTTCTCATCATGCCAACACTGACCCACAATAACTAGCGCAACGCAATCTGACTGCTATAAAAAATTACAACCAGACTTCAAATAATTAATTCAAAAGAGTGGCCCTGACTAAAAAGAAATCTTAACAATAACCTGTACATTTCATTGAGCACTTACCTCACAAAAATCTTCATTATGAGAACTACTGCAATAAAGCGAGTGTCAATACTGCCATCTAAATAAAAGATTCTAACTACTAAAGTCACTAACTATTAATAGGCATGTGGTTAGCAAAGGAGAGATTTAGTTGCAAACCAAATAATGTATTTTTTACCTTAATCATGTGACATCCAGTTTAAACACGAATATAAATCAAGTTCAAAGGTATATAATCATGAATAATTTTCAGTCTCCAAGTCGGATAATTTCAGATCGTTAGCCTACGCTAAAACTTCACACCTCTACCCTCCATTAATGCTAACTTCTCACATTTAACATCCATCACTGCTGGCTGTTCACCTCCAACTGCCCAACAGTACTTCCATCACTGCTGGCGACTAACTTCCAACTGCCCAAAACTACTGGCATTTAACTTCCAACAACGAGTCCAACCACCCACAGAATCTCTTACAAAGAAAGCGCAGCCAGAGATCCAATGCAAAGCGCTACACAGCGCTGCCAACACAGAAGCAGCCCACTTACAAGTAGACATGTTTAAGTATCTGGAAACGCGGCTCTATGATAATTGGAGATCAGACAGGGAGATAAAATGTCGCATACAGAACACCCATAACGCTTCTACAAAACGAGAAAAGTGTCGCAAGTACAGATCCAGGGCTAAACATAAGAGATCGACGTCGAAGATGCGACTGCTGGACTTTACTTTTACAGGATGTTCGGAAATTCCCGTTACGAACTTCTAGGGCTTGTAGAGGGGACAGTATTTTGAAGTGGGACGCATGTCCGGAAACATATCGTTTCCGTGGTACAACCATTTCAAAACATGTTGGTAGCGCGGCCACTTTTACAAGTACACTATTGGCCATTAAAATTGCCACACCAAGAAAAAATGCCGATGATAAACGGGTATTCATTGGACAAATATATTATACTAGAACTGACATGTGATTACATTTTCACGCAATTTGAATGCATAGATCCTGAGAAATTAGTATCTAGCACAACCACCTCTGCCGGCCGAAGTGGCCGTGCGGTTCTAAGGGCTACGGTCTGGAGCCGAGCGACCGCTACGGTCGCAGGTTCGAATCCTGCCTCGGGCATGGATTTGTGTAATGTCCTTAGGTTAGTTAGGTTTAAGTAGTTCTAAGTTCTAGGCGACTGATGACCTCAGAAGTTAAGTCGCATAGTGCTCAGAGCAATTTGAGCCAACAACCACCTCTGGCCGTAATAACGGCCTTGATACGCCTGGGCATTGAGTCAAACAGAGATTGGATGGCGTGTACAGGTAGAACTGCCCATTCAACTTCAACACGATACCACAGTTCATCAAAGAGTGGTGACTGGCATATTGTGACGAGCCAGTTGATTGGCAACCATTGACCAGACGTTTTCAGTTGGTGAGAGATCCGGAGCATGTACTGGCCAGGGCAGCAGTCGAACATTTTCTGTATTCAGAAAGGCCCGTACAGGACCTGCAACATGCAGTCGTACATTATCTTGCTGAAACGTAGGGTTTCGCAGGTATCGAATGAAGGGTAGAGCCATTGGTTGTAACACATCTGAAATGTAACGTCCACTGTTCAAAGTGCCGTCAATGCGAACAAGAGGTAACCTAGACGTGTAACCAATGACATCCCATACCATCACGCCGGGTGATACGCCAGTATGGCGATGACGAATACACGCTTCCAATGTGCGTTCATCGCGATGTCGCCAAACACGGATGCGACCATCATGATGCTGTACACATAACCTGGATTCATCCGAAAAAATGACGTTTTGCCATTCGTGGACCCAGGTTCATCGTTGAGTACACCATCGCAGGCTCTCCTGTCTGTGTTGCAACGTCAAGGGTAACCGCAGCCATGGTCTCCGAGCTGTTAGTCCATGCTGCTGCAAACGTCGTCGAACTGTTCGTGCAGATGGTTATTGTCTTGCAAACTTCCCTATCTGTTGACTCAGGGATCAAGACGCGGCTGCACAATCCGTTACAGCCATGCGGATAAGATGCCTGTCATCTCGACTGCTAGTGATACGAGGCCGTTGGGGTCCAGCACGGCGTTTCGTATTACCCTCTTGAACCCACCGATTCCATATTCAGCTAACAGTCATTGGATCTCGACCAACGCGAGCAGCAATGTCGCGATACGATAAACCGCAATCGCGATAGTCTACAATCCGACCTTCATCAAAGTCGGAAACGTGATGGTAGGCATTTCCCCTCCTTACACGAAGCTGCACAACAACGTTTCACCAGGCAACGATGGTCAACTGTTGTTTGTGCATGAGAAATCGGTTGGAAACTTTCCTCATGTCAGCACGTTGTAGTTGTCTCCACCGGCGCCAACCTTGTGTGAATGCTCTGAAAAGCTAATCATTTGCATATCACAGCATCTTCTTCCTGTCAGTTAAATTTCGCGTCTGTAGCACGTCATCATCGTGGTGGAGCAATTTTAATGGCCAGTAGTTTAATTCATTAGGCATGACCCAGTACGTAACTTGTTGTACAGTTCCACTTATTAACAGGCAAAGAATTTGCTCGTGTACTCGCTCACGGCTTCTCTTCAGCATGATGCAGTACGACCTCTTCCAGTTCAAGTGTGCGGCGTCTCCGTGGAGCACCATAATCATGCCTGCTGACTGTGAAGGTATTCTTTCTCGAAGCCATTGCGTAACTGTGGAGAAAAGGGTATCTGACGGGAATCGGACGTTGTGGAGAACGATCTTGATAAAGGTGACGAGCAGCATTTCCATTACCGTGAGCTTCGCCATTCAGAAGGACCTTTGTCGGTGTATTCTGCAAACGTGTACTCATTGTTGCTCCAATACTCACACACACACACACGTGAATGAGGCTCGAACCAGGTCACAGGGGTAGGATAGACGTCAAAGACAACAGCTGATTCGACGTAGCCACCCCCTACCAACACTAGCCTGTTGCATACCTGCCAGGCAAACGTGTTTCCAAATGGTTATAGCACCGAAACAGTATGTTTCCGGACATGGGTTCCTATTCAAAATACGATGCACTCACTCCCCTCTACAAGTCCTAGAAGTCTGTAACGAGCCTTTTTGAACACTCTCTATACACTAACACATTATGAGATACTGTGGTTATTGTTTTACGCGTGTACACATGTAACAGGTACTGCCAGTGGGAAACACCCGTTTGATGCAATGACTGCCGATCTTTCTGTTTGTTCACTGTGAGGTGTGACATCGTCAGTTGAACATTGAAATAGTGCAGTGGTTGACCTGTGCTGTGAATCCGGTCCAAATGTTTACGTGGGTTCCTAAATCAGTTGCGGTTAGTCGTCTTTTTTTTTTTTTTTTTTTTTTTTTTTTTTTTTTTTACGGGAGACACAGAGCCTCCGTTATGTGTTGACGGCGGCAGCATGCTTGATTGAAGACCAGCGCATTCCTGCAGACCTTCTGTGAGAAACGACCTGCTCCTCCTGGCACCGCATTCCCTGGCCTCCGTCCAGTTACTCCCCACCCCCCACCCCTTCTCCAGCTCCACGGCGACTGCAAACAACAAAATGCAGAGGCACAGCAAAGTTATTTCCTGGCAATGAAGAAATCGTAGATATCACTGCGTCCTGTAGCCGAAATATGGGGTCGCTTTCGTTTTTGGCCCGTGAAGCACCCTTTTCCTTCACTTCCACATTTTATTGCCCCAGCTTACACCATAGTTAACCAACTCAGCTCTGGCATATCAGCAATTTCAGATTGCTTTCTTCGCCGTTTGTTCCAGCGAATTCAGAAGGCCTTGGCTAGCCTTTGTTTTTTAGAAATGTCACCCAGATAATGCAAGCAAATATCACTACATCAGTAACGCACGAGTACTGTCAAGAAATCATTTTTGCTGAATCTCTACACCACAACTCCAGAAAATGTTATTTTATCCATTTAGAATATGGTTGACCTCAGTGACTCTCACTCAGTTAAGTGTTGCTGGAGAACGCCACCGGCCACAAAAGCTTTTGAAAAGCTTATGTTATTGTAGAATAAGGAGGAGCCCTGAAACTATTTAAAATCTTTATTCAAAGACACTGCCGATTTCGCAAACTGTATTTGCATCATCAGGAAAAAGTATATTATTGAGCCTCTCAAACAATTAAGTTCAGCTACTTTTGCTCTTTGTTTCATTGCTGATCTTGGAAACAAACGTATCATCCCCCTGACGTATTTTGTATATTTCCATTTGGTAATGTTGTACGGAATAAGTTTCTGGGGTAACTCATCACATAAGACAGTACTGACTGCACAAAAGCGAGCAGTAAGGATAACATGTAATGTTCATACATGGTCGTCAGGAAAGTACCTCTTCTAGGAGACAGACATTTTAACTGCGCCGTAAAAGTACATATTTTCGCTAGTGAAATTCGTCATAAATAGTCCACCAAAATTTGAGAAGAATAGTGAAATGCATACCTACAACATTAGAGGGATAAATGACCTCTATTATCCATCATTAAAGCTGTCAGTAGCACAGAGAGGATTTCAATAAGCAGTAAGAACAATTTTTTCATCATTTGCCCAGTCCCATAAAATCCCTGAAGGTAGCGATGCAAGTTTTAAATCTAATTTAAAATCATTTCCCCTGACCAATTCCTTCTACTCCAATGCACGAATTTCTACTTAAAAACTGGCAGACAGTAAACAAAAGTCCAACAACCAATTGCATGAGTAGGAATAAAATGATAATTCCCGCATTAATGTTAACACAAGTCATGAATACATATTCTGTAAATTGACTGGTTCCACATCATTTCGATAAAAGGATATTTCAAATAATCTATGCGACATGTACCTAACTAACTAACGTAGGTGTTTACCTGTGTCCAAATGTATAACGTAACTTATTAGAATTCTGACGATGGCAGCTAATGGAAAATAAAAGCAGTTAGGACTGTGTATACTTACAGTGAATCCATAAAAGCGATGGGTTTAAATGTTGGAAAAAGCACATTTCCCAGTAGTCTCATCAAAGTATTTAAAATTTCTGACTCGCAAATGTGCGAACGTCCATAAATAAAAATGGGGGCTAAGCCCATCCCGAAGCCTCAAAACGAACCCATCAGAAACGTCAAAAGCAGGAACGTAACGTATATCAAAATAATAATTTACGAAGATATTCTGTAAAAGAACCAGTTTGAAATGGTGAAGGGGAAACGGCTGTTAGAATAATGTCACATTTGACCTCCACTTTGGATAGCCCGAGGAGGAAGCGTTAGATTACATTAGATTCGATTCATTTATCGTTCCGTAGATCTAAAAATGAGATGCTTCTCGTGGATGTGGAACAAGTCAGAAAGTATACCATAAAAAACGTAAAAGACTTGAATACAATACTCACCACCCTGATCAATTTGAAACGTCACCTTAGAAAAATTTATGAATTACTGTGCTGGTAAACCACTTACGTTATTTGATTGTCAAACAGCTGAGCAAAACTGAACGTACTCAGACATTTCTCTCTTTACTTATTCTGATCAACATTAAACTGACACACAATACTTTTAGCGCAACGTAATCTGACTTTCAATAATCCCTACAAAAGAATGGCCGTGACTAACAATAACCTATACCTTTTGTTGTGGCGTAACAAGCTAGTTACGCCACACTGAGAAGGGAGCCGAAAGGCACGCGTACACACACGCCGACTGGCGTCAAGTCTGGAACAGGATACGTTATGACTGCTATGAAGAAAATACGTAGCTTTGGAATATACTTAACTTTATTCTTTGTTCGTTTACAACGTTCTTCTTGAGACATTTATACGATAACTCTCAAACTCGGTAAGGCTAATGGCGCCTTGCTAGGTCGTAGCCATGGACTTAGCAGAAGGCTATTCTAACTGTCTCTCGGCAAATGAGAGGAAGGCTTCGTCCGTATTGTCGCTAGCAATGTCGTCCGTACAACTGGGGCCAGTGCTCGTCTGTATCTCGAGACCTGCCTTGTGGTGGCGCTCGGTCTGCGATCACACAGTGGCGACACGCGGGTCCGACATGTACTAAATGGACCGCGGCCGATTTAAGCTACCACCTAGCAAGTGTGGTGTCTGGCGGTGACACCACACCTTTCATGAATCACTTACCTGACAAAAATCTTCGTTACTCGAACTACTGCAATTCAGCGAGCGCCAATACTGTCAGCTAAATAAAGGATTCTAACTACTGAAGGCACTAACTACTGATAGGCATAGTTAGCAAATGAAAGCTTTTGATAGTGAACAAACAATGAATTTACCTTAACAGTGTTCAAAAGTCATTATATATATATATCAGTTCATGACATCCAGTCTTCCAAATTTCGTTTTTCTGACGGACACACGTCAAGATCGTCCGCTCTCAAAACTCTGCCATCTCTCTTCCCACATCCACCACTGCTGGCGGCTCACCTCCAACTGCACAACGCTACGCGCTGTTCACATCCAACTGCCCAGTACTACAATAGCAAATATTCCAACAACGCAAATCAGCCACAGACTGCACACAACACAGTCAGTGATTTTCATACAGAGCGCTACGTGGCATCACCAACACAAAAACCTAAACAGCCTACTTACATAGCTCCCATGCTCCCCACAAAAATTTTACAAACTGTTTTGGGCAGTGGCCAATACATATTTGAAAAAAATTTTGATAATTACAATAACAAAGATATAAAATGCATACGCTTATTGATACACTGTTGGTCAAAAGCAAAGATTTTCTCACAGTCCATAAAGAGAGTCCTGATGATTCATCACAGTAGTAATTGCAGTTTTTTTCTCAAAGTCTGAGCAGTAAAAGAAAATTCACACGGAAGTAGTGGGTTTCCATGCAGTCTTGAAGAATTAGTATTGTCCTTCAAACGGAAAGACAATGCTGACTCTTGACATGCAGACAGGTAATGGGCAATAACAGAGCAAACCCACAGCAGAGTCAGTCGAAGTTTTGAAGAATATTGGTAGGTAGATCATATCACAGAGCAGACCCACTGTCGTCCTGGTACAGAGTATGGTATTGGTGGGCCATCAAAGGTGCAGACCCACTGCAGTCCTTGTAGAGATGGCCAGCAGCCATCTGTTGCCACTGTGCAGGTGCACAATCACCATCGAAGAGTCTTGCGGCCAATATAGCAAGTCCATAATCCACCACTTGTGCACTCACAATGTTTTCGGAATTGTCCGTAGAACCAGCAATGCTCTTAACCAGTCCCTTGCTGAATTATTAACACAGGTGCAAACACTAACAATCCCAACTTCTCACATATTGTGCATATACTGCGACCAACAGAAACGTGTACAGTAAAATGAAACTTAATTTGAAGAATTAGTGTCTATACAATTATAAATTTACAACATAAGAATACAATTACAAAGTCACAAAATACATCATTAAAGAACATAATAATACAGATAACATTTGTAGTAATACATGCTTTACAAAAGAATAGAAATAAACATATACATCAGTGTTACAGGAATTATGACATAAGTAAATAAATAAAAGAATGCGAATAGTTTTCGAAAGATTAATTTCACACATGATCATTAATACAGAACAGAATAAATAATGTCTAAACATCTTTACAAAGAAAATAACATATTATTAGAAAAATTCTGCAACATAACTCTTATCAGAAAAACACATAAAGACAGGAAGAACATAAATACACAAGGGTACACAAACACATAGCGGGATAACACAAAAGAAAAGGACAGGGTTTGTTTTACTGCAGTATTTACAGTATTTGATTTGCGAACAAAACTTTCTTTACTTCTTGGAGATCTCCTTTAGTTCATCATTATTCTCAAAAAGTCCTATCTATACCTGTTGTCCCTAAACCCTACTGTTTTGTTCATATCCTCTTTCAAGATAATTATTCTTCATTATACACTACTCATTTTGGTCCATATCTTTTTCATATAACTTCTCAATGCATTCTTTCTCTATTCTCCATAGTTAGTTTCTTATATAGTATACCCACCCCCCCTCTTAAGCTAACTTAAATCTACTGAGCTCAGATACATAAACTAAGGGACGAGGCAATGCAGCAGCACAAAACAATTAACATAAACAGCAATGACAAAAAAATGCAAATTGGCAAAGCAAGCAGCAGTATATCTAAATTAGCAAAGCAAATGCAACATTACAACTAAAATGAGCCAATGTGCAGCAACAAGAAAAATAAATCAGTAATGAAAATGGGTTAATACAATGTAAAGTTCAGTAGAACCGTGCCTGGCAAACAGCAGCAGCAAATGCAATAACTTATACGTAAACATGGTAAAGCTCAAGCAGAAAGAATATTACAGTGAAGATAGGAAATGTCTAATACCTAAGTCAGATCTTAGCACAAGAGTGATGCATCACAAGAACTTACTCTGTCAAAAAAGTTACCAAATCGTTGAAAAATTATGTATGCATTTTCTGTGAAGGGAAATGTCTGTTTGTGCTCCTCCCATTTTTTTTAAGAAAGTAGATCATATAAATATTATTTAATGGATCTTAATGGTGTTCAAAAGACATGACATCCAGTCCCACAAATTTCGTTTTCCTGATGGGCACACATCCAGATCGTCCGCCCTCAAAACTCTGCCATCTCTCTTCCCACATCCACCACTGCTGGCGGCTCACCTCCAACTGCACAACGTTATGCACTGTTCACATCCAACTGCCCAACACTACAATAGCAAATATTCCAACAATGCAAATCAGCCACAGACTGCACACAGCACAGTCAGTGATTTTCATACAGAGCGCTACATGGCGTTACCAATATAAAAAGCTAAACAGCCTACTTACAAATTGCCAAGAGAGTGTCAAAATATGTGAATACATTACAGTAAACTGGAACTGCAAATATTTACAAAATCAATACACTGTCAGAATGAAACATAGTTATGCACTTTTAATAAATTTATCATACACAGAATGCCTAATCTTGACTGTTGTGGCCAATTGCTGTCAAAACTGAAATATAACAAACAGTTTTGCTTAAGCTGGTCTAATAGTCCCTGTTGAGATATCTATCTATAGAGTTTCCTAACAAAAAATGTTTCAGCCTCTATTAAACTATGCTTTATCTGAAACCATGTTTTTAATGGTTGCTGTCAATTTGTTGAAAATGTGTGCTCCTGAATATTGGACTCTTTTTTTGGACAAAGGCAAGTGATTTTAAGTCTTTATGTAGATTTTTCTTTTTCCTAGTATAGATACTATGTATTGAGCTATTGGCTGGAAATAGAGACATGATACTTCCACCAAATTTTATTAAGAAATAAATATACTGAGAAGGAACGGTTAGAATACAAAGTTTCTTGAACAGGTTTCCACATGATGTTCTTGAATTTACATCACAAATGAGTGTTATGCACGCCTTTGTGCTCTAAAAATGTTTGCTCGGTTTGACGAGGTACCCCAGAATATAATCCCTTATGACATAATAGAATGAAAGTAAGCAAAGTAAGCAATTTTTTTATATTTATATCTCCAACATCTCACCCCATTTTCACTACAAATACAGAGTTGTTTATGGGCTTCGGTAATTTTGTGGTATGCCTTCCCAACTGAATTTATTATCGAGTTGTAATCCCAGAAATTTAACATTGTCAACCTCTTCTATCTGCATGTCTTCATATGTTACACACATACTGGAAAGAAAACTCTTACAGGTTCTGAACTGCATTAGTGGATCTTTTCAAAGTCTAATGACAGTGAATTAGGCTTAAATCATCTATTAATGTCAGTGAAAATTTGATTATCAGCATTGCTAAATCTGTAATTGACTTGCTATTTATTGCGATGTTCGTATCATCTATAAACAAAACGAACTTTGCACTGGAATTACCGGAATGTTTCGCTAAATCTTATTTCGAAACTTCTTCCTATTTGGCCAATGTATTCTGAAGGACAGCTGTCGCATCTGGGGATTCAACAATTCACTTTTTGCTCTCCCCTTGTATCTAAATTTACGACCGTTACTTTTAGAGATAAAAAAGATTGGTGTTACATTGTATGCAATCAACAGTTTACCTATTTTCTTGGACATATTTCCACATCATGACAATCAATGGTAGTTCTTGTCTTTAGCAACGTTACTGCGTAGTGCGATCAATGTAATATAATCATCATGTGATGTCTGTCTGTTGTATTTGAGGCAGAATGATTTTTCTTTTTTACATCATGAGTATTGATATTATGGGCGACATCTGCATTATAGCTATTGGAATTAGCTGTATACTTAATAATGCGAAACTCGAGCTCGAAAACTACGATAGACAGCAGGCATTATGTAAGCTATACAGCGTGGAACGAAACGAGGCCATCCTATGTTACTAGGTGTGATTCAAAATCTGGCGAATTACTATGTCTGGAGCTGTGGATTTCCTACAAATATCCTAGCTGAAAGATCTTCCCCTACATCGAAATGGACAAATCTAAAAATGGTAATTTTCCGTTAACACTCTGTACCATGCTCTCAATTTGCTTGTTAAGTTCCCGAAGAAAATCTTTACAATCTTGGAATGGAACATTATGTAGTCAGAAGATTTCTGGTACATAACGACACCTCTCTCTTGCTGCTTAGCGCCGGCCGCTGTGGTCGAGCGGTTCTGGGCGCTTCAGTCCGGATCCGCGCTGCTGCTGCGGTCGCTGATTCGATTCCTGCCTCGGACATGGATGTGTGTGATGTCCTTAGATTAGTTATGTCTAATTAGTTCTAAGTCTATGGGACTGATGACCTCAGATGTCAAGTCCCGTAGTGCTTAGAGCCATTTGCTGCTTAGCAAACATCTAAGTGAATGACTTTGAAGACCATACTATTAAAGACCTAAATCAGTATCTCAGTAAGGTCATGTTACGGAGTCATTGTTTTATGTATGGGTATACAGAAAAACACCTGATGGTGAAAATACAGTTCCCGAAACAAGTCGTGTCTTTGAATAAAGATTTGAAGCAGTCGGAGCAGTCCTTATTCAGTATGGAATATTTCGACAATGGTTGCCCTAAATACGAGGTGACATCTTCTTTATGTTGCTTTCATGACCCGTTTCAGGTTATCATAAACATCCAAGGGGAGCCATGCCCTAGCTCGCAGGGAAAGGAAAAAATATTGTTTATTCAGGTGTTTTTCTTTGAAGTAAATGATTTAGAAATCGGTATTACGCGGAGTTTTAAGAGGACTGGAACTGGAACTTTTTATGGCTACTTGCAAGTCGTCATTAGCCTTCCAAAATATTAAAAATACTCCACACCTACAAATCAACCCACCCCCCCTCTCCCACACCAACAAACTATCTTATGGGCGTCCTTGTACACATCTTCAGAGGACTACACTGTCTAATTACATTCAGCAGTAGCATGTCATCCGCTCCTGCCCTGCATTAGAATATCTGAGTAGTTACCGCTACTTTACATGCTTTGTTGATTGAATAATACAGAAAAGGTTTGCTAATGTGCATGCAGCTGGTAACATATAAACCGAGTGAGTTACACATATTCAATTTTTTTTTTTTTTTTTTTTTTTGTACTGAACGGTTTCTCATCTCCTTTTGGTCGGCATGCATTTCTGGAACGACACACTGTTTCACCATAAACACCACACACGCACTATGCAAACAACTATCGTCACTCAAACGTCACCTTATTACTGAATAACGTTGCACACTTACAACTGCGCTTTACCTGTAAAATTTTTGTTTTCAATGGAAAGTTGTGTGTGCAATCTGCACTATTACAAATTTAGTCTTTTGAGTCCCATCCCGCACAGACTTTACGTTGTGTATGACTTGGTACACAAAGGTAAGGAGAGGTGGGCTGCAGAGTGGTATGGCAACAGCCGTGGTAGGAAAGCTGGACAGGAGCAGAAATGATTAGCGAACAAGTTGAACACAGTAAGCAGAAGATTTACTAAATTTTTATTTCTCCAAGCAAACGAAGAAGCATTACAAATAATGCAGCACGGAACGGTATCTAGCTACCACAATGTCTACAGGGATGAGGCTCTCTAAAGCAAGCGAAGAGGCTCCAAGTGTGTGTGGGATGTGAATCTGCCACCGGCCGTTCGCTGGAGGTATGGCCCAGCAGGCACGGACCATTGGGTCTGCCAGGTCCTGCATGACCGCTGTCGGCATCTGACTAAAACTTGTAATTCCGGTGCTATGACACGTGTGGAGTAGTAACGATAAGTGGCAGCAGACTTTATGCAAGCTGAGCCTGTTATGGATGATGACATATGTAAAACCATGATTAATATGCAGGGTGTTAAACAATAACTGCTTATATCGTACCACAGTTGTGTAGGGGATACCCGTACGAACGATTTGATGCAGAACACGTGCGGTCTGTCAAGACGGAAAACAAATCTCAAACTGACCTAGACGAGCCACATGCATACTGCCTGAGAACTTCAATACTTCCTCGCTCTCTTACGCCAAAGGTTTATTGAGCTACTTAGTTAACGTCATTAATTTAAAGTTTCATGTGAAGATAATTAAATAAAAATACTTTTATAACCCCTACTCAAAAAGTAATTGCAACTGGATCTAAACTTAGCCTTTACAAGCACAGTAGTTTCGTAATAAGGCCAAACAAAAAGAAATATTTTGTTGTTAGTAAGAAGATCAGACAAACAAAAGTATTTAGTTGCTAGTTTTATGCTGGGAAAATTCACAATATCTTAAAGGAAAATGCACCTAAAAGGAAATTTACGAACAAACGGTTTTAACAGTCAGGGCTTAATTTAAGGGAGACAAAAATGAATTAGAGGAATACATGCACTGTAGCTTAGCTGACTAATTTGTGGCCAGTCTCAAGCTGTGCCCCGGCTTGATAGACCTAAAGTGTCCTGGATTAGTTTGTTCATCTCGACTTCCGCTACACCACTGTGGTACTTTGTAAACGGCTATCTTTTACCCCTATATATTCGATTTCCCAGCTTGTCAACAAGTCGATCATTCAGAATTGGATTTAGTCAGCATTTCAAACACGACAATACTGATTCTTGCAAAAATTATAATCAATGCTGACAGGTCGCAAATAACAGTGACAAGATGATGGTTGAACTTCTTCATTGCTTTATCCCCGTCATCAGATGATCTGTCAAAGGTTAATGTTATTATACAGTGATGAGCACTAAGTCACTCCGCATCAAATAATGCAAAAATATGTAAGGCATGACAATATGGGATGTACAAATAATACCAAAACACAAAGCTGATGCAAAATTTTTAGACGCAAACAATGCCACACATAAAAACCCACAGTGATAAGTGCCAAGTGATCTACATCAATGTCAGTAACAAGTAAAGAAAGTAATCAATTCAAAATTAAGTTTAACATTACACACAGCAAGTGAAATGCAAAGTAGTGGCTCTACATTCTGCCCGAGAAACAAATTTTTCACACTTCATTATTACAAATATGCCATTATTATTATCAAAGGAAGAAAGGAAAAATATACACAAAAAATCAAAAGCATAAAACAAATAAACAAGACTTCCAGTATAATAATGTGCCCTTATTCTGCCATCGGCGATGTCAAAGGAGGCGGAGCAGCGGGCAGAGTTTCAGGGCACACCATTACCCCTGGGGTGGGGAACAGCCCGTAAAGGCGAAAAAAGCAGCAATGATCATCGGCGTGAGGACGCAGATGGCAGTGGAAGTAACTGAATTAAAGATACATAATGCGTATCCGCAGGGCATGTGGCCTGTAACTCAAGGATGTCGTGATTACATCTCCATTGGCAAAAAATTTCGAACTAGTTCCCCATTCCGATCTCCGGAAGGGGACCACCAAGGGGGAAGTGGACATGAGAAAACGATGAAATAATCAACTAAAGAATAACGTTCTACTACTCGGGGCGTGGAATGTCAGAAGTTTCAACATGATAGGGAATCTAGAAAATATGAAAAGGGGAAAGGCAAAGGCCCGATCAAGATACAGTGGGCGTCAGTGAAGAGAAGCAGAATGAAGACAAAGATTTCTGGTACAGGGTAATATCAATAGTAGCTGAAACTGATATAACGGGAGCAGGAGTTGTTATGAATAGAAAGGAAGGACAGGGTGAGCACATTACTGATACTTTTGTTCGCATCAGAATCAACAACAAACCAACACCGCCTATAACAGTTCAGGTATACATGCCGACGTCGCAAGCAGAAAATGAAAAAATAGAGAAAGAATATGAGGATACAGAACGGGTAATTCGGTACGTAAATGGAGATGAAAACGTAATAGTCATGGGGGACAGTAATGTGGCTGTAGGGGAAGAGGTAGAAGAAAGAGTTACGTAAGAATGTGGGCTTGATAGCAGGAGTGAGAGAGGAGAACGACTACATGAGTTCTGCAATAAATTTCAGCTAGTAATAGCGAATACTCTGTTCAAGAGTCACAACAAAAGAAGGTATACTTGGAAAAGGCTGACAGATAAGGGAAGATTTCAGTTAGATTACATTATGGTGAGGCAGAAGTTCCGAAATCAGATTCATAATTTAGTGATGATGAAGGGTAGGCTGAAGTTTGAGACTAGTCAGAAAGAAACAGTCTGCAAAGAAGTGAGATACGAAAATACTAAGGAATGAAGATATTCGCTTAAAATTATCAGATGATATAGACACTGCAATAAAGAATAACTCCGCGGGCAGTTCAGTTGAAGAGGAATGGACATCTCTAAAACGGACAATCACAGAAGTCGAGAGGAAAAATATAGATACAAGGAAGATAACTGCGAGGAGACTATATGTGAGACAAGAAATACTTCAGATGATCGACGAAAGAAGGAAGCACAAAAATTTGCCGGGAAATTCAGGAAGATCGAGATTCAAATCACTTAGGAATGAAATAAATAGAAAGGCCAGCGAGCTTTAGCAAAATGGCTACATGAAAAACACGAAGAAATCGAAAAAGAAATGATTGTCGGAAGATCTAACTCAGCATATAGGAAAGTAAAACAAGCTTAGGTGAAATTAAAAGCATTGGTGGTAACATTAAGGGTGCAATGGAAATTCGACTGTTAAACACAGAGGAGAGAGCGTACAGGTGGAAACAGTAGCTTCACTGGCTCTATCAGAGGGAGGACTTGGCTGGTGATGTGACAGAAGAAGAAACATGAGTCGATACCGAAGAGATAGGGAATCCAGTACTAGAATCAGAATCAAAAAGAGCTTTCGAGGTCTTAAGATCAAATAAAGTAGAAGGGATGGATAACATTCCATCGGAATTTCTGAAATCACTAGGGGAAGTGGCAACAAAACGACTATCACTTTGCTGTGTAGAATGTTTGATACTAGCGATATACCATCCGACTTTCGGAAAAATATGATCCACACAATTCTGAGAATAGCAAAAGTCAACAAGTGCGAGATTTATCGCACATTCAGGTTAACATCAGTTGCTGACAAGAATAATGTACAGAAGAATATAAAAGGAAATTGAGGATGTGTTTGATGACGATAATTTTTGCTTTATGGATGGTAAAGGTATCAGAGAGGCTGTTCTGATGTCGCGGTTCATAATGGAAGCAAGAGTGAAGAAACACCAAGGAACATTCACAGGATTTGTCGACCGGGAAAATGCGTTCTGCAGTATAAAATGGTGTGATATGTTTGAAATTCCGAGATAAGTATGGATAAGACGTAGGGAAAGACGGGTAATATATAATTTGTACAAGAACCAAGAGGGAACAATAAGAATTTGAGACGAAGAATGAAGTGATCTGACTAAAAATGGTTTAAGACAGGTATGCAGTCTTTCGCTCTTCTGTTCAATCTATACGTCGAAGAATCAATGGCAGAAATAAAAGAAATATTCAAGTGGGGAATTAAATTGAAGGTGAAAGGATATCAATGATAAGGTTCGCTGATGACATTGCTATCCTCATTGAAAGTGAAGAAGAATTACAGGATCTGTTGAATGGAACGAACAGTCTAATGGGTACAGTATATGGATTGAGAAAAAACGGAAGAAGAAGCAACGATAAGTACCAGAAATGAGAACAGCGGCGAATTTTACATTAGGTTTATTGGTCACTAAGAGGGTGAAGCAAAGGAATTCTGCTACCTAGGTGGTACAATATCGCATGACGGACGGAGCAAGAGGGAGATACGAAGTAGACTAGCCCTGACATAAAGGGCATTCATGGTTGAGAAAAGCCTACTAATACCAAACATAGCCCTTAATCTGAGGAAGAAATTTCTGATAATATATGTGTGGAACACAGCATTGTATGGTAGTGAAACATAGACTGCAGGAAAATCGGAAACATAAGAAAACAGAACAATCTGAAAGGTGGTGCTTCAGAAGAAGTTTGAAAATTAGGTGGACATAAGGTAAAGAAAGAGGAGGTTCTCCGTAGAATGGGCGAGGAAAGGAATATATGGAGAACACTGACAGGAGGGGACAGGATGATGGGATACCTGATAAGACATCAGGGTTAACTTCCATGGTACTAGAGGGAGCTGTAGAGGGTAACAGTTTTATGGGAAGACAGAGACTGAAAACGCCCAGCAAATAACTGAGGATGTCGGATGCATGTGCTACTCTGAGACGAAAAGCTTGCACGGTAGAGTAATTTGTGACGGGCTGCTTCAAACCAAAACAAAAGAAACGCTGAGTAACTGTTAGGATACTGTTATACAGGCCATCGCCAGATGGCGGGGAAACCTACTACTTTCAGAGCATAAAATGTGAATATTCTTTACACAAAAAGCAATGCAAAGTAGTAAAGCGGAGAATACAACATAGCCATATATTGGTTTATCATATGCACAGGGATGTGTTGGAGCCTACCAACTGAGACTGCAGTATATGCATGCCTTCATTTTATGTTTCAGTGAATTCATATTGTTTTCTCTGCTTTATTACTTTGTATTACTTCTTATATAAAACATGTTCGTATTTTATGCTGTGAAGATAGTTTCCCCTCCACCTGGCGATGGCCTATAAAACAGAAACTTTTCTTATTTATTTGTTTTATGCTACTGATCCTTTGTATGTACATATTCTTGGATTTATAGTAATAATTATGGAATATTTGTAACAATAAAATGTAAAAAATTTCTTTCGCTGGCATAGCGTGGAGCCACAAGTTTGAACGTAACTTGGTGTATGTAACGTTGAATCTTAATTTTGGACGGATCACTTCCTTTACTTGTGTTTCGACGTTAATGTTGATCACTTGGCACTACAATTTTAACACCGTGGAGTTTTATGGCATTGTTTGCGTGTAAAAATTTTCACCACCTTTGTATTTTGGTATGTATCATTAGTACATGCCATATGCTCACGCCTAGGCGATGGGTACGTTACTGATGCAGCAAGATAGACCAATAGAGTCATACCATGCAGGCTTACAGGCTCTCCCAGTAAGATGGCGTAAGGCATTTGCCTTAAACGGAGATCGTGTTTAATGATAGGGTTTTGTAGAAAGAGCAATATTATGGTGTACTGGAATCCTGAATAAAAGAAATATGCTTTCAGGAGAAACAGGTTTTGCATTAGTTATTGAACGCCATTTGTAGTTATCGACTTACTCTCGTAGATCTATTTATTTCACAATCGTGATTTGAGTACATGTGCTCTTTTCAATATATAGCTAAAAAGCCCAGCGCGTCAGGACATACCCTTTGCTTTGGAGCAGACATCATACACGTGTCCTCCACATCATAATAATTCCTATCGAAATTAACGTAAATACTGCGTCGTTTTTTCCTTCGTAGATGTACGAGGTATGTGTCTCCACACGCGAACTGAACAATGTGGCTTGCGCACAGTTTTTCGAAGGGTCATTTCACGCTTAGACCGCGTGCGCATGTGAGTTTTTAGATCTAGAAAGCAAAGAAGTAGTATGTGTGCTCCAAATTTGGAGCACTGTTGATGTTTTTTACTAATAAAAGGCGACACATTGGATGACATACATATGACTTTCCTGTAGTTGCAGCCGGCCGGGATGGACGAGCGGTTCTAGGCGCTACAGTCTGGAACCGCGAGACCGCTACGGTCGCTGGTTCGAATCCTGCTTCGGGCATGGATGTGTGTGATGTCCTTAGTCCCATAGTGCTCAGAGCCATTTGAACCTGTAGTTGCACACACAGATTTTAATTTGTTTAAATAATTTTAAAGTAACTGTGGACGCTGTGGCAGCATAAATCAAAAAAAAGTTTCGTAATGTTATAGCTTCAGATGTGCTTACCGACTCTTCAAAAATTTCGCTTCGTAAATACAAGTTGTGACTAATTCAGAAACTTATTCAGAAACTTATATTTGCTGACGTGCACAAGTATTGGCAACTGAGACAGGGCGACTAGATGATCGTAATTCCTATTTAGAGACTTGCGCTTCTAACTCCCACACGAAACTAGTTTAGTACATCCTTGATACGCTGCAATTCCAGCAGCTCGGGGTTCCCAAGTTGCACGACGAGAAAGTGAAATGACTGCCCAGAATCGCGAGTGTCCACTTACAAAGGTCTCATTGCAGATGATTATGAGACATATTTGTTCGCCGAGATGGAGCGGAGCAGTCGGACAGTTCCGCCGGGTGTGTGCCACTGCAATATTGTATCGCGACATGGTTTTCCTTTGAGTCTGCTGCGCCGCAATATCGCAGCGAAAGGGGAGAAGGCCAGCTCGGAGGCATTTGGCGGCGTCGAGATTACACAAAGGCGCGGCTCCACTTGGTGTCCGCAGGCTGCGCGCCGTCTGCAAGTGGTTCCTCCGGCACTCCGACTCGCTGAAGCGAAGTAATACGTCCACACTTCGATGGCGATCTCGTTCTAAGGAGATCCCAGCGGTGTAATAATCAGGGTTACAACCAGGGCCGGGTTAAGACAGCGCGGGAGTCGTAATACTGAAAAAACTGGGGCTCCTATTCAGCAGTATGTGCCAATATTTTCTTAAACAAGCGAGGCGCGTTTTCAAAGGAAGTACCGTTTAGTAATAATGCCGGTGTATCTCTGCGATCGCCGTGCTGTGCATGCTCGCAAACTAGGAGGGCAGAGTACGAGGCACTTTCAATAAGTAATGCGACACATTTTTTTCTGAAAACAGGGTGGTTTTATTCAGATTTCCAGTACACCATATTAATCTCCACTCTTTTGGCTGCAAAACCATTTGTTTCAAACACAGGTTGTCTCGGTTCAGTGCGACGGCCTTTCGCCAACTTAATGGGGAGGACTGCACGCCGGGGTACCAATTTACTGATCGACGTCGCAGCCAACCTCTTGCTGCATCAAAAACCTCACAATCATCCACGTATTGCTTGCTGCGAGGTGCATCATTCATTGGGCCAAACAGATGAAACTCGGAAGGTGCGATATCCGGGCTGTAAGACGGATGAGAAAGGAGAGGCTAATGAAGTTTTTACGAGCTCCTCTCGCATTGACAGGCTTGTGTGAGATCTTACTTTGTCTTGGAGAAGGCGAACTTCGTTTACATTTTTGTGGCTACAAACACGAGTCATTTCTTCAGTTCCCTGGGGGTAGCACAATATACTTCCGAGTTGATCGTTGCACCGTGAAGTAGGACACCAAACAGAATAACCCCTTCAGAGACCCATAAGCCCGTCGCTATTTCACTGGTTGACAGTGCGGCTTTGAAATTTTTTCTTCGGAGTAGACGTGTTGTGGCGTCACTCTATTGATTGCCGTGGCACCACACCATGGTTTTCCGTTTTGTATCCGGTTCGAAGTGATGAATCCATGTTTCGTCGCCTGTGGTGGATGTCGGACAAACAAATTGCCACGATCAGCCTCGTAACACGCAAGCAGTTCCACACAGATTGTCCTTCGTTGTTGTTTATCGTCTTCTGCTAGTCGCGAGGAATCCAGCGGGCACACACCTTTGAGTACCGCTACTGGTGGACCAGTAGAGAGGTCCAGTTGGGCAGCGAGGTGTTTGAGTGTGATCCGTCGATCACCCTGAATGAGGGTTCCCTTTAATTTCCGTCTGTGGTCACAATTTTTTCTGTTTGACAGATTACCGGTTTCGGTCTTTAATGACCATCATCGGATCTGTCTCATAAAATCAGCCACTATGGCTGCAGTGCATTAGGACTTTGATTTTATGAGACAGATCTGATGATGGTCATTAAAGACCGAAACCGGTAATCTGTCAAACAGAAAAATTTGTGACCATAGACGGAAATTAAAGGAAACTTATTACATATACGGGTCACTGTGTTCTTCGCGACGATGTCGCAGCTTGGGAAACTGAATGAAGGTGTCCGCACTTTCCAACGCTGCAGGAGTAACAGTTGCATGCGGCCGGCCCGCACGCGGGAAATCACACAGGTTTTCGCCATCATCTTGCGATGATAACAGACGCCTCGCCCAACGACTCACCATGCTTTTGTTCACTGTCAGGCCTCGGTAAACATTCTGCAAGCTCCTATGAATATCTGTGATGCTCTGGTTTCGCACCAAAAGAAGCTCATTAACAACTTGGAGAGAGAGACGCCATTTTGAAGGGTACGTATATCGCCGCTCGGTACTTTGTGGAACTATTGGGGCTGAAGCAGGAATGATCCACTATAGCCCACAACAAATTCCGCTTTTTTTCAATCGAAACTGAGCGACAAAAAAGTTTTGCATTACTTATTGAACATCACTCTTAAATTTAATTACTGTACCCACTTACTATTTATATATATAAATCCACATCAGTTTTGAGGGAATTGTATTTTAGTTTCACTATTAAATTTTTTTTAAATCTTTTTCGGTTCACGATAATCTCGTGGGGGACCAACGTCTCCTATGAGATTTGAAACACAAAAATGAATAAGATCTGCTTTTATTTCGTTTAATAATAATCTTGCATCTCAGATTAACTGTGGTCTAGTTTGGCGCAAATTTATCGTTTTCAAGCTCCCACAAAGTAAAGAATAAAACACAGAATATATTTATACAAATATCTGAAAAAATTCAAAGCAAAAATTTTAGTTCATAAAATTCATTATTACTATTTTTAAGTTTTTTCATTCCTTTATGTCACAGTTTAACATCCTCTCCTTCCAAAACTTGAAAATCCCAACCACTAATTAATTTCAAATACCTGTATTATACGTACGAAAGTCACTTCACTTTACTTTCAACAACCCATTTCCAACTACTTTCTGAAAAAATTACATTTTAAGAGTTTTTATGTCCTTCAACAATAATTTTTTTCTCTAATTCTAACTAATTTTACACAAATTTAATTGAAAATAAAATGAGCACTACAAACAGAATATATTCTGTAACAGAGCTAATGGGAAAAAAACACCCAACAAAAGATTTGGGTTATGGTTACTTATAGAAAATTTAAATAATAATAATCTTATTACAAATATAGGAGATATTATCTACACAAAAGGAGGAAAAGTTACAATTTATATCAATTATACAACTTTTCTGGGACAATGTTACGGTCTTTAAAATAACAGATTTTATAGACTGTAAAGGAGAAGTGAAAAATGGAAAATGTCTTGCAAAAAAAAAAAAAAAAAAAAGAAGCTTGTGGAAGTTTTAATAGTTTTTTAAGATCTACATTTTCTAAATTTAATTGAGCTAGACATGGAGTTAGAGCAAAAGCTTCATATTTATTAATTTCCAATGCATAAACAATTAAAGGCATTAAAAAAATTATTAGCACAGATACAAATATCATAAAGCAAAAATACAATAATCCTTTTGCTATTGCTCACAAAATAGAATTAACTCATGTTGAATTAATTACACTTCTCAGAGAGTTACCAGAAATATTAGAACTTAAAAGGATCACTGTTACACATTACAGTTAGACATGACACAATATTTTGCAGGTATACCCACGTTCAGAAGGATAGAACACCTTGAACGACTAGGAATAGGACGTTCATATTCACAGAGCATTTACATTAGTATGTTTTGCAAATGTGATTAGCATTTCAGTCAGCTCGGTTCAGCATGTGTCCTGTTGCCTTGTAGGGAAAGGGTCCGCCCTAGCCCCTGATAACTTGTTCCATGCGTGATGGCATCGACGCGTATAAAGCGCGAATAGCGTCCTGCGGTTTAGCCATCCATGCTGCATTCACCTGGTTGCAATGTTCATCTGTGGTGCTTGACATTGGTTCACAGCACTGCACCTGTCATTTCACCATATCCTCCCACATTTTCGATTGGTGACAAGTCTGGTAATCTGGTGGACCAGGAAAAAAGGCTGACATCCTGCGACAGCAAGAAGGCACGTTTTCGTGCAACAAGTGGTCGTGCATTGTCTTGTTGAAAAATGATGTCCGAAAACCCTGTCTGATGCCATTCCTGTCCACGGTGATAGTTTTCCATACACCTTTGCCGTCTAGCATGTTTCTGCACATTCATCAAAGGTAGGCGGAGAAGTGGGCGACGCTCACTTAACCCATGCCGTAACAAACAGCGATGGACTGTCAAACCTGATAGTGTACGATGTGTTACACTGATCCACTGTTGTGCCACAGCCGGGGCGGACGCATATTTTTTGTGCAATGCGTATCGGATGAGTGTCGATCTTGTTTGGGTTGGTGTGGGTGGTGCGATCTCATCCGTGTTGTCATGTTCTACTGCCTTCCGTGAACCATTCTGCACACAACCGTTACACTGCCGATACACTTCGTCCCACTCGAACAGCAAATTTCCCCAATGGATACGTCGTATTCTCTCATGCCAATAATGCGCCATCTTTCAAATTCATTGATTTGACGATAGGGTTCGCGCGTATGTCTGTAAGGCATCCTGCATGTCTGCGCTAGTCATACTGATCCATTACCCTCGGTTTATAGCGACAACGAGAACCATAGGCATATTTTAGTGGTAGGCGGTGTTGCGCTGCGATGTCGATGTTGACCTTGAACCCCCGAGTCGATATAGTTCAAATGCTAATCATCCTGCAGAACGTAGTGATGTACATGTCCTGTGAGTGTGAATGTCATACCTCTAGTCGTTCAAAGAGTTCTGCTTTTTCTGAACATGACTGTATGTTTCATAAAGAAGATATGTGTGAATATTTAACATATAATTATAATTTTCGAATGCTCGGACAATATAAAAAATAACGTAATGTAATAGTTACAGCAAGACCAATACTGTAGGACGAGACTGCTTAACAGGGATAAATTCTAATTCCAGAGTAAAAATAGACAATAAATTTGGTATCAGTTAACAAGTCCAGGAGTTAACAAACAACTTGGTAACCATATTATAGATTTATTAAAAATTGTTCCAACAGAAGACTAAAGGAAATATTTGCCTTTAAATTAGCTAAAGAAAATGGAATTAGAAAATTAGAAGCAACAATTTACTCCAAAAAAACAAGAATTTCAATCATTAACAGATTGTTTTGAATTAGTAAAAAGTAATAGAAAATATTTCGAAAAAGCTCCATTTTATTCTGTTCCATTATCTAAAATGTGGAAAAATTAAAAGACAATCTACAAAACAGTTGTCTTATTTACAACACTCTGTTGCATTATGTTTATTGGGGCAACAGAAACACGAACACATTAACTGGAATACAAATAAAAATTAAAACAGATAATAAGGAAAAAAGAGAAAATTTTTCAGGTGTTACACACATGACAATTTTCATAAACAAAATTAATTAAAAATTAAAATAAAATTTATATAATTAATTGGTATGAAAATAAAATTAATTTAATTAAATTATGAGAAAAGGGTGAGCAGTAAAACATACCAGCTGCATCTGAACGTACCCACTTACTATAGGCTGGGCTGCAGGAGGTGCCGAATGGTCACTACGTGCTTCTGTGTGTGCACCACAGCTGCATCGCCCTCCGACAACGTCTGAACCTGAAGTTGCTGGGCCAAGTCCCCACCTGAAGCATCCTGACCGAAGAGTGCCATGATACAAATATAGCACCATTCTTACCTATCATCTATCAGAGATCGTTGGAACAGGTCATGGCAATCTATAAAAAGGGGAAAGAGTCGGATGCACATAATTACCGGCCAATTTCACTGACATCGATTTGTTGTAGAATCGTGGAACATATTTTGTATTTAGACATAATGACCTTTCTAGACTCTGAGAAGCTCATCTGCAGAAACCAGGACGGTTTTAGGAAACAGCGGTCAGCGATACACAGCTGGCCCTCTTTGTGCATGATATACAACAGGCTCTAGATACCGGCTCCCAGGTTGATGCCATATTTCTCGACTTTCGAAAGGCGTTCGGCTCTGTTCCGCACTGTCTCTTGCTCCAAAAACGGCGCGCTTACGGTCTATCCGATGACATATGCGGTTAGATAGAAAGTTTTCTAACAGACAGAGAAAAGTATGTCGTCCTGAATGGGGTGACGTCAACAGAAACAAGCATAGCTTCAGGTGTGCCCCAGGGCAGTGTGATAGGTCGGCTGCTTTTTACGATTTACATAAATGATCTGGTTGATGGTATTGACTGCGGCATTATTCTGTTTGCCGATGATGCTCTGACCTACAGGAAACTAGTATCACACGAAAGTTGTGAACGAATCAATGAGAATTTGCAAAAAATAAATGCGTGATGTAATGACTGGCAGTTATCTCTCATTATTAGTAAGTGTAACTTACTGCGTATAACAAGACGAAAATCCCCCTTAATGTACGAGTACAAAATAAATGCCCAGTCTTTGGGAAAGGTAACATCCGTCAAGTATCTCTGTGTGACTATTAGAAATGATCTCAGATGGAATGATCAGATTACACAAGTAACGGGCAAGGCGAATTCTAGATTGCGGTTTATTGGCAGAATCCTGAAGTGATGCAGTCCTTCAACAAAGGAAATTGCTTACAATACGTTAGTTCGTCCACTATTAGAGTATTGCTCGTTTGAATGAGACCGTTACCAGTTGGGGCTGATTCAAGAAATTGAGAAGGTCCAAAGAAGAGCGTCAAGATTCGTGACTGATATATTTATCCATCGTGAGAGCGTTGCAAACCTCATAGAAAGTTTGAAGTGGGACACACCTGCAGATAAACGACGCGCTAAACGGAAGGAGCGGCTCACTAAATTCCGAAATCCGTTCTTCGCCGAGATGTAAAGCATATATTATTACCACCAATTTTCAATCGTGCAATGAACACCATTCTAAGAGAAGGGAAATTAGAGCTCCTACTTAGGCGTTCAGACAGTCGTTTTTCCCTCGTGCGATCCGCGAGTGGAACGGAGGGGGGGGAAACATGAGTTTGGCGCGAATTGTGCCCTCCGCCACACACCGCTTGGTGGCTGGCGCAGTATATGTGTACATGTAGATGTAGAGAGTCACAGCTGCACGCGGAACCCGAAATGTCTCTAAAAACGCGAAGTGACTGATGCAAACACTGGCGAAGTGTCTTTCCTCCAAGCAAAGCCGGAAGTCCCTCTCCTCAGAGCAGAATCCCAAGTGTAGACAAAACGCTGAACACATCAGTTTACGGACAATTCACACACCTAAAGAGGCGTATACCGATCAGGAAACACTTTTCCCATCAATGAAAATGTTAAGCAGACGCCGCTGTAGTCCCACTGAAGTAGGGAAAATGCGGTCCTCCCAATCAAGTGTACTTTAGCTCCAATTGCGGAAACTTCCGTCAAAAAATTATATACAACAGTACTCCAGCCAATCCAGATGACCTATTTCTGGCGCCCTGGGAACATAAAAAGAAAAAAAAAGAGAAAGCAACGTTGGGCTAGGCATCGAGCAGGTGACCAAACTGTGGGACAGGCATTTCCAGGGGCTGTTAGTATCTTTTAGAGACTTTTCGAGATCGTTAGCTCCCCTAGAAACTTTTCTGTTAAGAACGCCACAAGAAACTGGCCATGGTGTTACAGAATCATCTTACCACCATAGAAACATTCTGAATATGTGTATAGCAGTAAAAATTTGAGCCGAGTCCGCCTGTCCAACAATGTTTCACCAGAAAGTGAACGGCACAAAGGACGGCTTTCTCCTCTAGAAAACACCTTTCAAGGGAACCTGGACGCCATGCTCTCTATTTTATACGAATATTTTGAAATATAATAACACAAAACTTTAACAGATATTGCAATTAGTATATTGTGACACGCATCTGAGCAAAATTTAAATCCTGTGGAATTCATACATGACTAAAAATTGATTTTCATCTTACATGCTGAATTACGTGTAATTTCTATTTTAGGTGCATTGTAAAACCACACTGATCAAAATAAAATGTTAAAACAAATTTTATTCTTTTAATTATTAACTTGTTAAAAGAATATAGCAGGAATATTTACCAATTTATTGTTTTGTGTGTTTAAAATTATTTTTAAGTCAGTTTTTACTCTCAATAATTTAAGATGTGACACGCTCCAGCTTTAAACATGAATTACACAGTTGAATAATCTGGACCACTACGTAGGCAAGCACTACGTTATTATTCATAAAAAATTTTGTTTTTGCAGCTGTAATGTACGAAGAGAAAAATACACCTAAGTACGCGAAAACATTGTTTACGTGAAAGTTGAACTAAAGGTTTGCACATAATTTTCTTCTCAATAATAATATGTCAAAGCATTCCAGTTCCATAATCTTGAGCGCCCTTTTCATCTTCTTTAGTTTTATTTCCTTTCTTTGTTATTCTGGCCTCCTTTGTCATGCCTTCAGCAGATTTTTAAGCTTGAACGACACATTGCCTGTCCTTTGGTAGAACGTGATCCACTTTTGATGCCTAGTCTCCTCATGGTTTTGAATCTGCTTGTTACTGCACCATTAAAACACATTATGATGTCCATAATATCAGTCTCAAAAGTGACATAATGGCTCTGAGCACTATGGGACTTAACATCTATGGTCATCAGTCCAAAAGTGACATATCAACAAAAGCAATTTCTGGTTTCCGCTCTCAAATGCAACTATTGAAATTTTCATTTGGGTCCTGCGCTTTGCCATATCAACGTTCTTGGAGGAGTTTAGAATCTGAAAAGCGTCTGTATACTGACTCTAGTTCTACCATTATAGTTTCTATCATTGGGTGTGCATGAGTGTATTTTTGTATATCTGCCTTATAGCTATTCTACTTGCACCAAGTGGTATTTCCTTTCGGGTACTGACCATGCTGTGGATGCTCGTAAGTGGTTATTCCGTGAAACATAATTACCCAACTAGCTTTTCTCATCTCTTTTTGAGATGCAAAATAGATTAATTACGTCTAAACCGGTCACAATAACAAGTTTACAATACAAACGCGCGTAAAAAATACAAGTAAACTGAAGTATCGTGCTTGTATCTACACAATGATTGATTGCAATAAATCCCTGCTCGCTGTAGAGACGATATGTTCTTCAAGAGTACGAACAAACAAGCTGCTACAGAAATATCCGCAAGAAAAGTAAATAACGAGACATTTTAGGCAAGGTTTTTGCTTGAGAGTAGAAGTATAAAAACACACCCGCCGCATCTACTTTAAAGAGGCACTTTAACACGAAAATTGTCAGGTAATAAATATACTCTGTTCAAGAAGCACAAGAGGAGGAGATATACTTGGAAAAGGCCAAGTAATACGGGAAACTATCAGTTAGATTACATCATGGTCAGACAGAGATTCAGAAATCAGATACTCGGATCAGAATGTTGTAGTGATGAAGAGTAGTCTGAAGGTGAAGAGATTATTCAGGAAGAACCAACAGGCAAAGAAGTTCGATACGAAAGTACTAAGGAATGCCGAGAATCGCTTGAAGATCTCTAAGTCTGTAGATCAGCAACAAGGAACAAAGGAACAGCTCTGTAGGCAGTACAGTTGAAGAGGAATAGACATCTCTAAAACGGGCAGTAGCATAAGATTGAACGAAAAACATAAACATAAACAAGGTTACTGCGAAGAAACCATGGGTAACAGAAGAAATACTTCAGCTGATCGATGAAAGAAGGAAGTACAAAAATATTAAGGGAAATGCAGGAATATTGAAATACGAGTCACTGAAGAATGAAATAAATAGGAAGTGCAGGTAAGCTAAGACGACATGGCTGCGTAAAAAATGTGAAGACATCGAAAAAGATGTGATTGTCGGAAGGACTGACTCAGCATATACGAAAGTCAAAAAAACCTTCGCTGAAATTAAAAGCAACGAGGTAACGTTAAGGGTGAAACGGGAATTCCAATGTTCAAAGCAGAGGAGAGAACTGATAGGTGGAAAGAGTACATTCAAGGCCTCTATGAGGGGAAGATTTATCTGATGTGATTGCAGAAGAAACAGGAGTCGATTTACAAGAGATCGCGGATAGTATTAGAATCAGAATTTAAAAGAACTTTCGTGGACCTAAGATAATGCAGAAAGGATAGATGACACTCCACCAGAATTTCTAAAATGATTAGGGAAGTGTCAACAAAACGACTATGCGCACAATTCGGAAGACAGCAAGAGCTGACAAATGAGAGAATTATCGCACAGTCAAGTCAACAGCTAATGCAGTTGCTGACAAGAATAATATACAAATGAAAGGAAACGAAAATTGACGATGCGTTAGATGGCGGTCATTTTGGCTTTAGGAAAGACAAAAGCAGCAGAGAAGCAATTCGGACGTTGCGATTGACACTGGAAGCAAGTCTAAAGAAAATCAAAACACATTCATAAGATCTGTCTACCCGGAAAAAGCGTGCGACTATATAAAATGGTGCAAGATCTTAGAAATTCTGAGAAAAGTAGGGGTAAGCTATAGGGAGAAACGGATAACATACAGTATGTGCAATAGCCAAGGGGGAATTATATAAGTGGACGACCACGAATGAAGTGCTCTGCTTGAAAAGGGTGCAAGACAGCGATGTAGTCTTTCAGCCCTACTGTTTAATCTGCATGTCGAAGAAGCAATGATGGGAATAGAAAAAAGGTTCAAGAGTGGGATTAAAGTTCAATGGTTGGTTCAAATGGCTCTGAGCACTATGGGACTTAACAGCTGTGGTCATCAGTCCCCTAGAACTTAGAACTACTTAAACCTAACTAACCTAAGGACATCACACACATCCATGCCCGAGGCAGGATTCGAACCTGCGACCGTAGCAGTCGCGATTAAAGTTCAAAGTGAAAGGATGTCAGTGATACGATTCGCTGATGACATTGGCATCCTGAGTGAAAGTGAAGAAGAATTACAGGATCTGCTTAAGGGAATGAACAGTGTAATGGGCACAGAATATGGATTGAGAATAAAAAGAAGAAAGACGCAAATATTGAGAAGTGACAGAAATGAAAACAGTGGGAAACTTAACATCACGATTGGCGGTCACGAAATAGATGAAATTAAGGAATTCTGTTACCTAGGCAGCGAACGAAACGAGGAGGACATCAAAAGCAGACTAGCACTGACAAAAATGGTATTCCTGGCCAAGAGAAGTCTACCAATATCAAATATCGGCCTTAATTTCAGGAAGAAATTTCCGAGAATGTACGTTGGAGCACAGCATTGTATAGTATTGATATATGGACTGTTTCACGTTCAGGATATAAACTCGGCCAGAAGACGTGATACAAGACTCACCCGACCACATGACTTTCTTCCATTGCTCCACAGTACAGGTTGTATGGCTCTGGTACCGTATTTTCCAGTTACAGGGATTTGCAGCGCTGACGAGTGGTTTTGGAATACCAGCCACCTCGCCCTGCAGTTCCCTGCTTCTGGAGCCCCCTTCGTGTTGTTTTGATGCTGACCGGGTTCGCGAGTGCGACATTCAGCCCTGCAATGATTTTTGCAGCTGTCGTCGTCTTATTTTTCGCCAGTATCCTATTCAATGACTGTCTGTCGCGATCACTCAACACACCCTTTCATTCGCGTTACGACACAGGTGTGTGTGTGTGTGTGTGTGTGTGTGTGTGTGTGTGTGTGTGTGTGTGTGTGTGAGCCGAACCGCAAATACTGGAGTTTTAATTTGCAAATAAAGCTGACAAATTTCTTACGGACGTCAACTTTGCAAGTTTGTAATGTAGAGTATCTGTTTTCCCTTTTTTAGAATATGTATATGGCCAATGTATGGCTGAAACCGATGACGATTCTCGTATTTTAGATGTGAGTCAGTCTTCAACGAAAATTAGTGTATGAGACATCTGTTAGTCTTCTCCATAGGCAGAGAATGTACTACCCACCAGTTCTTGAGCGTACTCCGTAAAATCCACAGCATTGTCTCTACCTCATGTGCGAAGTTTCTGTTTCCATAATGAATCCAATCTTTTTGTGGCACTCACAACAATTTAGGTGTCGACGTCTCGTGTTTGTTGCCACTTGAGTTTTACGATACGCATTGTTAACAAATATTATGAAGTACTCATATCTCACGCTTACTTATCCTTACTTATCGCTTGTGTTCCCCTGACACACTATTCGCAAACGGAACAGGACGTGGGGAAGATCACAGAGTTAATAGAATTATCCTCCAATTGTGGAATATATACTGATAAGCCAAAACATTATGACCACTGCCCACCGTGACACTGGACCCCGCCTGGTGGAGTTACGAGCACGTGAAACGGTAGCTAAAGTACGTAAGCCGAGCGGACAAGGACATGGGATCACCCTAGCGAAGTTAAGGACAGCAAATGTGGCGATCCATTGAGATAAGACACTTTGACAGAGGACAGATTATCATTACGAAGATCCTGCGAACGAGTATCTCGAAAACGTTCATTTGTCGTTCATACTGTCGTGAGCATCTACGGAAAGAGGTAAAAGACAGTGAGGCTACCACTAGGTGCTAAATGGTTGGACATCCACGACTCTTCATAGAACGTGGTGTCCAGAGGCTCGTCTGCTCTGCGAAGTAGGATACAAGACGATCTGTGGCATCTCAGTCGAAAGAGCACAGTGCTGGAGCACGCACAAATGTTTCGCAGCTCACCGTTCATCGAACGTTGTTGAACATGGAGATCCGCAGCAGTCCGCCCCTACGTGTTCACGTGTTGACCCAACGACATAGTCAAATACGACTGCAGTGGACACGGGACCGTCGGTATCAATGGAAACGTGTCGGCTTGTAACCTCCCCCTCACTTATCGACCTTAATGACAGTGAAAAATTAAACCACGTGTACCTAATGGAAATTTGGGAAAAGCAATCGTCACCGAAGTTAATCTGTCGGTAAAGAGGGAGGAAAGGGTTACATCTAAGTGAAAGGAAAAATGCAAATGAAACTGGTGGAAATTAATTTTGAAAAGGGGTAAAGTTAATAAAGAAAGTAAATGTGCGGCCGTTACGTTAACAATTAACTAGCGGTAATTAGATATTTGAGATTTGGGGAAAATTACGGTCGCCAATCCTATGGACAATTACTACAGTAACTGAAAAAGAAAGGTTATTGCACATATAATTAGCACTAGAAGCGTGGCAACTGAAGGTTGACACGTGTAGTGTGAAAACTGAAAGTTTGTCAGAAGTAATAAATTTCGCTACACACTGACTTAATTTAGCAAAAGAATTAATATAACCGGAAAATTGAACGTTAATTTAGTGACTGAAATTAATAGTGAACTTTGTTTTTGAAGCACATCGAAATTCAGTAGAATACGGTTAGTCTTGGGCTACCTCAATAATCATTTCAAAAGCTACTTGAATCTACGAAATTTAGAAATAAGAGATTTCACTTTGAACTTGAATTAAATGATTCTGAACAATTAACAATAGTAAAATTTTGTACGTACCAAGCTGATCTGCAGTCACAGGTAAGCTAAAATATGGTAACAAAACTCGCACTCTTAATTTGTGCTTGTGTAATCTAAATATTGTAGCCAGCTATGAATACCTTAACTGAACTTTGAAATTAAAGCAGTGAAATCGAATGATATTACTTTAACACTGGCGTTTGAATTTCAACGATACTCGGGTTCATTTCGGAAAAGGAAGGGACCCTGCTTGGTAATGCAATTAGGACAATCAGCAACAAAGGGTCATGTTAAGTTGCTGTAATTTTGCCAGTCATATGGAACAATTTTGAAAAGCTGAGGTCTGCCATACAGCTCTAAAACTTTACGTGCTTCCAGTCTTCCTCGTTGGTTGATTGAAGGTTTGAAGTCGTCGATCGAGGAGGTGCCGTCGCTGTTGCAGAAGCTGGATATTGGCGCGCCTTCTTCTCGACACGGTCTCCAGCCGAAACGGGCTCATGATGTGTGCCAGCTAACGCTCCCGTCCGCGACACCATGTCAGAAACTAACATCGCAAGTCGAGCGCAATTACATGCTGCCAAACCACGAAAGCGCGGCAATTCGCGGGTGCGTCACACAACACACCTGCTCCACTGCCCTTCTCCAGCCAGACTCTCTCTGCCCGCGCTCTATGCGGCAGAGTTAACACTACCAAAGATCGTAAACACTTTGGTTCTCCACACGACCTATCGATGTATTCGTTCGATATCATAGTTTTCCCTAGGCAAGACCCAGCGTAAAAATACAAATAATATTTACAAAACAAACCAATTATATATCGACATCAATGCATAAATATATATATATACAAACAGTAAAACAATTACAACATATAAATAGACGGAAATGTCATATCTTCAAATGACAAAATAAGGAAAAAATTTATAGTACAATAGATGGAAATAGGAGGATATGCATTCCCGGCGTTACAGGCTCTTCGGATGAATCACATTTTTGACACACTAGGCCAATGGTCGTCTCCACAAACGCCGTCATCGAGCTGAACGGCGGCTCGAAACGTGAAGGGCGTTACGGACGCAGGTTGGTGGGAGCAGTATTATGCTATGGGAGGGATTCTCCTCCTCTTGCTTGGGACCTTTGTTAATAATCGAAGGCACACTGACAGTTGCGAACCACCTGCATCCCGTCATGCTTTCAGTCTTCCGCGACGGCGATGTCATCTTCCAGCAGTGCAACTGTCCGTGTCCCGGAGCCAGAACCGTGCTACAGTGGTTTGAGGTGCATTACAGTGATCTCACGTTGATGTCTCGGCGACCAAATTCACATGATGTAAGTCCTATGGAACCCATCTGAGTCCCTAACTGGCGCCATCAGCGTTTACGCAAATCAGCGGCCCGTTATTTACGCGAATTACATGACCTTTGCGTTGTCATCCAATGCCACAAACCGTCTGATCCCTAACACGCAGAATCGGTGATGCATTTCATTCCAGAGACGGACAAACAAGCTATTAAGCTGGTGGTCATAATGTTTTGGTTTATCAGTATAGACTTACAGGGTAGAAACAACCGCTTTTCGGTTATATCGATTTTTTTTTTTGTCTCCGATTCAATATGACTGTTGAAATCGGTCAAAATAACCGGTTTCTTAAATAACTGTTTTTTGGCTTTTTATTGCTAATATCTCCAGTAATAAACGTAGTCTCCAGCAAAGAATGCGAAAGTGAAGGAGACGGGCTCGGCGACAACGAGAGCAAAAGGTCACAAGTTGATGAATTCCCTGGATCGCCACTTTTGGGTGGTATCAGTTTTTCACCCTAAAGCAGCCATAAAATTAAGGCTTCTCTTATTATCCCAATGTTATAGCAAGTCAGCGGAACTACTGGTATATTAAAGAAATTTACCTTCTCTTCCAAGGAATATTGAGGATATTGTTTCCTTGCCTGCTGCCGCAAGTTGCTTGTGCCCCCTCCCGTTTTTAATCTTTTAAAGCAAATGGAGCAATGTACTTCCTTGCTACACCGCTTCGCAAAATACTTTCAAGCAACGTGTGACACCATTCCGTAATACAACCGATGTCCGAGGATGACAGTGAAACGTACTGACCAACTGAACCGCCTGAGAGGCCACACCACTCACCAACAGCTACATTACTGTTTCGGCACTACTGTGTCGATTCTTACGTCATATGTTCGTTGCTCGTTTCTAACTGTTGGCGTTGTTATTAAAATAACACTGATTGCTTTTTGCAATTTGTATAATAATAATCCAATATTTCAAGGCAATCGAAATTTTACGAATAAACATTACACTTTTTTAAAAAAGTTTTATTTAAAGAAACAAAAATTTTAGCACTCCTGCTATGAAAAATTGATATGCCAGTTTTTTACTAGTACAAAATGAAAAAAACATGTTATAACCGAGGTCAGACTTCATATTTACCATCAATGTATCAAACTGAACAATAAATGGGCCGCCGGCCGCGGTGGTCTCGCGGTTAAGGCGCTCAGTACGGAACCGTGCGACTGCTACGGTCGCAGGTTCGAATCCTGCCTCGGGCATGGATGTGTGTGATTTCCTTTGGTTAGTTAAGTTTAAGTAGTTCTAGGGGACTGATAACCATAGATGTTAAGTCCCATAGTACTCAGAGCCATTTGAACCATTTGAATAAATGGGCCAGCTGAAAAACGACAGAGTGCTAGGTGAAGAGGGCAAATTAGCTGAGATGTGGAAATTCGGGGGGAAGCGAGCAGTTGAATCCATTTACGAGATTATTAAAGACTGCTGGCAGAAAAAGAGAATACCGGATGGTTGGGAGCAAGCCATAATCCATCCGCTACATAAGAAGGATGACAGGACAGACACCAGCAAATACGGAGGCGTATCTCAACTTCCAGACACTTACAAAATTACGTCCAAAGCTCTACCGACTAAGATAGAAGATCAATCAGAACATGCAACTGGCGAATACCAAGCAGGGTTAAGAAAAAAATGGATTGTGCCCAGAGCAAATTTTTTACTTGAAAACTATCCTCAGGATCAGCACAATGCCGAATCTTAACACAGTCCGCGTGACCGCTACGATCGCAGGTTCGAATCCTGCCTCGGACATGGATGTGTGTGATGTCCTTAGGTTAGTTAGGTTTAAGTAGTTCTAAGTTCTAGGGGACTGATGACCACAGATGCTAAGTCCCATACTGCTCATTGCCATTTGAACCATTTTTTTAACACAGTCGTTAGAGTCATTGATTTAAAAAAAAAAATGGTTCAAATGGCTCTGAGCACTATGGGACTCAACTGCTGTGGTCATTAGTCCCCTAGAACTTAGAACTACTTAAACCTAACTAACCTAAGGACATCACACACATCCATGCCCAAGGCAGGATTCGAACCTGCGACCGTAGCAGTCGCACGGTTCCGGACTGCGCGCCGAGAACCGCGAGACCACCGCGGCCGGCGTTGATTTCAAAAAACCATACGATTCTATAGACGGACAGACAATATTCCTAACGCTGGAAGAAGCAGGTATCGACAAAACCATCACACAATAGTCGAAGAGATACAGACACAGCTTCAAAAATTAAATTTCTAAGAGACGTTTCTGAACCCTTCAGAATTAACACAGTTGTTCGACAGGGAGATGGCCTATCACCGATTCTCTTCCATCTTGTCTTAGGTAAGGTCGTGAGAGAGTGGGATAAAGAACCACAAGGGAAAATATCGAATGAATCCATCTAGGACAAGGAAGAGGAACACTTGAAGTGAAACATCTCGCTTTCGCTGACGATATTGCAAAGATAATGAAAGAAACACTTCACAAAACTGCATCTAAAACCAGATTACTAATATCATATGGGAAAACGGAACTCATTAAACATAAACACAACAGAGAAAAATATATACAAAGGCAACAGGTAAACATCAAAAGAGTTGATATCTTTAAGTATTTTGGAGAATTGATGCAGTCAAATGGGTTAGACAAAACCACAAGTAAGGAAAGACCGAAGAAAATGGAACTAGCATACAAACTCACCAAAAACCGATATTATAAAAGATCTCTATCATTTGAGGTAAAAATTTAACACTATGCAACAGTAATTAAACCAGAAGAATTTTTCTGATCAGAATGCCTCAAACCAAATAAATAAGGTGAACCAGAAGAACTGGAGAGGAAAGAAAGGAAAAGACTCAGAAAAATTTTAGGACAACAAAAGAACAAAGATAGCAACTGGACGAAGAGGAGAAATGAAGATCTGTATATAAAGATAGAAAACGATCACAGACACAATACGAAAGAGGAGATTAAAATTTTACGGTCTTATGTACAGAATGAATGACAATAGGGCTGGCTCTGAGCACTATGGGACTTAACTTCTGAGGTCATCAGTCCCCTACAACTTATAACTACTTAAACCTAACTAAGCTAAGGACACCACACACATCCATGCCCGAGGCAGGATTCGAACCTGTGACCGTAGCGGTCGCGCGGTTCCAGACTGTAGCGCCTAGAACCGCTCGGCCACTCCCGCCGGCCAATGACAATAGGGTGATGAAGAAAATTTTTAACTTCATTTCCAAATTAGAAAACATAACGTGATGGCTGGAAGATGCAAGAAAGAACGTGAGAAAAATTACCGTCGCAGGAAACACCGTACACGAAGGGGAAAGCTTCAGACTACTGATCAATACTGCAAAATTTCCTGTCCAACATCGAAATTCAAAACCTAGGAGGCCGATGCCAAATGAACAGAGACAGGCCATCAGCCAAAGCGTAAAGAAGTTCCGGGAAGATAACAAGAATCAGATTGTACCTTTGTCTTAGGTTCCAAGCGGTCTATAACTCGCCAAATTCTGTAATAAAAAAAAGAGACCGAAGAAATACCGAAAAATGACTGTTATTCAGAACTAAAACATAGGTTCCGGTTTTAACCGAAATGTTTTCCCCACCCTAGTACAGGGTCACTCACAAGTATCTCTGGGTTTTCAGAAGACGACTGCACGAAAACTACATAGAGAAACATTATATGTCAGTGTATAGAGCATGTCTTCAAGTTTTTAACTGACATTCAAGTTGTTCAATATGGGGCCATTTTGTCACGTGGCAAACGTCAATATGTGCGCGCAGTTCATTGAAATTGACAGGGAAGACGCAACGACGTGTAGCGACCCTTTTTTCTATCCCGACTTCCGTATCTTGCATGAAAGTAGAATATTAATTTATCTATACTTTGACTGGTATTGAGGGGTTTTGTTTTATCCCGGCTAGTTCTTAAATTAACCCCAGTGAGTCACTACACGTATGGTCTTCCCAGTTCTGAAGGAAAAAACCATAAGTAAATTAATACTAGTGTTTTCAATAGATTCTCGTTCACTTGTTTCAGTTACTAGTCTGCAGTTTATTCTTGATCACGTAATCTAATTATATATGAACCTAAATCGAAGTAAAGTTCAAGACGAATAGTCAGTTTCAAATTAACACGTTATTTTATTTAACAATAATTATTAGTAAATCAGTTCATTCACACGATCGCATTCAAAGGAGTTCTTTGAATAAGCATATAATCTGGAATCCCGTCAATATCAGAGATACTAAACAATGTTCTGTCACTTTCGATAAAAAGATTGTTCCCGTTTAATATCCATAAACTGTCACGAACTCTAATTACTAGTCGCGTGAAGTAAGGCTTTTCCACTATCACAATACAAAGTCCGAATCTGTCCCAAAATCGTTAATTCCGTAAAATATTTAAATCTTCACACGAAGTCACGTTAAAGTCAGAGAGATTATTGATCACCTCCCCGTTCCTCTAATATGACAGAAGTTCTAGATCTGTTCTGAAATTAATGCTTCCCAAAAAACAATCTCGCCGCGATTTATTCTTTCTCCCTGGTTTAATAAAGCTCCTATTGTTGCTTCCTAAAGCTGTACGTCCTAATTGACTTCCAACAGACTAGAGGATAGAGACTGGAGTATCATAATTGCATTGTATGTCTGTTTATACTTTAGTAAACGCTATCTTTGATGTTCAAGACCTACGTTCTGTGACTATAATATTGGTTTTCTCGTATATAACAATATCTAATAATTTAACCATTTCTAGCGTTTTCCCCCCTCCCATGCTTCCAAAATTTATGATTAAAATTCTTTTCTTTTTCTATTATTTTTCTACTATAAATTTCCTTCTATTTGTATCTTATTTCTATTTCGTAAATTACTACTTGTGGAGGGGCTTGGGACATTTTCTGAATTTATATTTCGAGGGCATGGGAGCTAATTTGGGAGCTATTTTGGTTTATTAACACCGAGAGGCGTTGTAGGTGTTACAAACGGCAGCGGGCATTGAAAATTTGCAGGCGCGAAGTAACTCGATGAGACAATACGGAGGGGATAATTTGTCTACGTAGTCTGACACGCTTGCATCAAGTGGTTCACTCTTTAATTATGGCAGGGCGCATATTACGAATCGAAAACTTGGACAGATGCTCCGTTATGTACCATTTTTCTGTATGTCTTGTAGTTCTCACGCAGTTGTCCTCTGAAAACACGGAGGTAATTACGAGTAATCCTGTAGATTCGAGGCAACTGCCGGCCAATTTCCGTCCGTATATTTCATCGGAGCGTTCTCTCTCCGTGACGCAAGTGGCAGCTGGGCTTTCAGAAAGAGCTTAGCCGCCGCACACATATGGCGACCGACGGACGGTTGTTGAACAAAACGCCGCGCCCGGCGGGAAAGAAGCGCTCAATTAGGTGGGCCCGTGTGATGAATGGCGCGCGCAACCCGATCGCACCGTTTGACGTTACCGGCGGGGCCGCCGTGATTGATTGGCGCCGGGGCGCTCAGGAAGGGCAGGGGACGACGCCGACGCCGACGCCGACGCCGACGCCGAAGCAGACGCCGGCGCTGCGATCCAGCGTCGCTGCCCTATTGGCCTAGCCGACGGCCACCACACACTACGTGCCACGCTACAGCCGTTTGCGGAATCCTATCCTGCTTCACAAACACGTCTAGTCTGCGGGTAGCCCTGTCAAGCGCAAGCACATTCACTTACACCAACACTCCGCAAGCCACCTTACGGAGTATGGCGGAGCGTATATCTACACTACTGGCCATTAAAATTGCTACACCACGAAGATGACGCGCTACAGACGCGAAATTTAACCGACAGCAAGAAGATGCTGTCATATGCAAATGATTAGCTTTTCAGAGCATTCACACAAGGCTGGCGCCGATGGTGACACCTACAACGTGCTGACATAAGGAACGTTTCCAACCGATTTCTCATACACAAACAGTAGTTGACCGGCGTTCCCTGGTGAAACATTGCTGTGATGCCTCGTGTAAGGAGGAGAAATACGTACCATCACGTTTCCGAATTTGATAAAGGTCGGATTGTAGCCTATCGCGATTGCGTTTTATCGTATCGCGACACTGCTGCTCGCATTGGTGGAAATCCAATGACTGTTAGAATATGGAATCTGTGGGTTCAGGAGGGTAATACGGAACGCCGTGCTGGATCCCAACGGCCTCGTATCACTAGCAGTCGAGATGACAGGCATCTTATCCGCATGGTTGTAACGGATCGCGCAGCCTCGTCTCGATCCATCAGTCAACAGATGGGGACGTTCGCAACACAACAACCATCTGCTCCGAGACCATGGCTGCGGTTACCCTTGACGCTGCATCACAGACAGGAGCGCCTACGATGGTGTACTCAACAACGAGCCTGGGTGCACGAATGGCAAAACGTCATTTTTTCGGATGAATCCCGGTTCTATTTACAGCATGATGATCGCATCCGTGTTTGGCGACATCATGGTGAACGCTCATTGGAAGCGTGTATTCGTCATCGCCATACTGGCGTATCACCCGGCGTGATGGTATGGGTTGCGATTGGTTACACGTCTCGGTCACCTCTTGTTCGCATTGACGGCACTTTGCACAGTGCACGTTACATTTCAGATGTGTTACGACCCGTGGCTCTAACCTTCATTCGATCCTTGCGAATCCCTACATTTCAGCAGGTAATTCACGACCGCATGTTACAGGTCCTGTACGGTTCTTTCCGGATACATAAAATGTTAGACTGCTGCCCTGGCCAGCACATTTTCAGATCTCTCACCAATTGAAAACGTCTGGTCAATGGTGACCGAGCAACTGGCTCGTCACAATACGCCAGTCACTACTCTTGATGAACTGTGTGGTATCGTGTTGAAGCTGCATGGGCAGCTGTACCTGTACACGCCATCCAAGCTTTGTTTGACTCAATGCCCAGGCGAGTCAAGGCCGTTATTACGGCCAGGGGTGGTTGTTCCGGGTACCGTTTTCGCAGTATCTATGCACCCAAATTGCGTGAAAATGTAATCACATGCCAGTTCTAGTATAATATATTTGTCCAATGAATACCCGTTTATCATCTGCATTTCTTCTTGGTGTAGCAATTTTAATGGCCAATAGTGTATTACCACTATCTTTACCTCCACCATTCTCTCTTCCATTCACGAAGATGAATGTCGACAATGCTATGGATGACCTAATTTCTCTGGTTTCCTCTTAGTGATTACTTCGCGAGACACATGTGAGAGGATGAAATACACTCCTGGAAATTGAAATAAGAACACCGTGAATTCATTGTCCCAGGAAGGGGAAACTTTATTGACACATTCCTGGGGTCAGATACATCACATGATCACACTGACAGAACCACAGGCACATAGACACAGGCAACAGAGCATGCACAATGTCGGCACTAGTACAGTGTATATCCACCTTTCGCAGCAATGCAGGCTGCTATTCTCCCATGGAGACGATCGTAGAGATGCTGGATGTAGTCCTGTGGAACGGCTTGCCATGCCATTTCCACCTGGCGCCTCAGTTGGACCAGCGTTCGTGCTGGACGTGCAGACCGCGTGAGACGACGCTTCATCCAGTCCCAAACATGCTCAATGGGGGACAGATCCGGAGATCTTGCTGGCCAGGGTAGTTGACTTACACCTTCTAGAGCACGTTGGGTGGCACGGGATACATGCGGACGTGCATTGTCCTGTTGGAACAGCAAGTTCCCTTGCCGGTCTAGGAATGGTAGAACGATGGGTTCGATGACGGTTTGGATGTACCGTGCACTCACTATTCAGTGTCCCCTCGACGATCACCAGTGGTGTACGGCCAGTGTAGGAGATCGCTCCCCACACCATGATGCCGGGTGTTGGCCCTGTGTGCCTCGGTCGTATGCAGTCCTGATTGAGGCGTTCACCTGCACGGCGCCAAACACGCATACGACCATCATTGGCACCAAGGCAGAAGCGACTCTCATCGCTGAAGACGACACGTCTCCATTCGTCCCTCCATTCACGCCTGTCGCGACACCACTGGAGGCGGGCTGCACGATGTTGGGGCGTGAGCGGAAGACGGCCTAACGGTGTGCGGGACCGTAGCCCAGCTTCATGGAGACGGTTGCGAATGGTCCTCGCCGATACCCCAGGAGCAACAGTGTCCCTAATTTGCTGGGAAGTGGCGGTGCGGTCCCCTACGGCACTGCGTAGGATCCTACGGTCTTGGCGTGCATCCGTGCGTCGCTGCGGTCCGGTCCCAGGTCGACGGGCACGTGCACCTTCCGCCGACCACTGGCGACAACATTGATGTACTGTGGAGACCTCACGCCCCACGTGTTGAGCAATTCGGCGGTACGTCCACCCGGCCTCCCGCATGCCCACTATACGCCCTCGCTCAAAGTCCGTCAACTGCACATACGGTTCACGTCCACGCTGTCGCGGCATGCTACCAGTGTTAAAGACTGCGATGGAGCTCCGTATGCCACGGCAAACTGGCTGACACTGACGGCGGCGGTGCACAAATGCTGCGCAGCTAGCGCCATTCGACGGCCAACACCGCGGTTCCTGGTGTGTCCGCTGTGCCGTGCGTGTGATCATTGCTTGTACAGCCCTCTCGCAGTGTCCGGAGCAAGTATGGTGGGTCTGACACACCGGTGTCAATGTGTTCTTTTTTCCATTTCCAGGAGTGTATGACGCGGGACTCTTCTTGCAACGTGCGCTGTCGAAATTTCAACAGTAAATGTCTCCGTCATGCACAACGCCCCTCTCGTAGCATCTTATTATGCTTGAAATGTTTTACCCGTTCTACTGTTTTTTCATCATCTTCTGTCCTAGTTCTCACTGAAAGCATCCCGATAAATGTCATTGAGATATATTTGCTAGAAAATATTTTCGTATTATATTCCGCACATATTTTATTTACTTTGTAAATTCCTCTCCGAAAATGTTCTCTTGAAAAAAAAATCAATGTAAGGTCATCACCGTATAAGAGTGATTTTAGCTTTACCGAATTGCTTGGTCGTACCGCAGAGTTTATACTAGAATTCCATCTGCGAATTGCATCGACAGCGTACACACTGAGCAGCGTAGCAGATAAACCACAGTCTTGTCTCACTATTTTATTTAATTGTATCGGTTCTTTGGCTCTGACCACTATGCGACTTAACTTCTGAGCTCATCAGTCCCCTAGTCTTAGAACTACTTAAACCTAACTAACCTAAGGACATCACACACATCCATGCGCGAGGCAGGATTCGAGTCTGCGACCGGTAGCGGTCGCTCGGTTCCAGACTGTAGCGCCTAGAACCGCACGGCCTCGGTTTTTACCTGTGCCTTCTGCATGTAATACTACTGACTTTAAATAGCTGATATAAGCCGTAAAGGGTACCTTGTGTGCTCTATTATTCTCCACAACTTTTCTCTAACCTCTTTATCAAAAGAAGTCTCAAAAAATATAAAACAAATGTTTGTCTTTTTATTGAACTCTACCTACTTGAATAAGCGTCCTAAAATAAAAATTGCATCTGCCATTGATCGCCCCTTTCTAAACCTGGTCTGTTCCTCCAGTAGCAAACATTCTGCTGTTGTTTTTAGGTTTGCGCTTAAAATTCTTGTAAAAAGTTTTTGTGCTTTGTCAAGTTGACTGTCCCTACTTTCTCCTGTACTATACAGTGTGGTCGGAAATTCCCGTTACAGACTTCTAGGACTTGTAGAGGGGAGTGAGTACATCGTATTTTGAATAGGAACCCAGGTCCGGGAACGTCATTCAACGAGACTATAGAGCGTCGAAGTTATAGGCGCGGGCGTGTGTAAATGTACGTATACACGGGGTGATTCCGTGATGATGTTACACACTTTCTAGGATGATGGAGAATGATAAATGTATTAATCTGAAGTAAGGATCCCTGTACCGGAAGCGAACGAGTCGAAAGTTATAAACGAAAACCGTTCTGATACCTCTGACAGTTGAATACATGTACCGGTTCTTGTGCTGCGAAGAGTGTAGGGTTGGTAACTTTCAGTGCTGATAGTGTGGATGAAAACGAGAAAAAAGTCCAATAAACGTGGGTTCCTATTCAAAATACGATGTACTCACTTCCCTCTGCAAGTCTTAGAAGTTTGTAATGGCAATTTCCGACCGCCTTGTATATCTATATTATATTGCTTGTTTCCAGTTTAGCGAAAGACCGTTTTCTTCCAGCACAATCTCGCTCCTATAATCATTCCCGTTAATATCACTAATGACATTATACAATACACCAAAGTCACCAGTTCACAACTTCCCGCAAATACGGCGACGTAAAAAAATCGCAACACCAGGAGGGAGTTGGGCGACATAAACGAAATTTGGTATGCGTGTTTCTGCATCTGAAAGACGATGTACATTTAAATTTTGCGCCAGTCACGTAATAGTGGTACTAGTAGCGCCACTATGAGGATGCAAATCAGTTTGCTTCAAATACTAGCTGTAACGGTCGTGAGCGTTAGTTGCCTTTGAGATTGGACGTGGTAAAATGTCAATATCGTGTGACTACGGCCTTCCGTCGGGTAAACCGTTCGCAGGGTGCAAGTCTCAAGATTTGACGCCACTTCGGCGACTTGCACGTCGATGGGGAATGAAATGATGATTATTAGGACAACACAACACCCAGTCCCTGAGCGGAGAAAATCTCCGACCCAGCCGGGAATCGATCCTGGGCCCATAGGAGTGACATTCTGTCGCGCTGACCACTCAGCTACCGGGGGCGGACGTTGGACGTGGTTAGTCTAGAATGCCCGTTTCGCGAGAAAGACTCCATCATCAACCCCTCACCGAGTTTGAATGAGGTCGTGTAACATGGCTACGAGAAGCTACACTCCTGGAAATGGAAAAAAGAACACATTGACACCGGTGTCTCAGACCCACCATACTTGCTCCGGACACTGCGAGAGGGCTGTACAAGCAATGATCACACGCACGGCACAGCGGACACACCAGGAACCGCGGTGTTGGCCGTCGAATGGCGCTAGCTGCGCAGCATTTGTGCACCGCCGCCGTCAGTGTCAGCCAGTTTGCCGTGGCATACGGAGCTCCATCGCAGCCTTTAACACTGGTAGCATGCCGCGACAGCGTGGACGTGAACCGTATGTGCAGTTGACGGACTTTGAGCGAGGGCGTATAGTGGGCATGCGGGAGGCCGGGTGGACGTACCGCCGAATTGCTCAACACGTGGGGCGTGAGGTCTCCACAGTACATCGATGTTGTCGCCAGTGGTCGGCGGAAGGTGCACGTGCCCGTCGACCTGGGACCGGACCGCAGCGACGCACTGATGCACGCCAAGACCGTAGGATCCTATGCAGTGCCGTAGGGGACCGCACCGCCACTTCCCAGAAAATTAGGGACACTGTTGCTCCTGGGGTATCGGCGAGGACCATTCGCAACCATCTCCATGAAGCTGGGCTACGGTCCCGCACACCGTTAGGCCGTCTTCCGCTCACGCCCCAACATCGTGCAGCCCGCCTCCAGTGGTGTCGCGACAGGCGTGAATGGAGGGACGAATGGAGACGTGTCGTCTTCAGCGATGAGAGTCGCTTCTGCCTTGGTGCCAATGATGGCCGTGTGCGTGTTTGGCGCCGTGCAGGTGAGCGCCACAATCAGAACTGCATACGACCGAGGCACACAGAGCCAACACCCGGCATCATGGTGTGGGGAGCGATCTGCTACACTGGCCGTACACCACTGGTGATCGTCGAGGGGACACTGAATAGTGCACGGTACATCCAAACCGTCATCGAACCCATCGTTCTACCATTCCTAGACCAGCAAGGGAACTTGTTGTTCCAACAGGACAATGCACGTCCGCATGTATCCCGTGCCACCCAACGTGCTCTAGAAGGTGTAAGTCAACTACCCTGGCCAGCAAGATCTCCGGATCTGTCCCCCATTGAGCATGTTTGGGACTGGATGAAGCGTCGTCTCACGCGGTCAGCACGTCCAGCACGAACGCTGGTCCAACTGAGGCGCCAGGTGGAAATGGCATGGCAAGCCGTTCCACAGGACTACATCCAGCATCTCTACGATCGTCTCCATGGGAGAATAGCAGCCTGCATTGCTGCGAGAGGTGGATATACACTGTACTAGTGCCGACATTGTGCATGCTCTGTTGCCTGTGTCTATGTGCCTGTGGTTCTGTCAGTGTGATCATGTGATGTATCTGACCCCAGGAATGGGTCAATAAAGTTTCCCCTTCCTGGGACAATGAATTCACGGTGTTCTTATTTCAATTTCCAGGAGTGTAGATATTCGTTCTGCGACACTGGCAGGAATGCAGCGACTGTCAGTGACTGCTGACAGCGGTGATCGCGAGAATGTACGGTCGTAAAAAGACCGGGGCTCTTGACGGCCACCGAGCGAGGTGGCGCAGTGGTTAGCACACTGGACTCGCATTCGGGAGGACGACGGTTCAATCCCGTCTCCAGCCATCCTGATTTAGTTTTTCCGTGATTTCCCTAAATCGTTTCAGGCAAATGCCGGGATGGTTCCTTTGAAAGGGCACGGCCGATTTCCTTCCCAATCCTTCCCTAACCCGAGCTTGCGCTCCGTCTCTAATGACCTCGTTGTCGACGGGACGTTAAACACTAACATCCACCACCTCTTGACGGCCACGTGGCACTACCGAGACGGAATACATTGTGTTCGGCGTATGTCTCTGGCGCATCGTACTGCATCTGCATCAGTAATTTGAGCAGCAGCTGGCACCACAGTGACATAGCGAACTGTTACATATAGGTTACTTCAAGGATAGCTTAGAGCCAGACGTCCTGCAGCGTAAATTCCACTGTTCCCAAACTACCGCCATTTGTCACTTCAGAGATGTCAACGTCCATACCATTCGCGCGAACCATAATTTGGTATTACTCCACGAAATGCTGTACGTTGTGAACGTTGTACACTGCCCACCTTCAGGGGGTACATGTTGCATCCTTTGGTGCTCTCTGTGGCTTTACAACACACATCTCCCATGCTCCCCCTACTGGTAGCGCCGTGGCGATCCTGTACAGTGATGGTATCCTCGCTGATGTAGTTGCCTATCGTCCCTGATGCCTGAGGTATGGCTCTCACATTTGGTGGCATCAGGATCATCAACGTCTATGCGCCATCTGGTTCGGGTCGCCGCCGCGAACGTCCAGTTTCTTCTCCGAGACGATAACGCCTCTCTTCGCCGGCCGAAGTGGCCGTGCGGTTAAAGGCGCTGCAGTCTGGAATCGCAAGACCGCTACGGTCGCAGGTTCGAATCCTGCCTCGGGCATGGATGTTTGTGATGTCCTTAGGTTAGTTAGGTTTAACTAGTTCTAAGTTCTAGGGGACTAATGACCTCAGCAGTTGAGTCCCATAGTGCTCAGAGCCATTTGAACCATTTGAACCTCTCTTCCTGGATTGCCAGGATGCCTTAATCAAGGTAGGCGATTACAACTCTACCCAGGCGCCCAACAACCAACTGCCGCGTCACACTCCACGTGCGACGCTAGCGGCAGTTGTCCAGCATCTCAACTTTGTGGTCTCCAGGAGAATCTTCATGGTGATCGTCCAGGGTTTCTGATGTATTTCACTAGCCATTCTACCAGTCGCCTCGGTCGTGTTTATATCTCCCGTGATCTTGTGAGTGGGGTGCAGGCTGCTGAACTCAGGCCCGTTGAGTTCTCAGACCATGACACACATACCGGTGCCATCAGTCTCTGCAGCCAAAGGATGTGGCGCGGCCGGGGACCATGAAAACTGCACACGATCCATCTTACTTCATCCGACTGCCGGAAGCTCATCGAGACCATGTGGACAGCTTGTCGTCGACGCCGTGGCGCATATCATTCTGCCCTGTTATGGTTGGTCCTCTGTGTAAAGCTTGTCCTCCGTAACGCCTTGACCATATACGGAACGAAGGCTACGGCATGGCGACGACGAACACAGGATTTCTACTTGACCATTCTCCAGGAATGCGCTGTGCTGCCATATTTGCCAGAGCGTCAGACGATGGTGAACTGTGCCAAGAAATTCTGCCCTCTCTCGATGTCACCTTGAAGGAGCTACGGTCAGGCCGCACACAGGACAGGTTATCCGAGGAGCGTCCGTCTATGCACCAAATGATAACAGAATGGCGCCACCGTCAGTGGACTTCGATTAATGTTCTTACTACTAATGATTGGCGGCGCTTAGCTAACCAACGCGTTACACGGGCTGCCCTCCACGCACATCATGCTTTGTTGTATTCTGCATAACGTCACGACCCCGTCAACCTTACGGCGGTCTCCTGACTCTTCTTTGGTTCGGTGCCTGGGGATACAACAATGAAGGACGGACAAGTCGCTGGTCCTAACGGCCTACCACTAGAGTCTTATCGGACATTTCGTCCCCTACCGACAATGGTGTGGTCGGCAGTTTGTCGGGTCCCGTATTTCTCGACAGCCTCCTCATTTCCATCCAGAAGCCTCTGGGTGTATCACAGATGTGCGATTTTCGCCCCTTCATGTTGCCCACCAGCGAAACGAAGACCTTTACCCAACTGTGGGCTGCAGGGCCTAAACGGACGACCCAGCATGTGGTTTCCCCCGATCAAACCTGTCTTGGAGGTGCCAGTAACATCCGCAGTGCCCTCTGCCGCTATAGAGACATAATCGCTCTTGCTCACTCTCGTCGTGTGCCCGGACTTTTGGCAGCTCTTGACTTCAGCTAGGCGTTCTGTCTGGTCGAGCACGACTACCCGGAAGGGGTGCTCCGCTATATTGGATACGGTCGACGTTTTAATGAGTCCGTCTCTTTCGTGTACCCTGCAATGGCCGTCTCACTCATTCCATCTTGACCTGTGTCAAGAATGCCCATCTCTGTTCTGTTGTCTGCTTTCGCCATGAAACATTTGCTCTGTCGCCACCATCAACGCCTGTCTGGGATGTCTACTGATGGCCATGTATTCAGTTGTACTGCTTGTAAGGACGATTTCGTCCTTATTCTTCGTAGCAGGGCATAAGTCACGGAGGCAGTGCGTAGTTTATCACCTAAGGCGAAACTTATGGCAGCTGCCTTAACGTTCGGAAATCGAGCGATATGGCTGTAGGCGAGGGGCTTTCTGTGGACAGTGCAGCTCCATTGTGTGTAGCTGCTGTCCGAATTACGAGCTGGTCTAGATCATCGTTTACGAACCCTCGGTCTTCTCCAACGGACAAAATGGGTTAATTTATATTTGGCGTCACGTTTCTCCCATGTGGCACAGACAATCCCCATTCCGCCATCCATGGCCCCGGAGAGCTAGCAGCATTGGGTTCATGCGTTTTCCAAGGCATGTTATGCAAGATACGGTATGAGACCCTCACCATCCCGCGGTGCAGGGGCGGTTTGGGACTGTGTCGTGCTCCTGACAGAGCGATAGCTCTATTCGTCAGTTCTCAAACGGTGCTGTGACATATAAGTCCCACATACCTTACCAGCCTGTTGCTGAAGGTCCTTGCATCAGGCTCTCTCTTATCCCCTATACAGCACCTCGTCTCGCAGCACCTCTTTTACTTTCGTCAGTTTTTCCTCGAAATGAGTTACGTGGTTACTGTGATACTGTCAAAGCGCTTGATGTCCTCGAAGGTCATCTGTGGAAGAATCCTCACGTTGACTGGCGTACTGACTGGCGATCAGCGTGCGCTGCTTGACACTGACGTACACTCTGCATGGTACCTTACCGTCACTGGGAAGCCACGCCTTCACTGGATTCACCTTGCGCACAGCCCGTTGTGTGTCGCGTATGGTGCTCTGGAGACAGACAAGTATCACCTGGAGTGCGGATCGGCGACAGATGTCTGGTTCTTGCTGCGACAGATGCTGGCCTTCTCATATGCCCTTCTTCCGGACCCGGCATACTTCCCACAAACGAAGACGAACTCCGAATTTGTGGACACGCGGTTCACTACTTTTTTGTTGATGGCGAGAAAAATGTCCTTGATATTTCTTACTTCCTGAATGAACGACATTGTGCAGTTGTCTGCAATCCTAAATACAGGAAATTTTTCTCTAATTTCGTATCTAGCGTCTTTCTTAACGCACTGTGGAGTTTGGGTGCTACTGCAATGAAAAGTTGACCAACGCGTTTTTCATTCTGCTCATTGGATTGTTCTTCTCCGAAAAACTATGCGTAGATATTTCCACCGAGCTTGGCGAATTGCTTGGCTTATTGGTGTGCTTTGTACCACTACTCCAAGGTCCCTACACTTTCCTTATTTTCTGGGATAGGGAAAGCAATACGGCTGCCCGGTCTCGAGTTGCGAGCCTCCCCACTTTGCCCCTCCCATCCCTTTGGGCTCCAGGATAGTTCATTTGAAAAAAGAATGTTACCGTAATAGATGATTTCCTAGTTAAAAAAAAAAAAAAAAAAAAAAAGAGAAAGAAAGGCACCCGGGTTTGATTTTTCGCCAGGTCTGAGATTTTTGTCCGCTCGGGGACTGAGTGTTGTCCCTACGTTCGTATCGTCATAACTGACGTTATATGATTAAGATGGAATGGGTACGTCTGGAAAGCTAATAAATTTTTAAAAAATGGTTCACCCAAAAGGATTAAGTCCACAAGTGTGAGACCTGGCGGCCTTAATGACCAGCGAACGGTCTCCTAAACTATTTCTCTTCAAACGTTACTTCCAGGCGGTGTCCGGTCACATTACTAGAGTATACTCTTGTAAGAAAGGGAAACTAGTAATGAGTACTCAGTACGTAAGGGTTAGTATTTCTGTTTCACAGGTTTTTACTGCTTTCATGTTTTGATCTCTAGCAAGGGAAAACAATGACTAGCAGTTGCCGGCTCACATTTGCACAAATTAATTCCTTAGAGTCCTCCATCATTCCTCTAAGATCGTGAAAAAACATTTTAGGCGCCTTTAATTGCAACCAGTACTTTCATCGAGTTTAAAGAAACATCCATTCCTAAAATACAGGACACTTCGAGGCCACCTGCCATGGTCAGATTTAAGCCTGCCGCTTACAATTCCCACGTCATATGTCAAAGTTTGTAGGGCTCAATCGGATGAGATTTCATTGCCTTAGTTTGCGTGAATTTCAGCACCACCGCTTTTCTAACAACCACAGAGTAATCGGCAGTTCGCAAAGTTAGCGTACCAACACTACAGCAGAGCAGGATCAAAGGCACGCAAATGGATAGGAGGAGCTGAATCTGCTTTCTGGTTACGCTTAATTTCACTTTACGGAACGTTATTAGGGGAGATACAAACTGAAAAATCATATTTCAGCTTGAGTAGCAGAGTTAAATTACGGTTACTCGCAGCTGGATTGATACATATGAATCACTGCCCATGACGTGGAATGAACAAACGCCTCAGCTGGCTGTAACGAAGACACCGCGCCAGACTTTCGTCTGTTGCACACATAGATATAGTACGTATTTTAAAAAATTCAAATATAGTGTCTAGATTCACTGGAAGAGATGAAATTTGTTCTTATCTTTCTCACTCCTAAGCTTAGATTTTATAAATGTAAAGTTTATATTAGTGGTCACAACATTGCTTTCCTAGAATATAATATTAAAATAGTAAATTTAAAAATCTGTGTGATTAATCAGAATTTAATAACCTGTTAAAAATGAGTACTATACACGTTAGAAAGTAGCTGGTACACGATACAATACCCAGAAAACTCAATATTAAACGCCTAAACAATGTCACTGGAGTGTGTAAGTATGGGTCGATGCCAAATTTAACTCCAATGCTGCACTGGAAAAAAATATCTTTCGTGTTGTTGTGATAAAGTAAGTAATCACTTATTCGATAATGTACGGTTACGGTACATTGGCGCATTACAACATATTATAAACACATTCTAGACCAAAATTGCTAAAATCCAAATAGAAATTACATTGATGTCTCGAAGACGTATAGACACTGCGATAAACCACTTCACTTAAGCATAAATTACCACCTACTGGGAACATGCATAAACAAAAACAAATGACGCACTGACAGTACTTTGTGCAAAATGTATGCTACAGTCAAGCACAACGAGTATAGATAATTCCCGGAGCTAGAATAAAATAAAATTTTTATTAGCATACATTGTGTAACAAGAAGGTATGACAAAACTTTTAGGAAAAATTCTTCATGTTGTATGTACGTGGCTCCTGAAACGCTTTATTTCCATGTTAGAGTTCATTTTCTGTTTCTGTACATAATCACATAAATCATGGAAAACACAGAAACATAACGTACCAGCATTACATGAAACATTTCCTTAGGTGAAATGTTCAGCATACGTCTTGGTTACAGAATAAAACTCTTTTCTAAATGAAATGTTAAAAATTCTCTTCCTAACAGGGATACACTCGCTGATGTATTCGTGGAGATTTGCATTTTGTTTCACATAGTTCCACAATACGGGCATTAAAACTCTGTACATCTTTGTATCGAGGTCACGTACACAAAAGCTTTCAAGTGCTACCACAAATAAAAGTTTAATGGGTTTAGGTCGGGAGAAAGTGGAGGCGAAGGAAATTGACCTTCTCTACCTATTCATATGTAATGGCATCTGTCATTTTAGAAGCCTATAAACATTAGCGATGAAATGAGAAGGAGCTCCATCGTGCATGAAGTACATGTTTTGTCACACTCATAATGATACATGTTCTAGCAGATGACGTATTCTCCAAGAAATCATGGAATTTTTCTGCGTTGAGCCTTACTGGACGAACATGAGGCCCTAGTTGCCAACGATGCTGGCCCAAACGTTTACAGAAATTATTTTTTCTGACGTTATTCTCCATGGTGACATTGGCGCATCCAGGATACAGTACGACGGCGCGTTGATGCATTTGTATCCCTGCTAAGAAAGAGAATTTTGTACAATTCTTTTAGGAAAGTGTTTCATACTATAACCAAGAGGGTATTTGAACGTTTCATGTAAGAAAACGTTTCATGTAATGTTTGTACGTTTTGTTTCTGTGGGTCTCACATGAATAATGTGATTGTGAAGTCAAGTAAATAATAAGGTGCAGCATGTAAATAAAGCTTTCCCGGACCCATGTCCATAACAAATATTTTCTACCTCTACGTGTGAGGAATGTTTCCTGTAAGTCAGATCATATCTTTTTGTTACTTCCTGTGTATGCTATGAAAGGACTAACGAGGTTATGGGGGCAGTAACGAAACTACGTGATATTAATTTGATTTGACTAGCCATCACATATTGGTTTGTATGCTCTTGTGGAACCTGAATACGCATACAATCACACGCACGCACGAACACAATGATCTTATTAGTCTTTAGATATACTCGTAGAAGTGTCATTAGTGTTGATCATTACCGTTAGTCATCAATGTATTTACGTCCTCCTCAGATCGTCCTTCTTCTCTTCTCCTCTCGGGGTACGTTAATGTTGCAGTTGTAATAAACAGCGGGAGCGTCGAAGAGGGCAGGGACTATCAGCAACCGAAGCTCTTTATACTTCATTGGCTTTTCACATACTTAAGTATTGTGGTATGAGTGAAACAGTGCACAAATATTTTAATTCATATTTAACTGGACGAATGCAAAAGGTTAAAATTAACAGTACAGATAGTCTGCAAAAATCAGCAGAGTCCACTAAGTGGGAGGTATCAGAGTTCAGTCTTGGGTCCCTTACTGTTCTTAACATACAGTAATGACTTGCCATCATATAACCATGAAGACGCAAAGCTAGTTCTTTTTGCTGATGGTACAAGTATAGTAATCACATACGGGGCACAAGAATCAGCTGCGGAAATTGTAAATTATTGTTGTTGTTGTGGTCTTCAGTCCTGAGACTGGTTTGATGCAGCTCTCCACGCTACTCTATCCTGTGCAAGCTTCTTCATCTCCCAGTACCTACTGCAACCTACATCCTTCTGAATCTGCTTAGTGTATTCATCTCTTGGCCTCCCTCTACGATTTTTACCCTCCACTCTGCCCTCCAATACTAAATTGGTGATCCCTTGATGCCTCAGAACATGTCCTACCAACCGATCCCTTCTTCTGGTCAAGTTGTGCCACAAACTTCACTTCTCCCCAATCTTATTCAATACTTCCTCATTAGTTATGTGATCTACCCATCTAATCTTCAGCATTCTTCTGTAACACCACATTTCGAAAGCTTCTATTCTCTTCTTGTCCAAACATGTTTCACTTCCATACATGGCTACACTCCATACAAATACTTTCAGAAAAGACTTCCTGACACTTAAATCTATACTCGATGTTAACAAATTTCTCTTCTTCAGAAACGCTTTCCTTGCCATTGCCAGTCTACATTTTATATCCTCTCTACTTCAACCATCATCAGTTATTTTGCTCCCCAAATAGCAAAACTCCTTTACTACTTTAAGTGTCTCGTTTCCTAATCTAATTCCCTCAGCATCACCCGACTTAATTCTACCACATTCCATTATCCTCGTTTTGCTTTTGCTGATGTTCATCTTCTATACTCCTCTCAACACACTGTCCATTCCATTCAACTGCTCTTCCAAGTCCTTTGCTGTCTCTGACAGAATTACAATGTCATCGGCGAACCTCAAAGTTTTTATTTCTTCTCCATGGATTTTAATACCTACTCCGAATTTTTCTTTTGTTTCCTTTACTGCTTGCTCAATATACAGATTGAATAACATCGGGGAGAGGCTACAACCCTGTCTTACTCCCTTCCCAACCACTGCTTCCCTTTCATGCCCCTCGACTCTTATAACTGCTATCTGGTTTCTGTACAAATTGTAAATAGCCTTGTAAATAGCAAATAAATTGTAAATTATGTCTTTCAGAAAATTATAAAGTGGTTCTCCGCAAATGGACTCTCACTAAATTTTGAGAAAACACAGTTTATACAATTCTTTACAGTAAATGGCATAACACCACTAATAAACATAGACTATGAACAGAAGTCTGTTGCTAAGGCAAAATATTCAAAATTTCTGGCTGTGTGCATTGACGCGAAATTGAACTGGAAGAAACACAACGATGATCTGCTGAAACGGTTAGGTTCAGCTACTTATGCTACCAGGGTTATTGCAAAGTTTGGTGGTAAAAATATCAGTAAATTAGCTTTCGCTGCCTATTTTCATTCGCTGCTTTCATGTGGCATCATATTTTTGGGCAATTCGTTATAAAGAGAGTAAGTATTCATTGCACAAAAGTGTGCAATCAGAATAGTTGCTGGAGCCCTCCCAAGATCATCTTGCAGACATTTATTTAAGGAAACTTCCTGGCAGTTTAAAACTGTGTGCCGGACCGAGACTCGAAATCGGGACCTTTGCCTTTTCTCATTCTGGATTTATTTAAGGAACTCGGGATATTCACAGTACCTGCTATTAAAAACCCATCTCAATTCAAAAATAACAGCGAAGTGCATAGCTACAACACTAAAAGAAAGGATGATCTTCACTGTTCTGGATTAAATCTCACATTGGCACTGAAAGGGGTGAATTATGCTTTCACAAAAATCTTTGATCATTTGCTAAACAGCAGAAAACTGATAGATAGCCAACCAAAATTTAAAAGCAAATTAAAAGAGTTTCTGAATGACAACTCCTTCTACTCAACAGATGAATTTTTAGATATGAAGTAGTAACTGTAAAAAAAATTAATTAACTATTTTCTGTAAGAAAACTAATGTTAAAGTGACACGTTCCACATCATTAGGAAATGTGTTATTCATGATCTATGGAATAAGTATTAATGTATGTATTTATGTAAATGTATGAGGCGTCCGTGAAGGAGTCTTGACATCAGCGTGGAGCTGACTGCTGAGCTGAGTTGTTATTGTGGCATGAGAGTGGGAAGAAGGTGGTCCTAAATTTATCGCGAAATCTTACCCAGTTATTTCGTGCTGCAGTTGCAAAACAAACAGATACGCGATTAACAACATTTCCCTCTTGAAAACACCGCTTAAGTACAAATACACGATAAATTAAAAACAACTGCGAGTGGTATAGGTAATTGCAATTTGCTTTCAGAGATCTGTGTACTGGTCAGTGTTCCAAAAGCACTGTGTTTTCTTTTGGTGTTGTAACTTAAGTTATATGGATAGATACTAAATGGGTAAGTGTTAAACGCATTCTAATTATTGTCTCTGTCCACTCTAAGGAAGTAAGGATGATTATAAATTAATGCCCCGTCGTCAGAAAGGTAATTAGTGACGAAGCACAAGCTCGGATTATTAAAACACAGTGAAGTAAATCGGCTGTGCCTTTTTCAAAGGAACCATCCAGTCACCTGTCTAAAGCGATTTAGGGAAAACACCAGTCCATTCTAGTTCTGTATGCTCAGTAACTCCTAACATCATGATTTTATGTGCTACAAAGACAGCTTACCGTTAATTAGAAAAGCATAAAAATTAATCTTGGTATTTTTTAAAGATTTCGCGATGCCTTCAGTTGTTATGAAATAAAGAGAATAGGAAGTGAAGGCATCACGAAAGATTCATAGCAGCTGCAGACCTTATTGCAGTGAAAATCAATCTTTGTGGTTCTACAGAACAAATCACTGGTGGAACGTTTAGGTCTTCAGATTTGTTCCTGCATTTATCAGTCGGAAGACAACAATTTCCTGATGCCGGTGCTCTGCCAGACGGTAATATAACTGTATGTTTCGTTAGTCTAGGAGACTAGGCGATGAACCTTACCCGCTCTTACCGAATTATTTGCATCTGATTAGATTCTGACAAATAATACTTCAATAGGTTAGGTTAGGTGATTTTGGTCAAATGGATTTGCTTACTTCACCGCTCTGTAATTGAAAGACGAAGTCAACATTCTGGCGGAAGTTCAAATCATAGTCAGTAGATTGGCCAACTTTTCATAGTTTTAAGCAATTTTTAAAAAATAACATTTTCACCAATTTTGTTATTACATTGCAAATCCAGCCTAAAAATGACAGTTCTCAGTTTATAAAACCGAACGAACCTTTAAAACCCCTGAAAATCGTCATCTTAAATTTTTTTTCTTCTTCTTCTTCTTCTTTTCTTCTTCCTGTTCCTTTTTCACGTCGTTGTTGTCCTCTTCATATATAAGATGGTCTTCAGTGCAATCGAGAGCGTTACTTGTGCCGCACTTCTTGAAAGATTCAACAGTAATGTGTTCTCTCACATTAGATCACGACTGATTTATCCACTGACACACTTGTATGATTGTAGGTCGTTTTAAAGCTCCCATCGGTGTGAATTCATGTTGGGTTTCATACATAATCCATTTGTTTCATTCCTCTCTCATATACACTTTAAATCGTTCACGTAGTAGTGGTTCCAAGGACAAGAAACCCGACAATGACCGGCAAGAGGTGTGGTGACCACATGCCTCTCTATGCCTCATCCGATGATGACACGGCGAAAGGATGACACGGCGGTCGATCGTCCCCAGTTAGCCAGTCGGAGGGCCAGAACGTGGTATTTATTGCAACTGCAACTATTATTGTGGTAATAATTTTAGTCAAATACACATTATTTCAATTTAAATGCAACATCATACAAAATTTGCCCAAAACAGACCTGATTATGATTCTAATTTTTTTTTAAATGCATCACGCTGGTCTGTTTAATAGTTTTTTATCTGACTTCAGTCAGAAATTGTTATGACATTTGAGTAACATTAAACTTTTTCATACCGATATTGAAAAGATGCTATAATACTGAAACAGGTAGCAATAAACGAGTGTTAATGCAGCTCATTGTCATGCATTAAAAAAATGCGTTTTTGCTGTTGGGATCTCGCTAAAAAATTTTCCACTTATGACGGCTTGTGTCTTTATGGTGTGACAATCCAGGTCTGACAAGTATTTCAGTAACCAAACTCTCGACATTCATACTCGAGACTTGCGGAAGAAACTCTCGCATTGCTTACAGACACTCTTTTCATTACTCAGTTACAAAGCGTGTCTCAGAGCGACGCTCCGATGTAAACATTTCTGTGAGACTAATCTATTCGCTGCTCGGCTGATGATATAATTCTAGTCGTTCATCGCAACTCCAACACGCATGCAGCGTTAAGCATGCTCTTAAGAAAACCATTTCTTCTTTATACGTGGCAGCAACTTCGAAAAGTGAGCTTACATTAGGTTTCCACAAATTAACGGCAATGCAAAAGATTGGCTGAATACCTTGAAAGTTTGTTTTTGTATTAAGTACCTAAAAATAAGTCTTCCAATTCTGACTGTCATATTTGAAGTATTTATCATAAACGCGTACTGATCAAAAACATCTCTGCCGAAAGCAAAATAATTTAATAAGAGTCATTGTGAAAGTGACCGGTCTCGTAAACTGACATACGGCCGATAGAGCGTTATGCTGACCACATGCTCCTCCATACCCGCATCAGAGACGTTTTGTGTGTTGAGGATGACACGGCGGCCGATCGGTACCGTTGGGCCTCCACAGCCTGTTCGGGCGGAGTTTAGTTTTATTCTGAAAGTGAAGAATGTTTCGATCTGACGAGCCGGATAACTCTCTTCCTGCTCTCGCAGCCGTGTCATTGACCTTGCTAATCGTTGGTGCCAATATAACGCTTCCTTTTTATTTGTGCGATTTTAAAATGTTTTGTAATATTAAGGGTCCCGTCAAATGAGAGGTTCTGACGAATGAAGCTTCATTCGCAAAATAGGGCATCGTGTTTCATGGTGGACGAACAAGACGAATGATCAGACTGACCATCAGTTGTGACTGACGAATCAAATCAAGGACTGAGGAAAAAATTCAACAGACTGAGCTTGAGTTTTTCTGAAAGTTTACGATTAGTTCTTTACCAAATCGTTAGTTGTGATTTGGACTTTAGAAAAGTACGTACCAGGTTGGTTCCTCGACGTTGTTGTTGTTGTTGTGGTCTTCAGTCCTGAGACTGGTTTGATGCAGCTCTCCATGCTCCACTACTCTGTGTAAGCTTCTTCATCTCCCAGTACCTACTGCAACCGACATCCTTCTGAATCTGCTTGGTGTATTCATCTCTTGGTCTCCCTCTACGTATAAACACACAAAAACGAATTAGAGGTGCACTGGATTTTCTCATTTGGTACTAAGAGGGCAACGAACGTTGTAAACTGATGAAGAGACCTGGGTTTGGCCTAAAAAGTCCATAAATAAAGAGCCAGTCAATGTAACGACATCATTCACGGTCCCCGTCAAAACCAAGAAAAGACAAGTCAATTCGAAACGCCAAATATGTCGAACCAGTCACGAACTTCCTCTTTCAGTGCTTTGCGATCGAAAGTGTATCCTATTCACCAACTTCATGCCTAAAGGAGAGACTAAAAATGCAGCAGCTTATTGTCAGACCCTTCACCGATTACGCGGCGCCGATCGAAACATACAGCGTGAGTTGTTCAGTGGCACAATGAGTTTCTTCACGAAAATGCTCGCCCGTATTCTACTGCGTTGGAAAGATATCGAATATCCGCCTTAAATGTCGGACTTGGCCCCGAGTGATATTTTGAGTGTTCAGCACTGCGAATGACGAAGAACTGAAAGAGGAAGTTCGTGACTGGTTCAGCAACTTGGCCGGAACTGAGTACGCTGAAAGCATAGAGCCGGCTGGAGTGGCCGTGCGGTTCTAGGCGCTACAGTTTGGAACCGCGTGACCGCTACGGTCGCAGGTTCGAATCCTGCCTCGGGCATGGATGTGTGTGATGTCCTTAAGTTAGTTAGATTTAAGTAGTTCTAAGTTCTAGGGGACTTATGACCTCAGAAGTTGAGTCCCATAGCGCTCAGAGCCATTTGAACCATTTTTTGAAAGCATAGAGGAGTTTGAGGAGCGCTGCGACATATGTTTACATCTAAATGACGACTAAGATATCAAATTATGTTGCCAAATACGTTTTATTTCGTTATCTTGAATAACAACGTCTGGAGGAAAAGAAGACTTTAACCGCTGGACCAAGGAAAAACGTTTTGGTAGCGGTGTACATGTTTAGAATCTTATGCGACTTGTAACCTAACAAGCAACTAAATCGTCATTACCCATGTGACGAAACTGTACACAGGGCGTGTACTGCATATGTACTCAGAACCTGAACAGACGTGTTTGACAGATGCCGTGTGTGCGGGCAGCCACCAGCGTCATTCCGACACGTAATCCAATCACAGCTGTAAACACCTGCCGCCAGCGTAAACTGTACCGCAAACGGTTGCTTTGTTAGGACCGCAAAGTCGTACCAAACACCCAGATGGATTTGTTTTGTCCACTGCAGCGCGCGGGTCACTAGAAACTGGAATAGCCCTTGCACTTTGCAAGAGTTTCCAACACGAACAGCTTAATTCAGTTTCAAAATGTACCAGTAATGCTGTTCAAAGAGAGTGACGAATGTTTTTCTTTCCATAATGTCCTGCTCCATATTTTACATGGAACTCGGGCAGACGCTGAAATTATACAACCTACCTCCCCCCCCGTTATAGTTTACTCATTATTAGTTACAATAGTTTTCTTTATGGCAATCTGACATGGGTTCCTTGCGGCAATCAGTCATGGGTAAGGGATGTTCAACACTAAGAACATGCTTCGTATGAAACCTGACCGTGCTGCTTAAAACGAAAACGTGTCTTCTTTGTTTATGAATATCAAGGTCAGCCAGTTCGAGATTTTAAGTGAAAAATATTGCTTTGAAACGACAATGCTTATGTTAGCAGCTGAATACAGTTCAACTTTCACTGAAGTTTGCCACTGCTGTATTGCTTTTCCGAAGTAAACTATTCTGCTACAAAAGTTCATGGTAGTATTAATCATTTTTCAAGTAATCATACAGCCTGCCAATTATACCGAGCTACTAAGAAAGAGGGTACTGTTTTGTCTACTGGATTCAGGTGAACTACGCACACCCTCCGCGAATAACCTGATTAATCATTCATTGTTAACCTATATTTTGAAGGAAAATTTCCAAACTCATTTTATCAATATCGACAAACTGTTAACATGTATTTTCTTTTTGTTTTTTGTTTCTGTGCTACTCGAATACATATGTCAGTCCCATGCGAAACCTGAACTACTTTCGCCCTTCACATACACTAAACGACAAAAAAAGACGCACAACGAAGGGATTATCTGTAAGGGATGGAAATTGATACATGTGATGTACAAGTACAGACAAACTAATCATTTCGATTTCAGAAAAGTTGGATGATTTATTCAGGAGGAAAAGCTTCACAAATTCAGCAAGTCTGCCTCTTACGCAAGCAGTTTTTCGGCTGGGAACTGATTGGGGGAATTTCTGAAGATCCTCCTGAGGAATATAGTGCCAAATTGTGTCCAATCTGCTCGTTATATCGTCGAAGTCGAAGTTCTCCAAACGTTCTCAAGTGGGAAGAGATTCAGCGACCTTGATGGTCAAGATAGGGTTTGGCTAGCACGAAGACAAACTCTCCGTGAGCGAGCGGGCATTATCTTGCTGAAATGTTAGGCCAGGATGGCTTGCCGTGAAGGGCAACCAAACGGGAGTAGAATATCGGCGACGTACCGTTGTGCTTTAATCGTGCCGCGGGTCATAACCAAAGGGGACCTGGTACGAAAAGAAATGGTAGCCCATACCATCATTCTTGGTTGCCGGACCGTATGGTGGGTGGTATCGCACCTCTCTGCAGGGTATCTCCAGACCCATCTTCGGCCTGGATCTCACTGCCTGGAGTATACACTATTGGCCATTAAAATTGCTACACCAAGAAGAAATGCAGATGATAAACAAGTATTCAGTAGACAAATATATTCTACTAGAACTGACATGTGATTACATTTTCACGCAATTTAGGGGGCATAGATACTGCGAAAACGGTACCCAGAACAACCACCTCTGGCCGTAATAACGGCCTTGATACGCCTGGGCATTGAGTCAAACAGAGCTTGGATGGCGTGTACAGGTACAATTGCCCATGCAGCTTCAACAAGATACCACAGTTCATCAAGAGTAGTGACTGGCGTATTGTGACGAGCCAGTTGCTCGGTCACCATTGACCAGACGTTTTCAATTGGTGAGAGATCTGGAGGATGTGCTGGCCAGGACAGCAGTCGAACATTTTCTGTATCCAGAAAGGACCGTACAGGACCTGCAACATGCGGTCGTGCATTATCCTGCTGAAACGTAGGGTTTCGCAGGGATCAAATTAAGGGTAGGGTCACGAGTCGTAACACATCTGAAATGTAACGTCCACTGTTCACAGTGCAGTCAATGCCAACAAGAGGTGACCGACACGTGTAACCAATGGCTCCCCATACCATTACGCCGGGTGATACGCGAGTATGGCGATGACGAATACACGCTTCCAATGTGCGTTCACCGTGATGTCACCAAACACGAATGCGACCATCATGATGCTGTAAACAGAACCTGGATTCATACGAAAAAATGACGTTTTGCCATTCGTGCTCCCAGGTTCTTCGTTGAGTACACCAGCGCACACGCTCCTGTCTGTGATGCAGCGACAAGGGGAATCGCAGACATCGTATCCTAGCTGATAGTCCATGCTGCTGCAAACGTCTTCGAACTGTTCGTGCAGATGGTTGTTGTCTTGCAAACGTCCCCATCTGTTGACTCAGGGATCGAGACGTGGCTGCACGATCCGTTACAGCCATGCGGATAAGATGCCTGTCATCTCAACTGCTAGTGATACGAGGCCGCTGGGATCCAGCACGGAGTTCCGTATTACTCTCCTGAACCCACCGATTCCATATTCTGTTAACAGTCATTGGATCTCAACCAGCGCGAGCAGCAATGTCGCGATACGATAAACCGCAATCGCGATAGGCTACAATCCGACCTTTATCAAAGTCGGAAGTAAATCCAACAACTCTTATCAGTGAATGACAAGTCGGATAACTGCTTGCACAAGGGCCAGACATGCTCAGTTTGTAAAACGCTCCCTCTTGAAAACATCATCCAGTTGTTCTGTAATTGTTATCAGAAGTACATTACATCTACCGATTTCGGAAAATTTCTTCAGAATGCGTCCTTTCCTCTTTTTTTTATGTAGGACCCTGAACGGTAGCGCTAGGACGTTGTTGAACCAATCAGTAATACAATGTTTTTAATAATTAATTAACACCGTCTCAGCTGTGTTATTACACGCTTACTGCGTTACCCGCTGCCGTTAAACAAAACAAGAAAATCAGCTCACACTGCCAACACCGAGTCGGACTATAGTCATGACACAAATTGTGTGGCTCTCCTATGTAACTGAAATGGTACCGAGTTCGGATCTTGGTATGGTGCTAGGCGTACAACGAACAAACATCCCATACTTTCATTACTATTCCTTTTTTTATTTCCAGTTTTCTCAAATGTAGTAAATAATTAAGAAACTGCCCTAAGACATTCAAGCCTATTAACAATAACTTCAAAAACTTTTTTCTCTTGATTAACAATTTAGGAACAAAAAATTGAAGAAGTCGAATGAATTTAAGAAAGTGCACATTTAAAAACAATTCTCCATAGAGCTAAAATCAGAAGCACGTGCTTACAGTTTTAAAAGACAATTACAAGAAACTTTTAATAGAGGCTTTAAATAACCACCACTGAAATTAAAAAACTTTTAAATTCCAAAAAATATTATTTAACATTGGCAGTTCTATAATTTCATTAAGAGAACAAATACTATCTTGTTGTAAAAGGTTTTAAATGATTAAATCACAAAAAAGCAAACGTTTTAATGAACAGATTCACAGCGCATTTAAAAGATAGCTGAAATTTAATTAACCACTGCAATGTTACGGCTTCAGCTCAGGCCACACATCTAACAGTAATTTGTTACCGCTCAGACTCTCAGAAATCCACAAGATACACATTAAGATTATATAACACATAGGAATTAACAAACCTAATGTGGACGCTTGCCCTCAAAACAAGGTAACTATGCCCGTTTAGCCCACAACTTAAAATAAAAATATTCTAAAACTATTTAAACACTTGATCGTTTAGAACAAAATGCAGAGATCGTTCAAAAGACTATATGCACGAATGTTTCATATACAAAAGATATTACGAGGTTTGAGGCCCTGAATGGTTAAAAGTTAGGCACCAGTAGATATTTTAAATAAACAATCAATATCTGTACTTAGTCAAGTAATAATAGAACTGCGGCCTTTTTACAACTGTCGTAAACATAGCTCGGGCAAGTCCCCATTACCAAGGATGCTGATCCACTTTTAAAATCCAGGTCAAATATTGGCCACTAGCGAAGGTTACACAACGCTATAGGCGTCAACCCAAAACAAGTCTCAATTAACAGGGCTTATCCAAACAGGGATTTGCGCAAATTGCATCCAGCATTTAATCACACGTCAATGAGGTCCACACCATTTAGTTCCAAGTTGGAACCTGGAGCCATGTGGACTGCAGGCCGGTCCACATGCATCCACCAAGGCACCAGTAAGGAGAACTTGCCGACTCAGAAGACGCAACCCGCTTTCGCCGAGGCAAAGAGACGTAATGAAACTTTAATCGACGTCGGCACACACTACACGGTAAACAGCCGCCAACCGCAACACGGCGACCACACTTCCGCATTCGGCGTGAGCCCTCTCGGCGCGGTGAGCAGTCAGCAAGGGCAGACTGACAGAGATCCTCAAACACCGTTTAAAATCCCTCCAAGTCGTCTCAAAGGTGACCCCTAGACGCCAGGAAGACCGTCGCTAAAAAAAAGAAATAAAAAAAAAACAGAGAGGTTCAGCGAGCAGCTCGAATGAATATGAGCACACGAATGGCCAGTAATGTTAAATACAAAGTCCAGGAACAGTGATCACAAACATTTTGACGAAAATACGGCGAACCGACACGACACGCTGCTTACAGACAGGGTCGTTCTGCGAGAGACGTAAACGTTTAAATATAGTACGTGGCCTTTGTCGTCTGTGAGATCATAATCGTTAATACCAGTGACGAAGACTGATCTTAACGTGTAAAAAAGGACTAGACATTTACTAAAAACGATTGAAAAACAGATACAAACAAAGGTTAGCAAAACCAGCTATGCACAGGCAAGAGTACAGGTGACAGTGCTTACACAATAATGCATCGCCTTTCGACAGGCTTGACAGTAAGTTAAGAATTACAATATGCAGTTTGCAAAGTAATTACGTAAAATGTATCAGAAACTGTAATTATGATCCCATAGATGAGTAAGATAGTTACAAAAGACACATTATCACTGAACATGAAAAACAATCAAACTGATGGTTTTCGTCGTATGTTGTTAATAAAATCATAAGGGAGCTGTGTTGGAACTTGCTTCAAATCTCTACACTAGGACAATATATGCCAATGCTTACACAAGGCTGCACCGACGTTAGACAGATAACACAGTGAGTAACTGATTGCACAAATGATAATGAAGAAATTGTACACAACATAGCGAAAAACAGTAAATGTGCTCACGCATTATGATAGTGAGCAATAAATAAAAAGCGATTACAAAAAATGGTGTTGTCATTGGACATGTAAAAATATATAAGCTGGATAATTTCAGTTGTGCGTTGACAAATAAAACATACAGTAACTCAGTTGATGTTTCTACTACTATGCACGACTGAAGTGGATATCTCAGTAGTTGCACAAAGCTATATCTTCGTTAAACAGATACGTTAGTGTGTGAGTGATTAAACAGATGACTTACAGTAAAACATTAACTGACTGTTACATCACCATTACGTGGAGTAAAAGGACTTTAAAAACGACATATACATATGTAAAACAGAAATTTGCAAGATATAAACGGACGTGAACAAGAACATTGTACATTTAAAGTTTGCTGGTAGATAGCGTAAACGGAAAAAATAAGTGTACGCTAAAGTTAACAACAAACTGCATGACTAAACTACGTACTGAAAACCATCTACTACACTAGCTGCAGCGTCTCTACATTTGAGTGGAAGGCAATACATAGTTTATAACAGGAAGACCTACGTGTGACCGAAAATCAACAAGAGCACTTTAAGGACAACGAGTTCAGTTACCCACGTCGTGGGGTTGGACGGCCAACCCTCGTTACAGATGATGGACGTCGTAGGCTGGGCAGGCTGGTAAAACAGGACAGGAGGCGAACTGTGGCAGAACTAACATCAGACTTTAATTCTGGGCTGAGTACAAGTGTGCTGGAGATACAGTGCAAAAGGGCTGAGTACAAGTGTGCTGGAGATACAGTGCAACGAACACTAATAACGATGGGCCTCCGGAGCCAACGATAAATGCATTTGCCAATGTTAATACCACGAACCGGCAACTACGACTGAAATGTGTACGTGATCATCGGCACTGGCCGTTGGCGCCGTGGCAGAACTTTTCATGGTCTGATGACTCCCGATACCTTCTTCATTATACCGATGGGAGAGGGCGAATCTGTCGTCTTACACGGAACAGGTCCTTGACACTTGTATGGACGGAGACAAGCTGGCGGCGGCTCCTTTAGGCTCTGGGGAACCTTTACGTGGGTGTCCATGAGTCTAGTAGTGCTCCTGCAAGGCACCATGACGGCCAAGGAGTATCGTGCATTGGTTGCAGACCACGCACACCCCTTCATGACGATCGTGTTTCCCGACGGCAGAGGCATTTTTCAGCAAGATAATGCGCCAAGTCACATGGTCAGGAATGTGATGAAGTGGTTAGAGAAACACAGTGGCGGGTTCCAATCGATGTGCTGGCCCCCCAAGTCGCCAGATCTGAACCCGATCGAGCACCGCTGAGAGGTGATTGATCGTGGCATCAGAGCTCACCGCCTTCCTCCTCGGAATTTATGGGAATTAGGTAACTTGTCTGTGCAGATGTGGTGCCAACTCCCTTCACGGACCTACCAAGGCTTCATTGCTTCCATACCACGACGCGTCGCCACTGTTTTCCGCGCTAAAGTATGAGATTTAACATACAAGGCATGACACTCTCCTAAAAATTAATGAGGCATCTCTCCAAATTTATCAGTGCACTACCTGTTGTATAATTGTTTGTCCATCTTCCACATTTCCTTCCTATGTCTCTAAAAGTATGTATATTTCCAGCTCTTCCAATATATTTACACATCCAGCAAGGCAATGCCCCGGCCGGAAAAATTGTGTTCGCCTCCGAATGTTTCAGAGAAGCAGAGAGACTTAATGGTACGATGCTCAATGTTGTACCACTATCGATAGTGGTATCCCTCACAAATGGTCCTTTCCAGTAACAAATATAGCCATTCTAATAAAAAATTCTGTTCACAAATGTCGGAAACAGTCTGGTAGTTATAAGTCAAACATTAACAAAGCCTAGGAGCGCTGCAATCATTGCAAAACTACACTGAAGAGCCAGAGAAACTGGTACATTTGCCCCATGAGCACGCAAAAGCGCCGCAACATGATGTGGCATGGACTCAACTAATGCCTGAAGTAGTGCTGGAGGAAACTGACACCGTCAATCCTGCAGGACTGTCCATAAATCCGTACCAGTACAAGGGGGTGGAGGTCTCTTCTGAACAGCACGTTCCAAGGCATCTCAGATATGCTCAGTAATGTTCATTTTTGGGGAGTTTGGTGGCTAGCGGAAGTGTTTAAGCTCAGAAGAGTGTTCCTGGAGCCACTCTGTACCAATTCTGGACGTTTGGGGTGTCGCATCGTCCTGCCGGAATTGCCCAAGTCCGTCGGAATGCACAACGAACTTGAATGGATACAGGCGATCAGACAGGATGCTTACGTATGTGTCACCTGTCAGAGTCGTATCTAGACGTATCAGGGGTCCCATATCATTCCAACTTCACACGACCCACGCCACTACAGAGCCTCCACCAGCTTGAACAGTCCCCTGCTCCATACCCATACATGTCCATCCGCTCGAGACAACTTGAAATGAGATTCGTCCGACCAGGTAACATGTTTCCAGTCATCAACAGTCCAAACTCGGTGTTGACGGGCCCAGGCGAGGCATAAAGCATTGTGACGTGCAGTCATCAAGCGTAAACGAGTGGGCCTTCGGCTCCTAAAGCCCATGACGATGATGTTTCTTTGAATGGCTCGCACGCTGACACTTGTTGATGGCCAAGCATTGAAATCTGCAGCAATTTACGGTTGGGTTGCACATCCGTCACGGTGAACTATTCTCTTCAGTCGTCATTGGTCCCGTTCTTGCAGGATCTTCTTCCGGCCGCAGCTATGTCGAAGATTTGGTGTTTCACCGGATTTCTGATATTCACAGTACACTCGTGAAATTGTCATACGGGGAAATCTCCACTTCATCGCTACCTCGGAGATGCTGTGTCCCATCGCTCGTGAAACAACTGTAACACCACGTTCAGGTTCACTTAAATCTTGATAAGGTGCCATTGTAGCAGCAGTAACCGACCCTTGTTGTCTTATATAGGCGTTGCCGACCGTAGCGCCAAATTCTGCCTGTTAACATATCTCTATGTTTGAATACGCATGCCTACACCAGTTTCTTTGGCGTTTCAGTGTACGTCAAATACACGGACGGTTCCGAAAGCTCAAGTACGAGGGTTGAATGAAAAGTAATGCCTCCACCTTCGTTAAGTGGGTTTGGATGGGTATATTTTAATATATCAGACACATAAATAATCCTTAGAAAGTGATCTTTAATTACTAATATTCACCTTTCCACATAATCACCAGCCAATTGGATACATTTCTGCCGACGATGAACAAGTTTTCTGAAGCCGTCACGGAAGAAGTCGACACTCTGTTACCGCAACCACAGTCTCACAGTTCTTTCAGCGTCTTCAGTAGGAGCATAATGACGTCCCCGCAGACCGTCTTTCATTATCAGAAACAGATGGAAGTCAGACGGTGCTAAATCTGGACCGTATGGAGGATGCCGTACGGTGGTGAGATTCAGTCTCTGCTGTGGTGGTATGTGAAGTGTGTAGTTTGGCATTGTCATGCTGCTGGAAAACATTTCCCTTTTCCTTTCGGACCCTTGTTAGCCGTCGTTTCAGAGTTCTCAGCGTTGTGATGTAACGCTCTGAATTTATTGTTGTTCCACAAACAAGGAAATTAACGCGGATAACAACATCTGTGTACCAGAACACTGTGGCCATGATTTTTCCAGCTGAGGGCTACGTCTTGATTTGCTTTTTCTGGGGCGAGTCTTTGCGTCGATATCGCATAGACTAACGTTCCGTCTCCGGGTCGTAGTGGTGTACCCACGTTTCGTCTCCTGTCACAGCTGAATGGAGAAAGGCGTTATCTTCATTCTCGTAAAGCGAGAAGAGTTCCTGGCAAATTTCAAGTCTGTGGTTTCATTTCAGGAGACAGCATACGAGGTACACATCGTGCACAGATCTTCCGATAGCCAAGAAACGCAATAACGTGACCCACACGTTCTTGAGAAATGCCGATTGAGCTTGCAGTTTCTCTCTGAGTGATACGACGATCGTCCTGAATCAAACTGTCAACATTTTGCTTGTGAAACTTGGTGGTTGCTGTCACAGGACGTCCAACTCTTTGTTTGTCACGCAGGTCAGATGTTCCTGACTCAAAATCGTTAAACGACGAACAGTACTCACGTCAATACAATCACCATCAACTGCTTTCATTCTCTGATGAATCTCCTTTGGGGTGACACCTTCTGGTGCCAATAATTCAGTGACTGCACGTTGCTAAAATCGCATTGACCTACCGTCTGCGCGGGGTTCCGTACTTTACACTGTAACAACACAACCGTTCAATGCTAAGGCTTCCCGCCAACTGGAGCTGCAGAGAAGAGGCTACGGAACAAGCCAGTACTTGCAGCATACCAATGCTGCCAACTGTTGAAGGTGGAAGCATTACTTTTCAGTTAACCCTCGTACTTACTGCTCTGCTAGAGTTTAAATTCTTGCGTTTTCTTTGTCCTTCAGTAGCATCGTCTCGAATACCTAGAGACATACAGTATTTTATACGTACTCTTAGAGCATGTTGAAAAGTAACACCTCCGAATTTTTTATGTGAAAGAGCTTAAGGCTTTCTAAATAAAACAAAGGCCTTTAACATTCTACATCTTGATTCTTCGTGTATACATATTTGCAGCGGCCTGCCCCCAGAGAGCTCCACATTGTAACTTGTAACATGGCGATGTGTAATGCAACTATTTCGGTGTATGAGAAACAACATGCTGTAATCTATTTTCGAATGCGAAGAATTCGTATACACATGAAGCACACTCTCCTTCAGCATTACAAAGCCAGACCACACATAAGCGCTGCGGCATCTGCAACAATTCGACGCCTTGTGTTCGCTGTCGTCGGTCATGCTCCATACATTCCCGAATTGGCCGCATCCGATTTTCATTCGTCTTCAAAACTTAAAGATCACCTTGAAGGACTTGACTTTGATAGTGATGATGTGGTGCAAGCAGAGTTGAGGTTGTGGCTCCGTCAACAGAATCAAACATTCTACAGAGATGGTATCAAGAAACAGATATCTCGTTGCGAAATATGCGTTCATCGCCGATCTGATTATGTAGTGAATTAGATAAGTAGACTTGAAGAATAAACATGTAGAATGTTAATAACTTTTGTTTTGTTTAAAAAACAGTAAGTTTTTTTGCGTAAAAAGATCGGAAGCATACTTTTATCACGCGTTCGTACACAGGATAGGAGAGGTTACAGAGGTCACCGTTGGAATACAGCATTTACACAGAATTTGTACACTTAGCAGCATATTTACTTTACCTTATGCCGCGCTTCAGTCATAGACATCATCAAATTAAAATAAAACCTGTAGTATAGATATAATGTATTACGCCGACAACAGTATCGCGGAGCAAAGCACTTCTCAATGTACAGTACAGTACAGTACAGCGCAGTACAATACAATGTAATTGTGGGCGCACTAAATTGTATATATGTAGCACGTTTTATTTTAATCTTGCGATACCTATAGCCAAAACGCATCAATTGGAACAATAAACACATTGCAATGTGGACAAATTCTGTGTTTCAGCACTGTGTTCACTGAACAGCCAAAACATTATGACCACCCACCTAATAGGCAGCCGGCAGGTGTGGCCGAGCGGTTCTAGACGCTTCAGTCTGGAACCGCAAAACTGCTACGGTCGCAGGTTCGAACCCTGCCTCGGGCATGGATGTGTGTGATGTCCTTAGATTAGTTAGGTTTAAGTAGTTCGAAGTTCTAGGGGACTGATGACCTCAGATGTTAAGTCGCACAGTGCTCAGAGCCATTTGAACCATTTTTTGAACCTGATAGGCGGTGTTTCCACCTTTGGCACGGATAACGGTGACGGCGCGTCGTGGCATGTATGCAGTGAGTCTTTGGTAGGTCGCTAGAGGGATCTGGCATCACACCTGCACACACAAGTCACCTAATTCCCCCTAACAGCTCTGGCGCCACCTTCAATTGCGTCCCAGATGTCTTCAGTTGGGTTCAGATCTGGCGAGTTGGGAGACCAGAACATCAATTGGAAATCGCCATTGTGTTCCTCGAACAACACCATCACACTACTGGCCTTGAAATAGCGCATTTTCTTGTTGAAAAATACCACTGATGTCGGGAAACATGATCATCATGAGGGGGTTTACGTTGTCTGCAATCAGTGTACGCCACAGTTCGTCGTCTTTCCTGTTTTACCAGTCTGCCGAACCTACGACTTCCGACATCTGTAATGAAGGGTGGCCACACAACCATATGACGTCTGGACGTGGTTTCGGCGCTTGTTGAAGACACTCACTACACCGCTACACGAACACTCTACATGTCATTCTGTTTCCGAAATGCTCGTTCCGAATCTCCGGGCCATCATAATGCTCAAAGTCAGATAGATCGCACGCCTTCCCCTTTCTATATGGACAGCACGCACACTGATACTACATGTACCGTGTTTGTGTCTAACAGTCATTCCTCGCCAAGTAACGCTGCTATCGCCTCGACGGTTTTACATCGATAGTAGGTCGGTGCTCATCTACATCTACATTTATACTCCGCAAGCCACCCAACGGTGTGTGGCGGAGGGCACTTTACGTGCCACTGTCATTACCTCCCTTTCCTGTTCGAGTCGCATATGGTTCGCGGAAAGAACGACTGCCGGAAAGCCTCCGTGAGCGCTCGAATCTCTCTAATTATACATTCGTGATCTCCTCGGGAGGTATAAGTAGGGGAAAGCAATATATTCGATACCTCATCCAGAAACGCACCCTCTCGAAACCTGGACAGCAAGCTACACCGCATTGCAGAGCGCCTCTCTTGCAGAGTCTGCCGCTTGAGTTTGCTAAACATCTCCGTAACGCTATCACGCTTACCAAATAACCCTGTGACGAAACGCGCGGCTCTTCTTTGGATCTTCTATATCTCCTCTGTCAACCCGACCTGGTAAGGATCCCACACTGATGAGCAACACTCAAGTATAGGTCGCACGACTGTTTTGTAAGCCACCTCCTTTGTTGATGGACTACATTTTCCAAGGACTCCCCCAATGAATCTCAACCTGGCACCCGCCTTACCAACAATTAATTTTATATGATCATTCCACTTCAAATCGTTCCGCACGCATACTCCCAGATATTTTACAGAAGTAACTGCTACCAGTGTTTGTTCCGCTATCATATAATCATACAATAAAGGATCCTTTTTTCTATGTATTCGCAATACATTACATTTGTCTATGTTAAGGGTCAGTTGCCACTCCCTGCACCAAGTGCCTATCCGCTGCAGATCTTCCTGCATTTCGGTGCAATTTTCTAATACTGCAACTTCTCTGTATACTGCAGCATCATCCGCGAAAAGCCGCATGGAACTTCCGACACTATCTACTAGGTCATTTATATATATTGTGAAAAGCAATGGTCCCATAACACTCCCCTGTGGCACGCCACTGAGAAGAACATGCTGTATTCTGTTTGCTAAAATCTCTTCAATCCAGCCACACAGCTGGTCTTACTTTGTTTATCAGGTGGCAGTGCGGAACTGTATGGAACGCCTTCCGGAAGTCAAGGAAAATGGCATCTACCTGGGAGCCTGTATCTAATATTTTCTGGGTCTCATGAACAAATAAAGCGAGTTGGGTCTCACACGATCGCTGTTTCCGGAATCCATGTTGATTCCTACAGAGTAGATTCTGGGTTTCCAGAAATGACATGATACGCGAGCAAAAGACATGTTCTAAAATTCTACAACAGATCGATGTCAGAGGTGCAGGTCTATAGTTTTGCGCATCTGCTCGACGACCCTTCTTGAAAACTGGAACCACCTGTGCTCTTTTCCAAACATTTGGAACCTTCCTTTCCTCTAGAGACTTGCGGAACACGGCTGTTAGAAGGGGGGCAAGTTCTTCGCGTATTCTGTGTAGAATGGAATTGGTATCCCGTCAGGTCCAGTGGACTTTCCTCTGTTGAGTGATTTCAGTTGCTTTTCTATTCCTTGGACACTTATTTCGATGTCAGTCATTTTTTCGTTCATGCGAGGATTTAGAGAAGGAACTGCAGTGCGGTCTCCCTTGTAAAACGGCTTTGGAAAAAGTTGTTTAGTACTTCAGCTTTACGCGTGTCATCCTCTGGCTAATCACTGTATGACAAACAGGAGAGCAGAGCAGAATTTTACAGAAAAAACTGTATTCTTTCAACTCTACAGGAAAATGGCAGTTATTCGCAAGTAGTATTCGTTCATATTCCTTAACGATAATATTCGAAGAGATTATTCTTAGCTTCTCCGTAATCTTTATTCTCAGAAAAAAATATTCAGTTCTTGTCAAACACGACTATCATCATAAAGTATAAGACTTTTCATTGCCCTTTTATAGATAAACGGCGAAAATCTACGACATGGATATTTTCACCTAAGAAGCGGTTCCATATCCGAATGGCTGAAACGCTCTTGAAAAACTTCTACAGCTTACGAAGTTGACTTTGGGAAACGGTTCCACTGAAGCCCTAATTAAGTATTTAATACTACCGGGCAGAGATCGAAGTCCTGTTCGTGATTCGGGTTACATCCTTAAAGTTTGCATTGCAAATCGGAAGGCAGGCTCGCCGGCGTACGATGCCAGTAGACCTTCCAAAGACGATCCTCTTGGCGAGATGGGAAGAGGATTCGGAATTCAAATGCTCTGTTTTCTCTTGTTGATTAGAACAGACGTACGAAGAGAAACCTTGCAAAGCGTCATTAATGAAACGTTACCTAGTGTAACTACCAAACGAGGTTGCAGTGGTTTCTGATACTTTTGGCTAATCGTACCAATGCATAAGCGCACCTCGTTAGGGACAGAAAGAAGGCACTGGACTAACGCACTGCAGGTGGTTGACGTAAACAGTGGCGTGATCACATCTGACGTAAAAGCCTGTGTGAGGACGGTCAGTTCTAGCGAACCTAAGCGAGGAGGAGAGGCGGTGCAGTATCACTTATATTTGGAAGGTCGCTGGTTTAAATTCTTGTCCGTCCATTCAGATTTAATTTTTTCTCTTAGTTTCCCTAATTGGATTAATGCAAATGCCGAGATGGTTTCTCTGAAAAAGCCAAGTCTGCTTTCCTTCACCATGCCCCAAGCCGCGTCTGTGCTGCGTCCCTAATGACATAGCCGTCGACGGGACGTTTAACCTTACTCTTCCCTTCATTATTTCTCCTATAACCTCTTCCTGCTTGTAAGCGACGTTGCATAAAACGTTCTTTATACGAAACAGTATCGATGGCAATGAAGACACATTGACTTCACGGAACAATAAATCATGAAAAAATGACCAATAAGCTGGGGTACACGAAAACTTTATATTTTTGGAACGAAAGTGAATCTTAGAATCTCCACCTGTTAGCGCGGAAATACCCGCATCGTGAAGCATTAGTTGGAGGCGAATTTAACCTACCGAGTATACAGTGAAGCGCCAAAGAAACTGTTATAGGCATGCGTTTCCAAATACAGAGATATGTAAACAGGCAGAATACGGTGCTGCGGTGGGCAACTCCTATATAAGTCAAGTATCTGCGACAGTTGTTAGATCGGTTACTGCTGCTACAACGGCATCTTATCAAGACTTAAGTGTGCCTGAACGTGGTGTTATAGTTGTTTCACGAGCGATGGGACACAGCATCTCCGAGATAGCGATGAAGTGGAGATTTTCCCGTACGACCATTTGACAAGCGTAGCTTGAATATCAGGAATCAGATAAAACATCAAATCTCCGAAATCGCTGCGGTTGGAAAAGAATGCTGCAAGAACGGGAACCAACGGCGACTGAAGAGAAACGTTCAACGTGACAGAAGTGCAACCCTTCCGCAAATTGCTGCAGATTTCAATGCCGGGCTAACAACAAGTATCAGCGTGCCAACAATTAACGAAACATCGATATGGGCTTTCGGAACCGAAGGCCTACTGGTGTGCTCTTGATGACCTCTCGACACAAAGCTTTCCGCCTGGCCTGAGTTGTTATCGTTGAGTCACCGTAGGAGAATACAAGATGACTTAGAACAAATCTCTAATTGTTGTGACGAATGGCAGCTTGATGTAAATGTAGAAAAATGTAAGTTAACGCAGATCAGTAGTAAAAACAATATCTTAATGTTCGAATACAGCATTAGTTGTGTGCACCTTGCAAGAGTCACGTCGACTAAATATTTAGGCGTAACGTTGCAAAGCGATATGACATGGAACGACCATGTGAAGTTAGTGGTAAGGAAGGCGAATGGTCGACTTCGATTTATTGGGAGAATTTTAGGAAAGAGTGGTTCACCTGTAAAGAAGACCGTGTATATAATGCTAGGTCGAGACTTTCTTCAATACTGCCCGAGTGTTTGGGATCCATACCAGGTCAGATTGACGGAAGACATCAGAGCACTTCACAGGCCGGCTGCTAAATTTATTACAGTGATGCTTTGGGAACTCAAATGGGTATCCCTGGAGGGGAGGTGACGTTCTCTTTGAGGAACACTATTGAGAAAATTTAGAGAAACTGACTGCAGAACGATTCTACTAAGACCACCGTCTATTTTGCCTAAGTACCACGAAGATGAGAGCAATTATGGGTCGTACGGAGGCCTGTAGACAGTATCTTTTCCCTCTCTCTCTCTCTTTCCAAGTGGAACAGGAAAGGATATGACTAGCAGTGGTATGTCTGTAGATTCAGATGTAGATTTCGAAGGCCACGTGAGTTATGTGCGAGATTCAAGCAAAAAAACCTTCCGCTGAAAGTACTGGTTCGAATCTTTTTTGAGAGCTATGTAATGCTGTATTGAAGTACTACAACAAGTACAAAAACAGTGAGTAGCTATTACACGTATGTCATAACAGGTTTGGTAACAGCTAAAAACGTGAAGAACCGTTGTCTATGTTCGGGGCAAAATAAAAGTGCAGGTAATATTAGCAATGAGCTTAATACTCCAACGAGAAATACGTTCAGCTCTCAGTTTTCTTGAGTTGGAGCACAGAAACCCTTCGCATAAATGTGAACGATAAAGTGGCGTAAGCTGCTCAAGGCTACGCCGGGAATTGAAGATAGCAAGACGCCTAGCGTCCTTTCTGAGAATAGTGATCCCAACGAACGAGAACGACCAGTTTGGTAACTTAAAGTACTGCGTGTGGTTTGAAGGTAAGATTCGCGAGAAAGACATGTTTCTCAGAAAATGTTTTTGATCTGATAAAAGAAAATTCAAACTCAACAATATCGTAAACCGACACAGTTCTAAGTACAGTAATTCTCGATACGCTTCCCCTGCCACCCTGGAGCTCTTTGTAAGACAACCAGCAAAATGGTGTTCCACTCAGAGATGTCAGGCTGTACCACGACGACACTGTATCTGCCCAATGTGTAGGTCGTAAAAGTGATGGCGAATATCCAACATCATCTTCAGATCAAACACTTCACGACTTATTTCCAATGAGACATAATCAATAATCCTCACAGCCCCCATTATATAAAGAATGAAACTAACAATTATAAGACAGCCTCAATCGTCTGATTACTTTACAAATGAATTAGTGAGTTAAAAAGCAATAAGCTATTTTCCTTTTCTTTTTATTTTCATGGTGGGTCTACAAGCAAGGAAAAGTTGTTGTTGTTGTTGTTGTTGTCTTCAGTCCTGAGACTGGTTTGATGCAGCTCTCCATGCTGCCCTATGCTGTGCAAGCTTCATCATCTCCCAGTACCTACTGCAACCTACATCCTTCTGAATCTGCGTAGTGTATTCATCTCTTGGTCTCCCTCTACGATTTTTACAGTCCACGCTGCCCTCCAATACTAAACCGGTGATCCCTTGATGCCTCAGAACATGTCCTAACAACCGATCCCTTCTTCTAGTCAAGTTGTGCCACAAACTCCTCTGCTCCCCAATTCTGTTCAATACCTCCTCATTAGTTTTGTGATCTACCATCTAGTCTTTAGCATTCTTCTGTAGCATCACATTTCGAAAGCTTCCTTTCTCTTCTTGTCCAGACTACTTATCGTCCATGTTTCACTTCCATACATGGCTACACTCCATACATATACTTTCAGAAACGACTTCTTGACACTTAGCTCTAGACTCAATGTTAACAAATTTCTCTTCATCAGAAACGCTTTCCTTGCCATTGCCAGTCTACATTTTATATCCTCTCTACTTCGACCATCATCAGTTATTTTTCTCCGCAAATAGCAAAACTCGTTTACTACTTTAAGTGTCTCATTTCCTAATCTAATTCCCTCAGTATCACCCGATTTAATTCTACTACATTCCATTATCTTCGTTTTGCTTTTGTTGATGTTCATCTTATATCCTCCTTTCAGGACACTGTCCATTCCGTTCAACTGGTCTTCCAAGTCCTTTTCTGTCTCTAACAGAATTACAATGTCACCGGCGAACCTCAAAGTTTTTATTTCTTCTGCATGGATTTTAATACCTACTCCTACTTTTTCTTTTGTTTCCTTTATTGCTTGCTCAATATACAAATTGAATAACATCAGGGATAGGCTATAACCCTGACTCACTCCCTTCCCAACTACTGTTTCCCTTTCATGCCCCTCGACTCTTATATCTGCCATCTGGTTTCTGTACAAACTGTAAATAGCCTTTCGCTCCCTGTATTTTACCCCTGGGCACCTTCAGAATTTGAAAGAGAGTGTTCCAGTCAACATTGTCAAAAGCTTTCTCTAAGTCTACAAATGCTAGAAACGTAGGTTTGCCTTTCCTTAATCTATCTTCTAAGATAGGTCGTAGGGTTATTCTTGCCTCACGTGTTCCAATATTTCTACGGAATCCAGACTGATCTTCCCCGAGGTCGGCTTTTACCAGTTTTTTCATTCGTCTGTAACGAATTCGCATTATTATTTTGCAGCCGTGACTTATTAAACTGATAGTTTGGTAATTTTCACATCTGTCAACATCTCTTTTCTTTGGGATTGGAATTATTATATTCTTCTTGAAGTCTGAGGGTATTTCGCCTGTCTCTTACATTTTGCTCACCAGATGGTAGAGGTAAAGTATAGGAAATAGTTAAAAGGCTATTTAATGTTTGTTGGTAGTCGCTAAGTGATCTCGTTATCAAAACCTTTATGAGTATAGTCTGTGTGATTAACGTTCATATTTAAGAGAAAGCTCGCTTTTCACACATCTCAACTTTATGACGTCATAGCCCCTGCACTATGTGTTGTAGCTCGAGATAATTGTGCAGGAACATTCAGTGGTATGGGTGGATACTGCCCGCAAAACGTGTTGCGAGTAGAATTAGTAATAAAGAAGTGAAAAACACAGGTCTTTAATTTTCTAATTATTGGTGTGATATTGGGTTGGTACATAAGTTCGTAGCGTGTTTCCATAAGCTCAGTAAACACAACAGATACATGTAACACATACTTGGGTCATCAATAATATATTCTCCTTCATAATTCACAGCATTCTGCCTACGCTGGGTTAACTTTTCGATTCCACTACTGTAGAAATCATGTGGTTTCGTGGGCAAGAACTCGTCGAGCCATGTTCGGAGGGCATTTTCGTACAGAAAGGAAGTTTTTTGAATGTTGTTCGATAGAAAGCGGGAAAGTTGATAATCTGAGAGCACAAGATCAGGTGAGTAAGACGGGCGTGGAATGAGTTTCCAACTCAGCTCCTGTATAGTCTTTTTGTCTGTCTTTGTACTAGAATTTGCTGCTTTATTTGGGCTCAACCATTCATTTCTTTTCCTTACGTTAACTTAAAGACACCTTAATGTTCGAATACAGCATTAGTTGTGTGCACCTTGCAAGAGTCACGTCGACTAAATATTTAAGCGTAACGTTACAAAGCGATATGACATGGAACGACCATGTGAAGTTAGTGGTAAGGAAGGCGAATGGTCGACTTCGATTTATTGGGAGAATTTTAGGAAAGAGTGGTTCACCTGTAAAGAAGACCGTGTATATAATGCTAGGTCGAGACTTTCTTCAATACTGCCCGAGTGTTTGGGATCCATACCAGGTCAGATTGACGGAAGACATCAGAGCACTTCACAGGCCGGCTGCTAAATTTATTACAGTGATGCTTTGGGAGCTCAAATGGGTATCCCTGGAGGTGAGGTGACGTTCTCTTTGAGGAACACTATTGAGAAAATTTAGAGAAACTGACTGCAGAACGATTCTACTAAGACCACCGTCTATTTTGCCTAAGTACCACGAAGATGAGAGCAATTATGGGTCGTACGGAGGCCTGTAGACAGTATCTTTTCCCTCTCTCTCTCTCTTTCCAAGTGTAACAGGAAAGGATATGACTATCAGTGGTATGTCTGTAGATTCAGACGAAGATTTCGAAGGCCACATGACTTATGTGCGAGATTCAAGAAAAAAAACCTTCCGCTGAAAGTACTCGTTCGAATCTTTTTTGAGAGCTATGTAATGCTGTATTGAAGTACTACAACAAGTACAAAAACAGTGAGTAGCTATTACACATATGTCATAGGAATGGTCGGTGTTGTTCATGAGCCAGACTACGAGTAAAGAAAGATGCACATACGATCACCCTCTGATTTTCGTGATTTTGGCTTAGAGCATGCGGTACCCATCAACACGATTTTTGAACCTTCGCCATTGCATGCAAATGTCGTACTATGGTGGAATGATCACAGTTCATCACACTGACGTGGATCATTGTGAATTACTGTGTTTAAACGATCTGTCTCGAAATCTGACAGAAAACCCAAAGAGATTCTGGTCACGTATAAAGAACACCAGAGGCAAGACGCAATCAATACCTTCACTGCGCGATAACAACGGTGAAGTCACTGATGACAGTGCCACTAAAGCAGAGTTATTAAGCACGGTTTTCCGAAACTCCTTCACCAAAGAAGACGAAGCAAATATTCCTAAATTCCAATCAAGAACAACTGCCAAGATGAGAAACATAGAAGTAGATATCCTCGGAGTATCAAAGCAGCTTAAATCACTTAATAAAGGCAAAGCCTCCGGTCCAGATGTATACCAGTCAGGTTCCTCTCAGAGTATGCTGATAAATTAGCTCCATATTTAGCAATTATATACAACCACTCGCTCACAGAAAGATCCATACCTAAACATTGGAAAATTGCTCAAGTGACACCAATACCCAAAAAGGGAAGTGGAGTACTTCGTTGAATTAGAGGCCTATATCACTAGCCTCGATTTGCAGTAGGGTTTGAGAACATATACTGTATTCGAAGATAATGAAGTACCTCGAAGAAAAAGATTTATTGACACATAGTCAGCACGGATTCAGAAAATATCGTTCTTGTGAAACACAACTAGCTCTTTATACTCATGAAGTAATAAGTGCTATCGACAGGGCATGTCAAATTGATTCCATATTTTTATATTTCCAGAAGGCTTTCGACACCGATCCTCACAAGCGTCTTCTAACCAAACTGCGTGCCTACAGAGTATCGCCTCAGTTGTACGACTGGATTAGTGATTTCCTGTCATAAAGGTCACAGTTCGCAGTAACAGACGATAAGTCATCGAGTAAAATAGAAGTAATATCCGGCGTTCCTTAAAGGAAGCGTTATAGGCCCTCTGTTGTTCCTGATCTATATTAACGACATAGGAGAATATCTGAGTAGCAGTCTTAGATTGTTTGCAGATAATGCTGTTATTTACCGTCTTGTAAAGTCATCAGATGATCGAAATGACTTGCAAAATAATTTAGATAAGATATCTGTATGGTGCGAAAAGTGGCAATTGACCCTGAACAAAGAAAAGTGTGAAGTTATTCACATGAGTACTAAAAGAAATCAGCTAAATTTCGATTACGCGATGAGTCACATAAATCTGAAGGCTGTAAATTCAGCTAAATTCTTAGGGATTACAATTACAAATAACCTAAATTGGAACGATCACATAGATAATATTGTGGGTAGAGCAAACCAAAGACTGCGATTCATTGGCAGAACATTTAGAAGGTGCAACAGGTCTACTGTAGATACTGCTTACACTACGCTTGTCTGCCCTATTCTGGAGTACTGCTGTGCGGTTTGGGATCCGCATCAGGTGGGACTGACGGATGACATCGAAAAAGTACAAAGAAGGGCAGCTCGTTTTGTATTATCGCGAAATAGGGGAGATAGTTTCACAGACCTGTTACGTGAATTGGAGTGGCAATCATTAAAACAAAGGCGTTTTTCGTTGCGACGGTATCTTCTCATGAAATTTCAATCACCAGTTTTCTCCTCCGATTGAGAAAACGCTCTTTTGGCACCCATCTACATAGGGAGAAATGAGAGAAATCAGGGCTTGCACAGAAAAATTTAAGTGCTCGTTTTTCCCGCGTGCTGTTCGAGAGTGGAACGGTAGAGAGACAGCTTTGAGGTGATTCATTGAACCCCCTTCCAGGCACTTTATTGTGAATAGCAGAGTAATCACGTAGATGTGGATCTTCGTCAAATCTCGAAGGTCTTCCTGAAACTGGAGAGTCACTAACGTCAAAGCGAGAAAATCATGTCGAAACGACCCTCCTTAAAATAGAGAACCATTTTCTTGCCATGCCTTATCCAACGGCATTATTCCCATACATGGCAAAAATGTTTCTGGCTGCCTTAGCTGCTGTCACCCATCCTCAGAACTTAACCAGAAGAATACGTCAGAAATGTCATAATTTCTCTTCTTGGCACTTCATTTTGTACCGCCCACAGCTCCGCTTATTATCTCCAAACGAAAAAATATAAACTCAGATAGCACCAGCAAACTACAAATAAAAAGTGACAATCGGCAAATAAACCCACCGCAGTCGGAATACCAACATGCAAAACAAAAACGCTAAAAAATTATGCACCAACCTTACATAAGGCACACGATTTCAATAGCACTGACAAACTGCCTGTTGGCTTCTGTCTCGAGTACTTCGGCGTTAGTTTGTTCGATGATTTTTCTGACCTTTCGCCAGCACGAGTGGCTGGTAGAATCAAACCTCCACCCTCAATTACTGGTGGTGGCCTGCAGTCGAGCTCACCGCTCCAGATTATATGCAACTGACGCGCCAACGTCCAAGGGCTTTTCCGTGGTCATTTCCGGTGCGGTCCTCCTCTTACTACCTGCAAGGTTCGTTTGCTGTTCACCTTGAGACTTTCTTCTTCCTTGCTAAAGCCATTCTCATGTGTATTTCTAAAGCTACTCTGAACCAGCGGATGTGATAGCCCTTCTCTACTGCCAGAACTTCGCGTGCTCTGCCAATGCCGATTTCTCCACTTGCCACCGTTATTCTGTCCACCACAGCATTTTAGTAAGTAATATTCACAGTTGTCTTCATAATAATTCATAGATGTCTTCAACCCGTACCAGTGCAGTAACGATAAAAAAAAACAGACACACAATCGTAGGACTAGTTCTTTTATTTTCACATGTATAATCACCTCACGAATTATGTGACACTCCTCCTGAATTTCCCTGTTTAAGGTCCGACGAGAAAGCCTCACAATATCATATACAGTCATCACGCAGCTCGTACTGATAGCAGTCGACTTCTATTAGTTCGTAGCTATCAACGTTTTCTTAGCAACCGAAGACGTTTACTTCGAGCATCTACTATGGCACAGGGGACATAACAACATATCGTTTTGTTCCAAATACGAACTATCAATTAGTGGTAAATTGTTCAGTGGGCGTAATCCAGTTTTGCGCTTCAATATGTCGTGTGGTGTGTCACAAAATGAACTGAGTATCATAGTGACAAAAATGCAGGACTCGAAGAAATTTTCATCATTATCATCAGTGTCACAGTCATCATTATCATCGTAGTCATCATTATCATCATCTGACATGCACTGCTCGTTAAAGGCCTTCTCCAGACACCGTCAGTACTGTCTTCAGCTGTACAAACTCATGTTTGAACCTGCACATTTTCTAACGTCATCAGCCCACTTTCCGCTAGGACGTTTGTTTTCTTTATCTTATCTTTTGAAATACAGCAAAAAGCTCCTTTAATGTATTCTGCATCTGTTTAGCCTGGCTACTTGCCCTAACCATCACCGTGTCATTCTCATTACAGATGAAATCACGTGTTCCACTCCATCTTACCCCTTACTCATTTGCTGTTCTTCTCCTCTGTTTCCCCTCGTAACCTACAACTTGTCTCTCTGCATTACTCCAATGACCAACCCACAGTTTTACAGGATCCTTGCATTAGAAGTCCATACAAACTGCCATACGTCAGAACTCACTATACATGCTAACCGTAACCATTATTTTCAGACGCACAGGAAACTTGGTTTTCAAAATTTTGTTTACCTCAGCAAAAGAAGTTCAGGCCATTAATATTCTTTCTGTTTATTTCTTTAACTGTCCATTCAGTCACTGACTTAACCGGCCTGTCAGACAGCGGTGTACTGCAGCTGATTACAAAACAAATTTCATATTCGTTTGCCAGAACAAAAGTAATTAAGAGAAAAAGACCACGCATCTCTTTTCTGACGTTCAATTTTGCTCTCTTTGAAATATATTTTTGTAATTATGCATCTGTCACAAGTGCCAGATTGATCTGCATTTATATCTGAGTATCCAATTACAGTATTTTAACTTCTGTTATTCAAGACATCAGTGCCGATGTTTGGGATTTTTAGACTTCAATTGCAACCCCACTCCAGAAGCCACTGATCGTGATGCGCTTTTCTATAAGGTGACATTACCGCAAACCCCACTTCGTTATGAAAATACTGATACGGATACATTAATTTCTACAGAGAAAGTAGACGAAAGTCATTGTCATTCATAACTCTACAAAGTGAAAGGAGAAACAAATAATTTTGAAACAGGAATTTAGGTGAGTAACCTTTCAATCGCAGTTTTCCATCCTATGCTGAAAATGAGATTTTCCGTTAATCATTTAAATAGTTAACTGGCATGATATAACATTGTACACAACTATTTTCATTTGCCACAATTTAAGGAAAAACAACCTTCCTTATGCTTTATAACGTCTCATCATCTTTTTCCTTTCCAATGCAATACGGAAATAATGTGGTGTGACTTGATAATACCGTCTTCTGTTGTACAAAAGCATGGATATATTATTCTATGTAATTGCTTTATGTTAAATAAAATCAAAGCCAAGTCGGAGAACGCAGTAATTTCGACACTAGCTTTAAAAAAACATTTTTTTATAAAATAACATATTTAAAAAATTTGTACAAAACTAGAACACATTTGGTTTAGGTTCTTTATGTAAATGTAATAGTAACAGGCATGAATCTACAACTTTATTTTATCGAAGATTACATCGGTATCTAAGGGTACAATTACACTGTATATGCCATAATTAAAATACAGAATACATCTGATTTATTTTCACACAACAAATGGACAGAGTTTGCACTTACTGTAGTATCCTGTGTGATTTTACTATCGAAAATGAAACATGTTTTACCAAGATTTTTTATTACAACATGTCAACTGATGTCTAGCTGATTTAAGTACAAATCATATATCGATTTGGAAGGAGAACCATCATAATTTCCATCATGTACACACATTAAATTCATAATCTATGACGAATACTATTAATCAAAGTCTATATGGTGCGCTTATGTCATTATGAAAGTAATCTAACGTTCAGACACATCTGAGTCATCTACCAATGTCTAGATGAAATCTAGTAGAAAAATTGTTTTAAACCGGTCACACAGTTAAAACCAAATGCATTTGGTTTAGGCTATCTACATATACATAATATAGAATAGTATGTAGCTGAACCCATTGTGGCGTCCCAGTCATATATAAATACTCCCTCCTTTTATACAAATGAATGACGGCATCAAGTACACGTAAAATAAAAAATACTTAATTTTCTGAAAATTTATCTTCTCTCAAAGACAGCAACATATCAACCTCGTTGTTAGTATCTGTTATAAAAACAAAGATGCTACTGAAACCATTATAAATACAATGGGCCTATGTTAAAAATGGTGTCCTGTGATGAAGCCTCGTAGACGATTAGGTCTCAGTCTGATTTGCGTGTGTAGACTTGAAAGTCCATTCAAAGTATAAAAATATATTGTTACATTACGACTACGTCATTTAAAGACCCTCTTTTATTTTAGATAAAAAAGAAAGATAAATTTCATTCGGTGCTAGTGAGATCATTAAATACAGAAGCTTTTCATTTGGTTCACAATTATTTCAAAAATCATTTTGTGTGTAGTTACAATTTACATATTACATCCTTTAGAACCAACGATCATTTACTTTTCTCTAAGTTCAATAAGAGTTCTGAGTGCAGTTATTTTGAAAGGAAACTTCTATTCTTTTCATGGTCAGTACCAAACAAATTGTTTCAAAACTGGTTCAAATGTCTCTGAGCACTATGGGACTTAACTTCTGAGGTCATCAGTCCCCTAGAACTTACAACTACTTAAACCTAACTAACCTAAGGACATCACACACATCCATGCCCGAGGCAGGATTCGAACCGACGACCGTAGCTGTCGCGCGGTTCCAGACTGTAGCACCTAGAACCGCTCGGACACTCCGGCCGGCCAAATTGTTTCTGAGTTAACTGCGTACCACGTTATTTTGGCAGTTTTTAAATAAATGAAACTGAATGATATTATCATTATTATTATTATTATTATTATTATTATTGACTTTCACGAAATACATAATTTTGTCCCAGTTTTCTTACATGATTACCACCGAAGACACGGTTCAAGTAAATAGTCTTACATAACATTTAATGTTCTTGATTGTCAGGTTCAGAACATAAAGTCAATTTCTCGTAATCACAGGCGGTAACGTTAAACTATTACTATCCAAGAATAGCTTCGAAATAAAAGTGTCCTCTGTTCTATGTCACGAGAGAGTTAACGAAATTAAATATAACTTCTTTTTGTCACAGTCAAAGGGAAGAAATTACACTTTCTACAGTGCCTTATGTAATATCAGTATCAAGCAAAAGGATGATATACAGGGTGTTACAAAAAGGTAAGGCCAAACTTTCAGGAAACATTCCTCACACACAAAGAAAGAAAATATCTTATGTGGACATGTGTCCAGAAACGCTTACTTTCCATGTTAGAGCTCATTTTATTACTTCTCTTCAAATCACATTAATCATGGAATGGAAACACACAGCAACAGAACGTACCAGCGTGACTTCAAACACTTTGTTGCGCTGATGCAGCCCTGGAAAATGGCGCATTGTATCACAGCCGTTCACAATACGAGCACGAAGAGTCTCTACATTTGGTACCGGGGTTGCGTAGACAAGAGCTTTCAAATGCCCCCATAAGTGATAGTCAAGAGGGTTGAGGTCAGGAGAGCGTGGAGGCCATGGAATTGGTCCGCCTCTACCAATCCAGCGGTCACCGAATCTGTTGTTGAGAAGCGTACGAACACTTCGTCTGAAATGTGCAGGAGCTCCATCGTGCATCAACCACATATTGTGTCGTACTTGTAAAGGCACATGTTCTAGCAGCACAGGTAGAGTATCCCGCATGAAATCATGATAACGTGCTCCAGTGAGCGTAGGTGGAAGAACATGGGGCCCAAACAACACATCACCAACAATGCCTGCCCAAACGTTCACAGAAAATCTATGTTGATGACGTGACTGCACAATTGCGTGAGGATTCTCGTCAGTCCACACATGTTGATTGTGAAAATTTACAATTTGATCACGTTGGAATGAAGCCTCATCCGTAAAGAGAACATTTGCACTGAAATGAGGATTGACACATTGTTGGATGAACCATTCGCAGAAGTGTACCCGTGGAGGCCAATCAGCTGCTGACAGTGCCTGCACACGCTGTACATGGTACGGAAACAACTGGTTTCCCGTAGCACTCTCCATACAGTGACGTGGTCAACGTTACCTTGTACAGCAGCAACTCCTCTGACGCTGACATTAGGGTTATCGTCAACTGCACGAAGAATTGCCTCGTCCATTGCAGGTGTCCTCGTCGTTCTAGGTCTTCCCGAGTCGCGGGTCATAGGCTGGAATGTTCTGTGCTCCCTAAGACGCCGATCAATTGCTTCGAACGTCTTCCTGTCGGGACACCTTCGTTCTGGAAATCTGTCTCGATACAAACGTACCGAGCCATGGCTATTGCCCCGTGCTAATCCATACATCAAATGGGCATCTGCCAACTCCGCATTTGTGTACATTGCACTGACTGCAAAACCACGTTCGTGATGAACACTGACCTGTTGATGCTACGTACTGATGTGCTTGATGCTAGTACTGTAGAGCAATGAGTCGCATGCCAACACAAGCACCGAAGTCAACATTGCCTTCCTTCAATTGGGCCAACTGACGGTGAATGGAGGAAGTATAGTACATACTGACGAAACTAAAATGAGCTATAACATGGAAATTAAGCGTTTCCGGACATATGTCCACGTAACATCTTTTCTTTATTTGTGTGTGAGGAATGTTTCCTGAAAGTTTGGCCGTACCGTTTTGTAACACCCTGTATTAATACACCTGATGTCTGGATGATTACTGTTTCGAATGCCAACGGTTTTCCTACACCATATTAGACACGATTTTAGTGTTTCCATACTTTCTTCGCCCACTGTACGTCTTTCGAGCAGCCGAAGTAGGCTCCATTACATCGCGACGGTTGCCCTCTGCTCGCAGGCGGGTCTGCACGGGCTGACGGGGCACATCGAGTTCACGGAGGGGAAGCGCAGCAACTTCAAGCTGGACCTGCTGAAGCTGAAGCGCGAGCAGCTGCGCTCCGTCGGCTTCTGGAGCCCCGCAGGCGGCGTCAACATCACCGACCCCAGCGCCTTCTACGAGACCAGCGTCAACAACATCACCCTCGTCGTCATGACCAGGGAGGTAAGCGCTCCGTCCGCTTCTTGCCACCTGCGTGACTGCATAAGGTACAGCTACTCGGGGAGAAAGATTCATAACGAGCTTGTTTACTTCGGTAGGCAAACATTTCGTGGCTGGTAGAGATAAATTACGAGGGTCACTCCAAAAGAAATGCACACTATTTTTTTAATCCATCTTTTATTCTACATGTTTGAAAGTTTTACAGTGTGTAGATACATCCTTTAGGAACAATATTTTCATTTCTCCACATAATTTCCATCTCTCTCAACTGCCTTACGTCATCTTGGAACCAACGCCTGTATACCCGCACGGTAAAATTCTGAACCAACCTGTTGGAGCCACTGTTTGGCAGAGTGCACAAGGGAGTCATCATCTTCAAACTTTGCTCCACGAAGAGAGTCTTTCAGTTTCCCGAAGAGATGATAGTCACATGAGCCGGGTCAGGACTGTAAGGCGGGTGTTTCAGTGTTGTCCGTCCGAGTTTTGTGATCGCTTCCATGGTTTTTTAACTGATACTTGGCCGTGCATTGTCGTGCAACAGCAAAACATCATGCTTTTGCCGATGTAGTCGAACACGACTCAGTCGAGCTTGAAGTTTCTTCAGTGTCGTCACATATGCATCAGAATTTATGGTGGTTCCACTTGGCATGATGTCCACAAGCAAGAATTAAAATACCGTAGCCATAACTTTTCCAGCAGAAGGTGTGGTTCTGAATTTTTTTCTTCTGTTAATTCGCTTGATGCCACTCCATTGATTGCCTCTTTGTCTCTGGTGAAAAATGATGGAGCCATGTTTCATAGCAATTCTTCCAAGAAATTCATCTCCACCATTCTCGTACTGTTCCAAAAGTTCGCTGCATACAGATTTTCTTGTTTCATTGTGAGCCACTGTCAACATCCTGGGAACCCACCTGGCACAAACCTTTTTTTAACGCCAACACTTTCAGTATTCTGCAAACACTTCCTTCCTCTATCCCAACGTAGAGTGACAATTCGTTCACTGTGATGCGTCTGTCAGCAGTCACCAATTCGTTAACTCTCTGCACATTGCCTGGAGTATGTGCAGTACGAGGCCTGCCGCTGCAAGAACAATCATCAATACTGCCGTGCCCGCTTTCATCACGTAACCTGCTTGCCCACCGACTAACTGTACTGCGACAGACAACAGCATCTCCATACACCTTTTTCAACCTCTTGCGGATGTTTCCCACTGCCTCGTTTTCACAGCACAGGAATTCTATGATAGCACTTTGCTTCTGACGAACCTCAAGTGTAACAGCCATCTTGAAGACATGCTGTGACGGCGCCACTCACGGGAACAGGTTGAACTAATGCGGGAAGGATGTATCTACACACTGTAAAACTTTCACAGATACACAATGAAAACTGTATTTTTACAAAAAAAGTGTGCATTTCTTTTGGAGTGACCCCCGTATTAACAGCAATAGCAGTGAACAGCGGGACAGAATTGACGGATACACACAAGACACATGAAATTAAGACGTGTGAAGCTTTTTATGTAGAACAGAAAGAGTATCCGTCAATGAAAAATAGAAGAAAAACAGCGCAAAATGGGTGCGAACCGAAACAGTTGATCAGCAGAATCAGCAAATACTTTGGACACACCTCACTTTGCGAACAGTTCTCAGGACGGATAGAATGCGATGAACAACGCAATATTACAAACAATACAACCTACGGCGCTGCACACTCTGATTTTCACAGTAGCAATATCAAAGTGAAGAGATTAAACATTATTGAATGCGTGCGCGCAAGCGTGTGTGTGTTTTGGGGGGGGGGGGGGGGGGGGGGAACCCTCATGCACACAAATAAGGAAATTCAGTATTACACCAGGAGTGTGTTATAAGGCCGTTTCTGTTTACAAGAAACACGGTGAACAATAATAACCCCGATGATAAGATAAGAGCATGATAGCGGACGCCGAATAGACCAAATTTTTCCAGAGAACAAGAAGTCGGAGATGAGGGGCTGTGGCCATAGTAAGACAAACAATCAGTAATGAAGTTATGGAAGTTAGCCCGCTAGCCGAACGTGTTTGGATATGTCTGCGGTGTGATTTTGTCCGGCTAAGCTGCTGCTGTGAATGGTAAATAATTGCTCCTATCGTCACTGTATCAAATTTATTTACCAAGACGTTCTAATCGTGACTGTATTTCAACTGGTGTATCTCAATTTTATTTTCCACAGCTTTTGATTAATCAGTTATAATTTTTCAAAACTTTAAATACTGCATCAGTCTACATGATATCGGATTATTTAAAAAATTTGTTCTTAGACTGTTCTTTGTTTTCTTCTATCGTATTCAGATATTTCATAATAAATTACAGTTTCTTCAATTTTTAGTTTTAGTAATTTTATTAGAAAAGCACGCCTGGTACACGGAGATGCCTTGCTCTTTATTGACTGCAGTAGCCAGGCACAGCTAAGGCTCTGGAGTGCAAAATGTTTGGCAAACTGGATATATTTTATACCTTAGACTCAAAACATCTTGCGTGAATAGCTTGTAGACAACAAAAACATATTGCTTCCATCTCTACATATAACACTGAGGTTCATGATGCAGATTTAAGTGTTTTCTTGCAAGGGTGAAGCCAGTTTTAAATACATTTCTTTGAAATTTCACTCCATCAGTTGAGAGAAACTGAAGCCTTGATTATCGTTGGTCCTCAAATTCACAAATTTATGAAGGATTATGAATTCGAGAATACAGTGAATGCGCTGCCTTCAAGTCTGTTACTGAAAACTTTATACGGAGTGAAAAAATACCCAGAATACAACAGCAGTCTCAAAACATTTATGGAAAATTTCAAGAAGCTAGGTAATGAAAATGTCGTGTGACTAGGTCCTCCCATCGGGTAGACCTTTCGCCACTTCGGCGACTTGCGCGTCGAAAGAAGTTAGGTGATAGCATGAGTATAGAAGTCTGCTTTTTACACTCAAATACAGACTATTCCCCAGAAATTCTGGGACATTATAGAGAAGAGCAAAAAGGATTTTAAGAACATGGGGAAGAGGTACCAAGAACCATGGAATGAGAGTACGATACGTATGGCATATCTGGCCAGCTTCCCCTTCCAGCGAGTTCGGCCGCCCTATGCAAGTCTTTCCAGGTGAGGCTAGTTAGGTGAATTACGCGTCGCTGATGGTGGAACGATGATCGAGAGACACAAACACACACAGCCAGTCCCGAGCAGGAAAAATCTTCGAGCAGACCGGAAATCGAACCCGTGACCCAACGATTGAAAGTCGGCAACACTGCCCATAAGAGCACGATCATTGTTGGATGTTCAGGAGGAACAACTACGATGAAGATTATGCCAGTATATAAAAGAAATAGAAAGACGAATATTAACTCTAACAGCGTACTCTTAACGCTGCTAACAAGGGTACTTCATCAACTTACCTCATATTTTAAGGAGAAAAAGCACACATACACGATATTAATCACAGAAATCGATCCCGTTCGAAAATTGGGGACGTGCGTCTGACAGCACACAGTTATGACGGTAGTGGTTGTTTGTCACTCTGGCCCACTGCAGCAGCTTAATGCTTGAGAACGAAGTGCTGTAGAATGGAATGTGTGAGTGAAAGGTTTACGAAAAACTGTTTTAACACTGGTAACACGTTTTGTTCATTGCGTCAAAGTGCGCGGTATCTAACCTGTAGCTGATGCCAGAGACCCATTTTTTTCTGAAAAATTTGATTTTCAGAGCCACAAATGCTGTGTGAATAAATGAATGAGTGTGTCATTAAAGAAGTAGCGTAGCGCTATTCAGTTTTTAACATCACTGTTGTGCGGTATTTTGTTTGGGCTTTAAAGCTGGCGTTGTTAAAGTGAAGTACATTTGCTGGAGATGAGCTATTCTTCAACATGATTGGCATGATTAAATCGTAAATGAAAATTCATTAACTTCATTTCATAATAATTCTTAATTTGCTCAAGTTCATTCACTTTGATTTTGAGGTGTACATATAGCTGCAGAATATGAATACGAGAATACTGTTAATACAATATTGAACATGTCAGTATTCATTTTTCGCGTAGAATTACGTGTTCTCGAACAATATTCCAGAACACCTATGACATCCCGCCGATAGGATGAATCAGTTTGCCGCTACTCTGTATTCTAATCCGCGTTGAGGCATTACACGGCTGCAGTAGGGCCTATCGAGTACTTTATAAGACAAGAAGACAAACAACCGATGTGTGCGAAAGTTTAAACACTGTACTTTCACTTCAGAACTGCGCACTATCAGAATTATGCCCAAAATTTTCGATTCGTGGGTCTTGTTAGTGATGTTTCCTAGTAAGAAAACTGTTGATAGTGGTTTTACCAATAGCTCAAAAAATTTAAGAATAATTATAAAAATATTAACATTGTTTCAAAGTTTATATTTTTTCTTTGTAACATTAACTGAATTTTCCATAGATGATTAGTATAACATGATAATAATAATAAAAAGGGAAAACACATCCTAATGTTCTGTAAAACTATATTTATTTGGTCATGAACCGTCTTTCGGCTGTTCAGCACATTTTCATGTGATAACTGAATGTCGCAAACAGTGATAAACATGAAGAGCGACTTTGTACGAATAATATGTAAGTCGCACTTCATGTTTACCTGTGTTTCCCGCAATAGTACGATCAAGCCAACCTTTTCGCACTTTCGATATCAAATTGGTAAGCTACATAATTAAATGGATCAATTAAACTACCGCCCTTAACTCATTGTTACGCTAATTGATTTATGACCCCCTGGGGATAAGCCATCCTTCTGCAAAACCCCCAAACCCTCTCCCTCGTCCACCCACACCACTCTGGGATAAGCTGACACGTATCTTGTCACCACGCCCCAATCCAGATCTCAGCCACTTTTTCCCCTCCTGGGAAAGGCCCCCAGCCTTCCCATCACCTCCCCCACTTCTGGACATTGTGGGAAAAAGATTCAATCTGTACCAAACTGCTGGAGTGAAGGAATCTCACAACACAAAATTCAAATCAATGGCAATTGATATAATGTTATTCAACTCAATTTGCATATTACTAATTTAATCAGTTTATGGGAGACAGGGCCCCTCCCCATCCCTACCCCATTTTCCCCTCCTATCTCAAACTTGGAAACTGGTGGGAGAAAGACTCATTCTGGGCTCAGCTGCTGAACTGGGAGATCTCATGATACGAAATACGTAATAAATTCGACCAATATATTACTTGTTTAAACTGTAATTAAAATGATTAATTAAATTGGTGGGAAATGCTGGGCTGTGGTTCTTTTTATTTGGGTGGGAAAAATAACCCACGTTTATGACGTCACAACTGCGATAGCAAAAACGAATGAAATGGTCCATTTGCACTACACTACCAAATTAATTGTTTAACAATTTACAGGAAACAAGACAGGGAAAATATCCATAAGATGTAAGTCAAACAGATTGCTTAATGAACTCACAACCACTCAATGATGATTCTTCTTTATAATGAAACATACATTGAATGTTTGTACAAACACGTTGTGCAAATCAAGTAATTAAATTTCAACAACAAATAGATCAAATCGCTAGATATATCCAAGGTTTTTTATGTACCAATGTTTGAGAGCAGAAGCGCCCGCCTGCACCACAACATCTGACGAAAAAAAAAACACACTCGCAAACGCGAAGCGCGCCAACTACCAACCACAGGAGTGCTGAGAGCTGCATCCACACTAGCTAGGAGAAGGCTAGAGACTGCACCTGCATGGACCACACCGTCAGTTCTAAGCTGGTATAGGCATGCGTATTCATATACAGAGATATGTAAACAGGCAGAACACGGCGCTGCGGCCGGCAACGCCTATATAAGACAACAAGAGTCTGGCGCAGTTGTTAGATCGGTTACCGCTGTTACAATGGCACGTTAGCAACATTTAAGTGAGTCTGAACACGGTGTTACAGTCGGCGCACGAGCGATAGGACACATAATCTCAGACGTAGCGATGAAGTGGGGATTTTCCTGTACCACCAATCCATGAGTGTACCATGAATATCAGGAATACGGTAAATCGTCAAATCTCCGACATCGCTGCGGCCGGTAAAAGATCCTGCAAGAATGGGACCAACGACGACTGCAGCAAATCGTTCAACGTGACAGAAGTGACACCCTTCGTCAAATTCTGACACATTTCAATGCTGAGCCTCCAAAAAGTGTCAGATTGCGAGCCATTCAACGAAACCTCATCAATATGGGCTTTCGAAGGAGAAGGCGCACTCGTGTAACCTTGATGGCTGAACGACACAAAGCTTTACATCTCGCCTAGGCCTGTCTACACCAACATTGGACTGTTGGCTAGAAACATGTTGTCTGGTCGGACAAGTCTCGTTTCATATTGTATTGAGCAGGCGGACGTGTATGGGTGTGGAGACAACCTCATGAATCCACGGTCCCCACATGCCAGCAGGGGATGTTCAAGCTGGTGGAAGGTCTGTAATGGTGTGGGGCGTGTGAGGTTAGGGTGATATGGGACCGCTGATACGTCTAGATACTACTCTCACAGGTGACACACACGCACGTAGGCATCCTGTCTGATCAGCTGCATCCATTCATATCCATTGTGCATTTTGACTGACTTGAGCAATTCCAGCAGGACAATGCGACACCCCACACGTCCAGAATTGCTACAGAGTAGGCCCAGGAACACTCCTCTGATTTTAAACACTTCCGCTGGCCACCAGACTCCCCAGATATGAACATTATTGAGCATATCTGGGATGCCTTGCAATGTGCTGTTCAGAAGAGATCTCCCTCGTTCTCTTACGGATTTATGGACAGCTCTACAGGATTCATGGTGTCAGCTCCCTCCAGCACAACTATAAGGCAGTTGAGTCCATACCATGTTGTGTTGCGGCACTTCTGGATGCTCGCAGGGGCCCTACGCTATGTTAGGCAGGTATACCAGTTTCTTTCACTCTTCAGTGTAGAGTGGAGTCTATATGCATGTGTATGACATGGAAGACTGTCATGATATCTGTCCCGCCAATTTCCAGATGGGCGAGGGGACATGGAAAATTGCAGAGGGGAGGGCGGAGGGGCCCTCCCTCACACAAAGTGATAAAATAAAGAATATGCAAATTGAATTGGACAATATATTAGCTGGCCGCAGTGGCCGAGCGGTTCTAGGCGTTTCAGTCTGGAACCACGTGGCTGCTACGGTCGCAGGTTCGAACCCTGCTTCGGAAATGGATGGGTGTGATGTCCTTAGGTTAATTAGGTTTATGTAGTTCTAAGTCTAGGGTACTGACGACCTCAGATGTTAAGTCCTATAGTGCTTAGAGCCCTTTGAACAAATTTGAATAATATATTACTATGTCAACTAACATCGATTTGAATTTCATGTCGTGAGATCCTTCCTCTCCAGCAGCTCAGCATGGATTGGGTCTCTTGTCCATCAATTTCCAGATGTGAGAGGGGAATGAGAAAGTGGGGGAGGGGAGGGAAGGGCTGGGGGATTCCCAGGAGTGGGGAGTGACAAAAACCGTGTCCCTTATCCCAGAGTGGTGTGGAAGAACGAGTTGGACAGGTAGTGGGTTTCTTAAAAGGATGAATTACCCCCATGGTTTCAAATCAACCCTCAGGAGGTCATAAATCAGTTAGCGTAACAGTAGCTTAAGGATGGTAGTTTAATTGGCCAATTTAATTAATTTGCATATTAATTTGATATCAAATGTGGGCCAGGATCAGCTTTGTCCTACTACCTGCGATATTCCTTTGTCACCTGAAGATAACCTGAAAGTTGAAAGTTGGTTCATGACCAAATACATATAATTTTCTAGAACATTACGAACTGTTTTCCTTTATAATATTACTTCTGCTTCAGTAACTTAAACATTTAAAATACGAAATGTTATTTTGTGAAAAATGCCAACTTGACAAAAAAATGCACGTAATTGGAATCACAAATTGATTCTCTAATACCTATTTTTGAGAAATTATGCGACAAAAACTAAAAATACTGACAGTTGTATGTATGTTATCTACTCTGATAGATATGAATGTCTTCATGTACTTATAGATTAGACGACCATAATTAATAACTCTACACTTGTAATCATTTCCATCTGAAACATTTACACAAAATTTTTTTAAATATGCAGCTGTGGCATCTCTTATGAGAGTGTGTTCAAATGGTTCAAATGGCTCTGAGTACTATGGGACTTAACATCTTAGGTCATCAGTCCCCTAGAACGTAGAACTACTTAAACCTAACTAACCTAAGGACATCACACACATCCATGCCCGAGGCAGGATTCGAACCTGCGACCGGAGCGGTCACGCGGTTCCAGACTGAAGCGCCTAGACCGCACGGCCACACCGGCCGGAAGAGTGTGTAACCTGCTATTTTTTATTCTGACGGAATATGTTAAGGACCAAAATGTTGTGGAACATTCTACCAGCATTACACTCCTGTCGTTCCTCCTGAAAGAGACAAAGCACGGTGTACAAGAAGCAGGCGCAGCCTGGCTTCCACGGCTCCCTTAGTTTCGCTGCCAGCAAGCTGCGCGCGCGCGCGCTGGCACATTTCTGAACGGCGCCCCTGTGTCGGCAGGAGAAGCCGTACGTGATGGTGAAGGAGGACCACAACCTGACGGGCAACGCGCGCTACGAGGGCTTCTGCATCGACCTGCTCAAGTGGATCGCTGCCCAGGTCGGCTTCCACTACGCCATCAAGCTCGTTCCCGACCACATGTACGGCGTCTACGACCCGGACACCAGGGAGTGGAACGGCATCGTGCGCGAGCTCATGGAGAAGGTGAGCACCAAACAAGTGTCTGCCACCCGAAAACGCCCAGTCCCAGCTTCCAGCAACAACAAAAATTCGGTCTTCAGTGTTTTTCATAAAATTACTGACCGAATTTAAACTTCCATCATAATTTACTCACTAATAGGTACAATCTTACATTAAAGGTTTAACACATTAAATCAGGAATTAAAGTTATGTAGGGAGCACATTGTGTTCATGTGGGAGCAATCTAGATGCTTGTAAAACAATAAAATGGTAGCCAAGATCGCAGGAATTCTTTTTATTCCATGATAACCGGTTTCGGCGAAACTAAAGCCGCCATCATCGGATCTAGAGAGGACACAAAACACTGTAAAAGTGGGCTTAGATTCCACTTATACAACATGTATATATGTAAATTTAGTTACATACCTTAGGACACCTACAGGTTACAACATCAAGGAAAACAGTGGTGATATTAATAGTTCTCAGTGCAGTGCTTGGTTAGCTCAGATGGTTTCCGGCTTGAGTCCCGAGCTGGCAAAAAAAAAAAAAAAAAAAAAAAAAAAAAAAAAAAAAAAAAAAAAAGGGGGGCGGGGGGTAGAGCACTTGCCTTCAAGGCAAAGGTCCGAGTTCGAGTCTCGGTCCGGCACACAGTTTTAATCTGCCACGAAGTTTCATATTAATAGTTGCCTATAACACGCAGGCCTTACAAAATTGTAAGTAGCACATATGCGTTGTAAATGTTGTCTCCATGACATACAAGCGCAAGCTAGGTACTACCGCAACTCCGGCTGTTCTTACAATACAGGCCGCGTCGCAAGATAGCGCTAGCAGAAGAGGCGCCAATGGATGTCAGACCTTGCCTCATAACAGGCTCTGCGTGTGTGGTAAGAATACGTTATTAGGGCTTGTACATAATTCTAGAGATTACTGTATCACGTAAACATATAAACAACTTCTGAAAACTTGCCGGCCGAGGTGGCCGAGCGGTTCTAGGCGCTACAGTTCTAGGTTCGAATCCTGCCTCGGGCATGGATGTGTGTGATGTCCTTAGCTAGGTTTAAGTAGTTCTAAGTTCTAGAGGACTGATGACCTCAGAAGTTAAGTCCCATAGTGCTCAGAGCCATTTGAACCATTTTTTATGAAAGCTGCAGACCTACACAATTGCACATCTGCCAGGTCACATATACGACATATCGAAAACAATTTCAAATTTCATGAGAACTGCGGAATTACAAAAATGTACATCTGTCTGGTCCTATACGTAATAAGATACGGTCATACATAGATATTTTATGGGGTCTGCAGAGTTATACACAGCACATCAGACTGGTGATATATAAAATCTTCCGAGAGTACGTACAAATTTTAAGAATATTACAGGGTTACACAGTGCATACCCGTCTGGTCATATGTAAAAATACCAATAAAACACACCGTGCGTATAAGCGCATGTTTTTCCTGTCATATCCAATACACATCTCCCTGGTTCCATATAAAACATACCGAAAATAAATGCAAAATCTTTGGGACTGCCGAGTTACACAAGTGCACATCTGTCTGGTCATATGTAAAAACTACCAAAAGGCATATACAAATTTAAGAACACTGCTGATTCCATAAAATATCTATGTATGTTCGTATCTTATGACGTATAGGAACAGACAGATGAACATTTTTGTAATTCCACAGTTCTCATTAAATTTGAAATTGCTTTTCGTATAAGTGACCAGGCAGATGTGCAATTGTGTAGGTCTGCAGCTTTCATAAGTTTTGTGTATGTTTACGTGATACAGTAATCTCTAGAATTATGTACAAGCCCTAATGACGTAGTCTTACCACACACGCAGAGCCTGTTATGAGGCGAGCTGTGACATCCATTGGCGCCACTTCTGCTAGCGCCATCTCGCGACGCGGCCTGTAGTGTAAGAACAGAGCCGTAGTTGCGGTAGTACCTAGCTTGCGCTTGTATGTAATGGAGACACTTAACATTTATAATGTAATCTCTCTTGGACGCATATGTGCTACTTACGAAAATTTTGTAAGGCCTGAGTGCTATAGGCAACTATTAATATGAAACTTCCTGTCAGATTAAAACTGTGTGCCGGACCGAGACGAACTCGGGACCCCTGCGGGCAAGTGCTCTACCATCTGAGCTACCCAAGCACTGGGAACTACTAATATCACCATTGTTTGCCTTGATGTTGTAACCTGTATGTGTCCTAAGGAATGTAATTAAATTTATATGTATACATGTTATATAAGTGGAATCTAAGCCCACCTTTATAGTTTTTTCTGTCCTCCCTAGATCCGATAATGGCGGCTTTAGTTTCGCCGAAACCACTAATCATGGAATAAAAAGAACTCCTGCAATCTTGGCTACCAGTTTATTGTTTTATTAAAGTTAGATACTGTGTATACGTCATGAGGCAGACCAACCCATGGCGCAAAAACTACCCAGACTATAGTCATCAAGATTTGAGTGTGAGAGCACTTTTCGACTTTCTACAAACTTTACTCATTTTTCGAAACATTTTTCCTTGCAAAACAAAACACGCTCAGAAAAACAAAATGAAAATAGTTTATCGCTTACGGTGTTTTAGCTATTGATGTGGTAAAACAGTAAAGCATTTTCGATTGTTTCAATAATTTGAAGTTAAGGGTGGGGAGGGAGGCAGGAGGGGGGGGGGATGTACAGGTATGCTTCACATTTGCTCAGTGACAGAGAATAAGGGCTGTTTTTCTTAACTGCACAATGAGACCTAATTCTACCGACTAACTTTGCTCGGCCTTTTGATATATTTATATTTCATATTTTATTCTCCTTTTTGTACGTACTAACAGCAAGTAAGGAAACTGAAAAAGTACCAAAATACGAAAAAACTTGAGCTCCTATTCTAAAAGCATATTAAAACAACCGGTAAATTAACTAGACAACTTGTGAAATCCTACAAAATCCTACTAAAATTGAGACAGTACAATCAATCAATGCAATAATAGAAGACATGAAAAAAAGCGGGAGTACTGCAATATAATATACGAGGCAGAAAAAAATTTTGGCAGAAAAACACTTAAGAAGAACCGAACTGCCTCGTCTGGCAACACAAAAAGAACCCACTCCGAGAGAATAAAAGTAACAAAGACACGATGAAAAGCTAAAACAAAGCTCTGGAATGTGCTTTGTTCTGCATAGAGTGTTTTATAGGGCCCGAACGAGAATAATAATAATAATGATAAGTGTGTCTAAATATTATAGTATGATAATATTTAATTATGGCTCCGTAAACTTTCCCGGCGTGGTAATTGATTATATTCATATCGAATCTTCAGCCGGAACATAACTTCATCTTAACACAATATTTCGGTGGTCTACCTGCCCTCATCTTCAGTTGAGTAAGCCGTCGCACTAAATACACGTGGGCAGTTTTCCATAGATAACCAATGCTACGCTATGAGATCAAAAGTATTCGGACACCCCAAAAACATGCGTTTTTCATATAAGTTGCATTGTGCTGCCACCTACTGCCAGGTACTCCATATCAGCGGTATCAGTAGTAATTAGACATCGTGAGAGAGCAGAATGGGGCGCTCCGCGGAACTCACGGACTTCGAACATGGACAGGTGGTTTGGTGTCACTTGTGTCACACGTCTCTACGAGAGAGTTCCACACTCCTAAACTTTCCTAGGTCCACTGTTTCCGATGTGATAGTGAAACGTGAAGGGATACGTACAGCACAAAAGCGTACAGTCCGACCTCGTCTGTTGACTGACAGAGACCGCCGACAGTTGAAGAGGGTCGTAATGTATAATATGCAAACATCTATCCACACCATCACACAGGAATTCCAAACTCCATCAGGATCCACTACGATAGTTAGGTGGGAGGAGAGAAAACTTGGATTTTATGGCCGAGCGGCTGCTCATAAGCCACGCATCACGCCGGTAAATGCCAAACGACGCCTCTCTTGGTGTAAGAAGCGTAAACACTGGACAATTGAACAGTGAAAAAACGTTGTGTGGAGTGACGAATTATGGCACACAATGTGGCGATCCGATGTAAGGGTCTGGGTATGGTGAATGCCCTGTGAACGTCATCTGCCAACGTGTGTAGTGCCAACAGTATAATTCGGAGGCGGTGGTGTTATGGTATGGTCGTGTTTTTCATAAAAGGGGGCTTGCACCCCTTGTTGTTTTGCATGGCACTATCACAGCACAGGCCTACATTAATGTTTTAAGCACCTTCTTGCTTCCCACTGTTGAGGAGCAATTCGGGGATGGCGATTGCATCTTTCAACACGATCGGGCACCTTTTCATAATGCACGGCCTGTGGCGGAGTGGTTACACGATAATATTATACCTGTAATGGACTGACCTGCACAGAGCTCTGACCTGAATCCTATATAACACCTTTGGAATGTTTTGGAACTCCGACTTCGTGCCAGGCCTAACCGACCGACATCGATACCTCTCCTCAGTGCAGCACTCCGTAAAGAATGGGGCTACCAGTCAAGAAATCTTCCAGCACCAGACAGAACGTACGCCTGCGAGAGTGGAAGCTGTCACCAAGGCTAAGGATGGGCCAAAACCGTATTGAATTTCAGCATTACCGATGGAGGGCGCCACGAACTTGTAAGTCATTTTCAGCCAGGTGCCCGGATACTTAAAATAACATAGTGTAGGTTTTGGAATATGTCACCTTATATCAAAAATTTAGCAGCCTTTTGTGGAGGGTTGCTGCTAAGACGATTTTCCCTGAATCAATTAAACATACAGGAGATACGCGTTGGGTCTCGCAACGCCCTAGAGTGACACACAGACTTTCCGGACACAACGACATAAAAACTGAAAATAGCAGTCACGGAGAAAAAAATTTGACCCATCAACTCATCTCTTAATACAGAAAATACGTATTGTTCTGAGTAGTTTGATTTTCCTTTTCGGAATTGAGATTTAGCCACATATACTCGCCTTTATCTAGTAAAATTAAATCTACATTTCATGTGAAATACAATATGCAGTAATTTATGAGGCATTGACCGTTGGCCTCTATCTCACGTTCTTCGACTGACGCTTGTGTAACGATTTTTCTGACGTTTCCCCAGAACGAGTGGCTGGCATTGTCAGAGGTTCGCAGAGTCCATAACAGTGACGGTGACGGGCCACACGCTACGACGCGTTGCCTTAGAACAGCTTACGTAATCAAAACAAACTGATTTATACACTATGACCAATATCCCACGTAGCGTACTACACAGATTAGCAACTGGGTTGGTTTGCTTGTGCTCCACTACCGGTGATAACGTTTTTAATTTTTGCTATACCAATCTTTATTTTACACTTTTAATGCGTTATATACTATTATAAAATATCATACTACGAGTCAAACGAAACTTCATTTCTATACTGTGTCCTCTTGCAGACACAGCAACAGTATCATCTGTGGACAATTTACACAAAGGGCGAGTACGCACACCCATAGGTTTCTCAATAAAAAACACGAGAAATATCGCTATCTGACTTTGGGTTACCGCAAATGTGCAGTATGCTAAAACGTCACTGGAATCGAGTTCGCGGCCCTACGTCATGATTATGTACCTGTCGTGTAAACATCTGAGGGCTTTTCTGTGGCTATATTATCTCTGTGATTATCCCCTCGCTACTTGCAACGGTCGTTGGCTGCAACTCAGAAATACTGGATCCGGTTTATGTAGAGGCGTTACTCATTCTTGAAGCTGTTGTCAAGTTTGTGGATTAATGTGGCTTTGTTGAACAAAAGTCGATGGTAGCTCTTCTCCACTGCGAAAACCTCTGTGTCTGCGAATTTTATTTTATGGTCAGTCACCCAGAGAGCATGATTCGCCACAGTTGATTTCCCCACCTGTCACCGACCTGCAGTTTCGTATGTGTTCGGTGATCCTGATGTTGATGGATCGCCCAGTAAATCCAATATGGTTTTTTTTTTTAATTACTCGACATTCTGTGTATTCCAGGAGTCGTAAGTGGGTCCGTTTCGTCCTTTGACGAACAGAGGTACTCTTGGATGTTTTTCATAGGTTTGTAAATAGTCTTTTCGCCATGTTTGCGCAACTTATGACCTATTATGTCTGTCACTCTGGGGATGTACGGGAGAAAAGCCGTACCCGATATTTCTTCATCGGAAGTGCCACTTCCTCGAGCAGTTTGTAACTAAAACCCGGTTCCTAAAATTTCTCAATTAATCACGCTTCGGCTACTGCTATTATCAGATATCATGAAGCTTAGAAGTAACGAAAGGTTTCTTGCCAGTACTGAAAACTATGCCTAACCTAAATCTAGGAATAGTTTTTAGTACTGACACAAAACTTTCTTTTACAGTTTCTAAGAGTTATGTTATCTGATGATGGCCGTGGGCGAAATGTTGTAATAGGTAAAGAAATTGTAGTAAACGGTGTAGACGGCTTTATCGCAAAATAGCCACAATCATCGCTGACTCACGCAGGAAATTCATTTCCGATATTACTATTAACATCGTGACTGTTAGGTTCCGTGGCATTTCTTAAACAGCTGATGGAGTACCCATTGCGCCTCAGACCGCATTGCAGCTCTTGCAACTCGCGTCCGAGGCTCTGTGGTTCATGTATTCGTCTTACGCGCGTCCTCTTTTCTTGCTCGGATATGATTTGGTAGTATGTACAGGTATCGGTCCATGTCTGCCGGTTTCCGATTCACACTAAGTCTCATATTCCCACTATCCCTCGTAACCAGTACATATTGAAAGGGTGACTATTGGTGCTTTCCTAATTATGTAGTAAAATTTATGTTGCCACGGAGACTTTTCAGATGTCTTAGGAAGTCACCGAGCTGTTCCCCACCATGTCTTCACACGAAGTGGGTCTCATCGATGTACCTGTACCACACCTTAGGTTTATCGAGGTGTCTATTCAAGCGCCCGTCCTTCAGAATGCTCCAGGAAGTAATTTATAACCACTGGACTAACCAGGCTATCATGGCGAAGTCTTTCAGCTGTTCGGAGAAATCGGCATTCCACATAAAGTGGTCCGTGCGAAGAAAAATTGGAAATTTGTGCTAAGTCTTATGGGACCAAACTGTTGAGGTTATCGGCCCCTAAGCTTAGCCACTACTTAATCTAACTTAAACTAACTTATGGTAAGAACAACAAACACACACATGACCGAGGGAGGACTTGAACGTCCGACGGTGAGAGCCACGAGGACCGTGACAAGGCGCCTCAGCCTGCGCGGCGACGTGCTAAGACGTGTGGATGAGAGTGGTTGGTGGTACCCTGGTGGTAAGACATGTATGAAAGAGGTTGGTGGTGTCCTGGAACCCATATGCTCCAGGGAGCAATCGAGTGGCACTTCGGCAAACGAAGAAACAACATCAAAGCTGATGTCATTATTTTTAAATCAACACACCGCCATTTAACTGTATAGTTGTTTATTTAAGAAAAATATTTAAGAAAAACTATTGGCTCCCCACGAAGTGCCAAATGCGAAATCATCATACCTGGCATTTCTTGAGGAGCCAACAGTTTTCTTAATTTATGGCCAATTTTGAGCTTGATGTTCTGCAATATATGTTAATGACATACACTCAGTCACTTGAAAATGGCATAAAAGGCTGACACCTGGGTCGTAATTAAATAAACAACTATACAGTGAAGTGGCGGTGCGATCATTCAAAAATCATTGTATGACTGTTGCTGAGCAAAATGGTTCAAATGGCTCTGAGCACTATGGGACTCAACTGCTGAGGTCGTTAGTCCCCTAGAACTTAGAACTAGTTAAACCTAACTAACCTAAGGACATCACAAACATCCATGCCCGAGGCAGGATTCGAACCTGTGACCGTAGCGGTCTTGCGGCTCCAGACTGCAGCGCCTTTAACCGCACGGCCACTTCGGCCGGCGTTGCTGAGCAACGTCGAAAACTTTTTACTGATGTCATTAGGCCCAAGCTTTACTTTCTGCATCATTTGTTCATCCGTTATCAACTCGCATTTCTAGTTTTAGACCTAACGTCCAGTGGCTGCGTAAACATGCACAAAGTGTAGTACGATTTTGCACAACAAAGAGCGGGTAAACCAAACAGGTGCTGAGAAATGGGGACACTACTGCGAACAAACTTGTCGCTCGTTGTCGCGCAATGTCACGCGACCGTGCACAGGCTTCAAATCAAGTTTAATTTTCCGAGCCAGTCGGGCGACACGCTGAAGTTAATCAGCCTGCAACAAGCACGAAGATGCTAGTGGGATAAGAAGACGCCTGCGTATCACACTACGAATATTACTTACAAGTTTTGGAAGGAGGTAGCAACGGAATTAGACGAGACAGGTAATTTTCTTTTTTCACGTGTCTTTAGAGAACAGTGAGGATGGTATTATGAATGTGATTTTCCATAGTTTGACCCAGATTCTCGAAAGCATTTTCTGTTATATTTAAAAAAAATCATTACGCCAATAATTATTGCTGAGCTAAGCCCGAGCGAGGTAGCGTAGTGATTAGCACACTGGACTCACATTCGGGAGGACGACGGTTTAAACTCGAGTCCGGCCATCCTGATTCAGGTTTTCTGCGATTTCCCTAAATCACTCAACGCAAATGCCGGAACGGTTATCCATCCGACCTTGTGCTGCGTCTCTAACGACTTCGTTGTCGACCGGACGTTAAACAGTAATCTCCTCCTCCTCCTCCTGATGCTAAGGAGCAGATATAATCTAATGGGGTCTCTTCCTCTTTTCTGTAAACTATACTAAGCAAAAATTAACTAAAAATTGGTTAAGGCGTACCTGTGACATGGTAGTGCCATACGCCTAAGCTGAAGACGAAGATGCGAGCCGAACCACACTGCCAAGCAGTTGCGAAACTACCTAAAGGTTACTGGTAGTGTAGTTGCACCATGAAAGAGCAGCCCATATGAGCAAACCAATTGTACCTTTACCTGTGGTTACTCGTACTTTAGGTACTTGGGCTATAAATGGCTCTGTTTAAAAAGAACAGCTCTATATAGTCATACGGCCGAGGTGTGAACCTCTGTTTTCATACCCTGCAGCTAATTCACAGCAAATAATAACCTGCAGCTGTGCTCCTTCAGTCAAAAAGTCTGCGCATTGCCTAGAACTGTGAGTTAATAAAATACACACAAATACAAAGTAAAAGTTACCTCACTAATTTAATAAATATGGTTCGATCTAACGTCTGTAATTGATGTAGGCGACAGACAATTATGTCGACTAATTTTTATTCAAAAAAGAACATCTCGGATAAAAGGGAGTTGGCCTTATGATATTCATTTAAAATACAGACAGAAAATACCCTCATCAAATGGTCCGTAGCTCGTGGTCTCGCGGTTGCGTTCTCGCTTCGCGAGCGCGGGGTTCCGGGTTTGATTCCCTGTGGGGTCAGGGATTTTCACCTACCTCGAGATGACTGGGTGTTTGTGTTGTCCTCATCATTTCATCATCATCCAGGACAGTGGAGAAATTTGGCTGAGCAAAGGTTGGGAAATTCTACGGGCGCTGATAACCGCGCAGTTGATCACCCCACAAACCAAACATCATCATCATCATCATCATCACCCCTCATCAAATGCAGTAATGCTACGTTGAGTGTGTTATGAGAATGGTAGCAAACTCCCCAATCTAAACAGTCATCAAAGATGCACGAAAACTAATCCCATTTCATAATCACAATTCAACAGCTCAAAACAGTTCAGAGTTCAACATGATGATCCACAAATTAAAAAATTGCTGCGCGAAGAACATTAACTCATACTCTGTCTAATCTCAGTTCCGTAAGTTAAGAATTCTACTGTGGAGCACTTTCAGACCTCTCGAAATGTAACGTCACTTCAAATTTAGAGTATATTCACCGCCCACAACCAATGACCTACACGACTCACAGGTCTCACTCCTTCTAGCATCAATGTAAAAATGCCCAGAATCGCTCCCTTCAGCTCTTCAGTCGAGAAGTCCCAGTCTCCACTTGACTCCCATAGTGTTGCGCCCCTGTATGGTTTTTCATTGGCTGAAAGCTGTCCCCACCAAAAATGTGTTTCTCTCACGTTCTACAGACATCATCTGACTGAACTTGACTACTTCCTGCAGCAAACTAATATACTACAACAACGTTTAAATAAACGAAATGTTATAAATATTCGGTCACACTCAGATTATTTACAACAGATATAAATAAAGGTTTGTTCATAAACAAATAATCCAGCATTCTTGCACAAGTGAGCTCATGATAAATGTCAACAATTGTCGTTGAATATTGTTCAAACAATTATTTAGGCTTGCTTGTCAGAAGCGCCTTTGGTACTCTTTTAGAAAGCGTCTTTGGCACTCTTTTAAAAAGATAGTATCAGTTACAATATGCGACTGGCCAACTTATCAAATTTCCATTATTTTGTATCATCAATTGTAACTAATATTAAAGTTACTGGCAGAATAGCTGACTATTCATTAAATAAATACACAAGTATGACAAAATATGTGGTATTCATGTTGCATTCACTTGCTATGTAATTTTGGAGGATTCAATTTTATGACAAACATTTGCATAATGAAAAGCTATTAAAACAATAATAAATCAAGACATAAAATAGCTTTCAGAGATGACAGCTACAGTGCAATGCTGCCGTCTGAAATCTTGTATGTTGGAATTGCATGAAGTGTTTAACAGCTGTTAATTCCGAAGTTCATTGCGAAAATGTTTGTTCACTGTGAAATATTAACTTCTGTAGTTTTGAAGATACTGACAATATTGTTGTGGCACTGAATGGGCCTCATTTATCTGAAGTCGCTGATGTAATCAGATTTCCGTTAATACTTGACTGTGAATTATTATCAAATCTCAAAGAACTGTAACTTGGCCATCTTTAGTATTGTCTGACACTCCCCGTTTCTCAGAGCATTGTCTGTTCTCTTAAGCGACCAAACGTTGTCAACATTCCCCGTACCGAGAATTACCCACGTGCCGCCGCACTGCTTGTCTTTGTACCTGGCTCCCCTAGCCGGGCTGGTCACGTAGCCGGGCAGGACGCGGCGCGCCCTGAGCCCTGCACCCACTAGTTTGAGGCAAACGGAAAATTCACGCCACCTCACACGACTTCCAGACGGCCAAATCGCTCGCCTACATTGGCGTAAAGTTATAGAGTTTCTAAGACCACTTGTAACTTAAAAGGTTTATGATTAATCCCATCTGTTCCTAGCTCAAAAAATTCCAAAGGAGTATCTTTTAATTAAAAGACACGTTTGTTAGCTAATGGGCGAACTGACAGTCTTGTGAAGCCATTGCTAACGTTATCTGCAGTGTCCCATAACATGATTCCATTTACGCATGTACCCCGACATCAGTATGGGATATGATCACCATGCACACGTACAACGGGTTGGCCTACTCTGGTCGAGCAGCTGCTTGGGTATAGCCTCGCATTCTTGCACCAGTGCCTGTCGGAGCTCTTGAAGTGTCGTAGGGGTTTGAAGACGTGCAGCAATACGGCGACCGAGAGCATCCCAGACGTGCTCGATGAGGTTTAGGTCTGGAGAACATGCAGGACACTCCATTCGCCTGAAATCTTCTGTTTCGAGGTACTCCTCCACGATGGCAGCTCGGGAGGGGGGGGGGGGGGGGGTGCATTATCATCCATCAGGAGGTTCAAAATGGTTCAAATGGCTCTGAGCACTATGGGACTTAATATCTAAGGTCATCAGTCCCCTAGAACTTAGAACTACTTAAACTTAACTAACCTAAGGACATCACACACATCCATGCCCAAGGCAGGATTCGAACCTGCGACCGCAGCGGTCACGCGGTGCCGGACTGAAGCGCCTAGAACCGGTCGGCCACACCGGCCGGCTCCATCAGGAGGAAGGTGGGACCTACTGCACCCCTGAAAAGGCGGACATACTTGTGCAAAATGACATCTCGATACACCTGACCTGCTACACTTCCTCTGTCAAAGACATCCAGAGCTGCACGTGCACCAATCATAATCCCACCCCACGCCATCAAACCACGACCTCCATACAGGTCTCTTTCACGGACATTAAGGGGTTGATATCTGGTTCCTGGTTCACGACAGATGAAAATCCATCGAGAATCACAGTTCCGACTATACCTGGACTCGTCCGTGAACATAACCTGGGACCACTGTTCCAATGACCATGTACTGTGTTCTTGACACCAGACTTTGCGGGCTCTCCTGTGACCAGGGGTCAGTGGAATGCGCCTTGCACACCTTGCAGGTCTCCGGGGGAATAAACCATGTCTGTTCAGTCGTCTTTAGACTGTGTATCTGGAGACAACTGTTGCAGTGGCTGCGGTAAGGTCCCGAGCAAGGCTACCTGCAGTACTCCGTGGCCGTCTGCGGGCACATATGGTGAGACATCGGTCGTCTTGTACACTCTAGACGTTCCGTACTGTAGCGTCTGGACACGTTTCATTGCCATAATCTTGAGATCACACTTTGTGGCGCACGGAGGGACCGTGCTACGACCTGCTGTGTTTGACCAGCCTCCAGCCACCCTAGTATTGTACCCCTCATAACGTCATCATTATGTGTTCTTTGAGCCATTTTCAACAGTCAGTCACCATTAGCACGTCTGAAAACATCTGCACACTTACTCGCTGCACCGTACTCTGACATCCACCAACACACCTCTGCGTATGTGGACTGCTGCCAGCGCCACCGTGCGACGACAGCAGGTCAAATGCACCGCATCGTCATACCCCGGGGTGATTTAAACCCGCAAACCGCCCATCAAAGCGTTGTTTCACCATGTATCAGCATTATCCTTATTTTAGGAGCATGAGTGTAATTCATTGCGTAAGATACCATTTACCTATGCTTGTTTCCACCTCTTGTTTCTTAGTCTAGAAATCCCTGGCGTGTCCAGTGTACCTATAAAAAATAAATCAGAGAAAGACTTGCCAACCTCACTGTCCAAAAGAACGACTGCAATGGTCTGGTCGGATGACGTCGTGGGCAAAGGGCGCGGTGTTGTCGCTCTCTATCGTGACGATGCCCGCCCCGGTAGCTGAGTGGTCAGCGTGACAGACTGTCAACCCTAAGGGCCCGGGTTCGATTCCCGACTGGGTCGGACATTTTCTCCACTCAAGGACTGGGTGTTGTGTTGTCCTAATCATCATCATTTCATCCCCATCGACGCGCAGGTCGCCGAAGTGGCGTCAAATCGAAAGACCTGCACCAGGCGAACGGTCTATCCGACGGGAGGCCCTAGCCACACGACATTTCCATATCGTGACGATGTGCGACGGTCTGTCGCATATTTACACATCCAACGAACACCTAGCCTTACATTTCGGTTTCCCCAACATGAACACTGGCGGCTGTAGTTTCATATGACGACTATATGCATGTCATTAGGCTACTATACTACTGCAGCTATAGTTTCATTGCAGGTCGCGGTGGCTGAGCGGTTCTAGGCGCTTCAGTCTGGAACCGCGCCACAGCTACGGTCGCAGGTTCGAATCCTGCCTCGGGCATGGATGTGTGTGATGTCCATAGATTAGTTAGGTTTAAGTAGTTCTAAGTTCTAGGGGACTGATGACCTCAGAAGTTAAGTCCCATAGTGCTCAGAGCCATTTGAACCATATAGTTTCATTATTTCCTTTTATTATCGATTAAGTGTTTAGAAAAAGAGGAAAAATTGACATTAATATGAACAGAATTGATCATTTCGATACAAGTGCGTTTGCGAACAGCTGCACTCCAAACACATCGTCGGAGAATGAAGAAATAAGTGAAGGAAGTAACTGAAACTTTGACTGACGGCTTACATTTTACATCTCAGGTTGGTGATACTGAATAGCTTAAAAATTTTGCTTCGTCATGTAGTGAGAACACAATTTTATGCAGCCGACCTATGGCGGACTACGGTGATAAAGTACTATTTTAAAACAAGCGCTTTCTAGGAACCCTACCGTTCCTTAATTTACCGAAGCTGTGATGCTTACCCAAAACATATAAAAAATGAAAAAGGTATCAAAACTGATACGTAGCAAAAGAAAGGTTGTGTTGCTTGAGGCTTTCCGGACGGACTAGTAGAAATGGTTACCGGGTGAGACTTTGGATGTCGTGAAATTCCCACAATATTTAATCTTTGCAACTAACAGACTTCTTCAGGTGCTACGAACACACGACTGAGCTGTGACTGAAGCCTCCTGCTTACGCCAGCGGTGCTTCCTCAAAAATAGGGAGTTTACTGAAGAAACAAAAAATGTGTCTTCCGTCAGAAAAATAAATACGGAGCTTTTCTAGTCTCAGTGATGGGAAGTCTTCATTCGAGAAGGCCCGGTGTTCACATGATACCTTGCATATGCGAGTCATATATTGGGCACTGTGAAAGGCAGTTGCGTCGAACATCGACGACACACACGTCTAGACCACCCGGAGAAATCTGGAATGGCTGAGAATCGTCTCAGTACGGAACACAATATGAACTACAAATATTACCAAAAATCTCTTGTCGACCTCTTCACACAGGGACAGCGTAATTAAAAAAGTTGTGGAAAGTCCCAGCTCGCAAAATCTTGCAAACAGAAACGCAAGGTATCAGCTTACCACAGCAAGGGATTCAGCGCTGTTAACATTAAAATCACAGTGACCAGAAAGGCGAACTATTGGCCATACAAAAGACGACGCTTCGCGAACGACTTAAATATATATACGACAACGGCGAAGGGGGTCACAGGCCAGAACGGACGCTGAATCCTTTGTTCATCGTCCGACACGTGGAGTAGCTCTCCTTCCCGCTATTGACCAGGAGATCCTCGACAATGGCAACTGAATTCAGCGCCTTCATGCCTACGCTTTTCTACATAGATTGGTCTAAACTGAAGTTCAGTAGTATAGTAGTATGTTGGTCCCATCTGAAGACGTAGTCAATTGCGCCGATGAAATATTGTCGGGATTTCGTAACTACACTACTGGCCATTAAAATTGCTACACCAAGAAGAAATGCAGATGACAAACGGGTATTCATTGGACAAATATATTATACTAGAACTGACATGTCATTACATTTTCACGCAATTTGGGTGCATACATCCTGAGAAATCAGTACCCAGAACAACCACCTCTGGCCGTAATAACGGCCTTGATACGCCTGGGCATTGAGTCAAACAGAGCTTGGATGGCGTGTACAGGTACAGCTGCCCATGCAGCTTCAACACGATACCACAGTTCACCAAGAGTGGTGACTGGCGTATTGTGACGAGCCAGTTGCTCGGCCACCATTGACCAGACATTTTCAGTTGGTGAGAGATCTGGAGAATGTGCTGGCCAGGGCAGCAGTCGAACATTTTCTGTATCCAGAAAGGCCCGTACATGACCTGTAACATGCGGTCGTGCATTATCCTTCTGAAATCCAGGGTTACACAGGGATCGAATGAAGGGTAGAGCCACGGTTCGTAATACATCTGAAATGTACCGTCAACTGTTCAAAGTGCCGTCAGTGCGAACAAGAGGTGTCCGAGACGCGTAACCAATGACACCCCATACCATCACGCCGGGTGATACGCCAGTATGGTGATGACGCATACACGCTTCCAATGTGCGTTCACTACGATGTCGCCAAACATCATGATGATGTAGACAGAACCTGGATTCATCCGAAAAAATGACGTTTTGGCATTCGTGCACCCAGGCTCGTCGTTGAGTACACCATCGCAGGCACTCCTGTCTGTGATGCAGCGTCGAGGGTAACCGCAGCCATGGTCTCCGAGCTGATAGTCCATGCTGCTGCAAACGTCGTCGAACTGTTTGTGCAGATGGTTGTTGTCTTGCAAACGTCACCATCTGTTGACTCAGGGATCGAGACGTGGCTGCACGATCCGTTACAGCCATGCGGATAAGATGCCTGTCATCTCGACTGCTAGTGATACGAGGCCGATGGAATCCAGCACGGCGTTCCGTATTACCCTCCTGAACCCACCGATTCCATATTCTGCTATCAGTCATTGGATCTCGACCAGCGCGAGCAGCAATGTCGCGATACGATAAACCGCAATCGCGATAGGCTACAATCCGACCTCTATCAAATTCGGAAACGTGATGGTACGCATTTCTCGTCCTTACACGAGGCATCACAACAACGTTTCACCAGGCAACGCCGGTCAACTGCTGTTTGTGTATGAGAAATCGGTTGGAAACTTTCCTCATGTCAGCACGTTGTAGGTGTCGCCACCGGCGCCAACCTTGTGTGAATGCTCTGAAAAGCTAATCATTTGCATATCACAGCATCTTCTTCCTGTCGGTTAAATTTCGCGTCAGTAGCACGTCATCTTCGTGGTGTAGCAATTTTAATTGCCAGTAGTGTATATACGACGTCTCGCCCGAGAACCGTTTCTACAAGAGAAAGATGAATACAAGACACTTGGGAGGCCTTATTCATCTAGCAAAGATATTCAGTGCGATGAGGTTAATACCAGGGTACGTTTACGCAGACACTCGGTACATTACAACTACTCCGACTACATTGGTAAGCACATAATAAAAACATTTTGTGACTCTCAGGCTATGTTTTAAGTTCACAACGCAACTCTAAGAGTTCTGTGTTTACCGTAACATACACGATAGCTCAAATTTGCTGATAATGCTCCTTTAGCGATTTGAGAATTATAATAATTCACGTGCCTTAAGCACCCATTCGAACTCAACTGTCTCTAAATTGGCAAAAGCTACCCTGCAGTTTCAATTACGAGGTGCGTTCAAAAAGTAACACAACTCGTTTTTTTTTTCAATTTTTTATACAATATTCGGGCTTGTAGCCGGGCTATCGGAATTTGTTGTGGGACATTGTCGAATGTTCCCGCTTCGGCCCCTGTAGTTTCATGAAGTTACGATAGATGGCGGCGCTATACGCAGCCTTCAAAATGGGGTCTGTAACGGAAGTGCGATCCAAGCAGAGACCTGTCATTGAGTTTCCTTTCACGGAAAACCCGAGCGACGTAGATATTCATAGGCGCTTGCAGAATGGCAGTAAACAAAAGCACAATGAATCGTTGGGCGAGGCGTCTGTCATTATTGCAACGAGGGAGCGCAAACCTGTCGGATCTCCCGCGTGCCGGCTGCCCACACACAGCAGCAACTCTTCCAATGTTGGAATGTGCGAACTCTCTCATTCGGGTTGATCGACAGATCACAATCAAACACTCCGCTGCTCAGCTTGACTTCTCTGCTAGTAGTTCTGACACACTCGTCCTCCAAACGGGTACAAAAAGGTGTGTGCCCGCAGGATTCCTCGCCGCGTAACAGAAAACCATTAAGAGCAACGGAGGACCTTCTGCGTGGAATTGCTTGCGCGCTACGAGACTGGTCGTGACAATTTTTTGTCACATGTCCTCACATCCAATGAAACATGTGTTCATCTTTTCGAACCGGAAACAAAATGGCGATTAACAGTGTGGCGCCACACCATGTCTCCTCCGAAGAAACAGTTCAAAGCCGCACCCTAAGCCGGTAAAATCATGCCGACCGCCTTCTGCTACTCTTAGGGGTTATTGTGTATGAGTGCTCTGCGCTATCCACAGGAAATTGAAGAACCGATTACACTGCGCATCCTAGAGGAGCTCACAAAACTGTCGCACCTTCGGCTCCCCTCTCTTCGCTCCTTTGAGAGATGCACTCTGCGGGACGCAGTTCGCTAGCTCCGATGTCGACCAATGGAGTGGTACTATGCGGGAATCCAGGCCCTCCTAATAGGATGGCGTAAGGCCGTCGTATTGAACGAAAATTATGTTAAAAACAGGATTTTGTAGCCAAAAGAGTGGGGAATAACATGGTCTATTCGAATCCCAAATAGGACCAACCTGCTTCCAGAAAAAAATGTGCTGCTCTTCTTACTGAACGCCCCTCATCCACACATAATGAGGTAATTTCCAAGAATGATGGCCTATCGAAGTTGCGGTGTGTAAACGATACATATCGAACGTGCGATCGTAAATCGATCATGCGACTCTGGTGGAGGGCGTTGTGACTAATTATTTGTGATCGTCATTATTCTCTGTTTTCCGTCGTTCCCTTAGTTGCTCTAAATTACATACCTCCGCGAATTATTTGTAAGTTGCTAGGGAATCCCAGACGATTTATGTCTTTAGTGAGTGGGATGTCTGGTGTTATTGACGTTTCTTCGGCTGATTCCCTCACATGGAAAAATCTGATTCCATGATTATCCAGCGTAGAAAATTGTTCGATTTTTTGTCGCAAATGTGGAGTACCACCGGACGAGCAATGAAGGGACTATGTAGACTTCGTAAGAACAGTTTCGATGCTGAAATAACGTTTACAATTTCATTGCGGACAGTGCGGAAAACGAACGAGTATCAGGAAGAATACATGGTTCGACTCTTCCAAATTATCCATCCAGACCACCGTAATGGACTCTCACATGATGCCAACACCGACGAAGAGTAAGGTAAGTCGTCTCCTTTGCAATTACAAGTATTTTTGTAACGCTCTTCTTTTGTCGTTTCTGTAGCGACAACCGTAAATATACTCATAAAGCCCGACACCAGAGTCGCATGATCGATTTACGATCGCACGTTCGATATGTATAGTTCGGACACCGCAACTTCGATAGGCAATCATTCTTGGAAATTACCCATAATGACATGCCCAACCCTGTAAGATAAGCGCGGCTCAAATAAACTTATTTCAAGAAATTCTACGTAACTTTTAACGGGGATGCGAAGCAGCGCATTACCTTGAACTGCCATGACTCTAACACCGAAATATTCAGTGCTGCTTCAATAGCACACGCCATATGAAATAACCGATACTCATTGACTTGTATGAGAGACGGAGGGAGGCTAAAGTATTCATAGGAATGCATTTCATCCGGCGAGCGACGCAACGGTCCAAAAAATAAAGAGCGGAGAAGCCCAACGCCGTCATAGCTGCATTGTCTTGCGTCGTAGCTCACTGCGGCACGGCGCTCTGTGTACCACCCTCCTGGCTCCGTACCAATTCTGAAATGCGGGCAGCCGAACCGCTGAATGTTAACTTCTCTGTTTACGGCGTGCCATGCGCTCGGCGTAAATTCTTTGTTTCTGCGCAAAATGTTTACTGTAATACGAAATATGATCGTTGTCGTAATGAGAAAATGCCGATTGCATCACACATTTTTATGACTCTACATAAAGAACCATTATACACTGAGAAGATATGGGATGCGATATGTACATATACAGATCGCGGTAGTATCGCGTACACAAGGAGTGAAAGGGGCAGTGCATTGGCGGAGTTATCATTTGTACTGAGGTGATTCATGTGGAAAGGTTTCCGACGTGATTACGGTCACAGGACGAGAATTAACAGACTTCAAAGCCGGAATGGTAGTTGGAGCTACTCGCATGGAGCATTTCCAGTTCGGAAATCGTTGTTGTTGTTGTTGTTGTTGTTGTGGTCTTCAGTCCAGAGACTGGTTTGATGCACCTTTCCATGCTACTCTAACCTGAGTAAGCTTGTTCATTTCCCAGTACCTACTACAACCTACATCCTTCTGAGTCTCTTTAGTGTATTCATCTCTTGGTCTCCCTCTACGATTTTTACCCTCCGCGCTGCCATCCAATACTAAATTAGTGATCCCTTGATACCTCAGAACATGTCCTACCAACCGCTCCCTTCTTCTAGACAAGTTGTGCCACAAATTCCTCTTCTCTCCAATTCTATTCAATACCTCCTCATTAGTTATGTGATCCACCCATCTAATCTTCAGCATTCTTCTGTAGCACTACATTTCGAAATCTTCGATTCTCATCTTGTCTAAACTATTTATCGTCCAAGTTTCACTTCCATACATGGCTACACTCCTGACAAATCTATACTCAATGTTAACAAATTTCTCTTCTTCAGAAACATTTCCTTGCCATTGCCAGTCTACGTTTTACAGCCTCTCCACTTCGACAATCATCAGGTATTGAGCTCCCCAAACAGCAAACTCGTTTACTACTTTAAGCGTCTCATTTCCTAATCTAATACCCTCAGCATCACCCCATTTAATTCGACTACATTCCATTATCATCGTTTTGCTTTTGTTGGTGTTCATCTTATATCCTACTTTCAAGACACTGTCCATTCCGTTCAACTGCTCTTCCAATACCTTTGCTGTCTCTGACAGAATTACAATGTCATCAGCGAACCTCACAGTTTTTATTTCTTCTCCATGGATTTTAATTCCTACTCCGAATTTCTCCTTTGGTTCCTTTACTGCTTGCTCAGTATACAGATTGAATAACATCTGGGATAGGCTACAACCTTGTCTCACTCCCTTCCCAACCACTGCTTCCCTGTCGTGCCCCTCGACTCATAACTGCCATCTTCTTTCTGTACAAATTGTAAGTAGCCTTTCGCTCCCTGTATTTTACCCCTGCCACCTTTAGAATTTGAAAGAGAATATTCCAGTCAACATTGTCGAAAGCTTTCTCTAAGTCTACAAATGCTAGAAACGTAGGTTTGCCTTTCCTTAATCTTTCTTCTAAGATAAGTCGTAAGGTCAGTATTGCCTGACGTGTTCCAATATTTCTACGGAATCCAAACTGATCTCCCCCGAGGTCGGCTTCTACCAGTTTTTCCATTCGTCTGTAGAGAATTCGTGTTAGTATTTTGCAGCCGTGGCTTATTAAACTGATAGTTCGGTAGTTTTGGGGAATTCAATATTTTGAGATCTACAGTGTCAAGTGTGTGCCAAAATTTAGGCGTTAACTCTCACCACGCACAACGTAGTAGCCCCGACAGCATTCACGTAACGACCGAGAGTAGCGGCTTTTGCGTAGAGTTGTCAGAGGTAACAGACGAGCAGCACTGCGTGAAATAACCGCAGAAACCAATGTTGGACTCACCACGAGCGTATGCGTTAGGACAGTGCGGCGAAGTTTGGTGTTAATGGTCTATGCCAGCAGATGATCGACGCGAGTGCCCCTGCTACAGCACACGACATCGCCTTCAGCGCCTCTCCTCATCTCGTGACCATATCGGTCGCACCCTAAACGACTGGAAAACCGTGGCCTGGTGAGATGAGTTCCAATTCCAGTTGGTAAGAGCTGATGGTAGGGTTCGAGTGTGGCGCTGACCTCACGAAGCCACAGATCCAAGTTGTCATCAAGGTATTGTGCAAGCTGGTCGTGGCTCCACTATGGTATGGACTGCGTTTACATGGAATGAGCTTAGTCCTCTGGTCCTACTGGACCGGTCATTGACTGGAAATGATTATGCTCGGATACTTGGAGACCATTTGCACCCATTAATGGACTTCATGTTTCCAAAAGAACGATTTCATGCCACAGTGTCGTAATTGTTTGCAGTTGGTTTGAAGAACATTCTGGACAATTCGAGCGAGTGATTTGGCCATCCAGATTGCCCGACAAACTCGTAAATCTGGTGCAACATTTATGGGACATAATCGAGAGGTCAGTTCGTATATAACATCCTGTCCCGGCAACACTTTCGCAGTTATGGGTGGCAATAGAGACAGCATGGCTCAATATTTCTGCAGGAGACTTACAACGACTTGTTGAGTCCATGCCACCTCAGATTGCTGCACTACGCCGGGCAAAAGGCTGTCCGGCACGATATTAGGAGGAATCCCACGACTTTTTGTCATCTCTGTCTATTGCGAAAATGAATATAATTTCTTCATTCTAAGCGTACTGATTCTTCAGTGATCGCCGGCCGGTGTGGCAGAGCGGTTCTAGGCGCTACAGTCTTAGGTGTAAGTAGTTTTACGTTCTAGGGGACTGATGACCTCAGAAGTTAAGTCCCATAGTGCTCAGAGTCACTTGAACCACCTTCAGTGAACGCATATCCAGAAATAAAGCAGTGCTAGTTCTTCAAGATTCGCGGGAGAGCTTCTGTAAAGTTTGGAAGGTAGGAGACGAGGTTGTGGCAGAAGTGAAGCTGTGAGGACGGGGCGTGAGTCGTGTTTGGGTATCTCAGTTGATAGAGCACTTGCCCGCGAAAGACAAAGGTCGCGAATTCGAGCCTCGATCCAGCACACAGTTCTAATCTGCCAAGAAGTTTCATTCTCTTTTGTAGACTGGTAGCGTTTTACCAGTATTTCGTGTTGCTAAAATAAGGCAAAATCACAATTTTTCGTTCAGTTAACATGAACTCATTTTCAACTGACTGTCTTGATAAAAAAAGCAGTAAAATTGAAGCTTATCGTTCTTTCGATATGGAAGATACACTGTCTACTCAAAAACATCCGGACAACCTCATGTCATATGGAGTTGACCACTAGACATGTCACGGGAGGCTGACCGCCAGTATTAAAAGCTGCGGGTAGTGTTGTGTTGTAAGTAAATAACAGCAGAATCTAACAGCAGAATAATTCGCTCAGTAGAGTCCAGCGAGTTTGAAAATAGGCTAGTCACTGTCTGTCATCCGAGTAACAAATGTATGAGGAAAATTTGCACCCTTTTAAACCTGCCAAAGTTGACTGTTGGTGATGTGATATTGGAGAAGAAACTCAAATCAACAACCACAGCTAAACCAAGACCAGGCAGGCTCCTTTTCCTGAAAGACAGGGACCATCAATGACTGCGGTTGGTGGTTATCAAAAATAGACTGAAATTGGCGGAAGGAGTCACTCGTGAGTTCCAGAGTTTTGCTAGTAGTGCAGTCACCAAAATGACTGCTTCGGGAGTTAAAAAGAACGGAGTACGACGGGCGATCATTTCCTCATAAGCCACACATTTCTGTAGTCAGTGATAAGCAGAGCAACGCCACTGGGCAGTGGATGATTGTAAACGAGTGATTTCGAGTGATAAAGCACTCTATACCCTTCGCAATCAAATGAAAGTGCTTGGGTTTGGCGATTGCATGGGGGAATGCTATGTACCACCGCGTGCAGTGCCAACAGTGAAGTGCTGAGGAGGTGGTGCTACATTATGGAGATGCGTTTAATAGGTGTGGTCCCCTTATTGCACTTAGGAAAACGCCAAATGCTGTAACACATGAACACATTTGCAGCACTGTGTAGTGCGTACAGTAGAGGACCAATTCGGAGACGATTGTTGTTTGCATCAGCATGATAATGCACCCTGTCATAAAGCAGCACCTGTGAGACAATAGTTTAAGGACAGTAACTGACCTGAACTCAATGGAAGACCTTTGGCATGAGTCAGAACGTCAGCTTTGCATCAGACTCTAGTGCTCAACATCACTGCCTTCCTTAGGCTAAATTTACACTGCCCGCGATGCGATGCGATGCGATGCCGAGGCGAGCGGAGCGATGAAGCGCTGAAATCGCGTGACAATGGGCAGGCTTGGTTTAACAGTAGCAACAGAGCGGTGCCCGTTTAGACTGCAGGCTGCGCCGAGCGATGTGATGCGGTGCGATGCGATGACTCCGCTGTAGTCGCAACTGAGTTCGCGTTTCGCGCGAGTGTTTCGAGCGATTGCTTGTTTGTGCTTGCGTCTGGAGTAATTGCTTGCTTGCGATGGACGTCGAAAGACTAATTAACAATGTGCGTGAACGCCCCATGTTGTGGGACCAGAAAAATAAATATTACCACAATAAGGATATTGTTCGTCAAGCATGGAATGAAATAGGTGAAGATTGTGGAACAGACAGTAAGTACAAAAAAGTAAAATAAATAGCTACAAGACTCCAAGAAACAAGTAACACAAACAACTTCGTTTATTTTCTAATTTTAATTGTGTATAGATACTATTACAGAATTTTGATAATGAAATGACGTTCACAATAGTTGCAGTAGGTGATAATTTCGACATGAAAAATGTTTGCATTAATGACTGTTGACATAGTTTTTGAAGGCCTCTCTGACACTCCTCGCTCTTCTTGAAGCATTACTGTTTGCTCTGTCATTTTTGAAGCATGCTGCTAAAGCACTGTGTTCTGTTATGTCCTGGTCAATAGACAATTGAAGGGAAATGTCAGGCCCATCTTTATCGATTATTATATTGTGCAAGACGCAGATGCACTGAATAATAATGTCTGCATGTTCTATAGAAGTTTCAGTTTCCTTTCGGAGAAGATGCCATTTGCTGGCCATAACTCCGAAAGTGCGTTCCACTACCGTTCTAGCCCTCGACAGCCTCCTGTTAAATAACCTCTCTTCCTCAGTCAGTGACAGTCCAGGGAAAGGGCGCATTAAGTTTTCCAGTAGTGGAAAGACGTCATCTCCAACCAACACTAATGGGGCTTTTACTGAAGTATCTGGTAGTTCTTTCGGTGGAGGCCAGTTTTCAGTTTCGTTCAAAATATTATTGTACCAGTTACTTGCTCTAAATGTGCCACCATCTGATTGCTTGCCATAGCCTCCAATGTCAACTGCTATTAATCTGCAGTTAGCATCGGCTACAGCTAGTAAACCAAGTGAAAAATATTTTTTGTAATTGTAATACATTGTCCCAGAATGAGGGGGACATTTAACCCGAACATGCTTTCCATCAATGGCCCCCAACCAATTCGGAAAATTCCAGTTTGCACACATGTGTTTTGCAGAGGTTTGAAGCAGTGGTATAGTACGAGAAGGCAGGTGTACAGGGCTCAGAATTTCACATATTGCGGCGCACGTTTCATGCACACATAGTGCGACTATAGTTAGACCCATCCGAAATGACTGTGACAGTGCATGGAAAGACTTCCCAATCGACAAATATCTGAAAAAGAATGAAATGAGCGTAATTGAAGGATGTGTAGGATCTCCGTAGGATTTGCAATTAATGTGCTAAGGACAAAAAATGTATTAAGTATATAGTGTACTTAATTTTTTTGCGCATATTTTCACGTCTATATTTTCAGGCGAGGTATTGAAGAATAAATGGAAGAACCTACGTGACACTTTCCGCTCTGATCTCAAAAAAAGTCGTGCTGAATGTTCAAGAGACGGAGGTGGCATGACACCTTTCCAAACCAATTGGCCGTGGTACGAGCTAATGACCTTCCAGACTGACATAATGACGCCACGGAAGACGAAGACTAATGTTCATCACAGTAAAAGAACAGCATCGCAACACGACGACGCACACGAGGACGTACCATTTTCACCAACTCTTACAGAGAGAGAGAGAGAGTGTTTCACCTGATGAAACCAACCAAGCCAGGTCTTCAAGACTGTAAGTTCAGAGGGTAGCGTTTCGATGCCTCCTCCCTCACCCACCCTACACACAAACCAAAACAATAGATCTAAGAAATCGACAAACTCTGAGTTGCTAAATATAGAGAAGCAAAAGTTGAAGCTAATTGAGCAACAAATGTCGAAATCAGAAACGCAAGATGACAGCTATCATTTTGTAGTGAATTTGCTGCCAGCAATGCGAAAACTATCACCAGCAGCTCAGTTGAGAGCCAGGATAAAAATTCAGCAGGTTCTTTTGGAAGAATTGGAACAATCAACCACTTCCACTGCACATTCGTTGATGTCACCCTATGCACCTGAAAATCCAGTTGAAATCGTAATTGCTGGAAATCCGCAAAATGAAATAGTCATTTCTGAAATTCAACCTGATGACATTGTTATTTCAAGCCACCAAGATTTTGAAAACTTTGATACTTTAGTGAGTGAACTGTGATGTATTTTACTTCTCATTGTCAACTACGTCAAAATTTATTAAAAGAAAGTTTTAATCTATCACAATTTGTAAATTTTTCATAATAAAATGATTGCTGTAAACTTAATATTGTGTACTTACCTAATGGTGATCATAACTTTCTATTCAGGGATAATAGCCATTCTGAAATTCGTTTTGCTTCTGTAATCTGTTTGAAACAGACGACACTATGTAATCAAATGTCTCTGTACTCATTCTGAAATAATTCCAATATTTATCCTCATCTTTTCTCAAGTCACTGTACAAATGATGAAATTCTCCTAAAGCCCTCCTCTCCTTGTTGATTTCATGCACCCATTCAAGACTGCGTTGAATTCTCAGAGCACTGTTTTCTAATAAAAAAGAATTTATCGGGTCGAGGAAAAACGACATCGTGCCGAGACTGCTCAATTGCTGGCCAGATCGCGTACGCGCGCGCGCGCTGTATTGTGTGCAATGTGAACGCTCCATCGCATTGCATCGCTTTGGCCATTATGCGTCGCGTCGCTTCGCATCGCATCGCAGGCAGTGTAAACGTACACTTAGTTTCGGCTCTTGAAGCAGAAGGCACTGTCTTCCCTCCACATACGAGGGTAATCCCAAAAGTAAGGTCTCCTATTTTTTTATAAGTACATAGACCTGTTTATTTCTACAATGGTTTACATCAGTTTACAGCTTGAACTTTTAGCTATTTTTCGACGTGATCACCATGTCTGTCGATGATTTTTGTAGACGCTGTGGCAGTTTTTGTATGCCAATGTCATACCAGCTTGCAGCCATGCTGTTCAGAAAGTTATGAACCTCTTCTTTCACCTTGTCGTCGGAGCAGAATAGCTTTCCGGCCAAATGTTCTTTTAACCTAGGGAACAGGTGATAGTCACTGGGCGCCAAGTCAGGACTATAGGGTGGGTGGGTGATTATGTTCCACTAAAACTGTTGAAAGAGAGCAACGGTTTCCCGAGCGATATGTGGTTCAAATGGTTCAAATGACTCTGAGCACTATGGGACTTAACATCTATGCTCATCAGTCCCCTTCTTCTTCTTCTTCTTCATTCTTCACGCGATCAGGCCCAGAGGACCGCGCGCCACCACAGTTAGAGCTCTCCATCCGTCTCTGTCTTCTGCTATCTGTCTCCAGTTTTCCGTGACTCCCAGCTGCAACAGGTCTTCTCTCACTCCATCGATCCACCTCTTTCCAGGTCTTCCCACTGGTCTGCTGCCTGACGGGATCCAGTCCATTGTGATTTTGGGCCATCTTGTTGCCTCCATTCTAACAACATGTCCAGCCCATTGCAGTCTTTTGCTTCTCATCACTCCCAAGATGTTAGGCTCCTTGTACAGCTCTTCTAATTCAGTGTTATGGCGTCTTCTCCATTCTCCAGTAGTCTGATCTCTGACTGGTGAAACGTCCCCTTTGCACAATTATACATGACTGTGCTTAAACTGACATACAATATTTTTAGCGCAACGCAATCAGACTTTCAAAAATCCCTGCATAAGAATGGCCCTGAGTAACATTAAACTCTACCTTTCAGAAATCACTTACCTCACAAAAATCTTCATTACTCGAACTACTGCAGTACAGCGAGCTCCACTACTGCCAGCTAAATAAAAGATTCAAACTACGGAAGGCACTAACTACTGATAGGCATAGTTAGCAAATGAAAGATATTAATAGAGAACAAACAATGTATTTACCTTGATAGTCATAATATATATAGCAGTTCATGACAAATTACAAAACTCCGCCATCTCTCTCCCCACATCCACCACTGCTGGCGGCTCACCTCCAACTGCGCAACGCTACGCGCTGTTCACATCCAGCTGCCGCTGCCCAACACTACAATGGCAGACAACAATGCAAACCAGCCACAGACTGCACACAGCACAGCCAGTGATACTCACACAGAGCGCTATGTAACGTTGCCAATAAGAAAACATAAACAGCCTACTTACACTGGTCCAAATATTTTCCTGAGGACTTTCCTTTCAAATGTTAGCAGTCGCTTAAGGTCTTGTTTTCGAGTGCTCCAGGTTTGAGAACCATAAAGTACTACTGGCATTATTAATGTCTTATACAACCGTAGCTTTAGTTGTTGCGAGACACTTCTACATTTTAATATAGGGTCTAGAGAGTGATAGTATCTGTTTCCCGCCTGCAGTCGTGCTTTTATCTCTGCTTCAGTTGATGTTACTTCTGTAACTGTCATGAGTCCCCTAGAACTTAGAACTACTTAAACCTAACTAACCTAAGGACATCACACAACACCCAGTCATCACGAGGCAGAGAAAATCCCTGACCCCACCGAGAATCGAACCCGGGTACCCGGGCGTGGGAAGCGAGAACGCTACCGCACGACCACGAGCTGAGGACAGCGATATGTGGGCGAGCGTTGTCATGAAGAATGTGTACTCCCTTGCTCAACATTCCTCTTCTCCGGTTCTCAATTGCCCGTTTGAGTTTTTTCAGAGGCTCACAGTTCCTGTCAGTGTTAGTTGTGGTTCCAGCGATTCAGCTCCGACGACGAGGTGAAAGAAGAGGTTCATAACTTTCTGAACAGCATGGCGGCGAGCTGGTATGACATGGACGTACAAAAACTGCCAGAGCTTCTACAAAAATGCATCGACAGAAATTGATGATTATGTCGAAAAATAGCTAAATGTTCAAGCTGTAAACTGATGTAAAACATTGTTGAAATAAACAGGTCGATGTACTTATAAAAAAAAGGAGACCTTACTTTTGGAATTACCCTCGTACATTCTGAAGTCTCATTCATATTGGCTCCAGCAGAGTTCATGCTGTCATAATGGTGAACGGTGGACACACGCGACTAACTGGTTTCCGGAAATTTCGATCAGATAGAAGCTTTCGAAATGTGATGCTCCAGAAGAATGCTAAAGATTAGATGGGTAGATCACATAACTAATGAGGAGGTACTGAATAGATTTGGAGAGAAGGGAAATTTGTGGCACAACTTGACTAGGAGAAGGGATCGGTTGGTGCGGCATATTCTGAGGCACCAAGGAATCACCAATTTAGTATTGGAGGGCAGCGTGGAGGGTAAAAATTGTAGAGGGAGACCAAGAGATGAATACACTAAACAGATTCAGAAGGATGTAGGCTGCAGTAGATACTGGGAGATGAAGAAGCTTCACAGGATAGAGTAGCATGGAGAGCTGCATCAAACCAGTCTCAGGACTGAAGAAGACCACGACGACAGAAACTTTAGACTGCTACTGTTTCACCAGCAACAGCAAATAATAAAATGAGAAATACGAGAACCCTTATTAAAGCTGAAATGATGAAATTATGGTTCAGTAATTGAAGAACGGACAAATATGTGGAACTGATCGTTAGCCGCTGTAGATGTCACGTCACGTGGTTTAGTTACACATCTGGCTGCTGTCATTACGCTAGTCTGCTTGGCGGGTCGTTGTACCTCTCTTTCCGGGAGCAGCAAGAGACGCTGAGAGAAAAAGCTGGATATTGGGGAGCAGTTAAGCCGCTCGCCGATACCTGCTGCTGTCCAAGCGGGATTATTGATTTCACTTAGAGGGGCCGTCATCTATCTCCGCCGTGCCCTGGCGAAGGAGCAGCCGTCCCGCAACCTGCCAAACTTTACAAAAAGCCCCGGCGTCTACGGCGCCCAGGTGGCCGCCGGCCACCACATCCGCTTCTGCTGCAAAGTGGCGGATCATTTCACTGCTCGAGCTCGTCCTGGCCCACAGTGGCTGTACCTAAAGATCAACGCACTAACGTATATTACTACATGACTAAAACAGTCACCCCGTTTCAATTGCAGATTGCCTATCCTAAAGGGACAACGAAAACTTTATTTTCACCTCATCATATAAACACTAACCGAATTTAAAATTACAAAATGCTGTTATAATCTACTCATTCGCAGGCACGATCTTACGTTAAAGCTATAACGCATTAACCAAGTATTAAAATTAGAAACTATGCATATGTGTTGCTTATCACCCGTAAGTACTCAATCAGTATTTGCGCTTAGACCTCGTAGCGGCTTCCAAAAAATAGTTTAACATCTTTTCGAAACTTTTTTTCTCGCTGACACATTTCACTAAATAATGAAAAGGGAAAAAAGGTTTATCACTTACTAGATTTTCGCTTTTCGTGCAGCATAAACGATGACGTTTGAATTTATTAGTTCTTTACTTCTAACACTATTCGCATCTCATGTTGCAGACAGTATACACACAAACCACTGATTTACACGGAAAATTATGACTCTGTACCACATATACAAAATTAAAGGATCACTTTTTCGAAGCCGTCTACTTGTCTCCCACTGCGACGCAGTAGTTTCAAATTAGGCTCAAAGGTGCCTAAAGCCTTTCTCTGTAATGGTGCAAAAGCGTGCGAGGTTGCGACGCTTCGAACAGCAAATTATCGACAGATCTGAGAAAAAATGCCCCAGCTCGGAAGCTCATATGACGTGTACATTTGGTTAATGAAATCACACTGGCACCGAATTTCAACAAAATTCTGCCCATCGTCACCGTGCACGCGTCACACTATGGGAAGGTCGTCACACCCCCTCTCACTCATATTTCACTCCTTCTCTTGACGCCTCTGCGATGGAGGCCAGAACCGCAATTCCCAGTGTTGAAATCACGCGGTTTTCGCGCGGGAGGCCGAGGAAAACATTTCAAATGGACCGCCGTTCAGAATCGACACGAAAAGGCCTCGCACGGTGGCATAAAGGGCGTCAGTGAAACCAAAAACCCTTCCCTTCGAGTGTTGATTCCCACACACTGCGCAGTTGAAAACAGGAATTCGCAGTGCAATGAGTAACAGGACAGCCGGCCGAAGTGGCCGTGCGGTTCTGGGCGCTGCAGTCTGGAACCGAGCGACCGCTACGGTCGCAAGTTCGAATCCTGCCTCGGGCATGGATGTGTGTGATGTCCTTAGGTTAGCTAGGTTTAAGTAGTTCTAAGTTCTAGGCGACTGATGACCTCAGAAGTTAAGTCGCATAGTGCTCAGAGCCATTTGAGTAACAGGACAACATTGTTGACAACCTTTCAAGCTGCTTAATGTCACCGGACGATTCGACGCTTCTCTAAGGGCACCGTGGGCCTGCAACGTCACTGAAGGTGATCACATCTCTTTGGAGTGTAGCACGACCGTAATTTTCGCTCTCAAATACAGGGTGAAACCGTTCAAAATCATTCGAAGAAACTGGAACGTAATCCGAAGTAGCAAAGAGTGATTACGTTTCCTCAGTCTTCATGTTTCTCGTCGTCCTATAGCAAGACGACAGGGGTGCAACAGTGACACTTGCATCAATAAAATGGCAAAGGCTCCAACTAAGACACTCCACTGTGATTCGAAACCAACCACGCAACGCCGGTGTGGCCAAGCGGTTCTAGGCGCTTCAGTCTGGAACTGCGAGACCCCTACGGTCGCAGGTTCGAATCGTGCCTCGGGCATGGATGTGTGTGATGTCCTTAGGTTAGTTAGGTTTAAGTAGTTCCAAGCTCTAGGGGACTGATGACCTCCGATGTTAAGTCCCATAGTACTCAGAGCCATTTGAACTACCCACGCACATTTCCTGAGCTCTTTAAAAATGTACATGTGCAGAGAGAACCCTTGAACAATTACTAGCTGCCTGAAGGCACGCAACCCCTTCTGCACCACTCTGATTCCACATGCCTGCTAGAACAAGCTAGAGCATCAGCGCAGTGCCACGTTGGTGAAGGGTGTCAATGGGTTGCTGACCTACAGGCGGCTAGGAATCCGTCGTGGTTTTTCTCTGTACAGGCACATATTTAAAGTGCACAATATAAGTGTACAGGTGAAACTAAGAAAATGGCTTGTCTTAGAGGGGCCCTTTGCCATTCCATTCCATTCAAGCATGCGTCAGTGTTTCCCTCACCCTCTGTCATCACGTCACAGGAGGACGCAAAATAGAAGGGCTTGAAAATTATATACATCCTTTGCAAGCCTCAGACCACGTTCAGTTTTCGTCGCATGGTTTTGAACACTCAGTAGTGGCTTCGTCCTGTCCAAAAAAGAGAAAATTGTTATTGTGCAACATTCTAAATGGGTGCGACAAAGTTCACTGAGGTTGTAGGACCACGACATTCTTAGACAAGAGTTGAATCGTCTAGGACGTGTCACAAGTGTCAATGGTTGACAAGAACGTGGTCCTGTTGCTCATCGCACTCCGAAATGCCGTTTTCGACTGCGAAAGATGCGGAAATCAACTCCCAAGCGGCAGGAGTGGTTTCATTGGCACTCTTTATGCCACCCCTGAGGCCATTTCCTGTCGATTCTGAGCCGCCACCCACAGCAAAACCGCGTGGTTTCAAAGCTGGGCGTTGCCGTTCTGACCTCCATCGCAGAGGTGTCATAAGAAGGAGTGAAATGTGGATATGGGAAGATGTGACGACATTGCTGTCGAGTGACAAGTCCACGGTAGCGCTGCGTAGAATTGGATCCGATGTGACCTCATTAACCCACCTTATACCTCGCCTGAACTTCTGAGCTCTGGCCTTTTCCTCGCATTTGTCGACACGTTGCTGTTTGAAAAATCGCCGACCCCGATACTGCAGGGCGACACGCTTTTGCATCGTAACAAGAAGAGGTTGTAGGCACCTTTGTGACAAACTTCAAACTTCTCTGTCGCAGTGGGAGACAATTAGGGGGTTTCGAAAAAGTGACCCTCTAATTGTGGTGCACACTATAGTATGACATGATAAGGATTTAGATGCGTTAAACGGATGTTTTACACAAGGGAGTTCGATTGATTATAGAATCGGCGGTGATAGTGGTACTGGTACCTGTACTGGTACTGTTCCTGATCAGTTAAATCAGGGTTACAGCCTGCTCGAGTTCATTAGTAGTACAGCTAGTTCTTTTTTGGAAGGAGGGGGGCGGTGGCGCTCATGTGACTGGTTTAATGTGATTCGCCACGACGTTATTCACTGTGCCAAAGTCTTGACCTCAGAGTAGCACTTTCACACATCGTCTTAGATTCTGTGTTAGATATGTTCCAAACTCTGTCTTCCCATACAGTTTTTACAATCTACATCCCCCTCAAGTACCATTGAAGTTATTGGCTCTGGGCACTATGGGACTTAACATCTGTGGTCATCAGTCCCCTAGAGCTTAGAACTACTTAAACCTAACTAACCTAAGGACAGCACACACATCCACGCCGCGATGGTAGAAGTCACACGGTTCCAGACTGAAGCGCCTAGAACCGCACGGCCGCACCGACCGGCTGGAAGTTATTCCTTGAAGTCTTAACACATTCCCTACCATTTTGTTAGTCACTGTAGTCAGTGTTCTCACAAATTCCTTTCCTCTTCGATTCTACGGAGATCCGCCTCTTTTGTTATCTTGTCATTGCACTTAATGATCAACATCGCAACGCAGCGTCTCAGACGCTTTCTCTCCTTTTAGGGTCTTCCCATTGTCCATGATTCACTTCCGCACGATGCTGTGGTCCAGACGTACGTACTCGGATACTTCTTCCTCCATTTAAGATTTATGTTTGATACAAGTGGACCACTGTTACCGAGGGATGGTAATGACGTTTCCTGTGCTAATCTGCTTTCTTTGTGAACCTTGCACGTCCCATCATCCGTTATTTTTTTTCCAGTGTCGCAAAATTCCTTCCCACCAACGTGTTCTCAATTTTTACGGCAAGTTTAACACTAATGCATTTATCCTGTATCTGAACATCACTTTTTGTACATGTTAGGTTCCAAATATATAGTTATGGAAACGTGGTCCATCCTTTGGCAAACACGAATTCTTCTTGTTTAACATCCAAACATGTTTCGACGAAGTTCCACATCATTAGTGAGTTCATTTATTTTTCTGTCAGATAATGTGTACAGAAATTCTGAATGATAATAAACAGGTCGCATTTTGTATCTTGAGACAACGAAATATCTCAAAGACTAGTTGGCAATACCAATTTGAGCCCCCCGCTTGTTTTAACCCCAGGGGATGAGGCGGGGAGCAACTCTGAAATCTTAAGTGAGTACATCCCATTCTTATTATGAATTCGGATTCTATGAGAAGAAATACGCATCTTTTCTATGTAACACTTTCGACGTTGCGCGATAGATGGCACTATAATCGACGAACAACCCAGTTATGTTCCAAAACGGTATCATCTTGTAAAGAATGAATTGGATCAATGACGTAATATCAGATGTGTATGGCAAACGGCTCAGCGTTTTGCAGTTTTTTCTGTGTAGCTGTTTGGAAACATTCATTCATTGAATGTTTGGTTTGATCCCGCTGCGTGCACGTGACTGAACGTATCACCAATGCATGTCTGCAGATTCTGCATCTACATCTACATACATACTCTGCAAGTCACCGTAGTCATATCCTTTTCTGCTCCACTCGTGAACAAGGAAACACGACTGTCTCCCTATATCCATAATCACTCTAATCTTATCTTAGTGGTCCTTGCGCGCAATGTATGTTGAAGGCAACAGTATCGTTCTGGAGTCGTCTTCCACGCCTGTTCTGTACATTTTCTCAACAGTGTCCCTCCAGTGATTCCCACGAGAGTTCCCGAAGTATTTCTGTAACGTTTTTGTGCTGTTCGAACCTACCGGTAATAAATCTAACAGCCCGCCTCTAAATTGCTTCGATGTCTTCTTTTAATCAGGCCTATTTTGGGTCCCAAACACTCGAACAGTACTCAACAATGGATCCCACTAGTGTGCTGTATGCCGTCTCCTTTACAGACGAACCACGCTTTCCTGAAATTCTCGCAATAAACCGAAGTCGGCCATTTGCCTTTCCTACAACAATACTTACATGTTCATTCCATTTCATATTGCTTTACAGCGTCACCCCTACGTATTTAATCGACGTGACTGTCAAGCAGAACACTACTAATACTGTATTCGAACATTATGGGTTTGTTTTCCTATTCGCCTGCATTTACTTCAATTTTTCTGATTTTGAAGCTAGCTGCCGTTTATCACGCCAACTTGAAATTTTGTCTCAGTCATCTTATATTCTCCAGCAGTTAATCATCGACGACACCTTCCCAAACACCACAGCATCATCAGAAAAGAGCCGCATACTGCTGCTTACCCTGTCCACAAACTCATTTATGTATACAGAAAATGACAGCACTTCCCTGGGGCACTCCTGATGATATCCTTGTCTGTCTTGTCTATGATGAACAGTCACCGTCGAGTGCAACATACTGTGTTCTGTAAAAGTATATCGGAAGCAGTTCTCATTTGTATCGAGTCGTTCCACGTGCGAATATATACGTTTACCTCAAGCTGCCATCAAATGAGAAACGCATATATTTTCCGGCGTGAAAGGTGGTCAGAGCGGTGGGCACGCCAGCCTCTCAGTCCAAGTGTGACGGTGGAAAGGGCTGCACTCTACTTATGATCAAGTCAATAAACCGATCACCGGCTTAGGCTGCAAACTTGACGTTCAATTTTCCTCTGTGTACTACTCTTGTCAGCAGCTTGGAGCCATGTGCTGTTAACCTAATGGTCTCGTTCTTAGCAATGACAAACAAAATATTATTGTGATACAGGCATTTATCTGTGGGCAGAGCTGTCTTGTCCTGGTTTGCACTGCACGATTAGAAAATAGCTTACAAGCATCAATGATGACATCTAATTTTTTTATTTATTGTTGCAGCCCTCTGATGACGAAACCACAAACTATTTGTAATTCTCATTTCCTCTAGTTTATTTCATTTCTCTTTTTAAATATTACACCTATTCTATATTGATTTTTCCAGTTGATTGGCTTTTTGTATAGATTATAATTCGATTCTACTATATTTCTCTTTGATATTATGCCGACAGGAAGAGTTATTAATTTTGAATCCAATTCACTGATATCTTTGTCCACCTCACTGAGCACACAGGAATTGTCTACCCCAAACCTCTTGCAGCATAAATCATATGAGAATATGCTTTAAAAGATGGGTTCCGAAGGAGTGAAGCTCGTCTCTCCATCTGTTAATCCCTGGTTATGTTTTCCGTACTGTGCTAAAATTAAAACTGGCAGAAACTATTCCTTTTATCAGTCATCTTCGGCTGTAAAGACATTCACAGCAACGCACCTCAAAACTCAAACATTCCTTTCTTCCTGGTGTGTGAGTAACTCGTATCTTAATTTCTCTGGACCAGTAAATTTTCTGTTACTATGTGCAGGAGTAAAACCACACGAACTCAAAATCTGCAGCTTAGGAGCACGAAAATTTTATTCTGTTTACTAGGAGTCTTCAAATTAAAAATTGCAGTATTTTGGTGATCTGCCTGTTCCCAGCTTCACACATTGTTTTATAGTTGACAAATCGGTCCAAACTTAACCCTTACAAGTACAGTAGTTTCGTAGTCAAAAGGCCTGATGAATACAATGCTTTAGCTGTTTATTTTTTGCTGTTAAAATTGACAAAATGGTTAGGTAAAATTTACGCAAACATACGTTTTGCTATTTTCCGGTGTTCGACTAAGCCGGTGGTATCAGTGGAGACCAAAATAAGATCGAACGTGTGAAATAATTCATGCAATCGCAAATTTTTATACAGTGGTAAGAGAGAGTGCCATGAATAACAGACTAGAAATCCTGACCGGTGACGGCTGATTGTGGGAGTGAGTGTGCGTTTGAAGTTCACTTCTGTAAGTTTTCCTTTAATAACTCGAAAACTACAGCCTCTAGCGAAAACGAATCCCGCTACAAAATTTAACTAAATGAAAATTCCCACAAGAAGATCCAGTTCATTTTTGCTGTAGGACTAATAGGTTGCGCGTAGCGAAGGAGAGAATATGAAAATCTCGCTCATCGTTTTTGAAGACCAGGTACAGAAGTGCGGGTAGCACGAAACGACGTTGGTAGTGGCAGCTGAGTCACTCTGTATATTAAAAATATATCCGTGCAAATGTATATTTATAAACTGTGCATTTTAAGAACTATGTAGCGTACGTCCGTCCAAATGTTTATTACAGTAACGTGTAAAAATTTTGAAGTAAATTTGGCAAGAAGTTTATGAGATTTTAGGTAACAACTTTAAAAAATATCTTGTCCTTAAAAGGGTGCAACTAAATTCCCTTTACAGACTTTGACGACTTGTAGTGGGTACCAAGACGGTTAAAATAATCTTGGGAACTCATGCCCGGGAATATACGGTCTTTCTGCTTCAAAATGGAATTTAGTTACGTCCTGTATAGTAGTAGAGATGTTAACAGATTTCCCTTTTTCAGAAATGCTGTTCTTTCTGCTTCCAGCCTTCGTCTTACATCCTCTCACCTTCGATTAGTTTACGGCCCCAATTGCAAAACCTCATCTGTCACTTCCAATGTGTTACTACCTCATCTAGTTCCTTCAGCATCACCTCATTTAATTCCACTAAATTCTACACATTATCCTTATTTTACTTTTGTTGATCTAATGACAACTTCTCAAGACACTATTCACTCGGTTTAGCCGCTTTTTCAAGCCATTTTCTGTCCGTGAGAGAATCACAAGAAAGACAGAGAAGCACAAAATCCAGTAATATAATACGAGTGAAGTGACGATAATTCGTTAATTCCGATGCTAGCAGACGACACAACTCTGTCTAAGCAGTGCCAAAGTCAAAGCTTTCTTCCCGTGAATATTTTATGTTGAAGTCCTATACCGTTTCGTTAGAATCCCTGACGCTGAAGTAACGTTCCACGTCTGTCAACGAGCTCTGTGAATTCATTTCAAATGCATGGTGGAACATTTTCACATTCCGTTAAGTTCCGACTCGGTCCATCTCGTTTAGTACACAATCTGTATGAATGGCTCCATTCGAATATGTGGTTGAATGTTTTGTCGTTCTGTTCCGTTTCGTCAGAATCCTTGACACTGAAGTGTCATTCCGTCTCGTTCAGTTCCGTCGAAGATCTGCATGAATAGCGCTCTTTGTAATGCATGATTGAATATTTTGATGTTCCATTACTTTCGGAATCTTTGATGTTGAATTCCGGTCCCCATGCGTTCTCTTCCGTTTTGTCGATGACCTGTATCAATGCCGCCATTTGGAATTCATCATTGAATGTTTTGAGGTTCTTAATCTTTTGGGTTCCGTTGAAATCCTTGACGCTGAATCTGATCCGTTTCGTTCACTTAGATTCCTTGACGCTGAATCCTTCACGTTGAATTCCATTTCCATTCTGTCGACAGTCTGTATGAATGCCGCCGTTTGAATCCATTGTTGAATGCTCTGACGTTCTGTTCCGTTGCGTTCGTTTGAATTGTTGGAGTTGAAGACCTATTCCGACGCGATCTTTTACCACTCTGTCAACTACCTGTGTAAATGCTCCAATTTTCAATACATGATGGAACGGTTTGAAGTTCCGTTCCGTTATGATGATATCCTTATTGCTGAAGTCCCGTTCCGATTCGTCCCGTTTCGTTCCGTCGAGGATTTGTATGAGTGTCGCCACTGGAATGCATCGGACAATTTTCTGATTTTCTCTTCCCTTTTGCGACGTTGCAGTCCTTATCGTTGAACTCTCGACCGGATTCGTTCCCTTTCGTTCCGTCGACGATCTGTACGAATTCCGCCATTTGAAATACACGGTGGAATGTTTTGAGGTCCCATTCATTTCCGTTAGAATCCTTGATTTCAAAGACCGGTTTGGTCTGCTTGTGTTCCTTACCATCGAGGGGCATTATCGAAGTCAGCATTTGAAATGCATGGGGAAATGTTTCGACGTTCCGTTCGGTTAGACTCTGCGGTGGAGCTGTTCTTTCCGTCCGTTTACGATGAACCTGCACCTTCCTGTGAACATTGTCTCAGCAGATCATCAGTAGGAAAGCCGAGTGAAACCTACTGTACTTCGACGTGAACCAGGCAATTAACGTCACTAATCTACGTTTCGGGAGAAACACAAAATGAAAGGTTGGAAATTTTGTCCTCAGTTAATATATTCTGAAACTTAGGTGAACAAGTATGACTACCAAGCCCGTGCTAGTCTTAACACAGTCACTCACAATCCCTTTCACTCACGTTAGCAAGTTTATGGTGTTGCATTTCCCGAAAACGTAATAGCTACAAAAATACTAATTGTTTTTGATTGAGAACGCTCACCAAATATTAAGTCTGTCGGTACCAATTGCAGTCACAGTTTTTAGCCACCGACCTGCTCAATACGCCACGCGGAATATATGTCTTTTCTCGTCACAAAATTCACTGAAAAATTCCGAAATTTCTACACACACATCGTAATAATTATGCCGTCACTTTCCAACGCTTTTGATGTATTAAACACTGCTAGATCCGGCAAATTATCGTTTCCATCGGAACTACTACTACACACGTCCGATCTGTTTCATGGCTAGGCTTCCACTCTTCCCTAGAACACTCCAAGTCTTCTCTACCAGCCGACAAAAGCGCGCGAAGAATATTGCTTTACCATTGGTCAGTTTACTCAACAGCCAATAGCAAAACAACATTCTCCCGCGTCAGTCCGCGCTTTTCATCAATAACCAATGGCAAATTAGTAAACCTAACGACTGCACCTTTTACCGACGTAATTATCTAATATGCTGAAGTTTTGTTTATGCATAAAGTTATTTACTATTGTTATTTATACCTGAATTAACTTTCCCTTTACCATAAACTTACTTTACAAATCTATTCTACAAAAATCCCCTGTGTTCATATCCATACTTCGTCGAAATGTTCCCACATTAAATCCTAATACATAACTCGTTAAACAATTATCTTCATATTAACCTTAAACGACACTCAAACATCATTCATACTGCTAAACACATTTATAACATTTTACATACACAAAAAACATAATAACACTTTATGAAAATACTAGAACAGTTTATGAAAAACATTCTATTACTTTAGTGGACTCTAGTAGGCACAATCGAAACTAAAATCACAGTCCCCCTATCCAATATTGTCCTCTATCGGCTGATACATAAACTACGTGCGCGTCCAGTCTTGCGTCACCGTCTGTCACTCTCCAGCTCTGAGACACATCTCCCACTTAACCGCCTCCAAGGCAGGATCGTTATAGGGCGCTAAGCCTCAACTCTTTGACACTGAAATCCCGTTCCGACTCGTTTCGTTCCCTTCCTTCGACGAGCTACATTAATTCCGCCATTTGAAAGGCATGGTTGAATTTTTTGACGTTCCTTTCCGTTCGTTAGAACCTTTTAATGCTGATGTGCACTTCCGTCTCGTTTCGACGATGATCTGTGTGAATGCCGCCATTTGAAATGCATGGGGGAATTATTTGATGTTCGGTTCCGTGACTTCCTGCGTGAATCGACCTTGAGCAGCTCCTCAGAACACGCCACGGGCGGACACTATCTTGCCCTGCGAGCGTACGCACTGCCAGGTTGGTGGCCTGCGCACATTCGTCGCCGGCCACCGCGGCCGCGAACACAGCCGCCCCATAATTCACGAATATTGATTTGCGACCGTCGCTTTCCGGTGGGAGTGCACTAGCCAAAAAAAAAAAAAGAGAGAAAAAGGTAAAAAAGAAGAGACCAGGGGTCGGTCGAGAGGGCGGCCGCTCTCTGGCAAAGGATTCTGCGAGCGCAGTGGGGCGTGCGGCCTTTCTGCGCAGCGCGCCTCGGGAGCACGCGAGGGCCGACCGGAGTAGCGGCGAGTAGCGGCCGCTCCGGCGGGCCGTCACGCGACTGCTGTCAGCGGCTGCCTCCCTCCCCGCTTTTTATATCTCGCCGACCCCGGCCGGCGTTCCCTAAGCCGCGCTATATCCGCTCCATCTAACTCCATCTTCCTGGCGGCAACGTTACGAGATTCCTTCTAACGGCGAGCTGAATAAAGCATAAGCTGCCGGCAGTCCTTCTCTCAAAGACCGGAGCGTCGTTCTCCTCGGCTGACCGGTCAGGCAATGCGGAAGGCCGGCAGGTTATTGTGGTCAGACGGACAACACAGGGAACACAGGGTTTAGCTGCATTTGAACGGAATTAAATTCGTCGAAATGTCAAAATTTTTCGAAACCGAAACAGGCGAGAGTCAAAAGGGTGGACTGTATTCATTATTATTGTACTGCGTTTTGGAGAAAATGGTACGAGAATGAAGATAAAGAATAAAAGAAGTCGGAATACATAAAATGAAAGACGGAACAAAGGGATAGAACCTTGAAATCACGGCTTAATATTGTAGTTGGCAGAAGAGCCAACACCGTGTTACGATTGAAGGCCGAAATGCACGCGTTTTAGTTCACGCAGGCTGGCGTGAGGAGGGAAGAACTACACTGACGTAAGGTCTGGAACATGAAAAGGAATTAGAATTCAGAAAGCGGACGTAATTAGTTTCATACTTAACTTTAATCCATTATGATGAACGTCGCTCTTGACGGTACATGATTCACAATATTATCTGTTCAGAAGACATAGTAACTGAATATGGCGCCTTGCTAGGTCGTAGCAAATGACGTAGCTGAAGGCTATGCTAAACTGTCTTCTCTGCAAATGAGAGCGTATGTAGACAGTGAACCATCGCTAGCAAAGTCGGCTGTCCAACTGGGGCGAGTGCTAGGGAGTCTCTCTAGACTAGACCTGCCGTGTGGCGGCACTCAGTCTGCAATCACTGATAGTGGCGACACGCGGGTCCGACGTATACTGACGGACCGCGGCCGATTTAAAGGCTACCACCTAGCAATTGTGGTGTCTGGCGGTGACACCACACTGAATTCAGGCCGGCACGCGTTCCGGCACCTCCCAGAGACTCTTTTTCTCTTCTTTTCTTTAAGAGCTCAGCACCGGAGATTTGAAACAGTACACGTGTATTAAATCACAACGTTACTATAATTTGCCGCTGCACCAGCACAAGTGAACGTGACAATGGGTCACCAACGTGATGTGACGGGCAGGAGGTATTCTGTGTGTGTGTGTGGGTGTTTTTTTTGTGTGTGTGTACGCACATACAGTATACCCTAGATAAGTTGAGTATCATTCCAAAGTTGTGATCGCGCCTTTTGTTTACGACTGCCTCAACGATGTAGTAGCAGGGCGATGTCTCATGTTATGTGTGTCAATGAGAAATAACAGAGTAACATGATGTGGGGAGGAGAGAAAAGGAGAGGAGAGGAGGAGGATTACGGCAGCCTCAGGGTGAGGAGGGGGGAATATTTTATCTTTATCTTGCTTTGTTATCAACTCACGCTCGACGCAACGATCAGCTGGTATGGTATAAGATGCACACGGAATTAACGTTTCGTGAAGACGTGAGAAGTCGGAATTGTACGAGACACAGATGGAGCAGGAATATCTTCATCGTCATTAACCGCCAAATGCCTTGTTGATTAATACTGAGGGCACGTGCATATAGCAGCTACAAAGCAACTGTTCGAACGTTGCGGCTGGCAGCATTTGAAAACATGGTGTCATATTCACGAAGACTACCGACTTGTGCCAATACGTATGAAGCGGAACTACGGAGCAAAGTGACACTGGTAAGGCGACAGACGGTGGCAGCTACTGTTTATATTGTAACCTTGTGGTATTATGTTTTTGATTATAAGATACTATGGTTTAGAAACCTGAATTTCAGAACAGTATTTTCTAAAAACTGGTTTCTCATTGTAAGTCTCTCTCTGTGGCCGGCGGGAGGGGGGGGGGGCAGAAGTGGTAGAAGGGGAAGCGTTCCGTCACCTAAAAGTTTAGAAATTAAGCAGCTTGAAATTCACTCCATAGCCTTGGCTGATGATTTAGCAATCTTAGCAGATAACCTAAAACTTGAATCGATACAGATAAACATTCTAAAACTGGTAGCAGAGAAAACTGGACTAAAAATTTCGTTTCGCGAAATCCTGTACGTGACCAGCGTTAAAAATGCAACTAAATATATGCAATCAAAATAGGGAAAAACAAAGAGAGTTTCAGAATTTAACACTGTGAATAAGTAATCCAGAAAAATGTTCTAGACAGAGCACCTAACATAAAAACAGCCGAAGAAAGGGAAATAGCATTCCGCTTACAAAATATACGTGCAATAAAAAGTCCTTATCTAGTAATACAAAACTGAAGAATTACAATATGGTAATTAAAAACGTGCATCAGAAGGCCTCCTCATAAGCACAACCAAAGAGTTGAGTAATTGGAGAATAAAGAAAGAAGAATAATTCGGAAAATTTTGGTCCAAAGTATGAAAATAGAATGTGGAAATTTAGAAGCAAAAAGGAGATGTATGAAAAAACTACCATTGCTGGATGTATCACAATCTCAGTCTTCCTCTGTAAGTTTTACTCTCTACGGTTCCCTCTACTACCATGCAAGCTATTCCCCATCATGTCTTAAGAGATGTCCTACCAACCTGTCCCTTCTTCTTGTCAGTGTTTTCCATATATCCTTTTCCTGCCGATTCTGCGGACAACTACCTCATTCTTCACCTTATCAGTCCACCTAATTGTGAACATTCTTCTACAGCACATCTCAGATCCTTCTATTCTTTTCTGTTCCGGTTTTCCCACAGTCCGTATCTCACAGCAATTTCATGGCCACTTAAAGAGACTCGGTAGCAGGAAGCTTGCAAAAAATCCAGTTTCTGTGACAAAAACCAAAAGGTCGAATTTCATGGGTTATGGAAGTTTAGAAAGGCTTACAGACGTGAAAGCGGCATCGTTTGAAACTGACTGCAGAATGATTTTGTTCGTCCAACGTACATTTCACCTAAGAACCACGAAGATAATATACGAGAAATTAGCGCCCATGTGAAGGCAGATAAACTGTCGCTTTTCCCTCGTTCTATTTCCGTGTGAAACCGGAAAGAAAATGACTACTAGTGGTACGGCGCACTCTGCCACGCGCCATAAGGTGAATTGCGGAGTGTCGATGTAGGTGTACATGTAGAAATACAGACAGACATAGAAAACAGACGTGGATTCAGGGAGAAGGTAGAAATTCAAAGGTTTGGAGTATAGAACGCAAAATAAGATAGAAGGAACAAGTACAAAAGAAAGCAAATAGAGAGCAAGAATCCAGAAGTGTTGGCAAGCCAAACAAAAGGTAAAAAAAATGGTTCAAATGGCTCTGAGCACTATGGGACTTAACATCTGAGGTCATCAGTCCCCTAGAACTTAGAACTACTTAAACGTAACTAACCTAAGGACATCACACACATCCATGCCCGAGGCAGGATTCGAACCTGCGACCGTAGCGCTCGTGCGGTTCCAGACTGAAGCGCCTGGAACCGCTCTGTCATCCCGGCCGGCAAAAGATAAAAGACATGATGTCATAAATCAACTGTTTCAAGTGATCTTCAGTTGAACAAATCCCATTTTGACCATTTTCTGTACAGATTTTTTGAAATTTTTATGGACTTTGCAATTAACCTATAGCTATCCACCTAAAATAAAACAAAAACCAGTCAAGTATTAGAAACGCTAAATCTGTATAACTGCGTTCGTAACGCCACTCATCACAAACACCAAAAACACCAGAAAATTCGAGCTATACATCAATGCTGTACAGCAACGAGACTAAGATCTAATCTGCCAGAATGTTTCAAAACTTTGCCCACTTGTCTGCAACGTGAAAGATTCATTCTCGTAACAACCTTCTAGGTTGTGAATGGTCCATTTTTGCACGAGAGCTTCGGTGAAACTTGGAAAGTGAGAGAGAGGTAAAGGTGGGTCGTGTGTCGGGCAAGGCAAACTCAGTCGGTAAGAGACTTGTCCCCGAAAGACAAGGTTCCGCTTATGAGTCTCGACCCAGTTCATAATTCCAAAACAGCGCCCAGACCGCTTCTGGGTGAAAGGTTTGCCGGTTTTAAATGTTCTCCTACTTTATGGCGTGGTCCGGCTTCACTGAAACCACATCTTTTATAAGTCCGTGTATACCTCTCTTCTGGGTTATAATTGATTGTCTGGTTCAAATGGTTCAAATGGCTCTGAGCACTATGGGACTTAACATCTATGGTCATCAGTCCCCTAGAACTTAGAACTACTTAAACCTAACTAACCTAAGGACATCACACAACACCCAGCCATCACGAGGCAGAGAAAATCCCTGACCCCGCCAGGAATCGAACCCGGGAACCCGGGCGTGGGAAGCGAGAACGCTACCGCACGAGATTGTCTGGTTAACTATTCTCTGTTCCCCATCCTTTTGATATGCTGGTTTCATTTGTTTTAACACACCCTTTTTTCTTATTATTGTTAATTCTCATAATATTACTGTTTGTTTAATCTCTGACTGATGGTTATAGAAAAATTACGTTGTAATTCCATTGGAACATGTATTTCACAAAACGTAATTTGTGTGATGTTGTCTCTCGTCCCTACCGCTCAAGCTGCACATCGAGGAAGCATTGAAGGAAACGAGAGAATGGACCAAGAGTGGGATCAAAATTCAGGGTGAAAAGATGTCAATGACAAGATTCGTTAATGTCATTGCTATCATCAATGAAAGTGAAGAAGAATTACAGGATTTGTTAAATGGAATGAACAATCTAATGAGTAGTGAATATGGACTGAGAGTAAACCACAGAAAAAAGAAAATTATGAGGATTAGTAGAAATCAGACTAGTGATAAACTTCACATCAAAATTAGTGATCACGTACCAGACGAAGTTAAGAACTTCTTCCAAGTTAGAGGCGAGATAACACATGACGGACGAAGCAAAGAAGACATGAAAAGGCGATTACGACAGGTAAAGAGCGCGTTCCCGGCCAAGACAAGTCTACTAGTACCAGCCTTATGCCTTAATCTGAGGAATAACTCTATGATAATTTATATTTGGAGCACAGCACTGTACGATAGTGAATCACGGATAGCGAGAAAACCGGACAAGGAAAGAATCGGAGTTACTGGAATGCGGTGCTATTAAGAAGAAGGCTGAAAATTAGGTGAACAAATAATGAATGTAGAGGTTCTTTGACAGTGGGGGATTAGTGTTTAACGTTCCATTGACAACGAAGTCATTGGAGACGAAGCACAAGCTTGGATTAGGGGAGCATGGGAAAGGATATCTGACGTACCCCTTCAGAGGAACCATCTCGGCATTTGCCTATAGGGATTTGGGGAAATCACGGAAAGCGTAAATCAGGATGGCCGCACGCGAGTTTGAAGCGTCGTCTCCTCGAATGGCAGTCCAATGTGCGTAACTTCGTTCAGTGTAGTGGTTCTCCGCATAACCGACGAAGAAAGGAACGCATGGGAACAACAAGAAGAATGGACAGTATGATAGGACATGTGTTAAGTGTCAGGGAATAACTTCCTTGGTAATAGACGGAGCTTTAGAGGGTAAAAACTGTGAGGGAACTGCTACTCTGAGATGAACAGGTTGGCACAAGAAGAATTTGTGGCGGGCCGCATCGAGCGAGTCATATTTCTCATGACTCGGAACAAAATTCAGTTTCGTAGCGTTACTTATTCTCAGAACCTTTTGAATATTTCGTGCGCTTCAGTCATAAATGACGGGTCTCAGAAATAGGCTTCTTAATTTTTAAAACATCTGGTGTATGAAATCTACCACTTATCAAGTTTGTAGGTGAAGTCCTAAATTCCCTGTACGTAAAACATCATTAAGTTAGGAAACGCATAACAGTAAATAATCGATCTGCGTATGATGAACGACAGTAGAAAATACCTGTCCGTAAAATACATATAAATATGTCTTCCACACCCGTCATAATACGTCAGAATCCGTGACCGTATATTGGCTGAGCCATTATCCCGCAACAGCGCAAAAAAAAGAAGTATGCGGCCTAATTTAAAAATATTCCAATAGCGCCCCTTTCAGTAGCTGGGAAACAAAATGATTAATTCCAGTCCCAGGATCGCGGGCACGACGGCTTCGCCCAAAAGAGAATGAATTTTAATAAGGCTCATTAAAATTGAAATGATATACAATATGGCCTAGCGCAGCCGGTGCCGCTCGCCCTATATTAATGGCACAGGTTGACGGCATCATGCTGCCATATGGACTAAGTTTCGCACGAGACTCTCCCAGGGTACACTCGATATTTTTTTTTCCTTCCCCTCATTTTTTTTAACACGAATGGCAGCATGCGTCCGACCACAGACTGGAAAAATCCAATTTCAAAAGCCTCCGTCCTTGCGTCCTACTTCTCTCGCCCTTTTTCTTCTTCCCCTTCGCTCCTAGCTTGCTCTCGGCTCCCTCTCTGTCTCTCTCTTCCCTCTCCCGTGCTTAGCATTCAATCGCGGGCCCGTTATTAAAAACGAGGAATACTGCAGAATCAGAAGAGCGTGCGTGGACCGGCCCAACCCGCTTCGCTCCGCTGATTAATTCTAGAGGGCTGTAATGAGACGTGGACAGCGTTGCGACCCCCCTCCCCTTCACCCCCTCCCACGGGCCCCTCCCCCCTCCCACGGCCCCCCCCCCCCCACCAGCCCCTCGAACGTCTTGTTACGCATTTCGGCGTACACGTCCACGAATGGCAGCCAACACCCCCCTTCCCCCCCCCCCCCCCCCCATTCGCTCTCTCCGCATACACGTCTTCACTTCATCCTCCGCTTCCCTAATTTTTCCGATCTATCGCTTCCATACATCGCAAGTCAAGTAAATAGTTCTCTCGCCTGCTTTCGTGGTTCTCGAACTGAAGTCAAGCGTTCCAGGCGAGCCCATGATGTATGCTCTACAGCAGGGCCGGACGAGGCGTAGTAAACTTCATTGAGGGCCAAGCTCCTGCCTTTCTCTTATTTACTCGCTTCTTCCCGGAAGTACTCTGTACAGAGCGAAGTTTCATTTAGTATTGTGGGGTGGCACTTTGGGTCGGCATAGCTCTCCTCAGTTCGGCAGAATCATGGCGTTAGCGAAATAACCTTCGCTCTTTTTTCGTTGTATGAAAGACGTACACAAATCCTGTGGCTGTTTGCACAAAAAGAGGCAATCTAGTTCCACATGCCTCTAAAAATGAATGAGAATGACAGAACAGATCTATGAAAATTCTCAACATACACTGAAGAGCGAAAGGAACTGGCACACCTGCCTAATATCGAATAGGGCTCTCGTGAGCACACGGAAGTGCCGCAACACGACATGGTAATGGACTCGACTAATGTCTGAAGCAGTGGTGGAGGGAACTGACACCATTAATCCTGCAGGGCTGTCGATAAATCCGTAAGAGTATGACGGGGTGGAGATCTCTTCTGAAGAGCACGTTGCAAGGGATCCCAGATCTGCTCAATAATGTTCATGTCTGGGGAATTTGGTGCCGGCGGAAGTGTTCAGTCACAGAAGAGTGTTCCTGCGGCCACTCTGCAGCAGTTCTGGACGTGTGGGATGTCGCATTGTCCTGCTGGAATTGTTCAAGCCCGTCGGGATGCACTGTGTACATGAATGGGTGCAGGTGATCAGACAGGATTCTTACGTACGTGTCACCTGTCAGAGTGATATCTAGATGTATCGGGGGTCCCATAGCACTCCAACTGCACACGCCCCTCACCATTATAGAGCCTCCACAAGCTTGAACAATCCCGTGCTGACATGCAGGACCATGGACTCATGAGATTATCTCCATACCCGTACAAGTCCATCCGCTCGATATGATTTGAAACGAGACTCGTCTGACCAGGCAACATGTTTCTAGTCATCAATAGTCCAATGTCAGTGTTAACGGATCCAAGCGAAGCGTAAAGCTTTGTGTAGTGCTGTCATAAGGGGTGCAGGAATGGGCCTTCGCCTCCGAAAGCCCATATCGATGATGTTTCATGAATGGTTCGTACGCTGACACTTGTTAATAGCCCAACATTGAAATCTGCAGCAATTTGCGGAAGGGTTGCACTTCCATCACGTTGAACGATCCTCTTCAGTTGTCGTTGGTCCCGTTGTTGCAGGATCTTTTTCCAGCAGTAGTGTCGGAGGTTTGATGTTTTACCGGAATCCTGATACTCACGGTACCACGTTCAAATATTGATAACCTGCCATTGTAGCAGCAGTAACCGATCTCACAACTGAGCCAGGCACTTGTTGTCTTATATAGGCGCTACCGACCGCAGCGCCGTATTCTGCCTGTTTACATATCTCTGTATGCCTATACAAGTATCTTTGGGGCTTCAGTGTATATTAAGCACTCGCATGAGCAACAAATGCAGCAAATTTGCTAGGAAACGAAATTACAGTCCTATGCAGAATGAATTGCAAGATTTAGTTGACAGTGAAACAACAAAAAACCTAAAATTATCGACAGACGGGATTCATTGTTCTGTACGTCAACAGGTACTTTGTGCTACATTTGCAGGTACGCAGCACGTGAAGACATTGGTGGTATGAATAGTAAAATTTCTGAAGTCGCGCCGGCTGGGATGGGTGGCCGAGCGGTTCTAGGCACTACAATCTGGAACCGCGCGACCGCTACTGTCACAGATTCGAATCCTGCCTTGGGCATGAATGTGTGTGATGCTCTCCGGTTAGTTAGGTTTAAGCAGTTCTAAGTTCTAGAGGACTGATGACCTCAGAAGTTAAGTCCCGTAGTGCTCAGAGCCATTTCTGAAGTCGCGCCAGTTATTCCATTGTTAATTGCTTTCAGTGGAATTGAACGAAAAGTATGGAGACTTCATATATTAATGCAAAGAACGTCGGTGAAGTCAAAAGGCAATCGTGGAACGATATTTCGATTTAAAACTCGTTATTTTTGAATTTATGAAGGAAGATGGAGGGCAGGAACGAAAATTGGAACATCAGGACATTATTGCTGACATCGCATTTAAATAAACTTTACTGGACACTGCTCACACTAAGACAATGCAACGTGAGAAATAACTATTTCTGGTTTGATGGGGATGCATTTAAAAAGAAAATTGCGTTGCAGAAGGGACACATTCGGACAAACACAGTCCAGTTTCTGAGCTCACTGCTGTTAAAGAAAACACGAGGTTTGAAGAATTCATTGTGGTCTTGAAAGAATTACAAGGATAGTTTCATAAACGTTTTGAGGACACTGCCAATCTTACGCCTATTTTCGAGCTGATTTAGAGACCGTTTGACGTTTCAGCTGAAAGCGCCGCTGTGCATGTGCAGATGTAAGTTACCGACCTGACAGGTGACTCGTGAATCTTCCTGGCTGATTAAAACTGTGTGCCCGACCGAGACTCGAACTCGGGACCTTTGCCTTTCGCGGGAAAGTGCTCTACCATCTGAGCTACCGAAGCACGACTCACGCCCGCTACTCACAGCCTTACTTCTGCCAGTATCTCGTCTCCTACCTTCCATACTGGCAGAAGTAAGGCTGTGAGTACCGGGCGTGAGTCGTGCTTCGGTAGCTCAGATGTTAGAGCACTTGCCCGCGAAAGGCAAAGGTCCCGAGTTCGAGTCTCGGTCGGGCACACAGTTTTAATCTGCCAGGAAGTTTCATATCAGTGCACACTCCGCTGCAGAGTGAAAATCTCATTCAGTTGACTCGTGTGTAAATGACAAATCCTTTTACGTTGAATGTCGACATTGTTTTCCTCAGGTAGATCTTACACGTCTGCATAATAAGGCTGCAAAAGTGCTACAATATTTCGATCAACATATTTGTTTGATAAACATATTTGTGTGGTTTTTTCGACTATGAAACTAAGTAAGTCACGATTACACGGCAACATGTGTGCAAAAATCTGTGAAATTGTCTGCATCTGTCTGTATTCCAATTGTCTGTACCAGATAAAAGTTGCAGTACGTGCCAGAAATTGCTGAGAAGTGTGAAATATGAAACCAAGTCTTATGCAGAGCGACTGGATTGCCATTTTAATGCGGCGCGTTCACAGTTTTCCCCCTTCCCCCTCCTCTCGTACAGGCAGTGTGGCGTGGCGACGGGGAAAGTGTGAAATGATAATTGAATTAAGACCGAAGCTGTGGACAGGCGTTGGTATACATCAACGGGGACAACTGAAAATGTGTGCCCCGACCGGGACTCGAACCCGGGATCTCCTGCTTACATGGCAGACGCTCTACCCATCAGAACCACCGAGGACACAGAGTGCGACTGCAGGGACTATCTCGCGCACGCTTCCCGCGAGACCCACATTCTCACCTTGTATGTGCACATACTATATTCGTAGTGCCTCTGCAGATTACACTCATTACTTACGGCAGACAATCTTACCGAGTCCCGTAAGACTTCGGACAATGCGCGTGCATCCAGCACAGAAGAAGAAGGTCAAAGGCGGGTTCATTTGCAAATGTCCGACAACAACAAGTTGCGTGCGCAACAGATACCATCTTCACATAAGGGAAAGTGTGAAGCGAGGCTGAGCGCTATGGTAGTCGTGCCAGGCACGACTCGCGAGCTGAATTCCTGGCCACCCGTGCTTTACAGCAATTGAATTACAAAATGTTCCCTAGATGAAGAGAGAGAGAGGGAGGAAGGGAGAGGGAGAGAGAGAGAGAGAGAGAGAGAGAGAGAGAGAGAGAAAGTAAGAAGAAGATCGAGAGGGAGAGAGGAGTTAGCATTTATGTCTGAAAAGAATAGTTTGGCGTGTCACATGATTAGCATCTACTTGGATATACATTGCAGGACAAAAAAGCAGTCGAAATAGGAGACAAACGAAATGAAACTTCACTTGTTATCATAGTGATTTCAACACAGACAAATATAGAAAAAAAGTTTGTAGAGTGCGCCCGATTACCATTATGAATTTGCACATCTTTTGGTCCCGTTGCATGCACTGTTTCAGTTTGCAAGACTGTCATAAAGACATTATGTGCTCTCTTCAGGCAAGCAGTCCCACAACTGTTGTATCTCTCCTCAATATCTTGGATACTGGCATGCGGACGGAGATAACGTCTAGTCCCACAAATGTTCTAGAGGGGTCAGGTGTGAGATCTTGATGGCCACGGGAGTACTTTGATATCATGCAGACATTTCATAAAGATATGTGCCACGTGTGGAATAGCATTGTCCTGTTGAAAAATGGCAGCCCAATACTGTCCCAAGAGAGGAAACACATGAGGATGCAGGATATCTTTACCATTGTGCCATAAGAGTTCCATCAGTCATCACCAGCCATGACCAGAAGTCATAACCGTTGGCTCCCCGCATCATGACGCCCAGAGTAACACCGCAGTGCATCTCCCCAGGTCGCCGCCATGATTGCCAATGATGATCATCCAGGGTAGTGCAGAACTGTGATTCATCGCCGAACACAATATGATGACATTCATCAGCACTTCGTATTCCCTTGCACTTCAAACGCAGCCGTTTGTGTTGTAGTGTTAACGGTAGTCTACGCATGGGATGTTAACTGCTGGTGTGGCTACTGCTAATGTCCGAATAATGTTGCAGCAGGGCACAGACTGTCGCAGGAGTCCATTACTTCTCGTACGCCAGGCGCAGAAGTGAATGGGTAACGTCGGTGCTTGGTGCACAAAACGATCCTCCCATGTCACGTGGTCATCCAGAACCTTGAAAGAAAGTATACCTTCCCTCATGTTCTCATGTTCTCGTGCAGTCCATCCGAATGCCTGACAGATCTAGAAACTGGGCGATTCGACCAGCCGGTCAAATGGATACCCACAATGCGGCCCTCTCCGTCAGGTGCTGGTAATACTGTCTCACAGGCGTACGCGGTATCTCCATGTTCTTCATACTGATCACTCAGCACGCAACGCTGTTCACACATCTTATATACCATACCGGGCCTGGTAACAATATTAAGTACTGTGAGGGGACGGATAAGCAATTTAGCATACCCCTGAGATGCTGCAGATTACACGTCATATGACCAAATGTGCTAGAAAACTCCCAATACGTTCACACAAATTGAAAGGAAACAAGGTCGCAAACAATGAAATTACAATGAATGGCCCAATTAAGCGTGAAAGTATGGGTACCACACCTCACATGGACGTACTGACAATGGGATCCATCAAACTACGAAAGGAAACTAAGGGTCTCTGTAACAATCTGATTCATTGCTAAAACATACAAAAATGTTTTATCCAATGAATCAAGAATACAAGCAATTATTATGCGAACAAAAGATTGAGAACATGTATTAAAGCCTTGCCACAGTGGGTGGATACATGATAGAAATGATATAAAACTGTGACGCGAATATAACCAGTGATTGGGGAAACGGAAATGAGTTAAAGGAAGGTCGTGAAAAAGCATTAACAAATACCAGTACTCTCACCCAGTGGGTGCAGCTAGCTGGCTGCAAAAATTATGTCAGCAGAATGAAATCCTAATGCAAGCTAAATGACTTCGCACTCACATCGTCTTGCACACTGCAGATACGGTCCTTGCTTTCCGTACGAACAATGTACGTGATTGGTTGACGGCTTTGGTGCTGGTTGAGAATTCTACATTCAGCCCCGGCATCTGAGTTCTGTTCTAAGTTGGACATCTCACGCTGCATCTCTCTGCGGTGGCCTGTGTAGAAGTGTTCATCTACGATGCTCTGAGGAGAAGTGTCTTCTTCCTCTCCTCTACAAAACTTAGCTGGTTGTGCCAACTTTGAAATATCACTGGCCAGTTGCAACAGTTCTTGCGAGTTTCGACCAACGATAATTTAATAAACATGCTAACAAATTCCTTACGCTTACAGATTTTTCTGTGGTTAACCAGTGAAGCATATTTCTCTCTTGTTACAGGGAAGAAAGCAGAAAATCTTGTCCACTACGTAACAGATTTCTACTTATAGTCCATAAGAAGGCGTCCATGTACACATGCGCAGGAAGCCTCCACTGCAGCCACTCACAGATTTCCTTCCAAAATTTTGCACAAACATTCCACCTTACCTCCTTCGGCCTAACAGCTTGTCCCATGCTTGTGGCATTATGTTCTCTCGAGTACTCTGTCTTTCTTAGAAGGGATTCTTTTCGCTTCACTCATGGAAATGGAAATGAATTCCCATGCTTCTTGACAGAGCGTAGGGGAGCGATGCGGGAGACCCGCACCGCCGTGAGGTGCAAATGGGCCAATCTTCATCAGGAAACCTATCCACACTGCTGTGTATTCCTGTTAACGTACAACTATCATTGCCCTGAAGAAAAGGACCGAGCAGTACAGAAAGAAAGTTTGAGGGCGAAGGACAAAGTCGGTATTGCTGTTGTAAACAGCAGGTATACATTCTCATGTCAGAAACACAAACAGGTGCACAGTTAACGTGCCATATAGTATTTGACCAAAATATGGGCACTTCTTGTCCCTTTTTTCTCGGATGATGAAGGTCTTCTGCAATACAGGGGGCTGGACACAGTCGACAGTGAAGCATGTGCTGGACAGTCTGCACTCCTCCACAATCATACTTAATATTGTTTTCTGTATTGTAGCCCCATCTTGCCAGATTAAACTTTGATCTATCCTCCCGTGATCTCATCCTACTCAAAGATTTCCAGGTCATCCATTCCTCGTCGTGTCCTGGAGGTACCGTTTCAGAAACTCTTCTCCAACCAGTGGGGAGGGAAATCTCATCCCTCCAAAGTTGCACCCTGGCATTTTCAGCTGTGGTAGTAAGTACCTTTTCTGTTCTAAGGAAATTCTTCCTTGACTTCAATCCCCATGAAAGCGGTTTATGCCCATGCAGGGGATGAGGTCGTTCTTGTTTCACTTTCTTTCGTTCCTTATTCGCCGCATTTGTCTTCGAATGGGAGGTGGTGCTATTCCTACAAGGTGAGCTACGTTCACCTGTTTGGTGTGTGGTGAATTTTACCAAACAGGACAAGCGTACTCTGCTGCAGAATAGGCTACTGCAAGTACAGAGGCTCAGATGGTTTCAGGTTGACTGCCCCACTGTGATTTGTGGGTTGCCAATTTTTTTAACAGACTGTTCCTGGTGGAAACTTTCATCTTGCTAATCATGCACTCCTGGGTATTTTGGAGTATAGACATGTTGTAAATCTACTCCTGACCATATTATTATCAGCTTACGAACAGCTTCCCTATTTCTCAAATGAAAAGCACACACTTGAGTCTTTGAAGGGTTTGGTTGAAGCTGATTTGTGCTATAGTATCTTGATAGATCTTCAAGAGCATCGGTGACGGTGTTCTCCACCGATCCAAAGCCTGAGCTCTGAGTGGCAATAGCAAGGTTTCGGCGTACAAGAAACTCCTGGTGTTGGGGGCTATAGGTTGGTCGTTTGTATACATGTTGAATATGATTGGACCCAACACGCTTCCTTCTTGGGGGCGACCTTTTTTTTTTTTTTTTTTTTAGTCTCCGTGGACTGCGCTCCCCTTGAAAGCAAACGAAGAACCTGTGGTTTGCGGAATTGCCGCTATAAACCTAGTCAGATTAAAATCCTTGGATATATTGTATACCTTGAGTAGGAGGAGCTGGTGGTTGACAGTGTCATAGGCCTCTGATAAGTCGACAAATACCAGCCCTCCTGCAATTCTATGAACTTCAAACCCATCTTCTATGAACTGCGTAAGATTCAGCAGTTGTCCACTGCGGCTTTTACCACCTTGTATTAGCCAACTACAGGTAGGAGACGATTTATGAGTGTTCTTTCCAGCAATTTGCATAGATGACATTGTAATGAAACTGGTCTAAAATTCGTTGGCTTGTTCCCTTCTTTACCATGTTTCAGAAAAGCAATCACTCGGCTCTTCCGCCATATCTTTGGGATTTAACATCTTCTCACACAATTATTAAAGAGTTGCACATTACTTGAGTGAATGGAGTATGTTTGCGGCCTTGTGGCCGAGCGGTTCTAGGCGCTGCAGTCTGGAACCGCACGACCGCTACGGTCGCAGGTTCGAATCCTGCCTCGGGCATGGATGTGTGTGATGTCCCTAGGTTAGTTAGGTTTAAGTAGTTCTAAGTTCTAGGGGACTGATGACCTCAACAGTTAAGTCCCATAGTGCTCAGAGCCATTTGAACCATTTGTTTGCTTCACAACGATACACACATAATACCGTCAACATTTGGAATGTTCTACACTACTGTCAGTGGAATACGGACACGCAGCCAGAGTTCTGTTTCACCCTTTATACGTAATCAACATGTGGTACACTCGAACAGTTCGCGGATTTACTGCCGGTCCATGGTGTCCAACGGCCAATGTGAACTAGCAGCACACACGTGGACAAATACGCTGGGAGAAACTGAAGAACCACGGTATGACGTATCATTTTCCTATGATCATAGCTTTCTGTTATGACCGTCCAAAAGTGATGTGCACTGTAAAACCTGTGTCCATAGCACCACTGGGGAACTGCCTCTTCCGTGGTCGGCAGCAGATTATGAATAACTTCGCAAGTGGTGTTGCGGATACTGGTCTTACAGCGAACACTACGAGGGGACGATGACAATAGCAAGCTGTGATCCCAGGAAAATCATATCTCATATCCATTAGATGTATATGCACCACGTGCTTATTGGGACAGAGCTGATAGCCCTGAAATTTATTATTTACTTCTTTATTTATTTATTTACTGCTTAATCAGCCCGACCAGATTAGGACCTTGAGACCCTCTCTTATATGTGACCAGGAACAGCATACACAAAAAGTATCACATAACAGTCACAATAATAGTAAACTGAATTATTAATAAAAACAATTTTCAGTAATAATAATAATAACAATTTTCAGTAATAATAATAATAATAATAATAATAATAGTAATAATAACACATATAATAATGAAAAAGTAATGTAAGCATTAAGAATGACACTGATTAGTTATTACATAACAAAATAATAATTAATTTTCATTATTAATAAAAGTAATAATTGGCAATAATAGTAATAGCAGTGGCAGTAGTAGTAATAGTAGTAGAAATACTGCTACCAATAATTATAAAATAATTGAGGCATTAAGAATGATACTGGTTAGTATAGCACATTTGAAGTCTCGTTTCGCATTAGAAGAAGTGAAGGGATAGTGAAAGTGGAGAAGATTGAACTGGATTTGGCAACGGCTGTTATGCAGGAAGAAAATTTCAGTAGAGAACTATGTAGACAAGGGGAGAAAAAAGCTGGGGAGAAGGTTGACGAGAGTGGACTGCAGACAAGTAAATATGGAAGAGATACCTACTGTGATAGAAGATGAGCCATTTTCTGTCTTTTAAAATTTGAAAGGATTTTAAATTCTCTAATATTTTAAGGGAGGCTGTTCCAAAGCCAGGCTCCTGGTGCAGAAAATTAGAGAACCTGGAAGTTTTGTGTAGTGGTATAGAGAGTATTTTGCATTGTTGACAGCAAGTATTTCCGCTGTGTTTTTCACATAGTGGTGTACTGTATATGGTCAGGGAAGGGGGGAGAAGGTTGTTACGTATGCCTCGTGACGACAGTCTGCAGGAGGCCGAGCAGTCAGGACTTGAGAGTGGGCATCCAGGGCTGACGTTAAATGACAGAACAGGAAATTAGGTACAATAAAGAGAATATGTTTCAGTGTATGGTATACAAGGGGCGCGCCTAGGGTCGGAAGTTACCAGGTTTAGGCCAGTCTAGGAGGTCGAACAATTAATTAAAATGAGCAACGGAAGGGGAAGCGGTTCATGTTAACTTATGTTGCTGGCCGGTCGTGAAAGGCAGAGCCAGAGGCTCTGCCTTCCTAAAAGAAGTCTGTTCTGCTCGAGGTCTGGATTACAGGAGAGAGAGGCAACTGTGTTCTGCACCGCAGAACACTCCAGCGTCTGCACACGTGACCTGTATCCCACGCACGCTATTGGCTAAAGCCAATGGCGTGAATTCGCTAGCAGTTTCAGCAGGAAATACATACCTTCTTATATTCTTCTAGTGAATGAAATGAAGCTGACACCTTCTTACCGACTGTAGTTGTGTGTTCAGTTCTATCTGATGGATGGTCCAGAATAATCCCCAAATTCGTTACAGAAGGAGAGAATATACCTGTACTGTTTAGAATTAAGGGTGGAACAGATTCTCTGAACGGAGGGGTTATGTCTTTAGTGGACGACTAATATTGCTTGCGTTTTAGATGGGTCAATATTCAAAGATATGTTCTGCGCCCAGTCTGATAAAGCAAGGAAGTCAGCATTTACGTGCTGGGCGGATGTGCACAAGTTTGTTGGGCTCGCACGGTCGATAGCGTGTAAATGATATATGCAATGGAAGATAAGCGTCGACACATCATTGACATATAATGAAAACAGTAATGGGCCTAGTATTGATCTATGTGGGACCCCTGATACTGCAATCCGCGGCTGTAACCTCTTCGTTCCCATCATTACACACTGTTGGCAGGATAATAATGTAATAAAAATGAAGTAAACATTTTTTCTGGCAAAGGCAAATTTCATCCTAAATTCAGCCTATATATACAGCGTTCCCGCGTTCTAACACCATCGAAAGTTTAAAAATAAGAAAATCTACCACCCCTCAAAACTTTCGTCTTTCTTCCATTCTCACTCAATATTTGTTCTTTACTCATTGAGGTGCATATTCAACGGGTCCTGTAATCCTTCCTCATTTACACTCAGGACAGCAACGTCATCAGTGGTTTTTATTATCCTTTAAACCTGCATTTTGATGGCACCCCTGAATCTTCCATCTATTTCAGTCTCTGCTTGTTCCACGTGGAGATTCAACGATAGAGGATAAAGACTGCATTTCTGTTGTACACCTACACTCCTGGAAATGGAAAAAAGAACACATTGACACCGGTGTGTCAGACCCACCATACTTGCTCCGGACACTGCGAGAGGGCTGTACAAGCAATGATCACACGCACGGCACAGCGGACACACCAGGAACCGCGGTGTTGGCCGTCGAATGGCGCTAGCTGCGCAGCATTTGTGCACCGCCGCCGTCAGTGTCAGCGAGTTTGCCGTGGCATACGGAGCTCCATCGCAGTATTTAACACTGGTAGCATGCCGCGACAGCGTGGACGTGAACCGTATGTGCAGTTGACGGACTTTGAGCGAGGGCGTATAGTGGGCATGCGGGAGGCCGGGTGGACGTACCGCCGAATTGCTCAACACGTGGGGCGTGAGGTCTCCACAGTACATCGATGTTGTCGCCAGTGGTCGGCGGAAGGTGCACGTGCCCGTCGACCTGGGACCGGACCGCAGCGACGCACGGATGCACGCCAAGACCGTAGGATCCTACGCAGTGCCGTAGGGGACCGCACCACCACTTCCCAGCAAATTAGGGACACTGTTGCTCCTGGGGTATCGGCGAGGACCATTCGCAACCGTCTCCATGAAGCTGGGCTACGGTCCCGCACACCGTTAGGCCGTCTTCCGCTCACGCCCCAACATCGTGCAGCCCGCCTCCAGTGGTGTCGCGACAGGCGTGAATGGAGGGACGAATGGAGACGTGTCGTCTTCAGCGATGAGAGTCGCTTCTGCTTTGGTGCCAATGATGGTCGTATGCGTGTTTGGCGCCGTGCAGGTGAGCGCCACAATCAGGACTGCATACGACCGAGGCACACAGTGCCAACACCCGGCATCATGGTGTGGGGAGCGATGTCCTACACTGGCCGTACACCACTGGTGATCGTCGAGGGGACACTGAATAGTGCACGGTACATCCAAACCGTCATCGAACCCATCGTTCTACCATTCCTAGACCGGCAAGGGAACTTGCTGTTCCAACAGGACAATGCACGTCCGCATGTATCCCGTGCCACCCAACGTGCTCTAGAAGGTGTAAGTCAACTACCCTGGCCAGCAAGATCTCCGGATCTGTCCCCCATTGAGCATGTTTGGGACTGGATGAAGCGTCGTCTCACGCGGTCTGCACGTCCAGCACGAACGCTGGTCCAACTGAGGCGCCAGGTGGAAATGGCATGGCAAGCCGTTCCATAGGACTACATCCAGCATCTCTACGATCGTCTCCATGGGAGAATAGCAGCCTGCATTGCTGCGAAAGGTGGATATACACTGTACTAGTGCCGACATTGTGCATGCTCTGTTGCCTGTGTCTATGTGCCTGTGGTTCTGTCAGTGTGATCATGTGATGTATCTGACCCCAGGAATGTGTCAATAAAGTTTCCCCTTCCTGGAGCAACGAATTCACGGTGTTCTTATTTCAATTTCCAGTAGTGTATTTTAGCCCAAGCATTTTCCTTCTTGATTTTCTATTCTTATTATTCCCTCTTGGTTATTGCACACATTGTACATTAACCGAAAAATCAGTCTTCATTATCGAATCTAGGTCACTTTCCATGATACAGCAGGAACCTGAAGGATTTTGTGCTATGCATATAAGGTTTAATATATTACCATTATTGGTTAGTCATTTAAAAATATTCTTTATTTATTTATTATTATTAATAAATATTCCTTATGTATGCTTTTAGTTTAATTATTGGCTTATTTATTGGTTTTAGTTGGTTTAGCTTAGTTTCTTATTTCCTTTTATCTTTAGTCTCCTGAAAACCTGGAAAATATACAAATTTCGTTTTAATTACCACAGGACAGCAAGAGATGTACTCTGCAGCGGCGATCTCGTGGAAATTCCTCGTCGTTATCTGCTCCCCCTGAAATCTCTAAAACCTTTACTCGCAACGCAGATCGGTCGGCACAGCTGTATGCTATGTTGTTTGATGAGTCTTAGTGACAGGTCCAACAATTTAGCAAGTTAAAATTTATTACTTCGGAGATAATCTCTCGACGAATTATGACCGTGGAAAATACATGTTGGCACTAACGTTCCAAACTTCACCTCCGAGCGATCTACGGCTCGTAATATCTGTACCGTTATAATTAAATAATTTCGGTATGTAGGTATAAACACCTTATTCGATTTTATTTTGTGCAAAAAAAAACTATTTGAACATTTACTATATAACGTAATGGCGCGTCACAACAAGACAATCTCTCTCCTCCTCTCACACGTCCGTTCTCTCCATTTTCTTCACAAAGAGTCCCTATAGCAAAATCTTTGGTTAGATAAGACGCAGAGACAGGTTCGTAGCACGGAGTGTCCGATTCTCGCAGTCGGTGTCGTTCACCACAATATCAATTCGTCGCACGCGATATCACAGTTTCGCGTACATTAATACACCAAGACAGACAGATTAACAGGCAGCTGCGGTGTTCAAAATGCAGTCGGTGAAACTGCCGTATTGAGGATGACATAAATCTATGCGCTAGGTGAAGATGGTTGAAAGACCGAAAAGCGTCTTGCCGTAAATATAACTATATTAAAAGTGGCTGGTTGCTGTATTTCCTAAAATAATTCAATCAGCAGCTGAGGAGCGCAGCAACCATCAAAATGGAGAAATTGTTGTTGTTTGTGGTCTTCAGTCCAAAGACTGGTTTGATGCAGCTCTCCATGCCACTCTATCCTGTGCAAGCTTCTTCATCTCCCAGTACCTACTGCAACCTACATCCTTCTGAATCTGTTTAGTGTATTCATCTCTTGGTCTCCCTCTATGATTTTTACCCTCCACGCTGCCCTCCAGTACTAAACTGGTGATCCCTTGATGCCTCAGAATATGCCATACCAACCGATCCTTTCTTCTAGTCAAGTTGTGCCACAAATTTCTCTTCTCTCCAATTCTATTCAATACCTCCTCATTAGTTATGTGATCTATCCATCTAACCTTCAGCATTCTTCTGTAGCACCACATTTAAAAAACTTCTATTCTCTTCTTGTCTAAATTATTTATCGTCCACGTTTCACTTCCATACATGGCTACACTCCATACAAATACTTTCAGAAACGCCTTCCTGACACTTAAATCTATACTCGATGTTAACAAACTTCTCTTCTTCAGAAATGATTTCCTTGCTATTGCCAGTCTACATTTTATATCCTCTCTACTTCGACCATCATTAGTTATTTTGCTCCCCAGATAGCAAAACTCATTTACTACTTTCAGCATCTCATTTCCTAATCTAATTCCCGCAGCATCACCCGATTAAATTTGACTACATTCCATTATCCTCGTTTTGCTTTTGTTAATGTTCATCTTATATCCTCCTTTTAAGACACTGTCCATCCCGTTCAGCTGCTCTTCCAGGTCCTTTGCTCTCCCTGACATAATTGCAATGTCATCGACGAACCTCAAAGTTTTTATTTCTTCTCCATGGATTTTAGTACCTACTCCGAATTTTCCTTTTGTTTCCTTTACTGCTTGCTCAATATGCAGATTGAATAACATCTGGGATAGGCTACAACCCTGTCTCACTCCCTTCCCAACCACTGCTTCCCTTTCATGCCCCTCGACTCTAATAACTGGCATCCGGTTTCTGTACAAATTGTAAATAGCCTTTCACTCCCTGTATTTTACCCTTGCCACCTTCAGAATTCGAAAGAGAGTATTCCAGTCAACATTGTCAACAGCTTTCTCCAAATCTACAAATGCTAGAAACATAGGTTTGCCTTTTCTTAATCTACACTCCTGGAAATTGAAATAAGAACACCGTGAATTCATTGTCCCAGGAAGGGGAAACTTTATTGACACATTCCTGGGGTCAGATACATCACATGATCACACTGACAGAACCACAGGCACATAGACACAGGCAACAGAGCATGCACAATGTCGGCACTAGTACAGTGTACATCCACCTTTCGCAGCAATGCAGGCTGCTATTCTCCCATGGAGACGATCGTAGAGATGCTGGATGTAGTCCTGTGGAACGGCTTGCCATGCCATTTCCACCTGGCGCCTCAGTTGGACCAGCGTTCGTGCTGGACGTGCAGACCGCGTGAGACGACGCTTCATCCAGTCCCAAACATGCTCAATGGGGGACAGATCCGGAGATCTTGCTGGCCAGGGTAGTTGACTTATACCTTTTAGAGCACGTTGGGTGGCACGGGATACATGCGGACGTGCATTGTCCTGTTGGAACAGCAAGTTCCCTTGCCGGTCTAGGAATGGTAGAACGATGGGTTCGATGACGGTTTGGATGTACCGTGCACTATTCAGTGTCCCCTCGACGATCACCAGTGGTGTACGGCCAGTGTAGGACATCGCTCCCCACACCATGATGCCGGGTGTTGGCACTGTGTGCCTCGGTCGTATGCAGTCCTGATTGTGGCGCTCACCTGCACGGCGCCAAACACGCATACGACCATCATTGGCACCAAGGCAGAAGCGACTCTCATCGCTGAAGACGACACGTCTCCATTCGTCCCTCCATTCACGCCTGTCGCGACACCACTGGAGGCGGGCTGCACGATGTTGGGGCGTGAGCGGAAGACGGCCTAACGGTGTGCGGGACCGTAGCCCAGCTTCATGGAGACGGTTGCGAATGGTCCTCGCCGATACCCCAGGAGCAACAGTGTCCCTAATTTGCTGGGAAGTGGCGGTGCGGTCCCCTACGGCACTGCGTAGGATCCTACGGTCTTGGCGTGCATCCGTGCGTCGCTGCGGTCCGGTCCCAGGTCGACGGGCACGTTCACCTTCCGCCGACCACTGGCGACAACATCGATGTACTGTGGAGACCTCACGCCCCACGTGTTGAGCAATTCGGCGGTACGTCCACCCGGCCTCCCGCATGCCCACTATACGCCCTCGCTCAAAGTCCGTCAACTGCACATACGGTTCACGTCCACGCTGTCGCGGCATGCTACCAGTGTTAAAGACTGCGATGGAGCTCCGTATCCCACGGCAAACTGGCTGACACTGACGGCGGCGGTGCACAAATGCTGCGCAGCTAGCGCCATTTGACGGCCAACACCGCGGTTCCTGGTGTGTCCGCTGTGCCGTGCGTGTGATCATTGCTTGTACAGCCCTCTCGCAGTGTCCGGAGCAAGTATGGTGGGTCTGACACACCGGTGTCAATGTGTTCTTTTTTCCCTTTCCAGGAGTGTATTTTCTAAGATAAGTCGTAGGGTCAGTATTGCAAATGTGTTCCAACATTTCTACGGAATCCAAACTGATCTTCCCCGAGGTGGGCTTCTAACAGTTTTCCATTCGTCTGTAAAGAATTCCCGTTAGTATTTTGCAGCCGTGGCTTATTAAACTGAGAGTTCGGTAATTTTATGGATAAATTAACTGATATTTAATACTTTCTTCTCAATCCACACTCCAAGAAGCAGTACTATTCTATCAGAACATCTAAGCTAAGCATCGTTAGTTGTGTTAATCCAATTTCAATGTCTTTTCGCATTCTGCTTTCCTACGAACTTCTAGTGGTTATTTTTAAAACATCTGTAAAACATTATATTTTTAGTGTAACACTAGAAAGAATTTAAATTGTCGTCTTAATTTGCAACGAAGCAGCAACATTCACACGAAGCGATAAGTTAAAACATCCTCTATACATCAACCATCATTGCCGAGGACTTGTTCGTATACGATTCACTAAAACCTACAAGAGATAAGGATTAACGTCGTATTTCTATCGCAACAACAGTCCTTATATAGCGAGCTGAAGCACGGAGGATGAAACTGTGTTAAGAAATTTACACTGCGTAACAAAATGAGCTAATATAAGACAGACGGCTTGTTTGTACCACTTGATTTTTCATTCATTTCACTGTTTTAGCCACCACACGTAGGAAAGAAGGAATTTATGTCTTTGAAAGTCAGAAATAATAAAGTAATCGAGTTCGAAACAGTTAAAAGACAACAGGAAACAGCTTCTAGAAAATTATTTCTGCGACAGCATTAATCCATTTTTGTGTGATAGACTTAAGAAAAAACACTTAATTTGAAGCACAGCGAAACGCATTAACATATTGGAAAGCACTGTAACTGGAGAAACCAAAAGAATTGAGAAATACGTTTAACACACCAAATGTTTTCTACCTTTTAACTGAATTAGACACTGTGACAGAGGTACAAAATTGTAGAAGAAACAACAGTTCTCAGATATGAAAATGAAAGAATTAAAAACCGAAGACAGTAATAGAATCTGGTGGATATCCGCGCCTCTTCCATCTAAAGACAGAGACTCAGAAAAACATGAATATATGTTCACGGATTGGAAAAGCTGCATGTTCACCTTAGCTCATTTTGTCGCTATGTACCATCCTTCCCATTCAAAATATTGCTTGTATCAGAACAGTTTCATGCTAAATAAAAATAGTAAAGCAGAAACAGCTGTAAACCAAAATGCACTGCAGTCGATTATCGGACAAACACTTCCCAGATACAATGGACGTGAAATACTATACCACATTTAATTTTTGGGAATGACATGTCGTATCTTTTATAACGTTAAATCACCCGTGCACACAATTCAGCGTTTATCGTGTAAATTACTACCGATACTTTTAATGTGAATTACGTTTCTCTCACCGCAATTTAAATTGCTGTCACTGGAGATAACAATCAAGTTAGATGATTGACTGCGATAAAAGTTCAATACATTAAACCGACTGAACAAAGTTTTCAAAATAAAATTCGTGCCGTTATGTAAATCAAGTGCAGCTAACTGCGTTTAACAGCCCACGTTGGCCATTGGCGAGAATACAAAAGGCCGGTCAACGTTCGGCGTGATAATCGCATGCGATCGACCTATAATCGCGAGCAGAGCTGAAAATTAACTTTACTCCGCCTCGTTTCTCTGGCGAACGCTCGCAGCTAGAGTACGTTATATCAAGCGGAACTAGCTCTGTGAAATGCTATACGAAAACTGCTATACTTTGTAATTGTTGAGATAACCAAATGCCACGCAGTTAAATTGTTCGTGGTAGAATCTTAATTTGAGTTTTATTTGTAGTGAGAACGAGACGGAGCAGTGGTAGCGTGCTGTATATTTACAGCCACAGGTAAATCGGTAAAACTGTGAAAAGAAGGATGTGCGTCCAGATGAAGCGTCCTAAAGGCCAAAACCATCGCAAAGCTGCATGTCGCCCTTAACCAGTACAAACGAAATCGAATTACATCAGCTTGCGTGTCTAGTGTACCATGGTCTTTTTGAACCATACTTACAGTATGAATTCACAGGATAGGAAAACTCCGGCACCCGTAATAAAAAAAGAACGCAAAAGAACGCCATTAGGACTATTCTATAGTCGGGGACAGCGTTAAATGGTCTCTGGGACAGGGATGCGCAGTTGACAACTGCGCAGCTAGCCAATAAGCGCTCAGTCTGTATGACAAAATCTTCTCGGATTGACAGCCGAGTCAATGTGTTGTTTTCCAGCAACGTTTCAGCAAGTTTCTTACTTGACTTTGCCTGAAGATGGCAAGTAAGAAACTTGCTGAAACGTTCCTAGAAAACAACACATTGACTCGCCTGTCAACCAGAGAAGATTTTATCATCGAGATTCGCCGAGAAAGCCTGCATTCTCATATAAGCGAACAGTCTGTTTCCGTGTACACTTCCGTCATATTTGAGCGTTCTCTCGTGTTTTCGTGTGCGAAACTACGATTGACTGATTTTTGTGGTATTCTGTGAGTTTTCTCATGGTGTCTGAAACACCTAGGAGACGCTAAGTGATACAAAACAGGCAAGGGACCTTATTTTTAAAGTGTACTCATTTTTCAAACGTAAGATAGCCGGTCTGTGAACTTGCCGGAGTGCAGGAACGCACTGCAGTGGCCTGTGGCGATGTTGGAGTACGAACTGTCAGAAGAATTGTGCAGGAGGCCAAGCTGTCTCAGCAAGCGACTGGAAATGTTGAATTTCGTTCTGCCAAAGCGGGTAACAGCATTCGACGACTTCGATCAAGATGTTTTACATCGAAAGGATTTCCAATTTTACAAAAGGGACGAGTTCCCCATGGCAGTGAAATTGCTCAAAGTTATGTGCTAAGTTGCTGGACTTGCAGGAACTGCAAGGTCAATGTAAAGAATATTGACGGACATCGGATTTAAATACATAAAATTTAATGACAGACGGCAATTTTTAATGGGGTGTAGTGATATTGCTGGTGCTAGGATGACATTTCTAAGAAGAATGCATGAAGTCAGATCAAAAGTAACGTCAGCCACGTATTACTTGAACGAGACTTGGGTGAATCGAAACGACCCTAGAAACTTATTTGGCAAACGAGAGAGGGATAAGGTGGCTTGAAAATTTCAGTAGGAAAGGAGGGTGTCTTATGGTACGTCACGCCAGTTCCGCTGCTACTGAATTTGTGCCTCAAAGTGAACTTGTACTCCGATCAAAATAGAAAACCAACTCTGACTATGTAACTCCGAATTGAATAGAGAAACATTTCGAGAATGGTTTCAGAATCAGTTGTTGCCTTACTTGCATTCAGGTTCTGTCATTCGTATGGACCGTGTAAGCTATCACACTATTATTCTCGACAGGTCTCCCACTACAAACAAAAGAAAAAGTCATATTCTTTCATGGCTGTGAAGTAATAGTATATGACTTTTTTCAAAAAATCACAAAGAAGAGCCGAGCTGTTGGTGCTCGTTTCTCTCTAATAAAAGTCACAAATTGTGCCACAAGCTATAAATTAGAACTGTGCTTTGCCAATGAAATTCAGTGTCCAAGTTACGTAAAGTCTTACTACCAATTTTTTATTATGAAAGTTACTCTGTTTTTAGCAGATGAATTAATACTGGCTTTTGCAGCGTTCTATTTCTGACATTATTCATACTAAAACCAAAGATTTCATTATTACGTAATTGTCAAAAATTGGAAAAATTATGTTTTGATAATATAATAAATTAATTTTCACTTCATTTTCGGTTCATTTTCTGATTATCTCGGTTCATACAAAGGGATAGGATCGATACTACTTGGATAATGACTTAGAAAAATTATTTGCGTGACAATGTGAACGAAAACAATGTCATTCAAGCAACAAATTTCCAACTACGCTGGTCAGTCTATTACACTTCTAGTTATAAAAAGTCTAGATCTTACTTTATGATGCCGTTGGTTTGTTGAGTGGCTTCATTTATCGATAAATAGGGCACAGGTTGACCTTCTAGCCATGTCAATAACAAGGTCCCACAGTACTGTTGATGTTATGTGAATTAATCTAGCTGGATTTGTACTGTGCCCAATAAATGCCATGGCTTGCCCATATTAAACATCCACTAAACAACCATTTCAGTTTTCACTGCTCCGCACTTGGAAAACAGACTTTTTGTCTCCGCACTTTTGCATAGCCACACCGGCGAATACAGGCAACCAACGACACCAATCGTCTCCTCGCGACTCCCAACTGCTACTTTTTTTGCTCACTGGTACGCCCAGCGATAATGCATTTTCAATTCATTACACTCTTTGACAAAAGCTTTTCCCTTACTAGGCCAGTGTATCTACTTACAAAATGTTAACATTCCATGCGTATTCTCGTTCTTAAATAACAAATAGCATTTGTAACTTGACAACATATTTATGAGAATAATATTCAGCACAACTAACAGAGCTAACTTCGAAAAACATGTAGAAAACGTGTGATCATCCACAGAATTGTGGTGTCACAAGCTGATCCCCACGTTGACCAAACGGCATCGTCAATTACGACTACAGTGAGCTTGGGATCATCGAGATTGGACCATAAATCAGTGGAAATGTGTCGACTGGTTGGATAAATCATGTTTCTTGTCAGACTAGGTTGATGATCGTATCAATATTCGTTATCTTCCAGAAGCCAATAAAACAGGCCGGCGGTGGCAGTATTAGACAATGGGAAAATTCACCTCGGCTTCAGTGGGAAGTGTTGCACCAATCAGTGACACCATGACAACCCTGGATTACTTGTCTCTCCAATGTAAAAACAGCTCACAAGATAACGTATTCGATAAACAAACATTGAAACTTGCATACAGAACAGATAATTCCAGAAACAGATAATTCCAGACACAAGAAACTGATGGCAACCAGCAATAACACAGTCAAACACAACACATCTGCAATCTGTCAACTCACACGTCAACACTGCACGTTCTACTGATAAGTAAAGATTTCAACAGGAAATACACGGAACAGAGAAGGGGGCTTAGGAGTAAAAACAGGCACTCTACATTTACAGTTCACCTGAAGCACATAAAACGCAGACCAGCAGACATAAACACAGACTCAAAATTCTTAAATGTAGCAGCAGCCCTCCACAGGAACTTATAATAGAAGAAAATGACCATAATATACAAAAAAAAACACAGTGGAAGGCGAAGAATGAATGAAGGCACAGCAGTCTATAATGGAACCCTATTTTCAGCTTAAAAGAACTATCAGAAGATCGAGACACATAACACACACACACACACATACACACACACACACACGCACACACACACACACACACACACACACACACACCAAAGCCCATTGTCACTGCAAAGTTCGAAATTCCTCCCAGAACACAAAGAGGAAGATGGTGGAACAAGTGAATATCACACAGTGAGACACATTGTATTAGAAAGCACAGCTCAACCAACCTGCAGAAACATGAAAAAACGATATCAACAAAAAGAAAGTACACTCAGTTTACAAATTTACATGTATTTCCCTGCTTCTCCCCCTCCTCCCCCCTCTCCCACCAATTTACAAGGGACATTCATAATCGATATACCTCCTCAGCATTTCCGAAAACTAGTACTTTTAACCTATCAAACGATAGCTAAAATAAAGTAGCGAATCTTTGTTCACAGCAAAATTTACTATATGACAGTACAACTATAATATAACATTGAAAAAGGAAAAAAGCTATAACTTCATTTTAGGTCAAACGTTTTGGCAAATTGTGTAGCTTAACACTGGAAAACCGTGACGAACTGCAGACGACAAAACGGAGCAAAAAAAACGGTTGTAATGTTGTCATAATATTTTCCTGTTATTACTTTTATTCATGTAAATACCACAACTTTAAAATTTATCATGTATTATCATCCAAAAAATTTTTATCTGCAATTTTATATAGAATAAATGCAACACTGAAGACGAGGAAACTTCTCCAAAACATGTCTGGATATTAAACAAAAGGAGAACGTCTGTTTCCTCAAGGCAAAACCACATTTCCATATCATGTATTACATGATCATAATAAAATATAAGTAATTATATATTAGCTTGGTGTATAAGTTCGTTGTGTTTTTGTTTTGCATGTTGGTATTCCTGTTGCTATGAGTTTATTTATCGACTGCTGTTTTTTTAGTTTGTAATTCACTGTTGCTATATGTGTTTACGTATTGTCATTTTGTCTTTTGGAGATAGAGAGTGGAGCTGTGGACGCTAGAAAATGGAGTGCCAAGTGGAGAAATCGGAACATTTCCGAAATATTCTTCTGTTTGAGTTCATTAGAGAGGTGACAGCAGCAGAGGCAGCCAGAAGCATTTGCACCATCGATGGGGATAATGCCATAGGACAGAACACAGCAAGAAAATGGTTTATTCGTTTTAAGAAGGCTCGACTTGACATTAGTGACTCGCCAAGTTCAGGAAAACGTTAGGGGTCTGATGAAGGTCGTTTAAATGTATTAATCCACTATCATTCAACCCGTTTTACTCTAGAAACTTACGCGCTGAACTGTAATCGTTCCACCATCGTGTGGCCGGCCGCGGTGACAGAGCGGTTCTAGGCGCTTCAGTCCGGAACCGCGCGACAACTACGGTCGTAGGTTCTAATCCTACGTCGGGCATGGATGTGTGTGATGTCCTTAGGTTAGTTAGGTTTAAGTAGCTCGTAGCTCTACGTTCTAGGGGACAGATGATCTCAGATGCTAAGTCCCAGTGCTCAATGCCATTTGAACCAACCACCATCGTGTGAAATTTGCATGCAGATTGGAAGGTTCAAAAATCGGGTGTAAGGTGAATGCATGCTCTAAGTCAAAACGACAAAAATCAGAGGATGGCCGTATGTGCATCTCCGCTTGTTGGTCATCAATTGGCTCGTGAACAGCAACGACCATTCCTAGCCTGTATCGTTACTGGCGACGAAAAATGGTGTCTTTCAATATAAGCAAAATAAAGGAATGATTGAGCTCAAACAAAGCAGTAAATTCCCGTACAAAGACCTGTGCGCATTCACAAAAGATTATGTCATGCATCTAGAGGAACGGCAACGGTGTGATGTATTACTAATTGCTTCCCCGAGGTGAAAACATCACTGCTAACATTTGTTGTCAACAAATGAGACGTCTTGCAAACGCAATCCAAGAACAGCGACCAGGAAGACTTTGTAAAATGATAGTACTCCACTATACCTTCAGCCGGCGTTCTGCTAGACTGACCGAAAACACTACACGAGAATTGGGTTGGGAAGTCATTCCGCACACACCTTATGGTCTTGCGCCCTCAGATTTTCACCTTTTCCGCTCTCTACCGAACAACCTTCAAGGAACTTCGTTTCCTGATGAATATGCTGTTCGAACATGACTCGGCGAGTTCTTAGCTTCAAAACACGTAATTTCTACAGTCGGGGAATCGACTGCGTTGGGAGATTGTTGAAAATAGTGAAGGAGAATATATTATTGATGACTAAAATCTCTGTTATGTATATCTGTTTTGATTATTAAAGATATGTAAAGATCCAGAATGAGATTTTCACTCTGCAGCGGAGTGTGCGCTGATATGAAACTTCCTGGCAGATTAAAACTGTGTGCCGGACCGAGACTCGAACTCGGGACCTTTGCCTTTCACGGGCAAGTGCTCTACCCTCATTTTTTTATCATTAATCTCATTTTGTTCGTTTTCGTTCGTTGCTTCTGCTCGTGGCGGACGTCGCAAGACACCCGTTTCAGTTCGTCGTTGATCCTTTAACTCAGTTTTTTTTATTACAGAGGGCAGCTAGCCCACTGACCGAACACGCTGAGTTACCGTGCCGGCAACCATCGGAGCTCTCCAAGCACGACTCACGCCCCGCCCTCACAGCTTTACTTCTGCCAGTATCTCGTCTCCTACCTTCCAAACTTCACAGAAGCTCTCCTGTGAACTTCGCAGAACTAGCACTCCTGGAAGAAAGGATATTGCGGACACATGGCTTAGCCACAGCCTGAGGGATGTTTCCGGAATGAGATTACACTCTGCAGCGGAGTGTGCGCTGATATGAAACTTTCTGGCAGATTAAAACTGTGTGCTGGCCCGAGACTCGAACTCGGGACCTTTGCCTTTCGCGGGCAAGTGCTCTACCATATGAGCTACCCAAGCACGACTCACGCCCCGTCCTGACTGCTGTACTTCTGCCACTATCTCGTCTCCTAACTTCCAAACTTCAGATAAGCTCTCCTGCGAACCAGCACTTTCCCACGAAAGGCAAAGGTCCCGAGTTCGAGTCTCGGTCCGGCACACAGTTTTAATCTTCCAGGAAGTTTCATATGTAAAGATGCCTCGAACTTATGCACCAACCTAATATTTAGTAGCATGGAGTTGTACCTTACTGGGAATACATTGTATAGGGCCTAGAAATATATTCGTTGCGTATGTAATATATTTTATTTGAGATGGGTGTCAAACTGTCTTTCGCTAAGATGATATATTGTTCGATAACGAACTGCGTCAGGTTGACTGTCAGTATGTCTAGTAACGCTGCCATGAGCTAACGTTTTCAGGCGGCTGCAACCTCTGGTATGATCGTCTCAGTGTGTGGCTGAACGATGATGACAAAATCGTGGCAAAGGAAACTCTTTTATAAATCCATTTCAATCATTTTGTGTACAGCGGATACAGAGGTGACGTTCCCTGTGTTGGTTGAAAAGAACCGCCTTACTTAAATCTGCCTGAAAACTACCAAGACCACAAACTCTGCTGGCGATCGGAAATCCCCCAGCAGCTCTAGCTAAATGGAAGCGATAACCACGATATTATACCAGGCGGCACGTCTCTCAGGTATGTGGGGAGGGATTGGGGGGGGGGGGGGGGGAGGAGGCAATATGTGTTCCCGAATGACAGTATAAATTTGCAGAATGTGGACAGAAAAGCTGCATTTGCCAAGGCGCTTGTAGATGTAGGTCTCTGCAGTAAAGCTTAGTGAGGTGGTCGTACTTGTAAGCTGGTTAACAACAGTCGTTGTAGCCGGTGCTACATTGTGCTGCGCAGAAATAAATTGAACACGGCGCCGTATAAGGGTTGGTTAGAAACTGTGAAGACGCTAACAGAGAGGACTTCGGTCTTAATATAGTCCGCCATTAGCGAGGTCGAAGTCGCCCTCATTTGTTCGGCAATTGCCGCATGCTGCGCGTCCTTGTCGTAAAGGAGATTAGAATGTCTTCCTAGCCTGTGCCCTGAATGCAAGGCACAGCTGTGGCGCACTAATACTTTTTTTAGGTCGATTCTTGACAAGATAGAGAAATCCGATGTAAAGGTTGAGCCACATTGAACTCCAGTATTCGATTTTATTTGTGTCAACCACTGTGAACTACACCAGTTTCAGCTGTTTCTTTGTTTCTTTCTCGTCCACGTTTCCCTCAGTCATTGATTGTATTTTTTTCTCTCCTTTCCTCACACCATGTTGCACCACTCTTCTTTTTTGTATTTTCCTGAAAACTTATACAGTTTTCAAAATTTCTTTAAGATGTGCAGGTACATGGATATGCTCATCAGAAATTTCGGGCTCTTCCATGTCCATCCATGCAAACAGGCTTGCCTCACTGAAAGAAGTCTGCAAGTTTCATAGGCCTTAACTTGAAGAGACATGTACGAGAATGTACAACTGGCGCGCAGCATAGTATGGAAATTGAAAGCAGCCTACATACATTTTGAACAAACTGACTACGTACCTCATATGGCTTTGTTAGAAATGCCCTGAAAATCTGCTGGCTATGCAAAACTTTGACGCAAAAATGAACATGAATTCGTTAGGACTGATGTATTCAGAAGTAGGGTGGAACCTTCATAGTTCAACGAAGCATGTAAGCGGGGCGTGAAACATATCGCAAATTAACGTTACACGATAATCACTCCCAATTGTCTGGCAGAATCTATATGTGTGTTTCTGTCCTCCCTTGTTCAGTTATTGGTCTAATATATTCGGCTATATTTAACTGACATGTTCTTAGTGCTGTCTCAATATTTGCCATGACTTTTATTTTCTTGAATGAGATCTATAAACCTGTTTCATCAGCCTGTCCTTACAATAGTTTAATTTGTTTGGTCGCTATTCCTAGTGAATATACCAAGGTTACTACATCATCTGCAAAGGCTAAGCAGTCTATCAATAGGCTGTCTCATTTCTACCCTAATTTATTTCTTCAATCGATTTGGTTTTCCTCAAATTGTTTCCTCCGTTCTCATATTATTACTTCTCAAACTCACTTAAAATCGATAGTGGAAGATCATCTACTTACCTGATTCCTACTTTAATCTCAAATTTTGTTAATATTTCACCGCGGAATTTAACTTTCTGGTATTTTGTTTCTCAATTTTTCCTTTATGAAGAAGGCCTTTGCAATATCTGTTCCTGATTTATTAATAACTTTATAAATCAGTTGCATTGCACGCTTTCGCCAGAGCAACAAAAGTCATTATGTAGTTTCTAGATCCTGCTTTTCTTTTTTTTCAGCTACGTTATTGCTAATTTTAGTTTTAGAAACTACCATGTGTGGGACTTGCTTTTCCAAGAGCAACAGTGGTATTTGTTAATTGTTTGATTCTCTGTCCGGTTAGTAACGCTTTCGAGAAGATTTCAGAGGCGATCATGGAAATTTTTTAATGACGAAAGCAAGTACAATACAACAAAACATCTTTTATTCAACTGAAGGTCACATAATGAAGTGTTTATCAACATTTAAAACAATAGCATAGCTAAGTGTCGAGTGCAGAGTCTTTGAGGCCCTTTCTGAAGCTTTCCACAACTGTGTGAGTCATTTCGTGCAGAATGGCAGCTGCTACCTGAATTAGATTACACTACCAGAAGTGGCGAGGAGTGTGCAAGTAACGCACATAAAGATAGAAACAGCAAGGAGCCACCGAGTGAGATTCCTGACTTTGTTATTTTCGAAATTCAGTTCCTTTTTTATGAAAATTAGGTCAGAGAAATTACTCACGACCTTGTTATTCCGCAAACAATCGTTTCCGCTGTAAAGAACAGCAGCGCGAAGTTAACATCGTTCGTTGCGAAATTGCGATTTCAAACTTTTGTTCGTAAAGAGATTTAACGTAATTCAGAGCTTCATGAAATCAATAAAATTAGGCTCTACAGCCTGTGACAAACGGAAGAAAAATAAAGTTATTCGCAAACTAAATCATTAAATTTTTCATTTGTGTGGCCACGGTATCTGCAGTCGCTTTACAATTATTTGGTGTGCAGAACTGACATGGTAAAAGCCTAAAACCATGTTATTGGGAAAATGAGTCTTTTGTGAAAACAAGAAACGTAAGGTGAATAGATATTTTATTTGAACTGTCACATACACAATGAACCAACTCATCTGTTGCTAAAGAAATTATTGCACTAGTATGTACACATTTCTTAGTAAACTGAAAAACATTAAATAAACTGAAATTACAATGGTCCTGCTCTGAAGATAAAAGCTTTGGACCACAAGCTGAAATAAAGAAACGAAACTGCCACTGGTATAACAAGTTACATTTTATAAATTGATTTATCATAATAATGGTTTTTTTTGTCCTCTGCACTTCAAAGCTACTTGCTTCTTTCTACCTCATCTCGTATTTATAATCACAGGTACATTTTTAAAGAAAGCGTATAGACTTGAGGACACGAAACTCATTAAAGACAGCATATCATACTTTCCTGAACTGAGAGTGGCCTTGTGTTGATATACAATTTGTCATGATCAATGGGGGCAAGAGAACTCACTTGACGACCCTGTCCTTTGTTTAGATTCATCGAGTTATTTTTCATTTATCGTATGGCTTTACAAGTGGAAGTTCAAACGTTGAGATGATTAAGATACATAAAAAATACATACATTATGTTCGAATATGACACGGATACAGTAAAAATACTAATATAAATACAACAAACATCAGCATATTTAAAGTTCATATGAGAGCATAGTTGTGGTACAAGGGCAGCCATAATCCAGTATAAAGTTACATCCAAACGAGACAGCCATTCAATAATAGTTGGGCTGGCCTAGATAAAATCTCTCCATTTTCCAAAGAACCTACACAAGGGGCTATCTTGTACTATATACAGCAACTTTTGTGCAGCATTTCCACCTCACACAATGGATCGTCAGTGGTACCCCACTTGTGCATCATGGATTTAGTTTCTGCGTGGCCAAATCCTACACGATTTAGTTGACACCGTATTTTGCTGTGAAGTTGCATTTCTGGGAGCTGTTGATTGGGATCTTCTATGTTGTGGCGGTTAACGTCACTCTTATTCCACTGAGTTTTCCAGAATTTACGCGTGTCATAGGAACCGAGCAGAATTCAGTGTGAGAGTTGTATCTCTTTAAGGTTAATGGTAAAATGGCACCTGCTTTCTCGTTTTGTTACAAAATTTTCGAAGGCTTCAGCCACAAGAATTCTGTGTGTTGCATTACTCCCACTTCAAATGGTTTTCTTTCAGCCGCTGTCACTATGTCTACCTGATCGTCAAACACGCAAATTTCATGCTGAAGATGCTCTTTCTTCACTGTTAAATCAAAATCCTAGTCGTTTGAAAGATATGAAAGCACACATTCGAAAAGTTTCTCACCAATAGCTCCTGCTTTGATTTGAGGACGGGTAACGTACTTTAAGAAAGTTGAGCCTTTTTTTTGTTTCTGTTCTGTCCTCCACAGCAATACGAATACAAATACTTCCTTAATTGGTCTTTGCATGTGTTTCAAGATGCTTCACTTCACTTGTAACCATGTCTTAAGCACCTCTTCCTCCTGCAGTTTTGTCTGCCCCTTGTTAGTGTTAAACGAGTGGCATCCAAAACTGTATGCATACATATTTCTCTTACAACGTCGTTAATTTTGGAAATGGCAATGCTTTTTCCAGATCAAATGCCATCACGTAACATCTAACTGTTTTCCATTTCTTAAACTCTCTTTCTTTATCTGTGACTCGCAAGTGCAGTTCTTTCTGAACTTTATACCCTTTCTTTTCACTGCGTCTGTTTCCATCAGCAATCTGTTGTCTTGGTCACACCTTGGACAGGTATCAGAATAGGTACGTTTAAAATGAAGATAAACTTCAGGCCTAAATATGTGGTAGTGCTACTTCTCTTTCACAGTAAGCTTTCCACTTTGATTACACCATGCAGTGCATAGATCATACATTTTTTCACTATCAGTCCAGGGCGTAGTTCGTTTCTATTAGGTTTTCTTCCTCTGGAGTAGTGACTCTGGTAGGATGCAAATGATGAAGTATGTGAAACATCACAGTCATCAATTTTGTTGCCAGGGATCTGGTGACCTCTTGTATCACAGACAGCATGCGTTTCGTATTTTGATATATACCTGTAAACACGTCCATCACTAATTTGTAATGTATTCAAAACATATTTTTTACACTTTCTCACTGTTGTGGCTTGCGCTCTTACCATGTATAAAAACACTCCAGCTTTTTTGCCTCGTGACCCATCTCTCTTCCTGACACGACCGACGAGTAGCATTTTGACGTGTCCTAGTACAAATACAATCTGCTTCGAAAAATCACCAAGTCTAAAAAAAAGTGTTCTTTTTGTTCAGAGCTAACTTTAGATAAACAATTGAGTCTACGCTCGGTCTCTAAATTCGCGAATATTTGGCCACACACTTCATTTCCCTTTTGATTAATTTAAGGCTCGCGAGGATTGCGCCGCCAATCTTCCTAACATTCTTCTTCCACACACCTTCATTCTTACTTCATTTGCGCCCACGTATGACATTAATTGCAATCTGTCCTATAGTAAATAAGTATACAAATGAGATTCTTCAGTAGAACGTGCTTTAGGTATACTACTACATATTACTGATAGTTAACAGGCATGCGATCAGAGGAACAGAAGTTTTAAAATTTAAACATTGGTGTGCTACATAATTCCAATGGAAAATATAGTTTAATTCATTTTCCGTCATTTTCTTCATGTTCGAATGCTGACTCTTGACAGCTGTTATATAGTCATAACCCTCTGAACACTGAATGTCACTACTATCATTGTTTAAATTCAAAACTCGATACGGAACTACACGCAAAAAACAAGCAGGGACTTATTTTGCTATTGCTCTGCAAAAAGGAGTGAATGTGGTACAGCAGCTAGACATTGCTGCACTCTGTGAAGTAACAAATGCATTACGGACTTATTTAAGTAGCCACATTTGCTCTACGCCCCTCAAATTTATTTAATATCCGCTTATAGCAACTAGGAAATTAGTATGAAAGGCATATTTTGATACACTAATTGCTCACTTTTCAAAGAGCTACGTCGCGATGATTGATAGGGGTCACTGTACGATAAAAGTCGAAAGACTGTTTATGACTCCGGAAGTATATTTAGTTGTTTCCGGTCTCTGCCAACCTTAGCTTCCAATAATGTGTGCTAGCATGCTCATATTGTTGTAGAGGTATCGTTTCCGGTTTACTTTCGCCGTGCTGATTTTTGATTTGTGAACCGATCTGCAGTTTGTGTTCATACTGAACGTGTGTGATGAGTTGATGCTGTTTCATTAAAAGTGTTGCCATCTACTCCTTACGCTCCTGTTTGTGGAGAGAGCTGTGATTCCCGCCTACACAGGAAAAAGTGTGGAGAGTGTAAAGAGGCTCCTGAAGTTTAGTGACACTCATTCTGTCGTATCTCCATGAACTCCAGGAAAGTTTCAGTAATTTTTCTATACGGCCGTCTTCGATAAGCCCACTTAGTCCATGAGATTTATTTTAATATGTGCATTCGATTACTGCCATATCACTTAATATAGAAGTACAGCTACATATTTCATGGATTATGTGATGTACTTTTACCTCATTTAGTGTAAAATACTGTCAAAGTTTCTACAGTACAGTTTTCATCTCTCTCCTTTATTAGGAGAATTGTTGGTGAAATACAATATGAGTTAGACGACTTTAACAAGCCTGTCATATGAGATACCATGAGTGACTTTTATATTGTACAAAATGTTGTACCAACAGTCCGAGAGCTGTTGCCTTTGTTAGAACAAAAGACTGAATGGAAACTGAATACCACCTCTGTCTGGAAACTTTTGAAATTAATAAGTTTCTTGTGGAGAAGGGCGCAAAACGAACTAACTTCGTTAATAGAACTCGAAAACATTGTTGGCTGGCGTTTAAGGTTCCTCGTGGAAATTCGAGGTGTTCGTGAAGCAGTCAAGGAAATTTTTTACCTTGATTGATCATGCTTAGATATCAATCTAACATATAGAAAACGCACGTAACAGAAAGAAATAGTTGCTGCTAGAGCACGGGAAAACGTTTTAGAAAGACTAATAGTTGCAGTTGTAGGATGCAAAAAGAGGTTTCTCGGAAATGCTCGGCTAGAATGCTTGGGCATATCTACGCAAAGCGACTACCATGGCCACATTAATTCCTTGAAGTTTTCCAATTATCGTCAGATAATTCCACATCTCAACGCAACATAAATCGCTTGGACAAAATTGAAAAGAGATCTCAGAGATCACGATGTAACTGGGAACCTGTCTGGCGAAACACTACAGGATTACAAAAACATGAGACGATTCCTTCAATATGTCATTGCATAAGACTGGACAGGGTATTGTAATAAGATGTAACGTTTAGAAACTTAGGTTTAGAAGAACGATGGTATCACGAAGTTGCCATCGATGATATAATTGTTAATGTGGACGTAGCTCACTCAAATGGTGATGGTTCGGCAATCCAGGATGGATGAATGGGTTCCTAGCACCCTGGAGTCTGTCTGTCCCAGTATATAATGTTTCGGTATTCCGGATTTCAGATTGAGAGTACTTTGATATTTTCAACAAAAGTACAAAAAAATAGAAGTTAGGTGCTAATCCGTTCAGTGTTTGGTAAATTTTACCTCAATCTATATAGACATAATATAAATTCTTCATTTGTGTGGCCACAGCGTCAGTAGTTGCTTTACAGTTATTAGCACACTTATTAAACGCATTTGAAATACGTATTTGCAACTAGTAAAAAATATGCAAGCAGATGACATTTACAAATGCAAGCGGAAATCATATAAATGTGCTACCTCGTACAACGTTTTACGTGACTAAAACGAAACGTCCAAGGTAAAATATACGCGTTTTTAATACTAGCAACGTGGCTTTCAAGTACCTTTTATAACACATTTTATTTACGCATTAACTGCTACATATTTTGTAGCAAAGACTACCTTTATTTAACATATCATCAGATTTAAATCGTATCAAACTGAAATATAGCATTTCTGTAATCTCAAACTCTGTTTTTTACATCTGCTATTTGTTTATGAATACAAAGACGCGCTGAACACCCTGTCGTCTCACAAATATGGTTGGCTAGGTCGGCTGCACCGAGTAGCTGTCCATACAACTGCGGCCATTCGATTTATATCCAAACGCCGACCCTCAACAATCGCCATAGCTCTTTAGAAAGAGAACAAGCAGTACATAAGCAGTTTCTATTATTTTCACAGACCGATTTTAAAAACATGTAATAAATCATTAAAATTCGGCAGATATCGAAAAATTAACATATCAGTATTTTGCGTTTCTTGGAACTGAAAAACGTCCACTGAAGATTTGTAGCTGATTGTTTATCAATTTTTAACCTTAAAAGAGTCATTCATGCGGAACAAATTGATCGTTTCATACAGGATGTTACAGCGCATTAACTAGAATTGTCTATTATATTGTCTTTGCGAGACTCACTGTGTTGTTTTTGACAGAAATAAATGTTTTGTTGATGTGAAAGCCAGCAGCATGACTTATTTTTATTTATTTATTTATTTACTTGGAACTAAACCAAATATTCCGGGACCGATAGCCGGGAAGAATCGCTGCAGCCGACACGTGGAAGAATTTCTGTGAGCAGCACTGCCGCTATTAATCGAAACTTCCAAATTAGCTGCTGACAGTTTTATTATATTTCGTACAATATGCAATATGCCTATCACCCCCCCCCCCCTTCCACGAAGGGAGACCTTGCTGTTGGTGGGGAGGCTCTTGTACCTCAGTGATACAGACAACCGTACCATAGTTGCAACCACAAGATAGGGTATATATTGAGAGACCAGACAAACATGTCGGTCGTCAAGGGGGCACCAGCCCTCTCAGTAGCTACAGAAACAAGAGTCTGGATGAGTGCCCGATTTGGTCTGCTGGTATTGTGGACGAATGAAAGAAAGGGGAAACTACAGCTACAATTTTCCCCCAGGGCATGTAGCTCTACTGTATGGTGTCTTTTGGGTAAAATATTCCAGAGGTAAAATAGTCCCCCATTCAGAACTCCACGCGGGGACTACTCAGAAGGATGTCATCATCAGGAAAAGAAAACTGGTATTCTGTGGATCCGAGGGTGGAATGTTAGATCCCTTAATTGGGCCGGTAAGTTTAAAAATTTAAAAAGGGGAATGGATAGATCATAGTTAGATATAGTGGAAATTAGTGAAATTGGATGGCAGCAGGATCTGGATTTCCACTCAGGTGAATACAGGGTAATAAATACAAAACCAAATAGTGGTGATGCAAGAGTAGGTTTAATAGTGAATAAGAAAATAGGAATGTGGGAAACCTATTATGAACAGCACAGTGAACCAAGATAGACATGAAGCCCACATCCACCACAGTAATGCAAGTTTATATGCCAACTAGTTCTGCAGATGATGAACAGATCTCGAGAAATGTATATGACATAAAAGAATTTGTTCAGATAGTTTAGAGACAAAATTTAAAAGTGATGGAGGACTGGAATTTGATTTACAAGGGTCCATTCCCAACCTCCTACAGCCGAGAAGAGAGAACTGGGTGGGATGCGGTGATGAGGTCCTAGTTATGCGACGGCACGGTAACTCAGCTTGTTCGGTCAAAGGGTTAGCTGCCCTCTGTTATATAAAAAAACTGAGCTAATGGATCAACGACGAACTGAAACGGGTGTCTTGCGACATCCGCCACAAACAGATGTAACGAACGAAAACGGAAGTCGGCACGGTAGCTCAGCGTGTTTGGTCAGAGGGTTACGTGCCCTCTGTAATAAAAAAAACTGAGTTAATCGATCATCAACGAACTTAAACGGATGTCTTAAGACGTCCGCCCCGAGCAGATGCAACGAACAAAAGCAAACAAAATAAGATTTTTTTTAAAAAAAAAAGTTATTCTGGAGAGCACCAAGGAAGCATCATTGACAATAACACTTTCATTTGGCAGTAATACACGACTGTCTTCGAAGGGGGCCGCGCCATGACAGGGCCGGAGGAGTAGCGCTGAGGAGGAACTTTCTGAAGTTAGGGGGAGATGTTACGCCCCAGGATAGTAGCCCTGGCAGACACTAAAAATTCGCCCAAATTCTGCCTTGGCAGCTTACAGAAACCAAATCGCCTATGTCAATGACCAGTAAAGAGCCAGCTAGGGTGAAATGCTGATCAAGTTGTGACAGACACGGAAGCTATCGTAGCATGGGAAAATGACGAGCGCCCAGGTCTGCAAAGGAAGCATAATGACATCACGTAAGCTGAGAGATACCGTCATACAAGTGGCAAAGCAGATTTTGTAAGAAAGGCTAGGGGAGCAGAAAAGAGCCTCTGAGAGATGAAGCTGCGAAAATCTGAAGTCACTAGGAGAGCTGACATCGAGGTAAAACCGGGACACATGATGTCATTGCCATCCCACCGCCACATAGCATATAGGAAGCGCCAGTACCCCACTCCTCTTAAGAAAACCTCTGATTGTTGAATGCTGACTGCTGACTGTCCAGTGCATAGCCTCATCCCCTGTGTCGGTTGCCGCTATCCAATGAGAGGAGAGGCTACGGAGTCGACCCTTGGCACTCATAGCTGTCTCCATTCATCTCTGGAACCATGAGTCAAGCTGGAAGGACGCTGCTGTCAGCCACACTGCCAACTTCTGAAGCAACACTGACGGTGCTCAGAGGCCACCATCATCCTGCAGGTCTACTGGAGGCTTGACCTGCTTGACCTGAAATGTTGTCCATCATCTGTCTTTGAGAGGGGGAGCACTACCGCTGTTCAACCCATTTCTGATGCCGATACCGATGCTGCTGGCTCCTGTTTCTTAAACGGGGGTTGAGAGCCGACACTGCGAACCAATGAGTACTTGAGGTGGACGTGGGTCGAGATTCCTGAGTGCAAATGTTCGACGTCCATGACAGCACTTTGAAGCTCCATGTGCAGAGCTGGAAACCACAGGATTCTGCGTCTGATGGCAGTCTGTGATGTAGCAGCCGCTACCCGACACTTCACTCTGCTGACGACACTGCAAGACAAGCGCAAGACCGTCTTCCATGGCTCCTTTTACTTTGGTAAACCAGTTTTTACTAAATATGATGTGCTCTCACTATCACTATTATTTACTGATCTTTTTACAAGATGATAATTTTACATCTGGTATTTGATGGGGAGCCAATATTTTTCTTAATTTATGGCCGATTTTGAGCTTGATGGCCTGTAATATATGTTAATGACATAACCTCAGTCACTTGAAAGTGGCGTACAAGTCTGAAACCTGGGTCGTAATTAAATAAACAACAATACAGTCAATGGAGGAGCGTTCATTTAAAAAAAAATATCACTCACCGCACCACATTTTTACAAACATCTTAGCTGTTGACCCAACATTGGAGCTGCATACAAGGCTGGCAGCTGATGTCCTAGCTGTGTGGGTGTGGTACCAGGCATAGATATCTCTACCACTGGCAACCACTTGCTGGCATCAGATACAGGTGTCCAGTTCCAGACTCCTACTTTCGTCAGGAGAGAGCCGGGCAGGATGTGGTGTGAGGTCGTTGTTACACTTGACAGTGCCAAGGAAATGTCACTGACAACAACACATTTATTGGGCAGTAACACACGACGGTCTTTCTCAGTGCCATACCATGGCGGGCTGACGGAGCAGCGCATCATCAGTGGCAGAACGCAGGCTTGCACTCATCTTGCAGTATCACCAGCAAAGCAAAATCACAAGTGGCGGCTGCTACGTCATGCACAGCTACCGACTGCGGAATCTAGCGGCCTTCATATCGATCTCCAAAGTGCTCTCATGAATGTCCAAGATTTGCACCCTGGGGTCTCCCCCAGATCCACCTGAAGTACTCGTTGGCTCGCAGGGGTCGGCTCGCAGCCTTCGTTTAGGAAACAGCTCTCCTGGTGACTTCAGACTTTCACAACTCCGTCTTTCAGATGCTCTTTTCTGCTATCTCGGCAGCTGAATACTTATTGTTGCGTTGCCCCTAGCGTTTCCTATGAAACTCTGTTTTTTTTCACTAGAATGACTGTATCTCTTAGCTTCCATGATGTCATTATACTTCGCTTGTGCCCTGGGTGCTCGCCTTTGCCGGCCGCTGTGGTCGAGCGGTTCTAGGTGCTTCAATCCGGAACCACGTGGCTGCTACGGTAGCAGGTTCGAATCCTACCTCGGGCATGGATCTGTGTGATGTCCTTAGGTTATTTAGGTTTACGTAGTTCTAAACCCAGGGGACTGACGACCTCAGATGTTAACTCCCATAGTGCTTAGAGCCATTTGATTTTGCTCGCCATTTTCCCATGCTGCGACAGCTTCCATGTTTGCAACAACTCGGCTGGCATTTTTCTCTAACTGGCAGTCTACTGGTCACTGACACAAATGGTTCGGTTTCTGCCAAGGTAGAACTTGGACGAATTTTTAATGTCCATCGGGGATTCTATCCTGAGGCGTAAGAGATAGAAGGAAAAGAAGGAGAAGGAAAATTACGGGTAAATATCGACTGGAGAAAAGGAATTAATGAAGAAGTCACCCTGTAAAATTTTGCGCAGAGTATAATCCAAGCGCAGCTAACACTTGCTTTAAGAATCATGAAAGAAGCTTACATATGGAGGAGACCTGGAGACGTTGGAAGGCTTCAGATTAATTATATAATGGTAAGACAGAGATTTTGGGACCAAAGTTTTAATTGTAAGACATTTCCACGGACATATGTGGAATCTGATCATAATTTATTGGTTATTAACTGCACATTAAAACTAAAGAATTGAACAAAGATAGAAAATTAAGGAGATGGACCTGGTTTGGTTGATGGAACCAAACGTTGGTGAGAGTTTCGGAGGGAAAATAAGGCAAAGATTGAAATGAACATGTGCAAGGAGACAATAAAAGACAAATGGGTAGTTTTGAGACAAGAAGTGGTGAAGCCAGCAGAGGATCAATAAGTAAAAAGACGAGGACTAATAGAAATCCTTCAGTAACACAAGAGATATTGAAATTAATCAGTCAAAGGAGAAAATATAAAGATGCAGTAAATGAAGCAGGCAAAAGGGAATACAAACGTCTAAAAATTGAAATTGACAGGAAGTGCCAAATGGCTAAGCAGGAATCGCTAGAGGACAAATGCCAGGATTTAGAAGCATATCTCACTAGGGGTATGATAGATTCCGCCTACAGAAATATTAAAGAGGCCTATGGAGAAAAGAGAAGCAGCTGTATGAATTTCAAGAGTTCCAATCGAAAACCAGTACTAAGCAAAGAAGGGAAAGCTGAAAGGTAGAAGGAGTATATAGAGGTCTATACAAGGAAGATGTACTCATGGGCAATATTATCGCATTGGAAGAGGACTTTGACAAAGATGAGATAAGACATATGGTACTACGGGAAGAATTTGACAGAGCACTACCCCTAAGACCTACGCTGGAATGAGACCCCGGCTGTAGACGACATGCCGTCAGAACTACTGACAGCCTTAGGTGAATCAGCCATTACAGAACTCTCCCATCTGGTGTACAAGATACACGGGACAGAAAAACTGACCTTACGACTTACCTTGGAAGGTGGCGTTTGCGTACTTAGAGAAGGCTTTTAACAATGTTGACTGGAAAATTCTTTGAAATTCTGAAACTAGTGGGGGTAAAATAGAGGGAGCAAAAGAATATTTACAATTTGTACAGAAACCAGGCGGCAGTTATAAAAGTTATCGGGCATAAGAGTTATCGGGCGTGAAAGAAAACAGCGCTTGAGAAGGGAATGAGACAGAAGTTCTAGCCTATCCCTAGTGTTACTCAATCTATACACTGAGCAAGCAGTACAGGAAACCAAAGAAAAACTTGGAGTGGGAATTAAAGTACAGGGAGAAGAAATAAAAACTTTGCTGTTTGCCGATGACATTGAAATTTTGTCAGAGACAGCGAAAGAATTGGTAGAGCAGTTGAACGGAATGAACGGTGTCTTGAAAGGAGAACATAAGATGAACATCAACAAAAGAAAAACGAGCATAATGGAATAGAGTCGAATTAAATCAGGTGATGCTGAGGGAATTAGATCAGGAAAGAAGATTTTAAAAGTAGTAGATGAGTTTTGCTATTTGCGCAGCGCAATAGCTGATGATGATCGAAGTGGAGACGATATAAAAAGGTAGGCTAGCAATCACAACAAAACCGTTTCAGAAAAAGAGAAATGTGTTACTACAGAATATAGATTTAAGTGTCATGGAGTACTTTCTGAAAGTGTTTGTATGGCTTGTAGCCATGTACGGAAGCGAAACATGGACGATAAACAGTTTAGACAAGAAGAGGATATAAGCTTTTGAAATGTGGTGCTCAGAAGAATGCGAAGATTAGATGGGTACATCAAGTGACTAATGAGGAGGCACTGAAGAGAAATTAGTGGCACAACCTGACTGGATAGGACACATTTCGAGACATCAAGGGAGCACCAGTTTAGTAATGGATGACCATGTGGATGGGGGCGGGGAGGGGGAATCGTTGAGGGAGGCCAGAGATGAATACAGTAAACAGATTCAGACGGATATTGGGTTGCAGTAGTTATTTAGAAGGCAACGGCCTTGCCGCAATGGTAACATTGGTTCCCGTAAGATCACCGAATTTCAGCACTGTCGGGCTTGGGTAGCACTTGGATAGGTCACCGTCAGAATCTTCCAAGCACTGTTGGCAAACGGGATACATCCAGCCCTTTTGAGACCAGTTGAACAACTACTGCACTGAGAAGTAGTGGCTCCTATCCCGAAAACCGACAGTGGTCGGTAGAGAAGTGTGCTGACTATATATCCCCCATATCTGCATCCAGTGACGCTTATCGGCTGAGGATGACACGACGGCTGGTCTGTACCATTGGGACTTCCGATGGCTGTTCAGTTGGAGTCAGTCAGTCAGTTATTCAGAGACGTAGAGGCCTGCACATGATGGAGAAGCGTGGAGAGCTGCATCAAACCAGTCTTCGGAGTGAAGACAACAACATGCCTACTTCGGCGATATTGCCATTGTCAAGTACACCTGCGAATATCACAGATTTGTATATGGAGTTAATTGTGCACGTATGCTTACTTCTAACAAGGCGAGACGTATATAAACGTGCATCACCGATGAAGCCTTTTTTCTATTGTCGCTGTTTTTGTGATGATAAGATAAAGTCAGTTAGTAATTGGACAACTATCTGACATTTCTCAATGATGCTGTATGTTCACAAAGTGGTTATAGCTAGTCGGTTAGTGGTATTGTTTGAGTTAGAGTAATGCAGCTGGTTTTTGCCTAATATTTGATTGTTTATTTTTTTCCATTGTCATGTTCTAGAATGCTAATAAAATTTTCAGCGACGAATGACAGAAACATTCATCAGTGACGCAATATGTACGTCTCGCGAAGCTAGACGTAAGTACATACGGACAGTTAACCCCATACACAAATAACACAAATATAAACGAAATTTACCGACTGTAATATTCACAGGTTTAGTTGACAATGGCATTACTGCCGAAATAGGCCTATTGAAAGAAGTATAATAAAACAATTGGCAGCTAATTTGGAAAATTCAACTTAAAATGATATATTATGACGTATTTCACGCTGTGAGTCCTACTATACAAAAATATTGCCAATAACTTACTATTTGGTAATAATTAGGAGCAGCCACGCAGTCATGCAGGGTGACATTTACTGAACTATATGAAAAGAACGTAAATTAGTTACAAACTACGCCGTACACACACTTTATTCGACATACAAACATCACTACAGATAATCAAAATATCCACGGGTGTGCTGCCGGTCTATAGTGTCCAACTGGCACGATATTTCGGCGATCATACATGTCGCCATCATCAGGTGAACTGACGGACTGAGCTCCTGTGAACGTGCCGGCACGGAGATCCGTACGCTATGGCTGCTCAGACGGAACTGGGTTCGGCCGCGGCGGGGGCCGATTTAAATACCCTCCGCCCGCGGCGCGCTCCCTCCGCCGTCCGCGCCCCGCGCCACGGTCGCGCGGTGGAACAGATTGCGACGGCGTCTGAGATGACGTCGGTGTGGTGGCTCTGTCCGCCGTGGTCGTCACAACTATACGTTTGCTCGATTTACTCTTGATTAACCCAATCGCTGGTTCCCAAGCCTTGCTAAGATTATAGCCACAGTCACGGTTTATGAGGTCGTCAATGGTGCGAATTTCGATGGCCTCTCTAACAACGCTGTCCCAGTATCTCGACGTCTGTAGCAGAATCCTCGTGCGGTCATACTCCATGGCGTGATTTTCCGACATACAGATATTCGGATTTAGGTTGTGACGTTCGATATGCCTGCCATCATTGGCGATGATGTGGCGCAGGCGAACAGCGAAATTCTGCATGACCCGCTGAAGCGTCGAAAAGTCGATGCTGTCAATGGCTTCCTGAATGGCTGTTTTCAGCTCAGCAATGCTTTTGAGGTTATTGCTATATACCTTGTATTTAATATAGCCCCACAAAAAGGAGTCGCATGTGTTCAGAACCGCAGAATATGGCGACCAATCGAGGCCCATGCCAGTTGCCTCTGGGTACCCCTGAGCTAGAATTCCGTCCCCAAAGTGTTTCTCTAGGACATCAAACACTCGTCTGCATCGATGGGGTCGAACTCCGTCTTGCATGAACCACATCTTCTCGAAATCAGCGTGGGTAATGGGGATGAAGTCATCTTCCAAAGCGTTCACGTACCGTTTGGTAGTCACTGTGCCATCAAGGAATATCACACCGATTACACTGTACACCACACAGTTACCGTTGAGGGTGAAGAGACTTCTCGATCGCGAAATGTGGATTCTCAGTCCCCTAAATGCACCAATTTTGGTTATTGATGACCCGATCGAAATAGAAGCGGGCTTCATCGCTAAACCAAACCATATTCACATCAAAGTGCAGTTCGTGAATTCTGTGGGCAATAGTGTTGGCGAAACACAACCGCTGTTCCATGGCCCTGGAGCATAACGGCTGATGGGTTTGAAATTTGTATGGGAAGAGATGCAGGTCTTCAAAAACAATTTGTCGCTGTGTCTTCCGTTTGATTCCCACCTGCTGTGCAGCTCGTCTGATCGATTTCCTTGGGCTGGTTTGAAACACAGTGCGTGTTTTCTCAGTGTTTTCAGGTGTTTTCACCCTTTTCGGACTACCGACATTGCCAACACTGCCATCACTAACACTACCCACGCTCTCAAACTTGCGAATCAAATTCTTGATTGTTAGCATACTTGGACCGGTTGTCTTCCGCTTGAACTCAGTCGCAAACTACCTTTGAGCCGCAGTTGGGCTGTTATTGTTGGCATAGTAGGCCTTCTCAAGCGCTATACGCTCAGGCACGCTGCACCGTGACATTTTCACGTGCAAATGTCCAACAACAAGTCGTGTGCGCACGCGTGTAGATACTGCATGGGGGCTTAATTAAATAGAATGCAAATATTTTTAATTTTAGTCGCTGTCTGTAACCGGTTGGCCCTGAGTAGTATTAGTACGAAATCTGACTGCATAGAATAACAACAAAGAATGAAAGGAAACTTCCGTTAACACAATTAATCAATTAAGTCCCCAGCAACTATAAAAGCTACGAAACAACAAAGCACAAGTGTAACTGTTCTGTGTATGGAAGTGTGATTCAACGTAGACATCTGGCACGGTTCTTCCTCACTTCGACAAGATGCTTTAAACGCCATTCACAATGAAGTAATTAAAAAACCAGAAATACTATGATTGCACATAGAAACCAGAATTACACTCTAATACATGAACACAAGCCAAATGCTTTGTTGACTGAACCTGTGACCAAGAGACATTGTTAGTTAGGAAATCTGAAATACAAATTTTTTTTTATTACCTCATATATATTGACGAAAAATACACTCTGGTTATTACAACATCCCCAATCGAACAGCATCGGCTGTCTAGCCCATCAGAACAACTGCACACGACATGCTCACAACTAGTACTGCTATCGACATCGTCTCAACAAGCACTGACCACGGAAACTTCAGAACTACTACTTCCCACAGCAACTTCTGAACAAGCACTGCCAGTGGAGGCGGCGGAATAAAACTCTTTGGCGCAATCTCTGCCGCTGTGACTCAGTGTAGCCACCTTTCAATACTAATTACCATTTCGCCCAGCGGCCAACCGTGCAATTTGAATGTCTTCACGCAAACCGTTCAGAAGTTATGTCTATTTCTTATAGTACAATAATTGTCATTCTGTATTAAGGTACCATGAGGTGTGTTACACTGCAACACTAACGCTCGTGGAAACAGATTATTTCATGATTGTTACACAATTCGCCTTGATTTGCTTTTATAGGAAAATAAAAAGCACTTCAGTTACTGATATTAGCCGGCCGGAGTGGCCGAGCGGTTCTAGGCGCTACAGTCTGGAGCCGCGCGACCGCTACGGTCGCAGGTTCGAATCCTCCCTCGGGCATGGATGTGTGTGATGTCCTTCGGTTAGATAGGTTTAACTAGTTCTAAGTTCTAGGGGACTGATGACCTCGTAGTGCTCAGAGCCATTTGAACCATTTTTTATTGATATTAGGTACTACTGTGAGACATCTGCTGTAGGCCCTTATGTACTGGAGATCGGCACCGCTCGCGATTGGTTTTTTCTCTGGATTATCTCCGCGCTTCTTTTGTCAGCAGACCTGTCACCTTTTGTTTACTCGCTTCTACCATAAGTTTGATATGGAAACGACAACTACTGCCTTCTTTAAGATTATTAAGTTATGACAGCACTCTAGACATATCGACAAAAAAAAATACATATTCTGAAAAGAAAGCGAACTCGTCAGAGATTGACTATTACTCGATCTGTCACAGCGATCAGAGATTTCTCAGCTGAGACACTTCTCTCCGAACTTATATACTACACGGCTTGTTTGGAGGACACGCTGTCAATTGTTATTCTTCAGTGGTGGATTGCACCGCGTCCAACATTGTCGAAAGGAAACTCTCTGAATCCTTGTGTACTCTAAGCATAAATGATGTGGTCCTTCCTACTAACGCATTTATTATGACAGTGAACTTATCGCCCATTGATTCAGAGCCCTTCTGAGGAAACGTGGAGTCTGGCCTAGAGTCTGTGAACGATTTGGAACCTCAGTGGACAGCAGCCCCTCTTTGTCCACTGTCAATGAGCACGTCTGGCTTCGGTGACTACCTCGAAGGTGACAGCTAGGCGACGGTTTCGCCGTAGTCGCGCCCACTTACGAGGAAACGAAGACAATTCTTCGGGAACGGTACGGAGACAGTAATAGAATCAATCCGGTGCACCTAGATCAGCTGTAATTGATTGCGCCTGTTCAGTTATTATCTCAGGGAAAATCTCAATTTAACGTTCATAGAATGTAAACGAAGAATAAAGGCATTCAAATCGTTGTGAGAGGACGCCAGTGTCTGCGGCAGAGTCTTAGTTCCGATGATATTGTACGCCTTCCCAGAAGAAGCTGTCGTCCCTGAACAGACCGCATAAAAGAACATAACTTGACCGAAGGACGCGTTTTAAAGTTAATGGAGCTAGAAGAAGAAGTAGACGGATCGCTCAGAGCATCCGCGAGGAAGTGCAACCAGATTCAAACACGCTATCCTCGGCTTCGCTTCTCAATATACAGTCTATACCAACTCTCCATAAACACAACAATAAGCGTACGCCAGAACCACACTGCGTGTTCTGTACACAACGCAGTCTTTGGCCCCAGGACTTCCCAGCCGAACAAGAGGCACAGTAGCGTCTGAGATACCGAAGTCGTGTAAATGTTGTTTCCTTTGCCTCAGGCAAGGCCAATCTCTCAAAAATCGCATGACGAAAGCCCAGCCTTTCTGATTGTTCTGCAAAGGCAACTGCCACCGGCCTTTTTGTCACCGCAAGACATCTGCATCTAAAGTGCAGACGGGTTCCAGTTCCTTGGGACTCCCCAGCTTCACGTATCTGCAGAGAGCACGCTTTTATGTTCCAGGACTCACAGTCGAGGGAAAATATTCGTTGTATTGTGGACGCTAGCAGCCAGTCTACCCATCATTGATACTCTGGTGAATTTGGTACCCGACTTTCGTGAAATAAATAAATAAATATATACACTCCTGGAAATGGAAAAAAGAACACATTGACACCGGTGTGTCAGACCCACCATACTTGCTCCGGACACTGCGAGAGGGCTGTACAAGCAATGATCACACGCACGGCACAGCGGACACACCAGGAACCGCGGTGTTGGCCATCGAATGGCGCTAGCTGCGCAGCATTTGTGCACCGCCGCCGTCAGTGTCAGCCAGTTTGCCGTGGCATACGGAGCTCCATCGCAGTCTTTAACACTGGTAGCATGCCGCGACAGCGTGGACGTGAACCGTATGTGCAGTTGACGGACTTTGAGCGAGGGCGTATAGTGGGCATGCGGGAGGCCGGGTGGACGTGCCGCCGAATTCCTCAACACGTGGGGCGTGAGGTCTCCACAGTACATCGATGTTGTCGCCAGTGGTCGGCGGAAGGTGCACGTGCCAGTCGACCTGGGACCGGACCGCAGCGACGCACGGATGCACGCCAAGACCGTAGGCTCCTACGCAGTGCCATAGGGGACCGCACCACCACTACCCAGCAAATTAGGGACACTGTTGCTCCTGGGGTATCGGCGAGGACCATTCGCAACCGTCTCCATGAAGCTGGGCTACGGTCCCGCACACCGGTAGGCCGTCTTCCGCTCACGCCCCAACATCGTGCAGCCCGCCTCCAGTGGTGTCGCGACAGGCGTGAATGGAGGGACGAATGGAGACGTGTCGTCTTCAGCGATGAGAGTCGCTTCTGCCTTGGTGCCAATGATGGTCGTATGCGTGTTAGGCGCCGTGCAGGTGAGCGCCACAATCAGGACTGCATACGACCGAGGCACACAGGGCCAACACCCGGCATCATGGTGTGGGGAGCGATCTCCTACACTGGCCGTACACCACTGGTGATCGTCGAGGGGACACTGAATAGTGCACGGTACATCCAAACCGTCATCGAACCCATCGTTCTACCATTCCTAGACCGGCAAGGGAACTTGCTGTTCCAACAGGACAATGCACGTCCGCATGTATCCCGTGCCACCCAACGTGCTCTAGAAGGTGTAAGTCAACTACCCTGGCCAGCAAGATCTCCGGATCTGTCCCCCATTGAGCATGTTTGGGACTGGATGAAGCGTCGTCTCACGCGGTCTGCACGTCCAGCACGAACGCTGGTCCAACTGAGGCGCCAGGTGGAAATGGCATGGCAAGCCGTTTCACAGGACTACATCCAGCATCTCTACGATCGTCTCCATGGGAGAATAGCAGCCTGCATTGCTGCGAAAGGTGGATATACACTGTACTAGTGCCGACATTGTGCATGCTCTGTTGCCTGTGTCTATGTGCCTGTGGTTCTGTCAGTGTGATCATGTGATGTATCTGACCCCAGGAATGTGTCAATAAAGTTTCCCCTTCCTGGGACAATGAATTCACGGTGTTCTTATTTCAATTTCCAGGAGTGTATATATATATATATATATATATATATATATATATATATATATATATATTTCAGAGTACTTGATATTTTTGCTATAGTCCTAGAGTTCTCTATAAAAAATTTTACTAGTTCTGTAGAATTTTGCGAAAAAAACTATGATGTCAACTTCGAATCGCTAAATTGCTGTTAAATTGGCAATCGATTTTCTAGAAATATGGTTTTTTTTCATAGTTCTTTATAGATATGCCGTATTTCTAGAGTTCTCTGTGCAATTGCGGAATAGTTTTGTAGAACTACGAGAAAAAAAAAAGATCACATTTTCGAATAGCCGACTAGCTATGAAGTTGGCACCTGACTTTCGAGAAATATACATTTTTCTCAGAGTTCTCGGTAGGAACTTTATAGTTATAGAGCATTCTGTACGAAATTTTAATAGTTTTGCAAAATTTAGCGATAAAACAATAGTAATCGCAAGCCTCCCCACCACCGGCAAAGTCATCAAAGTCATGGCGGGTGTACTGTGTTACACAAATATTCCCGCTCCCAGCGATGATGGTACGTAGATTGATACAATTATCCAGTCGTTTCCTTTGAAAAAATCATACTCTTCGACTCCGTTATGAAGTGTTATCAGGGCACCGTCCTCTTGGAGGGTTGGGACTTCCCAATATCAAAGTGAAGGCTTCAGTAATGTTCATTCGGCACACTGTTTTAACACGTACTCGAGCTACTGATTCCTTTACATCTCGCATATTTACATCTACATCTACATCCATACTCCGCAAGCCACCTGACGGTGTGTGGTGGAGGGTACCTTGAGTACCTCTATCGCTTCTCCCTTCTATTCCAGTCTCGTATTGTTCGTGGAAAGAAGGATTGTCGGTATGCCTCTGTGTGGGCTCTAATCTCTCTGATTTTATCCGCATGGTCTCTTCGCGAGATATACGTAGGATGGAGCAATATACTGCTTGACTCCTCGGTGAAGGTACGTTCTCGAAACTTCAACAAAAGCCCGTACCGAACTACTGAGCGTCTCTCCTGCAGAGTATTCCACTGGAGTTTATCTATCATCTCCGGAACGATTTCTTTGACTGACCAGGCTAACTACCCATGCCGATGTTGGCCGGATCAACTCTAAATTGCGGCATTTACGTGATTTTTATATTGTAATAAGTTTTCTGTGACCGGCATTTTATTAGTGACACATCTGATCACCAGATCTTTGTTTACTCGTTGGGAATTATTCATCCCTCTGCACGGTTGAAATGGTCGCGCCATTCACATCTGATCCCGACCAACGAACGCCTCCGTCTCACTGGTCTTTGCGACACGTGTCATTGAGTTGATACATTAACACGCAGGCTTGTCTCCTGCGCATGAGAACATTGACACTGGATTCGCTGACATCTGCGTTTCCTTGCCCAATCATCAAAAGCTGTTTTCTCGGTTGAACTTCTTCTGTGTACGAACTTTTCCATTTCCACCGGACGAAGATTAATTCGATCGTATGGCTCCTCGGACACTACGCGCAGTACTTATTTCGTGTGACAACGATCCCCACCTCCGTGTTTTTCGCCAGTGTGTGGTGAATACCCACTGGAAGTAGCAGAGGCTTCCATGTTATCGTGCTTTATTTGCAAACATGTTGCCTTGGGATTCGACCGCTGCCCACCTTATCTCCATCCTACATTGCTGTAATGTAATATAAAAACAAAGAAAGAAAAAAAAGGAGAGAAAGAGAGTCCTTGTTTTATAATCGACGTGTTGTTACATTTCCCGAACAAACTTTCTCTTGATTTGTAACATAACAAAAAGAAGTGGTACAGTGTTATAAAAGGGAAAAAAGTGGTAGCATCTTTGACTCATGAATAAAACCCAATGACTACTGGGTTCGAGCATAGCGATGTCTTAAAGTTGTGGGAAAAAAATGTGGAGTGGTTAGCGTGACAGGCTTCGGTACGGAAGGACCCAGGTTTGATTCACCCAATCTTCTCAGACTTTTTCCGAGGTAGGGATATCTCGTAGGGCCCCGTTCACCCCTTGTGAGGCCAAATGAGCAACTGCTTGAATAAAGAAGCAGTGGCATCACCTGCAATAACGGCTGCAGGGACCAGCGGCATGCAGATCGCTTGGTCCGCGATCATAGTTCGCTCCTCGTACTGCGTTGCAGAAGCAGTCGGACAGTCAGAAAAGCAGTACAGCCTAATGCGTGAGTGGTGTTGAAATCATATTTGATACATAATCACAGGTACAACACACTGCAGTAACATGCAAATCAGATAATTTTTCAACATATTTGTATGTTATTGTGCACTCTGAAGTTAGTTAATTACATATTCCATTGACCATTTTAACGGGTTGTAACGGAACTGAAATGATGGTGGGCTGACAGTAATTTGGAGCCCGCGCGTCGGAAACGGGCGCGCTGGTGTGAGACTGCCAGGGAGTGCACCCTGATGCCATCTATTGGCGAAACGGGGAATTAGCGCTACCTCTCAACCAAATGCACTAAGCTCTCGGAGTCAAATGTATTCTTTTTCTTGGTAATTATAAGCTATTACTGTATGATTTAATGTTATAAAGCGCTAGTAGTAAATTATTATGACTGGTATGAACTCCAGGGTAATAAATATAAATATTCTTAAATACTAAATGATTTCGGTGAAAAGGTGGTAGGGGAACGCCCCCACTCTCGGTGATGCGAGCGTAGCTAGAGGTAGCTGGAGACACAGGGACTGAACAATGGAATGGCCTGGGGAGTGTTGACGTGAGCGGACGTGCGTAACTGTGCTCACGCAAAAGTGATTGTGCAACAGCGAAGAGGCGAATATCGTCGCCGTTTGTGGAGTAGAACGCGATGAATGTTTGTCGAAGCCGTCTCTATGCCACTGGGGCTGATTGTAAGAGTTCCTGCGCCCAGATTTCATGGCGGACGTGCAGTAGCTTATACGAGTGCTACAGCTCGTAGTTCCAGCCGCCATTAAGGGCATGAAGCGTGAAGAGCAGCGTTAGCCACATGCATCTCACCACCAGCACCGACACGTCTACCCAAGGCAAGACTGCTTGCAATTGTTAAGTCAAACTTTGTATACGTGTAAAAGGAGAATACCAGTTATCTTTTATTCAAGTGCAGAGGACAGAATATAGTAATGAGTAAAATTACGAGGCATGTTGTTCATTGTAAAGTGTAGTAACCTGAAACATAGTGTAGTGAAATCAGACTGAGGCCACCATCGCCTCTTTCATTTACAATTCTTTTGGTTGTAGAATACTTTAGCGTTTAAAAATGTTGAAAAGAGCAATAGTCACACCAGAATGAGTCGCCTATTTATAGTTACTTAAATTTTTCTGAGTAACCTTTCAAGTAAAGTCACTTAACTAATTCTATAGCAATTGTCCAAAGAGTAATATTCCAAAATCATTAAATAAGTTGAAGGATAGAATTTTGTTAACCTAAGTTGCATAAGTTGTCTTGGTGGTAATTACCAAGCCAACTCACAGAAATTGAGAGAGTATTTGCTTTGTAGAATCACCTAGAATGATCAGAAATAGTAATATTCAGAATTAAGTTTAAATTCAACTTAAGCCGTTTCACTTTGAAACGAGCCAAAAAACTGATTTATTCTTTTGCTCCTTCAGAGCTGGCGACCGTAGTTATAAGTATTTTCAGGAGGATTCGACGGTAAGTCTGCTGCTCTCGTCGTGCTGATAGGATTACCTACTGCTGCTAGCAGTGGTGATTGGATACATAAGCTCACTACCAAGTTAAGTGGGTCAGGTAGGCAGTGTTACCGTGTGAACTGTAGGGCACTGTAGGCCGTGGATCGAACCCGTTCAATCATCACAGCTCTTTGAGAAATGGTCCGGTTAGGAGTGTACTAATCCAATAGGTAAATACTGGCGAGTAACGGTCAAAAATGTATACGCAAGTGAATATAGCAAGGTCCATGTAGCATCTAGTTAATGTGGTGCAATGGCGAGGGTAGGAGTGGAGTAAAAGTGAGCTGAGCTTGTGGCAGCTGTGCTGTCTTCAAAGATTAATAACGCCAGAATTCACTACTAACTCTTACCATTAGGGCTGAGCTATTTATGGTTAAAATACGTAGCAGTAAGCGCAAAGGCGTGACAGCTACAAGTCCGTATTGGCTTTATACATACGGAAGTAGTAAGCGGGTCATTCTGTCTGTGGAGGGGGTTAAAACAACCGAGTCAGTTGAGAACATACCCCATTTACTGATGGAAGGATTCGGCGGTTCGGTCGCAGGGTCTTGTATATAAATGATGTGGAACGAGTCATTTTACAAGATATGTATACGTTATTGGTGTTAATGTTAATGAACTTTTTTTTAAAGTTACTTTCTCAATGGATCTCCCTTCAGTTTGAGCACCGAGTAAGAAGGCATTATGGTGAAGTCGCACACCTCCCATTCGGGGGCAGCGGTGTTCAAACTCTGGACCGCCCATACAGATTTTAACTTTCCCCTGGATTCGCTAAAGAACATAAAGCGAACGCAACGATGTTACATTTCCAAAGAACACGGCTACTTATCTGTCCCATCGTACGAATCCGAATATAAGTTCCTTTCTAACGACTTCATCGTCTCCGGGAGGAGGAATGGGATGTGCTACATTATTTTCATCGTGGCAGCAACAACGAGTGCTACACGTCTTTTAATGATCTTTGTTCACAGCGCGCTGACTTGGCCGTAGCATCCATGACCATCAACTACGCCAGGGAGAGCGTCATCGACTTCACGAAGCCATTCATGAACCTCGGCATCGGCATCCTGTTCAAGGTAAACATCTTTTCCAGGCGCATTGCCATTGCCGCGCTGCACGCAGCGAGTTAAAGCCCGGCGGCTCTTGAATGTACTCTCCGTATTTGGCTGAATATTTGAAAAGCTTTAAACATCCGTTACCTAATGAAGGTATGCTAGTAAGCATCCAGCTTTGCAAGTATAAGTACATGTATAACAGGGAAACATTTTCTCAGTGTTTATGCCTCATTCAATATCTTACCTGCTTATATCTACGGTGCTAAGAGAAAATCACCATTTGTAAGAATTCAAAATCATTTATTGTTTTGTTGTGTCTGTAAAGAGATAATTTTACTTCACACCATGCACCGGGATAATTGCTCTACAATGATATGCAACAGATGAGTAACATTTATTTCCGAAACTTAATGTTCTCATCATACTGTGTCTTTATCAAGAGGCAGATTTGTGTTTCTTCATCAATTCCTTGTCTACCTCTATGAATATCGCAAACAGTCACATTTCTGTCCTTTCAATGTTCCTTAATGTGATCGCACAAATCTGGTCTTAGGTACCGAAATATGGAAATTTTTTCCACATAAAAAGAGAAACGTATGAGAATGCTACCCTTTTTTTTCTTTTTACAAAAATACACAGAGATAAGAGACGCGAAACTAAAATATTTTTCTGAAATACACATTTGTCTCGACAAGCTCGAAGATGAGTGGACTACCAGCTTGAAGTCTGCACCTCCAACGCCGTTCCCTCCTTTTGCTTAAACAGTATTAAATATAGTGAACAGTTGCTACGACAGAATCTTTAGATTTGGGTTCCTGGATGACAATTGCAAGTATTTCTGCTGTAAATTACTGTCTTCTGCTAATAATAACGATAGTTTCATGTTCCTTATGAGCGCTATTAGCGTTAGGTGTGCTGTGATTATGTAAACTCGATAATCAGCCGCCTCTCTCACTGGAACTGTACGGTAGATACACGCGTATTCGTTTAATGTTGTCCTAACATTTAGCTACAAGTCTGCCCAATTTGACATTGGCACATTCTAAATAAAGATACATAATTACATCTAACTGTAAACGTTGATTATCATTCCTGCATTTACTTCAGCAGCCAAGTAGAAACACTGCCTAAGTACGCCCTAAATTTTCCATTCTCTCTAGCGGAACTGAAAACGTTCTACCTCTTCCTGTTCATTTTAGGTGAACTTAAGAAATCGAATAATTCTCTTCAACTCTGAATGCTTACATCCGCATCGAGGAAACCTCAAAGGTGTCACCCCGTATCTCTTCTTCTACATTTTCGAACCTCATCACAATTTTGGGACTATTCATGTTTCACTATCATTGAACACTTACACTTCACATTTGGCAGAGCTTTCCAAAAATCGTACAGCTTTTTAAAAATTTTTTAGTGTGTGTGACCTGTGGAAAAATATTCTTCAAGTGCCTTATTATTGACAGGTCCCAAACCAAGAACATGAGTTCAAAAAGTACCCTCTTCCACTCAGATTATAGTGACTATTGAAGTGTAATAAGGATATTTTTGAGAACCTCCTTTGCACATACATTAAAATTTTATAATTGGTCATCTTCCTAGTGCACACACCTCATCACGTGCTACTATTTACTTAACTCATTGTTAGCGTGTTAGTTCGTCGCATCAGGTGAGTCCGTTTTATAATGACGAACTTTCGGAGGTTGAGTAAGCTTGTTTGATGGTTGTTTTGCTGCCAGGAACCATTGGTCCCGCACGTCACACACTAATTAGTCTGTTGTCCCAATAAGCTTGGTCATTATAATTGCAGTGATAACACCTACACACAACTGCAAGTGCTTAGAAAGAGGAGCATGAATCGTATTTCGAAAAGAAAGCAAAACAGTCTACGCGACTAATATTTCTCTCTGATCTACATCTACATGGATACTCTGCAAATATTTTCGCATTTGGAGGAGAAAGCTGGTGAGTGGAATTTCGTGAGAAGATTCCGTCGCAGCGAAAAACGCCTTTCTTTTAATGATGTCCAGCCCAAATCCTGTACCATTTCTGTGACACTCTCTTCCATATTTCGCGATAATACAAAACGTGCTGCCTTTCGTTGAACTTTTTCCATGTATTCCGTCAGTCCCATCTGACGCGGATCCCACACCACACAGCAATACTCCAAGAGGGCGGACAAGTATGGTGCAAGCAATCTCTTCAGTAGACCTGCTGCACTTTCTAAGTGTTCTGCCACTGAATCGCAGTGTTTTGTTAGTTTTCCCCACAAAGTTATCTATGTGATTGTTCCAATTTAAATTATTCGTAATTGTAATCGCTAACTATTTAGCTGAATTTACAGTCTTTACTGGCGTGTGTACGCGGCTCGTGGTCTTGCGGTCGCGTTCTCGCTTCCCGCGCGTGGGGTCCTGGGTTCGATTCCCCGCGGGGTCAGGGATTTTCTTTACCTCGAGATGATTGGGTGTTGTGAGTCTTTCATCATCATTTCATACTCATTAACCCGCAAGTCGCCGTAGTGGCCTTGAAGAATTTGTGGAGCGGCAGCCGAGCCGAGTCTCCTGGCCACCAATGCCATACGCTCATTATTACTGTCGTGTGACTTATCGTACAACAGAAATTTAGCGCATTTCTTTTAGTGCTCATGTGTACGACTTTCTTCAGAGTCAATTATGACTTTTCGCACCATACATGTACCTTGCATAAATCGTTTTGCAGTTGATTTGATCATCTCATGGCTTTACAAGACGGTAAATGACAGCATCATCTGTAAACAATCTAAGAGGGCTGCTCAGATTATTTCCTAGGCCAGATATTACTTCTGTTTTACTCGATGACTTTCCGTCAGTTACAACAAACTGTGACGTTTCTTACAGGAAATCGCGAATCCAGCTGCACAACTGAGCCGATACTCAATAGGCACGCAGTTTGACCAGGAGTGGCTTGTGAGGAGAAGTGTCAAAAGGTCCTGGAGATCGAAAAATATGAATCAACTTGATATCTCCTGTAGGCCGCACTCATTACTTCATGAGAATAAAGAGCAAGTTGTGTTTCACGAGAACGATATTTCCTGAATCCGTGCTATTTGTCAATAAATCGTTGGCTTTCAGGTAATTCATAATGTTTAAACATAGTATATGTTCCAAAATTCTACTGAAAGTCGACGTCAGTGTAATTTAGCAGATTACTCCTATTTCCTTTCTTTGGTATTGGTGTGACTTGTGTAACTTTCCAGTCCTTAGGTACAGATATTTCGACGAGCAAGCATTGGTATATGGTTGCTAGGTACGGAGCTATCGTATCAGCATGCTCTGAAAGGAACCCGACTGATATACAACTCTGTTGTACGGCCTACCACTAGAGTTAATCTGCCTATAGTTGTCCCTTAAATCGATTGATGACGGAGCTTCAACTCTATAAAATGGATGGAGCAATTCATCCAGGCTTTAAGGTCTCTCCATTTTAGAAGAGATAATCATATTGATCTCTGTCCAGTCCACGACAAGCCTCACCGAAGCCTCACCGATTGGTCCTTTTTTGGTACGATCAACACAGGTGTGCTGTACGAGTTTGCACGGTGTTCAATGACGCGCTGCTTGAGCATTTTGGCTATTTCAGCCTATACTTATGCGTCTGTGGTATTGGGTAAAGCTTAATAAAGAATCTTTTGTGCTCAGAAACTTGAAAATCGTAGATGAAGAGTCTCTTTGTGCCTGGTGCGTCAGAGAGTACTCATCAAAATTTGCATAACATATCACGTAATAAAGGATGGGGCCCCTCCACGCCCGCACCAACGTGGTGACCAAACCAAAAGATCTACTGTCACCTTCGTAAACATGTTAGTTTTTGAATCAGGCGTCACAGGATGCAGGCTGTGATGTTATCCATGCGTCTGGGTAAGATTACTCATTAACATGGTCCATCAGGAGATAGAAGTGGTCGAAAACGATCGAACATATCACGTAATCTCGATCGGTCGACTTTCATCGCTATCCCTGAACTGACAACACCTTCCCCCCTTAACCTCAGTCAAAACTCCATCTCCCCCATGTTCAGAAAAGAACTCAGTCTATCACCACCATCGATAGGGACATCCAGTTCCGGGTTCAACTCAGTCTAAATAAGAAGTCGAAAGCAGCTCACTTACGATTCCTTTCTCAGGATCCATTCTCAAAAATTCAGTTCGATAGTTTCCCTTAATATACAGGGTCACGGCAAATCCACCTGAATCTACCACAATACACAATACACACCACACCAATGAAATCAGTCCCTAAAATAACATCGACACTCACCGTAGAGACAATTAAAAAATTCACTTCCAAGCATCTGACATTTAAATGAGATCCGATATTGCAGTTCGACTTTCATGTGCCGGGCGCTGTGACCGAGCGGTTCTAAGCGCTCCAGTCCGGAACCGCGCTGCTGCTACGGTCGCACATTCGAATCCTGCCTCGGGCACGGATGTATGTGATGTTCTTAGGTTAGTTAGGTTTAAGTAGTTCTAAGTCTAGGGGACTGAAGACCTCAGATGTTGAGTCCCACAGTGCTTAGAGCCATTTTGGCATCCATGCTTTTGCCATACATTGCAGTCCTCTCACAGGCAGAACCGGGCTCCTCCACCTTCTGCTTCATAAATGCTGCTTATCCGATCACGGAAAACGGACTGCCAGTATCAAAAACACACAAAATTGTTATCTTCCCGATATCGATTACAACAACAGACGACGGACACTTTATTGTTGATGGGCATCCGACCAGTCTAGCGAATACTACACGTTCGTACCGGCATTTGCGACTCAGAAACTTCTTCCTCATCTTAGACTGGTCACAGTTGTGATGGGGGATCTATTCTCAGGTTGATTACTCTGAGGACTGGCCAACCTAACCCCAATATCTCCAGGAATAGCTACACGATTCATCCTGCTCATCTCATCTTGAGTTCCAGTTATTGCACCTCTACCAGTTCGATCTGTTCCCACGGTAATTCTGCCACTTCGATTGGTTCCTACCGTTCCACTGTCAATTCGATCTGTCCCTGTCATTCCGCTGCCCAAATGGCCGGTTCCTGACGCTCCACTGCCAATTCGATCTATCCCCATCGTTTCTCCTTTCGTTTCTATCATCATCCCATGTACCAGCATTTCTTCAATTATTCTGATAGGACTAACCTCTCCTTGTTCGGATGCGTCGCCTAGCTCTACCGTGACTAACCTCCGATGTTATTCTGCGGCGTCTCTACATTGGCTTGTCCATGTCTGCCTGAATCATATTCTAGTTCTTGCAAGTGTGTGTTCCTAATTCATCCTTACATCAACCAGCGAGAATGACATGACAGAGATAGGTGAGTAACATTGTCACACAAATTCGTTATCAGTTCTGTGGCACTGTACGGTTCATAAGGATGCTGGTTTCTTTGTAGCATACGAACATGCTCAAAGAGTCATGAAGGACTCGTGAATCCAGGGTGGTTTAGATTATGCCATACGTGACTGGGCGCAGCGCTGCCTCCAACAAATATGTCGAGAGGAATGCACAGTCAAATTCCCGCACTGTAGGACATATTCGTACTACGGACCTCATTCGAGTTGCTTTTGAGATAGCCACACATGAATTTAATTGTGTAGTCAAGCGGCAAAGTAGGTGGAAGTGACTATTGAAATTGTTCCACACATACTCGGGATGAATTCCTTTGGACTAATTTTTGAAGACCTCTAACTTCCGCACCAATAGAAAATGTTTTTAGTCGAACTCGCGAATTGCCTCACGTGTTGTCCATTTGTAGGGTTCCTTGCTTCTCTCCCATCCGCTGCCGGCATTTCTGTCAATAACCCTACGATCATCCTCGTCCTCAAGACCGGAATCTCTTTCACCGTTTTCGCTAACTGCAGCAGGTGTACGGACAGATTTAATTCCCCATCTTGCCGGCCGCTGTGGCCGAGTGGTTCTAAAGTGCTTCGGTACGGAACGGCGCTGCTGCTACGGTCGCAGGTTCGAATCCTGCCTTGGGCATGGATGTGTGTGATGTCCTTAGTTTAGTTAGGTTTAAGTAGTTCTAAGTCTAGGGGACTGATGACCTCAGATGTTAAGTCCCATAGTGCTTAGAGCTATTCGAACTAATTCCCCATGCACTCTGTGAGCGCTTCTATCGCTTCTTTACATTTTTGATTTTCTTTCTTATCTCTAATTACAAGGTTTGACACGCTTCCTCTCATTGTAAGTGGCCGCACTATTCTCGTCTACCTTGTTATTTACCGATTCGGTGTGCACTCAGTTTGAGCCACAGAGGCCTCACACTTCCTCCTCATCGCGCAAAATTCCGTTTCCAAATTATCATTCCTCAACTTAACCACCTCACTCATTCTCGTCTGGTCTCTTTCGAGTGCATCTAACCAACTGCCTACCCGTTGTAACTTCTTTTCAACGGCCGCGACTACTTCAGTTTTAATTTCACCCGTTAAACTCTGAAGTCCTTTCGATTCTCTATCTTAATTATTACCGATATTTATTACCCCTTCTAATGCCGTCTGTCTTGCAATTGCTCTCTCTTTTACTTTAGTATTTCCAGCAGTTATCATCTCACTAATATCTTTAAACACTTCACACTTCTGGTCCACACTTACTGCCGCGCTCTGTTTCGTTATTATTGGTGTAGTCCCATCCACACTCATCCTTGGAGAAGGTGTAATTCCACTCGAACTCTCTTCCTCAGTGGATAGTGTACGCTGACCATACTCCTAAGTTCAGCGAGCTTACCACCTCTCTTGCGTTATCCTGTAACGGCTGTGTTATGCCGCTACTCCCGTTCCTGCCACTGAAAGCGGCCTGAGTCCTTTTCATTATCGTACTTTCTACATTTGGTTCCTCGGTACTCGCCATGTCCGTTTCTGTTCCCCTGTGTTCAAATTACTAACACTATGGGCGAAATTTAGGAAGGGCGGACGGACTAGAAGAGCATAAAAAGTGGGAATAAATGGAACGATGAGGAACAGATGTCTGAAAGAGGTAGACTGCAATGATTGTGAATGTTGGTGAGTGGGAATACTAGGCAACTGCTGAAAATGGGAAACAACCTCAAACGTAAAGTAAAATAAATTCATCTCTGCTCCGCTGGCCGTTTTTTCAGCTTACGAGATTCTACTGGCAGTTTATCTGCCTCTGCCCAACGAAGTGGCCCGACCCATGTGCTTTCACTCTTCCCTTCCTTTTACTTTCAATATTATTTTACTTTCTTGATCTCCCGCGGAAAAATTTAGCTTTCGGAAAGAAAGAGAGCCAGAGAGGCAGTTCTGGTGTTGCGACTGATAACGGAAGAAAGAAAAAGAAAAACAGGAAACGTTCATAGGATTTGTCGACCCGGAAAAAGCATTCGAAAGTGTCAAATGGAGCAAGATGTTTGAAATTATGGGAAAAACGGGTGTACGCTGCAGACAAAGACGGATAACGTACAGTATGTACAAGAATCAAGAGCGCAGAACAAGAATGGAAGACCAAGAACGAAGTGCTCAGATTAAAAAGCGTGTAACACAGAGTTTTATCTTTCCCCCCTATTGTTCAGGCTGTACATCGAAAAAGCAGTGATTTTTACCCGTACTTTTCAATCTATACACGGAAGAAACAACGACACAAATAAAAGAAATGTTCAAGAACGAGATTAAAATTCAGGGTGAAGTCATATCAACGATAAGGTCCTCTTATGACGTTGCAATCCTCAATGTAACTGAGTAAGGACTACAGGACGTGTTGAATGGAATGAACCGTCTGATGAGTAGGGAGTATGGTCTGAGGTTAAACAGAAGAAAGACAAGAGTAATGAGCAGTATCAGAAATGAGGTTAGCCGTAAACTTGACATCAGAATTGGAGATCACGAAGTGGGCGAAGTGAGCCAATTTTTCTACTTTGGAAGCAAAATAATCTATGACAAACGAAGCAACGAGGGCATGAAAAGCGGATTACCACAAGCAAAATCGGCTATAATCTCAGGACGAAATTTCTGAGATAGTACGCTTGGAGCAGAGCGTTGTATGTTAGTGAATTATGAACATTGAGAAAACCGGAAAAGAAGGAAATCGAAGATTTTGAGATGTGGTACTGTAGAAGGGTGTTGGAAATAAGACGGACTGGTAAGTTCAGAAAGGTCGCGCTGATGACCTCGACGTTGAGCGCCCAAAAGCCCCCCCCCCCCTCCCCCCCCTCAGAAAGGTTCTCCACAGCATCAGCGAAGACAGTGGGAAATGCCGAAATGCCGACAAGAAGAAGGGTCTGCATGAAAAGACATCAGGGAATAATTTCCACGGTGCTAGAAGGAGCTATAAGTTGGCACAAGAGGGGGGGGGGGGGGGGGGGAACCTTGAGCATTAATCCCGCACTATGCATTGACTTCGGGGAAGGGGGAGGCTAAAGTTCGGGTACAGATACTCACCTCAGGACCCGTGGATGAGGTGTGGGGACGTCTCTGACTGGTTAAGGCCAGCACATCTCACCATCAGCCCCTTTGCATGTTCTCTTTGCTTCCCTCTCTTTGAGTCCATCTTTTTGACCTCTTTGAAAATCATAGGCCACGACTTTCATGAGAGGAGAAAACAGAGTGATGGCCTCGTTGTTTACTCCCTTAAGCTGTCCCAAAATTAATTCATTTGTTCGTGAATTGATAGTAATGCATGTTGTTGTTGTGATCTTCAGTCCTGAGACTGGTTTGATGCAGCTCTCCATGCTACTCTATCCTGTGCAAGCTTCTTCATCTCCCAGTACTTACTGCAACCTACATCCTTCTGAATCTGCTTTGTGTATTCGTCTCTTAGTCTCCCTCTACGATTTTTACACTCCACGTTGCCCTCCAATGCTAAATTTGTGATCCCTTGATGCCTCAGAACATGTCCTACCAACCGGTCCCTTCTTCTTTTCAAGTTGTGCCACAAACTCCTCCCCAATTCTATTCAATACCTCCTCATTAGTTATGTGATCTACCCATCTACTCTTCAGCATTCTTCTGTAGCACCACATTTCGAAAGCTTCTATACTCTTCTTGTCTAAACTATTTATCGTCCATGTTTCACTTCCATACATGGCTACACTCCATACAAAAACTTTCAGAAATGAGTTCCTGACACTTAAATCTATACTCGATGTTAACAAATTTCTCTTCTTCAGAAACGCTTTCCTTGCCATTGCCAGTCTACATTTTATATCTTCTCTACTTCGACCATCATCAGTTATTTTGCTCCCCAAATAGCAAAACTCCTTTACTACTTTAAGTGTCTCATTTCCCAAACTAATTCGCGCAGCATCACCCGACTTAATTCGACTACATTCCATTATCCTCGTTTTGCTTTTGTTGATGTTCATCTTATATCCTCCTTTCAAGACACTGTCCATTCCGTTCAACTGCTGTTCCAAGTCCTTTGGTGTCTCTGACAGAATTACAATGTCATCGGCGAACCTTAAAGTTTTTATTTCTTCTCCATGGATTTTAATACCTACTCCGAATTTTTCTTTTGTTTCCTTTACTGCTTGCTCAATAAACAGATTGAATAACATTGGGGAGAGGCTACAACCCTGTCTCACTCCCTTCCAAAATACTGCTTCCCTTTCATGCCCCTCGACTCTTATAACTGCCATCTGGTTTCTGTACAAATTGTAAATAGCCTTTCGCCCCCCGTATTTTACCCCTGCCACCTTTAGAATTTGAAAGAGAGCATTCTAGTCAACATTGTCAAAAGTTTTCTCTAAGTCTACAAATGCTATAAACGTAGGCTTGCCTTTCCTTAATCTTTCTTCTAAGATAAGTCATAAGGTCAGTATTGCTTCACGTGTTCCAATATTTCCACGGAATCCAAACTGATCTTCCCCGATGTCGGCTTCTACCAGTTTTTCCATTCGTCTGTAAAGAATTCGTGTTAGTATTTTGCAGCTGTGACTTATTAAACTGATAGTTCGGTAATTTTCACATCTGTCAACACCTGCTTTCTTTAGGATTGGAATTATTATATTCTTCTTGAAGTCTGAGGGTACTTCGCCTGTCTCATACATCTTGCTCACCGGATGGTAGAGTTTTGTCAGGACTGGCTCTCCCAAGGCTGTCAGTAGTTCTGATGGAATGTTGTCTACTTCTGGTGCCTTGTTTCTGTTCAGGTCTTTCAGTGCTCTGTCAAACTCTTCACGCAGTATCGTATCTCCCATTTCCTCTTCATCTACATTCTCTTCCATTTCTATAATATTGTCCGCAAGTATATCGCCCTTGTGTAGACCCTCTATATACTCCTTCCACCTTTCCGCTTTCCCTTCTTTGGTTAGAACTGGGTTTCCATCTGAGCTCTTGATATTCATACAAGTGGTTCTCTTTTCTCCAAAGGTCTCTTTAATTTTCCTGTAGGCAGTATCCGTCTTACCCCTGTTGAGATAAGCCTCTACATCCTTACATTTGTCCTCTAGCCATTCTTGCTTAGCCATTTTGCACGTGTTGTCGATCTCTTTTTGAGACGTTTGTATTCCTTTTTGCCTGCTTCATTTACTGCATTTTTATATTTTCTCCTTTCATCAATTAAATTCAATATTTCTTCTGTTACCCAAGGATTTCCACAAGCCCTCGTCTTTTTACCTACTTGATCCTCTGCTGCCTTCACTACTTTATCCCTCAGAGCTACCCATTCTTCTTCTACTGTACTTCTTTCCCCCACTGCTGTCAATTGTTCCCTTATGCTCTCCCTGAAACTCTGTAGAACCTCTGGTTCTTTCAGTTTATCCAGGTCCAATCTCCTTAAATTCCCAACTTTTTGCAATTTCTTCAGTTTTAATCTGCAGTTCATGACCAATAGATTGTGGTCAGAGTGCACATCTGCCCCTGGAAATGTCTTACAATTTAAAATCTGGTTCCTAAATCTCTGTCTTACCATTATATAATCTATCTGGTACGTTTTAGTATCGCCAGGATTCTTCCATGTATACAACCTTCTTTTATGATTCTTGATATTCATTACCCCTTCTAATGCCGCCTGCCTCGCAATTGCCCTCTCTTTTACTTTAGTATTTCCATCACTCATCTCACTAATATCTTTAAACAATTCACAGTTCCGGCCCACACTTATTGCCACGCTCTGTTTCATTATCATTGGTGTACTCCCATCCACATTCATCCTTGTAGAAGGTGTAATTCCACTCGAACTCTCCTCCTCCGTGGATGGTGTACGCTGACCATACTCCCAAGTTCAGCGAGCCTACCACCTCAATAGGGACTGGTGTCGCCGTTTCCGCCTCTCTTGCGCTATCCCTTAACGGCTGTGTTATGCCGCTACTGCCGTTTCCGCCACTGAAAGCGACCTGAGTCCTTTTCATCATCGTACTTTCTACATTTGCTTCCTTGGTACTCGCCATGTCCGTTTCTGTTCCACTATGTTCAATGTTGTTCCCTCTTGAAGAGCTTTTGGATTGGCTACGAGTACCGGTATTGCTATTTTGTATTCGAATGAAACAGCTGATTCGAATTCTTCCTTGCTCCAAGCGAACAACAAAAATTTAATCTACAATTCCCATATCTTAAGGCAATCACACAAAAAATTAACGCTTCATACGCAGTTCCTAACGTAATTAGTAGGTTGTCGCGTAAGTTCGTAGCTTTTTTGTTTTGCGTGTTGGTATTCCTGTTGCTAAGGGTTTATTTATCGACTGTCATTTTTTATTTGTAGTTCACTGTTCCTCTATGAGTTTGCATACTGTCATTTTGTTATTAGGAGATAATGAGTGGAGCCGTGGACGTTAGAAAATGGAGTGCCAGATGGGGAAATCGGATCATTGTCGACAAATTCTTCATCTACATCTACATGGATACTCTGCAAATCACATTCAGGTGCCTGGCAGAGGTTTCATCGAGCCACCTTCACATTTCTCTATTATTCCAATCTCGTGCAGCGCGCGGAGAAAATGAACACCTATATCTTTCCGTACGAGCTCTGATTTCCCTTATTTTATCGTGGTGATCGTTCCTCCCTATGTAGGTCAGTGCCAACAAAATATTTTCGCATTCTGAGGAGAAAGTTGGTGATTGGAATTTCGTGAGAAGATTCCGTCGCAATGAAAAACGCCTTTCTTTTAACGACTCCCAGCCCAAATCCTGTATAATTTCTGTGACACTCTCTCCCATATTTCACAATAGTACAAAACGTGCTGCCTTTCTTTGACTTTTTCGATGTACTCCGTCAGTCCTATCTGGTAAGGATGCCCTACCGCGCAGTAGTATTCTAAAAGAGGACGGACAAGCGTAGTGTAGGCAATCTCCTTAGTAGGTCTGCTACATTTTCTAAGTGTCCTGCCAATAAAACGCAGTCTTTGGTTAGCCTTCCCCACAACATTTTCTATGTGCTCCTTCCAATTTAAGTTGTTCGTAATTGTAGTATCTAGGTATTTAGTTGAATTTACGGCTTTTAGACTAGACTGATTTATCGTGTACCGACGTTTAACGAGTTCCTTTTAGCACTCATGTGGATGACATCATACTTTTCGTTATTTAGGGTCAACTGCCAATTTTCGCACCATTCAGATATCTTTTCTGAATCATTTCGCTGTTTGTTTTGGTCTTCTGATGACTTTATTAGTCGATTAACGACGGCTTCATCTGCAAACAACCGAAGATGGCTGCTCACATTGTCTCCCAAATCGTTTATATAGATAAGGAACAGCAAAGGGCCTGTAGCACTGCCTTGGGGAACGCCAGAAATCACTTCGGTTTTACTCGATGACTTTCCATCAGTTACTACGAACTGTGACATCTTCGACAGGAAGTCACAAATCCAGTCACATAACTGAGACGATATTTCATAAGCACGCAATTTCACTACGAGCCGCTTGTGTGGTACAGTGTCAAAAGCCTTCCGGAAATCCAGAAATACGGAATCGATCTGAAATCCCTCGTCAATAGCACTCAACACTTCGTGTGAATAAAGAACTAATTGTGTTTCACAGGAAAGATGTTTTCTAAACCCATGCTGATTGTGTGTCAACAGACCGTTTTCTTCGAGGTAATTCATAATGTTCGAACACAATATATGTTCCAAAATCCTGCTGCATGTTGACGTTAATGATATGGGCCTGTAATTTAGTGGATTACTCCTACTACTTTTCTTGAATAATGGTGTGACCTGCGCAACTTTCCAGTCTCTGGGTACGGATCTTTCGTCGAGCGAGCGGTTGTATATGATTGTTAAGTATGGAGATAACACATCAGCACACTCCGAAATTAATCTAATTGGTATATTTCTGTTTGAAGCCAATAGAGGGCTGATAGCAGCAGGGGCAGCAAGAAATTTGCGCTGCGTGTGGAGATAATTTGACAGACATTGAAAGAAAATGATTTTCTGATTTTGATGTTAGTGACACACCACGCTCACAAAGACCTTCAAGGTTTGATGAAGATCGTTTTAACACCTTAAACCACAGTGATGAACGCCAGTGTACTCCAGAATTGGCAAATGTGATGAACTGTGACCATTCCACCATCGCGTGACATTTGCATGCAAAGGGGAAGGTTCAAAATTTGGGTGTATGAGCACCGCATGCACTAAGCCAAAATCACAAAAAACAGCGGGTGGTCATATGTGCATCTCTGCTTGCTCGTTATCAATTGACTCGTTAAAAACACCAACCATTCCCATACTGTATCGTTACTGGTGACGAGAAAAGGTGTCTGTGAGTTAACACAAGGGAAAGAAAGGAATGCTTGAGCCCAAACAAAGCAACAACTCTCCGTGCAAAGGTCTGAGCACATCCACACAAGGATATGTCATGCATCTGGTGGCAAAGCGACAATGCGGTGTACCATGAATTGCTTCTCCGAAGTGTAAACATTACTGCTTACTTTTATTGTCAACGCAATACAAGGACAACGACCAGAAAGACTGCAGGATCGCCACCTGAATAAATCCTATCCTTCAACGAAACAGAAGATAAGAGTTGATCAGGAAATGGACCTCAATTCAGGAAAACAATTATATCTTCATCGACACTGAGAAACTGTTAATTAATTCTGGGAGAGAATCAGTTTGGCAAGTGCTTTTCCAAAAAAGGTGATGGCCACACTTGTGATCTAAATCGGCCTTGAAAAGGCTCTACAGGAATTGGATAAATTGTGAGTGAGTTATTAATATCAACAATACCTTTTTCTACATATTTATTCAGGGATTAAGATATTCCAAAAACGACACGAATAAGTATATTATTAAGAATTTTTGTCTACCGTGGAGCGTTGCGAATGAACACTACATTTACCGGAATAATAGCTGATGCTGTTATTTGGGAATTCGAAATACAGTAGGATAAGTGCATTACACACACACACATAATCAGACTAACCGTTCATCACAGAGAAAAGTTATTCGCAGAGCCAAGAAAGATCCAGATTCTAAAGTGGGTTAGAGAGAAACTAGGGTCGATGGTTGAGTGTTCGGACAACAAAATTACACCGAAATTTGCATTTAAAATACGGAATTACAACTGAGAAACAATTAACGGAAACTACGTTTTTAGTGTGATGGGTGACACCGTAAATCATTAGTGGCCACGTGGCTACCCACTGCGAGAAAAACGCACTGGATGCACATGAGTCCAAACTATAGCACACGAGAATTTATTTAAAAATAAAAATTGGTTCACAGTGAGTGCAGAATGCCGCGAACGCAGACTCTCCAACAAAGACGTGGTAACGCCTACGCAAGCCACACGCAGCGAAACTCACACAAATCTCAGTGGTATTTTAATATAACAACCGGAATGTTAAATACGCATTCAGCGCTCGTAACCAGCTACACAACTGCTTCAGAAAACTAATCACACATATACAAATATGTGGCCTCATGCCCTCTATCGCAAATTTATTGACCACAAAAAAACACTTTAACAAATTCCCAAAATTCGCGAACTACACTACTGGCCATTAAAACTGCTACACCACTAAGATGACGTGCTACAGACGCGAAATATAACTGACAGGAAGAAGATGCTACGATATGCAAATGATTAGCTTTCACACAAGGTTTGCGCCGCTGGCGACACCTACGACGTGCTGACATGAGGTAAGTTTCCAACCGATTTCTCATACACAAACAGCAGTTGACCGGCGCTGTCTCGTGGAACGTTGTTGTGATGCCTCGTGTAAGGACGAGAAATGCGTACCATCACGTTTCCGACTTTGATAAAGGTCCGATTGTAGCCTATCGTGATTGCGGTTTATCGTATCGCGACACTGCTGCTCGCGTCGTTCGAGATCCAATGACTGTTAGCAGAATATGGAATCGGTGGGTTCAGGAGGGTAATACGGAACGCCGCGCTGGATTCAAACGGCCTCGTATCACTAGCAGTCGAGATGACAGGCATCTTATCCGCATGGCTGTAACGGATCGTGCAGCCACATCTCGATCCCTGAGTCAACAGATGGGGACGTTTACAAGACAACAACCATCTTCACGAACAGTTCGACGACGTTTGTAGCAGTATGGACTATCAGCTCGGAGACCATGGCTGCGGTTACCGTTGGCGCTGCATCACAGACTGGAGCGCCTGCGGTGGTGTACTCAACGACGAACCTGGGTGCACGAATGGCAAAACGTCATTTTTTCGGATGAATTCAGGTTCTGTTTACAGCATCATGATGGTCCCATTCGTGTTTGACGACATGGCGGTGAACGCACATTGGAAGCGTGTATTCATCATCGCCATACTGGTGTATCACCCGGCGTGATGGTATGGGATGCCATTTATTACACGTCTCGGTCACCTCTTGTTCGCATTGGCGACACTTTGTACAGTGGACGTTATATTTCAGATCTGTTACGACCCGTGGCTCTACCCTTCATTCGATCCCTCAGAAACCCTACATTTCACCAGGATAATGCACGACCGCATGTTGCAGGTTCTCTACGGGCCTTTCTGGATACAGAAAATGTTCGACTGCTGCCCAGGCCAGCACATTCTTCAGATCTCTCACCAATTGAAAACGTCTGGTCAATCGTGGCCGAGCAACTGGCTCGTCACAATACGCCAGTCACGACTCTTGATGAACCGTGTTATCTTGTTGAAGCTGCATGGGCAGCTGTACCTGTACACGCCATCCAGGCTCTGTTTGACTCAATGCCCAGGCGTATCAAGGACGTTATTACGGCCAGAGGTGGTTGTTCTGGGTACTGATTTCTCAGGATCTATGCACCCAAATTGCGTGAAAATGTAAACACATGTCAGTTCTAGTATAATATATTTGTCCAATTAATACCCGTTTATCATCTGCATTTCTTCTTGGTATAGCAATTTTAATGGCCAGTAGTTTATAACACTGCCCCAGTATCTGGGGTCCTGTGTCGTAACCCTTGTTTCATTGTAGTTCATGGAATGACACAGCTCCAGACAGTGTTAGGCAACGGCTGATTTAGTTGCTATCTTAGTCGGGTGTGCCTATGAAGTTCTCTGCATCTGATGCCCACTGCTCTAGTTGTTTGTACAATTAACAATATGCCACATTGGCAAGGTATGTTATAAATTGCGAGTTTTCATATGCCCAAGTCGACTTTCACATTTCCCGGTGGGCAGAGCGAAAACTTGATGTTGTGCATCCTGAAAATCCTGCTCATTTTGGCAGAAATAGATCCCGCATAGGACAGGTAGGCCACTTTCTTTGCCTCATCTTACTATTCTTCTAAATTGTGTTGCAGAGTGGCGGGTTGAAGAGCCCTCTGAATTTGTTTGGCTGTGTGTCCATTCATCCAGAACACTGATCATAGATGCTCTATTTTTACTGCCAGACTATCTGGGTCTGAAAAGGTGTCTGCTCTGTCGACTAATGTCTTCAGAACTAAGTTCTTCTGCACTAGGTGGTGACAGCTGCTGGCTTCCAGGTATAAATCACTCTTTGTAGGTTTGCGATACATACTGTGACCAAACGAGCCATCTGCTTCCATTTTGACAAGTACAGCAAGTGGCCATCCTTTTCGAGCTCCATGGTGAACTTAATATTTGGGTGGTGTGAGTTCAGATGTTCCAGAAACCCTTGGAGCCTATCCCTATCAAGAGGCCAGATCACAAAGGTATCATCCACATACCTGAAGAAGCATGTGGGTTTGTATCTAGCCATCTCTTATGCCTCCAAATCTCTCAATGACCATACTGGTAACCACTGAAGACAGAGAGGTGCCTATGTCTCGTGATATTGGACTCCATATAGAAAATTAGTTGAAATCAGTAAATGCCTGAACAGTCTAGCAGATCTTCATCAACTTTATCTGCAATCAATTCCAACACGCCTTTCAGTGGCACCCTAGTGAACAGGAATACATTAGAACTGACAATGATATCAGATTATGTGATCTGTAGTTGCTTAAGGCGTTGCACTAAGTCCTCCAAGTTGCGGTTGTGGCGAATACACTTCCCTACATATGAGAACAGCAGTTTCTTGTACTTGCCCGTTGAGTGCATCGATGATCCAGTGCTGCTGACAAGTGGGCGCAGTGCCACGCCCTCTTTGTGCACTTTCGGCAGTCCAAACAGTCTAGGTAGAACCGGCGCTCTCATCCGTAATTGTTTAACGATCTTATCAGACATACCAGTTTCCCTCAAGCAGATTGGTGGCTGTAGTAACGCCATTTCACATTTCCTTGTAACAAAACGTTCAAAATTTCATCCTCTACAGCCTCTCAAATTTTTAAAACTTCGTCCAGTAACACCTTTTACAAGACTCAGTCACTTCGAAAATTCCATTGTTAAAACACAAAGACTGTAACCACACAGTAGCTGAAATACTGTAACGGTGACTGGCTGATCTCCTGGAAAAAATAGGATGAACTAGTCACCAAGCAAGCAGGCGTCACAATAAGCAGTGTGTAGTGGCGGATCCTTTCGTCAAGAGGAGGAATCCATGTGCAGAGGGGAGTGCCCTATCCAGAGGCACATTAATACTAGCCATTCCGTCCGACCTCAGCAGCTGGCAGGAGGAACGTCACGGCTTTATCGTTTGTTGCACTGACTACAGCTTGTTGTTCCTCAGCCCTAGCTATTCCTCTCACAAACGCATGTAGAGAAGTGAGCGAGTAATTTCCATGCATCGTCCCACACCAAGAGCATTGGACAACAAGAGAGTTCATTTTATGTTTCCGAAAGCTCTTTAAAAAACTTTTTACAAAATCTTCCGATAGTCAGTATCACAAATGATGACTAATTTCGGCTGGTCATGCAGTAATCTTCAGATATGGAATAATAAGCCTAAAAGGAAATCGCTTTAAGGTAACATTGTCTGAATAGATTTCAGGAAGAATTCTAAACAGAATCGTGTAATTAAATCGCTGACATGTCAGTTATAAAATCAAGCATAGTGTCAGCTAGTAAAACTAGGCTAGGACACAGTTTGCACATCGCTATGCATTCTCAAATGAGAGTCGATCTCAGTGCAATGTTGGCTATGACAATGAGACAGGCATTCAAGAGCAAAGAAAAAGAATAATTGACATAGTTACAAAAATGAAATAATACGATGCGTTAATATAATTTAATAAGATAATTATACAAAGAAACAAACCATTCTTAAAACGCCTCTCGTTAGTGTACAACACTTCGCATACAGTATCGTAACATAAGTAACTTGTCAACCACAGAAATACTGTATATGGAATGCAAGTAGGTCCAGTAGTAAATGACCCGTTCAAAGTTATAGACAAACTGACTGCTGTGGCTGCTCGCACAGGTCCACAAGGAAGGACACACTAGCTGCTAGGCCGTGCGTGGGAGCACACAGCTACAAAAATAGTAGTGAACGACAAAACAGTATAGATCATGCTGACATCAAATTTTTGATATTTAATCCATAAAGTACATGCACTATGCAATGGCATACGATAGCTGACACGTAGAAGTTGACAACTTGTGAGTGATATAAGACAAATTTAAAGTGAATTGCAAAGTAAAATAACAAATGTGTAAATAATAAAATAGATAAAAAGCAGTCCAGGATGCAAAACGGGTGAGAGCCATCTCTTCACAAGTAAGCACATCAGTGTTAGATGTCTTCATGCATGAACGAACCGAAGAAGAAGGAACGAGGTCCAGACGACTAAACGTCCATCCGATACACATGACAAACCTCCAAGGTGTACCGATACACAGTTACAGAATGTCATGGAAAATACTGAAAAAGTATGCCTGATGAAGGAGCTGTATACGCTGAGTTTATGGCAAGGACACAACCAATAATTCCGATTCGTGTTGTGGAACACTGACTTCGCTGCACAACGCGTAGAGTTGCAGCAGTATGGAATTGCCAACTCGATGTGCTACCCCAGCTCTGTTCGACCCGACACCCTACTGGGCTGGAGCCGTAATTGCTGCCAGCTGTGGAGTGCTAAGTTTCGTACACTGTATGCCCCCAATCACCTACAAAGTTGATCATATATACTTCCTACTATACTGCCTAATCTGCTTGGGTGGTCCCGCTTCGCTGCTTTTGTGACGAACATTGCAGCCTGAAGTCTTTCATAACGCAGAAGACAGAGAACTCTTTGTATCTAGCGGTTGGCGAATCTGGTTTTACATTTTATTCGACTCATTCAAAGTTTATCGCCATGGTATCATCTCATGTTTAACCATCCCATGTTCTGAACAATCAGCCAGTAATCTATAGTGAATGGGGGACTGCCAGCTGGGTGCCGAAGTTGGCCTCCACCACAGAACTGGACTTCCAGAGTGTGGGGGGGGGGGGGGGGGTGATGGGATACCAGTAGCTTCTCGCCGACATATCTCCTCCATCTCCGCCCCCATTGTTGAGTGGTGTGTACCATACATGTCTGCTATCCATAAAAAGGAAACAAGATGCATCCAAACAATCATATGGGGATTAGCGTTATGCAGTACACAAGCACACTTTTTGGCACAACACTGGAAAACAGAGACTGAGGAAAGGTATGAGAAGACCAATCCGGTTTTTATGGATGGAATATTCTTGTGTGGATGGTATGTTTAGCCTTAGACAAATAGATGAGAAGGTGTATTTTAAAGCCAGGTACTGTACTTAATATTTTTAAATTTAGAAAAAGTGTTTGATTCTGTATTTGTCTACACATTATGGGAAGTGATGGAATATGTAGCTACAGAAGGGCAGCAAATGTCCCTTACTCAGAGAATATACTAGCAAACATATGCAGTAGTTAAAGAAGTTGAATGAGTCATTCCAAACATTGAAGGGACACGGACAGGTTTCCTTCTAAAGTGGGAAACACACACACACACACATTCACACAAGCACAACTTGTACACACATTACCACAGTCTCTGGCTGTTGCAGCTAGACTGCATGCAGGCAACCACACCTGATGGGAGAAGAAATCTGTGGTTGATGGTGATAAGGAGGAGGCTGGAGTGGGAAGGGGGAACAATACCTGGGTAGGGGGTAAGGGAAGGTGTAGTTCTGTTTGTGGGAGCGTGCAGGGAGTTGGTGGGGACAGAGTAGGGCTGCTAGAGATGGACAGGGGAAAGGAATTGGGAAAGGAGAGAAGTGCAGGATGATTCAAAAAGAAATAGCTTACTTTTTTATTACAGACAACTATAAAAGATAGAAATACATTGCACATATCACTGGACAGAGTAGCACTGGACAGAGGAAGGTTCAAAGTTTTGACACTGCTGAGAGGAAGGTTCAAGTTTTGACACCGCTGTGGTCGTAACACTGTGGCTACTAAACCGGAAGAGAAATAATTTTGTGTGTTGGAATTTGCGTGACATTAGTCCACTGTTCTAGTGCAACATGCATGCCCCTGTCGATTCAGCAAGAAGCCGCCTCTGCACAAGCAGATTTATGAATGGCATACAAAATTCTTGGAAGCTGGTAGCATTTGCAAAGGGAAGAGCACTAGCTGGCCGCAAAATTCTGATGAAAATGTCGAGCGTATTCGAGATGCGTTCACACGGAGCCTTCGGAAGTCCACAAGACGGGCAAGCCAGGGACATCAACTTCCTCAAACAACAGAGTGGAGTGTCCTGGAACCACGTGTCCATATGAAGCCTTACAGTTTGCAGTTACTCCAGCAACTGCGTCCCGACGATCATAACGAAAGGTACGAATTTCAGGTCTCCAGGATACTCCCCACCACCTCCCTGCATGCTCACACAAGCAGAACTACACCTTCCCCCACCCTCTACCCTCCTATAGTCCCCCCTCCCTATCCCAACCTCCTCCATGCCACCACCACTCAAGGACTGCTTCTTCTGAAGTGTTGGCAGAAGAGCCAACACCGTGTTGCTAGAGGAGGCCGAAATGCACGCTATTAAGCTCACACAGGCTGGCGCGAGGTCTGGAACAGTTAAGGGAATTAATAGTAGCAAATAAAGTACGTAATTGATGTAATACTTAACTTTAATCCATAATTGTTGTACATCGCTCTTGACGGTACATGTTTTATAATCTCAATATTAACTGGTAATGGCGCCTTGCTAGATCGTAGCAAATGACGTAGCTGAAGGCTATGCTAACTATCGTCTCGGCAAATGAGAGCGTATTTGTCAGTGAACCTTTCCTAGCAAAGTCGGCTGTACAACTGGGGCGAGTGCTAGGACGTCTCTCTAGACCTGCCGTGTGGTGGCGCTCGGTCTGCAATCATTGACAGTGGCGACATGCGGGTCCGACGTATACTAACGGACCGCGGCCGATTTAAAGGCTACCACCTAGCAAGTGTGGTGTCTGGCGGTGACACCACATTCCTCCCCCGCAAATCGGCGTACGGTTGTGTTATAAGGCTTCCGCCCGCCGTGGGGAGAACCCCATGTTGACGTATGCGACGAGGTGGGGAGCCTAACAACAGGCGAGGCTGTGCCACCCGCACCTGGCCATTCGGTCCGAGGGGAGCTAGGAAACGCCTGAAAACCTAGTCCAGGGTGCACGCCAACATGCGGTGTATGCGCCCGTAGAGAGACAGAAGGGGCCGAAGGGTCGACCTCCATCGCGTTGGGGTACCCGACGGGCGAAGAGGACATCTGGTCCAGAGCGGGCAAGAGTTCCATGTCGGAGGACAGCTGGTCACGGGAAGCGATCGGCGGCGCGTGACCCATGGAGGCGCTTGGCGGCTGCAGCGAAGCGTCCACTGCGGGCGTCGCCAGCGGGAGAACAGGCGGCGGCGGCGGCGGCGCGTCGCCATGGGGCAAAATGGAAGGCAGCGTCAGTAACACCTGGGGATGAGGCGAGCCAGTAGATGGGTCCCCAGAGCGCTGACCGGACGGCACCGTCGCTGAAAGCAGACGGGGAGCGGCAGAACCCGTGCGACGACAGAGGCGCAGCTGATTGACATGCCGACGCACCTCACCAGAGGCCTCCAAAACCAGATACATAGCGCGGCCGAGGCAGCGAAGAATGCGCCCTGCGAGCCAACGCCGTGAACCTCGATAGTTGCGATAGTATACAACGTCGCCTGGAGCAAAAGCAGGCGTCTGCCGCTGCACAGAAACCTGATGCGGCGGATGCAGCAAAGACATCAAGGTTCGATGAGGACGACCGTGTAGCAACCCAGCCGGCGAGCGACCATCTCGGGGCTGAGAGCGATACGAAGACAAAAAGAGCAATAACGCGTCCTCCCGAGAATGCGACTCTTTCAACTTCAACATCTGTGACTTGAAAGTCCGGACCAAACGTTCAGCGGCACCGTTTGACTGAGGCGAAAACGGCGCGGATGTCAGATGTTGAATACCATTGGCCTTGCAGAATGACTGAAATTCTGCGGACATGAATTGTGGGCCATTGTCGTAAACAATAGTCTGCGGAAGACCTTCAATGCAAAAGATAGCGGATAACGCTTGGATGGTGGCAGATGACGTTGTGGAAGACATCCGGACAACAAAAGGAAAATTACTGAAAGAATCGACCACAACCAACCATCGAGCATTCCAGAATGGACCAGCAAAATCGATGTGCAAGTGTTGCCAAGGGGAAGTGGCTTTCGGCCATGCAAAGAATTTCCGTGGTGGTGCGGATTGTTGTTCGGCACACGCCCTGCAAGAGGAGCACATATTCGTAATCGCAGCATCGATTCCGAACCAAGTACAGTGCTGACGAGCAAGTTGTTTCGTTCGCACTATACCCCAATGTCCTCGGTGGAGAAGCCGTAAGACAGAGGACCGTAACGAACGTGGGACCACGACCCTGGACTGATCATTATCAGAACCCAACAGCAAAACACCACGTCGTACAAAAAGTCTCTCCTTGTGAGCAAAAAATCGGCGAACCAACGGATCCTCGATCCGTGACTTTGACAAGGGCCATTGAGTAGCAACAAAACGCAAAACGGTAGCAAGGACAGGGGCAGCAGCTGTGGCTGTAGCTACACGACGAAAATCAATCGGAAATGATTCGACCACGTCATCGGTTTCCGAATCAATGAACATGCAAGCAAGTTCGGAGGAATCGAATGCTCTATCCTCAGCAACAGGCAAACGGGGCAACGCATCAGCGTTTCCGTGCTTGGCAGTGGACCGATACAAGATATCGTAGCGGTACTGCGAGAGGAAAATTGACCAGCGAATGAATTTCTGCGCTGTACGTGGAGGTACAGGCTTATTCGGATGAAAAAGCGACGTCAAAGGTTTGTGGTCTGTGATGATGGTAAAGTGACGACCATACTTGAAATCATGAAACTTTGTAACACCAAATACGAGAGCCAAAGCTTCTTTTTCGATCTGGGAATAATTTCTTTGCGCAGACAAGAGCAATTTGGACGCAAAGGCAATAGGGCGATCATGCGATCCATCTTTGTGCGCAAGCACAGCACCGATCCCGAAATCCGATGCATCTACCATCAACAAAAGGGTTTTCTGGGGATTGAATGGCGTAAGGCAAGTATTTGAAAGCAACGCCGATTTCAACTGGCGAAAGGCGCGTTCGCATTCCGTCGTCCAGACAAACGGAACACCTTTACGGCGTAAGCGATGAAGCGGAGCTGAAATGGAAGAGGCATGTGGCACATATCAGTGGTAATAATTAATTTTTCCCAGCACACTCTGTAGCTGCTTCAAATTCTGCGGTGAAGGCCAGTCTTGTATGGCACGGAGGTGTTCTGGACTGGGATGTATGCCTTGGGCATTGATCACATGTCCCAGATAGGGTAAGTCACGAGCAAAAAACACACATTTGTCCTTCCGTAAGCGAAGACCATTTTGTCGCAAGACCTGAAATAACGTTCGGAGATTGGCTAGATGTTCTTCTCCCGTTTTTCCGGAGATCACAATATCGTCCAGATAGTTTGCTGCAGTAGGGACCGACGCACAAACAGGTTGTAAATATTACTGAAACAATGCAGGGGCGGATGCATACCCGAATGGCAGTCTTTTGAATCGATACAAACCAAGATGCGTGTTAACCACCAAAACGCGCTGGGATTCTTCGTCCACCGGTATTTGCAAGTACGCATCTGCTAGGTCCAACTTCGAAAAATATTTACCCGGGCACAGTTTGTCAAAAAGATCTTCCGGGCGGGGTAAAGGAAAAGTTGCAATCACTAGTTGAGGATTCACTGTTGCCTTGAAGTCCACACAAAGTCTCAATTTTCCGGAAGGTTTTGGCAAAATTACTAAGAGTGAGGCCCAGAGAGAAGCCTGCACACGTTCAATTACACCTTGTGATTCCAAATCGTGTAATGTTCTTGCGACCTCATCACGCAATGCATGGGGAACATTGCGCGCACTGAAAAATTTCGGTTGCGCGTTTACTTTCAGTTCCAAATGTGCTCGATAGTCCTTAGCGCAACCGAGGCCCGGTGCAAAAATGTCTGCAAATTCTTCACATAGACGAGAAACACTGGCTGAAGGCACAGTCTGGTTCACTGAGAGGACCTGATTAACTATAGACAAGTTAAACAACTGAAATAAATCTAAACCAAACAAGTTCACTGCAGAAGAAGAGCGAAAGACGTAAACTGACACAAGTTTTGTTTGTCCCTGGTATGTTACAAGAAGGCTGCACTGTCCTAACACAGGGATCTTGTGACCTGAATATGTAGTTAGCTTAACATTTACGGCACGCAACGGAGGTTTGCCCAGCTGTTGGTACGTGTCGTGATTGATTAGTGAAACCGCAGCTCCTGTATCGAGCTGGAATGGTATCACCTGGCCAAGAATGTCCAAGTCTACAAAAAGTTTATTGTCCTGCTGACGACAAGAGCGACTGTCTTGTACAACGTGAACTGACCCTGGTACAGAATCACTTGTGACTTAACGGGATTTACTCCGATGTCGACGCACACTATTTGTGGGACGAACAAAGTCACTGTTAGAGAGAGTGGCACTGGGCGGAGTGGAATGAACTACATGAATGTCCATGGGCGAAGGTTCACGAGCCTGAGTATTCTTGGTTCAATTCCGATTCCGGCGCGAAGCAAAGGGCCTGGAATGATTGTGAGTGTCCGATCTGAGCTTTTTCTGGCAAACACCCTGAACATGTCCTTTTTTATTACAGAAAAAGCAAATAGCTTGGCGTGACGGACAATTGTCACACGAATGTCTAGTTGCACACTGCGGACATGATTTTAGCACTGCATTTGCTGGCTTGCGCGGCACACGTAGTGGAGAGCTTGGAGGCAGCTGTGCGGACGAGCGTGAGGGCGGGCTGTTTACTGTTCCGTGCAGCGCGCCCGGTGGGCCGGTTAATGTGACACACGGCTGTCGAAGTTTCAGATGATTCCTGAGCAAAGTCAAGTGTGTCCTGCCTATCCAATATGTCCATCACTTGTTGAAGGGAGGGATTGACTAGTTTCAAAATCTGTTCTTATATACGAACATCAGAAACGTTCTGTGCAATTGCATCACGTACCATTGTATCAGAATAAGGGAGTCCACATTCACACTCAAAAGCACAATCCCTAGTAAGGCCTTGCAAAGTTGCAACCCACTCCTGATTAGTTTGACCAGCCATACGTTTTGTACGAAAGAACGTATACCTTTTGGCAACTACATTGACTGAGTCTTTGAAATATGAATCTAATGCAGACAAAATTTCGTCGTAGGACAGAGTTGCTACGTCGCGTCGGGGAAATAATTTCACTATCACTCGGTACATCTGGACGCTAACACAAGAAAGCAAAAAAAGCTGCCGCTAAATACCTTGAATTCTGTAGGTGGCGAGATGGAATCCAAATTGGCGTGACCACTCCGTCCAGCTTTCCAGTGCCGCATCAAAAGGACGAAAAGGTGGTGCAACTGCGTGTTGTGGCGGCGGTAGCGGTGAAGCGGCGGCGGCCGCATCGTTTTGCAGTGCACGTTGACCCTGGACGAGCTGTCCAAGGGCATCCAATAACGCCTGCGTCTGCTGATTCTGCAAGCGATAAAATTCGGACAGTACATCTGGAGATTGTGGCGAAGCCATGACACAAGTAAATTAGAGCAATACGAACGCTAAATCCGCGTTTGAGACTCGTCGCCAAAAATGTTGTGTCTAGGCAAGACAGCCTAGACACAATGAGAGGAAGCCGAAAGGCACGCGCTTAAACCCACGCAGGCTGGCGTGAGGTCTGAAACAGGATACGTAATGAATGCTATAAAGAAAAGTACGTAGCTGCTGGAATACTTAACTTTAATCCACAATTGGTGAACATTGGTCTTGTTGATACATCATCTCAATATAACTTGGTGATGGCGCCTTGCTAGGTCGTAGCAAATGTAGCTGAAGGCTAGGCTAACTATCGTCTCGGCAATTGAGAGCGTATTTGTCAGTGATCCCCTTCTGGCAAAGACGTCTGTACAACTGGGACTAGTGCCAGTACGTCTCTCTAGATCTGCCGTGTGGTGGCGCTCGGTCTGCTATCACTGACAGTGGCGACACGCGGGTCCGACGCATACTAACGGACCGCGGCCGATTTAAAGGCTACCACCTAGCAAGTGTGGTGTCTGGCGGTGACACCACATCTTCCATCAGTGCACACTTTTTCTGAACGACTAATCTTTTCAGACAAATCGACGTTCCATCTACCAAGTAAAGCGAACCACCGTAATGTAAGACTTTGGGGGTCACAAACTCCTAGTGTCGTTGTCGAACGTGATTCACCGAAACTGAATGTATTTTGTGCCATTACGGGAACAAGGAAGTGTTCCCATTTGCATAATTCACAAAAGCTGTTGTTGGTGGGAAGGAACCAAATGGCATTGTGAAACAATCAATGAAGTGAAGTACTTTGTGCTGGGCACCATGTTAAGCCACTGGGTGGTTCAGCTGTCTCTTGGCCACAATTAGTCGACGGCTATTCGTGTGGACAGAGAAATTGTTGGCTGTCATGCCTACGTAGAAAGCAGCACAGTAGTTACAATTAAGTTTGTAGATCACATTACTGCTTTCACAGCCTTACCTTTGATGGGATATATGATGCCTGTGAGCAGACTGGAGTAGGTGGTGGTGGGAGGCTGTATGGGACTGGTGTTGCATCTAGGTCTGTTTGCAGGTGAGATGAGCCATGAGACAAGAGGTTTGTGTCAGCGGTGGAGTAGAGATGTACAAGGATATTGGGTAGATTCAGTGAGCGGTGGAATGCCACTATGAGATAGGTAGTCGAAAATCTACAGAGAATGTGATTCAGTTGCTCTAATCCTGAGTCATTAGGGGAGTGTTCCTCTGCGGCCACATGGTTTGAATATGTGGGGGGGGGCGGGGGGGGGGGAGGTGACTGGAGAAACAAGGCATGGGAGATCTGTTTCTGTGCAGGGGTAGTTTCGGTCTGTTAAGGCATCAGTGAGAGCATTGGTACATTTGGAGCAGGGCTGCTCGTCACTACAGATGCAACGGCCATGCATGGCTATATGGAAGGGACTTCTTGGTATGGAATTGGTGGCTGCTGTCGAAGTGGAGGTATTGCTTGTGGTCGCTAAATTAATAAGAGATGATACTGATCCCCAATAGTACACAAATAGATCAAATGGAAAATAAGCGTACTGCATTGTGGGCCAGGTGTCCCCTATTCGGGGAAGTTCGGCCGCCGAGGGCAAGTACTTATTGCATTCGACGCCACTTGGACGACTTGCGCGTCGGAGATGGGGATGAGATGATGATGACAACACAACACCCAGTCCCTGAGCGGAGAAAATCTCCTACCTCAGCCGGGAATCGAACCCGGACCTCTTGGCGTAGTATTCCGCTGCGCTGCCCACTCGGCTAACGGGGGCGGACACATAAATAAATCAGAACACAGCTACAGAAGCAACCAAAAAAGCATGTCGAATTTAAAAGAACGCAAAATCTCCCATACTGGCGATGTTTTACTGAAGCTCGAAACTAAGCACGGACTTCAATACGAGACGCTTTCAGTTGTTTAAACAACGAACCTCTCTGTCTCGAAATCTGGCAGAAAATCGAAAGAGATTCTGGTAATATGTAAAGTACACCAGTTGCACAACAAAATCAATACCTTAAATGCGCGATTGGAAAGGTAATGTTACTGACGACAGTGTGTAACCTTCTTCCTCCTTCCTTTTTCCATTTACTGTCCACATTAAACAATTCTCAGTCCAAGTAATTAATAAGCGAAGTCTTTTATGTAGATTTGAGAGGAACGAAGATTACAATAAACTTTCGAGTTTACTTACCTTGTCATGTTGAGATAGCTCCAGTTCTTCTTGTCTAGGGGTCTGATTCATGAAGCTGAAAATTTAACATCAGGTCCTCATGGTTGGTTTGAACGCCTCGGTTGGTTTGAACTAAATACATTGGAAGATTGTTGTCGCAGTATTTTTTACCTAAATATATTTTCCACTGATTTCCTCACATTTTGGTATCTCATACAGAATTTTGATTTTTCACATTAACAAAACCGAAATTACATTGTTCACACCTATCATAAAAAAATACGTCCGATCACATCAGAAGCAAGCTTACGACTCCTACACTCTGCGGAAATAAGAATATTCCACAGGGTTTACAATTTTTCTTAACAATTGAATTCATACTACTTATCGTTACATTATTAATTTCCATTACTATTTCATAAATGAATCTAGCAATGAACGTAGTAAACAGTACAGCATTGCGTAATTGATAATATAAATTTGAAGTGTGCAAATAATTCGTAATTTCAAACGTTTCTAAAAAAATGAACTGTACATTCAGAAATAGTTCTTATCGATTATAACATCGAAACTATTTTATAAAGTAATTCTTTTTCATTAATTTTAGCTTTAAATATAACATACTGTGTCTATAATTACTGAAAGCTTTCAGAAAAACAACTGAGATAATATTAACCTGTCCAAAATGCGAAAAAAATACTGGTATCGACAACTACTGTTGAGGAAAACTAATGCTAGAGAAGGATGTTTCGTTACAAGCACAAGTAAAGCGAAGATACTAAACACGGTTTTCCGAAATGTCTTCACCAAAGAAGACAAAGTAAATATTTCAGAATTCGAATTAAAAACAGATGCCAACTTGATTAACTTAGAACTAGATATCCATAGCGTAACAAAGCAGCTTAAATCACTTAATAGGAGCAAGTCTTCCAGTGAAAATTGTATACCACTTAGGTTCCTTCCAGAGGACGCTGATACAGTAGCCCCATACTCAGCAGTCGCACACAACCGCTCGCTCGACGAAAGATCCATATCTAAAGACTGGGAAGTTGCACAAGCCACATCAATACTCAAGAAAGGAAATATGAGTAATCCACTAAATTACTGATCCATATCACTAACGTCGATTTTCAGTAGGTTTTTGAAACATTATGAAATACAACGTGGCTTGTGCAATACGTTGTATTTCACAATGTTTGAAGATAGTATATGTTTCAAAAACCTACGTTGTATTTCATAATGTTTGAAGATAGTATATGTTTCAAAAACCTACTGAAAATCGACGTTAGTGATATGGATCAGTAAAGGATTTATTGACAAATTGTCAGCACGGATCAAAAAATATCATTCTTGTTAGACAGAACTAGCTCTTTACTCACGCGAAGTAATAAACGCTATCAACACGGAATCTCACACTGATTCCATCTTTCTAGACTACCAGAAAGTTTTTGGCACCGTACCCCACAAGTGACTTCCAATCAAATCGCTTCCTACGGAGTATCGCCTCAGTTGTTTGACTGGATTCGTGATTTTTTGATAGGCAAGTAGCTCACGAAAAGTCATCGAGTAAAACAGAAGTTATGTCTGGGGTTCCCCGAGAAAGCCCTCTGCTCTACCTAATCTACACAAACGGTTTAGGAGACAATCCGAGAGCCCTCTGACATTGTTTGCAGCTAATGCTGCCATTATTGCCGCGTAAACTCATCAGATGATCAAAACCACCGACAAAGTGATTTAGACAATATATGCGTATGATGCGAAAAATATCAAACAATGAAAAGTATGAGATCGTCTCCATGACTACTAAAAGGAAATCGCTACATTTTGGTTACATGATGAATGGTTCAAATGGCTCTGAGCACTATGGGACTCAACTGCTGAGGTCATTAGTCCCCTAGAACTTAGAACTAGTTAAACCTAACTAACCTAAGGACACCACAAACATCCATGCCCGAGGCAGGATTCGAACCTGCGACCGTAGCGGTCTCGCGGTTCCAGGCTGCAGCGCCTTTAACCGCACGGCCACTTCGGCCGGCCTACATGATGAATCACACAAATCTTAAGGCAGTGGATTCAACTAAATACTTGGCATTACAGTTAAAAACAATATGGAACTCTCTCACAGATAATGTTGTGGAGAAACCCTACCAGACATAGTCTTTATTGTCAGAACACTTACAAGGGAACCTCCCCATCGCAGCCCCCTCAGATTTAGTTATAAGTTGGCACAGGGATAGGCCTTGAAAAACTGAACACAGATCAATCGAGAAAGCAGGAAGAAGTTGTGTGGAACTATGAAAAAAATAAGCAAAATATACAAACTGAGTAGTCCATGCGCTAGGTAGGCAACATCGAGGAAAGTGTTAGCTTACGAGCGCCGTGGTCCCGTGGTTAGCGTGAGCAGCTGTGGAACGACAGGTCCTTAGTTGAAATCTTCTCTCTGGCGAAAATTTTAATTTTTTATTTTCAGATAATTATCAAAGTTCAGGCACTCACACATAATCAACTTCGCTCCCCAAAATTCCAGGACATGTTCAGATTTGCTTGGACATATACAGAATTTGACGGTCTACGCACGGAAACATTTGAAAACGTAAAAAACATATGTTTTGACAGAGCACAGGGAAAATTGTGCGACTCTAAAACTGTAGCATTCATTGGTTGCAGTTTATGTGACAAACTCTTATGTTTTCATCACTTTTTTTGGAGTGATTATCACATCCACAAGAAAACCTAAATCGGGCAAGGTAGAAGAATCTTTTTACCCATTCGCCAAGTGTGCAAGTTACGTGGGTCGACAACATATTCCTGTCATGTGACGCACATGCCGTCACCAGTGTCGTAAAGAATATATCAGACGTGTTTTCCTGTGGAGGAATCGGTTGACCTATGACCTTGCGGTCAAATGTTTTCGGTTCCTATTGGAGAGGCACGTCCTTTCGTCTACTAATCGCACGGTTTTGCGGTGCGGTCGCAAAACACAGACACTAAACTTATTACAGTGAACAGAGACGTCAATGAATGAACGGACAGATCGTAACTTTGCGAAAATAAAGAAAGTAAAATTTTCACTCGATGGAGGACTCGAAGCAAGGATCTTCTGTTCCGCAGTTGCTCACTCTAATCACGAGACCACGGCGCTCGTCAGCTATAATTGTCCTTAATGTTGCCTATCTTGCACATGGACTACTCAGTTTGTATATTTTGCTTATTTTTTCATAGTTCCACACAACTTCTTCCTGTTTTCTCGATTGATCTGTGTTCAGTTTCTCAAGGCCTATCCACTGTGTCAATTTATAACTAAATCTGAGGGGGGTGCGATGGGGAGGTTCCCTTGTTAGAAGATGCAACAGGTCTACTAAATAAACTGCCTACACTAAGCTTGTCCGTCCTCTTCTGGAGTTTTGCTGTGAGGCGCGGATCCGCATCAGATTGGATTGACAGAGGACGTCGAAAAACTTCAAAGAAGGGCAGCTTGTTTTGTATTATCGCGAAATAAAGAAGAGAGCATCACGGATATAAAACGCGAGTTGGGGTGGCACTAATTAAAACAAAGGCGTTTTTCGTTGCGGCTGGCGCTTTTTACGAAATTTCAGTCACCAATTTTATCCTCCGAATGCGAAAGAATACAATATGTACAAGAATCAAGAGGGAAGGACAAGAATGCAAGACCAAGAACGAAGTGCTCAGATTAAAAAGCATTTAACACAGAGATTTACTTTCCATCCCTATTGTTCACTCTGTACATCGAAGAAGCAATGAGTTTCACCCCTACTTTTCAGTCTATATACGAAAGAAACAACGACACAAATAAAAGAAATGTTCGAGAACGTGATTAAAATTCAGGGTGAAAGGATATCAACGATAAGATCCTCTTATGACGTTGCGATCCTCAATGAAACTGAGTAAGGACTACAGGACGTGTTGAATGGAATGAACCGTCTGATGAGTAGGGAGTATGGTCTGACGTTAAACAGAAGAAAGACAAGAGTAATGAGCAGTATCAGAAATGAGGTTAGCCGTAAACTTGACATAAGAATTGGAGACCACGAAGTGGGCGAAGTGAAGAAATTTTTCTACTTTGAAAGGAATATAACCCGTGACGAACGAAGCAACGAGGGCATGAAAAGCTGATTACCAGAGGCAACATCGGCTTCAATCTCAGGACGACACTTCTGAGATAGTACCTTTGGAGCAGAGCATTGTATGTTAGTGAATTATGAACACTGAGAAAACCGGAAAAGAAGGGAAACGAAGGGATTGAGATGTGATTCTATGGAAGGGTGTTGGAAATAAGACGGACTGATAAGTTCAGAAAGGTTCTCCACAGCATCAGCGAAGACAGCGGGAAATACCGACAAGAAGAAGGATCTGTATGAAAAGACATCGGGGAATAATTTCCACGGTACTAGGAGCTATAAGTTGGCACAAGAGAGGAGGGAGAAAACCTTGAGCATTAATCCCGCACATTACATTGACTTGGGGGAAGGGGAGGCTAAAGTTCGGGTACAGATACTGACCTCAGGACGCGTGGGTGAGGTGTGGGGACGTCTCTGACTGGTTCAGGCCAGCACATCTCACCATCAGCGCCTTTGCATGTTCTCTTTGTTCCCTCTCCTTGCAGTCCATCGCTTTGACCTCTTTGAAAATTTTAGGCCACGACTTTCATGAGAGGAGAAAAGAGACTGATGACCTCGTTGTTTACTTCTTTTAAGCTGCCCCAAAATTAATTCATTTGTTCATGAATTGGTAGTAATGCATGTTGTTGTTGTGGTCTTCAGTCCTGAGACTGGTTTGATGCAGCTCTCCATGCTACTCCATCCTGTGCAAGCTTCTTCATCTCCCAGTATTTACTGCAACCTACATCCTTCTGAAACTGCTTAGTGTATTCGTCTCTTGGCCCCCCTCTACGATTTTTACCCTCCACGCTGCCCTCCAATGCTAAATTTGTGATCCCTTGATGACTCAGAACATGTCCTACCAACCGGTCCCTTCTTCTTGTCAAGTTGTGGCTCTGAGCACTATGGGACTCAACTGCTGAGGTCATTAGTCCCCTAGAACTTAGAACTAGTTAAACCTAACTAACCTAAGGACATCACAAACATCCATGCCCGAGGCAGGATTCGAACCTGCGACCGTAGCGGTCTTGCGGTTCCACACTGCAGCGCCTTTAACCGCACGGCCACTTCGGCCGGCGTCAAGTTGTGCCACAAACTCCTCTTCTCCCCAATTCTATTCAATAGCTCCTCATTAGTTTTGTGATCAACCCATCTAATCTTCAGCATTATTCTATAGCACCACATTTCGAAAGCTTCTATTCTCTTCTTGTCTACACTATTTATCGTCCATGTTTCACTTCCATACACAGCTACACTCCATACAAATACTTTCAGAAACGACTTCCTGGCACTTAAATCAATACTCGATGTTAACAAATTTCTCTTCTTCAGAAACGCTTTCCTTGCCATTGCCAGTCTACATTTTATATCCTCTCTACTTCGACCATCATCAGTTATTTTGCTCCCCAAATAGCAAAACTCCTTTACTACTTTAAGTGTCTCATTTCCCAAACTAATTCCCTCAGCATCACCCGACTTAATTCGACTACATTCCATTATCCTCGTTTTGCTTTTGTTTATGTTCATCTTATATCCTCCTTTCAAGACACTGTCCATTCCGTTTTAGCCGAGCGGTCTAAGGCGCTGCAGTCATGGACTATGCGGCTGGTCCCTGCGGAGGTTCGAGTCCTCCCTCGGGCATGGGTGTGTGTGTTTGTTCTTAGGGTAATTTAGGTTAAGTAGTGTGTAAGCTTAGGAACTGGTGACCTTAGCAGTTAAGTCACATAAGATTTCACACACATCCATTCCGCTCAATTGCTCTTCCAAGTCCTTTGCTGTCTCTGACAGAATGACAATGTGATCGGCGAACCACAAAGTTTTTATTTCTTCTCCATGGATTTTAATACCTACTCGGAATTTTTGTTTGGTTTCCTTTACCGCTTGCTCAATATAGAGATTGAATAACATTGGGGAGAGGCTACAACCCTGTCCCACTCCCTTGCCAACCACTGCCTCCCTTTCATGTCCTTCGACTCTTACTACTGCCATCTGGTTTCTGAACAAACTGTAAATAGCCTTTCGCTCCCTGTATTTTACCCCTGCCACCTTTAGAATTTGAAAGAGAGTATTCCAGTCAACATTGTCAAAAGCTTTCTCTAAGCCTACAAATGCTAGAAGCGTAGGTTTGCCTTTCCTTTATTTTCTAAGATAAGTCGTAAGGTCCTGCGGATCAAGAAAGTTCTTTGCTGGATTACAAGAGAGAATAATGTGCTGAGGCGACAGTCTGATAGATGGCGGATAGTTTACAATATAGCAAATACTCGTACAGGCGTGAGTCCCTAAAGACCATAATACATGTAGACGGGGCGGCCTTTATGCAGAACTGCATGTCATATGCCCAATCCTGATGAACATGATTGCAATCCCGAGTTTTAACACGAAACTGTAGTGCGCCGGTGCTTAGTTCAGTTGTGACTTTTATTATATCGCATCATAGCACAGAAGCACGATCAAAAATTAGCGCCGGCTGAAAGCGTGGGACGTAGAAACTAATTCTTCTTCCGGAGACAATCCTCCGCGATACACCCATCTGTCACAATTTCCGTTTGGCAATAACCGCAGCTCCCGCGGTGCGCCGAAACAATAACACACAGCGCCCGCCCTTAATACGACGGCTTTTTCCCTTTTTGTCTTCTAAGCTCCCGAATTACAGGGCTGAAAATTTAATAGCTGTCAAGCTGTCCGCAGCCGCCCGGCGCTAGTCCCTAAGGGCTGCTCTCGGCCGGTAACAAAGGCGCCCCGGGGCCTCTCCATCACTGCACGGCGCGCGCCATCCGAGAGCAGCTGAAGGGCTCGCCGGCACGGGCGGGAGGGAGGGAGGGGAAGGGAAAAGGCGAGGGAAGGCGGTTAGCGCCTGCCGGGACTTCGCCCTTCACCCCTGCTCTCCCCTTCACTAGCTAAATTATTGTACAAATTCCGACAAGCAAAGTCATAAACTTGACTCGTTCGCTTCCGGCGGCGTCGCTCAGAGGAGCCCTTTGCTATACAGAGTCGCATTACTTGTCTGAAATGCAGCGTCCGTGGATAACATGCGCACGACGTGATATCAAAGAATAATGGCAAAATTCGGAAGGTTTTTCAGCGTAATTGACTTATTAAAGGTACACAGACTCTTCGAAATCTTCAGGCTAAAAGGTTCCAAATACAGGAAGCGAAATGTTATCTACAATCGGCACAGAAACTAGACTACAGATTACAATCATATGAGTGAAACATGAAATGGAAGCGGTGGTTGACACTGAAGTGTGACAGTGTGACAGAGTTCTAGCGTATCCCAGATGTTATTCAGTCAGTGCACTGAGCAAGTATTAAAGGAAAGCAAGGAGAAATTTGGAATGGGAATTAAAGTTCACGAAGAAGACCTATCTCGACTGGTGGCTTTCAGATTAAAAATTTCAACGATCTAGTGTGGCCGGCCGCGGTGGCCGAGCGGTTCTAAGCGCTTCGGTCCGGAACCGAGCGACTGCTACGGTCGCAGGTTCGAATCCCGCCTCGGACCTGGATGTGTGTGATGTCCTTAGGTTAGTTACGTTTAAGTAGTTCTAAGTTCTATGGGACTGATGACCTCAGATGTTGAGTCCCATTTTACTCAGAGCTATTTGAACCATTTTTTGATCTATTGTGCTCAGATTATTGTCTATCAGAACACTTCTAGTAACGGTTGGAATCTCAGTTATAGATTTTATGTAAAAAAGTTGCTTATCTATCAAGATGCGCCTACGTTTGTTCTTCGTTCTCATTTGTCAAGTGGAGTTCACACCGAAATCTTCCACTAAAAAACGTGTTTGTCGACACAGAACGTCATTCCTGTAGACCGAAGTACTACCACAACAATGCTGGTAGAGTAGTTTGGAGCACACCAAATGAACAGACTGCAGGGATCACACTGCATCTAAACTGCGACCCATCCCTAAATGAGGAACTATTTTTCTAGAACTGGTTTCGCTGAAGATGGACAAGATATTTGTCGACGATTGCGGAGTATTTCTTTGAGGGAAATACTTATGGTGGTTTAACAAGCGAATAGAATAATGCCTTGAAACCAATAATATGTCACCTCATGAGAGATGTTGACTAGGAGGCTCAAGGGAAGTCTCTAGCAAGAACAGATGCTGTGCTGGTAGCACGTCTACGACCACTTAATAAAACATCGCTGGTTCGATGTCTTGAGGCACTTAAGGCAAATAAAGATCTCTGGAATTTAGCCTTTGTCGACATTGTGCAAAACGGCACTGAATAGTCTCTCCCTCTTAGGGCTATCAATTACAATCCCAAAATGACGCTACAGGCGATATTGAGCTCCCAACCCATTTACTTTCTCACCAGCCCCAAATCTCACGACTATCGAGCCACATGTGACGACAACCATACGTGTTTTTTGTGCCTCTCGAGTTCCGCATAAAGCGATAATGACTAGAAAATGCATGCAACCCAGAACCCAGGCATCCAAGACTGCTGCTCACAGTGTTTCCTATAAGTACTTAATAGTGTGTTACTTGCATTATGTATTTCTGTGTTGCCAAACCGCAGGTTCGTCTACGCAGTGCTCCAACGACACAATATTTTTCTCAAAGATGTCGTGATCCCACTAACTGTAGACATACTTGTATTCGAATCCAGCGATTATAGTCGACTGCAATAACTTCATTTCATCCTAATGATCATTAAATTAACAGTAGTCATTTCGAGTCTATGACTGCTTACATTACCTTCTTGCAAGGAGCAATCCAGGGATGCTACCAATGCCTGCGCCACTGAATGAACATGATCACCCAAAATAGTTTCGTAGACACAGGTACTATTTTATTTATCTTTATTATCATTAGGCCATACTGAAACCACGGTGTGATAGCTCAAACCATTACAAATTCTCCCTGTTCTTCGTATTGCGATCGTTTGCTCTAAACTGTATTCTTCTTCATGTGTTATTATTGCTAATGAAAAAGCAGTCTCGAAGGACGATTTTACTTGTTTCCCGTGGTCCATAGTCCGATTGCTATGTTTCTAGGGCCAGATGCAGCCTCCGTTTTCCATTCAATGCACTTCCAGTCACATTCTTTCCATTGACACTGTGTATGTCAGATGCTCCAGTCCACATTAACACCCTACTGGTTCAGCAAGACTATTATTCTTCACTGTTAAGTTTAGCGGATAATGTGTTTCTAAGAATGCCGCCGTGACACTAGAGGTGCCCGACACCCCCTGTAGATTTAAGGCTCGTTTAGGTGCTTCGACCATGGCTGTCCAGAGAACGTGGCATCAAAAAATGGTTCAAATGGCTCTGAGCACTATGGGACTTAACTTCCGAGGTCATCAGTCCCCTAGGACATAGAACTACTTAAACCTAACTAACTTCAGGACATCACACACATCCATGGCCGAGGCAGGATTCGAACCTGCAACCGTAGCGGTCGCGCGGTTCCAGACTGAAGCGCCTAGAACCGCTGGGCCACTCCGGCCGGCTACGTGGCATCACAACGAACGGTGACACACAATCAGACGCATGAAGAAGTCAGTTACAGATCATTCACGAAACATGCGCCAGCCGGTGTGGCCGAGCGGTTCTACGCCTTTCAGTCTGGAACCGCGCGACCGCTACGGTCGCAGACCCGAATCCTGCCTCGGGCATGGATGTGTGTGATGTCCTTAGGTTAGTTAGGTGTAAGTAGTTCTAAGTTCTAGGGGACTGATGACCTCAGATGTTAAGTCCCATAGTGCTCAGAGCTATTTGAACGAAACATGCCCCGTGCGGTATACTTGGGTTTTCATGTTGGTTTGAACAACTGTCTATTTGTATTTGTGTCTGGCTGTTTGGATCAATAAAGACTTGTGTGACATCGGTACAGGTGGGAAACAACGTACCTGCAGTTCATTGAAATCCCTGCTGCACGGGAAGATGTAACGACAGCGGCCCGCTTTTGAAATCTGTTCACTGGGTTGCCTGTCTAGAGGAACGAACAAATTCGATGCGGTCTAATGGAGTGGATGATTTGTCTACATGTTCTGACATGCCAGCCCCCAGTGATGTCCTCTGCAACTACCCCTCGGCGCATATTACGAATCTAAGCTTACAGATCTGCTGTATCCACTAATATACACTGAAATCTGAAATGCTTCTTTACGGAGCATAGGGGAACGATGCGGGAGACCGGCCGGCCGAAGTGGCCGTGCGGCTAAAGGCGCTGCAGTCTGGAACCGCAATACCGCTACGGTCGCAGGTTCGAAACCTGCCTCGGGCATGGATGTTTGTGATGTCCTTAGGTTAGTTAGGTTTAACTAGTTCTAAGTTCTAGGGGACTAATGACCTCAGCAGTTGAGTCCCATGGTGCTCAGAGCCATTTGAACCTTTCATGCGGGAGACCTGCACCACTTTACTAGGCAAGGTCCTAGTGGAGGTAGTTTGCCATTGCCTTCCTCCGACCGTAATGGGAATGAATGATGATGATGAGGACGACACAACAACACCCAATCATCTCGAGGCAGGAAACATTTCTGACCCCGCCGGGAATGGAACCCGGGACCCCGTGCTCGGGAAGCGAGAACGCTACCGCGTGACCACGAGCAGCGGACTACTGGCCATTAAAATTGCTACACCAAGAAGGAATTCAGATGATAAACGGGTATTCATTGGACAAATATATTGTACTAGAACGGACTTATTACATTTTCACGCAGTTTAGATGCATAGACCCTGAGAAATCAGTACCCAGAAAAACCACCTCTGGCCGTAATAACGGCCTTGATACGCCTGGGCATTGAGTCAAACAGAGCTTGGATGGCGTGTACAGGTACAGCTGCCCATGCAGCTTCAACACGATACCACAGTTCATCAAGAGTAGTGACTGGCGTATTGTGACGAGCCAGTTGCTCGGCCAACATTGAACAGACGTTTGCAATTGGTGAGAGATCTGGAGAATGTGCTGGCCAGTGCAGCAGTCGAACATTTCCTGTATGCAGAAAGGCCGGTACAGGACCTGCAACACGCGGTCGTTCATTATCCTGCTGAACTGTAGGGTTTCGCAGGGATCGAAAGAGGGGAAGAGCCACGGGTCATAACACATCTGAAATGTAACGTCCGTTGTTCAAAGTGCCGTCAATGCGAACAAGAGGTGACCGAGATGTGTAACCAATGGCATCCCATACCATCACACCGGGTGATACACCAGTATGGCGATGACGAGTACACGCTTCCGATGTGCGTTCACCGCGATGTCGCCAAACACGGATGTGACCCTCATGATGATGTCAACAGAACCTGGACTCATCCGAAAAAATGACGTTTTGCCATTCGTGCACTCAGGTTCGTCGTTGAGTACACCATCGCAGGCGCTCCTGTCTGTGATGCAGCGTGAAGGGTAACCGCAGCCGTGGTCTCCGAGCTGATAGTCCATGCTGCTACAAACGTCGTCGAACTGTTCGTGCAGATGGTTGTTGTCTTGCAAACGTCCCCATCTGTTGACTCAGGAATCGAGACATTGCTGCACGATTTGTTACAGCCATGCGGATAAGAGGCTGGCATCTCGACTGCTAGTGATCCGAGGTCGTCGGGATCGAGCAAGGCGTTCCGTATTACCCTCTTGAACCCACCGACTCCATATTATTCTAACAGTCATTGGATCTCGACCAACGCGAGCAGCACTGTCGCGATACCATAAACCGCAATCGCGATAGGCTATAATCCGACCTCTATCAACGTCGAAAACGTGATGGTAGGCATTTCTCCTCCTCACACGAGGCATCACAACAACATTTCACCAGGCAACGCCGGTCAACGGTTGTTTGTGTATGAGAAATCGGTTAGAAACTTTCCTCATGTCAGCACGTTGTAGGTGACGCCACCGGCGCCAACCTTGTGTGAATGCTCTGAAAAGCAAATCATTTGCATATCACAGCATCTTCTTCCTGTTGGCTAAATTTCGCGTCTGTAGCACGTCACCTTCGTGTAGTAGCAATTTTAATGGCCAGTAGTGTATGTTGTCAGTTCACTGTACGTCCTGCAGTTTCCGCGCACCAGTCTTCTGAAGTCCCTGGCTAACACATGACAATCCCTGTAAGAATGTCTTTCAGCCCCTTGCATATCAGTCACTCAAACGTCTTGCTGATAAAACTACGCAAATAACTGCCCTCACAATACCGTACAAACATTCGTTCCTCCCATGCTCAGTTCGTGAATGTAACGAGAAGAAACCTTAATATACAGAGTGGCTACAATGAAACTTTCGCTACTTGAGAAGCGTCCCACCATTAACGAGCGACTGTAGGACAATGTAACTTTGTAGAAACATTTCTAAGGACGCACGGAAGAGAAATAACGGCTAAGACATGGAAAGACTGAACTACAATCGGACATTGTGATACTGATTGTTATTTGAGACTGCCATGGTGTGTGGCTCAAAGATTTTGCGTTTATGTGGCAACCCGTCACAGAAACATTCTGCCAAAATCTCCAGACAAGACTACGGGAGGATATCAAGAAAGTAGTATAGCAAAAAGCTATCAATCGGAAGGGGGGGGGGGGGGGGGAGGTGTTTTTCTTGCACGATAACACACCCACATCATTTTGCACGGGGAACAGTGAACACATGCTGCTTGTTCGGGCTCCCAAATATTGCTCCGACTCCCGTACACAGAGGTGCTGAGGTGACAAAAGACATAGCGTACCTACTAATGCCGTGTCGGAGCTCCTTTTGCCCAGTGTAGTGCAGCAACTCGACGTAGTATGGACTCAGCCACTCGTTGGAAGTCCCCTAAAGAAATATTGAGTGATGCTGCCTCTATAGCCGTCCGTAATTGCGAAAGTGTTGCTAGCGCAGGATTTTGTGCACAAACTAACTTCTCGATTATGTCCCATAAATGTTCGATGTGACTCAAAATGGCTCTGAGCACTATGCGACTTAACTTCAGAGGTCATCAGTCGCCTAGAACTTAGAACTACTTAAACCTAACTAACCTAAGGACATCACACACATCCATGCCCGAGGCAGGATTCGAACCTGCGACCGTAGCGGTCGCTCGGCTCCAGACTGTAACGCCTAGAACCGCACGGCCGATGTGACTCATGTTGGGCGATCTGGGTGGTAAAATCTTAGCTCGAATTGTCCAGAAAGTTCTTCAAACCAGTCGCCAACATTTGTGGCCGGCGACGTGGCACCGTCATCCACCAAATTCCATAACTGTTTGGGTATATGAAGTCCATGAATGGCTGCAAATGGTCTCCAAGTGGGCGAAGTTAATCATTTTCAGTGTGTGATTGGTTTCCTTGAACCAGAAGAGCGAATCCATTCCACATAAACACAGACCACACCATAATGGAGCCACCACCAGCTTTCACAGTGCCTTGTTGACAACTTGGGTCCAAAGCTTCGCAGGATCTGTGCCACACTCGATTCCTAAAAAAAATGGTTCAAGTGGCTCTAAGCACTATGGGACTTTACATCTGAGGTCATCAGTCCCCTAGACTTAGAACTACGTAAACGTAACAACTAACCTAAGGACATCACACACATCCATGTCCGAGGCAGGAATCGAACCTGCGACCGTAGACACTCGATTCCTAACATTTACTCTCACCAACTGAAATCGCGTTACTACTGCCATCTGTATACGTGCATAATCGCTATCGCGTGACTTTTGTCACCTTAGTATATTCTCCTGTTATGACAGCCAGTAATTTCATGCTGTTTCGTACGATCAAGAGACAATTGAAGACCTGATATTCAAAACGTGCCAAACGGACCTAAATAGTGTTTTGAGATATTTAATGTAAAAAATATTGTATGACATACGAAATTACCACGCTCGTTTTCATAGTATTAAACGTTTATCATCATCCAGGAAATATAAACCATACAGCAACGCGAGAGCATTGAGCTGTTCATAAAAAAAAATTAAAAACTTGAGAGCAGAAGATGTCTTATACATTACCTTATTCAGACGAAATAGGATATGTCCAACAGAGGTATAATACTACATTGGTTGACAAAACACATCTAAATATAAATATCTCAAGACATGAAAACAATACGAAACAAAAATTATCAGTTTGTAGTATCATTAAAACAGATCAGTAAAAAACTGTCGATGGTTATGTGGTATAAAGGGTACCATAACCAAGCAAGTTCTTCTTTTTCTCAATAGACAATCTTGGAATATTTTGTACTATTGAAAGTTGTTTATGAATGAAATCGCTGACAACTTTTACTTTTATTACGTATGTTTACACTTCCCCTCCGTTCATTGTTACTCAATGTCCTTTTGATGTAGCGTATTCAAGATAATATCATTTCAGTTTGTGTAGCACAACTGATGTGTAACTTCGTTCTGTACATGACGTTATCAGCAGCAGTCTGGAAGTCAATAAAGTCCTTTTCCTACATGCTGAGTGTGGTGAATAATAAAGAAGTGCATGCTGTAGTATTACTTCTTGTAAATCTTCAGGTACGTAACAACACGTTCTTGCTCTTTTCTATTAAGACAAAATTTGTATCATAAGATAGGAAACTGTGGTCTGAAACCAGATACGTATATCACATGCAGTCAGATAGGCCACAAGACACTACGAACATATACAGGGTGTTCATTTTAACTAAGACATTAAAAATCTCAAAACTCCACATCGCATCAAAAAAAGTTATAATTCCGATTTGTTTGTCTCTGAGGGTGACATCCAGCGATAACACACTCGACTCGTCACCTCGTCCCGTGAGTGGGTGACAGGGGCAACTTTGAAATCTTCAAACATACGTTTCGTCTGAAGCATTTTCTTCGTTTCTCCACAGATGGCGTTGTAATCAGAGGAATGGAAACGGGTACACAATCGTAATTTACGAATGGCCCTTGAATATCCAATGGCTCATGTGACCCCACCTCTATTCTGCGACGATAGGAGAGGCCAGTATTCCATAACTTCTAACTGGACACCACATTCGCAACTTTGTATTCCACCGAAATATCGAACAGGGGACTGCTCGACGCGCCACCGTGGCCGTGTAGCGACGTGTCGTAACAAGGAGTACATTGTGACTGGAGCTGACATATCGCGCAGACGCAGAACAGATAGCAGCTCTAAACATTACAATAGTTGCGCAGTATTTATTACCTGCACACCTACCTATCATTTGAAACAGACGTGCAAGTGGACGATGAATGTTGCAACCACAGAAGAAAAACCTGAAATGATTCTGATTTACGGAGAACGTAGGAGAAATGTTGGGGCTGCTGTTTCCTTGTACGCTGAGCATTTTCCAGAGAAAGCTCGCTCTCGTTCGTTCTTTTACAATGTTGTGAAGCACTTTATGTCGGATAACGGCGTACAGACGGGCAAAAGTAAACGAAGAAATAGTGATACAGGAGAAGCTGATAAAATGTCTGTACCAGCGGCAGTGCACCACAATCCACGGATAAGCACCCGGAAATTACTCCGTGATTGCAGTTGTCCGTAGGTAGTATTGTTACAACACTGCATCTTCATAAGTATCATCCATACCACGTGTCACTGCATCAAGACCTTCATGGCGCTGATTTCTATAACCGGGTAGTGTTTTGTGTACGAGACGTCAACAAATGCAAGCGAGCAACACTTTCTTTGCCGAAGTACCGTTTTCCGATGGATCTACATTCACAAACCATGACAGCATTAACCGGCATAACATGCATTACTGGAGTGCAGACAATCCCCACTGGTTACGGAAAGTTAACCATCAACGTCCTTGGTCGGTTAACGTGTGGTGTCGCATCGTGGAGAACAAACTCACTGTACCGTATTTTATCGACGGTACATTGAATGAACTTAAATATCGAACGTTTTTGGAACAGGAGCTACCGGTACTACTGCAGGTTGTGGCCCTGGATTCTCTACAACTTATGTGGCTTCAGAAAGCCAGTTGCCTAGCACATTACGCTCTGAAGCACGGGAGATATGATAACGTGTTTACGCTGCTCGGTGGATCGGCGCAGGTGGTCCTATTAAGTGGTCAACTACGTCGCCGCAGTTGACGTCACCGGATTTTTTTCTGCGGGGATATTTAAAAGATAAGGTGTTCCTCCGAGTACCAACAGGTAAGCTGACCTTTCCGCAGATATGCTTCAAGTGCTGTGTGCCGTCATTTGAAAGGCGGAGCGGATCACCAAATGTATTGATATTGGCAGTATTGCGTTTGAACACTTACTCTAATTGGAAAAGTAGAGTAGCGTTCGCCTCGAGCCACGACCACGGTGGCGCGTCGAGTCGTACCCTGTTCGAAATGTCACAGGAATACAACGTTGCGAATGCGGTTTCCAATTAGAAGTTATGAAATACTGGCCTGTCCTATACTCGCGGCGTGGAGATGGTCTCACATGCCGCTGGATATTAAAGGGCCATTGAGTATCATGTCGTAAACTATGATTGTATACCCATTTCAATTCCTCTGATTACAGCGCCATCTGTGGCGAAGCGAAAAAAATGTTTCAAACAAGACATTTCGCCCTCTAGAGTCGCAATCCTCAATAAAAAACTGGGGTCCCCATTGAAGATTTAAAAGTTGCACCCCGCGATACACGCATGGGGTGGGAAGGTGGGCCGGGTGTTCTATCTTTGGATGTCCCCCTGAGACAGACAAATTGGAATTATAACTTTTCTGATCGGATGTATAGTTGTCGAGATATTTTAACGTCTTCGGGTGACCATCAGGTCTGCCGAGCGCTGTTGACAAGCCTGGTGCACTCAGCCCTTGTGAGGCAAATTGAGGAGCTATTTAATTGAGAAGTAGCGGCTCTGGTCACGAAAACTGACAACGGCCATGACAGCGGTGTACTGACCAAACGCCCCTCCGTATCTGCATCCAGCGACGCCTGCATGTGAGGATGACATGGCGGTCGGTCGGTGCGTTAGGGTCTTCTGAGACCTTTCCGAACGGAGTGTATATATAGTCCTTTCGTTATCAGTTAAATTAACTGTATTTTTAGTGCAATTCGGAACAAAGAATAGACATGATACAAACAGAGTTAGCTCCAAGAGACCATTCACCCTCATGCCCCAATTACGTTATGAGTATATAACACAGAAGTTGTAATACAAAATCGGTAGTAAGTGGATCATATCAGGAAGTGTAAGAATTGGAACTAACAATAGTTGATACATATTGATTCCTAAAGTACAAGTGTTACTTCCACAACACGAAAAAACAATATGGGAATTATTACGCTCACGCGTTAAACTGATGTAATTCAACGCAAGTTTAATGCAAAAGGCCATGGAGCTAGCATCAGTGCCTTCTGTTCGTCGCTGTTACGATTCGTTACCTTCGTCATATGATAAAGCGCTTTTATTACAGTATGCTAGAATAGATGTAGCGCCTGTAGAGCGAAATCAGTTTTGAAGAAAATGGTACTTTGCAAGTCTAGAGTGTTAGGTCTTCAATTGTAGGCAGGCATTTCCAGAAATGCGTCTGGGTAGTTTTCGATGTGGAACGTTGCATGAACAGCCATAACGCAGACTTCTACAACCAACTTCTCCACAAAGTCATACAACTCTGCGGAAAATGAATCGCGTTGAAGGGCGGATATGTAGAGAATGACTAACGCCATTGGCAGCCTTCATTATCGTAACTTGATTATTTCTAGGTGAAAATTTTATGACTAGCTCTCGTATTATAAAGTGATTATTGCTATAGAAACTGTGAGTTAAGTTTCGTGTACATATACAGGGTGAAAAGTATTTAAACCGACAAACTCTGGGAGGTTTTAGGGGACATCAAAACAAATATTTTTGCCTAATGTCATTTTTTCCTGTGAGGAGTATTTAAACCGGTAGAGGAAGATTTCTCTGGCGGGAAATTAGTTAAACCAACAAACACTTTTCCATTTTTTTATGACCAAGAGACAACACTGTAACGCAACCCAATTTTAAGTACGGTAGATCTTCAAAAATGCCTCCATTGACACGTAAACAAAGGTTACTCCGTCGGATCATGTTCTGTCTGACACGGGCAAAAGCTTCAGGAGTATCCTGAACTGTTCCTGCTGCTGCTACTATCCGGGCAACCAGATCCTCTTCTGATGCAACATAAGTTGCGTAAACAAGGTTGCGCATCTCTCCCCACACAAAAAAGTCGAGAGGGGACGTATCTGGGGATCGAGCAGGCCATGGTACAGAATCACCTACGCCAATCCACGTTTCTGGGAACCGTCGGTCCAGGAATCGACGCACACGACGACTGAAATGTGTCGGCGCCCCGTCATGTTGGAACGACATGCGTTCTCTTGTAGGGGGCGGGAAGTCTTCCAGCAATTCTGGCAATGCTCTGGCGAAAAATTGCAATAGTGCCAGCCATTTAATGGCCTAGGTAGCAGATACGGCCCAATTAAACAGTCCCCAACAACACCGACCAACACATTAACGAAGAACCACACTTGATAAGCGCTAGTAACTGTGGCATGTGGGTTATCCGCACTCCAAACATGCGAATTGTGCATGCTGAAGACTCCATCACACTCGAACGGCCGGCCGCGGTGGTCTCGCGGTTCTAGGCGCGCAGTCCGGAGCCGTGCGACTGCTACGGTCGCAGGTTCGAATCCTGCCTCGGGCATGGATGTGTGTGATGTCCTTAGGTTAGTTAGGTTTAAGTAGTTCTAAGTTCTAGGGGACTGATAACCACAGCAGTTGAGTCCCATAGTGCTCTGAGCCATTTGAACCATTTGAACACTCGAACGTTGGTTCATCGGTAAAAAACACAGAGAGCGTAATACGCTCTCTAACAACTGAAGATCGTAATACAGCCTCTAACAACTGAAGAGCGTAATACGGCCTCCACCGGTTTAAATAATCGTCATAGCAAAAAATGGTATTAGGGAAAAATATTTGTTTTGCCGTCCCCTACAACCTCCCAGAGTTTGTCGGCCTAAGGGGCTCCGGAACGCCCTATACTTGCAACGTTAAAATAACGATTATAAATTGCATCTTTCCTCACAAAGTATTTGAGGTAGGAAGTTGAACTTTTTACAGATTATTTATTGGAATATGGGCTACAACTTAACACAGGGATTTTACAAAATTTTAGTTCAGTTATTAAAGATGATTTTTTTTCAATTGTAACGAAAATTCACAACATTTTTTTGCAATTTTTTATTTATATATTCAAAAATATACAGTTTTTTGGAAAAAGGCTGTGTTAAATGATGCAGAAGGTACTGTGTAACATTTACTGAAAGTTTGAAACAAATATGTTTGGAAGATCCTTAGAAAACATGTAATTAGCATGAGAAAATAAAAGTTTTGGGAATCGAGCGACAAAGATTGGATTAACTTTTTAGTGCATTCCAGGTCCATAGGATGGATTATCTTCATCCTCTGCAAACTCCTCCTCCAGCTTCCTCTTGTTCCTCCTCCTGTTTACTCTTGCTTGTATTTCTAGACTCTTCACAGCCCTGTCTGCAGCCCGAAGGCGTTCCTTGTCTAAAGCATGCATCGCTCGTTGTTGTGTTCGTAGATTTTGCTACCATTTCCTTCAGTTGCAGTTACTGCAACACTGTTCCAAAAGGTGGTCATGTATGAACACTTATCACATTTCAGTTGTATTTCACTAGCAAGTCCTACGTGCTTTATTATGGAGAGTTCCAGACCAATTTCACTACAATGAATACATCTTACACAGTTTGAAAAAGTTCCTTTGAGAACCGACATATCAAATATTTCATTCACATCCGATTCGCCCATAAAACATTCATAGTTTTCACTCATTGAACCAAGCTTCTTCTGTGAAGTATTTTCTTTCCCACTTTGACTGCTATGGGCAGGTGTACTTGAGAGGTTAGGTTCACTCACTTGGTTATCGTCTTTATTGTTTACAGTAATAACACATACCTTTGGCTTTCCAACATTTCTCCTTTTCTTAAAAGCCTTCAGAGGATATCTAATAACTTTACTTTTACTCATTATTATACTTCAACAAAACAGAGACGCAAGAAACAGAATTAATTACGAATATTTTCGAGATAACGACAGAGTAAATAAACATGAAACAATCGACAATCACACCAGCGATATATATTGAACCATCACAGGTTAGCCACAACACATACTTTATCTCACATCACTAAAATGTACCTGATGAACACGGACGTTAATAATAACACCATTTGACAGCAGTTTAACAGCGCCACAGTGGGTCACGCCCATGTAGAACACATTTCAAAAAAAATTTAAAAATAGTTGTAGTCTTTGGAATTGAATAAATTATATACCTATTAAAAGGTAATAGTCTGCAGATTCAGAAAACGCAAAAAAGTAAAAATTGAACTTTTCATGATTTTGAGCCTTTCCGGAGCCCCTTAAATACTTTTCACCCCGTATACTGTTCCCAGAACAATACCTTACTGATACTGCGCTCCAGCCTTGAAACGAACAAGATTGTAGTCTGCCTCGTGCGTTAAAGCAATTTGCGGAGAATAGGGTTTCGATGTATATTGCTTACTCCGCAGATCCCGCGTAAACAGAGCGCAAGCAGGAAGCTTATGAACGCGAGTCAAGTTTACGACATTTGTAAGCCTCTTAGTGCTCACGGCTGCTTCCCGTAGCAGTAATGCCAGATGCGGAGAGTGCAGAGAGGGGGGAGGGAGGGGGGGGGGGTTACGTCGATTTGCTCTCTCCCTTGGTTAAGTGCCGTGTCTCTGGTAGCTGTGAGGTCTGGCAGCGACGGCCAAGAGCTAAGCCGGTTTGCGAGCTGACGTCGTTACCCTTTAAATTAGGATTAATCCTCAGACGTAAGCGGGAAGCAATGTATCCACTGTATCACATCTTAAAGTGCCGTAAAGATTCCGAGCCAGTCACGGTTTGTAATATGGAAGGCTCTTTGCAGTGAACATGTCAGATATCACTTCAAAGACCCTGCTTAAAAATATGAAAAGGTTTCAACTATTGTGATATTTAGTGATCTGTGTAAGGCATCTGACACACTGTGTAAGGCATTGACACACAGTCAACATGGGTTTAGAAAACATCGTTCCTGTGAAACACAACTAGCTCTTTATTCACATGAAGTACTGAGTGCTATTGACAAGGGAGTTCAGGTAGATTCCGTATTCCCGGATTTCCGGAAGGCTTTTGACACTGTACCACACAAGCGGCTCGTAGTGAAATTGCGTGCTTTTGGAATATCGTCTCAGTTATGTGACTCGATTTGCGATTTCCTGTCAGAGTAATTGACGGAAAGTCATCGAGTAAAAGAGAAGTGATTTCAGGCGTCCCCCAAGGTAGTGTTAAAGGCCCTTTGCTGTTCCTTATCTATTTCCAGCAAAATACTAAAAGCTTGTTCTCAACAGATAAGTAAGATTCTCAGCCACCTGTGTAATAGCTCTCTGGAACAGGGCATTTTCCCTGATAGACTGAAATATGCTATTGTTATACCTTTGCATAAAAAGGGGGATAGATCTGATGTCAACAATTACCGTCCAATCTCCCTTCTAACAGCTTTATCCAAAATTTTTGAGAAAGTAATGTATTCAAGAGTAGCTTCACATATCTGTAAAAATGAAGTACTAACAAAATGTCAGTTTGGTTTCCAGAAGGGTTTTTCAACAGAAAATGCCATATATGCTTTCACCAGTCAAATTTTGAATGATCTGAATAACCGAACACCACCCATTGGGATTTTTTGTGATCTCTCAAAGGCTTTTGATTGTGTAAATCATGAAATTCTGCTAGACAAGCTCAAGTATTGTGGCATGAGTGGGACAGTGCACAAATGGTTTAATTCGTACCTAACTGGAAGAGTGCAGAAAGTTGAAATAAGTAGTTCTCGTAACATGCAAAGATCAGCACATTCCTCAAACTGGGGAACTATCAAGAATGGGGTTCCACAAGGGTCAGTCTTGGGTCCTTTGTTGTTCTTATTATATATTAATGACTTGCCATTCTATATTCATGAAGAGGCAAAGTTAGTTCTCTTCGCTGATGATACAAGTATAGTAATCACACCTGAGAAACAAGAATTAACTGATGAAATTGTCAATACTGTCTTTCAGAAAATTACTAAGTGGTTCCTTGTAAACGGACTCTCACTGAATTTTGATAAGACACAGTACATACAGTTCCGTACAGTGAATGGTATGACGCCATTAATAAATATAGACCTTAATCAGAAGCATATAGCTAAGGTAGAATATTCCAAATTTTTAGGTATGTCCATTGATGAGAGATTAAATTGGAAGAAACACATTGATGATCTGCTGAAACGTTTGAGTTCAGCTACTTATGCAATAAGGGTCATTGCAAATTTTGGTGATAAACATCTTAGTAAATTAGCTTACTACGCCTATTTTCACTCATTGCTTTCATATGGCATCATATTTTGGGGTAATTCATCACTGAGGAATAAAGTATTTATTGCACAAAAGCGTGTAATCAGAATAATAGCTGAAGTCCACCCAAGATCATCCTGCAGACATTTATTTAAGGATCTAGGGATATTCACAGTAGCTTCTCAGTATATATACTCTCTTATGAAATTTGTTATTAACAACCAAACCCAATTCAAAAGTAATAGCAGTGTGCATAACTACAATACTAGGAGAAAGGACGACCTTCACTATTCAAGGTTAAATCTAACTTTGGCACAGAAAGGGGTGAATTATACTGGCACTAAAGTATTTGGTCACTTACCAAATAGTATCAAAAGTCTGACAGATAACCAACAAGTATTTAAGAAGAAATTAAAAGAATTTCTGAATGACAACTCCTTCTACTCCATAGAGGAATTTTTAGATATAAATTAAGAAAAAAAAGGAAAAAAACAAAAATATTAAAAAAATTAAAAAAATAAAAATAAAAAATAAAGAAAAACAAAAAAACACAAAAAATAAAGTTGTTATATTAACTTAAGTATGTTGTTAAATTAACCTAATTATGTCATGTATTGGAAAATTCGACTCGTTCCACATCATTACGAAATATCGTATTCATGATCCATGGAACTAGTATTAATCTAATCTAATCTAATCTAATCTATATAAACGATTTGGGAGACAATCTGAGCAGCTGTCTTCGGTTGTTTGCAGATGACGCTGTCGTTTATCGACTAATAAAGTCACCAGAAGATCAAAACAAACTTCAAACGATTTAGACAAAATATATGAATGGTGCGAAAAGTGGCAGTTGACCCTAAATAACGAAAATTGTGATGTCATCCACATGAGTGCTAAAAGGAACTCGTTAAACTTCGGTTACACGATAAATCATTCTAATCTAAAAGTCGTAAATTCAACTAAATACCTAGGTATTACAATTACGAACAACTTAAATTGGAAAGAACACATAGAAAATGTTGTGGGGAAGGCTAACCAAAGGCTGCGTTTTATTGGCAGGACACTTAGAAAATGTAACAGACCTACTAAGGAGACTGCCTACAGTACGCTTGTCCGTCCTCTTTTAGAATACTGCTGCGCGGTGTAGGATCTTTACCAGACAGGACTGACGGAGTACATCGAAAAAGTTGAAAAAAAGGAAGCACGTTTTGTATTATCGTCAAATATGGGAGAGAGTGTCACAGAAATGATGCAGGATTTGGGCTGGAAATCATTAAAAGAAAGGCGTTTTTCATTGCGACGGAATCTTCTCACGAAATTCCAATCACCAACTTCCTCCTCCGAATGCGAAAATATTTGTTAACACCGACCTACATAGGGAGAAACGATCACCATGATAAAATAGGGGGAATCAGAGCTCGTACGGAAAGATATAGGTGTTCATTCTTTCCGCACGCTCTACGAGATTGGAATAATAGAGAACTGATAGAGAACTGTGAATGTGGTTCGATGAACCCTCTGCCAGGCACTTAAATGTGATTTGCAGAGTATCCATGTAGATGTAGATGTAGACTATGCAAATCAGATCAACAATTTGAGGAAACTCGAAGTTCATGTGTGTCAGGATACAACAAGAGGTTCACCTCACATTTTGTGACAAGAAAAAGAAAAGCTCAAGTCAAATTGCTCACGCACGTTTCATTATTAGTCTGCTTTTGAACGGAGGTAAATTATAACTAACATTCCGCAGGGTTCAGTTCTGCGAGCACTCTCATTCTTGCTGTATATTAATGTCCCTGATAAAGCAGAAATTGTCTTCTTTGCTGGTGATGCAAGCATCATAATCAAGCCCAACAGAGCTGTAATAACAGAACGATCAATAAATGAAATATTCTAAAGTATTACTGATTGGTTCTTGGTAAATAATCTGTCGTTTAACACAGAAAAAGCACAGTCATTCATTTCTGCAGAATATTTGCTGAATCAAGAACAGCACAGCACAGGGAAAGGTAATGTGTGAAACTGATTGTTCAAAATTCCAGGGTGCGCATACTACTACTTCTGAACGGAAACGCAGTCTCTGACTATGCTCGTCTGCCTGTTATGTCGCCCTCACTTCGTCGGTTATGTGTCATTTTGCTTCCTAGGAAGCAGGATTTCCTCGCTCCGCTGACTTCGTGGTCCCCAATTTTTTATGTTAAGCTTATCGCTAATTTCATTTCTGTTATTCCTCATTACTTTCGTCTTTCTTTGGTTTCCCCTCAATCCATAGTATTTTCTCATTAGACTATTAATTCCATTAAAGAGGTCCTGAAATTCTTCTTAATTTTCACTGAAGGTAGTAATCACCTTAAATTTTAATCTCACTTCTGAACCTTTGTTTTATTTTCGTCATTGCTTCTTCGATGTATAGATTGAACAGTAGAGGCGAAAGACTGCATCCCTCTCCTACACTCTTTTTAATCCGAGCACTTCGTTCTTGGTATTCCAAAGTTATTTTTCCCTGTTGGTTCTTGTACATACTCTACGTATATTGCCCATTTTTCCTTACAGCTTAAATCTATTTTTATAGAAATTTCGAACAACTTGCATCACTTTAGATTATCGATCGCTTTTTCTAGGAAGACAAATCGTATGAACGTGTCTTGATTTTCCTCAACTTGCTTCCATTCTCAATTGCAAAGTCAGAACTGCCTTCCAGGGACATTTACCCTTCGTGCGGACAAACTGATTGTCATGTAACATATCTTCAGTTTTCTTTCCCATTCTATCGGAACATATTTTGTCGACACTTTTCATTCGTTTTAATAAATTCAGAGGATCGAAGGGAAATATAGGTCTAGATATCTGGGTACAGATTAGGTCTCCGTTCACCACAGGCGAAAGCCAATGGTATAATCGCTGTGCAAGCTTATTCAATAGATTGGGAGAACTCTTGTTTTGAACCATACTATTTCTATGTTGAAAGAACAAATCTGTAAAATAAAATGTTGTAGTCTCGCAGCTCTACTGGATGAAAGACAACAGTAATTCATTATGACGTTAGTTACCAAATCTTTTCAATGCAGCTCGAGTTAAGGCAAAAACCGATGTAACGAAAGTAAGCAAAAATCGAAGTAACGAAGGTACTACATGACCTCCAACACGCTGACGATGCTGCTTTGGTAAGCCACAATTAATTGTAGCTCCAGCATTTCATTAAACGACTATCGGATGCTTAGAGAGCATGTCGCCTTACTGTCGGCATGAAGATACAGCCACTGGTCTTTCCATTACCATCGACGAACGTTTGCTGGAAGTAGTAGCGTACTTAGTACCAAGCATAAATCGACCCAGGAAATCCGCCGCCACGTGACTCCAACGCAATACAGTGTTGACTACAGGAGTCGCCGGCGATTAACGTTAATTGTATTATGTAGACAGCTAGGCGTGCCGTAATGCGGCAAGGTGCTCACTAATCGAATATTGGACAGTAACATCCGAGTAGCAGTCATAACAGTGTTCTAGGAGCACTTCCTCCCTGTGCAGGATGCCACCGCTGCGAACGCACCTCTAGCCACCACCGCATAGCACAGGGCACAATGATGACATACTCAAGGACATTTCCCTGGACAATCGAAGCACTGGAATAGTTTATATGGAATGGTACACTGATCAGCCAGAACATTACGACTACCTATCTAACAGCCTATATGTCCACTTTTGGCACGCATAACAGCGGTGACACGTCGTGGCATGTAGCCAGTGAGGTCTTGGTAGGTCACTGGAGGAAGTTATCACTATATCTGCCCACACAAGTCACCTAAATCTCGCAAATCCCGGAGAGAAGGTATAACCCTACCACTACTATTGTAATTTAGTATGCTTTTAACAACTAACAGAACCCCTGTCTCTATGTTGTCACGTATACTATGCCCCAACAGAACAAATAGTTGCCGCGCGGGATTAGCCGAGCGGTCAGGGGCGCTGTCGTCATAGACTGTGCGGCTGGTCCCGGCGGGGTTCGAGTCCTCCCTTGGGCGTGGGTGTGTGTGTTTGTCCTTAGGATACTTTAGGTTAAGTAGTGTGTAAGCTTAGGGACTGATGACCTTAGCAGTTAAGTCCCATAACATTTCACACACATTTGAACATTTTTTTTTTTTTTGAACAAGTAGTCCTGTCACGGGAAAAGCCACGTATAACCCTCTTACTAAAATTTAGAGTAGCTTCCAAATAAAGTACACTGTTTATAAGAAAAGCTAATCAACAGAGTTACCCTTTCTACAGGATTTAATCATGTGTTGTGTCTGAAGGATAAGTAAACCACTTCTTTTCCTAAGATCTTACTCAGAGTTAGATACAAACGCAGTATGAATAATATTATACTGAAGCTAGGACAACTCAGTTCCAAGTTCATTTAGTGGTTTAAAACATGTACTAATGGTCGTCAGCCTATCCAGGCAACGAAACAGTGAAGCATTGGAAAAACAGAAGTGTTTTCTTGCTACTGTTTAAGTTGGTTCTTCAAATAGATATTACTCCACGTAAACAATGTTGGACTACACCCTTATACATTATGTTTTTGAAACAGAAAAAGCCACTAGATCAAGGAAGCTAAAAAAAATTTGGCCAAGGGCATTTTCTAGAGCAAAAAAAAAAAAAACTTAAGTATTAAATTACTTAGATACTAATCCCGCGTCCAGCCATCCTGATTTAGGTTTTCCGTGATTTCCCTAAATCGCTCCAGGCAAATGCCGGGATGGTTCCTTTGAAAGGGCACGGCCGACTTCTTTCCGTAATCCGATGAGACCGATGACCTCGCTGTCTGGTCTCCTTCCCCAAAACAACCCAACTTAGATACTAAAGCAAACACTTTTTATACTGAACATTTCACTTTAAGAAAACCTCTTCCTTACTGAAATTTATTTTCTATTCTTTGAACTAACTCTGTATATTCATTTAACAGATTCTAGTAACATGGCTTTACTCTGATTGAGCTTTTCGTAAGCAAACTTTTATAAAAAGCACCTTGCAATAGTTAAGAAAACACAAAAACAATTTAAATGGTGCCTCTTTATATTAACTTGGCATTTCATAAGTCTGTAAAAAAGGATACTCGGATCTTCAAACACCAAGAAGGAACCCTAGACAGGTGTATGATTAGGGTGAAATAACGGGGTGAATCAGTTCCTTTAAATATCAAGAATGATTATTAAAACACAGTTAATACTAATGGTTCACGCTGTACAAAAGTAAAATACAAAAAAACCTCATCTGGTGACTGTAGGCTTGGGTGTGTCGAATAATTATGACGGCTACACTACCCACAGTACTGCCTGCAAGTATCGTACTGTATGGGCACAATTTCTCTTCTTGGCGTCTTTCAGTTTTTCATACAGTAGCCCAACAACTCGCAAGTATGCCGTAACCCGTTTGCAGTCTTCGTCCGAGGCGTCTTTGTGCAAATTTTCAGATAAAGCTTCTCCTGCTCCAAAAAGGTGTTGCCTCAATCACTGCTGCCTACAGACTGTGCGACTTACTTCTCGCGCTTGCTCTAGGCAGCAAGCCAATTCGCCCTTGCCACCTTTTCCACTCCCTGGACCCACTCTTGTTTCAAACAAAAGCACACTAGCTATTACATAACACCTATTTCATACATTTTTCCTAAGAAACCGGATTGAAGCAGCTGTTGCTACTGTTACTGAAGGCACACTGAACAATGTTTGGGAAGAACTCGGCTATAGACTTGATGCGTGCCGTGTGACAAATGGTGCTCACATTGAACATGTATAAGGTTCTTGGTAAAACTGTTTGAGTTGCTCTTTCATTTGACATATCATTTATAACTGTAAGTTTAATGTAACAAATATTATAAGGCGTTAAAACACCGATATTCATTTATAAACAACCTGTATTTCGTCCAATGGTTTTGAACGATCCCTAGTGGTTCCTCATAGTCGCACTGCATTCCAAAGGTGCGAAATCGCATTGAATGTGGTTGTAGACATATGGGATCCTTAGAGAAGGGTTGAAGCGCCCCTGGGGCGTCAGCAGTGTCAAGGTGTCGGCCACCCGTAAGAAAACCGCCTGTTTCAACACTGGGCGTCGCGGTTCTAACCTCCATCGCAGAGGCGTCAAAAGAAGTGGTGGAATTTGGGCACGAGAGATGTGACGACCATCACATCGTATGACACATCCACGATGGCGTTGGGCGGGGTTTGGTTTATTTGATGCCAAATTGGCATCATCAACCCCGCTTAGGGTGATGTCGCAACGCGCCAAGCTTTTGCACCGTTACAGAGGAAGTTTGGAGGCACCTTTGGAGCCAAATTTCAAACTCGTATGCCACAATGAGAAACGGAGTTTGGAAAATGTAATCATGCAATTGTGTTACGCAGTATATTTCAGTGGCTTCAGTAACATAAATAATCCACTCCAGGCGATCGTTGTGTAAGCAGTTTGTCTCCCGTTGAAGACTATGCCCACATGGGTGATGCGACAGTATCGATCGGTGTAAACAATGCTCCATGGTGATGTCTTGCGTTGTTGCTGGGCAACTGACTCCACGGCTGACTCGTCGTCGGCGAACGTGGCGATTCTTTCGACGAACAAGTCGGTGCTCATCGGTAGGTGAGCGGCGATGGAACTACTAAGCTCGATGGAAGTGGAGCTGCAACTACCCGATAAGTTTTTTTTTTTTTTTTCATTTATTGAATTTCAATTCCCCCCGAAGGGGGCGGGCTGGCAGCAGCTTAGTACGCCGCTCTTCAGCCGACAGATTTTGTGACAAAGATCAAGAGAACAAATAATAAAAAACAGGCGATAAAATCGGAGACTTAGAGAGTAACAAGGCGAAAAGAAATCGTGGAACTTAAAACAACAACACAGGGATGATGACGCTAATAAAAATACATACGAAGTAGACAGGGAAGACAATAGACAATTAAAAAAAAAAAAAACACGGCGACAGTCTGGATTCTGTTCGCAAAGGAAATAAAATTCACACCGAGCGACAGCATGGTTTCTGTTCGCAACACGAGAAAGACAAACAACACTGAATAGTCACTGGAACACTGCACTAAAACGTTGGCAAATGTGACACCACAGTCGAGAGCCGGTGGGGGGAAACTGGACAGAAGATGGGAAAACAAAAAAGGGGGGGAAAGGAGAGTAAAAACGAAGGGGGGGAGCCGGGAAAGGAGCTGAAGTAGGAGGAGGACCCATAAGAGGGGTGGGGGGGCAGACGCGACAGGGAGTGGCTACCCGATAAGCCGCCGGACGCGGCTTATATCCTGGTTTTCACTATGATATGAAATTGTGCCCTACTTGTTCCACAAGAATGCTAACGTGTAACGCAGTTCCTGTCACGGTGGCGACCTCTGTTGTAGGCTGTTCGAATAGCTAGCGGTCTCGCTCCGCCTGGTGTGTAGGCTGTACCGTTCAGCCTGCGTTGCTAAAGGGAAGCCTTGCTGGCAGTGGAATCGTGACCATGTGACTATATCGCATAACAGTTCCAATATGCAGACCTTACCACACGTACATGGAATCTAAAATACCCCACATTCCGACAAATGGCTCTGTTTATCCTTTACAGATCTGAAGAGGTGGCATATTTTCTTTGTGGGCCTAAAAACCAGACTGATGTTATTTTTTTCTGTAACATCTTACACATCAATAACATCTCTTAAAAGCAGGTAAGGAATCTGTGTTCTTCCATCGTTTTTCATCCTTGTCCATAGGCCTGCTGTTATCTGGACGTAGAACTCTACATACTTTTTTCTGGAAGGCTTCAGTTGTACATATTAAGCGGGTCAAAGGTTTCCATCCAGTACCTTGTTCATGAGTCCGGCGTGGCAGTTGAAGATAGCAAAACGAAAGCCGAAGATTTAAATTTCGCATTCAAGTAATCATTCGCGCAGGAGAGTCGTACAAACATACTGTCATCTGACCATGGACAGACTCCCGTATGGACGACATAGTAATAAGCATCCGTAGCGCAGAGAGAAAACTGAAAGATCTGAAAGTAAGGCACCAGGTCAGGATGGAGACCCAAGTCGGTTTTACAGAGTACACTATACCACTGGCCACTTACCTAGCTTACATTTATCGCGAATCTCTCGTCCAGCACAAAGCACAAAGCTACTCGAAAAAAGAGGAGGTGACTCCTGTATATCAGAACGGTAAAAGAACGGGCACACAAAATTATAGACCAATATCCCTAGCTTCGGTTCGCTGCAGAATCCTTGAACATATTCACAGGTCAAATATAATAAATTTTCTTGAGACTGAGGAGCTTATGTCCACGAATCAGCATAGTTTTAGAAAGCATCGCTCATGCGAAACTGAGCTTGCCCTTTTTTTCGTATGATATCCTGCGAACAATACATGAAAGGAAACAGGCAGATTCCATATTTCTAATTTCCGGAAAGCATCTGACACGGTGACTCACCGCAGACTTCTAACGAAGGTACGAGCATACGGAATAAGTTCTCAGATATCTGAGTGGCTCGAAGACTTCTTAAGTAATAAAGCCCAGTATGTTGTCCTCGACGGCGAAGCTTCATAAGGGACAAGGGTATCGACAGAAGTGCCCCAGAAAAATGGTTCAAATGGTTCTGAGGACTATGCGACTTAACTTCTGAGGTCATCAGTCCCCTAGAACTTAGAACTAGTAGACCTAACCAACCTAAGAACATCACACACATTCATGCACGAGGTAGGATTCTAATCTGCGACCGTTGCGGTAGCGCGGTTCCAGACTTTAGCGCCTAGAACCGCTCGGTCACACCGGCCGGCAGTGCCCCAGAGAAGTGTGACAGTACCGCTAATGTTCTCTCTATACATAAATGATTTGGCTGTAAAGGCGGACAGCAATCTCCAACTGTTTGCTGATGATGCTGTGATGTACGGGAAAGTGTCATCTTTGTGTGACTGTAGGAGGATACAAGATTAATTAAGCAAAATTTGTAGTTGGTGTGATGAATGGCTGCTAGCTCTAAATGTAGAACGCAGGTTAATGCGAATGAGTGGCAAAAATAAACCAGTAATGCTCGGATACAGCATTAGTAGAGTCCTTGACACAGTCACGTCGTTTATATACCTGGGCGTGACTTTACAAAGTAATGTGAAATGGAACGAGCACGCGGAAACTGTGGTAGGGAAGGCGAATGATCGACTTCGGTTTATTGGAAGAATTTTAGGAAAGTGTGGTTCACTTGTAAAGGAGATCGCACATAGGACGCTAGTACGACTTATTCTTGAGTACTGCTCGACTGTCTGGGATCCGTACCAGGCCGAACTGAAGGAAGACATCGAAGCAAATCATAGGCGGGCTGCTGGATTCGATAGCGGTGGATTCGAACAATGTGTAAGTGTTACGGAGATATTATGGAAACTCAAACGGGAGTCCCTGGAGGGAAAGCGATGTTCTTTTTGATAAAATTTAGAGAACCGGCATTTGCAGCTGACAGCAGTACGAACCTACTGCCGCCTTCGTACATTTCGCGCACGGACTAGAAAGATAAGAAACGAGAAATAACGGCTCGTTCGGAGGCATATAGACAGTCGTTTTTCCCTCGCTTTGTTTGCGAGTGAAACAGGAAAGGAAATGACTAGTAGTGGTACAGGGTACCCTCGGCCAGGCGGCGAACGGTGGCTTGTGGAGTATCTATGTACACTACTGGCCATTAAAATTGCTACACCAAGAAGAAATGCAGATGATAAACGGGTATTCATTGGACAAATATATTGTACTAGGACTGACAAGTGATTACATTTTCACGCAGTTTGCATGCATAGACCCTGAGAAATCAGTACCCAGAAAAACCACCTCTGGCCGTAATAACGGCCTTGATACGCCTGGGCATTGAGTCAAACAGAGCTTGGATGGCGTGTACAGGTACAGCTGCCCATGCAGCTTCAACACGATACCACAGTTCATCAAGAGTAGTGACTGACGTATTGTGACGAGCCAGTTGCTCGGCCACCATTGACCAGACGTTATCAATTGGTGAGAGATCTGGAGAATGTGCTGGCCAGTGCAGCAGTCGAATATTTCCTGTATCCAGAAAGGCCGGTACGGGACCTGCAACACGCGGTCGTTCATCATCCTACTGAAATGTAGAGTTTCGCAGGGATCGAATGAAGGGTACAGCCAGGGTCGTAACACATCTGAAATGTAACGTCCACTGTTTAAAGTGCCGTCATTTCGAACAAGAGGTAACCGAGACGTGTAACCAATGGCACCCCAAACCATCACGCCGGATGATACGCCAGTATGGCGACGACGAATACACGCTTCCAATGTTCGTTCACCGCGATGTCGCCAAACACGGATGCAACCATCATGATGCTGTAAACAGAACCATTCTTGCATCCAGGTTCGTCGCTGAGTACACCATCGCAGGCGCTCCTGTCTGTGATGCAGCGTTAAGGGTAACCGCAGCCATGGTCTCCAAGCTGATAGTCCATGCTGCTGCAAACGTCGTCGAACTGTTCGTGCAGATGGTTGTTGTCTTGCAAACGTCCCCATCTGTTGACTCATGGATCGAGACGTGGCTGCACGATCCGTTACAGCCATGCGGATAAGATGCCTGTCATATCGACTGCTAGTGCTACGAGGCTGTTGGGATCCAGCACGGCGTTCCGTATTACCCTCCTGAACCCACCGATTGCATATTCTGCTAACAGTCATTGGATGTCGACCAACGCGAGCAGCAATGTCGCGATACGTTAAACCGCAATCGCGATAGGCTACAATCCGACCATTATCAAAGTCGGAAACGTGATAGTACGCATTTCTCCTCCTTACACGAGGAATCACAACAACATTTCACCAGGCAACGCCGGTCAACTGCTGTTTGTGTATGAGAAACCGGTTGGAAACTTTCCTCGTGTCAGCACCTTGTAGGGGTCGCCACCGGCGCCAACCTTGTGTGAATGCTCTGAGAAGCTAATCATTTGCATATCACAGCATCTTCTTCCTGTCGGTTAAATTTCGCGTCTGTAGCGCGTCATTTTCGTGGTGTAGCAATTTTAATGGCCAGTAGTGGAGATGTAGATGTAGAGGATGTAAAGAAAAGAGTGCACTAAAATACGCCAGGAAAAAAGTTCTGGAAATTTTTATCGAAATAATTAAGATGTTTTTACACATTCCGTGTACTCTCTCAGGAATGAATAGGACATCACAATAGAAGAAAACCGCAGGGAACTGGAGTGGCGCATCGCTACATCCACCTGTTTGAGCTGTCGGTCCGCTCTGCGAAGCGCAGTGACCGCACCGCTGAGGCAGAGGCTGCCAAGGCCGGCCAATAAAATCGCCGAGACGCGAGCAGCTGCCGGAGGCGGTCAAGTGTGCAGCTTCGATCCCGAAATCACGTGTGGCCGGCCTGTCACGTCTCAGACCGCGCCTCCGCACGGTCACGTCTGCAAGTCTCCGCAGTATTGCAGCCGCCAGGAAACTCAGCTCCACAAGATCAGACATTGCGTTTTTCCGAAAAAATGTCGGAGTTCATAGGCATCTGAGTGGTTCAGAGGCATTTATTCATGCCAGTCGAATATAATCTGGGCAGAAGATGATATACGTAAGAGCTGGACTAACTCATTTGTCATTCCTGCCTTCAAAATAGGAAACATGGAGAACTGTGATAACTACCGAGGAATAAGCTTACTGAACTCAGCACATAAAATTTTTGCCAACGTCTTCAAACATAAATTTTGCGTTAGAATTTTACGATGACAAGAAATGAAATGTGTGTACCGCCCGCCGTCAAAGACCAAATACCTTTTAAGTACAGTAAAAGACGAAGTGGTACTCTAAAAATCAGGAATGTATTACATACCATGAGAGTGTGGGAATTCATGTGCCGGACAAATCATTAGCGCAATTGAAGAAAGGCTCACGGAACATAAGCGGCACACTAGTGCAACTGTTGAACACTGCCTTGAAACCAACACCATAATGAAATACGAAGGTACAAAAATTTTTTACAACACATCCCACTATTAGGACTGTGCATACAAGGAGGCTGTCGAAATTCGGCTACATGGGACCCTTATCAACAAGGACAATGGATTTCAACTTAGTCAAGAGCGGGCTCCAGCAATGAAAATTCTCCAGCAGCAGAGTAAAAAAAATGTTCAAATGTGTGTGAAATCCTAAGGGACTTAACAGCTAAGGTCATCAGTCCCTAAGCTTACACAATACTTAACCTAAATCATCCTAAGGACAAACACACACACCCATGCCCGAAGGAGGACTCGAACCTCCACCGGGATCAGCCGCACAGTCCATGACTGCAGTGCCTAAGACCGCTCGGCTAATCCCGCGCAGCAGCAGAGGAAACGGGACACCGAACACAGGGGCGGAGGGCACACTGAAGACCGCCATTCGACTGCCGAGCGTGAGCTACCCGCAACACCGCGGCCTGCAAATCGCGCGGTCCATACAAGGGGTCTATGGAGGGGAGAGACGACCGGTATACATATCGCACCCACTGGTCCAGGATGTCAGTCAGCAGAAGTAACCTGATGTTGATGTCATGTTACGCCGTCGAAAATTCCTTCTACAGTCATCAATCAATCCGGCTGCCTGCCCGAGAGATTGTCAAACAGCATATTCGCCGGGAAGATCTACGATTATGCAGATTTTACAGACGCTACGAACCCATCATGGGTTAGGAGCAAACTGGCTTCCGAAAAAGAAGACCATGATGTGATCCCTAGTTTGCAATGAAATTGCTACTAGAAAAACATAGAGAATTCAATCTAGGAACAAATATTGCCTTCGTTGACTTCAAAAAATGTTGTGATAAAGTCAACAGAAACAAATTATTACGCATTCAGGAAGATGATTATGTTCCCCACCAACTTGTCGATAGTACTAGGGAAATTTACAGAATAAATTTAATTTGTGTCAGGAAAACAGTACAAATTATTAGAGTGGGGCATAATACATGCAAGAGTATGTCAGGGATGCAGTTACACCACTTTTGTTTATTACGTACATGAATAAAAATGCTCACGGCTTCATTCAACAGAAACTCAAAGACAGCCGCTTTACTTCCTGTGGATGATTTGGTTCTCGTAGCATCTTCAGGCAAACCAACCTTCGGTAAATTTAAAAGCAAGAGTTATAATCGGAATTCCACGCTGTTGAACTTGTCGAGTGACTAGGACCTACAGTCTGGTAGACCGTTCACCGGGTGCAAGTCTTTCGATTTGACGCCACTTCGGCGACTTGAGGCGATGAAATGATGAGATTAGGACAACACAACACCCAGTCTCTGAGCGGAGAAAATTTCCCACCTAGCCGCCAATCGACCCCGTGCCCTTAGGATTGACATTCTGTCGCGCTGACTACTCAGCTACCGGGGGCGGTCGGAATTCTACGGTTAAATGCAGAGGACGGAGCGGATAGGTGCAAAGAGTATTCTGAAGGTCACTATGAGAGGGAAGACTAGTATAATAACGTGATAGAAGGAGAAAAAGGAGTCGATATAGAACAGATAGGGGATCCCGTGTTAGAATCAGAATTTAAAAGAGCTTTGGAATAACGCAGAAGAGATAACTACATTCAATCAGAATTTCTAAAACTGTTCGTGGAAGTGCAACAAAGCGGCTGTTCACAGTGGTGTGTAGAATGTTTGAGTCTGGCAATGTACAAGACGATCGGAGAAACATCATCCACACAATTCCGAAGATTTCAAGAGCCGACAAGTGCGGCAACCATCGCATAACCATGTTACATGAATATGTGGTGTTTGTTCTCTCTGACATGTCAGAAAAAACACACACCACACGGAATCCGCAGCTCTGGCGCATTATATATAAACTAAATGTGTAGGGAGGAGAAAAGAAAGGAAAAGGAAGAGATTACTGATGTTAGTTACATCGGGACATTACGCGAAACCAGCGGCGACGAGTGAAAATGTGTGCCGGCCCAGGACTCTAACCGGGATCTCCTGCTAACTAGGCAGTTGCGGGGAGTGCGGATAGGTGGCGCTAGATGGGAATGGGATTTAGCCTGTGAGGGTGTCGTGAAAGCCTGCGCATTTGCAATAAACACTGTGGCGCAGTCGTTAACGCACTTGTCTACTTAGCAAGAGATCCCAGGTTCTAATTCCGGTCCAGTACACATTTTTCACTCGTCGTCGCGTAATATCCCGATAAATCTGACATCAGTAATCTCCTTTCTGCTCCCTATACCTTCAATTTACGTATAACATATCGCAAAATCAGCTTAAAAGCTCATGCAGCCAAGTTGCTTACAACGATGATACACAGAAGAACGAAAACGAAAATTGTGGATCTGTCAGATGAAGATCAGTTTGTCTTTAGGAAAAGTAAATGCACCAGTGAGGTAATTCTGACGTTGCGGTAGATACGGGAAGACGACTAGAGAAAAATCAAGTGAAGTTCATAGAATTTGTGGACATGGAAAAAGCATTCAACAACGTCAAATGCTGCAAGGTGTTCGAAATTCAAAGAAAAATTGGGCTAAGCTGTAGGGAAAGACGGGTAATATACAATATATACAAGATTCAAGAGGGAACAATAAGACTGGAAGACCATGCATGAAGTGCTCGGATTAAAAAGGGTGTAAGATGGAAGAGTCGGCCGGGGTGGCCGAGCGGTTCTAGGCGCTACAGTCTGGAACCGCGCGACCGCTACGTCGCAGGTTCGAATCCTGCCTCGGTCATTGATGTGTGTGATGTCCTTAGGTTAGTTAGGTTTAAGTAGTTCTAAGTTCTAGGGGACTGATGACCTCAAAAGTTAAGTCCCATAGTTCTCAGAGCCATTTGAACCATTTTGTAAGATGGGAGTAGTCTTTCGCCCCCATTGTACAATCCATACGTCGAAGAAGCAATGACGGAAATAAAAGAAAGGTTGAAGAGTGGAATTAAAATTCAAAGGAAAAGGAAATCATTAATAAGATACGATGATGACATGCTATTGTCTGTGAAAGTGAAGAAGAAGTACAGGATCTGCTGAACAATCTTATTAGTACTGAATATGGATTGAAAGTAAAACGAAGAAAGACGAAAGTAATGAGAAGTAGCAGAAATGAGAACAGAGAGAAATTTAACATCAGAATTGGTGATCAAGGTGTAGATCAAGTTAAGGAATTCTGCTGCCTGGGCAGCAAAATAATACATGACGGATGGAACCAGGGAGACACAAAAAGGAAATTAGCACTAGCTGAAAGGGTATTCTTGGCCAAGAGAAGTCTGCTAGTATGAAACATAGGCTCTAATTTGAGAAGAAAATTTCTGAGAATGTATGTTTGAGTACAACACTGTGTGGCTGTGAGACATGGACTGTTGGAAAACAAGAAAAGAAAAGAATGAGGCATTTGAGATGTTACAGAAGACCTTAGCAAGACCGATGCTAGGCTATTGCAGTGAAGTCTGGACAATAAAGGCAAAAGATACGAAAAGACTAGCAGCTTGTGATATGAAATTCTTGAGACAAACAGCTGATGACACCAACTGCGATCACGAAAGGAACGAATATGTGTTGAAGGAACTTGAAATGTAAATCATCACACATTATATTCGGAATTACCACAAGAACTAGAGAAAGTTTCTACAACGAATGAGCCCAAAGAGAATCCCAAAATCCGTGCTACATTGCCTCCCCAACTGTGTAGGATCGCGAGGTCGACCAATGAAAACATGGTAGGGGAACTTCTCGGCGTGCCCGTAGTCGCTCTAGAGGCCTAATACTTGGGAGGAAGTTTGCGGTGATTTATCTACACTTACATTTCCATACCCACAACTCCCACGGATATATTTATAGTCGGCTGTCATTCAGGGTTGCATGCCCACCGCTCCATCATATACAAGGGTAGTTCAGAAAGTTAAGTTCCGTTTGGTAATAAAAAAGGAAATGAATACAGGTTAACAATGCAATTTATTTAACAAAAATTTGTAGCGATTACACTACTTTTCAACATAGTCCCTGTAATTTTGCAGGTATTTCTCATAACGTGGTACAAGTGTATGTATTCATTCGTCATAGAATGTTGCCGCCTGTGTAACTGACCGTGTAGTAATATGTTCTTATAGCTCTTCGTAGTTGTTGAAGCGCTTCTCACCAACGACCGACTTCAGATGCTGAAAGAGATGAAAATCGCTAGGAGCGAGATCGGGACTGAACGGAGGATGGCCTAAAAAGTCGCAGCCAAAGCTCTGAAGAGTTTTTTTGTCACATTCGTAGTATGTCGTTGGGCGTTGTAGTGAATGGAAGCCACACATTTTGAGAGCATTCCTCTGCACTTGTTCTGTCTTGCGCAGCGCAATTTGTTGATCTTTTCGCAATAAACACCCTTATTGATTGTTTCACATCTTGTTAAAAGATCAGTCAGTAAAATGCCTTGTCTGTCCCTAAACCCAATGTATACAACTTTTCGAGGTGTCAAAATTCCTTGGGTTTAACCGTTTCTGGGAACGATTGCCGTTTCGTTTGAAGAATGTCGTAAGCAACCCAAGTTTTATCCCCTGTGACCAATGGGATAAAAATTTCTCGACAACATCATTGCAACGTGTCAAAAAATCAAGTGCGCTGCCTATCCGTTATTGTTTGTGTTGTTCACTTACAAGTTTAGGCACCCAACGTGCGCAAAGTTAATGAAAACCCAGTTTTTCAGTAACAATATCGTAAAATACTGTTCGTGAAATTTGTGGAAGTTGACGAGCAATAGCATTAATTGTAAACCTACAGCTTTTCTTCATTATTTCTTCGACTGCACTAACCAGCTCATCGGAAACCACAGATGGACGTCCACTTCATTCTTCGTCATGCACTTGATCACGCCATTTCTTAAACTGTCGGACCCATCTTCTCACCACTGAAGCACTCATTGTAGTTTCTCCGTAAACCTCGCAGATTTGTCGATGAATGTCACATGGTTTAATGCTTTTAGCATTCAGAAAACAAATCACGAATCTCAGTTCATACACGGTGGGATTTTCGATCAACGATGTCATTATAAGCAATGACCACACACAACACAGAGCCAGCTCGTGATGGCATCATTTAGTTCTGTTTGAACCGAGATATTACTGCGCATGAGAGGAACAGCGATTGTAGCAGTGCCGCTGAGAAAACCGAAACGGAGGTTACTTTCCGAACTACCCTCGTGTTTGACGTAACAAACAAAAACCTCAAAAATAATGTTTGTTGATCATTGTTCAGCACAAAACCAATAACACGAGTGCTACACAATGAAATATGTCGCTGCCTCAGTGTTTCCACCTATACCCTGGGCAAGACCTGTACAGCGCCATCTAGGTAACCTGCACATCTCCAGCAGTCAAAGCTTCTGCCTGCTACATCCGACCATATCGTATCGAGACTGTCACTACAACTACTGCTTTCATTCTAGTACCTTGTTAAGTCATTCGCATGGCGTCAGACAACCCTACGTCACAATTGCGATGTGTCTTATGGATCATATTACTCTGTATATTTAAGTTATCTTGTACCTACTTATGCAAATAAATCAGTAAATCCAGGCGGTATTCGGAATCCCTCACAAACTGGCGATTTTGATTGCAAACAAATCATAATATACTGACTCAGATGGGCTGAAAGGCAGCGGAAAGGCTAAAGACACATAATAACAATATTCACTAGAAAAATGTCAATATAAAAATCAAACAGAATGTTACGGTTAGGTATATCAAACGATTACGTTTGATTGAAGGCTTACGTAACTGAAATTGCATCTTGTCTAAACAAAGCTTTACGAAAGTTATCGATATATTTTTATCGACGTTTTATTAATTAATATCATTTAAAACATCATCTTTTTGAGCATACTGCGCAACACAGTTAAAGGATGACTTTTTCAAAACACCGTAACTGACTCCCACTACAACATAGTAGTCTGAAATTCAGCTCAAAGGTGCCAACACCCTTCATCTATAATGGTGCAAAACCATGGCGCTCTGCGTCGTCATCCTCTAGCTCGACAACGCTTCAAACAGCAAGGGGTCGTCGACACATGCAAAAAAAAAAAGAAAAAAAGGGGGGCCAGAGCTCAGAAGCTCATATGTGATGTAAGGTGGGGTAATGATGTCACACTGGCATCAAACGTCACCACTTATCTTCTCAATGTCACCATGGCCGTTTGACGGCCGAGAAAAGCATTTAAGATGTACCGCCGCTCAGAATGGACACGAAAAAACCTTAGAGCGTGGCGTGTAGGGCGTCAATGAAACCATTAGTTTGCTTTGGGACGATGATTTCCACACATTTCGCGGTCGAAAATGACAGTTCGCAGCGTGATGAGAAACAGCACGACGTTGTTGACAACCTTTGATACTGCCTGCACCCCCAGGTGATTCAAGCCTTCTGTAACCACATCGTCGCCGGCCGCTGTGATCGAGCGGTTCCAGGCGCTTCAGTCAGGAACCACGCGGCTGCTACGGTCGCAGGTTCGAATCCTGCCTTGGGCATGGATGTGTGTGATGTCCTTAGGTTAGTTAGGTTTAAGTAGTTCTAAGTCTAGAGGACTGATGACCTCAGCTGTTAAGTCCGATAGTGCTTAGAGCCATTTGAACCATTTTAAGCACATCGTCGACCATCAACCCCATTGAACGTGACCGCATCCCTTTGGGGTGCAGTACAATAGCAGTTTTTGCTCTGGTGCACAAAGTGGCGCCACTAGGAACCACTCAAAACCATTAGACGAAATTTGAACGCCATCCGTAGCACCAAAGGGTGCTTCTGCTTTTTCGGCCCTCTTATTTCTCGCCCTCCAGTGATGTGATCACGGAGGGATGCGGCAAACCAGATATCCTGAAATATAATTTAATTTTTTTTATTTTAATATCCTATTATCAATCACAGAAAACAGATTTTACAACAACTTACAGTCTAGTCACAACAGACCTTCCTTCTAGATGGATGACAGGACAATGTAGCTACATTTTCAAACAATGTTACAAAACACTAGAATTTTGCATGGAAAAACTGAAAACAGTATACATGTAGAGCTAAATCACACTTGAGGCACTTGGTAATGGTTTTCTTTTTGTACAATCTGCGTTGCAGTTCCATTTTCTTCTTTGTTTTGCCACCTTGTGATATGTCTCCAACTTATTGTTCTTTCCCATCGTAATGTGATCCAATTTTATTTACTTTGCAATGTCGTCCTCTGCTTTGGACAACCCTCTTATTTCCTTTAAGTATAGCAGTGGCAATACGGCGTCTAAATGTTAGATGAAGCATTGGTGCCTCATTGCTCCCGTACAGATTTCTGTTCAGCAACATTGATTACATGTGCAATTTTAAGAAAACACCACTTTATCTTATTATGAATGTTCTATATAAGGATATATTTTTATCTGCGCGATTTATTCCGTCCATGTGATTATTACATTCTAGATTGAGGCACTGACATTTTCTGTTTCTTCTACCTGGAGAGTCGGCCTAATTGCCTTAGTGGCAGAGCCTGGTCGTAATTGGTGGCCGAAGTGACGACGCTGTTATGATTCCAGATGACGATTAATATTTCTGAAAAAATAAAAAAAGTAATTAACATGTAGATTTACTTCACAGCATAACATGTTAACATATAATTTTAGACTTTTACCAGAATTTTCATCTGAAAGGGACTCCTTTTTTCATATATAAAATGTAACAGTCAGCCAACCGGTTGCACACAAAAGCTCTGAGACTGTCTTCATCAGAATAGTCTTAGCTCTATCGAAATGACTAAGGTGTTTTTAAAAAAAGTTGTGTGCAACCTGTTGGCTGATGGTTCCATTTTATATAATTGCATACATGGCTACTGAGCGCACAGCCACAAAATGTTTAAAATATCAACTCGTGTTTTCCTCTTCTCTCACTAAATTTTTTCTGGTGGAGACAAAATGTAGCTTTTAGGTATTCTGTTCCGGCGGATTGTACCAGAAGCTTCAATACCTTTTTTCTTGAGATCTTGTAGAAGTTGAACGCTGGCAAACAGCTAGTCAAAGAAAAATCTGTATAGAACATTTTGCAGCAGCTGATCATCATATTTACGTGTAACTACATACCCCAGACCCATGCTCTCAGATATTTCACTATAAGTTCCAGCTCTCTGATAGGGTTCCAACGATATTAGACATCCAACGCTGGTACCTCCACACCAGAACTTACATCCATATCGAAAAGGTTTTCCTGAGAAGTATACCATTATGAATACACTTGAAATTATTTGAACTGACGTAAATTTTTAAAATGAGTTATTTACCTTTTATGAACAGTTTGCATCCATGTCGTTCAAAATATGGCACTATTGACTCATCAATGTAACGATGGCTCTCATTTCGCGCCAGTGCTATGAAACTCTCACTGAACATGGATAATAATCTTCTGATTTTTGCAGATCTCTCATTTGGCCCAAGTTCAACGCTGCTGAAAGCGTGAAGATCGTTCATGATAAAATCGAATCGTCCCTTGATGTGTCGTTGGAGACAAATTCGTTATGGCTGTTAATTTCTCCTCCGCCAGCACATCTTCCTCCTTAGGATCACAATGTTCCCACTATTGAGAACAGTTATGAAAACCACATTTTATTTTCAGTGCAGTTTTCGCTGCGAACTGATTGGTAGAGGTAACCATCAGGCTAATAATGTCTTCATCAAAAAATTGTTCGAATTATTCTAAAAGACTCATACCTGTTTTTTTATGCAGCGTTCATTAGAGGCAATTCTAAAGTTGATTCGGAAATGCTGTCTTTTGTCCAAATGTAACTTTTTTCTCTCCTAGAACTGCCTTTTGAAACAGAATCCCTTTTATATTTTTGAGGAAGGAGTAGTAGCTGATTTAGATCACTGGTAATTATTACCAATATCATTTCTGTTGTTACTGCACACTGAAGACGTACCAGGTTCTTGTTCTTTTCTGAAAAGAATTTCTTTCCATTGGTGAATCTTGAGTGAAAGCCCAAATACTTGGAAAATACGTGGGTCAATAATCAAAACGTCTACATTTAGCTGACTCACAAGTATGTCATTATACAAGAATTATCCTCAGCACCTGAATCTTCATAAGTAATGCCACTTGTGGCAATCAGAGGAGGAGATAGGACCACATCTACACGACTATTTGGTAAATCATCAATGCTGTAGTCATAATCCTACCATCCTTCCTGAAGGGTGTTTAGAAATAAGACCCCAAACACTGGCTATGAAATACTTTTGGGTAACATTTTTACAACTATATGCAAGCCTAAACGTTTAACATGTTATTAACACAAAAATAATGCGAATAACAAACATTTAGAATAAAGTTTACTGACCCCTGCAGAACTATGTCAGTTCATCCATCGCTGCAGAAGAGTGATTTCTGTTTACTAAAGTGTTTCAACAATGGACTTCAAACTTAGGTTTAATTGTTGGAAAAATGTTCCACAACTCCAACAATATTTGTTATTTTAATTATTATAATTGCATGCATACAGTCCTTCTGGAAGGATTATAATGTCAACTGGCTTAACACACGAGTGAATAAAACGGAAAAGGATCCCAAGACCCCCAGTTCGGCAACGTTCTCGCTGCCGCCCGCCCGCCACTTTAAAAATGTACCTGTACAGAGGCAAAATGTCGCTAGAGTCCTAGGCGCCTGCAGGCAGACTACATTGCTACTCTTCTGCCTGTTAGCAGCCATGGGAAATCGGAGGGGTGTCAAGGGATTGTTGAACTGTTTTTCGTCGGCACCCATAAGAAAATCGAGTGGTTTCAATGCTGGGCGTCGCGGTTCTGACCTCCGTGGCAGAGACGTCAAAAGAAAGGGTGAAATGTGAGTAAGAGGGTGAGTGACGATCTTCCCACCGTGTAACACGTCCACGGCGGTGTTAGGCAGAATTGTGGTGAAATCTGGTACCAATGTGCCATCTTTCACACACCTTACAGCTCACATGAACTTACGAAATCTGGCCACCTTTTCGCCTGTGTCGGCACCTTGCTATTTGGAGTGTCGCCGAGGCCTAGGATGACGTCACAGGGTTGCACGCTTTTACACCATTACGGAGGAATATTGTAGGCACCTTTGAGCCAAATTTTAGTTGGGAGACAATTACGGCTTTAGAAAAAGGTATTGTGACTTACTGCTTCGACTAAAATACATCAACTGGTTTAAACGACTTTTCTAAATATCTGTAAAAATTAAGATGAGTACCGTTATAAAAGCCTCTGCAGGGTTAGCTGTTGGATACTATCACTCAAAAAATCTATTACGTCTTTGGGAACAGGAGGTGGAATAAGAGGTGATTTAGATTATTTCCTATACATGTTGGTAAAGCTGCGGATAATTTCTAAAAGAGAGACATACTGTAAAAATTCTGCATGAGACATGACGTTTCAATTTATTACTTCTTCACTAATAACTCTATTTGTAACACATTTTGGAAACAGTAACCATTTAAGCCACTGAATGTACTGAAAAATTATATCGTCGTATGAAAATATAGGTTTTACATGCTTAACGCCTAATATTTGACACATTAACTCATTTGTAAAGTAATCACAAAATTGAAGCTATTTTACAAACGTAATTCGATTCTTTAAAGGATCAAGAGGGAGGGCTTCAATGGTGGGATACTATGTGGCTATAATTAATAACATGATTTCGCAAATTAATTTCTGAGATTTTCTCGTTACTTTTAATACTGTCAGGTTTAGGTATTTTTTTACACATATAAACACCATCCAGTAAACTCGGAAACTTCCGGTGATTATAGAACTGTCACATGTAAATCTTCAGCCTGGTATTCAAATTATTTGCTAATGTCGAGTAACTGCAGTGTCCATCAGCGTATAAAATCGCTATAAAATATTAAAGGTTAAGTAACTTACGAATTAAATTTCTTTGCTTTTCGGCGACTGGTATTGACTGTCTATTGCGCACTGCGCAGTAATCTAATATCAGATTTTCATTAAGCAATATGGAAGTAATGAAACAGGAGCGCGAAGTAGAACAATAAGCTTACACGAAGCAACAGTTTTTGACACGTGATCACGTTTCTGCGCTGATTCACTGAACGAGGCATATTGTATTGAAAATTTCAATAGCTGTAATTTTGAATCAATGGATTGCATTACGTAATGGCTAACAAATGTGAACTTTAGCATTTGTATGATTATTATCCTTAAAAGATTAAAAGTACGCGTTGGAGTTAAAAAATATCCGAATTACACAACTCAGTGAGAAAGAAAGTTGCGGACGTGACTAGCTCATTACGTTAAAAGACTACAAACATTTGAAAAGAGACATAAATAACACCGACTGTTTGCGAAAGAATATAATTGCATTTTTCAGAAATAGATCGTCGCATTATTCCAAAATCTTTTTACCTCTCTGACGTCATTGATGCAAACAGTATACTGTAATGTGAAAAAAGAAATATATAATACATGTGTATAACTTATTTTCATAGCTATTAATTGGAATTGAGATTCCACTTTTTGTTTCTTTGTTCCCTCACTCATACAGGTTTTCGCACCTTTTGTGAAAACACGCACAGAAAAGTGTTTCCACAATTACGCGGTCTTGGCATGTAAGTGATACCACCCTCAGATTAAAGTTACGCTGTGTTTTCAGAACAGCGTCAACCCACAGAAATAATAGTTGGATCTACGATGAGCCAAGGCAATTGAATTATAGGTCCTGAAAAGTGAGACAACCCAAAAAAAAGTCTCATGATAGCATTTAACAAAAGTCTGTGAAGGGAATGTGTCGATTCGCAAGGACGTACAACACATACAGCTAACTGAACTGTACTATAAATGAGTTCTATCAAAAATAATTTTTAGAGCTAATATATCGAGTTCCTCACACTTCGTCATGGCAAAAAATCTCATGTTTGGATTGCTTAACTTTTCGAGTTGTATTTGAAAGATCTTTCTACGATACTACGTTATCTGTCAGCAGTTTCTAACTGACAATAATTGTTCTTATTCTGCCAAACCACAGAAAATATTTAAAATGTTGTCTAAGTTTTAAACATAAATGAAACCTTTGTTAAACGGACTCTTCCAAAGAAGGTCCCAAAAATTTTTCGCACTTGTCCTTGACCCATTGACAAAGAATCTCTGTACATATTTTTCACGTACGCTTCCTACATCTACCAGCCCCCCCCCCCCCATGCCCCCCTCTTGCCCCCGCCCCTCACATACACATAGACGAAAATCATGAGGGTTGATGTCGAATCAGCATACAGGGAACAGAATAAGTTCTCAACTACCTACCCATGTACCACGCCACATGTCGCACGATGTTACACCAATGTGCTTGAGATTCGTTCTGAGAAAAAAAAAGCATGGTTATTCTGTCGCTTGGAGAAAATTCTGTCGAATATCTAGAAAGTTTCATCATCAAGCTGACTTTCATAGGAAGCATCATATACAAAGTTCTTTCAATAACAACTCAATAACGAATCATTTCCAGGTATATTACTATGTGTTTTTCCTTGTAAACGTATGAGGAATTCCCCCCCCCCCCCTCCTATAAATATTTCTTATAGATCTTGGACGGACCAAATAACATACACTTCTGTTCAGAAGGAACAGAACACCTTAGACAATTACAGATAGGACGTTCATATTCACAGCCCATGTACATCAGTATGTTCTGCAGAAATAATTAGCATTTCAGTCGCCTCAGTTCAGCATGTGTCATGTTGCCAAGTTGGCACAGGATCCGCCACAGACTCTGTTAACTTGTTCCATGCGTGATGTCACTGACCCCTACAAAGCGCGAATGGCGTCCTGTGGTACAGACATCCATGCTGCATTCACCTGGTTCCGAGGCTCTTATGTGATGGTCGTTTCCCCATATCCAACTCATTTTCGATTGGTGACAAGTTTGGTGGTCTGTCAGGCCAGGGCAGAAGGCTAACGTCCTGTGACATGAAGAAGCCACGTGTTCATGCAGCAGCATGTGGTCGCGCAATGGCTTGCTGAAAAGTGGTATCTGGTGTGTTGTGCAGAAAGAGAATGGCTACGGGTCGCAGGATGTCATTCACGTAGGTCACACTGGTCACGGTGCCCTGGACAAGCGCCAACTATGATCTGTGGTTGCCCCAATAGCACCCCACATGATAAGACCTCCGACTAGCGCTATACGTCTTGTGCGAATGCAATCAGTGTGATGCAGCTCCTCCTGTCTGCGGCGAGCCAAAATACGGCCATCATTTTCAAACAGAACAAAACCTGTATCCGTACGAAAATGCTATCTGATACCATTCCTTTCCACAGTGACGTCGTTCCATACACCATTACCGAGCGAGGTGGCGCAGTGGTTAGCACACTGGACTCGCATTCGGGAGGACGACGGTTCAATCCCGTTCCCGGCCATCCTGATTTAGGTTTTCCGTGATTTCCCTAAATCGTTTCAGGCAAATGCCGGGATGGTTCCTTTGAAAGGGCACGGCCGATTTCCTTCCCAATCCTTCCCTAACCCGAGCTTGCGCTCCGTCTCTACTGACCTCGTTGTCGACGGGACGTTAAACACTAACCACCACCACCATACACCATTGCCGTCTAGCACGTATCTATACATTCGTCAATGGCAGGCGGAGAAGTGAACGACGTGCATGTAATCCATGCCCTGATAAACGGTGACCGACTGTCACCCCTGATAGTGTAGGAAGTGTTACACTATTCCACTGTTGCACCAGAGCCGAGCAGGACGCAGTACTGTCCTGCAATGCTGTTAGGACGAGGTGTCGATCTTCTCTGGGGATGTCTGGGTGGTGCAATCTGACCTATCTCGTCGTGTTCTATGGCCATCCTCGAACCATTCTGCATATACCCGTTGTATTGCCGAAGCACTTGCTCCTACACGAGCGTTGATTTCTTGAATGGATGCATCACATTCTTTCATGCCAATAATGCGTGCTCTTTCAAACTCACTGATTTGACGGTACGGTTCGCGCATACGTCTGCGAGGCATCCCGCACGTCTGCTCAAATCACCCTGATCCATTATCTTCGGTTTACAGCGCCAACGAGAGGCCCACTCACATTTCAACGGTGGGTGGTGTTGCGCCGCGATATCAATGTTGACCTTGGATCCGCGGGCCGACATGATTCAAATGCTCATCATTTCTAGAATGTAATTTTCACTCTGCAGCGGAGTCTGATATCAAATTTCCTGGCAGATTAAAACTGTATGCTGGACCGAGACAGAACATACTAATTTTCATATCCTGTGAATATGGACGTCCTATCTCTAGTCGTTCAAGGTGTTCTACTTTTTCTGAGCGTGAGTGTATTTTCACCTTCGATAAAAAAAATAACCCATTACATCGTCAGTGGGCTTGTAAATGAATTATGCCTGTGAACTGTAATCACGTAATCATATGCCTTGTCCTGATCAGCGACGACAGTGACTGTCATATGCTTCCCACTGTTGCCATATAATGGGGAAATCAGTATAATAGTTTAATTTTTACCAAATCTTCACCATGTGCCTTTAACTGATTTTGTCACTGATTCCTTCAGGGATATTGTTCTCTTCTGTAGGCTATCGGCAATTACAAGTATTACAAGGCTCTACAAATTTCTATGTGTTGAGCACACAGGAACACACACACACACACACACACACACACACACACACACACACACATGGTACAATGGGCAAGATTGTCTCAAAATTAATTAAAAATAAGTCCATTAAGTCCAGTCGCCCCTTGGTAATCAAGCGAAATGTAGAAACTGGAAATCCCCTCCGAAATATCCCTAATTATGAACTCCCTCTGCTCTGAACGAATCTCTCTCTTCTGAAATATTTATCTGGAAATAATAAAATTCTCCAACAGCCACCCACCTCTCTGTCATCTAATTCATTCCTTCTTTTCTTCTCCTCTTTTTCCCTTTGTCCTTTCTCTGTTTCCAACTCTTCATCTCTCTCTTCTCCTCACTGCCCTTTTCTATCACCCCTCTGTCTGGATCTCTTTCCCTCTCCCCAATACTCCTCCTCCATCTTTCTTTCTCATCCCTCCCTTCCATATCCTCTCTTGCCCTTCTCTTCCTACCCCTTACTGGCACCCTTCCTTCATTCCACGCCCCTCGACTCTAAACTGTCATCTTCCTTCCTCCCTCCCACTGCACCCCCCCCCCCTCTCTCTCTCTCTCCACACTCTCTGCCTCTTTTCTTTTCGTCCATCACCACTCCCCTTTCTCTTTCATTTTCTGTCGTGTCTACTACCATATCATTTTCTTTCCTTTCTCTATTTCTCTCTTTTCCTTTCTCTTACTCTGTGCTTCTTTTTCTCTGTCCCCATATGTCACTATCTCCCCCCCCCCTCTCTCTCTCTATCACCATATCCCCTTTTCTTTCCCTGACTGTCTCTTTCCCTTTTTCTGTCTCTGCCTCTTTCTCTCTCCTCCCACACTCTATCAACATCCCCCTTCACTCTCACTGAGCGAGTTGGCACAGTCATTACCACACTGGGCTCGCATTCGAGGGGATGATGATTCGAATCCCCCTCTGGGGATTTAGATGTTCCGTGATTTCCCTAAATCGCTCCAGGCAAATGCTGGGATGGTTTCTTTGGAAAGGTCATGGCCATTTTCCTTCCATAATCCGAGCTCCAGCTCTGTGTCTAATGACCTCTCTATTGATGGGACGCTAAACTGTAACCTCCTCCTCCTCCCCCTCCTCCTGTTCCTATTTCTTTCTCTCTCTCTCTCTCTCTCTCTCTCTCTCTCCTCTTCTGCTTCTCTATCACCATAGCCCCCCCCTCCCCCCCCTCTCTCTCTGACACAAAGACGTTGTGAAAAGTACTAGTGAAAGAGAACTGAATAATCTTATATCCTTGATGACAAACCTTCTCTGGACAGTGCAAATAGCTTACACGAACGGCTCACGAGAGAAGTTTGCTGTGCGCGCACGCCAGCCAGCCTTTGCGGCGCCGGCAGTACGCTGGGGAGCTGTTGGCAGGTCCCGACGAGCCAGCCGACGCGGCTCTTCTCCTTCATGAACCCGCTGGCCGTCGAGATCTGGATCTACGTGCTGGCCGCCTACCTGCTGGTCAGCTTCACGCTGTTCGTGATGGCGCGCTTCTCGCCCTACGAATGGAACAACCCGCACCCCTGCCTCGCCGAGTCCGACGTGGTCGAGAACCAGTTCTCCGTTTCTAACAGCTTCTGGTTCATCACCGGCACCTTCCTCAGGCAGGGCTCCGGACTCAACCCCAAGGTAGTCGGCGCTCCCACGTGCTGGCTGGGCGCCAGTACGCAGCACGGACCCCGCTCTGGACGACACGTGGGCAGTTTCGCAGGCGGCTGTCGCTCGCAGCTGGACGCGCTCGGCCGCACACGCCTTGTGCTGTCCAACACTGCGAGCGTGGGTTGAATGACAGCCGCGCAAAACGTCACCCAACTGCCGTTCAGAGCTCAAATCACTGTTTCTGTCTGCATGTTGTGTTTTATACTCCCAGATTGGGATGGTTGTCCATCGATGTATAACGATGTTTTTGTTATGTTATAAGCATGTCATTTGCAAAGCTTGTCTGCTTACACTGCTCGCATTTTCTCGCATCATTATTCTCATCATCTCTACCCCTTTCTTTCATACATTGAAAACATTTTTCAACTGTGTTTCTTAAATATGTATTTCGCTGTTTTGTTAGTACTTAAGATGGGTGTTCCTGTTGTTTTTGTTTATGTATTCTCAAAACACTGGACACGAGTGCCTTTCTGTCAACTCTGGAACAATTTGTGACATTTCGGCACCGAAAAACTCTGAAAACCTTTATCACCAGGCACACATTGTTTTTCGAAAGCCGAATGAACCATTATGGCGCATTTTTCTTGACGTCCGACGTCGACATCAGTGTCAGTAGAAATGAAGCACTCTTTCAATTTGGCTTACACTTATTCACATGTTGAATCTAAATAGACAAGGTTAGTGTCTTTAAGGGGGATAGGACGTCAAACGGGCCGACTTGGAGCAGGAGAGGCACCATAGGACATTTTATTTTCTACTGGTTACACTTTTACAAATAAATTCATAAAACCTTGTCAGCATGACCAGGATTCAGGATTCACACTCGTAGCAGCGGAAGTTCAAAAACATAACAAAATAATTTTTTTTACATGTGAAATTTCATCATTTTTTCACTTACTATTGGCTGCATTTGTTGCTATAGGTACACTTTTCTTCATAAGTAAGAGAGACTGTTCGGTGAATTTTGCACAGCATACAAACCATACTTACAGGTGTCTGAAACTCTATAACCTATTTAATTAATGAAAAAATGAATGAGCTGTTACGTTTTAAGCTTCATGTTTAGAAAAAAATCAAATTTTGTAGTTAATTATCTCAATTTTTACCACAGTTTTTAATAGATTTGGAAAATTCTAGAGTTTCATACACCTGTAAGTATGTTTTGTATGCTGTGCAAAATTCATCAAAAAATCTCTCTTACTTGTGAAGAAAAATGTACCTACAGCAACAAATGCAGACAGCAGTAAGTGAAAAAAATGATGAAATTTCATATCTAAAAAAAAATTATTTTATTATATTTTTGCACTTCCACTGCTATGAATGTGAATCCTGAATCCTTCCTGGTCATGCTGACAAAGTTTTATGAATTTATTTGTAAAAGTATAGACAGTAGAAAATAAAATGTCCTATGGTGCCTCTCCTGCTCCAAGTCGGCCCATTTGACGTCCTATCCCCCTTAGTTCATTTCTTTTATCAAAACAGATAATAAAGATTTTGCACATAAGAATTAATAGTAATACATGACTCTACATTATGGATAGGTATTCCAATAACTGTAAACGTAAGGTTAATATTACTCAAGAATGTGAAAGGAAGAAAAACTGAAAAGAAAGCAAGAATAAAATGAGTTGTACACGAGAGAACATGGAAATAATTATGACAGCTAAAACCGTTCTCCAGTTTCATTTTGTTTGAACTTGATGTTATCCTTAATTATAGAGATGAAACAAAAATTTTCGTGATAGCAATTTCCATGGTTCATTGCAGACCACAGTGAATGAGTTCTCTTTTTCTGATCTGAAAACTAACGCTACCTACTTACTGTAAAACTGGATGTACTGCTTCGATGATGGTTATATTTCCCGTTGAAGTATAATTAATCCAAAGAGAAGATTAAATGGTGAATATGCAATCAGACTTCTACTGTTTCACACTGGCAACATACAATTTGAAAGACAATGAAAGTTTTTCCTACTGCATACGGGGTGGTTTCAGTTACTTTCCAAATATTCGCATTACACGAATTAAGATTATTTACAGCTGAGAGCTATTCCGGAGGTAGTGTAGCTATCAGAAGGGCCGCAGAGAAGCCACACGAAGAGAAAGCGGGACAGTAGCTCGGGCTGTGGTAGGGAGGGGGGGAGGGTGAGGAACGTTTTTACTAAGCAACGTAAATCTACACTCTTTGGGGAGTAAGCAAACCTTAGTCCTGCAGGTTGTGATTCAAGCATCATTTATCATAAAATACTAATTACTTGTAGCCTCCGAATTTGGGCCATTTATTCACTATAAGTGTTTGGAGGAACATTTTTTTCTCTGTTGAACGGATTTTGTACTCGAGGATAGTTTCCTTGAAACTTCTTGTGGCCACAGAGATCTGCACTGAGTCACCTCTCCCAAGAAAACTTGTGCATGTGTGTTACCGGCTGGAATACATAAACGCTCTTAATAGTAATAAGCGTTGTGAGTGACAAGAAGAGAACAAATGATACATTCCGTGCGCGGATACTGGAAAAAATCGCTGATTTAAAAGAAACTCATAAAGGATAAGAAGGAAACCGTGTCCAGCAGTCTGCCTACGAGCTTACACCATTTGCACGAAAGGAAACCGATAGCGACAATGTCTCCTCAGAGGCAAAAAGAAGACGCGCTCTCTAGCCGAGCAACGATAAGAAAGCAAACCGTCCAGAAGAAGGAAGTGGCAACCAGGCACCTGGCGTTCCTTACGTCCGCAGGATCGCCCAGAGCCAGCATTGCCAGGATACTGGAGAAGCACAACATAAAAACCATTTTCCGCTCACTGGTAGAATCAAGAATATGCTTGGGCCAGTCATACACGAGCTAGGACTACGATCACCTAGTGTCTGCACCACCAGTTGCAAGGTTGGCACGTATTACATCGATCAGACGCAGGGATGCATCTCGTAGTGCTGTTCACAACATGCGACAAGCGTTCGCCTCGGCCAAACCAACAAATCTCCATATCTCCACCGACAGAACATAGCGTTTGTTCTGAACAGACAAAGCTAGTGTGCCGCACCAATGGGTTCTGGGAACCGTTCATCAAAGAAGCAGAACAAATAAGAGTATACGACGGACGATTTGTCAACCGAGACAGCGGTTCTCAACGGAGCTCCCCATAGAACAACTACGTCAGGAACACTCTCATGTGAAAGTGACAGAGACAACGGGTGAAATAGGGAGCACCTCCTTCCTAAAACTAGATGTGATGTCTCTTCTACAGGCACATGATTGGGTCTTCAGAAGAGAGGTCTGCGGCAGAGACTGTAAAGGAAAGAACCGGACGCGAATCTGACACTTCACGAGGAGATAATGAATAGGAAACTCGTCGCAACGTTGCGACAAGACGACGGCTCAACTCAACTGATAACCTGTTATTATTTTGTCAGTGAAATCCACCGAGAAAGGCTGCATTCCCCCCTTGAGCACGTCACATCGTATTAAGTATGTATGGCTAATACTAAGAAGTTGAAAAGAACACACAGATAATGTTATGTTTTGTTGGCAGAACACTTAGAAGATGCAACAGACCTTTTGAAGAGGCTGCCTACACTAGGCTTGTTCATCCTCTTTTGGAGTGTCAAATCCATATCAGATAGGATTAACGCAGTACATCGAGAAAGTACAAAGAAGGGCAGCACATTTTGTATTGTCTTTAAGTAGTGGAGAGAGTGCCACGGACATGATACAGGATTTGGGGTGGACGTCATGAAATCCGAATATATCATTTAACAATGTTGTATGGTCAAGAATACCAAAAAATGTGTTTGTTGGAAGGCCAGTCTTTGAACTTAGTGTTTTGATGCTATTCTTACTTTTAATGATGGCTATTCTGGAAGACTACAGGTTTTGGAATATCTTGGCATTCATAAAGGTTACAACACCACTAAAAGTGTGATGGACTTGGACCAACAGCGAATCATGAAGGCAGAGATTGCAACAAAACAATATCTCAAACAAGCCAGATCCAAGAGAAGGAGGGCAGCACTGGGTGAGGAAGATGAAGGAGGGGATTAGGACTACCATCCAGGAGGATTCTAACATATTTTTTATGTATCAGTTGGCTGTATATTAAAATTTTTTCTTTAAACGCAATTTTCTCAATATGACATTTTTCAGTATAAAAGCCCATTTTTCTCAGAAACTTCTAAATCTACATCAATGAAGTATTTACCACATAACATAGATAGAACAATGATGTTTTAGCTCTACTTTAGTAGTATTTACTGTAATAGTTAAAATTCAAGAAATTAGACCTATGAAAATTTACACAAAAAAATTATATGTTTAGGGAAAAAAATTATAACTTTTTTTCAGTTGTTATTTTAAAGTGATTGTAGATCAATACAGTCGCAAAACATGGGAGAACATGTGATTAAATCACCACATTTATATACTCAACAGTTCCTGAGAAAACGGGGCATTTATATAGCCAATTTAACATTGTCGAGATAGGGCAGTACGACTCCCCTTAAGACTGAACAGGCAGTCCACGCATCCACAATAACTTACAGCTGAACAAAGATTATTATTTCCAAAGATATCTGACCACTTTACTACTATATTTATAGCACAAGGATATTAAAATATACTAAAGAAGAAATGTCAACATAAACTTTATATTATATTGTACTCAAACATTAATAGTATAATAACATTAAGGCGACAACAGTACATCCATTGAGTACTGGCACAGACTGTAATGTTATATGGGCAAAATGTCTGGTGAGTCTGATGAATAGACAAAAACGGGTAGGGCAGAGGTGAAGACGGAGTCAGTGGCATGTGGGGATTGGGGAAGAGTTATACTATTTACAACCAGCAAAAAAAAAAAAAGAAAAAAACTTACGCTCTGTTGTGTAGATGTTTATTGTTCCCCACAAACCTCGTTTCCAAATTGAGTTAGTGACTGATGTCCAGTGACTCTGATGTCGACGTGACATTGATCCCTACAGGTAACCAAGGACCGAAATCTGGCGAAAATATTTTTATAAATTTTCAGTGATTAATTTCTAGATTATGCTGCCTATCTCAGATGAGCTCTAGATGTAGCTAATCACACAAACTACTTTCTATCTGTAAATTCTGGCATCAGTGACAGCCAGTGGGGAAGGCCCTCGTGTCCACAGGTGAACAGCGCAGACTTCCAGCAGCCGACGACGCCGACGCTGACACCGACGCCCTCCCGCGAAGCCCTCTCAGCACGCGTCTCTTTGTGTCTGGTTGTGTTTCTGGTTTTTGAAGGTTTCGGAAAGCATGCCGAGTCGCTTGTTCTCGTTCATGAACCCGCTAGCGGTGGAGATCTGGCTGTACGTGCTGGCGGCGTACGTGCTGGTCTCGCTCACCATCTGGGTGGTGGCGCGCTTCTCGCCCTACGAGTGGTGCGTGCCGGCGTGCGCCTGCGCCGACTACCAGCACGCGACGGCCGCGCTGCTCGTCTTCCAGAACGACTTCACGCTCGCCAACAGCTTCTGGTTCACCATCGGCACGCTCATGCAGCAGGGCTCCGATCTCAACCCCAAGGTAGCGTAGGGTCCGGGGCGGGCGGCAAGCGATCTCGGCGGAGCGAATCCTACTCCAGGCTACAGCTGGCGTCATCGACTGCTTACGAGAGAGCTGCGTTATCACGAACGAATAAAACTCATCTTAAAATATGCAGATGTGCCTCTGTTCTACAGGGTGGACAAAACAAAACTAGCATAGGAAATATTTCATCCCCCTTAAGATAGGCATCACAACATACACCTTATGTGACTGGGGCAGATGATGTAAGTTGGGTTGTCTACCTTAAGGTGTATGAAAAACTTCCAGTCCACTTTTATTTTGTCCTCCCCTGCACCTCCCATGTAGATCATCTACATTTTTGCACAATCGATGTTCGAAAGTATTATCGTGGTAGATGGCCGAGGCAGTATATCTTCCTTTTTGGTTCGTTGTCCCATTGGGTCAAATGGGTTAGGTGCACTTTGACCTGCTTCTCAGCTTGAAGCTCACCGCCAGAAGTTTTCAACACAACTACCACAGCTCTCCTCTTCACTGGGGCTCTCAAACCCGACGGTCACATCCATGCTTCTGGGGGCACCATCACAAAATGTTCAGACTTACAGGAATGCTTATGCTTTGAAGATATTAATTTTTTTCAGTTTCTCCATCTCAGAGGTATACAACCGCCACATGCGAGGCGTGTTTTTTAAGTAAGTACCGTTTTGAAATTTAAAAAAGACGTGCTAAGATGTCTCAATAATTTTATTTTTACTTGAAAGTCTGTACCTTAATCTACGCACTGACGCCATTACAGTCTCATTGTTCCTTGTTAACGTTGTGCACTGAGTGTTTCAGATGCCTCCGATAATCGTGAGTCCCACCGACTGCGAAATACGGGCTGTTATAAGATTTCTTAGTGCTAAAGGCCTAAAAGCGATCGATATTCATTGTGAGATCTGTCCAGTTTACGGAGAAAACATTATGAGTGTTGGAATGGTAAGAAAGTGGGTGAGAGCATTTAAAGATGGCCGCATAAATGTGCATGATGAACAGCGGAGTGGGCGTCCTTCGCTCGTTAATGAAAGTTTGGTGCAGAAAGTGGACAATAAGGCGACAGAAAACAGACGCTTTACGATTTCGTCCTTGCGGGATGACTTTCGTAATGTTTCTCGTAGTGTTTTGTATGGCATTGTGACCGAGCACTTGAATTACCGAAAATTGTGCGCACGTTGGGTACCAAAAATGTTGACGGATGTGCACAAAACCAAACGTTTAGACAGTGCATTGACTTTCCTTGAGCGGTACCACAACGACGGTGATGATTTCTGAAACCAAATCGTTACGAGCGATGAAACATGGGTGGCCTACGTCACACCAGAATCAAAGCAACAGTCCATGGAAGTTGAGCAAGGGCATCGTTTTGCTGCAAGACAATGCCCGTCCGCATGTGGCGAATCAGACTAAAGATCTCATCACATCTTTTCGATGGGAAACTCGAGATCATCCTCCGTACAGCCCCGATCTTGCGCCCAGTGACTACCATCTGTTCCTGCACTTGAAGAAACACCTGGGCGGTCAGCGTCTTCAAGACAATGACAAAGTCAAAACAGTGGTGATGCAGTGGTTAACAAGTCAGGCGGCAGACTTCTGTGAGGAGGGTATTCAAAAACTGGTACAACGTTATGACAAGTGCCTCAATATTGCAGGAAATTATGTAGAAAAGGAGATTAAGGTACAGGCTTTCATGCAAAAATAAAATTATTGAGATATCTTAGCAAGTCTTTTTATAATTTCAAAACGGTACTTACTTAAAAAACACGCCTCGTATTTTATCCAGATTTCTCCACTCTGCATTTTATATTGATTATTCATACCAAGTACATCATCGACTTCGGTCTTTCACATTCTCTTCAGCCTGTTTTCCACTTCTTCTCGCTGCAACGTGAAAATTCCACGGACACAATGCTGCTTGTTTCTTTGCGACCTGAGGATCAGACATCCCCTGTATTTGTTGCAAACAAATGTAAAGCTTGTTCGCTGTACTACCATCCATGGACACAGCCATATCTATTGTGTAACTGGCCATAACTGTCGTCAACAGGACGTTAAATACAATCTTCCTTCCTTATGCTTTTTCACGAGTAACTACTGCATGGCATCGCTCTTCAGCGACTAGTGCTCCTGAGGTAATGGGATTCGTTAACCTTCAAAAATCGACTGTACGCAAATGCAGAGTTTTACAGATAAATGACCTTCATAGATGGTAGAATAGACACATTTACTCATTTTAAAATCATTTTTAATTGGTTTTTTCCCTTAGATGTGAGTTTGTACGTTGTTAGTTCCTCTTTATTCAAACGGATGTAACGCTAGCCAGAAACAATATTTCGGAAAGAGCTTCTGCATTGCTAATGGACAAAAACAACGATCATTTCCTTTATGCACGATGAAAATCTGCGTATTGTTTCCCTGCTCCAATCAACGTGCTTCACTTCCCAAGAACCGAGCTGGTTCAACATCAAGATGTCGTTCTAGTATGGGCGTTCTCCAGTTGCGAAGGTTCTTCCGTTGTTACATCAGAATCATATATAAGAGCTGTTCCAATAGGCTATGCCAGAAAGTGTCTAATAAAAAGTATGTTACCTCGACGCCAAAAACAAGAATCATCCGTTCGAATTGCTATTCGACTATTTATCATGTCCTTACGCTGTAACAGCTTTCACCAAATCCGATAAACTTAGTGACAACTGAAGAGAATTTTTATTGCAGATGTATTCTCGCACACCGCCAGAAGGCAAAAACGACAGAGTCCTGCGCAGCGGCATATACAAAGTCACGTAAAATGAACTGAGCACTGGAAGGAGCAAACGTCTTGAAAGGCACTCGATAGTACTTTGAAGGTGACTGCTTCAACTTAAAAAAAAATCGCACCACTAACGCTGTCCACCAAAAAATATCGTGTATAGCGTCCGACACAAAATCATCAAGACTGATGTTGAGCAGGAGGAAGCAAGCTCCACCCACTGACTTCCAGTCGGCCGTTACGACTTGTGTGTCTAATAACTAAAAACAACATTCGATGAAGTTAAAAGCAAGAGCGTCAACATTAAGAGTGCAGTGGGAATACCTTATATAAGCGCAAGCGGAGAGAGGGAGAGCGAATAGGAGGAAAGAGAAAACTGAAGGACTCTAGTAGAAGAAAACTGTTAGGATGACGTGATTGAGGAAGAAACGAGAGCCGATTTGGAAGGCTTAGGGGATTCGCAATTAGAGTCAGAGATTAACAAAGTTTTCGATGACTTATGATTAAATAACGACCTTCCACGACAGATTTTAAATATAAAATGACGTGTTAGTCAAACTTTATTAGTGTTATGGTCTACTTGGTGTAGGGTTAGAAAACGGTGGCTGCGTTGGTACTGATACATAACTTCAGTGACAACACAGGTATTGCAGGGTTATTCACAAGTACCTTCGGGACTTTAGACACCAATTGCACAGTAGCTACAATGCATACAGTGGCCAGGTCATCTATCAAAGTTTTTAGCTCACGTTATAGGTGTTCAAAACGGGGATTTATAATGCGTCAAACGTCGATAGGAGCGGGCAGTTCATTGAAGTCCCTCTGGAAGTCGAAACGACAACAGCCCGCTTTATAAGTCTGATCATTAGCTTGGCTATTTGTAGGCGCGATCAAATTCAATGCAACAATACGGAGCGAATGATTTGTTTACATGTTCTGACCTGCTTGGCCCCTTGCGGAGCGTTCTGTAACTATGCTATAGCGCGTATTGCGCATCGAAACTGCGAGAGATGCTCTATCCACTAACATGTGTCAATTTTTTTGTAGTAGTTTCCGTGCACTTGTCTTCTGAAACCCCAGAGGTACTTATGAATAACTTTGTTGTGGTAACCTCGTGTAACCTTCCAAAAGTCGATAGTATGTAGGTTTCTTGCAAACTGATAGAATACAACTCGTTCTATGGAATTAGTGGACACATTTTGCATTTTTGCACTATTGAAAGAGCAAAAAATTTATCTTATAATTGGTCTCCGCCGAGATTGCTTGCTGTCGCCCCAGAAAATAAGCACCGCCCAAGAGAATGCAACAAGTGTCTGAATTCGCCTCTTTCGTGGTCTGCATGTACTGTAGAGCGTCGCTCAAAATAAGCACCAATCTCTCACACGAGAGGACCTAGGGCTCCCACCCTCTTCTGTAATTGGTTTACCCTGTATGACGCTGTCAAAAAATTTTGGTCAACAATAAATTCAGACAAATTCTATGAATGCCCTCTAGTTTTGTAAGGAATGCCCTTTATGATCTTCAGACAATGCAGAGTGTGCAAAACACTTGTCTACCAGAAATCGCCGGATGCGTAACATGAAAACGAAACTGGTAAGTGGAACAACTTGGTGCAATGCATGAAGAGTGACGTTGTTGTTATTGATCACTTGCTACTGCATTTTGTATCTCTTCAAAACACTTTCCAGTTCTTTCTGTGTTGCTTGAAATCATTTGTGTTTTCTGGTCTGCACATACTACAGCAATGCACATTTGTGGAGCGCGTTGTCTTTCGATGTACGTAGTTTTTCTGGCTTTTCAATGCTTTAATTCGACAGATATTTAACTTTAATGTAGTTTGTTGTTAGTAAGGAATTTTTCAAAATTCTTATCATTAAAAAGACAGGTTTTGATGAAAATACTACCAAAGTAATATGGGTTACCAGCGTTCGTCTAAAAAAGACACTGATCAGCAACTGAATTACAGATAGTTGGCTATGTTAAGAAGTAGTGCTGATGTCGCCTCGGCGAGTGAAGTACTTCTGCGTGGTAAATGGCCGCGATTTCTTCGTAATGGCGTGAGTTACGAAAAAGGCGACACAGGAAATCTGGTCTCAGTTAATGAGAGCCCTACGATATGGACCAGACACATTGTGTATGACTTGTTTGAACACAAGCAGGCACTGAACAATATTTACTATGGGAATGTCGATCTGGTTAAAACTGTTACTTCAAGGGCGAATTCGCTTGTTAAACAACTGTTTTACAACAAAATGTGCAGTGGGTAAGCCAGGATGGTAACAGCGGATGGGTCACAGTCCAGCAAAATATTCAACAATGCTTCACAACAATAAGTAAACACCAATATATTCAGACCATCTTCTTGGTATGGATCAGAGCTGCCACAGTTGTCAGCTTTAGAACGAACTGTCATGGTAAACAATTTATTGAGGACAAAGTTTGCTGTCAGTGAGCCAGATTTGTAGCAGCTAATGGTCGGGCCACAGCCCAGCAAATCACTCAACTATTCTGGACAACAATATGCAAACAACAGTACAATGCAGCCCTTTTCTGGTAAGGGACATAGATACCCAAACTTAATATTGCTGCATTCTACACGTCACAGAGGCGGTCTGTGGGCAAAGCGACTTTACCACTGCACGCTCGAAATGTGGAAATATGGAAACGTTAGGATGTGACTAAGCTACGAAGTACATTATGTGAAGGCTCTAAATAGCCAGGAATAGCGTGCAGGCCCGTAGCTGTTCTCTTACAGGAAAATAATTAAAAGTAGGTGGTGGGGGGGGGGGGGGGGGGATGGAACTTTCAGCATAACGTTGTGCACCATTCTGTTCGTCTACATTTGTATGGTATAAGAGTGTAAATTCAGCAACGCCATGCAACCTGGGTCAGGTTGGCTCGATGAACATTTTACAGTGGTGATGATATCGTCTTCTCTCTTAGAGACATGTAGACCAACTCGTACTGGGCGCATCTGGTATGTTTCCAGGAGCAGTGTGCGCGCCTATGATCAATAGCTGTGGATGGCGAACAAACTAAGTCTCCTTCATATCACTTTGGGCAGGAGCTGCGAAGGAAAATCTAAAATTTCCCAAAATTAAGTGTAGGTCTCCAGTCAAACCATGGAGTGCCTGCTCATTAGCAACCAAAGTGCAGTCTTCCAGTGACCAACTGATGTTTTTGTATCGCAACAACCGCATCGGTAGTTCCTGTCGCAGAGGAAGGGAGCAATGCATCAAACGGCAGTGCCGTATTCGGAGATTCGGTAGTCTAACCGGTAGACAAGAGCAACGTTACGTTAGGTAGTTACCATCAAATAATGAAATTTCCTTTCTCTTATGTCCAGTCACTCGTCCTCCCATGACTTGTGCAACAATAGCAAAATCACCACATACAAGGGAATGGCACAAATTTCTGCAGTAGTAAACACACAGACACGCTATGCTGTCGTGTCTGACAATTTGTTTCCCTAAGTACCTACAATGTGTCCACTGAAATTTGTCTATTTTAGTGGCGATTGGTGGATGTGGAAGAATCGGAAGAAGCTGGATGACTGAATCAGTATTTAGTTGAAAATTTTACATGAGAAAGAGATGGAAAGAGAGGTAATCTGATGTGAAATGCAATTCCTTACAAGTAGGATAGGAGTAACAAGGAGGGATAGGGTGAGGAATGCAACGACAAAGTCAATACTGAAAGAGGAACCCTTGCAGAGCGAATAGAAATATCAATGCTAAAATGGTACGGGCACTTAAAGATAACGGAAAACAAAAGGATTCCGCCCCCTTGTCTCCATCGAAAATGAATTCGATCAAGAGCGGATCTGCAAAAATTAAAGAATTTTTCCCATCTTTAGTCTCGTCAGTGCACGGTGTAGACTGGCAGATAATTGCGGTGTTCATATACAAGACTCATTCATAATAAAACAAAAATAATACTTCAGTAATACCAGAAACCAAAAAAGATAAAAATACTGTGGAGCAGCAGTAATAATATTAGCAACAAAATTAACATCAAAACTGGGGGCCAGCTTAATTGACGAAGCTTAGGAGTTCCGCTGCCTTCGAAACAAAATAATTCACGTCAGATGAAGAAGAGATGGCATTAAAAGTAGACTAGCAAGATAAAGTGAGCATTTCTCGCCAAAAGAAGTCTTTTAACCAGAGAGAGACATTTCTGAGTGTGTACTTCTGGAGCACATCAATTGCATAGGACTGAATCATTAGTTGCGGGGAAACCGGGAAAGTAATCGACGCGTTTGAGATTTGGTGTTAAAAATGGACATTGGCAATTACGTGAACTTCAGATGATAAATGATTAGATTCTCCACAGAATCGTGAAGGAGGGAACTTAAAGATAACACTGACAAGAAGAGGGGACAGGGTGATAGGACCTGTGTTCAGACATCGGGTAATAATTTCTATGGTACTAGAGGAAGCCGTATGCGGAAAAGATTGGAGCATGTATAACACATAATTGAGAACGTTGGGTGCAGATGCTACTTTGACATGAAAAGGTTGGGACAGGAGAGGAGCTCGTTGCAGGCCGCATCCGAGTCGGAGTAATCGTGGAAAAAACGAAAAAAGCATTCACAGCAATGGCTCTCTTGTACAGTAATGGATTTAAAATTCATTCATGTATCTAACAAGTTGCTCAACCTTGGACACTGGGAAAGATTCAGAGCACGTTTGCATGCCGGGTTCCTTTAGAAGACTGTCACATATTCCTACAAGAGTTAGTGTTGGTCAAACCCAGAAGAAAAATTCCTATAATCATATGTCCGAAAACCAGTACTTGTTGAAATAAGAGCCCTTTTATTTGTGACGAGTACTGTGTTCCATTTACAGGTGATCAACTTTTACAGTTTTCAATAATGACAGTATCTGGAAGTAGTGCAGTCGTTGGCGTAAGGGTAGTTGTAGGAATGAAGAGAAAACACCTTTAAAACTGAACCGAACAACCTGAAATAATAATCATGAATTAACGTTACATCCTTGTATATACATTTCCATGTATCCAAAAATCAGTTTTGCGTTCGGAACGTTTTTCCCGGCGTATACGACGGGCAGAGATTAGGGACTGTCGGTAGGCTCACGTAATTTGTAACTTTAACGAGACAAACATTTTCATTTACAGTAAGCACGTTAAGTTGCAGTACCAATCGGTATATTACAATTCAAGGCGACAACGACAAATATGTTTGTCGTTCCAGAAAGTATATTCGTTTAGAAAAGTCAACTTGTGTAGATATAATGGACTACCGCAGTGGTCACCGTTATTATCTGTGACAATACTGCATACGAATTATCCAGTCAATAAGTACTTTAAAACAAATAGAATGATATTTGTAATAAGAGAATACGAAAAGAGTGTCTCTGATTTGTGATTAATAAGTTAGCTTCGTAAACTATAGGTATAAAGCTGTACATCCATGATGTCCTTTTGCCTAAGATAGTTAAAAGTCTTGTGTTAAAATTTTCAATAAACTGTAAGTTCTAGCGCAAAATCGGTATGCAAGTCAGAAGCCGGTTAGGAAAACTTTCTAGCGATACCTCATTTTTACACTACTGGCCACTGAAATTGCTACACCAAGAAGAAATGCAGATGATAAACGGGTATTCATTGGACAAATATATTATACTAGAACTGACATGTGATCACATTTTCACGCAATTTGGGTGCATAGATCCTGAGAAATCAGTACCCAGAACAACCACCTCTGGCCGTAATAACGGCCTTGATACGCCTGGGCATTGAGTCAAACACAGCTTGGATGGCGTGTACAGGTACAGCTGCACATGCAGCTCCAACACGATACCACACTTCATCAAGAGTAGTGACTGGTGTATTGTGACGAGCCAGTTGCTCGGCCATCATTGACCAGACGTTTTCAATTGGTGAGAGATCTGGAGAATGTGCTGACCAGTGCAGCAGTCGAACATTTTCTGTATCCAGAAAGGCCCGTACAAGATCTGCAACATGCGGTCGTACATTATCCTGCTGAAATGTAGGGTATCGCAGGGATCGAATGAAGGGTAGAGCCACGGGTCGTAACACATCTGAAATGTAACATCCATTTCTGTATCCAGAAAGGCCCGTGCAAGATCTGCAACATGCGGTCGTACATTATCCTGCTGAAATGTAGGGTTTCGTAGGGATCGAATGAAGGGTAGAGCCACGGGTCGTAACACATCTGAAATGTAACGTCCACTGTTCAAAGTGGACGAACAAGAAAGAGGTGACCGAAACGTGTAACCAATGGCACCCCATACCACCACGCAGGGTGATACACCAGTATGGCGATGACGAATACACGCTCCCAACGTGCGTTCACCGCAATGTTGCCAAACACGGATGCGACCATCATGATGCTGTAAACAGAACCTGGATTCATCCGAAAAAATGACGTTTTGCCATTCGTGCACCCAGGTTCGTCGTTGAGTACACCGTCGCAGGCGCTCCTGTCTGTGATGCAGCGTCAAGGGTAGACGCAGCCATGGTCTCCGTGCTGATAGTCCATGCTGCTACAAACATCGTCGAACTGTTCTTGCAGATGGCTTTTGTCTTGCAAACGTCCCCATCTGTTGACTCAGGGATTGAGACGTGGCTGCACGATCCGTTACAGCCATGCGGATAAGATGCCTGTCATCTCGACTGCTAGTGGTACGAGGCCGTTGGGATCCAACACGGCGTTCCGTATTACCCTCCTGAACCCACCGATTCCATATTGGATCTCGACCAGCAGCAATGTCGCGATACCATAAACCGCAATCGCTATAGGCTACAATCCGACCTTTGTCAAAGTCGGAAACGTGATGGTACGCATTTCTCGTCCTTACACGAGGCATCACAACAACGTTTCACCAGGCAACGCCGGTCAACTGCTGTTTGTGTATGAGAAGTCGGTTGGAAACTTTCCTCATGTCAGCACGCTGCACGAGTAGGTGTCGCCACCGACGCCAACCTTGTGTGAATGCACTGAAAAGATAATCATTTGCATATCACAGCATCTTCTTCCTGTCGGTTAAATTTCGCGTCTGTAACACGTCACCTTCGTGGTGTAGCGATTTTAATGGCCAGTAGTATATTTATATGATTAGTATGGGTTGAGAAAAAGGGATGTAGACTTGAGAAATAATATATATGATGAGGAAGGAGTCACAAGAGATAGTATAGTAAATTATAACAATTTACACATGTGGCCTGATGCAAGTCCTTTGGCAATCATGGAGGTGGGTTGTCAGAATCGCTTCAGAATCAGTATATAGCAGGAATTGTCGGTGACAAACGAATAGGGTCATATACTTTGCCAATCTGATTAATAGGTCCCGTGTATCACCGATTTCTGTGCAGTGAATTACCAGCACAGAAAGAAAACGAAGACGGTTTATGCACGACGGGGCAGCACTCCATTTTCTACCGATTGTGCTACAGTACCTACATCATTGCAACGTTTCGTGAGCGATGCATTGGACGAAGAAGTCCGATAGCACGGCCTCCCCGTTCGTTGGATATCTGGCTGTGGGGAGAATTAAAGACATCGTTGTTTGCCCAACCCATCGATAACGTGCAAGCGATACAGGAGCAAGTGACCGATGGATGTGACCAATGTATGTGACTCGATGCGACTGGAGCCACATGTGGTTGAGAAAGTGCATGATTCACTGCGAAGAAGGGCGGAAGGATATGTCAGGATGCGAGATAACCACGTGAAGCGCTGCTTATATTGTCTGCATCTACGTAACAAGCAGATAAGACTGAGGGGACAGTTTCGTCCTTATCTCAACAGGTATTGCATTCCAGGTATATCACTATAGGAACTAATACGAATAAGTGGCCTTTTTTATACACCCTGTATGTTTGTGTCGAACATTTCTCGATTTTGGTCAGTTCAAGTCATAATGCTTTGCTTAAGATGTTGGCGTTATCGTTTTGGACGTTAGACAGTATTTGTGTGTATAACAAGACCGGTATCGAAAATGTCGGAACATCATCATTCAGTCTGTGAATGACAGAGGAAGACCAAGCGTAAGAAATAAAATAAGTACAAATCATTTTTTAAATTAGCGTCAACATTTGTTATTTCTTGGACAATGTAGTTAAGAGTATGGTGTGTTGCAGCAACAAAAGTCAGTCCAGCTTTTAAGTGTTGTTACGATTTGGCATGTTCCTTTATTATTTTGTGTGTGCAAGTGTAAATTACTCTCTTCTATCGCTTGGTTTGTGTGTCACTGCAGTTTCAGAAATGAGCAATGCTTGATTTGAGAGCGTCTAATGGAACGGTGCTTATTTTCCAGACTCTATGGTACAAGCGGGCTGAGGCATCTAACATCCTGGAGCGTTTAACGCTAATAAAAAATTTGCACTTGGCAGCTCTTCCTCGGAAATATTTTCGTTCTCAGCAAAAGCGCTGCGGCGGATAGATTTATGATATTTATGGAAATCCTATACTTCGCATTTTTTTTCCTGCGCTTTGGTTGATACGTATACTCCACAATTCAATGGATACGTTGCAACATATCGAAGGGGAGCGGCAGTACACGATGAATACCGAGCTGAAATTCCTATTGGGCATTGCCGATTTTGCTTCTTGGCTTCGGTTGATTGCCGATATCGCTCATTCAGAAATTTTAGTTACTTTCTGTACTTTCCGTACACTCTCAGTCATTTACAGAGTTCTGAGGAAGAGGCGCTGATGCAGTATTAAACGCTTCCAGAATGTTTAAGGCTGTCTGCAGGCAGGCATTTCCAACGGAGATAAACCTTAGATTATCAGACACTGTCTACGAAAGCTGTGAATACAGGAGACGACGGCGGTAACCAAGCAAACAGAGGACTCTGGGTTCACGTTACTTAAAAACTGGTTTTCAGGAATAAATTTCAAGATTATATCGTTCTTTTTAGATAGATCGTTCTGCTGCTGAGAACTCGCTGATATGAAACTTCCTGTCAGGTTAAAATCATGTGCCAGACCGGGAACCGAACCTGGGTCTTTTGTTGCCCTTTGCGGGCAAGTACTCTACCAACTGACCTACCCGAGCACGACTCGCGACCTGTCCTCACAGCTTTACTTCCGCCAGTCTCTCATCTCACACCTTCCAATCTTCACAGAAGTTCTCCTGGGTAACTCGCAAAACTAGCATTCCTGGAAGAAAGGCTATTGCGGGGACATGGCTTAGCTACAGCCTGGAGGATAGTTTCTAGAATGAATTTTCAAAAAATGTGTGTGAAATCCTATGGGACTTAACTCCTAAGGTCATCAGTCCCTAAACTTACACACTACTTAACCTAAATTATCCTAAGGACAAACACACACACCCATGCCCGAGGGAGGACTCGAACCTCCGCCGGGACCAGCCGAACAGTCCGTGACTGCAATGAATCTTCATACAGCAGCCGAGTGTGCGCAAAATGAAACTCCGTGGCAGGTTACAACTGTACGCCGGACCGGGAGTTGAAACTAGGACTTTTGCCTTTCGCAAGCAAGTGCTCTACCAACTAAGCTTCTCGAGCACGACGCCAGGAAATTAAAATACACTGAAGCGCCAAAGAGACTGGTATAAGCATGTGTATTCAAATACAGAGATACGTAAACACACAAAATACGGCGCTGCGGTCGGCAACGCCTACTTAAGACAAGTGTCTGGCGCAGTTGTTAGATCGGATACTGCTGCTACTGCTGCTACAATGGCAGGTTATCAAGATTTAAGTGAGCTTGGCCGTTGTGTTATAGTCGGTGACCGGCGATGGGACAAAGCATCTCCGAAGTAGCGATCAAGTGGGGATTTTCCCGCACGACGATTTCATGAGTTTACCGTGAATATCAAGAAACCGGTAAAACATCAAATCTCCGACATCGCTGTGGCCGGCAAAAGGTCCTTCAAGAACGGGACCAAGATGACTGAAGAGAATCGTTCAACTGACAGAAGTGCAACCCTTCCGCAAACTGCTGCAGATTTCAATGCTAGGCTGTCAACAAGAGTCAGCGTATGAACCATTCAACGAAACACCATCGATATGAGCTTTCGGAGCCGAAGGCCCACTCTTGTACTCTTGATGACTGCACGACACAAAGCTTTCAGCCTCGCCTGGGCCTGTCAACAGCGACATTGGTCTGTTGATGACTGAAAAATGTGGCCTGGTCGGACGAGTCTCGTTTCAAATAATATCGAGCGGATGGCCTGTACGAATATGGAGACAACCTCACGAATTCATGGATCCAGCATGTCAGCATGGGACTGTTCAAGCTGGTGGAGGTTCTTTAATGGTGTGGATCATGTGCAGTTGGAGTCATATGGGACCTCTGATACGTCTACATACGACTCCGAAAGGAGGCACGTACGTGAGCAGCCTGTCTGATCACCTGCATGTCCATTGTGAATGCTGACGAACTTGGGCGATTCCAGCAGGACAAAGCGACACCCCACACGTCCAAAAATTGCTACAGAGTGGCTCCAGGAACACTCTTCTGAGTTTAAACACTTCCGCTGGCCACCAAACTCCCTAGACATGAACATTATTGAGCATATCTTGGATGCCTTGCAACGTGCTGTTCAGACGAGATCTCCACCTCCTCGTACTCTTACGAATTTATGGACAGCCCTGCAGGATTCAGTTCCCTCCAGCACTACTTCAGACAACAGTCGAGTCCATGCCACGTATGTTGCGGCACTTCTGAGTGCTCGTGGGGACCCTACACGATATTAGGCACGTGTACCAGTTTCTATGGCCCTTTAATGTATATCAAGTTACAGTTATTCCGGTACCAAATACAACGCTACCTAGATATGACGGGCTAACAATAAGATACCATAATTCTTACTCACACAACAAAGAACCTATACACCTATACAATGGAAATGTTGTAAATACTGTCACCAACAAACAAGTTGTGAGGACGGAAAACATGCTTAAATAAGTGTCGCCAACTATCACTAACGTTGTAGAAAGCTACACGTAGCTGTAAATCACTGTAGAATACTGTTTGACATTTCACACTCGAGACGCGTAATATCTGCACAAGAAACAATAAAATTTTATTTGTATGCATAAAAAATTACTGTTAAATGTCATGTAATACGTAAAAATTATAAAACAAATGCACTCTTCTACGGTCGAAACGTTGCACAGAAAAAAAAGAGACTGAAATTTCTTATTGAGAAAATAAGTCTGAGTCAGTGGATAGAAAAGTGCGCGGATACACGATATTCAATTTATGTGCGTCGTAGAGGTGGAAAATTGAGGACTGATGCTACTGATACTCAAGAGCGCACAGAGTCATATAAGTTTACCAAGTTCTTAACAGTGAAAGCTACACGCAGCCTGTTTGCAAACATAAGCATAAACCATTCTCCAAAAAGAATCTTAAACTGCATGACAACAGAGTTAATTTTCTCACTCGCCCTAAACGAAACGATAATTTACATGAGAATATCTGTAATTCACGCTTGTATCGGAGCTTTACATGACGCAAGAATATTTAAGAAATGAAAGTTAATTGATTCGTAAGTGAGCCTGGATATCGTATACTCTTATGCTTCCTGTCTTCACAGCTTTCTAGATATCATTTTTTAGTAGTACTCCATGTGATTTATGTAAAAGATGTCCTGTATTTTGAACTATTTTGTGATTTCTGTACTAATACTACATTTTTAATGCAAAATGTGCAACGAGTTTTCACTTACAGCTTTTCATAACACCAACAAAATTTGTAGGATTTAGCAGTAATGCTTCATAGCGCCGTAAATAAATTACATTGCTGTTGCTCAAGGAAAGATTCTTTCAAACACTCTCGTTTCTGAACGAATTTCATTTTTCGTGTTTCTTACGATTTTACTCAGCTCAGTAGATTCACTTAGTAGATTAACATAAGTGGGGGTGGGATACACGGGGTCAACCCAACAACAAAATTTCGAAGGTTGCACAGGGATATTTCTTCTGAGTTGAATCGTAAATGTGGCTTACTACAAAGTAACAGCACTTCGTTTGTTTTGTTACCCCGTTTATCTTTGTATCTGTACTGCACTGAATATACTTCGACAGCAAAGTAAATCTCGACGGCAAGCGCTCTGTGTCTTGTTTGTAAACAAATCTGTTCCATTCACTATCACGGTATTTACTGTTGACAATAGCAGTGGCCACTTTGCTCTTCGCCCTCAGGCTTGCATTCAGTGATGCTCGGTTCTGTCTCGCGTTTGTTTTTCCGGCACCGTTAGCTGTACGTTGAGAGGATAATACAGCGGCGTGGGTAGAATACCAGTGAACTGTTGGCCGAAATGCGTCTCGTGTGTGGGTTCACTGAATACAATGGTCCGCCCCGGTAGCTGAGTGGTCAGCGTGACAGACTGTCAATCCTAAGGGCCCGGGTTCGATTCCCGGCTGGGTCGGAAATTTTCTCCGCTCAGGGACTGGGTGTTGTGTTGTCCTAATCATCATCATTTCATCCCCATCGACACGCAGGTCGCCGAAGTGGCGTCAAATCGAAAGACCTGCACCAGGCGAACGGTCTACCCGACGGGAGGCCCTAGCCACACGACATTTCCATTTATTTACTGAATACAATAGAAGAGCGATCCTTCCGTGTTAGAATGGAAGGCACTGGCCGTTCAAGGGACCGATCTAGGAAATTTTCATACAAACGTAGTTGGGCTAACAAGCCAAATAAATTATAATTACATAGTTACTCTATGACATACCATTGAAAACCAAGATTTCCTTATATTATAATTTAACTACCTACCCCGGCTTCTTAGGGGTAACACTAAATGTTTGCAACCGGATAATTGTTTATAATACGTAGTAATATGCACAAACTTTCCCCATGAATCAGTTTCTCTGTTAGTCACAACCGTATCAAAATCTCTGCAGTAGTTTCTGAGATTAGCCTTGGTATACAGACAGAAAAACGCAGCGAGGACTTTAATTTGTAATATGTATACATTCTGGTCATACTTCTCTGTTTTCAGGAGTTGTGACGGCTGTTTACTGCTTCTTCCGCCAGATAACGCCTCCTCTGCAGCTGACCGGCTGGTAGCTCCCATCATTGCCATGAGATATCACTCCAAACGGCAATTAAACATAGAAGAGATAGCTATACAAACAGGGTGTTAGAAAAGTATTCGTCCAAATTAACACAGACGTAGAGAACAAAAAACTGAGGTGATAACACTCATGGGCTAACGATATGCACATAGACTGATGGCGGTAGTAACGCGACCACAAGGTCTAAAAGGGCAGTGCTATGACGGCACTGTAATTCGCACTCATGCGATTCATATGAAAAGTTTTCCGACTTGATGGCCGCACGACAGGAATTAACAGACTTTGAGCGCGGAATGATAGTTGGAGCTAGACGCATGAGACGTTCCGTTTCGAAAACTGTAAAGAAATTCAATATTCCGAGATCCACAGTGTCCAGAGTGTGCCGGGAATACCAAATTTCTCTCACCACGGACAACGCAGTTTCCGAAGACCTTCACTTAAAGAGCGAGAGAAGCGGCGTTTGCATAGAGTTGGTAATGTTAAAAGAGAAGCAATACAGCGTGCAATAATCGTAGAAATCGAAGCGGAACGTACGATGAACTTATCAGTGAGAATAGTGCGGCGAAAGTTGCAGTTAATGGGCTGTGGCAACAGAATGCCGACACGAATACCTTTGCTTAACAGCACTACATCGCCAGCAGCACCTCTCCTGGGCTCGTGACCATATCTGTTGGACCCTAGACGGATGGAAAACCGTGGCCTGGTCAGATGAGTGTCGATTTTAATTGGTAAGAACTGATGCTAGGGTTGCAGTGTGGCACAGACCCCACGAAGCCATGGTCCCAATCTGTCAACAAGGCTCTGTGCAAGCTGGTGGTTGCTCCGTAAAGGTGTGGGCTATGTTTACGTGGAATGGACTGGATCCTCTGGTCAAATTGAACCGATCATTGGCTAGAAATTGTTTGATTCGGCTATTTGGAGACCATTTACGTTCATTGACTTCGTCTTCGCAAACAGTGATGTCAACAGGTCATAATCGTTCACGATTGGATTGAAGAACATTGTGAACAATTCAGGCGAATGATTGGGCCATTCAGATCACTCGACGTGAATCTCATCGAAAATTTATGGGACATAATCGGAAGGTGGGTTCGTGCACAAAATCCTGCATCCGAAGTTCTTTGGCAATTATGGGCGTCTGTAGAGGTAGCATGGCTCACTATTTCTAAAGGCGATTCTAACGACTTTTTGAGTCCTTACGACGTCTAGTTGCTTGGGCAAAAGGAGGTCCGACACGATATTAAGAGGTATCCCATGACTTTCGTCACCTCAGTGAATGAACCCAGAAGGCAATTTCTGGTGCTAGGGACGATTTACCCAGAAGATAGTTTAGCCTGATAATTGAGTGGCAAAAACAGGAACTTCTCGAATGTGCGAATATTAGCTTGCACGCATACGATACATTGTCAGACAATTGACTGTTGTGTCTGTTCGAAGATTCCTGGCGTGTACGCAATGGTACCAGCAGCGAGTGTAGTTCTAGCGAAGAGGTCTTCCTCTCTTTCCACAATGGCTTCATACACCAGCTGCTTCATATGACTCCAGAGGACGTAATCCAGACACGCGAGGTCAGGTAACCTGGGTGGCCACTTCACAGGACTCTCAGATGATTCCTCACTACAATGCTGAAATGGGCTGGCGCCCCATTGTGTTGGAAGTACATCCGCTATCTAACATTCAGAGCTACATCCTCCCACAGTTCTGGCAACACATGTTTCACGAAAATGTGGTATCGCCATCTTTTGAGACGGAATGGAAAAATATATAGTCCAGTCAACCTGTCACCGAGGGTGTCGGCCCACACGTTAACTCCGAATCTCTAATAATGTGCACGAGGTCGAATACTTCGTGGATTCACATGTGCCCAAACATGCGAATTGTGGATATCTGACGTCAGAAACCACGTGCCCAAACATGCTAATTGTGGATATTTGAATGTCAATATACATTCCCGGCTAGCGGCACCAATACAACAGCTTACGTCAGCACAACTAATAAAATATACCATAACATTACAAGCTGACTTCAGAAACCACATGTTCCTCATCGAAAGATATTTGTTTTGATGTTTTCTATCTCCTGTATTAATTTGAACGAATAGTTTCGGAACACACTGTATAGTATACACTCATCATTACAATAATAAATAATGAATTATATATACAAACCTCACTCGTGAATCAGTCTATCTATCAGTGAAAAGCGTACCAAAATTCCTATAGTAGTTCCTCAGCTTGGCCATAACAGAAAAATGTGTGCGAGTGTATGGGGGAGGGGGGGGGGGGGAGACTTTAGTTTGCGATATGTATACATACTCAGAAAATATCACTGAACGACCTCCGAAATTCTGGGCGTGGAGTGCATGGTATTTTTAAAATAACATTCAATTTACCTTAGTAATACATAAAAGCTGACAGCTAAATAAATTTATAGGATTCAGCAGTTTCACTAATATGAGTTAACTCTGCAGTTGGGTGACACATAGATGACAAATAAAAATGGCTTTATTAGAATAATTACGCTGTAGTAATAGATGCCTAATAAACAGTTGGCCACATAATGACTCAGTATTAAGATATTCGGACATCAAACCTGTCTACACAATTTATCATACTCTCGCTATCTCTTCGAGAGATGTCTACGCGCCCTAAATCATTTTTCGTGTCATGAAGGTGCCTGTCCATGTACCGTGGACGCGTTTTTGGGCAATGTGAATTCTGGTCGGTGCAGGCCACTTCCACGCGCATCGTGGGCGGCATCTGGTGGTTCTTCACGCTGATCATCATCTCGTCGTACACGGCCAACCTGGCCGCCTTCCTCACCGTGGAGAGGATGATCACGCCCATTGAGAACGCAGCGGACCTCGCCGAGCAGACGGAGATCTCGTACGGCACGCTTGAAGGCGGCTCCACCATGACCTTCTTCAGGGTAAGTCTCGTCAGCAGAATCGTCCATTGCTTGTCAGGGAATCCTGTTCTAGAGACGCAGCCATCGTGCCATTTCCGTCGGAGCCTGTGAGTTGCTCCGCTTGAATAGGGAGCGAGAGAATTCCAATTATTTAATTCGTAGGACAGTAAATTCCAGGTTACTGGTAGATTCTGTGATCCGTATGATTGTAATCGACGATATCCTTCTAAGAAAATAATAATTTTTTGATGACACAGGAGATGCTGCAATATGAAATTGTTTGTCTCTGGGAGGAAACAAAAGATGTCGATGGGAAAGAGTCCTCCATTAAGACCATAGTGTAGATTCAGATTTTTTTCTTTTGAACTGAGTCTCTTGCCTTGTTTCTTGTGGTGTCACCACCAGACACCACGCTTGCTAGGTGGTAGCTTTTAAATCGGCCGCGGTCCGGTAGTATACGTCGGACCCGCGTGTCGCCACTGTCAGTGATAGCAGACCGAGCGCCACCACACGGCAGGTCTAGAGAGACTTACTAGCACTCGCCCAGTTGTACAGCCGACTTTGCTAGCGACGCCACACTGACAAATACGCTCTCATTTGCCGAGACGATAGTTAGCATAGCCTTCAGCTAAGTCAATTGCTACGACCTAGCAAGGCGCCATCACCAAGTTATATTGAGATGATAATACTGTATCAACAAGACCAATGTTCACCAATTGTGGATTAAAGTTAAGTATTCCAGAAGCTACGTACTTTTCTTTATAGCATTCATTACGTATCCTGTTTCAGACCTCACGCCAGCCTGCGTGAGTTTAAGCGCGTGCCTTTCGGCTTCCTCTCATTGTGTCTAGGCTGTCTTGTCTAGACACAACATTTCTAATCGACCTGCAACGATTGTGCACGATCTACGCTTCGCATTTCTCTTGTTTATGCTGCCACTCTGCGTCAGTAAATCACGGCACATGTAACTGAGTTTTGTCAACACGAAAGCATCATGCCGTCGCTAGGTCAGTAACTCATAATTCCGCTTAACTGAATTGTTTCGGTTTTCTGCTGTGTATAGATGCTTGGAAAGAGGTTTAAAATGTTGTACTATCGACAATTGTTAACAATCTCATGTCTATGCATAGTTTTGTTGCGTTAATCTGCACTAGCATTATCGCACGTGTTAGGTATCATAAGCAAGCCACTCGTTTCGAAACTGTACCTGAGCGTTCGTACAACATTATGAACCTGTTTCTGCCCTGAAATGTACCCGCATACACTGAATATGTCTCATTAATAACGCAATCTAATTTACGTTTCGGAGACGGAAAAACTTACGAAAATCGCAAAGAAAAGGGCGGTATGAGTATTACTTGGAAGTAACACAACTGAGTTTTGAAATAGAAAAGGGCGTTGGGGATATTACTCGGAAGTAACACAATTGAGTCTCGAGTTACAACAATGGCTGCAAACCTCATACTATGTTTCCTCAAAGTGTATTAAAATTTGGTCCTATAAGGTCAGTCTGTGCAGAACAAAAAATGCATTTCTTCCCTTGCCTACTCTGTGTAATGAACTGAAAGTAATGAGCTTGTGGTGGAAACTATATTTTACGATATGTCTTCTCTGACGCAGTTTAACTCGAAGAATTTGTGAGCAAAGCAAAGATGTAATATAGTAAATCTGTGAAGCCCAAATACAAAGTATAAATAAATCAGATATACGAAGTGAACCGTTATGGATTAAGACAAATATCGGATTAGAACATTTAACATAGCACCAGAGTACGTAAAAATAAATTTCGAAAAATAACCTAGTGAGTGAGAGAAACTATTTTAAAATCACTTTAAATTATGGATAGTTAACTCAGAAATGGAAGCTGATCCCCACATTAGCTGAAGATTAATGGTATGACATTTTCCGTGCCAAGTCCAAATGCAAAATGCAACACGATACGAACGCCATTTCCATAACCTCAATATTCTCGTGATTTCAAATCATGGAAATATACCCCACTTGTTCCGAAGCTTGTTGTAGTCTCGCCACTATTATGAAAGTGGCTGTTCAAATGCGCCCATATAAAATGCACAAGACCAGAGTATAAATCTCTTCTTCTCGGTGTGCTGCCCGGCACAAAGGAGATGAGTGTATTTTTTATTCAAGCTGCCTGAGGCGTCCAAAAAAAAAAAAAAAAAAAAGGTTCAAATTGCTCTGAGTACTATGGGACTTAACATCTGTGGTCATCAGTCCCCTAGAACTTAGAATTACTTAAACCTAACTAACCTAATGACATCACACACATCCATGCCCGAGGCAGGATTCGAACCTGCGACCGTAGCAGTCGCGCGGTTCCAGAATGCGCGCCTAGAACCGCTAGACCACCGCGGCCGGCCTGAGGCGTCCAACCGAAAAACATGCACCCAGCGCTCTGCCTGGCACCACCGGTCATAGTTCCGGTGTCTCCGCAAGAAATACCAGTCATTTGCTGTTCGCAAAGATGTATCGCTCCACCGCCTAGAGAGAGGCTTTGTGAATGAGCTTCTCTGAGTTGACAAGTGACGCGCGCGGTTTCTGAAAGGCAATCACGACACAGCGACCGCCTTTCAGTGTCTACTGTGTAAGTTGAACCTTGAAAGAGCATAGGTGTGTGCACGCACCATCGCTGTTCCTTACGCATTTTATGTTAAAACTTTGGTGCGTGTTTGTTATATGCAGGTCTAACAGAAGCTCAGGTTCGAAGTCCGTTCTCATTCTGATCTGACAAGGAGAAGTCCCCAGCAGTGGAATCGACTTTTTGAAACCATCTATACGGTGATGTAGGTTAAGATCCCAGGTATCACACACTGCAGCTACTCACCGTGATGCGCCATCGTTTGCGAGTAACTAATGAAAAAAAAAATAATAAAAATTTTGTGTGACACTTAATAGCGTTAAAAATGTTGTCATATGTAATCTGGTTACGTGGTGTAGTGGATAGGATAATAGCAACCCATTCAGAGGGTAGTGGGTTTAAACCTCATCAGGAATAGTAAATTTATATTTAAATCTTTATCGAAACTGATTATCAATTTTATTCAATTAATTGGTTTAATTGTAGCTTTCTATTTCCATTCCTCTGCCACATAATTTGATTCATAATATCAACTTCTTCATTTGTCCTCATTTTTCTTCCTATCATTCTTTTCCACTTCAAATATTTGCTCATGCGTTTTTAATTAATGTTATATAGTAATATCGAATTAATTTCTTTTGTTTTATCACCCTGTTCTTTCGTCTACATTATTGCGTTCGTTATATCTATTTCTCATTCTGCTTTAACTTCGTTTTACTTACAAAACCTTCTTTTAGTTAAATATTCACTTGCATTATTTTGTCCATACTGCAGTAGGTATTTAGTTTACACTGTGTGATCAAAAGTATCCGGACACCCTCCAAAACATACGTTTTTCATATTAGGTGCATTGTGCTGCCACCTACTGCCAGGTATTCCATATCAGCGACATCAGTAGTCGTTAGACATCGTGAAAGAGCAGTATGGGGCGCTCCGCGGAACTCACGGACTTCGAACGTGGACAGGTGGTTTGGTGTTACTTGTGTCATACGTCTGTACGCAAGATTTCCACACTCCTAAACATCCCTAGGTCCACTGTTTCCGATGTGATAGTGAAGTGGCAACGTGAAGGAACACCTACAGCACAAAAGCGTACAGGCCGACCTCGTCTATTGACTGACAGAGACCGCCGACAGTTGAAGAGGGTCGTAATGTGTAATAAGCAGACATCAATCCAGACCATCACACAGGAATTCCAAACTGCATCAGGATCCACTGCAAGTACTATAACAGTGAGGCGGGAGGTGAGAAAACTGGGATTTCATGGTCGGGCGCCTGCTCATAATCCACACATGACGCCGGTAAATGCCAAACGACACCTCGCTTGGTGTAAGGAGCATAAAAACTAGACGATTGAACAGTTGAAAAACGTTGTGTGGAGTGACGAATCACGGCACACTATGTGGCGATCCGATGTCAGGGTGTGGGTATGGCGAATGCCCGGTGGACGTCATCTGCCAGCGTGTGTAGTGTCAACAGTAAAATTCTGAAGCGGTGGTGTTATGGTGTGGTCGTGTTTCTCATGTAGGGAGCTTGCACTCCTTGTTGTTTTGCGTGGCACCATCACAGCACAACCTACATTGATGTTTTAAGCACCTTCTTGCTTTCCACTGTTGAAGAGCAGTTCGGGGATGGAGATATCTTTCAACACGATCGAGCACCTGTTCATGATGCACGGCCTGTGGCGGAGTGGTTACACTACAATAACGTCCCTGTAATGGACTGGCCTGCACAGAGTCCTCTCCTGAATCCTATAGAACACCTTTGCGATGTTTTGGAACGCCGACTTCGTGCCAGGCCTCACCGATCGGCATCGATACCTTTCCTCAGTGCAGCACTCCACGAAGAATGGACTGCAGACCTTAGTATTTGACATAAATTTTAGCTTCGTCCTGTATTAATTTCTGAGAAAAGGATCTTAACAGACGGATGGACATACGAACAAAAAAAAGTGATCCTACAAGAGTTTCATTTGTACCGATTGAAGAATGGATCTGTCAAAACGAGAAACACAAAAGCGAATTTTTTTAAGAACTGATGAAAGACACAAGAGAACAGACAGATCCAAAACTGACAACAAATCACATATGTAATTGTTTAAAATGAAAGCGAAGCAAATGGGATGAACCCCAGTAGACAACGGATCCAAGAATACCACCGATAAAGTGAAGAAATTTCAGGCCACAGTGGGAAAGGAGATCATAGAAAAAAATGGGGTGATTACGGGCAGTCAGTGGACTACTAAAGGAAGACAAGAAAAAGGAGATGAATTAGAAGTCGACTGAGGAGGAGAACATGCACAAATTTCTAGACTTAGTGTCAAATTTAAAAAGGAAAATATAGAATCAGTTGTATCATGGTCCTTCCTTAATCCTTCCTCTGTCTTCACGCGAGACCGTGGTGTAGTAGCAGGGCAGTCCAGCTACAGCAGCCGAGCAGCGCGGACGTCCTGTGTGCTTCCACCTGCAGTGTGAGCATGCTCACCTTGTTTACTTCGTCTGGTCGACACTAACGTGAGGCTGTAGCGCGACAAGATCACGGTGAATCAACACAGAAAATCAGCGTTGAAATTTGTCTTTCGAAACGACTTTTCCAGACCAATAGCACTTGATGTCGCACGCATGGGGGAGGCCAAGGTCTCGGTTGCCAACATCGTTCACTTTTCGATCGTAATTTACACAGACTAGCTGAAACTTATTAACTACACTACACGCTACAAAGTTATTCATGATATGAAGCGAGGACTCCGCTTATGCCACAGACAGTAATGCTGGTAACTTCAAGGTTGACCATGTCTGACTGGGATTGTGAACTATATGCACATTCAAACTAGCCTTCGAATTACCGACGGCAAACATCATGGCGACACTCCTTCCCTATGGCACAGCATGTGGCAAAAAAGTGGATCCAATTTAAAATATGCCCAGTCCTCAATGGAGTACACCAAGCGCACATTGAGCTCTGATGTCACGTACCATCATACCTCTAGACAGAAGGCTGTCAGGACATACTTATTTAACTCCGACAGCCTAAAACGTGTTCCAGACGCAGTAATGAAAGTCACCTATATTCCGAGTGTCTCCAGCGTCGGATCACACAAGTTCCACTGCAGGACGTGCTACATCCACCAATGCCGACGATCCTCACCACCAATGCCGACGATCCTCAAAGTAGCTTGCGCAACAAGGCTCACAATTTCTCCCCCTGTCCAGACACAAACCGACGTTGCTGTACCGGAACAACTTTCTGCTGACGGCATTCTGGCTGATCAGTCAGCCTGGCCAGTGGCCGAACTCCCCAAAAAGCCATTGATACCACTGAACATTGCAGGCACCGCTCACAGCAGGATCGCAATCAATTCACTTACCGTATCTAACAAAGCCTTTGTGCTGGTGAGCCGTAGCTCAGTACCATCGTCCAATACTGAAGGCCAAGCACGCAAACAGCATTCATCGAAACGCCAAAATCGCCACTGCAGGACCATGTCAGGAAACAGCAGCTTCCACTCGCAGGAGGATGAGGAACTAATCCCGCAACACGCCACCCACGAGGCAGACACCGTTGTTTCTCAATCCAACGCTGTGAAATAGTAAGCGAGAGAGGCGACGTCCATCTGCCAGTCATAAGCGGCGAACAGTGATCAGCAGGAAAGTTCCACAGCGGGCTGCAAAGCTACTGAGTCCCTCCCTGTCAACCACTATGATCTTATGGAACATTAACACTTTCTGCGCCCATGTCGTGGACCGAGAACATCTAGGCTGTGCAGACCTTCTAGTCTGGACAACACTGGGAGGGCTGCAGTCAGCGCTGTGTGACGTCACTCAAGATGTCTACTTCTCTTCACCATCACCATGGATGACAATGCCCAATCACCGCACCGCTAGTCTTACTGCTTGGCCACGATGAGTACCGCTCGCCTTTCGAGATCCAACTCCTGAGAGAAACAATACGAGCCACACGAGTTCACGTTCCTGCAAGAAGTGCAAACAAACAGACTCCCGCCCTTTTATGGTTATGCAACATATGACTAGTGGTTCTGCAGAAACCTGTGTGGCAATTTTGGTATATGACAGTATCGAAACTACTGCCATCACACATTTCGCCTCCACTCTAGGATTAGTGGTCATGGCACTCGACACCCGATTCATTAATTGTTTATGCACCATCAGATATTACCAAACGGTATGACCACATTTGGTCCCAAGGACCAAACGTCGCGCTACAAGCCTTTTCTGGGACTGGGTATGTTGATTCACGATCTCCACTTATGCAACATGTAGGAAAAGGTATACGGGGACCATTCTGGTCACATTCAACTTACCAGTCGTTCGACAAGCCGACTAGATAACATATATGTGTCGCAAGTTCTCACATGGGGAGTGGTGGCTGCCGAATGATGGCCTCTGTCCTCCAGTTATAGCTACTATATCTGCATGATGCATCTCCACCACCAATAAGTCTGGTGCTATAACAGGTTTTGGAAGAGGAATGTAACTCACCGCCAGGATCTGGACTGCCTTCGACAAGTCGACGTAATGTGGCCCAGTTGTGAACAATGTCACTCCTGATACCCCACGACTTTGGAATGGTGGCTTCTCTGCGCTAAAGCGGCAGTCCACAAAACACTTGTGCTGTAAGGCAAGGACCCAGCCGTATGGCACTGGCAGATCCTGGATGTTTACTATGCAGCGCTCAGGGATCTCGATACTTTACCCCCATGCTGAGAGACAAAGAGAATGACGCCGAATCAAGGTTCACATACTGTCACTGACAAAGTGCCAATCAGGAGGCGCCATAGTCCATTTGCAACAACATGACCAAACGGCCACAAAGGTATGCACCACATTGTGGCAGACATGCACTGACATCAGTGATGGCTAATCACACGCCTTAGAACGCGAGACAGTCGATCCTGCACAACCCAAGCAACCATAGTGAAAGCGATGGAAGATCTTTTTCGTCATCTTTACCAGAAAAGAACTGTAGGTGATGAGGCCACTGTGGAAGTGTTACAGCAAGTGACACACGCTATTGGTACTGCAACAGTGATGCCATTAATGGAGAAAGTATCGCCTCAAGAGGTGGGGAACGCATTGGACATGGGTGTGGTCAATAGTCTCTAGGATTCGATGGATTACCAATGGAGTCTTATCAGACCTTCCACGATTTCATGATACCCCATTGGGTTAGAATTTCGATGAACTCATGTCCAAGGACTGCATTGTACCCTCTGCCTTCGTCGAAGGACTTCTTATACCGTTACACAAGCCAGGGGGAGGGCGATCGGTCAACGACTATTGGGCATTTACAGTGTTTAACGCCTACTACAAGATCCTCCCCAGGCTTTTGACAGGCCACATTAAGACGACATTGCCGATGATCGTCGCCCCACAAAGATTTCACAGAGGGACGATGCCAACATACAAGTGGCCACCAGCATCTGCAGGGACTTAATGCCAATCGTCTCAGCGTGCCGCCTGATAGTGGCAATTATCTCCATCGATTTGGATCGAGTCTTCGGTAGAGTGCACCGTACGTTCCTCCTACAGTTGACTGACCATATGGAATTTTCCCTGAGCCTCATCGACACCCTACGGTGCTTTCTGGCCACAGCAAGCTCTCAGGTCCACATCAATGGATGGACAGTGGGCCCAATACCCATTTAGAGGTCTCTACGACAAGGTAGCTCCCTTTCTATCTACCTTTATGCAATTGTGCTAGAGCCACTCCTTGGGGTCTCAACTGCAGGCTATCTGGCATCATCCCACAGGACAACATCCTCCACTAGAGGGCATTCACTGACAACCTGCTACTGTTGGTGCATTCTGCTGATGAAGTCTGCAGCTTATTAAACTGGATCGACCAAAACAGACAGGCCATGGGTAGTCTTCTGAACATCAATAAGTCGCCAGCGTTGGACACTGGGGGCGATCTCGGGCTGGGTGCTGACACCTCGCTCCCACCAGCTCTGAGATATTTGGGAGTCACGTTTACAAAGGATGTGTGTGGAATAGCACCAGCAAATTACGGATCGTCACACAATGGTGCAACAGAACCTGCTCCAGGACTTGAATCAGCTGCAGTATGTGGAATACTTGAACCTCTATGTGGCATCAAAGCTCAGTCACATGGCACAGGTCCTTCCCCTGCTGACAGTGATAGCTCACAGACTTCAGGCCGCCTTCACGTATTACCTGTTCACAGGACATACAATCAAAGTACATCACAATACACTCACACTCTCCCTGCATGATGGGGAGCTGGAGCTGGCTCACATCTGGGCATGGATAGCTGGCCTCTATGCAAGAAATATGTGGAAATGATGGCCCACTCAACATGCCTCCCTTACAGGTCATCTATTGGAGGTTCTGACACTGGTCTCTCGTATCCTCCCAATGTCAGCGGCATGCATTGTGACACAGTTCTCCCAACTATTGACATTCATTCTTGAAAACAGTTATGTGTTCTCAGATCTCCCCACAACACGACCGCAGATGGTCCTCCCGAGGGCGGTTCCGCATAACATGGTAGATACCAAGTATCCAACTGTCCATTGAGCACAAGTGTGGAAAACGGTACACCGCCAATTTCTGCTCACCAATACCTGCGCGACATGGTATCAAGTTACTAACAAAAAATATGCGACGAGAGACCAGCTCCATATTGGATTAACGGACTACCCCTTTTGTGTTGACTGCCGCCTCCTGGCACTTGTGTGTTGTCGTCTGGCGTTTGGCAACTGAAACAGCAGATCTTAGCTTGTTACCTCCACATCACACATGACATGGTTGAACCTCAGACATCCTGTGTTTGTATGACTATTACTTTCCTCCCGCAAAATACTGTCATTACATGGTTCAAGGGAATAACCATCGACTAAGTCTTCGGCAAAACGGAGAAAGTGGAACTTGATTACTGGTGGTACGTGCAAAACGCTTGCAACATCCAAGAACGCTCACCAGGATACCTTCCGCTCTTTGCAAATTATTTATACAGCGTTTTCGTTAACCTCCCTTAAACCCCCTGCTCCCAGTTGGTGAGTGGCAGGCAGTTTGATGTTCCGCACAGAAAGACGTTGTAGACTGAAAGTCTTGAATTGTAAACAATGAGAACGAAAAGAAATTGGTTGATTGATGGAAAGTTGGTTTCATAGAGACATTGACAAAGCACAATGAGTTTGTTGTAAAAAATTTTAGATGGCAATGTTGGAGATAGAAAACACCGATGGCAACGGACGAGACACATCCACCTGCACCATTTCTAGAAGAATGATTCTTTCAGCTGAAGTTTCACAAGTATTATTCAAATGTTGTTTCTGTTTATCCCTTGAATAACATTTTTGTAACGTCACGTTCTATAAGACTTTCATTCAAATTGTAAACAATTAAAAATCGGATAGAGCCCTAGACTCCGGCCATAAAGAGGAGTTGAGTTTTTTCCTCGTTCCAGTCCCTCCAGGACGGCCCCCAGTTCAGTTCAGTCTGTTATCAAATGCGTCCCGGAGGTTTTTCCTGAAGGGTGGAGGTTAAAAACGACCGGGGATATGGACTCGTCATCGTCCCATTCCTAGTGCCTCGACGAACGAAGGGTTGCTCTGTACCCGCAGTCAGGCCAGAATCCCGTTCACGGTACATGCGCCAATAACTGCTATTTTCAAGACAAAAAATCTTCAAATGTGTGTGAATTCGTAAGGGACCAAACTGCTGAGGTCATCGGTCCCTAGACTTACATACAGCTTAAACTAACTTATGCTAAGAACAACACACACACCCATGCCCGAGGGAGGACACGAACCTCCGGCGGGAGGGGCCGCGCAATCCGTGACATGGCGCCTCAAATCGCGCGGCCACTCCACGCGGCTTCAAGGCACAGTTGCTGGGTATGCACCTGTCGAAATGCCAATTGTTGTCGAAGATGTCACCTGGCTAAATTCCCATGTTGTTGTGTATATTTTGTATATTGTATATATGTTATACGCTGGGAGAAACTAAAGCACCAGACGTCTACACACAGATCATGCAATTCTCGAAATTTTTGGGCTGATGATGATGTGCGCGTAGCTGACACCAGATATGTTCCATCGGATTCAGATCAGGAGAATTTGATAGCCAACGTGAGTCCGCTATAATGCTTCTTAAACCAGTATAAGATGATTATTGCCATATGACATTGGCAGTTATCGTGCTGGAAGATGCCATTGCAGTCAGGATTCAAGCATGAACGGATGCAGGTGGTCTGCAACAATGCTGACATAGTCTATGGCTGTCATGGTGGATGCCCCCCGCCCCCCCCCCCCCCCCAGTGTAATAGGCCGCTATTGGCCTGCATCCGTGGTGTGGTGCGTGTTTCGTGCGTGCGTGGTGCGTGTGCGTGTTTCCTAACAGGAAACGTGATTCATCCGAGCAGGTGACATGTTTCTATTGATCCACTGTCGAATCTCGATGATCATCTGCCACTGCAAACACAATTGACGATGTCGTTGGGTTATTAGGGAAACACGTTGGCCTCGTCTGCTGTGTAGCCCCGTGTTCCACAATGTGTACTGAACGATGTATTCCGAAACATTTGTACGCTGTCATCAGATCTGCAGCAAATCGCCACATATCCTTCTTTAAAGAGCGGAGAAGCCTCCATCCTCCACGTTCTGTGATGAAGCGTGCGCTCCAAACACCTTGTAGCCTGCTCGTGGTTTCGCCGTCCCTCAATCACTTTTCACATATGCTCACGACAACAGCGCGCTAACAGGCGAACAGCTTCGCCGTTTCCGAGATGCTAGTATCCAGGCGCAGGGCCACAATAACCTACTCTTTGTCAAGGTCGCTTATGTCAGCGAATTTCTCCATTTGCGGCCGCTGTTGCTGCTGGAATCATTCCCTACGCCTCTGCTCTGTCTTACACTTTCCGTACCACGTCACTGGCCTAGATTGCCACCAGGCAACATTCACTTTTCATGTTGGGCAGTGGTCATAAGGTTTTGGGTCGTCGGTGCATATACGAGTATTGCTCGTCTTATACATGTAGTTTATCCATTCAGTTCGTTAATCCTTGATGCATTCGCTGACAGGTTATGGTTCGAATGGCTCTAAGCACTATATCTTAGGTTATCAGTCCCCTAGACTTAGAACTACTTAAACCTGACTAACTTAAGATCATTATACATATCCATGCCCTAGGCAGGATTCGAACCTGCTACCGTAGAAGCAGCGCGGTTCCGGACTGAAGCATCTAGAACCGCTCGGCCACAGCGGCCGACTGACAGGTTATATTTGTAGCTCCACCCTTATTTGTGCATCTCTATGTGTTCTCTTCTAGCCTCTATACGATATGTGGCGGATTGAACACAGTGTTCCAGACCCATTTCTTCCCCTTTCCCTCCCCCTCCCAGGTCTTTTCTTTCTCCATTAACAGATGGTACGCGGGAAGAAAGAGGATTTTTCGCCCTTTTCGACGGCTTCTGATTGTTTCGATACGGCCCGCAAAGACTTTCTCTCTTGTGGCCACCTCTCCATCTCATGTCAGAGTATCACTTGCATCTCAGTTATTTGTTGAATACATTCCAGCCTTTGTCTTCCCCTTCAGGTTCGATGCTGTGCAGGTCTCTGTAGTACCATGGGTGTTACTCCTTGATGTCTTAACGTATATACTAGTATCAAAAGCGTATGGGGCCAGAATTTCTCTAATTTCAAAGTCATGGTCATTACGCGAGATGTATATTGAAGAATCAGGGTGTTTCATGACAAGTATTAGAAAATGCGATCTCGGAATGCAGTGCGTAAAGTTCTCCCTGATACGCATCGTCTTTCTTCCAACATTTCGCATCATAGTCTGTTGAGCACAAAAAAATGGTTCAAATGGCTCTGAGCACTATGGGACTCAACTGCTGAGGTCATTAGTCCCCTAGAACCTAGAACTAGTTAAACCTAACTAACCTAAGGACATCACAAACATCCATGCCCGAGGCAGGATTCGAACCTGCGACCGTAGCGGTCTTGCGGTTCCAGACTGCAGCGCCTTTAACCGCACGGCCACTTCGGCCGGCTCTGTTGAGCACATCTTTGACACTCACACACTAACTAAACAAACCTGTGATGAGTCGTGTAGCTCTTATTTCAATCTTTACTCTCTCTTCCTTTAGCCAAACTTGGTAGAAGACCCAGACTGATGAAAGACCCTCAAGAACTACTCGAACGAGGAGCTTCAAAGTTATCTTCCAGTAAACTATTACTTTTCCTGCCTCTTCTTGTAGAAACCTGCCGTCGCTCTTAAAAATCTCGTTCTAAATTTACATACAAACTCCGGAGGCCTCCATAAGCGCATCGTAGGTGCTATCCTGTATTACTGTTAGTCATTCCCTTCCCGTTCCATTCGCTAACAGAGTGAGAGAAAACAGTATATTTCCTTCCGTACGAGCGCTGATTTTCTCCAATAAACAGAAGTCCCTACAACCAAACTTAGGTTTTCTTTCATTTCATATCTTTTTCCCGAGTTACACATATATATTTAATCGACGTGACCATGTCAAGCAGCACACCAAACAGAATTTCTCCAAGTAATCCTTTACCCTCCTACAGTCAATAACGACCCTTTACTGTACGGTACAGCGTCGTCAGCAAACAGTCGCAGATAGTTCATGTCTATAGAGAAAACGAGCGATCCTATCACACTTCCCTGGGGAGCTCCTGACGATACCCTTGTCTCTGATGAACACTCGCCGTCCAGGACAACATGCTGGGTTCTATTACTTAGAAGATCTTCGATCTATTCACATACCTCAGAGCCAATTCCGTAAGATCGGACATTCGTTAACAGTCTATATAGTCGCACTGTATCAAACGCTTTCCGGAAATCTAGGAATATGGAATATACCTGTTACATTTTATCTAGGCTTCGCAAAATATCGTGAGAGAAAATCGTAAACTGAGTTTCGCACGTGAGATGTTTTTCTAAATCAGTGCTGATCTGTGGACAGAAGCTTTTCGCTCTCAAGACGGTTAATGTCGTCCCCAAAATCCTTTTATTAGGGTCTATATTTCTTTACCATGCAGCAAAGTAGGAATGTTTATGGTTTATTCTTTTATTAAGTTTTCGTTGATATAATTAAATATTCCTGTTTTATCTCTTACATTAATTCTTCTCTAAAGATAGAGAAATTAAATGAATTGACATTTTGTTGGTTTACTGTCAGACTCTATCTTTTTAACGCCATGATTTTAATGTTGCTAATCGAGTTACTAAGATTACGCACTTAGCTATTAAGTGTAATTCTTGGGCCACTCTTTGTAAGAACTGCAAATCATCAGCAGCTATTACCTGACCATAAGCAAATAAACAGTCTTTATACAATGTTATAATGTAGATTACGTGCGTAATTACTCCATACTTGAATCTATTGCCGTAACACATCATCTACATTGAAATTGAACACTACAGGGAATGTACTGCACCATTCTCGTATGCCTAGAACCGTTCCATTTTATTGAATATTCATTTCGAGCAATAGTTATTGTTAAGCTTTAATGAATTCTATTAGATTAATCGGTATATCATTAACTTCTCGCAGCTGGAGTTCATAGTCATATAACTATGAATAAAAACATTTATTTATAAAACCCACTGTTGAAATTTCGGCCGTGTGGCCGTTATCAAGTGAAATACTGCAAAAATATACTTCAGCATATGTCAAAATCTTAGAAAAATCTGACAAATATATGTGTCGTCGTCACATTCGTATGAACGGCATTTAACGCCTTTGTCATCTTTTACACAAATCACATTAAACCATAGTATAAAGGACGACGACATATGTACATGTCAAATATTTTTTTAAGGTTTTGACATGTGCCAAAACACAACTTTGTGGTATTCCACTTGATAATGGTCATATATTCGAAACTGCAAAACGGGGTTTTACAAATAAATAATTTTACCGTTAGAGGCGACAATGATGCCATTTAAAAAAGGTATATCATTAATTTATGTTTAAAAAGAAAAGTGTTGATCACATACACTTGAATTCCATCTGACACGCATCAGTTGAACACTGCTTCCCTTTATAATAAAGCTGAGGGAGGAATAGATACAAACAATATTTGCTTGGAGCGATACTAGTACAATTACTGTGTAATGTTAGTATTGAAAACAGATACACCATTCTTCAGAGCATCATTTTTAGTTTTCAGTTTTCCACTGCAAATAATCCGTTTCAGTAGTAGACTGTACAAGAGTTAACATTGAAATGTACGATAATTCAAGTATTGTTAGATGTATGCGCTGGAAATAATTAAAGTACTCCTTGCATTCACAGTCCTACAGACGTAATTTTGCTATTTGTCTTTGTTATTGGACAAACATTAGGTTCATAGACACTGCATTTCATACACAAATTTCATCTCCGCTTATATTTATACAGCTCTTTCATAATTCTGCGCGTCTGCAAATACGCAGATCGGGCGAAAATCCATTTGTTTGCTCTGCAGATCAAACTGTCAGAGCATATGTAAATAGTCGCTACGCAAGTGTCATCACACAGATTTTCAAATCAAAGCAACAGATATCACAGCTTTAAAAGCTTTTTCAGTATATAATTTTACCCGATGGAAAGCTATTAATTTTTAAAATTACAGCTTCAATTACTGTGACACTTCTCTCAATACTCACAGCAATGTTTGACTTCCGAAGCAATCATTCAAGGCAAAACATTGATGTCATATTATTGTTTTTTTCTAGGACTCTAAAATCGGTATTTATCAGAAAATGTGGCGGTTCATGGAAAGCAAGCGGCCGTCAGTACTGGTGTCCACGTATGAAGAGGGAGTGAAACGGGTACTGGAAGGCAACTACGCTTTCCTCATGGAGTCCACCATGTTGGATTACGCCGTTCAACGTGACTGCAATCTCACGCAGATCGGAGGCCTCCTTGACTCGAAAGGTTACGGAATTGCCACACCTAAAGGTTTGTTGCAGCTACGCAAATATTAGCAATAAATATGAAATTAGATATTTATATAACGTACGTTTTCTGTTCAGTCACTTTTATACCTGACAATAATTTGGCATGACACGAGAAGTTTCGCTAATTTGCTTGCTTTTTTTCGAATAAAACTGTCTAGATCGCTTAGGATATTACTTTATGTATTACGCAGTTTCCGCTATTGCCATCATCACATCAAAACTTAGATCTTGCAAAAAGTGATGAAATTAAAATATTTCTAGGACCGCGACCATAGAACCCGGAAGATTCAGCAGCAGCTAAGACAACCGATCGGGAAAGACTTCTTTGTATAATTCGACAATCTTTTACTGTTGATCATCCCTACACATGAAACAGCCGATCAATTTTACAAAACACTATTTACAGTCTTTGCAACATATTTTCATCAAAACTGCTTTACGAAATAAAAGAGATACAATGTATTAAATGAAAATTAAATTAATTTCAGAATTAAGTTACAAAAGTTCATTATAAAAATTTTATCCTTCAACTGCAGAAGCTCTAAGTGTAACTTTACAAACTATGTCCTTATACCATGACAAGCTTCGTCATAATCGATCAACTCAATCGTAGAGGACAAACTGTTCCTTGTGCTTCACCGTAAAATGTATCGGGTCAAAAACAAAGTTAGAGGCAAAGAGCACTGTTGTTGCAGATTCGTGTAATTAATAAGTACATTTAATTAGTGGTGGTCGCCTTCACAGTAATGCCCTTCTGAGTTCACACGTTTCTAACACCGTTGAAAACATTTTCTCATGCCGTTTTGCAAGAACTCAGCCATTTTTGCTTTCCGCCAGAGAAAACTTCTGTTGTAAATTGCTCGTCCACTGCCACTGGCTCTAACCACTTTAATGGAACTCGTCGCAGCACGAGGACATAATTTGTCACCGGAAAAAAGGTCAGGCAATAACACATTGGACGTAGTTTCTTAGTACTGGAAATGGGTTTAGTAAGCTGATATCTCACAGTACAAGCTGTGTCACTTCACAAGGAAGGAAGATAAGGGTTTAAAGGCACGTCGGTGACTACATTTTTGTCCTCAGTGAATGAAAAATATTGTAAGGTCCTGTGAGCTATAATTTACATGACTATCATCTTTTGAATGACCAATGATTTACTTAGGTAGGTATTCACTTTATTCCCTATTCCATAGATGTAGAGATCATCTGCAAGATTTCCATTGAAATTATCTAGACCAGTGACCAAAATTAAACTAACAAACGGAAATTTTGCCAGACTGCGTTAATTTTGCCACAAAACAGTATAAACAGGTAACAGAAAAGTAGAAACGATACAAAGAATACAGAACGTAAACAACTGTAACATAACGATAGACAAAAAAGTTCTGCGTTATTCCCAACATAACTGATTTACACACACATTCCGACAACTGGTTAATGTGATCACCTCTGGCAGCAATACAGGCCTGAGAACGACAGGGCATGCTGTGAATGATGTCATCAGTCTCACGTTGAGGCAATAACGCCCATTCTTTCTGCAGAGCTGCGCGCAAGTCTTGAGTGGTTGGTGGACGCTGACGTGACGCAACCTGTCTCCCTAATGCATCCTGGACGTGCTCTATGGGATTCAAATCGGGAGAGCGGCAGGCCACACCATGCGTGCAATATCTTGCGTTTCCAAGAAACACCAACCACCTGTGCTCTATGAGTTTGAGCATTCTCGTCCATCAAGAAGTAGTCTGTACCCACACCACCTCACAACATCTGCACTTGTGGTCCCAGGATCTCGTCACGATACCTGACAGCAGTTAAACCTTGCCAATTTACCTGTACCATTTCGTGAAGAGGTATTCGAGTGGTCAACATAATCCCTGCCCCCACTGTTAGGTATTCTCCTCAGTACAGGTCTCTTGCCACAATGTATGGGTCCCGAAATCGTGTTCCACTTTCCCTCCAGATGCGAATCCATCAGGAATCACTCACCAGACCAAACCGGGACTAGTCTGTGAAAAGAACATTAGCTCACTGTTCGACCATCCAGGTGGTATGTTGACTACTCCACTCTAGACGTTCCCTTCTGTGAAGGCAAGTCAGAGGTACACATACCTCAGGTCTCCTACAATAAAGGCCATTCTGCTGAAGCCTTCTGTACATCGTTTGCCTCGATACAACACGTCCAATGGGTGCTGCGATGTCAGATGCCAGTTGCCGTGCAATGCTAAGGCGGTACCAACGTGCCCTTACCGTAAAATAAAGGCACTCTCTTTCTGATGCCACACGTGGTCGGCCCTGCCCTGGTCTCGGAAGGTTACGTGTGTCGTGCATGACACACTTTGTATTCTTTGACGGTTTCAAGTACAGTAGCGCACTCCATAAATTTCAGCTGCAACGTGAAGTTTGGAAAATCGAAGTCAAGCAGTCACGAAATTATTGCAACATTTTCATCTTTTTTTGCAGCTCGTTGACTAGTTTGTTCTGCGGCAGCAACACAATCCTAGCTCTTACGAAGTTGATTATTATAGCGTAATAGGATGTTCTACGTGTACTTAACCGTCATACCGTGTTAAATTTAACTACCCCTTGCAATAGTAGTATATAGTCTCTACAACCGTCCTAAATTTCCCTTTTTTCGACTTTATTACGTCAGTTTATTATCGGCCATAACTTCGGAAGAAACAACTTAAAGTTCCAAGTAGCTTCAGAGAATTAGTAAAGTTCATAGCAGGTTTTTCCTGTGTTATAATAGAAAATCTTGTTCTTCGACGTTAATAATTACACTTCTTAAAGGGAAATTATAATCCTTGTAGTGTAACAGAGCATTAAATTAAATAATTATGATTAGATTCTCTGTCGACCAGCAGAGTCATCCTCAGATTTAACAGAAAACTTTACACAAAACCTTAGTCCGCTGGTACTTATATACTATAAATTAAATACAGTTGGTGGTGGAGTATTTATTGCTGTCAGAGGTAGTTTGCCTCATAGAGAAATTGAAGTAGATATTTCGTGTGAAATAGTATGGGTAGAGATTATACCTGACAATCGGACTAAACTATTAATTGGATCGTTTTACCGACCCCCGACTCAGAAGATATAGTTGCTGAACAGTTCAAAGAGAACTTGAGTCTCATTTCACATAAGTTCCCTGCTCATACAATTATAGTCGGTGGTGACTTCAATCTACCCTTGATATGCTGGAAAAATTATACGTTTAAAGCCGGCGGCAGGCGTAAAACGTCATCCGAAATTGTACTGAATGCTTTCTCAGAAAATTATTTTGAACAATTAGTTCATGAGCCCACTCTAAGCGTAAATGGTTGCGAAAGCATACTTGACCTTTTAGCAACAAATCATCCTGGACAAATAGTGAGTATTGTGACGAATACAGGCATTAGCGACCACAAGGCAGTTGCTGCTAGGCTGTATGACGTTCTTAGATAATACAAATCTCCTTCATCATAACCAACATGGATTCCGCAAACAGAGATCATGTGAAACTCAGCTCGCCCTATTTGCCCAAGAAATTCACAGTGCCGTAGACACTGGCGAGCAGATTGATGCCGTATTCCTGGACTTCAGGAAGGCATTTGATACGGTTCCGCACTTACGTTTAGTGAAAAAAATACGAGCTTACGGAATATCGGACCAGGTTTGTGATTGGATTCAGGATTTCCTAGAAGAAAGAACACAACATGTCATTCTTAACGGTTCAAAATCTGCAGATGTAGAGGTAATTTCGGGAGTACCGCAGGGAAGCGTGATAGGACCTTTATTGTTTACAATATACATAAATGACTTAGTTGACAACATCGGTAGCTCCGTGAGGCTATTTGCAGATGACACGGTTGTCTACAAGAAAGTAGCAACATCAGAAGACTCGTACGTACTCCAGGAGGACCTGCAGAGGATTAATGCATGGTGCGACAGCTGGCAGCTTTCCCTAAACGTAGATAAATGTAATATAATGCGCATACATAGGGGCAGAAATCCATTCCAGTACGATTATGCCATAGGTGGTAAATCATTGGAAGCGGTAACGACCGTAAAATACTTAGGAGTTACTATCCGGAGCGATCTGAAGTGGAATGATCACATAAAACAAATAGTGGGAAAAGCAGGCGCCAGGTTGAGATTCATAGGAAGAATTCTAAGAAAATGTGACTCATCGACGAAAGAAGTAGCTTACAAAACGCTTGTTCGTCCGATTCTTGAGTATTGCTCATCAGTATGGGACCCTTACCAGGTTGGATTAATAGAAGAGATAGACATGATCCAGCGAAAAGTAGCGCGATTCGTCATGGGGACATTTAGTCAGCGCGAGAGCGTTACGGAGATGCTGAACAAGCTCCAGTGGCGGACACTTCAAGAAAGGCGTTACGCAATACGGAGAGGTTTATTATCGAAATTACGAGAGAGCACATTCCGGGAAGAGATGGGCAACATATTACTACCGCCCACATATATCTCGCGTAATGATCACAACGAAAAGATCCGAGAAATTAGAGCAAATACGGAGACTTACAAGCAGTCGTTCTTCCCACGCACAATTCGTGAATGGAACAGGGAAGGGGGGATCAGATAGTGGTACAATAAGTACCCTCCGCCACACACCGTAAGGTGGCTCGCGGAGTATAGATGTAGATGTAGATGTAGATCTACAACCATCAAAAGGAAATGCAAATTGTATATATTTAAAAATTCTGATAAAAATGCTCTTAACGCCTTTTAAGAGGCAGTCTTCACTCCTTCTGATCTGATCATGTAAGTGTAGAAAAGTTGTGGAATGTTTTCAAAGAGATAGTTTCGACAGCAATTGAGAGATATATAGCACATAAATTAATAAGTGATGGTACTGATCCCCCATGGTACACAAAACGGATCAGATTGTTGTTGCAGAAGCAACGGAAAATGCATTCCAAATTTAAAAGAACACAAAATCCCCAAGATTAGCAAAATTTTACATAAGTTCGAAAAATGGCGCGTACTTCAATGCGAGATGCTTTTAATAATTTCCACAACGAAATTCTGTCTCGAAATCTGGCAGAAAACCCAAAGAGATTCTGGTCATACATAAAGTACACCAGTGACAAGACGCGATCGATACCTTCACTGCCCGACAACAACGGTGAAGTCACTGATGACAGAGCCACTAAAGCAGAGTTATTAAACAAGGTTTTCCGAAACTCCTTCACCAAAGGAGACAAAGTAAATATTCCTGAATTCCAATCAAGAACAACTGCCAAGATGAGAAACAAAGAAGTAGATATCCTCGGAGTAACGAAGCAGCTTAATCACTTAATAAAGGCAAGGCCTCCGGTCCAGACTATATACCAGTCAGGTTCCTCTCAGAGTATGCTGATAAAATAGCTCCATATTTAGCAATTATATATAACCACTCGCTCACACAAAGATCCGTACCTAAAGACTGGAAAATTGCGCAAGTCACATCAATACCCAAAAAGGTAAGCAGGAGTAATCCGCTTAATTACAGGCCTGTATCACTAAAGTCGATTTGCAGTAGGGCTTTGGAACATATACTGTATTCGAACATTATGAAGTACCTCGAAGAAAACGATTTATTGACACATAGCACGGCTTCAGAAGATATCGTTCTTGTGAAACACAACTAGCTCTTTATACTCATGAAGTAATAAGTGCTATCGACAGGGAATGTCAAATTGATTCCATATTTTTAGATTTCCAAGAGGCTTTCGACACTGTTCCTCACAAGCGTCTTCTAACCAAACTGCGTGCCTACCGAATATCGCCTCAGTTGTGCGACTGGATTCGTGATTTCCTGTCAGAAAGGTCACATTTCGTAGTAATGGACGGAAAGTCATCGAGTAAAACAGAAGTAATATCCGGCGTTCCCCAAGGAAGTGTTATAGGCCCTCTATTGTTCCTGATCTATACTAACGACATAGGTACAATCTGAGTAGCCGTCTTAGATTGTTTGCAGATGATGCTGTCATTTACCGTCTTGTAAAGTCATCAGATGATCAAAAAGACTTGCAACATGATTTAGGTAAGATATCTGTATGGTGCGAAAAGTGGCAATTGACCCTGAATAAGGAAAAGTGTGAAGTTATTCACATGAGTACTAAAAGAAATCAGCTAATTTCGATTACACGTAAGTCACAAATATCTGAACGCTGTAAATTCAACTAAATACTTAGGGATTACAATTACAAATAACCTAAATTGGAAAGCTCACATAGAATATTGTGGGTAGAGCAAACCAAAGACTGCGATTTATTGGCAGAACACTTAGAAGGTACACCAGGTCTACTAAATAGACTGTTTACACCACGCTTGTGCGCCCTATTCTGGAGTGTTGCTGTGCGGTGTGAGATCCGCATCAGATGGGACTGACGGATGACATCGAAAAAGTACAAAGAAGGGCAGCTCGTCTTGTATTATCGCGAAATAGGGGAGATAGTGTCAAAGACATGATACGTGATTTGGAGTGGCAATCATTAAAACAAAAGCGTTTTTCGTTGCGACGGAGCCTTCTTATGAAATTTCAATCACCAGTTTTCTCCTCCGATTGCGAAAACATTCTGTTGGCACCCACCTACATAGGGAGAAATGATCATCACGATAAAATAAGAGAAATCGTGGCTCGCACAGAAAATTTAAGTGCTCGTTTTTCCCGCTTGTTTTCGAGAGTGGAACGTCTACCGTTCAAATGGCTCTCAGCACTATGGGACTCAACGTCGGAGGTCATCAGTCCCCTAGAACTTAGAACTACTTAAACCTAACTAACCTGAGGACATCACACACATCCATGCCCGAGGCAGGATTCGAACCTGCGACCGTAGCAGTCGCGCGATTCCGGACTGAAGCGCCTAGAACCCCTCGGCCACCGCGGCCGGCGGAACGGTAGACAGCCAGCTTGAAGGTGGTTCATTGAACCCTCTGCCAGCACTTTATTGTGAATAGCAGAGTAATCACGTAGATGTAGATGTAGATATTCCCAGTAATAGCCATCGTTGGAAGAGTTTAATCATCCAATAATCGAGCGTGATAATTACAGTTTAGTAAGTGGAAGGCACGACAAGGCAATTACGAAACAATCCTAAATTCATGCTGTGAAAACTTCTTAAAACAGATAGTGCAGAAGTCCACTCAAAATGGGAATAAATACAACAGCAACAAACAGAACTTGCCTCTTTGAGGATATCCACGTTGAAATTGGTACCAGTGATAGTAAAGTGGTTGTAGCGACAGTGGCTACCGATGCACAATTGGTCACTGAAACCAGTTCAAAGATTTACAACGTCACCAAAACAGATAAAGAGACAGTAGTGTCATCTCAAAAACAATCTGAAATATCATCAATGGACTGGAACGTGTACACTAACTGTCGTTCAAGTTTAGAAGAATAGTTAATCAAACACTGGATAGGTTTGCGATGAGTGACACTCTCCATGGAACATAGTCTAAAATCAGAAATTACAAAACAAACAGTGGATACCGCAAGAAAGGTGTAAAACAAAGTGTAGTGTGTGGATAGAGAGATACAATGTAAAAAATTCTCGCAAAACCGAAAGAAATTCTGATCATGTGTAAAGGTGTGCAGTGGCACCAAAGTTAGTGTTGAGACACTTATTGATGAAACAAAAACTTAAACTGAAATTAGCACAGTAAAAACTGAAACATCTGTCATATGAATTTGTTTCTTTCGCTTAACACTTTGAAAGACATAGATAAAAGCAGTCAGTTACACGCAGTACTTCTTTACTTCCGGAAATCATTTCAGATAGTACGTACCAACGCAAATTAACAAATTATATTAACGATGATATGGGACACCAAACAAGATTTGTCACTGTGAGGAGCATTTCTTGCTAGAAAGCAAACAGCATGTTGTCTTGGATGAAAAATCATTGACAAACGAATAAGTCACTTCAGTCGTCCCACAGGGAAGTGCGTTGGGGTCCTTGCGTTAACGTAGTATGTTAATGACCTGGTAGAAAATATTAACAGTAGCTTCAGACGTTTTGCAGATCATACAATTGCCTGAATGAAGTGCACTCTGAAAAAAATCGTACTAATAATTAGTCAGTCCATGACAAAACTTCAAAGTCGTTCAAAAGCTGGCAACTGTAAATCTACATCTGCATCTACACCCATACTCTGCAAACCACCGCGAAGTGCCCGGCAAAGGATATGTCCCAATGTTCTAGTTATTAAGGTTTTTCCCGTTCCATTCACGAGTTGAGCGCCGGAAGAATTATTGTTTGAATCTTGTCGTCACAATCCCTATGTGAGCGATACGTAGGGGGTTCTAGTATATTCCGAGAGTCATCATTTAAAGTCGGTTCTTGAAACTTTGTTAATAGACGGAATAGTTACGCCCATCTTAAAAAGTCTGCCAGTTCAGTTTCCTCAGCAACTTCTCACGGGCGAAACAAACATCTGACCTTCGTGCTGCCCTTCTCTGTATATATTCAGTATCCCTACTTCTCATAAATGTAAAATTGTGAACTTCACAAAATGAAAAACTGTAATAACATATGACCTCGATTCACTGAGTCACATTTGGAATCATTCAACTCATAGAAATATCTTAGTGTAAGAATATGTAGAGATAGGCAATGGAGTGATCAGACAGAGGCAGTCATTGGTAAAGCAGGTGACGGAAGTCGGTTTATTGACAGAATACATGGAAAATACACCTTTTTATAAAAGGAGATTCCTTACAACACCCAAGCGACCTATCCAAGAACATTGCTCAAGTGTGTGGGACTCGTACCACGTAGGATTAACACGGAATAATGACCTTATACAGAAATAAACAGCAATCACTGACACTAACTCCAGCACCATAAATAGTAGTGTCTTCCTTGCACTCCTGCCGTAGCCTCTTCAACCTTCCGATGGCCAGTTCCGAAGATGTGCTTAACTGACAGCCGCCAGTTTGTTGAGGATGATGTCAGAAAATTTTATCTCTATCGCTTCTTTTATGATGCTATCCTAGAAGCCATTTAATAACAGATGTCTCTTCGGACGCAATTTGGTACCCTTTTCCAGAGCATGTTCTGCTACCGCTGATTTCTCAATGTATCGTAGCCGAAAATACGCGTTATGTTCCACGCGGCGCTGTTCTGTAGCACACAAAATCTGTCCGACATAAAATTGCTCACAGCCGGCACGTTATTTTATACACACACCTCTGTTCTGAGACCTACATCGTCTTTCACAGGCGGCGTGAGTTGTGCAAGTTTTGCTAGAGGTCTGAAGACCGAATCGATTTTAAGCCTCTTTAGGAGCCTGCTAATCTTTCCTGCTGCTGTATCACAGAACGGCAAAAACACGAACTTCTTCGTATTCTCCTCGCGAGCCTTCTGTTTTACATGTCTTCGAAGAGATGGATCGTAAATTCTGTCAGTTATTAGCCTTTTTCTTTGAATACCTTCCGTAAGTGGTTCAGTTCCTTCATGAGGGTTTCAGCTTCTGAAACAGCTTCCATTCGATGCACCAAGGCCCAACAGAACGTTTCTGCGATGGGAGGTGGTAGCCGATTGCGTGCAGATACCGGTTCTTGTTGGTTAATTTCCGGTAAACATTGTAACTGAGAGACCCATTTGCCTTTCGGGACATGGAAAAAACGGCAAGGCACCATACGTCTTATGTTTCCATCGTGAATTTGATGTCATGAATGATGTTGATGTGGTCCAGGTATTTATAACGTACCTATACGCTGTGATACGTGTACCTAATGCTCCGCAGTTAATGGAAGCAATGCACCAATTCCGAAGAACAATGCACCAATTCCGAAGAACAATGTTTAACGCAAGAATACAGGCAGTTATATCTTGATCGTACCGCACGGGGTGTTGTGAAGTACAACAACGATCGAAATATAAAAATGATAATAAATGAATGACTCACTGTAGATAGCAATAATTTTCAACGATTAAATGGCCGAGTAAATTCAGACTGCAGATAGTAAAGGTCGTCAGGTCAAAAACAGGCAAGAGCTAAATTTGGTTAATGACTAACATGACTTTGAGATCACGTAATAACTGGCAGTGAATAACAATGCAGCAACTGAACAATATACACTCGCATGAGCCTAGATGATAAAGAAATGTGAAACATGAGCAAAATTATGTTAATTTGGAATTCACTAATATTATTTATAATTACGACCACCAGTAATAGGTAATGAACAGCAACACTTTATGGAAAATGTACTGCATTACGTAATTCACGGTCATGCCTGTTTGAAAATTTGCAAAAATATGGCAAAAACTAATTACTGTTTCTGAATAGTTACTTCTCAAATTAAAGTCGTAAATGGTTTAATTCATAGCAACAACCATTTGGCAATGTCAATATTACAGGGCTAACAGCACATGAAATTATTTGTAATATACAACATCAAATTCCTTTGTCTGCAATGGCGCCAACATCCTTTTGTCATCGATATATCAACTGCTTTTAAATGGCTTCTGGTTTAACTAATTGTATGCAGTAGTAGTGCAACACTGTATGAAGAACTATAATAATTGACTAATTGAGCTTCCGTCACTAAGTTTATGATTTGACTAAACAACACTACAACGCTAATAAAACTTAACTAATTCACTAACAAGCCTTATACACAACTACAAATTAACTGGCTTGACCTTACTTTCCGACGATTTGCTTGTGATGAGACGTAATACTTTTTATGATATCCGTTACTGGCAACAGGCTGTTCTCGGTTAGAGGGCAGTTTGGATAACTATGGGCCACACAATAATCTTCTTTAATTACCATAACTTCTTGTAACCGTATACTGTGTCCCTACACGTGCTTGCTCACTTACATATTTTGCCTTGCCACATGTTACAAAATCAACCCCACAACAACCACAATTTGGCATCAGCGCGCCAACACTTCACATTACTACTACTGCGCACGATCGTGCCAACGGTGTTGTTGTTACATTAAAAGATACTCTTTGGGCTCTGTACAGAATGAGTTTTCTTGACACTGCCAGCGTGTTTACTGCAAAGCTTTGACATAATTATTTCTTACTTTTTTCCTCGTATCATATTACAGTTTCGTAAACGCTAATTACTGACGAAACTCATAAGCACATATAATTAAAAAAACTGTTTTAAAATCATAGAATCAAGTGTCTAAAACATGTGAGGCTTTGTGTTGCAGTGTTAGAAATTCCTCCAGCTTTTCACGAGCATGAGGCCAGACAATGAACGTGTCGTCGGTATGACGATAAAAGTAACTATGCTTTGCAGGAGCTGTGTTCAACGTGATGTCCTCAGAGTATCCCATAAACAGGTTGACTAATGGAGCCAATGGAATGGATTCGCCCGCCGGGATGCCGTCCGTCCAAATATTCTCCACCATTCAAAAAATACGATGATATCGAAGTGTGCTTAAATAAATCCACAATAGTGACGTCAAAGGACTGAGGAAGCGTGTCTATAGATACTTTGATGGGAACACGAGTGAATAACGAGACCACAATGTAGTTAACCATTATACCCCCTTCTCTGATACGCAGACGCATAATCTGCTAATAAAGTCTGTCGTGTTCTTGCTATGATGCACATGGTGACCAATGTGCGGAGTAAGGAGACTGGCAGAGATGGTTCGCGAATCTGTAAGTCGGCTATCTAATGGAGCTCATGATGCATCGTAATGGTATTGTCTTCAATGAACTTTTAGCAGGCCTTAAGACGTGGGTGATCAAGATCCGTGAGAGAGGGGGTTTTTACTGATGTTCTCTTTCATTGTTTCCTGACTAAATCAAATAAGTTCTAACATAAAGTCCTTAATCCAAGGGGTTGTAGCGAAATGAAGCAAAATTAGAGACTCATGCTTAATAGCCATGTTGCCACACACGGGCTATTCATCCCATTGCTTGGGCATTACGAGCGATCAGTGATCGTCTTTGTGATCTGTAACACACGTGTGATCCACAGACAGATCGCGCGATCTTGCAACAGATTGCTGCGATCTGTCACACATGTGTGGAGCATTTTACTATTCTTTTTCCACTTGCAATCTTTCATAAGTTTCTTATTGTGATAGTGCGGTTATGATGTCCATCTGTTTGAAGAGACGCCTACAACATGGTTGTGGGAAAAAACCACGTATTATACTGACTGCTCCCATAAACAGCGGTGGCCCTATCTGGGAGAGGGTGAGGCAGGGCAGGTTCGCACCGCAACCGGACGCCAATTCCAGCGTTTGACAAACTCTGAGCGCACCAACGATCTCTAATTTTTTTTTATCTTTTTCAAATAATTTAGGTACAGTATTTCAGAATTTTGGACAGCACTTAGCACATACTTAACCTTACCAGTCACAGTGAAAGACTTGCGCAAAACAGACTGACTAATTTATCTTTGATTAGTACTGAAAATTTTAAACTGAATGACATATTTATACGTTTTAGTGTTTTGTGTTTGACAATAAAGAAGGAATCTACAAAACATTTATTTTGTGTAAATCCTAAAACAAAATTAATATCCGAATAAAATTTAATACTCTGTGGATGATTAGCCAGTCAGCCAACTTCGTCCTCAGCTGAAGGCGCCAAGACATTGCTCGTACACCAGCGACAGACTGGCTAGGACCGTATCTGTCCAGAAAACCAGGCCGTAAGGCATTAATGAGAAGAAATACGCAAAAGTGTTTTTAAATATTAATTTGTTTATTTCTGGAACGAGCAGCTACAGAAAGAGCAAATCTGACTGAACTTATCCGCTTGAGAAACTCAATGAAGTGTTTCTCCTAGCTGAAATTTTCGTTGTTATGTACATCCAAAAGCTTGGAAGATTCTACGTTATTCACTGGATGTCTAGAGTTTTTAGGTCGCACAGAGTTTGACAGCAAAATTAAGGGCAAAAGTGAATGAGGTCCTTCTACGTTTTCTGAAATTTTGTCTCGTGTATGAAAGTATAGGTAAACAGCTGTTTCTTTCCTGAAATCAACAGAGCAATCGAAGAACCACCTACATTCTTGCAATATTTATTGCATTCTAATGATGGTAATTTTAAGTTAGAGATTAGTCGATTGTTGCATCGTACAAGTGAAAGGTCTTATTGCATGTAGCAACACAAGAACATCTACGTTCTAGGCGAAATCAGTATATTTTGTAATCAAAATATCCACGGGTATGCTGCCGGTCTACAGTGTCCAACGGGCACAATATTTCGGCGATCAAACATGTCGCCATCATCAGGTGAACTGACGGACTGAGCTCCTGTGAACGTGCCGGCACGGAGATCCGTACGCTATGGCTGCTCAGAGGGAACTGGGTTCGGTCGCGGCGGCGGCCGACTTAAATACCCTCCGCCCGCGGCGCGCTCCCTCCGCCGTCCGCGCCCAGCGCCACGGTCGCGTGGTGGAACAGATTGCGACGGCGTCTGAGATGACGTCGGTGTGATGGCTCTGTCCGCCGTGGTCGTCACAACTATACGTCTGCTCGATTTACTCTTGATTAACCCGATCGCTGGTTCCCAAGCCGGGAGAAACTCAAGAATCACAGTATATTTTGTCTTTCTTTTCCCTATATTTTTCCTAATTTAAGACAATGTTTATTGCAAATAATCAGATATTGTGACACTGTTACTATTATTATTATTATTGTTACAGGGTCACCTTGGAGAGACAAAATATCACTTGCCATCCTGGAGCTGCAGGAGAAAGGTATAATCCAGATTCTGTACGACAAATGGTGGAAAAATACCGGAGATGTATGTAACAGGGATGACAAGAGCAAGGAATCCAAAGCCAACGCGCTAGGGATTGAGAATATAGGTAAGCGAGAGACAAGTACGTATCACTGAAAACTGAGCAACTTTCTATTAATTTTTCTTAAGTCAGAGTTTATTGATTAAACTTGAAACATAGCTCGTTACTGACTCTGCTGAATAAGCGGTTAGCACAACTGAAAGATTTCTCCAACCAAAACTTAAATCTTGTGCTTTCAAGCTGTCTGATACTCATGGAAATTTAACAAAACTTAAGCAGTCTGCAGAGTGCCACAACCCGAAAACTCAATAAGTTATTTCCGTGCAATCGTTCGCAATAGCTTCCTGTTGTATACAGTGAGTAAAATCTCAGCTTCATGTCCCATACCGCACTGATTCGTAGGTGGAGTTTGCATTGCCACTGAAAAGAGTACAAGCAAATGGAAAAGAACATGCATTCAAATAAATCTAGTTAACGTTCAGTATAAAGTTCTTTAGATTAAGCCTTTAAACCATATTTAATATGAAACTCTAAAATTTTATTCTATTGTAAGACCGAGCTGTGTGGCGAGGTGGTTATGACCCTGGACCTCTATTCGGGAAGGCAGCTGGTCAGATCCGCATCTGGATATCCAGATTTACGTTCTGCTTGGTTTCCTCAAATACCTTAAGCATTAAGGTAAATGCCGAGGTGGTTCCTGCGAAAAGAACACGGCAGAAACCATTCTCCAACTTTTCCCAGTTCGAGCAAGTGTTCTATCTGCTCTGACCTCGTCGCCGACGAGACATTACCCTAATCTTCCTTCCTTCCTTTTTTCTGATGTATATAAACGAACTAATTCTTCTCACTTTCTATTTGTAGGAGGCGTATTCGTCGTCTTGCTATGCGGACTGGCACTTGCTATCCTAGTAGCCATCCTAGAATTCTGCTGGAATTCGAAAAAGAATGCGCAGACTGATAGAGTGAGTATATGATTAATAATTTGAGTAGAAATAGAAAAGTAGTAAGTAATACAAGTATACTGACCGTAAACGAAGAAATTACATTACCCATATGTAGAATTGAAACTCTGGAATTCACACTGTGGAATGATTAAGTAAAATGGTAGAACGCCATATTTAGAACACTGGGTAATGAACATATGAAGTACATGGAATGCGGAATGGCTATTACATGCTGTAAATACAATATGCTCTAAAATGTTTGTGGTTTCATTTAGGTGTAGTGAATTTTCAACTTTTCGCGGCGTAATGAATAGTCTACTAAATTTCGGGAATGTAGCCGCTAAAACAAATTTTCTGCCACTGATATTTCGGCCGCAGCTTACTCTGAAGATGCCCGGACGATAAGCGGCCGAAATATCAGTGGAAGAAATTTTATTGCGGGCCTGCATACCCGAAATTTAATAGGCTATATCTATGTCGCTTTGGACGGTATTACACTATCACATTTCTTTATCAAAGTTGATATGTCAAACAAATTTGACACTGTAATAGGGGACGTCATCAAATCTCGCCTTTCGTCAAAGAAATGTGATCAACTCTAGAGCCTCATCGTGGATTTGATTATAAAAGCCGTTCGTCTTCTGTTCACTGCAATGTAAAATGTAACCGCCAAGAGCACTGGTATCGGTACAGCTGATCCGTTCCTTCGACTCTTTTTAATAACCTTGCTTCGACTTTTGGGGATTAAGCAAGTGGGTACAATGCATGCTATTAATCATGTGCTTATGGGCAGGTGGAATATTCTTAGCCTTCCATTCTACTTTATCTGTGGATGCCACAGGTTAAACAGCGCTTCATCTGTTTCGTACTTCTTATTAGTTTTGTGGTTGGGGTAACTAATTCTATTAATGAAATTATTCTAAAATAAAAATAGTGCTTATTGCCTATATAGTGCACTGAACATTTATTTATCTTCAGATATTCTCCGTTCATTGGTTCATAAATCACTTCACACGTTTCTGGAATTCTTTTGGTTAATGTGCACTTTGGTATTTGAGTGCCGTATTGTAACTAGAGCAGCTCTCTCCTGCATCAAGAAATCGCAGTGTTACTGTGAGCCTGTGTTCTGGACGTATAGCATTTCTCAAGCGAGTAATCTGTTTTGTAAAATGAGAAGCCACTTTACTGAACAAATAATGAAGTGCACTCTCATCCATTCATCAGTACCGGTAATTTATATAAAACTTGACGCCCTTAACTTGCAACTCTCGCAACAAAGTTTGCTGAATACTTCTATCTTCTCGCCGTAATACCCATGGATTCACCCAAGTATGTTTCCCCCCTTTCCCGTCGCTTTTCTTCCAGATGCACAAACAGTGCAATTGTGGCACAAGCAACTGCAGCTCATAACAAGTTGTTGTCCGCCAAACTGAAATTTGACGAAGACATGACGACAGTGTAATGCCCCATTTTTGTGCGACGTCAAAGATAATTGTCAAGGAAATTTGATGAATATTGGATCATGTTTCTTTGTCAAAGAAATATGATAATGGAATACCGGCTAACTACCCTCAGTGTTAAATGGCGCTCGCCAATACCCTCTTTCAGTTTCAAATTTCACATCTGCGAGAGGGGCTTAATCCCACACTATTGTTGTTGTTGTTGTTGTTGGCTCTTCCGGCCAAGTCCTTCTTTATTTACACTCATAGTTCACTGTCACCCAGCCCCGGATCTACGATATTTACATACCTGGGCAAAAACATGATAATGGCGCCCCCCTGCCCCTAACCGCCACCACAGTCCCACTCGAGCTTTTGAGATAGGACGTAGAAGATTTAAAAAAAAAATAGATTTTTCAAAAATGTTCATTTTGTAGCACACATCTTTCTGAAGAGGTTGATATATAAAACATATACGTTCGAGGAAATGTAAGATGCGTTATTTGGTCTTACATGTGCCAACGTGCAGTGCCACGCCTCTTCACACAGCAAAAACTACCGCACGTTACTGTACTTTGATTTGTGGAATTCAAAAGTATATTTTGTAATGGAAGCCATCAAACCTGTATTCTGGACAGTGGAAATTAAAATGCCCTGTGGTGCCTCTTCTGCTCCTAGTCCACCGATCTGACATCCCAACCCCCTTACAAAAAACCTCAGTACTTCAGAAAATTTGCACTCTTTATTCCCTACTAACTAATAACTTTCTCTTTTGTGTGACATACAATGAAATATAGGAAAAGCCAGTAAAGATAAGAAACAAGCAATACCGTACGCATTTCTTCAATCCTTAGGTCCCAGCATTTCCTTTTTTTCTCCCTCTCTCTGATCTTCCTACAACTTTACACTGTGTGCCTTCCTTTGTGCAAAAGAATCTATTACCATACCTAATCAAGGTTCGTCAAAAGTTGTGCTACATGAAAAATCAAAATGTCACTGTCTAATACTAAATAGCTGTTAATACAAATAGTACCCCGGCCTGGTGTGGTTTCTCGATTTGATTGTGTCTGTTTTGTCACTGTCTGCTAGGTAAAATGAAACAGGCATTGTTAGTATTACAGTTATTAGCTGCCCCCCAAACTTTCTTCGAGTTACTACTCTCTCCAATGCAAAGTTATTTGTAGGTGCCATGGCTGATGTTCCACTATTTTATCCCTTTTCTGGTAAAGAACTTCTGTATACTACTTAATTCCATTTATTGCTGTGATCCAGACTTAAAGACTGAGGAGCATATCAATGTTTCAATGTTTGACACCAGTACAGCTGTTTTGTAGATTAAATTTACATTAATTAAATACAGTTAGGATTAGTAGTACTTTAGACAAATATATTAACATAATCGGCTTCTTTTTCTTCTGTTACCTACATCTCCTATCATCCACTGAATAAATATTAACACATTACTCAATCACATTACTGTTGCCATTAACACTACCAATATCTGAGACCCTTACACAGATTTGTGCTGCCAGTAACAACAGCAAACAATCTGAAAACAAACTGAATAATTCTAATGTAACCATTTACATTAGGAGTTTTATGTAGCATGTCAGTACTGAGCTGGATTTCTCCTACTCAACCGAGCGAGGTGGCGCAGTGGTTAGCACACTGGACTCGCATTCGGGAGGACGACGGTTCAATCCCGTCTCCGGCCATCCTGATTTAGGTTTTCCGTGATTTCCCTAAATCGTTTCAGGCAAATGCCGGGATGGTTCCTTTGAAAGGGCACGGCCGATTTCCTTCCCAATCCTTCCCTAACCCGAGCTTGCGCTCCGTCTCTAATGACCTCGTTGTCGACGAGACGTTAAACACTAACCACCACCACCATCTCCTACTCAAATTTTCTTCTGCTCTGTTCTAGCAATCCCTGTGCTCGGAAATGGCAGAGGAGCTGCGGTTTGCAGTCCGTTGCCACGGGTCACGGCAACGTCCAGCCTTGAAGCGCTCCTGTACGCGGTGTTCTCCAGGGACGACGTACGTTCCTGCCGCTCTGGAGATGCCACACATCAACGGGGTGAGGATTGTAGTAGCAGTTCAACACTGTTGCCTGAACAATAGCAACCTACATTTCCATTTCTTTTATGCATCATCAATTTTGTGACTGTTCTGATGCGATCTGCCACAATTTCCTCTCCTATGCCAATTTCTACATCTCAATATTTGCTGGATGAATTTCAGTCTCTGTCTTCCCCTATGGTTTTACCCTCTGTAGCTGCCTCAAGTGCTACACAGGTTATTCCTATTGTTCTGTACCATCATCTTCTTACTGTTTTCCATGAAGTTTTGCTGAAGTAAGAACAGTCTCACCTTTGTTTTTCGCTCCCTTTTTCCTTTCTTCATTTCCCTTCTCCTCTCATTCCTCAGTTTCGGCGTTTGTGGTTCCTCTTTTTCTTCTTCCTCCCTGTGTGCTCCTGAAGGCCGCCCAAGTGTCTGATGCGTAACAGATGACTGGGCAATGCATAATTCCCAGCCTCGGGTTGACATGTAGGGTTGGCACTTATCCCCTGGTACAGGCCTGGCCCAGGGAGGGGTGACTGCCTGAGCTGCAACCTTCACAAATTGCCGATTTGTCCCTCTGTCAGATGTGCGGGAGGTGTCACCTAAGGTGTGAACAGTCACCTAAGGCTGGTGCGCCCCTTGTGAAGGGAGGCTCCAGTTGGAAGGAACGTACCACTGGAGATGCTGGCAATCATGGGGGATTTTCTCGCAATGAGTCAATCATCTTCCCAATCAATGATTTTGAAATGTAAACATAATGAGGCTAATGATTTAGAGACCCCTCCCACTGCACCACAGTTCCTCGTGGTCTGCTGTGCTTCAGTCTGGAACCGCACGACCACTATGGTCACAGGTTAGAGCCCTGCCTTAGGCATGGAAGTGTGATGTCCTTAGGTTAGTTGGGTTTAAGTAGTTCTATGTTGTAGGGGACTTGATGACCTCAGATGTTAAGTCCCATAGTGCTCAGAGCCATTTGAACCATTTGAACCTCGTGGTCTCACGTACTGAAGATGGTCATTCCTTCGCCACGGTAAATCCGTTTATTATCCAGAAAGTTGTAGATGCAAGTGCCAGCCCTGTGAAATCCTGCTCTTGTTTACGGAATGGCACTTTGCTTTTGCAGACTGCTTCTGATTCTCAAGCACAACTACTGCTTGCTGCCTCACTACTCTACGGCTACCCTGTTCATGTTGAGACCCAGAGAACTTTGAATTCGTCCCTTGGTGTAATTTACACCAGGCTGCCCAATGGTCTAACTGAGGCCAAAATCCACTATTACCTCTCTGATCAGGGTGTCATTGCCATCCATCATGTAATGAAAAGGTAGATTCCTCCTGAGTGCCCACCCGCACTCTCTTTCTCACCTTTGATAAAGTGGTGCTACCGTCCAAGATCAAAGCAGGCTATGAAATTATCGCAGTCTGGCCATACATGCCAAACCCAATGCACTGCTACCAGTGTCATCATTTCAACCACACTAGAACGTCTAGTCTTGTAAACACCCAGCCAATTGTGTAACTGTGATAGGGATGCACATGAGGGCGATTGTCCTCCTCCTCATCCCCACTGTATCAACTGCAATGGCAGCCATGCCGCCTCCTCCCGGGATTGTCCTGCATATCTTGATGAGCAGGCTAAAGGAAAAAGTGCCTTACCCAGTAACTCGCACGTTAGTGGCTAGTCGCAAACCCTGTGTTCTCCTGTCTGGCACCTGTAGTTCTGTTCTTGCTACCCTCGCTCTATGAATGACATGGCCATGCAGACATGTGACCTCAAATTCAGCTCTGAGGTTGTGAAATCACCCAGTGTCGAGTACCATCACCAAACCCCTGTCCTGCTGTGCAACAAACCATCAGACTCTCACCTCAAGGGATGAAGCCACCAGGTACATAACCAGTCAGCAGGAAAGGACAGAAGGAGTACTCCCGTGAAGACTTCCTCCAGCCAAACAACACCCAATTCTTCCTCTAAATGGAAAGGCTCAAAGAAATCCACCAAAGGCAAACAGTCTTCTGCCAACTCAAAGATCCTCTTCGATGGTGTCGCCATGTGGTACCTTATCCCGGCCTCTGTCTTGCCGGTGTGCAGCACCAACTGTTTTTCAGCATTGGACTCCACAGACCGACCACACAAGCAAGCTAATGCTTCTGTGGACCCCATGAAGCAAGATCCTCCTGCTTCTGTGCCCTGTAGTAGCGACTCTACACCTGTTGTCACTCGGTGGCTGCTGAGTTGACACCCCTACATCTCTTCCTCCTCATGACTGTCCTCCAATGGAATGTTCATGGCCTTCGGTCCCACAAAGAGGATTTACGGCTGCTTTTAGCACCGCAGCACCCCCTTGTACTATGCCTCCAGGAAATGAAATTGTGCCCTCATGACCGCTTTGAGCTTTCACGTAACTTATTGATTCATTTTGACCTTCCTCCTGAGGTCAGCATTCCATCTAATAGAGGCGTCGTGCTGCTTATATGAGATGACATTCATAGACAAACCATCTTCCTGTCCACCCTTCTTCAAGCTGTTGCAGCTCACCTTTTCCTTCCCTGCCTGACTTTTTCCCTTTGTACCATTTATGTACCTCTGTCATTCAATGTCACCAGGGCAGACTTTTTTCAGCTTATTGGGCGGCTACCTCCTCCCCCATTTTTGCTACTCGGTGACTTTACTGCACATCATCCCCCTTGGGGTTCTCCCAGGACCTGTCCATGAGGTACCCTCTTGGCTGACCTTCTTAACCAAGAGGAAAACTCTTCTGCCTTAACACTGGAGCATCCATTTTTCTTTCCGATTCCTCGCACACCTATTCCCATTTGGTCCTGTCCTTTTGCACAGCCCAGCTTGCCCATCATCTTGAGTGGTCCGTTCTTACTGACACCTACTTGAGCGACCATTTCCCGTGTGCTCTCCATTTGTGGACTCCTCCCCCATCCATGAGCATGTCCAAATGGCAGCTTACTAAGGCTGACTGGCAGCTTTAGTCCTCCCCAAATGTGATGACCAGGTGGACTATCTCATCAACATGTTTTTAACTATCATCCTAAGATGGCAAATTGCATTCATTATAAACAGGTGCATGCAAAGTGTCATCGCATTCTTCGGGATAGCGAACCAGCTAGCTGGATTTCATTCACTAGTTCTTTTAACAGTTCCACCCCTTCCTCTGTGATGTGGCCTGACCTATGATGGATCTCTGGTACCAAGATCCATTGCCCCATTTCTGGCCTCACAGTAGCAGATGATGTTATCGTGAACCCTATTGCTATCACCAACACTGTGGGCCACCATTTTCCGGAAGTTTCGAGCTCTTCCCACTATCACCCTGCCTTCCTCCATCGGAGACAAGCGGGGGAGGCTGGGGCAATGCCCTTCTCTTCTCTTCTCTGAATCGTGAGTGCTACAATGCCGCCTTTACTATGAGGGAGCTTGATCATTCTCTCAGTTCATCCTGATCCTCCACCCCAGGGCCAGACGCCATCCACATTCAGATGTTGCAGCACCTTTCTCTTGCGGGCAAGCACTTTCTGCTTAACACATACAGCCGCATCTGGGTAGAGGACACATTTCCCATCCACTGGTGTGAAGCCACCATCTTACTCGTACCTTCCTTCCAGCTACCACCCCATCTCTCTTACCAGCTGCATTTGCTAGGTGATGGAATGTATGATTCATGCCTGGCTAGTATGGTGGCTCGAGTCTTGTAATTTACTGATGAATGCACAGTGTGGATTTTGAGCACAGTGTCCCGCAGTTGACCATCTTGTTACTTTGTCCACCCATGTCATGAATGGTTTTCTGCAGAAATCCCAGACTGTGGCCATGTTTTGGAGAAGGCCTATGACACCTGCTGTAGAACTGATATCCTCCGTACTCCTTACATGTGGGGCTTCCGTGGGCATCTGCCCTGTTTCCTTCCAGCATTTTTATAAGATCGAATTTTCAAGGTGCATCTGGGTTCTGTGTTGTCAGACAGCTTTATCCAGAAAAATGGTGTGCCTCAGGGTTCCGTCCTGAGTGTCATCCTTTTTGCTATCACCATTAACTCTATCATGGCCTGCCTCCCACCGGGCGTCTCTGGCTCCCTTTTTGGGGACGATTTTGCCATCTATTGCAGTTCTCCATAGACCTGTCTCACTGAGAGGCGTCTTCAGCGGTGTCTTGATTGTCGTCTTTACTCCTGGAGCATCGACAACAACTTTCACTTTTCCATTGACAAAACCATCTGTATAAATTTCTGGTGATGCAAATGGTTTCTTCCATCATCTTTATATCTTGGGCCTGTTGCCCTTCCGTTTGTTGGAAGTACGAAATTCCTGGGGCTCATGCTCGATAGGAAACACTCTTGGTCCTCCCATGTGTCTTACCTGGCAGCCTGCTGTACGCTGTTCCTCAATGTCCTATGTATCCTCAATGGTACTTCCTGGGGTGCTGATCGAACCACCCTCCTTCATTTGTAACTGTCCCATGTCTGTCTGAAACTCGATTATGGGAGCTTTGTTTATGCACCTGTATACCCATCCCTCTTACGCTGTCTCAACATTATCCACCATCATGGCATCCATTTGGCCACAGGCGCCTTTTACACCAGCCTGGTTGAGAGTCTGTATGCTGAACTACCCCTGTCCTACCACTGTGACTTTCTCCTCATCAGGTATGCATGCCGTTTGTTTGCCATGAGTGACCACCCATTCTATGCCTCCTTCTTTGACGATTCCTTTGCTTGTCAGTATGGGCCTCATCCTCCTTCTGTGTTACATCCTGGAGTCCACTTTCAGCACTTGCTATAGTGGCTTAACTTCACACTACCTGCACCTTTTCTGGTGGGTGTGAACCCTTCACCACCTTGGCTTCGTGAAGCAGCCCATGTTAATTGTGGCCTTCATTCACTTCCTAAGGACACTGCGCCAGCCTCAGTCTATCATCTTCAGTTTCACGACCTTCACATGGAACTTTGCAATAGTACCTTTGTATACACTGATGGCTCTTGAACTGACCGTGGGGTTGGGTGTGCCTTCATCATTGGCACCAATGTCTTTCGATATCAGCTTCCGGCACACTCCTCAGTATTTGTAGCTGAGCTCTTCGCTTTGTATCAGGCCACAGAGTACATCTGACAACACAGCCTTTTCAATTGTGTCCTCTGCTCAGACTCACTCAGTGCCCTTCAAAGTCTATGTGTGCTGTACACCGCCCATCCCTTAGCACAGCGGGTCCAGGAAAACTATCAACTGCTCACTCTTGGTGGAGCCTGTGTGATGTTTTTGTGGGTTCCTGGTCATGTCAGTCTGCCAGGAAACGAGGCTGCTGATGCTGCTGCCGAAGCTGCAGTCCTCGTACCTCAGCCCATGAGTACGTATATTCCCTCTGATGATCTCTGTGTTGCCGTCTGTCAGAAGGTGGTGTCCCTTTGGCATGGCCAATGGTCCTCCCTTCACGGGAATAAGCTTATTAGGCCTCTCCCAGTGGCTTGGATGACCTCCTCTAGGCCCTCCTGCCGGAAAGAGGTTATTTTAACTGAGTTGCATATTGGGCACTGCTTTTTGAGCCATCATCATTTGCTAAGTGGCGCTACATCACCTCTTTGTACACATTGCAGTCAAGTTTTAACTGTCTGCCACTTCCTGCTAGAATGTCCATTTTTTAACCTTTAACATTCTCATTTGGGTTTGCTGTCTGAGTTATCCGCTGTTTTAACAAATGACACGTGGGCTGTCGACCACGTCTTACTTTTTATCTACCAAAGCAATATGGTGAAGGCCATTTAATTTTTAGTTTTTGGACCTCCATTTCTGTATGGTGTCTTTTTTAGTCCTTTTTCCACGTGCCTGTTTTTAGCTGTCCTCTGTTATGTCAATTCGGACTGATGTATAGTTGTTTTTTAACTCCTCTCTGTCTTCGTGTTCTATAGTTTTGACTTGGGTGCATATGACCCCAGATGTTTTTGCATCCTAAAGCAAAACAAAACCAAAACCAATTATAAAATATCATTATTTAATACATGCAAATGTAATAAATTTTTATTTCATGAGGTGCTGCTGGTTACATTCATCCTTTATATTAGACTGAGAATTCACTATCCTATATGATTTTAAATAGATAAAATTTATTCTGTTAGGTCTGATAATTTCTGACTGGTGCAGAGTTTTAGATGATGCTGGTGCAGTATTCATCAACACATATGATTTCTGTTCACATAAATCTGGAGCTTTGTCCACAAAATTTTTCTATGCTTACCTGTTACTTACTGTGCATGGCCTCCTTCCAAATACTCTCCTCCACAATTGATACACCACTCCCAATGCTGTTTCCACTTCTAGAAGCAGTCTTGGTGTGCCTCTTGGTGGATCACATGAAGCGCCATCAGCAAATTTTCTTCCATCTCCTCTGTTGTTAAACATCTTCATTTGGTCAATTGGGTTTTCAACTATGGAAATAAAAGAAGTCCACAGGGGCCAAGTCTGGAGAGTATGGAGGATGGAAATGAAATGTCGTGTGGCTAGGGCCTCCCGTCGGGTAGACCATTTGCCTGGTGCAGGTCTTTCGATTTGACGCCACTTCGGTGACCTGCTCGTCGATGAGGATGAAATGATGATGATTAGGACAACACAACACCCAGTCCCTGAGCGGATAAAATCTCCGACCCAGCTGGGAATCGAACCCGGGCCCTTAGGATTGACAGTCTGTCACGCTGACCACTCAGCTACCGGGGCGGACAGTATGGAGGATGAGACAGCACAGAATTTTTTTTTTTTTTTTTTTTTTTTTGCAATAGTCACGCACCAGGTGGATGAATGTGCAGGTGCATCATCGTGATGCAAGAGCCATGAATTGTCTTACCACATTTTAGGCTGTTTCCTTCTCACATTTTCTTGCAGGCATCGCAACACCTCCTGATAGTACCATCACAGTTTCTCCCTGTGGCATAAATTCATAATGAACTAATCCTTCAAAGCCAAAGAAAACTATGAAACTATGAGCATGGCTTTGACATGTGACCTGACCTGACAAGTTTGTTTCAGTCTTGGAGAAACTTTCCCAACCCATTGTGAAGACTGAACCTTGGTCCCAACATCATAACCATAGACCCACATCTCATCACCAGTTATGGTTCTCTTAAGGAACATATTGTTCTTGTTTGCACAGTCCAAAAACTCGTCACAGACTGCGAGGCAAAGGTCTTTCTGGTCTTCACTCATGAGCTGTGGGATGAACTTAGTAGCAACACAGTGCATTCCAAGATGCTGTGTTAGGATTTCATGACACGAGACACACACAATTTCATTGACATTCCCGACAGGAGCGTCGTCAGTGGACATCGAAGGTTGTCCTGAACAAGGGTCATTAATCTCTGCCTGGCCATTTTTAAAGCATGTGAACCATTTTTAACACCAAGTATGGTTTAAGCACTTCTCACCGTAGGCTTCCTATATCACTTGGTATGTCTCTGTAAAGGTTTTCTTGAATTTCAAGCAGAATTTGCTTTGCTCCTCTAATCCTGCCATCTCAAAATTCACAAACTGTATGACACAATGTTCTACTTGATACAGCACTGAACAATAAGTAAGACATACAACAATAAAACTTCCGGCAGTTACACATTAAACACAGGTGTGTGTAGGGATGCTAACCACATTTCACCCCAACACACCTTTAGCGCGACATTATGAATGTCCCAGAATTTTTTAAACAGGCCTCGCATGAACTACAAGTATATGAAGAATGACATGGGCAACATAAAATTAGTACAAGAAAATTTGTCACTAAAACATTTGAGGCACTGTAATTATTATTTTTGTCATAGCATTGTTGATGTATGGTAGTTTAGCCTCCAGTTTGTTTCCTGATGAACTAATAATTAAATGCAGATGAAAAGTCAGTACTTATCAGGACAAAGTGGAGAAATATTTGATGGTGGCACAAAAAAGTGAGAATTTCCAAATCTCTTGGAACTTTTTGCTAACACAGACCCTAAGCCAGGGCTGTTGAGTGAAACTGATTAAACACTCATCTCGCGTAACTGGAAACTCTCCCCTTAATGTTGCATTCAGAATAACTTCTCTGTTCTCATGTGCCTTTCAAGTATATTCTCCATCTTCCAGTCCTTCTTACATTGTCCCTTGATATGACAAAACGTGAAATTTATCATGTTTTTTACACTCTCTCTTGCTGTGTGTCTATCAAGCACAAGTTTTATCCACTGTTTTTATTTTAAAGAAAGCTGTTGCCAGTAACCACATTATGCATATTTATCTTTTTTAAATTTCCTTTACTTTACGTCTGTGGTCACAAACTTTTTGTCAACAGATTACCCATTTTGGTCTATAATGACCATCTTCAGATCTGAAGCAAAATATGGGAAAACATAAATACAATAGCAGATCGTCTACAGCTTAAAACAATAAAATAGACCATAATGAAAAGTACTACTGACATACATATACATTTGTGCACTTTAAGTGTGAAGAGGCATACCTGTTTTATAAAAACAATGTCCTAATGTATTGAAGCCATAGTGGCATTGTCAAACAATAAATGCAAAATCAGCACCAGCATCATCAAATATTTATAAATAACAGCATATGCACGAGTCTTCATGTCAGCATCACTACTGTCAAAACAAACTGTCTTACAGTAGCCACAAGATGTTTGTGTTGTAAGTTCACCAGATGTCACTATTGTAGGCATACACAAGTCTTTTGTTTTATAGTTTTTATATTATTCTGTGCACTATGGAAGCCGTTTATTACTTGTGTCATTATCTATAACATTGGCACTTGAGCATATGTCAATTACTGTCTCTTAACTCTTCCTCTTTTTAACAATCTAATTTTTGTCATGTTCTATTTCATCGCATTTTATTACTGTAATGCCTCTTATACCTTATAAGCCCATTACAGACTTTACTGATTGTATCCTCCCTTTATTTTACATTGTTCAATTAATCACTGAAGACTTGTGTATGCCTACAATAGCGATATCTGGTGAACTTACTACACACACACACATCTGAAGATAGTCATTATAGACCAAAACCGGTAAACTGTTGACTAAAAGTTTGTGACCGTAGATGTAAAGTAAACGAAATTTATTCTATAGTCAGGTCACTGTTTTATTTGCAACAGTGTCATAGCTTGTTTATCTTTTTTATCTTTTCAGGAGACAGGGATCCTGCCTATGATTGAAATGAAGAAACCATCCCTGAGTTATGATCCTGATACCTAGCAGAATGTTCAGAGTGGATCACATCTCACAGACACTTTGTGATACCACTCAAGGGATTAAAAACAAAGAAGCTGCTGTGATAATAAGTGAAAATGTACAGTTCCCTGCTCATTGTGGCACATTTTTGACATGAACTGAGTTCAATTCAGAGAAGTGTCAGGTGTGTTTTCTGACTGAAGACTTATAAGAACAATAGTGCAGTGAAAAATTGAGTACAGACTACAATAAATGGGTTGAAAGTCCCATGGCCTAAGGTACTGTCTTTCGTGAAATACAAATAAAGTACTGTCATGATGTGCAGAAAACTTCCCATCACTTCCAATGGCAAATGTCATCCTCACAAAGGCAGAAAAACTATTTTTAATATTATAATTCTGTGGTACCTACAACTCAAGCTCTGGGACTTAGAGTGAATTAAGAATTTTTATTTTTAAAAATGAAATTAAAAGTACTTAATTTCAGTGTCACTTGTGCCAAGAGTAATTAAAATGTGTCTAATAAAACTACAAATTTTGTCACAAAATGTTTCATATTAAAAGTTCATTACATCTCAAGAATTTGAAGTGAATTTCATTATTTCCTCTCTTGAATATCATGGAATAACATTTGGAAGATATTTTGTTGTTAATAAAAAGATATGTTTTTCCCATTACACATATTTATCTACGTACACCATTTGTTTGTATATAGTAATGCAGCATGTTTTATTCCCAATGATCTCAGAATGAAATGGGCTCCATATATTCCCAATAATTTTTAACATAATACTGTGTTCTTAACTGGACAATATTGTTAATCTGATAAAATGTCAAAGTATTATTTAGACATAACAGTGAGTTCATATACCTATCACATGCAAGCATTGGATCACTTTACATATCTGTAACATTACAATAAAAATAATGCAAGCCCTTAAACAAGATTTGCCTGAAGCATATAAAAACATGATATCAAAAGAGTAGTAATCAAGGAACACAAGCTGCTACCTGCTAATGGCACATAACAACAAAGGGAACATATTATATAACTGGATACGTAAAAAAAAAACTACTCACCATGTGTGGCAGGAGAACACACACCCTAAATGGTTTAACTTATGCAAGTGTTTGGAGCCAGTGGCTCCTTCTTCCAGCAGAAGATTTGAAGGAGAAGGAAGAAGGGTGAAGGAAAAAGCCTGGAGAGGTTTAGGAAAAGGGGTACAGTTCAGAAAAGTCACACACAACCCCAGGTTAGGGGAGATTTACTGGATGGGATGAGAAGGAAAGACTGTACTGGATGAGACTTGGAAACCTGAGAGCTTAAAGTTGGAAGACACGGTAATATGCAAGACAGAGATTACTACTAAAACATTGTGCATGAGTTAATAAGAGTGAAAAGCTAAGTGCATTGTATGTTAACAGAAGCTGGATGGGGGCATGGCAAAAAACATACAGATCAGAAGATGAAAGATGTAGAAAACTAAAATTGAGTGAAGGAAGGAGTAGTTACGGTGAAGAAGTGCAGAAGGAATTAATGTAAATTGAGGCCAGTTGGTTGGCAAGAAACAAGGCCATGTTGTAGCGTTAGTTCCCACCTGCAGAGAAACTGGTGTCTAGGGAAAAAACCCAGATGGTGTATGTGGTGAAACAGGCTGTCATGTTGTACAGCAAACTATGCAACAGGATATTGTGTGTTGCTGTAAAATGCCCTCTGCGTATGCCTATTCATCCTGACTGATAACTGGATGTACTCATGCCGATGCAAAATGCTGAACGGTGTTTACATAATAGCTGGTATATGACATTGGTCATTCTGCAGGTGGCTCTCTCTTTCATAGTAGATGTTTTACCAGTCACAGAGCTGGTATAGATGGTGGAAGAAGGGTGCACAAGGCAAGTCTTACAGCAGCTACAATCACAGGAATAGGTGCCATAGAGTAGCGAGATGGGCGCAGGAGCAGCACAGGGTCTGACAATAATATTGTGGAGATTGGGAGAGTGACAAAAAAAGCTGTTCTTGGTGTGGTGGGTAAAATCTCACACAATGGCTCTCATTTCAGGGCATGATTTTAGGAAGTCATGGCCTTGTTGAATTAGCTGATTAATACATCGAAGATCAGGATTATACTGAGTGACAAATGGAGTTCTCCAAGGTTCCCAGAATGAGATTGTCACTCTGCAGCAGAGTGTGTGCTGATATGAAACTTCCTGGCAAATTAAAACTGTGTGCCCGACCCAGACTCGAACTCGGGACCTTCGCCTTTCGTGGGCAAGTGCTCTACCATCTGAGCTACCGAAGGACGACTCACGCCCGGTCCTCACAGCTTTACTGGCAGAAGTAAAGCTGTGAGGACCGGGCATGAGTCGTGCTTCGGTAGCTCAGATGGTAGAGTGCTTGCCCGCGAAAGGCAAAGGTCCCGAGTTTGAGTCTCGGTCGGGCACACAGTTTTAATCTGCCAGGAAGTTTCTCCAGGGGGGTTTGTTGGAGGGATCAGCAATATCACAATTGTCTGTGATGGCCTGGGAAATCTGTTTTTGAATTAGGCTGTTGGGGTATTTACATCCAATGAAGACTGGTGAGAATGATGGTGTATTGCTGTAAAGAGTGTGCATCCAAACAAATACATTTGCCTCAAATGCCAAGGCTGTACGGGAGGGAATGTTTGACCTGGAAAGGATGGCAACTGTTAAAATGTAAGTACTTGTTGTTTGAGGGAAGAGACCAAACAGCGAGGTCATCAGTCTCATCGGATTAGGGAAGGACGGGGAAGGAAGTCGGCCGTGCCCTTTCAAAGGAACCATCCCGGCATTTGCCTGGAGTGATTTAGGTAAATCACGGAAAACCTAAATCAGGATGGCCAGACGCGGGATTGAACCGTCGTCCTCCCGAATGCGAGTCCAGTGTGCTAACCACTGCGCCACCTCGCTCGGTAAAATGTAAGTACTGTTGTTTGTTAGTAGGTTTAATGTGGACAGAAGTGTTTGGCTGGCCTTCAGTGAGGATGAGATCAACATCCAGAAAAGTGGCATGGTGTTCAGAATAGGACCACGTGAAGCTTAATTGGCAGAAAGTATTTAGAGATTCCAGGAATTTTAACAGGCCAGCCCCACCCTGGACCCATATGGCGAAGATGTGAACAATTTAGCTAAACCAGACCAGGGGCCGAAGGCTTATGAATCAAAGGAAAGTCTCGTCCAAGTGACTGATGAAAAGTTTGGCATAGCAAGCAACGATCCTGGTTCCCATGGCCATACCCCTGATCTGTTTGTTTGTCTGCCCCTCAAAGGTGAAGTAATTACTGGTAAGTATACAGTTGATTAAGATGAGCAAGAAGGATGTCATAGGTTTGGAATCAGGTGGGCACTGACTGTGGAAATGTTCAGCAGCAGACCGACCATTTACATGGGGGATGTTGGTATCAATGATGACAAGCAAGGTGTGTGCTGGGCATGGAACAGGCACAGATATCAGATGCTCTGGGAAATGGTTGTTATCTTTAGTATAGGAAGGAAATCTATGTAGTATGAGTTGCAGATGTTGATCAAGTAAGGTAGATATAAGTTTGATGTGTGCTCTGAAGCCAGCAACTATAAGACGACCAGGTTGATTGGGTTTGTGGATCTTAGGAAGAAGATAAAAACAGGTTTCCCAAGCCATCACATCCAATTCTGGTGCTGCTGGTCCCTCCAAGAAACTAACTCAGAGCACACCACTTGTCAACCCATTTTATCCTGTCTTGGATGTATTAATCAGCTACTTCAACCAGGCTAAGACTTCCTAAAAGTCATGCCCTGAAATGAAATCCATTCTGTCTGAAATTTTGTCCAACACACCTAGAATAGCATTTCTTTGCAATATCCTTGTCAGACCCTGTGCTCCTTTTGCATCCATCTCCCTACATTATGGCTCCTATCCCTGTGACAATCGCTGATGCAACACTTGCACTATGAATGCTCCCACCACCACTTATACCAACCCTGTAACTGACCAAACATATATTACCAAAGGGGCAGCCACCTGTGAAATGACGCGTCATATACCATCTGTTATGTGGACACTGTTCAGACTTTTACATTAGCCTGATTACCACCCTGATCTGGCCTTGTAACAATAACCAAAACGGCCTTGCTGTGCTGGTACTGCGAACGGCTGAAAGCAAGGGGAAACTACGGCCGTAATTTTTCCCGAGGGCATGCAGCTTTACTGTATGGTTAAATGATGATGGCATCCTCTTGGGTAAAATATTCCGGAGGTAAAATAGTCCCCCATTCGGATCTCCGGGCGGGGACTACTCAAGAGGATGTTGTTATCAGGAGAAAGAAAACTGGCGTTCTACGGATCGGAGCGTGGAATGTCAGGTCCCTTAATCGGGCAGGTAGATTAGAAAATTTGAAAAGGGAAATGGATAGGTTAAAGTTAGATAAAGTGGGAATTAGTGAAGTTCGGTGGCAGGAGGAACAAGACTTCTGGTCAGGTGACTACAGGGTTATAAACACAAAGTCAAATAGGGGTAATGCAGGAATAGGTTTAATAATAAATAGGAACGCGGGTAAGCTACTACAAACAGCTTAGTGAACGCATTATTGTGGCCAAGGTACACTCCTGGAAATGGAAAAAAGAACACATTGACACCGGTGTGTCAGACCCACCATACTTGCTCCGGACACTGCGAGAGGGCTGTACAAGCAATGATCACACGCACGGCACAGCGGACACACCAGGAACCACGGTGTTGGCCGTCAAATGGCGCTAGCTGCGCAGCATTTGTGCACCGCCGCCGTCAGTGTCAGCCAGTTTGCCATGGCATACGGAGCTCCATCGCAGTCTTTAACACTGGTAGCATGCCGCGACAGCGTGGACGTGAACCGTATGTGCAGTTGACGGACTTTGAGCGAGGGCGTATAGTGGGCATGCGGGAGGCCGGGTGGACGTACCGCCGAATTGCTCAACACGTGGGGCGTGAGGTCTCCACAGTACATCGATGTTGTCGCCAGTGGTCGGCGGAAGGTGCACGTGCCCGTCGACCTGGGACCGGACCACAGCGACGCACGGATGCACACCAAGACCGTAGGATCCTACGCAGTGCCGTAGGGGACCGCACCGCCACTTCCCAGCAAATTAGGGACACTGTTGCTCCTGGGGTATCGGCGAGGACCATTCGCAACCGTCTCCAGGAAGCTGGGCTACGGTCCCGCACACCCTTAGGCCATCTTCCGCTCATGCCCCAACATCGTGCAGCCCGCCTCCAGTGGTGTCGCGACAGGCGTGAATGGAGGGACGAATGGAGACGTGTCGTCTTCAGCGATTAGAGTCGCTTCTGCCTTGGTCCAATGATGGTCGTATGCGTGTTTGGCGCCGTGCAGGTGAGCGCCACAATCAGGACTGTATACGACCGAGGCACACAGGGCCAACACCCGGCATCATGGTGTGGGGAGCGATCTCCTACACTGGCCGTACACCACTGGTGATCATCGAGGGGACACTGAATAGTGCACGGTACGTCCAAACCGTCATCGAACCCATCATTCTACCATTCCTAGCCCGGCAAGGGAACTTGCTGTTCCAACAGGACAATGCACGTCCGCATGTATCCCGTGCCACCCAACGTGCTCTAGAAGGTGTAAGTCAACTACCCTGGCCAGCAAGATCTCCGGATCTGTCCCCCATTGAGCATGTTTGGGACTGAATGAAGCGTCGTCTCACGCGGTCTGCACGTCCAGCACGAACGCTGGTCCAACTGAGGTGCCAGGTGGAAATGGCATGGCAAGCCATTCCACAGGACTACATCCAGCATCTCTACGATCGTCTCCATGGGAGAATAGCAGCCTGCATTGCTGCGAAAGGTGGATATACACTGTACTAGTGCTGACATTGTGCATGCTCTGTTGCCTGTGTCTATGTGCCTGTGGTTCTGTCAGTGTGATCATGTGATGTATCTGACCCCAGGAATGTGTCAAAAAAGTTTCCCCTTCCTGGGACAATGAATTCACGGTGTTCTTATTTCAATTTCCAGGAGTGTAGATACGAAGCCCACACCTACTACAGTAATACAAGTTTATATGCCAACTAGCTCTGCAGATGACGAAGAAATTGAAGAAATGTATGATGAAATAAGAGAAATTATTCAGATAGTGAAGGGAGATGAAAATTTAATAGTCATGGGTAACTGGAATTCGAGTGTAGTAAAAGGGAGAGAAGGAAACGTAGTAGGTGAATATGGATTGGGGCTAAGAAATGAAAGAGGAAGCTGCCTGGTAGAATTTTGCACAGAGCACAACTTAATCATAGCTAACACTTGGTTTAACAATCATGAAAGAAGGTTGTATACATGGAAGAATCCTGGAGATACTAAAAGGCAAAAGATAGATTATGTAATGGTAAGACAGAGATTTAGGAACCAGGTTATAAATTGTAAGACATTTCCAGGGGCAGATGTGGAGTCTGACCACAATCTATTGGTTATGACCTGTAGATTAAAACTGAAGAAACTGCAAAAAGGTGGGAATTTAAGGAGATGGGACCTGGATAAACTGAAAGAACCAGAGGTTGTACAGAGTTTCAGGGAGAGCATAAGGGAACAATTGACAGGAATGGGGGAAAGAAATACAGTAGAAGAAGAATGGGTAGCTTTGAGGGATGAAGTAGTGAAGGCAGCAGAGGATCAAGTAGGTAAAAAGACAAGGGCTAGTAGAAATCCTTGGGTAACAGAAGAAATATTGAATTTAATTCATGAAAGGATAAAATATAAAAATGCAGTAAATGAAGCAGGCAAAAAGGAATACAAACGTCTCAAAAATAAGATCGACAGGAAGTGCAAAATGACTAAGCAGGGATGGCTAGAGGACAAACTTAAGGATGTAGAGGCTTATCTCACTAGGGGTAAGATAGATACTGCCTACAGGAAAATTAAACAGACCTTTGGAGATAAGAGAACCACTTGTATGAACATCAAGAGCTCAGATGGAAATCCACTTCTAATCAAAGAAGGGAAAGCAGAAAGGTGGAAGGAGTATATAGAGGGTCTATACAAGGGCGATGTACTTGAGGACAATATTATGGAAATGGAAGAGGATGTAGATGAAGATGAAATGGGAGATACGATACTGCGTGAAGAGTTTGACAGAGCACTGAAAGACCTGAGTCGAAACAAGGCCCCCGGAGTAGACAACATTCCATTGGAACTACTGACGGCCTTGGGAGAGCCAGTCCTGACAAAACTCTACCATCTGGTGAGCAAGATGTATGAAACAGGCGAAATACCCTCAGACTTCAAGAAGAATATAATAATTCCAATCCCAAAGAAAGCAGTTGTTGACATATGTGAGAATTACCGAACAATCAGTTTAATAAGCCACAGCTGCAAAATACTAACACGAATTCTTTACAGACAAATGGAAAAACTAGTAGAAGCCAACCTCAGGGAAGATCAGTTTGGATTCCGTAGAAATACTGGAACACATGAGGCAATACTGACCTTACGACTTATCTTAGAAGAAAGGTTAAGGAATGGCAAACCTACGTTTCTAGCATTTGTAGACTTAGAGAAAGCTTTTGACAATGTTGACTGGAATACTCTCTTTCAAATTCTAAAGGTGGCAGGGGTAAAATACAGGGAGTGAAAGGCTATTTACAATTTGTACAGAAACCAGATGGCAGTTATAAGAGTCGAGGGACATGAAAGGGAAGCAGTGGTTGGGAAGGGAGTAAGACAGGGTTGTAGCCTCTCCCCGATGTTGTTCAATCTGTATATTGAGCATGCAGTAAAAGAAACAAAAGATAAATTCGGAGTAGGTATTAAAATTCATGGAGAAGAAATAAAAACTTTGAGGTTCGCCGATGACATTGTAATTCTGTCAGAGGCAGCAAAGGACTTGGAAGAGCAGTTGAACGTAATGAATGGTGTCTTGAAGGGAGGATATAAGATGAACGTCAACAAAAGCAAAATGAGGATAATGGAATGTAGTCAAAGTCGGGTGATGTTGAGGGTATTAGATTTGGAAATGAGACACTTAAAGTAGTAAAGGAGTTTTGCTATTTGGGGAGCAAAATAACTGTTGATGGTCAAAATAGAGAGTATATCAAATGTAGACTGGCAATGGCAAGGAAAGTGTCTCTGAAGAAGAGAAATTTGTTAACATCGAGTATAGATTTAAGTGTCAGGAAGTCATTTCTGAAAGTATTTGTATGGAGTGTAGCCATGTATGGAAGTGAAACATGGACGGTAAATAGTTTGGACAAGAAGAGAATAGAAGCTTTCGAAATGTGGTGCTACAGAAGAATGCTGAAGATTAGATGGGTAGATCACATAACTAATGAGGAGGTACTGAATAGGATTGGTGAGAAGAGGAATTTGTGGCACAACTTGACCAGAAGAATGGATCGGTTGGTAGGACATGTTCTAAGGCATCCAGGGATCACCAATTTAGTATTGGAGGGCAGCGTGGAGGGTAAAAATCGTAGAGGGAGACCAAGAGATGAATACACTAAGCAGATTCAGAAGGATGTAGGTTGCAGTAGGTACTGGAAGATGAAGAAGCTTGCACAGGATAGAGTAGCATGGAGAGCTGCATCAAACCAGTCTCAGGACTGAAGACCACAACAACAACTACCACCCAATTATCAGTCAGAATGAATGGACACAGGCAGAGGGTGTATACCAGCAAGACACAATATTCTGTTGCAGAGCGTGATCTACAATACGATAGTCGTGACGTTGGTCCCTGTTTTACTACACTCGCCATCTGGGTTCTTGCCCCAGACACCAGTTTCTCAGAACTCCGCAGGTGGAAACTAGTGCTACAACATGTTCTTAGTTCTTGCTTCCCACCTGCCCCTAATTTACATTAATTCATTCTGTCTCTGCATTTTTCACAGTAACTACTGCTTTCTTCACTCTATTTTAGTTTTCTACATCTTTCATTTCCTGACCTGTCTGATATTCGCAGTCTCCTCTCCCACCTCTGTTACATACAATGCACATAGCTTTTCACTCTTACTGACTCATGCATGATGTTTTAGTAGTAATCTCCATCTTGCATATTATCCTACCTTTTACCTTTAAGCTCTCAGGTTTTCAAATCTCATCCGGTACACTCTTCCCTTCTCATCCCATTCGATAAGTTTCCCATGACCTGGGATTCTGTGTGACTTTTCTGAAGTGTATCCCTTTTCCTAAACCTCTCCAGGCCTTTTCCATGACCCCTCTTTCTCCTTCTTCAGCTCTTCTGCTGGAAGAAGGAGTCACTGGCTCCGAAAGCTTGCATAAGTTAAACCTTTTTGTGTGTGTGTTCTCTTGCTATCCAATTACTTTATATTATCGATAACTGATTATTTTTGATGTTATAGCAACTCAATGGAACATATTAGTACTCTATTACACTTGCCATATTTTCTTCAACATAATGAGCTTTTATGGCACTGCATATTTAGCTGAAACATGTGAGAGGTTTTACATGATTTTTATTTTATTTCAAGTAATTACTCCAAATGTATTTTTTATCTCAACAGCCAAACAGTTTGCATCAGTTTTTCGTTAAGATGTACAAAGTTGTCTGAAGAGTCAACCTGCTGGTGCATCTGTTAATGTCAGTTCCAATAGTTTAGCCATATTTTTCTCCATCACTGTCTCAGTCTTTGTGTGAAATTTCATAGTTAACTTATGGTCCCAATTAATTTAACTCTTTGCCCCTTACATTTCTTTCTTTACAAGCCTATTCTCATGGGGTTGCTCGCAAATGCATATGTCATGTATATTGCACGCATGTCCTCCTGTCACTCTCTGTCCATTTCCTCCTCCACCCATTACATACATTTTCTCATCGTCCCTCTTTCTCCCCATTTCCGCCTCCACCATTCTCTTTAGATATCCCCCCTGCCCCTCCCCAATCTGGCTATCTCATCCAAACCACTATCTCTGTCCATCTCCCACACTCACCTCTCTCAACCCATGTCTTCCTCCCCCAACTCTCTGGCTATCTCCTCTGACCCCTCCCTCTGTCCATCTGCTACTCCCACCTCTTTCTGTCCATTTCCTATCTCCCTTTTTATCCATGTCCTATGTCACTCTGTTTTCACCCCACCTTCTTTGCAGACAAAAATTGATATATGTAGTGAGTTAGGTTGAAAATGATGCAGTAGCTTAGGAGGAGATGTGGAACGTACATACAGTCTTAGGGATAAAAAACTGATCACTGGCCAACCGCTGCAAGAATAAGTCAGAATTGTTCACTTAAAGCAGCCAAGAAAGCTGGCTGCCACACAGAATTCAGTCTGGCCATACTCACAATCTAGCAAGACTGTAGGATGTGAAAGTTTCTGGAGGAAGTGTTATCTTCTTCTCAAGCAGCTATTACAGTGCTGTACATGCTCGTAGTCTAGTGGTAAACGTCACTCAATGTGGACATAAAGTCACGAGCTCGAATCCACTTCTTCTATTTTTCAAATCAAGTTTTGGGTGTCTGCTAAAGTTATCAGTCTGATGGAACCTCAAATATAATGTGCTTCACTTTTGAATCATCCAGTAATATCACAAACTTCCAGAAACAATTGCGCAGAACAGTTTACACTCATGAGTTTCCTCACCCTGCAGTTGTTAGTGGCTACTAATCACATGCCCTCAGATGTTTAGGTGCTATCTCACCAGGTAAATGCAGTGTGATGCTATGAGTGTTTTTATCAGTTATCGTTTTCTGATTGGAAATTCTAATATTTATCTTACAGTTTCATACTGGATTTTGCATACTCGAAACTTATGAACATTGTTCAAGCATTGTAAAATAGAGTTGCAAGTGGACAAACATCTAACATTTGCAACATATTTTTTTCTTTGGGTGAACACATTGGTATTGTGTTTGGGCAAAACACGTTAGAAAAGGAGTTTTAATATTTCAAGAAAGATTGTTGTGGTGTGAATGATTTTCTAAATTCAGTATTAGTAGGCAAGATTGAGAAGTCATGTTTAGGAGTATTGCTCCAATTCAAATCAACAAAAATCAAAAGAGTGACTCCTCTGCAGAGTTGTGTCCATTGCAGCTAGTATTTTTTGCCGGCAACAGAGACACTTTTTGGTCACAGAGTACGAAAAACAAATGACAGAACTGCACCACATGTTGCTGCCACATGATAATGCACTCTTGTGATTTAACAAATGAACTCACCAGGAAATTGTTTGAGAAGTCATCCCTCACATAACTATTCTTCTGACCTTTTGCCCTCAAATATTTACCTGTCCCACTCCTTGTCAAACAAGCATCAAGAAAATTCCTTTCCAGACAAAAATCCCTTTCAAATCTGGTTTGACAGTTTCTTTGACTCAGGACCAGTGAGTTTCTGCAAGCATGGAAACAGTAAACCATCTGAGCCTTGTCAGACAGTTAAGACAATGTAAGAAAATGTTCTGTTGATGATTAATTTCTCTCTTATGTTTACAGTTGTGTTCAATACACTAATGAAAAACATTGTTAAAATGTAACATGTACTACAAACTAAATACAACTTACTACAATAACCTTATGAATGAAAGTCTGTTTTAATGTAACACAAAGTGTTTGTACCACAAGTATGCCTACAATGACAGAAATTAGTAAGATATTACTCACATTGGACTTCGACATGTTCTGCACTGTGTCACACTCCAGTAGTATGGAAATGTGGCATTTCATAAATGTAATTGTTTGTTCACAAAAACAAAAAAATATAGCCAAAGTAAACAGGGCACTATTAATTGTGCAGTATCATAAGTTTTTTGCCCTCGTGCTATAGTGTACTGGAAGTAGAGAAACGACTTCTGATGGAGGAGTTATCTTAAGATTTCCTTATTGATTTTCAATCTGGCCACCTGTAGGTCTGTCACAGAATGGCTAAAATCTGGCCTTCAGTGAGTGTGGAAACATGAGCCAAAGCAGCCTTCACTTTACAGATGACCATGTTACCTCACAGCTAGCAAAGAGGTGCAGTATTCACCTCTCCCGTATCACACCAGTGGTAATGAGGAAGTTGCTATTTCCATGTGGAATGACTTTTCTGTACTCAAAACCATAAATTGATAACCTTGTTAGACACCTTAAGAGAAAATCAGTCAGCTCATGCAGTGGAAGTGGAATGAACTTAGCAGGATAATTCTGTGCCATTCAGGAAGTAACTCATTGGTCACAGAGTTGCCCAACATATCAGGCATTGTTGCCAAAATACAGTAATAGTACTATCAGGAAGAATACCAACCAGCCAATGTCTTCCTTGAGTGGTCTGGGAAATGACTACAGCCTGTGTCTCACAGGCATGGCTGCAGAGGGCCAGAATACCCAAAGTCCATATGTGTCCCTGAGTCAAAAATTGTTAATTTTGAGTTTGCACCAGAAATCAGAAAAGCTCTACATTCATCTGGTTGCTGCAAGAATGGTGCAGGTATATCTTCACTGTGCTTTGCATAGGGGGAGCACTATCCAGCAGCATACAATAGCCGTGCCATAACAGTGTATGCATGAGTGGTGCATATCTGTTGAGGTTTAAGTATGTCAGCAAGGTTGGTGGCCATGACAGTTGAGTGTATTTGTTGTTTTCCGCAGTAAAACTTGTTTTGTAAACTTCATCATTATTTTGTGTGAATAATAACATTCATGGTGTCTATCAGTAGTGGAGGTGATGACCTAGATCATGCACTGAGTGGCGCAAATTCACCAGAGAGTGAAACTCACAATAATGACAATTATACCACTAAACATCAAACAATAATAATATTATTAACATTATTTTGTACATGTTTTCTAGAGTTCTAATGAAGTTATATTGCATACTTAGTTTTGCTTATTTTTAGATAGCAAAAACTTCCTTCTTTTTTTATTATTATTATGGTACAAGATGACACACCACTTCAGCATGTACTGTCAACATGATTTCATACAGCTATGTTGTGCCATGTTTCTATCTGCCATTGCTGTTTACGTTCAAGGTAATAATTTCAGGGAGGGATTTCTTTCTTTGGGAGCTATTGAATATATAGAAAATATGGAACCATGGACCTCACCGTTAGTGGAGAGGCTTGCGTGCCTCAGTGATACAGATGGTCATACCGTAGGTGCAACCACAATGGAGGGGTATCTGTTGAGTAGCCAGGCAAACGTGTGGTTCCTGAAGAGGGGTAGCAGTCTTTTCAGTAGTTTCAGGGGCAACAGTCTGGATGATTGACTGATATGGCCTTGTAACACTAACCTAAAAGACCTTGCTCTGCTGGTACTAAGAACGGCTGAAAGCAAGGGGGAAACTACAGCCATAATTTTGCCCGAGGGCATGCAGCTTTACTGTATGGTAAAATGATGATGGCGTCCTCTTGGGTAAAATATTCCGGAGGTAAAATAGTCCCCCATTCGGATCTCCGGGTGGGGACTACTCAAGAGGATGTCGTTATCAGAAGAAAGAAAACTGGCGTTCTAAGGATCGGAGCGTGGAATGTCAGATCCCTTAATCAGGCAGATAGGTTAGAAAATTTAAAAAGGAAAATGGATAGGTTAAAGTTAGATATAGTGGGAATTAGTGAAGTTTGGTGGCAGAAGGAACAAGACTTTTGGTCAGGTGAATACAGGGTTATAAATACAAAATCAAATAGGGGTAATGCAGGAGTAGGTTTAATAATGAATAAAAAAATAGGAGTGCGGGTAAGCTACTACAAACAGCATAGTAAACACATTACTGTGGACAAGATAGACACGAAGCCCACGCCTACTACAGTAGTACAAGTTTATGTGCCAACTAGCTCTGCAGATGATGAAGAAATTGATGAAATGTACGATGAGATAAAAGAAATTATTCAGGTAGTGAAGGGAGACAAAAATTTAATAGTCATGGGTAACTGGAATTCGAGAGTAGGAAAATGGAGAAAAGGAAACATAATAGGTGAATATGGATTGGGGGTAAAAAATGAAAAAATAAGCCGTCTGGTAGAATTTTGCACAGAGCATAACTTAATCATAGCTAACACTTGGTTCAAGAATCATAAAAGAAGGTTGTATACATGGAAGAATCCTGGAGATTGTAGAAGGTATCACATAGATTATATAATGGTAAGACAGAGATTTAGGAACCAGGTTTTAAATTGTAAGACATTTCCAGGGGCAGGTGTGGACTCTGACCACAATCTATTGGTTATGACCTGTAGATTAAAACTGAAGAAGCTGCAAAAAGGTGGGAATTTAAGGAGATGGGACCTGGATAAACTGACTAAACCAGAGGCTGTACAGAGTTTCAGGGAGAGCATAAGGGAACAATTGACAGGAATGGGGGAAAGAAATACAGTAGAAGAAGAATGGGTAGCTTTGAGGGATGAAATAGTGAAGGCAGCGGAGGATCAAGTAGGTAAAAAGACGATAGCTACTAGAAATCCTTGGGTAACAGAAGAGATACCGAATTTAATTGATGAAAGGCAAAAATACAAAAATGCAGTAAATGAAGCAGGCAAAAAGGAATACAAACGTCTCAAAAATAAGATCGACAGGAAGTGCAAAATGGCTAAGCAGGGATGGCTAGAGGACAAACTTAAGGATGTAGAGGCTTATCTCACTAGGGGTAAGATAGATACTGCCTACAGGAAAATTAGAGAGACCTTTGAAGAAAAGAGAACCACTTGTATGAATATGAAGCGCTCAGATGGAAACCCAGTTCTGAGCAAAGAAGGGAAAGCAGAAAGGTGGAAGGAGTATATAGAGAGTTTATACAAGGACAATGTTCCTGAGGACAGTGTTATGGAAATGTAAGAGGAGGTAGATGAAGATGTAATAGGAGATACGATACTGGGGAAGAGTTTGACAGAGCACTGAAAGACCTGAGTCGAAACAAGGCCCCAGAAGTAGACAACATTCATTAGAACTACTGACGGCCTTGGGAGAGCCAGTCCTCTCAAAACTCTACCATCTGGTGAGCAAGATGTATATCCTCAGACTACAAGAGGAATATTATGATTCCAATCCCAAAGAAAGCAGGTGTTGACAGATGTGAAAATTATCGAACTATCAGTTTAATAAGTTGCAGCTGCAAAATAATAACATGAATTCTTTATAGATGAATGGAAAAACTGGTAGAAGCCGACCTCAGGGAAGATCAGTTTGGATTCCGTAGAAATATTGGAACACGTGAGGCAATACTGACCTTACGATTTATCTTAGAAGAAAGATCAAGGAAAGGCAAACCTACGTTTCTAGCATTTGTAGACTTAGCGAAAGCTTTTGACAATGTTGACTGGAATGCTCTCTTTCAAATTCTAAAGGTGGCAGGGGTAAAATACAGGGAGCGAAAGGCTATTTACAATTTGTACCAAAACCAGATGGCAGTTATAAGAGTCGAGGGGCATGAAAGGGAAGCAGTGGTTGGGAAGGGAGTGAGGTTGTAGCCTCTCCCCAATGTTATTCAAACTGAATATTGAGCATGCAGTAAAAGAAACAAAAGAAAAATTTGGACTAGGTATTAAAATCAATGGAGAAGAAATAAAAACTTTGAGGTTCGCTGATGACATTGTAATTCTGTCAGAGACAGCAAAGGACTTGGAAGAGCAGTTGAATGGAATGGACAATGTCTTGAAAGGAGGATATAAGATGAACATCAACAAAAGCAAAACAAGGATAATGGAATGTAGTTGAATTAAGTTGGGTGATGCTGAGGGAATTAGATTAGGAAATGAGACACTTAAAGTAGTAGAGGAGTTTTGCTATTTGAGGAGTAAAATAACTGATGATGGTCGAAGTAGAGAGGATATCAAATGTAGACTGGCAATAGCAAGGAAAGCATTTCTGAAGAAGAGAAATTTGTTAACATCGAGTATAGATTTAAGTGTCAGGAAGTCATTTCTGAAAGTATTTGTTTGGAGTGTAGCCATGTATGGAAGTGAAACATGGACGATAAATAGTTTGGACAAGAAGAGAATAGAAGCTTTCAAAATGTGGTGCTACAGAAGAATGCTGAAGATTACATGGGTAGATCACATAACTGATGAGGAGGTATTGAATAGAATTGGGGAGAAGAGGAATTTGTGGCACAACTTGACAAGAAGAAGGGACCAGTTGGTAGGACATGTTCTGGGGCATCAAGGGATCACAAATTTAGCATTGGAGGGCAGCGTGGAGGGTAAAAATCGTAGAGGGAGACCAAGAGATGAATACACCAAGCAGATTCAGAAGGATGGAGGTTGCAGTAGGTACTGGGAGATGAAGAAGCTTGCACAGGATGGAGTAGCATGGAGAGCTGCATCAAACCAGTCTCAGGACTGAAGACCACAACAACATGGAAACATCTAAGGAAGTGGAAAAGGATGGACAGAAGAAGAGGACATGTAGAGAGGAAACTTGAAAATGGAATGTGAAACAAGCAAAGAAAAATACTGAAAAAAGTTATAAAACTTTAAAAAAGAAAGTGGTTCTCAGCAAAACGTCTACAAACATATAATGCAAATGTTTGAAACAATGCAACAAGATAATTGATCAAAATAAAAGGAGAGGACTTTTTGATCTATTTTGAAAAACAAGACGATTTTCTAAACAAAATATTTGCGTGTGTGGCTTGATGAAACATGCCCCTGTCAAGCAGAGGAGGTCAAGAGATGGAAGCACAAAAAATGAAGGTGTCATAAATAAATATTATTCAAGTGTTTGGTAACAAGTGTGTTTTTGTTTGTAGATAGTACTTCATCTATACATTCCCAATGTCGGATAGAAGATTAGTGAGAGCTCTTAAAAAAGACAGAGAAGGTGAACCTGGCAGTGATACGAGAGGTAAAGCAGCCAGTTATCACAGGCCAGGGATCACGTTTTAAATTTTCCCTCCCATAGTAGTCATTACACAAGGAATCATAATCAGTAACCGTAAGTATTTGAACACAGATCTGAATGTGCACAAAAGCATAATTTGTATATGGAAGTTTTCAAGGCAAATAAAGTATATCCAGTGTCAGGATCAATTTACAGGAGAATATTTGCAGATGAAAACCCACATTTTAATATTCTTCTGAAAAACACATGTTCAACTTGTGACAAATTGCAGTTAAAGTTACAAACAGCAGAAGAGTCTGAGAAAAGTAAGTAATAGAATTAAGGAAATAGTGGTCACAGAGTAAAAGGATTCTGTGAAAGAAGTAGAGGATTTCAAGTATGGTTTGAGCTTGTATTGCATGATTAAGAATGATCAGATTGGTGAGGATGAGAGGCTTATGGAACTAGAAAAGGTAAAGGTTTGCTGACATTCCAATATGCCATTCTTAATGTTAAGTCCATTACATGGGGTACCATGTGCCAGACAAGATTTCAGAAAGAGGTTGTGTGCTTGGATTTTGCTAGGATAAAGGAGAGTTTTTAGAACTGGTGGGGTGGAACGAGCAGAAATTCATAATTGGATGGTCAGGAGACAAAAGGAATTACTGGAAAAATGTTGAAAATAAGAAAATGAAAACTTATGGTCAAAGTGGATGGTAGGTAAATATATAAAGCTACGTAGAGTACAAGGTGCGTGCAGTTCGGAAAATTTAGGTAAACTGGTGAAATAAATAAAAGTTTTCAAAGGCCACAGTCAAACCTTTACAGGTTTTCTCCGAAAGTAACTTCAGATGTGCCTACATGACACGAGTTACCTGCCTTTCAGAACCGAGACAGCTCTGTCCAGTTAAAGCAGCTGGCAAGACATGCCTTCAGCACTCTGCTGAAGTTGCTTGTAAATACATGCCATTGACTCAGCCAAAAGCAAGTGTGGGAAACAGGTCACGCATGTGGATGCTGGAGGGTTCTGCAAAACAGAACATAGTTGCCTCTGTCTCTTTGATCCAGACCACAAGTTGAACGGAAGTGTTTCTTGGGAGGCAGAGCTCCTGGCTGTACACCCCATAACCGGCCACCAACAGATCTAATATGAAGCACCATCTCTCCCATTGCCAACTATCTTGTTGTTCGACCTCAAAGGCTGGCCTACTCCTGGTATTTCATATCCTAGGTGCACCTCGTGTGTCCCATACACTGAAATATATCTCTTTATTTGACTTAATTTCCTGTTCTATCATTCAAAATCAGCCCTGGACCCCCACTCACAAATCCCAATCACTTAACCATCTGTACATTGTCATCAAAAGTGGGATGCAACAACCTGTACATGAAGAAATTGTGAAAAAGGTTAGGATATGTTTTAAAACAGCAGGGGGGTAGTAGCAATGTTCAGAAGTAGATATACTTGATCGCAAATTGATGCATGGGACGGGAAAAAATGCATGATGTACAATTTGGTCATGCATAAATACTTGTGACTGGCTGTGTGGGATAAGCCGAGTGGTCTAAGGCGCTGCAGTCATGGATTGGGCGGCTGGTCCCGGCGGAGGTTCGAGTCCTCCCTCAGGCATGGGTGTGTGTGTGTGTGTGTGTGTGTGTGTGTGTGTGTGTGTGTGTGTGTTTGTCCTTAGGATAATTTAGGTTAAGTAGTGTGTAAGCTTAGGGACTGATGACCTTAGCAGTTGAGTCCCATAAGATTTAACACACATTTGAACTTGTGACTGGTTAATGGTCAAGTTGGGCAGTGGTAATGGAGGAAATGTAAAAAAAAAGCACTGGAATTATATGTTTGAAAAGGGGAAGCTGCCATGAGAGCAGGGAGTTGTAGTACTGCACTTATTAGTATGATGGGCTGTTACAACAGCAGGTCTTTAAATTCGTCAACAGAGGGTGGCCAGTGTTTTGAAGGCAGATACCACAGAGGAGAATCAAGCATAGACATATCAAGAAATAAAGAATGGACAAATAAGTAGCATGTAAGTAAAGAGAAATAACAAAGATAAAAGAGTATGGGATGGAAGAAGATGAATTAGCATTGTATAAACAGTAATGGAAATTCATGGATGAAAAATACATAAAGGGAACAGCAACCACTTACCTGTAGAAGACTGGTGCATAACACACAGAAACACCTAATATAAAACAAACACTAGGTTTCGAGCTCTTCTAGTAAGAGTTTCTCTCTCTCTCTCTCTCTCTCTCTCTCTCTCTCTCTCTCTCTCTGTATATAGGGGATTGAGAGAGGGAGGGGTGGGAGGAGGGCAGGGCCAGAGACAGGGGGGGGGGGGGGGGGGAGTGGGGGGCAGGGGGAAATGAAGAGGAAAATCAAAATAGTTATGAAAGATATTTTATATAGTCTTGAATTAAAAACTGTAACATCTAAAATATTTTAAATGAAAAGATTAGTTTGCATTTGAGAATATTGTGGTTTTGTGTCAGCTGATATGGTATCTTCTGGAGTCAGCAGTGTTTTGAGGATGGAATGAAGATTATTTATCTAATGAATGATAAATTACAATTTTGCATAATATATAAGATTTGGTGAATACATGTGGCATTTGTTATGAATTAAATGAACGCAAATTACAATGTTTGCAGATACAAATACTTCACTAAATTAATTTTCAGATTGCCTTTAAAGTGAAATGAATAGAACGACTATATTTTTGTTCTTTATTTTTTCACTTCATAAGTCACAAAAATGTTTTGTACATTATAAACAAATTTTCAAAGTGTATACCTTGAAAATACTCCAATGTATCATGTGCTTGTGTAAAATTCATGAATTGTGTACTTTACAATCAAGATCAGAACAAATTTTATCCATGCAAAATCTTGTTGTAAGGTTCAACTGGCCCAGTAACCCTTAATTTTGGTTTGTTACAAAGTCAGGGTCATAATGCAGCATTGTTTTTCTATAATGAATAGAACCAAATCTTTCAAATTTAACATTAACAGCATTTTAAAACAATTTGTATGTATTCCAAAACTCTGGTTGCTAGATGTTACAACATTTGTGCCATTATCAAATAGAGTTACAGGAGTACCACAGATTGGAATTTCAATACCATTTACATAAATAATAAATTCAAGATGTCTTAGGCCACTGCCCTGTGACACCCCTATTGATATAGTCTAGATATCAGATCTGTAAACAATACTTTGGTCTTCAATGTCCTTGAAGTAATTCCAGCTACCTGGCTCCTATTCTGAAACAATGGAAAATCCAGAATGGAAAGTAACTGCCTTTTCATAATATTGTTGACTCCTATTTTGAACATCTGACTGAAACCATTTCTTTGCTATTCCTCATATGTCAATAACATCTGATTTTTCTAGCAATATGTCATGCTAGACAGTCCACTTTTATTCCTATTGTACTGTTCTGCTGACAAGTCCTATTGCAATATTTTCAATGAACTGAGAAACAGCTGATTCTGTGAAAATCGTTTTGTTTTATGGACGAGAAATTGAACTTTGGAAAGCAATTTATTGCTCTATGTTTCATGTTTGTCTCTATTACTTTTGAAACCATAAGTAACAAAGCTATTGGTCTATAGTTTCCCATGTCATATATATTGTCCTTTTGGTACAATGGTTTCACTTTTGAAATTTTGAATGTGTGTGTGATCTTACAGATCAAGTGTGGAATAATGATCATTTGGTATGTTTACTATTCCGAGCAGCAACTTTTATTAAGCATGCTAACACTAATCATTACATACAGGAGTACTTGCAGACTTCATTTATTAGGTAGTCCGTAACAGGGTACTATGATTTTTCTGAGAGTTTTGGATGGACTTATCATTAACTTGATACCTAAGTAATAAGGTCTTTTTCTAGGATTGCCAGTCAGGGTGATATATGCTGATTAATTTGCTCTCCTTCCATGTGTTGTAGGTGTGAGTATATGCAATTGTTTCTCACTATGGACTGTCTTTTGTGAATTATTGTTTATTAATTTATTTACTGGTCCAGTAGATTCTATATACATAAAGTGTGTTACAGGAGTTTGTTGTATTTTACAGTAAAGTAGTATTAGGCAGCTATTCTGTTACTTATATGGGATTCTGTATACAGATCGTAATATACATAATAAACAGTTCCCAAGTTTTCTATTTACACATATACACTCCTGGAAATTGAAATAAGAACACCGTGAATTCATTGTCCCAGGAAGGGGAAACTTTATTGACACATTCCTGGGGTCAGATACATCACATGATCACACTGACAGAACCACAGGCACATAGACACAGGCAACAGAGCATGCACAATCTCGGCACTAGTACAGTGTATATCCACCTTTCGCAGCAATGCAGGCTGCTATTCTCCCATGGAGACGATCGTAGAGATGCTGGATGTAGTCCTGTGGAACGGCTTGCCATGCCATTTCCACCTGGCGCCTCAGTTGGACCAGCGTTCGTGCTGGACGTGCAGACCGCGTGAGACGACGCTTCATCCAGTCCCAAACATGCTCAATGGGGGACAGATCCGGAGATCTTGCTGGCCAGGGTAGTTGACTTACACCTTCTAGAGCACGTTGGGTGGCACGGGATACATGCGGACGTGCATTGTCCTGTTGGAACAGCAAGTTCCCTTGCCGGTCTAGGAATGGTAGAACGATGGGTTCGATGACGGTTTGGATGTACCGTGCACTATTCAGTGTCCCCTCGACGATCACCAGTGGTGTACGGCCAGTGTAGGAGATCGCTCCCCACACCATGATGCCGGGTGTTGGCCCTGTGTGCCTCGGTCGTATGCAGTCCTGATTGTGGCGCTCACCTGCACGGCGCCAAACACGCATACGACCATCATTGGCACCAAGGCAGAAGCGACTCTCATCGCTGAAGACGACACGTCTCCATTGGTCCCTCCATTCACGCCTGTCGCGACACCACTGGAGGCGGGCTGCACGATGTTGGGGCGTGAGCGGAAGACGCCCTAACGGTGTGCGGGACCGTAGCCCAGCTTCATGGAGACGGTTGCGAATGGTCCTCGCCGATACCCCAGGAGTAACAGTGTCCCTAATTTGCTGGGAAGTGGCGGTGCGGTCCCCTACGGCACTGCGTAGGATCCTACGGTCTTGGCGTGCATCCGTGCGTCGCTGCGGTCCGGTCCCAGGTCGACGGGCACGTGCACCTTCCGCCGACCACTGGCGACAACATCGATCTACTGTGGAGACCTCACGCCCCACGTGTTGAGCAATTCGGCGGTACGTCCACCCGGCCTCCCGCATGCCCACTATACGCCCTCGCTCAAAGTCCGTCAACTGCACATACGGTTCACGTCCACGCTGTCGCGGCATGCTACCAGTGTTAAAGACTGCGATGGAGCTCCGTATGCCACGGCAAACTGGCTGACACTGACGGCGGCGGTGCACAAATGCTGCGCAGCTAGCGCCATTCGACGGCCAACACCGCGGTTCCTGGAGTGTCTGCTGTGCCGTGCGTGTGATCATTGCTTGTACAGCCCTCTCGCAGTGTCCGGAGCAAGTATGGTGGGTCTGACACACCGGTGTCAATGTGTTCTTTTTTCCATTTCCAGGAGTGTATTTTACCATAAAGACTAATACACATTATCACTGCATGAAGTACAAGGGCAGACTGAATTAAAGATGGCAGCTTGTCAGAGCAGTTAATATTCCAAAGATTGTAATTTATGTGGTCAATGTGACCTATCGAAGCCACACAGCCCCCCCTCCCCCCTGCAGTATGGAGTACGGCCTATGAGACCTGAGGGGGGGTCGTGTGGGTGTCAGCATCACCGTGAGTGATGAAAGGCGGCAGGCACATGACCGGAAGCTCCATCTCTATCAAATCAGCATGGGAAGGTGCAGAGAGCGCCCGCCGGTCCAACTCGTAATCTGAAAACCAGTGGGGGGGAATGATGCATCGACCAACTCGGAAATAGTGGAACGGGAGAGGAGGTGACATATGAGCGTGCCTTCCCCGAATGCAGACTGAGCCATCCAAAGAAATGAAAGCTCAAACACATGATGGGTCACACTCTTTTGGGACGGACAAGCTGTGCACTATCTCGATGTTGAGTTCCTCAGTGAGGGTCAGGTCTGTGCAGTTGGTGAGCAGTAAAAGCACACAATTATCTAACACCATAATCGACACATCGTTGACGCAGTCTGGTGGTACATTGCAGTGCAAAACAAAGGACAGGGCGTCCTCATACCTAAAATGTCTTCAAAACCTGTGAATGGGGATGATGATGACATGCCTGAGGAACCCGAAAACTGCGGTGGTGAATCGTTGGATGGAGAAAACCCAATTGTAGCTTGAATGGACTCGTTTGTGGGTTTGTCAAGAGAACATGTGGTCAGGCAGTCCGACTGGGATGGCAGAGGGGTCTCAGTGTCTACGAAGGCAGGCTTGAGCCTGTGTAGAGAGACGGTTTGCAGGTGTTCTTTATCATAATGTCGAACATTGTCTCGCCCCTCCAGAGTACTTTGAAGGGGCTGAGGTAAGGGGAAGGGTTGTCTGACAGAGTTGTCCCTGAGCATGATGTGTGAGCAAGAGCTGAGTGCAGTCAGCACTTAAAGTGTCAGGTGGGTAATGGCTGACAGGTGGGTGTAGATGGGTGTTTCTAAAGTGTGCATGCATCCTTCTGATACAGTCTGGTAAGGAGGGGGAATCCCCAGGATCTTTGGGGAGAACTAGTTTTCGCCGAAAACGGATTCAGAAATCGTCCCATGTAAATCTGGTTTAAATGTAGAACGTAGGCCTAGCAACACCCAAGGAAGTGTCTCGAACCAGACACAGTCATGGCACCTGTGTGCAGTTTTAAGGGTGCAATGCCATCATTCCACCAACCCGTTGCTTTGCAGGTGGTAGGTTGTCGTATGGATCTTTTTAATACCACAAAGATTATGGAGAATTGTAAAAAGTGCAGATTCGAACTGTCGACCCTGGTCAGTTGTGATGGTGGACAGACAGCCAAACCTAGTGATCCAAGAAGAAACGAATCCTTTGGCCACAGTTTCTGCTGTGATGATGGGTAAGGGGACGGCTTCCACCCAATGAGACATTCGGTCTATTGTGGACAGGATATACCTGTGGTCCTCCCAACGGAGGCAGTGGAGTGATAAGGTTGATATGTACATAATGGAAACGTCCCTTAGGGATGTCAAACTTGCTGAATGGTGGAGAGGTGTGATATCCTATTTTGTTTCGTTGACAGGGAATGCAGCTGCATGCCCATGTTTGACAGTCCCGTTTCACATCTTTCCACAAAAAATGCTTGGTGACGATGCGAGTGGTGGCTTGGACGCTGGGGTGGGCGAGATTATGCAAGGTGTCGAAAACCTGTTGGCGCAGCACGGGCGGGAGCAAAGGCCGCAGAATACCCGTAGAAGAGTCACACCACACTTCGTCTGAAATGCCAGGGAACTTAGCCTTCGTAAACATGAGCGAAGACTGCGGGTCCATGAGCAGGACCTGAATGTCCTTGTCCAAAGCCTGGAGAGCAGTGAGGTCGGATAAATAGACGATACTTGAAATGGCATTGATTCACGAGAGGAAATCAGTGGGGATGTTCTCCACACCTTTGATGTAGTGTATGTCCATAGTTAATTGAGAGACCAGATCGAAGTGGTGGAAACGTTGGGGGGGGATCCTCTGGTGGGTTGCAGAAGGTGTCCGCCAGTGATTTGTGATCAGTAAAAGTGAAGAAAGGAGGGCCCTCCATGTCATTGCAGAAATGTTTGATGGCCTCGTACACCACCAGAAGTTCTCTATCAAAAGCAGAATATTTCTTCTGTACCATAGACAGTTTTTTTGGAAAAGAAATGAATTGGTGAAACTGAGTCACCCTTGCTCTGTTGTAATACTGCCCCTACCGCGATGTATCTGGCGTCTGTAGTGATGAACAAACTGGCAGACAGATCAGGGTGGGCGAGGACAACTGCGTGAGCTAAAGCTGTTTTAAGAGCCCTGAAAGCCTCTAGCATGGGTTCAGTCCAATGGACTGGTTTAACGCCCGAAGTTTGTTTGCCAGAGAGTGAGTCCATCAGTGGGGCCTGCACAACGGCGGCAGAAGGTAGATGATGGTGGTAGTAATTTATAGTACCTAGGAAACGTCTGAGTTCTTTGTACATAGCTGGGGGTGCCAATGACATGATAGCCTGCACGCGGGATTTGGGAGGCTGTATTCCATCTGCGAAGACAGTGTAACCCAGAAATGTCACAGAAGACTGATGCAATTGGCATTTTTCTTTGTTGACCTTGCGGCGGCGTGCTTCCTTCTGTCCCTTTACAATGGACCTGCACCTACCTGTGAACACTGTCTCAGCAGATCATCAGTAGGAAAGCCGAGTGAAACCTACTGTACTTCGATGTGAACCAGGCTGCAATTTAAGTCACTAATCTATGTTTCGGGAGAAAGTTTTCACACAAACGAAAGGTTGGAAATTTTGTTCTCAATTAATATATTCTGAAACTTAGGTGAACAAGTATCACTGCCAAACCCGTGCTAGTCTTAACACAGTCACTCACCATCCCTTTCACTCACGTTAGCAAGTTTATGGTGTTGTTTTTTATTGATAATGCTCGTCTGTCAGTACCAAATGCAGTCACAGTTTTTAGCCACCAACCTGCTCAATATGCCACGTGGAATATATGTCTTTTTTTGTCACAAAATTCACTTAAAATTTCCGAAATTTTTACTCGCCCATCGGAATAATTATGACGTCACTTTACCACACTTTTGATGTATGATACACTGCTACATCCGGCAACTTATCGTTTCCATCGAAACTACTACTACACATGTCCGAACTGTTTCATGGCTAGGCTCCAACTCTTTTCTAGAATACTCTAAGTCTTCTCTACCAGCAGAGAAAGGCGCGCGAAGAATACTGCTTTACTGCAAAACAACATTCTCCTGCATCAGTCCACGCTTTTCATCCATAACCAATAGCAAAATAGTAAACCACACAACTCCACTTTTTACCGACATAATTATCAAATATGCTGAAGTTTTGCTTATACATAAAGTTATTTACTATTGTTATTTATACCTGAATTAACTTACCCTTTACCATAAACTTACTTTACAAATCTATTCTACAAAAATTTCCTTTGTCCATATCCATACTTCTTTGAAATGTTCCCGCACTACATCCTACTACATAACTCGTTAAACAATTATCTTCGTACTCAGTGCTCTGTCAAACTCTTCACGCAGTATCATATCTCCCATTTCATCTTCATCTACATCCTCTTCCATTTCCATAATATTGTCCTCAAGTACATCGCCATTGTATAGACCCTCTATATACTCCTTCCACCTTTCTGCTTTCCCTTCTTTGCTTAGAAGTGGGTTTCCATCTGAGCTCTTGATATTCATACAAGTCGTTCTCTTATCTCCAAAGGTCTCTTTAATTTTCCTGTAGGCAGTATCTATCTTACCCCTAGTGAGATAGGCCTCTACATCCTTACATTTGTCCTCTAGCCATCCCTGCTTAGCCATTTTGAACTTCCTGTCGATCTTATTTTTGAGACGTTTGTATTCCTTTTTGCCTGCTTCATTTACTGCATTTTTATATTTTATCCTTTCATCAATTAAATTCAGTATTTCTTCTGTTACCCAAGGATTTCTACTGGCCCTCGTCTTTTTACCTTCTTGATCCTCTGCTGCCTTCGCTACTTCATCCCTCAAAGCTACCCATTCTTCTTCTACTGTATTTCTTTCCCCCCTTCCTGTCAATTGTTCCCTTATGCTCTCCCTGAAACTCTGTACAACCTCTGGTTCTTTCAGTTTATCCAGGTCCCATCTCCTTGAATTCCCACCTTTTTGCAGTTTCTTCAGTTTTAATCTACAGGTCATAACCAATAGATTGTGGTCAGAGTCCACATCTCCCCCTGGAAATGTCTTACAATTTAATACCTGGTTCCTAAATCTCTGTCTTACCATTATATAATCTATCTGATACCTTTTAGTATCTCCAGGGTTCTTCCATGTATACAACCTTCTTTCATGATTGTTAAACCAAGTGTTAGCTATGATTATGTTGTGCTCTGTGCAAAATTCTACCAGGCGGCTTCCTCTTTCATTTCTTAGCCTCAATCCATATTCATCTACTATGTTTCCTTCTCTCCCTTTTCCTACACTCGAATTCCAGTCGCCCATGACTATTAAATTTTCGTCTCCCTTCACAATCTGAATAATTTCTCTTATTTCATCATACATTTCTTCAATTTCTTCGTCATCTGCAGAGCTAGTTGGCATATAAACTTGTACTACTGTAGTAGGTGTGGGCTTCGTATCTATCTTGGCCACAATAATGCGTTCACTATGCTGTTTGTAGTAGCTTACCCGCATTCCTGTTTTCCTATTCATTATTAAACCTACTCCTGGATTACCTCTATTTGATTTTGTGTTTATAACCCTGTAGTCACCTGACCAGAAGTCTTGTTCCTCCTGCCACTGAACTTCACTAATTCCCACTATATCTAACTTCAACCTATCCATTTCCTTTTTAAATTTTCTAACCCACCTGCCCGATTAAGGGATCTGACATTCCACACTCCGATCCGTAGAACACCAGTTTTCTGTCTCCTGATAACGACATCCTCTTGAGTAGTCCCTGCCCAGAGATCCGAATGGGGGACTATTTTACCTCCGGAATATTTTACCCAAGAGGACGCCATCATCATTTAATCATACAGTAAAGCTGCATGCCCTCGGGAAAAATTACAGCTGTAGTTTCCCCTTGCTTTCAGCCGTTCGCAGTACCAGTACAGCAAGGCCGTTTTGGTTATTGTTACAAGGCTAGATCAGTCAATCATCCAGACTGTTGCCCTTGCAACTACAGAAAAGGCTGCTGTCCCTCTTCAGGAACCACACGTTTGTCTGGCCTCTCAACAGATACCCCTCCGTCGTGGTTGCACCTACGGTACGGCTATCTGTATCGCTGAGGCACGCAAGCCTCCCCACCAACGGCAAGGTCCATGGTTCATTCTTATAGACTAATATCACAAATCTCTTACTTCAGACTTGGCAGTCTATAACTAACCTAGTCTAAAATCTTTAATTTCATTGATAATAATCCTTTCTTACTTGAAAACATTTTTTGCAAATCTCTCAAAAACATTCACCTATTTAAATAACTTTTTACATTTACTTTTTGAATGTCTTTTTTCAGGCACTGGGGTTGGTGTCCTACTATTTAATAGACCTAATAGTATTTTGTCCTACCTTTAAAAAACTGCATAAAACTTTCACCTCTTTATCACACACTTTTCTGTGAGTCTTGAGTATCGCACCTTGCATTGTAGCGTCGATAACACACCTCCGTTCTCCACTTATTGGTCCCTCCATGCTTTACATGCATTGCTGTCCCTGAAACCATACTTTTGTCTAAGCCTACTTTCTTTATATACATCCTAATATACAATTACTTATAGTAGAGGAGATTATTTACCTTTTTTACTATTTTGTTTAACTTGAATTCCAATGAAAGTAAATTAACAGAGTATTGCTTATTCAAACCAGTAAGATCAAATCTATTCGAAAATCGTTTCTAAAATTTACTTCTTTTCCAAAAACTTAATAAATTTAAAAGAACTAGTTGCTATTGCAAGTGCAGGTTATATTAATTTTTTTTTCTGTTTAACTTTCACTCAACTTGAAAATATTTAATGGTAAAAACACATTTCCTATAAAGCAATTATTTACAAACATTCTTATAATACACAGTTACCACTTTTTTTGTAGTGTCTCTTTTCATCACTTCTTCTTCATAGTTTCACCACTATGTAACAGAAATCAAGAATTGTATTTACAAAATATACATATATTCTCCACATTCATTCATATTCCACTCGTAAAAACTATTCTTCACCTACACCTCCTTTACTAACTGCCCCTGTCACGTCTGGTTATTCTCATATTTGTACATGTCACTCAGCCTTCAATCACAAACTGACCCCCATCTCTCTCACCACAAAACTTCATCTTAATCCCATGACTCCATCTTACACCTACAAAGCCACCTTCCCTGATGGAGAAGAATATTACAGAAGATAGAGTCAGCTCAGAATGATTAGAAGAGGAAGACTGGCAATATGAAAAGAAAATGAAATAGCACTGCCGGTAACTTGAGCACCTGGTGTTCGTCAGACACCTAGCATTGCATATGTTGCAATGCCCTCTGAGGCCTCCAAGCTTAACTCACATCTACCTCAGGACTAATGTATCTTTCAAAATCAATAATATTTCTTAAACCCAATGGTTTCCCCAACTTCCAGTACACTAATCTATATGCATTTGGGTGTGGTTTTTCAGTAATTCTAAATGGACCCATATATTCATCAGTGAACTTTTTTGTTTCTGCTGTAACCTTTTTTGATTTCTCCGTTGTTTTAACTAATACCAATTCTGCAATTTGGAAACTTGTCAGTGGAGCCTTAGCATCATGGCATCTTTTACATTCCAATGCTTTTTTCTTAATGTTTTCTCTAGCAATTTTTTTTTTTTTTTTTTTTTTTTTTTTTTTTTTTTTTTTTTTTTTTTTTTTTTTTTTTTTTTTTTTTTTTTTGAATCCTGCAGCCTCATGCTTTACGTTATTGATGAAAAGTTCAACATAACCTTTTCAACTCCTTCATAATTCTTTCACACGTGTTTCCTTGAGGAAAGTACGCTGAAATCTTTATATGCTCAATGTTCCTGCTTTCTAAACATTCCTTAAATTTGTTGGAGACAAACTGCGGATCATTGTCTGACAAGATAGCTTTTGGAACTCCTACCACCACAAAATACTCTTTCTGCAAACGATTTACTAGCACTTTCGCATTAGCCTTCTTAATTGGGTATAGTTTCACAAATTTTGTGAACCCATCCACCAACACAAGAACATATTCCCAACCCCCTCAAGACACAGGCAAAGGACCAAACAAATCACAGGCTACCAGCTCTAATTTATTCTGTGGCTCAACACTGTACATGTTTCCTTGAACTATTTTGTTATTAGCTCTCACTTTTTGACATCTGTCACACATTTCAACCCTTGGATTTACTCGTCTCCACATATTGTTAAAAATTACTGTTTCACTGAGTTTAGTTACACATTTTCTGGCCCCATAATGCCCAAACTTCTTATGCACATAGTCAGTTAATAACCTCGGGAAAGATCAGTTTGGATTCCATAGAAATGTTGGAACATGTGAAGCAATACTGACCCTACCACTTATCTTAGAAGAAAGATTAAGGAAAGGCAAACCTATGTTTCTAGCATTTGTAGACTTAGAGAAAGCTTTTGACAATGTTGATTGGAATACTCTCTTTCAAATTCTAAAGGTGGCAGGGGTAAAATACAGGGAGCGAAAGGCTATTTACAATTTGTACAGAAAGCAGATGGCAGTCATACAAGTCGAGGGGTATGAAAGGGAAGCAGTGGTTGGGAAGGGAGCGAGACAGGGTTGTAGCCTATCCCCGATGTTATTCAACCTGTATATTGAGCAAGCAATAAAGGAAACAAAGGAAAAGTTCAGAGTAGGTATTAAAATCCATGGAGAAGAAATAAAAACTTTGAGGTTCGCTGATGACTTTGCAATTCTGTCAGAGACAGCAAAGGACTGGAAGAGCAGTTGAATGGAATGGACAGTGTCTTGAAAGGAGGATATAAGATGAACATCAACAAAATCAAAATGAGGATAATGGAATGTAGTTGAATTAAGTTGGGTGATGCTGAGGGAATTAGATTAGGAAATGAGACACTTAAAGTAGTAAAGGAGTTTTGCTATTTGAGGAGCAAAATAACTGATGATGGTCGAAGTAGAGAGGATATCAAATGTAGACTGGCAATGGCAAGGAAAGCGTTTCTGAAGAAGAAAAATTTGTTAACATCGAGTATAGATTTAAGTGTCAGGAAGTCGTTTCTGAAAGTATTTGCATGGAGTGTAGCCATGTATGGAAGTGAAACGTGGACGATAAATAGTTTGGACAAGAAGAGAATAGAAGCTTTCGAAATGTGGTGCTACAGAAGAATGCTGAAGATTAGACGGGTAGATCACATAACTAATGAGGAGGTATTGAATAGAGTTGGGGAGAAGAGGAGCTTGTGGCACAACTTGACTAGAAGAAGGGATCGGTTGGTAGGACATGTTCTGAGACATCGAGGGACCACCAATTTAGTATTGGAGGGCAGCGTGGAGGGAAAAAATGCTAGAGGGAGACCAAGAGATGAATACACTAAGCAGATTCAGAAGGATGTAGGTTGCAGTAGGTACTGGGAGATGAAGAAGCTTGCACAGGATAGAGTAGCATGGAGAGCTGCATCAAAAAATTAGAGAGATTAGAGCGCGCACGGAGGCTTTCAGACAGTCGTTCTTCCCGCGAACCATACGCGACTGGAACAGGAAAGGGAGGTAATGACAGTGGCACGTAAAGTGCCCTCCGCCACACACCGTTGGGTGGCTTGGAGAGTATCAATGTAGATGTAGATGTAGAAACCAGTCTCAGGTCTGAAGACCACAACAACAACAACAATAAATTCACATGTTGATCAGGAAAACTTACACACTTTTTTCAACTGTCCCTCCTCCTCAATCTTCATCACAGTTGCAAATACATGAACCCCTTCTTTGTCTGTCAACACATTCCCATTATCTTCTACCCCCTGTATAATGCATCAGCCACCACATTCTCAGATTCTTTTATGTACTTAATTTCCAGATCGTATTGTTGCAAGTATAGAGACCACCTAGTTAGCCTGGGGTGTTTTAATTTGCATGTCTGCAGATATGTCAATGCCCTATGGTCACTGTATACAAATATTTTATGTCCCAACAGGTATTATTTAAATTTTTCTAATAGAAATATAATCGCTAATGCCTTTTGTTCTGAAATGCAATAATTTTTCTCAGACTGTTGCAATGATTTGCTCGCAAATGCTATGGTTTTATGAACCCTGTTATCTCCTTCTTCACACACTTGAAACAGCTCTACTGCAATACCATATCCAAACGCATCTGCCATTAAGCAAAAAGGTTTGGAAAAATCTGGATGATGAAGTAGTTGGCTTTCACATAAGGCTTTCTTTAGTTCTTCAAATGCAATCTGACATTCATTGGTCCAATTGTATGGTACATCTTTTCTCAACAAATTTCTTAAACAGGTTGCGTTAAACAATTGGCCTGGTACAAAATGCCTGTAAAATCCAAATAATTCAAACATCCCTTTTAAACTCTTTCTACTATTCAGAGCTTTGTATTCCATAACAGCCTTCAATTTTTCTGGATCCGGCATTATTCCTTTCCCACTAATGATGTGACCTAAAAATTTTAATTCTTTCTTAGCAAAATCAGTTTTTTCCAATTTCAATTTCAATCCCTCTTTTTCAATAGCATCCAAAACTTTATTTAACAAAACACAATGTTCTTCCCATGTGGCAGTTGACATTAATATATCATCTATATAGACTGTTAGTTTCTTAAGTAGTTCATCTCCCAACACTTGTGACATGGCTCTGACAAAAGCACACACACTTATATTTACACCAAAGGGTACCACCTTATACTGATTACATCTGCCTTCAAACAAAAAAAGCAGTATACTTTCTAGATTCCCTAGCCAGTGGCAGATTCCAGTAACCAGAGGTCACATCCATAGATGTAAAATAATTAGATCCCTCAAATTTTTGCAGTAACTCTTCAGTGTTTTCTGGCCAGTCACTTTCTGGTAACACAACTTCATTCAAAGCTCTAGCATCCAGCACTAGTCTTACAGATCCATCCTTCTTCGTAACCACGATGACCAGATTATTATATACACTCACAGCCTTTTCAACAATCCCCCATTTAATCATATTCTGTATAAGGTCCCTAACAGCTTCCCTGTGTCTTTTAGCAATAGGTATAGGTTTTTTGAAAAAAGGAGTGTCATCTTTTACATTTAAGTAGCATTCATACCCCTTTACTAAGCCAGGTTTATCAGAAAAAACATTTTTATGATCTAGTAACACTACTCTTAACCGGTCCCTTTGATCCTCCTCTAAATCTGGCACCTCTTTCACTTTTTGCTCTATTTTTTCTTGTACCACCCACATTTCCTCAGGGTCCACCCCCACATCATCTCCATACTCATTGTAGTCCCCCAAATCCTCTGTCCTTCTACAATACCTAACTGGTATACTGGCTACTTCTTCATTGATCACATAGTCTTTTCGAAAAAATGGCACAACCCCATCTTTCCCATTTATTTAAAAAATTATCACACTTTCTTTAAAATTTAATCTCCCTTTGTAATGGTTAAAGAAATCTACACCAATCAACATTTTTATACACAGAGCAAGAATTATAAGGAAGTTATGGAATACTTCCACCCCATTTATTTTCGCTGGCAACAGAACTTCATGTCTAACAGGTTTTTTCACTTTTCCAGTAGCTACAATAATCTGTACCCCCATTACTGGCATAATTACAAGATCATTCCCTTTTTGCAATGGTTCTAACCAACCTTTACTCACAGCACATAAATCACTACCTGTATCTGCTAAACACTGTACCTCTTCATCACACACCTGCAGACTAATTATTGGTTGACTCAATACTTTCCTTTCCTTGCTAGTGTCAGCACCCTCCTCCAACAAGTCGTTCACAACCTCTCTTCTATCAAAACCTTGCCTGTTTCTGGAAATTACACAGACTTTTGCAGAATCACCTTCACCACTTTTTTCCCCCATACTAAGTATTCTATCCACTAGTGAGAACTCAAAACTCCCTTCTGGCGCTTCGCTATTCTCCATTATACCCTCTCTCTCTTCCCTTTCTCTCTCAACCACGGATACAAAATACTATGGCTTTAATGTTTCCTGGCTGATGCACCACTTGCGGCGGTGCGGTTCCTTCCGTAACTTTACGACTGACCTGTACCTACCTGTGAACATTGCCTCAGCAGATCATCAGTAGGAAAGCCAAGTGAACCTACTGTACTTCGACATCAACCAGGCTGCAATTTAAGTCACTAATCTACATTTCGGTAGAAAGTTTTCACACAAATGAAAGGTTGAAAATTTTGTTCTCAATTAATAGATTCTGAAACTTAGGTGAACAAGTATCACTGCCAAGCCCGTACTAGTCTTAACACAGTCACTCACAATTTCTTTCAGTCACGTTAGCAAGTTTATGGTGTTGCATTTCCCAAGAACGCAATAACTACAAAAATACTGATTGTTTTTGATTGATATTGCTTGCCAAATATTTAGTCTGTCGGTACCAAATGCAGTCACAGTTTTTAGCCACCGACCTGCTCAATATGCCACGTGGAATATATGTCTTTTTTTGTCACAAAATTCACTTAAAATTTCCGAAATTTTTACTCGCCCATCGGAATAATTATGACGTCACTTTACCACACTGTTGATGTATGAAACACTGCTACATCTGGCAACTTATTGTTTCCATCGAAACTACTACTACACACGTCCGAACTGTTTCATGGCTAGGCTCCCATTCTTCTCTAGAATACTCTAAGTCTTCTCTACCAGCAGAGAAAGGTGCATGAAGAATACTGTTTTACCACTGGTCAGTTTACTCAACAGCCAATAGCAAAACAACATTCTCCCGCATCAGTCTGCGCTTTTCATCCACAACCAATCGCAAAATAGTAAACCTCACAACTGCACTTTTTACCGACGTAATTATCTAATATGCTGAAGTTTTGCTTATGCATAAAGTTATTTACTATTGTCATTTATACCTGAATTAACTTACCCTTTACCATAAACTTACTTTACAAATCTATTCTACAAAAATTCCCTTTGTCCATATCCATACTTCTTTGAAATGTTTCCACACTAAATCTTACTGCATAACTCATTAAACAATTATCTTCACATTAACCTTAAACCACACTCACACATCATTCATACTGCTAAAACACATTTATAACATTTTACATACACAAAAAGACATAATAACACTTTATGAAAATAACAGTTTATGAAAAACATTCTATTACTTTAGTGCACTCTTGTGGGCACAATCAAAACTAAGTCAGTCCCCTATCCAATATTGTCCTCTGTCAGATGACACATAAACTACATGCACGTCCAGTCTCGCATCACAACCTGTCACTATCCAGCTCTGAGACACATCTCCCACTTAACCACCTCCAAGGCAGGATTGGTATATGGCGCTATGCCTCACCCTCAACACCATTGGATGCCAAAGTCTGGAGGACCTGTGATAAATGATCTTCGTGGTCTTCAGTCGATTTGCTGAAAATGAGTATGTCATACAGGTATGCGAAGCAGAACTCGAATCATCATAAGATTGAGTCAATGAAATGTTGCCACGTTTGTGCTGCATTCTTTAAACGGAATGGCATGAAACTGTACTGGAACAAACCGAGTGGCGTGATGATCGCAGTCTTTGGAATGTCTTCTGGCACTACGGGAATCTGGTGGTAAGCAAGTTTGCAGTCAATCACACTGAAGATTGTGGCGCCCAATAACATACAAGTGAAATCGTTTATGTTTGGCACAGGGTAATTGTCCATGACAGTATGAGCATTTAAACATATGTGTTCACCACACATTCGAAAAAACTGTCGTGTTTGGTGACGATGTGAATTGATGAAGACCAATTGCTGTCCGATGGCTGTAGAATGTCTGCCTCCAGAAGTTCGTTAATTTGCTGCCAGACCACGCGCAGCTTAATTGGGTTGAAGCATCTAACCTTGTGTCTAATATGAGGGCAGGCAGTGGTAATTATCTTGTGTGTCATTCTGTCAGTGACAGAAGAGACTGAGAACTGCACACGAGGCTGAGTAACGTTCTGACGTGGAGTTTTGGTATGAGTGGGGCACGATGAGGCTTAGCCGTTAGCGCGAGTGGGAAAAGGCAGCACGAAAGTCACATGCCTATTATGCAAGAGCGGTGTGCGCTTGTTTGTAGAGGATGGCTGTGCACGCAGCTTGGAGCGGAGTGGGGCGCGCAGCGACTGTCTGTTGTTAACTTTGCCTTGGGTAACTGGTGCGGGTGAGAGAGGAGCTGGTGTCGCGCAGGTGACAGCGATGGCTGCCGAGTTTCTTGGCAGGTCCACGGGAGAGGGGAAATATTTATCAACAAGCTGGGTGGCTGCCTGCATAGTGGTAGTGGTCGCGCTGTGCGAGCGACTGTTATTAGAGACACTGTTTGAAACATGAGGCACTGCGCATAGTGGGCGCTAGGGCAGTGCAGAGGCCACTAAATGTGAATTGCCACATGCAATGAATGTTTTTGAACTAACCTGATGAGTGTTCGAACTGATGCTTGGCGATGAAGTTCAATCCGGTGAAGGAACTGCGGATTGCAGTTTGAACAGTGACATGCGGGCCGCAGCGAGCTCGTTGTAAGTGTGAACAAGGCATTGTTTCAGCTCATTGTTCTCCCAGTGGTGGTGCACAGCTGAGTCATACTCTGAAAGGAGGTTAGTGACACAGGTCACAATCTTGCCCATGAGGGCAGAACACTCACGAACTAAATCCCATGTTGTGGCGGTAATGGAACAAGGAGTATGGGTGCTGGAGCACGGTATCTGAGTGTTAGACAGGTGGTGTAACACTGAACTATGTTCGGGGAGAGCTTGTAATGGGACAAAAAATCCATACCAAGAATTGGTTTGTCAATGTCGGCGATGTAGAAGGTCCATGGGAAACGTAGAGAAGGGGATAGGTGCAACATCGCTTTCACAGAACCGACAGTCTGTAACATTGATGCACTGACAGCTCGTAGGAGAGACTTCATGGTGAAAAGTCGGCAGGAGCCAATGATCAAGAGATGTTAGACACATCAGCACCAGTGTCAATTAGGTAGACGAACTGCAATGAAATGTCTGTCATGTATAAACGACCGCTCGGCTGAGAGGGACGAGCGGACAGAGTGCAATGTTAGGGGACGCCTGTAAAGTTCCCCGCAGGACTCGGTGTCACTTAGTTCCTGCAGCCGGCTTTTGGGTGTTGGCAAGGTAACCTGCATTTCTTGGCCCCAGCCCCAAAAATTTTGTGGTACCAACAGTATGGATGAGCTGGATGTGGTGGTGGTGGTGACTGTGATAGCGGGGAAGGCTTGTCCTCGTTGATCTGTTCGGGGATGTAAACCGGGATGTATCTAGAGTGAGGGAGTCTTGAGTGCTCAGAAAGAGGAGAGAGTGAACGGGTACTGCCAGGTGGTGTAGAAGGCATGGAAGTGGAATGGGCCCTGCCCGTGCCTGCAGACGGCCGGTAAACAGGAGGTGCATTACACAGTGATGGGGGATGAGCTGGGTGTTTCTGGCGCAGACGCGTATACAGCTGATCTGCGATGTGTGGGCGAGAACCAATAGACTTGAAAGGGTGTGGCAGTAGGTGCGTCTGTAGGTTGGTAGATAACTTGGCAGACCATACCACCCACAGAGTGATGTCTGGCATCGTGTGTTCACTCACGAGTAACCTGAGGCGGCGCCAAAGTTGTGATGGAGTGCGGTCCCCCAGGTGCTCCTCGTACAGAATCTTGATTATCAATTCTTGTGGTGAGCAGGCAAATCAGTTCAATATCGTTTTCTTGGCGAACTCATACTTTAGTGGTGGTGGAGGCAAAAGTAGGTGATCACAAATTAAATCTGAGTCGTCGTGAAGGTGTGTGACCAAACATAGGAACTTGGAGTTGTCATCAGTCCCTTGATGCAGCTCGAAGAGGTGCGCCACCAGTGCGAACCATGAACCTGGATCGTCCTCATATAGGGGAGGTAGCTTGAGTAGGCAGCCTGGAGGTGGAGACAGGGGTGCTTCGGCATGTCTTGGAAGGCCTGCAGTCCCGTTGCAGAAGAGTTCATGCTGGGATCCGGCATCACCGGAGTGGAAATGTTACTAGCACACACGTTCGGGACAACAGCTGGCTGTAATGTCTCTGAATATGCCCAAAAACACCACACGGTAGGCACGGTTGGTACCGTGGGAACGAACGGGTGAGCAGTGCGTAATGAGGGCCCGTAAACTGGACTGGAAATTGCGAGAATAGCACTGACATTGTCCAACTCGGAAATGACGCGGAAGGCCGGTGTGGCAGGCGCAGACGGTACTGCAGAAGGAGCGAGCAGTTGTATGGTCAGAATTAAGGACCCCCATGAGTGAGGGTGGAGCAAGGGGGGGGGAGGTAGGGGGGGGGGAGTGGTGGCATGGGGCAACGAGTGTTTCCGCGCACACTGGCCACGCACCCTTCATGGTAGGACCATAACACACTGGTGAAACCTGTTGGCGATCGCACTGTCATAGTACAACATTGCTGGGTGGAGAGGCCATGTTGGGTGCACCCGTACCCATGTGGTCACGAAACTGGGTCACCTATCCGGTGGTTTGTTGCGGCGAACTGGGTGCATAAAACTGTCTGTTACTGATTTGTGAGGAAGGTGAGGCTGGCGTAGCTTGGTAATAGTTGACTGCATGTGTGTTTTGCACAAATGGCAGCATTGCACATGGCACTACTGTAATCGACGTTGTGGCATGTAGAGGATCAAAGCAAGTGTGCAAATTTCGGTCCCTTTGAACTTCATATGAGTGATCAATTGTCACACTATTTAGCAGATTGTCCACTTAACTTTTCGCTTGTTTATGTGTGTAATCCAGCGAAACAAAGCCTGAGTCCATTGTTTGAGGTAATTGTGTAACACTCGGTCATTGTGGAGTTGCTAAAGTAGAGGTTATCCTCATCGAAGATTGTAGATCATTGTGCGTTAGATGCGAAATAACCAATGGCCGAAGGTTGTGTTAGCCTGGACATAAGAGCTGGGCCTCCAAATCTTCGTAAAGATTGTTCGGTGATGTAGCCATGGAATTGGATGTGAAACCTATTGATTCTATATGACAGGCATGGAAGATGTAGACCTTTTTTTGTCCAGGGTCACCAATATGGGATTCTGGATACGGATCGTAATGCACGCAATAAGTAGTTCCCAAGTTTTCTATATACACATATATTTTACCATAAAGACTGATACACATGAACACTGCGTGAAGTAAAAAGGCAGACTGAATTAAACATGGCGGCTTGTCAGAGCAGTTAATATTCCAAAGATTGTAATTTGTGTGGTTGATGTGACCTATTGACGCCACACTTACATAATCTGACAAAATGTAAAAACTGTTCTTTAATGAAAAAGTTTTCAGCAGATTTTTTGAGTGTGTTTATATGTTCGTATTCTAAATAATTTCTGGCAGCTTACTGTAGATTGTTACACCAGAAGGATAAGAAATCTTTTGAGACAGACTTGTGTTGGAATAATTTACGTGGATATTGTCCCTTAACCTAGTATGGTATATCTTTGTTTTGGATAAAAACATTCTCTTTCTTCGTCATGCCTTTTTTTTCTCTCTCTCAAAGAACACAATTTCTAGGATATAAATGCAGGGAAGAGGGAGAATAATTAAATCTCTAAAGAAAGGCTTACAGGAACTTTCATTGTTTGTTTTTTGTTGTTTGGATTATTTTCTTTTGCTTCCTGAGTGTTATTTGCAGGAGGAGAATTTTTCCAAAAGATAACACTATAACTCAATAGCAAATGTATTTGAGAAGAATACACAGTTTTTACAGTTTGCAGAATTGCATTGCTGGATAATACTCTGATTACTTATGCTAGTTTAGAGAGTTGAGAGTTTAAGGATGTTATGTGAGAGTTTCATTTTAGATTTTCTTGCGCGCAAATGTCTTGAATTTTTTCAGAGTGACATTCCAAATTTCATGGTTGTTCATGGAAACTGCTAGCTTTTCAGTGTATCTATTTTTCTGGGCCTGGAAGTGCAGAGTAACCAAACAATGGAAACTCCAGGTACGAATATCAACAATGTAGGAAAAGACAGATTGCTACTTACCATAAAGAAGACACATTAAGTTGCAGACAGGCACAATTAAAAGACACAATTAAAAGTATCACAATTGAAAGTGTCTTTTAATTGTGCCTGTCTGCAACATAACATGTCTTCTTTACGGTAAGTAGCAATTTGCTTTGTCCTACAGTGTAGAGTAACTGTTTTTTTGTGGGTTTAAGATAAGCCTGTTTCTCTACAGCCATTGTGAAACTTCATCTGTGATGAGTCCTTTCTTTTTTTTTTTTTTACTGGTAGATCATGTGTCAGTAAGGCTGGAACTGAATGGTAGTTCTGTGTAATGCTAGTGTGTCTTTGTTAGACTACTGTAACCTGAGAACGATTACTTAAGTAGGATTGCAGCCACTCATTTGGCACTCCTCACACACCAGGGATTAATTTTTTGAGAGAATAAGAGAACTGAATGATCCATAACATCAAAAGCCTTTGTTAAATCTAAGAAAATACCTGCAATTGTGGAGTGATTGTCTTTAGCACTTACAATGTGGTTTACAAAATGGAAGGTTCCAGTCTCCATTGAACAAAACCATGATGCCGTATTGATTGTATATGATTCTGACTACTAGATAGGAAGAGTTGTTCTATAACCTTTGAAAAGCCAGATAGCAATGCTACAGTTCTATAATTTGACATTTTCTGGGAGTCTCCTTTCTTGTAAAGAGGTAAGACTTTAGCAGTTTTTAGCAGATCTGGAAAAAGGCCCAGCAACAGTGAAGAATAGTAAATGTCTAATAATGGTATGAGAATAAAATTTGTTGATAATTTTATTATATGATAAGGGACCTCATCAACACATACTGAACTGCTATTTTTTAATGAGCTTATGATTTTTTCCTTGGCCATGTTGACTAGCAGGACCAAGGAACCAGCTGTTTTTTGTTGATATCGACATTTACAAGAGCCTGGGTGTCCTTCACATCTAAAGTGCCAAATTTTTGGTCATTAAATAATTTGCAATTGTAGCAAAGTATGAAATGAACAGATCAGCAACTAACTTTCAGTCAGCCAATAAGCCTGTCATTATGGTATAGAGCAATATTCTTATGGGTTTCCTTCTTCTCAGAAAGTTTCTGCACAGGTTTCCATGACGTCTTAATGTTGTTTGGCAGATTCCTGTAAACTTTTAATTTTCCTCTTAATTTAGGTTTTTTTATGACCTGCTTCAGAACTGATTTATATTTTTTGAAATAGCTTAGAAATTCGGGATCACTGTTTGTTTTTGAGAGTTTAAATAAACCTCTCTTCATGTTACAGGAGACTAACTCCAGCTGTAATCCAGTTTTTTGGTCTGTTTGTGTTTTTGCAGTTGAATTTCCTTTTTGGGAAGGCTTTTTAAAATTTTCACTGAATTTTATTATGAAATGGTAGAACTTGTCATTTGTATTAGATTTCCTAACAGCATTATCCATAATTTATTAGATAGCAACTGCAGAAAATATTCTATATTTCCTCACTGATGGTCCTCTTATATACAATAGATTTGTCCACAGATGGAGGGCAGATGAGGGGCACAGTCAGTAGCTGTGCCCAACTATCACATTGAATGTCTGTTCTGAGAACCTACCTACAATTCGACAAACCTGGTCAGGCAAAGTGGCAATGGATCTTCTAATACAGATTGGGGAGGTTGTGACTTGGGATGATGTTAAGAAAGTTCTTTCTTCCTGTACTACTACTTTAAAAAATGGTATTAAAATCATCACATAGTACCACAGTCCTTTTGTAACTTTCGAGTTCACTTACAGCAAGATCAAGATACTTAAAAAAATCATTCATATTTCTGTCTGGTAATCTATAAGTACACAAAATTATTACTTTTACCATGGTTAAATCTATGGCTGTCACCTCAAACACCTTCTCTTATGCAGTTTTTCAAACAAAGTCTAGTACCTTATAATTGAAGTTTTGTTTGACATATGTACAACATCCTCCATATTTTGATAAAATTCTGCAAAAGGAGATAATAAGTTTAACATTCTCAACTTTTAGGTTCTGTCAAACAATGGAAAATCCAAGATGGAATGTAACAATATTATGAAAGTGATAGCTGATACTTAACACACAGCGGAGATGCTGAGTCACAGATAGGCACAACAAAAAGACTGTCACAAAATAAGCTTTCAGCCAACAAGGTCTCTGTCACACACACACACACACACACACACACACACACACACAAACACAACTCACACAACCACAGTCTCTGGCAGCTGAAGTCAGACTACGAGGATCAGCAGCAGCGCATGATGGGAGAGGCAACTGGGTGGGGGTAAAGAGGGGGCTGGAGTGGGGAGGGGGGTATAGCAGGGTAGGGGTGGGGATGGTGAAGTGCTGCTGGGGAGCATGCAGGGATGAGGTGGAGAGTGGTGGGTGGGGCAGCTAGGTGCAGTCAGGAGGTTACACGGACGGCGGGGGAAAAGAGGGGTGAGGACAGGGAGGGGGGGGGGCATAGTGCAAAAGGAGAGAAGTAAAAAGACTGGGTTTGTTCATGGAATAGAGGGCTATGTTGCACTGCAAAGGGAACAGGGAAGGGCCAGGATGAGTGAGGACAATGCCTAATGAAGGTTAAGGCCAGGAAGGTTACGGGAACGTAGGATATATTGCAGGGAGAGTTCCCACCTGTGCACATATGGCACAGGCTGTGAAGCAGTCACTGAAATGAAGAATGTTGTGTTGGGTGGTGTGCTCAGCAACAAGGTGGTCCAATTGTTTCTAGGCCACAGTTTGTCGATGGCCATTCATGCGGACAGGCAGCTTGTGTTTGTCACGCAGATCTAGAATGCAGCATAGTGGTTGCAACTTAATTTGTAGATAATATGACTAGTTTTGCAGGTAGCCCTGACTTTGATGGGATAGGCGATGTTTGTAACCGGACTGGAGTAGGTGGTGGTCAGAGGATGTAAGGGACAGGTCTTGCATCTAGGTATATTACAAGGATATGAGCCTCAAGGTAAGGGGTTGGGAGGAGGGATTGTGTAGGGATGGACGAGGATAATGTGTAGGTTTGGTGGGAAGGAGGGTGGGGTGGGAAGGATAGTGGCCAGGACATTTCTAATTTCACAGCACAATGAGAGGTAGTTGAAACCCTGGTGGAGACTGTAAGTCAGTTGCACTAGTCCTGCATGGTACTGAGTTGTGAGGAGAATTCTCCTCAGTGGCTGGACGGTGAGACTTTTGGAGGTGGAAGATGACTGGAAACATAAGGCATGGGAGATTTGTTTTTGTACAAGGTTGGGAGGATAATTACCGTCTGTAAAGGCTTCAGTGAGACCCTTGGTATATTTCAAGAGGAACCACTCACCATCACAGGTTTTTAGGTTTTGTAAATAGTCTTTGCACATTCAGTGTTTACACATGCATAGAACTGAAACATCTCTCCAGTCGTCAGTAAGGAGAACACTGAGTTTGTCTAGTTTGTTTCACAGTGATTGGATAGTATGATAGCTATTTTAGAGCACAACTATAATTTTGTTTTATTTCACTGCCTGTGGATGATGATTATTCAAAATCAATTAGTTTGTTTGCTAAACCTTGTTCATAACATAGCAAAAATGGTAGATTGTTCTCATGTATATTTAAACCTCTGTGAGCAAGAGGCCTATATGAATAACATGTGCTATCATTGATTGGTGTGACATTGGTAGAGAGATTTATTGTTTCACTGATCTGGAGTTTGGTTCTTTTTTGCAAGAATTCATGATTTTTGTTGTTGAAGGGTATAGCATCTGCAGCACAAAACTGCATGTTCAATTTCCCGCATACTATTTCTTGGATCCATGTTATTACAAAGTCCTTTCTTAATCTGTTGAGGTGTAGACCATGGGTTGTGTGGAATTTTCTTCTTACACAGCTTATGTCGTAAAAACATTACATTTTCAAATCTTGTGTATATATTTTGGATCTCTATATTTGCATTATGCACCTCTTTATCTATACATGACCAATCTGGTAAGTCATGACAGTGTGGGGCAGCACAAAAGGCAGTTGCATTTGAGCTTCATAGCTTGCAGAGTCTTCTTTTGAGTGAGATCAGTAGGTCTTTAGCTTCATTTCTTGCTACATCATTTGTTCCTGCTAGGAACATGAAAAAGTCTTTGTTTGTTGAAGCTATTGCCATGTCATGATTCACAGAAGTCACTGTCTGAAATTTGGCACCTGGTTTCACGATGCTGGTTATACTGTGCCTGGTTCTAGATCTCAGTTCAGCCACTTAATTTCGTTCTTGACTGTCTACAAACAGGTTTATTTTGCCTATTCTTGGTGCCTGGTAGTTCCTTGAATTTTCTTCCGGGCATTGTTCACTCATTTTCCATGAGTTAATTCCTGCTACATATTCTTTTGAAGAATGAGAAATTCTATCACTTCATCAATTTTAGTATCTTTGTCCATTATTAGTATTTTGTGCATTTTCTTTGTTATTGTCTGCAGCTGATAATCTCACACTACTGAAATTTTCTTGATGCTTCTGGTTTTTTATTTATTTTTTCACTAAACATATCTCACTTTTTAGAACACCACTTAACAACATTTTTTGTAATTTCATTTCAACTGCACTGCCAATGCCAAATATGCATTTTCCTCATCTTGTTTTATGTATACATAGGTATAAAAAAGGCAGTATACATACACTCTTGACTCAATTTCAGTATGGTTCACATGGGCTTTTCTTTTTTTTATAATGATTCATACTGTTTCATTTCCTGACTAAGTTTCCCTTTTACTTGATGCTCATATGGTCCAAAGAGTCCTTCATATACTGTGCATGGTGACTGTTTGCCTGTATAATGTCACAGCTGCTTTATAATGAATATGACCGAACTTAGTTTCCAACATACTAGACTTGTATTCAGGAGAATGATGGTTCGAATCACTGACCAGTCATCCAGAAGTAGTTTTTTTGTGATTTTCCTAAATCCGTCCAGGAAGATACCAGAATAGTTCCTTGGAAAAGAGCACAGTCAATTTCCTCCTTGTTGATGAGACATTAAATTCTGATCCTTCCTCTACTTCTAATTTATCCAGTCTCATTCTCCATGAGCCACTGTGTTGTGACATTTACAAAAATAAATGCTCTTCTCTACAGCTGCACCATATTCATACCTCCATTCATTATTACCATGTTACCAGAATGGTTCTTTTTCTCTTCAATGCCTACATCATTTGCAAAATAATAAATATTGCAGCACTTCATATTTCAAGACTCCATCTCCTGAGTGGCAAGTGTTCCCTACTGACACATGCTGCTCATTGTTGCTAATGTTTTTTTTTATTTTTCTTTTTCTTTTGCCCTGGGCTTATGCCACAGTGAACAGATAGTTGCAGAATAGAAAGAGGATACTGCATAGACTCACCTCACCAGATACTGCTACAAAAGCAGACACTGATGTCGGTATCTGCAGAGTATAACTGTTATCTGGTCCATTAGACAGCAGTAAAGTGGCATGGTCTGACAGTTTCAGGCCAGAAATTTTTGCCTTCATACTGCTTTTCACTGAATGTTCATTTTTATTGATTTGGAGATGACATAATGATTGTCTGTTTGGGTTACAAACTTGTTTTTCTTTGTGTGCCCACTTGGCTGTGGATACTAACCATCTCAACTTTCATTTTTAAAGGACTGGTATTTTATTGGAAATGTTAAAAGTTTTCTAAATTGCTTCTCTCCAAGCAGCAGGCTGTCCCCCATTGCTCCTCCTCCTCCTCACAACCACCACCACCACCACCATCCCCACTATCAGGGCAGTTATCAGTGCAGTTTATTATACTGGGACTAAACATAGCTTTCATCCTTAATATGTATTATTGGAATTTGAAACATCTCAGCTGGTGGTTGGGTATGTAGCACACTCGTTTGAAGGCACTAGCTGAAATTAATTCTGGAAGTATTTTGTAAGGGAGGGGTTATGAACATTATAGCAATTTAGAGGATACACAATTACTGACTGAATTACTTTTCTGTTTTCTTTATACTTATGAATTGAATTCAAACAATGAAAAGTCCAGGATGGAATAACAACAATAGGACAAATTGCTACTGACCATATAGAGGAGATGCTGAGTGTCTGCGTGTGTGTGTGTGTGTGTGTGTGTGTGTGTGTGTGTGTGTGTGTGTGTGTGTGTGTGTGTTTTCTGTTTCAGAAGAAGGCCTTTTGGCCGAGAGCTAAAATGTATAGCAGTCTTTTCATGGTGCCTGTCTGCAACTCAATGTCTCTATACGGTGAGTAGCAATCTATTCTTTTCATAATATAGTGTACTGAATTCAAATTAACCTAACCTGAACTTGAGTAAATCATGCACAGTAAACAACATATACCACTAAAAAATATTTATCAACCTGATACCTTATTAAATAAGCGAAATAAATCTTGTAAATGTGCTTCATTAAATGAGTTTCCATAATTATGAAAAGAGGAAGTTAATCTTAAAACTTAAAGTTGATCTCACAGTAACATAGCGATAATTAGAACAGGTGTGAGCAGCAGATACACTACCACATCAATTCTTATTAGTGGAAATATGATCAATTGGAGCCTCAAACAAATTTTGTGACTGGATTGAGGATTTCTTTGTCGTGAGGATGCAGCATGTTATCTTGGATAGACAGTCATTGACATATATAGAAGTGTTGTAACCCTTATTGTTCATGTTGTATATTAGTTACCTAGCAGACAATATTAATGTTAACTCTGGAATATTAATGTTGTAGTTGTGGTTCTTGTATTTATTGGTCCTGTTGTCTACAAAACAGCTTAAGCATAAGACATTGGACAAGTCAACTTATAAATATACAGCTAAAAGTCATTTCAAGGCATATGTATTTAAGGTTACAGTAATACACTATATACATAAGTATTTATACAACACACTTCATAAATTTTGATATTCTTTAATGGGGTAAAAGCAGTGATGCTGTAAATATGATTTTACAGCTTTTCCAAAGGTATTGACCCCAGTAATAGATTTTATGTTTTCAGGAAGTTTGTTATAAAGCTTAACTCCCGAGTGAAAAGTACCTTTTTGGCACAGAGCTGTGCTGATTTGAGCTATATGTAAGTTTCTGTTTTGTATGACCAAGTGATCATGTATATCACAGTTTTTTTGCAGTCTGTGGTCCTTACTTATTATGTTTATTTTAAAGAGTAAAAGGGTTTCCATAAGGTATACACATGGTAATGGAGGAATACCAGATTTCTTAAACATAGGTTTACACAAGTCTCTAGGCTTGCATCCAAACAAGATTCTAATGGCCCTTTTTTTTTAGTTTATAAGTGATATTAGCTGTTTTAGAGTTTCCCCAGAAGGTGACATTATATCTGAGATGAGAATGAAAGTAGACATGATATGCATTCATTACTGATTTCACATTACAACATGATTTTAATAAGCAAAGAAGGTAACATGTTTTGCTCAGTTCTGCATTGAGATATTCAACATGCTTATACCATCTGACGTTGCTCTGCAGCCAAAGTCCTAAGAATTTGGTTTCAGTACTGTTACCAAATAGTTCGTCATTGACAGAGACATGTCCTTGTTAGGAACATTGTGAAATTTTAATGCAATGTTTTTTTTTACTATTTATTACAATCTGATTATACTGCTGTTTCGTGACTACATTTACTGTCTGCTGTAACTGTTCATTGCTGTCTCCTTTTAGTAGAATTGTGGTGTCATCTGCAAATATGATTGTTTTATGTGCATCAACAATTAAGTTTAGATCATTTATGTACAGAAGAAACAGAAAGTGTCTCATTACTGATCCTTGGGCTACACCACATTTAATTTGTTTATAGTCAAATAAGTGTTCAGATACAGTTTTAGTTCAATATTTGTGTGCATGATGCACACTGTCTGCTTATGATTAGTCAGGAAGGAACTGATCCATTTGTTGGACAGACCTCGAATACCATATCTTTTAAGCTCTGATAGCAGAATTTTATGACCCACCATGTCAAAAGCTTTTGACAAGCCAATAAATACACTACTCATTCCTGTTTTTTGTCCATCAAGTTTAGGATGGAATTGACGCACTCGTAAATAGCAGTTGACATTGACCTCTTATTTCTGAATCCATGTTCTTCATTACATAGGATGCTGTTTTTATTTATAAATTTCATAAGTTTGTCATACATAGCTTTTTCTAATACTTTAGAGATGCAGGAGGAAATTGTGATGGGTCTGTAGTTATTTACGTTATCTTTCTCACCTCTTTTATATACAGGAATAACTTTTGATGTTTTCAATACATCAGGGAAAGTGCCTGCCCGAAGTGAGCAGTGACATAAGTGTGTGAGTATTTCAATTAGCTTTGATGCACTCTTCTTTAATATTGTTGCAGGAGTACCATCAATGCCTGCAGAGTTGGAACTTTATAGTCCTTTCATTGCTTTAGCTACTTCATCTTGTGGAACAGAAGCAAGGTACATTGATCCTCTGAAAACTAAACTAAACTCCTCCCAAACAGGCCATAAAGGTCCAACGGTAGTGACTGGCTGCCGTGTCATTCTCAGCCCATAGGCATCACTAGTTCTGGATATGGAGAGACGTGTGGTCAGCACACTGATGTCAGCTTCCGAGACCGGAGCCACTACTTCTCCATCAAATAGCTCCTCAGTTTGCCTCACAAGGGCTGAGTGCACTCCACTTGCCAACAGCAGTTGGCAGACCAGATGGTCACCCATCCTAGTGCTAGCCCAGCCTGACAGCACTTAACTTCGGTGATCTGACGGGAATCGGTGTTACCACTGAGGCAATGCCGGTGGCACATTGATCCTCTATGTGCACTTATTTTAAATTAATTTGCCTGGGTGCTCTTAAAGTTTGATTATAACATATTATCAGCAAAACCTGTGAAAAAATTGTTAAATGTGTTGGATACTTCTAAGGGATTTGCTACTTTTTTATTTTTTGTGATAGTTTTATATTTTTGTAAGACTGACTGCAGTCTCCATTTCCATCTGCATCTACATGGATACTCTGCAAATCACATTTAACTGCCTAGCAGAGGGTTTATCAGACCACCTTCACAATTCTCTATTATTTCAATCTCATATATCTTTCCGTACGAGCTCTGATTTCCATTATTTTATCATGGTGATCATTTTTCCCTATGTAGATCGGTATCAACAAAATATTTTCACATTCAGAGGAGAAAGTTGTTGATTAGAATTTCATGAGAAGATTCCGTTGCAATGAAAAATGCCTTTCTTTTAATGATGTCCAGCCCGAATCCTGTATCATTTCTGTGACACTCTCTCCCATATTTCGTGATAATACAAAACATGCTGCCCTTCTTTGGACTTTTTCAATATACTCCATCAGTCCTATCTGGTAAGGATCCCACACTGTGCAGCAGTATTCTAAAAGAGTGCAGACAAGTGTAGTGTAGGCAGTAACCTTAGTAGATCTGTTACTTTTTCTGAGTGTCCTGCCAATAAAATGCAGTCTTTGGTTAGCCTTCCCCACAACATTTTCTATGTGTTCCTTCCAATTTAAGTTGTTCATAACTGTAATACTTAGGTATTTAGTTGAATTTATGGCTTTTAGATTAGACTGAATTATCGCGTAATCGAAGTTTAATGAATTCCTTCTTGCACTCATGTGGATGACCTCACACTTTTTGTTATTTAGGGTCAGTTCCAGATTCTTTTTTTATAACACCCAACATACCCTTTGATTTATTTGCTGAATTATAAATGTATTCATCATAATGCATTATTTTTGCTGCTTTTATTACTTTTCTTAATAATTTGGAGTATTTTTTATAGTATGCGCATACTACAGGTGAGGTATTTTTTGAGTTACATATTTCGTGAATTAGTCTTTTCTTCTGGCATGACACTCTTATTCCCCTTGTGATTCAAAGCTGTTTCAGAGAGGAAGACCGCACTGCAGTTCCTTCTCTAAATCCTCGCAAGAATGAAAAAATGGCTGAGATCGAAATAAGTGTCCAAGGAATCGAAAAGCAACTGAAATCACTCAACAGAGGAAAGTCCACTGGACCTGACAGGATATCAATTTGATTCTACACAGAGTATGCGAAAGCTCTTGCCCCCCTTCTAACAGCTGTGTACCGCAAGTCTCTAGAGGAAAGGAAGGTTCCAAATGATTGGAAAAGAGCACAGGTAGTTCCAGTTTTCGAGAAGGGACGTCGAGCAGATGCGCAAAACTATAGGCCTATATCTCTGACATCGATCTGTTGTAGAATTTTAGAACATGTTTTTTGCTCGTGTATCATGTCATTTCTGGAAACTCTGTAGGAATCAACATGGATTCCGGAAACAGCGATCGTGTGAGACTCAACTCGCTTTATTTGTTCATGCGACCCAGAAAATATTAGATACAGGTTCCCAGGTAGATGCCATTTTCCTTGACTTCCAGAAGGTGTTCGATACAGTTCCGCACTATCGCCTGATAAACAAAGTAAGAGCCTATGGAATATCAGACCAGCTGTGTGGCTGGATTGAAGAGCTTTAGCAAACAGAACACAGCATGTTGTTCTCAATGGAGAGACGTCTGCAGATGTTAAAGTAACTGCTGGCATGCCACAGGGGACTGTTATGGGACCATTGCTTTTCGCAATATATATAAATGTCCTAGTAGATAGTTTCGAAAGTTCCATGCAGCTTTTCGCGGATGATGCTGTAGTATACAGAGAAGTTGCTGCATTAGAAAATTGCAGCGAAATGCCGGAAGATCTGCAGCAGATAGGCACTTGGTGCAGGGAGTGTGACCCTTAACATAGACAAATGTAATGTATTGCGAATATATAGAAAGAAGGATCCTTTATTGTATGATTATATGATAGCGGAACAAACACTGGTAGCAGTTACTTCAGTAAAATATCTGGGAGCATGCGTACGAAACGATTTGAAGTGGAATGATCATATAAAATTAATTGTTGGTAAGGTGGGTGCAAGGTTGAGATTCATTGGGAGAGTCCTTAGAAAATGTAGTCCATCAACAAAGGAGGTGGCTTACAAAACACTCGTTCGACCTATACTTGAGTATTGCTCATGAGTGTGGGATCCGTCCCAGGTTGGGTTGATGGAGGAGATAGAGAAGATCCAAAGAAGAGGGGCGCGTTTCATCACAGGGTTATTTGGTAAGCGTGTTAGTGTTACGGAGATGTTAAGCAAACTCAAGTGGCAGACTCTGCAAGAGAGGCGCTCTGCATCGAGGTGTAGCTTGCTGTCCAGGTTTTGAGAGGGTGTGTTACTGGATGAGGTATTGAATATATTGCTTCCCCCTACTTATACCTCCTGAGGAGATCACGAATGTAAAATTAGAGTGATTTGAGCATGCATGGAGGCTTTCCAGCAGTCGTTCTTCCCGCAAAACATACGCGACTGGAACAGGAAAGCGAGGTAATGACAGTGGCACATAAAGTGCCCTCCGCCACACACCGTTGGGTGGCTTGTGGAGTATAAATGTAGATGTAGATGTAGATCTAGCCATTTGTTCTAGAGTCCCCCCGTTTGGTTAATGTTTTCAGTGGGAATGCAGTTTCAAAGAAATTGGTTAATGTATCAATGAGAGTGTTGAATTTTTCATTTATATCAATCATTTTGTACACTTCTGACCATTTTTCTTTTTGTAATAAGTTGTTGAAGTAGTTTGCATTATCCTGATTTAAGTTCTACATGAGGTTCTGAAAGACATATTGTTAATAATACTGCATTTTACACTTAATATTTGAGCAAGATGGTCACAAAAACCAGCAATGAAAATTTTTAGTGATGTGTTGTGTAAAGTCTTCTTGACTAGAAACTGATCTAGAACCATTTGGCAAGTTTCTCTTACTCAAGTACATGGGCGGTGGCAAGGGGGGGGGGGGGGGGAGGGGGGAGGCTACGCGGGCAATAGCCCACTCCCCAATGGAGTATCATATTACACTGGATAAAATGACTGAAGAAACCAGCGAATATATTACTTCAACAGATTCACTCATTTTTTTTTTATAATTATGTAGCAATATAGGTTGCAGTATATTTCAAATACATTTTAGCAAAAGAATAAGAGTTGCAAATAGCTTAATATTCTTTTTGTAATAAGTTGTTGAAGTAGTTTGCATTATCCTGATTTAAGTTCTACATGAGGTTCTGAAAGACATATTGTTAATAATACTGCATTTTACACTTAATATTTGAGCAAGATGGTCACAAAAACCAGCAATGAAAATTTTTAGTGATGTGTTGTGTAAAGTCTTCTTGACTAGAAACTGATCTAGAACCATTTGGCAAGTTTCTCTTACTCAAGTACATGGGCGGTGGCAAGGGGGGGGGGGGGGGGAGGGGGGAGGCTACGCGGGCAATAGCCCACTCCCCAATGGAGTATCATATTACACTGGATAAAATGACTGAAGAAACCAGCGAATATATTACTTCAACAGATTCACTCATTTTTTTTTTATAATTATGTAGCAATATAGGTTGCAGTATATTTCAAATACATTTTAGCAAAAGAATAAGAGTTGCAAATAGCTTAATATCTAAACCAATAAATATCATTTAACTTAAAATGGGTGCCTTATTATTTCTTAATATACATTGGATGTATATTAATGTATGAGTACCACTTACAATAATCAAGAAAGCTAAATATGCTGGGTATGCCTACCAATACTTAAATTGCTGACCCCAGACAAAAACTTCAAAATCACTGGACATCTGGGGCAAATCATGTTATTTTCCTGGGCACACATTCTGTAGATACGTTTGTACCCTGAAATCCAAAACAGTTACCAAAAACTACTTTAAGCAACACTAAATTTTACCAATTTGTCGCTGGAGGACCCCAACTCTCCTTTTGTTAAGCGATATTAAATTCCCTCCCTCCCCTCTCCCGCCATTAGCGGCCCCCCTTGCGTGACTTTGAGAACTGCCCCTGCTCGGGCAGCGGCTTTTACTTCAGCCTTTAAATTATACGATGTTGCAAGGTTCAAAAGAGTCTCTCTATTTCCACTATTTGTGAGGAAATCAATATTGAAGTCACCGCAGATCATCAACTCACAATCCTTTTTATTTATCTTATTTTGCAATGACTCCATTTTGTTTAACACAAGTTCAAAATTTCCAGATGGTGATCAGTAAATTGTATCAATAACCAGGTTGAACTGAGTAATTTTTATGGTTGCAATTTCATAATCCTTTCTGACATTTGTTCTAGCTAAGTCAGGTAGGGTAATAAAATCTATGTTATCCTTTGTGTAGATTGCTACCTCACCCTGCTTGCTGTTTTTCCTGCAGTAGTAAGAAGCCAAAATGAATTTGTTTATTTTTATATTCTGGATTAATTCTGTGTTAAGCCAGTGCTCAGAAATGCATAATACTGAGATATCTTTAAGTTCATCTTTTAACAGTACATTAATTTCATCAATCTTACTACGCAGGGATTGCACATTATGGTGATAAATTTTTAGATTCAGTGTATTCACAATTTGATAATTGGGAATTTTATTTATAGCATCACATACGTTTAGTTTAAATTATGATCATAAGCAGTGTTGTATTTTCATTATTCTATCTTGTTCATTTTGTTTTCCTGGCTGCTGTTGGGAGAATGTACAGGAAGCTGATAGATTGTTCTATTCCTTAGAAATCTTTCTTTAATTATTTCATTAAAATGATTGCAAACAAACTTTTTCTCTTCATAGTTCAAATGCATTCTATGCTTCATGTGCAGATTTCGATGCAGCTTGCTTATCTCCAGTACATCGCATTTAGCATATTGTAAATAGTAACCTCAGACTTTTTGCAGATGATGTAGTTATCTGTAATGAAGTACTAAATGAAAAACACTGCGCAAATATCCAGTCATATATTAAAAAGATTTTAAAGTGGTGCAGAGATTGTCAAGATACTTTAAATTATGACTAAGAGAGTGCTTTTCACAAAATGTGTAAATGTAGTATCCTATTACTGAAATACCAGTGAGTCACGATAGCAACCAATCAAGTCATACAAATACCTGATTGTGACAATATTTGAGGGGTATGAAGTGAATTGATCACATATACTGAACCATATGTAAACCACTTGGCAGGCTTCACTTTGTTGGCAGGATAATGGAAAAATGCAGTTGTCTACAAAAGTTCAAGTGTGACCCATAGGAAATAGAAGAACAGGGGATGCATACCCTATACAAAGACAGGCAGCACAAATAGTCACAGGTTTGTTTGGTTTGTTGGAGTGCATCTCAAAAGTGCTGTAAAACCTGAAGTGGCAGATGCTTGAAGATAGACAACTGTGCAGCAAAAGCCTATTTACGGTATTGCAAGAAACAGGGGTAAGTGAGGAATTCTAGGAATATACTACAGATCACAATGTATCATTCCCATATGATCACAAAGACAAAATTAGACCAATTACCATGAGCATAGAAGCATTTAAGCTGTCGTTCTTCCCAAGCTCTGTATGAAGATGGAAAGGGAAGAAATCCTCATACATGTTACGATGGGAGGTACCCACTGCACTGTATATCATAGTGGTTTACATTGTATTGACACAAGTGTACATTCTACATGTACATAAACACTCCACAAGGTACCATACAGTGCATGGCAGAGGGTATATTGTGTCAGTTCTAGTAATTCCCTTTGCTTGTCTAATCAAAAATGGAAGGAGAGAAAAAGAGTTATTTATATGTTTCTTTACGAGCCCTCATTTTTCTTATCTTGCCTTCATGGTCTTTATGCAAGATATATGTTGGTGGCACTAGAGCTGATTTGCAGCCTCTTGCAAATGACAGTTCTCTAAACTTTCTCAACAGTATTTCATGGAAAGAATGTCTTCTTTCCTCCACGGATTCCCATTTAAGTACACAGAGCATTTCTGTAACACATACATTTCAATTAAAGCCACCAGTAAAAAAATATAGAAGCACAGCTCAGAACTCTTTCAATATCTTCTTTAATCCTACCTGTTGCAGATCTCAAATATCAGAGTGGTACTCAAGAATGAGTTGCACAACAATACTGAATGTGGTATCTTTTATAGATGAGCTGAAATTCTTCCAGTAATCTGAAGCCATCATTCACCTTACCAACTTATCTTACCTACTTGTTCCACTTCATATTGTTTTGCAACGTTATGCCTAGACATGTATTTAATCAATGTGACCGTGTCAAGCAACACATCACTGTTACTGTATTCGACCATCACCTTGATATTTAATCACTGTGACTGTGGCAAGCAAAGCATTACTGTTATAATATTCAAACATTACAGCATTGTTTTTTCTACTCATTTGCATTAAATTACATATTTCCACACTTAGGTCAAGTTGCCAGTCATCACACCAGATGAAAATTCTGTCCAGGACAATGTGTTGCATCCCATTTCTTAAAAAGTCTTTGAGTCTGTTACTTCCTCGCTTGTTTTGCCATCTGCCTCCTTAAATTCATTTTCAACCAATTATCATTAACATACATAAGTATAATCTGCATTTTCATAAAAGAGAAAGGTTGGCCCTCAGTCTTAAGAATTACAGCTCCAGGTCTAATTTTGTGCTTGGTTCTGTGTATGTAATTAATTTCCTAATTTATTTTGACCATTCCTAGTTGATAACTTTTGTTTAGTGTGAAATCAGTAATTGTTTTGTGACTTAGATTCTATTGATGACTTATAAACAAATATTAAATTCTGTACTAATTATAAACATTTGGAAGAAGAACTGCAGTGATTCTTAAAGTATTTATTTGGCTCTATTCGAAAATGTATTAGTAAAGCCAACCCTTAATTAATTCCAAAATAATTACCAGGCTTGTCAAAAGTATTGTTTTTATAACTATATCTGTTGATTTCATTACTTAAACAAATAATTCAGCCTAACCTTTATGACAGAAGGAACTTTTAAAAAGGAGGAATTTTTCGATGTATTCAGTTAAATGAATGAGGTATGTTTTAATTGTAATTTCTGTAAATTAAACATCGAACAATGTATACTTTCGTGCCTATTATTGTAAGGATGTAAAAAGGATGGATTTTTGGTCTCTACACAGTCAGTCCATGGCCTATTTTCAGAGGGAAATTATGTGCTGTTTCAAGTAACAGCAGTGCATCGTAATACAAATAGGCTGTGGGTTAAAACAATGACAGTGTCGGTTCAATTTATTTGAGAAATAGTGTCACACATACCTTATTATTCTGTAAGAACTGTGAACTGTGTGGTTAAGTTCAATGGCAAACTCTTGTAGCAGTATGCTGATGTTTGCCTGCAACCTGTTAATGAGGCTTAACATTTACCAATAGTGGACTGGCCATATAACTGTGTAATACTGGGGGGTTGTGAACAGTGAAAGTAAAGAACAATGAAATGCAACTGTCAGCTACATCATTTACAGTAGACAGTGTTGAACTTCCATCCCCCATTTTTTCAGCCAGTATAACAATACAATATGTCGACACTGAGCACTATCAATGAAGAAACAAAGTAGGTGAATGTCACAAGCCGCTCATATACCTGAGAGTCTATTCTATATGTTCAGAACTTCACTAACAGTTTGTAGAGTAGAACTGAGAGAAATTCTTTCCAGAAATCTATGAATATGAAATCTGCCTGTTGCCCTTTATACATGGTTCACAGGATATCATTTGAGAAAAGTGCAAGTTGAGACCGCAAGGGCAAATCCATGATTATTTGTGGATAGAAATGAACTAATGATTTTTGTCATTGACTCCCATTCATGTTTCCATCTGCCTGTTTCAACATGTATAAAAGTCCTTTCATATCACAATACCTTTACTGTGATTTAGCGCACTGTGAAACATCGTTGCAGTCAGATATTCTCCAAAGCATAGTGATCTTTAAGATGTACTGATTTTTATAAGAAGGCCCATTTCTAACCTTTTCATGGATTTCAGCATTCTTACAATCTTTTACAGTGTTTTCTGTATGCCTGATGATAATATATTATCAAATGTACCTTCTTTAAAAAAAAACTTTCCTTCTATGCCAACAGATGCATTTTTATTGAAGTTGCAGGTGCTCATTTTATTCCCAAAAGTAGGTGATGGAATACAAGTCAGTTCAGGCAGGGCAGCTCGCTATTCAGTATGATCAATGATGGACATGTGTTATATCAAATTCTACAGATGGTTAACACTACTGCATTAAATTCTATTAATTACACTATAATCAAATGATAGTATAATGAGTTTGTCAATACGTTTTGAAGGAAGTAGCTCTGAAACCAGAAACAGATTTGCTTCTTTGTTAATAAAAACTTTTATTCTTTCAAAAGAGAACATAATATGTAAATATACTTCACACCATGAGTTCACCAACAATAATATGTACAGAGAAAGTTCTTACTGCCACGCAGCTAACTTTAATGCAAAGACTCAATTTTGCCAATGCTAATTCATAAATATTCATCACAACAATATGAATTTCATCTTTCAATTTGTGCAAATATTTTTAGCATAATGTGATACTGAACTTATCTGGCTATTAATGAACATGATTACAGTTATAACATTCACGCTATAATTTAGAACAGAAAATCTGAAAAAAAAGAAATATATAACATTCCATAACACTTTTCATAATCATGTTTTCTTAATTTCACATACTCATAAACACACACAAAACATTTCAATAGCAGTGTTACAATGACACCATATTTTTGATGTAAACTTTATAAAAGCTGCACACATTTAACCATTTAAAAAAAATTGTAACCAATTACTGTATGTTGAAGCATTTAGGTGTCAATAAGCATACACAACAGACTGAATTCATAGCTTGACTTTCAGACAGAATCTCCTTCTGTGGTACAAACAAACAAGCAAGCACCCACGCACGCACGTGCGCGTGCACACACACAAAGCAACAGTTCAGTGGTGTGTGTGTGTGTGGGGGGGGGGGGGGGGGCTGTTGTAGGCTGTTAGCTCTATGGAAGGACATTGTCCGAATGCTTAACCAGGAGTTCAATCATGTTTTTGGCCTGCTGAATGCTCAATACCTCAACCATGTGTCGACTGTTACCCTTACTGTTTGTTTATCACCATTAAAGACCATTATATTAATATCCTTTACACTGATATTCCTATGCATGTATTTGAGTTATTTAGAGTTTAAGATGGTATAGCCTCTTTAATGTTTATCAAACCATTCTTTGCACTGCATAGCAATAAAAGAACCAATCTATTTCTTTACACATGAATGAACTGCTACATAAGCAAATTAACTTTCATTATGCATAAAATGAAAGGTTTTATATCACATGAACATGTGAAAAATGTGTGTGAACAAAGCAAAAACTGCTTAACATAATGCACTAAACATAACAATTTGAAATTAAATAAAAAATGAAATGATAAAAATATGTCAAATATATTCTTAAATAGCTTCGTATCACTCAGTATATCATTCCAAATTTTGTATGTTCCCATCTCCCAATTACAAAGTTAGCACAGGAACCTCCAAATTGGTTTGTTTGAAGACATAGGTTTCTTTCCATGTAATGCATGGTGTAAATAGCACCTCTTGCAATTCAAAATTCCTTCTATGTCACATGATCAACTTTAACTGATTAGCACAATATATTAAAAAATAGCACACTCAGTACTCATTTGTGATGTATACACTTTCCCTTAACCAAATATCATTGGCATTAATTGTACTCTTCCAGAGTTATTAACAATAAATATGAAAAAGCACATCATTTTTATTCCAGTATTCACATTGTAAATAACTTACAGCTTCCACTAGTTTCATTTTCATTCACTAACTACCAACTCTAGTACCCTTTGACCAGTCTTTTAACTACATCACAGCTCTTCATACATTCTTTCCTTTACCTCATGTAGCTTGAATTTTACACTTTATTTTAAAAAATCAACAGAGAGCATTGTGGGTCATGTACAATAGTCATGGTACTTCAGTAAAGGATAACACAAAATGTAATACAATAGTATAGTTTATTACATTCCTTCTGAAAACTGGCTCAGACGAGTTGATGTCTTTGTTGGTTTAACACAAGTTTAAAGGGTAGGTGACAGACTGGCACAATATTTTGGATGAGTCAGTGCTGGTAGCAACATATATTGCAACCAGTTGTTCCTCAGAAATTCAAAATCAAATGTCTTCCATTTTCCTGAAACAGAAAATAACACCCTAGTAAGATCACTCTTACTTCCACTATTCCATTAATTAATAATGTCACACATGATTTCCTCTATTATTGTCTCAGGTTTTGATAAGCACACCTTAAATTTTATACTTATGAAAGCTATAAAAATAATTCAACAAAATAGGTTATTTGAGAGCTAATTTCTACAATAAGGAAGTAAATAATATTCTTGCATGTTAATTCACACAAAAAATGAGGCTGTTCACCTCATCTTGAAAAATATATGCTATGCCGTAAAATTGTCTGACTTTTCTTTCCCTCAGCCTGTGACCACATAGTGTAATATTTCACAAATATTGATCAACAAAATGGCAATGGATGAGCAATTTATTACACACATATTGTTACACTTCACCAAAAGGCAAAAACAGTGGAATTACAGTGCTGCCTTGTAGATACTGATATGTGGAAATATTTTGAGCAGTACAAAGAACAAATTCAGAAGTCTATAGACTCAAGTAAGCACTACTTTGAAACTGACCACCACTACTGAACATACGTGGTATACACATATTTGCAGTATCAGTGTCTTTTTATGAGTCATATCACAAAAAAAAATTATATTTTATGTTTTAATGTATGACTTGAGCAACTCAGCTCGTAAATCACTGTACATCTTTGACGATATGTTCTTTATGTAAGTACTATTTGTTTTACACTCGTTTACATTAATGTAACTTTTATTAAATAAGAATTTAATCTGATATACTCATTTTAGGTAATTACTTTACCGTCTGATGAAGTCATCCTTAGAGGTGATGGAACCTGGTCAAGGTATATAGAAAACCTATGCAACCGGTTGGCTGATTTTTACATATTTAAAAAAAAAAATTCTAAAAAAGTGCAAGAACACATCTGTTCTAACTGCTCATCCATAACCAGTCAGTTAATCAATTTTAATGATATGCAAGCAGCAGAAGGACACAATTCACGATTACAATCAGTAACACACAAATAATTTTACTGTTTATTGACTGAGGATCATTAACATTAATGAAACTCAAGTTTTTCTAATTACATTTTTGTAATGTGTTTATCTGACATGTTCTACACGCAGAAGGATTCCCTCTTTTATGGGTCTATGGAATGAATAATTAATCTAATCTAACACTACAACAAACAGTTCCTTAGTAATTCAAGCAATCTCACTCCATATTTGCCACACGTCATACAGTATCATCTGCAGTTAACTTTCAAGTAGTCAAATGAAAAAAAATTGAATTATCTTTATAGTGTATGCACAATTAGGTTCAGTATTAAGTTTTTCTGTGACACAGCATGCTTCACTAAAAAAAAAAAAAAAAAATATGATCTGCTTTAATGTGTGACCACCTTATCAGTCATCTGTCTACTGTGTTTTGAGTTTACTTGTGTTACTCCTTTTGAAATACAGTCTTCCTTTAGAAGTAATTTAATCCCCAAAAATTTGTTGCCCTTTTTTTTTTGTTTGAACATCAACTTTTATGAGACATTTGTCTAAAATGTTTGGAATTTCCTTATGCTACTGTATATTTCTTTCAGTAACGATTTTTCCTATTACACATTGTTTGCCTGCATACTTCATTAATGTTACTGTTTGTTCCATCTATTCATTAGTGTGCTCCCTGCCGCCGTTGGATAAGCAGCTGCAGCAGCAAGTCGTATACTCCTAGCTCACTCATTTGTTACATAGTTTAATTCTTAATTTCTTTGCGTGTTTTTGGTACTTGCATTGTTTAATTCATAAATTTCGAGCGTATTATAGTATTTGAGAGTTGTAGCATCGCGTTTTAGTACCTGAATAGTGTAAATTCGCGTAGTCGTTTGTCTACTGTTTTGTTTTGAACGGCCAGTGTCGGTTGGTCGCAGTTAGTGTGCTCCCTGCCGCCGTTGGATAAGCAGCTGCAGCAGCAAGTCGTATACTCCTAGCTCACTCATTTGTTACATAGTTTAATTCTTAATTTCTTTGCGTGTTTTTGGTACTTGCATTGTGTAATTCATAAATTTCGAGCGTATTATAGTATTTGAGAGTTGTAGCATCGCGTTTTAGTACCTGAATAGTGTAAATTCGCGTAGTCGTTTGTCTACTGTTTTGTTTTGAACGGCCAGTGTCGGTTGGTCGCAGTCAGTGTGCTCCCTGCCGCCGTTGGATAAGCAGCTGAGCAGCAAGTCGTATACTCCTAGCTCACTCATTTGTTACATAGCTTAACTCTTAATTTCTTTGCGTGTTTTTGGTTCTTGCATTGTTTAATTCATAAATTTTGGGCGTATTATAGTATTTGAGAGTGTAGCATCGTGTTTTAGTACCTTAATAGTGTAATTTCGCTTAGTCTCCTTCCGCCGCCGAGCAGTGTCAGCAGTGCGCAAGTAGCAGCATTACTGCATTTACTAGGCAATCTTGTATTTTAATAACCGTTTAAATTTTGTCGATTTGTTTGCGCTCTCTGTAGATTAGTTCAGACGTTCTTAGCAAAACAGTTTTTAGCATGGATAGGGACTGCAACTGCTGTGTTCGGATGCAGGCTGAGTTGGCATCCCTTCGCTCCCAGCTTCAGGCAGTGTTGGCTTCGGTCACACAGCTTGAGGCTGTTGCCAATGGGCATCACTGTGGGGGTCGGGATGGGAGTTTGTCGGGGACGGCCAGCTCGTCCCACGCATACCCTGATCGGACTACGACTGTGGTTGCCCGGGATACTGCCCGCATTGAGGCTGATCCCTCACCTGTGGTAGAGTGGGAGGTCGTTTCAAGGTGTGGCAGGGGGCGAAAGACATTCCGGAGGGCTGAACGGAAAGCCTCTCCAGTTTGTCTGACGAACCGGTTTCAGGCTCTGTCTCAGGCTGATACTGATCTTCGGCCTGACATGGCTGCTTGTCCTGTTCCAGAGGTTGCCCCTCAGTCTGCAAGATCCGGGCAGTCGCAGAGGGTGGGCTTACTGGTAGTTGGGAGCTCCAACGTCAGGCGCGTAATGGGGCCCCTTAGGGAAATGGCAGCAAGAGAGGGGAAGAAAACCAATGTGCACTCCGTGTGCATACCGGGGGGAGTCATTCCAGATGTGGAAAGGGTCCTTCCGGATGCCATGAAGGGTACAGGGTGCACCCATCTGCAGGTGGTCGCTCATGTCGGCACCAATGATGTGTGTCGCTATGGATCGGAGGAAATCCTCTCTGGCTTCCGGCGGCTATCTGATTTGGTGAAGACTGCCAGTCTTGCTAGTGGGATGAAAGCAGAGCTCACCATCTGCAGCATCGTCGACAGGACTGACTGCGGAACTTTGGTACAGAGCCGAGTGGAGGGTCTGAATCAGAGGCTGAGACGGTTCTGCGACCGTGTGGGCTGCAGATTCCTTGACTTGCGCCATAGGGTGGTGGGGTTTCGGGTTCCGCTGGATAGGTCAGGAGTCCACTACACGCAACAAGCGGCTACACGGGTAGCAGGGGTTGTGTGGCGTGGGCTGGGCGGTTTTTTAGGTTAGATGGCCTTGGGCAAGTACAGAAAGGGCAACAGCCTCAACGGGTGCGGGGCAAAGTCAGGACATGCGGGGACCAAGCAGCAATCGGTATTGTAATTGTCAACTGTCGAAGCTGCGTTGGTAAAGTACCGGAACTTCAAGCGCTGATAGAAAGCACCGAAGCTGAAATCGTTATAGGTACAGAAAGCTGGCTTAAGCCAGAGATAAATTCTGCCGAAATTTTTACAAAGGTACACACGGTGTTTAGAAAGGATAGATTGCATGCAACCGGTGGTGGAGTGTTCATCGCTGTTAGTAGTAGTTTATCCTGTAGTGAAGTAGAAGTGGATAGTTCCTGTGAATTATTATGGGTGGAGGTTACACTAAACAACCGAACTAGGTTAATAATTGGCTCCTTTTACCGACCTCCCGACTCAGCAGCATTAGTGGCAGAACAACTGAGAGAAAATTTGGAATACATTTCACATAAATTTTCTCAGCATGTTATAGTCTTAGGTGGAGATTTCAATTTACCAGATATAGACTGGGACACTCAGATGTTTAGGACGGGTGGTAGGGACAGAGCATCGAGTGACATTATACTGAGTGCACTATCCGAAAATTACCTCGAGCAATTAAACAGAGAACCGACTCGTGGAGATAACATCTTGGACCTACTGATAACAAACAGACCCGAACTTTTCGAATCTGTATGTACAGAACAGGGAATCAGTGATCATAAGGCCGTTGCAGCATCCCTGAATATGGAAGTTAATAGGAATATAAAAAAAGGGAGGAAGGTTTATCTGTTTAGCAAGAGTAATAGAAGGCAGATTTCAGACTACCTAACAGATCAAAACGAAAATTTCTGTTCCGACACTGACAATGTTGAGTGTTTATGGAAAAAGTTCAAGGCAATCGTAAAATGCGTTTTAGACAGGTACGTGCCGAGTAAAACTGTGAGGGACGGGAAAAACCCACCGTGGTACAACAACAAAGTTAGGAAACTACTGCGAAAGCAAAGAGAGCTCCACTCCAAGTTTAAACGCAGCCAAAACCTCTCAGACAAACTGAAGCTAAACGATGTCAAAGTTAGCGTAAGGAGGGCTATGCGTGAAGCGTTCATTGAATTCGAAAGTAAAATTCTATGTACCGACTTGACAGAAAATCCTAGGAAGTTCTGGTCTTACGTTAAATCAGTAAGTGGCTCGAAACAGCATATCCAGACACTACGGGATGATGATGGCATTGAAACAGAGGATGACACGCGTAAAGCTGAAATACTAAACACCTTTTTCCAAAGCTGTTTCACAGAGGAAGACCGCACTGCAGTTCCTTCTCTAAATCCTCGCACAAACGAAAAAATGGCTGACATCGAAATAAGTGTCCAAGGAATAGAAAAGCAAATGGAATCACTCAATAGAGGAAAGTCCACTGGACCTGATGGGATACCAATTCGATTCTACACAGAGTACGCGAAAGAACTTGCCCCCCTTCTAACAGCCGTGTACCGCAAGTCTCTAGAGGAACGGAGGGTTCCAAATGATTGGAAAAGAGCACAGATAGTCCCAGTCTTCAAGAAGGGTCGTCGAGCAGATGCGCAAAACTATAGACCTATATCTCTTACGTCGATCTCTTGTAGAATTTTAGAACATGTTTTTTGCTCGCGTATCATGTCATTTCTGGAAACCCAGAATCTACTATGTAGGAGTCAACATGGATTCCGGAAACAGCGATCGTGTGGGACCCAACTCGCCTTATTTGTTCATGAGACCCAGAAAATATTAGATACAGGCTCCCAGGTAGATGCTATTTTTCTTGACTTCCGGAAGGCGTTCGATACAGTTCCGCACTGTCGCCTGATAAACAAAGTAAGAGCCTACGGAATATCAGACCAGCTGTGTGGCTGGATTGAAGAGTTTTTAGCAAACAGAACACAGCATGTTGTTATCAATGGAGAGACGTCTACAGACGTTAAAGTAACCTCTGGCGTCCCACAGGGGAGTGTTATGGGACCATTGCTTTTCACAATATATATAAATGACTTAGTAGATAGTGTCGGAAGTTCCATGCGGCTTTTCGCGGATGATGCTGTAGTATACAGAGAAGTTGCTGCATTAGAAAATTGTAGCGAAATACAGGAAGATCTGCAGCGGATAGGCACTTGGTGCAGGGAGTGGCAACTGACCCTTAACATAGACAAATGTAATGTATTGCGAATACATAGAAAGAAGGATCCTTTATTGTATGATTATATGATAGCGGAACAAACACTGGTAGCAGTTACTTCTGTAAAATATCTGGGAGTATGCGTACGGAACGATTTGAAGTGGAATGATCATATAAAACTAATTGTTGGTAAGGCGGGTACCAGGTTGAGATTCATTGGGAGAGTGCTTAGAAAATGTAGTCCATCAACAAAGGAGGTGGCTTACAAAACACTCGTTCGACCTATACTTGAGTATTGCTCATCAGTGTGGGATCCGTACCAGGTCGGGTTGACGGAGGAGATAGAGAAGATCCAAAGAAGAGCGGCGCGTTTCGTCACTGGGTTATTTGGTAACCGTGATAGCGTTACGGAGATGTTTAATAAACTCAAGTGGCAGACTCTGCAAGAGAGGCGCTCTGCATCGCGGTGTAGCTTGCTCGCCAGGTTTCGAGAGGGTGCGTTTCTGGATGAGGTATCGAATATATTGCTTCCCCCTACTTATACTTCCCGAGGAGATCACGAATGTAAAATTAGAGAGATTAGAGCGCGCACGGAGGCTTTCAGACAGTCGTTCTTCCCGCGAACCATACGCGACTGGAACAGGAAAGGGAGGTAATGACAGTGGCACGTAAAGTGCCCTCCGCCACACACCGTTGGGTGGCTTGCGGAGTATCAATGTAGATGTAGATGTAGATGTAATTTACCCACAACCATGGAGATAAGCCATGCCTATGTGGCTTGTTTATTATTGCTATACACTGAAGAGACAAAAGTCATAGGATAATGTAAATGGATACATAAAAAATCTGATCAACAAGCAGTGGCTGGAGAATGCACATAAAAACATTTTACATATGCAAGCTTTCGGAGTATGTAAGCTTTTGGTGCCAGCGGCTCCTTCTTCCAGCAAAAGGTTGAAGGGGAAGGAAGGGGGGTGAAGGAATAGTACTGGAGAGATTTAGGAAAAGTGTTAAAGTTCAGAAAAGTCATCCAAAACCTGGATCAGGGGAGACTTATCAGATGGGATGAGAAGGAAAGAGCCTTTCCTGATCTGGGGTTCTGGGTGACTTTTCCGAACTCTAACTCTTTTTCTAAATCTCTCTAGTCCTATTCCTTCACCCCTCCTACTTCCCCTTCAACCCTTCTGCCAGAAGGAGGAGTCTTTAGCTCCAAAAGCTTGCATACTCAAAACCTTTTTTTGTGTGTGTGTTCTCCTGCCACCACTTGATGAGTAGATATTTTATCCATCCAATTACATTATATTGTCAAAAATTTATTATTTTCATTTTTATAAAAGTCATGGGACAGCACATATACAGATGGCGATAGTATCGCACACGAGGTATAAAATGGCAGAGCACTGGTGGAGCTATCATTTATACTCAGCTGATACATGTGAAAAGGTTTCCGACATGATTATGGCCTCATGACAGGAATTAGCAGACTTTGAATGTGGAATGGTAGTTGGAGCCAGATGCATTGGACATTCCACTTTGGAAACCATTAGGAAACCCAATATTCCAAGATCCTCAGAGTCAAAAGTATGCTGAGAATAGCATATTTCAGCCACTATTTCTGACCATGGATTACATAGGGTTGCCAGTGATGACAGACAAGCAACACCACATGAAAAAAAAACGCAGAAATCAATGTGGGACATACAATGAATAATGGGATTTAGCAGCAGACAAGCGCTGTGAGAGCCTTCATTAATAGCATGACATAGCAGGCAGTGCCTCTCCTGGACTTGTAACCATATCAGTTGGACCCTAGATAACTGGAAAACCACGGCCCAGCCAGATGAGTCTCGATTTCAGTTGGTAAGAGCGATGGTAGGGTTTGATTGTGGCACAGATGCCATGAAGCCAAGGAGCCAAGTTGTCATCAAGGCACTGTGTAAGCTGGTAGTGGCTCCAGAATGGTGTGGGCTGTACTTAAATGGAATGGGTTCCAGGGTCCTCTGGTCCAACCGAACTGATCATTAACTGGGAATGGTTATGTTTGACTACTTGGAGGCCATTTGCATGTTCCAAAACATATCATTGTACCACAATTATTCACAATTGGCTTGATAAAGATTCTAGACAATTCAAGCAAATGATTTGGCCATACACATTGCCCGACATGAATCCCATCAAACATTTATGGAACATAATCAAGAGTTCAGTTTGTGCACAAAACCCTGGACCAGCAACACTTTCGCAATTATGGATGGCTATTGAGGCACTGAGTATCTCTGCAAGGACTTCCAATGACTCAATGAGTCCATGCTATATCGAGTTGCTGCACTATGCTGGGCAGAAGGAGATCCAACATGGTATCAGAAGCTATCCCATGACCTTTGTCCTCTCAATGTATTTGTGCAAGCTACATGCTGTAAAGCAGATTACAGAGCTACAATGATTTGACTGGCCAATTAAAAAAAAAAAAAAAATGGACTTATTATTAGAATCAAGACTTTTACACAATTGACATAATCAGTTTGGAACTACAAGCTCCTACTTTCATGAGACTTATGAGATATTAGCTTGTTTATAAACGTGAAACTTTTACTGCAATTTAATACCCGTGGCAGTCATCAAATGTTTGGCTGTTTTTTTTTTTTGTTTTTTTTTTTGCCCCCCCCCCCCCTCCCCAAGAGAGAAGAATTTTGTTCATTATAGTATCATGAGGGCAAGCCTATACATCTGTGTGTGTCTGCAAATATCAACACACACTTATTCCACTTGTAGAGAGACAGGTTCTAGCAAAATACGGTCATTAAAGCTGAACACAATAAGAGCACTATTAAGTGAGATGTGTGGACCCTAAACATAACTTCAGCAAATATTCATGAGTTGTGGGTGATAATTGAGAGGCCAGGTTACCTTACCAATGATTTGACTCGAGATGCCAGTGCCATCAGGATGAAAAGATATGCTGCACACTACTGGCAAGCTGCATAACTCGGTTGCTCTTGAGTATCCATTATCTCGATTTCTTTCCAATTTTTCCTTTCATTTCAGTTTATGACTTTCAGTGTAATGTGTCAGGTAAGAACTCAAATGAAGCAAACACCAATATGAGACAATCGGATCATACATAATTAGTCTCAACCATTATTGTCTTTAATTGTCAGAATACAGCCAAATACACGGCTACACAGGATGCAAAGCTACATTGCACCACATTCACTTACCACAGCAACAGACAGACGGCACGATAAAGATAGATGCATTAGCGCCACATTTGAGAACAGTTCTCATGAACTTTAGCTTCATAGAGTGTCTAAATAAAGGATACAACTAAATTACAATGTAAGGAGATAAACAAGTGCTTAAAAGGAGATATAGACTTACATCTGAATATTTTCCTTCAGTTTCTCAAAAGACGTCCAAACAGCAAAAGTCAACTTTGGATTGGATTCTGAAAATTTGATGAGGCATTGTTCTAATGATGAACTCCACACATTTATTCTTGATAAATGCTCATCTTCCTCTTCACAGTTTGTATTTTCGGTAGCAGATTTATCACAAAATTTTTTTCTCCATAGTTCTAATATATTTCTCATAGTTGGTTTTGGTTTTTCTTTTAACTTGTGTGATGATTGCTTCATAATTTTGACCAGTTTCAAGTACTTTACAATGAGAGTTTCAAACAAATAAAACATATAAAAATTCAGGTCTGCTTCCCGAACTAGGACTCCATCAACATACTCGTCTAGATCTGCTTCACAAGCAGTAACTGTCTCTCTAGATAACAATATCACTTTGTCCAGCAGGAACTCAATGGTGTCCGAACACAGGTATAAGCTGTTACACATTTCGCAAACAATTAGACAGCGGCATTCACAAGTTGTGTACTGAAAATTTGAGAACAACAGATTAACTGAAGCATGTCATGAAACTATAAAATAAAACCTTACATGGTAAATGTAACAGTGAATATACATAATGAAAGGGGGTTATAAATCAGCGAGGGCTTAGGAGGTGCAGGAAAAGTTTACAACAGATAATCAGCTGAAACAAACAAAATACCTCTTAAAAATTAATCAGAAGTGATTTGGGTAGGTATGTTCCAATCAATATAACAGTCATGGTTATCCAACCCCAAAACAGAGATGGCAATGCTGGTTGGCTGTTCATGTATTACAATTGGAGCATCTAAGGATAGTTGTTGAAGGGTGGTGAAACCACAAACAGGTGGACAGTGAAGGGTGTTCATGCCTCTTCACAGAATATATAGGTTGGAGGCTTGTCTGTTCTGTACAGCAGGATAGATAGTGATCTGCGACAAATCTGACAACAGAGAACAATGATGGTGCACATGCAAATTTTTTGGAGCATAGTGTACTGTGCACGTTGCTGAAAATGGGGCTATGTAGCAGATGGGCATGGGCTCATTGATATTGGCCTGTGGATCAATGCAAACACGTTACCTGGGCAGATGAATCACATTTCTTGTTACACCATGTCTGGTTACGCCATCATCATGGCAAATGATTGCTCAAAAAGTGCACCATACCACAGACGCAGGCTGGAAAGGGCAGTATTATACTAAGGGGAACATTCACTTGGGATTCCATGGAGCCTGTGGTAGTAACCAAAGGCATGGTGACAGCTGTGGACTACGTGAAAAATACTGTGGACCACCTATATCCCTTCATGCTCAATGTCTTTCCCAATGATGATGGTATCTTCAAGAAGAATAATGTTCATGTCACAAGGCCATAGTGAGGTTACAGTGTTTCGAAGAGCATGACAGTGAGCTCACATTGATGAATTGGCTACCAAATTCACCTGATCTGAACCTGATGGAACACATCTGGTATGCTATTGGGCACCAGCTGCCTGTAATTTATGGGAATTGTGTGGACGTCTGGTACCACACACCTCCAGAAACATGCCAAAGAAGTGTTGAATCCATCTCCAACAAAATTGTTGCTGTATAATATTTCAAAAGTTGACCAATATTCTATTAAGAAGATGGTCACAATGTTTTGTCTGATCAATGTAACCTAAAAAGAAAAGACTGAAAATTTACATTACAGGATAGCTAAAACCTGACTAAGAATACAGTAGACACACAATAAGTTACAAAAGCACTGAAAAGCACAAATGACAATAACGAGAAATGAAGAAGGTCGAATATTTTAAGCTCACATTGATGAAGACTATGTCACATACCGGATATGTGTTTCACAAGACATTGCAAATCGCTGCTACAAACAAGCATCACAGTATCCTGTTGTATGTATTGTATGGTATCGGAAGCTGTCAGTAGAAGCAGTTTATGAGTACCCGTTAATTCTAATAGCAACTTTTGCAGTTGAAAGGAACTACGTAATACTGTCACGGACTGTGGTAAATTACTCTCGCATTTGGCAACCAAGAAAAGTAGGAAAGGATTATAGGAATAGCATAGCCTGTTTTCTGGACCTGTACTAAAGAAACCACAACCTGCTTGGTGTACATCACAAAGGTCGTCCAATGACAGGTTTATGAATGGCATGATAACCCTCCACAGACATCTCTATGGTAGAGTTTCTAGCAAATATGGCGGACAATGGCTGTTGTTTTGGAGGTCACTGGTGGAAAAACAGAAAGTATTGGAGAAGCTAATAAGTGCTCAAATGAACTTGATTTGCCTGCAAGGAAAGGCTGAGACGTATGATATACAGAAGGGAAAAAAGATGACTGTTCATTTACACCAACATTTAGTCCGAGTGAACAAGAGTGATTCAGGCTCCATACAGATTGCAGAGGAAGTAAAATGTAATGATACATCACATTGACACAAGTAGGGCACTTTGTGTTGCTCAAAGTTTTAAATTCTTCAAAAACTTGATACAGGACTGTATGACAATCTTTGAACTAGAAGTGGCACACAAATTCAATGGTACATGACAGACAGAAAGTGGATGTTGGACCAAGATTCTCAACTGGAGCTCTGAGTCTTATGAAGAATGCTCTACTAGCAATTTCAACCCATATACACCTCAACTCAATACTTCTCCTAACCTTCCACATTTCACATACAACTGTTTGTTAGTCTACACAATACTAGAATTTCTAACAACAAGGGCAATGAGTTTTGTAATACTTAAGAGACAGATCCCAGTAGGAATCGTAGCTCAATATACAGGCTTTGTAATTTTGAAAGTGCTAGGTTTAATTTAGAAAATTTCTACTTCAACAGAACAATTATGAAACAGTAAAAGGGAGGACTATAGAATATAAGCACTTTCTGAAAAATGCGTTGTCAAGACATGACCCTGTAGACACACTGGATTGATTGGAAGTACTCATTGCTGCAATTAAGATGGGGGAGGGGGAAGGAGAGAAAGAGAGAGAGAGAGAGGGGGGGGGGGGGGAAGTGGAGGCAGGGGGCCACTGGATTAGGCTTGGTTGAAAAAAAAAAAGAGAATGAACTACTACAATTGTTCACATATCATGAAGTGCACACTACAATGGTAAAAAATCTAAGAAAGTGTTGGAAAAGATATAATGAACATAAACAACAATATACTTTGCAAATGTCATTGTTGCCTGTAAGTGAATGGTTCACAGTGACATATTCATCATATGGATCTACATACAGAGCTGCATATGTGGCACACCATTACTGTGCCAAGTTATACAAGTACACAATGTAATGTTCACAAGCTACTGTACACTGAATGGTAGAGTGTTAGAGGCTACTTCATACTAATATTAACAACTTCCTTTCTTATTCCATTCACACATGGAACGAAGAGAACAATGACAGTCTGCTTTTGTGGGTGTCCCAGTCTCTCTCATCTTATTTTCAAAGCCTTAATATAAGATATATTCTGTAGGCAGGCAAACTATTGCCCCATATAATCAATACCAAAGTGGTCAAGTACTCTGCACACTTGTGGAGGTCTTGCATATGAGCAAATTTCTTTTTCCTGGCTTTATATTTCCCCCCTACCATGCCACACACGGGAAGATGGCAAAACTGAAAAAGTGTCATATTACATGGTCATGCAAGGTACACTGAACAGCTTCCTTGTGACATGGTTTCATATTCCACATTTCTCAGCAACATGGATCACATACAAAACAAATTTTCAGTATTTTATATAATTTTTGGTCTGCTGAAGACATAAATATTTTATGTGTAACACAAACTGTGGGCATATGGACACACACACTCAGTTTTGAAGATTTTTGTTACTCAGGTTGCCATGTAATCATGACTTATTTAGTTTTACACTTGAAAAGAGCCTTTCACACACATATGTTGATCAAAATATTGATCTCATGTTTTCAGCTTCATTATGGAGACGTGGTAGCTCTTCCAGGGGAATACTACTTAGAATTCCTGGACAGTTCAATATGAAAGAATTTGTCTTTTACATGGGCATTATGTTGTAGATTGGTCAGTTCTGTCTGCACATGGACAGTGGCACTTTCGAGTGAAATGGCAAAAAGCTCAAAAACAAATGTTACACTGGCAGTGTCCTAAAAATGTTTAGAAAACTGCTTATTTAATTCTTTCAATGCCACAAGGAATTATTCAAAATTCGTGTTTCTTTAATGCCAGTGAGCTTTTTTTCTCCTTTCTAAATGCAGATGGCAGTTATAAAGAATCAAGGGACATGAAAGAGAAGCAGTGGTTGGGAAGGGAGAGAGACAGGGTTGTAGCCTCTCCCCGATGTTATTCAATCTGTATATTGAGCAAGCAGTAAAGGAAACAAAAGAAAAATTCGGAGTAGGTATTAAAACCCATGGAGAAGAAATAAAAACTTTGAGGTTCGCCAATGACATTGTAATTCTGTCAGAGACAGCAAAGGACTTGGAAGAGCAGTTGAACGAAATGGACGGTGTCATGAAAGGAGGATATGAGATGAACATCAACAAAAGCAAAGCAAGGATAATAGAATGTAGTCGAATTAAGTCGGGTGATGTTGAGGGTATTAGATTTGGAAATGAGACACTTAAAATAGTAAAGGAGTTTTGCTATTTGGAGAGCAAAATAACTGATGATGGTCGAAGTAGAGAGGATATCAAATGTAGATTGGCAATGGCAAGGACAGCATTTCTGAAGAAGAGAAATTTGTTAACATCAAATATAGATTTAAGTGTCAGGAAGTCGTTTCTGAAAGTATTTGTATGGAGCGTAGCCATGTATGGAAGTGAAACATGGACGATAAATAGTTTGGACATGAAGAGAATAGAAGCTTTTGAAATGAGGTCCTACAGAAGAATGCTGAAGATTAGATGGGTAGATCATATAACTAATGAGGAGGTATTGAATAGGATTGGGGAGAAGAGAAGTTTGTGGCACAACTTGACTAGAAGAAGGGATCAGTTGGTAGGACATGTTCTGAGGCATCAAGGGATCACCAATTTAGCATTGGAGGGCAGCGTGGAGGGTAAAAATTGTAGAGGGAGACCACAAGATGAATACACTACACAGATTCAGAAGGATGTAGGTTGCAGTAGGTACTGGGAGATGAAGAAGCTTGCACAGGATAGAGTAGCATGGAGAGCTGCATCAAACCAGTCTCAGGACTGAAGACAACAACAACAACAACATCATAGTGAAGTGTAAGCAGCGATGATAACACACAGTACAGAGAAGTTCCAAAAGGAATCAAGCAAAGCTGAGATGAGCGAAGTAGTGCCGAGATAGTGTCAGCCCCAGACTGCACGCAAAGTTTTGCACATCAAGACCAACCTTGATCTATAAATACATCCATACTCTACAAAAAGTAGTGAAATGTATGGCAAAGGGTACTTTCTGCTGTGCCACATTAGAGCAGGGATGGCCAAGAACTCTGCATGCATTTTGCGCCCTTGCACATGTGTGGAGATGTCGCCTGGTTGCACATTTCCCCCACTCCCACGCCAGCCTGTCTGAGTTGTGGAAGGGAAACTGTGAATGTGCTGCATTTAGATGGCAATGTAATCATGCAAGGAACACTGAACAGCCTGCTTTCATATTTCATAACAACAGATCACAAACAAAACAAATTTACAGCATTATTTAATTATTTTTGGTGCACTGAAGATATAATACTATTTTTATCTCTGTTGGCATAAAGACAGATGCAGACAATTTCAAAAATTTTTAGCACCCAGGCTGACATACAATCATGACTTATTTCATTTCTTAATAAAAAAAAGCGTCACACAAATATGTTGATCAATATATTGTGTCACATTTGCAACTTCACTATGGAGATGTGGGAAAATGATGTAGAGCTCCTGGAGAGTTTTAACAAAAAGAATTTGTCTTTTAAATGTGCATTACACTGCAGATTAACCAGTTCCACCTGCACATGCGCAGGGGTGCAATCAACTGAATTAGCAAACAGTCTTGAAAACAGCTCAAAAACAGATGTAAGACTGGCAATGCTTTCAAAACATTTAGAAAACTGTCTGTAATTCTTTCAACACCACAATGAATTCTTCAAAATTCATATTTTCTTTAACAGCAATGAGCTTACAGAAATGGACACTTTTTTCTGTCAGAATTCATCCCTGCCACAATGCAGTTCTTTTTAAATACATCCTCATCAAATCACAAATAAATTATTTCTCATCTTGAGAAGTCTTTCTTACATCCACTTACAACATGAGTTCTGGAAACTAATCTGGATGTTCTATTTTTCATTCTCACTTTCCTTTTACCTTCACAAATTCAACAATAACAGGTTTTTAATCAAAAATTCATTCCAGGTGTGACCCTTGGCTAACCAACCTACTTTGCAGTAATATATGTCATTTCCATATTCTTTGTTCACTTCCATCAAAAACTGTTGCAACTGACAGTGTATTAATGTGTCCAACTTCATAAAATTTGCTATTCATACAATCAATTTCATTATGTACTCCCTGCCAACACAGCTGCTACTTCATGTACAGAACAATGAATCCCACACAAAACATGTGTCAATCATAATTTTTAGCTCTTTCATCGCCAACTAAATATTTAAATTCTTTCTGTATGGCATTGTAATGTCATTTCACAGTCAATTTGTGGTACCCAACGATTATGCAACTGCATAATAGATAATGAAAATTCTCATTCTTCTCTTCTGTGATTTCCATTCACTTTTAAAGACTTGTGATGATACACCACTAGATTGCTGCTTTTTGAGTGAATGGCCACTGGATCTGTGAACTTCCTTTATACCAAACAGCAAAGGATGAACAGAGCTGGCGCCATGATTCTCCAAAGTGAAGAAAGTTTTACTGATCAAAAACTGGGTGTCGCACTGTCTAATGAAATGTCATCCTCTACTGATAACTACCGAGAAAGTCAAGAGCAAAGCCAAGACATACTGAATACTGCCAAGTCAGGCTGGGCCATGGACCACACAAGTGCAGTTTTGCGCATTGTAGCTGACTCTTCTCAATCCATCCAAAAAGGGACTGTGCAGTTAGCCCAATCTTTCCTTCACAGTTCCTATGGGAGTGATATGGGGACTTAACATCTGAGGTCATCAGTCCCCTAGAACTTAGAACTACTTAAACCTAACTAACCTAAGGTCATAACACAAATCCATGCCCCAGGCAGGATTCGAACCTGCGACCGTAGCGGTTCCAGACTGAAGCGCCTAGAACCGCTCGGCCACACCGGCCGGCTGGGAGTGATAATAAAGGGGTTGTATTATATTCATAGATTCCCTCACTTGCTAGTGGTTTTTGAAGTTCTGTAAGTAGGTTTTTGAAGGGTAGTTTATGCCTAACTTCATACACCTGCTTCTTCAGCATTTGCAGGATGCTCTCCTGTGGGTCAAACAAACCTGTGATCATTCACGCTACCCTTGTTTGTATATGTTCAAAACCCCTGTCATACCCATTCAGTATGAGTGTCACAAACTTGAAAGATACTGTAACATGAGTGACACAAGCTTTCTTAAGCAGTCTTCTTTATAAACTGATTACAGTTTCCCTTTATCCTATCAATGAGCTGAAGCCTGTCACTTGCATTACCTATGATTTAGCATATGTGACCATTACACTTCACCCCAAATATTGTTGCACCTATGTAGTTGTACGATTTGACTAATTTCAGTCGTGACTCACTGATAATGCAGTATTTGGATACAACATTTATGCATCTTCGGTTTTGGTGCTCCGGTGTTTGCAGGATTGGCCGACTAGGTCGTTTCCAGGGGACGCCCGATTGCTTGTTGTTCGAGTGAACGCAATCTTCGTGGAGGCAAGTTGACGTCGCCGTAAACGAAACTGTACGTATTGCCACAGGATGCCTCAAACCAACTCCCACAGACATCATTTACCCCATCATAGGCATAGCACCACCCACTATCCGCAGACAAGTAGCCGCCGAGATCGAAAGATCAAAACAAAAGAATGATCCTCGACACCCGAAGTATATGCACCGAAAACAACGTGTCCGGCTGAAATCCCGCAGGAGTTTCATGGAAACTACTGAAGAGCTCGCCACCAAGCCCGTCGCAAGGCGGCTATCTCTCTGGGAAGAAATGGTGCCACACTCCACAATGGAACTACTTGAGGAGGCATCTGCAGGATTTCAACTACCTTTTACAACTTGGAGGTCATTAAACCGGCTGCGCACTGGAGTAACTGGGTGCAAATCAAACCTATTTAAATGGGGTTACAGTGATAGCGATAGGTGTGAATGCGGAGCAATACAGGACTTGGACCACCTACTGATCTGCCCAGACATGTCTATGACATGCACTAAAGATGATATTTTGAAAGTCAATGACAAAGCAATCTACGTTGCTAATTACTGGGAAGGGAAGATATAATTGGTGCATCCGGACACGGAAGAAGAAGAAGAACAACATTTATGCATTTTTTAAGCACACAGTTTTACATTTCTGAACATCTAAGGTAAGATGCTAGTCACTTGCACTACTTAGAAAGCTTTTCAAGACCTGGCAAAATATTTGTGTAGCTTTTTAATTAGTACTTCATTGTGCAGGGTATCAATAATTAAAGTTCCATTTCAAAATGACACAGACAGAGAACCACTACTCAGATTGATGTCAAATTTGGACAGCATACTGTTGATGCTGGGGGAAACATCATGGGGGGGGGGACCCTTAACGGGCAATTTGACAATTTGACCAACAGATGGTGTTGCAAGCATCAGAATATGCACAGGTCTCTTCCTTAGCTTGTGTCCGAATGCTCAAAATAACTGTCTCTGTAAATAATTGCAAACTGCTGGTAAAGCTTTTTTACAAGAATGGTGATGACACACCAGTAGCCCTGCAGAAGTTCCAGACACTCAAAGCTATGAAAATAGCCATTCCTCCAATGTCTGCTATGAGTGTGGAGAAAATGATTATGACATGTGAAAAGGGAGACTCTTTTGAAGTGCATGTCGCAGAAGGAGGAAATCAATTGGTCCGACGTCAGTCAAACTTGTGGCCACAACAATGCTGGAGGGTACAAACAGAGGTGTGCAAACATGCAGTGCATGGGGAATTGCCTGAATATTGGGCATGCTGTGAGCATGGTGCACAAAATCCTTCGAATTGTCCTGCATTGGTATCCATACACAATTAACGATGTTCAGCAGTTGCTGCCTTCTGACCTGAAGGCTCACCTACAAACAAATCCAGGGTATAGCAACGGGCAACCACATGGCACCATTCTATGCCAACCTATTTGTGGGTCATCTAAGGAATCCTTCCTAACCACCCAAAATCCCAAACCCCTCACTGGGTTCAGATTCATTGATGAATCTTCGTTATCTGGATCAAGAGTCAGGACACCCTATCCACATTCCTCAAGAACCTCAACACCTTCTCTCCACTATTTGCTTCATCTGGTCCTCCTCAACCAACAAGCCACCTACCCCAATGTTGACCTCTGCCTCAAAGATGGCTACATCAGTACCTCCGACCGTATAAAACCTGCCAAGCACCAGTAATACCACCACTCTGGCAGCTTTCACCCACTCCATACCAAGAAGTCCCTTCCACACAGCCTAGCCATCTATGTCCATCGTATCTGTAGTCCCTCTACATATATACCAAGGGTCTCATTGAGGCCTTCACAAATTGTAATTACCCTCTCAACCTTGTACAGAAACAGATCTCCCATGCCTTATCTCTACAGTCACCCACCAACTCCCATATCCCACCGTGTGGCCACAGAGGAGCATTCCCCTTGTGACTCAGTATCACCCTGAACTAGAGCAACTGGATCACATTCTCCACCAGGATTTCTACTACCTCTCATCATTCCTTGAAATGAGGAATGTCCCTGCCCAATATCCTTGCAACCCCTCTCACAGTGGTTTCTGTTGTAGACCAATCCTACGCAATATCCTCACCCATCCCTATTTAACCCCTCCTCCCAAACCTTTGCCTCATGATGCAAGACCTGTCCCACACACCCACCCACCACTGCCTACTACAATCTGGTAGCAACCAGTCATGTTATCTACAAGCTAGGCTGCAACCACTGTGCTGCAATCTATGTGGGCATGATAACCAAAAAGCTGTCTGACCATACGTATGGCCACTGACAAACTGTGGCCAAGAAACAGCTGGACCACCTGGTTGCTGAGCACAGTGCCAACACAACATTCTTCATTTCAATGAATTCTTCACAGCCTGTGATATCTGGATCCTTCCTACCAACACCAGCTTTTATGAAATGTGCTGGTGGGAAATCTCCCTGCAATATGTCCTATGTTCCCATAACCCTTCTTGCATCAACTTTTGGTGGTCACTGTCCTTCGCCCACCTCTACCCTTCCCTGTTCCCACTCCAGCACTACACAGCCTTCTATTCCACCAATGCTTTTCACCTTTTCTGCTCCCCCCTCCCCCCCCCCCCCCCCCCAACCTCTGTCTAACCACCCCAGTACACCTAGCTGCATTATCTTCTTCCCACCTTGTCCCCCCCAAATCTCTCTCCCTTACTGCCCCGGCCTATCCTTACTCCCACCACTCAGATTACTTCTAAGTGGTTGTGTGTGTGTGTGTGTGTGTGTGTGTGTGTGTGTGTGTGTGTGTGTGTGTGTGTGTTTTACTTGTTTAGCAGTCTTGTTATTGTGCCCGTCTGCAATTCAACAATAATTACCAGCCAGTACCCTTGCTTACAGCATTTTCAAAAATCTTTGAGAAAGTAATGTACTCAAGAGTGGTTAGCCATCTCAACAGTAATGGGATACTTAGTAAATCACAGTTTGGATTTCAGAAATGCTGTTCCACTGAGACAGCAATATACAATTTCACTGTCCACATAATCGAGTCTTTAAACAGTAAAATGTCATCAGTACGAATATTTTGTGACTTATCCAAAGCATTTGATTGTATGAACCATGACATTATGTTAGAGAAATTATAATTCTATGGTATAAATGGAACTGCATATGAGTGGTTTAAGTCATATCTAGAGAACAGGAAGCAAAAAGTCTCTTTATATGCTTCAAGTGATTCAAAGGAGTTTGCCATTTCATCTAACTGCGGTGAAATTACATTAGGTGTTCCACAAGGTTCGATCATGGGTACCCTCCTGTTCTTGATATATGTGAATGACCTCCCTTCTTATGTGAAACAAGATGCTGAACTGACACTGTTTGCTGATGATACAAGCATAATTATTAATCCACAAAAGAAAGTCCGATAAAAAATGATACAAATAAGATCTTTGGAAAAGTTATTAATTGGTTTTCTGCGAATGGGCTTGCTCTGAACTTTGAAAAAACACAGTACATCCAATTTTCTGCTCAAAAAGTATAATTCCTTCAATAAACATAACACATCAAAAGAAGTCAGTAGCCAGGTTAGAGCATACTAGTCTTTGGGTGTACATATAGATGAGAATCTTAATTGGAAAATTCATATTTTGGATCTCCTAAAGCAACTAGGTTCAGAAACTTTTGCAATCAGAATAATTGCCAATTTTTAGGATGTAGAAATTAGTAAGCTAACATACTTTGCATACTTCCACTCTCTGATGTCACACAGAATAATATTCTGGGGCAACTCAACACTTAGGCAAAAAGGTATTCACTGCTCAAAAGAAAGTAGTTAGAATAATGTGTGGGGTTCATAGTTGCACATCTTGTAGGCATCTGTTTAAAAGGTTAGGAATTCTTACAACTGCTTCACAGTACATTTACTCAGTACTGAAACTTTTTCTCAACAACATGGACCAGTTTAAAATCAACAGCGACATTCATAATTACAATACCAGAAAAAAGAATGACCTACACTATCATTTACTTAACCTATCTTTGGCACAGAAAGGGGTAAAATATGCTGCTATAGAACTTTTTGATAAATTACCAGATGAAATAGAATGTTTGACAGACAGCAGGAATGGTTTCAAAAACAAATTGAAATCATACCTACTTGACAACTCCTTCTATACCGTAGATGAATTCTTGAATATGAGTAAATAAATCTGGAGATATAATATATGCATTTTGGGCCATTTAAGGGAATGGGATAGATAACAGAAATATTTAGGTATAACACTATAATGTAAAAAAACTTGTTTCCTGAGCACATTTCTTGTGCATTTGACACGTCGCACATCATAATGGTTTTTCCGTGCTATTGATCAATGGAACACCTAACTAACTAACTCTCTGCTATATGGTGAGTTACATCTTTTCATAATATTATCATGAGAGGCTTTTACACGCCAATGTCATTCCAACCCTTCAATAATGTGGATGGTTGAGTGGGTTCATTTTTGAACAAGATTTTTCTCCTTCACACATTGCACAGCCACTAAAGTGGCTGCTGCAGAGGCATTTCGTAAATGCTAGAATCACCAGCCATCATTTCCCTACAGTCTGGTTGCCCAAGTCACCTGTTCTTAATCCGTGTGGCTTGTGGCTGCAGAGTTATCTGAAAGATGTCATGTTCAGTTCTCCAATTATGAATGTAGCTGAACTGAAGGCACACATTGCACAATACATTCTGAATGTGACCCCTGAGACACTCTGATCTGTTGTGGAATAAGCTGTTTCTTGATTTCAACTCATGGCAGAAAATGGTGGACAGAATACTGAATATGTCTTGTGCCTGCCTCACAACATTTAGAGAGCAATGTCATTTTTGCATTTTATGCAGTTTTTGGCCACAGGACAATTAAAAAATAATTTTTCCCATCTGATTTGGTATGAGCTTGCTGTGGTGAGTTGGCTCACCTAACAAACAGTGCCACAGCGACTGACTGCCAAACTTGCACAGTCATGCAGACTGAACATTATGGATGCTGTAATGTGCAACTCAAACCATAGCCATTGTGTTGCCATTTATCTGTCATTTGTGGCTGACCCCACTGACATTCAGATACATACAGCACCATCTATTCGCAAAATTTTCTTCTTCTTTTATTTCTCTGACATTTCTCCCTGTGTCTATATTATGCTGTTCAAATTTGACATCAGTTTGAACAGTGGTTCTCCTTCTTTTGAAACTGGAACTTTAGTTATGGACACTCTGTAGATAACTGTATCACTTGAAAAACTATAAGATTACTATTAGTAGTCTAATAGGAAAATAATTTAGAACAGTAACAATAAGTGTGCCAACACACTTCAGGTTTTCCTGTATTTCACAGTACTTCTACATCTACTGAGCACTCCATTCAAGAATAAACACTGCAACCTCTCTACAAGGAAATCTACATAAGTCACAAATTGCACTGATCCCTCATATGGTTGTCCTTCCATTGGTAAACATTGTTGTGCTATTTGAAAGTTCAACTGCATCCACATGCTTGCCTTGATCCATGCCTATCACAATGTCAATGTGAGAAAAGCATGAATTGGGATTCATGTCACTAGTGTTTTTGAAATTCATGCTAGTTGGCATAGAGGAAGACATCTAATCATTACTTAAATTTGAGTTCATAATGGGAAAAAAACTATCATGGATAAGCTACTACAAACAGCAAAGTGAACGCACTATTGTAGCCAAGCCCACAGCTACCACAGTAGTACAAGTCTATATGTCAACTAGCTCCAAAGATGATGAAGAGATTGAAAAAATGTATGATGACATAAAAGGAATTATTCAGATAGTTAACGAAGATGAAAATTTAATAGTCATGGGGGACCGGAATTTGATAGTAGGAAAAGGAAGAGAAGGAAAGGTAGCAGGTGAATATGGACTGGAGGTAAGGAATGAAAGAGGAAGCCACCTGGTAGAATTTTGCACAGAGAATAACTTGGTTTAAGAATAAGGAAGCAAGGCTGTATACGTGAGAAAGACCTGGAGACACTGGAAAGTTTCAGATTGATTATATAATGGTAAGACAGAGATTTAGGAACCAGGTTTTAAATTGTAAGAAATTTCCACTAGCAAATTTGGACTCTCACCACAGTTTAATGGTTATGAACTGCAGATTAAAACGGAAGAAACTGCAAAAAGGTGGGAATTTAAGGAGATGGGCCTGGATAAACTGACTAAACCAGAGTTTGTACAGAGTTTCAGAGAGAACATAAGGGAACAATTGACAAGAATGGGGGAAAGAAATACAGTAAAAGAAGAATGGGTAGCTTTGAGAGATGAAATAGTGAAGGCAGCAGGGGATCAAGTAGGTAAAAATACGAGGACTAGTACACATCCTTGGGTAACAGAAGAGATATTGAATTTAATTGATGAAAGGAGAAAATAAAAAATTGCAGTAAATGAAGTAGGCAAAAAGGAATACAAACGTCTCAAAAATGAGATCAACAGGAGGTGCAAAATGGATAATCAGGGATGGCTACAGGACAAATGTAAGGATGTAGAGGCATATATCACTAGGAGTAACACAGGTACGCCTACTGGAAAATTAAGGAGACCTTTGGAGAAAAGAGAACCACTTGTATGAATATCAAGAGCGCAGATAGAAAACCAGTTCTAAGCAAAGAAGGGAAGGCAGGAAGGTGAAACGAGTATATAGAGGGCCTATACAAGGGCCATGTACTTGAGGGCAATATTACGAAAATGGAAGAGGACGTAGATGAAGATGAAATGGGAGATACGATACTGCATGAAGAGTTTGACAGAGCACTGAAAGATCTTAAGTCGAAACAAGACCCCGGGAGTAGACAACATTTCATTAGAACAATTGATAGCCTTGGGAGAGCCAGCCCTGACAAAACTCTACCATCTGGTGAGCATGATCTATGAGACATGCGAATTACCCTCAGACTTCAAGAAGAATATAATAATTCCAATCCTAAAGAAAGAAAGTGTTGACAGGTATGAAAATTACCAAACCATCAGTTTAATAATTCAAAGCTGCAAAATACTAACACGAATTATCTACAGACAAGTGGAAAAACTGGAAGAAGCCAACATCGGGGAAGATCACTTTGCATTCCGTAGAAATGTCGGAACATGTGAGGCTATACTGACCCTACAACTTATCTTAGAAGATAGGTTAAGGAAAGGCAAACCTACATTTCTAGTATTTGTAGACTTAGAGAAAGCTTTTGACAATGGTGACTGGAATACTCTCCCTCAAATTCTAAAGGTGGCAGGGATAAAATACAGGGAGTGAAAGGCTATTTACAATTTGTATAGAAACCAGATGGCATTTATAAGAGTCAAGGGGTGCAAAAGGGAAGCAGTGGTTGAGAAGAGAGTGAGACAGGGGGTTCTAGCATATCCTTGACATTATTCAATATGTACATTGAGCAAGTGGTAAAGGACACAAAAGAAAAATGTGGAGTAGGAATTGAAATCCAGGGAGAAGAAATAAAAATCTTGAGGTTTTCCGATGGCATTGTAATTCTGTCAGAGACAGCAAAGGACTTGGAAGAGGAGCTGAATGGAACAAACAGTATCTTGAAAGGAGCATATAAGATAAACATCAACAAAAGCAAAATGAGAATAATGGAATGTAGTCAAATTAAAATGCTCAGATAATTAGATTAGGAAATGAGACATTTAAAGTACTAGGTGAGTTTTATTATTCGGGCAGCAAAAGACCTGACGATGGTCTCGAAGTAGAGAGGATATAAAATGTAGACTGGCAACGGCAAGGAAAACATTTCTGAAGAAGAGAAATCTGTTAACATCGAGTATAGATTTTAATGTCGCGAAATCTTTTCTGAAAGTATTTGTATGGAGTATAATCATGTATGAAAGTGAAACATGGACAGTAAAAAGTTTAGCCAAGAACAGAATAGAAGCCTTTGAAATCCAGTGCTACAGAAGAATGCTGAATATTAGATGGGTAGATCACGTAGCTAATGGGGAGGCACTGAATAGAACTGGGGGGAAGAGGAATTTGTGGCACAACTTGACTAGAAGGGATGGGTTGGTAGGACATGTTCTGAGGCATCAAGGGATCATCAATTTAGTATTGGAGGGAAATGTGAAGAGGAGACCAAAAGATGAATACACTACGCAGATTCAAAAATATGTAGGTTGCAGTAGTTACTAAGAGATGTAGTGACTTATACAGGATACAGTAACATGGAGAACTGCATCAAACCAGTCTTTGGACTGAAGACCACCAGAACAACAACAACAACATGTTTAAATACTCTACACTGTGTAAATGCCTTTGGTGATGTCATGTGATGTTACAGTGGAAACCACTGTGGGGGCAACATTATTGTCATCTGTAGCACAACTGCCCAGAGGGTGCTTGTTGCGAGAATGTGCTGTGACAAATTCTGCATAAAGTCAGCCCAGGGCTAGCCTGAATGATACTGCAGACTGGTTAGAATTTTGGCAATGGAAAAAGTGTTCCCATAAGCCTTATGAAAACTGGGCTGCTGATCTACATAGGTTAAGTAGGAGTTGCTCTGTATGTTTGAGAGGACAAAGCTATACCGACACTAATCAGAAATATTATAATGCACCCTACTTCCAACGCAGAAATGAAAAACCACGCAATGAGGAAATATGACCCGTTTGACGAAATTTTACCAATATCTTAAGAATTTTGAAGCAGGAAACATAGCATAATTTCTCAAATATTTAACTTGAATGGATCGACTCTTGTTTTGCCGTGAAGGCTTGGATTTTTCATTTATTAACTACAAACATGATGTGGAAAAGATTTTATATTTTTTCAACTAAATTTCAATGTCTATTTTATATAAGTTGTTTTTTTGGTTAACATTTTTCACTTTCAACACCTACTGCCTCACAACTCGCAATTGCGCCGAATTCAACTGACTTGAACTAACTCGCACCAACTGCTTTGCCAGAAAAACAGCTCTTATATACATTCATGAAAAAGTGCAACTTTTTTTAAACTGTAGCGATTCCAGTTTTCAGTAATTTAATATGCAAACAAGTTTGTGCAAATTAATTAGATGATAACATATTCAGCAGGAATGAATAACAAACAGAGTTTAAGGAAATTGCACTGTAAAGCAAAAGTATTTCTATGATAATTTGTGAAAATAGATTTCTTTATCCACTAATATACAAATATGTAAGATTTCATCAACCATTGTCATTGCCTACAATAGCACTAACTATATCAAATCCATATAATTTTCCACAAATAAAGGTGCTTCATTTCATGCTGTCCGCCCTGACAGCTGAATGGTCAGTGTGACGGACTGTCGTCCTACGGGGCCCGGGTTCGATTCCCGGCTGTGTCGGGGATTTTCTCCGCTCAGGGACTGGGTGTTGTGTTGTCTTCATCATCATTTCATCCCCATCCAGTGCGCAGGTTGCCTAATGTGGCGTCGAATGTAATAAGACCTACACCAAAGCGGCCGGACCTGCCCCATAGGGGGCCTCCCGGCCAATGACGCCAAATGCTCTTTTCTATTTCATGCTGAATACTATAAATTTTACATATGTTTATGCAATGATCATATCATTCCATCATTTTAGGAAAACTGTTAATATAATAATTATTATTTCCAGTTTCATTGTACAATTGTTAGTGTAACTTGAAAATGACATAACAGTGAATATATGTTCCTGTAAGGAAGTGTCAGGATGTATAAAATGACATATCACGAACTTCAATTATACAATGTGGTTACAAACGGCCTGAAAAGCTTGTAAGGAAAAACACTTTCAGTACGTAGCCCGTAGTTCTGTGGAGGTCTTTGACCAAAAGTATGAATGAAAATACAAGTGTGAAAGTAAACTGAATGAAATAAAAATATCTCCAGTTATAATAGGCAAAAGATATGATAGTACAGGACTGGCTCACGCTGTTTTCTTTGCTGTCAATATACTTCAAGTACATCTAGTTTTATGCCTTTAGCCTGGGTATGTAGAATGCTGATAAATGTGTTGCTGAGATGGTGATTTGTGTCATGGATGCAGGTGGCTATTGGTAAAGTTTGTTATTCTTTTGCTTTCTAGTGCTGCTGTGTCTTCCTTGAATATAATCTCAAATGGCTTACCTGACAGACCTATGTAGAAAAGTCAAAGTCCAAACATTCAATTTCATACGCACCTCTATGGTGCAGTGGGCTTCTTACGTTGCTCTTGTGAGGTAATTCCTGAGCAGTCTTGGTGTCTGTTGTCTGTGGTGTAAGATATATTTATGCCTTTGCATTTGAAAACTTTGGAAATCTGATTTTAAATGTTACCCAGGAACCAGGCTGTGTGGAAGATCTTATTCTTTGTGCTTTGATTGTTCATCATTACTGCGTGTTTCAGTGTGTCTACCATGGAGCCACTGCAGCCATTTGCAATGGCTGTTTATTTTATTATTTCCATTCCTTGCTTGTATTTAACTTTAGAGACTGTAGTTGGGCTGTTCCTGTTGGCCATATACCAGAATGCTGGCACTTTGTGAGCTTTGTGATGACAAGAGGTGTTGTGGATGGTACTGTGTGTTTTAGTTTTCTGATAAATTTAAAACTGGTGTCTATTATTTGATACTTTAATGGTCAACAACTTGCTGCTCAAATTTGAATGTTATATTTTCAATGAGCTGCTGAAGAATGAGTTTAACACACCTATACCATCTTTTGTGTCAGACTGTCAGAGACAGAGCACCTCGTGTTCCTGCTGCGAGTACAACATTCATTTGTTATATATTTTTACGGGCTTCCAACAGGAGTGACTTATTTACCAATACCTGTGTAGTTACTAGATTATTTTTGTAATTTATTGTATGTTTGAATTCTTACTAGGGACAAGTTTTTATTTTAATAACAGTGTAGTGTACAGCACTGCCATTATTATTGACCCTCGTATTGTATAGGCTTTTGATTGTTTTGGTTAGTGAAGCTCGGTGTCGTTTTGACCATTAGTGAGAGAGCACTTCGAATTCCTGCTGCCAGTATGCCAAGCACACTGTTCGTTTGTTGCATACACTATGTGATCAGAAGTATCCAAACACCCCCAAAAACATATGTTTTTCATGTTAGGTGCATTGTGCTGTCACCTACTGCCAGATACTTCATATCTGCGACCTCAGTCGTCATTAGACATCTTGAGAGAACAGAATGTGGTGCTCTACGGAACTCATGGACTTCACTTATGTCATACATCTGTATGTGAGCTTTCCACACTCCTAAACATCCCTAGGTCCACTGCGAAGTGATAGTGACGTGGAAACGTGTAGGGACATGTACAGCACAAAAGTGTCTGTTGACTGACAGAGACTGCCAAAAGTGGAAGAGGGTCGTAGTGTGTAATAGGCAGACATCTATCTAGACCATCACACAGCAATTCCAAACTGCATCAGGATCCACTTCAAGTACTATGACAGTTAGGCGGGAGGTGAGAAAACTAGGATTTCATGGTTGAGTGGCTGCTCCTAAGCCGCACATCATGCCAAAAAATGCCTTACTTGGTGTAAGGAGCATAAACATTGGACAACTGAACAGTGGAAAAACGTTGTGTGGGGTGACGAATCACAGTACACAATGTGGGGATCCAATGGCAGGTTGTGGGTATAGCGAATGCCCGGTGAACGTCATCTGCCAGCGTGTGTAGTGCCAATAATAAAATCAGGAGGCGATGGTGTTATTGTGGGGTCATGTTTTTCACGGAGGGTGCTTGCACTCCTTGTTTTGCGTGGCACTATCACAGCAAAGCACCTTTTCATAACGCACAGCCTGTGGTGGAGTGCTTACACAACAATAACATCCGTGTAATGGAGTGGCCTGAACAGAGTCCTGACCTGAGTCCTACAGAACATCTTTGGGATGTTTTGGAATGCTGACTTCGTGCCAGGCCTCACTGACTGACATTGATACGTCTCCTCAGTGCAGCACTCCATGTCGAATGGGCTGCCATTCCCCAAGAAACCTTCCAGCACCTGACTGAATGTATGCCTGCAAGATTGGAAGCTTTCACAAGGCTAAGGGTGGGCCAACACTGTATTGAATTCCAACATTACCAGCGAAGGGCACTACGAACGTGTCATTTACAGCCAAGTGTCCAGATACTTTTGATCACATAGTGTGTTTTTACGAGCTTCAAACAGGAGCAAATGCAGTAATGGATAGGAACTGTGATTTTGTATACAAACGTGAGCTGAGTTGGCAACCCTTCGCTCACAGCTCCAGGCTGTGTTGGCTTCCATCACACAGCTTGAGGCTGCTGCCAAGGGGCATCACTGTGAGGGGTTGGACGAGGGGATATGGACGTTGACCACATCTCACGTGTGCCCCGATCGGTCCACTGCTGTGGCCACCCCAGGTACTGCCTGCACTGAGGTTGACCCCTCACCTGTGGTAGTGTGGGAGATCATTCCAAAGTCTGGCAGGCTGCGAAAAACTTTCCAAGGGCCTCCCTGGTTCGTTTGATGATCAGGTTTAGGGCGTTATCTATGGCTGATGATGTCTCTAAGCTGGAAGTAGTTGTCCACACTGTTCAAGAGGAAGCTTCTCAGCCTATGAGGTCTGGGCATTCACAGAGGGTGGGTTTGCTGGTAGTTGGGAGCTCCAACGTTACGTGGATATTGGGGGCCCTTAGGAACATGGCTACCAAGGAGGGGAAGGAAGCCAGTGTGCACTACGTGTGGATAACGGAGGGAGCCATTCCAGATGTGGAAGGGCTGCTTCCGAATGCCATGAGCAGTACAGGGTGCAGCCAACTGCAGGTGGTGGCTCATGTCGGTACCAATGATGCGTGTCGCCTTGGATCGGAGGAGATTCTCTCTGGTTTCGGGCAGCTAGTGGAAATGATGAAGACTGCCAGTCTTGCTTGTGAGATTAAAGCAGAGCTCACTATCTGCAGCATCGTCGATAGAACTGACTGTGGTCTTTTGGTGCAGAGCTGAGTGGAGAGTCTGATCAGAGGCTTAGGCAGTTCTGTGACCGTATAGGCTGCAGATTCCTAGACTTGCACCATCGGATGGTGGGTTTCTGGATTCCACTTAATAGGTCAGCAGCCCACTACACACAGGAATTGGCTACACAGGTAGTGGGAGCTGCATGGAAGGGACTGGGCGTTTTCTTTTCTTTTTTTTTTTTTTTTTTTTTAAAAAAAGAAAAAGGTTAGAGGGTCACAGGAAATCACAGAAAGGGCATCTGTCCAAAAGGGGGCAGGTAAAACACAGTAATTTAGTTGTAGAAATCATCGGTATTGTAGTTGTAAATTGCAGTAGCTCTTTTAGGAAAGAACCACAGCTCCAAGCCCAAAATGAAAGTGCTGAAGCTCAAATAGTTTTAGTTACAAAAAGCTGGCTAAAGACGGAAGTAAATTCAGCCTAAATTTTTTCAAACAATCTAACAGTGTTCAAAAAGGAAATATTAAATACGGTTGATGGTGGAGAATTTATTGCTGTCAGAAGTAGCTTGCCTTGTACTGAAATTGAAGTAGACAGTTCCTGCGAAATTGAATGGGTAGAGGTTATACTTGACAATCGGACTAAGCTATTAATTCGATCATTTTACCAACCCCCTGACTCAGAAGACATAGTTGCTGAGCAGTTCAAAGAAAACTTGAGTCTTATTACAAATAGGTACCCCACTCATACAATTATAGTCAGTGGGGACTTCAATTTACCCTTGATATGCGGGGAAAATTATATGTTTTAAGCCGGTGGTAGGCATAAAACGTCATCTGAAATTATACTGAATGCTTTCTCAGAAAATTATTTTGAAAAATTAGTTCATGATCCCCCTCGAAGCATAAATGGTTGCAAATGCATACTTGACCTCTTAGCAACAAATAATCCTGGACAAATACTGACAAGGGAACCTCCACATCGCACCCCCCTCAGATTTAGTTATAAGTTGGCACAGGGATATGCCTTGAAAAACTGAACACAGATCAATCGAGAAAACAGGAAGAAGTTGTGTGGAACTATGAAAAAATAAGCAAAATATACAAACTGAGTAGTCCATGCGCAACGTAAGCAACATCAAGGAGAGTACCAGCTTACGGGCGCCGTGGTCCCGTGGTTAGCGTGAGCAGCTGTGGAACAAGAGGTCCAAGGTTCAAATCTTCTCTCGAGGGAAAAGTTTATTTTTTTATTTTCAGACAATTATCAAAGTTCAGGCTCTCACACATAATCAACTTCGCTCTCCAAAATTCCAGGGCATGTTCAGATTTGCTTGGACATATGCACAATTTTACGGTCTACACACGGAAACATTTGAAAACGTAAAAAACACATGTTTTGACAGAGCACAGAGAAAACTGTGCGACTGTGAAACTGTTGCATTCATTTGTTGCAGTTTATGTGACAAACTCTTGTGTTTTCATCACTTTTGGGAGTGATTATCACATCCACAAGAAAACCTAAATCGGGCAAGGTAGAAGAATCTTTTTACCCATTTGCCTAGTGTGCAAGTTAGGTGGGTCGACAACATATTCCTGTCATGTGACGCACATGCCATCACCAGTGTCGTATAGAATATATCAGACGTGTTTTCCTGTGGAGGAATCAGTTGACCTATGAACTTGTGATCAAATGTTTTCGGTTCCCATTGGAGAGGCACGTCCTTTCGTCTACTAATCGCACGGTTTTGCGGTGCGGTCGCAAAACACAGACACTAAACTTATTACAGTGAACAGAGACGTCAATGAATGAATGGTCAGATCGTCACTTTGCGAAAATAAAGAAAGTAAAATTTTCACTTAAGGGAGGACTCGAATCAAAGACCTCTCGTGCCGCAGTTGCTCACTCTAACCACGGGACCACGGCGCTCACCAGCTTATATTGTCCTTGATGTTGCACATCTTGCACATGGACTACTCAGTTTGTATATTTTGCTTATTTTTTCATAGTTCCACACAACTTCTTCCTGTTTTCTCGATTGATCTGTGTTCAGTCTTTCAAGGCCTATCCACTGTGTCAATTTATAACTAAATCTGAGGGGGGTGCGATGGGGAGGTTCCCTTGTGAGTATAGTGATGAATACAGGAATTAGTGACCACATGGCAGTTTCTGCTAGGCTGTATACCATAACACCTACAACCACCAAAAGAAACACAAAGTATATCTATTTAAAACCCTGATTAAAATGCTTCTAAGGCCGTTTTAAGAGACAGTCTTCACTCCTTCCGATCTCATCATGTAAGTGTAGAAAAGTTGTGGAATGATTTCAAAGAGATAATATCGACAGCAATTGAGAGATATTACCACATAAATTAATATGTGATTGTACTGATCCCCCATGGTACACAAAACGGGTCAGATCGCTGTTGCAGAAAAAAAAAAAAAAAAAAAAAAAAAAAAAAAAAAGAGCATGTCAAATTTAAAAGAATGCAATATCCCCAAGACTGGCACAGTTTTGCAGAAGTTCGAAATATAGCATGTACTTCAATGTGAAATGCTTTTAATAATTTCCACAATGAAACTCTGTCTCGAAATCTGGCAGAAAACCCAAAGAGATTCCAGTCATACATAGAGCACACCAGTAGCAAGATGCTATTAATATCTTCACTGCGCGATAACAGCTTTGGAGTTACTGATGACAGTGCCACTAAAGCAGAGTTATTAAACAGTTCTCCAAAACTCCTTCACCAAAGAACACAAAATAAATATTTCTGTATTCCAATGGAGACCAACTGCCAAGATGAGAAACATAGAAGTAGATATCCTTGGTGTCACAAAGCAGCTTAAATCACTTAATAAAGGCAAGGCTTTGTAGTGCTTAGAGAATTCCCGCGTAAATTCTAGAACCACTTGTCCTTCTACCGTATCGAACAGATGGTATTTTAAATATAAGTGGGAGAGTGGAAGCGGATCTACTATGCCACCTGTTTGTGTGTGCAGGTTGGAAGTTTGTTATGAGAAGACTGTAAGAGTGGCAGTCCACTGACTATGACAAGTGCTTGCCGCTAGCGCCACAGACACTGTGTGAAAGAACACAGAGTAATTATAGGCTATTCTTTACTGTGTTAATGAATGAAATTATTGTAGAAAGACAAACGAACAATTGATTATAGACTTTTATCTTACTTCATGTCTTATTCCTGTATGAGGCAAGATGTATGTGATGTCCATAAATCATTTGGTTGTTAGACCAACGTCATTTTAAATATGTTTAATAGAATCTAATGTTTGATGACTTTCATAAGTTGTGTGTGAAAGTTGGAATATTTTCAACTGTACACAGAGTGTAACAAATCAATTTCCCTTTATACATTTTAGCCTGAAATATAGTAAATTGTTTACAAAATCAAAATAAATTCTTTTAGTGAAATGGCTGAGACAATTTTAACCTATACACGATTCGGAAATACTTCTATGGTATCATCATTTCTATAAAGAAAGGTGATGCTGGAAGAGGCTGTCCCATTACAACCTCCTGGATCCCTACTTGTCACTGTTGACACCACTTCCATGTACACCAACATCCCTCATGTCCATGATCTACCTCTCCCAATGTCTCTCACACTCCAAACCCACTATGTCTCATACACCCTACTAACTGTGTCCTTACACAAAACTACTTTTTCTCCTTTGAAGGGAAAGTATACAGACAAAGACTGTGACACAGCCATGGGCATCCACATGGCAACGTCCTATGCCAGCCTGTTTATGGGTCATCTAGAGGAACCTTCTTAGACTCCCATACCACTTGTCTGGTTCAAATTCATTGAAAATATCTGCATGGTGTGAACTCAAGGCCAAGATACCCTGTCCTCATTCCTTCCAACTTCAACACCTTCTCTCCCATCTGTTTCACAAGATTCTCCTCAACCCAGTGTGCTTCCTTTCTGGGTGTTGACCCCCTCCTCCCTGATGCCTCCAAACCACACGTCTGTCCGCATTAAACCCACCAACAACCAACAGTACCTGTGTTTCAACAGCTGCCTTTCCCTTCCATACCAAAAAATCCCTCCAATACAGCCTGGCCGCCTGGGGTTGGTGTATCTGCAATGACTAGAATTCCCTTGCCCAGTACGCTGATGGCCTCACAAAGGCCTTTATGAACAGGCACTATCCCTCAGACCTAGCCCTTCTCATGCCATATCCCCCCCACAAACACCCTTCTCCCCCAACGACCCTCAGAACCAGCTACACAGCTACAAAGCTACACAGCTTTGTCCTGGACTGGAATAACTAAACCACATCTTTATCAGGAGTTATCATCATGCCCTGATCAGGAGGACATCCCTCCCACACCTCCTAAAGTGATGTTCTGTTACCCAGCCAACCTCCCCATCATCCTAGTCAATTTCTTTGCTATTCCCAATCCTATCCCCTTGTCACAGGGATAAAATTCCCTAGGAAGATCCACATGTAAGACCTGTCCAATCCATCCATCAAGCACTTCCTATTTCATTTCTGACATAGGGTTATCCTATTCCGTCAGAGCCTGGGTCCCCAGTGTAAGCATTCATGACGTGTACCAGCTCTACTGCAATCATTGCTCGGCTTTTTATATAAGGGGCATGCAAATAAAACCTGGTCACAAGTGTAAAATAATGTTAATGATGTTATTAACTCAAAAATGTGGTTATACACAGTAAACATACTCAAAAATAGTTGCCAAAACTGTTGGCACATTTGTCCCATTGCAACATTAGCTGGTCGATTCCATCTTTGAAGATGATGATAGGCTGCTGTCGGATCAAGGCCTTGACCCACACACTTCGTTGCCCATTGTGAATCGATGTCTGCAAATAGCTTGTTTTAGAGGTCCAAACACATTAATGTCACAAGGGGAAATGTCAGAACTCAGTACAGTGAATGTTCTAGCATTTCCCACTGAAACTGCTGCAATGTTGTCTTCACCACATTTTTCGAAACTTCAAGTGTTGATGCATTATGGTGTGGGCTGTCCCCACGCTAATACCCAGTAACCGATTGATCTCATCCATGGTGATTCTGCACTTGTCCAAGACTAAAGCATTTCTTTCACAACCATTTCTGGTGTGATGACGTGATGAGCCTCTCCACAACGAGCATTGAAATTATTCCTCTTTTAGAAATATTTGAAATTATGAAATATCTGGCATACTTTAAATTCATGTTATTAATTGCACAATCTAATGCTAATTATTACATTTATTTCTGGATCCATTTATAAAATAATGTTATATCTTGGTGATGATTCTTCTTTTGTCAAGAAAGTCTGTAAAATCTTTTGCTTTGTAAACCCTTTGGAATATTGTGAGTACCGCAGAATGTAAGTAGTAGTGGGCATGCCTCTGATGGGAATGGACATGTTTTTGTGATTGACACTAACTACACAATTTGTGGTGTTATAGAAATGAAAATTGTAAAGTCAGTGTGATATTGAAGAATGTGACAAAAAATAAAATTCAAGAGTAAAACAGGCAAATCTTCAAACGTAATTCGCATCAACAGGAACCTATAAAATCAAAATTTCAGCCTCATGAATGTACTCCTAGACGTGAGAAAATGAAGATAAGTAATAAGTTTTTTCTTCTATATATCTTATGGCTCTCGAAACTTTTAGAGACGAAGAAACTTAATGGTTATGCATGGGAGGGTATGATTACAAGATGTAGGGGTGGTGATGGTGGAGAGTTGGTGAAGTGGTTAGTATATTTGAGTGGGAAGCTAGATTTTAGGCAACTCGTTGGAGGTGTTGGTCAATGAGGGCCAACATTCTTTCAGTGGAAGTACAATAACCAGCTACAATAGGATGTCCAGGATCGTGGGGTTTGTGTATTTTTGGGGACTTGGTGGAATGTGTGTGTGTGTGTGTGTGTGTGTGTGTGTGTGTGTGTGCGTGAGAAGGGGGAGGGGGGGGGGGGGGAGGGAGATGTTTACATGTTGTCATTGGGTGAAGAGGGAAATGGATTCACGGGAGAGGTTCTGGGAAGGCCCTAAAGACTTTAGGCAGGGCTTTGGGGTTATGTTTAACTTCTGGGATGGGCTGAGCTTATAGGTGGAGGAGTGAGACAACTGGCAGAGGCATTCCATTAGGTAGTCACTGCAGTTCATAACGACAGTGGTAGAACCTTTGTCTGCAGGTAGCATAATCAGGTCAGGATCTATTCTGAGGCAGTGCTGGCTGTCCTTTCTTAGGCTGAAAGATTGGTGTTGTTAAGAAGAGTCCTGGGAAAGGACAGTGAGGCCAAGATCGAGGTAAGGAATTTCTGGAAGGTAATCGGGGGGTGGGGTGGGGGTGAGGGCAGAGGAGGGGTTCGGTGGGAGGATCATGTTGGATGGTGGTGTGGACTGGGAAAGACAGGGTTCAATGTTGGGAGTAGATTGACTTTTATTGGAGGGATTGGCAGTAAAAAAGGTGTTTCCATTGCAGGGACCAGCAGGAGAGTAGGTCTCTGACAACTCCAACATAGTTAAATTTGGGTTTTGGGCTGAAGGTAAGGCCTTTGGATAGGACTGAAACTTCTGTGGGGCTGAGGAGTTTTATGGGAAAGTTAACAACACTGTTCCGGGATTGTTTCAGTTCTGGATTTAGTGGGGCATTGGTAGGGAGTTTTGAGGGATGTGGCAAGTTGAAAAGGTTACTTAGGAAGAGTCTGGGTACTGAGAGGTTGATGAGTAAGAACAGCGTGGGTAGGATAGGAGTTAGATAGTGGTGCCCCAAGGTGCAGTACAATGTCAGCAAGATGGGTGACTCAAGGAGAGGGTGTCTGGAATGGTCTTCCAGGTGCTGGAGAGCAAGGGGTTATATTTCAGAGATGTGATGCATGCAGTAGGGATTGCAAAATACCAGAATTTTGTGGAGGGAGCAGAGGTGGTTCCGGGATGTGTGTGCAATGGTGATGGCATTTTGCAGCATCAGGTTTGTGATGAACACGGACTGGTGGAATCATGACATGTGGTGGTGGTTGTTGGGATGTTTAAGGGGGACTAAACATCATGACAGGTGAAGGCCATTATGAAAGGAGGGGGTGGGATCCAGAGAAAGGAATTTTAGTGGTTAGGCCATGGGAGGGGGGGGGGGGGGGGCATTTCCTGGTTTAGGCAGCATTTAAGGAACAGGATGTGGGACTGGGATTTAGCCAGGGAAAGGGATACTTTTCACAAATCATGCAGAAAGATGGAGCAGTGATCCATTGTGGCAAGAATGCCATTGGGGAAATGGGAAATGAAATAGGGAATGGGCAAATGAAGGCATTCTGTGGTTGTGAGGGGTGCTGGATAACAGAAACAGAGGCATAAAAATATGTACAGACACACAAACATAAGTAAATAACACACAAATATGTGAAAATTCATAAAAATAGGAACAAACAAATAAGTAAAAAACGTGCAAAAACATGAGAAGAAAGAATGGAATGGGTGAGGTATGGTAATATGTGTGTGATGGGATGAAGGGGGAGAGAGAGAGAGAGAGAGAGAGAGAGAGAGAGAGAGAGAGAGAGAGAGAGAGAGAGAGAGAGAGAGAGAGAGAGATATGTTTAGGATCAGTTAGGTCGAGATTCACAAGTTCATGTGGCACAGATAGGGTGGAAAATAGCACCCAAAAATATGCAAGGATGAGGGAGAAAACGTGATCAATAGGAATAATTATGATTGTTATCGGGAAAAATTTGGGGCATGAGAAGCTGCACCAACAATCCACACAGTAATGCAGCCATGTGCTGTGTGCAGATGAGACCACTGATACATTGTGGCAAGGATGTCAGAGCCTGAGTGGTTTGTTGGAAGGTGACGGGGTGCGGGGGGGGGGGGGGGGAACCCACAGGAAAGAAGAGAAAGAACAACCACTGCATAAAGTAATGCTTTAGAGAATATTAACAGAGGAAAACATTACACAGTTGTGGGATAGAATAAAAGCCATTAGGTAAAATCAAACAATGGAAAGTAGAGTTCAGAATATATACAATTTGCAGAAAGGACCGATTGCCACTCACTGTAGCAAGCACTGTTTCTTTGTGACTGTCTACAACTAAACATGTCACTTTTGCAGTGAGTAGTAATCTACCTCTTTCATAATATTACTCATATTCTAACCTGGACTTTACATTATCTGCATAATATATTATTGGAAATCATAATCAGTGTGTTACATCAACCTTTACTTATGAGGGAGCCTCCGCATCGCGACCACCCCAGATTTAGTAGTAAGAGGGCCCAGTGCACAGCCCGTCAAAAACTGAACACAGATCAAGCATGAAAACAGGAAGCAGATGTACTGAACTGTGAAAAAAGAGCAAAATAATACAAGTGCAATATATATCACCTTAAATGAGCAATGGCATCATGGTTATGTGGTCATGGTGTCAGACTGCCACTGCCGCATAAGTGGCAACTCGTCCTTTGTGATGCGTAAGGAATCTGAGATGAACAGTACTGTGGTTAACATCTTGGTAACAGTAGCAGATCATTGTGGCTTATATTCTTGGAGTTTTGAGGCCAGACGAGCTTGAGAGCAGTATTTATGGGCCTGTGATGCTGCATTTGGTAATATTATTGTCATGACATGGTTTTTTTCCCTGTAAAAATATAATTCCAACACCAAGAAGATTTGTAACAGGGCGAGGCCAATAGTACTGCCATGACAGCATCGCCACCATACTAATAGCCACTGCAAATTATGCCACCAGTACCACCAGCCTTCCAGTAAATTGTTCATATTTGGTACTCTGTAAATGGACCAGGTATCTGTGAAATTTGGTTGATTTTACAAATAATCGTGGTGCTGCTAAAACTCTATCTTGCACCTGTGATTATTCCAAATCACAAATCCGGACAGGAATCCTATCCTGGTGAATTTAATTCTGAGTGTCCCAATTTATTATGTAAAGATTTATTTGGCACCTGAAAAATAGTTATGAATGCTTTCTAATGTGTGGAGTTATAGTGTTTAAAGTTCAGTTTTATAGTTTGAGAGATAATCCACTTCCAATGCAGTTTAAAATCAATCTGCAGTTATTTTCTTATACAAATTGCCTTACTTGAAAAGGTGCCTGAAAATAGTAAATTTAATATGAAATGAAAAAGATTACTAATTGTTGCATTTATGCACTTTTATCAGAATTATGAAGTTTTATCAGTGTTCATTTCATAAGAAAGTGCTTGAACTTGACTTTAATACGGTGTTGGCATTTGAACAGCCAATTATATTTTGAGTAGGTTAAAACACTACTTAACAAAGCAGTTTTTTTTATTTTAAGAGTTATAGTTTATCTGCAAGGTTAGGTTACTGTGTTGTAGTGTGAACAGGTACAAGGAAAGAGTTGGGTGTGGGTGTCATGGAAGGTTAGGTTGGCCTTAGCACTGCCTTCTGCTTTTTTATATTGCTTGACATAAGAATGGCTAATTAGGCTGGCAACCAATATTAATATGTAATGTTTCAACTTGCTTCTGTGCTAGGGGAATTCTGTTCCCTGACCCACTTGTTTACTATTACTTATAATCTGCTGGAGTGTTTCGGAAACAAATCCCAGTTTGATTGTTCTGTTTCCATTAGGCTATCTCACGGTCACAACTTCTCAACAATTCCTCACAGAGGTACAATGTTAGCATTGATTGTCCTTTAAGAAGGCACGACTGGTGGTACCGTTACAAGTTATATAAACTTGACAGAAAAGAATCTGTGATCAGTGAAGATATTTGCACTTACATTTCTATTCATTTATACAACCAAAGAAGTCGACAACACTTTGAAACTTGCTCCAAAATAGTGTTACATTTTGCCATAAGTTCTTTGTTTTTATTAGGCTGTAGGTGCCATCTCTGTTCCCCCAGTGTTCACAAGAATGGAGCCTGTGACAACTGGAGGTATATTCAAAAAGATTTCGGGCTTGCAGCCGGTCATCATTAGCTTCCATTCACGATATTTCGACTGGACAACTGCCAGCCATCCTCAGGTGAGCCATCGAAGACTGACGAAGACGCCCTCCGTTCTGTAATATATAGCATGCAGCGAGTATTCCGCGCATGCATCAAAATCATATTTACAGAAGAACTACACCGCCCGCCAGCTGTGCCCTTGCTGATGGAATTGCAGAACTCAGCTTTCTTCGGCGTTGTTAATTGCCGCGGCCATCGGAGTACTCTGACGTCTTCGTCTGGAGCAGATCTTAGAGATGACGGGGTTCCACACATTATCTAGCTGGTAGCAATTGTCACGGTTCATAAGATTGTCTGTCATGTGAATTTCCACTGATTCTTTTATGACAGACTCCCAAAAGGATGTTGCTGTGGCCAAAATTGTTGTCTAGTCATAATCAATTGATTGTCCAGTGGAAATGCAATGCTCAGCAATTGCAGACTTGCTAGGTTGCAAAAGGCAAGTACAGCATTGATGTTCAGTGCAACTTTCTTCTACTGTTCGCAATGTTTGTCCTATATATGACATGCCACATTGACAAGGTATTTTATAAATTCCCGCCTTCCGCAATACCAGATCGTCTTTTACTGATCCCAGCAGATCAGAAATCTTCGATGGTGGACGGAAAATCACTTTCACTTCGAAACCGTCGAGGATTCTTGCAATTTTGAAGGAAATGTTGCCAACAAAGGGAAGAAAAGCTAATGATTTAGTAGACTTGCTCTCTTCTTTCTCCACTCTCTGTTTCTTTGGCTTAATTGCAAGTGCCTTGCTAATTTGCCAGGTAGAATATCAATTCTCTTTGAAAACCCTCTTCAGATGGGCAAGTTCTTCAGGAAAACTATCTGCATCTGACACTACTTGAGCTCTGTGTACAAGTGTTTTAAGTACACTCATTGTTTGCGATGGGTGATGGCAGCTGGACGAATTTAAATACAAATCAGTATGTGTGGGCTTTCGATAAACCGAATGCCCCAGAGAGCCAGCCATCACTCTTCCGTCTAACTTGCACATCCAAGAAAGGGAGGCAACCATTTTTCTCTAATTCCACGGTAAACCGAATGTTCTCCTGAATGGAGTTGAGGAGATCTAAAAACTCCATTAATTTGTCTTCTCCATGAGGCCACACTACAAAAGGGTCATCCATGTACCTCCAAAAAACAGTTGGTTTGAGGGCTGCTGATTCAAGTGCTCTCTCCTCAAAATCCTCCATAAAAAGGTTGGCCACCAAGAGAGACAAGGGGCTACCCATGGCGACGCCGTCAATCTGTTCAAAATATTCTTGGTTGAACATAAAATATGTTGAGGAGAGAGCGTGGCGAAACAAAGCAGTGATTCCTACCTGAAGCTTCTTGCCAATCAGTGCCAAGGAGTCTGCGAGAGGTACCTTTGTAAAAAGAGAGACCACGTCAAAACTAACTAAAAGATCAGAAGTACTTAGGCGGAGAGCCCCCAGTCTGTTGATAAAATCGGCCGAATTTCGTATGTGATGTGGACATTTGCCCACAAATGGCCTCAGCAAGGATGCAAGATGTTTGGCTAAATCGTAATTGGGAGCCCCAATATTGCTCACTATTGGCTGTAAGGGTAGTCCGTCTTTATGTACCTTCGGAAGGCCACACAGTCTTGGAGGTACGCTGCCATGAGGTCTTAAGTGCTTGATCATCTCTGGAGGCAACGAGGAAGAATTCAGGAGTGTAGATGTCTTCCGTTGCATACGTCCTGTAGGATCGTTATCAGTATTCCTGTAGGCAGAATCATTTAGTAGACCATACATCTTATCCACATACAAACTGCGAGGTAACAGTACAGTTAAATTGCCTTTATCAGCCTTCAATACCACAACGTCCGGATCTTCTCGGAGATTTCGCAGTGCAGCCCTTTCTGTGGAGGTTATGTTACTGTGCTGAGGAGGAGCTTTCATAAGAGCACGGCAAGTTTCCCTCCTTACTTCTTCTGCAGTTTCCATAGGAAGGCATCGTACGGCTTCTTCAACACCACTCACAAAACTTATCAAAGGTGGTGCTCTAGGTGTAGGTGCAAAATTCAAACCCTGTCAGTATTAAGTAAGGGCGTCTTCGTCAGTTTTCGATGGCTCACCTGAGGATGGCTGGCAGTAGTCCAGTCGAAATATCCTGGATGGAAGCTAACGATGACTGGCTGCAAGCCCGAAATATTTTTGAATATTTAGTTCGCCGGGAAAATTTTAAATTTCACAACTGGAGGTATTTTTATTTCATTTACTTTACTTCCACATTTATGCTGTGTTCATTCTTTCAATCAAAGACCTCCACAAAACTATGAGCCACGAACTGAAATAGTGGTTTGTTTTTTCTCTATGAGACAGTGCCACAGATTACTCCACAGCTATATACATACTATATTAATTGAAATTAATTCACCTGATGATGGAGGTTTAACCCTTGAAATGTATTGCGAAAATAAATAAGCTGAGGATTGTAACAGTAAACTTGTTGTTTGATTGAAGTCTTAATCTTCTTTCCTCTTTCATTTCTTCTCTCTTGAGATGAGCCATCCACCTATCTCCTCCTCTTGAATCTTGCTTTAACTTCTCATATCAGAGGTGTATTTTTCTACATGTCATACACTTAACTGTACTGCCTTCCAAATTGTACCATACCGTATCTAGCAAACTATCTGCATGGTGATGCTGCCTGTTGGACAGAATTATTTTTTAGATCATGTTGTATGTTAGACAGGCCACTAAGAATTCTGGTGTGGAGTGGTTTCTATTTATTTTGTGCTCTGAGGAAGTAAATATTTGTTCGTTCAGCTAAGTATTTGTAATGTTACAGGAATGTAAGTCCTATTTGTAATTTGTATAGCACATAACTAACTACCCTTCTTCACTGATAACACAGCACAGAAACATTTATTCTGTGTGTCAAAAGGTAAGTTTTAAAAGTATGGAATCATCTTAAAAGTTGTATCATTATTTTTCTTATATGTTCTATTGGTGTGTTTTAAAATAATATTCACAATTGATATCTACAAATTTTACTGCTAAAAATATAAATAAAAAAAAAAGTTTAAAGGTTAGGTTTCAAAGATTGAATTTTGCACATTCTATTATTTTATTTTATTTAACCAAGAAATGAAACAGATTATGCTAAGTCCATAGTCACAATTTTCAAATACTGTTTTGCTAAACTTCTTGTGCTGCATCATTGTAATGAAACACATAACCATAACATACTTGGGAGTCACATAATTAAAAAAAGAATGAAGAATGGCATTGTTCATCTTTTTAGCTGGAATAGAAAGTAATCAGGGAATGACAGGATTACTGCAGTACAAATCACTTATGAATGAAATAAATAGGAAGTCTAGGGCAGCAAAGGCAAAATGGCTGCTGGAAAAATACGAAGAAATTGAAAAAGAAATGATCATCCACAGTATTTCTCAGCAAATAAGAACATCAGAACAACCCTAAGTGAAGTTAAATGCGAGGGGGTAACATTACGAGTGAACTGTTGAACACAGAGGAAAGAGCAGACAGAGTGAAAGAAAACACTAAATGCCTCTACAAGAGGGAGGACTTGGCTGATGACTTGACAGAAGCAGAAACTGGAGTCGATAAGGAAAATATATGGGATCCAGTATTAGGGCCAGGATTTAAAAGAGCCCTGAAAGACTTGGGATAAAATAAAGCAGAAGGAATAGATAACATTCCACTAGAATTTCTAAAATAATTCGGGAAATGTAATCAAACAACTGAAGTTGATGTGTAGAATCTATTAGACTGGAGGCGTACTATCAGACTTCTGGAAAAATATCATCCACACAGTTCTGAAAATAGCAAGGGTCGATAGATGAAAGAACTATTGCACAGTCAACTTAACAGCTCATGTATTCAAGCTGCTGACAAGGATAATGTACAGAAGAATGGAAAAGAAAATTGAGGATCTGTTACATGACAATCAGTTTGGCTTTAGGAAAGGTAAACACACTAGAGAGGCAATTTGACTTCGCAATTGATAATGGATGTAGAACTGAAGAAAAAATCAAGATACATTCATAACAATTTAGAGAAAGCAGTCGACAATGTGAAATGGTGCAAGATGTTCAAAAGTCTGAGACAAATATGAGCATGCTATAGGGAAAGATGGGCGATATACTACGTGTACAAGGATCAAGAGATAGGAAGACCAAAAATGAAGTGCTCGGATTAAAGAGAGTGTAAGACAGCGATGCGTCTTTCATCGCTACTGTTTAACCTATACATTGAAGAAGCTATGATGGAAATAAAAGAAACATTCAAGAGATGGGATTAAAAAATCAAGGTGAAACGATATCCATGATACGAGGGCTATCCACAAAGTACATTACGTTTTGGAATTAAAAATAAATAAAGTATTGGAATTTTTTTTTATTATATACAGATGAAAGCCACACTTAAAGACTACTTTTCTACATAGTTGCCATTTAAATTAAGGCACTTATTGTAGTGATGAACGAGCTTGGAAATTCCTTCGTCGTAAAATTCGGCCACCTGCGCCTTCAACCACGTGGCGACTGTCTTTTGGGACAGAAAAGGCGCGATTTTTGTGGATTTCCTGGAAAGAGGCACTACAATAAACTCTCAAAGGTATTGCCAAACTCTGCACAACCTCAGAAGAGCAATACAAAACAAGTGCAGGGGAAAGTTGGACTCACAGATCTTGCTGATTCACGACAACGCCCGGGCCCACACGGCAAATACCACTCGTGAAGTTCTTGAATCTTTTAAGTAGGAGTTGTTTCCTCATCCGCCGTACAGTCCCGACCTGGCACCGAGCGACTTCCACTTATTCCCAGCAATGAAGAAGTGGTTGGCTATGCAGCGTTTTGATGACGACGCACAGCTTCAAGAAGAGGTAACCACGTGGTTGAAGGCGCAGGCGGCCGAATTTTACAATGAAGGAATTTCCAAGCTCGCCCATCGCTACGATAAATGCCTTAATTTAAATGGCAACTATGTAGAAAAGTAGTATTTAAGTGTGGCTTTCATCTGTATATAATTAAAAAAAATTCCAATACTTTATTTATTTTTAATTCCAAAACGTAATGTACTTTGTGGATAGCCCTTGTACAATTCGTTGATAACATTTCTGTTTTCAGTGAAAGTGAAGAAGAATTATAGGATCTGCTGCATGGAATGATCAGTCTAAAGAGCACAGAATATGGATTAAGAGTAAACCAGAGAACGAGAAAAGTAATGAGAAGTAGCAGACACGAGAATAGTGAGAAACTGAACATTGAAATTGGTGGTCACAAAGTAGACAAAGTTAAGGAATTCTGCCACCTTGGTATCAAAACAGCTCAAGGCAGACAAAGGAAGGAGGACACAAGGAGTAAACTACCAGCGACAAAGAGTGCATTCCCGGTCAAGAGAAGTCTAGGACAGTGGGAAAATTGGAACAGAAGTGAATCGAAGTTTTTGAGGTGTGGTGCTACAGAAGAGGTTGTCCAGAGAATTGGCAAAGAAAGGAACACATAAAAACACTCACAAGAAGAAGGGACAGGATGACAGCACATGTGTAAGGCATCAGAAAATAGCACCCATAGTGTTAGAGTGGTGTGTAGAGGGTTTTAAGTACACTTTCAGCAAATAATTAGGGATGTGGAGCACAAGTGCTATTCTAAAATGAAGAGGTCTGCACATGAGACGAATTATATAATGTTATCAAATTGTCACTTTTCTTACAAAACTACAACTTTTTCAAATGGCAACACATAAGATATATGGCTTACAGTCTCAAAAAGACATGCAGAGGGCTACTAGTTCTTCCTGAAATGGTAATAGTGGCAAACATGAAATATGCAGTACATACAGTGTTCCAAAGCCCACTTTTTAAAGAAGACTGGAGAGTAACAATGTGAAATCATATGATGGATAGATAAAAAAAATCTATTCACCAAGCAGTGGCAGGAGCACACACACACACACACACACACACACACAAAAAGGTTTAACTTATGCAAGCTTTTGGAGTCAGTGGCTCGTTCTTCCAGCAGAAGGGTTGTTGGGGAAGGAAGAGGGGTGAAGAAAAAGGACTGGAGTGGCTTAGGAAAAGGGGTACAGTTCGGAAAGGTCACACAGAACCTTGGGTCAGGAGAGATTACCAGATGGGATGAGATGGAAAGACTCATTGTTGGGGACTGCATTGGGCAAGATTTGAGAACCCGAGAGCTTTTTTTTTAAAAAAAGAAAAAAGGTGCAAGACAGTGTAAAACAGGCAATAAGGTCACGACTATCATATTGTACAGCATGCTCTGCAACAGGTTATTGTGTGTTGCCAGTATATGCCCCCTGCCTACACCCATTCATTCTGACTGATAACTGGGTGGTAGCCATGCCGATGTAAAAGGCCAAACAGTGTTTACATAACAGCTGGTATATGATGTGTCATTTCACAAAGGGCTCTCCATTTGCCATTTGATAGTATATGTTTTGCCAGTTACAGGTCTGGTATAGGTGGTTGTAGAAGAGTGCACAGGTCAAGTCTTGCAACCGGGACGGTCACAGGTGTACGAGCCATAGGGTAGGGAGATGGATGCAGGAGGAACATAGGGTCTGACAAAGATATTGTGGAATTGGGAGGGCAACGAAAAGCCATTCTAGGTTTGGTGGGTAAAAGGTCAGATAGAATGGATCTCATTTCAAGTCATGGTTTTAGGAAGTAATGGATTTGTTGAAATGGCTGATTAATAGAATCAAGGCCAGGATAATACTGAGTGACAAGTACTGTCTTGCAAATTAACCTGTCTTCCACCTTTAAGCTTTCAGGTTTTCAAATCTCATCCAGTGCAGTCCCAAACTGTAAATAAACTCCATCTTCAGTTTCTAGGCCCTTCCCATTACATTTATGGCACCATGTCTTAAGACTTATGTCAGTATAGATTTTAAACAATGTTGGTGACATGTGGCAGCTTTGGAACACACCCTTGCTTGTCCTAAATGTGTGTGAAAGTGTACTACCAATTTTTACTTGATATATGTTACATTTATATATTTCTTGTATTATTGTAATTAAAGGACCCTCTATGTTCCCCTTACGTAATGCTCTCCAAAGTAGTTTTCTTGGGACAGTATCATATGCTTTTTCTAAATCTATGAAAATTAATCCTACGTTTTTTTATTTTTCCCTGCGTTTTTCTAAGATCTGTTGTAATGTGAAAATGTGGTCTACGCATCATCTATCAGCTGTGAAGCCACATTGTTCTTCCTGGGTTTGGAAATTTAAAAATCTTGAGCTCCAACTGCTGCCAAATTTCCTGTTTCAGACAGTGGTTGGAGAACTAGTGAACTGTTTCTTCAGTGGATGGAGCACTTAATAAAAATTGTAAAATCTGATTTTAACAGAATGGTGTTACTAATATTAGATGAACATGCAACACACACAAAAACTCTGCATGCTACAACTTTAGCTAGAGATAATGGTGTAATAACGATTTGTCTGCCACCATGCACCATCACAGGCAACAGTGACTAGACATTGCACTTCTTAGCCACGTGCAGCTTAACCCAGATAACCCTGACGTCCTTCTGGAAGGACTCACTGTTGAAATTATTAATTTTTGCGAATAACGTATTGTTGCAACGGACTGTGACACATTGTTATATGAAGTAGGCAGAGTCAGTTGTGCGCTGCGATAGTCAGTTTGACGCTGCCGTTCATAGTGAGTGAGATACCGTGTCTTGAAAATAGAGCCGATTTTACCATGGGCAAAATGACTGACCTTGCCATCGATGGGTATGTATATTTTCTTTCATATTGTGTCAATAATTCTGAAACTTGTCATATAATATCCTAAAGAATTAACCTATATTATTTATGGGTTCATATTACAATTGAACGTTGTCACCAGTTGTAATTCAATAATGTTTTCAAACGTCCTTCCAGAAGGACGTCAGGGTAATATGTTGTCATTTTGTATTCACAGGAAACAATGTACACTGATGGAATTTTTGAACATGTTAGAATCAAAAGGTGAGGAAATACCTAACACTGGTGTGAATGTAACATTACACCCTCCTCTAAATTCAACTGATGACGTAACAGATGAAGATTCGGGCACTGAAGAAAATCCAAGTGTAGATAAATTACCAGCAAGTCAGCTCAATGCTACTGTGCTTTGTGATTTGGCCATTTCTACCAATGGTAATGCTGTGAATGCAACAAGGAAACAATCCTTTACCTCTGATGTTGTTCCAGGACCCTCCAGCAGTACAAAAACAGCAACAATAACAACAACAACAACCACAAACAAACCAGCAAGGCTATCGAAGAATAAAGTTCTAAACTCAAGAAATATAACTGGAAAAGTGGTGAAATAGTTAATCCAACACCTGTATGGCCTCTAATGTTCACAGTTGCAATGAAGAAAGGGCAAACACTCCTTGAATATTTCCAACAGTTGTTTGATGACGAAGTGCTTCAAATGATGGTCACTTACACAAATCAGCCAAGAGAAATAGACTAGGTAATTGTTCAGAAGATGAGATGTTGGTGTTTATTGCAGTACTTCTGCTAAGTGGATATGTAACAGTGTCATGCAGAAAGATGTACTGGCAATCAGATAAAGACAGTCACAACGACCTTGTAACAAATGCCAATTCCAGAGATCGATTTCACTTTATCTTTTCCAATTTTCATGTATGCAACAATGACAATTTAGATAAATCAGACTGTTTTGGGAAAATCCACCCATTACTGTGTATGCTGAATGATAGGTTCAAACAATTTGTGCCTCACGTACGGCATCATTCTGTCGATGAATTGATGGTCCATACTTCGGAAGTCACGGGTGCAAACAATTCATAAAAGGGAAACCAATCCAATGCGGATTCAAATTTTGGTGTGGAGGCACAAGTGGTGGATATATTATTTGGCTTGAGCCCTACCAAGGAGCTGGCACATGTAGTAAGGATTATGAAATGAGAACTAGTTACTTCCACATGTTCCATATCAAATATACTTTGATGACCTCTTTACCAGCGTTGAACTACTACATGACCTAAAAGAGGGACGTGGAAGCAACAGGAACACTAAGAGGAAACAGAGTTAAGAATTGTACTCTATCATCTGTAGATAAAATGATAAAAGAAAATAGAGGATCATATGAAGTTTGTTCTGACTCAGCATCCAGGATTTCCATTGTACGTTGGAATGACAACAGTGTTGTTACTGCAGCCACCAACTTTGACAGAGTGCAACCACTATGCTCTGTAGCAAGATTTCCCACGGAACAAAAGAAAAGAATTAGTGTGCCTCAACCTAACCTGTTACACTCCTACATTACTCATATGGGAGGCATAGATTGAGCTGACCAAAATGTATCCCTATATAGATGCTCTATAAGAGGGAAAAAGTGGTATTTCCCAATCATTGCACATTTTATAGACATTGCAGAGCAAAATGCCTGGGATCTTTACAAGCACAATGAAGAACCCATACATCATCTGACATTTTGTCGTCGAATTGTCACTGCAATTCTTGAAGGTAACAAAAGAGTTACTACCAGCAGAAAACGTCCTAGTAAGAGGGCAAAACTAGATTCTAGATTTGATGGAAGAGAACATTATGTTGCTGAATTACCAACGGACGAGATAACAAAAAAGAAGAAGCAGCTGAAATGTCGAAGTTGCCCCAAAAAAACTACTACTATGTGCGTATAATGTGAGGAACCACTTCATGTTTGTTGCTTTTTGTCTTATCATACAAGTGCATAAAATATGTGTATACGTTATTTTCTTTGTTTTTTGTATTTATTAGCCATTTTAGCCCATAATTAAAATTTATTTATGTTTATTTGAAAGTACAAAAACCAAAACAAGTTAACTGTGCAATGTCATATACTTTAAAAACATGTTCCCTAATTGTCCTGACGTCCTTCTGGAAGGATGCCAATTTTTGGAAATACTAAATAAAAATAAATACTCAAAATTGTTTTTACTTTCTTCCTTACAACCTTGTGAATGAATGTAGATAAGATATAAATCAATTTTGAAAAACAAATAATTCAGGACTATCTGGGTTAATACAACCAAGCAGCTGACAAATGGTTTCACACCGAACACTGACAGGAATATCAGACAACGATTGCTCAGTTGTTACGAGTATCGTACGGCAGGGTTGCGACCACAGAAAATAGTATTAGTGACTTTTCCAGAACAGGAGTCTGGCCACTGGATCCACAAAATTTTTAGGATTTGGATCTTGTAGTGATTAAATCTAATCCAGAATCAGGATCTAGAAATGATGAGGAAGAAATGATTGGGCAGACTAAAGTCAAGAGCTCCCAGGAAAACCAAGATAAAATAATGGAAATAACACACTCCTGAAGACAGGCCTGAAGTTTGCCAAATAATCAGCTGGAACTGGTCATCACTTAATCTTATTTACTTGTGATCTGAATTATTAAAAAAATTTTATTGAAGTTTTTTTTTACCTTTATGTAACATTTTTGTGTGTCAGAACTTGTTCCGAACTCCATATATTCAGCTACCTGGTCTGTGATATTTCTTGTGTGTTTTATAATGATCCTGAAAAGAAACTACAGAGATACTTACACATGTCAGGTACAATCAAAAGAAGGCTCCTGAACAAAACCAGGGAACAGACAGTACATAAATTCTATAATGCTATGACTGAACTTTTACTGCTCTATAGATCTGAAGTATGGACTTTAGTGACCAAATGATTAAAGAGAACTGAAGCAGCAGAAGTGAGACTTCCTAGATCTTTTGTTGGATACAAATTAGAAGATAATAAGAGGAACAGTGATATAAGAGAGGAGCTACACATTACAGAAATAGCAGAAAAGATCCAAGAGAAGAGAAAGGAATGTCATTACTAACTACTATGTATGGGTCAAAGCTGGATACCAAGGAAAACCTCTGACTACAAACTCAAGGGTAGAAGAAGAGAGTACGATCAGTTTTAAACTGCTTGAAAGCTAAGCTATATGATTATGATGATGATGATGATGATGATAATGATGGTAACTTGTTCCTACATTACTTTTGGATGGTAATCATTGCAGATATAAACAAGTCCAACCTGTCCCCACACCGTGGGATATGGGCAATGGTATGTTTTAGGGGGCTGCCTGTAGGAGTAAAGTACAGTGGAGACAGTGTGTGCCCCGAGACTGCTACGGTAGCTGTGATGGCCCTATAGGAACTCAAAAAAGTGATGACCATAGGGTCTCCAGTGAAGCTACAATAGACCCAGCAAGCTAGGAGTGCAAACCCAACTGCTTTCAGCAATCAAATGTGCCTCAGACTAAAACCAATAACAAAAGTGACAATGCCTTTGAGAAGATCTGCCAGGTATGGTTGCCAACATGGTCCCAATGAAAGGCAGATTTGTCCAACAAAATATATAAGAACTGGGACTATTAATGTTGTACCCTTAAGAAAGAATGACTGAAATGAAAACACATGGATAATGATGGAAAGGAACGTACCAAAAATGGGACTAAGGAAGTTAAGAGAGAAAGGGGCTGGTAGTAAGGTGGTCAGAAGGAGACAAATGCAGTGAAAGAATAATTAAATTTAAGATGATGATGGAAGGAAATATTCTTGATGTAGATCCAGTTTATGATCCTCAAACTGGATGTCAAACAGATGAAAAGTAATAACTTGTTCTAAACTGGAAGATGCTCTAACATCAAACAAGACTATAATTATAAGAGTCTTTAATGTCAGAGTAAGTAATGACGGAAGAGGATATAAAACAGTCATAGGAAGCCATGGAGAAGATCACAGACATGTTTCTGAGAAATAAATGGATAGTTGGTAATGGATGGTATAAGAAAAGAGGTGGTCACAAGTTTACAAGATACAGTTGGAATTTGGAAGTGAAATCCATAATAGACTATATAATAATAACTGAAGACGTAAGAAGGGAAAGTGATGCCAAGCATTAATTCGACTGTGACCAGAGACTACTGGTGGGGGACACTGAAGAAATTCAGAAAAGGTACATAGTACATATTGGGGGGGGGGGGGGGGGGGAGAAGATACACAAAAATCATCAATTGTTGGAAACTGAAAGAAAGAGAAACCAGTGAGATATACAGGGAGAAGTTGACTGAGGTATTCTAATGGCACTGCAATAACTCGTAATTTTCATAAAAGTTTTTTCTTTTTTCTTAAATCTACACTTGGCTGAAGCATAATACAGAATGTTTAAAGAAGAAGAATATGCAAGAGAAAAATTATTGTAGCAGTACTTTATGACAAAAGGTAATTTCAGTAAATGGTAATAAAATGACTGTGGGAATGACAGAATGTCTCTCACCCTGAAAGCTTCATATGAGTGCAGGCTGGAAATGGAAATGAAGTCCCATGCTTCTTTACAGAGCATAGGGGAACGATGCGGGAGACCCGCACCGCCTTACTAGGCAGGGTCCTAATGGAGGTGGTTTGCCGTTGCCTTCCTCCGACCGTAATGGGAATGAATGATGATGATGAAGACGATACAACAACACCCAGTCATCTCGAGACAGGAAAAATTCCTGACCCCGCCGGGAATCGAACCCGGGACCCCGTGCTCGGGAAGCGAGAACGCTACCGCGAGACCACGAGGGGCGGACGAGTGCAGGCTACAGCAGTGCAAAAAGGATGGTTTTCTAAACTTAAATGAATTTACAAAAACTTTCCTTTCCTTGCATGAAAGAAAATAGCTACATCATAAGCCAGAAAACAACAATGGACGTTGAGGAGCCTATTTGGTCACTCTGCCAACAGCTGAAGATTATTTTGTTTTTAATGCATTTTACTCATCAACTCCAATATAAAAAGGACTTGTATGAAAAATGAAACTGAGTAAAGAATATGTTTTTCAGAGGACTGGTATTGAGGAAATCAAAGGAAGAGGGATTGAGGGTGTGGTAGTAGAGATTGTGCTCCAAGTAATAACACGAGTAAAGTAGCTACTGCATAGAATTTCTGTCACTGTGCAGCCTGTATGATGTGTCAACCAGTTGTTTCCATGCCATGCTGGAACCAATTTCCAATTCCACATCCACCTTTGGGAAGGATCTCCTTCTGCTTCTTCTGTTCTCACTGATGTCAATGGAGTGATTATTCCTACAAACAAATACCAAACAATACATTTTACTAATGCTCTTAAACATTAATATACTCTTAATGGCACAAAAATAGACCATATAACATTAGAATCCTGTAGAGCCTTGATATAAATTATCTCCAAAATTTCACTTTTTCAATTTACACTACTGACATGCAGTATTCTATTTTCTTCAAAGTGCATGGATGTATGTAATCTATAGATAAACAACAGCAACTATATGGAGTTGAGGGGGAGATGGGGAAGGAGGGGACAGGACAATTTTGATGGAAGTCTTTGTCACTGATTCTGTACGATCCACACCTTCCATACAGATGGTTCTGCATACAAATCATTACAGGATAAAGCTTTTTGCCATAACTGATGCATTCTTTCGCCTTTGTAATTATGTTTTTATGATGCCCTACACATATTCACACATACATCAAAGACCACTTCTCTCATTATAAAGACATACAGTGAGGCAATAAAAGTCATGGGATAGCAATATGCACAGATACAGATGGCAGTAGGAATGCGTACACCAGGTATAAAAGAGCAGTGCATTGGCAGAGCTGTCACTTTTACTCAGGTGATCCATGTGAAAAGGTTCCCGATGTATTTATGGTCACAATATGCAAATTAACAGACTTCAAACATAGAATGATAGTTGGAGCTAGACACATGAGACATTCCATTTTCGAAATTGTTAGGGAATTCAATGATCAGAGATACATTGTGCCAAGAGCATGCCAAAATATTAAATTTCAGGCATTACTTCTCACCGAAGACAATGCAGTGGTCAATGGCCTTTGCTTAGCAACCAAGAGCAGCGGTGTATGAAACACGAAAAAAATATCAGCTAGGACAGTGCAGCAAAATTTGGCATTAATGAGCTATGGCAGCAGACGAGCAATGCAAGTGCCTTTGCTAACAGCATGAAATTGCCTGCAGTGCCCCTACTGGGCTCGTGACCACATCCATTGTTCCTTACATGACTGGAAAACCCTGACCTGGTCAAATGAGTCTCGATTTCAATTGGCAACAGCTGATGGTAAGGTTCAAGTGTGGTGAGAGCCCACAAAGCCATGGATCCAAGTTGTCATCAAGGCACTGTGCAAGATCACTGTCGTTCCATAATGGTGTGGGCTGTATTTACATGTCATGAACTGGCTCCTCTGGTCCTATGAACTGATCATTGAGTGTAAACGGTTATATTTGGCTACTTGTTCCCAAAATACAATGGAATTTTTGTGGATGACAATGCACCTTGTCATTGGGCAACAGTTGTTCATGATTGGTTTGAGGAACATTCTGTACAATTCGAGTGACTGCTTTGGCCACCCAGATCGCCCACCATGAATCTGATCGAACGTATACAGATCATAATTGAGACATCAGTTTCTGCACAAAATCCAGGGCCCAAAACACTTACGCAATTATGGACAGCTATAGAGGCAGCATGGCTCAACATTTTGGGCGCGGGGGACTTCCAATGACTTGTTGCGTCCATGTCACGTCATGTCGTTGGCACAGTTGTTGTGGTCTTCAGTCCAGAGACTGGTTTGATGCAGTTCTCCATGTTACTCTATCCTGTGCTAGCCTCTTCATCTCCGAATAACTACTGCGACTTACATCCTTCTGAATCTGCTTAGTGTATTAATCTCTTGGTCTTCCTCTATGAATTTTACCCTCCAAACTTCCCTCCAGTATTAAACTGGCGATACCTTGATGCCTCAGAATGTATCCTAGGAACCGATCTCTTCTTCTTGTCAAGTTCTGCCACAAATTCCTGTTCATCCCAATTCTATTCAGTACCTCCTCATTAGCTACATACAGGGTGTATACGTGGGCAAGGAAAAAAAAATTCCCGGATTTTTCTCGGATTTCCCGGTTAAAAACACACTTTCTCCCGGGTGAAAATACACTTTTTCCGTGTTAAGTGACAGTATACTCTTCCTCGGCACTGAAAAACTCATCAATCCTTTTAATGTTTATGGTTTTATATACCGACGTAGAATTTTCAGGCACTTTAGAAAACGGAACTCAGGGGGAAAAACACGTATTGAAAGACCTTTGATGTGCAGTAACATGTACGCTGCATAATTTCGTATTACGAAGGTATAAATTTGAATTCCACCAAACACCGCATGTCACTCTCCGAAGCATTGAAATCAAGATTGCACAACTGCCAGTCATAGCTCGTGTCATGTGATCTCGCGAGCTGATGACAGCATAGGACAGGTGATGTAGTCAGCCAATAGCAAGATTACTAGTGCGAACACACGAATAAGAAAAGTTAATGATTTAAATTTATATACATAGAAGTCACATATAATATTGGTCTCTAAGATTAACAAGCTGGAAGAGAAGCTAAGCTTCCACATATAATGCTGATCTTTTATGCGCGTGTTACACTTTAAGATACATCACACAAACGTGCCAATACAATTATTAATAAAGACGTAAATGTCTGATCTTCTGGGCTCGCATTCTTCTAAATAGTCGTCCTCAAACAGTCGATTTTTATGTGAGAGTCAAACGCTTTGTGATTTAAGAAATTCACCGTACATCTCGCACATCGTTTATCTTCCGTAAAAGGAAATCTGCTTTGAATGTAATGCTTTTCAAACCGCCATTTACAATATTTTCCCGCGACCTGTTAGAAAAGGGTTCGTTTCAGCAGTTGCAAGAGAGCGCCAGATAACAGTCGTCACCGTGCTTGTGCAGCTGCAATGACGCAGGAAGCCCATGTCTTCGTATGTGTAATACATTAAAAGACCTTACATTATGTCATAAAAGAAACAAGACAAAAGGGGACACTTCAAGAGCGTCGGAATTTCGTCAACCATACAAAAATACATAATTCGGCTTAAAACGCACATTCGTATGTAAATTTTCTTGGAGTACCAGTACTTTATTATGGCATAATGCCATATGTGCACTTGAAATGCAGCGAACAGTTGAAACTAGCCAATAGTGCGAAATTAAACACTTTGTTTCAAATAAATTGACTGCCTCGACAGAAAAGATTAATAAAAGCCAAATCTCTTTAGCAAACCGGCAAAAATAATTCATTGTTCTGTAAGGCAATGAATGCTTGACTGTCAGAAAGGTGGGAATAAAATCTGAAACTAACAACATATTTTAGCCCTCCGTAATTATGCGCACATATTTTAATTCATTTGATAACACGCGGCCACAAAAATCCGTTTTGTTATCATTTCACATGAGAATAATAAACGAAGAGGAAACAACAAAAATACTGAACGTAAACACAGGTCACTTGGAGAGGACCCACCTCCGCACCACAGCTCAGACTGCTCTGTGCATCAGCCCCAGATTTACTTTATTTCCGAACCGGGGCAAAATTAAGTAGTGGCGCCCAGCCACACTTCTGTAACCATACGCGACTCACCTGCGCATGTGCAAGAGCCCGCCCGCAACTGCTTAAACGAATCTAATTTAAAAAGTTGTCACGTCACGCTCATCAGAGGCAATTTGTTGTTATAAAGCATTGCAGAGTCTTCCTGAAGCCTTTGACACACTGCTGTTGGCAGACGCTTGTATAAGTATTGTTTAGTTGCTGCATACGGCACATTTCCTTTGCAACTTAAGTTTTATTTTCGTTTTTTTCTCTTGTTCATGTTTTGTTACAACAGTATTATTCTGCTCTAGCGGGACACAGTAATATCCTTTGTTAGAGTATTGGTTCTTACCTGTCAAAATCACAAAAATTTAACTGAAAACTAAAAGAATGAAAAATTCCCGGAACTCTAAACAATTCCCGGGTTTCTCCCGGTTTTCTCCCGGATGAAAAAATTCCCGGGTTTTTCCCGGATCTCCCGGGTCGTATACACCCTGTACATGATCTACCCAACTAATCTTCAGCATTCTTCTGTAGCACCACACTTCGAAAGCGTCTATTCTCTTCTTGTGCAAACTATTTATCGTCCATGTTTCACTTCCATACATGGCTACACTCCATACAAATACTTTCATAAAAGACTTCTGACACTTAAATCTACACTCGATGTAAAATTTCGCTTTGTCAGAAATGCTTTCCTTTCCTTACCCAGTCTACATTTTATATCCTCTCTACTCCAATCATCATCAATTATTTAGCTCCCCAAATAACAAAACTCATTTACTACTTTAAGTGTCTCACTTCCTAATCTAATACCCTCAGCATCACCAGATTTAATTTGACTACATTCCATTATCCTCGTTTTGCTTTTGTTGATGTTCATATTATATCCTCCGTTCAAGCTACTGTCCATTCTGTTCAGCTGCTCTTCCAGGTCCTTTGCTGTCTCTGACAGAATTACAATTTCGTCACCAAACCTCAAAGTAGCCGCACTACACTTGACAAAAGGAGGTCCAACACGATATTAGAAAGTGTCTCATGACTTTTGTCACTCCACTGTACAGCAGTGGTGGTGACGGTGGTGGTGGTAGCAGTGGTGGTAATAGTAGTTAAGTAATAATAATGATGCAATCAGTCATCTGAATCTTAGCAATGTTAGGAAGAAATGATAACCATAGGGAAGAAAACAAGTCAAGACGCTCTATTTCATATCACCACAGCAAAATCACCAGCTGCCTATATGGACTAATAAACCTTACATTGAGAGTGTACTGACAGCCAGTAATTCATTTGGCCCAAGCTCATGTCCACTAGCTAAACTCAACCGTTAACTTAGCCTGATGGAAAAAAAGGAACAGAGCAATTGCCTCAGGTCCGAAGTGGTAATTGCACAGATGAACCTGGTCATTCAAATTCTCGGGGGACCAGGGAATCATGCAACAAAATCTCAGAGCTTGCCACAACTTCCTCGAGACACAGAAAATGAAATTTATTGGCACCAACAACATACAAATGACAACCAGAACTTTAAAACTCAAGAAACTGATGGATATTTGTGGCCAAATCTTACACTTGTAATACAAAAAACATGTGATCAAGAATCTGACTGCTTTTATTGGTGGATATTGTACCTAGAGAGGAAAACTTGCAGTTTTGCACACAAATAGTAAGCTACATAAATTGGGTACTGAATTCCTTCTATATAATATTATCAAATACTCAGTGTTAGCTTTCCCATCATTTTCAGAAAACCCCTCATTCTCACAGTTAACAGTGCCAACAGGCCTTTATGCTGTTGAATGCACAAGCACTAGTGAACAAAGAACCTGAGGAAAAGCAAAGTCGGAAACTTCTAATCACTCCAAAGATCCCCCACTGCCAAGCTAAGATCCTATGACACATCAATGCACAAATTGGCAAAGAATGGAAAACAAATATGGCACTGGAAATTATTAAGCACACAAGATGATAAATACTAATGTAAAGCTCTTAATAAATGCATATAGTACAACCAAACTTCAAATAAAGTCCATGTACATAAAATGAATTTTCACTCTGCAGCAGAAGGTATGCTGATATGGTACTTCCTAGCATGTGACGGGCCAACACTAGAATGTAGGACCCATGCCCTTTGTGGGCAAGTGCTCTACTAACTGAGCTACCCAAGCATGACTCATGACCTACCCTCACAGCTTCACTTCTACCACACAGCTTCACTTCTACCAGTAACTCATCTCCTGTCTCCCAAACATCACAGAAGCTCTCCTGCGAAACTTGCAGGAGACGCTGAAAGGTAGGTAAGCCTTTGGGCACACTCTACTCCAGAATGAAAATTTATTCTGGAAACATCCCTCAGACTGTGGCTAAGCCATGTCTCTGCAACATCCTTTCTTCCAGGAGTGCTAGTCCCACAAATTTTGCAGGAGAGCTTCTGTGAAGTTTGGGAGGTAGGAGACGAGGTACTGATGGAAGCAAAGCTGTGAGGATGGTACGGGAATTGTACTTGTGTAGCTCAGTAAGTAGAGCACTTGCCCATGAAAGAAAGGTCCCAAGTTTGATTATTGGTACAGTACACAGTTTTAATCTGCCAGGAAGTTTCAATGTCCATGTAATTTAAGACATCCTCACAGAAAATGACCACATGGAAATATGGTCACGTAGGTGAGTACCAGATCAACCCTGTAGCACCCACCACCAAATACTCTCTGGAAATCACGATGGTGCAAGTACACAAATATTACAGAGAGACTGACTATCACAAATCACAATCCACTTCGAACCTAACCGGACAAAATATCAAAAACCTACACATCAATCCAGAGTACAGCAAGTTCCCAATCATCGGGTTATGTGTTATCCAGCTTAAGGATTCTCTGTGCACAGTTTGGCAATGTGCTGTGTTGTAATTAGAACGAATATTTTCATTTAGAAAACATTACTATGCATATGACTTGTGTTTTATCACCATAAGACAATGCGGGGACCCAAATCCAATTGTCACATATCAGTGGAATATTTTTCCATTGTTTCCCATTTTGCCTTGAGGTAAATGTGAAGACTGTACCTTGTAACATGTCTGCACACAATTTCCTGTCTATGTGTTTCCTTAACCCTATCCCAGTTCACTTAATATGCTAGTGAAAGAAAATGATTTCTTTTCTTCTGCAGCATTTCCCTTCAGAAATCTTAGTCTCATGTTCATAGAAAATAAAAGCAAAAAACTTCAGCACCAGGATTGATTGTTGGTCACACTTTTTTAGATCTCAGTAATACCATAATTCCAAAATGGATCATCAACACTGCATGTTAACCTATTTCACTTTTTTTGCTTTTGCTACAGTTACAAATGGTTTACATGAGCTAGGAAGACGACAGGTGTTCAATGGACAAAGTGAGATTATATAAGACGAGGCAACTGAAAAACCCAAAACTCGCATCATGCACAACAAAGCACTGAACTGCATGGATCTGTTATTAGAGCATGCAGGTCAAATTCATCTGACTGCAGCAATAGTTTGACTCTCTGAAAACTAAAACCATCAGCAGGGAAAAAGTGAATGAATAACAGAAAAAGAAAAAAAAGTGTTGTTATTTCCAAAAAGTGAAATGAAAGCAAATGATATGATGTACTGTGTGTTTCAGGTGTAAATTTCTACATAAGTTCTCACTTTCTAAAGAAAATAATGCAGTGTGCTTTCAAATGTGACAGGTAGAAAGTTTTGAAAATACAGTAAATAGCATCTTCCAGTAACAGCATGTGCATTTTGAATTTGTCATGTTATTTACTTATCTATGCAGTCTCAAGTCCATATTAGCGTGGATAATTGGATGCTTACTGTACTTCAGAGAGAGCATTTGGGAGCGATTGACAAGAACAGGGGAAAGAAATACAGTAAAAGAAGAATGGATAGCTTTGAGAGATGAAATAGTGAGGGCAGCAGAGGATCAAGTACGTAAAAAGATGAAGGCTAGTAGAAATCCTTCCGTAACAGAAGAGATACTGAATTTAATTGATGAAAAGAGAAAACATAAAAATGCAGTAAAAGAAGCAGGCAAAAGGAATACAAATGCCTCAAAAATGAAATCGATAGAAAGTGCAAAATGGCTAAGCAGGAATTGCTAGAGGACAAATGTAAGGATGTAGAGGCATATATCACTAGGGGTAAGATGGATACTGCCTACAGGAAAATTAGAGAGACCTTTGGAGAAAAAAGAACCACTTGTATGAATATCAAGAGCTAAGATGGAAAACCAGTTCTAAGCAAAGAAGGGAAGGCAGAAAGGTGGAAGGAGTATATAGAGGGTCTATACAAGGGCAACGTACTTGAGGGCAAAGTTATGGAAACAGAAGAGGGCATAGACGAAGATGAAAAGGGAGATATGATACTGCATGAAGAGTTTGGCAAAGCACCAAAAGATCTAAGTCAAAATAAAAGCCCCGGGAGTAGACAACATTCCATTGGAACTAATGATAGCCTTGGGAGAGCCACCCATGCCAAAACTCTACCATCTGGTGAGCAAGATGTATGAGTCAGGCAAAATATCTTCAGACTTCAATCCCAAAGAAAGCAGATGTTGACACGTGTGAAAATTACAGAACTATCAGTTTAATAAGTCACAGCTGAAAAATACTAACACTAATTCTTTATGGATGAATGGAAAAACTGGTAAAAGCCGACCTTGGGGAAGACTAGTTTCGACTCCGTAGAAATGTTGGAACACTTGAGGCAATACTGACCCTGTGACTTACCTTAGAAGACATTTTAACAAAAGGTAAACCTACATTTCTAGCATTTGTAGACCTAGAGAAAGCTTTTGACAATGTTGACTGGAATATTCTCTTTCAAATTCTGAATGGGACAGGATTCAAATATGGGGAGCGAAAGGCTATTTACAATTTGTACAGAAACCAGATGGCAGTTATAAAGAATCAAGGGGCATGAAAGAGAAGCAGTGGTTGGGAAGAGAGAGACAGGGCCGTAGCCTAGCATCAATATTATTCAGTCTATACACTGAGCTAGCAGTAAAGGAAACAAAAGAAAAATTTGGAGTAGAAATTAAAATCCATGGATAATAAATAAAAACTTTGAGGTTTGCTGATGACATTGTAATTCTGTCAGGGAGAGCAAAGGACATGGAAGAACAATTGAAGGGCATGGACAATCTCTTGAAACGAGGTTATAAGACGAACATCAACAAAAGCAAAACGAGGACAATGGAATGTAGTCTTGACTAGAAGAGTGGTAGGACATGTTCTGAGGCATCAAGGGATCACCAATTTAGTATTGGAGGGAAATGTGGAGGGTAAAAATCATACAGGGAGACCAAAATATGAATACACTAAGATGATTCAGAAATACGTAGGTTGCAGTAGGTACTTGGAGATGAAGCAGCTAGCACAGGATAGAGTAGCTTGGAGAGTTGTATCAAACCAGTCTCTGGACTGGAGGCCACAACAACAACTATACTTAAAAGAGAACACACGGAAATTTATAGAATAAATGCAGGCAAATATTCATGCACAGGATGCACTTCTAGAGACCATTCAGGAGTTGGAAGAAGAACTCTGCAACCTCCACAAAAATATAAACACAGGTGGTGGACCCCAGAATATGACAGAGTCCTGGAACTCCACATCTGAGCCTGACAAAACTGTAACAGTCACCATTGTCTAGTGAACTGGCAGAACTTCTTAGAAATACAGAAAAAAACATACAAAACAACCAGGTGAACTACTGTATGTAACTACTTCAATAGACTGGAGGAAATTGACGCTGACTTCAAATAGAACAACACACATACAAAACAATCAGGTACTGTATGAAACAACTTCAATAGACTGGAGGAAACTGATGATGACATCAAACAGAACAACACACAAAATTTCTACAGGACTTTCAGAGAAGAACTAGCAAACTACAAACCATCAAATATTTGTTTCCGTTGGCTAGATGGAACACTTGAGACAAACATAAGATGTAGTAACACTGTTCATGTTTATGTCGCACTTCACTTAGCGTAGACTGGGCCTGTGTCCTAGGCATGCCCGATGATAACTGACTGGGCAAGGCCCGTGCTGCCTGAGTTGTTGTTGTTGTTATGCCAGCAGAGGTCGCGTCCGAATTCTCGCGTGGCCTCTTGTGGACAGGACTCTACTTGCGGCAACTACCATCCGTGACGCGCCGTGCCGATGTGCGCCTCCCGCGATCTTTCCGGTGGCTACTCCACTCCTCCTCCTTCGGGAGGTGAAGCCACTGTGATCCACTGCGTCAGAAGGTGGAGCGTCGGGCAGGAGCGATGACCTGCACATCCATTGGAAGGCCGGAGTCGAGGGGATCTGCCAACCTTCGATCCGGAACCTTCTAACGGCTGGAAGTGACCCACACGAAGAGGCCCCCGTCGTCCCACCACCGGAGCACGGGACAGAACGGGCGACAAGCTGTCAAACTTCGGATCCTGTTCCACCTCAGGAGGGGCAAGACCCAGTGGCGGGGACGATGGGGAAGGGACGACCACAGGTGAACCAGCCTCCTGAGAAACTGGGCCTGCGAGGGGGGCCGTCTCTCGCTGGGGCATCTTGAATGATGGCTATGCCGGTGCTGGAGCTACTGGAGGCTGCCAAGGCTGAGAACAATCGCAGTGCGGCAGTCACAGCGGGGAGAGGCGGTAACGTCCCCAGGGAAACCAATACGAGTGCCGGCAATGGGGAAGCCGGTATCTGAGAGGTCGGAGGGTGGGTGCCCAAACGTGGACGTAGCTGATTTTGGTGACGACGTACCACCTGGTCCGGTATAGGGCCGGCGGCCATTTCGGCGCAGGACCACCGCTGGTATCCAACGTGGATTGCGACCAAACCCACGTGCCCAGACCGACATACCCAGTGGAAAGCCAGGTACTCCGTTTTGCGAAGACTGGCGAGGACCAGGCCGGAGGAGGTGCAGCAGAGTACTAGGTTGGCGCCCATGGAGGAGGTCTGCAGGGCTGCGGTCTCCCATTGGTGTGGTCCGGTATGCCGTCAGGAAAAACGTCAATGCCTCCTCCGCAGGAAATTCGTGCACATACTTTTTCATCTGCGTCTTAAATGTGCAAACCATGCGCTCGGCTTCCCCATTCGATTGTGGATGGAAGGGGGGAGAGCAAACGTGCCGAATACCGAAGCGCCTACAAAAATCCTGGAAGGTCTGCGAAATAAACTGTGGTCCATTGTCCGAGACCAGGGTGATTGGCAGACCTTCCACAGAAAAGATTTTTGCTAGTGCATGGATTGCAACTTCTGAAGTGGTTGAGCAGTGAACCACATATGGGAATCGGGAATAAGCATCAATGACAATGAGCCAAAAGCTATTGAGAAATGGGCCCGAAAAATCGATGTGAACACGTTCCCATGCGTGGGTTGCCGGCAGCCATGAAGAGAATGCTGCCCTGGGAGATGCCTGTTGGCTCGCACACTGGGAACAGGCGCCCACCAAGTGCTCAATTTCTCTGTCAATACCGGGCCAGTACACATGTCTGTGAGCCAAGGTTTTAGTACGGGAAACACCCCAGTGCCCCGCATGTAATAACGTGAGGACCTCCCTTTGTAAACTTGCAGGAACAACCACGCGAGGAGCTGTATCATTGGTAGCCAGAAGGAGAACTCCATCCAAGACTGAGAGGCGGTCTCGTAGAATAAAATAATTACGAAGAGGGTCCGAGGCCCGGCCTGGAGGGCGGGATGACCACCCCTGCTGAATGAGGCGAACTACTTGCCGGAGAACCGGGTCAGCTGCCGTTTCCCTGGCGACTCAAGAACTAGTGATCGGGAAGCCATCAACCGCTTGGCACGACGCCACATCCAAATGAAAACACATAATCTCCTCTCGATCAAACGTAGGATCCGGGCCCACCGGAAGACGGGAAAGAGCGTCGGCGTTGGCATGCTGTCCGGTACGGTGAAAATGAATGTCATAATGGTACTTAGAGAGGAACAAGGCCCAGCGCTGTAGTCTGTGGGCCACCCTATCCAGAATCAGAGGCGGGGCCAAATAACAATATTAACGGCTTATGGTCAGTGATTAACTGAAACTTCGTGCCATACAAGAAAGGGTGAAACTTGGTAACAGTGTAGACAATGGCCAAAGCCTCTTTTTCCACCTGGGAGTAATGGACCCGCGCGGGACTAAGAGTTTTAGACGCAAATGCCAGTGGTGGTTCGGAACCATCTGCGTTGCGGTGGGCCAGGACCGCCCCCACCCCATACTGCGAAGCATCGGTAGCCAGGAGTAACGGCTTATGGGGGTCAAAAGTAGCCAAACAAGGCGCTGACGTGAGGAGGCCCTTCAACGAGGTGAACGCTTGCTCGCATGCAGGCGACAAATCAAAGGGAACACCCTTGCGCAGAAGGCAGTACAGGGGGCAGGCTACGGTGGAAGCCCTGGGAATGAACCGGTGGTAACAGGCTATCTTGCCTAAAAAAAGCTTGTAACTCTTTCAGCGAAGCGGGCCGAGGAAGGTCGACGATACCTTGGACCAAACTTCCTAGTGGCTGGACGCCGTGCCGAGAGATGGTGTAGCCCACATACTCAATGGATGGTTGGAAGAAGTTTGACTTATCCAGGTTGCAATGCAAGCCTACAGACCTAAATTTGAGAAAGAGGGTGCAAAGGTTGTGTAAGTGTTCCTTCGTGCTGCGGCCTGTGACAATTATGTCATCCAGGTAATTAATACAATGAGGGATTGTCGTCGTGACGTGCTCAAGATAACGCTGGAATATCGCCGGGGCACTGGATATTCCGAAGGCCAACCGCTGGTATTGGTAAAGGCCAAATGGGGTGTTGACGACCGCCAGCCGTTTGGAGTCCTCATCAAGTGGTATCTGATGATAAGCTTCCGAAAGATCGATTTTCGAAAAATATTGGCCTCCCGCCGCGGTGGAGAACAATTCATCAGCACGAGACAAAGGATAGGTGTCCACCACCAATTGGAAATTAATGGTGGCCTTGAATTCGCCACAAAGACGTAATTTTCCCGAGGGCTTCCTTACAATAACGAGGGGGCGAAGCCCACTCACTAGAAGAAATGGGAAGAACGACCCCTAGGGCTGTCAGCCGGTCTAGCTCTTCCTTTACCTGAGGGTGGAGAGCCAAGGGGATCTGCCTCGTGCGTAGAAAACGCGGGCGAGCCGACGCCTTCAACATTAAGTGAGTTTCAAAATCTGAAACACGCCCCAGGCCCTCCTCAAAGATATCGGGAAAGTCTGAGATCAAAGATTCCAATGATTGATAGGGAACGTCTTCGGAGACCAACTGTATGGTGTCAGCGATAGAAAAACCGAAACCTTGAAAGGCATCCAGGCCAAAAAGGTTAGCGGAGCTCGCATCACTGACAACAATAAAAGTAATAGGCCGAGTGACTAATTTGTTAGTCACATCGGTAGTGAATTGACCCAGTAGGGGAATGAACTGTTTACCATAACTGGCGCCAACGGGGGCGATCCAAGGTCGGAATAAGTTTGTGCATTCAACAACGAAACTGCCGCGCCCGTATCTACTTGCAGTTGTAACCGGTGCGACAGAACCGACACCTCGATAAAGAGTTTGCGTGCCGATGCGTCGAGAGCCTGGCCCGATCAAACTTCCTGAATGTCAATGACAATGTCCTCTGTACCTGCTTCCTTCAATTCTTTTGAGTCTGAACGGCAAACTTTAGCAATGTGACCTTTTATATTACATTTGCAACAAACGGCCCAACGCTGGGGGCACTCTGACTGATCATGATGTATACAGCACGACGCACAGGACGGCAACGGGGGCCGGCGGCTGGAATTCTGTTTACGCACCGTGCGGGAGCGGCCGTAATGGCCGGATTGTACCGCTCGCACGTCGTCCACCTCGGACACAGTGGACGCGGCCACGCCGCCCTGAACTGCCGCGAGGTCGCACCACGCTTCCAGCTGTTGACCTGTGGCGTGAGAGACTTCACACGATTGAGCAATGGACAGGACTTCCTCAAGGGAAGGGTCTTCTAACTGCAGGGCCCGTTGCTGGACCTCCCTATCAGGGGCCGAACGAACAATGACGTCGCGTACCATAACGTGTGCATACGACTCTCGCGACTGCTCCGTGACAAAATGACACTTGCGACTAAGACCGTGCAGGGTAGCGGCCCACGCCCGGTAAGACTGATGGGGCTGTTTCTTGCATTGATAGAACTCGACCCTAGCCGCCACAACATGCGTGCGGCGGCGATAATATGAAGACAGCAATGAACACAATGCGTCAAAAGACAAGGATGAGGGTTCCTGCAGCGGCGTTAGCTGCCGCAAAACTTGATACAGCGAGGGAGATATCCAAGACAAGAAGAGAGCACGACATACCTCCGCATCGGCAACATGAAACGCCTGGAAATGCTGCCGAAGGTGATGTTTATATGCGTCCCAAATCTCCGCCGTCTCGTCATATGGGGGAAAGGGAGGAGGGAACGACGCTGGAGCAGACGGCGTGGAGAGCAATGCCGGAAGCACTTGTTTCATGGTGGCCATGAGCTCCGTCTGCTGCTCAACCAAAACCCGCACTAAATCCTCCATGCCGTGGAGAAGCTGCGAAACCGGAACAACGACGCAACACGCGAAAGAATGACCCTACTCGTCGCCAATTGTGTAGTAACACTGTTCACGTTTACGTCGCACTTCACTTAGTGTAGACCGGGCCTGTGTCCTAGGCATGCCCGATGTTAACTGATTGGGCACGGCCCATGCTGCCTGAGTTGTCGTTGTTGTTACGCCGGCAGAGGTCGCGTCCGAATTCTCGCGTGCCCTCTGGTGGACGGGACTCTACTTGCGGCAACTACCGTCCGTGACGCACCATGCCGATGTGCGCCTCCCGCGATCTTTCCGGTGGCTACTGCATAAGAGCTTATTTTGAAATCCAAAAGTATTACTACAAGAAACTGCATTACTGTGAATCTCCTATAAAAAAAATGGCAATTTGGCAGATACAATAAAATACATCTACATCTACATGGATACTCTACAAATCACACCTAAGTGCCTGGCAGAGGGTTCACTGAACCATCTTCACATTAACTCTCTATTATTCCACTCGAAAACAGCGTGCGGAAAAAAGAACATCTGTCTTATTCTGTGCATGCTCTGATTTCCCTTATTTTATTATGATGATTGTTTCTCTTTATGTAGGCTGTCGTTGACGAAATATTTTTGCATTTGGAGGAGAAAGGTGGTGATTGAAATATCATGAGAAGATTCTGCAGTAACGCCTTTGTTTTAATGATGTCCACCCCTAATTCTGTATCATGTCAGTGACATTATCTCCCCTATTTTTCGATAATACAAAACGTTTACTCTTGTTTGAACTTTCTCAATGTACTCCATTACTCCTATATGGTAAGGATCCCACAATGCATAGCAGTACTCTGTAAGAGGACAGGCAAATGTAGTGTAAGCAGTCTCTTGAGTAGATCTGTTGCATCTTCTAAGTGCTCTGCAAATAAAATGCAGTCTTTGGTTCACCTTCCTCACAACATTTTTAATTTGTTTTTTCCAACTTAAGTTGTTTGTAATTGTAATTCCTAGATATTTAATTGAATGTACAGCCTTTAGATTCAATTAATTTATTGTGTTACCAAGGTTTAATGGATTCCTTTTAGCATTCATGTGGATGACTTCACACTTTTCATCATTTAAGGTCAATGGCCAATATTTGCACAGATATCTTTTCTAAATCACTTTGTAATTTGTTTTGATCTTCTGATGACTTTACTAGACAATAAATGACAGCATCATCAGCAAGCAACTTATGATGGCTGCTCAGATTGTCTCCTAAATATGTTTATATAGATAAGGAACAGCAGAGGGCCTATAATACCAGCTAAAGGAACACCCGAAATCACTACCGTCTTGCTCGATGACTTCCTTCAGTTACTATGAACTGTGACCTCTCTGACAGGATGTCACAAACCCAGTCATATAATTGAGATGATATTCCATAAACATGCAATTTTACCACAAGCCTTCTGGAAAACTAGAAAAATGGAATCAATTTGAAATCCCTTGTCAATAGCAATCAACACTTTGTGAGTCCGCTCCGGTAGCTGAGTGGTCAGCGTGACAGACTGTCAATCCTAAGGGGCCGGGTTCGATTCCCGGCTGGGTCGGAGATTTTCTCCGCTCAGGGACTGGGTGTTGTGTTGTCCTAACCATCATCATTTCATCCCCATCGACGCGCAGGTCGCCGAAGTGGCGTCAAATTGAAAGACCTGCACCGGGCGAACGGTCTACCCGACGGGAGGCCCTAGCCACACGACATTTCCATTTCCAGCACTTTGTGAGAGTAAAAAGCTAGTTGTATTTCATAAGAACGATGTTGACTGTGTGTCAATAGCCCATTTTCTTCCAGGTAATTCATAATGTTCGAATACAATATATGTTCCAAAATCCTGGTATACACAGACATTAATGATATGGTCCTGTAATTTAGTGGATTAATCCTACTGCCTTTCTTGAATATTGGTGTGTCCTGTGCAACTTTCCAGTCCGGGTACAGATCTTTCGTTGAGTGAGTGGTTGTATATGATTGTTAAATATGGAGCTATTGCATCAGTGTACTCTGAAATGGACCTAATTGGATACAGTCTGGACTGGAAGACTTATCTTTATTAAGTGATTGAAGCTGCTTCATTACTCCATGGGTATCTGCTTCTAAGTTACTCATATTGGCAGCTGTTCTTGATTTGAATTTCAGAATACTTTTTTGTCTTCTTTGGTGTTTAGTAACACTGCTTTAGCAGCACTGTCATCAACAGTATTTCCATTGTTATCGTGCACAGAAGGCACTGATTGTATCTTGCTGCTAGCATACTTTACATATGACCAGGATCTCTTTGGATTTTCTGCTAGATTTTGAGACAGAGTTCTTTTGTGCAAATTATTATAAGAATCTTGCATTGAAGTCCACACTAAATTTTGAGCTATGTAAAAGATTGCCCATCTTGGAGATTTTGAGTTCATTTTAATCTGGCATGCTTTCTTCGTTGTTTCTGCAACACTTTCTGCAACCTGTTTTGTGTACCAAGGGGCATCAGCTCCATCATTTGTTAATTTATTTGGTAGAAATCTCTCAACTGCTGTCAATTTCAAGTGAATTTTTATCTCCTTTTCTGAATAGGTATATTTTTCATTTATTTTTGTACAATTTCACTTACAATACTCAGTTCCACTACGACAACTCTCTCTTCACTAATCCCTGTACCCGTTTTGACACTCATTATTAGCTTAGAATTATTTGTTGCTAGTAGAGCTCCGCATTTCGATGAAAACAACTGCTCGAGCATTTCCCATTTCGTGCTGCTGCTCGACGGCTGGGAAAGGCCCACGCTGCGATACGGCTGTGGCCATCTAATGCACCATGTGGCCAGTTGTCCTCCACCTCTCGGTTATCGGTTGGACTGTCGAGCACTGCCGGGCGCTCGAGCGTACTCACAATCTCGGCCGGTGACAGTACAACCGCCGCACGCTCCACAGTGCCGAATCGCATTAGCAACCGTGTGTAAACACTGTTGACAACCTGGCTTTGAGCAGCACAGACAGCATTATGGATAAACCAAGTATAGGTCGTAAACGTGCCATTCATGAAACGAAGAGAAGTACTACGGAGAGAATTAGGAGCGGCTCATTAGTCCTGAAGAAGAAAGACATGTCGGGAGAGGAGGCGAAAAGTGAAGCTTGGAAATTGTTTGCACTTGTAGTGGTGCCCAAGCTAATATGTGCCTTAAAGAACAAAATGTGTGCTTCAGACGCTGACCTGTGGTCTGATAACTACAAGAAGAGAAATTTTTTGACTGTTACGTCGCATTATGTGAATGATGAGTGGCAGCTAGATTCGCTTGTTTTGATAACAACCGAGTTTTCTGACATACCAAAGACAGGAGAGAACATACGGCACGAAATCGAAGAGCGGATGCTTGCGTTAGGAATTAACAACAATGATCTTACGAAATGTTACTTTGTCACCGACCAAGGAGCTAATATGAAGAAGGCACTTGAATCTTACGACCGTTTGCCTTGCTTTGATCACTGCTTGATGACTGCGCTTCGTCACACATTTCAAGAGACGTTTTTAGAAGACAAAGCCCCCAAAATCCTGTCGTGTCTACTATCAGCAAGAGCTATAGTAGGCTATTTGAAAAGATCGGGTCACTCGGGGTGTCTGCGGCACTCTGTGATGCAAGAAGCTGTAACTCGATGGAACAGTATACTGTTAATGCTCAATTCCGTCATAAGTCAAATCGATGATATTCGAGATCTACTAGAATCCCAGGTGCAATCGACACTCGTAGAAACCTTCCAAGAAGGGTACGTACGAGACGTTGTCGCTTTTCTAACCCCCTTTTAAAGAAGCGAGTTTGGATTTGGAAACTGCAAAGATAACAACGCTGGAACGTGTGCTGCCGTGGTACAAGAGTCTGTTACATCATTGTGAACCAATAGACAGTGACAACGAGGTTAGAACACTTTCTATAGGTTACGATCCTTTATACAACTGTTGAATTATCAGAGTGCAGTTATGCATATTGGGTTTTGTTTTCAGCTCATGGTGAAAATAAAAAGGAGAGCAGCATACTTCATCACAGATAAGTGCAAAATTAAGGCTATCCATTACGTTCCCATGGTTCTATGGCCATCACGGCGTCATTTGAAGAAACTCACGCAGACAAAAAGCAAGCCGCGTATGCTGAAGTTCGATGATTGTACTTGGAACTGACCGTAAAGGGTAAGGTTCATTCACTGAAACCAATTAGTAAACAAATGTTTGTTTGTCTAATCTGCCATCTTTCGTTAGATCAACATTTATTACGTCTACAATGTGATATTTGGTAAAGGTTTCGCAGATTAAACATTCCACAATGTGTTTTGATGTAATTTGTGCAATATATATAAAATGTCACAATGGCCTTGCCGCAGTGGATACACCGGTTCCCGTCAGATCACCGAAGTTAAGTCCTGTCGGGCGTGGCCGGCACTTGGATGGGTGACCATCCAGGCCGTCATGCGCTGTTGCCATTTTTCGGGGTGCACTCAGCCTCATGATGCCAATTGAGGAGCTACTCGACCGAATAGTAGCGGCTCCGGTCAAAGAAAAGCATCATAATGACTGGGAGAGCGGTGTGCTGACCACACACTCCTCCTATCCGCATCCTCATCTGAGGATGACACGGCAGTTGGATGGTCCCGGTGGGCGACTTATGGCCTGAAGACGGAATGCTATATAAAATGTCACCGTAAATATAGTCGTTTAGTAACAAGTAATTCTAACTACGGTGCATACATATTGGAAGGTGACAGGAATATCTTACGGATGTTTTCATTCAAGCAAACTGTGACCAAGTTCTTCCCATGAAAAAGTCCAGGATGGACTGGAGTTTGGATGAGGATGACGAAGATGGACACACAGTTACTACCAATGAACTCAACAGGTACCTGTTGCTCTCCAAATCCGACTACAGCTGTGCCGAAAGACAAATTTTGCAGTGGTGAAAAATGCATGCGGGGTTATTTCCAAGGCTGTCGGTAGTACCCAGAAGAGTTCTCTGTATTCTTGCCGCTAGTGCTACCAGCGAGAGAAATTTTAGCCAGGCCGGTCACCTGCTGTCCAGCAAAAGATCGTGCCTGGAATCAGACAAGGTGGATGATCTCTTATTGATCCATCACAATTATATAAGTATTCACAACATACCACGTAATCACAAGGAAGGAAACATTCCTCAAACTCTGTAAATGTATGATTCCACTTTCATTGACTTCACAGGAGGAAGTTCAAACCGCCAGCTGTAGTAATAGCTCCAGGAACACAAATGATGCCTGTGTATCAGGGAGCACCAAAGACAAAAACCGAATTGTATACTCATGATTCACTTGTAATGTTATTTACAGGTCATAATTTGTTCAGAAATTAACGTTTGTGCAACAAAATTTCGTGAGTATTACTTTTAACTCCGTCATTCCTTCCCGACCCTGCATTCAATATTAGTACAGCGTATACGTGGCCAAGTTTGGAGATAAGCTACACATAGCCCATGATTAGACTACTGTGTTCCCGTTTGTCTACCGAACGTAGCAAAATACTAAATACAGACATTACAGTTTTTAACGTTACAATTACTGGAATACATGATAACCTCAAAGGTTAAACTCCAGTAATCTGCAACATATTAACAGACATCAAATTTAACATATACAAGTGTATTATTTAGGTCATAGAACTGGTAGTAAACAACGAAAGACATTTGTAAAAGAAATAAGTGAGTGGTTAATATGAAGCGGTGGCCTCTGATCTCAAGGAATGTGACGAAGTGCCGCTCGCTGGCACTGAGTCCACCGGTTACTGGTGACCGGCCGAGCGTTTGGCGCACTCGGCTGAGTGCTGGCGATCGGCTGCCCACATCCGGCGGAAGAGGACGCTCGGCCGCATACTCCCGAGAGCCAGAGGGGCGAGCGGGACTCGCCGGTAAAAATCGGAGATAATGCAGACCTCTAGTCGCTAGGAGGTCAAGTATGTTTTTACAACCGCTTACCATTCGAGTGGGCTCATGAACCAACTGCTCAAAATATTTTCAGAATGTGTTAAGCACAAAACTATATCTGAAATAGTGCTAATCTCCAGATTAAAACATGTATTTTTACCGCCATATTGGGGGTAAATTGAAGTCACTACCAACTATAATTGTATGAGTTGGGTACGTGTTTGAAATTAGATTCAAGTTTTCTTTGAACCTTTCAGCAATTGTACCATCTTAGTTAGGAGGTCGGTGGAAGGATCCAGTTATTAATTTACTCAGGTTGCCAAGAGTGACCTCTACCCATACTAACACAAAGGAACTATCAACTACCATTTCACTACAAAGTAAACTACTTCTAACAGCAACAAACAAGACATGACCCATTTTGTTTAGCCTATCCTTTTGGAACACCATTAGCCTCTTTGCAAAAATTTTGTTTAGCCTATCCTTTTGGAACACCATTAGCCTCTTTGCAAAAATTTCGGCTGAACTTACCTCTGGCTTTAGCCAGCATTCAGTGCCTATAACAATTTGAGCATTGGTGCTTTGTATTAGTGCTTGGAACTCTGGTATTTCCCAACACAGCTATGACAGCCATCGAAGACTAAGTACTACTGACAAATAGTGAGGTATGTAACATTACAAAAATAGCACATGGCTGGGTAAAGATAGTGTAATAGCTAAGATGCTCAAGATGAGAGGCAAGCTCATGACTGACAGACTACAAGCCATCATTTTTGACTATGTGGAACAGCGAAGATATTCCTACAGATTGTCACAACTTTTTTTGATTCATCCACAACACACAAAAAGACAATATGGACTGAAACAATTACTTAGGCATTACTTTCCTGACACTGACCTACAAAATATTCTTCAGTGTCCTTCTTGGCAGATCAGAACAACAGACAGAAATGGACAATCAGTGAATATCAGGTGGGCTTTTGATAGGCGTGACAATGTGTATATGAAACCTCAAGATGATACTATAGCACCACTAACTGATATCACAGCGATCATGTTTGGAGATTTTTTCCTAAAAACATGTTGAGTCACAGACAGGCACAACAGAAAGACTGCTAAACAAGTACACTTTCAGCCAAAAACCTTTCTTCTGAGTTAGACTGCCCCCCCCCCCCCCCCATACACACACACACACACACACAAATAAAGCTCTCACACACATGATAACCATTTCTGGCTGCCAAGGCCACATTGTCTGGCCTCGGAAGACAGAGACAGTGGAGCAGTCTTTTTGTTGTGCCTATCTGTGACTCAACATGCCCACTATATGGTGAGTAGCCATCTATCCTTTTCATAACACTGTCATTATGACACTGAAGTGACTGCACCACCCTTATTAATATTCCACATGAATGCAGTGCCAATAACAAAACAAACAACATAGTCTACATACCTGAAGAAAGATAAACTCTAAAGTAAAATTCGTCCATGAAATCTCCAAATATTACGAAATATCAACAGGCACAAGGTAAAGTGATGTGTTATCTCCACTCTGTTTAACTTTGGTTCTTGGTAATAGTTGTCAAAATATGACAGAAAGAAAAACATGGAATAAATATGAGAACAAAAAGTAAACAAACCAATGTAAAATGTCTAGCACTAATTACCAATGCTACCACTGAAGTTAGACATGCCCACGAGAAGCTTCATGAAACTGCTGTCAAAACTGGCTTCCAAATATCCTATGAGAAGAAACAGTAGATGGGCTTAAAAATACACACATGGGATGCCTCATGAAGAGATATGCAGCTTCAGCACTTCAAGTGCTTAGGCATAATAATTGGGAACAGTTGCAAAGACAAAACTGTTGATAAACATAGTAAAGAATATTGAATAAAACATACATAATCATCATTTTGTGGCTCGGTCTTCTATAGCATGAGTGATTATTACACATGCACATGAAAGAAAAAGGCTGGTTTACTGTCCAGAACAAATTTCCAGTCTGAAGATTACCACGAGAAGACTGGAGGGTTTGATTATGTGCTGGTATTTATTGTCTTAATAAAAGTATATGACTTGATTGACCAAGGACTGTTATTAAATGGTATGGAAGCATTTTATTTGGTCAATGCATCCAGAAATGCGATTAAGCAAACTCTCATCAATACAATATCAGAGTCAAGAACCATATTTGAGAGCTCTTTGACATAATGACTGGTTTCAGGCAAGGAGATAGACTTTCTCTTCTTCTTTACAATTGTACCTCAGAAAAAGTCATTTGAGGAGAATATAACAAAGGAGGAGGAAATGAAGATCAGTTTCCGTTAGGTCCCAAACTCAAAAGAGGTATGCTGGCAGTCTGGCTTTTTTGGATGACTTGACTATTTTTGTCAACAGCCGCAGCTCAGCAACCAGGAAGATATAGCATCTTAAATAAACAGCAGAGATAGTAGGACTACAAATTTCTCTTAAGAAGAAGAAATATACAAAAATCAGCAATGGGCCACAATGGATGACAACGGACCACAAGAGGACTGGAAGAGTCAAGAAGTTTAAGTACCTAGGTGAATTAATCCAACAGAATAGGCCAGAACAAGAGGCAACTAGTATCCAGAAATCAGAGCATAGCAATCAACTAAAACCATCCATAATAAGATGGTGTTGAAGTTTACGAACATCCGAGTTAAGACATTACTGCACTCTTGTAAAACCAAAAGGTTTGTAGGCTTTGGGGAATGAACTGAAGGGGACAACTCAGCCAGTGACTTAAAGAGAGAACATAGGGCACTACAAAAGTTCTTAGGCAGCAGATGAGCTCACAGGCAAGTTTAACCGATATCCAGTTTTAAAAAATTTACAGCAAGATGAAAAAGAAGAAGAAGAAAACTGTTCTATGGGCACATCTTCCAACAGGATTTCCCATGTCTCATGAAGAAAAAATAGAATTTGCTAAAACAAAGCCATTTAAGAAAAGGTGATTCAAAGAAAGTGAGAAATATACAATATGGGCGTTCTTGAATCAAATAATGACAGGTATAACATCAAAAGGTTGGTGAAATGCTATCAGGGTTTTGTGGTGGAATCAAAAACTGAAAGCTGGAGAGGGCTTTTACCAGAGGAGCAAAAGTAAGTACTAATTCATTAACTCACAAGATGCTGGCAGGACGTCAAATCTGGCTGACAAACAATACCATGAAAGTGAAAGCGAGATTGGTTGTCAACAAGCAGCCCGTAAATGCTAAGCTCAAAATATAAAATAATAAATAAGTAATTATTTTTATTATTATTGTCCTTGCCGTTGCCCTTTAATTCAATGTTCACACCTTTACAATGGTTATAATCTTAGTTTCACATAGTTTGCAACAACATCAAGAAAAGATACTGACAGAAAAATGACACAAAAGCATTTTGACAGGCACATACATGTCATTAAAACAAAAGCAACAGACTAACAGTAAAAAGAGCATTACTAGCAGCAAAACATCAAAGGATGTAGCATTTTCTTGAGGTCAATCTCAGATTTTCTGGAAATCTCTTCTGGATAATTCCTGTGCTTGACATAATTATTGGAAGTTATGTAGTTCACTAACTCCTGCTATTTTTTATTTGGAATGCCATGTTTGAACATTTCAAACAATGGAAAATCCAGGATGGAATGTAACAATACTGTGAAAAGCAAAGTTACTACTCACAATATAGTGGAGATGCACAACAAGAAGACTGTCAAAAATATAGCTTTTGGCAAGTGAGGCCTTCATCAAGCTGGCGGGAGCATGCATGGATGAGGTGGAAAGAGGGTAGGGCAACTATGAGCAGTCAGGAGGTTAGACAGAGGGCAGCGGAGAGGGGGGCGGGATTGCGGAAAAGGATAGAAGTAAAAAGACTGGGTGCGATGGAGGAATGAGGGCCGTGTAGTGCTGGCATGGGAACAGGGAAGGGGCTGGATGGGAGAGGACATGACTAATGAAGGTTGAGGCCAAGAGGGTTATGGAAACATAGGATATACTGCTGAGAAGGCTACCATCTGCACAATTCAGAAAAGCTGGTGTTGGTAAGAAGGGTCCATATGGCACAGGCTGTAAAGCAGTCATTGAAATGAAGGATGTCTTGTTTGGCAGCGTGCTCAACAAAAGAGTGGTCCACTTGTTTCTTGGTCTTGTTTGAATATTTTTAATTTTTTTACTAAATGTTTTTGTTACTTATGAGGAATATACTATTCTTTTGTCACTATAATGATATCCTATTGTGACTGACTGACCAGTAGGTTGGAACTGTATGGTCAGCATACATCTGGAAATCTGGGTTTTCAAAGTTAGGGAATGGTTTGCATTTTCAGCAGGGCATTTTAATTTTTCCTTTTATTGAAGTGTCCAAAATCTCTTGGTATAGTATGTTGACTACCTCATAGTCACACTGCGTGAATGATGTACAACTATAAATAATGTGGTTCAAACTTTCAGAGAAAGAACCACACCTTCTGCACATTTTCAGTGATTTATTATAGGAAACACCTAATCCTAAATCTCCCCCAGGAAAACCTGAATTTTTGTCTATAGATCTGCTTTTGATAGCCAGTTATTTGACTACACCAAAACCACAATTCCTAAGCAGTAATGAGTTCAATCTCACATTAAGATAGCCACACGGAGATTAGTACAGGTTTTTCTGCATTTGAAGTTGTTTTCAGTAGTTCCCATGGAAACTACACCAAGTTCACATGCAGTTCGTGTACAGCACAATAAAACTTTTGAAAATCCAAGATTCCTAAGCTGTAACTGGTTTGATCTCACATCATCATTAGTTATATTAAGCGTAGTATAGGTTTTGTCTGCATTTGAAGGTGTTTTCTGTAGTTCCCATGTTTGGGCTTCATATGTTAACTAGTTTTTTGGCACCTTTGTTCCCTGATAGCCACCACTTTTATTTCTGATCAAGGGGGTTGGGATAAATTGAATAGATTATTGAGAGATACGTTTCCGATGATCTCTTCAAATCCAAGGGAGAGCGGACCTCAACACACATGCATGCATATATTCACAGCTCATACAGCCTCTTGTCTAACTTAATACCTTAGCAAAAAGTTATTGGTGTTCTAAAATTATTCATAGTTTAAGAATTAAGTGTTGTTTTGTTAAGCTATTAATTTGCAAATGTTCTTCAACAACAGAGACTTATAAACCACAACACTTAAAACCAAGTACAATAATGACTTACCTTTGATATTTTACTTGGAGTTAGTATCCTATGGATTTGTTTTTTGATAAAACCCAAGCAAGCTGAACGACATTCACCAGAACCTTGGTCATACTGAGTTAATATGTTTACTGTATCAGTTAAAATGTTTACAGCATCTTCAAGGAGAGAATTCCTCCAGTCTCTCACAATTTTTTCCAGAATTCCTTCATCATCACCTGACAATGATTTCTCCAAATAACTAAGCACTGTCTCAACAGATTTTACAATGAGGTCATTGGCATCAGAATCACACAATATGTATTTCAAAAGACTACTTGGAATTTTCCTGTCACTTTCCTTCCCTACTTCAACACTACCATATCCTGAGTCCTCAGTCATTTGCGGCCCACTTTGCATGGTGTTTAAAGAATATACTGATTCCACATCACAAATGGAAGTGTTATGTTCTGCACCACATTCTTTGCCAGGATATAAGACATCTGTAGCCATGGAGTTAACAATTGTTTTCAAGACAGATGCCCTCAGAAATGTACAGGTACTAACAGCTGATTTCAGTTGCACCATTGACTGAATGAACATCAAATGAAACTCAGTCTCCTCTGTGGCATCTTCTTCAGCTCCTGAAATCACAACTTTTTGTTAGTAGTATATGAAAAAAACTATTTCAGAATCAGTTCTCAAACAAAATATATATTTAGGCATCAAAATGAATCTACTTATAAATATTACTTGTAGAGGCTCCATATATTATGACTGAAACAAAATTATAAATCTAAAAACCAACTAGGTCTGCTGATGAACAACTCTCTTTATATGTCTCTCAACAGAACACTTTAATCATTATCTTTGATTTAATTCTAGATCTTCAAGATGTTTTAGGCTATGTGTTCTTATTCGCTACCTTTTGAGCATTCTCCACAACCAGTATTCAAGATGCTAGGTTGGCTACAGCCCTACATGAGGGATTTTTTCCACATTTATATAGTTTGGCAACCATCATTTTTAAATAGAAGTAGCACTATTACTCTGAAATTTTACCCTGGTGAACACAGGTGCAGTGTCAACACACTTCTGCAATCTCACTTTTATTTACATATTTATTTTAATTCTATCCTACTACATAATGGCAAGTCTTGACTGATTTTCTTCAAATTTCTACACAATACTTTAATAATGGACTAAGTGATGCTCTAATAAATGTTCAGACAGACATCAGCTATATTTTAATATGTACAGTATATAATTAACATATTTTGTATACTACTGTATAAAGACAAGTCACTGTTTAACATTGTTACCAAAAATCTCAAAATGTTCTAGACCAATTTACTTCAGATGTTTATATATACTCTAATAAACATTCAGAGGGACATAAGCTATATACTTTTTTTATATACAGGAGTTCAAAAAAAGTGTCAAATACTTTGAAAGGTAATCAGATTAAGAGCAGCCGACCAGTTGCAAAGGATAAAGTAATCTTTACCTAGGTTTCAATAGATATAAATCTATCTTCTTCAGAAGACGGCAGTATTATAATAACATGAAGCGATATGTCCTTCTTGTTTTTACAAACATCTGCATAGTTTCATTAGTCAAATAAAATATAGCCCTGAGAACAGGCTTTTTCAGACAAATAAAATAGGTACATGGAAGTTGGAGAGCGCATAAGCTCTCCAATTTCCATGTACCTATTTTATTTGTCTGAAAAAGCCTGTTCTCAGGGCTATATTTTATTTGACTAATGAAACTATGCAGATGTTTGTAAAAACAATAAGGACATATCGCTTCATGTTATTATAATACTGCCGTCTTCTGAAGAAGATAGATTTATATCTATTGAAACCTAGGTAAAGATTACTTTATCCTTTGCAACTGGTCGGCTGCTCTTAATCTGATTACGTGGAACCGTTGCTGTTGCGCAGCTATGTTTAAAGTACTTTGAAAGGTGGTAGTACTCATCAAAACAAGAAAAATAAGTCCAATAAATAAGGGTCCAGAAAGGCATACTTTCCGAGATAAACATGTGTTTACAGAAAGGGCTGTGTGAAGCTTGGTTGCAGATATTAGCACAGTCATTGCAATGGTGCTCCGTCAAATGCGTCAGCAGGGTATTATGATGTCTTACTCACAGTACTCTACCTATCATTAGGTGGTCTGCAGTCAGTTGTGTGGTTCGAGTCATTATGTAAGCTATGTTAGTTTTCATTGTGTTTATGTGCCTCATTGTACAGTCCTGCCAACCCTGAGTACGTATCATGCTGTTTTACTTTCTCCCAAATGGGGATTCAGTTATATATCTACTGTTATTGTGCTGTCTGTCTGTCTGTATGTATGTATGCACAGATGGTGTAGAAAATTAACATTTTCTCTCTTCGACTATCTCTTAGCAATGGCAGCGTACTAATTGACAAGTGAAATGGGAGATATGATATTCTGCTATGGTTTAGCCAATGGACATAGTCTGCGAGCCCGTCTTCTCTATGCTGAGAAACATCCACAGCACAGAGTGCCCTCTGATAAGCTATTCAGCAGACTTTTCCAGCATTTAAGAGACACAGGTACACTTGCACCTCAGAAGGCTAACAGTGTTAGGCCCCGCACAGTCCATATGCCTGACATGGAGGAGCATGTGCTATGTTCAGTGGAAGAAACCCCTGGGACCAGTGTGCGACAATTAGCACAGCAGAACGTTTGTCTCACATTATTGTCTGGGGGGTACTTCATCAGCAATTGCTGTACCCATATCATCTCCAGCGCATTCAGGCCCTAACGCCATAAGATTGTCATGGCAGATGGTGTTTCTGTCAGTGACTGTTGCAGAAGTGTACCACAGATCCAATGTTCACATCCAAGATTTTATTTACTGATGAGGCAGTGTTCACAAGAGATGGTGGTGTGAATTTTCATAACCATCTTCTATGGGCAGATGTAAATTTCCAGGCAATACAGGAAAGAGGGCATCAACACAGATTCTCAATCAACAGACAGGCTGGTATACTTGGCGATAGATTAATAGGACCATATGTGTTACCACAAAGGTTGTTGTTGTGGTCTTCAGTCCTGAGACTGGTTTGATGCAGCTCTCCATGCTACCCTATACTGCGCAAGCTTCTTCATCTCCCAGTACGTATTGCAACCTACATCCTTCTGAATCTGCTTAGTGTATTCATCTCTTGGTCTCCCTCTACGATTTTTACCATCCACGCTGCCCTCCAATGCTAAATTGGTGATCCCTCGATGCCTCAGAACATGTCCTACCAACCGATCCCTTCTTCTAGCCAAGTTGTGCCACAAACTTGTCTTCTCCCCAATTCTATTCAATACCTCCTCATTAGTTATGTGATCTACCCATCTAATCTTCAGCATTCTTCTGTAGCACCACATTTCGAAAGCTTCTATTCTCTTCTTGTCCAAACTATTTATCGTCCATGTTTCACTTCCAAACATGGCTACAACCCATACAAATACTTTCAGAAACGACTTTCTGACACTTAAATCTATACTCGATGTTAACCAATTTCTCTTCTTCAGAAACGCTTTCCTTGCCATTGTCAGTCTACATTTTATATCTTCTCTACTTCGACCATCATCAGTTATTTTGCTCCCCAAATAGCAAAACTCCTTTACTACTTTAAGTATCTCATTTCCTAATAATTCCCTCAGCATCACCCGACTTAATTCGACTACATTCCATTATCCTCATTTTGCTTTTGTTGGTGTTCATCTAATACCCTTCCTTCAAGCCACTGTCCATTCCGTTCAACTGCTCTTCCAAGTCCTTTGCTGTCTCCGACAGAATTACGAAGTCATCGGCGAACCTCAACGTTTTTATTTCTTCTCCATGGATTTTAATTCCTACTCCAAATTTTTCTTTTGTTTCCTTTACTGCTTGCTCAATATACAGATTGAATAACATCGGGGAGAGGCTACAACCCTGTCTCTCTCCTCTCTTTCATGCCCCTTGATTCTTTATAACTACCATCTGGTTTCTGTACAAATTGTAAATAGCCTTTCGCTCCCTGTATTTTACCCCTGCCACCTTTAGAATTTAAAAGAGGGTATTCCAGTCAATGTTGTCAAAAGCTTTTTCTAAGTATACAAATGCTAGAAACGTAGGTTTCCCTTTCTTTAATCTTTCTTCTAAGGTAAGTCGTAAGGTCAGTACTGCCTCACGTGTTCCAACATTTCTACGGAATCCAAACTGATCTTCCCTGAGGTCGGCTTCTACCAGTTTCTCCACTCATCTGTAAAGAATTCGCGTTAATATTTTGCAGCTGTAACTTATTAAACTGATAGTTCGGTGATTTTCACATCTGTCAACACCTGCTTTCTTTGGGATTGTAATTATTATATTCTTCTTGAAGTCTGAGGGAATTTCGCCTGTCTCATACATCGTGCTCACCAGATGGTAGAGTTTTATCAGGACTGGCTCTCCCAAGGCCGTCAGTAGTCCTAATGGAATGTTGTCTCTCCCGGGGCCTTGTTTCGACTCAGGTCTTTCAGTGCTCTGTCAAACTCTTCATGCAGTATCGTATCTCCCATTTCATCTTCATCTACATCCTCTTCCATTTCCATAATATTGTCCTCAAGTGCATCGCCCTTGTATAGACCCTCTATATACTCCTTCCACCTTTCTGCTTTCCCTTCTTTGCTTAGAACTGGGTTTCCATCTGAGCTCTTGATATTCATACAAATGGCTCTCTTTTCTCCAAAGGTCTCTCTAATTTTCCTGTAGGCAGTATCTATCTTACCTCTAGTGAGATAAGCCTCTACATCCTTACATTTGTCCTCCAGCCATGCCTGCTTAGCCATTTTGCACTTCCTGTTGATCTCATTTTTGGGGATTTTGTATTCCTTTTTGCCTGCTTCATTTACTGCATTTTTGTATTTTCTCCTTTCATCAACTAAATTCAATATTTCTTCTGTTACCCAAGGATTTCTGCTAGCCCTCATCTTTTTACCTACTTGATCCTCTGCTGCCTTCACTACTTCATCCCTCAGAGCTACCCATTCTTCTTCTACTGTACTTCTTTCCCCCATTCCTGTCAATTGTTCCCTTGTGCTCTCCCTGAAACTCTGTACAACCTCTGGTTTAATCAGTTTATCCAGATCCCATTCCTTAAATTCCCACCTTTTTGCAGTTTCTTCAGTTTTAATCTACAGTTCATAACCAACAGATTGTGGTCAGAGTCCACATCTGCCCCTGGAAATGTCTTACAATTTAAAACCTGGTTCCTAAATCTCAGTCTTACCATTATATAATCTATCTGATACCTTTTAGTATCTCCAGGATTCTTCCATGTATACAACCTTCTTTCATGATTCTTGAACCAAGTGTTAGCAATGTGTAAGTTATGCTCTGTGCAAAACTCTACTAGGCGACTTTCTCTTTCATTTCTTACCCCCAATCCATATTCCTGTACTATGTTTCCTTCTCTCCCTTTCCCTACTTTCGAATTCCAGTCACCCATGACTATTAAATTTTCGTCTCCCTTCACTACCTGAATAATTTCTTTTATCTCATCATACATTTCATCAATTTCTTCATCATCTGCAGAGCTAGTTGGCATATAAACTTGTACTACTGTAGTAGGCATGTGCTTCGTGTCTATCTTGGCCACAATAATGCGTTCACTATGCTGTTTGTAGTAGCTTCCTCACAGTACCATTTTTTTAATTCATTATTAAACCTACTCCTGCATTACCCCTATTTGATATTGTATTTATAACCCTGTATTCACCTGACCAAAAGTCTTGTTCCTCCTGCCACCGAACTTCACTAATTCCCACTATATCTAACTTTAACCTATCCATTTCCCTTCTTAAATTTTCTAACCTACCTGCCCAATTAAGGGATCTGACATTTCATGCTTCGATCTGTAGAACACCAGTTTTCTTTCTCCTAATAATGACGTCCTCTTGAGTAGTCCCCTCCCCAGAGATCCGAATGGGGGACTACTTTACCTCCGGAATATTTTATCCAAGAGGACGCCATCATCATTTAACCATACAGTAAAGCTGCATGCCCTCGGGAAAAATTACGACTGTAGTTTCCCCTTGCTTTCAGCCATTTGTAGTACCAGCACAGCAAGGCCATTTTGGTTAGTGTTACAAGGCCAGATCAGTCAATCATCCAGACTGTTGCCCCTGCAACTACTGAAAAGGCTGCTGACCCTCTTCAGGAACCACACGTTTGTCTGGCCTCTCAACAGATACCCCTCCATTGTGGTTGCACCTATGGTACGGCCATCTGTATCGCTGAGGCACGCAAGCCTCCCCACCAATGGCAAGGTCCATGGTTCATGCGGGAGGGGGGGGGGGGGGGAGGACCTTTTGTTATGGGAACGGAATTGGTCAACGCCACGCCAATCAACGATGTGTGAAGCTACAGGGCCACATTTTCAACTAATGCCAGCAGGTACAACAACAACCAGGTATACTTCAAACGCTGCATCATTCCTTATGCAGGGCGGCAGAGGCGTACATAGCCATGAATGGATGCCACATAGAACACCTCCTGTAAACATGTATTTATTGTAGAAAGTATGCATTTCTGGATCCATGTTTATTAGACTTACCTCAGAAAGCATACATTTCCGGACCCATCTTCCACATAAGACTACATCAGTCTCATATATGACCGAAAACTTGACCCACTGATCACAGACTTTATCAACAATATATCAAGCTCATGCATTGATCAGAGTACCATGTCAGGCACCAATGTCTGCTTACTGAGCGATGTGTCACAAAATAGAATCAGATTTTCCATGCCAGATTCCATGCACCACGCACTTTTCAACCAAATTAATGACCTGGCTCACCCATGCGTCTTAGCGACAATACGGCTGATGACCAAACAATTCGTGTGACCTAATGCCAGATGGGACTGCCACAGATAGGGTCAGACCTGTCTGCCATCCCAATGCAGAAAGATTGGGCACCACGCACCACGCACCACCAGCACTCGGTCGCTTCAAGGTACCACACACCCTATTCCAGCGTATTCATATGGATCTGATCATCACATACTTTCCAAATCAGAAGGGTTTATATACATATTATCAGTCATCAACCATTTCTCATGCTGGGATCCCTTTCAAAAGATATCATGGGTGAATCCACGACCTGTGCATCCATTGAAGTATGGATATCCCACTTGAGTTGCCCTGAGACAATCACTTCTGACTAGGATGTCAATTTGAGTTGGATTTCTTTGAAGCCCTCTGTGGCACAAAATGAAATTGAACAACAGTGTACCATCCACAAAGTAATGGGTTGGTGGAACGCTGGCACCAAACGCTAAAGACTGCACTCATATGCTACACAGATAGCTGGATAGAAGCACTGCCCTGGGTCTTGCTCGGTATTCATACCTTTAAGTAAGATCTATTGGCCTTTCTGGCAGAAGTAGTGTATGGGGAAACCTCCACCCTTCTTGCAGACTTTGTACAACCAGCACCAACACCTATGTCGACTAAACTCCCAGCTCTGGTACAATACATAAAAAAAACACATCTGTACCTCTCAAATTTCATCCCCAATGGCACACACAATACAAATAACAACTGTACACAAAGTGCTGTCACCGTGTGAATTCATGATGCTCCGTGACAATTATAGCCCCCCCCCCCCCCCCTTGAACCATGCACCTTGCCGTTGGTAGGGAGGCTTGCGTGCTTCAAACGATACAGATAGCCGTACAGTAGGTGCAACCACAACGGAGGGGTATCTGTTGAGAGGCCAGACAAACGTATGGTTCCTGAAGAGGGGCAGCAGCCTTTTCAGTAGTTGCAGGGGCGACAGTCTGGATGATTGACTGATCTGGCCTTGTAACACTAACCAAAACGGCCTTGCTGTGCTGGTACTACAAACGGCTGAAAGCAAGGGGAAACTACAGTCGTAATTTTTCCCGAGGGCGTGCAGCTTTACTGTATGGTTATATGATGATGGCGTCCTCTTGGGTAATATATTCCGGAGGTAAAATAGTCCCCCATTTGGATCTCCGGGCGGGGACAACTCAAGAGGATGTCGTTATCAGGAGAAAGAAAACTGGCATTCTACGGATCGGAGCGTGGAATGTCAGATCCCTTAATCGGGCAGGTAGGTTAGAAAATTTAAAAAGGGAAATGGATAGGTTAAAGTTAGATATAGTGGGAATTAGTGAAGTTCGGTGGCAGGAGGAACAAGACTTCTAGTCAGATGAATACAGGGTTATAAATACAAAATCAAATAGGGGTAATGCAGGAGTAGGTTTAATAATGAATAAAAAAATAGGAGTGCGGGTAAGCTACTACAAACAGCATAGTGAAAGTATTATTGTGGCCAAGACAGACACGAAGCCCATGCCTACTACAGTAGTACAACTTTATATGCCGACTACCTCTGCAGATGACGAAGAAACTGAAGAAATGTATAATGAGATGAAAGAAATTATTCAGGTAGTGAAGGGAGACGAAAATTTAATAGTCATGGGTGACAGGAATTCGAAAGTAGGAAAAGGGAGAGAAGGAAACGTAGTACAGGAATATGGATTGGGGGTAAGAAATGAAAGAGGAAGCCGTCTGGTAGAATTTTGCACAGAGCATAACTTACACATTGCTAATTGCTAACACTTGGTTCAAGAATCATAAAAGAAGGTTGTATACGTGGAAGAATCCTGGAGATACTAAAAGGTATCAGACAGATTATATAATGGTAAGGCAGAGATTTAGGAACCAGGTTCTAAATTGTAAGACATTTCCAGGGGCAGATGTGGACTTTGACCACAATCTATTGGTTATGAACTGTAGATTAAAACTGGAGAAACTGCAAAAAGGTGGGAATTTAAGGAGATGAGACCTAGATAAACTGACTACGCCAGAGGTTGCAAAGAGTTTCAGGGAGAGCATAAGGGAACAATTGACAGGAATGGGGCAAAGAAATACAGCAGAAGAAGAAGAATGGGTAGCTCTGAGGGATGAAGTAGTGAAGGCAGCAGAGGATCAAGTAGGTAAAAAGACGAGGGCTAGTAGAAATCGTTGGGTAACAGAAGAAATATTGAATTTAATTGATGAAAGGAGAAAATACAAAAATGCAGTAAATGAAGCAGGCAAAAAGGAATACAAAATCCCCAAAAATGAGATCAACAGGAAGTGCAAAATGGCTAAGCAGGCATGGCTGGAGGACAAATGTAAGGATGTAGAGGCTTATCTCACTAGAGGTAAGATAGATACTGCCTACAGGAAAATTAGAGAGACCTTTGGAGAAAAGAGAGCCATTTGTATGAATATCAAGAGCTCAGATGGAAACCCAGTTCTAAGCAAAGAAGGGAAAGCAGAAAGGTGGAAGGAGTATATAGAGGGTCTATACAAGGGCGATGCACTTGAGGACAATATTATGGAAATGGAAGAGGATGTAGATGAAGATGAAATGGGAGATACGATACTGCGTGAAGAGTTTGACAGAGCACTGAAAGACCTGAGTCGAAACAAGGCCCCGGGAGTAGACAACATTCCATTAGAACTATTGACGGCTTTGGGAGAGCCAGTCCTGACAAAACTCTACCATCTGGTTAGCAAGATGTATGAGACAGGCAAAATACCGTCAGACTTCAAGAAGAATATAATAATTCCAATCCCAAAGAAAGCAGGTGTTGACAGTTGTGAAAATTACCGAACTATCAATTTAACAAGTCACGGCTGCAAAATACTAACGCGAATTCTTTACAGACGAATGGAAAAACAGGTAGAAGCCGACCTTGGGGAAGATCAGTTTGGATTCTGTAGAAATATGAGGACACGTGAGGCAATACTGACCCTACGACTTATCTTAGAAGAAAGATTAAGGAAAAGGAAACCTTCGTTTCTAGCATTTGTAGACTTAGAGAAAGCTTTTGACAATGTTGACTGGAATACTCTCTTTCAAATTTTAAAGGTGGCAAGACTGCCTGGCCATCGTCAAAGAAAGGATACAACATACAAGGTACAAACTTGGTAGTAATGCATGCAGTTTATAGAATTGCTATGTCTGTTAACCTGCCAATTTCTCATCTGTCAACTGGGAGCGGGTCAAAATGTCGATGGCAGCTGATCAAAGAGCTCACCATAGCAATATAAAAGAAACAAAGTAATTTGAGCAACTTGCAACCATGTAAATATCAGTAACTTCTCATGGAATGGCACACATTGTCATCAACCTGTCAAACAAGGACCTGGAACAAAGAGCCATCTTAGCCCTTAATGGACTGAATTTCGCTCCTACACGTACCTATTGTGGAGTTCATTAGTGGAGTGTGAACAGGTGGTACGGCATATCTCACATCTAACATCAGCAGAGAGAGAGAGAGAGAGAGAGAGAGAGAGAGAGAGAGAGAGAGAGAGAGAGGCTGTGTGCATTGTGGAAAATGAAGATATTGTGGTACTTCTGCCTAACAAGGGAAATACCACAGTTGTTCTTAATTGGAATCTGGATGATGATGTAGGTGCTGCTGCTGGTGGTGGTAATAATAATAATAATAATAATAATAATATATAATGATCTCAAAAATGCCAACATCATATCCACAGAGTGGAGGTCTGTTGAGTTTTCTGACGAAAGCTGGGTCTGCCTTGGTGCCCGTAATGGCTGCTGTGTTGGCTAGGTGGAGGTCAGTTGAGGGCCCACAACCAACCTGCCTGTGTGCTAGACACACTGGACCTACTCTTGCAGTTACGATCAGAGATTCAAGTTCATATGATAGCAGGAGCACTCTCATGGTTATCCTACGCACCTACATGATTTGATCGGTTGTGTTACCAATCAAGAATAGTGTTCCAAGAGGTGTTTTCCAACAGCATAACACTCACCCTCATGCTGCTGTCGTATCCCAACATTCTCTACAGATTTTTGACATGGTGCCTTGGCCTGCTCGATGACAGATCTGTCTCCAATTCAGGCACTTACGTGGCATCATTGGACAGCTCCAGCATCATCCACAAACAGTATTAACCATCCCTGTATTGACTGACCAAGTGCAACAGGCTGATATCCAGCACCTGCACAACTCAATGTGTCCATATTTGGATGTTTGCATTTAACATTTTACCTGGCAGCCAGAGACAGTGGTGTGCTGCGTTTGCATGAATGTGTGCGTTTATGTTGTATAATTCAGAAGGAAGCCTTTTGGATTTATTTGTTTAGTACTCTTTTTGTTGTGCTTGTCTGACTCAACATGTAAAATCGGTAAGCGGATCTAAATCCCCTATTCAGTCACTCGTTGACCACGATGGCACCGAAACAGAGGACGACCGAAGAAAGGCAGAAATACTGAATTCAGTGTTCCGAAACTGTTTCACTGCGGAAAATCGTAACACGGTCCCTGACTTCAGCCGTCGCACGGACGCCAAAATGGAAAATATTGAAATAAACTATATCGGAATTGAAAAACAACTGCTATCACTTAGTAGCGGAAAAGCATCCGGACCAGACGAGATACCCTTAAGATTCTACAGTGATTATGCTAAAGAACTTGCCCCCTTTCTATCAGCAATTTATCGTAGATCGCTGGAAGAACGTAAAGTACCTAGCGACTGGAAGAAAGCGCAGGTCGTTCCCATTTTCAAGAAGGGTCATAAATCAGATGCGAATAATTATAGGCCTATTTCACTTACGTCAATCTGTTGTAGAATAATGGAACATGTTTTGTGTTCTCGTATTATGACGTTCTTAGATAATACAAATCTCCTTCATCATAACCAACATGGATTCCGCAAACAGAGATCATGTGAAACTCAGCTCGCCCTATTTGCCCAAGAAATTCACAGTGCCGTAGACACTGGCGAGCAGATTGATGCCGTATTCCTGGACTTCAGGAAGGCATTTGATACGGTTCCGCACTTACGTTTAGTGAAAAAAATACGAGCTTACGGAATATCGGACCAGGTTTGTGATTGGATTCAGGATTTCCTAGAAGAAAGAACACAACATGTCATTCTTAACGGTTCAAAATCTGCAGATGTAGAGGTAATTTCGGGAGTACCGCAGGGAAGCGTGATAGGACCTTTATTGTTTACAATATACATAAATGACTTAGTTGACAACATCGGTAGCTCCGTGAGGCTATTTGCAGATGACACGGTTGTCTACAAGAAAGTAGCAACATCAGAAGACTCGTACGTACTCCAGGAGGACCTGCAGAGGATTAATGCATGGTGCGACAGCTGGCAGCTTTCCCTAAACGTAGATAAATGTAATATAATGCGCATACATAGGGGCAGAAATCCATTCCAGTACGATTATGCCATAGGTGGTAAATCATTGGAAGCGGTAACGACCGTAAAATACTTAGGAGTTACTATCCGGAGCGATCTGAAGTGGAATGATCACATAAAACAAATAGTGGGAAAAGCAGGCACCAGGTTGAGATTCATAGGAAGAATTCTAAGAAAATGTGACTCATCGACGAAAGAAGTAGCTTACAAAACGCTTGTTCGTCCGATTCTTGAGTATTGCTCATCAGTATGGGACCCTTACCAGGTTGGATTAATAGAAGAGATAGACATGATCCAGCGAAAAGCAGCGCAATTCGTCACGGGGACATTTAGTCAACGCGAGAGCGTTACGGAGATGCTGAACAAGCTCCAGTGGCGGACACTTCAAGAAAGGCGTTACGCAATACGGAGAGGTTTATTATCGAAATTACGAGAGAGCACATTCCGGGAAGAGATGGGCAACATATTACTACCGCCCACATATATCTCGCGTAATGATCACAACGAAAAGATCCGAGAAATTAGAGCAAATACGGAGACTTACAAGCAGTCGTTCTTCCCACGCACAATTCGTGAATGGAACAGGGAAGGGGGGATCAGATAGTGGTACAATAAGTACCCTCCGCCACACACCGTAAGGTGGCTCGCGGAGTATAGATGTAGATGTAGATGTAGAACATCTCCACTACATGGTGAGTACCAATCTAATCTTTCAACGATTTCATCAATGAGAATTTGGTATCCAAGTCCAAAAAATCACAAGCAAAGCCCTGCACTGCTACTGGAATGTCCTGGAATTTAAAAAGTATCTTTCTTATAGAATGAGATTTTCACTCTACAGTGGACTGTGCGCTGATATGAAACTTCCTGGTAGATTAAAACTGTGCCAGACCGAGACTCGAACTCGGGACCTATGCCTAGGTACAGTTTTAATCTTCGAGGAAGTTTTAAATCAGCGCAAACTCCGCTGCAGAGTGAAAATCTCATTATGAAAACATCCCCCACGCTGTGGCTGAGCCATGTCTCCGCAATATCCTTTCTTTCAGGAGTGCTGGTTCTGCAACATTCGCAGGAGAGCTTCTGTAAAGTTTGAAAGGTAGGAGACAGAGGTACTGGCAGAAGTAAAGCTGTGAGGACGGGGCACGAGTCGTGCTCGGGTAGCTCAATGGTAGAGCACTTGCCTGCGGAAGGCAAAGGTCCCGAGTTGGAGTCTCGGTCTGGCACAAAGTTTTAATCTGCCAAGAAACTTCATATCTTTCTTATGTTTTCAAGTGATATTTCATCCTCTGTCGCTTCTCTTTCTTCCTCTTTGTTTCCACACTACTTCTTTTCATCTTCATCTTTCTGAATCTCATTTTTGGTTGAAATGCCTTTTAATTTAGTCCACAGTCTTTTTAAACTGGGCTGTCTTGACCAAATTCCTTGCTTCCGCAACCATGAGAAAGCATTTTTTTAAATTCAATTTTTGGTGACAAGAGACAATGCCTTCTGCACTTTCATCTTCTATCAAAAGCTTCCTCAACAGCTGTCTTCTGTAATGTTGCTTCACAGTTTCAGTAACTGATTGGTCCATTGGCTGCAGCCATCTTCTCTATCAAGAAGGCTTTCTGTGGGGTGGGTGAGTGAACTGTCCAGAATTAACATCTTATTACCTTCTTTCCCTATGGCCTTATGGTATTTTATTCTTTTTACATCAGGTACAAAAACTGAACTGTGCCAGTACCAAAACAAAGTGCAGTCATTCAGGCCTTTGGTTGATTATTGTAAAATATGCAAAGTTTTTAACATTTTTCAAAGCCTGGGGGTTTCTCGTTTTTATTATTGAGAGAAGGAGTATTTTGCAATTTTCCATAGAGTTAGCACAGTTCAGCGTAATAAAACAAACAAACATGATCTGAACAGGTCTTGAAGGCCAAATGATACTGACTGGCTGCCATATCATCCTCAGCCCTTAGGCATCACCAGATGTGGATATGGAGGAGGATGTGGTCAGTACACTGCTCTCCCAGCCATTGTCAGTTTCCGCGATTGGTCTCACTACTTCTCAATCAAGTAGCTCCTCAATTGACCACACAAGGGCTGAGTGCACCCCAGTCTGCCACTCGGCAGACCTGGACAGTGACCCATTCACATGCTAGTTAAGTCCGACAGTGCTTAATTTTGGTGATCTGATGGGAACTGGTGTTACCACTGCAGCAAGGCCATTGCCTAGTTCAGCATAGTAACCCAGTCTTTAGTAACCATAAGGTCGAGAGCACTAGTTTCCCTTTTAGAAACTACAGATGTTTTCACCAATGCTTTTTACATAAGTCCTGTCTCATCTGTATTGCTTAAAAATTCAGGGTCATAAGATCCTAAATTTTGAATAAAATTTTCTACTTGGGGTCTGCTGATAGGTTTTCACCACTTAAACCCAACTCACAAATATCGTGACGTGCCTCGAAATTCCATTGCCAGCTATTGCTCACTTTAAATGAAGACAACCTGTTGATTTTCTTGGCTAAAAGTTATGCTTTTTCACAAACAATCAGCCCTAGAAGAGGTCCTTCCAAAGCCTGCTGCTGCAGAAACCACCCGGCCTCTTCAAGCCCATTCTTCTCTGCCACTTTCACCACCCTTCTCACTGAACTCCCACTGCATTCTCAAGAACAAACACAATGTTTAAAATTAAGGACTTGTTTTTTATGTCTGCTATTGTTGATATTCCCATGCTAAACATCTCATCTAACTGAGACCCGAGTTTCTCCTGGCGTATACAACTTTCAAATAACTTCAGGGAATTCAGCCAGGTAACACTTTCAGCGACTGCCGATATTTCGGCGGGAGAACACCCCACCATTTTCTTTAGATACGTTGACGATACTTTTGTTGTTTGGCCTCATGGTAGGGAGAATTTGAATGTCTTTCTAGAACATCTGAACTCGATCCACCTGAACATTCGTTTTACGATGGAGGTGGAAGAGGATGGTTGCCTTCCCTTTCTTGACATGTTGGTTAGGAGGAAGGATGATGGATCATTGGGACATGCAGTCTACAGGAAACATACTCACACCGACTTACAGGCTAATAGTTGTCACCATCCGGATCAGCGTGATGGGGTACTTCGTACCTTGGTACACAGGGCACATGTCGTTTCTGGAGCTGAGACTTTGCCAGCTGAGCTGTCCCATCTTGAAGTTACATTTCGTCAAATTTCTTTTTCCTCAAAGCTATCTGGATAATTGATGATTCAGATAGTGGTAGTTTGGATAATTGTAGTTCTGCTGTATTTCACACTGTGGCTGGATGCCCTTCCTGAGGCCACAATTGTCAAGTTAACCTAAGGGAGGGAAGCAATATGCACCATCTGTCTGCGAACTGTGTAAACTTTGCTCTGTGTGTTATCGCATTTTCATTTTTTGTGTATCATATTCTTTGCCTAAATGAGCATGAGTAACTGTCTAAAATCCACATTCAGACTGGTGAATATAGCAGCATGTGGCCATTAAACCACTGCATGGATTTGAGGTAAAAGGAAACACACTTCACATACTTACCATCTGGAATATCTTTACCAGGAATGTCTCCACCCAAAGAGAAATCTGATACATTTGTTGATTCTGATGGAAGAGCACTTTGAAGTAGCTCATGTTTCAGCTTGTGTATTCTCTGTCTTAGATTTAAATCTGTCTCCTTCCTCCAAACCTAACAAATGAGGCAGAAAATAATATTTTAAAGTAACATTTTTTTTTCAAAATATATAGCACTGCTTAACCTATAGAATACAAAAAAGACTTTTTGATCTACTATGACTGCTTTACTGAAAATGTATAATTGTGCAGCAGTCTTCAGACTTTCTTTAATCCTCCAAATAAAATGGTTGTAGTGACCCTTAGCAGTCTATTTACAATTATTTTATGACTTTTTAGACATGATCCTGATATAAAATTACGTCATTACATCATCATCATCATCATTTAAGACTGATTATGCCTTTCAGCGTTCAGTCTGGAGCATAGCCCTCCTTATAAAATTCCTCCATGATCCCCTATTCAGTGCTAACATTGGTGCCTCTTCTGATGTTAAACCTATTACTTCAAAATCATTCTTAACCGAATCCAGGTACCTTCTCCTTGCTCTGCCCCGACTCCTCCTACCCTCTACTGCTGAACCCACGAGTCTCTTGGGTAACCTTGCTTCTCCCATGCGTGTAACATGACCCCACCATCTAAGCCTGTTCGCCCTGACTGCTACATCTATAGAGTTCATTCCCAGTTTTTCTTTGATTTCCTCATTGTGGACACCCTCCTGCCATTGTTCCCATCTACTAGTACCTGCAATCATCCTAGCTACTTTCATATCCGTAACCTCAACCTTATTGATAAGGTAACCTGAATCCACCCAGCTTTCGCTCCCATACAACAAAGTTGGTCGAAAGATTGAACGGTGCACAGATAACTTAGTCTTGGTACTGACTTCCTTCTTGCAGAAGAGAGTAGATCGTAGCTGAGCACTCACTGCATTAGCCTTGCTACACCTAGCTTCCAGTTCTTTCACTATGTTGCCATCCTGTGAGAATATGCATCCTAAGTACTTGAAACCGTCCACCTGTTCTAACTTTGTTCCTCCTATTTGGCACTCAATCCGTTTATATTTCTTTCCCACTGATATTACTTTCGTTTTGGAGATGCTAATCTTCATACCATAGTCCTTACATTTCTGATCTAGCTCTGAAATATTACTCTGCAAACTTTCAATTGAATCTGCCATCACAACTAAGTCATCCGCATATGCAAGACTGCTTATTTTGTGTTCACATATCTTAATCTCACCCAGCCAGTCTATTGTTTTCAACATATGATCCATAAATAATATGAACAACAGTGGAGACAGGTTGCAGCCTTGTCTTACCCCTGAAACTACTCTGAACCATGAACTCAGTTTACCGTCAACTCTAACTGCTGCCTGACTATCCATGTAAAGACCTTTAATTGCTTGCAAAAGTTTGCCTCCTATTCCATAATCTCGTAGAACAGACAATAACTTCCTCCTAGGAACCCGGTCATATGCCTTTTCTAGATCTATAAAGCATAGATACAATTCCCTGTTCCACTCATAACACTTCTCCATTATTTGTCGTAAGCTAAAGATCTGGTCCTGACAACCTCTAAGAGGCCTAAACCCACACTGATTTTCATCCAATTGCTCCTCAACTAATACTCGCACTTTCCTTTCAACAATACCTGAGAAGATTTTACCCACAACGCTGATTAAAGAGATACCTCTGTAGTTGTTACAATCTTTTCTGTTTCCATGTTTAAAGATTGGTGTGATTACTGCTTTTGTCCAGTGTGATGGAACCTGTCCCGACTCCCAGGCCATTTCAATTATCCTGTGAAGCCATTTAAGACCTGACATTCCACTGTACTTGATGAGTTCCGACTTAATTTCATCCACCCCAGCTGCTTTATTGCACTGCAATCTATTGACCATTTTCTCCACTTCCTCAAACGTGATCCTATTTCCATCATCATTCCTATCCCATTGTACCTCGAAATCTGAAACATTACTGATCGTATTTTCACCTACATTGAGCAACTCTTCAAAATATTCCCTCCATCTGCCCAAGGCATCCACAGGATTCACCAGCAGTTTTCCTGACCTGTCCAAAATACTTGTCATTTCCTTCTTACCTCCCTTTCGAAGACTGCTAATTACACTCCAGAATGGTTTTCCAGCAGCTTGACCCAATGTCTCCAACCTGTTTCCAAAGTCTTCCCAAGATTTCTTCTTGGATGCTGCAATTATCTGTTTGGCTTTGTTTCTTTCTTCAACATAACTTTCTCTGTCTACCTGAGTTCTAGTATGTAGCCATTTTTTATACGCCTTCTTTTTCCTTTTACAGGCTGCCTTGACTGTGTCATTCCACCAAGCTGTTTGCTTCCTCCTACTTTTACACACTACTGTTCCAAGACATTCTTTAGCCACTTCTAGTACTGTGTCCCTGTACCTTGTCCATTCCTTTTCCAATGACTGTAATTGACTACATTCAACTAACTGGTACCTTTCTGAGATCGCTGTTATGTACTTGTGCCTGATTCCCTTATCCTGAAGTTTCTCCACTCTTATCGTCCTACATATGGACCTGACCTCCTGCACTTTCGGCCTCGCAATCCCAATTTCACTGCAGATTAAATAATGATCAGTGTCATCAAAGAATCCCCTGAATACACGTGTGTCCCTCACAGCCTTCCTGAATTCCTGATCTGTTATTATATAGTCAATGACAGATCTGGTTCCCCTGCTTTCCCAAGTATACCGGTGAATGTTCTTATGTTTAAAAAAAGGAGTTTGTGATTACTAAGCCCATACTGGCACAGAAATCCAAGAGTTGCTGCCCATTCCTGTTGGCCTCCATATCCTCTCCAAATTTACCCATAACCTTTTCATACCCTTCTGTTCGATTTCCAATCCTGGCGTTAAAATCACCCATGAGCAGAACACTGTCCTTGTCCTTTACTCTAACAACTACATCACTGAGTGCCTCATAAAAACTATCCATCTTATCTTGATCAGTCCCTTCACAATGCGAATATACTGACACAATCCTAATTTTCTTGCTAGACACTGTCAAATCTATCCACATCAGTCGTTCGTTTACATACCTTATTGCAACTACGCTGGGTTCCATTTCTTTCCTGATGTAAAGCCCTACACCCCATTGTGCTATTCCTGCTTTGACTCCTGACAAGTAGACCTTGTATTCTCCCACTTCTTCTTCTTTCTCACCCCTTACCCGAATGTCACTAACAGCTAAAACGTCCAGCCCCATCTTATTTGCAGCCTCTGCCAGCTCTACCTTCTTCCAAGAGTAGCCCCCACTGATATTAATAGCTCCCCATCTCATTACCATTTGTTTGCCAAGTCGTATCTTAGGAGTCCCTGGTTTGTCAGTTAGAGGTGGGACTCCGTCACCTCCAAAGGTCCGAGGCATTTTGCTCTGATTGTACATAACTACCTTTAATCACTCTCAATCCTGTATATATTATAAAAATGTCTTCAGTTAGACAAACAAGTTCATTGTTTGGTAACCAGTAGTAACAAAATCATGGAGACATAATTTAAATAAACAACAATCAAACAATGGAAAATTCAGGATGGAATGTAATAATATTACAAAAATTATGCTACTTACTACATAGCGGAGATGCTGAGTTGAACTTAAGCACAACAAAAAGACTGTCACATATAAACAAAGCTTTTGGCCATCAAAGCCTTCATCATCAACAAAACACACACACACACACACACACACACACACACACACACACACACACACACGACTGGAGTCTTAGGCAACTGAAACCACAGTGCAAGCAGCAGCACCGGTGCATGATGGGAGTGGCAACTGAGTGGGTGAGTGGGGATAAGGAGGAGGCTGGGGCAGAGATGGGGAGGGATAGTATGGTGGGGGTGGCAGATAGTGAAGTGCTGCAGGTTAGAAGGAAGGCAGGGGAGAGATGGAGAGGGCGAGGGTGGGGGTAAGTAGCAGAACAGGAGAGAAATAAAAAGACTGAATGGGATGGTGGAATGATGGCTGTGTATGCTGGAATGCGAACAGGAAAGTGGGTGAGGACAGTCCTTAACGAAGGTTGAGCCCAGAGAATTATGGGAACATAGAATGTATTGCAGGGAGATTTCCCACCTGAGCAATTCAGAAAAGCTGGTGTTGGTGGGAAGGATCCATATAGCACAGGCTGTGAAGCAGTCATTGAAATGTAGGTTGCCATGTTTGGCAGGGTATTCAGCAACAGGGTGGTCCACTTGTTTCTTAGCCACAGTTTGTTGGTGGCCATTTACATGGACAGCTTGCTGGTTGTCATGCCCACATAGAAAGTAGCACAATGATTGCAGCTTAGCTTGTAGATCACATCCTCCCACCACCATCTAATCCAGTCTGGTCACGAACATCACATATCCCATCAAAGGCTGGGCTACCTGTGAAACCAGTCATGTGATTTACAAGCTAAGCTGCAACCACTGTGCTGCATTCTGTGTGAGCATGAAAACCAACAAGCTGTCTGTCAGTGTAAATGGCTACCGAAAAACTGTGGCCAAGAGACAAGTGGACCACCCTGTTGCTGAATACCCTGCCAAACATGACATCCTTCATTTCAATGACTGCTTCACAGCCTGTGCCATATGGATCCTTCCCACCAACACCAGCTTTTCTGAACTTCGCACGTGGGAACTCTCCCTGCAATACATCCTATGTTCCCATAATCCTCCTGGCCTCAGCCTTTGTTAATCACTGTCCTCACTCACTTCCCTGTTCCCATTCCAACATACACAGCCATCATTCCACCATCCCACTCAGTCTTTTTACTTCTCTCCTTTTCCACTACCTCCCCCTTCCCCTCCCTCGCCCTCTCCATCTCTCCCCTGCCCTCTGTCTAACCTGCAGCAATTCGCTGTCCTCCATCCCCCACCATACTATCCCTCCCCCTCCCTGCCCCAGCCTACTCTTTACCTCCACCCAGTCGCCACTCCCACCATGCACTGGTGCTGCTGCTCCCAGTGTGGTTTCAGTTGCGTGAGACTGCAGTCGTGTGTGTGTGTGTGTGTGTGTGTGTGTGTGTGTGTGTGTGTGTGTGTGTGTGTGTGTGTGTGTGTGTGTGTTTTACTTGTGACAGTCTTTTTGTTGTGTCTATCTGCGACTCAGCAACTCTGCTATACGGTGAGTAGCAACTTTCCTTTTCATAATATTGCCAAATAAACAACAGGTGATAAAAAGGCAACACATCAACAGAAAAGGAGCCCCACAAGCATAAATCACGATAGCTAAGACCCAAAGTTTTGGTGAAAAGAGGAAAGGAGCAAATGAAACATCAATTAGATTTTTTTATAAAATAAAATGCGAAAATCTGTCAAAAGCTCCAGATCAAGAGAACAATGATAGAAAAAACTGGAATAAAAATTAAAACATGTGACTATTTTAATTGTGCCTACAACTCAAACATTTGTTGTATCAGTGTTTTGTGATGTTCGTGTACTCTAGGACTGCACCTGATGTTTATAGAACATGAAGTCAACCATTCAACATTTTTCAGACAGATGGAGAAATCAAACATAAACAAGTCATTTTAAACACAGTCAGCTAGTGACTGACTGCAATATTTATGTTACATTCAAAATACGCCACAGTGTCAAAATCTTCCAACTGTTATTCAAACAAGTTAAAAATTTGTCGGTGGAAAGAAACATGTCACATTAGCTTCCAAGAAAATCAAGGAGGAGGACTAATTTAATTATTTGGCTATAAATAATGCTGTTATCATTTTACTTTTTCTGTAATGTGCTACAGCATTCTATACAAATCACACAGTAAAAGTCATTTCTTTATTAAAATAATTCTGGAAACACTGTTCACATGGTATCTAGAAGAATCTATGACTTCTACCCATAATTGTTAGTCCATCTACAGTTTCAGATTTGTTGATGGTGCCTTTATGATCTGATTCTTCTAGAATCTCAAAATGTCTCTCTCATTTGTTTATCCTGATTTTCCTTGTCACAGTAAGAAAAATTTCTGGATAACTACCTCCACTTCATGGGTGGTTCCACAGGAGGTTCAATTCACATTAAACATATCTATCATCAACAGCACACTGTCCCTTGGAAAAGTTCCAAAACTGATTTTATTCCTGGAGTTTACGCAACTTCCACACATTAGCTATGGTGGCAACTCAAACTAATAACTGTAAAAAACAGATCTGATTATCCAGTCAGTTGTAAGCATGCAGTGTGAGGTGTAAATCAAACATCAAGATATTTTCCAGAATGTTTTGAAGAAAAGAAAAAAGTGTATGTAAAGCTTCACTCCCAAACAAAAGCAATGTGTGGACATCAGCCACAATTTGATTGAAATGTAAAATGGAGGCAATTCTTTTTTAGTATAAAGTACATTGGGTGACAAGGCTTGGTGTTATCAATACAAACCTCCCGGAAAATGATGAAGTGCAGAAACACGTGATGTGTCAACACTTTGACAACACAAATGACATTCAACCAATGTGATGGGTGAGTTGAACAAAATCCCAATGATAAACCTTTCTGATAGTTTCACACAACTTTATGAACATTTTGTGCTCCGTAGTCAAGTAGAGGGAGACTATGTAGAACACCTGAAGCATTAAAACCTCATCTTGACTTACCTCTGTTTATTATTAATGAAGTCTTGAAACTATTTGGACTGATGGGGTATTTCCACTTTGACAACATGCACCATTCCACAACAGAAAGTCCTCCCCCCACTCTGAAACAATACAACCACCTACAGTGCCACCTACACCTGTAGTGCCAAGCAGCCCCTTTCAATGTATGCCCTTAATGGAATGCATGAAAACACACATTTTAAAGTGGAAATTGGGAAGGAACATTTCCAATTTAAAGATTATGAGAAAGGTGTCAAAACTTGTCACCAACACAATTTTTGTAAGCCTACCGCCACTGATATGACTACTGGTGTAGATTCATGACATTCTGACACCAATAAGTGTGCCTATTTTGCTTACATGGTTAATCAGTTAACTAAGTTGGGGCTTAATATGGAAGATAACAATACAGAAATTGACATCATCATACAGGTGGAAGGGTGGTCAATGGATGAAAAAAATGTAGTGGGGAAACAGGATTGCAGATCCTTAATAGAAAGGAGTGTCAGGCCTCAATAGTACTGACAAGTTTAAATACGTATCCATGTTTTACCACAGCCCATGTTGCATACACCTTTAAGAATGCTAGGGTATGAGTAGATTTTTGCACCCACAAAACTTGGATTGATTCTGTGCCAAAGTTTTGATGATAAAATAGACAAATTTAAAAATTTGGGAGTCTACAGAATTCACTGTGGCTCTTAAAACAGTGTCTGTATTGGCCTGATGGGTAGAGATTTTGCGACCAGATAGAGATAACATACAAACAAAAGTAACACTGCTCTTGGGTGCCACTTAAGGGGCAAAGGATATGTGATGTGTCTTGTGGATGAGGATGTGACAATCTTGCCTTTTGAGCCTAAGGGAAGGCCAACCAATCCTAATGCAGTTAGCAATGAACTAGCAGGCTCCAGTCAACATTACTTGTTTAATATGTTTGATGAGTTTCTGACAAAATGTGGTCTCTCTCCCTTAGTTTCCTCACTAATGATATATGATTGCTTAATTGATTTAGTCCTAATGTCCATTGTAACTACTGTACACCATGTTCTGGTGCCTAACCCATCCAAGCAATGGAGTGACAGGCTCACATTTGGCACTAGTATCTATAATTGGTCAACCCTATAGCTGTGCAAAATGTTCCAATGCATTTTGCATCACTATTTTGGCTAAGTTTCACCATATAGGGGACTTTTAACATTACCTGACTGATTCCTTGGTGCATTCTTGTGTCCTCCTTTTCTGTCAGAATTTATTTAATCATGCTTAGAACGTCTATTACATTCCTATATGCATGATCATATACTGGTCAGCTCAACCTGCTTTTAACATACCCTCACAGATCCCTTTGATCATACATGGTTTCACAACAGTAATATCCTCAGGAAATCACAGTTTGCTTTTCAGAAGAATTACTCTACTGAGAATGCCATTTCAATGTTCACGGTATTGTCCTAGGTAATTTGGAGTTTTATGGAATTGGTTGTATGGCCAATCAATGGATAAAGCCATATCTAATCAAAGGAACACAACATTTGTACTTAGTAACTCAACCAATATAGTCCGGGGATATTATTTTGACTGGGGAGAAATCAGATATGAGATTCCCCAAAGCTCAATCTTGGGTCCATTACTGTTCCTCATATATGTAAACGATCTTCAGTGAAATATACAACTAGTACAAATAGTTCTTTTTGCAGATGACACTGGTATATTAATCAATCCAAGCATGCATACAGAAACATAAGATATTATAATCAAATTTCTTAAAAGTATCGTTGACTGGTTTTCTGGAATAGTATAACCCTCAATTTTATAAAGACACAACATATTCATGCTGCACATCTAACGGTACTATACCAATGATAACCGTAACACATGGTGATGAAATAATAAATAATGAGGAAACTTCAGAATTCTTATGTATCCACATCAATTTGAACAAGAGAGGGTGAACAAAATGCTTAGAATTGTTCAGTATGTAACCATACGTACAAATTAGTTTGCAATGTGAATGTAAAATGACTCATTCCAGATTTTTACGATTAATTGCGCAAAATGATCCGTGGAACATGAAACTAGTTTAGGATGTATTCAATCAAATTGAAGCACGCTCTGGTTTTTAGCCTCTTGGATTATTGATGAAATGTTATGTGGCTTGGTGGGCTTGCCAAACCTTAGATTGTTTCTAACATTAGCGTGTTTTGTAGAGTTTCACAAATGTACATAATTTCCCTTGTACTTATTTGTTCAATAGTATAAGGATTGTTAAACATTATGCCTTTCTCATTACTGCTTTGTTTTTAGTAAACATTTTTATAAATATTTTAAACGTAAGTATTGTGTATTAACCTTGTTGGTGCAATGGTGCAATGACATTCAAATGAATAAAGATGTTTCATTCCATCCATCCCTCCCCTCCCCTCCCCTAGATCCCAGTTTTTGAGGCAGCTTTGTCTGCTCCCCCTCCTATCCTGATATCATAATAATTTCACTTTTCTCCAATATGAGTGTGGTGGTTTACCAAACCACAGTGACTCCCTATGGTTGTCATTATGAGATTAATATTGTCAACACTTTTAAAAAAATATTTTTAAATGCATGAACTACTTGACAATTTAAGATATCTCAAAATTTTGAAAATTTTATTAATACAGTAGCACCGTAAGTCAAGAAAGATACTTCTCCTCTGTCTGATGTCTCCCCTCCTCCCTCTCCCCATAGTGGATTGTGTGTGTTTCCTAAAGAGCTCAGAGTGGTTCTTTCTTCTATAATATTAGATCTGATTTTGCTGAATGATACTGGCATCTATATGAATTACGACTGGATTGTGACCATTCCAGTAGACCCCCCCCCCCCCCCCCTCCTTCCTCCCGCCCTTCCTTCCCTTCCCATCAGCCTCCAAATGAATCATGTTATGCAATGACATACTTTTGCTTATACAGTTTTGACTATTGTTTTTAATTTTCCCTATGTGTTTGTTCCTGTTATCTTTACATTTTTTACTAATACTGTTTTCATTATAATTTATCACTCTACTTTTAATGCCACTACATCTATGTATTGGAATAAGGTATGTAAACTTAATGGCAAATTACTCTTACTGTCATATATATACTGACCTTGTACTTTCATGGCAATTATGTTTTATTTGGCAGATATCTGAAATGCATCAGCAAATATAATTTTTACCTACAAGTAATATGTTGATTTTAACAACCTAAAATAAGCATTGTTTAGTATGCCTAATGACATTCTTCCCCATGTTGCAGTTTGCTGTGATGAAATTCAGTAACTGGGCTTGTGTTGTCCTTAGCATATGAGACAGCTCCCCTACACAACATTTTAATGCCATTAGATATTCAAACTGCCCTGTTTATCCTGCTGGACTAGCATTCCTGGAAGAAAGGACGATTGGGTTTTAACATTCCATTGATGATGAGCTCATTACAGATGGATCTCAAGCTCAGATTGGGGAAGGAAATGAGTAAGAGTCCAGTGACTTAACACTGTGCCACCTAGTTTGACGGAATATCACAGAGACTGGTTTGGCCAAAGCTTAGCAGTTGTTTTCAGAATGAATCCTCCATTCTGCAATTGGATGTACACTGTTTTGAATATTTCTCATAATTTAAAACTGTGTGCTGGACCAGGACTCGAACTTGAGACCTTGCTCTTTGCAGACAATATTCCTAACAACTAAGCTATCCAGACAATTTACGATCTACCATCCCAACTTCAATTCTAGCAATGCCTCTCTCCTACTTTCCACACTTCAAGAGAAGATTTCTCTGTGAGATATTTTCTTCCAGGAAAGGTAGTACAACAAGATATGTAGGAGAGCTTATATGAAATTTGGAGCATGAGCGAGAGGGATAGACGGAATTGAGGCTTTTAAGGCAGACTGTGTGTTATGCCTGGATATATCAGTCAGTAAGAGCACTGCTTGTGAAAGGCAAGGTTGCGGGTTCTGAGCCCTGGCACATAATACTATTTTAATATGGCAGGAAATACATGAAGATAAGTATGACTGTGCTACTCCCCCCAAACTTAGAAATTATACTGCTGGTACCACTTGGTGGCAATCAAATAGATCAATTAATAATTTTTCCCCAGAAGATTTACTTAAAAAGTGAATACTGAAGCATTAGCTGGTCATTCCAGACAAACAGTACCAGGAATCCAATCACAACTGTGCAGAAGCTATTGGAGGATGGGTCAGATCAAACAGCTGGAGAGGCAACATCACCAGGTGTTACCATCTGCAGAGACGTCCACAGTGTCTGTGGCAGCGTCAGGAGGGAACCAAAGGCGCAAAAAGTTCCAGAACCACTTGGATTGCCGCGTGTGAACAAAAGTGACTGGGACGAGGGCAGCCCCCACTACCACCTGATCCTGGGACGATGGTGGACAGGATGGAACAGGGGGGCAGGAGGCATCTGGACATTAGTCCACAATGAAGGCCATTGGTACGGATAACGACGATGGCAGACTGGAGAGGAGAGCCTGTGGAAACGAAGACGTGTTTCCATGCTTGCTGATGGCAGCATCAGCTAAATACACTGTGACATGCTGACATTGGTCACAGAAAGCAAACCTATCGTCACTGCTGACAGAACCCCGACCATTGGGTTAGTTGGGTGTGGCTGAGCCTGCCCTTGGTGCGAATAATGAAGACACAGTAACCACGCTGGCTGTGGATGACAGTTGGAAACCATTGAGAGTACCATCCAAATCCCTTGGCTAAGACTGGCACACCAGGCACAAATGTCGACAAAACCAGCACTGCCAAGGGATGTCTGCACAGCAGCTCGAGGGTGAGAAGTCTGGCGGGACTCTTGGCACAAATTGACATTGTTCTATAAGAGTTCTAAAAAAATGTGAGAGCCTCCTTGGCCAGGAAATCATCTTACCTATTTGTTCATCTGCTATGTCCTTGAAAGACTGCACCACAAATTGAGGACCATTGTCCAAAACCAGGGAGCAAGGCAAGCCCTGTACTGAGAATATCTTCGACAGGGTCTTGACAGTTGCATCTGCTGTTGCAGACTAACAGCAAATGACACTAGGAAAGCAGAAAAAGCATCAATAGCTAGTAACATGGAAGCGTCTAAAGAAAGGACCACTGAAATCACCATGGACTTTTTCCCATCTGTGTAGGTGCCAGCCACAGCAAAGAAACAGTGCGCGGCATCACCTGCTGACTGAACACTGGTGACAGGCCATGACAAGGTGTTTCACCTCTTGAGTGATGCCTGGCCAAAACACATGGTGGTGTGCCACTAGTTTTGTGAGAGAGATTACCCACTGAACCAGCTGTAATAAGGGTAAGACCTACGCCCACCTTAGCTGCTGGAGGAACGACACACGGAGTCAAACTTTTCTGTTGAAAGGAGAAAAGCACCATCCAAGAGGGAGAGGCAATGGCGCAGATCGTAAAAATTCTGAAGCTGGTCTGAAGCCCGGCCCAGAGGATGGTCAGGACACCCTTGTTTTATCATAAAAATGACCTGCCAGAGCACCAGGTCTGCACCACAGCAGGAGTAATATGAGAGCTGGTGATGGGGAAGCCGTTCAACCTGTGCCTGACCTCTGTATTCAATTGAAAACAAAGCAGTTCCTCTGATCTACCAAGGGGTCAGGGCCAATGGGAAGCTGGGACAGAGCACTCGTGTATTCATGTTGTGACATGGGGCAAAAATGAATCTCGTAATTGTACCAGGACAAAATACACCCCAATGTTGAAGTCAATGAGTAGCTTTATAGAGTAAGGACATCAACAGGCTAAACAGGAAAACCAGGATTTATGGTCCTTAATTAAATGAAACTTTGTACCACGCAAGGACACGTGAAATTTCTTTAAGGCACAGAGAGCACCAAAAGCTTCTTTTTCCACTTAAGAATAATGTTACTGACCCAAGTTGAGTATTTTCAATGCAAAGGCAATAGGGTGTTCACAGCCATCTGAATGACGGTGGGCCAGGATCGACCCCACCCTGTATTCAGACACATCCGTGGCCAGGACTAGATGCTTGCCAGGGTGAAAAGTTGCAAGACACAATGTGAAGCAAGGATATCCTTATTCTGCATCAAAGCACACTCACATGACCAAACAAAAAAACACGTTTCTGTAGCAACAGATTCAAAGGGTGGGTTATACTTGCCTCCCTGGGAACAAACTAGTGGTAGTATGCCACTATGCCGAGGAAGGTCTGAAGTTCTCACAGATTAGATGGATGGGGTAAAGCCATAATTGCGGCGACATGTACCAAGGAGCATGAGCCCTGCCAGGAAATTTCATTACCCAATTAAACAATGGAAGGATGGAAAAGTGAGATTTAGCAAGGTTAATGTGAGGCCTGCAGTCTGCAGAACAGTAAACAAAGAACAGAGATTATGGAGGTGATCCTCCATGGTAGCATCTGTCACAATGATATCATCAAGATACTTAATGCACTGACAGACAACCGATTTAATGTCTTCTAAAAATTTTTGAAAGATGGCACACACACTAGCAACCCAAAACATTGGCCATTGATACTTACAGAGGCTGAAAGGCATATTCATAACAAGCAACTATTTTGATGCCTTGTACAATTGAGTTTAAAGATAGGCTTTGGCCAAGTCGATTTTCAAACAGAATTGCCCCCCCCCCCCCTAAGGGGGTATGTGTCTATGACTGCCTGCGAATTAATAGTGACCTTGAAGTCACCAGGGGACAAAGATGACAGCACGGCTTCTTCATGAGCACTAATAGTGCAACCAAGTCACTTGAGGAAATCTGTCTAAGCTCTCCCAATTAAGTGATCTAGCTCCACCTTGACTTGGTTGCGGGAAGCTACTGGTACTGGTCGTGCCTGTAAAAAGCGAGGGCCGGTAGAGGGTTTATAGGTGATGTGTTCAGCAAATTTGTTTGCACATCCTAACACTTTACAGAACTGGTCCAAAATTCAGAATACAAGGAACTCAATTTGTGATGAAAGTAGCAGACAAATTTTCGGTACTCGCATCACTAATCACCAGCTATGTAACAGAATGGACAACTGACTTTTAAAGTTTGTCAGCCATGTTCATCTACTGTTGTTGCAGTAGTGACTGGAGTAAAGCCTCCATGAAAGGGCCAAATGGAAGAAAAATCACAGGGTCTGAAACACACAAAAATCCTACCCTCACTTGTCATCACTTATATTCTAAATAAGATCATAAGGAAAAACATAATCATAAAACAGTTATGGTTTGTTAGGTCATGGAGTGACAACAACAAGAATACACTGGATGTAGTTACAAATAATAAGTATATTTGACAAATGAGAGCCAACATGCCCAGACATGGCATCATAAAGACACTGGCTCTCTCTGAAGTCGTGTTGCTCACACATGGCGGGACAGGACTGCGATTGCTGATCGGTCTGCCCCTAGCAGCCACTTCGGGTAGCTGTGAGCATACTGTTTGAATGTTGGTATGCAATACGCCTGCCATAGTGACATGACTCATGTCTGCTGTGGGCAATAGGTTATAACAATAATCACCAAAGAAAATTCCATAGACAGCACTCCCAGGCACAAGACATCATCACCCACAGGAACACAGTACCACACACATGGCCCTTTAAACCAAAACAAGCTCCTGCAAACTGATATTTTGGTCAGAAAACACAGTATTGCCTCTGTGTAGTATCTGCCAGCCAGTGGTTTGACTATGCTGAAAAAATCTCCATACACATTGATTCCGAGGTTCAGGATGTTGTTGTTGTTGTTGTTGTTGTTGTTGTGGTCTTCAGTCATGAGACTGGTTTGATGCAGCTCTCCACGCTACTCTATCCTGTGCAAGCTTCTTCATCTCCCAGTACCTACTGCAACCTACATCCTTCTGAATCTGCTTAGTGTATTCATCTCTTGGTCTCGCTCTACGATTTTTACCCTCCACGCTGCCCTCCAATACTAAATTTGTGATCCCTTGATGCCTCAGAACATGTCCTACCAACCGATCCCTTCTTCTAGTCAAGTTGTGCCACAAAATCCTCTTCTCCCCAATCCTATTCAGTACCTCCTCATTCGTTATGTGATCTACCCATCTAATCTTCAGCATTCTTCTGTAGCACCACATTTCGAAAGCTTCTATTCTCTTCTTGTCCAAACTATTTATCGTCCATGTTTCACTTCCATACATGGCTACATTCCATACATATACTTTCAGAAACGACTTCCTGACACTTAAATCTATACTCGATGTTAACAAATTTCTCTTCTTCAGAAACGCTTTCCTTGCCATTGCCAGTCTACATTTTATATCCTCTCTACTTCGACCAACATCAGTTATTTTGCTCCCCAAATAGCAAAACTCCTTTATTACTTTAAGTATCTCATTTCCTAATCTAATTCCCTCAGCATCACATGACTTAATTCGACTACATTCCACTACTCTCGTTTTGCTTTTGCTGATGTTCATCTTATATCCTCCTTTCAAGACACTGTCCATTCCGTTCAACTGCTCTTCCAAGTCCTTTGCTGTCTCTGACAGAATTACAACGTCATCGGCGAACCTCAACGTTTTTATTTCTTCTCCATGGATTTTAATACCTACTCTGAATTTTTCTTTTGTTTCCTTTACTGCTTGCTCAATATACAGATTGAATAACATCGGGGAGACGCCACAACCCTGTCTCACTCCCTTCCCAACCACTGCTTCCCTTTCATGTCCCTCGACTCTCATAACTGCCATCTGGTTTCTGTACAGATTGTAAATAGCCTTTCGCTCCCTGTATTTTACCCCTGCCACCTTCAGAATTTGAAAGAGAGTATTCCAGTCAACATTGTCAAAAGCTTTCTCTAAGTCTAAAAATGCTAGAAACGTAGGTATGCGTTTTCTTAATCTAGCTTCTAAAATAAGTCGTAGGGTCAGTATTGCCTCACGTGTCCTCATATTTCTACAGAATCCAAACTGATCTTCCCCAAGGTCGGCTTCTACCTGTTTTTCCATTCGTCTGTAAAGAATTCGCGTTAGTATTTTGCAGCCGTGACTTGTTAAATTGATAGTTCGGTAATTTTCACAACTGTCAACAAATGCTTTCTTTGGGATTGGAATTATTATATTCTTCTTGAAGTCTGAGGGTATTTCGCCTGTCTCATACATTTTGCTCACCAGATGGTAGAGTTTTGTCAAGACTGGCTCTCCCAAGGCCGTCAGCAGTTCTAATGGAATGTTGTCTACTCCGGGGGCCTTGTTTTGACTCAGGTCTTTCAGTGATCTGTCAAACTCTGCACCCAGTATCATATTTCCCATTTCATCATCATGTACATCCTCTTCCATTTCCATAATATTGTCCTCAAGTACATCGCCCTTGTATAGACCCTCTATATACTCTTTCCACCTTTCTGCTTTCCCTTCTTTGCTTAGAATTGAGTTTCCATCTGAGCTCTTGATATTCATACAAGTCGTTCTCTTTTCTCCAAAGGTCTCTTTAATTTTCCTGTAGGCAGTATCTACCTTATTCCTAGTGAGATAAGGCTCTACATCCATACATTTGTCCTCTAGCCATGCCTGCTTAGCCATTTTGCACTTCCTGTCGATCTCATTTTTGAGACTTCTGTATTTCTTTTTGCCTGCTTCATTTACTGCATTTTTATATTTTCTCCATTCGTCAATTAAATTCAATATTTCTTCTGTCACGCAAGGATTTCTATTAGCATTCGTCTTTTTACCTACTTCATCCTCTGCTGCCTTCACTACTTCATCCCTCAAAGCTACCCATTCTTCTTTTACTGTATTTCTTTCCCCCATTCTTGTCAATTGTTTCCTTATGTTCTCCCTGAAACTCTGTACAACCTCTGGTTTAGTCAGTTTATCCAGGTCCCATCTCCTCAAATTCCCACCTTTTTGCAGTTTCTTCAGTTTTAATCTACAGTTCATAACCAACAGATTGTGGTCAGAGTCCACATCTGCCCCTGGAAATGTCTTACAATTTAAAACCTGGTTCCTAAATCTCTGTCTTACCATTATATAATCTATCTGATACCTTTAGTATCTCCAGGGTTCTTCCATGTATACAACCTTCTTTGATGATTCTTGAACCAAGTGTTAGCTATGATTAAGTTAGGCTCTGCGCAAAATTCTACCAGGCGGCTTCCTCTTTCATTTCTTACCCCCAATCCATATTCACCTACTATGTTTCCTTCTCTCCCTTTTCCTACTACCGAATTCCTGTCACCCATGACTATTAAATTTTCATCTCCCTTCACTATCTGAGTTATTTCTTTTATTTCAACATACATTTCTTCAATTTCTTTGCCATCTGCAGAGCTAGTTGGCATATAGACTTGTACTACTGTCGTAGGCGTGGGCTTTGTGTCTATCTTGGCCACAATAATGCATTCGCTGTGCTGTTTGTAGTAGCTTACTCGCATTCCTATTGTTTTATTCATTATTAAACCTACCCCTGCATTACCCCTATTTGATTTTGTATTTATAACCCTGTATTCGCCTGACCAAAAGTCTTGTTCCTCCTGCCACCGAACTTCACTAATTCCCACTATATCCAACTTTAACCTATCCATTTCCCTTTTTAAATTTTCTAACCTACCTGCCCGATTAAGGGATCTGACATTCCACGCTCCGATCCGTAGAATGCCAGTTTTCTTTCTCCTGATAATGACGTCCTCCTGAGTAGTCCCCGCCCGGAGATCCGAATGGGGGACTATTTTACCTCCAGAATATTTTACCCAAGAGGACGACATCATCATTTATTCATACAGTAAAGCTGCATGCCCTCAGGAAAAATTACGGCCGTAGTTTCTCCTTGCTTTCAGCCGTTCGCAGTACCAGCACAGCAAGGCCGTTTTGGTTAATGTTACAAGGCCAGATCAGCCAATCATCCAGACTGTTGCCCCTGCAACTACTGAAAAGGCTGCTGCCCCTCTTCAGGAACCACACGTTTGTCTGGCCTCTCAACTGATACCCCTCCGTTGTGGTTGCACCTACAGTACAGCTATCAGTATTGCTGAGGCACGCAAGCCTCCCCACCAACGGCAAGGTCTATGGTTCATGGGGCGGGGGGAGGGGGGGGGGGGGGGGGGAGGAGGATGATGTTCCGAATCTGAAAATCTATGCACCGAATCATTGTCACTTTGCTGAAGTCACCAATGGGTGGGAAGCTTGCAGTCCTATGTGATGGCACAGATTTAGCATCCAGCAATACTACAATAACCATGCTGAATTAGAGATGTCTACCATCAAAAGGGGGGCTCCTAAATCAACTCTTTACTGATGACAGTACATAAGGGTGGCACAGAAAAGCAGCCATCTGATTATTGCCTTCCCAGATGGAAAGTAGTATTCCACAATATTGTTATTTGACCTGCTTGCACCATAGACTTCACCACGAATTCTCCACCAAGCATTACAGTGCGTACTTGTTTCCACTCTAGATTTTACCACAGACTATCTTTGATAGTTGTTGACTAGAATCACAACCTACTCATACCAGAACTGTGGCTTTTAGATGTGTTCTGCTTGCATTTTGGCATTAGCAATCTCAACACTCATAATAAACAGATGTCTCTCATATGTTACAACAACACTAGTACACTTGTGCTCATGGGATGTATGACATACATCTACTCAGATGATGTGTCACAACAATCGAGTCTAACAAAATCCAAGATTTAGTTTAAGAACATATTAGTATATTTCTACAACTACCATTTTTGTGTGGCTTCAGCCATTAAGAGTATTAGTTATATATCTATTTCATCAGAAAAACCAATACAATTCATTTGTAAAGCAACTCTGGTTCTGCAGCAGTAATCATTTCTGTCAGTCACATGATATTTTTTTAATTAAAACTTCCATGTACATTAAGGTGTGGCGTCGATCCACGGATCGATAGACCAAAACATCATATGAGTATTATGTCTTCGAGTTGATCTTTGTTTTTGCATACTTCCCGGACCTCAGTTCCCGCCCAGTCTTCGACCTGTACGTTTGTCGTGTAGTAAAAGTATTGATGACTAGAAGAGAGAACCATGGTCATTACCTTACCACCTTGATATCGCCTTCAGTGGTGACCCCAAAGATCAAATAATCCGTCGAATCGCGTACAAAGTGACCACCGCGCTGGCTTCCACGTTCCGCATGGACCTTTGTCTGCTACACAATGGCCTTCTACAACACGCCGTTGCTGCCCGGTTTTCACCAGCAACAGCAACTAAATTTAAGCATGCCAGCTGTAGTCGGTGCCAGATGTGAATTTCAGTCCTATAGCCTCTATAACCCAGGGACCTCGTCAGGTGCAGTAGTTTTGAACATGATGCCAGCGATCTCCGACTCCGGCTTTGTTAGCCCTGAAGTGCTTCAGTTTTCACCGCACAGCAGTATAAGTAACCCAGGGACCTCGTCAGGTGCAGTAGTTTTGAACATGATGCCAGCGATCTTCGACTCCAGCTTTGTTGGCCCTGAAGTGCTTCAGTTTTCACCGCACAGCAGTACAATAAACCACTACACGCTGATACCAAACTTTAATGCAAGAACTGTAAATAGGGGGGAGCATAGTTTTCATAATGTGCCACAACAGGACGCCTTTTTGAATGTGCAAGATCCACATGTGTATCACTCCGCGCCAGTTGCACACTATGTGAATGATATTCGCCAGCCTGTTACTCCGAGTGTTCATCAGTGCAGTAATTTGAGCATGTCAGGTTCCACCAAGCTCATCAGTGAGTCTGTGATGGACAATTTCGCTGCAGATGTGGAGGACCAATCGCATAATAACCTGTCGAGCAACCGCCGTGACAATTTGACCTTCTGCCGCAACAACCGGTCCCACTTCGCTCCATGCCGGGCTTTCTGCTAACAGATTTCGCTTCCCCTCCAGCTACTATGAACACAGCTGGCACGTCTGCTTCCTCTCTACCGTCCTCATGATGCAGAGTTAGCTTTGACTTGCCTACTCTTGCGTTGGCGAGTGGCTGACCGCATTCTTTGACCACCAGTTCGTCGAATCTACTGAAACGTCCGGCATTCAAACCTGCCCACCTGGAATTCTGGCTCAACCTGGTCGAGCACACTTTCAGTGTATGTACACTTGATGACAACGCCCGTTTCACATGCCTCATGAACCACCTCCATGACCATGTCAACTTAATTTATGACCTGGTTAAGTCACCTCCTCCAAATGAGAAGTACGCTACAGTTAAACAAGCAATACTGGAACGTGTCTCCAAGACAAGAAGATAAAACGTTCGACAGCTCGTCTATGAAGAACGCCTCGGCGACAGATCTCCGTCCCAGCTGTGGCGATGCCTTCAACTTCTCGTCGGTGAGTGCAACATGCCAGACGTACGCTCACTAAGATTTGGACGGAAAAGCTGCCTCTGTCTGTCCAAACGGCCATGTCCACCTACGAAGATAGACCAAATAGCGAATGCTTGCGCGCCGCCAACCGAGCTTACTCCACTCAACTACGTGAACGCCGTGCCCAGCAGTCCGGCAGCTACACCAGTTTCCAACCACAACCAGGGCCCCAACATGGATGCCCCACTAACCCTAAGTCTGTCAAGCTCGCCGAACTACTGCCACCTTCATCTCTGCACAACAACAGCACATCTGACTCCACAGAAGATTCTGGGCTGCCGCCGTCTGCCCACTCGCACGAACAGACATCCGCCCATAAATACTGTATCTTCCACACAAAATTTGAAGAACAAGCACGCAATTGTAAACCGGTGTGCTCCTACCCAAACTTCAACTGCAGGTAGGCAGCGGCGCCACCTCCTGCGACGTAAACAACAGGCACCGTCCCACGCTCCATTCGGTGTCCAACACTAATGCTTCGAATGGAGGAGTCTACGTCTGCAACTTTAACTCTGGCATAAACTTTCTCATCGACACGGGCGCAGATGTTTCCCTACTTCCATCTCGTCTTGCTACTGAAAAGATTCGACTACACAAAACTGTGCTACTTGCTGTAAACTATGTAGGCTGTGTGGCATCATGAAAATTCATTCAACAGTATACCACCCCTAAAGCAACGGCCTCATGGAACGTTGGCATAGGATGCTTAAGACAGCCCTTCGTTGCCATGGCCTCCTTTGGACAGAAGCCATGCCATTCATCTTACTCGGTTTGTGGACCACTTTCAACGAAGACCTTAAAAATTCAGTGGCCAAGTTGTCTACGGCCAGTCCTTTACACTGCCAGGCGAACTTGTTGCTCCTATTCCAGTCGCCAAACCGTCCGAACTGCCGCCCTTGGTAGAATGGTTGAGGTTACACTGTAACAAGCTTCAACCCCCGCCCCCTTCCAGCCACACTCCGCTGTACTCATATGTTCCCAAGGTGCTCGACGCTTGAGAATTTGTGTTCCTTCACGACGACACTGTAAATGCCCCGTTACAGCCCCCTTATACAGGCCCGTACAGAGTTGTCAAACGAACCAGTAATACAATGGATATCGTAATTAAGGGCTCAGTAACTACTGTTTCCTTCAACAGGGTTAAACCTGCTCGCATCGAGTTTTCCCCTACCTCACCCACCGTTGAAGAGACCAGGCTCTCTGGTCACCCTCGGCCTTCTTTCTCTGCTCATGATTCGAGTAAACTCATGCCTACACCGGCCCTGTCAACGAGCCCACACTCATTCCGGAGTTTTCTGCTTCCCGTCTCCCATAGCAGAAGCCCCAGCTCCCAGGGCTCTAATATAACAGTTCCATCTTTGTGCGACAGCACACCGTGCCACTCTTCTAACCGGTGCAGCCCGCAGGTTCCTGCCATGCCCACTCAGACCTCACCGTCTGACACTCACCCCTCTACTCGCAGCACACCGCCCTTACCGTGCTACGGTTTCCCCACCCAACCGGCTGAGCATACCTCTCTGTTAGCAGTTGCCACTTATGAGCTCTCTACCCGCCTCCATCCTAATGACATTTGTGGTTTATCTGCCGTAGTTAGTGGTGATACTGCATTAGTGCTGCTTGCATGCTACGGTTTCCCCACCCAACCGGCTGAGCATACCTCTCTGTTAGCAGTTGCCACTTATGAGCTCTCTACCCGCCTCCATCCTAATGACATTTGTGGTTTATCTGCCGTAGTTAGTGGTGATACTGCATTAGTGCTGCTTGCATGTGACGATTCGTGTGACTCGTTAGGTGGTATGTCACAACGTGTAGTGATGCGTTTCAAAATCTCTTGAAGTGCTACGTGTGGCAACCTACGTGCTTATGTTAGGCCTAGTGGAAAGGTGATCATTAGGCTCCCTGCTGACGGCAATCTTCCACACCAGCGCTCCCACACTGGCCGACGACTACGACCGCTGATGTCGCTTCAAGACTTCAGCATCTGCATTCTAGGATTAGCTCCAAACTCTCCTCCCACATGGCCCATGCCGTTAGATGCGGAGGAACTCACTGTAACCCACTTAAACTCTCGCCAAACCCCCCCCCCCCCCCCCGCCTTCGGATACGTACTCCATACTGCAGGGGGTGGGGGGGCTATGTGGCGTCGATAGGCCAAAACATCATATGTGTATTATGTCTTCGAGTTGATCTCTGTTTTTGCATACTTCGAGGACCTCAGTTCCTACCTAGTCTTCAACCTGTACGTTTGTCGTGTAATAAAAGTATTGATGATTCGAAGAGAGAACTGTGGTCATTACCTTACCACCTTGATATCTCCTTCAAAGGAAAAGAGTTTGACAAATGCTGACCGTTCGACCTTCAGTTACTCTTGATCATTTAGCACCATCCAGGGGCTATGTATGGGAATTGGAATGTAATCTTATGGGTGTGAGCAATGACCCTTGACCTAGCAGTCACACTTGATTAATACCACAGTAAAAGTTCGCACTAAGGACAATATATTCCAAAAGCTGTGGCCTATCACTTGGGAATCAATAGCTGACCCACTCTGTACTGCAATTAGTGTATAGCATGACACAATACTGTGCTACTGTCTGATAAATAGCAATCATACCATCGAGTTTGACATCCAACTCAATACAATAAAGTGTATGATCACTGGCTGCTAAAAACTGCATCAATTTGCTTTATCTCAGTTCTAAGTCATATCTCTCCACCTAAATACAAAAAGTAGGAAGCTTTGCTACTGACTATAAGAAAATACAAGTCAACTCCAAGCTGGCCAGATGTGTTACATATGACAAACAGAAATCCAGACAAAGCAATAAAAACAGTTGTGTAGCTTCTTCATGGGTTAAGATATTACTGGGAGCAAATATGGATCAGGCAAGCAACATAAGGAAAACAGATTGACCTAACCTGACTAAATCAGAGGCCTTCGATCTGCCTTTGAAAGTAAGGGAGACAGAATAATCTGCTCAAACCATGAAGTAAGCAAGGACTTCCTTTCAAATGGAAAAAGATGCCCAGCCCATCTTGCAGTCAGAGTGAGAGACCCGAGATAATTCATCATACTGTGAAACAGTGAACTGTAACATTTTATCCAGACAATGTTAAGGACTTCCTGACACTGACCAAGATGGTGTTGACATGATTGGGAAAGAGGCTGTGCCCATGTGTGTGAGAGTTGTGTTTGTGTTTTTTGTCTATTTCTGATGAAGGCCTTCTTGGCTGAAAGCTTACTTTCTGACAGACTATCTGACTGTGCCTATCTGTGACTCCCCCCCCCCCATGAACCATGGACCTTGCCGTTGGTGGGGAGGCTTGCGTGCCTCAGCGATACAGATAGCCGTACCGTAGGTGTAACCACAACGGAGGGGTATCTGTTGAGAGGCCAGACAAAAGTGTGGTTCCTGAAGAGGGGCAGCAGCCTTTTCAGTAGTTGCAAGGGCAACAGTCTGGATGATTGACTGATCTGGCCTTGTAACAATAACCAAAACGGCCTTGCTGTGCTGGTACTGCGAACGGCTGAAAGCAAGGGGAAACTACAGCCGTAATTTTTCCCGAGGGCATGCAGCTTTACTGTATGATTACATGATGATGGCGTCCTCTTGGGTAAAATATTCCGGAGGTAAAATAGTCCCCCATTCGGATCTCCGGGCGGGGACTACTCAAGAGGATGTTGTTATCAGGAGAAAGAAAACTGGCGTTCTACGGATCGGAGTGTGGAATGTCAGATCCCTTAATCGGGCAGGTAGGTTAGAAAATTTAAAAAGGGAAATGGATAGGTTGAAGTTAGATATAGTGGGAATTAGTGAAGTTCGGTGGCAGGAGGAACAAGACTTCTGGTCAGGTGACTACAGGGTTATAAACACAAAATCAAATAGGGGTAATGCAGGAGTAGGTTTAATAATGAATAGGAAAATAGGAATGCGGGTAAGCTACTACAAACAGCATAGTGAACGCATTATTGTGGCCAAGATAGATACGAAGCCCACACCTACTACAGTAGTACAAGTTTATATGCCAACTAGCTCTGCAGATGACGAAGAAATTGAAGAAATGTATGATGAAATAAAAGAAATTATTCAGATTGTGAAGGGAGACGAAAATTTAATAGTGTTGGGTGACTGGAATTCGAGTGTAGGAAAAGGGAGAGAAGGAAACATAGTCGGTGAATATGGATTGGGGGACAGAAATGAAAGAGGAAGCCGCCTGGTAGAATTTTGCACAGAGCACAACATAATCATAACTAACACTTGGTTTAAGAATCATGAAAGAAGGTTGTATACATGGAAGAACCCTGGAGATACTAAAAGGTATCAGATAGATTATATAATGGTAAGACAGAGATTTAGGAACCAAGTTTTAAATTGTAAGACATTTCCAGGGGCAGATGTGGACTCTGACCACAATCTATTGGTTATGACCTGTAGATTAAAACTGAAGAAACTGCAAAAAGGTGGGAATTTAAGGAGATGGGACCTGGATAAACTAAAAGAACCAGAGACTGTACAGAGATTCAGGGAGAGCATAAGGGAGCAATTGACAGGAATGGGGGAAATAAATACAGTAGAAGAAGAATGGGTAGCTTTGAGGGATGAAGTAGTGAAGGCAGCAGAGGATCAAGTAGGTAAAAAGACGAGGGCTAGTAGAAATCCTTGGGTAACAGAAGAAATATTGAATTTAATTGATGAAAGGAGAAAATATAAAAATGCAGTAAGTGAAACAGGCAAAAAGGAATACAAACGTCTCAAAAATGAGATCGACAGGAAGTGCAAAATGGCTAAGCAGGGATGGCTAGAGGACAAATGTAAGGATGTAGAGGCCTATCTCACTAGGGGCAAGATAGATACCGCCTACAGGAAAATTAAAGAGACCTTTGGAGATAAGAGAACGACTTGTATGAATATCAAGAGCTCAGATGGAAACCCAGTTCTAAGCAAAGAAGGGAAAGCAGAAAGGTGGAAGGAGTATATAGAGGGTCTATACAAGGGCGATGTACTTGAGGACAATATTATGGAAATGGAAGAGGATGTAGATGAAGATGAAATGGGAGATACGATACTGCGTGAAGAGTTTGACAGAGCACTGAAAGACCTGAGTCGAAACAAGGCACCCGGAGTAGACAGTATTCCATTGGAACTACTGACGGCCGTGGGAGAGCCAGTCCTGACAAAACTCTACCATCTGGTGAGCAAGATGTATGAAACAGGCAAAATACCCTCAGACTTCAAGAAGAATATAATAATTCCAATACCAAAGAAAGCAGGTGTTGACAGATGTGAAAATTACCGAACTATCAGCTTAATAAGTCACAGCTGCAAAATACTAACACGAATTCTTTACAGACGAATGGAAAAACTAGTAGAAGCCAACAACGGGGAAGATCAGTTTGGATTCCATAGAAACACTGGAACACGTGAGGCAATACTGACCTTACGACTTATCTTAGAAGAAAGATTAAGGAAAGGCAAACCTACGTTTCTAGCATTTGTAGACTTAGAGAAAGCTTTTGACAATGTTGACTGGAATACTCTCTTTCAAATTCTAAAGGTGGCAGGGGTAAAATACAGGGAGCGAAAGGCTATTTACAATTTGTACAGAAACCAGATGGCAGTTATAAGAGTCGAGGGACATGAAAGGGAAGCAGTGGTTGGGAAGGGAGTAAGACAGGGTTGTAGCCTGTCCCCGATGTTGTTCAATCTGTATATTGAGCAAGCAGTAAAGGAAACAAAAGAAAAATTCGGAGTAGGTATTAAAATTCATGGAGAAGAAATAAAAACTTTGAGGTTCGCCGATGACATTGTAATTCTGTCAGAGACAGCAAAGGACTTGGAAGAGCAGTTGAATGGAATGGACAGTGTCTTGAAAGGAGGATATAAGATGAACATCAACAAAAGCAAAACGAGGATAATGGAATGTAGTCGAATTAAGTCGGGTGATGCAGAGGGAATTAGATTAGGAAATGAGGCACTTAAAGTAGTAAAGGAGTTTTGCTATTTGGGGAGCAAAATAACTGATGATGGTCGAAGTAGAGAGGATATAAAATGTAGGCTGGCAATGGCAAGGAAAGCGTTTCTGAAGAAGAGAAATTTGTTAACATCCAGTATTGATTTAAGTGTCAGGAAGTCATTTCTAAAAGTATTCGTATGGAGTGTAGCCATGTATGGAAGTGAAACATGGACGATAAATAGTTTGGACAAGAAGAGAATAGAAGCTTTCGAAATGTGGTGCTACAGAAGAATGCTGAAGATTAGATGGGTAGATCACATAACTAATGAGGAAGTATTGAATAGGATTGGGGAGAAGAGAAGTTTGTGGCACAACTTGACCAGAAGAAGGGATCGGTTGGTAGGACATGTTCTGAGGCATCAAGGGATCACCAATTTAGTATTGGAGGGCAGCGTGGAGGGTAAAAATCGTAGGGGGAGACCAAGAGATGAATACACTAAGCAGATTCAGAAGGATGTAGGTTGCAGTAGGTACTGGGAGATGAAAAAGCTTGCACAGGATAGAGTAGCATGGAGAGCTGCATCAAACCAGTCTCAGGACTGAAGACCACAACAACAACAATCTGTGACTCAGCATCTCCTCTACATAAAATTGTCACATTCCATTCTGGATTTTCCATTGTTTAATTTAATATTATATGTGCTACTCCAGCACACTATTTTATCATGTGTGCATGATATTTTCCCTGTACACTTTATCAATTTACAATGGTACTGTTGTTTTGTTGTTGTTGCGACCTTAAGTCCGAAGACTGGTTTGATGCAGTTGAACATGCTACTCTATCCTGTGCAAGCGTCTTCATCTCTGAGTAACTACTGCAACCTACAACCCTCTGAATCTGCTTACTGTATTTATCTCTTCATCCCCCTCTACAACTTTTACCCTCTATGCTGCCCTCCAATACTAAAATGATGATCCCTTGATGCCTCAGAACGTGTCCTACCAACCGATCCCTTCTTCTAGTCAAGTTGTGCAAAAAATCCTCTTCTCCTCAATTCTATTCAGTGCCTCTTCATTAGTTACATGATCTACTCATCTAACCTTCAGCATTCTTCTGTAGCACCACATTTAAAAAGCTTCTATTATCTTCTTGTCTAAACTGTTTAGCATTGATGTCCACACATGGCTGTGCTCCATACAAATACTTTCAGAAAAGAATTCCTGAGACTTTAATTTACAGGGTGTATCAAAAAGAATCATCTGATCTGACATGTCTATATTTCTGAAACTAATAAACATATAGAGTGAATTCTGTTTTTTGATGAACGGGAAACAAAAAAAAATTTTTCTCATAACTTTTCATAGGTGTTCAATATGCCCCCCTTGAGTTACAGCTTCCACAGCTGCTGTTATGCCGTGTCTAAATTCATTCACTGATGTTGGTAACACAGGCATACAAAAACAGTCTTTTATAAACCTCCCACATGAAATAATCACTTACAGCCAGGTCCAGTGACCCTGGAGGCCAGTAATGTAAGGCTTAATGATTTGGTTCAGTGCGACCAGTCCATTGTTCAGTAACACTTTGATTTAAAAATTCTTGCACTTCCAGATGCCAATGTGGCGGTGCCCCATCCTGTTGGTGAATGAAGTCGATAGAATCAGTCTCCAATTGTGGGAAAAGAAAGTTCTCCAGCATATCAAGATATTTGCTTCCTGTAACAGTGTTCATGGCAAAGAAAAATGGACCATACACCTCTTCCCATGAAACTGCACAAAACACATTAACTTTTGGAGAGTCCCTCTCGTGCTGTACAACTTCATGGTGGTTGTTCCACACCTCATATCCTCACATTATGATGGTTCACCTCTCCATTTAAATGGAATATTGCCTCGTCACTAAACATGGAAAAAAACCAATCATTCCCCATCTTGCCAAGGACGAAATAAAAGAACTCCACACACTGTTGTTTGTCACCTTCACGAAGAGCTTGTAGTAGCTGAATTTTTTATGGTTTCACGTGGTAACATCAACACAACACATGCCAAATGGACACTGGTGGCTTGCTGAGCTGTGGAGCTGCACAGCAAATAGATTTCTGCGGAACTATGGCGGATCGTTCAACGTCTCTGTCAGACATCAGGAACAGCATGGCAATTTGCCTTTACACAAACATGTGTCTTGGAATTGTTCATGCCATCATCTAATGCTCTGTGCTGTAGGAAGACCCATGCTGTATGAAAGTTACAATGAACTGTTATTACTGACCCACACTGTGCAAAACGTAGAACACAAAACACTTTCTGTTGTTCCAACACAATTTTTACTAGAACTGAAGTGGCGCACACTGTTGATACCTAGTGGGAACCATGTAAAGCTTGAGAGTTTGCTCTTTCTAACAGTATGTTGCTCACACACATATCTCAAATAACATAATAGTTACAATTTTTTAAAAAAATTAGGTGATTCTTTTAGTACTTTGAATGTCTCGTTTCCTAATTTAATTCCCCAGGCCTCACCTGAATTAATTCAACTACTCTCCATTATTTTCATTCTCACTTCGTTGATATTCATCTTATATCACCCTTTCAAGACACTGTCCATTCTGTTCAGCAGCTATTCCAAGTCCTTTGCTGTCTCTGACAGAATTACAATGTCACTGGCAAATCTCAAAGTTTTTGTTTCTCCTCCCTGGACTTTAATTCCTATTCCAAATTTTTCTTTGGTTTCCTTTACTGCTTGTTCAATATGCAGATTGAATAACATCGGGGACTGGCTACAACCCTGTCTCACTCCCTTAGCCACTGCTTCCCTTTTATGCCCCTCGACTCATAACTCTGTACAACTTGTAAACAGCTTTTCACTCCCTGTATTTTACCCCCGACACCCTTAGAATTTGAAAGAGAGTATTCCAATCAACATGATCAAAAGCTTCCTCTAGGTCTACAAAGGCTACAAAAGTACGTTTGCCTTTCCTTGACCTATCTTCTATGAGAAGTCACAGGGTCAGTATTACCTCGTATGTTCCTACAGTTTTACAGACTCCAAAATGACCTTCCCCAAGGTCAGCTTTTACCAGTTTTCCAATTCTACTGTAAAGAACATAACATACTTGAGTTCAATGGCTGCTTCACAGCCTGCACCATCTGGAACTGCCCCCTATGACCAATTTTCTGAACTGCACAGATGGGAGTTATCCTTACAATACATTCTCCATTCCTGAAATCATCCTGGCCTCAACCTATGTTAACCTACTGCCTCACAGCCTCCACCCAAATACTTCCATTCCCCCCCCCCCCCCCTCCCCCCTTCTGTCCTATCATATTTTCCACGCTCACGTCCTTCTACCCTCACTGTGCACCACTTTCTACGAATGCACCCACCAGTCTTCTCCCCTTCACTGCTATTCTACAATTCTGCCCCCCTCTCCCCTCCTACCAACCGTCTAGTCCCTGCATGCTCCACCAGGCATCAATGACTTCTCTCCCACCATCCATACCCTACTATCCCTCCTCCCTTCGTGCCCCACTCTTGATTGCGACATAGTTGCCTTCTGGCTAAACAGGCCAGAGATAGCAGTCGTGTGTGCATGAGATTTGTTTGGTTGTGTGAATGGGTCTTCCTTTCTGATGAAGACTTTGGCCAAAAGCGCATCTGTAAAAGTGTTTTTCATCATGCTTGTCTGCAACTCAAATATAACAACAGATATACAGGGAATGAAGCACTTAGCAACTGTTAGAACTGTACAAAAAATTCTACCCTTTGCTCTTCATAGATGAAGGCTTGGATATAGACTTGATTTTTTTTAAACACTTGTAACAATGAAGCAAATATAGAGCATTTATGAATAAATAACAACTGACTATCTACATTTTGGTTTTTAGGTTTTATTTCCAAAACATACTGAAAATCAAATCTAAGATCTAGTTTGTCTGTATTCCAGTGTTTAGATTTCACTTCTAATCAGTGTTATTAAGAAAACCTGAAAACTGAAATGCAGAAGGTCGAGAGACTTTTATTCATATGATAGAAATCTTTTACTCACTCTATGTACAACATGAAACCATCATGAATTCATCAAAAAATGAAATAAGTGCTTCATTTCATGCATCTCTACTGGTGTACTCATCACAGATCTTGTCTCACAAGCAACTGCGGCCTTTAACTTTTTCCAGAAACTCAGTCATTAAAGTTTCGTTCATCTCATGCTCTATCATGTATATCAGAACAACATTTAACCATGGATGTAGTGAATCCATGGATAAATGTTCCCACTGTGTCACAAATATTTGTACATGTGCTGAACACACAATCTGTCATTGATTTTTCTCTTTGTCATCTTGTGTTTATCCTGAGTTTCCTCTATGATGTTCTCACAGTATCTATTTGTGCCAAATGTGAAAAAAATACATTTGTAGATTAACTGACCAAGAGACAAATATAGAAACAATACAGAGGGGTGTAAATTGCAGTAGTTATTCAGAGATGAAGAGGCTTGCACAGGATAGAGCAGCTTGAAGAGCTGCATCAAACCAGTCTTCGGACTTAAGACAAACAATTCTTAATAAATGAGCCATTTTGACAGGCTTTGTGATTATAACGTGTCACACAGTTGCAGTCATTAATTATTGGAAAAAATAACATGTCTCGTGAATCTTCAACAGTGCGTAGATCTCGGGTTGCTCTAGAAAAGTATTTGTGACACTGCTGATGGCATTATAGTTCCTAGAGCTCATTCCACATTCCTAAAGGCTCTCCTTCAAGATGGGATTTACAGAATTAGTAATAAGCACATGTGATTTTAAATATTTAAACTTTTACTGAGGGAGTGCCAGAAAAAAAGCAGTCACTGTTGATAATGGAGAATGTTCAAGTGGTAGAATTATGAACAGGTATAGCAGTTTACATCATTACAAGAAAAATCTTTAATTCAGTAATCTGTACTTCATGTCTTCTAGTAACTTTTTGGATGAAACTACGAGAAAGCACTTAGGTTGACCAAACTTTTGAGGAGAAAAAGACAATAACATAACAACAGGCTATACCAGGAGCAACTGAACATAACTATAATGAATGTTGGCTTCGTTATACAACTTAATGATCATGTGATCTCGTATGTGCATACACATTAAGAGAAGAAAACACTACAATATTTATTTTGAGTCTGTATTAATATTTTGAACTTAGGTTGCGGTGGCAGGCTGATCTGTAACATAGCCCAACATTTAGATTAGGTCGAAAGGTGACAGTTTGGTTGTAAGTAGGCCAAACAGTATGGAAAACTTCACTTAATACAATACTCGAATTAATTAAGGAAGAAAAAGCCTTAACAGTTTCCAACAGCGTAAAGAACTATGATAAATATTGGTGTTATCACACAAATATTTAACTGGCTCTAGATCACCAACAAGAATTTTATTTCACTGTAAAAGCAATGGCTTTTTCACAGTAGGAACTTTTCCATCAGTTTTTGTGTGTTAAATTTAGCTTCAGTAAGCAGAAATAGTTTAAAGTAATTGAACCATAGTCAAGTATTGATAGTTTTGAACAGCTGATTCACTTCTCCAATGGATATCTTGACTCATGCCATGCAGCTGAGCGTTCGTTACCAAACATTGATCTCACTTTTATCTGTGTACATCATTCACCGGATGATAACTTTGAAAACTTTATTGCACTGATGGATAACTGTTTATCTTACCTTATGCACCTTAAGTCTAAACTCGCATTGTGTGGTGACTTCAACATACACATAGTAAGTGGAAGTACTAAAGAGAGGGTTTTCATGAACTTAATGAACAGCTATGGGATGTTTGTAGCAAACCAGCTCCGAACAAGAGGTGTTGCCTGTGTAGACACAGTTGTCACCACACAGTTGTCACTTGGGAATATAATATCAGTGTAGTTGAACCAATGATTGCAGGCCACAGTGCATTAGTAATGGAGCTTAGTATGGAGAGTAAAAGTAAATTGCAACCAATCTCATGGCACTCAAGTTACAAACTCAGTAAAAGGGTTATCTAAGAAGAAAGATTTAATGGCCTTAAAGCAGCACTGTCTAGTGTAAACTGGCAACAGAAACTTACAGAAATGGGTACAGTGACTCATTTGAATGTCTGTTCCAAACCTTAAGAACAAAATTTGATGACATTTTTCCAGAAATCCCCAAGATGAACCTTGCAATAAGTCACAAGGAAGGGAAAAATCCATTAAAGGGAAGATATGGTATACACCTGAGATAAATAAACTACAATGCATCACCAAAATATTCAGAGACCATACAAAAAGAGCCGTAGATCTTCCAACTAAAGACCTGCTTCACTGTAACCGTTTAAGAGAGAGAGGGGGGAAAAAAATCTACAGAAAGGCAGTGGAGGCTTCAAAAAAGAGACACAATTATTCATTAAAGAGGCTCATAATCTATGTAAAGCAGCATGGAATCTGGTAAATGAGTACGGGAAGAACCCTAATTCCATCTTAAATTCCAGTAGTCCTGATGCCTTCAACCAGTGCTTTGTTAGTAGAGTGGAAACTCCAGTTTAAGGCTTAGATCCCATGGTCAATATAAAAAATGTAAGCTGCACATTTAAAAACTGGGAGGAAATTGACCCTGAGGACCTTGTAAAAATAGTGAAGTCCTATAAGCATTCAGAAACTCCAGACATCTATGGTATGCCCTGCACAGTACTGAAGAAAATAATACCAGAGCTTGCTCAGGCACAAGCCACAGTAACTAACAAGTGTTTATTTTCTGGTGTCTTCCCAGATTTCCTGAAGGTGGCACGGACAGTACCAGTCTACAAAAAAGGTGACCCATGCAAAGTGTCCAGCTCCAGACCTATTTAAATAACACCCATTCTTGCTAAAGTCACGGAGTCCGTAATGAAACATCAGATACAAAATTACTTTGAAAACAATAAACGCTTCCAGGGCACACAGCATGGTTTTTGCAAGGGAAAGTCAACAGTTACAGTGGTACTGGACTTAATCACCAAGACAAGGGAGGGGTTTGAAGATAGAGAGAGTGTGGCATTCACACTCAGTGACCCGAGCAAAGCATTTGATTGCATTTCACACAAGATACTGATTAATAAGCTGAAGTGTCATGGTATTGAAGGTGCGGTCCTAGCTACTCTTCAATCCTATCTTGAAAACCGAAGACAAATAGTATCAGTCCATAGAGCAAACTCCCAAGAGCAAAAGTCAGAAAATGGTGTACCCCAGGGATCCGACATAGGACTTCTCCTGTTCCTTATTTATGTCAATAATATATTCTACAGTTTGCTGCTGATACCACATTCTTTGCAAAGGGAAAAATGGCTGAATGAGCTCTGTTGGCAGCAGATTTACTCTTTGAAAGAATTAGAGAGTGGTTTATCAAAAATAAAATAAAAATGAATCAAGGAAAAACTCAACACATGATATGCAGTCTCAGCAATGTAGGCTGCCAGGATAACATGGAGGCTGTCAAACTACTACGCTTCATGATAGATAGCAAACTGACAGTGAACAAGCACACAGAGTATGTGTGTTCCAAGCTCTTTCATTTTATATACCTGGTAAGAAAACTAAAAGGTGTATTAACTGACCAATACCTAATAACAGTTTATTATGCACTCTTTCATAACCATATTAATTATGGTCTGCAGTTATGGGTACACTCTGCAGGTTGTAAGGAGGTGTTAATGCTCAAACAAAGCTGTCATAATCATTACAGCAAGAAACAAACAGGAGCACTGCAAACCTATATTTACCAGATTATGGATAATGACAGTATTCGCCCAATATGTGTCTCTATGCCTCTGCAGCGTAAAAGAAAACCAAGGTGATTTCAGCACAAGGAAAGACATTCATAATCAGTAAACCTGCATCAAGAGGAACATTGAAGTACCAAGTTGTCGACTGATTGGAACACAACACAATTTTCCAGTAGTAGCCCTAAAAATGTTCAGTAGACTGGACCGAGAAGTGCAGTCACTGCCGATAGGACTGTTCAAAAGGACAACTGCACATGACTTGAAAGAACACTCATTATATTCCACTGGAGAATTTCTCAATATTGACTTAATATGTTATATCTGCCCTTATTGTGAATACTTTGCTGTATGTTGTATAAAACTGTAACCAAATCTTACATTTGTCACCCTCTCCAGTCACGACTGGTAAATGACACAGACCTAGAAACAAAGTAATAATAAACGAATTGATGAATTTTTTCATTTCAAGAGACAAACAGTGTTTTGTGTTAAAACTTTATAATTACTAAAAAAATTTATAATTGACATACTTACAGTAGATTGCTCAGTTTCAAGCTTCTTTTTAAGTGATACTGCTACTTGTTTTGCTGTGATATTTGTTGGTTTTGATCTGACTATGGCTATGGCAAGGGCAAGTTTAACCCTCTCTTTCAGTTCTTCTGTTAGCAGACAAAAAAAGGAATGCATAATAATAGTAAACTAAACAATGCAAGTGACTAACATTTACAAGTAAATAGTGTGCACATTATTAAGTCACTTTTACATCCCAACTTCTGCAGGACAAAGAAAACAGTAAGATTTAATCTATAATCTCCAGAAAATACCTATCAATGCTTCTGAAATATCCTGTCATTAACTGATCCATGAATCTGACCACCTATTAATTTTGGCAGAGGCACAGAAGACAGTTTATTTCCCTACACTCCCAGAACTGCAAGGAATATACAGCATACTTCGTGGTGATGTTACAAACTTTCAGGAATGATGGAGAAGTGTACATGTTTCACTTGAAGGTAAGGGTCTCTTGTCTGGAAAATACCAAGTCAAAAATTATAGTCTTTTGAGGTATGCACTTTGGAGCTCATGTTTACTAGACATTTTTTTCTCCTTTTGGTCCACACTACCTCCTACCAAAATAAGGAAAGCAAAGAGCTTACAGTAGAAGAGACCGGGTCAATGGAAGCGTCCCATTCCACCCGTCGACTTTGACCCATGATGTAAGGCTGTTGTGGTTGGTGACATCACAATGGTGCGGAGTTTAGTTTGTGAGAGTGTTTGTAGGTGTTTTGATGTGATTGATGATGCTTTCTGGTGGTGTGTTTATGTGTTGTGTGTTAGGTGATGTTTTTGGTTTAGTTTGCGTGTGACATGTTTATAGGAGGTGTATTGTTGTGGTTGGTGGTTCTCTCTGGTGGTGTGTTTATGGGTAGAGTGTTATGTGGCATATGGGGTTCATTTGCATGGTAGCATTGCACGTGTGTGGCATTGGTGGTGACTGTGCTTTCGGCGAATATTTTTCAGTGAGTTAACGATTTTGGTTTTGTTATGTCGACGTAATCGCAGTTTTTTTTTCTGTTCGTCGTCTGTGAATTTTGATAAATTACTTTGTTTATGTCTTTGGTAGGTAATGATATGACTGACAAGGACAACAGTTTTCGGTTGTCGGCGATCATGGGGGACAGTGCGTTGTCACTAGCCTAATAAAATTTCTTCAGCTATTCGGCCTGTTGGCTAAAGTCGAGAACTATTCAGTGTGTCGTGAAGAAATGAGGCTTACTAAAGTTCCGGCGTCTCAGACCAGGGATGGCTATATGTGGATATGTCGTAAGGATAACAGGTCAAGGGAGTGTTCGATTGTTCGAGTCCAATTTTGATTTTCAAGGTTTTTTTTTTTTTTGTAGTAGGATTAAGTGTGGTTGTGGTGGTGAAAGTTTTGTGATTTATAGTGTAGTATTGGTAGTTGCTGTTTACCTATATAGGTCAAGGGAAGTGTTCGATTCCAATTTTGATTTTCTAAGTGCCCTTTTTTTGTGGTAGGATTAAGTGTGATGGTGTTGAAAGTTTAGAGGTTTATAGTGTGGTATCGGTAGTTTATGTTGACCTATATAGGTCAAGGGAAGTGATCGATTCCAGTGGACTTTGTGTATAGTGGAATTTGAGAAGGCTGTAGAGTCTTGTTATTTTAGTGTTTTTTGTCGTTTGGTGTAGTGGCGTGTATTTATATTTAGTTTGTGCCCACCCAAAAACCCCCAATTTCCCCCATTTGTCCCGTTAGTCTCATTATATTTTTGGAGGAATATCTGTTTGGTGGTTTTTCGATCTATGTTCGTGTTTGGTGTCATGTTTACGTGATGACGTTACAGGAGGCTATGAGAGTTGTTATGAATGGTCGTTACCGCCATATTGGTGACGTTATTGGTGAAAGCAGAGGGGTGGAATCAGATGCTTCCGTTATCCCAATAGGCCCACTGTCAGAGGTACCAGAACAATTTTCACCTGCAACTTTCAACTCTGTGTTTTCCAGACATGGGTCCCTGACCTCAAATTGGCACACATACCGTTCTCCATCATCATGGAAACTCCATACTATATATCAAAATCAACAGCAAGCCATTCTCCTATTAACTAAAGGAGACACTTAAATACATATAATATGGCGATACAGATGAAAAATTTCGCTATACGAAACGACTTTCTTTTACCAATAACAGTGTTTTGTCATGAAAGTGTACACTGTATTTTAGGTTCAAACATAATGTCTTTGTTCATAAAGGCATACAGAAATTATGCAAACATGGATCACGCGACAGCTGAATTCTACATTGTCATAAAACTTACATAATGAATTCATTCATGAGAAATGTTAGGTCTTTAATGCCGCCAAGTTTGTGACTCATTGCAACTACAATAGGCCTACTACTGTGAGGAATGCGGTTACATTTGTGTACAGATTGAAAATTTCGTGACAGGCATGACGTAGCACCTTGTTCTGGGCAAATAATCTCCAATAGGCAGATATAATCTCAAGTGAGAACCACAAAATAATGCTACAGCATCTACTGTTCATTTTATACGGGGGAATATTCACTAATATCTGGATGCAAATACAAAAAACTTTACATTCATAAACTCATTTATGAGTATCGAAGAAGATAACAAAAGCAATAGTATTTGACTACAGAAGGGTATACAAACACTAGAAACAGCGCCTGCTGTACAATACTTATAAAGTTATCATCACAGTTTTTTTAAACGAAAATGTGCCAGTGCCACAGGACATTAAATTTTTCTATAATTTCCCAAGTCTCGGAATTCATAAATTAGTATGGGTCCAAAACAGTAAATGGTTTTAAAAAATTCCAATATGCATGTGAACTATACGCGCTGTGACTTTCAAGTAGCATATCACTGTGAAGAATAATTTCATACACCGAGAAACTTAATAAAAATATTCGTCCCGCACTGTGTTAACAAAACTTGTAGCTCTTAAAAGCTAAACTTACCGGATGGGTTGTGAAACATATTATATGCTGGCAACCTTCACATACAGACTTTACAAATACAGTTTATTTCTTTCCTTGTATTACAGAGCCATTGGGTATTTAGTTTCCCTGAATGAAACTCAAATGCTTGAGAAAGAATATGTTGACACTGCAAGTTTACAAACACCATTTCGTATTTCCCACTCACACATGTTGTACCTTGCTACTCAAAGATCTTACGCATCTAATTGCATAGATATTGGTAAGCTACGGAATTATTATTTGATAGAAGCAAAGTACTTCAATAAAGGTAGCTTGCCTCCAATAACAAAATATTAAAAGTTACTGGGCACTGAAATTAGATCTCCAGGATATAAAGTGCGTTCAGTTTAACACTAGGAAACCAAGGTATTTTAGGTTATTCGGAGCACCAACCAAGGGCAAATTTTTCCCGTGTAACAACAATCTGTAAATCCTGTATTATGCATGTAATTTAAGTAACTGAGTTTCCATTGTGAAATCAGTTTAACAGCAAATAGTGACAACCTAACTAAAATCTTAATTTTTTGATCATATATTTTGAATATAACAAGCAACATTGGTCAAATCTTGGACAATGAAAGTTGATATAAAGTATAAACATAAAGTCTGTACTTGAATACACAGGCTGTCCAGAATCTCTATGCACTCTTTGATCTAATAACTAAATAATACAGTTTTATCCTTGATAGAAAGTTTCAAAAACAGAAATAAAAACACATGCATAAATATAGGTTATGGTACACTCAAGATTTTCAAAAAAACGCTCACTGCTTGGAGAGAATACTATCATTTACAAATGACATTTACTCCTGCACACAAAATGGTTGATTCTGAATGACGCTTACACAGATGAAAACCACAACTTCCACATGTTAACTTTGTTTACGTGATGTTCTCTCTGGCTCTCTGGTTACTTGCATCCTTCAAGTATATGTACTGTAAAACGGGGTGAAAAGAAACAGCAGGGTGAACAGAAACAAAACTTCATATACGCAATTACTTTGAATACTATAAGATTGTATAAGGCATTAATTTTAACTATTATTGGTCTTGGGTTGGCAACACTTCAGACTAACAAGGAAATTATGTTTCGTGGGGTTGGCAGCATTGTAGGTTGATGTTTATCCTTGTGTCTGTGTCGATAGTTTTTAAGTTGTTTTCCTATCTATTTCGAAATTCTCTGGTAAGTAAATACGTATTCTACATACGACAATTAATGGCATTCTAAGTACTAGGTATAACATCTATATAAAACAATAAGGGTTGGTTTTTGTTTGACTTTCAATGAAATCAGGTCTGTGAATTTTCAAATTTTTTAGGTTATGTTTATAAACTTTGCGGGGTGAATCGAAACACACAAATTCTGGTTTTCTATTCAGCCGTAAATAAAAATATCTCAAAAAACTATTAGTATGCCATATTAATACTATATAATTCTATAGTTATGTTACATGCAGAAGTAACATATCTTTCTTGTTTCAGAGTTGCTGTTCAAATATGACACAAAATTACAAACCCATCACAGGAGGTGGTTACAAAAAACACACACCTAATCATATAAACAATGCCCTCTCTGACATCAAATCGGGGATTAGCTTGCGGAAAGCAGCTGAAAAACATGGGATTCATTTTAGTGTACTATACAGATACCTAAAAAGAGGTGCCAACATTAAACTTCAGGCAGACAAATTGCCTTGTCTTTTGAAGAAGAGAAGCTGTTTGTAGACATTGAAAATATGCAGTGAATGGGGCTATCTTATTGACTTTACAACCTTAAGACATGTATTAAAGGATTCTCTGGACAGAAGGGAGAAGGAAGTGAGAAGGCTTACGAATAATCTCCCTGGTCGTGAATTTGTGGAATCATTTATGAGGCAACACAAAGATCAATTAGCAGTGCGAATGTGCCAAAACATAAAATGCTCCAGAGCTGGTGATACACCACCAACTATCAACAGTTACTTTGATGAACTATCAAAGGAATTGGAGAATGTACCACCGTCTAATATAATAAATTATGATGAGATGAACCTTACAGATAATCCAGGAAAATGAAAGGTAGTCACACAGACAGGAACTAAATATCCTGAAAGGGTCATGAGCTCCTCAAAGGCATCACTCTCCATAATGTTTGCAGCTGCTGCAGATGGCACTATACTATCCCCTTATGTCATGTATAAGGCTTTCCATTTATACCAAAGCGGGACCGTAAGTGGGCCAAAATGTGCAAGATACAATCGGACAAAATCTGATTGGTTCGATTCATTCTGCTTCGACGATTGGGTCCTTACAGTTGCTGTCTTGAAAAAGTTGGACAGTAAGCTGTGGCAGGACAATAACATGATTTATATTCGTACCAGAAAATTCAACACACCTGATACAACCACGGGATGTGGCATTTTTTTTAAACTACTTGGAGGCAAATATTAGAAGAATGGAAGAAAGGTCCAGGAAGAAATGAGGAAACAGTTCCCACGGATAAATTTCCTCTGCTTTGAAAAAGTTGTGTGACTCCTTCAAGGAACAAAATGTTATTGCAGGAAATGTGGGATTGCGCCTCTAGACCGCAATAAAGTGTTGTCTATGCTCCTAGGTACTGGTACTGGTATACCAGTAAATGAAAGCCAGGATAAGAACAATCTTGAAGAATCCTCTAACGCTGCTGACAACAGTTTTAAAGGACTCTTCCAGAGCCTTAGCCAAGACCAGACTCCTGAACAAAGGAGAAAAAGTTAATGTCCAATGTGGTAGAAATGTTAGTGTTAATGACTTTCTGGACGTGGATGGGGAATATGTAACCCCAAATTTTTCACTTTGGTCCAAGCCCATGTACATCCAAACAAGCCAAGACAACGAAAAAAATACCAATGAAAACAGAAAACGTCTTGATTCATCATCAGAGGATGAAGATGCATACTCAGTACACAACAGTGATGAAGACATGATTTTGTCTTCTTCAGATTCTTCAGATCAAGAAGAAAGTACTGTTATCTCCATAAACCAAGGCGACTATATGGTGTTCAAAGTATATGGTAAAACATATTTTTGAAGTTATGTTTGCAAAGCTAACTACCTTATTGACGATGGTTTTGTTGGAACATTTTTAAAAAGAGTTCCTCAAACCAAAAAGTTCACAATGATTGAAGAAGGATGTTTTGTCTCAAGAAATGATGTCATCCTAAAATTATTGTCGCCGGTGCTCAGTTCAAATGCTCTTTTAAAGACATGATATGTTTTGAGGATGATCTGTCTAATTTAACAATTTATTAATAACACAGTACTAGGCTCAAGGTAAACAGCTGTGTTCTGTTTGATCACCTTAAATCTGAATAAATTAACCATCTGACACAAACATTTTCTATATTTTACTTACTTTTAAAATTAATAAAACATTATCTTTTGAAATAAATGTTTATCTGCTTATTTAATAATAGAAAAAATATGTTTCATATCTTTTATCAACCTCTCTTTGCTTTTAAAAGAAACAGTGATAGTTTTATAACACTGTTTCTATTCACCCCAATCTGTAGGGCGATTAAGCTGACAAGAGCAATACAGACCTGAGTTTTATGTAGTATTTTTTGTTTAAACGTGACAAACAAGTAAATTTTTCAACCAAAGTTCAGACTTGTTGATATTCACCCCGTTTTATGGTAGCATTTTGTTTTGCTAATTGGTTCCTCATTTGCAGCAATTTTAGTTACCTCTAGTATCCTTCCAAGGATCTCTGTGATCAACTGGTGTCCTTTCAAGTTCTTGGATCGCTCTTCTATATATGATTTCATAAAGTCCAAGGCCTAATTTATGGAGATATAGTTTTCTCATGTTTGATTTCCTTTTATATTCCTGAATAGCATGCATGAGTTACTGTAGCTGTATCAAGTAGACAGTACAACATTGACAGTGGCCATTGTCTCATACCCCTTTTTGTAGAATATGCCCCAGCCATTTGATCTACGCTACCCACTCCTCACTTGGCGGAATTATAGTGTAAGTTTATATGGGTTTTCTTTTTTGGTATATCAACTTCTACTCCTGCATCACGATGTTGTGTTGACAGCATCAACAGATTTGTATTTATTTATTTTCCTGTGTGATGTAACAGACAGTTGTTACTGGAGGCTTCATAGTAGATGAATCTGTGAATGAAAATTTGGAGGAATATGGTACAGTTCTCCATCTCCTATTATCTTTAGTTCTTGCGTTGTGTATTTTCTGTTGGATTTAAGTGTCCCAACTAATGTAAGTTTGAAATCATCATACAGAATGTCCACCAATTCCACAAAACGGCTAGTTGTGATATAGTAGCCTGTATTCTTTATTGGCTCCACCAGTCTCTTCACAATCTCAAAAGGACTTCGTTCACAGGCAGGTCTACTGTCTTTTCCAGCATACACTTCCATTTTTATTACTTATTATTCAGTTGCACCAGTAAGAATTGTAACAAGTATTACACATTTTCCATGTCTGCTATGAGGAAACCTTTGAAAAGACAACAACCTCTGAAAAGACATGGCATTTCATCAGTTGTTTTGTGAGTTCCACTTCTGAAGTATCTTGGGAAGATACCATTCAGTTCTTCAAATACTTCCCCACAGTGGCGCAAATTGTCACTTACACATCTTTCTGCCCAGGTGCCTTTATCATCAAAGTGAAGAATTTTCAGTAGCTAATATGGTCATGTCTTACTCATAGTCCCTCTATATACAACTCTTCTCAATAAATTTGACCATAAATCAGATAATGAAATATTGTGTCCTGGTATATTTACATTAGAATTAAAATTCCCATCAAAGCATATATTTCAGAAACACTAGCAGGAAGCACAGTTTTCTCTTAGCTTCTTCATTTGTATGGTCAACAATTTTATGTATTATTTCAGGAGTGAAAAATTTGTTGGTGTTTACATACACTTGTTACTTTCTCTGTATTACTCATATCCTGATGTTCACGAACTGTTTAGGCAAAATCCCTTTTACCGTGCCACAGATCTTCTGCGAGATACGCTCCATCAGAACTTGTAACATATTTGTTTTGAGTGTTGCCTGCATGGTTTGTTTCTTAATTTTCCTCTGCTTCTTCATTTGAATTCTCTCCTACTGCTGAGTGATCCAACTGAAAATCATTGGAATCTGATAATTCGTTGTCTACTAAAAATTCAAATAGAATTTCTGCGTTGGTCAAGCCTGTATAACTCATTTTAGAAAAAGTACTTTACAAGAAGCGTTTGCTCTAGTGTGAGAAGCTGCTAATAATAATGGTTGGTAATCAACAATGCAAATGAAACACCAACAATTAGACTCTAACAAGGTACTGCAATACTCACATTGAAGGTTACTAAATGACATTGAATAAAAGAAAAATGTATGGGCAATTTTTCTCCATATTTCGTGGTTATGGGCAGATAATAAAATTATGGTTGGAAGTAGAACCAACCCAGGGCAAAATACGCACTTGGGCATAAAATTTATATTTTTTATTTGCAATTTTCAAAATCTTAACCATTGAAATTTTCAGTATAGTACTTTATGAGGAGAAAGACAAATATAAAAGGCCTGTAAACACAAAAGGTGAAGCAAAACAGGGCTGAATAGTGTGTGAGATACAGAGGCGAGTGAGTGTGCTTGGATGTACCCCACTTTACTGCTAGTAGCGCCGTGTCACCTTAACGCATCTGCACATAGCGCACAAGTATTGCACCACAATTAAGTATAAAATTAAAAGTCAAAATTTCTAACTCAAACTTTTTCAACATGTAACTTGACATTTCAAATGTCAAGTCTTAAAGTAATTCAGTCTGGAACCACGTGACCGCTACTGTCGCAGGTTCGAATCCTGCCTCGGGCATGGATGTGTGTGATGTCCTTAGGTTAGTTAGGTTTAATTAGTTCTAAGTTCTAGGTGACTGATGAACTCAGAAGTTAAGTCGCATAGTGCTCAGAGCCATTTGAACCATTTTTTAAAGTAATTAAATGACTAGTTTTCATAAAAATACCATTTTAAGAAAAAATAAGTGTCACTAAATAATAAAGATAGAAAGCCAGAATTTGGTCATAACATACCAGTGCATGTCAACAGGATAGAATAAAATTTATAGTCAGGATCCATGTTTTTAAGAAAAATTGAAGTTGCTAAATGTCAGACTTAGAAATGTAAAAGTTTGTATGATGCTTCAGTTCAACTTAAAAATAATAACTAAGAGACCACATTAAGCTACCTCCAATAGTTTTAGAGTAATTTAATGAAAGCCAAATTTGTAACTAAAACATAGCCATTTGTAGGAGATTAAGTATGTGTAATTTTAATGGTATAAAATTTTGATTACAGCACATGAGAAAACTTATTAAGTAATAGAGCTATAACAAATTTTAGGACCGAAATATTAATAACAACCAATATAAGGTCTTTTAAAGTTATAGTTCAAAGGTAACCTTCTACCATCAGTTCCACTCTACAAATTCTAGAACGCAAATTTTTTATTCAAGAATGCTGAAAATTTTTCTGTGATTTCAAGTTACTTACCTGAATGCAGCTAAAAATTAAGAACATTTCAAATTAATTCATAACTTTGTTATTAAAGATTATGTGTCCGAGAAAGCGGTCATTCAGGGACTGCTGCTGTGTGCATAAGGCAGATGACAGTTGGTGTTCCCTTGGCCGTCCACTGCAGCGCATATATAAATACAGCCCGAGAGGCTGGAAAAGGATTCATTTCGCATTCAGCTACTTAAGATCCACGTCTGTCAAACACCAGTTTGCACTCTGTCTTGGATGATGTCAGAGACAGACTGTGACAAAATGGTGATTTTCTGTTATAACCGATAGTGAACTTGCGAGGACTGTACACCATCCTTAGATTTTGCTTATGTATCTGTTAGTGTGCCGTTCGTGGTAATTACAAATCCACATGGCAAGTAGTGACTATTATTTCCACTTTTGTGGCGAACATTTATTTGAGTATTAGTAGTCAGGGAGAAAGACAATTCGTTAGGAACATACTGTGTAGATCGCCTCTGAACTGATAGTAGTGCTGTTTAGGATGGAAAGATTTACTGTCAATTGAACATAGTGACTTTCAAATCATTGTGCATGAGATACTTTATTAAATATATGTATGAACTAGAACTTTATACCTTCATTTATAATCATAGACCTGATCCCACTAAGTAGAAAGAGAACAGAAACATTTGTTTCGTGGGCTGGAGCAGAATGTGGACGTGCAGACTGGAAACTATGGTCAGTATGTTCTCAATTGCTTTCCAGCTGACCACAAAAGTAGTTACCAGGCTCACATGAGAAAGACGGTGTACTATGTAAACTAACAACAAAAATAAAGTTATATAAATTTTACCCACCACCCACAATATTTGTTATGATTTTTCAATAAAAGAAAAGGGTACTTGTAATTTTTCCCTGTGCTTGGTGGTTGCAGAATTAAGCAATATTATTTAACGTGATGCTGCATCTGTTATAGAGAATAAAAATTACTTCTCAGTAGTATACTACTCCATAATTGTTTTTCTTTAATGTTAATAAATATAATATTATCACTATGTTTCATAAATATAATATTATCACGATGTCTATGCTCTCATTGATGTGACCATTTGTCAGATGCCTGAAAAATTACCTTTTGCAGTGCAAGACGTATAGGAAGAGTTTCACTGACGTTCTGGAATGTACCAACAGTGATGTGGAGCCATGGCGACCCCAGCAGAGGAAAACTTGCAGGATAGTACTTTCAACAAATGTGCAGACCACGAACCCGTCTAGGAGCTTGAAACCAAAACAGGCAACAGGCATAGATGATGTACCACTTCCAATCATAAAAAATTCTGCAGTGCAGATTGCAAAACCTTTACCACATGTTACAAGTTTATACAGTTGTGAAGGTGAGTTTCCTCAGTTAACAAAGGTTTCAAAAGTAAGAGCACAGTTTAAAAATGGAGACAGACATAAAACAGAAAACTACTGTACCATATCACTTCTCTCTGCTTCTTCCAAAATATTAGAGGAACTGAAAAATTGAGAGTAGTCACTAGTTACCTAAACAGCAATTCGCTTTCGAATTGTAATCAACATGGTTTTCGTGTAAAATGCAGTGCAGAAGCTGCAGTCATACACTACACCCAGGAAATAATTAAAAATCTGGAGAAAAACAAGAGAGTAGTAGGAATCAATTTATATTTGTCTAATGCCTTCAATACTGTCTGCCATGAAAACCTCCTTGGAAAGTTGGAAGCAATAATTATTAGGGAAAGAGCTGAAATGTAGCTTCAGTCATATCCCAAAAACAGATCTCAGATTGTAGAGCTCACCACTTATAATTCAAATAAAAAAGTTAGTTTCAAGCAAAGGAAGTTCTTTTATGAGCACCCCAGAGCAGCGTTTTAGGGTCACTGCTCTTTCTCATATATGTGAACGATTTACACTTACAATGTGATACAGCCAAAACTGTATTACAAGCAGATGATACATGTGTGAGTGACTTTAAAAACTCCTTACGTTCCACTAACGATAAAATAGTGAGAAATATTGAGAATTGTTTCAATGGAAATAAATTTATACTGAATGCAAAGAAAACAAACAGTTTGGTAAAATGATTCAGGACGAAGACACACTAGAACTGGATGACAGACTAGTAGAAAGAGTGCAGTTTGCAAAACTGTTAGGAATGTGCGTATATGAAGTAATGAATTGGAAACATCTTGTAAGATTCCTTACACATAGCCTCATATGTAATAGAATTCTGGGCCAGCAAAAAATCTAATTTAAATGAAATTTCTGCCCTACAAAAATGGGCAGTTCGAATAATTACCCACAGTCCCACACAAGCTCACTGCAGATCTCTTTTCAGGAAATTAGGAATAATTACTTTGCCAACACTCTATATAGTTAAATGTGTACTCTTAAACAAAGCAACTCAAAGCAGTCTCCACACAAATGGCAAGTATCACAAATATAACATAAGGAACAGGTATGATCTCCTCTTAGCACAATTAAAAAGAGCATGAACTCAGAACCATGTAAGCTATATGAATATTAAGCTCCACAATGCATTGCCTTAAATCATTAAAAACTTAAATGATGATATAAATGTTAAATCAGAACTTAGAAAATTTATAATTGTTAAATGTTGCTGCTCAGTAAATGAAAATCTTGATGAGCTAGGAAAGGATGTAAACTAATCTCCAATACATGTAATGCTGTTGTGTGATAACTCTTATGAGAAGTTCCTATCTCTGTATATTTCAGTTTATACCTTACTACTTTATAATATTATTTATTCTATACTTAGTTATTACTGGGAAACAAATTATTATACACCATTCTTATGTAAAGAAATTGTTAATTTATTAGTATATGTTTCATTTTGTACATTAAATGTTTTTAATTTCTGTGTGTGACAAGTCCAGTGTCTCCAGAATGAGATTTTCACTCTGCAGCGGAGTGTGCGCTGATATGAAACTTCCTGGCAGATTAAAACTGTGTGCCCGACCGAGACTCGAACTTGGGACCTTTGCCTTTTGCGGGCAAGTGCTCTACCATCTGAGCCACCGAAGCACGACTCATGCCCAGTCCTCACAGCTTTACTTCTGCCAGTATCTCGCCTCCTACCTTCCAAACTTTATAGAAGCTCTCCTGCGAACCTTGCAGAACTAGCACTCCTGAAAGAAAGGATATTGCGGAGACATGGCTTAGCCACAGCCTTGGTAGAGCACTTGCCTGCGAAAGGCAAAGGTCCCAAGTTCGAGTCTCGGTCAGGCACACAGTTTTAATCTGCCATAAAGTTTCAAGTCCAGTGTCGTTTGTATGGTGATATGGATACTAAATAAATTAATAAATAAAACTGACAAGCTGCATTGTGCTGCTGGTAGATGCCATCGTGCGGAGGAAAAACAAACTATATGTAGGGGTGGCATGTTCCCTAAGGATAGATATACGCTCCTGGTTGCAGGATGTTTATTGTCAGATGTTTCACTCCTTACACACTGATGGCCATGTGTCTGATCAAGTATCACCACTCGGACGTTCAGTTGCGGTATTGGAGTGTAAATTCTAGCCTTCATCACCAATGAACAGCTGTCAGTAGGCGTCCATGAACAGAGCACCTGCTGCACATGCCCATATGTAGCAATGTTCGCTGAATGGTCGATGAGGAGACTCTTTTTGTAGGTGTGTGGTTCATCTGGGTAGCCAGTTGCTCAACTGTTGCACATCTGTCGGCCCATAGACATCTCTGTAGCCGTCGATCACCCCTGTCATATATGACCTGTGATCCATCATAATTGTGTTGGTACGGATTTTGGATAGCGGTTTTTTGTAATTCACAGTACACTTTAATCATGGCTGCACACGAACAGTTTATAAACTTAATGTTTTCAGAAATGCTTCCATTCTTGGCCCAAAAGTCAATGATCATGCCTTTTTGGACGTCAGATAAATCGCTCCGCAATACGACAACGACCGTACTGTTTTTCCATGTCCCCCCTCCCCCAAACAGACTTTCAGCACCCTCCAATGCTAGTGCTTCCACTTTCCGTCTGTGAGTGTTTACCGCACGTTGACGTCAAACATAGGCAGAGGTTAATGTGTCTGGGCCATGCAGAACCGGTATTTAAATACAATTTATGGTAACATAACTTTGCTTCTACATTGCATGTCGTTTTTACACGTATTTTCTACTTTATATAATAGGAAATATAATGGGGAAATATATCACGTTATAGATATACGATTTTACATCTTGGGGAGCGTTTCCATATTTGCTAACATAAAAACAAACTAAATGTAGGCCTGCCTAACATTCAAAACCTTTAAAAGAACACTTAAAGTCGCTTCTGCGTAACAAATAATGCACTACACAAATTTTTGGTAACAATTTAGACCTGCAGGGGCCACAAGAGAATGAAAATATCTGTATCAAGACAGTGACTAGTAAATTCTGGATACAAATCAGATTTTCAGTTAATGTCACAGAAAGTGAGTAGAGCAAACAAATTACAGCATATGGTCCTTAAAGACCTACAGACAAATCTCGAAACGGTAACCTAAAAGTACATGACGCTCATGAATGATGAGAAGAGGATGAAGAGTATAGTTTAGGTTTGTGGTATACATTTCAGTATGAGAACCATTTGTAGGAAACCTTCTTGATTAGTTAAATCAGGGATTTGGTGGTAAATCATGTGATACTAGAACAAATGTTCAGGATATTTTGCATCAACAATGCTCTAATCCTATAATACTGGGTCCAAATGGTTCACATCAGTGATCTGAGAGAGCATGCCTGCCACCAAAGGTAACCTGACCCCAATAATACAGTACTCAGCATATCTGAAATGCTATTTTTAAAACCATCAATTCTCCGTTACCTTCACACAAAATCCGTGTTTGTGAGCAATGAGTGATCATGGATAGGCATGCCTCGCTAAAATTTCTGTTGTCTTATGATGTCTGTCAAGTGACGATGTGTCACCATTGTCAGAGTGAATAAAACGCTATTATTATGGAAATGTTTCAAATTAGCACCTTATCAATTAACAAAACTTAGCTGCTACATTTGGTTTCTTATTTCCTAAATTAATAAGCTCAGCCTCAGTTGATTAATTCGACTACACCTCAATAGCCTTGTTTCACTATTGTTGATGTTCAACTATCCATTTTATTCCACTGATCTTCACAGTATTTTTCTCTTTTTGATGAAAGTGAATATCGTCGGCAAACCCCAAATATGATTTATTTCTTCCTGGTCATTAATTTCCTTCGAAATTAATTCTTGGTCTCCTTTACTGCCTGGCTATCGTACAGATTGATTTACATGGAGCAAGGCTGCAATATTGTAGTGTTCTCTTTTGAGTTACTTCCTTTCTTTGATGTACTCAAAATGGTAGAGAAGCCAGTTGTAGTTAACCTTTTGCTTCCTATATTTCATTCCTGATAACTTCGGAATTCGAAAGGCTGCAAACTAGTCAACATAGTCAAAAGGTTTTTTCTGAACCTACAAGCTATGAATGTGGGTTTGCATCTGTTCAACATATGATATAAGCCAAAGGGTCAGCATTGCTTCAAGTATTCCTCCAGTTCTCCAAATCGCAGACACATCTTCCCTAAGTGGGCTTTGGTCAGTCATTACAGCCTTCCATTAGGAATTCGTGCTAGTATATTTGTTGTTGATACAAACTTAAAAAACTTCTGATCAAACCTAGATGACTATATGATGCTGACCATCTGCCATATCATCCTCTGGTAGTGGCACATTTGGAAGTGGTATTAAGGAGCACGTGATTAGCATACCACTCTCTCAGCTATTGTCGACTTTTCAAATTTTGGAGCAGGTATTTTATCTTCAAACAGCTTCTCACTTCACCTCACGAGACTGAGTGCTCCTCGTTTTAGTCTTCTCATCCCCCCCTCACCCCAAAAGAAAACTAACTAACAGTACCACAAATCGAATCCAGATCATCAGTATGGCAGTCTAAGACACTGACGGCTCAGCCGCAGAGATGAACATAGAAATTCTGGATAGAAAATTTAATTTTATGGTTTTTTTAATCACAGTAATACCTACCATGTTTCCGTGTTATGAAATGTCAGCATAAAAAAAAAGATTCGAATCTTTCCACACTCACATTTGTTCTCAGTAATCAATCAGAAAGATGAGAGCTAGGTGCAGCAGAAATAAAATCGCATTATTCTGTAACACTTCATCATCGTTGACATTTTTTTTCCATTGAATACATTAAGATTCATCTTACTTTTAGTAGCTGCTTTTCTTGCTATGGAATACTAGTTTTGTTTTGTATGTATTTACAAGTATTGAAAAGAATATATTTGAAAGTACACCCGATACCTTCTATTATCCATACCTTGGAGTAACCAAATATTTATTGAATAACTCTGTCCTTTGCCTCCAAAACAATTCATTTATTTTACTTTGAAATGCAGAACATGTTTCAGACTTTTCATCTACCATTAGTGAACAAGTAAAAATGTGTGTCAAACCATTCCAATTTCATCGGTGTGTCATTATATACATATAGACGCTATTATACCAGGTTTATCTCCTAAGAGTCGTCAGGTGCATTATCTTTATGTTCCGGCAAGTATTTATAATTACGTTTTTGCAACGCTTAGCTGGTGTCAGCGCAGGAAAATACTGCTCATCACATGTTTTAGGCAAGTCCTAGCGTCGACGGAATGCGTCGGCTTGTTTCCCGTTTTAAACAAAATGGTATTTCAATCGGAAATTTAGGTCTCTATTCGATATAGTGCCACGGATGAGTCTACTGCGATATTCGTTCTATCGATGTATGAGAGTAAAACACGAAGAATAAACAATAATCCAGTAGTGACTGTGCAGCACGCTTGTGCAAGGCAGTATCAGTCAGCACGGGACAGGGCAATGCTATCGCTACGGGAGTACTGATTATTTCCAGTGTTTTAGTATCCCCGTTAATACATACCGGTACAACGAATATCGCACTAGACTACTCTGGTAGCGCTATATCGAAAGGGTACGTAAAATTTCGATTTGAAGTTAATTTTGTTTGAAACAGGAAACAAATCGACGTATCCGTCAAACTGGATATTAGGAAGGGGATTTTTTTATTTTTATTTTTTAGCAATCTTCTCACTAGTCTCACGCGGCCCTTCATGAATTCCTCTAATGTGCAACATTCTTCATCTCAGAGTAGCACTTGCACCCTCAGTCCTCAATTATTTGGTGTATGTAATCCAGTACCTGTCTTCCCTTACGTTATTACCCTGTACAGCTCCCTCTAGTGCCACAAAGTTAGTTTCCTGATAGCCTAACACATGTCCTATCACCTAGTCCTCCCTGTTGTCAGTGTTTGCCGTATATTCCTTTCTTCACTGATTTTGTACAGAACCTTTTCATTCCTTATTTTAACAGTCAGCTTAATTTTTAATATTCCTCTCTAGCACCACATCGCACACGTTCGATTTTCTTCTGTTCCAGTTTTCCCACTGTCCATAATTCCCTACCATATAGTGCAGTACTCGAAACATGCATTCTCAAAAATTTGTTCGTCAGATTAGCGATCTCGTCCAATATTATTGGTACACTTCACGATTCATTATCAGAAGTTATTGACAGGTGGTTAAACGCTCACCAACTCGTAGTTCCTCAGTTTTCCAGTTTTGGTCATTTCTCCAGAATAGTTGCTCTGACTAGGGATAGAATGAAAGTAAAAGAAGTTTTAATTTGGTTACCATTAATGTTATTCATATGAGTAATACATAATGTACGAATTCCACATTAAAACAAATTTACATCAATTCAGTTATCTGGTGCAAAGAAAATAAAGCTGTGAAATAAATATACACATGAGTGTGCAGGCATGTTATTATTCTACAAATAAACTCAGAAATGATAGAATATGGTTAAGAGTACACTATCATCTTGAAGTGTCAGCAATATGGGTAACAGTTGTAGATATGCCCAAAAAGGATATTTAATTAAGCACATACTTTTCTCTCAGAGGTGGTTTGGAGATATTGTTTACAAAACATAAGAAGAGCTTAGAATAGGCATCAATGCTGAATAGTAACCAGATGATACCAGTAACGTACTTCTGAAAGTTCTGTGTTGTCTTGGCTTGTCATAACTAATTAATTGAGCAGCACGAATAACCAAAATTTAGCATCTTCTACTAATCATGTAGTTACAGATGTAGACAGAGGAAACTGTAATATATATCTACAGCTACATGACTACTCTGCAATTAACAATTACGTGCTTGGCTGAGGGTCCAGCGAATCACCTTTAAGCTACTTCTCTACCGTTCCACTCTCGAAGAATGCGCGAGAAAAACGAACACTTACATCTTCCCATGCGAGGTCTGATTTCTCTTATTTTATTATGATGATCATTTCTCCCTATGTAGGTGGACAACAACAAAATATCTTCACACTCTGAGGAAAAATTGGTGATTGAAATTCCATGAGAAGATTCTGTCGCAACGAATAACGCCTATCTACATCTTCACAGATACTCCGCAAGTCACCGTACTGAGCATGGCGGAGGGTACCCTGTACCACTACTAGTAATTTCTTTTCTTGTTTCACTCGCAAATAGAGCGAGGGAAAAACGACTGTCTGTGTGCTTCCGTATGAGCCCTAATTTCTCGTACCTTATTTTCGCGGACCTTACCCGCAATGTATGTTGGCGGCAGTAGAACCGTGTGGCAGTCATCTTAAGACGCCGGTTCTCTAAATTTTCTCAATAGTGTTTCTCAAAAAAGAACGTCGCCTTCCGTCCAAGGATTTCCATTTGAGTTCGCGAAGCACCTCCGTAACACTTACGTGTCGTTTGGATCTACCGATAACAAATCTAGCAGCCCGCCTCTGAGTTGCTTCCACGTCTTCCTTCAATCCGACCTGGTGCGCAGTACTCGAAAATAGGTAGCACCAGCGTCCTATATGCTGTCTCCTTGGCAGGTGAACTTCTTTTTCCCAAACTTCTCCCATTCGCCCTCCCTACCATATTTCTCACATGGTCGTTCCATTTCAAATCGCTTCTTAACGCTACGCCCAGATGTTTAAATAACTTGAGTGTGTCAAGCAGGACACTAATTATATCGTATCCGAACATTACAGGTTTGTTCTTCCTACTCATCCGCAATAACTTACATTTTTCCACATTTGGAGCTAGCTACCATTCACCACACCAACTAGAAATTTTATTTGAGTCGTCTTGAATCTTCCTACAGTTACTTAACTCCGACGCCTTACTGTACACCAGAGCATCATCAGCAAACAACTCCTCTCCGCAAATCATTTATGTACACTCCTGGAAATTGAAATAAGAACACCGTGAATTCATTGTCCCAGGAAGGGGAAACTTTACTGACACATTCCTGGGGTCAGATACATCACATGATCACACTGACAGAACCACAGGCACATAGTCACAGGCAACAGAGCATGCACAATGTCGGCACTAGTACAGTGTATATCCACCTTTCGCAGCAATGCAGGCTGCTATTCTCCCATGGAGACGATCGTAGAGATGCTGGATGTAGTCCTGTGGAACGGCTTGCCATGCCATTTCCACCTGGCGCCTCAGTTGGACCAGCGTTCGTGCTGGACGTGCAGACCGCGTGAAACGACGCTTCATCCAGTCCCAAACATGCTCAATGGGGGACAGATCCGGAGATCTTGCTGGCCAGGGTAGTTGACTTACACCTTCTAGAGCACGTTGGGTGGCACGGGATACATGCGGACGTGCATTGTCCTGTTGGAACAGCAAGTTCCCTTGCCGGTCTAGGAATGGTAGAACGATGGGTTCGATGACGGTTTGGATGTACCGTGCACTATTCAGTGTCACCTCGACGATCACCAGTGGTGTACGGCCAGTGTAGGAGATCGCTCCCCACACCATGATGCCGGGTGTTGGCCCTGTGTGCCTCGGTCGTATGCAGTCCTGATTGTGGCGCTCACCTGCACGGCGCCAAACACGCATACGACCATCATTGGCACCAAGGCAGAAGCGACTCTCATCGCTGAAGACGACACGTCTCCATTCGTCCCTCCATTCACGCCTGTCGCGACACCACTGGAGGCGGGCTGCACGATGTTGGGGCGTGAGCGGAAGACGGCCTAACGGTGTGCGGGACCGTAGCCCAGCTTCATGGAGACGGTTGCGAATGGTCCTCGCCGATACCCCAGGAGCAACAGTATCCCTAATTTGCTGGGAAGTGGCGGTGCGGTCCCCTACGGCACTGTGTAGGATCCTACGGTCTTGGCGTGCATCCGTGCGTCGCTGTGGTCCGGTCCCAGGTCGACGGGCACGTGCACCTTCCGCCGACCACTGGCGACAACATCGACGTACTGTGGAGACCTCACGCCCCACGTGTTGAGCAATTCGGCGGTACGTCCACCCGGCCTCCCGCATGCCCACTATATGCCCTCGCTCAAAGTCCGTCAACTGCACATACGGTTCACGTCCACGCTGTCGCGGCATGCTACCAGTGTTAAAGACTGCGATGGAGCTCCGTATGCCACGGCAAACTGGCTGACACTGACGGCGGCGGTGCACAAATGCTGCGCAGCTAGCGCCATTCGACGGCCAACACCGCGGTTCCTGGTGTGTCCACTGTGCCGTGCGTGTGATCATTGCTTGTACAGCCCTCTCGCAGTGTCCGGAGCAAGTATGGTGGGTCTGACACACCGGTGTCAATGTGTTCTTTTTTCCATTTCCAGGAGTGTATATAGAGAACAACAGCGGTCCTATCATACTCCCCTGGGGCACTCTTGACGATACGCTTGTCTCAGATGAACACTCGCCGTTGAGGACGACACACCGGATTCTCCTACTTAAGAAGTGTTTAAGCCACTCACATACCTGTGAACTTATTCTATATCCTCTACCTTTGTTGACAGCCTGCAGTGGAGTACCGTGTCAAATGCTTTCCGGAAATCTAGAAGTATGGACTCTGCCTCGCTGGAGCGAGTTACCAGCACCAGGAAGACACATACCAGTAACAGCGTGAACCGGAAACTTACTTCTCGAGTCTAGCAAAACATTTTTAGTTGCGAGCCGAAGATTATATTTTTCTATTTATAGCAGATTGATTCTTGTGGAACCGGATGATTCTTTTTGAAACACCTTCTCACTTACTGAAAATTCAGAAATCATAAAAAGATTCTGAGAAACGCTTTTTTTATTTGTGTATTTTTCTCTCTCTCAAATCCACCAGAAATCAGAAATTTGGCGACAGGCTCTAGTTTCTCACAAAGTAAAGGTCGTTTTGCCTTCAGTGTGATACAATATCTCTGTGTAGCCTCATGTGGTGTTTCCAGTTACATTATTGACAGGGCAGAACAACAAGCTCTAGAGATAAGCGAATCGTGTCGGATTATTATTATAGCTAAAGAATATAACCCAAACTATTAAGGTTTACCATGAACGGTAAAGTGAAATTTTAAACTCTTATTTGTTACTTGGATGGCAACGGCCCTGCCGCAGTGGATACACCGGTTCCCGTGAGATCACCGAAGTTAAGCGCTGTCGGGCGTGGGCGGCACTTGGATGGGTGACCATCCAGGCCGCCATGCGCTGTTGCCATTTTTCTGGGTGCACTCAGCCTCGTGATGCCAATTGAGGAGCTACTCGACCGAATAGTAGCTGCTTCGGTCAAGAATACGATCTTACAACCGGGAGAGCAGTGTGCTGACCCCTCGCCCCTCCTATCCGCATCCTCCACCGAGGATGACACGGCGGTCGGATGGTCCCGGTAGGCCACTCCTGGCCTGAAGACGGAGTGCTTTTTTTTTTTTTTATTTGTTACTTGTGTAAGAACACAGGTTATACAGTGTGTGTGTGTGTCAACAAATTTCCACAAAGGTCTGATTTGCTGCGATTTTCGAAATGTCTCCATATGGGGCTATTTCACCTTGTAGAGGCGGGACTAGTCCCATTGAGCCAAATTATTAGATTTACTTATGTTTTACTGTGAAATTCTGTAGAAAGCGTTTTCTGGTTTCTTTTCGGATGGTTCATATATACAAAAGGAAAAGGCCAATTGGTTCATGGTCCGAGGAAGGTATGAAAGAATCAGTAGTAACGAGTGTTATAGGCAACTCGTCTGGGCAAAGCGCCAGGAATGTGCTACATGGTTTCACGAAGAGTGTGTGGATGTGAAAGGACGAAAACTATTTACTAGTGGTAAATTCTTGTGATTTTGACACTGAAATACACTGGGCGGAATAGCCTCTTGACTGGGTGGTACAGCCCCACCCTTTTTATGTACCGTGATTTCTGCCTTCTTCAGTTGTTTCGTTAATACTTTGCTCATGTAAAGGAATTTCGATCTTTCATATCCTGGAATGTTTTCACAATTTACATGCCACAATAGTGTCACATTGACAGATTTTTTAAAACGTTTCATGAAATATTATACTGTACAGGGCTCACAGTCGAAATGAGTAGAATAATCCTGCTGCACCCTACTTATATATTTTCTGTTGTGCAAGTGCTATGCCCAGAAATGACATCTGTGTGAAATCAGAGGAAAGGATACTTGAAGGAAGGTAGAGGTAGGGAAAAATTATTTAAATAAAAATATATGTTAGTCTAACACGTTCTTAAGTCGGACTGAAAAGTATACAATAATTTCTCCTAGACCCGTACAGATTCCTAATTCTCAAACAGACAGTCCTCAAAATTTGTGATTACGAATTTCTGGACGCAATACCCTCCACAGGTAGCAAACTATCCTCGCCGAATCTGGATTACGATGATTACAGCCTAGTCAGCCTGTGAGAGTATGAGACAGACATATTTGGCTATAAATTATTAACTATATGCGATTTGCAATCTCATGTATGTTACGAGGGAGGACGAGAGATACAAAATACACAGCAATGGTGCCTCGGTAGAGGTTATGAATGAAACATACACAAAACTGGTGCAATAGTGTACAATATTTATAAATTGTTGCACGAATAGGTTTTCGGCTGTTATGCCATCATCAGGTACAAAGGTAAGTATATGGTGAAATGAAATTTCCAAAGTGCAATTTTTTTTTTTTTTTTTTTTTTTTTTTTTTTTTTTTTTTTTGCCGGCCGCGGTGGTCTAGCGGTTCTAGGCGCTCAGTCCGGAACCGCGCGACTGCTACGGTCGCAGGTTCGAATCCTGCCTCGGGCATGGATGTGTGTGATGTCCTTAGGTTAGTTAGGTTTAAGTAGTTCTAAGTTCTAGGGGACTAATGACCACAGATGTTAAGTCCCATAGTGCTCAGAGTCATTTGAACAACTTATTTTTGTACCTGATAAAGGCATAAGAGCCGAAAAAACTTGTTCGTGTAACAAATAATAAATGTTGTAGAATATTACACTAGAGTTGTGCACGTTTCATTCGTAATGTATAAAATATTCTACCAAGAACCGACAGAACAAACAATCAGTGCCAGAATATAGGATTATGGTACATACGTTTTGTGGCTCATGATTGTTATAAATTCAAGAGTGGTAATTTTCACCAAGAAGGCTCTTTCCGTTGCAAGGGATCTCTTTGAGCCTAGTTTGAACGATTTTTCTCCTATGGATTACATCAAGGGCGCTAGTGCAGCGATCCTAACCGTTATAGAAAGGCAGTGCCAGCTAACCTAATTACATAGCGTTCCCAAAGAAAACTCTATAAATGAGCAATGTTAGGTTGGTTATGAAAAGCAGAAACTTTCCCGCTGTCGCTGAGAGCTCGTCCTCGTTCGGACCCGAGTTCCTTTGCATTATAAAAATGTTTCCATGATTAGTACATTCAGTCTAAACCAAATCGTCCTAATGCTTAGGTGCCATGTAGGGCTGGTTAACTCACCGTTAGAGGCAGCAGGAAGTCGTTCTACACTGCAGAGCCAAAGAAACTGGTATACCTGCCTAATATCGTGTAGGCCCCCACGAGCACGCTGAAGTGTCGCAACACGACATGGCCTTGACTCGACTAATATCTGAAGTGGTACTGGATGGAACTGACACACTAAATCCTGCAGGGCTGTCCATAAATCCGTAAGAGTACGAGGGGGTGCAGCTCTCTTCTGAACAGCACATTGCAAAGCATCCTAGATGCGCTCAGTAATGTTCATGTCTGGTGAGTTCGGTGCCCAGCGGAAGTGTTTAAACTCAGAAGAGTGTTCCTGGAGCCACTCTGTAGCAATTTTGAACGTATGGGGTGTCGCATTGTCCTGCTGAAATTACCCAAGTCCATCGGGGCGCACAATGGACATGAGTGGATGCAGGTGATCAGACAGGATTCCTACGTGGCACCTGTCAGGGTCGTATCTAGTCGTGTCAGGCGTCCCATATCACTTCAACTGCACACGCCCCCCACCATAACAGATCCTTCACCAGCTTGAAGAGTCCCCTGATGACATGCAGGGTACATGGATTCATGAGGTTGCCTCCATACCTGTACACGTCCATCCACTCAATACAATTTCAAATGAGACTCGTACCACCAGGCAACCTCCATCTTGCACAGAGGCACTTTTTCCATCGATTTCAAAGATCTTCTTTTTTAAAAAAAATCTTTTATGACTTCCATAACTGATGCTGTTTTGTTCCTAATTATGTTCAGAACATACAAGTTTAAAATAGTCTTTAGTCGACTGACATTTCATTAGAACTATTCTGCCTACTTCTATCCTTAATTATTGTTTATTATTATTTTTTATTTTATTCATCTTCCAAAAGATCACACATGCGATATAGGATTTGTCATCACAATGTTCACATGTAACACATGATAATAACACATAACATAATAAACAAGCAAAGCAAATAATCCATTAAATTTCGGGCATGCAGCCGCGCAAATAAAATTTCTTCTACTGATATTTCTGCCGCGTATCGACCAGCCATCTTCAGAGCGAGTCACAAGACTCTCAGTAGAAGAAATTTTATTTGCGTGGCTGCATGCCCGAAATTTAATGGATTATTCATTACGCCGCGAGAAGTTGAAAATGCAAAGCAAAGCAAATTTCATACCCATATTACATAAATAGAGAACAAATGCTTAGTGCACAAAAACACATGCTCATGACAAACATACGTAGGGCATTAACTGCGCCTTATATGAAAAATGTTCTGGGGCATTTATCAGAATTTTATAGAACTATTTCATGATTTGAAAATAAATTTAAATTCCTTTAAATTATCGAATGGAAGTAAAGGTTTCAATTTGTTGGCTGAGACAGATATTTAGTGACATTGTAGAAGCATTTATCCATCAGGATTTTTTTACTTCATGCTTCAGTTTACTTTTGTCTTCCAGATCTTTAACTTGGAATGGAAGTGCATTTAAAAGCTTAATTCCTAAGATTCATATGATTCTGACTTCTGGTTTTTGCTACATAGGGAATGTGGAAGTCTTTACAATGCCTTGTATTGTGATTATGGTAGCTAGAGTTGGTTTGAAGATTACAGTGATTTTTACTGATCAGTTCGAGGTATTTTAAAATTTATATAGATAATATTGTTAGTATCTTTAACTGTTTAAACAAGAGTCTACAGTATTTTTGTGATGTGCTGTGAGTCATGATATGAATAGCTCTTTTTTGTATAACAAAAATTGTTCTTAATCTTGACTTGGTTTTGCTCCAAAAACTTATGCCATAGCTTGTAACTGGCTGGTAATAACCAAAACAACACAGCTCTAGTACATTCTGGGCCACATTTCTTGGGTATTATCTTTCAGGCAAAACATGCTAAACTGTGTTTCTGAGTAAGATACACAACTTGTTCGTTCCAGTTCAAATGATGATCAACCTGCATTTCCAGAAACTTTGTAGTACAAACCTTTTCTATTTATTAGTTTTCCAGCAGCGTGTACATATTTTCCTCTTGACTCTTACTTTCATACTGTATGAACTTAATTTTTTGTGTATGAAGTTATCTTACTTTAATGAAACCATGACTGTGAGTATAAGAGATCTTTTTCTGTTGTAGTACACAATGATTATGAAACTTGTGTCATCTGACTGCGCTGTCTGGAACCTGTATATCACTGATATAAATTAGAAACAAAAATGGACCTCGGATGTTGCTCTGTGGAACACCTATTTCATTATTTTTTGGTTCTGATAAGAGTTAAATAGTATGAAAATTGTGAGATGACCTCAGCTCAGCAGCTTGTGACCTATTTTGGAGGTAGGATCAAACCATTTTCTGACAGTACCCATAAGATCTATTGCTTCAAGTTTCCCCAGTTAATGAACCATCACTTCGGATATATTCCACTACGATCATGTATGTTGCAAACCTCGGATTGCTCCTGTAGTAAGAAATGATACCTTGAACCCAGTGAAACAGAGAGGAGAGCAGTGCGTGTTTATTTCCAGGCGTTACAGCCTCTAACGCGGTTCCAGCGTTTCTTACTTACGACAGTACTTGTAAGATTTTTAACGAAAATCGTGGATCACATGCAACACATAATTGATGCTTGAATAGTTCACCCATATAAACTGATAACTACTGCACGTGGCCCCACGTTTTTCATTATAAGTCTTACAAGTATTATCATAGCTATTAAAATTTCAGAAGCACAAAATCTGAGGACTATTTGTATGACATTATTAATCTATATGGAACTAGGAGAAATTATTTTACACATTTACTCCACTTTAAAAACGTGTTATACTAAAACTTTATGTTTACTTAACTAATTATTTTCTGCTTTTTAGTCTAGTGTGTTTGCAGTTTCTCAATGGCTTTTGAATGTTTTGATGAGATTATATGTTTTTAATTAAATAATTATTTATATGTATACTAGCTTTTAATCTGCAGCTTCAGTCTTGTATACATACTTCACATATACTGCACACATATATACGTGTTCGGTATATGCGATATAACAGCTGAAGTTCCAATACCCAGGTGGTGGAATGAAGACATAGCCCTGTACGCAGATGACACAACTTAATTGGTGTTACGCACCCACCTGCAATGCAACCAATGGACCAGCGAATAGCTACATCAGAAAACTTGTAACCTGGCTCAGTAAATGGAGAATCCGAACTGATCCACCGAAATCTTACTAATCGCCAGCAATGGGACTCCTACAAACTTCGCATTCGATTTTGGAGACAAGAAATTAATCCACAACCAAATGTCAAATATGTTGGACTGTATCTTGATGAACTCTTAAATTGGCCCTGAAAAGATTAAACAAGGTGAAAGATGACTTAATTTAGTACGTCTCATGAAATACTAAACACGTGGAGCGGAGAAACCAGTTGCCCTTCTTGCATACAAAATATTTTTGTCCGACACATTCTCGAATATGCATCTCAAGCGTGGACTATGTCATCTAACCAAGGGAAAAAAAAATCTGATGACCGGAGGATACTGCGAATAGCTAAGATCTACGCTATTACTTCTCAACAAACTCCATTTCCGAACACTTCACAAATGTTCAAATGTGTGTGAAATCTTATGGGACTTAACTGCTAAGGTCATCAGTCCCTAAGCTTACACACTACTTAACCTAAATTATCCTAAGGACACACACACACACACACACACACACACACACACACACACACACACACACACACACACACACACACACACACACACATGCCCGAGGGAGGACTCGAACCTCTGCCGGAACCAGCTGCACAGTCCACGACTGCAGCGCCCAAGAACGCTCGGCTAATCCCGTGCGGCTCCGAAACACTTAAAACTAAGAACATGCTAGAAAGAACTAAACAACAAATAACCAGATTCGGGTTGACCAGACTACGTAACAATGGACTAACAAAATCACTCTTGTAACACGCTCCTACAACGTTTAGCTTCCAAAATTCAATTGTACAGTTCCTCTCTACATTGTTCTCGAAGTAGTATCGAATTCACTTGAACAGAAAATTCTAGAAGACGGTGAAACCAATGAAACTCTCAAAAGATTAAAAACACCTACAAGGATTTGGGACGATGTAACAGCCCAATATAGAAAGAACAATTTAATGAGAAAAATTACCTCAATATCTCCTATAAAGGACGACAACATTATCTACATCAACTACATTTTCAAGTTTCACATCTCCTACGGAAATAGATGGAAATTTTCTACATCAACAAAATTCCAGGATGGTAATATAACATTATCAAGACCACTGAGGTAATATGAAGATATATAAGCCGAACAACAGGCAACCGCTCCCAGCTGGTTTTTTTTCGACTGAGAGGTTTCTCCCTCGGTCGTAAGGCAAATGCCGGGATCTGGAATGAAGGAAACTTAGTGACCAACGTCTTCCCGTCGGCTATCCATCTATATGAAATTAAAAATCTTGCAAAATTTAATAAGTGGACAACAGTCCCAAATAATCGGTGTCCCAACAGCACAGACTACTACTATTGGCTGAAAAGGGCTATGCTGTCCTACATCCCACCATTTCTTCAGAGGTGGGTTGGAAAAAAAGGTTAAAAAGTAAATATCAAGATTTGTAACTTTTTAACCTGCACGGTACACTGTAGCTGATGATATGAAACAGTAAATAAACTCATTAAGGGCATGCAGTATTGCGATTTTAGCAACCATGTTCTATCATACTTTGCAAAGTTTACAGGTGTTGTGTATATATATGAAATTTAATATGTGTGTTGTGAATGCAAAATTTAATATGTGTTTTGTGAATGCAGTTTTGCCTTTGAAGTAAAGATAGTTAGTTAGAGAACCATGCTAATGAAGTTCGATGAAATAAAGTGAAAAGAATACCAATACAGTTACATTTTATCCAGGAACAGTGACAGCACTATTCTTAATACAGCCTGATAAATTTGTTTCTCAGATGCAAAACGTACAGAGCAGATCTACAGCATAAATCCTTGTCGCCGTAGCAATGGTGCGTGTGAACCAGAGGCCGGGCTAAGCTGACCCTCGTAGCTCATGTGTGCGCCTTCCTGTGTTGGCTGGTGGGGCGATTAGTGGTCATGCAGCGCAGAGCGCGGAATAGCGAGAGGTAAGCGGCGCGGGAGGCTCCTTCCGGCGGAAGTGGCAACAAAGCAGGCTGCAGTGTTTACGTCTGTGGGAGTGTAGCAAATAATGCCTCTGTGCAAGGCCCGAGGGCAACAGTGGAACATCGCCGTTGCGCAGCGAGCCGTCAGGGAAGCAGCCGGTGCAACGCCCGAGTTGTGCGTTTCCGATACGCTTTCAATTTCAGTGTTACTTTCAGGCAAAATCGGAACATTTTGAAAATATTGCATTACTAAGCAGGATATGATAAAAGTATGATTCTCTCAGCAACATTACTGATTTATTTTGACAGAATCTATAGTAGCACTGATGAGATATTAATGCTCTTCGATTTTCTTTGTACGAGGGTAAGTCAATTATTATCCGCAAAGTAGTTATAAAATTTTATTGTAATCAAATAGGCAACTTACAAGAACGTAATTTTTCGACATAGTCTCCTTGCGTTTCAACGCACTTGGTCCATCGTTGTACAAGCTTCCTGACGCTGTCATAGCAGAAGGTTCTCGATTGAGCTGCGAGCCAGGAATGCACTGCTTCTTTCACTGCTTCGTCCGTGGCAAATCAACGGCCCTTTAATGTCTGTTTGAGCAGACGAAACAAGTGATAGTCAGAGGGGCAAGATCGGGACTATATGGAGGATGATACAGTACTTCAAATTTGAGTTTCTGGAGCGTTTCAGCCGTGTGGGTACCAGTATGTGGACGAGCATTGTCGTGCAACACAACACCTTTTGACAGCAACCCTCGGCGTTTGCTTCGTATTGCAGGCTTTAGCCTGGCAGTAAACATCTCACTGTAACGCACACTGTTTATTTGTTGTGCCCCCTTCCCCATAGTGTTCCAGTACTGGACACTATGCGTCTCAAAAGGCCGTAAGCATCAGTTTTCCTGCGGACGGTTGGTGTTTGAACTTTATCTTGCACGGTGAATTTGGATGTTTCAATTCCATACTCTGCCGTTTACTCTCAGGCTCGCAGTGATGGATCCATGTTTCGTCACCAGTAGTGACCCTGTGTAAGAAGTTGTCCCCTTCGTTACCATAGCGATCCGAATGTTTTTTTGCAGATGTCCAAGCATGATTGTTTATGCATCTGTGTGAGTTGTTTTGCGACCCATCATGCGCAAATTTTATGATACTCAAATCTGTTGTGGATGATTTCGTAGGCAGAACCGTGACTAATTTGCAGACGATGTGCCAATTTGTTATTAGTTAATCGTCTGTCTAAGTGAATCATTTCACGTGAACGCTCAATGGTTTCTTCATTTGTGGCGGTAAACGGTTGTTCGGCTCCTTAATCGTGCGTAACACTTGTGCGACCACTTCGTAATTTTTCAGTCCATCCGTAGACACTCCGTTGTGGCGAAACGCTGTTCCCAGTACTGTACCGAAAGTTTCCGATGAATTTCAGCCCCTGATACGCCTTCCGACCGCAAAAAACAGATCACTAAACGTTGCTCTTCTTTGGTGCAAATAGACAGCGGAGCAACCAGAATTAACAGCACGGCAGCGATAACGAAACTAACCTACCAGTTTGAAAATTGCAAAGACATAACAACAAATAAACAAAGCATGCGTCATCAACGTAAAACGACAGTACTACCAAAATAAACAAAAATATAACTAAATTGCGAATTATAATTGACTTACCCTCGTACTTATAGAATACGAAGGTTAATGGCCGAACATCAAATTTCCTAAAGCAGTACGGTGAAACTCTCAAAAATGGAAAAAAAATTTGAAAACAATCGACTTTCAAAATTAGAAGATTTACGAGCGCAGTTAAGGGAAGCCGGGGTGCCTATGCTGCCCATGTTAAAATCACTAAGTTTAAGGACCATTTATGAATAAACTACCAGATAGAAAAATTTGAATTTTTTTACATATAGAGTGGTTTAGTATTGCAGTTAGGACAGATTTTGGAGTATCTTTTCTAGTTTCCTTCCAATTATTTTTTTTTATTAATGACCCAAATTTTTTTATTAATAATTGCTTTATAATTAAACTGAAATGAAACTACTGAACATATTGGCAAATGGCTGTGTTACAATGTAAGTTTGACCACTAGGAGTGCTGTATAAAAATTTCATCTCTCTAGCTTGAGTGGATTTTGAGAAAATGTTCCTTATATTCGAAAAATAGTCGGGTGATGCTGAGGGAATTAGATTAGGAAATGAGGCACTTAAAGTAGTAAAAGAGTTTTGCTATTTGGGGAGCAAAATAACTGATGACGGTCGAAGTAGAGAGGATATAAAATGTAGGCTGGCAATGGCAAGGAAAGCGTTTCTGAAGAAGAGAAATTTGTTAACTTCCAGTATTGAGTTAAGTGTCAGGAAGTCATTTCTGAAAGTATTCGTATGGAGTGTAGCCATGTATGGAAGTGAAACATGGACGATAAATAGTTTGGACAAGAAGAGAATAGAAGCTTTGGAAATGTGGTGCTACAGAAGAATGCTGAAGATTAGATGGGTAGATCACATAACTAATGAGGAAGTATTGAATAGGATTGGGGAGAAGAGAAGTTTGTGGCACAACTTGACCAGAAGAAGGGATCGGTTGGTAGGACATTTTCTGAGGCATCAAGGGATCACCAATTTATATTGGAGGGCAGCGTGGAGGGTAAAAATCGTAGAGGGAGACGAAGAGATGAATACACTAAGCAGATTCAGAAGGATGTAGGTTGCAGTAGGTACTGGGAGATGAAAAAGCTTGCACAGGATAGAGTAGCATGGAGAGCTGCATCAAACCAGTCTCAGGACTGAAGACCACAACAACAACAACATTCGAAAAATTCTAAATTATGGGAAATGGCTATCAAAGTTTCTCAATACATTCCTGCACTATAGGATGGATTATCAGGGTCTTCTTCTTCATCCTCCAAAAGCTTCCTCTTCTGTCTTCTTTTCTGGCCTGTTGTTCCATCATACTTCATATGCCTTTCTCTTCTTTCTGCTCCGATTATCCTTTCTCTGTCGATATTTCTTAGTGCCCGTACAGTGTTCACCCCAGCTGTAAATCCTAATGCCTTCAGAACTTCACACTGTTCCCTCGGTTGTAGGTTGCTATTGCATCATAAATGCCAATGTGCAGTGTTTTTATGCTTACTAACACCCTTTTAGGAATCACTTTCCAAATCAAATTGTTTACGCTCTCATTAGGATTCTGCGTCTTTCCGTGTAGACATTTGTGTAACAATTCTGGCTGTGCTAAGTCATGAAAAATTGGTTTTATTGTTCCCTCCTGATTCTTGTACATGCTGCATATTACCCGCTTTACACAAGAAGTATAATACTACCAACAACAGGCGCAACACTGAACTAATTCGAAATGGTAAACAGCAAAGAGACGATGTTCCGCGCTCTTATTCATTGTAGTATCGCAACTTGGTATTAGTGTTAATTTTCTTTTCCTTACGTTCTTCCTCTTCTTATATACACGGTTACTAAAACGTGGCATCGTAACCAGAACAAAAGTGTACGACAATATTAAATGGAGCAAGATGTTCGAAATTCTGAGGAAAATAGGAGTAAGCCGTAAGGAAATAGGGTAATATTTGTCACAGAAAACAATGTAGCCAACCCTTGCACACTCGCTGTATGCGTAACATAGGCGCTGTATGCGTAACAGGCCGAGAAAATACCAAGCAGTTCGCCAGGAAGTCACGAGAGGGTGTTAGATGCATTCAGCGGCCGCCCATTTCCTCTGCAGGCGTGGGGGAAAATGGTAATAACTCCACTTCTAGGGCGAGGAGAACAATAATTCGAAGTTTACATTAAAGAGGAATGTTCCAATTAATTTTCGGTAGCAAAAAAAATCGTAATTTTTTGGATTTGACCACCTCCGGCTCCCCTTAAGTACAAGACAAACGAATGGTAATAACATATTTGTAGCACCTGAGTGCGTTGCCTGAAACTCCTGCAAACGTAAAGCCGATGGTTCAAGTCTCACTAGCAGGCAGTTCTTTTTACTTTTATTAGAGTTCTACATTTATTACCCAATGAGAAAGTTAATTAAAGAAATGGAATCATAATATTTTAAAATGAAAGTATAATATTCGCGTTTTAATTAATGACTGCACGAAAGCATGGGTATTCAAAATAAGTTAAAATTTGTTAGGAAAATGCGCAACATCAAGCAGGAAATAAAACGGTACTTCTTTATTTCCAGAGATAGAACTGTGTTACAGAAGTGTGTAATTTTCTCATTCAACAATCAGATATTTCGCGTGTCTGCATGAAATTTTAATTAATCCGTATGCAGTTAGTAGTTAAAAAGGAAAAGATACTATTTTTATTTAAAAAGTGAGGTTCAATATTTGTCAATTAACGTTTCCTTTTGATAATAAATATCAAATTTAAATAAAAGTAAAACAAAGTGGCTACTAGTGTGATTTCAAGCAGTGGCTTCACGACTGCAACACTTTCATGCTGCAGGCGATAGTGTTAAAATTTTTTAAAATGTTTTGTACTTAACTAAATGTTGTCTTGACCTGCTCTTTCACGACATATGTCTCCAGTCGAGCGCATATTGGGTATCATCGGACGTCAGCTCCAGCATCATCCACATCCAGCATTGACCGTTCCTGTACTGACCGACCATGCGCAACAGACATGGAATTCCATCCCAAAAAGTTACATCGGCCCCTGCACGAAGCAAAGCATACACGTTTGCATGCTTACAGACAGTATTCTGGCGGCTACACTGGTTATTAATGTATCAGCGTTTCACATTTGCGATGGGTTATATAGCGCTTACATTAAGTTGTCATCTTGCAATGCTAAACACTTACATATGTTGTCTAAACAAATGTATTCCCGAATTTTTATTACCCTACGATAATTGGTTCAGTGTTGCGATTTTTTGTGCGTAGGTTTAGTAACCAACTATAGTATGTTTCTTTTATCTGTCAAAAAGCCATTAACGCTGACTTTTACCTGCATCTATACTCAGCAAACTACTGTGAAGTACATGGCAGAGTGTTCTTCCAACTGCAGCACTCATTAGGGCTTCGTTCTGTTGCATTCGCACGCAGAGCGCTAGAAGAATATTTTACTAAATACGTCTGTGCCTGCTGTAATTACTCTGATCTTGCCTAAATCGGGACGGAGGATGCACATAGCAGTGAAAACTTACACGTCGCTCTGCAACTACAATGGATGGGAAATGCTCGACGTTTGGACGAATTCGGCTGTCATTACGAAGGCAAGCGCAACAACAGACTGCAATAAAAATATTAGAATAATAATTCACTCGACATCGTGTGAAGCCTTTATTGAGTTTACATGATCCGTTGCGGGTCCCGTCACCTTCCGTCACAGAATAAGTTCCAGGCATATGATGAGAAAAGACATGGTTGCGGACGCTACAACATGGGAAATAACAGAGAAATCAACATTCCTAGTTCTTTAACATAATTTTCGGGTGTTGTGAAATACGAAGTTCGTAACCCGGCTTATATATCGATACTTGTCAGAACAGAGCAGCACGTGGATTGAAAACGGACTGAGCCAGGAATGAAAGCTACTGAGAAAACGAATCAACCGGTGATGAGTGCTTACCTCTAAATATGCCTGGGAACTCCAAATGAAAAAAGTAAAAAAAACGACCGTTTTACAGATGATTTTGTATGTGTTATATCGTTCATTTCACATCGTTCTTCAGTTCGAAGTCTGGTTTGGTGAAGCTATCAACGCTACTCTATCCTATGCTAGTTTCTTCAATTCTGCATACCTATATCTCTGCATGCCTGTATCTCATTGAATTGATGCGTGCTGTATTCAACACTTGATCTGATTTCCCCCCACCCCCGGGCTGCCCTGTCCGTTTCCCCCTTCCTACCACTAAACGTTACAAAAATAACGATTCACTGACGTCTCAGGATGTGTCATATCAACTTATCTCTTCATTTAATCGGGTTGTGCAATAAATTTCTTTTCTTTACAATTAGATTTAGCACCTCCTCACTAGTTATTCAATCTACCCATCTAATCCCTAGTATTCTTACGTGACACAATAAGTCAAAAGCTTCTGTTCTCTTCTCGTCTTAGCTATGTATCACCCATGTCCCAGAGTGAAAAGATGTCGTTGCAAACTGTGACTGGAATTTTATAGTTTACTTCTATAAATAAAGGCTGAAAAAATGCTACGACCACTAAATTCTAGAGCACTATATGACATCAAAAAAACGGAACGTTGCACAGGTCACATCAATATTCAAGAAAGGTTGTGGGAGTAATCCACTAAATTACAGGCCCATATCATTAACGTCGATATGCAGCGGGATTTTGGAACATACATTGTGTTCAAACATTATGAATACCTCGAAGAGAACGATCTATCGTCACACAGTGGACACGGATTGAGAAAACATCGTTCTTGTGAAGCACTACTAACTTTTTACTCACGCGAAGTGTTGAGTGTTATTGCCAAGTGATTTCAAATTGTTTCCGTAGTTCTAGGTTTCCAAAAAAGGTTTTTGACGCTGTAACACACAAGCGGCTTGTAGTGAAATTGTGTGCTTATGGAATATCGTCTCAGTTACGTGACTGGATTCATGATTTCTTGTCAGAGAGGTCACAGTTCGTAGTAACCGACGGAAAGTCATCGAGTAAAACAGAAGTGATTTCTGGCGTTCCCCAAGACAGTTGTAGGCGCTGTGCTGTTCCTTATCTACATAAACGATTTAGGAGACAATCTGAGTAGCTGTCATTAGTTGTTTGCAGATGATGCTGTCGTTCATCGTCTAGTAAAGTCGTCAGAAGATCAAAAAAATTGTAAAACGATTTAGAAAAGATATCTCAATGGTGCGAAAATTGGCAGTTGACCATAAATAATGAAAAGTGTGAGGTCATATACATCAGTGCTAAAAGGAGTCCGTTAAACTTCGGTTACACGATAAATCAGTCTAATTTAAAGGCCGTAAATTCAGCTAAATACCTAGGAATTACAGTTACGAGCATATAGAAAATGTTTTGGGGAAGAGCAGACCAAAGACTACGTTTTATTGGCAGAACACTTAGAAGATGCAACAGATCTACAAAAGAGACTGTCTACATTACGCTTGTCCGTCCTCTACTGCTCCGCGGTATGGTATCCTTTCCACATAGGATTAACGAAGTACATAGAGAAAGCTCAAAGAAGAGCAGCATGTTTTGTATTATCACGAATAGGGTAGAGAGTGTCACGGACATGGTAAAGGATTTGGGATGGACACCCTGAAAACAAAGGCATGTTTCGTTGCGGCGCAATCTTCTCACGAGATGTCGATCACCAACTTTCTCCTCCTATTGCAAAAATACTTTGTTGACTCCGACCTACATAGGGAGAAACGATCATCACGATAAAATAAGGGAAATCATAGCTCGCACGAAAAGATATAGGAGTTCGTTTTTTCCGCGCGTTGTTCGAAAGTGTGTAATACTTATATCGATTAGAAGTAGGTGTACATTATGTAACTGTTCATATGCAATTTATGATGTGTGTTTTCTCCATTGTTTAAACTCCTTGATCTATGGAAAGAAAGTTAGAGTTTTGTAATGTATATATGAAAAAAGCAAAAGAATATGTTGAAATGGTAAATTATTATAGTATGAATTATAAAAAGAAAAGTCAGGCTTAGGACACTTGTATTTGTAACATATAAATGCTGTAGAGAAGTCTCTCCGCAACGGGAATGGCGTGGCCCAAATGTAAAAGGTGGGTTTGGCGGTCGAACTGAGCGGCTCCTTTGTGTGAACGGCACGCAGTATTTGGCTTCGACGGTGCTAAGGGAGGCAATTGGAAGCTGCATAATAAGGGCTTTGCCTCGGATTTGGATCTGGCTATTATTTGGTATCCACGGCATAATGGAATGGCTCTAATATCGTGAAATTCCGACGTCAAGATAGAGCATTCGCACATCAAGAGCCGTGAGCACAGTTAGCTGCCATGTCGCCTGCCACCAATCCTCGCCACTGCTTCACAAATTTCATACATTGAGTTAAGTAATGTATATGGGCAGGGACCAGTTAATTTGTGAGTTGTTGCAACAATAAGCACTTAAAACATAAATGTGTGGCCGGAACCATATTTTCAGTCCTGATCACGAACCTACGCATGGTCCTCACATATGTGCTACTAAAACCGAGTATCCTGATTTAAAAGAACAATTCTTGCATTCATGTGTTTAAAAGTGATTTTTTGTCAAAAGTAAAAGGAGTAGTAAAAATTAAAGCTAAAACCACAAAAGTGAAGTTGGATAAGCTTTTGCTGAAGTATCCTTAGTTTATTATAAAATATAGTTTTGTACGATTACAGTGCAAGATTGCACCTGCTTCACAGGTAATTAAAGTTCAAGTACAAATAAATCTTTAATGAACAGATTTACGATAGTATTGTTAGAAGAAAAATAATGAGCAGTTTTCAAGAAGGTGTATGTTTGGAACACATCATGAAAGGTTTCTTTTTTGAAGTTAATTAAACCCATGTTGTATTTTATTGTCTTGCAAAGTAATTTAGGAACTTCTCCAAGTGAATGAATGATTAGCTTTTAGAGTTAGGCTTAAATATTGTAATAATCCAAGAGCGTTGACTAGTGAAACTATACTAGTTTATGGGTCCCCATCATATTCTCCATCTATTAGTAAAAAATTGAACTATTACTGTTGTTAAGGAAAACTGATACATGTAGAGGAGCGTAAACAGTGTATTTATGATGTTTTCATCTTTATTTGTGTTTGTCTTATCAGTGAAGATAGAAGCGCCTCCTGCTCAAATTTAGTTCTGCACTTCACGCAGTGACAGTTTAGTATCTGATTAAGTAATGTTCTTGAGTGTGGTTGTCATTAGTATGATTTCGGTGCAAATTTGCTCCCCATAATTTACTGGTGCGTGTGTTATTGGTAACTGCTGCTACACCCAGTACAGAGTGCACTGTGTCAGTTTGTATCCTGTTCGCTATTCAAAAATGAGTCTCAACCAAAGCAAAGTCAATAACCAATATTCAATTTTCTCAAATATATGTTTCCAAATTAATGTGCCTAATTGGACTGGCGAGCGTTCATTTTTCTCTTTCAATATGATTTTACCACCCGTTTGGTTTTCCTGTTATTTCACCAAATTCAAAATTATAGTCCGATACCCTTGTCCATTAGACACACAAGCGGTCGAACTTTAAAATCCTGTCAGATGGTAACATTTGCGTGTTTCACGGCACGTTAGAGTATTATATGTGCCTTTCCCGTGACACGACTGAAAGTTCAGTTATTAGGGAATAGCGAGAATGATATACGTTAGTGTTATAAGTGGAATAATGAGAATTATTGGGAAGGTGGCTCGATGAATTCCCTGCCACGCACTTGAATGCGATTTGTAGAGGATCCATGTATATGTACATGTAGATGTAGATGAACTAAACTGATTATCCCATTACATGGTTTCAGTAACCAAGAAGAACGGGTCCGCCCTGGTAGCTGAGTGGTCAGCGTGACAGATTGTCAATCCTAAGGGCCCGGGTTCGATTCCCGGCTGGGTCGGAAATTTTCTCCGCTCAGGGACTGGGTGTTGTGTTGTCCTAATCATCATCATTTCATCCCCATCGACGCGCAGGTCGCCGAAGTGGCGTCAAATCGAAAGACCTGCACCAGGCGAACGGTCTACCCGACGGGAGGCCCTAGCCACACGACATTTCCATTTACCAAAAAGAACTTAAATGCGGCATGAACGTGAAGGCTTCCATGAACGATTTCAGTTTCATTAACTTCCTTCGTAACATACACTATTTAGTAACACACCAAAATAACCGACGTTTCGACTATTTTCTAGCGACATCTCTGAGGCTTGTAATACTTTATATCACAGCTGCAGCCGGAGGGAATATTTCCTCTCCATTCAGAATAACTCTTTTCCTTTGTCCTTCTAATAACATAAAGTAATTGAACTGGTTATAAATTAATGATGTCCACACAACGGTGTTTTGAAGTAGACCGTTTGAAAGCATGAACGCGCCTCTTTTTACGTCAGCTCATCTATCACCACATGAAGACAAATTACATCTGCATCTGCATTTTTCATTTACTTTAACTGAAAATGAGACGGCGACAGAGATAAAAAAGTTCAAGTGACCGCCTAATCGATAGTAATAGATACCTGACGAGAAAGAAAGAATGGATACGCTGCATGTAACTATGAAACTAAACGGGCGAGGTGTGATATACGTATTACAGCCGTACACAAGATTCCTGGAATTTTGAAAGAGACTTTAACTTCCTTGTGTCATGTCGCGTCTTTACAATTGTTTGATTTAGATATACTTACGTACTAGTACAAGCGCATTACTTCTGCATACAATTAAACACTGTAGTGAATGATCTTCCCTAAGACTTTTAGTGTTTTTGGATTTAAAAAAAGGGTTTAACCGTAACCTGAAATTGACTGAATTATTAATAAGGTGATCACATCAAGGCAGATGTTAGGTTGGGTCGTTCTGTAACACTATACACGCATACTGCAATCGTTACCATATTCATTATTCAAATGACTTTGAAACACTCGCTAAAACACAGGCTAGTATTCAATACCGGGACGAAGGTCAGTACAATCTTACCGTGTGCCCTTTCGATCTGAAAAAGAATTTGTTAACTAAATAAATCTCTAGCCGATCCTGAGGGGATAAAACTGAAAATTGTTTTTTTTTGTCTGCACTCAGGATCACTAACAGAATTCGCTTGAAATTTTACACCCCCGGCTTTAGGGAGAAAATGAAACAAGCAAGCACATATTAGTTTTTTCTAGTTTTGAAAACAACATTATTGGACTTAATCAAAGAGAAATGATATCCATTGTTAATTTTGATGTTTTAAATTAATATGCAAGATATTAAAAATCAAACTGATCAGGAACTGTAGGAACTGAACTTTCCGGTAAATAAGTAAATATTCGGTTTATAATTAAACTATAAAGTTTTCAGTTGCTGCTGTGAGTCCAAGTAATAGAACTCTGCCCTAAAAAATTAATTCTTATCTCATAACCAAAGCGTACCCGCTGCTCGCCATAGTGCGTCCCTTAACCAAAAGGTCAGGTGAACTTCTTATTATTTAGTCTAAAAAATTCTTACATCCGAGGGTATTAAATATTTGAGGCGACTTATTAGTGTACATTTACTAGATCTACATCAACGTGTAAGACGTTCATACTCACAAATAACTCTTGTTGTGCACACCAGACGTCAGTAGCCTGCAGTGGCCGTTCGGATAGCCGAAACACTGAATATTATGTCAGTGTACATTACACATTAAATATGATTACTCTGTTTATTAATTAATAACATTATGTTACATTAAGCAAACAATAGTAAACCAAGAGTGAGGCTCATCTCGATAATACCTTCAACTGGACAATACTTTGAATTAAATGAATAAATTTTAAAAACCGAAATCACAACTGATATTAGTTTAAATTAAACGATAGATACTAAAGTGATTAGACCTAACATCGGTTTTCATTAATATAAACAAACTCTAATAGAAAAAACTAATTTCTGGCTTTAAACTCATCCTTGACACTTTGATAGATCACCTTGAAGATCAACGAAACTGAAATTCCATTCTTCTCTCCTGGGAAGTAAATTTGGTAACGATTTCTTCAAAGAAATTTTCCTTGTTCCTGATATCTCCTAGAAAGTGAGTATCAACTGAAATAGTTCCAGGGTGAGACAGTCTCTCTCTTATCCAGAAGAATTCCGAGAGTAGCTTTTGACTCTCTTCAGCACTGAAAACCACGTTTCTATTGAAGGCGTACTCACAGGAACTGTACACAGTAATGATGCTAACATATTAAACTGCCGTTAACTTTTGTTTGGCATTTAATTAGTGCTCAATAGTTTTGCAAGTTCACTCATGGTTATAATTCTAAACTCTTCACCACTGTACACTATAGTCAGCTCATTTTTTCAGGCGAATGGCTTCGAAGAACTTTCCACATGCATCTAAGAGACTCGGGAAGTAGCTTTTGATGAACTGGTTAGAAAAATGTCCATAGTTCCCATGTGACAGTAAATTTAAAGATTTCCGTAAGAATAACCTTGAAATCTTAAATCCAACTGGCTGTTAATGTTATCAAACATTTCGCAATAGATGCGTTTACAGATGATATCTTTTCTCTTAGAAAGTTCTCTTGCTTGAAACACGGTTGCCTGGAAAACTTGTTCACAGTCGTCACGTAGAGCTGCGATGGTGCGGCGAATTTCTTGAATTTTCTATTCGTAGTACAAAGCGTCACTTGCTTGGTTCTGAAGGATATTGTATAACACATCGGTGAAGGCAAATATTTTGTCGAGTGCGTTCAAGATAAAAACAAATTTGAAATCTTCTAAAAGTGCCAAAAAAGTCATCAATAGATGTTAAACCATCAAAATCTATTTCTTGAGGATGTTCTAGTATAGCACTAAACACATGTGCACAATTCCACATCTGCACAGTGTTTGCCAATCTTGATGAGTCGGACGCCCTCAAGGACCGTGTTCAGTATCACCTGGGCATAATAAGCACATAGTAAGATTTGTAGTGTTAGTGATTGACTTGTTGCAGTCATTAAGAGCAGATGGCGCTAAGAAAGCATCTCTGTGTGCAGTATGTTTTGACTCTGCAGGCAGTAAATGCGCTGAGTTTAGAGTGAACAGTGATTGCGACATTCATTCTAGGGTAAAATCGTGCCACATCGACGAACACGAAATCACGTTGAATAGCTGCACGCATTTGAACGGGGCAACACCGTGGGCCTGCTGGAAGCTGGATGGACTTATCGACTGATTGCTGCACGTGATGGGCGCAGTGTATTGGTGGTGTGTCAGTGGTTCCAGCAATGGTCTGTGGAACGTTCCCAAACCTGTAGACAAAGTTCTCGACGTCTGTGTAGTACATGCCCAAGTCAAGATGGTGGTGGTGGTGGTGGTGGTTAGTGTTTAACGTCCCGTCGACAACGAGGTCATTAGAGACGGAGCGCAAGCTCGGGTTAGGGAAGGATTGGGAAGGAAATCGGCCGTGCCCTTTCAAAGGAACCATCCCGGCATTTGCCTGAAACGATTTAGGGAAATCCCGGAAAACCTAAATCAGGATGGCCGGAGACGGGATTGAACCGTCGTCCTCCCGAATGCGAGTCCAGTGTGCTAACCACTGCGCCACCTCGCTCGGTCTCAAGTCAAGATCGACGTATTATGCGAGTAGCGATGGCCGATCGAACTTCTTCGAGTGACGCAATCCGGGCACATGGAACACCTGCTGTGTCACCAGGGACAACTGGGAACCGTCTGCTTGCAGCTAAGATCACGTGTGCCGCTGAACAGGCTACCACTGACTCTACGACACCGCCAAAAAAGAGTCGCTTGGAGCGTGGAATTTCCCTAGGTTATCGTTAGTAGTGGGAAGAGGTTCAAACTGTATGCGAGTGATGGACATACACGTGTATGATGTAGACCTGGTGAAGTGCCTATCCCGGACTGTATTCCAAGACACGCAGGTCCCAGGCTTCATAGAGGCGATGACAATCAGTCACAACACGCTGTAACATTTGGTGTTTTCGCAGGGTAAAGTAACCAGTGTCCGCTGCATTGCCCAGGCTGTTATCTTCGTACTACTGCCATTTCTTCGATAGAAAGATGGTGTGCTTTTCCAGCTGGACGATGCACGTCCACTTACGGCTGCTGGAACCCAAACCTGCTCTTTGTAGTGTAAAACAACTGCAAGATCATCAGGTCTCTCGCCAAATGAACACTTACGGGACGTGATGAAGTGGTAACTTACACGTTCTTCAAGTCCTGGCAAGAACCATTGTCGAATTGCACCAAAAGGCGCAAGATGCTTGGGACAATCTATCGCAGGGTGCCATTCGGTACTTTTATGATCATTTGCATGCGAGAATATACGCCAGCGTTCCGCTTTGTATTGATGGAACTGTTCGTGCTCTTCTTAGTGTGACATATGTATTTCATTGTATACCATATATTACTACAACGTGGAGCTACCTGTCAGCTCGCTTGTCAATAAAATGACTTTGTTCTTGAGGGTGCAGCATCTTTTTCCGGCAGTTTATTTTACATTGCTAAGGGCCATGCCGCAGTGGTAACACCGGGTCCTGGGAGATCACCGAAGTTAAACATTGTCGAGCTGGCCTAGCACCTGAGTGGGTGACCATCCGGTCTACCGAGCGCTGTTGGCAAGTGGGGTGCCTTGTAAGGGAAACTGAGGAGCTACTTGACTGAGAAGTAGCGGCTCCGGTCTCGCAAACTGACATACAGCCGGGAGAGCGGTGTGCTGACCACATGCCCCTCCACATCCGCAACCAAGTGACGCCTGTGGGCTGAGAATGACACGGCGGCCGGTCGGTATCGTTGGGCCTTCGTGTCTTGTTCGGACGGAAATTAGTTTATTTTACATTTCGGTATTTGAGAAACGAGATTTAGTACATAGGCATAAGGGTGAAAAATATCAGTACGACTCCGATTAATGCTAGAACCCCATTCGGATTTCCCGCCATAGTAGCTGCACCGTCAGTTTGTGCAATCAACTTTTCATTAGATCCGAATTCTGATAAGAAGTGCCAGATAAGTTCTGCAGAAGCCGGGGCTTGTTTTTCACTACTTATATCACAGAAATCCAAGAATCTTTCCTTCAGCTCCCCCTCATATACATTATGCATGGCAACAGAAAACTGTGCTTTATTTGTCGCATCTGAAGTTTCTCCAACCTTGACGGCAACAGAAGGAACCTCCACAATTTCTCGCTCTATAACTGTTAAAACGGTAGAAACCTACGGCCTGTATTAGATAATTTTGAATTAGATTTAAAAACAGTAGACGTTTATACGTGCTCCTCTAAAACAGTGGCACCTTCTATAGTGTACTTCAACAATCCCACACAATTTCCCTGAATCTGTTGTTTTATCGTGCCTTAGAAAGACCAATTCTTGTTCTACCAGAAGAGAGACTGCACTGATAAACCTTTTAAGGACGCCCCTTTTCCATCTTACTTTTTGACTGTGTAGAGATATTTCACTTCTAAGCTAGTCAGTATGTGCAATTTCTATTCTATCTTCGCCAGAGGTAGCTACAGCTAGAGGCGATCGTAGATGACTAACAGACAGTCCGTGCTCCGTTATCGACTTTAATAAATTTCTCAAATGCCGCTATCCACTTCTGATCCAACTAGTATTTCCATCCCTTCCAAACAATAGAATATACCAGCAAAACCCCACATTTAGGTCGACGCTACCGGCTAACCAGTCACAGTTGGTATACATACTACACTCAGAATGTATAGTGAACTACGCGTCTTTTGAAGCAAGTTCGGCAGTGTTGGTGTTGGCTGCGCAATCTTATGTCCTTTTTTCTGGGAAAACTGCGCAGTAACAGCTTGGGCAAAAGCTCTTTTATTACACAATATTGAACCCGGCAATGCTTCACAGTTGCTAAATCTCTACTGGAATTGGATCATACTCTCTTTCCCTTCCTCTCCCCTTTCTTCTTGTCTGTATCCTTCTCACCCCTTCTTTGTGTCCAACCACTTCTCCTACTCCCTTTGTCTCTCTCCTACTCTTCTCTTCCTCCATATCCTCGTGCTCCCCCTCTCTCTGTTCATCTCCTCTTTCCTCCCTCTCTATGGTCATTACCTCCCCCCCCCTCCCTCGTCTCTATCCGTCGCCCCTTTCCCCTCTCTCCGATCTTCAGCCTTGTTTGTTGTTATTGCAAATTCAGTTTCCTTTGTAGCATTCTTATTATAAGCCGACGAGCCATAAATACAACTTCCCTGTTTTCTGTGAAAACTGACTGCGAGGCAGAAAACAAAACAGCACATTGCTGTGTATAAGATTTTTGTTTAAAAATATAAATGATGGCAAATAATGTGTATGGGAGAAACAGTTTGTCTAATGGCTTAAATGCACTGCTGTCGTTGTTAAAGCTGTCTGAGTGAATGAAAACAAAACCACACATTTTCACAGCACAGCAAATTCCTTCTCACACTCACTTTTAACAGAAAACCTGTACACCGTCGTTAAAAAGAAAGCAAAAAGCCAATGTTCGTCTCAGCGTTTATTAGAATACCGAGGAAGAAATTGAAGTAAATCGGTCAAGAACTTTTAGAAAATTTTGCTAATTACATTTTCCTTTTATATATTTTACATATTTTGATATACAAAATAAATGTAGCATTATATATGTGGTGGTGGTAGCAACGTTAAACAACTACTTGAGTTCATATAGCAGTATAGAAGATGTAGTTCTACGTTATAAACTGAAGAGCCAAAGAAAATGGTACACGTACCTGATAGCGTGCAGAGGCTCCGCGAGCACTCAGAAGTGCCGTAACACGACGTGGCATCGACTCAACTAATGTCTGAAGTAGTGCTGGAGGGAACTGACACCATGAATCCTGCAGGACTGTCCATAAATCCGTAAGAGTACGATGGAGTGGAGACCCCTTCTGAACAACACGTTGCAAGGCATCTCAGATATGTTCAATAATGTTCATGTCTGGGGAGTCTGGTGGTCAGCGGGAGTGTTTAAATTCAGAAGAGTGTTCCTGGAGCCACTATGTGCCAATCCTGTACGTGTGGGGTGTCGCATTGTCCTGCTGGAATTGCCCAAGTCTGTCGGAATGCACAATGGACATGAATGGATACAACTGATCAGACAGGATGCTTACGTGCGTGTCACCTGTCAGAGCGTATCTAGATGTATCAGGGGTCCAATATCACTCCTACTGCACACGCCGCACACCATTAATGAGCCTCCACCAGCTGGAACAGTCCCCTGCTGACATGCAGGATCCATGGATTCATGAGGCTGTCTCCATACTCGTACAAGTCCATCAGCTCGATACAATTTGAAACGAAACTCGTCCGACCAGGCAACATGTTTCCAGTCATCATCAGTCCCATGTCGGTGTTGACGAGCCCTGGCGAAGCGGAACGCTTTGTGCCGTGCAGTCATCGAGGGTACACGAGTAGGCCTTCGGCTCCGAAAGCCCACATCGATGATGTTTCGTTGACTGGTTCTCACGTTGACACTTGTTGATGGCCCAGCACTGAAACCTGCAGCAATTTGCGGAAGGATTGCATTTCTGTCACGTTGAACGATTCATTTCAGTCGTCGTTGGTCCTGTTCTTGCAGGATCTTTGTCCGGCTGCAGCAATGTAGGAGATTTGGTGTTTTACACGATTATTGATATTTACGAGACATTTGTACGGGAAAATCCACACTTAATCGCTACCTCGTAGACGCTGTGTCCCATCGCTCGTGGCCGCCTACAACACCACCTTCAAACTCACTGAAATCTTGATAACCTGCCATTGTAGCAGCAGTAACCGATCTAACAACAGCGCCAGACACACTTTGTCTTATGTAGGCGTTGCCGACCACAGCGCCGTATTTTGCCTTTTTACGTATCTCTGTATTTCAATGAGCATGCCTATACCAGTTTCTTTGGCGCTTCAATGAGTTACTACATACTACTTGAAATCTTCACTCTCCTTCATACAGATTAGGCAAATCCGTAAACTGAGCAAGAGAGTACCGTACCATTATTAATGCGCTCTGTGTCTGAATTATATGCCAGTCCTAGCTAGAAACGTTTCAGGAAGGAAAACGTGCACACTGCCCATGTGCAATGGAGGAACATGCGCAAGTCTCTCGGTGCTCAGCTAACCTACACTAGTATCGCTTCGGCTCGGCTCACAGTGCTCTATCAATAATGTAACGTAATGAACTTATTAGTTCTGCGTGTTTCGAAGAAATACAGTGGTTTTGTCTAGTTATTGTTGAATAACCGTGTGACAATATATTGTTACAGTTATTGTTACCGAAGCAGTGCCTCAGTTTCCAGAATGAGGTTTTCACTCTGCAGCGGAGTGTGCGCTGATATGAAACTTCCTGGCAGATTAAAACTGTGTGCCGGACCGAGACTCGAACTCGGGACCTTTGCCTTTCGCGGCAAGTGCTCTACCATCTAGGCTACCCAAGCACGACTCACGCCCCGTCCTCACAGCTTTGGAAGGTAGGAGACGAGATACTGGCAGAAGTAAATCTGCGAGGACGGGGCGTGAGTCATGCTTGGGTAGCTCAGATGGTGGAGCACTTGCCTGCGAAAGGCAAAAGTACCGAGTTAAAGTCTCGGTCCGGCACACAGTTTCAATCTGCCAGGAAGTTTCAGTGCTTCAGTTGCTTACCCTGAATTCACGGCACGTCCAGACGTCGACAGCTCTACACTACTGCCTAGGTACAGCTGACTGCAGGTAGTACATTCCTTACTTTTGTGCTTGATCAGTCATTTACAAATATATTTACAAACATTAGTAATGCAACCAATTTGATGTACAACATAGCCTCTTTAAGGCAATTTATTAAGAATCGAGAAAGAAATGTTTCGCTCATGAGCTATTATTCATTTCCATTTTATTTTTATTTAGTGTACTTCGTCATTTCAGCTGCGTAGGCATTGTCATGTGTTTCATCTACCATGGTGACTATGTCATTAACATAATGGCATCAATATATAACTTGGTACTGATTAGGCTTTAATATTTCTTCAAATAATTTGTTTCCAAGACTGTCAAGGAAGATATTTACCGGTAAGCCAATTACGTGTTATCACATAGCGAGTCTATCCCGTCGACCGTAAAATTCTTCCTTTAACTTGAAATATTTGAACCTGTGATTACTCTTAAAATGTTTGAGATTTCTTGTGTTTTTGAATTATTTTGACAGTTTATTCCGATGGCGTATCGGTGCACATTGTTGTGATGTCAGATGATAGCAGTGTATATGTGTCAGGTGTTTTGTCTTCGATTTTGTGAGTGTGATGACTGATGTTTTTCTAAGCTTCTTTGGTTTGTATAGGTGGAATGTTTATGTGTGAAACACGTTTTGTAAGAACGTGGACCACCTTTCATTCATTATTGGATTGGTGCTTAAGTTCGTAGCGTTTTTCCATAAGCTCAATAAGCACAACACATAGACATAACAGAGACTTTAGTTGTCAATAATATATTTTTCTTCTCTATTTACAACGGTGTGTCAACGGTGGGGTAACTTTTCAATTCCAGAACTGTAGAGAGCGTATGGTTTTGAGGTGAGAACTCATCGAGCCACGTTCGGAGCGCATTTTCAAAAAATGGCTCTGAGCACTATGGGACATAACTTCTGAGGTCATCAGTCCCCTAGAACTTAGAACTACTTCGACGTATCTAACCTAAGGACATCACACACATCCATGCCCGAGGCAGGATTCGAACCTGCGACCGTAGCGGTCGCGCGGTTCCAGACTGCAGCGCCTAGAACCGCTCGGCCACCTCGGCCGGCTCAACCTCTGATTTTTGTGATTTTGACTTGTAACATGAGACACCCATATGCCCGATTTTTGAACCTTACCCACTGCATACAAGTGTCGCACGATGGTGGAATGATCACAGTTCATCGCATTTGCCAGTTCTCGAGTACACTGACATGGATCATCCAGGATTAATGCGTTCAAACGATCTTCATCAAACACCGAAAGTTTTCCTGAACGCGAAGAGTCACTAATGTCAAAACGGTCCTCCATAGTGAGAGAAGAAATTGCCTTGTCGTGCTCTTCCAATGGCATTATCCCCATAAACGGCGCAAATGTTTCTGGTTGACTCCGCTGCTGTCACCCCTCTATTAAACCCAAATAGAACATTCCTTAAATGTTCCAATCTCTCCACTTGGCAGTTCATTTTCTAGCGTCCACTGCTTCACTCACTATTTCCAAATGATAAAATGACAATGTGTAGACTCATATAGGAACAGTGAAATGTAAATGAAAAATGACAATCGATAAATAAACCCATAGCAACAGGAATACCAACATGCAAAACAAAAACGCTACCAACTTATGCACCAACCAAATATTTTCTGTATGTGCAGGAACAGCGCAAAGTTCCAATATTGTAATTTGACTGTAAGCGTTTAAAACTTGTAAAGCCAGAATAAATTTAGAAGAGGGTTTGAATTTATGTCGGAAGTTTATTCGAAGTCACTAACCGCTCCGATTATCCAATATGACTTCGGTCAATTTGCGCTCCGTTTTAAGAAAAACTAGTTTTCCTCGCGTCTTAATATTTAGGCCTCATTTCTGCTGAAGTGTGTAATGTACAGTGGTATAATTCTGCAGATACATTCAGTGGCATATACGGTTAGTGTCTGAGAGACGTGCTGCGAATTGCATTGGTAGTAAAGAAGTAATAAAATAACACGCCATTTCTGATGTTTTACTAAATGAGCAGCGAGAATGTAGTAAGCGATAAATTTTTCCCTCTGATTAATTGCCTTCCGGAGTGACCGAGCGGTTCTAGGCGCTACAGTCTGGAACCGCACTGCTGCTACGGTCGCAGGTTCGAATCCTGCCTCGGCCATGGATGTGTGTGATGTCCTTAGGTTAGTTAGGTTTAAGTAGTTCTAAGTTCTAGGGGACTTATGACCTCAGAAGTTAAGTCCCATAGCGCTCAGAGCCATTTGAACCATTTTATGATTAATTTGTGAGCGTTGTCAGCGAGAGGAAGTTTCGAAAAGGTTTGAAATAATGTTTGTAGATTGTTGGAAGTCGCTAAGTGCTATCGTTCGCCAATACTAGATGAATATATTCTGGGTAATTCGAATGACATGAGTTATGCTGCCTCAAGACATAAAAACAGTTTCTAACTTTAGACATTATTGTGTTTCTTGTTCATTTTCCATTCTGTATAGAACCACTGCATTTGATATTCAGAATTACTGATTCATTGGTCTATTGCGACGACTGACACTGTTCCTATGAGCTTAGAGTTGTGGCTGGCTCTGCGATTCCATTAGGTGCATGTAATTACTGTTCGCCCAGTTAAAAATTAAATGCAAACACACCAGAAAAAATAACATGACGTATTCGACTGCGTTTAAATTCTGCTCATTTCAGTCTACCATTCCCACATAAATTCGTCAACTTTTCATCTCAACAGTTAAATGAAATTAATTTGGATAAATAAACATCCGCTGCTTTCGAGTGATGCGAGCGAAATTAGAAAAGTCTGAAACGAGAAGTCCCGTTACTTCACAGGCGTGGGCCGAATATTCAGACTCGCGGCATCTCATTGACAGCATAACACAGACTAATAACGACATAACTTCGGTTTTGAAACTGATAAAATCTAATTTATCATATGAAACATAGTAAGATGGTCTGCTTGGTGTCAGAAAATATTTGTCAATTTTGAGTGTTAGAAGGCTAATGCTTCACAGAGATATGACTGGCGTAGACATGAATGGGCAAGCGCAAAATGTTTACCCGTAGTGTTCCCTCTATCATTAGATAGTACAGTTAACCGAAGTTTTGAAGTTCAAAGCTCAGATTTGGTGAACGATTCAGCTTTATTATTTCACTCTTCTTATCGCTGCTGGTAGCAAGAAGGGTGTTAGGAAACTGTTGATCAGCTGCCTATCTCCACATCAAACATGGACTAAAAACTCTCAGTTTTGTTAGAAACTATCGAAATAAACCAAATTTTGTCAGTACAGACAACAGCTGAGCCAATGACATACATTAACCGCGAACAGTTTTTTCTTTATTGTTGTTTATCCACCTAGCCCCATAAGGTGCGGGATAGGCAGTCAGTAGTACAATCAACCCGCTCTTCAGCCAAAGGTTTTATGTATACACAAAACGAAACCAATAAATTAAACGGTAAAATATTCGCAAATGTGTTTAATAATCGTGAAAGCACGAATTTAAAGAAAGCTTTTTTACAAAAGAAACTTGATTTTCTTTGTTTCTTTTTAGTAAGTAAAACAGGAGAAAAGCAAAAGATAAAATAAAACAATTATAGTATATTAATAGCTTGACTAGAACGTATTAATGCCTCACAATAATATTTATTAGTTCTTTATGAACCTGCTTTCGGCTTCTTAAGCCACCATTAGATAACTTAATGCTAAACAGCTAGACACATATCTTTGTACAGCATTCTTTTGTACAGCTATGAATTCTCGTTGAAGTTCTGTTTACTATCTGTTTAGCATTAAGTTCTCTGACGATGGCCTAAGAAGCCGAAAGCCAGTTCATAATGAGCTAATAAATATTATTGTGGAACATTAATACGTTCTATTCAAGTTATTAATATGTCTATGTTATTCCAAGAACCAACGGAATATCTCATAAATATTATCAAATAATAATGTATTTTAAGCAAGTTATATAAACGGTAATCTAGAAAACGGGGCACAGTACTTTCACTAAAAGTTAAAGGATCTGCATTAGAAAAATGTCTGTTTTTGAAGGTACTACAGTGTGGGTCTAAGTACAGTAGCTGGACAGTATCTATGCAGAAGGAGTGGCTGTTGGGAAGACAGAAAGTCAAAGGAGTTTCAGGTTGTGGATAGGACTGCAGTATGAAGGGGGATAGGGGTAGAGAAAGACGATGTGAGATAGGTGGTCCAGAGTTTTAAATGATAGGACCGATAACTAGCAGGACAGAGTTCATCGACTGGGAGAAGGTGGCGGTACTGTACACGCTGACGGTGGCTCCACAATGGTGTAGGCTTTCTTTAAATGGAATGGACCGTGTCCTCTGGATGTTTGGCTACTTGGAGGTCATTTGCAGCCATTGCTCCTAAACGATGGAATCTTTAGGGATGATAATGCACCATGTCACCGGGCCACAGTTATTCGCCACTGGTTCAAAGAACATTTTGGACAATTCCAGCGAGAGGCTTGGCCACCCTGATCGCCCGACATGAATCCCATCGAACATTCATGGGACATAATCTAGAGGTCAATTCGTGAACAAAAACTTGCACCGGCAACACTTCCGCAATTATGGACTGCTATAGAGACAAGGTCCGCAGCTCGTGGTCTTGCGGTAGCGTTCTCGCTTCTTACGCACGGGGTCTCGGGTTCGATTCCCGGCGGGGTTACGGATTTTCCCTGCCTCGGGGTGACTGGGTGTTGTTGTGTTGTCTTCATCATCATAATGCATCCCCATTACGATCGGAGGAAGGCAATGGCAAACCACCTCCGCTACGACCTTGCCTATTCGGCGGTGCGGGTCTCCCGCATCGTTCCCTACGCTCCTCGGAGTATGGGTCCTCATCATCATCATAGAGGCAGCATGGATCCATATTTCTGCAGGGGACTTCCAACGACTTGTCGAGTCCATGCCACGTCTAGCTGCTGCACTACGCTGGTAAAAGGAATTCCGACACGATATTACGAGGTGTCCCATGACTTTCGTCACCTCAGTGTACAGAAACAATGGCAAAACTAAATCTGGGTGTGAACCTCCCTCCTCCAAAACGTGAATCATGTGTCGTAGCCACTGCGCATCTCGCTTGGCATGCGTCAGATGCCGTAACGGTTAAGTATGTCAGCATAAAGTCTATCGCGCTTCCATGCTACTCTCGTGAAGGTAATGGGGTGGACACCAAGTGATAAGGTCTATCACGTACTAAGCCTCTGTAGTTATTTGTGTCATTTTTCATGGCAAATGCTCGCCGTAGGGGCACTTTTGAGAAGGTAAACCCGATGCTTGGGCGGATGGTATCATGGAAATGTCAGATTAAGGATACTTTGTTTCTTCTCTTTCAAAAAGCGTGTTGTTTAATATTTTTCGTAAATAGGCTATAAGTTTTTATGGATGTTTAGCTGGCGTCACCTCAGTGTGGTTAGCTGCAGGCACTGGCTGGTGATTTTGTTACTCCTGCGTGGCGGATAAAGGAGCTGCTCTTTAGAAGGGTAACTTTTCAGAGTTGTGAGTCTTGGTGTCGGTGTATGAAGCTGGCCAGTGGATGGACCAGTCAAGACTGGATAATTACCTTTGGCTGCAGTTTGGTCAATCACTGTTAGTTGCTGCACGGAGTATGCGTCTTTAGGGCATCGGAGGGGGGAGGGAGTGGGGGCAAGAATTTTTTGCGACTTTGTACACGCCAGAAAAACTAAGTAATAAGAAAGTGGTATGAGAATAAATGAATACACATGCTCAGATTTTGTGTGATCTGTTGCTAAAACTTTTGGACTACCTGGAAGAAAGTAAATGACACCAGTTTTGCAAGTTGGGGTAAATGGAAGCGATATTGGAAAGTTGATAAAATAACCCTCTGTTCCATTTGCACGAGATGAAGCACAAGTGGGCTATTGCTATTACTTCCGCAAAAATTCTGTTTTGAATATAGAATAAAGAGCTGACGGAAATCATAAAAATACAATTTAAGGAAAAAAAAGACGCACCGTGAAGGAATTATCCGAATGGGACGGAATTCGGCAGATGTGATGTACCTTTACAGACTGAAACACGTATGTAACATAGCAGCGATGGCGAGGCATTGTAGCATCTGTGACCAGAGACTATGCGCTTGACCGCGCGAGTGTTGCGAGCGGTTCTCAGTCTGTCAGTCAGTCGTTGCGAGTCTGTCGGTCAGTCGTTGCGAGTCTGTAGCTCTGTCTAGTTGCGTGCAGTACTCTGTCAGTAGTCGTTGAGCAGTTCGCTAGTAGCCGTCATGTAGAGCAGTACGCGAGTTGCAGTACTCTGTCAGTAGTCGTTGCGATCAGTAGCTCAGTTCAGTCGTCGTGGAGTACGCTAGTGGTCGTCATGCAGAGCAGTCGGTCAGTAGTAGCAGCCCAGTGCGGTTGTGTGATGTAGTCTGTCGGCAACGCTGGTCAAGATGCTGAATGAGGTATACTGTTACTTAAGATAATCATCGGATAATGTAAAGTTTATTTATTGTAATTAATTTTCAACAAGTGCCCCCAATAATAATTTTGATTTCAAAAGCAATTTTACATAAAAATTTTATTTAATTGAAGTAACTATTTCGTTCCACTTCCCTTAAAGAAAAGTTTCAGTTTTCAGTTAAATAATAAAAAAAAAGAATATTATTATTTGCAATGCAGTTCCTCCAAGCCGTGCGCAAGAATAAGAGCAGAAATTTGACTAGCAGTTACAATGAGGTAAGAATTTAATTCTGATTTTTGCACAGGGCCAAAGACAGATATTTCGGTTTAATTGAATTATCATTATTACTGAGATTGTTTTATCACTGAATTGACTTTCATTTTTTTTTTTGTGGGAGCTTACACCAGAGTCAGATTGCGAATTTCACATTTTTGTTGCCTTTGTCAGTACATTTGATTGCAGGGAGGTTATTCTTGGGTCCCATTTATTATTATATTTTGTATTTAAATATTTCTGTGGGGACGATATTGCTTCTTGGCTCCTTTTCTATTAAATATTGTCTTACAAAATTTTTGTGGGGAGGTTACACTTGGCGACACCCAGTCCAGGATCGTATTTCGTTGAGAGTCTTTTGAGGAACAGTCAGATATCTGCTCTTATTTGCTTAGATATAATTAGGATTTGGCGCAACGCTTTTATTAATCTTGTGACTTTCTTTCCACAGATCAACGACAATTCGTTTGCTCTGTTGTATTTGTGTGTTGCTTTTGCATTGTGCTTATTTATTTTGTAAAAAATTGTGACTATTGTAAAAATGCCGCGAAAGTCTGTGAATAGTGTATCGCGAGGTATTACGAACGAAATTACCGGCTCAAACGACTTTACCGATAGGACATGTGACACGCAGTGTAATGATGTCAATCCTGCGTTCACTAACAATCAGTGTACTCCAACCACTAATGATGACTTTTGTCTTAATGATGAACAAACGAACTCGGTTATATCCTCTGTTGATTTGACGACAATCGATGACGCGGGACGCTCTATTGTAATGAGCGCTGCCCAGCTTAATACACCCGATTTGGAAAATTCAAGTAACGTACAGACAAATTTGTCTAATGAAAATGAACAGGATACACAAAGTATGACGGATCCATTTAATTCCGAAATAATGTGTGACAGTGTACATCCGACTGACAAACCTTTTGGTAAATCTCAGAATAACCAAATGGTTACAGTAAGCGAGACAATTCCAGATCCACCACTAAACAGTACAGATAGTATATACGTTAATTTTGACTTGGTACGAATTATGGCAAGATTGCTACAACAACAGAGTGAAGAACTCAAACAACAATTTAGTGAACAGGACAAAAAATTTAATAAAATTGATGAAAATTTCAAAGAACTTAGGGAACAGTACAAACAGCGGAATGAAACGATGAATAATTATTTCAAACAACTTAATGGAAGTTTTGACAACCATTACAAACAGGTAAATGAAAGTGTCGACAACCATTTCAAACAACTTAGCGAAATAATTGATAAAAGTTTCAAACTCACAAACGAAAAACAAGACGATCATAAAGAACAGAACAAACAAGTTAGTGAGCAGATTACAGCTGTTACCGTACAATGTCAGGACAGTAAAGAACAATTACGTGAGGATACTAAGACTTGTGCTAATAACAGTAATGAAGAAGTTGGCACTGTTGCACAAGAATTACGTAGCACACGTGTAGACACAACAGAGTCACATAAAGACAAGATTGATGCAATCACTGAACAATGTTTGGCGAACGAAACACAGATACACGAAATTAATGCAGTTACCGAACAATGCCCTAGAAAAGAAGTACAGATTCGCGACGAAATTAATTTAGAGTCGGTGGAAGTTTCACACACTCCGAATACGGAAGCTGACGAGAAATTTGAACGTCAGAACAACCAAATTGACGAAAGTAGTAAAGTAACAGAATTAACAATTATTTCAGTCACCAATACGTCACAGAACCCGCCACGTTGCGAAGATTTGTCAGACTTACGCAGCGCGTATAATGTGAGCAATTTACAGAGACTACGCGAATTAAAATCCGAAAAGCCACGCGACTTAAAATCTGAAAAGCTACACAGCTTAAAGTACGAAATGACACAGACGAGCGGATTCACACACAAGCCTGAGCGTGTTATCAAATTCAGTGATTATGAGCAATTTGCATTTGTAAGAAAATGTAAGGAATTTAATAATGGCAGAACACAGATACACGATTTGAGCTGTATACGACAATTTGTTTTTATGCTTTCACCGCTATTGCGTGTAATGCAGAAACTAGCTTTGAACCAGATGCGACAATTTATTTTTGCATTTTCATCAGCATTGCCTATAATGCAGAAATTTGAATTAGCACGGATACAACAATTTGCCTTTGGAATTTTATCGCCATTTCCTGCAACGCAAAAGCTAAAATTGATTTGCAGTGCGTAATTGACCTCAGGGGATTCATTACGCTTTAATGAATATGTGCCGTAGCGAGCATAGGGCCCCGAGCTGTAGTAGTGCTATTTCATCTTTAGTTTTCTGCACTGCTGCCTTTTCTTCTACTATCCTTTATATCTATCAAAACTGCTCTTTAACTATTGCTCCATCTAGGATTAAGAATATGTAAAGAAAACCCGATATGACAAATCTTTTACCGAATGTGACAATTTTCAGCAGGCACTCCAGAATCACGAGAACTTAAATAACAGATAAAAATCGTAATCATCAGTATGTGTAAAATTAACAGCAAACGCATTTTTTTGTAACAATAGATGTTTTTCACCACAATAGCATGAAAGTCAGCCGCGTAGCATACCTAACCAACAATGCAGTCTAAAAAGGTCAACCAAGCTCTGATGTTTCGCCGCGTGCACGTATAGTCCCAGCTCCAACAAATGGTAACGCATGGCAGCAAAGAAATAACTACGTACAGATAACACACTATTTCAACTCGTATCGCAATGCGCCGTATAGAAATTACTATCATGACAGACGTAAAAAAAAAAAAAAAAAAAAAAAAAAAAAAAAGATGAGCACAATTTTCAGCGTACATTTTAATAACAGTCGATCTTATGAGCAGCAACAACATCAGCAACAACAAATAATCATGAATGAAACAGACAATAGGTGTCATCCATAGCGTAACACGTCAGTAAGAAATAACAAAGCAGTTCATATAGTGGATATGCCACAATACTCTCCCGTAAATAACAGCACGTACGATAGAATTTGACCAGACACAGTACAGATTGCATATTTCAATAACGTAAGCAATAATTTAGGCACGCAGAATCTTGTTCACGAAAATGTTATTAATTTTGACGCCATCCGACACACGTTTGCATTAAAGACAGAATCACGACGTACGTAGACGACATTCTTATTGCAAAAACTAACTGGTCTGAACACAATATGATTCTTGAGCAACTGTTGCTAACTTTTCATGCTCAAGGACTCACAGTTAATCTTAGTAAATCGCACTTTGGCAAAACTTCTATAAAATTTCTTGGACACGTAATTTCAGCAGAAGGCATTGCACCTGATCCGGAAAAAACTTCAAGATCTACGTGACATTACTGTTCCTACGACAAAGAAACAACTACGCAGTTTTTTGGGCTTAATTAACTTTTTTCGTAAATTTATTCATTATTCCGCTTTAGACACGCCTAGACTATGCCAATTAACAGGTAAAAACACTATTTGGTCTTGGGATAAGCAAGCACATTCTGAATTTGTGAACCTGAAACATGCTTTGTTGAATGCTCCACTTTTATCGCACCCCGATCTTACTAGAAATTTTTCCATTGCCACCAACAGTTCTAACACCGCTTTAGGCGTACATATTTTCCAGGAAATTGAAGAAGATGGTTCAACAGTTATTAAAAACATCGCATTTGCAAGCCGCATTCTGTCACCTGCTGAACGAAATTATTCTGTTACAGAACTTGAAACATTATGTGTTGTATGGGCTTTTACGAGATTTAGGCACTTTCTTTATGGCAGACATACCACCGTTTACACAGACCACAGAGCAATACAATTTTTACTTTCAGCTAAATTTACTCACGACAGATTAAGCAGATGGAAACTTTATTTGCAAGAATTTAATTTTACGATTGTTCACATTCCCGGCACACAAAATGTTATAGCAGACGCACTATCGCGTTCTCTCGGCAACAATCAGCAAGACGTAGCAACCAACTTCTGCAAAACAAATTTCAGTGTCATGTACATTCAGCAAGTCGCATTTGAAAACTTTATTTCATCGTCACTACAGGACATAGCGCAAGAGCAAAATAAGGACAATGTGTGGAAAGAAATTAAACACCTTTGGCAAGATAGGAAAAAATGTTACGATTAGGAACCACTACACTGTACGCAATGACATTCTGTTTCGCCGCTCTCATCCTGACAGCAACAATTGGTTATTATGCATTCCTGAGGACTGGTTAACAAATTAATTTGGTACACTCATTTAAGTTACGCACATTACGGAGCACGAAAATGTTTTCTTACACTGAGACAGAACTCTTATTTTACTAACATGGAGAAACGTATACGACGAGTTTTAGCGTCTTGTAAAATTTGCCAGAAAGCTAAATCAGACACCACTTCGCATATTCCTCCATTATATCCCATTATACCTGTTAAATTAAGACACATCGCCGCTGTAGATATTTTTGGTCCGATTCCGAGAACTAACAGAGGTTTTTGCTACATCTTTGTCGCTGTTGAACTCACTTCGAAATTTGTTACTTTCACTCCGTTACGTAAAGCTACTGCTAAAACTGTTTCGAAAGCATTTGTAAAACATTTTCTATTTCATGTAGGGCATGTGATGAAAGTAATTTCCGACAGTGGATCACAATTTCGTAGTAGTGTATGGACACGCATGTTACGAGCCAGAAACATTTCTCCGATCTATATATCCAAGTACCACGCTTCTTCGAACCCCTGTGAAAGATTAATGAAAGAAATTGGTAAGCTGTGCCGAATATACTGCCACAAAAGACATATTGATTGGGATACACACATACTCTCATTCCAAGACGTAATTAATTCCATTCCAAATGAATCCACTATGCTATCTCCGTCTGTTATACTCAAAAACGTTGAACCACCAAACAAAATTAAAGAATTAGTAAACTTCCCTAAATGTCGTCGACTAAGACACCACGAAATAATTGACATTGCGCTGAACAACATCAAACGTGCCGCAGAGCGCCGGAGAAGACAGCAAAAACAGGTTTGTACACGCCGCGACTTTCACGTTGGACAGAAAATATTAATACGTACACATTATTTATCCAGTAAATTAAAAGGTAAGTGCAGTAAATTTGAACTTCTATACGCAGGTCCATATCGGATTCGCAGCATCCCTCACCCCAATGTTGTACACGTCGAAACTTTGAGAACTAGAAAATCGAAAGGCAACCACCATATCTCAAACATTAAACCGTTTATTGAATGAAGACACTTTATGATTCAACACACTATGATGTCATTTATTAATGCAATTATTTCACTTGACTAATTACTGATGATTATCGTATTTTTTCTTGGCAAGTGCCCGGCAAGGTAAGGTTAGCAGGTCGCTTTTCTTGTCGTTACACATCAAACCGTGCACATTTTCCACTTTTTTTTGTGTATATGATTGTACTCCAGTTTTGTTTGTATGCACTATGATATAGTTAAGATATAACACACCAGTGGACTTTGACATTTTTTGCCTTATGACATCTCAACATCGTGACTGTTTTACATTTTTTGCTGCTGCATTGTGATATTATCTGTACATTTTGCCTCTGAACACTGTCAATGCCTTTGACATATTACGTTTTCTGTCATGTTATGCTGTATGGTTAATTATGTTACCATAAACCAGTCATTATTTAGTGGGTATATGATTTAAATGCAAGACATTAATCTCTGTTCATCAATTTCAGTAAGAAATGGTGCGTGTAAGAAATAAATTCAACAGAAATGGGAATTTCACCTACGGAATAAACGATAGAAGATGCAATAACTTTATGAGGAAGAGTAAATGGATCAGGATTAACAAGCATTAACAAGAATATACTATACTCATCGTAGAATAGCAGTCTTAGCTAATTTTTTCTTTCAGAATACAAGGTGATTGATGCAGGCTGTCAGACTGAACTACACATCTTAGTTTTAGTGATGAAATATGCTAGAGATAAGGAATAGTTGTATAATGAGTAATGAAGTGATTTTTTGCAGATGATAATGAATACTGATGAATAATGATGAAGGATATGATATTATGAATAATGAAATTTTTATTTACAGGTGATGATAATAATGAAGTTATGATAATATGGATAATGAAGTGATTGATAATGAAATTTTTTCTTTACAGATGAGGATAATGTTGGAGTTTTATATTTATGCTATGTAGTTATTTAAGTATTTGTTGCAGTTTGTTTTGACAGCAGGTGTTATATTGCATAGTAGGATGACGGAAAGTTTTGGAAAGGACAGCTATGGAACACATTTTATACACATTTCACTACTTGTTAATTCGAAGTTCACAACTTTTCAGCATAGTGTGCGTTTCTTCTTTCAGGTCAATAATCCATTTTGTATTTTTTCCAGGAGATGCTTGTCATGATACTTACTAAAACTGTTACTTATTATACCTGTTCTAGTTCTTGCATTTTTATTTTTTTTACCCATTTGTGTTTACCATTTATAAATGTAATCACATATACTGCCTTGTTACATAACCTTGCTACAGCTGACTCATGACGAATGACGTTACCTATCCTCATTTGCAGCAATAGGTCAAAAGCAAAAAGTGTTATGCCTCAGCAATTAATTATCGATCCCAACGCAATGCATTGCTAACAAAAAAATGTATTAACAGTCCCAAATAGTGATACCAGTTTGAGAAAATTCTGAATAATACTGATTAGCTCTGAATAGTATGTCACTTGAGTAATGACTTCTTAATGAGACAACAAAAATACACATATATATAAAATAATGCTTAGTAACTGGCTAGTAATTGCCACTGTTATTGTAATGAGACTACTTATAATCCGTATGATTATTAATGCTATGACTATAATTAACTGATTTTTAATAATGACTTCGTAATGATCTGAATAATACTGAATGAGGAACAATGCTTTATACTATTCGATACCTGATGGCCACTGAGTGCCAATAATTAGTGTCACTTAATGAATTGTTATTAATTATGCCATTAATTAGCTCTTGTTTTCAATGTTCATACTTTATAATTGGAAATGAATGTGACTGTTTAATAATGCTTTGTAATTAGAAAGCTAATGATTATTACTATTGGAAGACAAATGATTAATTAATTATGCTATACTTTATAACTGGAAATGAATGTGACTGTTTCATAATGCTTTGTAATTAGAAGGCTAATGATTCTTACTATATTGAAATGACAAATGATTAATTAACTATGCTTTGTAATTGGAAATGAATGTGACTGTTTAATAATGCTTTGTAATTAGGAAAAAGCTAATGATTATTACTATTGAAATGACAAATGATTAATTAACTATGCCATACTTTGTAACTGGAAAAGAATGCGATTGTTTCATGATGCTTTGTAATTAGGAGAAGGTTAATGATTAATACTATATTGGAATGACAAATGATTAATTAACTATGCTATACTTTGTAACTGGAAAAGAATGCGATTATTTAATAATGCTTTGTAACTAGGAAAAGAAGATTACTGATTCTATGTAAAACAATTAATGAACATTTTTCTGTAATACTACATACATGGTACAGAAATGTTCAATAACTGGGCTATGAATGCCGCAAACTACTACTGTAATTGACAATATTATGTGACTTAATGTCCTTCACCTTATGAGCTAACTACCCTGAATTACTGCAATGTCCATTTGTCCTGTTTATCCTAGTGATCATGGAGCACTATATTTGGTTTTGCACTAATTCTACGTTGATGTGCCGTGTAAGAGCGTGGTGTTGACATGACATGCTGTCCACCACCGTGAGCGATGAAGACGTTATTATGGTCCCACTGTTTGGTGTACCTAATATACTGCCAAAATAAAAAAATAAAAATGGAATATTACTACGACAGTTCAGTGTCTTGGCTACGCTGATAAATTCTGAGGGGAAAAGAACTTCAAGTTGTGTCACTTGGTGTTGTACTTCTGTGGAAAGATATGGACTTTCAGAACAGCTGTGTGCAATCTAAAGTGCTACAACCATGATGCAATCCTTCCCTTTCCTATCCTAATTCTTGTCACATAGTGAAAATCATTTTTGCTAACATTATTTATGTTCATGGCTATACATTTTTTCAATTCGCTAAACTCCAGTGCAAGTACACTTATGTCACTGGTCGACATGATTTTTTTTTTTGCTATTATGTTTATTTATTGCCAAAATGCTAAAGACATTTTTTTGATTTGTTCTGAAGTACAGTATATGTGCACTTTTGTCTTTTATATTGTATATACATTTTTTATTTTCTGAACTACAGTGCATGAGCACTTCTGTTAGGTGTTAATATGTTTTCTACTGAACTTCAGTGCCTGTACACTTTTCTCATTTTTCAATATGATTTCTACTATTCTGTATATTCAATACTTTAATGCGAATGCACTTATGTCATTTGTTACTAATTGTACATACATTTCATCACTTACTGATATGTTCTCAACTGCAGTGCATGTGCACTCATGTCACTTGTCAACATAATATTTTGCCAGTCTGTTTATTTGTTCTGAATATGCTAAAGAATTTTTTTTCAGTGCCTGTGCACTTTGTTATCTGTCAAATAATTTGTATATACATTTTTCTGATTTGCTACTATGTTTTGTACTCACATTTTGTCTTTGTCTGATATATTTTGTACTTAGTGCGTGTGCACAACATTTAAATATTCTGTAAGTTGTAGAATTTTGTTAATTAAAGAAAAATTTTGCCGCGCTTGGCAAGTCCAAATGACTCACCATCGCTGCCAAATTTTTGCCCCCCCAGTGGAGGGTTATGAAACACGTATGTAACATAGCAGCGATGGCGAGGCATTGTAGCATCTGTGACCAGAGAGTATGCGCTTGACCGCGCGAGTGTTGCGAGCGGTTCTCAGTCTGTCAGTCAGTCGTTGCGAGTCTGTCGGTCAGTCGTTGCGAGTCTGTAGCTCTGTCTAGTTGCGTGCAGTACTCTGTCAGTAGTCGTTGAGCAGTTCGCTAGTAGCCGTCATGTAGAGCAGTACGCGAGTTGCAGTACTCTGTCAGTAGTCGTTGCGATCAGTAGCTCAGTTCAGTCGTCGTGGAGTACGCTAGTGGTCGTCATGCAGAGCAGTCGGTCAGTAGTAGCAGCCCAGTGCGGTTGTGTGATGTAGTCTGTCGGCAACGCTGGTCAAGATGCTGAATGAGGTATACTGTTACTTAAGATAATCATTGGATAATGTAAAGTTTATTTATTGTAATTAATTTTCAACAAGTGCCCCCAATAATAATTTTGATTTCAAAAGCAATTTTACATAAAAATTTTATTTAATTGAAGTAACTATTTCGTTCCACTTCCCTTAAAGAAAAGTTTCAGTTTTCAGTTAAATAATAAAAAAAAAGAATATTATTATTTGCAATGCAGTTCCTCCAAGCCGTGCGCAAGAATAAGAGCAGAAATTTGACTAGCAGTTACAATGAGGTAAGAATTTAATTCTGATTTTTGCACAGGGCCAAAGACAGATATTTCGGTTTAATTGAATTATCATTATTACTGAGATTGTTTTATCACTGAATTGACTTTCATTTTTTTTTTTTGTGGGAGCTTACACCAGAGTCAGATTGCGAATTTCACATTTTTGTTTCCTTTGTCAGTACATTTGATTGCAGGGAGGTTATTCTTGGGTCCCATTTATTATTATATTTTGTATTTAAATATTTCTGTGGGGACGATATTGCTTCTTGGCTCCTTTTCTATTAAATATTGTCTTACAAAATTTTTGTGGGGAGGTTACACTTGGCTCCCATTTCTATTAAGTATTGTCTTTCCTTTTAAATTTTTGTGGGGAGGTTACAAGACAAAGAAAATTAGACGATTTATTGAAGAGAAAGAGCTTCGCAAATTGAGCAGGTCAATAACGCATTGGTCAATTTATGTCCCTTATGCAAGCAGTTATTCGGCTTGGCATTGATTGATAGTGTTTTTGGATGTCCTCCTGAGGGATATCATACCAAATTCTGCCCATTGGCACATTTCATCGTGAAAATCCAAGATGGTTGGAGGACCCTGCCTCCAAACTTTCACAATTGCGCAGAGATTATGCGATCTTGCTGGTCAATGTAGGGTTTGGCAAGTGCGAGGACAAGCAATACAAAATCTCACTGTGTGCGGCCTGGCAGTGTCTTTTTGAAATGTAAGCCCAAGTTGGCTTGCCGTGAAGGGCACCAAAACAGGGTGTAGGTCATCACTCCTCGTTGTTGGGCCGTATGGCGGGCGAGTCAGATTGATATCCCATCAGTGTCCGGGGTGTCTCCAGAGACGTCTTCGCTGGTCATCAGGACTCATTTCGAAGCGGAACTTATTTCTACCCCATTCCATGAGTTTCCGGCTTGAAGGCAGATCTGAAGACTTCCCTGAGAGCGATGGGATACCAACCTGACTGTCGCCAGCCATCCGGCCCGGCAACCAAGAGTGATGGTCAACCCGACTGGTTGTCATCTTCGGCACCCTTACGGACAGCAGTCGACCAACGATATTCTACACCCCTTTTTGTTGCCCTTCATAGCAAACCTCCGGGGCTAAAATTTCAGCAAGATAATGCCCGCCCGCACACATCTAGAGTTTCTACTACTTTTCTTTATGCCTGCCAAACGTACTTTGGCCAGCAAGTCTTCCTGATTGAGAATGTTTGGAGCGTTATGGGAGGGACCCTACAACCAGATAGGGATTTTGACGATCTAACGCTCCAGATATACAGAGTGTGGCACGATATCCCTCAGGAGGACACCAAAAACTCTGCCAATAATTGCATGCATAGGGGACAGTCATGGACCAACGTGTTATTGACTTGCTCAATTTGTAAAGCTCTTACTCTGAAATAAATCATCCAGTTTTCCAGCAATTGTATTAATTTGTTTGTCTGTACGTGAACAACACACCTACTGATTTTCGCCCCATTCGGATAATTCCTTCGTGGTTCTTTTTTCTTGTAATTTACTTTTTTATCTTAAAGAGTGACATTTACGAAAGGAAGCCCTCCCATTGGGAGCCCCAATTCATACGTTTATCAAATATATTCTTAATGACTCATACTGAAAACATAATTTTTCAAAAACATTGAAAGCTTATACTGGTACAGACATTGTATACTTCATAGATGAACCGTAGGAGCAAATTAACAATATACATGTATGACGTCACTGTTGCTGCATCTCGATCGATATGAGAACCACTGCAACTTCTGTGAAAGGCAACTACGCGTAATTAAGCATGTCCAGGACCAGCAATGAGTTTCGGGGATGCTTTTTAAGGGAGAAGCCGCTTTCACCCGAGTTTTACTAGGAAGTGACGACAAATTGAAGTATCTTTGATACAAGCAAGAAATCTGACAGCAGCCGACAAATGATGAACTTCGAAGATGCCACATTGAATTTAGTCATATTTCGCTGTTTGTATTACAACTTGCTTGGTACGATATAAGACATATGGGAACGACACATTGACGATTTATCACAAATACATTATTTTAGGTACGATTAGTTACATAATTAAATGTCATTGAATGACACATCAGTAGTTAAAATCTTTAGGAAACCCTAAGAGAAAAGAAACTATTGTTGAAAGTTGGATGCATTCACAACTGTGTAGTGGCTACAGACACTGAGTTACGGAATCAAAAAAAGTAGGATCAGGTCTTCCTATGTTCAAATATATTTTTATACTCTGAAGAGCCAAAGAAACTGGTACATCTGCCACCACGAGCACGCAGAAGTGCCGCAACACAAAGTAGCATGGACTCGTTTAATGTCTGAAATAGTGCTGGTGAGAACTGACAGTGCTGTGCGCCATCTGTAAGCGACTCTGCGGCTGGAAGGACTAGCAGTTAGAAGTTAACAGTTAGCAGTAATGGAGGTTAGAAGCAGTGTTAGAGCGAGCGGACGGTCTGAACGTGTGTCTGTCATCGAGATTTAATATTGGTTCGACATGGATTGCAAAATGTGGGTAATGTAATTATTGACGATTATATAATTTTGGGATCTGGATGTCACGGACGATTATATGATATTTTGAACTGGATGTCACATGATTAAGGTAAAATCTGCTAAATACATTGTTTGCTCTGCAACAAAATCTTTCCTTTGCTAACCACATGCCTATTAGTGGTTAGAGCCTACAGTAATCTTTTTATTTAGTTGGATTTATGCATGCTGTATCTGCTGTAGTTCTTGTCATGAAGATTTTCTGTGAGGTAAGTGACTTATGAATTGTATGGGTTATTGTTAGAATTTCTTCTCATTCAGGGCCATTCTTTTGTGTTAATTAATGGTCAGATTGCGTTATTCTTGTATATTGTGTGTTATTAATTAATAGAATAAGTTTGAGCTGTATTTGTCAGGGAAAATTCTGTAGGTCAGTGTTCAAACGATAACGACAAGCATAGTGACAGTCCGTTTAGTTTCTCTCAGCAGTTTTAGAAGGTTCAGTTGCATTAAGCACTTTTTTCTTTCAGCAGTTTCCGAATTAAATAAAGAAGTTTCAATCTCTTTTGAACAGCACGTTGCACAGCATCCCAGAAATGCTCAATAATGTTCATGTCTGGAGAGTTTGGTGGCCAGAAGAAGTGTTTAAACTCGAGAGGAGTGTTTCTGGAGCTTCTCTGTAGCAATTCTGGACGTGTGTGGTGTCGCATTGTTCTTCTGGAATTGCCCAAGTCCGTCGGAATGCACAATGGGCACGAATGGATGCAGGTGATCAAACAGGATGTTTACGTGCGTGTCACCTGTCAGAGCCGTATCTAGACGTATCAGGGACCCCATATCACTCTAACTGCACACACCATTACAGAGCCTCCACCAACTTGAACAGTTCCCTGATAACATGCAAGGTCCATGGATTCATGAAGTTGTTCCCATACTCGTACACGTCCATCCGCTCGATACAATTTGAAACGAGACTCATCCAACCAGGCAAGATGTTTCCAGTCATCAACAGTCCAATGTCGGTATTGACGGGCCCAGGCAAGTTGTAAAGCTTTGTGTCGTGCAGTCACCAAGGGTATTCGAGTGGGCCTTCGGCTCCAAAGCCCATATCAATGACGTTTCGTCGAATGGTTCGCACGCCCACACTTGTTGGTGTCCCAGCATTGAAATCTGCAGCAGTTTGCGGAAGGGATGCACTTCTGTCACACTGAACGATTCTCTTCAGTCGTCGTTGGTCCAACTCTTGCAGGTTCTTTTTCCGGCCACAGTGATATCGGAGATTTGTTGTTTTACCGGATTCCTGATACTTATGGTACACTCATGGAATGGTCTTACGGCAAAATCCCTACTTCATCGCTACATCGGAGATTCTGTGTCCCATCGCTCGTGCGCCGACTATAAAACCACGTTCAAACTCACTTAAATCTTGATAACCTGGCATTGTAATAGCAGTAATCGCCAGACACTAATTGTCTTACAAAGGCGTTGCCGACCGATGCACCGTATTCTGCCTGTCTCTGTATTTGAATATGCATGCCCATACCAGTTTCTTTGGCGCTCCAGTGTATATATTTACTTTTGTAAAAGATTCTGTAACTTTCTTATTAATGTAATGTACATATGTTCAGCAATGCTCGCTGTTATATACGCATAGGGTTTTTCACAATTCATGTTACACACTTCTATAAGTCATAGAGGGGAATTATTAGGTCAAGTTTTACGTAGGAAACCATGTCTGGAAACGGTTCGTTTCCATATTACAAGGAAAACAAAATGAACAGATTTCACTCCTATTTAGTGTGATATTACAACAGCTGTTCGATATGACGTCCAACATATTCACTACATATCTGTGCTCCAACTTCATATAAACTCTATCCAATATACATGGTGCATGGTCGATCACTTCTGCTGCAGCCATGATCCATGCAACCAGATCTTTCTCCGACTGGACAGAGGTCCCCTAAACAAGACAATTCATATGGCTCAACAAGAAAAAGTTTAAAGTGGTTAAATCTTGGGAATTGGTGGCCAAGCATATGGTCCTTCACGACCGATCCACCTGACACCGTAGGCTACGTTCAGATGATTTCGGACGCGAATTGCAAAAAAATGGCTCTAAGCACTATGGGACTTAACATCTGAGGTCATCAGTCCCTAAACTTAGAACTACTTAAACCTAACTGACGTAAGGACATCACACACATCCATGCCCGAGGCCGGATTCGAACCTGCGACCATAGCAGCAGCGCGGTTTCGGACTGAAGCGCCTAGAACCGCTCGGCGACAGCGGCCGGCCCGAATTGCAAAATGTACTGCCACTCCATCATGCTGGAACCGCAACTCATGCCGAATATCCAGTGGCACGTCTTCCAAAAACTCCGTCAGCAGCTGTTGCAGGAATATCAAGTACCTGACACCCGTTAGTGAGGAGAAAGGATGTACAGCCCAGTCACACGACCATCGCAGATAGTTGGCCAGACATTGTGATGGCGAAGGTGTGCCGAAATCTTAGTGTACACGTGGCTTTGGGGTTTCCTTGATGCAAAATGTGGCAATTTAGAGTGTTCAAAACGCCTCTCCTGATGAAATGCGCTTTGTCAGTGAACAAACTACGCCTTGGAAACTGAGAAAAATCCACACAACGTTGCAAAAACAAAGTACAGATATTTACATGTGGCACAAAATCCGCCGGGAGCATGGCGTGTACCTTCTGTGGGTGATGTGGATGGAATTGCTGTTCATGCAGAAGGCGCCAGACAGACGGGAAAGACACATGAAAGTCACGTGCAACGCCTCGAGTACTCTTAGATGGGTGCCCTTCAACTAGATGAAGCACTTCCTCTTCCAATACGACACTGCACCGCGTTCCTGGAGCACCACAATTTGCTCTTTCTCTTGTGGATTTCCACTTTCCCGCAGTCGTTGTCCCACTCTGGCAAACAAAGGATGAGGTGGAGTCACACGATTCGTGGTACAGATGTTGAGCTTCTCTTCCATTACGGCGAGCTTCTCTGTACATTAACAATATATCGACGTATGCTGTGAACGTGTACTCAGTTACCCTGTTACTGCACTACCAGTCATCGTAATGACAACTGCCGCATCAGCAGGAAGCACATGAAAACAAGGCAAATGGAAAGACAGGACATCATGTGACATCGCGTCATCATACCATCATGAGTGTGGAGAGCCTAACACAACAGGCAAACTGCGTAAGAAACATCCAGCGCGGTACTGAAGAGCTCTTGTTTTACTTGTAACATTGAAACGAACGATTTACGGACGTGGGTTGGTATGTAAAACTTGACCTACGAAGTCACTTCTGCAGCCTCTTGAAATGTGTAACATGAACTGTATAAGAGCGCTCTCACTCAGGAGTGAGTTTGTTCAGTATTGTGATCTCAGGTTGATTTAAAAGTGAAAGATTCCTTTGCTGCGAGTGATAAAAGGAACAATATATTTTTATTCTTATTTGTCAAAAATATTTGCCTGTTTCTTTTTTTCTTCCAGTTAGAACATGGTACCGAAGGGCATCGATGAGCACTAAGTTGTTGCATGGGATGGTTCAAATGGTTCAAATGGCTCTGAACACTATGAGACTCAACATCTGAGGTCATCAGTCCCCTAGAACTTAGAACTACTTAAACCTAACTAACCTAAGGACATCACACACATCCATGCCCGAGGCAGGATTCGAACCTGCGACCGTAGCGGTCACGCGGTTCCACACTGAAGCGCTTAGAACCGCACGGCCACACCGGCCGGCTGCATGGGATGACTGTTATGGTATCTAATAAGCATGACCTTGAGAAAGGATGACCTTGAGCTACCTCAACACATAATGTAAGGTACTGCTTTGCTTTCTATGTAATCTGATGCTAGCACAGATAAATTATTTCACGAATTCATATTGTTTATAAAATATACTGAAGCTTCGTTCTTGGGGTTAATCATCAGCTGTCATCAATTTAGCACAATTAGTCCTAGATAAGTAGCGCATATACACTCCTGGAAATTGAAATAAGAACACCGTGAATTCATTGTCCCAGGAAGGGGAAACTTTATTGACACATTCCTGGGGTCAGATACATCACATGATCACACTGACAGAACCACAGGCACATAGACACAGGCAACAGAGCATGCACAATGTCGGCACTAGTACAGTGTATATCCACCTTTCGCAGCAATGCAGGCTGCTATTCTCCCATGGAGACGATCGTAGAGATGCTGGATGTAGTCCTGTGGAACGGCTTGCCATGCCATTTCCACCTGGCGCCTCAGTTGGACCAGCGTTCGTGCTGGACGTGCAGACCGCGTGAGACGACGCTTCATCCAGTCCCAAACATGCTCAATGGGGGACAGATCCGGAGATCTTGCTGGCCAGAGTAGTTGACTTACACCTTGTAGAGCACGTTGGGTGGCACGGGATACATGCGGACGTGCATTGTCCTGTTGGAACAGCAAGTTCCCTTGCCGGTCTAGGAATGGTAGAACGATGGGTTCGATGACGGTTTGGATGTACCGTGCACTATTCAGTGTCCCTTCGACGATCACCAGTGGTGTACGGCCAGTGTAGGAGATCGCTCCCCACACCATGATGCCGGGTGTTGGCCCTATGTGCCTCGGTCGTATGCAGTCCTGATTGTGGCGCTCACCTGCACGGCGCCAAACACGCATATGACCATCATTGGCACCAAGGCAGAAGCGACTCTCATCGCTGAAGACGACACGTCTCCATTCGTCCCTCCATTCACGCCTGTCGCGACACCACTGGAGGCGGGCTGCACGATGTTGGGGCGTGAGCGGAAGACGGCCTAACGGTGTGCGGGACCGTAGCCCAGCTTCATGGAGACGGTTGCGAATGGTCCTCGCCGATACCCCAGGAGCAACAGTGTCCCTAATTTGCTGGGAAGTGGCGGTGCGGTCCCCTACGGCACTGCGTAGGATCCTACGGTCTTGGCGTGCATCCGTGCGTCGCTGCGGTCCGGTCCCAGGTCGACGGGCACGTGCACCTTCCGCCGACCACTGGCGACAACATCGATGTACTGTGGAGACCTCACGCCCCACGTGTTGAGCAATTCGGCGGTACGTCCACCCGGCCTCCCGCATGCCCACTATACGCCCTCGCTCAAAGTCCGTCAACTGCACATACGCTTCACGTCCACGCTGTCGCGGCATGCTACCAGTGTTAAAGACTGCGATGGAGCTCCGTATGCCACGGCAAACTGGCTGACACTGACGGCGGCGGTGCACAAATGCTGCGCAGCTAGCGCCATTCGACGGCCAACACCGCGGTTCCTGGTGTGTCCGCTGTGCCGTGCGTGTGATCATTGCTTGTACAGCCCTCTCGCAGTGTCCGGAGCATGTATGGGGGGTCTGACACACCGGTGTCAATGTGTTCTTTTTTCCATTTCCAGGAGTGTACATTGATGGAAAGAAATCACAATACCAAGGAGTCGTGCGACATAAATGACCGTTAGTAGGCGTGTTTCTACACCTGAAAGATGATATCTATTCAAATTTTGTTTTAGATGCATGCTAGTGGCACTAGTAGCGACACTATGTAGAAGTAAATCAGGTTTGCTTTAAACACACGCAGTAACGGTCGTGAGCGTTAGTTTTCTTTGAGATTGGACGTGGTGAGTGAAGAATGCCTTTTAGGCAACAAAGACGCCGTTATCAACACCTCAGTGGGTTTCAGTGTGGTCGTGTAACAGGGCAACGAGAACCTGAATGCTGCTTCTGCGACATTTCAGGAAGAATTGGCAGGAGTGTAGCCACTGTACCTGATCGGAGAAGGAGGAGGAGGAGATTATTGTTTAGCATCCCGCCGACAATGAGGTCTTTAGAGACGGAGGACAAGCTCAGATTAGGGAAGAATGGGGAGGGAAATCGGCCGTACCATTTCAAGGGAGCAATTTTCTGAAAACTGTCGGAGCTAGCTCGGTAACCAACTCGCAATGGAAATATTTTAGACCTTGTAGCTACAAGTAGGCTGGACATTATCGACAGTGTCAGTATAGAAACGGGGATTAGCGATAATCATGTCATTCTAGCAACTATCATTACGAAAGTTTATAAATCAGTCTAGAAGATTGGGGGAGTGTTTCCGCTAGGTAGAGCATGTAAGCAGTTACAATCTCACTTGGACGGTGAATTGGCATTATTTAGTTCCGGTAAGATGTAGGTAGAGGAATTATGTGCAAAATCGTGGTCTGGAGAGGAGGAGGAGATTAGTGTTTAACGTCCCGTCGACAACGGGGTCATTAGAGACGGAGCGCAAGCTCGGGTTAGGGAAGGATGGGGAAGGAAATCGGCCGTTCCCTTTCAAAGGAACCATCCCGGCATTTGCCTGAAGCGATTTAGGGAAATCACGGAAAACCTAAATCAGGATGGCCGGAGACGGGATTGAACCGTCGTCCTCCCGAATGCGAGTCCAGTGTGCTAACCACTGCGCCACCTCGCTCGGTGGTCTGGAGAATTATGTCCTAGTAAGTGGATAAAGGATAGAAAAGACTCACCATGGTTTAACAACGAAATTCCGAGGATGCTGAGGAAGCAGAGACTGTTGCACTCTCGGCTCGAAAGGGGACGCAGAAATGACGACAAAGGAAGATTAGAAAAGATTCCTGCATCTGTGAACAGTTCTATGCGCGAAGCATACAACCTTAGCAAACAATCGGCAGATGGAAAATTTTGGTCTTATGTAAAATCGCTGAGTTGAGCAGTCTGGTGTGGCAGCTGAAGATAGCAAAACGAAAGCCGAAGTTTTAAATTACACATTCAATAAGTCGTTCACACAGGAAAATCGTGCAAACATACCATCATTAGACAATCGAACAAATTCCCGTATGGGGGGCATAGTAATAAGCATCCCTAGCGTAGAGAAACAATTGAAAGATTTGAAAGCAAATAAAATACAAGGTCCGGTTGGAATCCCAGTGCGATTTTACAAAGAGTACTCTATGGCATTGGCCCTTTACCTAGCCTGCATTTATCGTGAATCTCTCGCCCAGAACGAAGTCCCAAGAGACTGGAAAAAAGCCCAGGTGAGTCCAGTATATCCACTGAAGAGCCAAAGAAACTGGTACATCTGTCTAATATCGTGTAGAGCCCTCGCGAGCACGCAGAAGTGCCGCAGTACGACATGGTATAGGCTCGTCTAATGTTTGAAGTAGGGCTGGAGGGGACTGACACCATAAGTCCTGCAGGGCTGTCCATAAATCCATAAGAGTACGAAGGGGTGGAGATCTCTTCCGAATAGCACTTTGCAAGGCATCCCAGATATGCTCAATAATGTTCATGTCTGAGGAGTTTGATGACCAGCGGAAGTGTCTAACTCAGAAGAGTGATCCTGGAGTGACTCTGTAGAAATTCTGAGAGTGTGGAGTGTCGCATTGTCCTGCTGGAATTGACCACGCCCATTGGAATGCACAATGGTGATCAGACAGGATGCTTAAGCATGTGTCACTGGTCAGAGTTGTATCTAAACGTACCAGAGGTCCAATATCATTCCGTCTTCACACGCTCCACATCACCAGCTTGAACATTTCCCTGATGACATGCAGGGTCCATAGATTCATGAGGTTGTCTCCATACCCGTACATGTCCAGCCGCTCGATGAAACGAGACTCGCCCGACCAGGTAACGTGTTTCCTGTCATCAACAGTCCAATGTCGGTGTTGACGGGACCAGGCGAAGCGTAAATCTTTGTGTAGTGCAGTCATCAAGGATACATGAGAGGACCTTCGGCTTTGAAAGCCCATATCGATGATGTTTCGTTGAATGGTTCGCACACTGACACTTGTTGACGGCCCAGTATAGAAATTTGTAGCAATTTGCAGAAGGGTTGCACTTCTCTCAGGTTGAACGACTCTCTTCAGTCGTCGTTGGTCCCGTTCTTGCAGTATATTTTTCCGGCCTCAGCGATGTAGGAGATTTGATGTTTTGCCGGATTCCTGATATTCACCCCCACTTTTGCACTGCCTTGGAGATGCTGTGTCCCATCGCTCGTGCGATGACTTTAACACCACGTTCGAATTCACTGAAATCATGATAACCTACGATTGTAGCAACAGTAACCGATCTAACAACGGCGCCAAACACTTGTCTCATATAGGCGTCGCCGACTGCAGAGCAATATTGTGCCCGTTTACATGTCTCTGTATTTGACTATGTCTATACCAGTTTTTTTGGGGCTTCAGTGTAAGAAGGGTAAAAGAACGAAGCCGCAAAATTACAGTCCAATATCCCTAACTTCTGTCTGCTGCAGAATACTTGAAGATATTCTCAGTTCGAACACAATAAACTTTGTTGAGAATGAGTAGCTTATGTCCACGAGTCATCAGGGTTTTAGAAAGCAACGCCCGTGCGAAACTCAGTTTGCCCTTTACTCACATGACATACTGCGAACTGTGGATGAAGGACAACAGGCAGATTCCATATTTCTAAATTTCCGGAAGTTATTTGACACCGTGCCCCATTGTAGGCTGTCAACGAAGGTACAAGCACATGGAATAAGTTCACAGATATGCGAGTAGACCGCAGACCTCTTAAATAATAGAAACCAATCTTTTGTCCTCGACGGCGAGTGTTCATCAGAGACAAGGGTATCGTCAGGAGTACGTCAGGGAAGTGTGATAGGGCCGCTGTTGTTCTCCATATACACATATAATTTGGCGGACAGGGTGCGCAGTAATCTGCGGTTGTTTGCTGATGATGCTGTAGTGCACGGTAAGGCGTCGAAGTGGAGTGATTGCAGGAAGATGCAAGACGACTTAGACAAAATTTCCAGTTGGTGTGATGAATGGCAGCTAGCCCTACATGAAGAAAAATGTAAGTTAATGCTGGTGAGTGGGAAGCAAACCCGTAATATTGTGATACGGTAGTACTAGTTTCCTGCTTGACACATTCAAGTCGTTTAAATAACTGGGTGTAACGTTGCAAAACGATGTGAGATGGAACGAGTGTGTGAGAACTTTCGTAGGGGAGGCAAATGATCGATTTCGGTTTATTGGGAGAATTTTAGGAAAGAGTGGGTCACCTTTAAAGGTGACCGCATATAGGACGCTGGTGCGATCTGTTCCTGAGTACTGTTTTGGATCCGTACCAGGTCGGATTGAATGAAGACATGAAGCAATTCAGAGGCGGGCTGCTAGATTTTTAATAGGTAGGTTTGAACAACAAGTTAGTGTTATGGAGGTACTTCGGGAACTCAAACGGGAATCCCTGGAGGGAAGGCGACGATCTTTTCGAGAAACACTATTGAGAAAGTTTAGAGAACCGCAGTTTAAAGCTGAGTGCCGAACGATTCTACTGTTCCAACATACATTGCGCGTAATGACCACAAAGATAAGATATGAGAAATAAGGGCTTGTACGGAGGCATGTAGGTAGTAGTTCGTGCCTCACTATTTATGCCAGTGGAACAGGACAGGAAAGACTAGTAATGGTACAGGGTACCCTCCGCCATGCACCGAACGGTAGCTTGCGGCATATGTATTTAGACGCAGATGTGGTTGTAGACAGCTCTGAGCTAAGCGTCCTGTAATGTTCATTCCGTTGACTCCAAACCACCCCTGTTGGCGACTTCAGTTGTGTCAAGAGAGAGCTCATTGGAGGGCAGGGCGGAGGTCTGCTGTATTTTCTAATGACCGATGGTTCTGCCTCTGTGCCAGTGATTTTTAGTTATTAATTAGAAGGAGCCCAGTTGAGGGCGTGCAACCAACCTGTCATGTGCTAGATACACTGGACCTATATACAGACTTATGGTCTGGGATGCGATTTCGTAAGCGGAAGCGCTCTCGCGGCTATTCAGTGCACCCTGACTGTAAAACTGTACGTGAATCTGATGATTCGGCCTGTGTGATGCCATTCGTGAACAACATTCCAGTTTTTTTTCCATTTTTTCATTGGGCAACAGCTTCAGCGTCATCCACAACCAGCATAAACCGTTCCTGTACTAACTGACCAACTGCAACAGGCATGGAACTCCTTCCCACAAACTGACATCCGGCACCTGTACAACACAAGGCATGCACGTTTGCAGACTTGCATTCAACAGTCTGGCTGTTACAGTGGTTATTAATGTACCAACATTTCACCAAAGCATTTCGCGCTTACATTAACCTGTGATCTTGCAATACCAATCACTTAAATATATTACCAAGACAAATGTATTGCCGAAACTTCATTGCTCTACATTAATTATTTTTGGGTGCTGAATTTTTTTTTCCTTCGGTATATATGCAGAAGGTTATGGATCACAGACAATTTAAAGAGAGACACACACAGTCTCAGTGGTGTTTGTATCGAAAACTACAGATCATATTCGATCCGACAAGAAAATTGAAAATATAGGTCGAATTATAGCGTGAACATTATGTGTCTGTCTCTGGCTGGATGCTCAACCGAGTGCAGCGTGCAACGCCTAACAGAGAAGGTAGGCCAACTGCTGATGTGTGTTGTGCTGTGACCTCTTGGATTACTTTGTATCTTTTCTTGAGTCGCCGGCCGTTGTGGCCGTGCGGTTCTAGGCACTTCAGTCTGGAACCGTGTGACTGCTACGGTCGCAGGTTCGAATCCTGCCTCGGGCATGGATGTGTGTGATGTCCTTAAGTTAGTTAGGTTTAAGTAGTTCTAAGTTCTAGGGGACTGATGACCTCAGATGTTGAGTCCCATAGAGCTCAGAGCCATTTTTCTTGAGTCAGCAATCTTCTGACTCATTTGATGCCACCCACTACGAATTCCTCTCCTGTGCCAACCTTTTCATGTCAGAGTAGTACTTGCAACATACGTCCTCAATTATTTGTTGGATGTATTCCAATCTCTGTCTTCACCTACAGTTTTTACTCTGTTCAGTTCATTCTAGTAGCATGGGATTTTTTCCCTTATGTCTCAACACATATTCTGTCTCTTCTTTTTCTTGCCAGTGTTTTTAATATGTTTGTTTCTACGCCGATTGTGAGGAGATCCTCCTCATTCCTTACCTTGTCTATGCACCTAAGTTTCAACATTCTTCTGTAGCACCATATCTCAAAAGGTTCGATTCTCTACTGTTCTGGTTTTTCTACAGCTCATAATTCACTACCAGACAATAATGTACAGCAAATGTACATTCTCAGAAATTTATTCTTCAAATTAAGCTTACATTTGAGACTAGTAGACTTCTTTCAGCCAGGAATGCGATCTACGCCTGTGATACTCGGCTGCTTACATTCTCTTGCTTCGTCTGTCATGAGATATTTCGCTTCCAACGTTACTTTTTAATCACCATTTTTGATGTTAAGTTTTTCACTATTCTCATTTCTGCTACTTATCATTACTTTCGTCTTTCTTCGATTTAAGCTTATTCCCTATTCTGTACTCATTAGGCTTTTCACTCTATTTAACAGATCCTGCAATCCTGCCTCACTTAACTGAGGATAGCAATGTCGCTTATAACTGAGATCGTTTCACCCTAAATATTAATCCCACACTTGAACCTTTCTTTTATTCATGTCTTTACTTCTTCGATGTATAGAGTGAACAGTAGAGGTGAAAGATAGGATCCCCATCTTACTCCTTTCTTAATACAAACACTTCACTCTTGGTATTTCAACATTATTGCTTCCTCTTGGTTTTTGTACATATTATATAGTACCTATCATTTCCTATAACTTACCTCTATTTTTCTCAGAATTTCGAAAATTTTGCACCATTTTACAACGTTGAGCACTTTTTCCATGCCACAAAACCTTTGAATGTGTCTTGAATTTTCTTCATTCATGTATCCATTATCAGGCACAACATCAGGACTTCCTCTCTTCTAAAGGCAAATTGGTCATCTAACAGATCCTCAGTTTTCTTTTCTTCCGCATACTGGATTATTTTATGTGATATAAGTAAGACAGAAAAAACTTTACCGACAACATGTTGTCAGCCAAAGTACAGAGATGCATAGTTTTTGGGTACTCATGTCTGTTTTCTGTTGCAGAGATTCAGTACACACATTCGAGGTTCAGTTTCCTTCATGATTCAAAGTCTCTTGGATCTTGCGTTCCTCGAAGACCATGTTCCTTGTGAATATTGGTAACCCAAAATATGATGCATCAGTGAGACAGAACTAATGTTTACTAATAATTTTTTTTGGCTGTTGAAACTTTCCGACTCAGCTTGGTGGTATACTCTAGAAGCTGGAAAACTCGTGGCAGTAGCTTTGTCGTTGTTGCTGCATTGTCAGAGACGCCATCATCATCGCTCATTGCATGCCATCTTTCTGCGCGAAAAATGTAAGTATGAAATTTACAAGTACCGCACTTACTACTACTAACAGAATCTGTATGTTTTGCTATCAATTGCTTGTTTAAATATATGAAAGAAGGCATTCTTCTGCAAGTATCTTACAGGACTTGAAGCATTTGGATGTGAGGGGAAGTGCAATCTAATCTGTAGGACTACTAGCGTTGGAGGAAGGGCAGCACCTTCCAGTACTGAGCTCAAGAAGTGTCAACACTAAATTCGAAGCTGTGGTCCTGGTTCATCTGAAAGACTGAAAAATATGTCTGGCATCAAGATCTGCGATCATCAGCGTGGGTGAATTTGACTTTCTCAAGGAGTAGTGGCATTTACATAATTTACCACGGCAGAGTGAAAAATAGGGACGCAGCTGATTTAAAAAATAACGCTACATAACATTTTATTATACTTCCCCAGTAGAAAAAAAGGAGCATATAAAATGTCGTTTCCTATCGACAAAGTATCAACCAATGAGCTATAGGAGATATTAATATCAGATCTCAAAATAAGAATGTTGTGGCTCCTTGTTTAATTTACAGAATCGTTTGGTTCTCACATGTAAAGTAATTGCTTTTGGTTGCAAACTAACTGCCTTTTCAGAAGTGAAAGCGAAAATAATGCACTTCGCAAATTCTGAAGATTTTCTTGTTTTTGAACTATATAGGTATGAATGAATGTATTGACTGAAATATTTCTGTTTCGGTATAATGAGTTGGTTGATTGGTACATTAAGGATACATTATTCATATTTTATTCAGGTTGGACACAAAATTTCAATTTAGCGCCATTTCGGTTTTTTTGAAACAGATACATCAGTCAAAATGTGGTTGTATAGTGGAGATGTTCAAATTTTTGCTCAAATTATAAAAGCCTATAGTTTGCAATAGATGATATTCTGAAATATGTTTAAGACGAATTAGAATGTGTATTAAATTCATACGTTTCCTTTGGATTTGATAGCACAAACTCTCAAGCGTTTTGTTGTACTAGTCAAATTTCACTCTGATTTACTATATAAAATTTATGGCTGTACTATGTTTTTTTTCATTCCCTCTATGAAATACTACCTTGACGGAGATGAGGCAGACCTGAAAATATTTTTTGAAGATTAATGGTTGGGCAGAGGTGGAAAGAGAGAGAAAATTTGGAAATTTGTGGTAAGTTCCTATGGGACCAAACTGCTGAGGTCACTGGTCCCTAGGCGTACGCACTACTTAATCTAACTTAAACTAACTTACGCTAAGGACAACACACACACACCAATGCCCGAGAGAGGACTCGAACCTCCGACATGGGGAGCCGCACGAACCATGGCAAGGCGACTCAAACCGCGTGGCTACCCCACACGGCAAAGAGAGAGAGAGAGTGAGACAGAGAGAGAGAGAGAGAGAGAGAGAGAGAGAGATGAGATTAACTGTGATATAAAAATCATTGAAATAATGACGAGGCAAATATGCAAATATTGAGGTAATTTTTGATGAAATTTATTGGTAAAAAAAAAAAGGATTCAAATGGCTCTGAGAACTATGGAACTTAACATCTGAGGTCATCAGTCCCCTAGAACTTAGAACTACTTAAACCTAACTAACCTAAGGACATCACACACATGCATGCCCGAGGCAGGATTCGAACCTGCGACCGTAGCGGTCGCAGACTGAAGCGTCGAGAACCGCTCGGCTACACCGACCGGCAAATTTAATGATCGGGCAGGGGCTGAAAGTTGTGGAGATCAAGGTGGATATAATTAAATTTTCGCTACTTGAGAGGGTCCCAGCCTCCCATTAAAAACAAGTGATCATAAGACAATGAAACTTTGTGAAAAGATTTATAAGGACAAGCGAAGAGAAATAACTGAAGCACCAGTGAAAGGAACATATTTCAATTTACAAGTGAGAGGGTAACGTTGGTTGATTGCATTCAATGTCTATGTTCAAGGTTACTAATGCTGCTCAATGTACTGGCCATCTGCATCCACGACACCGTGGAACCACAATAGAGATAGCATTTCATAATCATTTGTAGTACTTTTCAAATCGTGGACCATAGAAAGTTCGGTTGTTGTGACCCATCCTGTGCACTGCTTGAAGATCGCACATTGCCTGCAGCGTTCTCAGCCATGTCAACAGCAACTTCTTCAACAATTAGTGGCGCTACTGGCTATCGACCTCTCCCAGGAGTAAATTCCAAATCGTCAGTTAATTCAAGCTTCTGAATCATGTTCTTCAACCCTGGAGTGGGACATAGCATGTCGATACTCGTGAAGAGGAGCAGCATTGTTACTGTTGTTTGGACATAACAGATTTACAAGAAATGCCCTGCTCACCTTGCCCACAGTAATGTCGACTATCTGCAACCGCAATTTACACTGATACTTGTGTTTCAACGCTGTATTACAGTACCAGTAGCGGTGCATAATGACGTGACCTGACACACACTACTAACACTGCAGCACACAGACTGAACATCATTCCTATAAAGCTGGTAACCATATGGTAAATAGTTTTTCATCTACACTGGCTCAATTAACGAAAGTCTGATTATAACCACCCTGTATTTTGTACACACTTGTGCAATGAAATGTAATGATGTCGTATTATAATACTACACTGAGACTGGCTGGAGAGGAGGAGGGGAAGAGGAAAAGGGATGGGTGGAAGGGCGGGCATCGCTTGTGATGCTATGATGAGGACATCATTGAAAAAGGGATGGGGCTTGCTGTCATATGATGTTGTGACATCATTGCCCCTACCTGCACTTGAAGTCATCGGGTTTGCTTCGTTCAACACGGAATTTACACGAAAATGCTCAGAATCGGTGCAGGTATACTTACTCATCTCAGAACATAAACAGAAAATGAAACACCATAAAATCTCAAAGCCAAGTCACAAACAAAATTAGCAACATCTTTAAAAATACAGAGTTGAAACAGGCTTCAAAACAAAACACAGTATAAAAGAAAGAACAAAACAATAATGGGAGTTAAGATAAGTATAAGACATATGAACTGAAAAATAAAAGCTGAAACTACAAGATATTGGCAGTACTAATAGAAATTTTTGTAACACAGATTATAGACATGCTGCATATGCGTAACACCAGTTTATAGACTATAAACTGGTGTTACTCATTTGTCGAGTGCTGACATTCACTCTTCAGTGGCATTACGTGTTCTTGGTATCTGTTATAAAAATTTCTTCTAGTACTGCCAATATCTTCAGCTTTTATTTTTCAGTTCATATGTCTTATACTTATCTTAACTCCCATTACATTTTTTTCTTTACTTTATACTGCGTTATTTGTTTTGAAGCCTATTTCAACTCTGTGTTTTTGAAGATGTTGCTAATATTTTGTTTGTGATTTGGCTTTGAGACTTTATGGTGTGCCATTTCCCGTTTATGTTCTAAGATGAGTAACTGTATATATATATATATATATATATATATATATATATATATATATATATATATATATATATAAAATCACTATTTACTTCATCCACAGACTAATAATTATAGCAATTATGTGTAGTATGTTTTTAGGGCTGGCCGGAGTGGCCGAGCGGTTCTAGGCGCTACAGTCTGGAACCGCGCGACCGCTACGGTCGCAGGTTTGAATCCTACCTCGGGCATGGATGTATGTGGTGTCCTTAGGTTAGTTAGGTTTAAGTAGTTCTAAGTTCTAGGGGACTGATGACCACAGAAGTTAAGTCCCATAGTGCTCAGAGCCATTTGAACCATTTTTTGTTTTGTTTTTAGGTTGATTAGGACCTTCGTGTATGTACGGCACAAGCAAGCCACTCATGTTCACTTTAACTGAGTCTCTTTCGTGCTCAGTGACGTCGTGCGGGTTTTGGAGTCCCCATCTGTGCACGTTATGTCGGTTTACGCTACCGCTGACATGAAATGTTGCTTCATTACTGAAAATTAATTGCGTTAAAAATATATTGTCTTCCATGTCCTGTATCAGAGCAATGCTGGAGTCAAGCCATTTCCTTTTACAAAATCGAAGTGCTTGCCCTAATTGTAGTGTGCAAGGTTTATGGACCAAACTACGCCTGAACGCTTGCCAGACAGTCGTATGAGGAATCCCCAGTTCTCTGCTTGTGTGGCGAGTAGATTTTCGTGGACTCCGCTCAAACGTTTGCTGAATTCTTTCCACCATGTCATCAGAAGTGCGAGGTCCATCTGGAGTTTTAACTCTGCACAAGCATTTTGTCTCTTGAAATCGGCGATACCAACGACGAATGTTTTTGGGTGCAGGCGAACCAATGCCAAAACGCTGACGAAAAGTGCAGTGGACAGAAATCACTGACTTACTCTTTGCAAACTGCAGAAAACAAAATTTCTTCTGCTGAGTGGACGCCATCTTACTTATGACTGACTGCAAACTGAGAAGACACGTTGACTGACATCTGACAGTGATTTCGTGAAACTCTAGGCCAGGCCCATTGAAACAACACACATTTCTTCGCCGTCACATCCCATACTTCGTGATTATTACCGTCCAAAATACATTTTGAAACACCCTGTATATCAGCAAAGTCAGTTGTGATGCACAGTGTGAAAAGTTGTGCCCAGTGAAATATAAATTGTGATACACATTTAATTGAAAACACACAGGGCGGTCCATTGATAGTGACCAGACCAAATATCTCACGAAATAAGCATCAAACGGTAAAACTACAAAGAACGAAACTCGTCTAGCTTGAAGGGGGAAACCGGATGGCGCTATGGTTGGCCCGCTAGATGGCGCTGCCATAGGTCAAACGGATATGAACTGCGTTTTTTTTAAATAGGAACCCCCATTTAATATTACATATTCGTGTAGTACGTAAAGAAATATGAACGTTTTAGTAGGACCACATTTTTCGCTTTGTGATAGATGGCGCTCTAATTGTCACAAACGTATAAATACGTGGTATCACGTAACATTCCGCCAGTGCGGACAGTATTTGCTTCGTGATACGTTACCCGTGTTAAAATGGACCGTTCACCAATTGCGGAAAAGGCCGATATCGTGTTGATGTATGGCTATTGTGATCAAAATTCCCAACGGGCGTGTGCTATGTATGCTGCTCGGTATCCTGAACGACATCATCCAAGTGTCCGGACCGTTCGCCGGATGGTTACGTTATTTAAGGAAACAGGAAGTGTTCAGCCACATGTGAAACGTCAACCACGACCTGCAACAAATGATGATGCCCAAGTAGGTGTTTTAGGTGCTGTCGCGGCTGATCCGCACATCGGTAGCAGACAAATTGCGCGAGAATCGGGAATCTCAAAAACGCCGGTGTTGAGAATGCTACATCAACATCGATTGCACCCGTACCATATTTCTAAGCACCAGCAATTGCATGGCGACGACTTTGAACGTCTTGTTCAGTTCTGCCACTGGGCACAAAGGAAATTATGTGACGATGACAGACTTTTTGCACGCGTTCTATTTAGCGACGAAGCGTCATTCACCAACAGCGGTAACGTAAACCGGCATAATATGCACTGTTGGGCAACGGAAAATCCACGAAGGCTGCGACAAGTGGAACATCAGCGACCTTGGCGGGTTAATGTATGGTGCGGCATTATGGGAGGAAGGATATTTGGCTCCCATTTTATCGATGACAATCTAAATGGTGCAATGTGTGCTGATTTCCTACGTAATGTTCTACCGATGTTACTACAAGATGTTTCACTGCATGACAGAATGGCGATGTACTTCCAACATGATGGATGTCCGGCACATAGCTCGCGTTCGGTTGAAGCGGTATTGAATAGCATATTTCATGGCAGGTGGATTGGTCGTCGAAGCACCATACCATGGCCGCACGTTCACTGAATCTGACGTCCCCGGATTTAATTCTGTGGGGAAAGTTGAAGGATATTTGCTATCGTGATCCACCGACAACATCTGACAACATGCGTCAGCACATTGTCAGTGCATGTGCGAACATTACGGAAGGCGAACCACTCGCTGTTGAGAGGAATGTCGTTACACGTATTGCCAAATGCATTGAGGTTGACGGACATCATTTTGGGCATTTATTGCATTTATGTGGCAGTTACAGGTAATCACGCTGTAACAGCATGCGTTCTCAGAAATGATAAGTTCACAAAGGTACATGTATCACATTGGAACAACCGAAATAAAATGATCAAACGTACCTACGTTCTGTATTTTAATTTAAAAAATCTACCTCTTACCAACTGTTCGTCTAAAATTGTGAGCCATATGTTTGTGACTATTACAGCGCCATCTATCACAAAGCGAAAAATGTGGTCCTGCTAAAACATTCATATTTCTTTACGTACTACACGAATATGTAATAAAAAATGGGGGTTCCGATTTAAAAGAAGCAGTTGATATCCGTTTAACCTATGGCAGCGCCATTTAGCGGGCCAACCATAGCGCCATCTGGTTTCCCCCTTCAAGCTAGACAAGTTTCGTTCTTTGTAGTTTTTTCGTTTGACGCTTATTTCTTGAGATATTTGGCCTGGTCACGATCAATGGACCACCCTGTATATTGTGTTCCTCTAGTGATAATGCGAGAAACAATGGAAACATAGAAAGATTAGGAGGCATCAAAGTAAACGCTAAATCACAGTCCTGTAAGTAGAGTAAATGGTAACATAACCTTAATGCGTTACCAGAAAGCACTAAATATCTCACGACAAAATGTGCATATTTAAGTAATTATTTTGCTTTTATAGAAGCTAATCTGCACAAATTAATACAAGTAGGTGGAACATGTTTAATTAAAAACTAGAATAAACGTTCAATTGCGGAAGATATAACATTATTCTTATCTACATAGCAAATGTAAATTCGAAATCATAAAAATGTGAAAAATTTCTTTACTGACTTGCAAAAGTGAAATGTAATTTCACAAGGACTGCATGACATTAACTGCTTGCTGGTTACGTTAGCTTTAGATGGCAGAGAGCCTAACAGAAGTGACATGTCCGGAATTTTTCAGCCATTAGAACACTGAAAATGAATGAAACTACTTCTGTGTGATCTGAGAGAGCATAGGAGAGATTTCCTTGAATGGTGCTTTGTTGCTGTACTGGGTGGCTCTTGTTGGAATTGGATTGGCCACAAAAGAACATCAGGGTCCGATCACCAGTCTGGTACAGAATTTTAATCTGGAATTGCATTGGCCACAAAAGAACATATGGGCCTGATCACGAGTCTGGTATAGAATTTTAACCTGGAATTGCACTGGCCACAGAAGAACATCTGGGCCCAATCATCAGTCTGGTATAGAATTTTAATCTGGAATAGCATTGGCCACAAAAGAAAATCTGTGCCAGATCACCAGTCTGGTATAGAATTTTAATCTGGAACTGCACTGGCCACAAAAGAACATCTGGGCCCGAGCACCAGCCTGGTATAGAATTTTAATCTGTCTGGAGGCTTCAGTAACAGTATACACTCCGCTACAGAATCAGTGATTCATTGTTGATATACTGATAAAGTGTGAACAATAAGAAGGCACAGTTGAAACAAGCCATCACACCTCTGGAGACAGTGCCATCGATGCGCCAGTAGTGGCTACGTCACACCTCATGTCGGCTGCCCTTGACGAGTCTAATCCTCGTCCTGCGGCAAAGTTGCAGTTGCGGCAGCAGGACGCGCTCGCGGCAAGTGCCGGGGCAATAAAAGGGGGGGGGGGGGGGGGGCAGGACGGACGTCCACTGCCGGGACCTGACCCCTTCCACTTCCACCTCGCTCAGCCCAGCTCAGCTCGCGGCGGACCGCTTGTAATTACTTAGCCGCACCTCCCACGTCCTGCTCTGTTTTACGACGTAGCCAATATACCGTGGAGTCTGCTCCGGCCAGTGCCTGGTGCGGTCACCACGAGAAGAGGGACGAGCGGCGAAACGGACCAGAAGTACTCGAATATAAGGAAAGCGACAATGTAATAGGCGGCAAACAAGAAAGTAAAAAGGAAGGCGTTGTGATGTTTAGTTGATGGAGATACCGCTAGTTTTGAATTTCCGATTCGTTATTTTAACTCCCATGTATAAAATAGCTTCAAAAGTCTTACTACCTTGCAATTGGGTTAATGCGTTGAATGTCCGACTTTAAGCACGTATGCAAGAAAAATGAGTTGAAGTGATGCCTAAAGTATGTTAGACGCCGCCCCCATTATCAAACACTGGATCAGTACAGTATGGTAATATGCACTCCGTTTTAAGCAAAAGCTAATTTTTCGCATGTCTGATTGTTTATGACATCATATAGCCTGAACTGTGTCGTACAATGGTATAAATTTGCAGTTACATTCAGTGGTATGAGGTGATAATTATTGAACCATATGAAATAAAATCGTCATAACTTCTGAACAGTTTGAGTTAGCACATTCAAACTGCGCAATTGGTCCCGGGGCATGATGGGAATTAGTATGGATATGCGTACGCGCGTTGTTGTCGTCAGCTGCTTTCATTTGGATGGGTTCGTAAACAGGCAAAATTGACGCGTTTGGGTGACTGAGAATCCGCATTTTGCAATCGATAAGTCTCTTCATCCTTAGCGGGTGACTGTATAGTGTGCAATGTCCAGTCACGGAATAATCGGTGCGATATTTGTTGATGGCACTGTGACTACCGAACAGTATGTTTTGGACGGTAATTTCATCTCCATTATGCAAAATGACTGCCAACGGCCTTGGTGCATTGGTAACACCGGTTCCAGGCAGATCACCGAAGATAAGCGCTGTCGGGCTGGGCTAGCACTGGGATGGGTCACAATCTGGTCTGCCGAGCGCTGTTGGCAGGAGGGGTGCACTCAGCTCTTGTGAGGCAAACTGAGGAGCTCCGGTCTCTTAACTGACACACGGCTGTGAGAGCAGTGTGATGATCACATGCCCCTCCGCATCCGCAACCAGTGACGCCTGTAGGTGAGGATGACACGGCGGCCGGTCGGCTCCGTTGGGTCTGCCAAGGCCTGTTCGGACAGAGTCTTTTTTTTTTAAATCCAAAGTGACACTGATTTGGACAAGGCGTGATTGATGCAAGACCGAGGTCTATCCTATCGAAGCAGGAGAGTGTTTGATGTCCTGATGGAGCAGTTTGGGGAGAGCATTCTGGCTATGGGGTACCCAAAAGGCGCTGGAACGGGCCTCGACAGGCCGCCATATTCTTCGCATGTGAACACATGCGACTCCTTTTTGTGGGGCTATATTAAAGGCAAAGTGTGCAGCAATAGCCCGAGAACCATTGCTAAGCTGAAAACAGCCAACAGCATTTCCGACACTTCAGTGGGTCGTGCAAATTTTCGCTATTCGTCTGCGCCACATCATCGCCAATGATGGCAGGCGTATCGAACATGTCATAACCTGATTCCAAATATCTGTAGCGAGGTTTACATGTTGAATAAAGTGTGTGCACACATAGTTTGTAACTAATTTACATTTTTTCATATAGTTCAATAATTGTCACCCTGTGTATGAGGATACTGTCTGCAAAATTTATTGGCAGCGGAGTTAGTAATAAAGAAGTAGTAAATTAAAACTTCACGCCTAATGATGCGGTTTTATCGTCTGAACAGCGAAAATGTAGTAAGTAAGCTATAAGGGGGGCGGGGGGGGGGGGGGTGTCAGCGAGAAAAATTTCGGAAAGGTTTGAAATTACATGTGAAGTTCGTTGCAAGTCACTAACTGCTTTCTTACTCAAACACTGGATGGAGTAGTTTGCGTGTCGTGAACTACGCTGCCTCAAGATGCGTACACAGATTCTAACTGTAATACTTGTCCTGTTGTTGTTGTGGTCTTCAGAGGCTGGTTTGACGCAGCCTTCCACGCTAATATATCCTGTGCAAGCAAACTTCAGTTCTGAGTGAGCCGTGCACGGCTCGCTTTTATCCCATTTATTGTTTGTCATCTTCTATTACAGTACTGCCGCCCCGTTTTCTTATTCCATTTGCTGTCGTCACTAACTTCCTGCCTTACTTGCCCGTGAGCGGCAGCAGCAGCGCGTATCAATAAGTGCACTGTCGGGCCATCTCTGGAGCGACCGGTAGTATTTACGGGTCTTAGTTTGCCTGACAGTCAGTTCGGGACGGACCAGCAGTGCAGTCGAGACGCAGCAGCAGCAGTGAAGTCGGGGGACGGAGCACCGGTGAGGCGCCGACAGCCAGAGCTCGCCGACCGCTGGCGACACAAAAAATGGTTCAAATGGCTCTGAGCACTATGGGACTTAACATCTATGGTCATCAGTCCCCTAGAACTTAGAACTACTTAAACCTAACTAACCTAAGGACATCACACAACACCCAGCCATCACGAGGCAGAGAAAATCCCTGACCCCGCCGGGAATCGAACCCGGGAACCCGGGCGTGGGAAGCGAGAACGCTACCGCACGACCACGAGCTGCGAGCAACTGGCGACACACATGAACTGTCCGACGGAGGGAGATTGGTGCGGGACGACCGTTGGTTGGTCGTTCGGTTGGTTGTCCCCTAGGCCGACGTATATTTGGTCCTTTCACCGTTTCCGGACCTGGGCAATTGATCGGTTGGCGTGGCGCAGCGAGGAAGTCTCCGTGGCGCGCGTCTGGCCGGCGCCGTTGGCGGGGTCCACGCGCGGTCGGAGTGTGAGGGGCTGTTCCCATGCTACGAGGCTCACCGATCCCGGACACCAAAATTAAAGTCTTTACTTAACCTACCACCCAGTCCCAACTGTTCACATTGGGTCGTTTGAATTTCGTTGTGGGCTGTTGCGACATCCTGTCGCTTGGTCCGTTGACTGTCTGTCTGTTGGGTTGCCGTCGGATTGAAAATTGTTGGGCCGACTACCTGTCTCACCTAAGTGAGCGTTGGTGTTTGAATTCTAGGAACTTCTGAGCGCCCTTGGGTGTACTGCCTTTCTTAAAATTTGTTCTTATTGTTTGTACTTGTATGGTTTCTAGCAGATTTAAAAAAAAAAAATAAGTTTGTTTTACACTTAAGGCGTAAAATTCTTTAGGCCTTCAGCCTAATTTAAAGAACTGTTTCACGTAAGACCTTTGGCTTTTTTGGGGTTTTAATGTTATTGAATTTTAAGTGTTGCGTCTTCAGCCGATTTTGAGTTTGAATTGTTTTGCTCTTAAGGCCTTCAGCCTAAATTAAAGGACTGTTTCACAGAAAGCCTTTGGCATTTAGAAAAAAAATTTTAAAGAAAAATTAATGTTGACGAGTTTTAAGTGTTAGGCCTTCAGCCGATTTGAATTTAACTTGTTTGCTCTTGAAGTGTCTGATTCTTTGGGCCTTGAGCCTAACTGCAGAGCTGTTGTAAGATAAGGCTTGCCTTTTAAATTTCTGTTTTGGTTGAGTTTTGCCTAATTAAGAACTGTTTTACGTAAGGCCTTGTTTAAAAAAAATAAAAAAAATAAATGTTGTTTAGCCTTACGTTTTGGGCTTTCAGCCGATTTTGAGTTCAAATTGTTTGCTGAAAATCTCAGATCCTTTGGGGCCTTCAGCCAAAATAAAGAACTATTGTTAAGACAAGGCTTGCTTTTAAATTTTTGATTATGCTTGCGTTTTAAGTTATTGGCCTTAAGCCATTTTAAATTAAAATGGCTTTCAGCTGGAAATTAAGTCCCTAAGATTAAAGCTGGGTGTTTAAAAAAAATTCTTTATTCTTGTAATGTTTGATCAAATAATAAAGTTGTATGTTCGAGTGTAACTGACAGCCCCTCATATTGGCCCCTTTCCACAATTTAAACTACCTGTCCCGTCCTGCGGTTAAGCGGGGCTTATCACCGAGTAACTACTGCAACCTACGTTCTTCTGTACCTGCTTAGTGTATTCATCTCTTGGTCTCCCTCTACGATTTTTTCCCTCCACGCTTCCCTCCAGTCCTAAATTGGTGATCGCTTGATACCTCAGAACGTATCCTACAAACCGATCCCTTCTTCTAATCAAATTGTGCCACAAATTCCTCTTCTTCCCAATTCTATTCAGTACCACCTCATTAGTTACGTGATCTAACCATCTAATTTTCAACATTCTTCTATAGCACCACATTTCGAAAGCTTCTATTCTCTTCTTGTCTAAACGATTTATCGTCCAGCCGGCCGGTCTCGCCGTGTGGTCTAGGAGCTTCAGTCTGGAACCGCGTCACCGCTCCGGTCGCAGGTTCGAATCCTGCCTCGGGCATGGATGTGTGTGATGTCCTTAGGTTAGTTAGGTTTAAGTAGCTCTAAGTTCTAGGGGACTGATGACCACAGATGTTAAGTCCCATAGTGCTCAGAGCCATTTTATTTATCGTCCATGTTTCACTTCCATACATGGCTACACTACATACAAATACTTTCAGAAACGATTTCCTAACACTTAAATCTATACTAGATGTTACAAATTTCTCTTCTTCATAAACGCTTTCCTTGCCATAGCCAGTCTACCTTTTACATCCTCCCTACTTCGACAGTCATCAGCTATTTTGCTTCCAAAACAGCAAAACTCATTTACTACTTTGTCTCATTTCCTAATCTAATTCATCAGCATCACCCGAGTTAACTCGACTACATTCCATTATCCTCGTTTGGCTTTTGTTGATATTCGTCTGATATCCTGCTTTCAAGGCACAGCCCATTCCGTTCAACTGCTCTTCCAGATCCTTTGCTGTCTCTGACAGAATTACATTGTCATCGGCAAACCTCAAAGTTTTTATTTCTTCTCCATGGATTTCAATTCCTACTCCAAATACTTGGCTTAATGTGTTAAATTTTTAACATGAGATTATACCTCTTACTGAGTAGATTAATACAAGATTTTAAATTTTTGAATTCGGTCAATAATATTATAAGCCACAGCTGCATCCACATATCAAAGTTTTGTTTGATGACTGATGGTGAGTAATTAAACTGCCCTCACGTGTCTTCCTGTTCAGGTAAGCATGGCGCATGATTTGTACCGTACTCTCGTCCCTTCAAAGCTGTTCCCCAGGCATGGGCAGGAGCGCACATCTATAGCATCACGCTACTGAAATAGCTACAGATTATGCAACTTGTACATTATGCAACAAATAGTGTAGAAGTATGAATTAAACATATTTAAGGTTGTATAAGCATTGTATTCATTACTTTGAATCGTATCACGTAACACTAGGGCTGGGCAAACGATACTCGCATTCGAACGGGCTCAGATTTCCCAATACACCATAGCGTTCGATACAGTGTCGAGCTGATTCGAACAATCACGTGACATTTGACAGGCGCGGAGCTGGTACAAGGGATACGCAAGAAACTACGAACTAGCCACAACAATAAGCTATGGTTTTGCATATATATACATCATAATTTCGTGAAACACCGAAGAAGCAGCATTAAATCCTACCAGTGCACAATTTCCTATTGCGTTTGAACAAATTTACAACAATCGTTCTCACACAGTATGTATGGATATAAGAAACATTTATATGATATTTTATCCATGTTGTATCTTGTGAACTCTGCGGCTGTTAATGATAGTTGGTGAATGACGCAACCAGCTGGTTGCATTTATGTCGCTTTTTAAGTAAAGGTACCAGGAAAAGACAAAAATGTTGCCCTCCAAAAAATATTATTAGACTGAATCCAGAATAATCTTTTATTCGATTATCAGAGCGTTAATCGTTTACCAAGTAGGTTGCAAGTGAGCAGTTCAATGCCTGTTAACATATTTGAGTAACAGATGAAAACTTTTCCAGATTTTAATTAGTTTGAAAACAAGGTGGCAACATTCAGATGAAACAATCAAGACAAGCAACCAACAATTAAATGCCGAACAAACGAACTGAATCCTAATAAAGTGACTGTAAGTTTAATCGTGAGAATAAATTATAGCGGAATGAGCCGTCTTGGACGATCGGAAACTCGAGAATTACGAAGAATCATAACGAAATTTTCACTCTGCAGTGGAGTGTGCGTTTGTTTGAAACTTCCTGGCAGATTAAAACTGTGTGCGGAACCGAGACTCGAACTTTCTCTTTCGCGGGCAAGTGCTCTACCATCTGAGCTATCCAAGCACGACTCACGACCCGTCCCCACAGCTTCAATTCTGGCACTACCTCGTCTCCTACTTTCCAAACTTCATAGAAGCTTTCCTGCGAACCTTGCGGAGCTAGCACTTCTCGAAGAAAGGAGCACTTGCCCGCGAAAGCCAAAGGGTCCGAGTTCGAGTCTCGGTCCGGCATACAGTTTTAATCTGCCAGAAAGTTTCACGCAGAATCATGATTGCAATCTTTTATTTGTTCGATAGTTTCCGCTGTTACACGTGATCTGCACCCTAGAAGATATTTCACTGCGTGCTTCACAGTTACTTTTATTGTCAAAATCCATAGTGGACTAAAAACGCTAAGACAGGTCGTTGTGTTAGTACCAACAAAAGTCACTAGATCGCAGCCCGATCAAAAGATCGAACACACCCCAGAGATTTCCCGAACTGTGACGTAAACAGTTCGATTCGTGTTCAAACACTGTCCTATGTTGCACATGTCAACCAATAAAAGCATTTTCACAAATAAAGACCAAAAGCCAAAGTGTAAACAGCTTTTGAGAAGAGTAAATATTTTCCCTAATTCGCGTAATAGTCTTCAAATGAATAACTATCTTACACCACACACATTTTAATTTAGTCCATGTTCTTCCTCAGGGGTCAAGCTGTCACCCTTCCAAATGTCATCGGGAATTGTTCAGCGGGTTAGTCGTGAAAACGTAACAGACAGAGTTATGTCGTATTTATAATATTAGTATGTATAAGACTTTCAGTTACGATATATTTTTTTCGCGATCAAATTCTGAGGAATAACGCCTACACGGTGGCCCAAAATATGCTCAAGTTACATACGAAAACCCCACGAAAGGGATTAGCGTTTTAAAACAGACAAACAGACAAATACGACGCGTTTAGATAACATTTTAAATCACGATGTCTTTTTTCCGTGATCCGATGTTGATGAACTAAAGCCTATACGGTGCTTCAAGCTGTGAAGTGGTCTGTGAAAACTACACGAAAATTCGTCTCGTTGAGATAAGCATGTTCAGACAGAGATACAGATACATGAGTTTTGGTAAAACTTTAAATCACGATATCTTTTTTCCGTGATCCACTGTTGATGAACTAAAGTCTGTACGGCGCCCCAAGCTATACTAAAGTCAGTTGCGAAAACTCTATGACGTTTTGTCTGGTAGTTTAGGAGAAGCGTGTTTAAATAGACAAACAAACAGAAACAACAGTTTTACAGATTTGTTAGATTTATTATTAGTATAGCTAGATGGCAAAATCAAATTTTTGTTGGTCCTGAAAACTGTAACGCAACCTGCCCTTGCACCTTGAAGCATGAACCATGAACCAGATTAACCATTTAGTAATGTGGATACTGCTTACTGGCAAAGACGGTCACCTGGTTCCAGTTGCAGATTGCCTATCTAAAGGCTTCTAGGGACAACAAATCTCATTTTCATTATTTCATATGATTATTGACCGAATTTAAAAATTGAAAGTGGTGTCATAATCTACTTAGTAAGATGTATAATCTTACGTTAAAGGTTTAGCACTAGAAGCCAGCTATTAACGTTAGGAACTCTGTATTTGTCTTGACGTAGGGTAATTCACGGCCCGCAAACTATCCGGAATGTATTCATTCCTTATTTCAGAATCAGGGCGTTAGCGGCTTCCAAAACATTTTAAACATAATTAAAAAAACATGAAAGGAGAGAACTTTATAGCTTGTCTAATTTTTGCTATTCATGAAGTAAAACTTTAGTATCGGGGCATGGCGTTTTAATTTTTTCGTTTTCACTACTACTAATGCCCGCATCTCGTGGTCGTGCGGTAGCGTTCTCGCTTCCCACGCCCGGGTTCCCGGGTTCGATTCCCGGCGGGGTCAGGGATTTTCTCTGCCTCGTGATGGCTGGGTGTTGTGTGCTGTCCTTAGGTTAGTTAGGTTTAAGTAATTCTAAGTTCTAGGGGACCTCAGCAGTTAAGTCCCATAGTGCTCAGAGCCATTTGAACCATTTACCCAGACTATACTCATGCAGTGCTTGATAATGGGAACACTTAGGGGCTTTCAACAAACTTTAAACGTAGTTTCAATCCTTTGCTAACTATTTCTCGCTTACAGCCCTAGAAAATAATAACAAGAGAATAGTTTATCATTCGTTAAATGATTACTGTTCAAGCGGTAAAACTCCAACATCAAGCGGTGGTATATCTAGGGTTTCCTTTCTTTAAAGAATCTAGGATGGGCCGGGGGAGGGCTACTGACCCTCTTCAAGTATACATCTACATCTCTGTAAAGTGTCTGGTAGAGGTGTCAGAGCACCGCTGTCAGAATATTTATCGCGCCTTCCGCTCTCGAATAGCACGTTGATAAACTAATACCGACGTCATACCAATAGGGGCGAGGGGAGGCAGAGAGGGCATGCGCATCACCCCTGCATTCAGTGTTGGGGGACGGGGGAGGGCACGTGCAGTTTCTGTCAGACAATGTTAAACATCTTATAATTCCAACTGCAGTTTGAACTGTCTTGTCATCAGCTTCCTGAAAGCAATGGAAGATATTGTAAATCTGCATAATTGATGTCGTATTTTTTGTATCCCGCCTGGAAGGCGGCGCGTGGGTCTGCAGCTGTAAGCTGAAGGATAGGCTGAATGTAGGAATTGAGTGGGAGCAGGAAAAGGTGAAATGCTTGGTACTGCAATTAGGTTATAACTCTTTTACTTAACTTTGTGCACAGATGAACACGTGCGAAGCCGTTCATCAAATCTAACAGCTACTAGTAGTTGGACAAACTATCATTGAAGTAACTGAAATAACGAAGTCTGTAATTGCTAGCCCCCTATGAAGTAGAAACAATGTTGCTAGGTCGTCGTCTCGGACTCAAATGGGCGCAATCTTCAGCGGCAGCACGTAGAGCTGCACAGCGCCGGCTAGAGGGCGCTGTCGTCGGTGTCGGTGTAGTGCCAACCTCCGAACTTCCACCTACGCCGTGGTATCGTAGCTATTGATACCACAGGATTCGTGGATACAGTACCAAGTAAGGATCGACAGTGTTCTCTGCTATGATTGCAATACGTGAATATATTACGTCCATCCACATAGCGATCAATATAGGACCACAAAAAGGAAAGTGTTTTTTACACTGTTCAGTCACACTAATGTGACCACCAGTCAGAAGCTTGAGTAACCACCTTTTCCAGCGCGAGACGTGCAGGATGTGAAACAGTGATGGTTCGAAAGGTAGGGATGTGGAACTATACGGACTCTGGTGCTGTGGCCAGCTGCGCTGAGCGTCGCGGCGTAAACAGCCCGATCGACGTAGTCAAATGGTTCAAATGGCTCTGAGCACTAAGGGACTGAACTGCTGAGGTCATCAGTCCCCTAGAACTTAGATTTACTTAAACCTAACTAACCTAAGGACACCACAAACATCCATGTCCGTGGCAGGATTCGAAACTGCGACCATAGCCGTCGCGCGGTTCCGGACTGTAGAGCCTAGAACCGCTCGGCCAATCCGGCCGGCTCGACGTAGTCCCAAAGACTACCGACTGGGTTTAAATCCGGGGCATCTGGTGGCCAGGTAAGTACAATAAACTCATCCTGGTGCTCTTCGAACGGCGCCGGTACACTGCGAGCTGTGTGACGTTGCATGTCCTGCTGGTGAATGCCATCGTACCGAGGAAGGACAAATTACACCTATGGGTGGACATAGTCGCTAAGGATAGATGCATACTTGTGTTGATCCATTGTGCCTTCAAGAATGACGGGATCACCCAGGGAATGCTACGAGAACATTCCCCAGACCAGAAACCTCCCTCCTCCGCCCTAGACCCTTCCGATGAGTGTTGCAGGGTGTATGCTTTAAGATGTTTCACGCCGTACACGGCAGCATATTTGTCAGCTGAAGGGGCCACCTATCGCCACTCAGTGGATTGTGCAGTTGCGGTATTGACGTGCAAATTCCAGCCTTCGTCGCCGATGAACGGCAGTCAGCATGGGTGCATGAATCAACCGCCTGCTGCGGAGGCCTGTACGCAGCAACTTTCGCTGATGGCCCGTTTGGTTCATCTGGGCGGTGAGTTGCTCAAAAGTTGCACGTCTGTTCGCCCTTACACATCTTCGCAGCCGTCGTTCAACCCTATCCTCTATAGCCTTTGGTGTATCACAGTTTCCTCGTCGCTGGATTTGTATATCGCCATTTTTCTATGGACGGTACACTTGAACTACGACGACACGTGAACAGTTTGCAAACTCAGGCCTCGCGGAGTGGCCGCGCGGTTTGAGGCGCTCTGTCACGGATTGCGCTGCCCCTCCCGCCGGAGGTTCGAGTCCTCCCTCGGGCATGGGTGTGTGTGTTGTTCGTAGTAAAAGTTAGTTTAAGTAGTGTGTAAGTCTAGGGACCGATGACCTCAGCAGTTTGGTCCCTTAGGAATTCACACACGTTAGAACATATTGCAAACCCAGCCGTTTCGGAAATGCTTTCAGGCTTGTCCCAAAAGTCAACGATCATGCCCCTTTGAAGTCAGATAAATAGCTCCGTTTCCGCATAACGATAACGGCTGCACTAGGACTTTTTTTTTTAAATATCAGGATTCTGAGATTTCTATATTTTAAAAAAAATATAATTGTCGTCCCGCTCGATATATCGATAAAAATTATCGATATATCAACGGGAAAAGTATCGACGTACCGGCTTGTAAAAATAATGGTTCAAATGGTTCTGAGCACTATGCGACTTAACTTCTGCGGTCATGAGTCGCCTAGAACTTAGAACTAATTAAACCTAACTAACCTAAGGACATCACACACATCCATGCCCGAGGCAGGATTCGAACCTGCGACCGTAGCGGCCGCGCGGTTCCAGACTGTAGCGCCTTTAACCGCTTGGCCATCACGGACGGCGTAAAAATAATGGCTACACATTGTAAATATACTGCCAGTTTTAGAGCTGTATATTCAAGTATTGATTTATTGTTAGATATCCTGTACCTCAATAAGGTAGCAGCCTGCTCATCTCCCACAGAGCAAGAATTGAAAGGAAAACGACGCACGTTCATGCCTGGCGATAACCGATTTGCTAACAATGGTAACTGCGTATAAGTGGCACAATGAAATGTGTCCGATGGGTCCGTCGTACGGTTTCGTCACATATTGCATTTGTCTAGAACACTTCATGTCGACGTTTATTTCATTTCTGCAAACGCCAGCGAACTAGTAGTCGCAGAGTCATAATTGCATGGTGAAGTTAAAAGTTGCACTTCTGTTGGTAGCTCCGAGCGCTGATTGCGTCAGCATTTCCTCTCATACATCTCCAGCCACCGCAAAGACCAATATCGTCACTTAAATTTTGGTTCGTCATTTACAGTACTGTTTTTTAAGAATGCCGATGTGAAGAAGCAGCACACTACTTGCGTTAAAAGTCGTTTTTTAACGCACCTGGTATGCTACACTATGTGATCAAAAGTATCCAGACACATGGCTGAAAATGACTTACAAATTCGTGGCACCCTCCATTGGTAATGCTGGAATTCAAACGGTGTTGGCCCACTCTTATCCTTGATGACAGCTTCCACTCTCGCAGGTATTGGTTCAATCAGGTGCTGGAAGGTTTCTTGGGGAATGGCAGCCCATTCTTTACGGATTGCTGCACTGAGGAGAGGTATCGATGTCGATCGGTGAGGCCTGGCACGAAGTCGGCGTTCCAAAACATTCAGGTCAGGACTCTGTACAGGCCAGTCCATTACCGGGAAGTTTGTTGTCGTGTAACTACTCCGCCACAGGCCATGCATTATGAACGGTGCTCGAACGTGTTGAGAGATGCAATCGCCATCCTCGAATTGCTCTTCAACAATGGGAAGCAAGAAGGTGCTTAAAACATCAGTATAGGCCTGCGCTGTGATAGTGCAACGCAAAACAACAAGGGGCGCAAGCCCCCTCCATGAAAAACAGGACCACACCATAATAGCACCGCCTTAGAATTTTTCACGCAGTGCGCGGCCCCTCCCACCGGAGGTTCGAGTCCTCCCTCGGGCAAGGGTGTGTGTGTTGTTCTTAGCATAAGTTAGTTTAAGTAGTGTGTAAGTCTAGGGACCGATGACCACAGCAGTTTGGTCCCTTAGAAATTCACACATTTTCCGAATTTTACTGTTGGCAATACACACGCTGGCAGATGACGTTCACCGGGCATTCGCCATACCCACACCCTGCCATCGGATCGCCACGTTGTGTGCCGTGATTCGTCACTCCACACAACGTTTTTCCACTGTTCAATCGTCCAATGATTACGCTCCTTAAACCAAGCCAGGCGTCGTTTGGCATTTACCGGTGAGATGTGGGGCTTATGAGCAGCAGCTCGACCATGAAATCCAAGTTTTCTCACTTCCTGCCAAACTGTCATAGTACTTGACGTGGATCGTGATGGAGTTTGTAATTCCTGTGTGATGGTCTCTTCAATTGTCGGGGCTCTCTGCCAGTCAAAAGATGAGGTCGCCCTGTACGCTTTCGTGCTGCACGTCTTCCTTCACGTTTCCATTTCACTATCACATCGGAAACAGTGGACCTAGGGACGTTTAAGAGTGTGGAAATCTCGCGTGCCGGCCGATGTGGCGGAGCGGTTCTAGGCGCTTCAGTCTGGAACCACGCGACCGCTACTGTCGCAGGTTCGAATCCTGCCTCGGGCATGGATGCGTGTGATGTCCTTAGGTTAGTTAGATTTAACTAGTTCTAAGTTCTAGACCTCAGATGTTAAGTCCCATAGTGTTCAGATCCAAATCTCGCGTACAGATGCATGGCATAAGTGACACCCAATCAACTGACCACGTTCAAGTCCGTGAGTTCCAAGGAGTGACCCATTCTGCTCTCTCACGATGTCTAATGACTACTAAGGTAGCTGATGTACCTGGCAGTAAGTGGCAGCACAATGCACCTAATGTGAAAAACTTATGTTTTTGGAGCTGTCCGGATACTTTTGATCACATAGTGTACTTATTCACATTGAATATCTTGTTATTCCATTCGCACCGACGCCTCCCAGTGCTATCGGACTACTTCTTTGTGCCACCTGTAATTTCTTCACACAGTGGAAGAAAAGGACTGAACGTGACGAAAGCTCAGAAAGAAGTAAGACTCATTCACGCAGTGAAAGTAAAATTATGTTTTTCTACAATTTAAAATATTTACCGAAAATTATGTCAAATAACAATATAAAATAAAAATATTAGCACTCGATACTGCCATTCTGACATCGATGTATCGACATCGTTGTTAATATTTCGCCGATACATATCGTTATACTTTTGAAAAAGATATGATATACTAATATTTTATCAACATCCCTAGACTGCACTGTATCTGCGTCTCCCCGATACGATTTATATACTCTGCGCTGCTAGTCCTCCCACCTGCCATTTGTGAGCGGTTAATGTACGTTGAGTCAGACATGGGTGGTGGTCGCATTCACGTGACTGGACCGTGTAAAAGGTATCTGTAACTGGAAACAAACTACACGAAAGTTAAAAATAAACGAAAAGATTTATTTTCATCTATATTCTTAAGAGCACTTCTTATCTCACTGCTAAATTGGTCGCTTGAAATCAACTTGTCATTTATTGTTCAAGAAACCTTATACTTACGAGTTTCGGGCGTAGCCCGTCTTCAGAAGTACAAAGTCATGAGCGCAAGAACAACTTACAAAAGCCCTGAAGGTATTACAAAAATAATCACAATAAAGTAATCACATCAAACAAATTCCCTTCAAGTAGAGTAAGGCATCACAGTGCTCGACTGATGGAGAGCCCCCGTTACGAAGCCTAGCTACCAAAATATGCCACCAGGTGGCGTGGCTGCGTGGGTACACTGGCATTACTATCGTCTACAGAAATAAATGAACACCTTGATAACAAAACAATTTTGGAAATTTTTAAAGACATAGGAACAAAGACGTATAAATTATGCAAAGCTAAATACAATAATACAGACTCAATATGTAGAAGTGCATCAACGCATCACATAAAGCTAATTGCAGGAAAGGCAGATGCCGGATTGAGGATCACTGAAAGAATGCTCAGGAAATGTAGTCCTTAAATAAAGGAGTAGCTTACAGAACACTCGTTGACCACTATTTGAATACTATCCATCAGTATGGGATCTATACCAAGTAGGACGGATAGAGGAAATACAGAAGACCAAAAGAAGAACACCACGTTTCATTACAGTTGCATTTAGTAAGCACAAAAGCATTACGCAGACTATCTACAAACTGCAGTGCAGACGCTGTAAGAGAGACATTCTGCACCAGGATGTGGTGTACTGTTTAAGTTCCGAGAGCATACGTTCCTAGAAAAGTCGAAAAGTAACTTGTAATCTCGCGAAAAGACCGTCAAGATAAAACTGGAGAGATTCGAGCCGACACGGAGTATTACCGGCAATTGTTCTTTCCGTGAACCATTGGTGACTGGAGCAGGAAAGAGGGTAAGTGACGCTGGTGCACAAGTACCCTCCGCCACACACTGGGTGAGTATAGATGTAGACGGTTTATTTTTGGACTGGCGAGGAAGAGGATGAAAGGGTAAGAGGAGGACGAATTAGCTACGATTGTTTTCAGTATTTTTATAATATATTCAGTATTTTTACTTTTAGTGTTGTAAGTTACGCTTGTGCTCATGACTGTATTTCGTTTAGGAGACTTCGCGAAGATGGCCTGTGCCCGAAACGCGTCAGTATAAAACTTTTTTGAACAAAAAACGATCAGCTCTTTTCAAGCGACCCAGTTAGCAGGGGTATGATAAGTGCTCTAAATCACGGCCATAGGCCTCGTGCGCGACTTTGTGTCGCAACTTAAGTTCATCGAGAGTCTGTCGCAATTATCCAGCAATGTTAGGCCAACGCGTGAGACATCTGCTGGCCGATCAGGAAAAAACTGCAATCGCTGTTGTAGTCGGTACGTATGCTACAACACGCACTACCAAATACGTATGTTTCAAAACTGCGCGCATAAAACGGGATTTTTCCGGGCTCATACCTCGCCTTTTGTCGGTGATAGAAGGGTAGAGCCAAGAGTTTTGTTTGACCTTGGGTTAGTGACCATTTGTATAAGCAATAGAAGGATCGTCTTACTGTAACTATCCTACAGTACAGGGCCAAAGTTTGAATATTGTACACTTCCTCCAGCTTAAGCAAATGGAGCAGATGGATTGATTCGTTTTGCATTGTATGTGGTCTATGATGCGCCTTAAGGAGTTTGTGAAGGTACCATTTAGTTCATTGGCAGTTCATGAGGAAACCCGAAAAACATGGTTTATGGATACTAAAACCGAGCCGCAGATTGCAAGACGACCACGACAAATGGTAGAAATTTTTACGATATGTGATTACTATTCCGATCTCTAACAACCTTGAAAATTTTTTTGATATCATTTTCTATTTCCAAGATATAGAGGTTGGAAGTTATCCTATTTGTACACGTAAAATACACACGTAAATTCCAGTGTGAAGCGAAAACGTGATACATCAGAATACTCCTGGAAACCTTATGTTGTAGTATGAAGCACGTACATAATATTTGTGCACATAAAATCCGGCCTGAGGTGTAAAATTAGTTTCACTTTACTTCAGTGTCAACTATCAAAATTTTTGTGATCCATTAAGTTCTTTTCATATGAACGACATGCTACGTTGTAGAAGGGAAAACAAGGGAACCAGCTCTCATCAGAGCACAAAAAAGGCGAATACGATTCCGTTTAAAAGACTCTGACTGAGTATTGGGATACAAGGTACCTCATTCTACCTTCCTCAGCATCTTCAAAAAATTTCCAAGAATTTTGACATGCGAATATATATGCATTTTTTATGTTGAGAGAGAAGGAGAGAGTGGCAGTGGGAAAGAGACGGAAAAGAAATAAATACTGGATGGTAGTAAACATTGGTTGTGGTACAGGAAGAGCGAAGGAAACAATGGCAGCGAGAGAGAAAGAGAGGGACACAATGGCAGTGGAACATAGTTGACAGTGACAGAACAGTACCACGAAAGGAGTGAAGGAGACAGGCCAGAGAGAGAGGAATAAAGAGAAGTAGAAAGTGAAAGTTGGTGAGAATCAGTGGTAATGAGAAACGGACTCTGTGACAATGACAACGAAAAAGAGAGAGAGAGAGAGAAACAATGAATGAATGAGTTAGCAGTAGTAATAGACAGCAAGAGGGAGACAGCGATAATGAGACAGCGGTAGTAGGACAGAACGGTGGAGACTGTGGCTGCGAGACAGGAGATAGTGACAGAGAGACACAAAGAGATGATGAGAATTAACTCGGTTGAATGAATGAACAAGAATGGGTGGGTGTGAGTGCATGGGGGTATAAGCGACTTACAGCGATGGTGTGAGCTAGTTACAGTTAGGGGAGTGGGAGGTGACTCTTTAGGTTACAAAGAAAGCGGAAGTGTTCATGTGCGAAAATTTTTGGGCAAATTTTTATGGGTGCTGAGGATGATAGAAAGAGGCTGCTTGTACCCCACTTCACTGTTAGTCTTTTAAACAGGAGCATATTCCATTTTTTGTGCTCCGATAGGAACATTTTTCCGTTGATTATTATTAGTTTACTGAGGTTCTTGGTTCGAACAGGAAGCGCACAGCAGGCCATGAAACAAGCACTGGGTGCCTCATGACACTTGTCGATCAGAGAACGACGCACCAGAACTCTGGTTGAAAAGTCACAACATTTGGTTGGCTCCACCGGTGCAAAACGAATTACTGTAACTTGCGGCTCACATGAGCCTTTGTGCAGCAATTAAAAATCCTCCATATTACGCGATTATCGTAGATTCAACGTCGGAGATGGCTGGCCAAGGGCAGTTCAGTCTTTGTGTTCTCATTGCGTCGACGCTAAGGTGCTCATTGTAAAATCTTTTTCTAGGTTTACACAGTGCACCGCACACCAGAGAACAAATATTGGTAACAAATACAGTACATCCTTATCCCTTAGTGGGAGCTGAATTTCTACGTGCCCACTTTTTCTATGGCGCAACTTAAGGACGAAAGTATAACTTTCGCATTTTAAAGTTTTTGCAATATCCTGACAACAAATTTTCATTTATTCAGACGCACAGCAGTATTTGGTAGGAACCACGCAACCAATGCACCGGACATTCACACAGGTAATCTGCTGGGTTCAGATTGCGACCTTAGCAGTTCAGTCCAAATAATCCTTTTATTTTCTTAGAACTACAATAAAATGTTCCTTGCTTTGTTGTGAAGTACATACAGTGGCGATAAAGTAAATATCCGCTTTGAAACTGCTCTCACACTTTCTGATGTGTATTGTTGACCATTACGTCACGTCACTTTCTCCAGAATTTACTGTCGCTACAACACATTCAGGTAAATACTGTTTGGAAGGTATTCTCCATTTGTCACATTATGTAAAGTGGCTCCTCATTCCATAAAACCTTTTCACACTCTTCCGCAGGACAATGACGTCGTTGTAAGCACTATTCTAAGCAGTGCTGTAAGTCTTGCGATCAGTGCCTGTCGAAAACGGTTGGTAGAAATTGAACAGGCAGGCGGTTCCCCGGCTAGTACGCGCTGTCATTGGCCAACGCTCCCTGACGTCACCCGTGCTGCGGGTTTCTGTCCTCCGTTGCGGTAAGCACGAACCTTGATCCTACTCACTGTATTTGTCGTAGTGATCATAAAACAGTTACATCTTTCAGTTCTGGTTCATTTTTAAACAACTGGTGTTGAAATTAGTCAAGGTGGTGGGTTTGTATAAATGGGTTAAAAATAGAATGAGATTACTGAGATTAGCATTTTCGTAAGTTTATAGTTTAAAACAATTGTCAGATTAACGTGAATACCACTGGTCAAGAAATGGGCAAAGTATAACATTTTTCCACAAATACACTACTGGCCATTAAAACTGCTACACCACGAAGATGATGTGCTACAGACGCGAAATTTAACGAACAGGAAGAAAATGCTGTGATATGCAAGTGATTAGCTTTTCAGGGCATTCACACAAGTTTCGAGCCAGTGGCGACACCTACAACGTGCTGACATGAGGAAAGTTTCCAACCGATTTCTCATACACAAACAGCAGTTGACCGGCGTTGCCTGGTGAAACATTGTTGTGACGCCTCGTGTAAGGAGGAGAAATGCGTACTATCACGTTTCCGACTTTGATAAAGGTCGGATTGTAGCCTATCGCGATTGTGGTTTATCGTATCGCGACATTGCTGCTCGCGTTGGTCGAGATCCAATGACTGTTAGCAGAATATGGAATCAGTGGGATCAGGAGGGTAATACGGAACGCCGTGCTGGATCCCAACGGCCTCGTATCACTAGCAGTCGAGATGACAGGCATCTTATCTGCATGGCTGTAACGGATAGTGCAGCCACGTCTCGATCCGTGAGTCAACAGATGGGGACGTTTGCAAGACAACAACCTTCTGCACGAACAGTTCGACGACGTTTGCAGCAGCAGGGACTATCAGCTCGGAGACCATGGCTGCGGTTACCCTTGATGCTGCATCACAGACAGGAGCGCCTGTGATGGTGTACTCAACGTCGAACCTGGGTGCACGAATGGTAAAACGTCATTCTTTCGGATGAATCCAGGTTCTGTTTACAGCATAATTATGGTCGCATCCGTGTTTGGAGACATCGCGGTGAACGCACATTGGAAGCGTGTATTCGTCATCGCCATACTGGCGTATCACCCGGCGTGATGGTATTGGGTGCCATTGGTTACACGTCTCAGTCACCTCTTGTTCGCACTGACAGCACTTTGAACAGTGAACGTTACATTTCAGGTGCGTTACGACCCGTGGCTCTACCCTTCATTCGATCCCTGCGAAACCCTACATTTCAGCAGGATAATGTACGACCGCATGTTGCAGGTCCTGTATGGGCCTTTCTGGATACTGAAAATGTTCGACGGCTGCCCTGGCCAGCACAGTATCCAGATCTCTCACCAATTGAAAACGACTGGTCAATGGTGGCCGAGCAACTGGTTTGTCACAATATACCAGCCACTACTCTCGATGAACTGTGGTATCGTGTTGAAACTGTACGGGCAGCTGTACCTGTGCACGCGATCCAAGCTCTGTTTGACTCAATGCCCAGGCGTATCAAGCCCGTAATTACGGCCAGAGGTGGTTGTTCTGGACACTGATTTCTCAGGATCTATGCACCCAAATTGCGTGAAAATGTAATCGCATGTCAGTTCTAGTATAATATATATGTTCAATGAATACCCTTTCATCATCTGTATTTCGTCTTGGTGTTGCAATTTTAATGGCCAGTAGTGTACATTAAGACAATTCCAAGTTTTATGTGAACGACGGCAATTACACGCATTGACAGCTAGGTTGAACTAAGACTTTCTAGCGAATTATTTTTACAGAGTTTGCGGTCTTGGTGCATTTAACAACAACTCCAAGACGTTCAAAAGACACTTCTTAGAAAACTCACCGGAAATGCGAGAGCTAGTCCTTTTTCTGATTGTGTTGTTTTTGCTGAGGACAGAACTGAGTTATCTGTCAATATGTCCATTGACGTCTTAACAAGGCCAGAAGACTGTGCACGAGATAACACATTTACCTCTCTTATTAAAGATCGAGTGTGTCCTGACGTGAACCCTGTGATAAAACTGCCAGTACGCTACTAGCAAAAGTCTTGCTTCTCATTTTACATTTTTGAAAGATATAAGTAAGTGATATTGTCATTAGCGTTAATTTCGTTCTTAATAGTTGTTTCCTAAGGTGCTAATTTTATCTGTTACTAATGTGGCTAAACCCAGAATAGATTCAGTATTTTCAGAGAAAGATGACACATAACGTCTTGTGTTTTAGGGGGCATATCGTTATGGTGACAATGCCTTTACTTATTTGTTTCACGGCCAATTTAGTTTTCACTAGAAATGTAGCAACGTCAACCCAAAACACTTCACTAGCCGCACTGAAAATCAACGCTACTTGGAGAGTGGAGATAGCGACGAAGTCCGGTCTGCTGCGGTGTGTTCTCAGTGACGTCGTAGCAGGCAGCCTGAGCTGACGGTTTCGTGCGGAACGCTGGAATACTCCACAGAACCTTCTAGATAGCAACACCGAGTGTTATCGCCTTTCAGTGTAACGACTGGTTCATAAGTCGCGTTTTAGATTGAGGCAATCAACATCAGTTAATTTCGTAGGCTTGTCAGTGTAATTGTGGCATTCAACACAAAATTGTTGCTAGCAACATCGCTAAAAGAGGCCAAGAGCACAAGTTATTCCTGTGAAATCTTCGTGGTACGTTTAAACTTGTGAACTTCTTAAAACCGCTGTGTTTTATCTAACTCAGCTCACTATTGAGTCACACCGACAGAAATCACGACTGTGGTGATGACCATTATGCCTGTAATTTGCTTTTGGAGTTAGAGTATAACGGTACTCAGAGCACCTTCAGACCACCCGGAATTTCTTGGCCGACCTGTGTATGTTCGTATGGAATGAAGAAGGCGAAAGAGCACGAAGTGTTGTTATGGACAAGTAATTCATCTCTGAATTTACATCTTTGTGGTTTCGTATTTTTAACTGTGTTGTGAGTCTATAGGGCAATGCTGGGAAACAACTCTCCCACGTGTCAGGTGTGGAGTGATAAGCCATGAAAACAAAACAACAAACGCACCCGTGGTGTCTAATGAGCGATACCAACAGTCGTAAAACTACCGTGTGGATTCGATCCCGTGAGGATCGTACGGGGTCACAGGAATAGCACGGCTGCCTCGTGAAAGTAAGCTTTGGATTTCACTCGTGCTTCTATACAGGGTGGTCCCGAATTCATGGTACAAACTTTAATGGTAGGTACAGGACATTGTAACAAGGATTTATTGTATAGGAATGTATAGTCGCAGGTGACGCGGTGAGGCGTAAACAGGGGAAAGAGAAATGGAGTGATCGGTTGGTGTCACTGCCGGTAGAGGGCAGTAGATGAACATGATGTATCGCAGTAGGGACAAGCGCCATTCACAATTGTGCTGCCGTAGACGATGGGTGACTTTACGTATGCAGAAAAAGCAGACATGCATTACATGTACGGCCGTGCAAATGGTAACGCCAGAGCTGCGTTACCAATGTATCGCGCGGAGTATCCTAATCGACGAATGCCGGATCATAGAATTTTTCAACGGTTACATCGTCAACTTTGTGAAACAGGTACGTTCGACGTCAACAGACATGACGCTGGTCGATTAAGAGCTGTACGCACTCCAAGACTGGAAGAACGCATCTTGAACATAGTGGCTGATAGACCCGGGTCAAGCACAAGAACTGTTGCGCGTGACGTACATGTGAGTCATCAGACTGTATGCAGAGTGTTAAATGAAAATCGCTTACACCCCTTCCATTTTCAAAAAGTACAAGCATTGAATCCGGCAGATTATCCTCTTCGCGTGAACTTCTGCCAGTGGTTGTTGCAGCAATGTGCGTTGCAGCCGGATTGCGTAGGTCATGTGCTATTTACAGATGAAGCGACATTTTCACGCGAGGGTGTCTTTAATGCGCACAATTCCCATGTGTGGGCAACAGATAATCCACATGCAACGCGTCCACATGCGTATCAACAACGTTTCGGTATTAATATGTGGGCTGGTATTGTGAACGACTTTTTGATTGGGCCATACTTACTACCCACGCGACTCTGTGGCGAAAGCTATCTTATTTTTCTGCAAGAAGTGTTACCAGAACTGCTGCAAGATGTTCCGCTCGCCATTCGTAACCGCATGTGGTTTCAGCACGATGGAGCGCCAGCACACTTCAGCACTGCTGTACGGAATTACCTGAATGCCACGTTTGGTGCTAGATGGATTGGGCGTGGTGGACCAGTCCCTTGGCCACCCCGATCTCCTGATTTCTCTTGCCTCGATTACTTTTTATGGGGACATCTTAAGAGTCTTGTTTATGAGACTCCAGTTGACTCAGATGAGGATCTCGTTGCTCGCATATCTGTAGCTGCTGCAGGTGTGCGTGAAATACCAGGCATCTTTGAACGTGTACGCCAATCGCTGCACCGACGCTGTCAAGCATGTATCGCTCATGGTGGACGCAATTTTGAACACTTACTGTAAACATGACACTTGTCAACAACGATTTCAATAAAATCTTTCGTTTTCCTTTCGGCCGTTATTTCCCCTGTTTACGCCTCACCGCGTCACCTGGGACTATACATTCCTATACAATATATCCTTGTTACAATGTCCTGCACCTACCATTAAAGTTTGTACCATGAATTCGGGACCACCCTGTATAAGTGTAGGCATTAAATATGCTGTTACGCCATTAATGGGTGTCTCTTTCAGAGTGACAGAACGTAATACCGTTATATAGCACGATAAATAATATAATACCATTCAAGCAAATATATCATCTCGATCTGATGGTACGAATCATGCAAGTAGAATCATTTTCGTTCATGAAAATTTGTCAGTAAGGGGTGAGTGGTTACGTAATATTCCTGATCAAACTGTGCATCATTATCCTAGGTTAAAACTTAGATCTCACGGCTGAGACTCATCGAATGGGGGTGGGTGACACTGCAGACTACTGTAGATTCTTTTTCCGACAATTCTCAAAAAAGGGTCTATAACCATGTAAATGCCTGTAAACATCGATCTTGATTTTTTCCTTTCTTTAACTGTAATATTATGTTGTATCCAGCATCCTAGTAAAAATAATCTATGAATGCCTAAAACAAATGGTTCAAATGGCTCTGAGCACTATGGGACTCAACTTCTGAGGTCATTAGTCCCCTAGAACTTAGAACTAGATAAACCTAACTAACCTAAGGACATCACAAACATCCATGCCCGAGGCAGGATTCGAACCTGCGACCGTAGCGGTCTTGCGGTTCCAGACTGCAGCGCCTTTAACCGCACGGCCACTTCGGCCGGCAATGCCTAGAACAACATAAACAAGAGCAACAACCACTGCTACCGTATTTATTTTTAAAATCTACAACTGATACACAGTGAGTATTTCGTACTTTAGTTCACAAAAAACTTTAAAATTGTCGGTGAACATGTTGATGTTTTCTGTAAGACATATTTACCAGATTACCAAAAAATCGCATAAGTCAGTGGAAATGAGTGATGTGACGCTGACACACACACACACACACACACACACACACACACACACACACACACACTCTTACAAAAATATACACTGTCTTGACATAAACAGTGAAGCACTCGTAAGGGAAGGAAGAAATGAAACTTTACGGTTTAAGATGGTATGTGATGCTGTTGCACTGATTACAAAACCGAGTCAAATTTACAATGAACTTGACAGTATGAAATCAATTATCAGTATGACATTGTACCCTGCCTGGCCTGGATTCATGCACCATTACAGCCTTCGTAACTTCTGGAGCAAACTGGCTTGCATCTGTTGTAACAGGTCCTTCGTATCGAGACATTACTGTTACATATCGTCAAGCGATATTGTTCCATTTTTCTACCAAAAATGGCTCTGAGCACTATGGGACTCAACTGCTGTGGTCATAAGTCCCCTAGAACTTAGAACTACTTAAACCTAACTAACCTAAGGACATCACACACATCCATGCCCGAGGCAGGATTTGAACCAGCGACCGTAGCGGTCGTGCGGTTCCAGACTGTAGCGCCTTTAACCGCTCGGCCACTCCGGCCGGCCATTTTTCTACCATTATTTCTTGATTACAACGTAGGAATCGCACAGGCAACCGGTTGCAAATAACTGTTTGGTACATTGACCCAGATTCGGTTGCAAATAACTGTTTGGTACATTGACCCAGATTTCTACACCTCCATGGATGTCTTCATCAGACTGAAATTTTGGGAAACCGTCAAAGTACATTACGAGAAAGCAATGGTCAGAATTAAGATCAGATACGCTCAAGTCAAATAGTGGATCACGTTCCAACATTTGGCATCTATGCCTAACTATGAACAACGTAGCTAGGCACACGTTTTAAAATAACATCATTGTAACGTGTTTTATTTTTCGACTTGAGTATATCTGCTCTTAATTCTACAACCACTGCTTTCTCGCAATGTAATTTTACGGTTTCTCAAAATTTTATTCTTCTGAAGACTATCTTAAAAGTGTCGAAACCTAGGTCAGTGTACCAAACAATTATTTGCAACCGGTTGGCTGTGTGACTCCTACGTTGAAAATAGTGTACAGTTGCTGAGAAATAGCCATGTTTAAAACTGTAAGATTTCTTCGTTATTTTATTTTGAGTACTCGACATATTTGCTAGGGAGTAAAAGTTTTGCATTTTTCTCACAGGGAAGGTGTATTCCCGGTGTGACCTCATGTTTCTGTTTCCCGGCAGAAGGCAGTCAGTGAATCTCTTTACGAGAGGCTAGCCTCCCCAGGGAGATAGCAGTTTTCGCGGAAGTGTGGTTGCGGCCTGTTCCGCATTTTCATGGGCAGAAGCAACGCCTATCCTTGCTGAGGGCAGAGCATGCCGTGCCGCCACCGCCATCCCCAGAAAATAATTGAGCAAGACATTTTTCACTTTTCTGCAGGAACTTCAAAGGATGAAATGCTGCACTGCCGCCGACCAGCGTGACAAAGTTGGATTGCTTTCACTCCAAATGTTTTCCTGTATGCGGTCGATTGTGTCGCCCCCACCACCATGCGTGGCATGGAGGTAACGACCAATTGAGGGGACACTTGTGTTTTTATGTGCGTTTTGTATACCAAGAGTGGGACTTCTTGTGCGATCCCTGTTTTTCGTGAAATTAGCGATATTGTTGTCAATCACATTTGCAGCAGCGTTGAGGCGTCGATTCCATACAGAGCTTCTTGTTCTGATATGCAACTTGAGTTGCCGATTTGACCTTTAATTTGTGATTTTTCCTCATTAACTTTGAATTCACGAAGTGCCACGATAAGTATACCTTCTTGTATTTTCTCCACGTAGCTTTCCACATAATTTGGCACCTCCCTACTGTTTTAGCGTTATCTAGTGTAAATTCAGTCGAGATTTCAGAGTGCTCTCTGTCAAGCTCTTGTGAACTGAGTGTTTCAATTGGAGTAAATGAAAATCCGTCTGCCATAAATTACAAAAATGGTTCAAATGGCTCTGAGCACTATGGGACTCAACTGCTGTGGTCATAAGTCCCCTAGAACTTAGAACTACTTAAACCTAACTAACCTAAGGACAGCACACAACACCCAGCCATCACGAGGCAGAGAAAATCCCTGACCCCGCCGGGAATCGAACCCGGGAACCCGGGCGTGGGAAGCGAGAACGCTACCGCACGACCACGAGATGCGGGCCATAAATTACAAGATCCTTTCATCGTCGTACAAGTTTTCCATTATTTGGCATTTCACTGTTAACAAATACGACCTGCTATACAACTAAGTTTGTTGTCCTCACTGTGACGGTGTTATCATTGCTCACAGTGGCCAAACTCAACCATAATTTATTTCTTATTCAGAGAAGGTAACGAGCATTGCACTTGCTTGTTTTATAGGATTATACATTTGTTTATTGACTTGTGAGAATTGCGGCGTTATCTCCTTGGATCATAATGTCACTGTGTGTTGTTTCATGACAATGTCACTAATGGCCTTGCAATATTCAGACGTATTAAGCTACAACATTTTTACGTCATACCAGAATCCAGGTCAACGGCACATTTGCCCTCTCGATCAGAGACGACAAACAAGAGATTGTTACTTGTGTATCGGTACGGGGAACAAACGAGGTGGCGCAGTGGTTACCACACTGGACTCGCATTCGGGACGACGAACCGCGTTCGGCCACCCTGATTTAGATTTTCCGTGATTTCTATAAATCGCTTCAGGCAAATGCCGAAATGGTTCCTTTCAAAGGGCACGGCCGATTTCCTTCCCCATCCTTCCCTGATCTGACGGAACCGATGACCTCGTTGTTTGGACTACTCCCCCAAATCAACCAACCAACCGGTACTGGGACAGAGTAAACGTCCGAGCTAGTCTCGCACATACTCTACACTGGCCAAATATGGGGATCTCGCTGGCCCACAGTAGTGCGGGGAGCCACTGGGTTTCATTACAGGTCATGGCTGTCAGTGAGTGAGGGATCTCTCATGGCACACCGGGACCTCACCGACTATGTGAGTTCTCACGTGTTACCTCTCATTCGATAGTGTTGTTGTGCTATTTTTCAACAGGACAATCTTTCTCCGCACTTGGCACATATTTCTGTGAAGTGCCTGCGTGACATTGAGGCACATTCATGAGCAGTACATGCTCCCCGATAACGACACCACTCCAAACATGGGTGTTTGTGTTGTGGTGCTAACGGCAGCCGACAAATAGGGCGTTAATGTTCTAGTCCAGCTGATGTCAGTTTCAGTCCAATGGTGCAACATGACGTAGAATGAAACTTCCTGGCAGATTAAAACTGTGTGCCCGACCGAGACTCGAACTCGGGACCTTTGCCTTTCGCGGGCAAGTGCTCTACCATCTGAGCTACCGAAGGACGACTCACGCCCGGTACTCACAACTTTACTTCTGCCAGTATCTCGTCTCCTACCTTCCAAACTTTACAGAAGATCTCCTGCGAAACTTGCAGAACCAGCACTCCTGAAAGAAAGGATACTGTGGAGACATGGCTTAGCCACAGCCTGGGGGATGTTTCCAGAATGAGATTTTCACTCTGCAGCGGAATGTGCGCTGATATGAAACTTCCTGGCAGATTAAAACTGTGTGCCCAACCGAGACTCGAACTCGGGACCTTTGCCTTTCGCGGGCAAGTGCTCTACCATCTGAGCTACCAAAGCACGACTCAAGCCCGGTACTCACAGCTTTACTTCTGCCAGTATCTCGTCTCCTACCTTCCAAACTTTACAGAAGCTCTCCTGCGAAACTTGCAGAACTAGCACTCCTGAAAGAAAGGCAAAGACAACGGCAAAGGTCCCGAGTTCGAGTCTCAGTCGGGCACACAGTTTTAATCTGCCAGGAAGTTTCATATCAGTGCACACTCCGCTGCAGAGTGAAAATATCATTCTGGATGACGTAGAATGTTGCAGGAAGTCCATTATGTGTTCTAGGACGGCATGTGCAGCTTAAAGACGTTACGATGTGCTTTAGTGCACAATACGGCTATCCTCTACTGCAGGGCTTCACAACATACGTGCTCGCGGAGCAAGCTGTGAGCAGCAAGGCGCGAGCATGGAGCAGCGCGAGCACGCTACCCCCACTACCGGACCAGAGCGGAGAGTGGGGAAAGTCACGTGGGGCACACAACAGCTGCCGCCAGTCAATGTAAATCCGCGGCCACCTGCAGGGATATCACTCACGAATTATTACTGCGACAAATGAAACAAATAAAGGAGAATGTACACGTGCCACATAATTTTATTAGCTTAGTGTATACCTCTACATTCGCATTAATTTGTGAACTGTTACACAATAAAAGGTGTCACTGAAGTGTGGGATTCTCGGTTATCTTGTACTTTTTGCCCTTTACAATTGCGTCTATGTTCGGAATAATTGTTCTTGTGCATTTTAGGTGCAGCGTGCAGTTTATATTTCGATCAGACAATGCGTTTCTCAGGCGCGTCTTGTTACATTTCATTCCAGAGAGCAGTTGTTCACAAACATACGTGGAACCGAACATTGATATTATTGTAGCCGCCAGTTTGTGCAAACGAGGAAATCTATCTTGTTCTGAAATTTGTCTCTGTATTCTCTGTCACACTGCAGGTCAATAATTTCTTGCTGCAGCTCAGGACGAATCTCTTAAATATTCGCTGAATATGGAGAGAAAAGACCAATATCACTGTCTAGTGCTGTCAGATCTTGAAAGTGCTGATCAACTAAACTATGTGAATAACGTTCACAGTCTTTGTGAACATCTTGCATGGATGATAATTTAGGAAAATGAGCTAGGTTTCCTATTTCCAGCTCACTCACCCAAAGTGTCAATTTCATTTTAAAAGCTCGTATTCGATCTATGAAATGAGTAATTAGCAGATCTTTACCTTGTAGTACAATGTTCAAATCATTCAGATGGCTAGTTAAATCTGCTAAGAACGCGAGATCACATTCAAACGTGCGCGCGCATTGCCCCTCCCTCCCTCCTCCGCGACCTTGCACCTGCTCGCGAGCACGTGCCTGAGCAGACGCGAGTACTCGCGCTGAAAACCGGCCAGTTGTTAAGCCCTGCTCTACTGTATTGGTCACACGTCGTCGACCGGAATCTTGACGGCGAGTATGCCTGCACTAACGTTCCCCCGCAACTCAACATCGCCTCACTGACACATCCGAACTCCCCACGTGTCTGAGTACTGCACGATTCGACCAGCCGTCCACATGAAGACCCGCAGTGAGCCCCATTCAAACTCTGTCTGCTGCTGACAACACTGTCTAATGGCGTAGGTGGAATCTTCGTGTCCTTCACGGTGATCACTTAACTTCTGATGCCACACGCACTTCATATGCGCCACCAGGCTTGGTAACATCAAACACGAAGACTGCTTAGGTACTCTGGTAGCAGCTCTATTAACCGCAGACAAATGCTACTTTAATCACTTACATATACGACGGTGGTGAGTACATATATGAAGTTACATTGACATCCCATGTCTTATATGTGGCTACCAAATTTTTCGCGGTGGAGTCCTACAGTAAAAATTTTTTCCGTTCGCTTGTCGCGTCAAAGTCGGATAAAATTTCCGGCCGATGTGGCCGAGTGGTTCTAGGCGTTTCAGTCCGGAACCGCGCTGCTGCTACGGTCGCAGGTTCGAATCCTGCCTCGGGCATGGATGTATGTGATGTCCTTAGGTTAGTTAGGTTTAAGTAGTTCTACGTTATAGGGGACTGATGACCCCAGATGTTACGTCCCTTAGTGCTTAGAGCCAATTGAACCATTCGAATAAAATTCCAAGCTTTCGACGACATCCACCACCATCTTCGTCAGGGACTAAAATTGTCGTGAGCGAGCTGGCCAGATTCCCTCTTTTACAACCCTGAACGCCGTTCGATTGGCTGGATTACGTCATGATGACGTGTATGCAGGTGGCGTGCTCTGTGTCCACAGATTCTGCTTGCGCTTTCTATCTAGCATTGCTTCCAGCGCCATCCACCGCAATGGGGAGTGAACAATGGGAAGAATTCCTTTGTGTTTTTTCCTTATCAAGAGCGCTTCTCCATGCATTGATAAGTGCATATCCGATGTCTATATTGAAGTTGTATTCACAATGTGTGATATCAACAGCTTCTCTGATCACAGAGTCCCAGTATTCTCGTTTTTTCAGACAAGATCTTGTGCTTATTTAACAGGCTGTGCTTCGCTATTGACAGTCTGTCTTTTCCCATTCCCTCTCGCGTCTGCCCTGCCCCTCTCCCCCCTTATGAGTCCTCTCCCTCCTTTGGTTCCCCACCCCCCTTTGGTTTTTTTTCCTCCCCTCCCTCCTTGTTTTCCCCCATATCTGTCCAGGTGCCCCCCCCCCCCCCCCCATCTGCCCTTGGGGCTAGGGAGTGTCATCTTTGTGCTGACATTTTCGTGCATGTTTTACAGTGAGTGTTCAGTGTTGTGTGTCTTTTGGGAAGTGTTGCGAACAGACATCATACTGTCTCTGAGTGTGATTTTTTATCTCTTGCAAACAGAAACCAGACTGTCTCCATGTTTTTTAATTGTGTGTCTACTATGTTACCTGTCTGATTCCTGTGTATTTTATTAGCATTGCCAACCCCTTTGCTTTATGTTTTAACTTTCCACAATTTTCCGCCGTTTTACCATTTAAGTCACCGTTTTATCGCCTGCTTTTATTGTTTCTTTTCTTCTTACGTTTTAAAATAGTCTGTAAGCTGTAGGGCGGCAAGTTAAGGAAATTCAATAAAGGAAAAAAGCTATTTACAGCCCCTCTGCAACGTAATCTTTGCCACCGGCTTCTACTCTGACCATCAGGCTGAAAACGTAAAAGAGGTTGTTAACATATGTCCAATCTACTCTGTTTTATGTCAGAAGTGAGCATTCGAGAGACCACCGTTCATATTTTTCTGTACCGCAGTCCTGGAATGATGGCCTGTGCACGCTCTCGTGATATGCCACACTTACCTGAGTAGCTGTGTCAGAGTTATCCTACAATTTTCTGTGATCAGTTCATCAACCCGGTTCCGATGAGTTTCGTCGGTTGCCGTACGGTGTCGTCCGATTAAACCTCAGTCACAAATGTTGAGGTTAGCTCCACCGTTTCTTTCATTACAAGCGAAAACAGCCCGATTTCGTACATTACTGATGTCGATACGTCGATAAAATCGTCACCGTACACAGCTTTCATTCTTCTATGGCTTTCTATTGGAGGCAAGCTCTCTGCGGCTGTTTCTCACCCACCGACACAGTTACGTTACACACCGCCAAGTTATACGCTGCAATTCGCTGCCCTATAGAGGCCAGCGAAGCCTGAAAGTCGACCGAGTAATGCGCATGACATGTAGTACGTCTACGGATATTGAGGACAGAATAAAAAATTCTGAGCCATTATCTTTCCGCACGCTCTCGTACAGAGTACGATTACACGTGCCAGTACTTTCGCCGAGTTGTAACCAATCTGCTTTACATTGTTCTCAGCAATCAGAATATCGTAGTTGCCGATGAGTGTTCTAGAATGCCCTACAAATCTTACAGGCAGCCTACTCGGAGCTACTGAAAGCTACATGTTGTCTCTGGGTTCATTGATCCCTTTGTGAATATCTAATGCCAGTGGTCGATTGCTCCAGAAGCCGTCAACGTCGAGGCTATTAAATATAACAACGGTGGGGAAGGAGTCGTTGCCGGAGAGTACGGAAATCGAAATGTGTGCTTTAGCCGGTAAATGACTGCAGAGGAAACAGCAATGTTTGTTTTGGCTTGCTTTCGCGTCAGTGGGTAGCTCATCATTAGTGCTTTGCCAACAACATTCTTTTGTCAACAAGTTGCATCTGTGTCTTATGGTACAGTTATGTGAAGTATCCATACCTCGACGTAAAGTTGTTTTCCGAACTTTGTAACAGGCTTCCCACAATTATGATTTCCTCTTCGTAAACTGTGTTGTTATTCCGAGTGAGACCATTGAAACACAGTATGAGAATGATATTATTCTTGAAGAGCCAAGTTAGTCAAGATCGCTAGCAATTATTTTTATTACTACGACCCGTGTCGACAGATCTACGCTGTCATCATTGGATCTTGTATAATTAAAAAGAATTGCTAGTGATCTTGGCTAACTTGGCTCTTCAAGAATAATATAAGTTTCAGACGTAATGTCAAATACGTATGACAGCAGATTGAAAGAGATGGATAGCAGTCATTTGTGCCGATATTTCTGTAATTTTGTACGTCAACGCCTGTCTTGCACCGTATAGTGTTTGTTGGAAGCTACATAGGTTGCCAGAATAATTTTCCATGTTTCCTTCTCGATTTGCGAAAATAAAAAAAAAGCTCGGTACTGCGCCGTGTATAGTGATGTGCTCAGTTCAAAGACTGGTTTAATACAGTTCTCCACGCTAGACGTCCTGTGAAAGCCCATTCAACTCCACATAATTAATGCAGTCTGTATCCACTAGCACTTACTTAATATGATGAAGCCTTGGCCTCCATCTACAAATTTTACCCCCGACACTTCTCTCTGCTACCAGCTAGATTACCTTTTCATTTACATCTACATCAGTACTCTACAAACCACAGTTAAGTGCATGGGAGAGGGTACTTCTTACTGTACCAGTTATTTGGATTTATTCCGTATGGTGCGTGGGAAGAATGACTGTTTAAAAACGTCTGGCTCGCTGTAATTCGTCTAATCCTGTCTTCGGGATCCCTACGGGAGCAGTATGTGAGGGGCTGTGGTAAATTCCTAGATTCTTCATTTAAAGCTTGTTGTTGAAACTTTGTAAGTAGCCTTTCTCGGAATGTTCGGTGTCTGTCCTCAAACGTCTACCAGTCAAATTTCTTCAAGATCTCCGTGGCAGTCTCCCACGAGTCAAGTAGACCTGTCACCCCTCGTGCTACCTTTCTCTGTATACGCTGTGTTCCTCTGTATCTTCTGCTAGTTCTGTTTAGTACAGGTCGCACATACTTGAGCAATACTCTATGGTGGGTCGCAAGTGTGTTTTGTAAGCATTATCCTTCGTAGACTGGTTGTATTTCCCCAGAATTCTACCAATGAACAGAAGTTCATCACCTGCTTTACTTGAGAGTGAGCCTGTGTGGTTGCTCTGAGTCCACTGGAGGCAGATTCGCACAATATCCCTAGGTTCGGTGTGGGGCGGCGGTGTGGTGAGTGGACTGCTGTAGCATGTTGTGGGATTGTGAACCACTGAGGGCTATGGCGGCGACAAAGCCTCTCAGTCGCTTCTAGGTCCCCAGTTCCATACAATGCAATCTAGCCTGGCACGATCTCATGCATTGGGGACGGGGATTCTGTTTTCAGGGAGATTCCGGTATGCACAATGTTGTTGGCTATAATACCATTCGGGCACTTAAAACTGTTATTAGGAACTCCTCTAAGTACTTTTCTGCATTCCCATTACAGTAATGTATAATGTATTTTACTTTTTTATAAATTTTTACTCACCCTGATTATTCTGACTATTAATATCAGCATTTTATCAGCAAATTTTAGAACGCCAGCCATCTGTAATAACTGTCATGGATTTTTGCTATAATAAGATTTAGCAGTCGAACACTTTCGTAGCTCACAACCTGCAGGAGCCATTTGCCGAGAGCTGTGCTCACTAGTTTTAGGGGTCTTGTACGTTTTCCCACTCACTGTGATGTGTGCATCTAGAATATGCACTTCAACTCCGGCATATTTATAGTGTAAAGCTTTACTGTGGGCCTGATCCCGTTTGATTTTTATTGGAATGCGCCACATGTGGTAATAAGATAATCTACTGCTTCCTTCATGTTTCCAGACTGTGATTTCAATTTAAAGACAAAGCAGGTTACATATTTAGTCATCAGTGACAGGTAACTAGCATGACACGATCTCGTGCATCTTTAAATCATCCGGAATTGTGCTAAGTCCATTCTCTGAAAATTATTTCGAGCAGTTAGATCATGAGCCCACGCGAATAGTACACGGTTGTGTAAACATACTTGACCTCTTAGCAACAAATAGTCCTGAGCGAATAACGAGCATCAAAACGGATACAGGGATTAGTGAACACAGGGTTATCGTAGCGACATTGAATATTGTAATCCACAAATCCTCCAAAAATAAACTAATAATATACCTATTGAAAAAAGCAGCTGCAAATTTACTTGACGCCTTCCTGAGAGAAAATCTCTACTCCTGCCAAATAAACAATGTAAGTGTAGACCTGATGTGGCTTGAATTCAAAGAAATAGTATCCATAGCAATTGAGAGATTTATACCAAATAAATAAACGGACGACGAAGCTGATCCAAACTGCTACACAAAACGGGTCAGAACACTGTTGCAGAAACAACGAAAAGAATGGCAAATTTAAATGAACGCAAAATCTCCAACATTGGCGATCTTTTACAAACGCTATAAGGTTGGCGCGGAAATCAATGCGAGATGTTTATAATAGGTTCCACAACGAAACTTTATCTCGAAACCTGGCATAAAATCCAAAGAGATTCTCGTCGTACCTAAAGTATGCTAGCGGTAAGACACAGTCATGCCTTCTCAGTGCGATAGCAATGCAAATATTATTGACGACAGTGCTGCGAAAGGAGAGTTACTAACACAGCCTTCAGAAATTTTTTCACCAAAGAAGACGAAGTAATAATTCCAGAATTCGAATCCAGAACAGCTGACAACATGAGTAACTTAGAAGTAGATATACTCGGAGTAGTGAAGCAACTTAAATCACTTAATAAAAGGAAGTCTCCTTGTCCAGACTGTATACCAATTAGGTTCCTCTCAGAGTATGCTGGTGCAATAAGGATACTTAACAATCATATGCAGCCGCTCGCTCGACGAAAGATCCGTACTCAAAGACTGAAAAGTTGCGCAGGTCACACCAATATTCGAGAAAGGTAGTAGGAGTAATCCATTAATTTACAGGCCCATATCGTTAACGTCGATATGCAGCAGGATTTTGGAACAAATATTGTGTTAGAACATTATGAAATACCTCGAAGAGAACGGTCTATTGACACATAGTCAACACGGATTTAGAAAACATTCTTCTGAAACACAACTAGCTCTTTACACACACGAAGTGTTGACTCCTATTGACAAGGGATTTCAAATTGATTCTGTATTTCTAGAATTCCAAAAGCTTTTGACACTGTGCCACACAAGCGGCTCGTAGCGAAATTGGGTCCTTATGGATTATTGTCTGTTATGTGTCTGGATCCGTGATTTCCTGCCACAGAGGTCACAGTTCATAGTACTGGATGGAAAGTCACCGAGTGAAACGTAAGTGGTTTCTGGTGTTCTCCAAGGTAGTGTTATAGGCCCTTTGCTGTTCCTTACCTATATAATCCATGTAAGGGCCGGCCGCGGTGGTCTAGCGGTTCTGGCGCTGCAGTCCGGAACCGCGGGACTGCTACGGTCGCAGGTTCGAATCCTGCCTCGGGCATGGGTGTGTGTGATGTCCTTAGGTTAGTTAGGTTTAAGTAGTTCTAAGTTCTAGGGGACTTATGACCTAAGATGTTGAGTCCCATAGTGCTCGGAGCCATTTGAACCATTTTTGAATCCATGTGAGGGAGAATCTGAGCAGCTGTCTTAGGTTGTTTACAGTTGATGCTGCCGCCTATCGTCTAGCACACTCATCAGAAGATCAAAACAAATTGCAAAACGATTTAGAAAAGATACCTGAATGGTGCAAAAATTGACAGTTGATCCTAAATAACGATAAATGTGAGGTCTTCCATATGAGTGATAAAATGATTCCATTAAACTTCGGTTACACGATAAATCAGTCTAATCTAAAGGCCGTAAATTCAACAAAATTCAACAAAATTGGCAGAACACTTAGAAAATGTAACAGATCTACTAACGAGACTGCCTACACTACGCAGTTCCGTCCTCTTTTGGAGCACTGTTGCGCGGCCTGCGATCCTTACCAGATAGGATTAACGAAGCTCACCAAGAAAGTTCAAAGAAGAGCAGCACGATTTTTATTATCGCGCAGTAGGGGAGAGAGTGTCACGAACTTGATACAGAATTTGGGATGGACACTTTTAAAACGAGCGCGGTCTTCATTGTGGCAGAATGTGTTCACGAAATGTCAAGCACCAACTTTCTACTCCGAATGCGAAAATATTTTGTTGCCGCCGAACTACATATGGAGAAACGATCATCATAATAAAATAAGGGAAATCAGAGCTCGCACGGAAAGATATAGGTGTTCGTTTTCCCTGCGCGCTGTTCGAGAGAGGAAAAAAAGAGGTTTAGTGTGAAGGTGGTTCGATGAACCCTCCACCAGGCACTGTGATTGCAGAGTATCCATGTAAATGTAGAAACAGGGTGAAGCCAATGTTAGGCCTGGAATTGTAGAGAAATGCTTCGTGCAGGATGCGCAGCAGGATGGTCGAATGGATGAGTGTCGGAAGAAGATGGCGAGATAAAGGAGTTAAATTGATTGAACCTGGAGATTGTTGTCGTATACAGAATGTAGGGATGGTTCGCCCTGGGGGGGAGGGGGGGGGGGTGCAACGGAAGATTCACTGCCAGTCTGGCGGTTTGATCAAAACCAATAGAGCAATGAGGAAGGCGAAAGATGGCAGTGTGGCTGGTGGACGGTCCTGGTGAGCAGGGCCACAGGCCGGTGGCGGGAACTGTGTGGCTGGAACCGTCCACTCTGGATGAATTCTGGATCACGATAGAGCGATGCAAATGCAGCTTGTTCTCCAACACCCTCCAGCAACCACGCATGTGAGTCGCTTCCCATCTGCATCCTCATAAATACTCCACAAGCTACTTGAGGTGTGTGGCGGAGGGTACCACTAACTGATCTCCTCTTCCTGTTGGTTGACACTGCGGTGTGGGTATGCAGAGGGTTGAAGGTGTCTGTTGTCAGTAGCTTTTACCGGAATGAACATATTCTATGCCGAAGAGCAATCTGGTTCGTCGTGTACTCACTGGTAACGTTGTTCTGAGAGAGCACTTGAGAGACTCAGAAGAAACGAAGTTTGAAACAAATTTTTGCTTAAAGTCTTAGATATTCCCAGATTGGGTGGCCGTCCTGTACAGCTCTATCTTACTGAGTTTGGAGAAACATGGCGAGGTCTCTGTTGGACCTGGGATTTGTAGAGCAGTGCTTTATCTGAATTTCATTTTAGGGGTAAGTTTGCCTGATACTCCATACTGCTTTTCTTTGTGTCCTCGTTGTAGGATGTACATTTGGTTGATGTGTTATGGTAGACTGTCTGTTTGTTTTATCTCTCTAGTGTCGGCCTTAGTTGGTGCATTTTCTGATTAGGTTCTGGAACAAGATCCCTAGTTGATTGTCCTACTGTTCTCCTGTTAATAAGCGTGTTTTTATTTTTTGAGATAATTCGTGCTCACTTTATCGTAATTTTTTTTCTCACTGGGACGAAATATTGATATTGGACGTTGTGTATTAGGTTAAATCCTTCTTATTTTGTATGTTTGCTTATGCCCCTTTTGTAAAACTGATTAATGATAGGGGGTAGAACTCCTGTCGTCTGCTTTTTACAATACTAAGTCACAAGGTTCTTCGGTGAAATGAGCTGCTGTTCCTGATTTTGTTTTCTCAAGATGCTCCCTGATGTATTGCACTGACGGAAAAAATTGTAAAATCAAAAAACAAAAAAAAAGTAGAGTAATGAAATTTATCTAGGTAACATATTTAAATGACTAACATTACAAGATCACTGCTTAACATAAGTGCGAGATAAGGCAGTGCAAACACGACATGCTGGTATCTTAATAACTGATGTAAACGCCAGAATGTTGAATGCAAGCATGAAAACCTGCATGCATTGTGTTGGACAGGTACTGGATGTCCATTTGTAGGATGGAGTCCCATGCTTGTTGCACTTGGTCGGTCGATACAAGGATGGGTAATGCCGTTTGTGGATGACGCTAGACTTGTCGTCCGATAATGTCCCATATTTGCGCGATTGGAGCCACATCTGGTGATCGAGCGGGCCGAGGCAACATGTCGACACACTGAAGAGGGTGTTGGGTTACAAGAGAGGCACTTGGGCGAGATTCAGCCTGTTAGAAAACACTCCACGGAAAGATGTACACGAGTGGCAGCACTAAGGCCGAATCGCCAGATATACGTGCAGTTTTGTGGCCATAGTGCGCTGGATAACCAGGAGGATGCTCCTGCTGTAAACCGATTCCACACCATAACTCCAGGCGTAGGTCTTGTGTGTCTAGCACGCAGACAGGTTGGGTGCAGGTTCTCAACTAGCCTTCCTCTAGCCAACACACGGACGTCTCTGTGACCGAGACAGAACCAGCTGTCACAATAAAACACAACAGACCTCCACCATGACCTCCAGTGAGCTCTCGCCTCAGACCAATGAAGTAGCAAATGGTGGTGGTTTCGGGTCAGAGGAAAGTACGCTACAGGGCTTCCTTTTCGGAGCTGTCCTTGAAGTAATCGTTTTGTAACAGTTGACTGTGTCACTGTGGTACCAACTGCTGCAGGTACAATACGATGTACCAGAGCCATACGCTGAACACGATGGTCTCCCCTCTCAGCATTGCCAAGTGGCCGTGTGGAATCCGTCTTCTTGCGACCGCGCATTCTCGCTGCCAAAAGCCATGTACAGTGGCTTCATTCCTTCCAAGTCTCTCTGCAGTATCGCAGAAGGAACATCCAGCTTCTCGTAATCCTATAACACGATCTCGTTCAAACACGGTGAGGTGTTGGTAGTGGAGTCTTTGTCCCTTAAAGAGATTATTGATTAATATCAGCTCACTACGTCCAGTTTCAAAGGTAACTAACGCTCACAATCGTTACAACATGTATTTAAAGTAAACCTGATTTGCATCCTAGTAGCGCCACTCTTATGCGACTGGCGCGAATTTTGACATTATCTTTCAGGTGCAGAAACACACCTACCAACTTTCGCACACCTCGTTCTTGGTGTTGAGATTCTGTTGTCTGTCAGCATGTATGGTATGATAAAACATATTTGCATTTGGTTAAGAGTTTATGTCTCCAAAAACTGGACCCACTTTTTACTTGTACGTTCATCCTGTGCCACATTGTCAATCAGTGGAAACCTTCGGTTTGCCACGACCCTTAACTTACCCTTTCACAATCAAGAGAGTTTTTTTATTATGTGGCGAACATTGTATATACTGTTTTGAGATATCACACCGAATTTTGTCATATGTTGTTTTTCTCTGTAAAATCCACAAAAGATTCATTGATTCTCTTTGGGCTCGCACCAAAAACTCACCCAGTACATGCTGAGATACACTGAACTGCAAACTGTCTGCAACTGATTGTTCGCAGAGTAGAGGGAGCAGAAGATATTGACATCCTTAACTGAAGAGATGAAATTAACTACACAGGAGACACCTTGTAACACCATAACTCTAATGCTGTACGGATTTATTTTGCCTTTTGCTTTGGTTTAATGTTATAACATTGAGTATCTAAATGTGTTTGTGTCGATAACATAAAATTGTATACGCCTTTCTTTGTAAAAACTTTGATGTCATGATTTGATTCTATGCAATGTAGTATACCTGTCATTTGAATTCTTTGTCTCACTTGGAGGGAACAAAACTTACTATACATAATTGTAATTTCTGTGTGAATATTTTTTTGTGGAAATGTCAATATGTGCAAATGTTCTGTTTTATTTAATGTGTTTGGTTGCTGTTATGTAAACTGCTGATCCTCACTTAGGGTTCTTAATTATGTCATATGTAAAAGTTGTTGTGGTTCCCCTTGGGAACGGAACTGTGTAGCGCGCGCAAATTGTGGTTGGCCTAGGTGGAAAAGGTGGAACAAGAGTCAGTCGGGGACGAGCTACCAAACTGTGCACTGCCATGTAAATGTTGCATATTGTGCTAGTTCCGAGAGAGGCTTTTTCTGCTACTTTTCCAATGCCTCGGATGGATGGGTAAATGGCTGGAACGATTCTGGAATTGGTATCCATCATCGCCACCAAGAAGGGACAGAGTCCAGCAATTCTGCCTGAAAATCCATCTACCAACATGCAGTTGCCACCACATTGCGCAATCACTGTAACGGAATACTATAATAATGTACAGTGAAGGATCAGCTTATTGGATGTGGTAGAGTTCTCAAATATAAGGTAATTTATAACAATTTATGTAGCTACCTTGATTTTTTCTCTATCACAACACCTCTCAGGTTCCTCTCCATTTGAACTATGATTACGGAGTGTCCTAGTTTGTGGAAAAAAAATGAAAGCCTCAGAACATTAAATAATGTTGTTTGATCTTTGGTAAGAAGGGAGTGTTCAGATTTAATGTAGATTTAGTGAAATTGTGGGAGGTAGTAAATGTAGTCTTGTGAAAGCCTCCCAGTGATGGAAATAGTCTAATTTATAGTTTTGTGGAGTTTCAAAGTCACCTGTTTAATCTTTTACTTGCAAGTAGAAGACTGTGGCTGTTTCTTTTAAAGATTAAAAGTTCATAAAACTGAGGCTTAGAAAGTTTTGTTTAGTTAATGATCGTAGTGCTGTCTGTAGTAAATGTTAAAAGGTGATTCAGTTTCTTGTAAATTTGCCAACATAGTGTCTCACTGCAGCAAAAGTCGTGAATTGCATTTGTGGAAAATTATATTGGCTTGCTAATCATTTGTTTCTTTCGGGCATTGAAAGTGCATTTTATTAGTGTAATAAGATACACAGGTTATCCTTTACCACCATTTATGAAAACAATAATATCTTTATTCAAAAGACAGTGAGAAGTAACCTGTTAGTGAATTCCAATTAACTTTCATTTTAAATAGTAAAGTATTTAAATGCGAGAGACTCAACCTATTACCAGCTCATAATTTTGCAGTGAACAACATTTATAATTCTATGTCAACTAGGAAAGTGTTTGAAAATTAGTACTTAACATGTGTCCAATCAATGATTCTGCAGTGAATATTAATAGTGATGTTATAAAGACCATTCAGTTTGAATAAGCCTTGAAAGTAATTGTGTGTTTCGGTATCTGTTATATTTTTGCAAATAGTTTGTGCTGCTCTAGTTGTTAGTTCCAACCTTGGCGTTAACATAGGCAGGTGTCAGAGTTCATTGCACTCGCGTGTGGAAAATTATAGGTTGTGTTATCCGTTAAAGTTACTCATACCTAATTTGTTAAACAAGAATGTTAATCATTCTCTTGCCTAATTAGGCTGGCGACCGTTTTCTTTAATCTCTAATCAGTAAGTAAAATATTATTTGTTACTGTTTAAATGTTTACGTAATTCTGACTTTCACTTCCGATAAGCCACTTCCATTAGGTACAATACGGTCAACATAACAAAATTCCTCTCAGAGGGTAACACTGTTCTGTAGCTTTATACCATAATTGTTCTAACTAGATAGTTATATTTCACGACCTGCCTCCAACTTTAAGGTTATGGTACAGCAGTAGAAGACGGTAGTGTTATACGTGGCGCCGCATGACAGGACGTTGTTCATTTTGCACCTACAGACGAAAAAAAAATTATAAGTAGTTGGCATTTTACAAACATAGAGTGAACATAAAACGTCCAGCGGCGCGAACGTGTACATTATTTGACAGAACGGATAGAGAAAGTTCAGCTTAAATTGAAAAGTAAAGATATCAATACTTAATAGCAACTAAAATGGACAGGAAACTAGAAATAAATCTAGACACGCGAGAACAGTAGGCAATCGAGAGCAGTTCAGGCAGCACACCAACAGATGGCATTACGCGCGAGTTAAATTATGTACGTTATCACGCAGACGTCAATAAACAGATCGAAGATATGTATGTCGAGCGTACTAAGCAAGACAATATGGGCGATGTTGTCGAAGACAGTGGCTATGTTAATGAATAGCGGGATATGTTTGAATCACCAAAAACTGAAGGGGAAGTAGGACTCGAACACAAAAATGTAGCAGAACCTAAAAGTGAAATATGATAGAATTGTTAAAAATGTTGTGTGCACAAATTGCAGCACAAGGTCAACAAAATGCAGCAGAAAATGACAATATTAAGGCACAAATTGCAACACACAGTGTCAATATTGATGCACAAATCGCAGCACTGGGGCAACAAAATGCAGCATAAAGTAAACAAATCGAAATGCAGGGTACCAGACTTAGTAAACAAATTGAAGAAGTCAACTCAAGGGTAGGAACAGTGAGCAATGAAATAAAAAGTATTAAAAAAGTATTCGCAGTACTCTACATTTGCTCATGTTGAAGGTCAACTGCCGCTCCCTGCACCAAGCTGGTCTTCCTGCATTTCGCTACAGTTTGCTAGCTTTCGACATCTCTGTATACGACGTCGTCATCGCGATAAGCGTCGTGGTGTTTCCGATGTTGTCTACTATATCATTTATGTATATTGTACAAAGTTATGGACCTATAACACTTCGTTAGGGTACGTCCGAAGTTGCTTCTACCTCTGAAGACTTGTCTTCGTGGAGAATGACCTGTCGTGTTCTGCATGCTAGAAACTCTACAGTCCAGTCACACACTTGGCCTTACCTTCTGTACGCTCGTATTTTGTTCATTAGGCGGGAGTGCGGAACGGTATCGAATGCCTTAGGGAAGTCAAGGAACACGGTATCTAACTCGGCACCGGTATCTAACACCTTCTGGTCTCATGGAGCTACAGAGAGAGAGAGAGAGAGAGAGAGAGAGCTAAATTTCACACGATGTTTCCGGAACCGATGCTCATTCCTGCAAAGGAGATTTTCGATCTCCGGAAATGTCATAATACGCGAGCATAGAAGCTGCTACAAAATTCTACGGCAGACGGATGTCAGGGACGTAGGTCTACAGATTTGTGTATCTCTTCCACGACCTTTCCTGAAGACGTGAATGACCTGTACTTCTTTCGCTCATTATGTGCACTTAGCTCCTTAGGAAACTTACGGTACGCTGCTGCTAGAAGAAGGGCAAGTTCTTTTGCATCCAGAATCCAGGGACCTTCCCACTGTAGAGTGATTTCAGTTGCTTTTCTGCCTCATGGCCGCTTATTTAGTATCAGCTATTTAGTCGTTCTTCCACTGTAAAACAGTTCTAGTGAAAAAGTTTAGTATTTTGGGTCGTTCTCCGTTTCAGTGCCATCATGGTCACAGAGTGTCAGGACAGATGGCTTCGCCCGGTTTACTGATTTGAGACAAGACCAAAACTTCTTAGAATTTTCTGTTAGGATCTGACCCATCAAGAACGATATGATCAGAGACGAGGGCAGGCATCGGCTGCGCAATGCTGTCCAAGGGTATCGCCAGTACCTTTCTCAAAGGAACCATCCAACTATTTACTTAAAGCGATTTGGGAAAATAATGAAAAATTAAATCTTGATGCCTCGACAGTGATTTAAACCGTCCTCTCCTCTCTCTCCTACCTCACTGACCGTACTGAAAGGAAGACAGAGTATCAAACCTGAGGCCAGCATGTAGTCTACTACACTCGAACGGGATCAAAAAGGTCGCTAAGTTCAAGGTCATCATCCAGTTGTAACGTCCCCTTTGAAAAATTATAAATGACTGTGCTGGTAAACCTCTTACGTTATTTGATTTTTTAACAGCTGAACAGAACTGAATGTACTCAGACATTTCGCTCTTTCCCTATTCTGATCAACACTAAACTGACACACAATATTTTTATTTTTAGCGCAACGCAATTTGACTTTTAATAATCCCTACAAAAGAATGGCCCTGAGTAACAATAACCTATACCTTTCACAAATCACTTACACAAAAATCGTCGTTACTCGAACTACTGCAATCCAGCGAGCGCCAATACTGCCAGCTACTACGGAGGGCATTAACTACTGATAGGCATAGTTAGCAAATGAAAGTTTTTGATTGAGAACAAACAATTTATATACCTTAATAATGTTCAATATATATAGCAGTTCACGATATCCCGTCTTACAAATTTCTTTTTTCTGACGGACACACGTCCATATCGTCCGCTATTAAAACTCTGGCATCTCTGTCCCCACATCCACCACTGCTGGCGGCTCACCTCCAACGGCACAACACTATGCGCTGTTTACATCCAACTGCCCAACACTACAATAGAGAATATTCCAACAATGCCAATCAGCCACAGACTGCACACAGCACAGTCAGTGATTTTCATACAGAGCGCTACGTGGCGTTACCAACATAAAAACCTAAATAGCCCACTTACACAGTGAACAGAAAACCATTGACAACAGAGACATATTAAACCCTAGTCAGCTAATAACTGTCGAACGTCTACTACTTTGAACAGTAGGTGAGACCGGGGCACACTTATGCACTGGACGCCTTTACGCAGAGCACTTCTATCGAAAACTACTCTTTCTAGAGCGCTACCGACAATGGAAGATTTGCACTGCCATATACTGAGTGCTCTTACGGAATTAACGGCAACAGTAGAATGGACGTCTTAACGCAAAGATCATACACTGAGGTAACAGAAGTCATGGGTTACCTCCCAATATTGTGTCGGACCTCCTTTTGGTCGACATAGTGCAGCAACTCGAAGTGACATGGACTCAACAAGTCTTTGGAAATCCCCTGCAGAAATATGTGCCATGTCACCTCTGTAGCTGTCCATAATTGCGAAAGTATTGCTGGTGCAGGATTTTGTGTATGAACTGAGCTCTCGATTACGCCCCATAAATGTCCCATAAATTTTCGATGGGATTCAAAATTGTCGATCTTGGTGGCCAAATAATTCACTCGAATTGTCCTTAATGTTCTTGAAACCAATCATGAACAATTGTGGTCCGGTGACACAGCGCATCATCGTCCATAAAAATTCCGTCGTCGTTTTGGAATATGACGTCCATGAATGGTTAGAAATGGTCTCCGAGTAAACGAACATTGAAAGGACCCAGTCCGTTCCTTGTAAACACAGTCCACATCATTATGGAGCCACCGCCAGCTTGCGCAGCGCCTTCTTGACAACTTGGGTCGATGGCTTCTGCATCACACTCTGACCCTACCATCTGCTCTTACCAACTGAAATCGGGACTCATCTGACCAGGCCACGGTTTTCCAGTGGTCTAGGGTCCAACGCAGAAGCGCTGCAGGTGATGTGCTGTTAGCAAAGGCTCTCGCGTCGGTCGTCTGCTCCCGTAGCCTATTAACTCCAGATTTCGTCGCACGGATACGTTCGTCGTACGTCTCACATTTATTTCCGGTTATTGCAAGCAGTGTTGCTTGTCCTTCAGCACTGACAACTCTACACAAACGCCCACTGCGTTGTACGTGGCGAGAGGTAACATAGCATACTCTAATCACTATGGGACGTAACATCTGAGGTCATCAGTCCCCTAGACGTAGAACTACTTAAATCTAACTAACCTAAGGACATCACACACATCCATGCTCGAGGCAGGATTCGAACCTGCGACCGTAGCGGAAGCGCGTTTCCAGACTGAAGCGCCTAGAACCCCTCGGCCACACAGGCCAGCTGTGGTGAGAGGTAATGCCTGAAATTTGGTATTCTCAGCACACTCTGTACACTGTGGATCGCGGAATACTGAATTCAGCAACGATTTCCGAACTGGAATGTCGCGTGCGTCTAGCTCCATATATCATTCCGCGTTAAGAGTTTGTTAATTCACGTCGTGCGGTTCCACTCACGTCGGAAACCTTTTCACATGAATCATCTGAATACAAATGACAGCTCCGCCAGTACACCGTCCGTTTATGCCTTGTTTGCGTGATATTACCGCCCTCTGTAATGTGGAAAGCGCTACCCCATCACTTTTGTCACATCAATGTATCTGCGTTTTTGTGCAAGTTGAGTAAATTTTGTTACTCGAATAAACAAGCTCTGAGGGACCGCACCTTTTAGAATTAAGAACAGATAAATGTACTTAGTGTACTGGATACATTTACGTAATTTGGAAGCCTGAAATTTGCTTCTGTAGTTTCGAAACTAAGTCAAACATGGCGATGAGACACGTTTTCTGTTGGGGCCATTTTACACACTAGTTTGCATTGCCTTTCTGATACCCCAGTCAGTGAAACTTTAAAACAGCAGCAGTTGGAATTGCAATGCAAAAAAAATGAACCCACATGAGAATAAAATATAGAAATTGCTAAAAAGTCTACTTGAACCTAACGAATGTCAAGTAGAAAGCATTGATTCTATGAGGGCAAGGAAATGCTAAAACTAGGAGCAAGGAAAACCGCTCAAAGGCAGGTTTTCACATGGTAACTCGCCATGCTCTCCTGGCTTCTACCATTCTCTTCAGGTCCGTCTAATTTCCGTTTCCCTTTACGTCCTCTCTCGTATCTCCTCCTGCCTCTCAATGTCCTCTCACAAACAAGACCTTCAAAAGCGTCTGTTAGCAAGCACTCCCGTTCCGACGAATGTCCCATCCAGTTCTCCTGCCTTTCTGTTCTAACTTGCAGCAGTTTTATGAAAGGCATGAAAATGTTCTTTGTGTTTACACATGTATTTTACACGTGGATGAATAGGTCTTTAATTAACATTAAAACTTATACATTGGAGGTAAAATTAATATGTTTCAGTATATTCATTGGTGTGAGTAAGACTGAGTTCAGAGTTTTTAACATGTTGCAGCCCTGTCAGCAACTGCGATAAATTAATACGTCAAAGATGCGCCTCAGTTGCGAAAAGTTACTGGTCTTTATCCAGGTTTCGGTTAGAGTAATCTAGCATTCTTCAGAAGCATAAAATAAACTAATACATGCCGGAATAAGGCACAGTCAAACGTAAAAAGCTGAAGTACCGTGGTACCATGTTAAGCTACGTTACTTAGCTGAGGGACAGCCCCGGCCCCACTTCATGGAAAGCGGTCGGTTAGCCGCGGACGCTGCGTTGGGGCGCATTTACGCACTCGACTTGAGCACTTCTAAAATTAAGTTGCTCTGTTGAATGTATTGTTGATTTAGAAGTGTATATACTAGGTCATACTTTCATAACCATCTTATAAATAAGACTAAGCTATTTTCAACTAAAAATCTCGCCAAAAAATTTTCAGGATTTCTGAAAAGAAACCCGCGTAATGTGCCCTGTTCTCGTCTACTTGGGTTATTCTCACAAGGTGAAGATTGCCCCTCTGTCTGGTATTCACTGTGTAATGTCGTGTTTGGTTCCATCGAGGAAGGTGGCGCAATGGTTAGCATACTGAACTCGCACTCTAAGCCTGTGCTGCATCTCTAATGTCCTCTTTGTATACGTGACGTTAAACTCTGAACTTCCTTCCTTTCCTTGATGTTCTGTTTTGAAAGCCATGTTGTCAGCCACAAATCTCATTATGAGTAGCCTTAGTGTGGTGGTACTGTATCTGTCCTCAGCTAGTGAAACGGAGACTCTAGATGAGATTAATAAGTCATATCTCGTATAGTATATATGACTTGCTTTTGAGCTAAAAATATTGATGTTAGTGTTCAGACCTTCTTGGCCGTTGTCATTTATGATAAAAATCTTCTGTGTCATTAGACTGTGCCATATTCCTCTTTAAACGTCTTTACTGCTCGACGTTTCTATCCCTCACCTGGGATCTTCTTCGGGACTCGAGTGGCGTTCCTGGAAGTCTGAACACTGTTGAAACACAGTTCTGCTTTCATTTGCAACAGGATAATTTCCCGCTCATTTTCGAAGATTATTTACTGGGTACTAATCTTCAGGCTGCTGTTAGTGGGCTGTAGAGTCATGGGTTACTGCCAAGAAACAGATACTGACAGAATTCAAAATATTATTGCTACTGTGCCGCCTCGGTTGTTTTCTGGTAATTGTTTATATTAGTCGCTCGCCGTGGGTGGGTGTTTACTTCCATGATACTAGGTAGTCAAGAAGACGGAAGCTTGCAGCCGTCATCTCTATTAAAACTACCCCTTCTTCGATATTTCTGCTAATTCACGGACTTTCATTCTACAAATTTTCCTTTCTCAGGCCATCTCCGTAACGTGGAGCTGGTTAGGCACGTCCTTTGTAGGTCGGAAGAAGACTGATATAGATAGTCCTTATAGGATTATGCCAGTGCCCATGTTACCCTAATAACTAACTGTAATCTTACAGACTATTAAGGCGTTTCCTCGTTCTTCTTGTTTGCATTATTATTGTCATCATTTCGTTTGAAGGCCCTATTTGTGGAAAGATAGTCACAGCCATTGGTCAGCAATGTTTCCCTTAGGAAACCAAGTTCTGATCGCAACCTGTTGTCACGCGAAAACACACCAATCGAAGCGGCTATCTTCTGGGCTGGGTGGTTGTGCGAAGCCGTGCCTGGATAGCTGTTTGTATTGCTAGATTTCCTATAAACTCTGTGCCACAGAGTATTGTCATGTCTTCAGTAGATCACGTCTAGTATATGGGAGACCGACCTCACTCTCCATGGTGAAACTGGTTTTCGGGTGACTATTGTTCAATAAATCATGGAATTTCTGTAGCTCTACCCTGATGTATGTCCACACAACAAAGTGTCATCCACATGGTTTTTGTTCATTGTCTTTTACCGCCTTTTGTTCGAAATGATCGGAGTGGAAATGACGAGTAGTGTAGAAGCGTGAAGACGAATATGACACGATCTAACGACCCGCCAGATTTTATCCTCGATAAAAATATTTAGTCTACAGCTGGTTATCAGTGCAGGATCGCTATTTTTTACATGTAACGATACTCAGAACTGCAACTTTGTCGGAAAAGAAAGTCCTGCAGTCGACCACAAAATGTACCCCACTATATCTACCCAAATACTACGTTACCTGAACCACCAAGCACATACAGTCAACGTGAACCCAAGTGTTAGTAGTTACATAGAGATGACTATAATCTCAGGTTTGGTCAGCATCTCCGGTTGCCAATTAAACTGTAATACGTTTATACGCTACTTTTATCTGGTTACGAGTATCTGTGAAGAGAATTATTAAGCAGAGAGTGACATGCAGTCGGACACGAAAGTGAGACAGCGCAGAATGAAGCAATTAGTGAACTGCATTTAGGAACAAAGGGAGTTGATTTTGGGACCGGAAATTAACTTAGAGAATCAGAAATATGGAACTGATAGCAGGGTACGTGAGACAATAGCATCAAATTAGAAAATTATTGAATAAACCTGACAGTAGAAGAAACTTCGAAGCCAACAAAGTCTGTCGCAGTAGTCAAATTTTTTCCTGTTTTATCTTATTTAGCATTATTTTTCTTTTAAATCAATTTGTTTCTTTCAGATAGTAATTATAGGGCGTGGGATTATTACTCTCGCACGAAATTAGTAAGCAACAAATAGATTGTGAAATCCAAAGAAGATTACTTTTTTAAAAACTAAATATGAACAAAACTTTGAAACCATCTATAGTGATAAGCATTGTTGATTGTTTAAAATGGCTGCGGGATCCACAAGTATTTTAAACTGCTACGAGCCCTGTAAATTGCGCAAGCGTCGTACTGATTCAGCAGTCGACGTCTTGTTGCTTAGAGCTCATAATAACACTTTGTTTCCAAAGTATTTTTGTTACAGATGCAAACAGTGCTTGTTAGATGGAACACTAGCACAAATAGTATTGTCTTCTGTCCAGTTAAAATCAAATTAAATTTTTTCGTGGTGTCTACGCAACTGATTGTCTGTTGCTATAGGAAACAAAGCTAAGACCGTACTGCTGCATCACGACTTGCATTAATCTCTGGATAGAAATAAATTATTCCAGTTGTATTCAAATTGCTTTTTAAGATTCGTTCTCACTATTGTCGGTTACTAGCCGTCTCTAATGCTAGATACAAATCCACATGCTTCTTCAGCTATGAGGATAATACCTTTCTGATCTGGCGTCGTGGTAGAGAGAGGCTCAGTGAATTTCTGGAACATATTAACTCACGTCGTCCATATATGTAGTTCACAATGGAGCTGGAGAAGGAAGTCAGTTGCCGTTTCTAGATATACTTATCAAAAGGAAAGCAGAGTGGTCTATTGGTTACAGTGTGTATCGCAAGTCAACACACTTGATTTATACCGAGCGAGCAGTCATGGACTGTGCGGCTGGTCCCGGCGGAGGTTCGAGCCCTCCCTCGGGCATGGATGTGTGTGTTTGTCCTTAGGATAATTTAGTTTAAGTAATGTGTAACCTTAAGGAATGATGACCTTAGCAGTTGAGTCCCATAAGTTTTCACACACATCTGAACATTTTTTATGACGAGCGAGGTGGCGCAGTGGTTAGACACTGGACTCGCATTCGGGCGGACGACGGTTCAATCCCGCGTCCGGCCATCCTGATTTAGGTTTTCCGTGATTTCCCTAAATGGCTCCAGCCAAATGCCGGGATGCTTCCTTTCAAAGGGCACGGCCGACTTCCTTCCCCTTCCTTCCCTAATCAGATGAGACCAATGACGTCGCCTCCACGTGGCGGGACACGGGCAACGGTGTGAGTGGGGACGGGAGCCGGGGTGGTGTTACTTTGTCACTCCGGACCCCGGACCCAGTCACAGCGGCTAAGTGGCAACATACGACCCACCATAAGGAATTAGACGGTGGGTCATAAAATAGAAGCAGCTAGTGAAAAAAAACAAGTGAAAAAAAAGTGTCTGGTCCCCTTCCCCAAAAACAACCCAACAACTTGATTTATACCTGAAAGCTTGCAGCTGTTACCACCCAGCACAAAAGTATACTGTTCTAAAGATATTGGTCGACAAGGGACACACCATGTCAGAGCAAGAAAGTATAACACCAGAAATAGGCCATCCACGTTCAGTCTTCTGCAAAAATGGATACACAGTCAAACAGGTACACAAGCCCTTTCAAACATCCGCTCTGTCAAGAAGTATAGGAAGACGAAGCAAAGGTTGGGTGTGTGTTCTTTCCACCAGTCAAATAAGAGGACTATTGAGAAATGCTCAAGATGACCTTGGTATAAGATAACCATGAATTAATAATATACCTTGCCAATGTGGCATGTCGTACAGTGACCAAACAATTAGGACAGTGGACATCAGATGGAAAGAACACCAGAGGCAAACCCTTACAGAACATTGTCTGGAATTTAATCATTCAATGAACTATGAAAAAACGAGGATTCTGGACCTGACGCTTAGGTGCTGGGACATTGTTATAAGAGAATAAGTCGAGATAAAGTTGGCGGAAAACCTCATGAATCGTGAATTGGGTACCAACTCAACAGAGCCTGGGATCCTGCGCTGGAGTTGCTAAAAGCGCAAAGGTGGCAACAGCACAACTCAACGAAAAGAACTGAGAACGTTGACATGGGGAACGAACCCCAGACAGATAACAGAACGCGACGTCACTGTCAGTCGCACCGGAGTAGAAACGGAACTCTAGTTCGTGGTCAGGCGCACCAGAGCGAAGATGGAACGTCTCAGTACGTATATAGTGGGAACGGACGTCAGATGGAACGCCTTGAACAGACCGTGGAGAGGGGACGCAGAAGGCATAAATAATGGACCCGTTCCACGCGACTAGCAGTATCAGGGAGCACCTGATGAAGACAATGAGTTATCGAAATAATGTGCACGGACAACGTTGATTTATCCGGCAGGACACCCGACCCAACACCACAAGATGTCAACAGACCGTTGAGAAAGTTTGAAGAATTACGTTCTTCACTGTAGCTGGAGTGGACGTAATAGATATTACTGAATGGAGCACGTAAATGTACTTGATCGGAATACGAACTAGGGTAACTACTATCTAAGTAACAGCTGGTACTAGGATGTAGTCTGCGTCAATATAAATTATGACGGGCAGCTTTAGCTCGTTGCTAAACTTTGTAAATTTTATGTACTCATTCCTGTCACTAGGCATGATGATGTTGACTGGCTTAAATGTACACTGTCAACTAAGTAAGCAGCCAGCTTTTCTGTGGAATGAAAACAGCATAAGCTTTGCTCACAAACTTCAACTGAATACTGATAACCAACAGCTGTACCACATGGAAAATAGTGAAATTTTTTATGCGAGAGAAATGGGGTGTATATGTATTAGTAACCTGCAACATTAATAGATCTACATGCTTCTCTCGATGGAGCGATACAACTCGAAATTCATTTGAGGTGTAGCCCTTCACCTCACGTCTATGTTAAGTAAGAGACAATAAATCATGATTATCGCATAACAGCTGTGCTCAGATGCAGTAGCCAGCTGCAAGTAGCTACGGCTGTGGCCGAAAGACGTCAGCTTTCTATCGACTACGAAATTCTCAAGGAGATAAAACATATTTTGGAAACAAAACTGCAGCGATTGTGATTACGACAACTGTCATTAATTATTCTTAATTTTTTATTAATGAATATTGTTATGTCTATTAGCTGAGTACAGTACATATAAGGTAACAACTGTGACTGTACAGAGGAAGTAAACTATACTCGTACGGGAATTTTGTAATGCACAATTAGTCAGTTTATGGGACAGGGAAAACAAGAAACACTTTACTGTTATTTTGTAATTTAAAGAGAGAGTCATTTTGATATTTGTGGAGTTTCTAAAATTGTTCATTTACTGAATTGTTCATGAAAGCTATTAGGTTGTGATTGATCAAATGTAAAAGACACAGGAGCGCGCGGTTTAATACTAATATCGGACTGGCTATGATGTGTCAGCCAGAGGACAGCACTCTGGCGTGTATGTTGTGGACTAAAGAATTAAGTCTAAAGAGTTTCGTTCGGGGCTCAGACATTATCATGTTCGGATGCAGAAATAAGCTCCGAATAGATGTGGTACTTTTACAGAGTAATGATTAAAAATTGTCCTTGGAGTGCCGCAAAGTGGATGCAAACCTGTGAGGAAAACGAAAACGTCAAATTCCTATTTTAATATGTAAATTGTGGCTTTTGAACATCCAAAACCCACGTGGCGAGTTATGCAAGCTGTGACTGCGTGTAACACCGGAAATGCATATCCTCCTATTTCCATCTATTGTACTATAAATTTTTTTCCTTATTTTGTTACCTGAAGATATGACGTTTCTGTGTCTTTGTATATTGTAATTGTTTTACTATTTGTATATTTATGCATTTATGTCGATGTATAATTGGTTTGTTTTGTAAATATTATTTGAATTTTTACGCTGGGTCTTGCCTAGGGAAAACTATGCTATCGAACCATTACATCGATGGGTCGTGTGGAGAACCAAAGTGTTTAGGATATTTGGTAGTGTTAACTCTGCCGCGCGGAGCGCAAGCAGAGGGGAGTCTGGCGGGAGTAGTGCGGTTGAGCAGGTGTGTTGTGTGACGCTCCCGCGAGTTGCCGCGCTTTCGGGGTTTGGCAGCATGTAATTGCGCTCGACTTGCTATGACAGTTTCTGATACGGTGTCGCGGACGGGAAGCGTTAGCTGGCACACATCAAGAGCCCGTTTCGGCTGGAGACCGTGTCGAGAAGAAGGAGCGCCAACATCCAGCTTCTGCAACAGCGACGGCCGACAATGAGTGACTGTCACCACCTCCTCGATCGACGACTTCAAACCTTCAATCCACCAACAAGGAAGACTGGAAGCACGTAAGGTTTTAGAACTGTATGGCAGACCCGAGCTTTACAAACTGTCAAATTTTTCTCACTAAATTACGGAAACGTAGCATGAGCCTTTGTTGCTCATTGTCCCAATTGCATTACCAAGCAAGGTCCCTTCCTTTTCCGGAATGAACCCGAGTGTCGTTGAAATTCAAACGCCAGCATTAAAGTAATATCATTCCATTTCACTGCTTTAATTTCAACGTTCAGTTAAAGTATTCATAGCTGGCTACAATATTTAGATTACACAAGCACAAATTAAGAGTGCGAGTTTTGTTACCATATTTTAGCTTACCTGTTACTGCAACTCAGCTTGGTACGTACTAAATTTTACTGTTGTTAACTGTTCAGAATCATTTAATTCAAGTTCAAAGTTAAATCTCTTGTTTATAAATTGCGTAGATTCAAGTAGCTTTTGAGATGATTGTTTAGGTAGCCCAAGACTAACCTTATTTTATTGAATTTCGTAGTGCTTTAGGAACAAAGTTCACTATTAATTTCAGCCACTAAATTAACTTTCAATTTTCCGGTTTTATTAATTCTTTTGCTAAATTATGTCAGAGTGTAGCGAAATTTATTACTTCTGACAAACATTTAGTTTTCACACAACACGTGTCAACCTTCAGTTGCCACGCTTTTAGTGCTAATTAAATGTGTAATAACCTTTCTTTTTCAGTTACTATAGTAATTGTCCATAGGACTGGCGACCGTAATTTTCCCCAAATCTCAAATATCTAATTAACGCCAATTAATTGTTCACGTAACGACCGCACATTTAGTTTCTTTATTAATTTTACCCTTTTCTCAAAATTAATTTCCACCAATTTCATTTGCATTTTTCCTTTCATTTAGATGTAACCCTTTCCTCCCTCTTTACCGACAGATTGACTTCGGTGACGATTGCTTTTCCCAAATTTCCATTAGGTACACGCGGTTTAATTTTTCATTGTCATTAAGGCCGATAAGAGAGGGGGAGGTTACATGCGGACCAAACATTCGTAATGGTCAAAATGTGTAATATTTGAGCGTCACAGATAATCCGTTCGGTAATCCTTTCGGTAACGGGTTCAGTTAATTACCATAATCTGTCCATTACGAGTGAATATGATAGCGTGCGAGAGTTGAAACTAGATTTAATATTAGCTCGGGCTTGGCAGTGTTTTTTGTATCGCGCAAGTGCCGATATATCGAAATTTTCATTCACAAACTACTTTTCAATTAATCGCTCAGATAACCTGATACTGAAAAACATTTGTTGTACCCGATGGATTCGTTTAATGCTACTGGTTCTCCTCTTCATTTTTCAGTACAGAAACATCGTTCTTTTTAACTGGGAAATTCTGTGGCCCGGACTGCACAGGAAGAAATGATGACAAGATGAGTGAACTTTATTTCTCTAGGACGAACATAGAGAAACCGCGACGTTGCACTTTCTCATCTTCTTTCTTCACATCTGTTGTTCTTTTAGAATATGTTTACATGCTTCAGCTTGGTAGGAAATTATATATAGGGAAGTTTAATTTGTTTCAATACGGCACTGTCAATTGTATGAATGTTTATTACTGCCTTTGTTTACGTTAAGATTAATATTTAGTTGAATTATTTCTTTTAATATCTCTCTTGGAAAGTCTCCAGATTCCTTTAAGAGCTAATCACTGACACTAATCACTCGTCGCTAATTTTGGGAAGCATTAAACTTACACTCTTTGTATTTAGGTACATTTCTCTTATTTCACCCGACTTGGGCAGGAGAAAGTTACAGACTAGTAAAAAGGTGAATTTAAGAGGTTCTCAAAGATGCAACAACAGGCGTTTAAGAAGAGCCTGATATCTATCACACGTGTACTTATATTTGATGTTTAAACGCTCATTCAGCAGACACCAATTCCAGGTCCTAAATTCGTGCATGTGCGAAGGAACATTGCATTGTACATCTTAATAACACAGGCACTGCTGTTTCATATTTATTCGGCAATATCAGGCCCTCGGCACTCAATAAACACGTCTGTCCTGGGCGGGAGTGTACGTAACGTACCAGAGCAGGTTGTGAAACACGGACGACGACATATGGAAGTGTGGGTCTAGCAGTGATTCACGGATAGCTGAAGCGGTTATGGCGACCTCTTGGGTAAAGAAGGAAATCCGAGTTCGAGTTCTGGTCTAGCACAAATTTTCATTGTCGTCATTCTAATACTCAGCCGAAGGTGGCTCATATTCGCAATTGCAAATATATTTCCAGTACACCTTATATGTCACTGACTGAATTTAATTTAATGCATCTTGGAGACAGTTCACCAATTACTGCAAACATCGGATTCAAAAAATCAAAATATAAAGAACAAACAGAATTTATATGTTATTAAACTGTGTAATCAATTTCTTCAAAATGTTCTCCAGCAAGCTTTGATTATTTTTGCAAGATACTTCACTAACAAAAATTTATTGCTTTACTTTATAGCCGTAACATAATGTATATTCCTAAGTTAGTATTTATGAAAGAGAGTCAAAGTCGATGATACCATGTTGTTGAGCCTACCGCGATATACCATGAGAACTTGTCCAGAGCTCAGAAATTCAAGCTGATGCTTTGGTGACAGCAGAAAACCTGGTATATTTTATAATACTTCGGATAGATGATGACTGCTGCTCCAAATTTCGTCATACGTTGACGATGGGGTAATTTTCGGAGATGGGATCCTCTGCTTGTATTTAGTGTTTCATCCCTTTCCCAGCTGTTTCAAACCGTGCTGCAATGAATGAGAAGCATCCCTATTAAAGCAAGTAATCAATAGGTGAAAAATGTAAGACTGGTAATAATAATATATGTCAGACTTAGATGTTAGAGAGTTGCGTGTGTGTCCAAAGAAAATGCTGAGCGATTGGTATGGTGGCACAGCATCAATAACTTGTTACTCATAGTGGTTCTCTTACTTTTATTACCTATTGACGTCTGCACTTGTGCATCCAAGGAATCACCATGCATATCGTATTTCACTTGATTTCCTCAGATGTATAGGTGATAAGTCTGAGCTGTGGACAAATATTGCATAAAAATTCTTATACGTTCCAAAATGGTTTGTATAAAAATCAAGCATTTTTTTGGATTACTTCACAAGCATCAGTCATTCGCATTCATAATATTAACCTCCATTCATTATGTAAATAGTGTAGTTTGGCACAGTTGCTGATTATAATAAACAATGTTGGCATTATTAAAACATTCAGTATCAATAATCGGAACTATGTGCAATGTCATGTGGTTTTTATATCAAAAACTGCAAACGAAAATGTTATACCTGAAAATGTCTACTAAAATAATTTAAAATATCGAGTTGATGTTACTCTAAATGAAAGTTTAGCACAAATTACAGCCTTTTGTGACGAGAAAACAGTGCGAGGGAAATTTGTTTCAGGTTTTCTGTCACTCAAAAACTACACAATGTAACACTAAGCGCATAAATGTGTTGTATAATTAAACACTTATCATTCATACTTAAATCATTACAGTTTTCAGACGCTAAAAACACCCAAACTATTGCTCGCAGGAGCATGAAACTTCAGTTCTGAGGGTATTTATACATCCTGACCACGAATCTGTAATCAGAATGATGGGTCATCATAGAAGACAATTTCAGTGTTCAGAATTCACTTGGCTGCCACTGTAGCTTTATTGTTCAACGTGATTAACTCAAAAAACTAGACAATATTACCCTAAGCTGATGAATAGAATGTATAATCAAATCCTCATAGCAAACCTGGTGTTCTTAGTTTAATCATAACATGTCGAATCTCAGCTTCAATTAAACTTCTATAAAATTATAATAACCCATGAAATATTGCTCAAAAAAGCATTAACATCGACTCTTAGGATATTTGTACACATTCTGAACACAAATATGTAATCATACTGATAGGTCACTACAGACAGCAATTTGAACAGTATGGCAACTTCAGCAGTATGCTCAGTAAACGTTTGCAAGCTTATTGCGGGCATGGGCCCATGTGTCAGCAGCTCGTTTCATTTTTATCTTGCCAATCGCATCATGACATGTAACCAGAGCTGTTTCTTACTATTATTTCAGCCCTGTTTGAAGCAGCAGGGCAAATACGTTATATCATGATTTACATACAATGCGAGGCCTGTTGACATCTTTAGATGCACAATTTTCTTGAGACCACTCTACAAAATCAATTCACTACTGACACATAAATCTTTCTTGGAACTTATTTATTCATTTTAAACAGTCTATAAGTAGGAAATCATGAAAGACGTACCTGAAATGTTCGGACGCCAGACTTGGAGGCAAATGTGATTAACACTGTGGAAGGCGAACGCCGTGCCGGTACCAGGTAGCTGACCCGCCAGTGCAGAGTAAGCCAGACGACCGTGTGGAACATTCTCAGTGACAGCTGTTACTACCCTTATCACCTACAACGTGTGCAGGGCTCACCAGCGACAGCATCGGGAGCAGTTTTGCCACTGGTTTCTTTACCAGCCAACCAAGTTTCCGGGATTTGTGTTATCCATCTGATTCACAGACGACGCCGCCTTTGCGGGGAGTGATATCTTCATCATTCATATCGGTCATTTGAGAGATAATATGCAGACCCCCTTGGTATGGTGACAGCGAATAATCAGCATCGGTGCAGCCGGAATGTGTGAGCCGGGATACTTGGCGACCGTATTTTGGGACGTCTTCCTTTCACATCGCCAACAGGCCGAAACTATCAGCGTTTCTTGCGGGTGACTTTGCCTCCCCTGTTGGAAGAAGTGCCACTGAAGATTCAAAGGATTATGTGGCTGCTACATGATGGTGCTACAGCCCATTTCGCTGTCAACGTCCGGACACATCTCATATTTTCTCCAGTCGATGGATCGGACGAGGGGGTCCAGTTGCATGGCCTGCTCGTTCACCGGATCTCAACCCGTGCCATTTCTGGTTATCAGGCCATCTCGAAAGTATCGTGTATGGAGAGCCCGTTCGAGATGTGGAGACACTGGAGCAGTTTATTCATGCTGCTTTTGACACTGTTTGGATGCAGCCTGGCCGATGTGAACGTGTGAGACAGTATATGCTACGGTGCGTACACGCATCGGTTGAGGCACATGGAAACGACTGTCAACACATACTGTAACTGTGGCTCTATGGTACACGGTGGAAAAATCGCACTGTATAAACGCCTCAGAACCAAAATGAATAACCTTAAGCAATTAAAAAACTATTACGGAATGAAGTTAATGACTTTTGATTTACGATATAACATTAGCTACTTCTTTATCGACACATTCATTTAATAAATTTATTCTGCATTTGTGAATCGGAACAAAAGAAATGTCAAAGCAAAGAGGTCTCTGGCACCAGCTGCAGGTTAGAAACCGCACACTTTGAAAGCGTGGACAAGCGCTATCGCTTGCTGGTTCACCGATTTAGATTTGTTGAGCCTTCAGCCAAGTTATAGAACTTACGTGAGGGCTTCTGCCTTCTAAATATTCTGTTTTCAGTCTGAATTTTAAGTTAATGGCTTTCAGCTGTTTTTAAATTTAAGTGGTTGTGCCTTTAAGGTATAAGGTAGTGTGGCCTATTCAGCCGATAACTAAGGTCACAAATTTTTGCTGTCCTATTTGGACAACTGAATAAAGTTACGTGTTTGAGTGTAACTGACAGCCCCATTTTGGCCCCTTTCCACAGTTCAACTACCTGTTATGTCCTGCGGACTTAAGCAGGGCGTTTCACAAACAATGTCTAAAAACAAGATGGATAAGTATCTTGAAAAGATTTCAGATGGCGGAGAGGTTGGTAGCTTGCTTTACACGATGAGAAGTGTAAAATTGTGCAGTTGAAAAACTCATGTAAATATAGTATTCTGTGCGTACTGTTATCATTAAACCACAGCTGGGACCAGTAAACTGATACAAATAACTGGATGTAACATTTTATACGGATATGAAATGCAACGATCACATAGTTTTAGTCTTGGGTAAAGCCGTTACAGTCTTCTGTTCAGTGGCAGAGTGCTTGGGAAAATGCAATCAGTCAGTGGAGTCTCCGAGATTTATAGTGGTCCCCTAGATATTATAAAAGGTGGGAGCACCATGCAGGCTGTAAGATTGGTAAGGAATTCTAGAGGAAAAACTTGCCATTTCTCCAACTCGAATGACAGCTGATTGATGGTCTTCAGTCAACGAAGACATGCTGCAATGCCGGCGTACCCTCACACGGCGAGATGTGGGAACATGATTTGCAACCAGGAACATTATTGAGTATGATCGATTTGGTGGTCCAGGTGTTGTGATGTGGGCGAGGTATAATGTTGCCTGGGCGTACCGACATCCAAATTTTTGTACACTGTACATACACCCGTCAATGTTATTGTGGCGCTGTACTCCTTTACCATCTGCGACTTATCAGGACTGCATTCGGCTCTGACTTCATTTTCATGGATGTCAATGCGCGACCGCATGGAACAGCGCAGGTGGAGCAGCTCTGGAATTGGGAGGATATTCGGTGAATGATTTGGCCTGCCCGTTCTCCCGCCTTAAATCCCATCGAGGGCGTGTGGGATGCATTGGGAAGACATACTGCAGCAGCAGTGACCATACAGCAGTTGCCAACAACGCTGGTGGAGGACTGGAGCACCCTATCACAAGAAATCCTTACCAACCTTGTGGGAAACACGGAGGCACACTGCAGAGCATGCACTGCCGTCCATGCTGATCACGCATCTCGTTAAGAACCATGTCCCACTATTTGTAATGTTCAGAGGACTATCGTAAATCGCGGCGACTTCTGTGTAACTGTTGCCTCTTCGTCTCATACCTTTATTCTTTAAAATTCTGTACTATGTAAGACATGTATATATCTATTGTCTATTGTCAAACCACAATTTATGAAAGATGTTTATATTTTATTAATAGGATTAAGTAGGAATAATTAATATTTGTCATGTTGGAAATAATTGTGGTAGCAGGGAATGTCTGCACCAAAGTATTGTTGGCAAGAGAGACCGCACATTGATATAATTTTAAAAAGGGCGGGAGAGACAGCATATGGATACATTTTAAGAAAAGAGCGGGAAAGACCGCGCATTGATAAATTTTGTAATGGTAGCAGGGATTGTCTGCACCAGAAAGCATTATTGGCAGGAGAGACCGCACTTAGCTTTCGTAGGAAGTCAGTAGTAAGCGAGACGTGAAGCGATTCGGTAGCAGGTCTGAAGCGAGAGGTTGAGAGGAGCGGTATGCCGGCCTGCCACTAGGTATGATTTACAAGAGATTATAAACGGATGTACAGAGACATCAGCTAACTATTATCATAAGAGGAACTAATATTATTGAATTAATTTTTTGAGAAATTCAAGACTACTGAAGATATGTTTGCGCATTGCTAGTTGTAAGATTATTGTAGAAAGTAAGTCCCACTTGAACGTTTGTAAATTATTTCACTCAGAATATAATTAATTTTTGCCAGAAATATTGCATTACTGATTATAATCCATCTCAAAAACCATCAACGTAAAACTTCGCAAAATTTTATTGTTGTCAAGAAAAAGTTTAATCACGAGTTGCTTAACATCAGTCAAATTAATTAAAGAATAACGTCAGCTTTGCTGTTAAAGAATAACGTCAGCTTTGCTATTAAATAATAACGTCAGCTTTGGTGATAAACACAGCCACTTATTATGACAGCCCACCAGCAGCTAATAGAGCACAGTAAAACAGAGTAGCAGTCATATGGCGATCCAGTAACAGTAAAAAAGGTAAGGAACAGTTTTGGGTTATTGCAGGTAACGACTGAGGGCCACGACGGCGACACATTCTATGTTTCGTCGAAATAATCAGAAAATAACTTTTAATAAGCGGCATTTAAATTTGTATGCGAAGATTGAGAAAGAGTATTAATTTCAAAGGAAAGATTTCATTTGTTATTATTAAGCAAGAGGTTGAAATCCTAATGGAAGGTTTCATAGGATATTGAAGAAGGGAAGGTTGCGTAACAAAAGAGATATAGAGGAGACGGTTATTGTGTAACAAAAGAGAGATATAGAGGAGACGAGAAAGTTTCAACTATACTGTAACAATTATTCCTATGTATGGTCCACGTTTCATCGAGCTTTGTTATTTGGCAGTGAGACACTACGCGGGAGTTACTTTCGACCTTACGTTTTACTCACCAGTGTAGTATTCATTAATGGCCGGCCGAATATGTTCATAGATCTGCCACACTTTATCTGAAGACTCCCAATTACATGAAATACAGCGTTTACACGTCCCCCAAAAAGACCCTTATATGAGTATTTATTCACTGCCATATGGGTCTGAATCGTCACGCCACTATTTTCGTCACGAGTCGCTGACTAGTTTTGTTTAACGCCGACGTTTTACTTCAGTGACAGAATTTACCTTTTAATAACGAAAAGCCTTCCCAATTTTTGTACTAGGCAAAGATTATTCTGCTTAGTCATTTCGATTTTCCACAACCATATATCATATTATTTTCTGACGAGAACTTTCGATCAAGAAGTAGTTTATAAGTTTCTTGACACATCCTATACTACACATCCCAGTATGTATCTATAAGTAAAGTAGGTAGTTTTAAGTTCTTATCATTTTAAAGCTAAATGTTGTAACGGGTTCACCACCCTGCTGGAGCAAATGTAATCTCAATGTATTGCTCACTTGCTAGAACGGCAATTCATATGCGCTGCCTGAGACATAAAATATCTTTGCCCCAGTCAAAAGAGTGCTGCAATAAAGTCGCATGTCAGAGCAGTCTCTGCCGCAGTTGCCGGCGCTCGCTGCTACAGTGTAGGTGTGATCTGTCGCTGGTACAGCGCAGTTTAAAATTAATAGTTGTTAAAGTCACAGTGTAGAAAAAATTGTAAAATTTTATTATATGGAACTGAATAATAATTGCGATCAGCTGCAGAGCTAAATGATACCATGGAATGAGATGATGATGAACAAATGAAGAATTGTTAATATAATGAAAAATCAACAGTGTAATTAATCAACTATCTATTGTAAGGTATATTTTACTATTTTTATTGGTGCGTAGTTAAGTCACTTGTCTGAGATGTTAATATGAATTTGTTTCAGTCTTTTCTCTTGTGATTCGTCAGCACCAGTTGACCCAGATTTGTTATGTATCCAATTTTCCCGTGTAATGGTTTGTAGGTCTTTATCAACAACGTAAAAAAATTTTGAGAATGTAATTGTTTTTACGAGTCAACTATAAAAGTATACTTTTCCCTGAAGTCATTGCAAGTTCCAATCCAGCCATTTATCTAAATTAAAATATTCCAGAATTTTTGTCAGATCATAGTCATGTGTTCTTCAGTAATCAGACGATTAGCGGTGCAGCTGTGTCACTAAGAAATGTCAGTTTTTCTAGTAATTCAGATCTCAGACAAATGTTATCCAGTATTAATAGATAGGCCAGCATCGCACTAAGCTGTGCCATTTACGAGCAGATATATAGACAGCGTTATCCGGCGACAAAACCAAGAGGTAAGAATTTATCAGTTTGTTTCTCACGGACAGATTCAGATTGATTTCACAGGGCCATGGCGTAGCGCTGCTTACGTCAAAATTTATCGGTTTTTCATGAGTTAAGATTTATCAGTTTTCATACGTCGGAATTTAAATATAGAAATTTAATTATTTTTATTTTCTGTTCGAGACGGTTACACATCATTATCTTGTATTTTTTTTATTTATAGGGGAAGGTTAAAATGTGTCTTGCATGTTCCGCCACTAGCAGATGGCAAACGTAATGAGGATAGGGCAAATACCTCTGGAAAAGGAACCCAACGGTAACCATAATTCGCAGAGAATTTCCATACAGGAGAAAAAGTAGAACGGCACATTTATTCACGACTGACACAAGCCACGGCTTTGTTTCCCGCTGTATTTTACTTTATGAAGATCACTGCTCTGCGAGATACTACGATTTGAATTCGTTATTTCTTAAGAAAGGCATTTTGTAGGAATCTTCGGAAAATATTTCACATTACAATACGCAGTATGCGAGCTACCTATCTTGAAATATGATAAAAGTTTGGCGACCGTCAACATTTCCTTCGAATGTAAACATCAACGACATTACGGTAGAATGGGAATAATGTACAGACGACATTCGCATCGATATGCCTTGTAATACAGCGTTACTCCCATGATTGTTTCATAACTTCTCGTGCGCCTTCGCTCTTTGTGAACAGTTTTGTCTAGAAATCATTTATGGCAGATCCTCCAGCCGCAAAGCCAACTGGGACAACCAACGTGAAATGTGACTTTCATAGCCCGTCGGGTTGTTTACCGTTCATCAAGACCGGTCGATCGCTCCGTAAGTTTTGAAGACAGTCGGCAAAGTGCTTGTCATTAAACTACGTGCCTGACGGATTGTCGTATGTTCCACAAGGATGTAAAGGCACGCCGATGAACTCGAAATTGCCGGTGCTGCTACTGTGAACGGTGCTTGCTGTTTGACAGAGGACAGAGAGATAACTTTGTCTCTTAAGCCCGCGAGACACCACGCAAGCAAAATATTGTTTGTAGTGGCGCGATACGTCAACTAGTGAGTAACGACTGTTGATTACACTGTTTCTGTATCGCCATAAACAAGGAATGTGCACCGTCCTATAGACAAGTGAAATGCAAACATTGTGCTTTATGATCAGCAAAAGATAAGACCAAAACGCTCTTTCTCCGTGTAATGAAGTCTCTGTGGGTTAAGAATAATTTTAAGTAGCCCTTAAGTTTCACTTGAAGGAAGCAACTGGGAGAACGTCCATCAGAACTTTGTTATTGAGAAATTTTCACTAACAACCGAGACTTTCTCCGTACCTTTTTCTCTTCTGTCTTGCCGGTGGAACATTTAATAAATTTTGAAATTCAATAATATTCTCGGGCATTTCACCGTCTGCGGGTTGCACTCTAACAAAAGCATACATTGAAAAATATGGTCACAAGCTGTAAGGCTAACAGATTCCCTGTAGCTAGTAATTCATTAGACTGTATATCATAAGTATAATGTACGTATATGTACATCAATCATCCTTTAAATTGTAAGTATCTAGTATTATTCCCCTGAAAACAAAGATCCATGTAAATAATGAGTCTACAGTCTAAGTTAACCCTTAAACACATGGTATTACAATTTAATGAAGCATTTTGACTAAAAATTAAAAATACACATATGTTATTCTATGTATATTTTTAATTTTTTTTACACATATGTGTTATTCTATGTATCATCAACAAAAGCAAAACAAGGATAATGGAAAGTAGTCGAATTAAATCGGGTGATGCTGAGGGAATTAGATTAGGAAATGAGACCCTTGAAGTAGTAAATGAGTTTTGCTATTTGGGGAGCAAAATAACTGGTGATGGTCGACGTAGAGAAGATATAAAATGTAGACTGGCAATGGCAAGGAAAGCGTCTCTCAAGAAGAGAATTTGTTAACCTTCACAATAAAGGATGACAGCCAAAAACAGTTGCAGGATAGAATTTTTTTATTAAAATTCTTGACCAAGGTTTCGGTACATATAAATATACCTTCATCAGAAGTAAAACTTCCTGAACAGAAAGACACATTCATTAGAAAAGCCATATCAATGAAAGTGAGAAACAGAAGCTTAAATAATGGTGAAATTGCTAAAGTAATACAGGCACAAAATCTTTAGTACTTACTAAAATTACATCATGCACTGGAGAATAATAAAACAATTATGCCAAAAGGCGTCGTCAATAATTAAAATATCATCTCCATTTGTACAACATGTGTAATGGGCACAGGATCAAAGCGAACAGTTTAACACCGTTACTTCGCCTATGAACTATTGAGACACGAGTGTGAAGGCACTAAGGTAGATTGTTTCGCCGAGAGAGGGCACTTGCATGTGCCAGACTCGCGCATATTACATTCCATAAATACATATATAAGCGCATCAAAATTATTAAAGGTTGTGTTAATTCAAACTTTGTCTTAATAAATAAAACGTATCACGCCAATTAAAGATATTTATGTAAAATAGAAATATAGAACCAAATTTACCTGTGTCCTAGTGTCAAACGGATAAAGCTTGCGCTTGGAACATCTAACGAGAGAGGGCACTAGTGTAATGCGCGAGAGTCTCGCGTAACGTAGGCAGTGAAATACATACTAGCGAAACAACCAAAATGTTATAATAAAACGAAACCATCTGTCATTATGAATAAAACATAGTAGTCATTTAACCACACATACACATTGAAATTCATAACTAACAAACATCACAATATGTAGAATCCCAACAAGACAGGAAACGCGCATTTCACCGGCATCAACAAGCAAGAAAATACCTCCTAGTCAGCCAGACTATATTACATTATGGCAATGAGGGGTTTGAAACTGTCTAAAAAATTTTTGTTTCGAAGCTGCACCTGTTCATTAAGAACAAAACCATCTTTTAGAGACAGATGCTTGAAAATCTCTAATTCTTCGAGCAAGTCTAATTTGTAACCTTTATTAGCTTCATGAAGCAGCTCTACGTCGTCCAGTTCACTTGGCGTGTGCTGTAAGAGCCATAGATGTTCAGCAAAGGTGGAATTATATATGTTTTCCCCATTTATACCTAACCTGTGTTCTTTATACCTAACTTTAATGGGTCTACCTGTCTGCCCTATGTAATAGTTTGGGCAGTCGTTACAAGTAATTTTGTATACACCGGACTTAGTGCCGAGTTCTTCTCGTGTTCCAATATTATGAATTACTCTACGTTTGAGGCTATTATTTACGGAAAAAGCAACTCTATAACCGTATTATTTCTGTAAAAGTCTTTTTATCTTATATGAAACGTTCCCTAAAAATGGAATAGAAATAGAGTTATTACTCTCATAGTTTTTTGCCCTGTTATCTCCTAAAGTAGAAAATTTTACAGCTGTTTTTTTCTTAGCAATTTGGTCAATTAATTTAGGGTCGTATCCATTGTTAGTAGCTATTGATTTTAATAAAGATATTTCATTTTCAAAACAATTCTGTGCTAAAGGTGTGCTCACAGCGCGATGAACTGCAGAATGAAAAAAGGCGATCTTGTGAGTTTGAGGATAACAGGAATCTGCTGGAATAATATTATCAGAAAAAGTTTCCTTTCGGAAAATGTCGAAGCTAATAGTGTTACCCGATAACTTAAGTTTCAAATCAAGAAAATGGAGTTCTCTCTCGTTATTTTGTATCTCTTTTGTAAATTTCATTTTCTCGTGGAAACTGTTGAAAACGTGAAACAGTTGTTGTAGATCTTGGTCACACCCTTGAAATAGTATGAGTATATCATCAACATAACGAGCATAAAAAGAAATCTTATTGCCTAACGTAGGGTTGTTTTTGAAGAAATTTTCTTCTAGTGCATTCACAAAGATGTCAGCAAAGATGCCAGCTAACGGGCAACCCATGGCTAAGCCGAATGGTTGCTCATACATTTTACCATTAAACTGAAAGTAATTGTAATTTAGTACAACCTGCAGTAGTGACATAAGTTCCGACAACTGTAGCTCACTTAAAGTTTTATGTTGTCGAATGTTACCTTCAATAATCTTAAGAGCTTAGCTTCGACATTTTCCGTAAAGAAACTTTTTCTGATAATATTATTCCAGCAGATTCCTGTCATCCTCAAACTCACAAGATCGCCTTTTTTCATTCTGCAGTTCATCGCGCTGTGAGCACACCTTTAGCACAGAATTGTTTTGAAAATGAAATATCTTTATTAAAATCAATAGCTACTAACAACGGATACGACCCTAAATTAATTGACCAAATTGCTAAGAAAAAAAAACAGCTGTAAAAATTTTCTACTTTAGGAGATAACAGGGCAAAAAACTATGAGAGTAATAACTCTATTTCTATTCCATTTTTAGGGAACGTTTCATATAAGATAAAAAGACTTTTACAGAAATAATACGGTTATAGAGTAGCTTTTTCCGTAAATAATAGCCTCAAACGTAGAGTAATTCATAATATTGGAACACGAGAAGAACTCGGCACTAAGTCCGGTGTATACAAAATTACTTGTAACGACTGCCCAAACTATTACATAGGGCAGACAGGTAGACCCATTAAAGTTAGGTATAAAGAACACAGGTTAGGTATAAATGGGGAAAACGTATATAATTCCACCTTTGCTGAACATCTATGGCTCTTACAGCACACGCCAAGTGAACTGGACGACGTAGAGCTGCTTCATGAAGCTAATAAAGGTTACAAATTAGACTTGCTCGAAGAATTAGAGATTTTCAAGCATCTGTCTCTAAAAGATGGTTTTGTTCTTAATGAACAGGTGCAGCTTCGAAACAAAAATTTTTTAGACAGTTTCAAACCCCTCATTGCCTTAATGTAATATAGTCTGGCTGACTAGGAGGTATTTTCTTGCTTGTTGATGCCGGTGAAATGCGCGTTTCCTGTTTTGTTGGGATTCTACATATTGTGATGTTTGTTAGTTATGAATTTCAATGTGTATGTGTGGTTAAATGACTACTATGTTTTATTCATAATGACAGATGGTTTCGTTTTATTATAACATTTTGGTTGTTTCGCTAGTATGTATTTCACTGCCTACGTTACGCGAGACTCTCGCGCATTACACTAGTGCCCTCTCTCGTTAGATGTTCCAAGCGCAAGCTTTATCCGTTTGACACTAGGACACAGGTAAATTTGGTTCTATATTTCTATTTTACATAAATGTCTTTAATTGGCGTGATACGTTTTATTTATTAAGACAAAGTTTGAATTAACACAACCTTTAATAATTTTGATGCGCTTATATATGTATTTATGGAATGTAATATGCGCGAGTCTGGCACATGCAAGTGCCCTCTCTCGGCGAAACAATCTGCCTTAGTGCCTTCACACTCGTGTCTCAATAGTTCATAGGCGAAGTAACGGTGTTAAACTGTTCGCTTTGATCCTGTGCCCATTACACATGTTGTACAAATGGAGATGATATTTTAATTATTGACGACGCCTTTTGGCATAATTGTTTTATTATTCTCCAGTGCATGATGTAATTTTAGTAAGTACTAAAGATTTTGTGCCTGTATTACTTTAGCAATTTCACCATTATTTAAGCTTCTGTTTCTCACTTTCATTGACATCTAGAGGGTTGGATCCCCTCCTTCGAAAGCGTCAGATTGCAAAGCCTGGGCTACTCTCAGGGTGGAATCTCCGTCTTCGAAGATTGTGTGTGTCTGTCTGTCTGCCCGCTGCTGTCGCTGTTCGTTCGTTCGTTCGTTCGTTCGTTCGTCCGTCCGTCCGTCCGTCCGCCTGCTGGCTGTCCATCGCCGTCGTCGTAACCGCTGCCGCTGCCGCTGCCGCCTGCTGTTCGTCCGCCTGTTCGCCGCCGACGCCGACGCCGACGCCGACGCCGCCTGCTGTTCGCCGCTGCCCATCGCCGACGCCGACGCCGACGCCGCCTGCTGCACGTCCGTCTGTCCGTCGCCGTTCGTCTGCAATGAGTACTCCCACCTCCACCGTCATCTACACCTCCCCCTCCCCCTCTCCCACAGTCACTTCCTGGAGTGCCGCCTCTGGCCTCCCTCCTTCCACCTCCCCTTCCCTTCCTCCACTTACCCACCCCCCTATCTCCTCCCCTGCTGTATACCCACACCTCTACACCCTTCCTCCAGCCTCCACACCCTCAACAGCTCCCACTACTACCCCCGCCCTCACGTACGCCTCTGTTGCCGCCTCTGCTGCCGCCCCTCAGGTGGTTGGCTTCCCCTCTCTCACCGACCCCGTCGCTTCGTCTTCTGCATCTCCCGCACGCATCACGTTGCGCCGAGCCACCATCGCCACCACTGAACCAGCTGCTTCTCCCGGTGCCTCCACTACGCCACAGGGATCTGCCACCCGCCACCTCCCTCTCCTCCCCGTCCCTCTCCCCTCCTCCCAGCCTCCAGTCTCCAAAAAACCCCAAAAGCGCGTCCTTACCGACTCTGCTCCCGCCACTTCCCACAAAAAATCAACGCCACCTCCCCCTCCCCCTCCCCCTGCCGTCACCATGGACACCACCCCTCCTCCTGCCACCCCTACCTTGGCCCCCACCCTCCACACCTTTGTCCTGTCCACTCCCGATCCTAAGTTCCTCGACGCTCGTACCCTCACCAAGGAAATACGAAAGTACTTACCTGGTGCTCCCATCTCCCAACTCATTCCCCGCAGGGACTCAGTCCTTATCAAGTCCCCATCCCCATCATTTCACACAGACCTCCTGCGAAAACTCCCACGAGTTATGTTTGGCCCCCACGCCTCTCTGACACCCTTCCTTTCCGCTTCCACTCCTCGTCAGCCCCAGCCTCCCCGTCGCCCCCCCACCTACACCGCTGTGATCACCAAGCTCAGCCCGGTGATCACAGAGGATGAAGTGTTGGTAGAATTGAACTCCCACCCGGACTTGGACATCCGCTCTGCTCGCCGTATCCACAATGCCTCTGGTCCCACCTACCTCATGCGGGTATTCTCAGAGTCCGCCCCGTCCATAGACCATCTCCTCACCCAGGGTGCCCTGATATACCACCGTCGCCACCCTGTTGAATCCTCCAAATCCCCTCCCCAATCCTACCGTTGCCAACGGTGCCTGATGTACAATGACCACCTGACTCCCAACTGCAAAAACCCCCCCACCTGTCCCCATTGCAAGGCCTCCCACTTTCTCAAGAACTGCCCCAACCTCGCTGCTCCTCCTTCCTGTAATACCTGCAATGGCCCCCATCCCACATACTCCTACAAGTGTAAAGCTAAACCCCCTCCAGCCACCCCTGAACTTACAGTCCCAGTTCGTCCCGTCGATCCTCCTGTCCATCCTAACAATTCCCTCCGTCCACCCCCCACGGCCGAGGACATCATCCGGTTCATTACCGTTGTACTCCAAAACATTCACCCTTTTCAGCGCCCGCACACCTTCCAACAAATATCCCTTGCTGCTCGCTCTGTGTTCCACCTGAACACCTTCGCCACTTACTCCCACAACCAAGCCCACTTCACCTTCACCCGCCTCGACACCCTAGTTTAAGTCTCTTCCCTTCCCTCTCTTCCCTCCCTCCTTCCCGTCATGGCGCGGCACGAGTCTCGCATCCTCTTCCAGAACATTCGCTCCTTCCGCTCCAACAAATACCTCCTCATGCACACCCTCTCCCACCACCAGGTCGACGCCTTCCTCCTGAATGAAACCTTTCTCCAGCCCCACCATTCTGTCCGCTCCTCCCCCTATATCCTCCACCGCACTGATGCTCCTGGTCCTCGTGCGCAGGGTGGAGTCGCGATTGGCCACCTTCAGCATATCCCCGTCCGGCCACAACCTCTCCTCAATGACCCCACTGAACACCTTATCCTTAGCGTCTTCTTCCCCTCCCTCACCATTACCTGTGCCACCATCTATGTCCGCTCCACTGCTCCTCTTCCTTATGACTTCATCTCACACATTGATCACACCTTCTCCACCTATGTGATTGCCGCCGACCTCAACGTCCATAGCCGCACTCCTGCTGCCCTTCGGCGGTGGCATCAGTTCCTCTCCACAATCCAGGGTGACCTTGTTCCCATTCCCCAGCACACCCGACCCGAAAGTAACACCACCCCCGATGTTGTCATTGCCTCCGCCAACCTCCTTGGGCGTATCACTGTCGCCGTCCTTGACCCCACAGGTAGCGATCACCTCCCTGTCCTTCTCACCATAACGTCTGCAAACCGCCCCCCTCCAGCTCCGCAACCTGCACCCCCTCCCAAGGTCGTCCATGACTATCGCCGTGCCAACTGGGCTGCCTACCGGGACTCCATCTCCACCCAGGTCGAAAGCCACCCTCTTACCTATCGCCATCCTGACGACATCATCCGCGCCTCGTCCTTCCTTCAGACGGTCATTACTGACGCCGTGGAGGCCCATGTTCCTACTAAAACCATCCACCCACACCGTCCCACTCTCCCTCCGCGGGCTGTCCTCCTCCTCCGTGAATCCCGCCGCCTCTATCGCTCCTTCCTCCGCACTCGTGACAGGGATACACTCCAACGCCACCGGCAAATACAGCGACACGTACGGAACCTTATTACAGCAACGAAACGCCGGGACTGGCGCCAGACCTGCACACGACTCAATGCCACCCTCCCTATCAACTCCTCCAAGTACTGGTCTGCCTTCCATCGTCTTACTGGTTCCCTTTCCGCTCCCCACTACCCCCTTCTCCATAACGATCGCCCCCTTCCAGACAACCTCAGTAAGGCCAACCACTTCGCTTCCCACCTTTCCGAGGTCTTCTCCATCCCCGATGATCCCCACTTTGATTATTCTCTTTTCCCCACCGTCATGGAACGTGCTGATACCTCAGTCGCTCCACTTGCTCCTAGTCTCCAGTACTTGGGGCAGTTGCCCCCCTCGGACGTCAACACTCCCATCACAGCACAAGACATTAAACTTCTCCTCCAGTCCAAACGCAACACGGCCCCTGGTCACGACTGTGTCACCTACCGTCACCTTCGAGAAAGCCCCTATTCCTTCCTAACTGTCCTCGCCCATCTCTATAATGTCATCCTCTCTACTGGCTTCTACCCTGACCTGTGGAAGACCTCCCGCGTCCTCCTGTTCCCCAAACCCAACAAACCCCCTTCTGCCGCCTCTTCCTATCGTCCCATCTGCCTCACCTCCGTCTTCAGTAAGGTCCTTGAATCCATCCTCTCCCACCGTATCCATCGGCACCTTGCTCAACACCACCTCCTCCCCCTTACCCAGTGTGGCTTCCGACCCTCCTTCTCTGCTGATGACCAACTCCTCAACCTTGTTCACCTTCTGTCCCTCCAGCTCAACTCCCGTCGCTCCGCCATTTTTGTTTCCCTTGACCTCCAAAATGCCTATGACCGTGTATGGCATCCCGGTCTCCTCTTTAAACTCCAAACCTACGCCCTGCCTATCAATTTTGTCCGTCTGGTCGCTTCCTTCCTCTCGCACCGTCCTTCCTATGTCGCCCTCCACAACACCAACTCCCGTATCTTTTATCCCACGGCTGGCGTCCCCCAGGGTTCTGTCCTCTCCCCTCTCCTTTATCTCTTGTATACAGCTGATATGCCCAAGCCACCCCCACCAGTTCACCTTCTCCAATATGCTGATGACACCGCCTTCCTGGCTCTCTATCCTACCCTTCAAAGGTCTCAACGTACCCTCCAAACCCACCTTAACCAGTTCACCACTTGGTGTAACCAGTGGCTCCTCCGTCTCAACCCCTCCAAAACCCAGGCAATCATCATAGGCCGTACCACTCGCTCCTTTCGCCTCCAAGATTTCTACCTCACCCTTTATGGTCGTCCTATCCAACTCACCCCCACCCTGAAATACCTTGGCCTCACCCTTGACCGACACCTCACCTGGACCCCTCATCTCCTGACCATCCAGCAGAAAGCCCATTCCCGCCTCCGCCTGCTGAAACTCCTATCCGGCCGGACATGGGGATTGCATCCTTCTACCATCCTCCACACCTACAAATCCCTCATCCGTCCTATCCTCTGTTATGCCAGCGTCGCCTGGATCTCCGCCCCCACCCGCTTTTACAAGGCTCTCCAAATCCTTGAACGCCATGCGCTCCGCCTTGCCTTCCGTATCCGCCTTCCTTCCCCCACACGGCTCCTGTATGAACTGATCCCCTTCCCCCACCTCCTCTTGTTCCTCCAACATCTCCGCATCCTTTACATTGTTCGCAGGGTTGATCCCCCCCACCCTCTGGTTTCCTCCTTCCTCTCCACCCCCCGCCCGTTGCCGCGCCTCTATCGCTGTATCCCTCCCTCTCTCCACCTCCACACCCTCCATCTCCTTCATCAGGGCAATTTCCACCGCCTCCCCCTCCCGGATGACGAACTTCGCCGTGACATATACCCTTCCTTCCAACTATAACCCGGCCTTGTTCCCCCCCCCCTCCCCAGGGCCCCCTTCTCCTCTTTCCTCCTTCTCCCAGAGCGGATTCTCCTCCATCCCCCCCTCCCCTGAGACCCTGCACCCCATACTTGCCTCTCTCCTTCCCACATCCCTCCCTACCTGGCCCTCTTCCGAGCGCCCCCCTTTTCCCCTCCCCCATCTCTTCCCCTCCCTCCCTTCTTCAGGTCTCCCTCATCTCCTTGAACCTGGCAGATCCTCTGTATTGATCAACATCAGTGTGCCACGTCAGTGTTGTGTTTCGTGCTTTTCTCGTGTGCGTCAAGAGGTGTGATTTTAATTGTGTGCTGCCTTGAGGTTCGCCGTCAGTGCTACGCTGTGTGCTATGCCAGCCGTCAACACCTTTATGCTCCAGTCATACTGTGCCTTGTGTTTCTTTTAATCGTCGCAGTGTGTGGCTTTTTGTGTGTGCTACTTTTAAACAGTTTTTTATCTCCATTTTACAGTCACCCCGTTTTTTTGTATATTGCCTTCCATGATGTTCTCCCTTTTTATATCTATGTTCGCCTTCTTCTCTCCTTTGCTGTTTTTAAATGTCTTCTATTGTTTTGTTCTATGTCTTTCGGCTGAAGAGCAGCGCATATGCTGCTGCCAGCCCGCCCCGATAGGGGAATTGAAATACAATAAAGAAAAAAAAAAAAAAAAAACTTTCATTGACGCATCTAGAGGGTTGGATCCCCTCCTTCGAAAGCGTCAGATTGCAAAGCCTGGGCTACTCTCAGGGTGGAATCTCCGTCTTCGAAGATTGTGTGTGTCTGTCTGTCTGCCCGCTGCTGTCGCTGTTCGTTCGTTCGTTCGTTCGTTCGTCCGTCCGTCCGCCTGCTGGCTGTCCATCGCCGTCGTCGTAACCGCTGCCGCTGCCGCCGCCGCCGCCGCCGCCGCCGCCTGCTGTTCGTCCGCCTGTTCGCCGCCGACGCCGACGCCGACGCCGCCTGCTGTTCGCCGCTGCCCATCGCCGACGCCGACGCCGACGCCGCCTGCTGCACGTCCGTCTGTCCGTCGCCGTTCGTCTGCAATGAGTACTCCCACCTCCACCGTCATCTACACCTCCCCCTCCCACTCTCCCACAGTCACTTCCTGGAGTGCCGCCTCTGGCCTCCCTCCTTCCACCTCCCCTTCCCTTCCTCCACTTACCCACCCCCCTATCTCCTCCCCTGCTGTATACCCACACCTCTACACCCTTCCTCCAGCCTCCACACCCTCAACAGCTCCCACTACTGCCCCCGCCCTCACGTACGCCTCTGTTGCCGCCTCTGCTGCCGCCCCTCAGGTGGTTGGCTTCCCCTCTCTCACCGACCCCGTCGCTTCGTCTTCTGCATCTCCCGCACGCATCACGTTGCGCCGAGCCACCATCGCCACCACTGAACCAGCTGCTTCTCCCGGTGCCTCCACTACGCCACAGGGATCTGCCACCCGCCACCTCCCTCTCCTCCCCGTCCCTCTCCCCTCCTCCCAGCCTCCAGTCTCCAAAAAACCCCAAAAGCGCGTCCTTACCGACTCTGCTCCCGCCACTTCCCACAAAAAATCAACGCCACCTCCCCCTCCCCCTCCCCCTGCCGTCACCATGGACACCACCCCTCCTCCTGCCACCCCTACCTTGGCCCCCACCCTCCACACCTTTGTCCTGTCCACTCCCGATCCTAAGTTCCTCGACGCTCGTACCCTCACCAAGGAAATACGAAAGTACTTACCTGGTGCTCCCATCTCCCAACTCATTCCCCGCAGGGACTCAGTCCTTATCAAGTCCCCATCCCCATCATTTCACACAGACCTCCTGCGAAAACTCCCACGAGTTATGTTTGGCCCCCACGCCTCTCTGACACCCTTCCTTTCCGCTTCCACTCCTCGTCAGCCCCAGCCTCCCCGTCGCCCCCCCACCTACACCGCTGTGATCACCAAGCTCAGCCCGGTGATCACAGAGGATGAAGTGTTGGTAGAATTGAACTCCCACCCGGACTTGGACATCCGCTCTGCTCGCCGTATCCACAATGCCTCTGGTCCCACCTACCTCATGCGGGTATTCTCAGAGTCCGCCCCGTCCATAGACCATCTCCTCACCCAGGGTGCCCTGATATACCACCGTCGCCACCCTGTTGAATCCTCCAAATCCCCTCCCCAATCCTACCGTTGCCAACGGTGCCTGATGTACAATGACCACCTGACTCCCAACTGCAAAAACCCCCCCACCTGTCCCCATTGCAAGGCCTCCCACTTTCTCACGAACTGCCCCAACCTCGCTGCTCCTCCTTCCTGTAATACCTGCAATGGCCCCCATCCCACATACTCCTACAAGTGTAAAGCTAAACCCCCTCCAGCCACCCCTGAACTTACAGTCCCAGTTCGTCCCGTCGATCCTCCTGTCCATCCTAACAATTCCCTCCGTCCACCCCCCACGGCCGAGGACATCATCCGGTTCATTACCGTTGTACTCCAAAACATTCACCCTTTTCAGCGCCCGCACACCTTCCAACAAATATCCCTTGCTGCTCGCTCTGTGTTCCACCTGAACACCTTCGCCACTTACTCCCACAACCAAGCCCACTTCACCTTCACCCGCCTCGACACCCTAGTTTAAGTCTCTTCCCTTCCCTCTCTTCCCCCCCTCCTTCCCGTCATGGCGCGGCACGAGTCTCGCATCCTCTTCCAGAACATTCGCTCCTTCCGCTCCAACAAATACCTCCTCATGCACACCCTCTCCCACCACCAGGTCGACGCCTTCCTCCTGAATGAAACCTTTCTCCAGCCCCACCATTCTGTCCGCTCCTCCCCCTATATCCTCCACCGCACTGATGCTCCTGGTCCTCGTGCGCAGGGTGGAGTCGCGATTGGCCACCTTAAGCATATCCCCGTCCGGCCACAACCTCTCCTCAATGACCCCACTGAACACCTTATCCTTAGCGTCTTCTTCCCCTCCCTCACCATTACCTGTGCCACCATCTATGTCCGCTCCACTGCTCCTCTTCCTTATGACTTCATCTCACACATTGATCACACCTTCTCCACCTATGTGATTGCCGCCGACCTCAACGTCCATAGCCGCACTCCTGCTGCCCTTCGGCGGTGGCATCAGTTCCTCTCCACAATCCAGGGTGACCTTGTTCCCATTCCCCAGCACACCCGACCCGAAAGTAACACCACCCCCGATGTTGTCATTGCCTCCGCCAACCTCCTTGGGCGTATCACTGTCGCCGTCCTTGACCCCACAGGTAGCGATCACCTCCCTGTCCTTCTCACCATAACGTCTGAAAACCGCCCCCCTCCAGCTCCGCAACCTGCACCCCCTCCCAAGGTCGTCCATGACTATCGCCGTGCCAACTGGGCTGCCTACCGGGACTCCATCTCCACCCAGGTCGAAAGCCACCCTCTTACCTATCGCCATCCTGACGACATCATCCGCGCCTCGTCCTTCCTTCAGACGGTAATTACTGACGCCGTGGAGGCCCATGTTCCTACTAAAACCATCCACCCACACCGTCCCACTCTCCCTCCGCGGGCTGTCCTCCTCCTCCGTGAATCCCGCCGCCTCTATCGCTCCTTCCTCCGCACTCGTGACAGGGATACACTCCAACGCCACCGGCAAATACAGCGACACGTACGGAACCTTATTACAGCAACGAAACGCCGGGACTGGCGCCAGACCTGCACACGACTCAATGCCACCCTCCCTATCAACTCCTCCAAGTACTGGTCTGCCTTCCATCGTCTTACTGGTTCCCTTTCCGCTCCCCACTACCCCCTTCTCCATAACGATCGCCCCCTTCCAGACAACCTCAGTAAGGCCAACCACTTCGCTTCCCACCTTTCCGAGGTCTTCTCCATCCCCGATGATCCCCACTTTGATTATTCTCTTTTCCCCACCGTCATGGAACGTGCTGATACCTCAGTCGCTCCACTTGCTCCTAGTCTCCAGTACTTGGGGCAGTTGCCCCCCTCGGACGTCAACACTCCCATCACAGCACAAGACATTAAACTTCTCCTCCAGTCCAAACGCAACACGGCCCCTGGTCACGACTGTGTCACCTACCGTCACCTTCGAGAAAGCCCCTATTCCTTCCTAACTGTCCTCGCCCATCTCTATAATGTCATCCTCTCTACTGGCTTCTACCCTGACCTGTGGAAGACCTCCCGCGTCCTCCTCTTCCTCAAACCCAACAAACCCCCTTCTGCCGCCTCTTCCTATCGTCCCATCTGCCTCACCTCCGTCTTCAGTAAGGTCCTTGAATCCATCCTCTCCCACCGTATCCATCGGCACCTTGCTCAACACCACCTCCTCCCCCTTACCCAGTGTGGCTTCCGACCCTCCTTCTCTGCTGATGACCAACTCCTCAACCTTGTTCACCTTCTGTCCCTCCAGCTCAACTCCCGTCGCTCCGCCATTTTTGTTTCCCTTGACCTCCAAAATGCCTATGACCGTGTATGGCATCCCGGTCTCCTCTTTAAACTCCAAACCTACGCCCTGCCTATCAATTTTGTCCGTCTGGTCGCTTCCTTCCTCTCGCACCGTCCTTCCTATGTCGCCCTCCACAACACCAACTCCCGTATCTTTTATCCCACGGCTGGCGTCCCCCAGGGTTCTGTCCTCTCCCCTCTCCTTTATCTCTTGTATACAGCTGATATGCCCAAGCCACCCCCACCAGTTCACCTTCTCCAATATGCTGATGACACCGCCTTCCTGGCTCTCTATCCTACCCTTCAAAGGTCTCAACGTACCCTCCAAACCCACCTTAACCAGTTCACCACTTGGTGTAACCAGTGGCTCCTCCGTCTCAACCCCTCCAAAACCCAGGCAATCATCATAGGCCGTACCACTCGCTCCTTTCGCCTCCAAGATTTCTACCTCACCCTTTATGGTCGTCCTATCCAACTCACCCCCACCCTGAAATACCTTGGCCTCACCCTTGACCGACACCTCACCTGGACCCCTCATCTCCTGACCATCCAGCAGAAAGCCCATTCCCGCCTCCGCCTGCTGAAACTCCTGTCCGGCCGGACATGGGGATTGCATCCTTCTACCATCCTCCACACCTACAAATCCCTCATCCGTCCTATCCTCTGTTATGCCAGCGTCGCCTGGATCTCCGCCCCCACCCGCTTTTACAAGGCTCTCCAAATCCTTGAACGCCATGCGCTCCGCCTTGCCTTCCGTATCCGCCTTCCTTCCCCCACACGGCTCCTGTATGAACTGATCCCCTTCCCCCACCTCCTCTTGTTCCTCCAACATCTCCGCATCCTTTACATTGTTCGCAGGGTTGATCCCCCCCACCCTCTGGTTTCCTCCTTCCTCTCCACCCCCCGCCCGTTGCCGCGCCTCTATCGCTGTATCCCTCCCTCTCTCCACCTCCACACCCTCCATCTCCTTCATCAGGGCAATTTCCAACGCCTCCCCCTCCCGGATGACGAACTTCGCCGTGACATATACCCTTCCTTCCAACTATAACCCGGCCTTGTTCCCCCCCCCCTCCCCAGGGCCCCCTTCTCCTCTTTCCTCCTTCTCCCAGAGCGGATTTTCCTCCATCCCCCCCTCCCCTGAGACCCTGCACCCCATACTTGCCTCTCTCCTTCCCACATCCCTCCCTACCTGGCCCTCTTCCGAGCGCCCCCCATTTCCCCTCCCCCATCTCTTCCCCTCCCTCCCTTCTTCAGGTCTCCCTCATCTCCTTGAACCTGGCAGATCCTCTGTATTGATCAACATCAGTGTGCCACGTCAGTGTTGTGTTTCGTGCTTTTCTCGTGTGCGTCAAGAGGTGTGATTTTAATTGTGTGCTGCCTTGAGGTTCGCCGTCAGTGCTACGCTGTGTGCTATGCCAGCCGTCAACACCTTTATGCTCCAGTCATACTGTGCCTTGTGTTTCTTTTAATCGTCGCAGTGTGTGGCTTTTTGTGTGTGCTACTTTTAAACAGTTTTTTATCTCCATTTTACAGTCACCCCGTTTTTTTGTATATTGCCTTCCATGATGTTCTCCCTTTTTATATCTATGTTCGCCTTCTTCTCTCCTTTGCTGTTTTTAAATGTCTTCTATTGTTTTGTTCTATGTCTTTCGGCTGAAGAGCAGCGCATATGCTGCTGCCAGCCCGCCCCGATAGGGGAATTGAAATACAATAAAAAAAAAAAAAAAAAAAAAAAAAAAAAAAAAAAAAAAAACTTTCATTGATATGGCTTTTCTAATGAATGTGTCTTTCTGTTCAGGAAGTTTTACTTCTGATGAAGGTATATTTATATGTACCGAAACCTTGGTCAAGAATTTTAATAAAAAAATTCTATCCTGCAACTGTTTTTGGCAGTCATCATTTATTGTGAAGAATTTTAACAGTTGCTGCTCCAGCCATGTTTAAAATCTTGAATTTGTTAACATCGAGTATAGATTTAAGTGTCAGGAAGTCGTTTCTGAAAGTATTTGTATGCAGTGTAGCCATGTATGGAAGTGAAACATGGCCGATAAATAGTTTGGACAAGAAGAATGCTGAAGATTAGATGGGTAGATCACATAACTAATCAGGAGGTATTGAATAGAATTGGGGAGAAGAGAAATTTGTGGCACAACTTGACTAGGAGAAGGAGTCGCTTGGTAGGACATATTCTGAGGGATCAAGGGATCACCAATTTAGTATTGGAGGGCAGCGTGGAGGGTAAAAATCCTAGAGGGAGACCAACAGATGAATACACTAAACAGATTCAGAACGGATGTAGGTTGAAGTAGGTACTGGGAGATGAAGAAGCTTGCACAGGATAGAGTAGCATAGAGAGCTGCATCAAACCAGTCTCTGGACTGAAGACCACAACAACAATATTCTATGTATTTATACTTTCAAATATGGCACCTTCGTTACTATAGAAATATTTGTCGTATTTTCTAGTGACAAGAAATCTAAATTTATTGGGCTTCATTCAAATGCTGACGCAAACTCTACAGCAAATAAACATAATCACTATTTTGTGAGAGTTAGCGATCTTGTAGTGTTACACACTTCAAATGAGCGTAGTGTATATTAGATCTTTGGTAATGCTGACGAAACACACTAGTATTGTTAGAAAATGTAAAATAGCTACAGGCACTATTTGAAAGAATTAATAGTGTCTGCAACGATCATATACGAGTACAACCGTTCGGTCGACGAAAGATCCGTACCCAAATACTGGTAAGTTGCAAAGGTCACACCAATATTCAAGAAAGGTAGTAGGAGTAATCCAGTACATTACAGGCCATTATGATTAACATCGATATGCAGCAGGATTCTGGAACATATATTGTGTTGGAACATTATGAATTACTTCGAAGAAAGCGGTCTATTGAAACACAGTCTACATGGGCTTAGAAAACATCGTTCTTGTGAAACACAACTAGCTCTTTATTCGAATGAAGTGTTGAATGTCATTGACAAGGGATATCAGATCTATTCCGTATTTCTGGATTTCCGGAAGGCTTTTGTCACCGTATCACGCAAGCGGCTTGTAATGAAATTGCGTGCTTATGGAATATCGTCTCAGTTATGTGACTGAATCTGTGACTTTCTGTCAGACAGGTCACGGTTCGTAGTAACTGACGGAAAGTCTGATTTCTGGCGTTCCCCAAGGTAGTGTTATAGGCCTTCTGCTGTTCCTTATCTACACAAACGATTTGGGAGACAATCTGAGCAGCCGTCTTCGGTTGTTTGCAGATGACGCTGTCGTTTATCGACTAATAAAGTCATCAGAAGATCAAAACCAACTGCAAAACGATTTAGAGAAGATATCTGAATGGTGCGAATATGGGCAGTTGACCCTAAATAATGAAAAGTGTGAGGTCATCCACATGAGTGCTAAAAGGAATTCGGTAAACTTCGGTTACACGATAAATCAGTCAAATCTAAAGGCCGTAAATTCAACTAAATACCTAGGAATTACGATTACGAACAACTTAAATTGGAACGAACCCGTAGAAAATGTTGTGGGGAAGACTAACCAAAGACTGCCTTTTTGCTGACAGGACTATTAGAAAATGTAACAGACCTGCTAATGAGACTGCCTACACTACGCTTGTCCGTCCTCTTGTACATTACTGCTGCGCGGTGTGGGATCCTTACCAGATAGAACAGGCGAAGTACATCGAAAGATTTCAAAGAAAGGCAGCACGTTTTGTATTATTGCGAAATATGGGAGAGAGTGTCGCTGAAATGATACAGGATTTGGGCTGGACATCATTAAAAGAAAGGCGTTTTTCTTTGCGACGGAATATTCGCACGAAATTCCAATCACCAACTTTCTCCTCCGAATGCGAAAATATTTTGTTGACATCGAGCTACATAGGGAGAAACGATCACCACTATAAAGTAAGGGAAATCAGAGCTGGTGCAGAAATATATAGGTGTTCGTTCTTTCCGCGCGCTATACGAGATTCGAATAATAGAGAATTAGTGTGAAGGTGGTTCGATGAACCCTCTGCCAGGCACGTAAATGTGATTTGCAGAGTATCCATGTAGATGTAGATGTGGATGTAGATACTTAGGTTAAGAACAACAGTCGAAATCGCAATAACATTTATTTATTGTGACCAATTCCTACTTATGTAAAAGGCATATTCAATTTTTTGGGCCTCCTATGACTGGTGCTGGCGGCTTTTCGGTTACGACGCTCGTACACATACACGCAGACGTACAGTGTACGAACGTCGTATCGTGTGAAAAACCGATGAGCCACCACCATCAGCCATAGGAGGCCCAAAAAAGTTTGATGGCTTTAACATAAGCCGAAACCGGTCATAATAAATAAATGTTACTGCGATCTCGACTGTTGTTTTTAATCTAGGACTCCGAATGACTCAGTTTTTGTAAGACCACTACTCTTGTCTGGAATGAAGGCATGGACAAGTAAATGAGGCAGTAATGAAGGAAATTGAGGCACTCGAAATGTGGTTGCATTGAGAAGTGTTACAAATATATCAGACTCAAAGAAATAGCCTACCATTGAATTCGAAGACTGATATTGGAATGATAAGCTGCAGGGGAAAGATCAGTAAGAAGAAGACGAACATCGTGGCTACAGAATTTGAAGGCATGGCTCTTGTGCAGTTCCGTAAAACCATTTTTTCAAAGAGAAAAGAGGCTTGGTTGCAAAATAATGATAATTTGATAACGAGTTTCTCCTGTTTGTGGCGTCACATTATCTGCAAAAGAAAGGAAAAAGAAAAATGTTAATACAAAAGGGGCTGGTCGTGTCATGCACCTATACAATGAGATAATTTTTCTAATTTTCAAATTACTTATTTACTCCCCCAATTACTGTAGAGGTGCATGATAGAACAATGCCCCTTTTATAATGATAGATTTCTTTCTGCCCTCCTTTGTCGATAATCCGATCATGTCCCAAAAGGGTGAAACGTGTTATTAAATAATCATTATTTTGCAACCAAGATTGTTTTCTGTTTAAAATAATTCGTAGTGGTTGCTGTACCAGCCAGCCAGTGGACAGGGAAAGATGCCCGTACAACTGTTTGGATTCGCTAAGCCAGAAACAAGATTAGCCTTGATGATAGCCAACCTCTTGCACTGTTCCGCTTCTCCTCATGTCAACTAAAGGCTGTCTGTGACGAATTTTGTAATGGATAAGGACTATTGTTTCTTGTGTAGTTCGTGTACTGACCGTTTAACGGCACACCCCAAGCACAAATCGTAGTCTCACCAGGAATTAGACGAACCCGCATCAGTTTTCATCGAATTAAAATCTTCTACTATTGAAGACGAGCCAGGGATAGTTTTGGAAGTAAAATGTTGAATTCCGTTCGTGGGAAAAAATTTTCAAAAGAAACAAAGTCTCAGTACACCAACGTTGAAAACAAATCGATGATGTCTGGTGTCAATGCCATCTTTCATATACCTCTATAACAAAAGTACTTTGCGATAATTATTCTCTGAGTACATAAGCGTTTGAACAACTGTCTTAATTGATATCACTAACCGTATTTCTTTAACATAGTTTGAATGTCAGTGTTCACGCAAGTTATGAACCGCTCACCGAGAATCGGAATAAGGCGTAGAAAAATATCAATCCGATATTCGTTGTAAGTGGCTTGTAAGACATCAGTAAATATGTAAAACTCACAATTGGATCGTGGGAGTTCCTTGACAAAGTATAATTGATTTTAATAGGTCTATTTAGCTTGCTTGGCCTGGCCCACACACACTAACAGAATTCGCAAATCCATTTTATACCAAATCATTACTTATGCTGATTAGACGAGCGTTAACAATTAGTAAAGCTTCATCAGAGTTCAAAACGTGCCTGGATACTGAAGTTCAAAATAATCAGAGAAAATCTTACCACTCTTAGGTGTCAGAGATATTGTTACAGTTTTTTTATTTTATTGGCTTTTAACATATAAATATAAATATAGCAAGATAACACTTGTTCTTCATTATTCATACATGTCTTCAGATCGAGATTATTGTAGCTATATTGGAAAGACACAGTTTGACAGCTAACCACTTACTTTTTAATTCATTTCTTTAATTAAGTTCAATGGTCACAATTGCGTTTAAATTTTTGTGTCTTCTTTAGCTATGAATCTGTATACGGCGTCTTAGGTCCACCTGGTTGTGTCTCCGAGAATTGGGATCGTGCAAAGCGTCTGGCATTGACCAAGTTGTAATTTTTTATATTTTAGATCATACACAGTACATAAGAACATTTATTCTCCTTTAAACTTCAATTTAAACTTCCATTAACTTGAATCAAATTTTTACTCTGCAGTGGAGTGTGCGCAGATATGGAACTTCTTGTCCGATAAAAACTGTGTGCCGGGCCGAGACTCGAACCCGAGATCTTTACCTTTCCCGGGCAAGTGCCCTACCAACTTTTTTTTTTTATCTCATTTTGTTCTCTTTCGTTCGTTGCATCTGCTCGGGGCGGACGTCGTAAGACACCCGTTTAAGTTCATCATTGTTCCATGTACTCAGTTTTTTTTATTACAGAGGGCTGCGAACCCTCTGACCGAACACGCTGAGCGACCACCTGGGCTACCCAAGCATGACTTACGGCCCAGCCTCACAGCTTTGGAAGGTAGGAGACGGGGTACTGGCGGTCAGCCAGCATGGTAGCTCAGCGTGGTCGGTCAGATGATTAGCTCCCCTCTGTAATAAAAAAATCTGAGTACATGGAAAATTGATGAACTTAAACGGGTGTCTTGGGACATCCATCCCGAACAAATGTAACGAACAATAACGAACAAAATGAGATTAAATAAAAGAAAATAAAGTTGGTAGAGCACTTGCCCTCGAAAGGCAAAGGTCCCGAGTTTGTGTCTCGGTCCGGCACACAGTTTTAATCTGCCAGGAACTTTCCCTTAATTTCCTCTGAACTATAAGAATTTCCGTTAAAGTTTCTTAGCACAACTTCCTGTAACTCGAAACCCTCCTAATTAAATATCTTCATACTACACAAAAAAGTTCAGAAAAATGTAAACCATCTTTGGTAGTTACTATCTTTGGAACAACAGGACATATCGTTGCAATTCTGCGCGGTAGCTTAGTCCAGTATTTCTCAATAGATCTTGGCGCGCGTTTTCCAGCAAATGACAGTGCATCAATGATTGAAGTCGTTTGAGCAACGCAAGATCGTATTGAAGTAGTACTGGAAGTACGAAAATATGGTGGAGGTACAACGGTAATGCGGTATTCGGGATAAATTTAAAGCTGACGTTTCTGTTCAGAATGCATAAGGAAAGGTGTGGCCGGCGAAAAGCATCAACAAGTCCAGCTTCCAGTGCTGCTGTGTTGCAAACATTTTACTAGTTTTCATTTATTTTCTCCTTACCAGTAGATCTCTATGGTACGATTTGTTTTGAACCCATCCACTATACTGGAATCTGGCAGTTTTTAATCCATGACATACCGTCTTTTAGCGAAATTTTGTTTTGACGGACAACGAATGTTGGGAAAAGAGATTCCGAGATTTTCCACTCTAATGTTTTAATCATGTGAGTAATAACATTTTGAAATTGTCATGTAAAAGTTTTTAACATCTTTAAAATTTTTAAAAATTTTAAAATAATTTACCATATCATTGTGTGTCTCAGGGTTGTTATTCCTTTTGGATTTATTGTTACACAGATTTTCACGTGAAGATGTGGCTTTTAGCGCCACGAAACCGGTAGTGATCCAGTAATAAAAGACCAACTACGGCTGAAGCGGTTATTAATACCCAAGCCGTTTTACTAGGTCATCTCAAAAATCTGTGAAGCAGGGTTGCACTTGAAATCTGGGTAATGAAGCATACGACGGATTTTGAAGGCTGCAAAGTGGAATGTGTACATTCCAAGATCGCTGCACGCTATGAGCGAGGACGACCCAGATCGAAGGATGGAGTACTGCGTGTGATTTGAAGGCATGCTTCGCCAGGATGAACAGTTTGCACAGAAGGTTATCTGGTCTGATGAGGCGAAATTCAAACTGAACGGCACTGTAAACCACCACAACTGCCTGTACTGGGCTCCTGAAAGTTCTCACGTTCACATGGACAAACGTGTTAATCTACAAGGAGTTAATGTATAGTGTGGTCTGTCATCGAGCAGTTTGACAGGCCTATTGTTCTTTGAAGGTACCGTAACTGGTGAGGCGTATCTTCATACGCAGCAAACATCGATTTTACCTGCCATCCGATAGATGTTTGGAAATGAAAGATTTTACCTACAACAAGATGGCATTCCGCCTCACTACCACAGAGATTTCAAAGCTTACTTGGGTGAAAATCTACGTGGACGATGGGTAGGTCGAAGAGTCGCTGTTGAGTGCCCACAACGGTCTGCAGACCTTTACACCTCTTGACTTTTACCCATGGGGTATTTTGAAAAATGAAGTTACCAGTTGTACTGAACGAGCTACGACAAACCATCTAGGCGACCTGTGCGGCTGTCACACGAGCAACACTGACAGCCATAGTTCGGTCAACAGTTCAGCGGCATTGACGTTGTTTGCCTGCAAATGGGGATCACTTTGAACACATAAAATAACCTTTCCTCCGTGCAAGAATTGTAAAGGTACGTAATTTTGTTGTGTTAATACTGACTATCAAAGTCTGTCTACATTTTTTTGGTCTCCTCTGTATATTTCTCCCAGCTATCTTGATAGCTTCTTACGTACAATGAATCACCAACAGACACATGCCTGACAGAACACAAATTTTAATTTTCACAGTCGGACATCAGATACAGTAGTTACAGTTCATCATTTCATTTTTAGTAAGACTTTTTAAGAATTAAAACTGAGTTTCGACAGCGTCTTCCAGGTCTTTCACCGTACTGTAGCCGTCGGTTGGACTCCAGTAGCGCCTTGTACACCCGCTGCCATAGCGTCAGAACTGTGCTTGAACTCCTTGTATGGACTCAATCGTGGAAAATGAAATCAATAACAACCATTTTTAGTACATTAGTTTATATAAAACACATAACAGAATATTATAACACCATTTATACTTGCCTGGCGTCGCTCAGTGGAACCTATTAGTTTTTGCAGCGATTCATCGTAAACTACAAACTGATGAGAGATGGCACCTTAAGACGAAACAGAGCATTAAAATTGCACAACGAAGAGTACTAGTAAATAAAGAAACTTTGCTTACCCGGAGCTACCAAATTCGGTGTCAACAACGACTCCAATCCGGCTCAGCAGCCGTCCGCTGTGACCGAGCCGAGTTCGGAACCGCGCGACTGCTACGGTCGCAGGTTCGAATCCTGCCTCGGGCATGGATGTGCGTGATGTCCTTAGGTTAGTTAGATTTAAGTAGTTCTAAGTTCTAGGGGACTAATGACCTCAGATGTATAGCCCATAGTGCTCAGAGCCATTTGAACCATTTGAACCGGCTGAGCAACATGTCGAGGTGAGTTTTGATGGTAGTTACGAGTACATCATTTAATGCTGCTTCAACTACATGCTAGAGATCATCAAGTGTACAGGCTGGTGGAGTGTGATGCGTCGGTCTCTCGCCTGCACACAACCGAAAGTTTTGAATGAATGAGTGACCTGGAGAACGTGGTGGGTAGGGTGATAGTCGAGATCCCTCCATAACAAGGCAGATAAGCTCAGCACGGACAACATGAGGTCTTGCATTATTTTGTTGAAAGATCACGGAGACGTCCAAGATAGGCCACAGTGATCGGCTTGAACACTTCGTGAATGTAACGACATGCTGTCCAAATTACCTGCTGGGCGAACGAGAGATGATAGTGATGTGAACCCAACAGCACTCTGGGTTGTGGGCCAGTTTGACGATGACGAATACAACATAACAATACTTATTCTCCTCGGGGGTCCTGCACGTAGATATACCTATCATAATACTGTACACGGAACAGTGACTCGTCTGAAAAGAAGACGTGATGTCACTACTGCGTCCAGTATTCTCGTTGGGCGGAACATGGTCGGCTCAACTTTCTGCTGCTACCTCAAGGGGAGCTGCATCAGTGGTCGCCGTACTGACAGCCCTTGGTGCTCCAGACGACACCGCACTGTCCTTATGAATACGTTTCTCACTGCAATCGATGCCTTCTTCCTGAGCGAAGGTACGTGATGTGCCTGCACGATTCTGTGAACAATATGTCTGTCCTCTCGGGCGCTAGTTGCGTCCGGCCTCTGAGGTTGTGTATGGCGTTGAATATGGCCATCCCTAACCCATCGATTCCATATTCGCTTGACAGTCCTGGGATCTCGACCAACGCGACTGAAAATATCGCGGAGCTATAAACGGCAACCTGCTGCTATCGAAATCCGACGTTTCTCCTTCTTGTTGTTGTTGTGGTCTTCAATCTGAAGACTCGCTTGATGCAGATCTCAACGCTATTCTATTCTGTGCAAGATATCTCCGAATAACTACTGCAACATACATCCTTCTGAAACAACTAACTGTATTCAGCTCTTGGTTCCCCTCTACGATTTTCTCCCTCACCCTCCTCTCCCCAAACACACACACTTTGCTCCTACCTAAATTAGACATATCTTGATGTCTTAGAATGTGTCCTACCAATAGATCCCTTCTTCAAGTCTAGTTTCGGCGCATATTTCTTTTCACCCCAGTGCTATTCAGTACCTTCTCATTAGTTCCATTATCTACCAATCTAATCTGCAGCATGTCCGCCCCCAGTAGCTGAGTGGTCAGCGCGACAGAATGTCATTCCTCAGGGCCCGGGTTCGATTCCCGGCTGGATTGGAGATTTTCTCCGCTCACGGACTGGGTGTTGTGTTGTCCTAACCATCATCATCATTTCATCCCCGTCGACGCGCAAGTCGCCGAAATGGCGTCAAATCGAAAGACTTGCACCCGGCGAACGGTCTACCTACGGGAGGCCCTAGTCACACGACATTTACATTTACATTACTTCCATTCACTTCATGTCTAAACTCCTCATCGTCCATATTTCACTTCCATACATGGCTACACTCCTGACAAATACTTCCAGAAAAGACTTCCTAGCCCTTAAATTTATGTTCAATGTTACAAAATTTCTCTTCTTCAGAAACGCTTTTCTTGCCATTACCAATCTACATTTTATGTCCTCTCTACTTGATCCATCATCAGTTATTTTATTGCACAATTAACAAAACCCACCTACTTTCGTACTTCAAGTGTCTCGATTGCTAATCTAATTCCCTCAGCATTACCTAATGTATTTCGACTGCATCCCATTATCCTTGTTTGGGTTTCGTTAATGTTCACCTTATATTCTCTTTTCAAGAGACTGTCAATTCCATTCTGCTGCTCTTCCAAGTCTTTTGCTGTATCTGACAGAAACACAATATCTTCGGTAAACCTCAAAGTTTTTATTTCTTTTCCCTGAACTTCAATTCCTACTGCACAGTTTTCTTTGGTTTCCTTTAGTGCTTGCTCAGTGTACAGATTGAATAACATCGGTGATAGGCTACAAACCTGTCTCATTGCCTTCTCAAATATTGGTTTCCTTTCATACGTCTCGACCCTCATAACTGCCATCTGGTTTTTGTACAAGTTGTATATAGCCTTTTGATCCTTGTATTTTACTCTTACTACCTTCATAAATTCAAGGAGAGTACTCCAGTCAACATTGTCAAAAGCCTCCTCTAAGTCTGCTAATGCTATAAACCTATCTTCTAAAATACGTCATATCTCAGTATTGTCTTGTGTGATTCTACATTTTTCCGGAGTCCAAACTGATCTTCTCAAAAGTCGGCTTGTATCAGTTTTTCCACACTTTTGTGGAGAAGTCGTGTTTGTATTTTGCATCCATGCCTTACGAAACTGATATTTCAGTAATATTCACACCTGTCAGCATCTGCTTTCTTTGGAATTGAAATTATTATATTCTTCTTGATGTCTGAAGGTATTTCACCGGTCTCATACGTCTTTCACACCAAGGTTCTGTCATAGGTCTTTCAGTGCTCTGTCCAATTCTCCTTGCCATGTCATAGCTCCCATGTCATGTCGATCTACGTCCTCTTCCATTTCTGTAACACTGCCTTGAAGTTCATCTCCCTTTATAGGCCCTCTATGTTGAACTTTCATCTTTCAGCTTTTCCTTCTTTGCTAAGAATTGGCTTTCCATAAGAGCTCTTGATAGTCATACAGATGCTTCTCTTCTCTCCAAAGGCTCTTTAATTTTGCTGTAAGCGACATCTATCATTCCCCAAGTGAAATTTGCTTATACTTTCTTACACTTGTCCCCTAGCCATTCCTACTTAGCCATTCTGCACTTCCTGTCAGAGACTTTAAATTCTAATCATCCTTCCTTCTTTCCTTTCGAGTTCTCGTTTAGACTGAACCTGAAACATGGACGAAGCAGCAAAATGTTCTCCTGACTATACTTGCTAAAAGTGGAATAGTAGCGTTGAAACACGCGATTTGTATCGCCGTTGTCAGTGCGGCGTAATGACCACTTGGTAGGAGGATTCTAAATTAATAAAATAATACACGTGTTCGATCTGATTTAATAAGGGAAATCCTTCATCAAATATGCAAGTTAGAGTAACTTAAGTGCTCCGCTTGAAAAATACAGGCTTTCTTATAACAGTGGCAATTGTAAGAGACGCCACGGAGGCTATGTATAAATATTTCCGTCCGTCACCGACAAAATCACTTCCGCTGGAAATAAGTAGTCATGTTTTGTTAGTAAAGTTTCTGACCCTCACGCAAAGGCATTCACCTAAAGCTCTCAGAAGTACGTGAAACGGGTTCTTTGTAAGCGTAAGTGCCAGTAGCTAATTTAAATAATGGATGCAACTTTCGGTATCAACAGTAACAAAGTAATGCAGAACTGCGGCAGATGTTCATTGAAATGAACGGAATCCTCAGTTATTTGTTTTATTGATTCATGTTGGTAAATTAAAAACGAACATCAGATAATATTACATTGTGTCAAAACAATGGAACAGGTTGAGGCGTGGCAAGTCAATTTTGGTTACGAATTTGTGGTAACGTGGCATGTTCGTGGAAAATTCTGTGCCCCCGAGCGGTTCTAGGCGCTACAGTCTGGAAACGCGCGACCGCTACGGTCGCAGGTCGAATCCTGCCTCGGGTATGGATTTGAGTGATGCCCTTACGTTAGTTAGGTTTAAGTAGTTCTAAGTTCTAGGGGACTGATGACCTCAGAATTTAAGTCCCATAGTGCTCAGAGCCATTTGAACCATTTTGCTTACAGAATCGAGCCAAATAGACAAAGAATTTTGCGTTATGTGCGTACTTGTCGGTATGACGTAGCAGCCCCTCTGGCATGGATGGATGCACTGATTCGACTGAGAAAGGTGTCACAAAACCGTTGTATCTTATCCTGAGGCACGCTGATCCACAATTGTTTTAAGCGATGCTTGATATCCGAATAGTGGCACTGGGACGGAGTTGACGTTGGAGACGGTCTCACACATTTTCTATAGGGGACAGATCTGAATATTTTGGTGGCCACGGCAGTACCTCAACATCACGCAAAGAGTTTGTTGAGAAACGTGCCAAGTGTGGACGAGCACTGTCCTTTTGAAAAATCACACCACGATACCGTAGCATGAGACGTAATACATATGTGCACAGAACGTCCGTGACGTACCGTTGCGCCGTCAGAGTTCCCTCAGTCACCATCAGACGTGACCTTTTAACTCCATAATTAATTCTATAAATATTTTGTACTGATTAATTCTGTTTAATGTCAAATATGTATTTGTTTTACTATGTAATGTCTTTGAGCTATTGTAATGAAGTGAAAAGTTGTGTAAAATGTTTTCTCTTTGCCATTTAAATTCTTTGTATAATTGGAGAAATGTAGTATTTAATTATGGTTATTTTATTTTGACTTATTAATGTGTTTAAATGTTGGGATTTTATTAAAGATGTTTGTTTACAGCTATTTACAAGCTGGTTCATACCTAGGGACTTGCATTGTATAAAATGAAAAGCAGCAGTACTTGCCATTTGTAACGGGAGTAAGTTGGCGCGCGCCAAAAAGAGGTTGGCGCGGGCTAAAAGGTGGATGTGGCGCTCAGTCTGGGCGCCAAGTGAGAGAGCAGTCAGTCGGCAGCTAGCTACTGGACAGTCTGGACTGAGCAGCAAGTGAGTGAACAGCTCAAGTGCCGAGGGTGGCATCCAGTACCTGGATTGATGCGGGAAGGCTTTGGATGTGTGTACAGCTATAAAATGGTGATCTATTAATGTTGGAAGTATCGTCGCCAAGAAGAAGATAATAGAGCAAATTACATCCAGAGGAAAGACCGGGTAGCCACCATGTACTCGCCACCAATATTGCGCCATCACTCCAGCAAAATCTAAGATGTCAGATTAATGTCAAAGTATGAACCAGTACATTTAAGTGTTGTTTAATTTGCAATAATAAGGCAAATTATGTTAAACTGTGTGTCCGACCCTGGAATTAGTTTCTCTCGTCATACTTTTTAGAATGCATTCCACATCGTTACTAACACCCGAGTATCCTGTATGTGAAAAACGATTGAAAATAATTGATTGTTGGTGTTGCTTCATCCTGAATGCAACAAGATATATAGAAATACTGTGGGTTTCATTAATATCAAGGAAGGTAGTTAGTATTGCACTTGTGAAAACCTCCATGATGTTCGATTTGTTTCTAATTCAAAGTATCTGTGGTTCGAAGATTAACTGCATTTAATTCTGTCAGTGAAAATTACTGCTTGTGCTAATGACAAAAGGAATCACGTTATTTCGAGGTTAGTTAGACCAAAATGCACTTAAAGTCGTACTTGAGAACCTGTATGAAAAATCACTGGCATAAACTGTTTTTGAAGTCCTGCAAGGTGAGTGAAATTAGTGAAAGAATAGTACGAAAATATGCATCTTACAAATTGTCTCAGTAAAGTGTGTTTAGTTTGCTTTGTGATATTGGACAGTTTAAGGGTCCCCAATTCTGAGTTGCTTAAAATGGATAAGCCTGCTTGAGTAATGAATATATTAATTGCAGTTGAAGTTAATTTTGAATTTTGTGTACTTTGTGTGATGAAAATTGGAAAGCCAGTTTGAGAAACCCCATCAACAATTTTGTTTATTGAAGTTAAAGTTACTGTAATTGCCCTTATCCATAAAACTAGAAATAATATTACTTCTTAATGAGTGTAAAAATCCTATTGCAAGTGACTTTTAACTATATTTATACTATTTGGAAAGTAACAATTGAAATAGGACTAAGTCCACGTCCAAATTCTGGTTTAATACTGACTTTCATAACTTTTGGTGATTACATAATTCGTACATAACAAAGTAATTACTACTGAGAAGAAATAACCCGTTAACGGTTTATGTGCGAGCTTGCACATACTATTTATGACTGCTAGTATTCACTGTATCACTTATCTTATTATAGTAGAGTTTTATTGCACTTCTCTGGGAAAGAAGTAATGGTAGCTTTCCTTTACCAAAATTCAATACAGATTCTTTAAAAGTAATGTTTCATATTGTAAGAGATCCTTGATTAAGGAATTTGTTGCTAGTGCACTCGAGCAGATGTAATTTCGATGGATTGCTCACGCGCTGCCTGCGATATGTAAGGTATAAGAAAATCTCAGACCAGAGAGCAGTGTTGACTGCAGTAAGAGCAGTGTATGTAGCAGCGGTAGGAGTAAGTAGTTGCTAGCGAGCAGTCTGGTGTATCGTGTTGGCTGGGACGGTCGTGTAGAGCGATGGCGAAGCCTGAGCGTTGTAGTATAAGGTAAAAGCAGCCTCGCGCAGATGTAGTATTGTAATATCAAGTCGCATGTATATGTTTTTCAAAAATCTCTTAATAACAATCTTTCTTATAAAAATTAACTTTTGACGATCATTCATCTCAATTTAAAGATTTTACTAATTTCTCCCATCCATGGTCATCCCGATTGTTGCAAAGAAAAGTCAGTTGTTTCTTCTTATACATGACCAAGCTATCGGCCAGCATTGCACTGAGCTGTGCCAGAAAAATTTCTTATAGGACCAGATATATACGCGTTATCCGGCGATCTTATTGAGGTAAGAATTTTCATTTTTATTCCGAATGATCTTTCAGGGCCATGACGCAGCGCTGCTGACGTCCAAAATTTACCAGTTTAAATTCACAGTCAATTATTGAAAGGTTATAAGTGAGCGACAATTTTTTTATTGAGAGATGAGTCACATTTTTATTATTCCTAGGTTACGGAATAATAAACTGTTGGGAGGTTACGGAATTTTTTTGTGGGGAGGTCACAATATTATTGTGCGTAATTAGGCTGGTGACGGTATTTTATTTCATTTAAGTAAACTTGGTTACTTAAGAAATTATCCAAATTTCAATCTTCAGCTTTCTGGTTTCTACTGTTGTATTAAATTCAGGTTCGATATTCCTGATAAATTAGGTGACTCATGGTCAACTTACTTATATCCTCCCAGAGGGTAACATTTACTGCTACTTCATACTATATTTGGTTATACACGTTGTGCCAGTGTAACAAGCAGCGCAGTATAGTATTGTATTTGGTTTTTCCCGATACAGTATTATTTGTTGGGCATTAAGTCTTATATTTCGCTCCCTTGTGGCAGTACTAAAATCTTATCGTCACTAGATAAACTGCATAATGATATAACAAATGTTGTAGTAGTGTTATAACATGTACTGAAAGCCAATATTTCAGCATACCATGAAGCCAGCAGTGAAACAGAAGTGCCTACTAAAAACCCGGGCTAATGGGAACATCTCGCCAGGTTGCCACCATATTCGCCATATATGATTCACGGTAGTGCAGACCCGCGCTCGCCGCTGAACATAATGCGACCTATTCATGTGGAGACCATGCTTCCCTGTCACTCAAAAAGGCGCCACTCAAAAAGGCAGCCGTTTGTGTTGTGGCATTAACGGCAGCCTACACATGGGATGATTACGTCCTTGCCCGTCTGCTGCTAGTCCCCGACAAATTGTAAGAGATTACACAGAAATGATGCAGGGAGTCCCTTACTTGTTCTCGAAAGGCAGGCGCCGACGCGAATGGGTTACGATGTGCCTGGTGCACCATACGACGATCTTCTCTTGTGGTGGTCAGACGTGGTCGACCGGAACCTTGACGAGTATGCGTGCTCTCACGTTCCCATGCAGTCCAACATTGCTAAAACTCAAATAAAAACTGTCTCGATCTCGTATTCAGATTTGTATTTGTTAGCAACCGGTTTCGGCCCTTTTCTCAGACCTTGTTCAGACTTTTTCCCGTCATTATGGCTGCTGGTGGGGTCATACGGAGCGAGATCCGTAGAAGTAAGGACGCCACTGCTCTGAGCTCTACGGATCTCGCTCCGTATGACCCCACCAGCAGCTATAATGACAGAGAAAAGCGTGAGCATAATATGAGGAAATGGCTGATATCGGTTACCAACGAATAAAAATCTGAAAACGCTATCGAGACTCTTTTTATTTAATTATTAGCATTTTTTACCAAAAATGGTTCAAATGGCTCTGAGCACTATGGGACTCAACATCTGAGGTCATCAGTCCCCTAGAACTTAGCACTACTTAAACCTAACTAACCTAAGGACATCACACACATCCATGCCCGAGGCAGGATTCGAACCTGCAACCGTAGCGGTCGCGCGGTTCCCGACTGAAGCGCCTAGAACCGCTCGGCCACACCAGCCGGCCATTTTTTACCGATCGCTGCTTTGTTCCAATTACAAAATGCTTTCCTAAATTTTAAAGTCCAACGTTGGATCACTTGTCACATCCGAAAGTTTCACAAATGTGGAAAATGCTCGATTAAATCACCCTACCAAATGCACATCCACATTTGTCCCTTTCAAAGTCTGTCACACACGAGTACGTGGCATTTCTGTGTTCTTCATTGTAATCACTTAACCTCCGACGCCGTTGACGCGCTTCATATACCCTTAGGGGCTTGGGAACATCACTAAACACGAACAACACTACTGCATCTCGAAACCGTTCTACCTGTCACAGAGAACTGAAACCCTCATCATTTTCATACCGACTGATCGTGTGTACGTACACGACGTTACCCTGACACCTGAACATGTCTCTTTAGTCATATTTATGTTTTGTTTTGTCAGGGACTGTAATTTAAAATCAGCAAATGCAGTAAATGACATTCGTACGCCTAGACGGAAGGTGATATTTTCCGAGACGTAAAACGCAACTATTTCGCAATAAATGAAACAAGTAGGTTCTACATTAATTAGAAAGTGTATCAGGTGCCAAAGACCAGATGGACGCGCTGCAAACAACTTTCTTTTCCTCCTTGTCTGGGAACAACACCCAAAATCGCGCCAGGGGCTGACGTAAGATGCGAAGGGGTAGGGATGGGGAGCGAGGGAGGGGGGGGGGGGGGTGACGCAAAATCGAAGCACCGTCGGAAAACGTTCACGTTGTGATAGGACATGCTATGGAGACCCTTATATGGAGTATTCGGTTCTACACTTCACGTATTGTACGATACACATTCCATAGTATAGCAGATGTTAAAATACAACCTTTCGTACTCTGTATTGCATTAAGTAGCATTGTACACGAGATATAAAAAATGTAACACACCCATTTAGCCTCATACTGATCATTTAAATACAATTGACCGGAATCTTTAACTAGTGCAAAAGTCTCTTACTGGATGACTTGAAAATTGGTTGCGACCCGACACTAGTTGTCAAGTAAATAAAAGTGAAGTATGCAACTCTGGCTGTTTTTCTGTTGTATTCGTTAATGTAATTTGCTGCCCTGCAATTACTTCAGCATGCTGGAAGTTCGTAAGTGATACAGTGTATACAACTGCAAAAGTGCTCCATAAGAGGAAAAAGTTCGTTACTGTAGCCCACGGCCGGCCTCTGTGGCCGAGTGGTTATAGGCGCTTCAGTCTGGAACCGCGCTGCTGCTACGGTCGCAGGTTCGAATCCTGCTTCGGGCATGGATGTGTGTGATGTCCTTCAGTTAGTTAGGTTTAAGTAGTTCTAAATCTAGGGGACTGATGACCTCAGATGTTAAATCCCATAGCGCTTAGAGCCACGCTTCAAACACAAAGTTCGTCCATTGCAAACAAAGTGTTTGTGTTCTTGTGTGTTCGACATATATACTCCGTCAAACGAAAACTGGACATAGAGAAGCGTCACTGTTATGCCCCTGCGACCAGAAATTGCACTGTTTGTTTATTATTTTGGTCATAGAAGCTTTCGTTCATGGCCTATTACCGAGTGGTGTGGCTTACCATTCGTTTCAGTAACTACTTCGAAGACCGCTGTAAATTTATTTTGGTAATTAATCTCTGTAACTTTTACTGTTGTCATAGATTTAGAAACGCCTTGTGTCTGTATGTCATTGTAATTGATATGCGTTGTCTGAATATATATTAAATATTAAAATAAATTTAGTGGCCTTACAACTCATACACTGGAACCATCAGGTCCTAAAGGAATTAGAAAAGGCTCTTATAAGTCCATCGAACATTTTGAGCAGACAATCATACAAACAAAATTACCAAAGGGAAACAACTGCCAGAAGATGAGGTCAGCACCAGACCAGGGACAAAATGGACCAAAGAAACAAAAAGAATCCAAGTGTAAAAACGAGAGCTGCTTGGGAACTCCGAAGATTGAAACACGGTAGTTTCAAAAAATGGTTCAAATGGCTCTGAGCACCATGGGACTCAACTGCTGAGGTCATTAGTCCCCTAGAACTTAGAACTAGTTAAACCTAACTAACCTAAGGACATCACAAACATCCATGCCCGAGGCAGGATTCGAACCTGCGACCGTAGCGGTCTTGCGGTTCCAGACTGAAGCGCCTTTAACCGCACGGCCACTTCGGCCGGCCACGGTAGTTTCGCATGATCCGAGAGGATCCAGTTGCAACAGTCATACCTGCTAGCTCGTGTATTCGCTCTCCTTGCTACGCTGGTAGAGCTCACATGTACTCGAGAAGACAGCAGCGACGAGTTTTCTGATGAATGGTCAGGGGCGACTAGCGTACGGAGACGGCGAATTCGGAAATGGCGCCATAGGAACGGCTGTCGAGTTTAAAGCGAGTATACGTAGCTCATTTCTCATTCCTACCAGCCATACACCGATATTAAAATGCCAGGGGACGGCCAATTAGGCGCCACGTAAGCGGGTGCACTGAGCGTCCCATCTAACGGTTAAGGGCCAGTCTGTCGAGCTTAAAACCTCTAAAAATAGCACCACTACCCGCGGACAAAAGTCACTCTAGTATTGCACACAACTCCTGCCGTAAACCGACTGCAACAGCAACAAGTGTAGTCAAAATTAAGTAAGGGGAGATTTCATTTCCATAACGACGTCTGGAGCTGCAAAGACTGTGTATCGTTTCTTTTTCTGGTTACAGTGTGCGAAAGTCCGTCTATCTCAACCTATGCGGAAGGATGTTAGTGACGTTCTTTAACCTGGAACATTGTAAGTTTGTACTGTGGCTTACGGGATGTGGGGCAGTTAATAGTTTATCTTTTGATTTTATTTGCGGTGGTTTTTCTCTTTTATACGTAAGCATCTATGGTTTTTTACATAGGATCCGTTCTTCGAGAGGTTTTTCGTACGATCTAGGAATATATGGGATACATTTTCTGCTTACTTGCCAGGTAGCAGATAAATTGTATAATAACCATTTTCAGTTGACTGCTATGGACACTCTTAGATGTACGTGGTACTCTCTCCACTATATTACTACAAATTCTGTTGGAGTTTGACAGTATGTATATTTATTACATTTTAGTTCTAGTTTTTCAGATGGACCTGAAGATGAGACTATTGTCTGAAACGCGATTGTACTTTCCTGTTATTAGAAAATAAATCGTTATTACAACTGTAGCGGATGTTATCAATCATCAATGAGATACGAGTGGCAATCAATAATTATGCATTTTTTTCTGAAAGCAGGTGGGTTTTATTCAGGATTCCAATACATCATATTATTCCCCACTCTTCTGGCTATAAAACCCTATTTTTAACACAATTTGCAGCTCGGGGTAGCCGCGCGGGGTAGCCGCGCGGTCTCAGGCGCCTTGTCACTGGTAGCGCGGCTACCCCCGTCGGAGGTTCGAGTCCTCCCTCAGGCATGAGTGTGTGTTGTCCTTAGCTTAAGTTAGTTTAAGCCAGATTAAGTAAAAGTGTAAGCCTAGGGACCGATGACCTCGGCAGTTTGGTCCCATAGGAACTTATCACAAATTTCCAAAAAAAATTTCAGCATAACCTCCCTAAAAAGCAACGGCCTTACGCTAACTTACTGGGACGGCGTTTACGTCCGCACGTTACCACTCTACTGGTAGACGTCGGTTCCAACGTCATGCTGTATCAATAACCTCCGCATCATCCACGTACTGCATCCCGCGGCGTCTTCCTTTATTGAGCCAAACAAATGGTAGTCCGTAGGGCGAGAAGCGGCTGTACGGTGGATGAGGCAGAACAATTCTATGAAGCTTTGTGAGCTCCTCTCGGGTGCACAGACGTGTATGAGGCCTTGCGTTGTCATGGACAAGGAGAAGTTCATTAGCATTTTTATTGTAACGAAGACGCTGAAGCATTTTATTCAGTTTCTTGAGGAAAGCACAGTACAAATAAATGTAACAGCTGATTGCTTGTCAGCTTTCGAATGTATGTACTATTTTACTAGGGAAACAGACTACAACGGAGGAAACAAATGTTAGAACACGGTCAGGGCTATTGCAAGAATACGCGGCTCTGAACACAGTTACAAGATTTTCCCAGAAACAGATGCTCACCAGTTTCAATTACGGTGTGTGCCATCCCCATGACGTTATTGTGAAAGTTTACAAAATTAGTGCAACGAAATAAAAACAAACGTGATAAAGAAAATATTGATAAAAGCCATAAAGGCGATGTGTTGTGATTATTGCAGTGAAATATTGTAAAATGATAGAGAAAAAGAACAATGAAAATTCGTATTAATGCGAAAACTATGTATTTCAAGGATAATCTGTGAACAAAGATAAAAATGAATAGACAGTCCTCTAAAGAGGAAGAAAGAGAAAAACTAACTACTCTTCGTTTTGTTCTTGATTGTAGAAGGACGTCATTGACGATTCGTGATGAGAATAGCCTGTGTTTGTTATTAATACTGTAAGAAAAAGCATTCTTATGATAACAATAATTAATTCTATAAATGTGTAAATTTGTGTTTTCCAATAGTGTAGGGAAAGGCATCCCATAATTATTACTGAATAATTTGCAGTTTTCATATACTGAGCTGATTTTGTTTCAAAGACGCCATTACTGGTGAGAAGATAATTTTAAGCTTTTCATTACACCACACGGCTTAAAAATAGGAACTCACTCGCTGAGAATTATCTGCTTAAGAGTTTTACTTGAAAGTGAATTAATATTTTATTGCAGAAACAGTTTTTGTGTTAGCCTGGACTGGTCAGCACAGATCAGGTCTCACACGATTCACTACATAAAAAATAATTGTAATTCAGATGTAAATAGAAAATAGCTTTCAAAGAATTTTAATCAGTTCCATAACAAGATTTCAGTGCGAATCTCACAGAAAGCCCAGAGTCTCTTCTCATTAACAGAACAACAGGTCAAGTAAGCATGGTATACAATTTAAATGACGGACTACCACAAGGATCAGTATTGGCCCCCTGCTTTTCAATTTATATGTCGCTGACTTGCCAGAAACGAAAGCAAGAACATTTATCTATGCTGATGACATAGCCATTTTACAACTTCAGAAATGACTCTCACTCAGGATCTGCGAATTCTAGATGAATTTTTTAATAGATGGCGACTCAAAGTAAACAGAAATAAAACTGAATCCTCCACCTTCCATCTGAGTAATAGGCAGGCTCGCTATAAACCGCAAATTTCCTTTAGAAATCAGTTGCTGTTATATAACCCATTCCCAAAATATCTCGGCGTGACCTTGGATCGTTCGCTAACATGTAGAAAACACATAACTGAAACAGCTTTAAAAATGATAACCAGAAACAATATATTACACAAACTCTCCGGAACAAGCTGGGGAGCTAAGGCATCAGTACTCAAAACAACTGCCCTCTCACTTTTATACTCTGTTGGGGAATACTGCAGCCCAGTATGGCTGAACAGCGCTCATACAGCCATGGTAGACACGCAGCTGAAAGTAGCCATGAGAAGCGTATCCGGGACAATAAAATCCACACCCACAGAATGGCTACCTGTTCTGTCTAATATTGCACCACCGAAGCTACGACGTTAAGCAGCGTTGAAAAGGGAATGTGAGAAATGCTCCAAGAATCCCGAGTTACCGCTACACCAGGACTGTGATGCCACTCAAAGACAACGTCTTAAGTCCAGGAAACCCTCCTGGAGACTTGGAAAAAGGCTTACTTCTGAAGGATTCCAACCAGAAACAGCACGGCGGGAAGAATGGTTCGCAGCCAATCCCGATTCTGCAGGTCTCATTGCTGATCCAACACGAGTCCCTCCTGGATTCCACTTACCTGGGAGGCCGTGGACCACCCTAAATCGCATACGCACCAAGCACGGAAGATGCCAGGACTTGAATCATAAGTGGGGAATCGCTGAAAGTGCCAAGTGTGACTGCGGACACCAACGACAAACAATACACCACATAGTCACAGAGTGTCCCCTACGGAAATATGCTGGAACTCTGACCAGCATACATGAGGTCTCTGAGGAAGCAATCTCCGGCTGGATACTTTAGATGTTAACCTATAGTTTTTATTACAACTTGAAGCTCTGTTTGTCAATATTACTGTTTATAAAAACCACATTTTCTCTTTTACACGTAACTCATCCTAGTGTTTTTATCCATATGTATATTATTGATTTATCGATCTAATCTAAGACTTTTATTACCATAAATGAATTTAATCTATTTTATTTATAGTATATGCATATTGTGTTACCAGTAACATCATTGCTGTTCAATTCAAGTAATGTATCCTTGATGACAAACGAAATAATAATAAAAACAGAACAACGAAGCTGGTAGGATTTTAATGTGCGCGACATTTAGCTTTGCTACATTTCATGTCCAATACGTGAAACACAAACATGCTAGACTGCTTAAACTCGCATTTGAAAAGAAATATCATTACTCGCGCAATAATCAAAGCCTTTCACGTAACCGTCAAGATTTTGGTGCACGTTAACACAACATTTCGGCTTCGTGTTGCAGAGCGGCATTTTGCGTCTGCAAACGACGAAAGGTACGGGCAACATAATATTCTAAAACAAGAGGCCCTCGGAAATATAAAAGGACTGGGGCCAAGGCGCCCAAGAAAAGTACATTTCTTTTTATTGAAAATAGCAAAACTCCATTAAGGTGGCTTTAATGGTGTTGCACTTACTAATTTGCAACCTTTCATATCAGAGAACATCATTACGTGTTAGTAGAATTGAGTATTCTGCATTTACAACTGCATTTGCAACTGATACTGAGAATAAGTCATCTTAATTATGTCTTGTGCTACGCGAACATTGACGATAACATCATAAGGTTCGGATATCAGTACAGGTGGCGCAAAGCCGACACGTAGTAGACCAAAGCACCCTCTTGGCAACGACCATCGATGAGCAATTACGTATGTAAAGCGCAGTTAGGAGTGATTTGGGCTGACAACTTCCAGTTAATCGTCCAAGCGACAGTTCGTCCCACACCAGGCGAGGCCCACGAGAAAGACAGGCCATGGGGCGTACGTCACGGCACGTCACACTGCAGTATTTACGAGTGCAAGCGATTAATTGTTTTAGACGAGTTTAATAATTCTTGATTGCGTGTTCAAATCCATTCAAGTTCTTGACACTTATTTTTTTTTCGATGAGTACTGACACTTCAAAAGTATTCGACACCCTTTCATTTATTTTTAACACACTGTATAGTGTAAGTCCGTATAAAATTTGCCTTTACTCATAAAACCGTTCAAAATCGGACAGAGAGACGAATAGTTGCAAAATGATTCATATAAAAAAGTAACAGTAGCTTCAATGAATCGTTTAGAAAATCCTTGCTGCCGAATCAAAAAATTATGCGTGGAGTCGTATAATGATATCAAATCTACATTTGAGAAGCTTGTGAAATTTCTCTCATGAAACACCGGAACTTGGGATTGCCTTCCACTTGGTTCCATTTGGTTCTGGCTTCGATCAGAGACACTTGAGACCATTGCTGTTTATTATGTTTTCCCCAGTCACATGGCAGGAAGTGTGTACTAAGCACCGGCGGCGCCTGCACAGACAAATTGTCGACCGCTTTCCGTTTAGGACACCAGTGGATGGTAACACAGCTGGGCAGCAACGCATGGCTAGCAGCGTCATTTCCTTGATGTGCAACGCCAACGAGATATAAGGGCCCTGCGACGACTTGTCACACCCCCACACGGCTCCTGTATGAACTCATCCCCTTCCCCCACCTCCTCCTGTTCCTCTAACATCTCTGCATCCTTTACATTGTCTGGAGGCTTGATCCTCCCCATCCACTGGTTTCCTCCTTCCTCTCCAACCCCTGCCCATTGCCACACCTCTATCGCTGTATCCCTCCCTCTCTCCAGCTCCACACCCTCCATCTCCTTCATCAGGGCAGTTCCCAGCACCTCCCCCTCTCGCATGATGAACTTCACTGTGACATCTACCCTTCCTTCCAACTATAACCTGGCCTTGTTCCCCTCCCCCCTCCCCAGGGCCCCCTCTTTGCTCTCCCCTCCTTCTCCCAAAGCGGATTTCCCTCCTCCCCCCCCAGAGACCCTTCACCCCCTCCTTGCCTCTTTCCTTCCCACATCCCTCCCTACCTGGTCCTCTTCAGCGCACCCTCACCCATCTCCCCCCTTCTCTTCCCCTCCCTCCCCCCCTTCTTCCAGTCTCCCTCATCTCCTTGCGTCTGGCAGATCCTACGTTTTTTTTAATCATCATCAGTGTGCCACGTCAGTGTTGTGTTTAGTGCTGTTTCTCCTGTGCATCAAGAGGTGTGATTTTAATAGTGTGCTGGCCTTGTACTTAGTGTCACTGTCAGTGTTTGTTATGTGCTATGCCATCTGTCAATACTTTTATGCTCCGGTCATACTGTGCCTTGTGTTCTTTTAATTGTCCCAGTGTGTGGTTTTTTGTGTGCACTACTATTTTACGGTTTTTATCTCCGTATTGTCCGCCCCCGGTAGCTGAATGGTCAGCGCGACGGACTGTCAATCCTAAGGGCCCGGGTTCGATTCCTGGCTGGGTCGGAGATTTTCTCCGCTCAGGGACTGCGTGTTGTGTTGTGCTAATCATCATCATTTCATCCCCATCGACGCGCAAGTCGCCGAAGTGGCGTCAAATCGAAAGACTTGCACCAGGCGGGCGGTCTACCCGACGGGTGGCCCTAGTCACACGCCATTTCGTTTTATCTCCATATTACAGTCACCCCTTTTTTTGTCTATGGCCTTCCATGATGTTCCCCCCTTTTTATATCTATGTTCACCATGTTTTCTCCTTTGTATATTTTTAAATATTTTCTATTGTTTGTTCTATGTCTTTTGGCTGAAGAGCAGCGCATATGCTGCTGCCAGCCCACCCCGATGGCGAATTGAAATACAATAAAGGAAAAAAAAACTTGTCACACTAGTAGGCTTATCTGCCACACTTCACGAGCGCTCGACGCCATGCAGCGCCTACAGGAAATCAATATTTAATTGAAAAGATATCAACTAAAGGTCTTCATTTTGTCCGGAAACGCATACTTTCCGAGATAAGTCCAATAAACATGTGTACCCAAATGCATACTTTGTGCTACAAACGCCGGACGGTGTGGCCGAACGGTTCTAGGCGCTTCAGTCTAGAACCGCGCGACCGCTACGGTCGCAGGTTCGAATCCTGCCTCAGGCATGGATATGTGTGATGTCCTTAGGTTAGTTAGGTTTAAGTAGTTCTAAGTTCTAGGGGACTGATGACCTCAGAAGTTAAGTCCCATAGTGATCAGAGCCATTTGAACATCTGCTGCAAACACCTGTTTACAGGTGAACAACGTGGCGTCTATTCACGACAGTGCATCCCTCTGCCCTCCGGCGTAAGGAATGACTCACCCTTTGAAGTATACCCAGTTGTCGTTATATCTGCTGGCACGCATTGAAGACGCTGCCCTGTAGTGTCCGCACATCTTTGATCGGCGTGGGGTAGACCAGTTTCTTGCGTGTCTTCAAACCCAAAAGTATAGGGGTTAAGGTCTGGGGAACAAGCAAGCCGAGGTGTGAGGCCACCCCTACCAATCTAGCGGTGCTGAAAGATACTCGTTTACATCAGATGTTAGCGCACATTGTGAGGAAAGTGTGTTGGTGCGCCATTATGCACTTATAACATTGTTATTCATTGTCGCAATGGCATAGACTCCAGCAAGGTAGCCAGTATATTAATGAGAAAGTCCAGATAATGCGCTCCAGTTAACCTTTGTGGTCGCATTTATGGCCCTATTAATATACAGCTAAGTATGCCTGCCCATACATTGGTTGAGAATTGGTGTTGATGCTCTCTTTCCAGAACTGCTTCTGGCTATGTATCTGCCCATACACGCTGTTATGGGAATTCACAACACCTCTCTTGAGAAACCCCCCTCATCGGCAAATAAAATCTTGGATGTGAACAGTGTATCTGCGGCACACGTTGATAGGTGGCTACACTGAGTCACAGCGCCAGAGATCGCGCCAAAGAGTTTTATTCCGCAGCCTCCACTGGCAGTGCTTGTTCAGAAGTTGTCGTGGGCAGTGCTTGCTGAGAGGATGTCGATAGCTGTACTAGTTGAGGCCATGTCGTGTGCAGTTGTTTTGATGGGCTAGACAGCAGATGTTGTTCGAATGGAGATGTTGTAATGATCAGAGTGTATTTTTAGTCAATATATATGAAGGTAAAAAACATTTTTTTATTTTTTTTTATTTCCTAACTAACAATGCCTCTTGGTCACAGGTTCAGTCAACAAAGCATCTGGCTTGTGTTCATGTATTAGACTGCAATTATAGTATTTCAGTTTTATTTAATTAATTCAGTGTAAATGGTATTTAAAATATCTTGTCTTATTGAGGAAGAACCGTGCCAGATGTGTACGTTGAATCACACTTCCACACACAGAACAGTTACACTTGTGCTTTGTTGTTCGTAGTTTTTGTTTCGTAGCTTTTATAGTTGCTGGGGACTTAATTAATTAATTGTGGTAACGGAAATTTCCATTCATTCTTTGTTGTTATTCTATGCAGTGAGATTGAGTACTAATACTAGTCAGGGCCAACCGGTTACGAGACTTCGTAGCCGGACATATAGCTACTAAAATTAAAAATATTTGCATAATATTTAATTAAGCCCCCATGCACGTGGCGACCGCTGCTTCGGATCGTCCCTTGGAATTCTTTTGATAGTAAAAATAGCAGACAGTAGTATTGTTGTAGTAATTTGTAGTTTAGTAATTGTAGTCTATTTTGCATGTGTAGATTTGGTAATTGAACATTTGTAGTGGTCTTGTCATTCTTCTAATGGTATTTTTGCAGAATTTAATTTTTGATGTCTTGTATAAGGGTTTGACTATTTTGTGCAATTATGAAGATTTCAATTGTTCGTTAATCGTGTTTGTCGGGAAGCATTTCGTGTGAATGGTATTGTTGGTGATAAAGTGTCATATTGTGCGTCATTTTCGTATAGTGACGAGTTTTGTATGTATTGTAAATGATTACGCGATCGATGAAAAAGGCAAAAATGATGGATAGGGAGAATGACGAAAATGTTAACATGGCGAACTCGCCAACACAGGAGAACAGTATGATGAATAATGAAGTAGAAAACAATTTAGTAAGTCGGGAAAATAGTCCGGAACCAGTTCAAAATTTTTCACAATCAAAAAATATTCAGAATACGAGATTAACGACAGAAGATTCTGGAATAGTATCGAACACAGATCGCTTTACGGCTATGACGAAGGGGCGAAAAGAATTTTGAACCAGTTAATATGGAGCAGTTGATGGGTGCTATATTAAATTTGGGATTACAGATTGGAACTTTGGCAACGCGGTTAGAAACTGATATGGGAACAATGGAAACACGGTTAGACTCACTGGGATCACAGTTAGGATCTGAATTAAAAACAGTGGCAACACGGCTAGACTCACAAATAGGAACAATTAAAACAGAGATGGAAACAATGGAAACACGGTTAGACTCACTGGGATCACAGTTAGAATCTGAATTTAAAACAGTGGCAACACGGTTAGAAACTGATATGGGAACAATGGAAACACGGTTAGACTCACGAATAGGGACGTGCTTTAAAAAATTGAAAGATGAATTAAAGAGAGAAATTAGAGAAGAAGTACAACCGATCCTGAATTCTCACAATAATAGATTAATTTCAATAGAAATTAGACAAAAGGAACAGGATACATAACAGGAAGAAAGAGATCGCGTGATAGTACAAAAATTTTCAGAGTTAAATTTACAATGTGCACACGATAAGGAAGAAATATTTGAAAAAGTCGAGGAATCCTTACCAATTGACAGAATAAATAACCTAACACAACAATATGAATAGGTAACTACTAAATGTGTTAATACTGAAACCCGAGTCGCGGCACTTACGGAAGACGTAAATAAACAGAAAGAACAAATAGGTGACTTATCGGAAAGAGTTGAGGAGATTTCATATAAATTGACAAGTCTTAGTTTAAATAGGGACAGAGATTCAGATGATACAGCTCCACTGCAATTTGCAGAAATCGAAGAGTACCAGAACATAAATAAACATGTTGAAAATCAGGGAAAATTTAATGAACGCGTTAAAAGGTAATTTGAGGCGTTACGAAAGCAAGTCAAACAAATTGAAAGCGAAATCGTAGGAAAAGACAGCAGAAGAAATTTAGATTCACATATTGCAGAGGGCTTTGAAGAAAATAATTTATTTCATTTACGAGAAGCAACAAGAGAGCGCCAGGCACGCGAACTTGACAATAATCGACATTGGGAATGGGACAGACGTGGTAGGTCTTTGTCGCCACAAGGCGAAAACTTTGACTATAAACACTTTTTAACTGTTCGGAAATTTAAGATCTTTCGCAATTCTAAGAATGACATACATCCATGTTTATAGTTAGATCAATTTATGTATGCACTTCCGCCAAATTGGCCACTAAGTCACAAACTGGAATTTATGTGTGGCTATTTAAGTCTTCAGGGGATTCACTACACGAAGTGAATATTTGCCGTAGCGTGCACAGGGCCCCGAGCTGTAGTAGTGCTATTTCCCTTTTAGTTTTCTGCACTGCTGCCTACTCTTTTACTATTCTTTGTATATATCAAAACAACTCTTCAACTATCAATCTATCTAGACAGTCGGTAAAGAATAACCGGATATGACTATTTTACACAAAAGTGATTTCGGAAATTACCGTTTGGACTTACGGTATCTTCAGCAGCATTCATTCACAGTTGAAACGAAATTTTACCTGTTTACATTCGCGACAATATTACTTCATATGTTGACGATATTCTTATTGCTAAACGTTCTTGGAGCGACCATAACAAAATTTTGGATTCATTATTACGTATTTTTGCAAGAGTTGGCATTACAGTGAACTGGGAAAAATCTGAATTTGGTCGTTCTCAGGTGAAATTTCTTGGTCATATTATTTCGACAGAAGGTATTCTTCCTGATCCAGAGAAACTAGATGCTATTCGTAATTATGCTGTTCCTACTACAAAATGTGATGTTCGTAGTTTCCTTGGTGTCTGTAATTTTCTTAGACGCTTTGTTAGATTGGACGATTTGGCCACACCTCGTTTATGTGAACTATCTGGAAAGAATTCTAATTGCTGTTGGGATGAGGAAGCTCAATCAGAATTTGAACAACTTCGTGATGTTTTAGTTGCTGCTCCACTTCTTTCACATCCGGATTTATCTAAAGATTTTTGTTTGGCGACGGACTCATCATACAAAGGCCTAGGTGCACACTTATTTCAAGAGATAGAAGAAAACGGCGTTGTAGTACAGAAAACTATTGCATTTGGAAGTCGTGTTCTCTCTAAATCAGAAAAGAATTATTCGATTACGGAACTTGAAGCCTTGGTTGTTGTTTGGGCTTTCACAAAATTTCGGACATTTTTGTATGGGAGACATACTAAGGTTTACACCGATCATCGAGCTCTGGAATTTCTTATGTCAACAAAATTAACACATGGAAGATTGTCACGATGGGCGCTGTATCTACAGGAATTTGATTTTAGTATTCTTTACATACAGGGTTCTTCAGATATTATTGCTGAGGCTTTATCACGTGCACCTATGGGTTTGAAACAAAGTGCTGAAGAGGACTGCAAAGAAAACAATTATTGTTTGATGTATATTCAAGGTGTTGCGTTTGAGAATTTTATTTCGTCTTCGCTCCAGGACATCGCTAAGGAGCAAAATAAGGATTCAGTCTGGAAGGACATTAAGGAGAAGGGGAGGAGAAAGGAAAGCGTAGCGATTAGACAGTATTATTTAGTTCGCAATGATATTCTTTTCAAACGAAAATCGGTCGACAACTCTGTTTGGTTAGTTTGTATTCCTGATGAATGGGTTAATAAATTGATTTGGTATACACATTTCAGTTATGCATACTTTGGTCCCAGAAAATGCTTTCATAAATTACGAGAAAATTGCTACTTCAGTAATATGGAAAAACGTATTCGATCTGTTCTTGCCAAATGCAAATTATGTCAAAAGGCTAAGCCGCCAACTATTTCTCATAGAGCACCGTTGTTTCCTATCATTCCAGCGAAATTAAAGGACACGGCTGCAGTCGATTTGTTCGGTCCAGTGGTTCATTCTACTAATGGTTTTGCGTACATTTTAGTAGCAGTGGAATTGACATCAAAATATGTGTGTTTTACACCTTTACGCAAAGCAACAGCTCGTTCAGTATCTAACGCTTTCATCAAACATTTTCTTAAAGAAGTGGGTCATGTTGATAAGGTTATATCAGATAATGGATCACAGTTTCACTCTAAAATTTGGCTGCGTACTCTACGGCGTCGTAAGATTAAACCAATTTTCATTTCACTTTTTCACCCTCAATCTAACGCTTCAGAGAGATGGATGAAGAAAATCAATAAATTGTGTCATCTTTATTGTCATCAGAATCGCAGAACTTGGGATCAGTATCTTCATATTTTTCAAAACATTCTGAATGAACTCCCTAATGATTCAACTTCTTTACCGCCTTTGTTGATATTAAAAAATAAAGCACTGACAAATCGCATTTCTGAAATCGTTCCTTTTCCGCCTTACGGAATCTGCGGCATTCTGAAGTTGTCAACCTGGCTCTACAAAATATTGCATCTGCGGCTGCTAGAAGAGAGATATCAGCTAAACGTCCTGGTCGTTTAAAAACCTTGTCAGCTGGTCAAAAGGTGTTAATTAAGTCTCACCGTTTCTCTCACAAAAGAAAAGGCTTGTGTCGCAAATTTTTTCTGCTTTATAACGGTCCATATAGAGTTCGCAAAATTATTCATGATAACACTGTTGAAGTAGAAACTCTTAAATCTCGACGCTCCAAGGGAATACATCATATATCGAACGTTAAAATTTTTGTGGAATGACATACTTTTGAGAAACTAACAGTTATACGTAAACACACGGAGAGTACAAGGATACCGCGCCGTGTTCCGGCGGCGGCACGTACTCAAAGCAACAGTCAAGTCTGCGACTTCACGCGTACCTACAGCTGATCGAGCGCTCAGTGCGAATGCACTGACAGCCGTAAACAAATACGCAGTCTAATTTCTCCGAATAAATTCAGTATAAAGCTATAGTGACTTGATAAATTATGTTATTAACATTCAGTATTTTTCAGGATACAGTTGTGCAAAATATCTGAGAACTTCAGGTAAATTCTGTGTGTGTCCGACGTTAAGAGGACTTGCTATCGAGAAAATTTTCAGGAAGAATGTAATTTCGAAGAAGAAACTAATAAACTAAAAAGGTAACTATTAATTGAGTTTATTTTTCAGGTAACATATTTCCACTTAGGTACGTACTTTAGACGTAATTTGCTGCTCGGGATTACGTGATTTATACTTTGTGCTAAATTTTATGTTCTATGAATTTACTTGTGAAGCGACGTGCTTGCGTACATGTGCTGATTTTGACAATGTTTTATTAATGAACAGGGTTATTACTTGTGTATATTATGCATCGCTTGGCTGCTATGCTTTTTCACTGATGTCACATTTTTTTAATTATGTGCCTGCTATGCTTATTTATTTAAATTATAATTGTCACCTGATTAATTGTGCTGATATGGTTATGTGTGGGTTATACTTTGTGATTTATCTGCTGCGCCTGCATGTTTACTTATTAAGATTACAAATAAACATTTATTTGCTTATGCTGATATGATGCTAATGACCTGTTTATTATGTAAGATACATAATTGTTGCTTGTGTATGGATTGCATATTTACACATTTCTGTTTTGTTGTCATAAATATACTCTAATTTGGTATATAGAAATGCTGATATAAGGTGTACGAACATGGAGTTTAGGCCACAGTATGGTGTTAATTATAGATTGTTCGCTTGACAGAGACTCGTTATAGGGATTGTGCTGCATCCACTTGTCGATATTCTGTTCTCTACTGGTATATTTACTCGCTGTTGCATGTTTCGCTTACGCTTAGTGCCTTATATTTTAAGATAAGAAAATGAACTGCTGTAATTCTACGAACGACATTGGTACAAGAAACTTCATTGAAGTCACATGAGCTGGAGGTTTTATGGAAGCTGTATAAATTTGTGCTAATAGAAAGGAAGCTAACGACATGACATACCAACACTAGGTTTAGACCATTGACAGTTATTACACTGCATTCTTCATGAGCAATTGAAATAGCATGTGACACTTGACACAATAAATACTCCACATGTTTGCTTCTGTTTTGCCATGATTCTTGAAGCGGTCTACACACTGTGAAATATTACGATCATTCACACTCCGTACTCGTACTTACTTACTGAAAGTTATTCAAACTAAGGGCTGTTAGGGGTCATGTATGCATTTCTTTTATTTAATGATGGACAAGGTAACCAAAATGTATTTTATAATTCATAATGAGTGGAAGATTTGGGTCAGATGGATTACACAGAGGTCGTGTGTGGACATTGTGTCTTCGGATTGCATGGGATGATGAATTGAAGTTTGCACTAGGATTTTATCTGTACTTGTTCGAGGAGACTGACTAGAGGAAAGAGTTGTTATGGAAGTGAAATGATATTGGCGATAAGGTTTATATGTGTCGACGTATTGAAAAGGTATTATTGAGGTATTGAGATTGTGTGAAGTTGGTGATTATTAGAGTTTTGGTGGACAAGAGGTAAGGTAAATGATATTGATGATAAGATTTATATGTATCGACGTAAGAGGTATTATTGAAGTATTAAGATTATGTGATGCTGATGATTATTGTAGTTTTTGTGGATAAGAGGTAAAGTAAGTGAGGAGCATATTTTTTTGTTGGTTTATATGGAACAAGGAGGATGAAGATGGCAGACTAGAACACTCAAGTGGAAGGAAGATTGTCTACACACACACTTTGTTAAATCACTAAGCAGTATATACTTTTTTTTGGGGAGAGGAAGCATTTGTATATCTTGGCACACTGACAGTTGTTCAGCAACCGTACATTTGATTTGGCTTGGCAAACATTGGTCTTGACATGATGACTATGACGTTGACTAACTATTATTGACTGTTATACATTGCTGCCACTACTACTTGATACACATGTCGAACATCAAATCTTTGACAGAATTGCATTTCCACAGTTAACACTATTCAATTACACAGTAGCACTTAATGTGGATGAAAGATGAGTGAGTGTGTTTTGTGTGTTTTCCTTTCCTAATCCCAAATAATTGGTACCACCTATCTCCTAAATATTATTTTACTTGTTTGTTGGCTTGCACTGAGACCCATAAATATTATAGGTTTACTGCTATTTGTGTATTGTAATAGTTAATATGACAATTATCTGATATCATTTGTGTGCTTGTTATAATTTGTATGTTTAGTGTAAGAGCATTGAGAATAATTTTGTAAAAGCAATTGTGCGTGCATTCAAACTGTTGTTCATGCTTACACGTATTAACATTGGTGGGTGCCACTTGGAAATATTTAATTACTGCTGATGAACTCTGATGAACTGTTTTGTGATAGTGATTATTATGGACTGTTACCTGCACCTGTCAACATTACTGGGTGCCACTGATGGAACTGCTTCTACTGAGATAATGTCACTTGTTGGTGTCTGCACCTGCTCAACATTGCTGGGTGCCACTGATGGAACTGCTTCTACTGAAATGATGTCACTTGTTGGTGCTTTACCTGCTCAACATCGCTGGGTGCCACTGTTGGAACTGCTTCTACTGAGATAATGTTACCTCTTGCTGTCTGCACCTGTTCAACATTGCTGGGTGCCACTGATCGAACTACTTCTACTGAAATGATGTCACTTGTTGGTGTCTGCACCTGTTCAACATTGCTGGGTGCCACTGATGGAACTGCTTCTACTGAAATAATGTCACTTGTTGGTGTCTGCACCTGTTCAACATTGCTAGGTGCCACTGATGAAACTTCTACTACTGATAATGTCACTTGTTGATGTCTGCACCTGTTCAACATTACTGGGTGCCACTGATGGAACTGCTTCTACTGAAATAATGTCACTTGTTGGTGTCTGCACCTGTCAACATTACTGGGTGCCACTGATGGAACTGCTTCTACTGACATAATGTCACTTGTTGGTGTCTGCACCTGTTCAACATTGCTGGGTGCCACTGTTGGAGCTGTTTAAATACTGCTGATGAAATGTTATGAGAATGCTATTTGCAGCTGTTGACCATTGATGGGTGCTACTGTTGGAACTGTCAACTACTCTGAGGAGTGCTACTTGTTTATTAAACTCATGAACAGATTTTACGTGAATATTTGTATAAACTGATTTTTTGTCTATTTACTGTTCATGAAATGTTATGAGACTCTTACCTACACCTATTTGTCATTGCTGGTACCATTGATTGAATGATACTTGTGTAAACTATTATGTAAAATCACATGTATTCAAGCATTTGTATTCCTTACTGTATTTTATATATTAGGTTATTGAAGGGTCAGTGCAAAGCCAAAATTTATGTAGTTATGTGATATTTACTTATTAATATTATCTTTTATTTTTGTCTGTATTTTTTTGACGAATTTGGTGGTATTTTCACCACCAATGCTGGCAAAAATACCATCAAATTCTAGCCCGTGGAGGAAGGGCATATAAAAGGTGGCTACACTGAGTCACAGCGCCAGAGATCGCGCCAAAGAGTTTTATTCCGCCACCTCCACTGGCAGTGCTTGTTCAGAAGTTGTCGTGGGCAGTACTTGCTGAGAGGATGTCGATAGCTGTACTAGTTGAGGCCATGTCGTGTGCAGTTGTTTTGATGGGCTAGACAGCAGATGTTGTTCGAATGGAGATGTTGTAATGATCAGAATGTATTTTTAGTCAATATATATGAAGGTAAAAAGCATTTTTTAATTTTTTTTTTTAAATTTCCTAACTAACAATGCCTCTTGGTCACAGGTTCAGTCAACAAAGCATTTGGCTTGTGTTCATGTATTAGACTGCAATTATAGTATTTCAGTTTTATTTAATTAATTCAGTGTAAATGGTATTTAAAATATCTTGTCTTATTGAGGAAGAACCGTGCCAGATGTGTACGTTGAATCACACTTCCACACACAGAACAGTTACACTTGTGCTTTGTTGTTCGTAGTTTTTGTTTCGTAGCTTTTATAGTTGCTGGGGACTTAATTAATTAATTGTGGTAACGGAAATTTCCTTTCATTCTTTGTTGTTATTCTATGCAGTCAGATTGCGTACTAATACTAGTCAGGGCCAACCGGTTACGAGACTTCGTAGCCGGACATATAGCTACTAAAATTAAAAATATTTGCATAATATTTAATTAAGCCCCCATGCAACGTCTGCAACGGCCATTGACAGAAACGGCGTCTACCATGATGATTCTGTGGCCTTCAGGCCTGAAGGTGCTGCAGATGGTATGTGTACGGGAACTGTTCATAAAGTATGCCGTAGTTTGTAACTGATTTATGTTTTTTCACATAGTTCAATAATTGTCACCCTGTATACAGGGTGGTCCATTGATAGTGACCGGGCCAAATATCTCACGAAATAAGCATCAAACGAAAAAACTACAAAGAACTAAACTCGTCTAGCTTGAAGGGGGAAACCAGATGGCGCTATGGATGGCGCACTAGATGGCGCTGCCATAGGTCAAACGGATATCAACTGCGTTTTTTTTAAAATAGGAACCCCCATACTCGTGTAGTACGTAAAGAAATATGAATGTTTTTATTGGACCACTTTTCCCGCTTTGTGATAGATGGCGCTGAAATATTCACAAACGTATAAGTACGTGGTATCACATAACATACCGTCAGTGCGGACGGTATTTGCTTCGTAATACATTACCCTTGTTAAAATGGACCGTTTACCAAATGCGGAAAAGGTTGATATCGTGTTGATGTGTGGCTGCTGTGATAAAAATGCCCAACGGGCGTGTGCTATGTATGCTGCTCGGTATCCGGGACGACGCCATCCAAGTGTCCGGACCGTTCGCCGGATAGTTACGTTATGTGCCACATGTGAAACGTCAAGCACGACCTGCAACAAATGATGATGCCCAAGTAGGTGTTTTAGCTGCTGTCGCGGCTAATCCGCACATCAGTAGCAGACAAATTGCGCGAGAATCGGGAATCTGAAAAACGTCGGTGTTGAGAATGCTACATCTACATCGACTGCACACATACCATATTTCTATGCACCAGGAATTGCATGGCGACGACTTTGAACTTCGTGTGCAGTTCTGCCACTGGGCACGAGAGAAATTACGGGACGGTGACAGATTTTTTGGACGCGTTCTATTTAGCGACGAAGCGTCATTCACCAACAGTGGTAACGTAAACCGGCATAATATACACTATTGGGCAACGGAAAATCACGATGGCTGCGACAAGTGGAACATCAGCGACCTTGTCGGGTTAATGTATTGTGCGGTATTATGGGAGGAAGGATAATTGGCTCCCATTTTATCGATGGCAATCTAAATGGTGCAATGTATGCTGATTTGCTACGTAATGTCCGGCACATAGCTCGCGTGCGGTTGAAGCGGTATTGAATAGCATATTTCGTGACAGGTTGTAAGAGGTATGCGCTGCCTGCAATATGTAAGCTATAAGAGAATCTCAGACCAAAGAGCAGTGTTGTATGCAGTAGGAACTGTGTAGCAGTAAGTTGTTGCTAGCGAGCAGTCTGGTGTATCGTATTGGCTGGGCCGGTCGTGGTGCAGCGATGGCGCCTGAGCGTTATAGTATAAGGTAAAAGCAGCCTCGCGCATATCTAGTAATGTTACGTGAACTCCCATGTAAATCTTTTAAAAATGCCCTAATAATAATCTTTGTCATATAAAGTAATTTCTAACAAGCATTCATTTCAATTTAAAGAATTTACTAATTTCTCCAATCCATGATCATTCCGATTGTTTCAAAAGAAAAATCAGTTGCTTCCTTTCATAAATGACAAATGTATAGGCCAGCATTGCACAAAGCTGTGCCGGAAAATTTTTAGGTAAGAGCAGATATATTCGCTGTTTTCATTGAGGTAAGAATTTTTGTTTTTTTTATTCAGAATGATCTTACAGGGCCATGACGCAGCACTGCTGTCGTCCAAAATTTACCAGGTTACTGAATTTATTTTTTATTACGAGGTTTAGGAATTTTTCTGTTTCGAGCTTACATTAAATGAGAAAAGAATTTTGTGGGTACATTAAATGGGAAACAAATTTTGTGTGGAGGTTAAATGTGAATGAATTTCTGTAGGGAGGTTACACTAAATTAGAATAACATTCATTATTCATATAATTATTTAACAATTTTTGTGGGGAGTTTACACTTGGCGACAGCCTGCCAGGATCGTATTCTTTGTGAATTTCTGAGAAGTAGTCATATATCTGCTCTTATTTACTTAAATGTAGTTTGCATCTGGCGCAACGCATTTACTAATTTGTCACTTTTTCTTTCACAGATCATCGGCAATTTATTGCTCTTTGTTGTAATTGTGTTTGTTCCATTTTTGCTTTGTCTTTGTTTCATTTTTATGCTTAATTTTGATTTGTGAAAAATGCCGCGAAAAAATGTTAACAGTACATCGCGATGTGCAATGAGTGAAATAGCCGACTCAAATAATTTGACCGATAATAATTGCGACACACAGTGTAATAGTGATAGTCCTCTAATTACGGATAATCAGTGCCTGTCGATCACTAGTAATGATTTTAATTCTAATGATGAGCAAACAAATGCAATTATGTCCACAGTAAATGTAACAATTGATGACGCGGCACGTTCTGACACAATGAACGCTGCCCAGTTTGACGCACCCGGTTTGCAAAATTTGAATTGTGAACAGATAAATTTTTCTCCCGAAGATGAACAATGTAGTCAGAATACGTCAGATTTATTTGATTCCGATTTAGTGACTAATAGTGCACATCCGATTAGCAAACCTTTTCAAGAATCAGAGGATGACCTAATGGTTACACAAAACGTGACAAATGCACATACACCATTACACAGCATAGAAAATAGAGTCGCTAATTTATCAAATTATGGCAGTATTGCTACAACAAAATGAAAGACAAGACAACAACTTCAAACAACTTAATGAAAATCTTAAACAATTGAATGAAAAATACGACAATCTTAATGAAAAACAAGACAACCTTAATGAAAATTTCAGATAGTTAAATGAAAAACACGACAACCTAAATGAACAGAACAAACTTAGTGAACAGATTACAGCCGTTGCCGCGCAATGTCATGATACTAAAGAACAATTACGTGAGGAAATTAACAATAGTGAAGAAATTAGATCTGTGGCTCATGAATTAAGTAATACACATGCAGCCACAACTAAAGTACTTAGAGACGAAATTAGTGCAGTCGCTAAACAATGTTCTGAAAACGCAACCCAGTTACGCGATGAGTTTAAATTAATGTCAGCAGAACTTTCACGTACACTGGATGCGAAAGTAGACGCGAAATTTGACCAACAGAACAGCCAAATTGACGAACGTTTTAATCACCACCTACAAAACAGTGTAACGCGTTACCGTAAATTTATACAGGAACAGAATAAAGTAAAGAGACAAGTCATGGAAACAATTACTGCACAGAGACAGGAAGATAAGCGTAAATTGTTTACGAAAGCAAAAACATACGTAGACAACAATATTGCTACAGTATCAGACGAAATTAATGCTATCAAACAGTTGAACACCGAATTGCATGATTAAATCTCTGATCTTAAAACAAAAACCGACACACACACAGTAGACTTTCAGACAGTGACCGACAGACTTGAACAATTGGAACTAATACAGGATCCCGATGCCATCAAAGCAGACGTTAAGAAATTAAACAAAACCACACGTAAAATACAAGAACAACTTAATGCTTGCGATACTAAAAGCGATGATCAGGTAAAAGTACTGACTGAAAAATATGATGAATTGGCCAGTCTTATTGACGTTATCGAAGGTAGTAATGACACCAAATCAGACGATACTTCACCAATTTCGTTTAATCAAAACACCCGAATTCCAAAATTTACAGCAGACAATCAGTGAGATAGGTTCGTCCAATAATACATTACGTAGAAAATTGTCAACTTTACAGCAAGAAGTGACAGAGATGAAAAAAGTTTCAGTCACTAACACGTCACAGCATACACCACTCTCCGAACATTTGTCACACTCACACAGCCAGTGCAACTTACGTAATTTAGAGAGCGTACGTGTCTTAGATTCAGAACAGTCACAGACAAACAGATTGTTACAAAAACCTGAACCTGTTCACAAATTCAGAGACGATAACGTTGATTATAAGCAATTTTTATCCGTACAAAAATCTAAGGTACTTAATAAAGACAGAACACAGAATCACGCTTTGGACTGGATACGACAATTTATTTTTGTATTTTCACCAGCTTGGCCTGTAAAGCAGAAACTAGAATTGGACTGGGTACAACAATTTGTTTTTAAATTTTCACCGGCATTGCCTGTAACGCAGAAACTAAAATTTATTTGCAGCGCGTAATTGACCTCAGGGGATTCATTACGCTTCGATGAATATGTGCCGTAGCATGCACAGGGCCCCGAGCCGTAGTAGTGCTATTTCATCTTTAGTTTTCTGCACTGCTGCCTTCTCTTCTATTATCCTTTACATCTATCAAAACAAGCTCTTCAACTATCGATGTATCTAGGATTAAGGATGAGTAAAGAAAACCTGATATGACAAGTTTTACCAGAAAGTGACAGTTTTCATTAGACACTCACGAAATGACAAGAACTACCAGCGTAATTTTAATGAAAGACAGAAGTGCAATCATCAGTATGTACAACATTTTCAGCAACCGTCATAATTATCAGCAACAGCATTTTGGTAACAATAGAGGTTTTTCCCAACAACAGCAACAAAACCAGCCGGTTAGCATACCTAACCAACAATATAGTCTGCAAGGTCAGCCGAGCTTTGTTTCACCGCCTACACGTATAGCGTCGGCTCCACCAAATAGTAACGCACAGCAACAAGGAAATCAGTACGTACGGAAAACACACTATTTCAGCTCATATCGCAATGGACCGTATAGAAATGACCATCACGACAGACGTAAAAGTAATGAGCACAATTTTCAGCGTACGTTTAATAACAGTCAGTCTTACCAGCAGCAGAATCATCTGCAACAACAGATTATCATAAATGAACCAGACAGTAGGTATCATCCCGAACGTAATACGTCAGGACGAAATAACAGAACAGTACAAATAGTTGAAATGCCACAGCGTCCTCCCGAAAACAACAGCACGTCAGATAGAATTTGACTAGATACAGTACAGGTTGCATCTTCCAGCAACGCAAGCAATGCTTTTGACACACAGAATCTTGTTCACGAAAATGTTATTACTTTGGACGACATCCGAGACACTCTTTTGCAGGAAAAACCAGATATTCAAAGAACCATTTCACACCCTGTCATTGAGGTAAAGATTGGATCATCCAAATTTTCAGCAGTAATCGATTCTGGATCACCTATGTCAGTTATAAATGAAGAAACTTTCAACGATTGCAACAAAGAGAATATTTATCCTACGTTACCATTAGGCAAAACTAAAGTAAAAGTAGCAGTATCTGGTAAAGGAGCAGATGTAAAATTACAGACACATTTATCATTTTGTATTGCAGGTCATACATTTCACTCAAAGAATGCATTTGTAAAACATTTTTTATTCCATGTAGGACATGTATTGAAAGTAATTTCCGACAGTGGATCGCAGTTTCGATCTGATATATGGACACGTATGTTACAAACAATAAACATTTCTCCGATTTATATATCCAAGTATCACGCTTCTTCGAACCCTTGTGAACGACTAATGAAAGAAATTGGTAAACTGTGTAGAATATACTGCCATAAAAGACATATTGATTGGGACACACACATACTCTCATTCCAGGATGTAATCAATTCCATACCAAATGAATCTACTATGCTATCTCCGACTGTTATACTGAAAAATGTTGAACCACCTAACAAAATTAAAGAATTAGTATCCTTTCCTACATCTCGTCGACTACGACACCATGAAATAATTGACATTGCGCTGAACAACATCAAACGTGCCGCAGAGCGCCGGAGAAGACAGCAAAAACAGGTTTGTACACGCCGTGACTTTCACATTGGAGAGAAGATATTAGTACGTACACACTATCTATCCAACTGAGGAAAGAATAGACGCAGTAAATTTGAGCTTCTATACGCAGGTCCATATCGAATTCGCAGCATTCCTCACCCCAATGTAGTACATGTCGAAACTTTGAGAACCAGAAAGAGCAAAGGCAATCACCATGTCTCCAATATTAAACCCTTTATTGAATGAACATACTTTATGATTTATCACACTGTAATGCCATTTTCTGATTTTTATATGACCAATGATGCAATTATATTTATGTGTCTACTTACTGATGATTATCATATTTTTTCCTGGCAAGTGCCCGGCAAGGTAAGGTTAGCAGGTCGCTTTTCTTGTCGTTATATATCAGACCGTACACATTTTCCATTTTTCGTGTATGTATGACTGTTTTCCTGTATGCACTATGAAATGTTTAAGATGTAACAAACATCAGTTGACTTTGACATTTTTCCTTATGATATATCAATATCTTGACTATTCTACACTTTTGGCTATTGCATTATGAGACTGTGTGTACATTTTTTGCACATGAACACTGTTCATATTTTTGACATAATACGTTTTGTGTCATGCTATGCTGTATGCTTAATTATATCACTAGAAACCAGTTTTTATTTAATGGGTATATGATTTAAATGCAAGATATTAATCATTATTCATCATTTTCAGAAAGTAATAACGTGTAAAAGAAATAAATTAAACAAACCACAGTGGATTACTATGAAATGGGAATTTCACCTCCGGAATGAACGAAAGAAGATGCAATACCTCGTCACGAAGAGTAAATGGATCAGAATTAAGAAACACTAACAAGAATATACTATACACATCGTATGATAGCAGTCTTAACTAATTTTTTCTTTCAGAATACGAGGCGATTGATGCAGGCTGTCAGACAGAACTACACATCTTAGTTTTAGCGATGAAATATGCTAGAAATAAGAAACTCTATACTATGAATAGTTGTATGAAGTAAATGGTAATATGAATAATGAATAATGAAGTGTATTTTTTGCAGATGATAATGAATGATGATGAATAGTTATATGAAGAATATGCTAATATGAATAATGAAGTTTTTCTTTGCAGGTGATGATAGTGATAAATTTTATATGGCCACTTAACGTACCACTTTTAAGTTTTTCTTTGCAGATGAGAATAATGATGAAGTTTATATATTTACTGGTAGTTAAGAAATGCTATGTAGTTATTTAAGTATTTGTTGCAGTTCGTTTTGACAGTATGTCTTATGTCGCATGGTATAATGACTGAATGTTTTGGAAAGGACGGCTAGAGTACATACATATTGAGTCACGTTTCATTACCTGTTAATTCGAAGTTCACTACTTTTCAGCATAATATGCGATTGTTCTTTCAGCTGAATAATCCATTTTGTATTTTTTCTAGGAGAAGCTATTCATGGAATTAATGTACTATAAGCAGTTAGTCATTAAACCTGTTCTAATACTTGCATTTTTTTTACCCATTTGTGTGTGTCATTCATGAATGTGATCACATATACTCCATTTGTTTCATAACCTTGCTACAGCTGACTCATGACGAATGACGTTCCTAATCGTTATTTGCAGCAATAAGTCAAAAGCAAATATTTTCATGCCCCAGCAATTAATTATCGATCCCAACGCAATGCATTGCTAGCACACAAAAGAAAAAAAAATGTATTACCAGTCCCAAATAATGCTACCAGTTTAAGAGAGTTCTGAGTAATACTGAATGATGTTTTCTAACCACAGACCTTGTGTAATAGTTATAGTGTGTTGCATTTTAAATATGTCCTATGTCACTTGAATGATGAGTTCTGAGTAACACTGAATGATGTTTTGTAATAATGCATAAATACTATGCCAATAATTTCTGTAAATAATATTTTTGTTATACTCTATAAATGCTATGCCAATAATTAATTCTCATTTTGAATGATGACTTCTGAATAATACTGAATAATGTTTTATAAAAATATAAGAATACTTTGTAACTGGCCAATGAGTGCCAATAATTATTTTAAATATGTCGTATGTCACTTGAATGATGAAAAATGTTTTGTAATATTCAATACTTGCTATATGTTTAGTAACTGGCCAATGAATGCCACTGTTTCTTATATTTTAAATTTGTATTATGTCACTTACATGCTATTATATATGAATACCAGTAGCTTGATGCTACACTCATTAGCTCCTGTTTTGAATGATGACTTCTGATGGTTTGTAACTGGCCAATGAGTGCCAATGATTACCATAACTAGATGAATTATGTAAATGGTATGCCATTAATTAACTCTTGTTTTGAATGATCACTTTTGAATAATGCATAAAAACGGTTTGTAACTGGCCAATGAGTGCCAATGTTCACTGTAATCAGATGACGTATGAATATTATTCTGTAATACTTCATACATAGTACAGAAATGTTTAGTAATTAGGCAATGAGTGCCACCAATTACTCAAATCGGTTGATAGACTAGTGTAATTCTCAATGATGACTAGCATAAGACTTAATGTCCTTCACCTTCTGACCTAATTACCAGAAATTACTGCAATATCCGTTTGTCCTGTCCATCCTTATGATCATGGAGCACCATATTTGGTTTTTGCACTAATTCTACATTGGTGAAAGAGTGTGGTGTTGACACATCATGCTGTCCATCACCTTGAACAATGGGGATGTTATTATGGCTATACTATTTGGTGTACCTAATGTACTACCAAAATGATAACATACAATACTAATACAACATTTCAGTGTTTTGGCTACACTGATAAATACTTCAGGAAGAGAACTTCAGATTGTCTCACTTGGTGTTGTGCTTCTGTAGAAAGATATGGACTTTCAGTGCAGCTACGTGCAACCTACTGTGCTACAACCATGATGCAATCCTTCCCATTCCTTTCCTAGTTCTTGTAAAATGATAAAGACATATACAGTGCGTGTGCACTTCATTTCATTTGTTAGCAAGATCAGTTGTCCTAAAAATTCTAAAGACTTCTACAGTGCGTGTGCACTTTATTTCACTCCATGATATGTTATGTAGAAATGCTAAAGACTTCTACAGTCCGTGTGCACTTTATTTCACTCCATGATATGTTAAGTAGAAATCGTAAAGACTTCTACAGTGCATATCATTATTCATATAATTATTTAACAATTTTTGTGGGGAGGTTACAAGGTGGATTGGTCGTCGAAGCACCATACCATGGCCCGCACGTTCACCGGATCTGACGTCCCCAGATTTCTTTCTGTGGGGAAAGTTGAAGGATATTTGGTATCGTGATAAATCGACAACGCCTGACAACATGCGTCAGCACATCGTCAGTGCATGTGCGAACATTACGGAAGGCGAACTACTCGCTGTTGAGAGGAATGTCGTCACACGTATTGCCAAATGCATTGAGGTTTATGGACATCATTTTGAGCATTTATTGCATTAATGTGGTATTTACAGGTAATCACGCTGCGTTCTCAGAAATGATAAGTTCACGATGGTACATGTATCACATCGGAACAACCGAAATAAAATGTTCAAACGTACCTACGTTCTGTATTTTAATTTTAAAAAAAACCACCTGTTACCAACTGTTCGTCTAAAATTGTGAGGCATATGTTTGTGACTATTACAGTGCCATACTTCCCCTTTTTTTCATTTCTGCAACCGCCAGTGGTTTAGAGTTGCAGTGTCAAAATCGCGTGGCGAAGTTAAACATTGTAGTTTCTGTTAGTAGCGCCGATTACGTTAGCATTTCCACTAACAAGTTTCTGCCCACCTCTAAAGATTTTTGTTCCTCATTTTCAGCAGCAGTGTTTGAGGAGTGCCGATGTGAAGAAATAGACAGTAGTAGCGTCGAAAAATGTTTTTTAACGAAAATGGTGTGCTATTTCTTCATATCGGAAATCGTGTTATTCTATTCACACCGCCACCCCCCCCCCCCCCCCCCCCCCTCAGTACAATCGGACTTGTTCTCTCTGTCACCTATACTTGCTTCACATAGTCAAACAGAAAGACTGGACGTGATGGAAGCTCAAAATCAAGTAACACACCTTCACATAGTGAAAGTAAAATTATGTTCTACTGCAATTTAAAAAGAACAATTTCATATATTTGGCGACAATTCCGAAAAATTATAATATAAAATAAATGTGTAGTTTCCCGATATTGCCCTTTGGGATTCGATATATCGGAATATCGGGGAAAGTATGTAGGTGACATAAATCAATATTTTCTGGAAAAAGTATCGTTATATCGATATTTTATCAACAACCCTAGCCCTTACACGAAATGTACTTTGGCGACAGTAGACTCATTCTGTAGTTAGCTACAAATGCTGGTTCTCTAAATTTTGTCAAAAGCGTTTCGCGAAAAGATCGTCGTCTTCCTTTCAGGGGTTCCCATATCTGTCTACCAAGCAGTTCCGTAATACTCCCGTGTTGATCGAACTCTGCTGTAACGAATGTAGCAGCCCACCTCTGAACTTTTTCGACGTTTTCCTTTAAGCCGACCTGGAGAGATGCAAAAAACCCAAACACTAATCAAGAATGAGTCTCACCAATATTCTACCCGCGATCTCCTTTACAGATGAACCACGCTTTCCTAAAATTCTCCCAATAAACCGAAGTTGACCATTCCGCCTTTCCGATCACAATCCTTACCTGCTCGTTCCATTTCATAACGCTCTTCAACGTTACGCCTGCGTATTTAATCGACGCAACTGTATGAAAGAGGGTATTAATAATGCTATATTCGAACATCATGAGATTGTTTTCCCCACTCATCTGCATTAACTCACCTTTTCCTACCGTTAGAGGAAGCTGCCATTCATTGCACCAACTAGAAATTTAGTCTACGTCACATATAACTGACTGACAATTTACACAGTACAACAGGTGTTTAGATACAGGTGTCAAAACTATTAGAATGTAAAACTGAGAGAAAAGTCCAACAATCCGTTGCAGCTATATTTATTTGAGAGTATTAGAGACATAAAAAACCGGTTTCGCAACTTTTAAGCCGCATCTTGGGGGGTGTATATCTGTACAGGTAATTTTATAAATTAATGCTTTGATATTGTGGAAATGAAGTTACCGAAGATATCTTAAAATACCGAATGAGTGGACTTACACAAGGAAGAAAACACTACACATCTAGTAAGAAAAGTAGGCGTGGATCACAGACGACCCAGAATGAACAGGCCTACACGTATTTAATGAATAAAATTTGTATTTTCATACCAAAAGGAGGTTATTTATACACTACTGAACATTAAAATTGCTATACCAAGAAGAAATGCAGATGATAAACGGGTATTCATTGGACAAATACGTTATACTAGTACTGACATGTGATTACATTTTCACGCAATTTGGGTGCATAGATCCTGAGAAATCAGTACCCAGAACAACCCCCTCTGGCCGTAATAATGGTCTTGATGCGCCTGGGCATTGAGTCAAACGGAGCTTGGATGGCGTGTACAGGTACAGCTGCCCACGCAGCTTCAACACGATACCACAGTTCATCAAGTGTAGTGACTGGCGTATTGTGACGAACCAGTTGCTCTGCCACCATTGACCAGACGTTTACAATTGGTGAGAGATCTGGAGAATGTGCTGGCCAGGGCAGCAGTCGAACATTTTCTGTATCCAGAAAGGCCCGTACAGGACCTGCAACATGCGATCGTGCATTATCCTCCTGAAATGTAGGGTTTCGCAGGGATCGAAGAAGGGTAGAGCCACGGGTCGTAACACATCTGAAATGTAACGTCCACTGTTCAAAGTGCCGTCAATGCGAACAAGAGGTGACCGAGACGTGTAACCAACGGCACCCCATACCATGACGCCGGGTGATATGCCAGTATGGCGATGACGAATACATGCTTCCAATGTGCGTTCACCATGATGTCGCCAAACACGGATGTGAACATCATGATGCTGTAAACAGAACCTGGATTCATCCGACAAAATGACGTTTTGCCATTCGTGCACCCAGGTTCGTCGTTGAGTACACCATCGCAGACGCTCCTGTCTGTGATGCAGTGACAAGGGTAACCGCAGCCATGGTCTCCGTGATGATAGTCCATGCTGCTGCAAACGTCGTCGAACTGTTCGTGCAGATGGTTGTTGACTTGAAAACGTCCCCATCTGTTGACTCAGTTATCGAGACGTGGCTGCACGACCCGTTAGAGCCATGCGGATAAGATGCCTGTCATCTCGAGTGCTAGTGATACGATCCAGCACAGCGTTCCGTATTACCCTCCTGAAACCACCAATTCCATATTGTGCTAACAGTCATTGGATCTCGATCAACGCAAGCAGCAATGTCGCGATACGATAAATCGCAATCGCGATAGGCTACAATCCGATCTTTATAAAGTCGGAAACGTGATGGTACGCACTTCTCCTCTTTGCACGAGGCATCAGAACAACGGTCCACCAGTCAACGCCGGTCAACTGCTGTTTGTGTATGAGAAATCTCTACCGTTCCACCCTCGAACGGCACGCGGGAAAGAGGATTACTTAAATTTTTCGGTGCGAGCCCTGATTTCTCTCATTTTATCGTGATGATCATTTCTCCCTATGTAGGTGGATGCCAACAGAATGTTTTCGCAATCGGAGGAGAAAACTGGTGATTGAAATTTCACGAGAAGATCCCATCGCAACGAAAAACGCCTTTGTTTTAATGATAGTCATTCCCGTATCATGTCTGTGACACTATCTCCCCTATTTCGCGATAATTCAAAACGAGCTACCCTTCTTTGTATTTTTCCTGATGCAGATCCCACACTGCACAGCAATACTCCAGAATAGGTCGGACAAGCGTGGTGTAAGCAGTCTCTTTGTAGACCTGTTGCACCTTCTAAGTGTTCTGCCAATAAATCGCTCTTTGGTTTGCTCTACCCACAATATTATCTATGTGATCGTTCCAATTTAGGTTATTTGTAATTGTAATCCCTAAGTATTTAGCTGAATTTACGGCCTTCAGATTTGTGTGACTTATCGCGTAATCGAAATTAAGCTGATTTCTTCTAGTACTCATGTGAATAACTTCACACTTTTCTTTATTCAGGGTCAATTGCCGCTTTTTGCGTCATACAGACATACCTAAATCATTTTGCAAGTCGTTTTGATCATCTGATGACTTTACAAGACGGTAAATGACAGCATCATCTGCAAACAATCTAAGACGGCTACTCAGATTGTCGTCTATGCCGTTAATATAGCTCAGGAACAATAGAGGGCCTATAACTCTTCCTTGGAGAACGCCGGATATTACTTCTGTTTTACTCGATGTCTTTCCGTCTATTACTACGAACTGTGACCTTCCTGACAGGAAATCACGAATCCAGTCGCACAACTGATGCAATACTCCGTAGGCACGCAGTTTGTTTAGAAGACGGTTGTGAGGAACGGTGTCGAAAGCCTTCTGGAAATCTAAAAATATGGAGTCAATTTGACATCCCCTGTCGATAGCACTTATTACTTCATGAGTACAAAGAGCTAGTTGTATTTCACAAGAACGATATTTTCTGAATCCGTGTTGACTGTGTCAATAAATCGTTTTCTTTGAGGTACTTCATAATGTTCGAATACAGTATATGTTCCACGATCCTACTGCAAATCGAAGCTAGTGATATAGGCCTGTATTTCAGCGGATTACTCCTACTTCCCTCTATGGGTATTGGTGCGGCTTGAGCAATTTTCCAGTCTTTAGGTACGGACCTTTCTGTGAGCTTGTGGTCGTATATAATTGCTAAATATAGAGCTATTTTATCAGCATACTTTGAGAGGAACCTGACTGGTATGCAATTTGAACCGGATGCCTTTCCTTTATTAAGTGATTTAAGCTGCTTTGTTACACCGAGGATATCTACTTCTATGTTTCTCAATTTGGCAGTTTTTCTTGATCGGAATTCAGGAATATTTACTGTGGTGTCACCGCCAGACACCACACTTGCTAGGTGGTAGCTTTTAAATCGGCCGCGGTCCGCTAGTATACGTCGGACCCGCGTGTCGCCACCATCAGTGATAGCAGACCGAGCGCCGCCACACGGCAGGTCTAGAGAGACTTACTAGCACTCGCCCCAGTTGTACAGCCGACGTAGCTAGCAACAGACACTGACGAAGCCTTTCTCATTTGCAGAGAATATAGTTAGAATAGCCTTCAGCTAAGTCAATGGCTACGACAGTTAAGTATTCCAGAAGCTACGTACTTTTCTTTATAGCATTCATTACGTATCCTGTTTCAGACCTCACGCCATCCTGCGTGAGCTTATACCGTGCATTTCGGTCTCCTCAAACCACACTGTGTCGGCACTTCTGTCGACACATCATTTACTTCGTCTTCTTTGATGAAGGAGTTTCGGAAAACCGTGTTTAATAACTCTGCTTTAGTGGCACTGTCATCAGTGACTTCACCGTTGTTATCGCGCAGTGAAGGCATTGATTGCGTCTTTTCTGAGAAAGGCTTCAGTACAATTTCGGACGACGTTTTATGCCTGCCGCCGGCTTTAAACGTATGATTTTTCCAGCATATCGAGGGTAGATTCAAGTCACTACCACCAGTACAACGTACTTGGCTCTGTTACTAAGAAGCCTTCGAACCACTGACATATCTCGGAACCTATTCCGTATACTCGTACTTTCGTTAGCAGTCTGGAGCACCGTGTCAAACTGTAACTGGAAATCTAGAAGTATGGAATCTGCCTGCTGCCCCTCATCCATGGTTCGCAGGGTAAAACCCGAGAAAAGGGCAGGTGTGTTTCGCACGAGTGATGCTTTCTAAATCCGTGCTGATTTGATGACACAAGCTTTCCTGTCTCAACGAAATTCGTTATATTCGAAATAAGAATATGTTCAAGAATTATGCATAAAAACGATGCAAGGATATTGGTCTGAAATTTTGTGGATCCGTTCTAGTACTCTCATATGCAAGAGTCACTTGATCTTTTTTCAAGTTGCTTGGGACTTTGGTCTTGGCGAAAGATTCGTAAGCTAAGTAAGAGACCAGTGACTTAGAGTACTCTTTGTAGAACGAAATGGAATTCCGTCCAGCTCTAGAGACTCATTTGTTTTCGGCTCTCTCCGTTTTTTTCTACGCCAGGGATGGCTATTACTACTTTGGCATGCGTGGATGATTTCTTAAACTCGAAACTGCGGAAGTTTAGCTCTCTTCTATTCCCATACCAGACTGGTCAACGAGTGACAGGATAGAAGCCTTCTTTCAGTTTAACGATTTTACATGGGACCAGAATTTTCTCGGGCTCTCGGTAAGATCTGTTGCCAAGGTATGACCGTGGTAGCTGTACGCTTCGCGCATCGATCTTTTTTACAGGCGCACGAATTTCTACTAACTTTAGCCTGTCGTCACAAGTGCGTCCGTTTTCGAACCGGTTAGCTTACATGAATGTGTTAGGTAATAGACTTTCTTCTACGCAAAGGAACCGTTCTGAAACTACTTTTTTTATTCAAGGAACCAAAGTGAAAAATAAATTGGGGTGCTTAGATGGGGATTTTAAGCTACATCCTCTCGTGTCCTGACCACTCCAACACCTCGCCTGGTGATGTGTCAGAGATATATAAAATGTGATAACTGTTGTGCAGATTTATTTTAAATTTCATTAATTTATAGAAGAAACTATCGTCGAAGTGTGGAACATGACATCTAAATTTATAGTAGAGGCAGCAGTAGTCTGTAACGCTTGACACCCGCTACCTGATATGCGCCGGAGCGCAGGCAACTTCTGAATATTCCATCTCTACCTCTGCCCCTTAAATTGCACGTGCAAGCTTAGTAGAGGACAGGAACGGATAAGCCCATCGCTACAAGTATTACAAGGAGAAGCCGGAAGACTATGCATAATTAAGGACTTGGCGTGTTGTTGGTACGGTATTTGTTGATGAACTGAGTACGAAGCTTGTGCTACAGAACTGATAAGCTTATGAAAATTAATGGGAAAGACCAAACTTGGAAATACCGTATTAAATTCTAAAACACAGGTTTGCACATACTCGGATGATGGGACAAATACGATGAAACTCGGAATATCAATGACGTTGTTCTTCGACCGCTATTACACTAGATGTTGTTTTATTCTTTTTCGATGTTTAAGATACAAATTCAACTTTTAACCCTTTAATTGCAAGCGACGTATGTATCCTCTACAGCCGTTGTGCCTTAAGTGCTAACGACATATACACATTTGAAATGAGCTAAGCGTAATATGAGTGCTAATGTCAGATATACACATTTCGATGTTTTCTTAGTAAATGCAGGCTATAAAACGCACGCTATATGTGGACAATTGGTACACAAAACATCTCTCTTCCACTTGTTGCATCAAAGAAGAACTAATGCGGTAGGTATTGTAGGCAAGAAAGGAAAGGTATGCCAAAACTTGAAGCCATACTGCAAAGACGTGACGTAGATTTAGGTCAAGAGACGCAATGGTGTGACATGGATTTGGGTCAAGAGACTCTATGATGGTCTTGAAGCGGCATGACAAACAGACATGTATGTGTTGAAAACATGCCATTCAGCTGCAATGAAATCAGCCTTGAAAATGGATCAGCAAACTAAAATAGAAAAATTTAAAACAATATGTGTGCTGGATCACAATGAATCTACGGGTGCAAAAGACAGGTATGACATAGTTAGCTCAACGGAATAGCCTCGCTAAACACTGAATTGCTACAAGAAACACTTTTCTCACTCCTCTGACATGCGCGAGTTTAATTTACATCTACATAGATACTCCGCAAGCCACCATAAGGCGTATGTCATTTCTCCTCCTGTTCCACTCGCAAACAGAGCGAGGGATAAACGACTGCCCGTACTGATCTGTACGAGCCCTAATTTCTCGTGTCTTATCTTCGTGGTCCTTACGGGCGATGTGTGTTGGCGGCAGCAGAGTTGTTTCGGCAGTCGGCTTCAAATGCCGGTTCTCTAAATTTTCTCAACAGTTTTTCCCGAAAAGAATGCCACCTTCCCTGCAGGGATTCCCATTTGAGTTCCCGAAGCATCTCCGTAACACTTAAATTTTGTTCGAACCTACCGGTAACAAATCTAGCAGCCCTTCCTCTGAACTGTTTCGATGTCTTCCTTCAATCCAACCTGGTACGGATCCCAAACACTCGAGCAGTGCTCAAGAATAGGTTGCACCAGCGTCCTATATGCCGGCTCCTTTACAGGTGAACCACTCCTTCCTAAAATTCTCCCAATGAACCGAAGTCGACCATTTGCCTTCCCTACCAAAGTCTTCACATGCTCGTTCCATCTCATACCGCTTTGCAACGTTACTCCCAGATATTCAAACGACTGGACATTAGTGATACTGTAACCGAACATTACAGGTTTGTTCTTTCCTACTCATCTGCATTAACTTACATTCTTCCGCATTTAGGGCTAGCTCATCACACCAACTGTATATTCCGTCTAAACCCTATCTTCTTACAGTCACTCAACATCGACCCTTCCCGTACACCACGGCATCACCAGCAAACAACCGCAGACTGCTGCCCACCCTGTCCGCCAAATCATTTATGTATATAAAGAACAGAAGCGGTCCTATCACACTTCCCTGGACCACTCCTGATGGTACCCTTGTCTCTCATGAACACTCACCATCGAGGACAACATACTGGTTTCTAATATTTAAGAGGTCTGCGAGCCACTCACATATCTCTGGACTTCATCCATATGCTCGTACCTTTGTTAACAGTCTGCAGTGTGACACCATGTCAGTTTTTTTCCGGAAATATAGAAATATGGAATCTTCCTGTTTCCCTTCATCCATAGTTCTCAGTACATCATGTGAGAAACGGGCAAACTGAGTGTCGCATGAGCGATGCTTTCTAAATCAATGCTGATTCGTGCGCATAAGCTTGTTAACCTCAAGGAAGTTTATTATATTCGAACTGAGAATGTATTCAATGATTCTTCAGCAAACAGAAGTTAGTAATTTTGCGGGTCCGTTCTTTTACATTTCTTATATACTGTAGTCATCTGCGCTTTGTTCCAGTCGCTGGGGATTCCGTGCTCGACAAAAGATGCACGATAAATGGAAGCTAGGTAAGAGCCATTGTTGTAGAGTACTCTTTGTAAAATCCAACTGGGATTCCACCTGGACCTGGTGATTTATTTGTTTTCCAATCTTTAATTTGGTTGTCTACGCCAGGTATGCTCTTTTCCATGTCGTCCATATGGGAGTCTGTCCGATGGTCAAATGACGGTATGTTTGTACGGTTCTCCTGAGTGAACGATTTCTTGAATGTGAAATTTAAAACTTCGTCTTTCGTTTTGCTATATTCAACTGCCACACCAGACTGGTTAACAAGAGACTAAATAGAAGCCTTACATCCGGTTAACAATTTTACATACGACTAGAATTTTCTCGTGTTCTCTGCCAGATCTTTTGCTAAGGTGTGGCAATTGTGGTATGTTTCGCGCATAGATTTTTTCACAAACGCCCGAATCCCTACTATCCTTCGCTTGTCGTCATTTGTGCGTCCCCTTTCGAACCTAGAGGGCAACTGCATCTTACGAATTCCATTATTAACCCGTGGTGGGTATTTTCCGTCCTTTATACACTTACTAGGCATGTATATCTCCAGTCTACTTACTAGGCACGTATCTCTCCTGAGTACGATTTACAATCTGCTTAAACTTTGCGCATAATTCCTCTGCATCCATCTTACTGGTACTAAGTGATGCCAGTTCACTGTCTAAGTAACATGTTAATAATTGCTTATCTGCTCTATCTAGCAGAAACACTCTCCTAGCCTTTTTGACTAATCTATTAATTTTCGTAATCATAGTTGCTATAACGACATCATTGTCGCTAATTCCCGTTCTTATAGTTCTTATATTGACATTGTCAATAAGGTCCGGCCTACTTGTAGCTATAAGGTGTAAGATATTTCCATTGTGTGTGGGCTGCCGAGCTAGCGGCTCAAGACAATTTTCAGAAAATGTGTTCAAAATTATTTCGAATGACTGTCTGTACCCCCCACCCCCACCTCCTCCCCCCCACAATGAATCCATAGACATCCCAGTCTACACTCGGTAGGTTAAAGTCGCCTCCAACTAGTATTTAGAAGGTTCATATTGAAAGAGTAATTCAGTCACCGAATTTCATCTCAGCTTGCTTCGTGACATTTTAGAGATGTACCACCAAGAAAGGAAAGCCTCAGAATTCATCGGTAAGACGGGGAATAGCTATTGCGAGTTCGATAAACGCACTTTACAAGCACCGTTGACTCGTCAGTAAAACAACATGGACCTGTAAGCAGATGCATAATATTCGGAGAGGACAAAAAACGAAAGAAATCGTGTTACTACTGTAAACATTGTGATGTGGGACTGGGCCTTGTTGCGAAACGTATCACATAAAAAAACTTTCTGGAACGTTCTTCTCTGCGTGCCACCTTTTACCTGACGGAAAGGGAGATTAAGGTTTTATGTCCTGACGGAGATAAGGTCATTAGAAACACGGGACAAGTTCGGACTGAGAAAGGATGGCGAAGGAAATCAGCTGCGTCCACTTCAAACCTAAATTTGGGTGGTAGAAGGGGAGCTGAAGCATTGTCTTCCTATATGCGAGTCCAGAGTGTAAACTGAAGGGCGAGCAGACGAAGCCCCATTTTCTCTTCATAGCAAAGTGACAAGGAGCGCCTACAGGCAGTTTCGCAGGCTTACACCAAACCTTCAGTAACGCGCAATTTAAATCTGTGCCGTAGGACCAGACACTACCGGAGCGTGTTAATTTTCGTCAAATGCAGTAACATTTTACCCACTATAGAAATTACTAACTAATACAATAATGAAATAAACGCACATGAAGAGCTTCTAGGTAGATAACAGCACACATTATTGTACTGCCAGATGCGAAATGGAGTTTTAGCCATTCTAAATGGTATTTGTAACGTTCTTCTGGGAGATACCACTTTCTCCACTACAAGCGCTGCCCAGCCTTCAGAGTTTACATAGAGACTATATTTACTTCGCCTCCACAATCTGTATCATGCTATGTACGTTGAACTATAAGCATGATATTATTTTTGTTGTGTGTATTTCAACGTTGAAGGACTTTCAGGTTTTGCAAGTGGCGCCGACAATAGTGTTTCAAGAAATTTCTGTTTGTTAGTACAGTTTTTGAAGACGAGCTATATTATAACATACTTCGTATGTATGATTTGTCATTAACTGGTGTGTTACCTATTTGTCTTGTCTGAACGGGTCTATGGTTTATCTTCCCCAGAAGTCAATGGGTCGTTGCTCCCATGTACTGTGGATGATCTTAATGTTTGTTGTGTTATACGATCTTTCGATTAACTGCCGTCGCATAATATGAAGTTTAGCAGTTATTTCGTAGCATGGAATGTATGTACTGTGAAATGGCTGAATGGTGCTATGTCCCGCTTGTAGTTTTGCTGTAAGCGGGTCGGTTTTTGTATGAAAGTGAGGATGCATACATGATCAGATATGACATGACTCGTTTTGTATATCTATATAGCTGACTTGGAGTTACCTGCACAGTTTTTGTATAGAAAATGTTCAGGATGTTAGAGATAAAGACTGGCACCCAGCAATAGCTGACGTCATTAGTCTAAGTGGACAACTTCTCTTTTGCCGTCGCACAGTGAGCCAGAATCCTGAAATCCCAGCCGAAATTGCAAAATCTACTCTAATATGGCCAAAATGGGTATAATGGGGTTTCTGAACTTTATGATAACGATTTTTTATATTAAAATTGAAAAATTCAAGATGCTTATCCCAGTGCGGTGAATAGAACCTTTAAAAAATTAACGAAGTGGGCAGAAAATGTTTTCTGTGAACATTTATAATTTTAATGGTAAACGTCATTTTAAAAATTGCCTCTGTTACTGTCTTTATTACGGAAAATTTCCTTCGTCATCTTCTTCCTCACCGACATTTGTGTCCTCTTCATCATCCTGAGCATCTGATCCCTTGTAATCCTTCGCAGCAAGTACCAAGAGCGCAATAGCTGCCGACGACAATGATTTCACTTTCCCCGAAGATGGTTTCCGCAAAGAAGAAGTATGTAATACTAAAATATAAATTAACAAAATTACATTTATGAAGGAAAAATCTTGTGGCTATACATATATATATATATATATATATATATATATATATATATATATATATATCTCCACGAACCTACTACGGTGTCGTAGCAGGCGGAGAGGTGATACTCCGACGTGGCGCGTCCCAGGTGGCGGATAGGGGGGTCCTCACCGGTTTACCGGCGGACTTGAGCGAAATAAAATAGCTCTCGCGGACCAAACACTAAGCAACCTCTACGGCTAACAACCGTAGTTGTAACTCGGAGCTTGCTCCATACAAGGTTGACTACCTTTGAAAGTCAAACATGGAAGGAAATCTTTCAAGGAATAATCCACCGCTTGGCAATAACCAAGGAAGACTGCACTCGGATACGGTGGGCAGTCACCTGAAAGATAACTTGGATGAGTCGGAGCATCTGAAAATACTCAAAACGGACAGACGACCAAAACTCAAGACAGGACAAATAAACTACATTGCGACACACAATATAAATTCCCTCATACAACCAGGCAAACTCAAAATTCTGACGGATGAAATGGATCGCAAGGGGATTCTCATAACCGGACTTCAAGAAATGAGAAATACTGATCAGGAGCCGATAGAATCACAAGGATATAGGATTTATAAGGGAATACCAGGGAAAAGAGTCATGAAACAGTGTCCACAATTTGGAACAGGATTCGTGGTGAGTCTGAAAATAATAGAGTCCATAATAGAATTTAAAGCACAATCTCCCAGGCTCTCAACATTAACTCTAAAAGCTGCAAATAAAATGTACACAATAATAAATGCCCATGCCCCGACAAATAATAAAAATAATCAAAAAGAACACAGAGAACAGGTAGAAAAATTTTGGGAGCTCTTAGATCAAACGACGAATAACATTAATAAAAATCACATCAAAATTTTAATTGGAGACTTCAATGCCCAGTTAGGAAGGGAAAAGAGATATAGAGACATAATAGGGAAATGGACAGCACAAAGAAGAACAAACAAAAATGGCATAAGACTAGTGGAATTTTGCAGAAACCATGACATGATCTCAAAGTCGACGTATTTTAAGAGAAGACCAAGTAAACTAAAAACTTGGAAACATCCAGACTGGAAAAAAGGAGAATGGCAACTGGACCACGTCTGCATGGATAAGAATTACCACAAGGAAATTTACAATGTGAAAGTACTGAGAGGGACAGATACCGGATCAGATCATTACATGATAAAAATTAAAATTAAATTAACCCCATTAGCAAAGAAAAAATCCCACCAGAAGAAGAAGAGAACCTATGACCCTCATAAACTGATACGAAATGAGGATTATGAAGCACAAACCAGGGATATAAAAATAACAGATGATCTGGAAGAAATAATTCCCAAATTGAAACAAATAGCTGAACAAGTTGCCCCTATAAATCCAAGGAAAAAACACCAGTGGTGGAATGATGAATGTGATGAAGCAGTGTTGGATCGACACCAAGCTTGGTTAAGGCATCAAAATGAAAAAACAGAAAAATCATATTTGGAACTCACAAAACAAAGGAAGACAACACAAAATATAATAAGGAGAGTTAAACGTCAGTACCAAAAAGATATACTTCTAATGATAGAAACAAATAGTGAAAAAACAAACTCAAGAGACTATTACAAAATATTTGGCAGACAATTACAAAGATATGATCCTCCAACATTAATGTTAAAAGATAAAGATAATAACCTAGCCCATAGCAATAGTAAAAATACAGAAATTCTAGCAGAAACATTCAACAAGTTACTAAATTGTGAAGATCCCCCAGAACTTCTTCAGATAAACACAGAAACCCCAATTAAAACACCAGCAGAAAATATAAATCCACCTACAATTAATGAGGTCTACAGAGCTTTGAAAGAACTCAAAAACTACAAAGCAAGTGGAGAAGATCAAACGTTTGCTGAACTTTGGAAATATGCAGCAGAACCAGTAAAGATAGCATTACACCAATGCATAGTAAAAATCTGGAATGAAGAGAAATTACCAGAAAATTGGACTACTGCTATAATACATCCATTACATAAGAAAGGAGAAAAATCAAATCCAGACAACTATAGAGGAATTTCCCTTTTGGACTGCACGTATAAGATCATGTCAAGAATACTATACAACCGCTGTAAAGATCAACTAGAACTGGAACTGGGAGAATATCAAGGAGGGTTTAGATCCTGGAGAAGCTGCCCAGAACAGATAATCACCTTGAAGTTAGTTATGGATGTCTACAAAAGAAGGCAAAAACAACTAGTCATAACCTTTGTAGATTTCAAAAAGGCGTATGATTGCATCCATAGATCTTCAATGATGAAAATATTAAGGAATTTTGGACTTCATCCTAAATTAATAAAAATGATACAGTTAACCTTAACAAACACCAAATCCAAAGTAAAATTTAGAGGAGAAATATCTGAACCATTTACGATTAAAACAGGGTTGAGACAAGGAGATTGTTTATCACCATTGCTATTCAATTGTGCTCTTGAATATGTAATGAGAGAATGGTACAAGGAAAATCCTATGAATATTAAAATTGGAACTAAGAAAGATAAAATAAACCTAAATTGCTTGGGATTTGCTGATGACCTAGCATTACTAGCTAATAATATTCAGGAAGCCACGAAACAAATAACAAGCTTACAAAATATAGCACAAAAAATTAGGACTCCAGATATCATTTGAAAAGACTGAAATAATGGTAACGGATCCACTTGTAATAGATCACATCACAGTGAACAATAGGGAAATTAAAATAGTGAAACAATTTAAATACCTGGGTGAAATTATAACACATAAATTGGACGAGAAACCTGCATGGCGAGCAAGAACTAATAAAATGATAAAAGCTCAAAAACTAACATGGTCTACGTACAATAAAAAATGTCTATCAATTAAAACAAAATTAAAACATTACAAGACGGTGGTTCAACCAGAGGTTACATACGGAAGTGAAACTCTTTTTAAAGTCACCCAGAAAAACAGAATTGACAAAATTTTAAAAGTAGAGAGAAGAATTGCTAGAACATGCATAAATAAGAAATATCAAAAAGCTGGGCAATGGCGGATAGTTCCAAATGAAGTGGTATACAGAGAACTGGAGCCCATCACCGATACTATACGAAAGAAAAGGATCTCTTTTTGTGGTCACATTCTGAGGACACCAGAAACCAGATTATCAAGGAAAATTATTGAGAAACTCTGGAATTTGAAACAACAAGGAGGATGGCTTAAGGAAATAAGAGAGGATATGGAAGAACTGGAAATAACTCTGGATGATTTGCAGAACAAAACGCCAAATTTAAAGAAGTTGAGGGACACAGAAATAAGATTTAAACCAAAAATTGACAAACGACATACAATGAAAAGGGTATTTACAGATGAGGAACGACGAAAAGCATCGGAAAGAATGAAGAGATACTGGGCCACTCGGAAGGGGAAAATACCAAAGAAGAGGACCAGAAATGATTGACTGAAGTGGTCCAATGAGGCCGTAAAAGCAGAAGAAGAAGAAGAATCGGTGATGGAGGACCCATTATATCATGCGCCGACCTCACAATGCTCCTCCATAGATGGCGATCTTGTGCACTTTGGATCCAGTTGTCACGGACTCCTGGCTGGTAGAGGTCTTTCTGTATCTCATCCTCCTATCGCTTCCTGGGTCTTCCGATTGGACCGGTACCATCAGGTCTTCCCATAAATACGGCTTTTGCCTGAGAGTTGTTTGGTCTCCTAGCAATGTGGCCTGCCAAGCTTATTCTCCGCGCTTTCAGTTTTTGAACGACGTTCGGTTGCCTCATCAGCTCATACAATTCTTGATTTTTTCTACGTCTCGACGAGCTCCCTTGCTGGACAGGTCCAAAGATCCTTCTCATAATTTTTCTTTCGAAGACCAACAAGTTTTCTTCATCTTTCTTTGTTGTGCTTAGGGTTTCTGTCCCAACCAACGATACTGGCACTATAACAGCATTGCATGCTTTAAGTCTGGTCATAATTGATAAATTCTTGCGTGGCATTATCTGCTTTAGACTGAAACAAGTTTTAGACCCGTTCACAATACGTCGGTTTATTTCCTGTTTTAAATTATTTTGCCTGTTGAACCATGTTGCAAGGTATTTAAAATTTTCCACTTTAGCAAATTTCCATATCCCTACCTGTAATGGGCTGTCATTAGGGCTTCTCTTGATACCTCCATTACCTCGGTCTTTTCCGCATTAATCCGTAATCCGATCTTACTTGCATTTTGCGCTAGGTCCTCTACAGTTTTTGCCAACTCTTCCTCTGATTCTGCTAGAACTAATATGTCGTCTGCATGAACCAATAAATCTGTTCTACCATTTAGCGTCACCCCTTTGGTTTCTCGCTTTCTCTAGGACCATATTAAATAACAGTGGTGAAATAATATCACCTTGTCTCACACCTGTTCTGGTATGGAATTCTTCGGACAGCTCCCCTTGGTATTTGACTCTGGCTGTTGTCTCCGCTGTGCACACGTTGACCATATTTATTAATTTCATTGGTATACCAAGCTTTCTCAGGATGTTGTACATACTTAATCTGTGAATACTGTCATAAGCCTTTGAAAAGTCCACGAACGTCACCAGCACTTTTCCCAGATTTGCCTCATAAGGAAAATTTGATCGATGGTCGATCGTCCTTCCCGGAAGCCTGCTTGATACTCTCCTACAATATTTTTTGCAAATGGCTTAAGTTTATCAAGTGTTATTAAAGATATATACGGATAAAAATAAAGATAGAACTTTATAAGGTACACTTAGGAGAGAAATGCCTCTGTAGTTGTTACAATATCTATTACTGTTCTTTTTATGCAGCGGGATAGTGGCGGCTGATTTCCACTCTTCTGGGATTTCCTCTTTTTCTCATATTTCTTTTATGAGATTGTGTAGCTCTTCCTGAAGTGTTTCTCCTCCTGCCTTCAACATCTCTGCCGTTATGCTATCCTTTCCTGGTGCCTTATTATTCTTTAGTTTCCTCATTGCTCTTTCGACATCTTGTTGTGTCCCATGAATGTTTGCGGCTTCTCCTTTAGCCTCTATATTATTCTCATGTGGAAAGACCCTCTCTGGATCTTCAGCATTTAATAGCTCTTCAAAATATTCTCTCCACCTATTCAGAATTTTTTGTTGTTGTCTTTTAGCATATTTCCATCCTTATCATTAATAACTAAAGCTTCGTTTCTGTGACCATTCCTCACATGTTTCAACATCTAAAACATTTTCCTGCTGTCTGATATTGTATTTCCCTTTTCGATTTCATCAGTCATATTGTTTAATAACTTCCTTTTTTCTGTTCACAGGATCCTATTTGTTTCTCTTCTTACGGTCTTGAGTGCTTCCTGTTGTACCGCACATTGTCCAGTATGTGCACCGCCCTTGCTCTCTTACTGGCCTTCACAGCTTGTTCACATGTCTCGTTGAACCATTTCTTCTCTGTTGTTAGCTTTTTTCTCTCCTAGAATTTCTTTAGCTGCTTCAGTTACAGAGGTTCTTATTTCTTCCCATTGCTTGTTAACACTTACTTCATCAGCGTGGTCTGATGCCAATATTTCAAATTTGTTACGTACTTTAATGTTATACTGCTGGCATATCTCTGGATCCTTAAGCTTCTCAATATCAAACAGTCTCTTAGCCATGTTGTAGCACAGCTGTAACCGTAATCTGGCTATGGTTGGGACGTGATCTGTGTGTGCATCTGCTCCTCTGTACGATCTCACATCCATCACACACTTCTTGCGCCTCTCACCTATCAACAGATGATCTACCTGATTGACGGTGCTACCATCTGGGAAAATCCAGGTGCGTTTCTGGACCTGTTTGTGGGAGAAAGATGTGGAGATCACCATAAGATTCTGCATTAACGCAAAACTAATTAACAGCAGGCCATTTTCATTTGTTTTTACATGTAAACTCTCTTTTCCAATTGTTGGTCTACACATCTCTTCGTGTCCTACTTTGGCACTGAAGTCTCCCAGAATATTCTTAAGATTTCTGTTGCTAATGTTCAGTCCGGAACCGCTCGACTGCTACGGTCGCAGGTTCGAATCCTGCCTCAGGCATGGATGTGTGTGATGTCCTTAGGTTAGTCAGGTTTAAGTAGTTCTAAGTTCTAGGGGACTGAAGACCTCAGATGTTAAGTCCCATAGTGCTCAGAGCCATTTGAACCATTTTTTGTTGATAATGCTCTTCACTGTTCTTTATAGAACTCACACTTCTCCTCTTCATCACTTATGTTTGTTGGTGAATATGCATTAACAAGAGTGAGATCGCCATACCTATGCCTAAAAGTTATACACTATATGCTGTTGCTGACTGCACTGAAGACCTTCACTTCCCTTATCACCCACTCACACACCATAAATCCCGTTCCATGTTCATGTTTACCATTTTCTTGACAATATTTAAAAATATTTTAAAAATATATTATTATATTTAGTAATCATGTTTTTCATTTTTAATAGCTTATTAGCAATGTTATAGAAATAAAAAAATGTGTGATTGTGTGTGCACAGGGGTTTTAATTGTGTTTTAGTAAAATTCTCGATTCTGTCTCTTAAAAAATATCTGAAAGCCGGAATTGGGGTTAGTAGCTGAAGTTTAAGATTGATTCGCGAAGATAGTGACACGTAATTAGGGAGGAATTAAAAAGAAGGGGGAATATCGTGAAATCTAAAATGTCTCTCTTTTTCCTCTCGCGTTTTACAGTTTTTTGCTTGTATTCCGGTAAGAAGTTATTTAACAAAAAACAAATGTTCATTAATGATTAAATAATGCAATAAGTGTTCGTAATTAAGTATATACCTTCTGGGATAGCAAGTACTGTTTGCAGATGACGCTGCAATATACCGTCTAGTAAAATCATCAGACGATCAATTCCAATTACAAAATGATCTAGAGAGAATTTAAGTATGGTGCGAAAAGTGGCAACTGGGACAAAACAAAGAAAAGTGCGAGGTCATCCACTTGACTACTAAAAGAGATCCGATAAATTTTGGGTATACGATAAATCGCACAAATGTAAGGGCTGTCAATTCGACTAAATACCTAGGAATTACTATTACTAGCAACGTAAATTGGAAAGACCACGTAGATAATATTGTGGGGAAGGTGAAACAAAGACTGCGTTTTGTTGGCAGAACACTTAGAAGATGCGACAAACTCACTAAAGAGACAGCCTACACTACACTTGTCGGCCGTCTGCTTGAATATTGCTTCGCGGCGTGGGATCCTTACCAGGTTGGATTGACGGAGGACATCGAAAAAGTGCAAAGAAGGGCAGCTCGTTTCGTGTTATCGCGCAATAGGGGTGAGAGTGTCACAGATATGATACGCTAGTTGGAATGGCAGTCACTGAAGCAAAGGCGGTTTTCTTTGCGGCGAGATCTATTTACGAAATTTCAATCACCAGCTTTCTCTTCCGAATGTGAAAATATTTTGTTGACACCCACTTACGTAGGGAGGAATGATCAGCATAATAAAATAACAGAAATCAGAGCTATAACGGAAGGACTTAGGTGTTCCCTTTTCCCACACGCCATTCGAGAATGGAATGGTAGAGAAGTAGTATGAAAATAGTTCGATGAACTCTCTCCCAGGCACTTAAGTGTGAATTGCAGAGTAACCATGTAGATGTAGATGTATTAAAAAAACTGAGCCGGATTTCGCCGAAGAAAAATATTTCATCCGAACGAAATTCAACCTTCGAAAGAAACAGCTGTCCGCTTCTATGGCCAGGATTTGACTGTTCCAACAGTACTCCAGCCGACCTATTAACCAAAACTTCTTAACTCGGAACTGTTTTTTTATGGCTACTTTTTCGGTAATCTTATCCACGTGTCTTCATGCCTTAATTTGTAGTTATCATAATTTCTACGTGATTACCATATAATGTAATGAGTCCGTAACTTATTAATACGAGGGTGTTGATAATGAATGTTAAGTTGTGCAGGACATGAAATTAAGTAGAACTTCCCGCAAGGGTGTTGAAGATGGTGTCGTTTAATAACATATATGTGTTGCTACGACCTCATCTCACGGCGTGGTCGGCTGATGTGTCAGAAAATAATGAATCAACACAGAAATTTGTAATTAATAAATTATTACATCTTTTATATTTCGATAAAGTAATGAAATATAATTGAATATAACTCTACTAATCTCTGTTGATCCATTGTGGTTGCGGGACAGCGACTGGTCAAACGTTTAAGGAAAATCGCCAAACAACCGTGCGATTTGAGGACTTATTTTATTTTAATTTCACAACCAGTTTCGGCAATTCAGTATGCCATCTTCAGGCCTCTTATCTCTATACACGAGATGAATACGGGGCCTGAAGATGGCGTATTGAATTGCCGATACTAGCTGTGAAAATAAAATAAAATAACTTCTCAAACTGCACGACTGTTTCACGATTTGCCTTGTTAGACATTACTATTAAGTCAGTGGAAAACGGGAGACGGAAGGCGATACGTTACTGAAATCGCAACACTCCGCAACATCTTCAAAACATTCTGGCAGGCGTCACGTTGGGTAGTTAAAAGGTGAAGAGTAAGCTTTGAGCGTCTTCCTCCCATTATCGTCTTTCTCGGTTGCGGTGACTCCTGGGAAAGCCCAATATTCTACGTCACTCGGTTCTGCGAATGTTGGCGCTACCCTGTTGTAAGTTACAAGGTTACACTGCTTGCCAGGACTCGCGAAATGGGAATACAGCCAAGAGAATTACGCAGAAAACAATGAACGCTTGTAGGAAACGCAGAGTTATTACTGTTTCTTCTGAATTTATAGCTGCAAAATGCTGTGGACCTAGTCTGCTTGTAGTTGCTTACAAAAGAAAGAAAGAATGCCAATATGAAGTGTTATATTTTTTTTGCTTGATAACATGTTTCAAGATATTGGTCGCTTATAGTCACGTTACAAATTTTTCTTGTTTATCGTTTATGGATCACGGGATATGTGTGTCTGAAGCGTCAAATGTATGCTTAAGTTAGGGAAAAATGTGATGTCGGTTCTTGCATTCTAGAAAGTTGCGACTTTAAAGTTCGATGAATGGTACGAAAAAGGAAACAAGAGTTACAAAGTATCTCTATAGGTTTTCAAGGTAATGACCGCTACCTACACCATACTTCTGACATCGTTTGTAAAGCTGCTGGAAACCGCCAGCAAACGCCCTTTTTGGAATCGCACGAAGGACCGTGGTCACGCTTGGTTGGATACCTGTACGTCTGCGAATGTTCGTGAACAATGGTGCTTACACTGTCTTTGCTTCTGTCCAACTCTTCTGCTCTCATTCTCAAAGACAGCCGCCGGTCATCCGCAAGCATCTGTCGCACTTGCGTCATTACATAATGGTGCACAAGATGGAGCAACGCGTTAACATGAAGTTTTGCTGCAATTTAGGGAAAACGGCTATGGAGACTAATAGAAAGTTAATGTTGGTGTACGCTGTTGAAGCAGTTTGCAAAAATTGTATGTCTGAGCGGTTTTAACGCTTTAGAGACGGAAAGAAGGATGTCGTGGGTGAGGAGCGTTCGGGCAACACGCACAATCTCAGACAATGTCGAATGAGTGCGACGGATGCTTAGGCGTATGATGATGGTTTCCAACAATTTTACAACCAATATCAGAAGTGTTTTGTAGGTAATGGTGATTACTTTGAAAGCTGGTGAAGCAATTTTGCTTGTAACTTTTGCTTCCTTTACTTTTTGAGACAATTCACCGAACTTTTTAGACGCACCCTGTATTTTTTTTCGACCTTTCCCCACAAAAATTAACTTATTTACCAATAAAACTGCTTTGAATATTTATTTTGATGTATCGCTTCGTAAATGTGACAAAACATTATACATGACGCCGTGCGTGTACACGTCTTTCGTGTTTAAAGCACAAATCCCCCATTTACGTAATTTTTATTATACCGGATTCGCATCTTGGAGGAGCAGGTTTTGAACTCGCCATCTGGCCACCCACTGTTAGGTTTTCCGTGATTTCCTTAAGACACTTAAGGCGACTGCTACAATGTTTCTTTTGAAAGGGCATGGCAACTTCCTTCGCTCGTTCCCTAATTCCTTCCCCATTTCCGACCTTGTACTTCATCTCTAATTGCTTCATCGCCGACAAGGTGTAAACGCGAATCTTACCATCTTCTTCCTCCGACATGTTGCGAAGTGTGAAAAAGCATCTTGCACCTGGTTGTGAGAGGTGAACATGAACCGCTGCGCCGTTTGTGTTATCAATGAGTTTGGATCTGGTGACAACACGCGGCCTGCTTTTTTCTAATAACATCATGGGGCCCACAAAGTTTGATCTCCTTCTTGCCTTAAATTTTTCAGTCACGTAATTCATACGGTATAAGAGAGAATACTTACCATCATCATCTTCTTCGAAGGGTTAGGTGTCGTAGTTACCTGTTCTGGTCTGTCATTCATTCATTCATCCATTCATCCATCCATCCACCGATCCACCCATCTCTTATGAGGTGCACCTATTTCTCTCTTTCCAGTCGGTCGAAACTTCATTATCTTTTTTGGCCATCTATTTGTTACAAAAAAATGATTCAGATGGCTCTGAGCACTATGAGACTTAACATCTGTGGTCATCAGTCTCCTAGAACTTAGAACTACTTAAACGTAACTAACCTAAGGACATCACACACATCCATGCCCGAGGCAGAATTCGAACCTGCGACCGTAGCGGTCACGCGGTTCCAGAGTGAAGCGCTTAGAACCGCACGGCCACACCAGCCGGCTATTTGTTACAATTTTATCAACATGATCCATCCATTCGATTCTATTCTCTTATATCTTGTCATTAATGGGAAAAGATTTTTAAATCTAATCTTATAGTTTCATTCCTTGTTTTATTCATTTCATAAGAGCTACTTACAAATCTAATGAACTTCGTCTCAGCTTCCTGCACACGTGATCCTTCATTTTTTGTTACCGTCCATGATTTGGGACCATGTACAGGAGTAGGTACATCCATAACTTTATAGAAATTCAATTGTGTTTCCTTTCTTGTTTTTCTCCCCAAATTTTTCTCAAGTTGTTCCGCTGATAGCTTGATATTTATTAATCTTCTTCTCAATGTCTTTGTCATTGTTAAAACTAATATCACATTCTAGATAACTGAAGTGGGATACTTGTTCTAAAATTTTCTCATTTATTATTATGTTCGATATTACTAGATTATTTCCTTTGAAAGCCATTATCTTTGTCCTATTCGCAGATGTAGTTAAGTTGTAATATATCGCGTTTTGGTTCAATCTATATACTGCTCTTTGTAAATTACCTGCATAATTTCCTGCATAATTATCTGATCATCAGCATTTAACAGAATTTTACATACTGTAATCTTTGATTAAGAAATTTCCCATAAATTTTACAATCTGCTTTTAGCAGACTTATTCATCTATAATTTCCTGTGTCTTTACTGTTGTCTTTTGTAAATACAGAAACAACTTCATCTGTGTTCCGTTCTTCAGATACCGGACAGTTCTTCTAATAAATATCTAAAAACTGGAGGAAGCAAAATTCTAAAATGATTCCTCCTTATTTGATTAATTAAGCACTAATGCAATCTAGGCCAGCAGCTTTTCTGTTTTTTGTCTCATTTAAAGCTCTTTTAATTCGTTTATTTTATCTATGGAGTTACTATCAAATTTTGTAGAAAAACTTCCTTTACTATCTTTACCATATCGTAAATTTCTGTAATGGTGTATCCATTGCTTTTTTGTTATTAGAAGAAAGATTTACAGAGTTACTATCAAATTTTGTAGAACAGCTTTCTTCATTATCTTTATTATATCATAAATTTCTGTAATGGTGTATCCATTGCTTTACTGTTATTGGAATAAAGACTATGGATTTGATAATGAGTTACTAAGCTCTCAAAGCCCAAAAAGAATAACAGTTCGGATAAAGTTACCACCTGTAATATCTTGTTTATTTAGTGTTGGTCAAGTTTACAGTGGCAGCCTTCCATGCATATGGCAGACGCAAGATGAAAAACAAAGGAATACTTCACGTACAGGATGAGCAATATACAGATGGCTCGGAAAATACTGACTGTTGTTAATGGGCAGGAGAACTGCCCATCTCAGAAAATGCTGGAAACAGTGATTTCGACGCAACAATCGGTCGCAGTCACATGCAAGCACCCATCCTGTCGCATGCTCTGCCCCGAATACTTTGCCGTTTCATTACGTTTAATTGAGAGGAGTACACACGCTTAGTGACCAGTTGAATCCAACATAAAATGGTGTTCACGATAAAACAGAGCGTGTTAATTGCCGTCCTGTCGAAACGTTATCAAAAAGTAAGCCTTTCTGGCTATAAGGTTGTGGTACCCGAAACTCTTCTGACGTTTCGTCCAGAACTGCACTGCGCGTCCTCAAAGGCGTTACTCCTCCGTTGAGTCTCGCCGACTAACGAGTCCTATATACTACAGAAAAAGGGGCTTGACCAGAGTAATAAGTGATAACCAGAGGTGATCCTTGTCAAAGATGAAACTTAACTATCGATTGCCGTTAAAGATAAAAAAATTGATCAGTAATTCTGCAGAGCTGTTGTCCATATGTCGCTAAGTTGCATGGTCTCTTCTTTCCTATTAAAATTATCCTTATGTTTATATATTTCAATAACTTCTCTACATAGCCGTAGATAATAGTTCGTCGTCGTAGATAAAAAATTGGGAAACAAGTTGCTACGTCCGATTTGTCTATTTTCCCTAGTCGGCAAAGGCTTTTTTTTAGACATTCAGCCGTGTATTCACGCTTGTTTTGGTTGTTCTAATACAAACTTCACCACAAGAACACGGCATTTTATGTACGCCACACGGTGACAGAGGAGGGCGTTTATCCCTCACAGACCGGAGTGCTTGAGCTATTTTCTTTCTTGCTCTAAAAGCCGGTCAGATGTCATATTTCTGTAAAATATTTCTGACGTGATCTGTAACTTCTTTAATAAAAGGTGGAGAAACTGTATTTTTCCATCGTTGTTTTTCATGCTTATCTTTTGGCCTTCCGTTATTTGACCGTAGAATTCTGTTTACTTCCTTCCCCGAGTAGCCATTTTTCTCGAAAGCCTGTTTTAAATGCTTTAATTCGGCGTCCAGGTATTCCAGCGTACAAATCCTTTTGTTTCTATTGGCACGACTTTTAATGACACTCCACTTTTGTTGTGAACATCGATAGCTAAGTTTCACCGTTGACAAGGATCATCTATGCTTACCTCGTATAACTCCCTCCACGCCCCTTTTCCTACGGTATATATGTGGGTCTCAGACGTCCGGACAGTCAGTCGGCAAGACGCAATGGAGGAGCAACGCCTCTGAAGATGTCCAGCGCAGTTTTGGACGAAACGTGAGGAACAGACGAGTTTCGTGGACCACGACCTTACACCCCGAAAGGTTTACTAGCAGCAATGTCATTCGGTCGTAAAAGCCATCATTCTGTTATCAAAAAGCAACAGCATCTGCATCTTCAGGGAATTTTCTGGTGTGTATGAATTAAGGCGTCCGGACGAACTGCCAGTGACTTCTAAGTGAAGTGGAATGCGGAATTTTGGATTCTCAGATTTTTATTTATTCAATGAGGTGTGGCTCAGCCTGTCAATGTATGTGAACTCATAGAAAATATGCATTTATGCATTATAAAATCACCATCAGTACTTTGAAGAGCTTTTGCATAATCTCAAGATTGGAGTTCAGTGTGCGATGTCTGTGTCCGCGTCGTAACACGATTCTTTCATCAAACTGTAGATGCTAACCGGTATGTCCTGAAACTCACAGAAGATGAGCGACTGTATGAATATGTTCAGTAAGACGACGCAGCACATACCGCTTGATAACCTTGGCAGGAGTACATGGAGCGCTCGGTGAGGATAGGACAACCAGCAGAGGAAGTACTGTCTCGTTGCCACCTTGGTCACCTGATCTCTCCATATGTGATTTTTACCTGTGGGACAAATTGAAGGGTCAAGTGTATTCAACTAATCCTCACACACTGGAAGAACTAGAGGGGGAAACTTAAAAACGCTACAGCTTCTAGGTCTCAAACAGAGCTGCTACACGTGTCTCACAGTTTGATAAATTGAGCATAGCGCTGCTGCACATACGCCAACGGTGGATATTTCCAGCAACTTCTGTTACGTTAGTCAACAAATGTCAATCCCGCAGAGTCTTATGATAAATATGTTCCAGGCTAATTTTAATCTGCGCACCCTGTGGCTTATTTCTCGTTTACTCTTAAGATATTGAAGTAAGAGGGCTCTTCAAGAAAGACTAACTGACATTTTTTCGCAGATGTTCATTACTCCATTTTATGTTTACATGATCTTCTTCAAAGTACTCACCTCCTACTTGAGTGCACTTTTTATAGCGTCTCTGCCAGTCCTCTAGCACATGGTTTGGGCCGTTCCTTGTCAGGTTCTTGAGAATCGCCTCACTTTCGAGCACTGCTTCGGAGTACTCAAATTGAATGCTCCGTCCTTTGCCTTCAGTGATGGCAATAAAAAAAATCACAGGCTGCAAGATCAGAGCGATAAGGCGGATGCGGTTCACAGGAAATGTTGAATTGAGGCAGACGCTGCATGACTTGATTTGCGACGTGAGACCGTGCATTGTCGTGATGAAGTCGCCATCCAGTATGAGGCAGTTTCCTTGAAATGTGCTTTCTCAGTTTAGCCAATAGTGATGTGTAGCATGCTGCTGTAACACTAGTGTGAGAGGGAACTGCATGCTGGTAAATCATTCCATGAAAGCCAAAAAATGTGATCACTATCACTTTCACTGCAGATGGAATAACTTTCACCTGGCAATTTCCAAATTGTGCTGACTCATTTTCCTTCAGGATCACAATGCAGCAGCCATGGCTCATCACCTGTAATAACAGATTTCAGAAAGGCATCCCCTCCATCAGCAAAGAGACGCAACACCTCACGTCTTCTCTTCATTAGCACAGCCTTTTGTTCGAGAGTCAACAGACATGGCACTCAACGGGCATAAGCACGGGTCATATGGAGATGATCACGCGTAGTAGTAAAGACATTGCCATACGAAATTCTTAATACATCACCAAGGTTCCGTAATGTTATCCGCCGATCCTCAAGGACAATAACAGCAGCTGTGTTGGTGTTTACCTCAGTCACAGCAGAAGCAGAAACACTTGTCCCACTCGCTTAACACAGAAAACAAAGCGTTTCTTGAAGTCCTCGAACCGCCTGAATACGGCTGCACGAGATAGTGCGTCTTCTCCGAACGCTTGCTGCAGCTTTTTGTAAGTTCCAGTGGCTGTATGGTTTAAACGTATTGCTCCAATGATTGGTATGCGAAATACAAACAGCGTCTCCAAAAGAGTATTACACCAGCCTACGAGAGTGCTGCCGCCTGTCGATATTATACATAAAAATTCGGTCTCTCCAAATCCATGGAGCAAATAGGAAACTATCAGGGAAACTGCAGGAAAAAAATTGCCTCATTGTTTGTTGATTAGCACTGGCATTAAATGTACCCTCTGTATAAGTCATTGTCTTCGTGAGACCCTCATACACATTCTTCCTCATCCTTTTTTTTTTCTGTACAATTCAAAGTTTAAGAGTTACATTGAGGAGAATCACCGCACCGCTTTTTTTTCCCTTTTTTTCGTTTCGGATACCATTACTTGCCACAGCCCTAGTAAACCCTTAGAATAACAAAAACAGTCTCCTCAACAGATCTTACGCTAATACCGTCCATGATAATCGCCTCAGTCCGGGAAGGCCAGTAAATGGTGATTAACGTTTCACCTGCTCTTTCAAACAAACATATATCTTCTGTGGGATTAAGATCCGATTATTTTGTGGACAAGTCGACGTGCGATAGGATGATTGAGGGTTTACTCAACGAGGAGTGTATGCGTGCAGCCTGGTGAATGCAGGGAGTGTCCACAGCACAGCCATCAACAAGATGTAGAAAAAAAGAGTGACATTTGGACACCAAGAATGTTGTAATAAACATCTTGTTCCATGTTCCTTTAACCTGAACGAGTGGGCCCAAGGCAAGGCACGTAAAATATCCCCTCCCCATCTAACTACCCTAAACTCCTCAGAAACACATCTGGCCTGTACTACACTCTCTACGCACTGCGAGTTAATCTAGCTTCTGTGTTGTTTGGCTCACAGAAGACGTGCAGCTTTAAGTGCTGCTGTGAGCAAGGGATTTTTGCGAGATAAGAGGTTCAAAATGTCCATTGCATGCAGTTCCCTTCGCAATGTTCGCTCGGAAGTTGGCTGAGACGGACCTGAATTAACCGACAGCAACGTTTGAAAACCGTCATCTCGAGTCCCTTTCGGTTAGGGTCTTTATACAACCACTGTTCTTACGCCGAGTTATATGGCCACGAGTGGTACACCATTCCTTGTAGAAACGTTGGGCAGCCGGTGGTGGTACAGCAACAAATCGGGGCGGCATCGGCGTGGCTGAAGGCAGGTACCAGTACAGATTGACAGATGCACGCTGGCCGTTGTGACCGAGCGGTTCTAGGTGCTTCCGTCCGGAACCGCGCTGTTGCTACGGTCGCAGGTTCGAATCTAGCCTCGGGCATGGATGTGTGTGCTGTCCTTAGGTTAGCTAGGTTTAAGTACTTCTAAGGCTAGGGGATTGATGACCTCAGATGTCAAGTCCCATAGTGCTCAGAGCCATTTGAACCATTTTTAACAGATGCACACCACTTCATTGGTGCAAATTACGTAACCGGTGGAGGATCATACGATCCTCTGATACCGATTTTACACCATTCCCCAGCGATCTATGTGCAAGAACTTTTTCCGATGCGCTTACGAAGTAGGCATCACATACTTACGTCCTCACTATCAGCTGAAAGGGCACTATCCTAAGCGCCAAGGCGATTTTCAGGTAGTTTCGGCCATAAATGTGAATGAAGAAACTTCATGGCGGATTAAAACTGTGTGCCGGATCGAGACTCGAACTCAGGACCTTTGCCTTTCAAGGGCAAGTGCGCTACCAACTGACCTACCACACGACTCACGACCCATCCTGACACCTTCAGTTCCGCCAGTACGTCATAAAATGAAATGCGAATTTGATAAATGTACTCAATCTGTATAACCATATGCTTTGTATGTTTCTGAGACCACAGATGTTGGTCGGAGAGGTTACTTCTCTTGAAGTGAGTAGCAGTCTACCAGTGTACTTGGTTTGCAAAGGATGGAAGTTGACCTGTTGAGGCAACATTATTTAGTATATATTTGTAATAATATGTTGAAGATATTGGTGAAACTACGTAAGTGGAAGAATGATAAAACCAACTATTAAATTAATCCAGTTTTTTATAGATATAATTGTAACTGTGTGGTTTCTCAATGTTAGAACATTTTGCATGGCTTAAGTTTGCTGTAGAAATTTTATAGTGAAGCACATGGATTTGTCTGATAGGCAGTTATGCATAAAAGGTTATTAAGAAATATTTTGCTAATTTCTCTAAGTGTGAGAACGTCATGAAAAGGTGTTTTGTTGTCGTGACGTAATGAAGGATACTTAAACTTGGGAGTCTTGTTCTCATTTTCCTGTCGTTAAGATTCGTTGCCCATTTTCATTTACTTTCATGATTGCTTATTCGCCTTACACATTGCACGTTGTTTACTGAGAAACAATTTTGCGAAAATTGGTAAGATATCGTCTTGCATTGCACATTGCAAGTATGGCAAATAAAATTTGGTTTTGGACAGTCACATGAATATTCCTAATAGTAACAGGTTGTATAACAGACTATCGTTCCGTATGCACAGGTATTCCAATAAATTTAATTACCATCAAAGCTCATGTCCGCTGTAAGGTACAGTGATTGTCACAGTGTATTTGTGAAAATAATATTTCAGTTCAAAAGCTTAATACCAGTAGAAAAGCTCAATAAAGAGCCAGCTTGTGAATTTTCAAGCAGTTTCATCAGAGAGTCAAATGCATTAATTTTTATCTTCATTTGCTGTGTAATTACAACAACAGTTCTGATATAGAGATTGTTTACAAGACTGAGATAATGATTAACAATATTCAGGGCCAACATTTTGATCTGAATGATTTTGTTTTGCAGTCAGATGGTATACGTAAATTTAATTGAAAACGGATTTCTTTCTCGCAGGCGAATTGTTTGATTTACTGGCTAATTTCATATTAATTGTCACATAGCGCTGTTGCCCTGCATTGAAATTTACATTTTTCGAAATCAAAATAAATTTTACAAGTTTTCCAGATACCAACTCGACAGTTAAATACACGAGTTTAAGGTGTAAAAGAAACTTTCACACTCGTTACAAAACCCTAGTTACCAAAACATGCCACATGATGGTTGGCGTAGCTCCATGCGTGTAGTGGAGTTACTAGCGTCCACAGAAATAAACGAACAACTTGACAGCAAAACAGTGTTGGAAATTTGTAAAGAAACGGGAGCAAAGACATATATGTAAAACTAAATGGAACAATTATAGCTGTATACGCAAAAGTGCACTATGGTTCAAATTCCCGGTACTATTTTGTTATCCAGTGTTTTTATTTCTGTGGGCACTAGTAGCGTCTCTACACCCATAAGACCAGGCCCCGGTGTGTTGTATTTTGGGAGATAGTCTCTGAAACACTGTCTCTCATACACCAGGACATTCTTCGTATGCTCGTACTGGGACTTCGCTCAACACTTGCGATAATTTCTTCCTGTTCTTGCAAAGTTTGTTGACGTGTCCGTTCGGACGAAAAACGTTTACTTGGAAGAGAGCCTGTTGCCCGCAAAGCGATAAAGACTTTTGTAAACACCCTGAGATCAGGTAATCGTAGAGTCGGAAAGCGTCTGTGGTATTCTTCTCTCGCAGTGGTAGCACTACCGTCACAGAAGCCATAAACATCATATCTGCGTATTCCTTATTACTGTAAACGTGTGGCATTGTTAGCAGTGCTCGTACGAACAAAGTCAACACCATACACTACACTGCTAACCGATCCGTTGCCGGTACACTGCACAATGCGGCTTACTTATACTATGACTAAAATATGACTTTTCCTCTCCAATTACCCTGATTGTATTTAGGTATCGCTTGAAAATCAACCAGGCTCGAATCGACAGTAATACATAAAAAAATTACATAAAAAGCAGCTCTGGTGGTCTATCAGTACATTGCATTTCATACAGTTTGTAGCTGCAGAACAACATACATAATAAACACAGACTGTTGTTTTTCCGTAGCTCCAAGAAACGTAGAGTCGGAAAGCGTCTGTGGCATTCTTCTCACGCAGCGGTAGCACTACCGTTACAGAAGCCATAAACATCACATCTGCGTATTCCTCATTACTGTAAACGTGTGGCATTGTTAGCAGTGCTCGTACGAACAAAGTCAACAGAATGTGCTATCAATAGATGTGGATATTGACACTGATGCTCGCACATGGTATACGACGGTGATGGATGATAGTGCGTATCCTTTGAACAAAAGAGAGATGCGACAAGCGACGAGCAGCTACTGAGCTACACGCGAGATGGCCGCCATCTTGTTTGCACAGATGTAACAGGCAATACTCATTGTTGCCCCGATGATGGAGTAATGTGACGTGTGTGGTCCTGTTTGGATCTACTATTCGTAGCTGTCTGCTGTGTGCTGTGCTAGCGGCTCGCTTGTTATAGGACGGCTTCCATTGTCTGTACTGCAATTAGCGCCTGCACGTCATCGCCGGCGTACAGAGCTTCAGAATGTAGACCGAATACGTGTTAAGCGCTGACCTGGTGACCTCAATACAGAAGTCCTCATCGTTGAGTTAAACAACAGATAAATGTCAAGCGCGACGGTTTGTAGAGCCATTAGTTACGACACGCACTCATGACTCCTGAGTTTTGAGATCAATCTGAATAGTATCCGCTAGATCGTCAAGGAAGTCCTAGTCCCTTAAATACAACCCCTCTTCGTACTTCAACACGAGAATGCGATCAGGTCCAAACGTTCGCTCTAGACAATGACCTTCGAAAACTGCGGTATTCTAACAGTCACTGCTGATCTTTTGTGGACTTCACTGAAATCTCGTAGGGCGAGATGCTGCAGCAGCAGTTCTGTCTAATTACAGGTTCGACGTCCATTTTTATAAAAAGCAGCTAACACAGGAAAAAATAAATTACGGTTTTATCATCGCTGTGATGTAAAGTGCAGGGCAGTTATTTTTGCTGTTATATGCATGTATTTTCATTCATCGATCTTACATTATCCTGAACTAAGATAATTAGCTTGTGCACATTCTGCAACTTGCGAACTTTTTCCAACGAAACAAAAAAGCAGTTAACAATAGTTATCGTTAAACAAAACCATAGAACGGCGTCTGCGTGGCGCCACAGAATTCTGTCTTAAATATTTGACTTTCCTCGCTGGCGTATTAGTGGCAGGTTTACTACACACAGCGAAGGAACTTCAGTCGGCCGCAGTGCTCACTCGCTCACGTGAAAGAAAAGAAATCTTTGTGAAATAATAATGTACTACAACAATATGTGTATAATTTTACGATTGATGAATTACCAACCGTAGCTAAAACTGGCATTACCCTTGATGGTGCATGCGGTAGGAGTACCAGCGATAGTGTCCTCACTTTTATGACACTTCGCAAACGTCTTCCCTAATTCCATCCCCTGACTTTTAGAGATTCTTACTGCAGACATACTGTAAGAAAACCTGTGGAGCTTGCATCTGGATGTGGAGAACAGAATTTTTACCGTCATAATACATCATCTCCAATGGCACGTGATATTGTAGCACTGACCTGTGAAAAGTACAGACATGACCTTCATCATTCATGATATTTTTTTATCATTTGACGAGGGTTCTTTTATCAAATGAGGAGGACTGAAAACTTCATCTAATAACGCTAATTGTTACTCTGCGGCATTCTGTAACCTACGACATAGCGTTTATATTCACAGCAGAAGATGCAACTTAAAAGTTGTGCAGCCGGCCGGAGTGGCCGAGCGGTTCTAGGCGCTACAGTCTGGAACCGCGCGACCGCTACGGTCGCAGGTTCGAATCCTGTCTCGGGCATGGATGTTTGTGATGTCCGTAGGTTAGTTAGGTTTAAGTAGTTCTAAGTTCTAGGGGACTGATGACCTCAGAAGTTAAGTCCCACGGTGCTCAGAGCCATTTGAACCCATTTTTTTAAAAGTTGTGCGTGTTTATAAGTGATCTGAACAAATACAGCTACAGCGGACCATTGACCACTTCATTCAGTTTCAGTTTAATAGATTTAACATCTGTATTCTTAAAAAGCTGTTCACTGTATGAAGTGTGTGGCGTCACCGCCAGACACCACACTTGCTAGGTGGTAGCTTAAATCGGCCGCGGTCCATTTACTACATGTCGGACCCGCGTGTCGCCACTGTGTGATCGCAGACCGAGTGACACCACAAGGCAGGTCTCGAGATACGGACTAGCACTCGCCCCAGTTGTACGGACGACATTGCTAGCGACTAGACTGACGAAGCCTTTCTCTCATTTGCCGAGAGACAGTTAGAATAGCCTTCAGTTTAGTCAATGGCTACGACCTAGCAAGGCGCCATTAGCCTTACATAGTTTGATAGTTATCGTATGAAATGTCTCATCAAGAACGATGTATACAACAAGGATTAAAAGTTAAGTATGATAGCAGCTACGTACTTTTCTTGCTACCATTCATTACGTATCCTGTTTCAGACCTCTATCTAGCCTACGTGAGATTACGCGTGCCTTTCGGCTACTTCAATGTGGCGTAGCTGTCTTGTTACGCTACAACAAAGTGTCTAGCAGTCACTGCGAAAAATAACTGTTCTCGTTTCAGGAACGTATTTCCATTTGCATCGGTAGCAGCACCAATTGTTCAAGAGTACAGTTACAGAAAATGGGTAAACACGCTACAAATTAAATATTAGAGTTTTGGTCTCAGCAGAAAACATAAACAAACGGTGTTACACTTCACTCACGTGACAGTGTTCGGCAACAGCACACTGTGCACATTCCATTGGTATTCCTTTTCATGAGCGCAGCGCGTGCGGGTGTCACATTGTTTTGCTCAGGGATCTGTGCATTTCTGTGGTACTAATAATTTGTATCAGTGGTTTGAGAAGTAAGGCATAAATTCAGTTCATGAATAATAAAAAAAATATACGATGCAGCAGCTTCCATTAGACCTCTGCAAGAAATTCAAATTGAAATAAGAGTCAAGGAACGATATTCAATATCGTTACAACTATTCTTATCAATTATAGAGCGAGTTTCCAGATTGTTAAACTGTGAATCCGAAAAAGCAACTTAATGGCCATATATTAACTAGACTTCTTTTTATGATGACATTCTAGTGTTCTCTAAAGCAGTTTAATGTCAGCAACGAATGGGAGAATCGTTCTTAACAACTTTGAAAACTGTTCGCAAATCAGTTACAATAAGCCTAAGATAATGTATAATTAGCAGACGTAAAGAAAATTGTACAAATTAAGAATGAAGTCACAGAGTCAGTTTAGTTTTCGTATTTATTGCACTTACAGACAAGGGAATAAGCAGAAAAATAAATTTTGCTTGAAGTGGATCAGCAATGTAAACAGATTTTACAAAGAGTGTATTTTCACTTTCATAAGAGAGAAACTTTAAAATCACTGTGTATTATTAGTTTAGGACTAAAATCGTGAACGTTTCTCTGTAACTAATGTGTCGCCTTGTGATGATTTCTACTGATGACGGGGAAAGAGTTTGTAAGTTCCTTTTCGTGATGACGATAGTTATAATATTTGGCTTGTGGAGCGCCCAACAGCGCGGTTATCAGCATCCGAGCAAATTCCCAATTTTTACACTGACCAGTCTCGCCACTTTTCCAGAATGATGATGAAATGATGAGGACAAAACCAAAATCTAGCCTCCGGGAGGAGAAAATCCACGACCCGGCCGGTAATCGAACCCGCGATCCACCCCGCATCTCGTGGTCGTGCGGTAGCGTTCTCGCTTCCCACGCCCGGGTTTCCGCGTTCGATGCCCGGCGGGGTCAGGGATTTTCTCTGCCTCGTGATGGCTGGGTGTTGTGTGCTGTCCTTAGGTTAGTTAGGTTTAAGTAGTTCTAAGTTCTAGGGGACTGATGACCATAGATGTTAAGTCCCATAGTGCTCAGAGCCATTTTTTGAACCCGCGATCCAGAGGCAGAAACGCTATTCACTAGACCAGGGCTTCCCAGCCTTTTCAGCTGGTGGACCCATTCTTCAGTCGAAAATCCATGGCGGACCCCTAGTTTGTTCCCAATGACCCCTCCTCCCCCCCTCCCCCCCCCCCCCCCCCCCCGCCCCAGAAGTATCAATAGTCTTTGGTTTAGAGATGAATGAAAACAACTTGAAGGTCAAAAATCGACTTATGAAATAGGTAGTGCACTGACAAAGCAAGTTTAACATTTAATGATGCCTAGGGCCGCATACGTGCCAGCGAGTGCTGTGATTGGTCGACAAAGCTCGCTCCGCGCATGCGTAAAAGGTTTCAGCGCTTCTAGCGGTGTGAGCCGGTGCACAAACGACCCCGTATTGTTGCGAAACAGTCGATCAGAGAAGCCGCATTCTCCGGCACTAAACTGTGTGCGCGTTCTGACTTAGGAACCGCAAAGGCTGCTTGGGAATACGACCTGAAGTAAAAGTACTCATTTTTTTTCACACGAAAAAAAAAATAGTGGCGAATTTGATTTTCACATTTTATTCAATAATTTTACTCATTATTTTTGACCAATTTGGTGAAAGGTGGCCGCGGACCCCCTAGAAAGAGCCGGCGGACCTCGAAGGGGTCCGTGGACCACACGTTGGGAAGCCCTGCACTAGACCACTCTCTTTTCGCACATCAGCATGGTGAGTCGTGCATTTTCCGGGCTGTGACCAGGTTGTTGCGAGTGGACTACGGTCGGCTGGACATACATACCGGCGACGGCCTCTGAGTCGGTGCGGCAGAATTCGTGTCTTTCGGGAGCGTTTGGAGTTGCATGTCTGGCATTGGTGGAAGTCTCAGAAGCCAAGTAGAAAAACCCAACGTTTCGTCCCCATCTGCGGATGACATTTTCAAGGGGGATCGTAGCCTCTTCGAGTGTCCGACTCATACCACAGAGTGCCAGGCACCGGAAGCGGCTGCGTCCCTTCCTCACGTATGCTAGCGGCGTGGCGTCTGAGGGATAGCACATTACATGCTTAAGGAAGAACGACCACCGTCCATGTACTGTTTCATTTTTATAAGGACAGTCTTCCGCGGCCGTTGCCACGATAAAATTGATCGCATTGTCAGTGTGTAAAATTCTTCGATGTTTCGATCACGGTTGTAAATGCGCTTCCTCATGGTGTTTTTGCTACCTTTACACACTAACAACGCAGCCACATATCCAGAAGAATTTTATTGATCGTTACATTTCTTTCGATTGTGGAACAAGCGAAAGTATATGTTTGAATAACTAAGTGAAATGATTGGTTGTGAAATATCATACGAAATGAAAAGGGAGCGCAGAAGCAGCAAATTGAGCAAACTGTTGACATGGGATTTCGTTACCCTGTTGTAATCTACACACAGAGGTGACAAAAGTCATTGGATCCATATCGTGTCGGACGTCCTTTTTCCCGGATTACAAGGGGAGGCCGCCAATTGTGAAATTCAGATTCGATTCATACTGCGCATAATAAAACCTCATGGCCAGAGGTGTAATGTGGCAAAGCACCAAGATGCACTTCTCAGCCGTTGTCGAGAAAATCGACAGTTAAAAGAAACCGTTGCGGTGAAATAATCTCTACGAGTATTAGTTTCCTACAGCGTCGTGGCGCAGCGGTAAGCGCTCGGGTTCGTAATCCGAAGGTCGCCCGATCGAATCTCGCGCCATGAAACTTTTTTTTTAGTATTTGTTTTTTGTAATTCATACATATATATATATATATATATATATATATATATATATATATATATATATATATATATAATTCCCGGCAATGAGCTGCAACAATTATGCATATAATAAGTTGTTGAAAGTCGTCTGTCGTGGAAAAACTGGCGACTTCGAACATCATTATGTTTACCGCAAACAGAGTTGTATTTCACAAATGTTATTAATTGTCTTCATAATGTTAACCACTTAGAGTTAACGGAAGACGTAGAAACGATATTCCGAAACGAATACGTATAGCGTAAGTCAAACGTTCGAGTTAGAATAGAGACCCCACGAACACAAATTCGCTGTGGCAGGTATGAAATATAAACTCCGTTACTCGCTCGTTACACTTGAAGGACAGATGTTGAATGGGCCGAAACGAGCCGCCGCATAACAGCGTAGTTGCGTGCTAACTTCGAAAGAAGGTAGATGCGGTCCCTAGCGCAACTTACAACATCGTCGAAAATCAGTGCGGACGTGAGAGCTTTGGTACACCCTGTTAAACAACCGGAAAAATGGAGGCGGTACAATTGGAGAGCGATCCGCCTTCACCAACATGCGTAAGCAATTCATTAGGCGCAGCGGTAAGCGCTCGGGTTCGGCGACCTTCGGATTACGAACCCGAGCGCTTACCGCTGCGCCACGGCGCTGTAGATAATTGTTAGTCGTAGAGTATTTCACCACAACGGTTTCTTTTAACTGTCGATTTTCTCGACAACGGCTGAGAAGTGCATCTTGGTGCTTTGCCACATTACGCCTCTGGCCATGAGCTTTTATTATGCGCAGTATGAATCGAATCTGAATTTCACAATTGGCGGCCTCCCCTTGTAAGTGAAATGATTGGTTGTGAAATATCATACGAAATGAAAAGGGAGCGCAGAAGCAGTAAATTGAGCAAACTGTTGACGAAAAGGGATTTCGTTAAAAGTTACCCTGTTGTAATCTACACACAGAGGTGAGAAAAGTCATTGGATCCCTCCTAATATCGTGTCGGACGTCCTTTTTCCCGGCTTAGTGCAATACCTCGACTTGGCATGGAGTGAACAAGTCGTTGGAAGTCCCCTGCAAGAATGCTGAGCCATGCTGCCTCTATAGCCATCGATAATTGCGAAAATACTGACGATGCAGGATTCTGTGCACGAACTGACTTCTCGATTGTGTCTCATAAACGTTCGATGGGATTCATGTCGGGCGATCTGGATGGCCAAATCATTCGTTCGAATTGTCCATAATGTTCTCCAAATCAGTCTCGAACAATTGCTGCCTGGTGACATTGTGCATTGTAACCCATAAAAATTCAATCGTTGTTTGGGGATATACAGTAAATGAATGGCTGCATATGGTCTTCAGGCAGCCGAACATAACTATTTCCACCCAATGATCGGTTCAGTTGGACCAGAGCATCCCTAGTCCATTCTATGTAAACACAGCCCACGCCATTATGCAGCCACCAACAGCTTGCACAGTGCCTTGTTAACAACTTGGGTCCACGGCTTCGTGGGGTCTGCGCCACACTCGAACCCTACCGTCAACTCTTACCAACTGAAATCGCGACTCATCAGAGCAGGCCACACTTATGCAGTTGTGTACGGTTCAATCAGAATTTAAAAGAGCTTTGCAGGACTTAAGATCAAATAAGCCAGAAGGGATAGATAAAATTCCTCAGAATTTCTAAAATCATTGGGGCAAAACCTCAATTCACGTTGGCGTGTAGAATGGATGAGCCTGCCGACATACCATCTGACTTTCGGAAAAGCATCATCCACACAATTCTGAAGACGGCGAGAGCTGACAAGTGCGAGAATTATCGCACAATCAGCTGAACAACTCATGCATCCAAGTTGCTTACAAGAATCATATACAAAAGAATGGAAAAAAAATTGAGGATGAGCTAGATGACGATCAGTTTGGCTTTAGGAAAGGTAAATGCACGAGAGAGGCAATTTTGGTGTTGCGGTTAATAATGGAAGCAAGCCTAAAGAAAAATCAAGACTCGTTCATAGGATTTGTCGACCTGGAAAAAGCATTCGACAATGTGGAATGCTGCAAGATGTTCGAAATATACAATATCTACAACAACCAAGAGGTAATAATAAGAGTGGACGTCCAAGAACGAAGTGCTCGTATCAAAAAGGGTGTAAGACAAGGATGTAGCCTTTCGCTCCTATTGTTCGATCTGTACATCGAGGAAGCAATGATGGAAATAAAAGAAAGGTTCAGGAGTGGAACTGAAATTCAAGGTGAAAGGATATCAATGAAACGATTCGCTGATGACATTGCTATCTTGAGTGAAAGTGAAGAAGAATTACATGATCTGTAAAACGGAATGAACATGAGTACAGAGTATGGAGTGACAGTAGATCGAAGAAAGACGAAGGTAATGAGAAGTAGTAGAAATGAGAACAGCGAAAAACTTAACATCAGGATTGATGGTCACGAAGTAGATGAAGTAAGGAATTCTGCTACCTAGGCAGCAAGCAGGACGTCAAAAGCAGACTAGCAACGGCAAAAAAGGGCATTCCTGGCCAAGAGAAGTCTACTAATATCAAACATCGGCGTTAATTTGAGGAAGAAATTTCTGAGAATGTACGTCTGGAATACAGCACTGCATAGTAGTGACACATGGACTGTGGGAAAACCGGAACATAAGAGAGTCAGAGCATTTTAAATGTGGTGCTACAGACTAATGTTGAAAATTAGGTGGAGTGATAAGGCAAGGAGTGAGGAGGTTCTGCGCAGAATCGGAAAGGAAAGAAATATGTGGAAAACACTGATAAGGAGAAGAGACAGGATGACAGGACATCTGTTAAGACATGAGGGAATGAATGACTTCCATGGCACTAGAGGGAGCTGCAGAGGGCAAAAACTGTAGAGGAAGACAGAGATTGGAGTGCATCCAGCAAATAATTGAGGACGTAGGCTGCAAGTGCTACTCCAAGATGAAGAGGTTAGCACAGGAGAGGAATTCGTGGCGGGCCGCATCAAACCAGTCAGAAGACTGATGACCAAAAACAAAAAGAAAGGGTTCATCCGATATGATGAGGAGCCCAGGAGAGGCGGTAATGGAAATGAGCGTTTGGCGTCATTGGCCGGGAGGCCCCTCGCGGGGCAGGTCCGGCCGCCATATCGCAGGTCTCATTACATTCGGCGCCACATTGGGCGACCTGCACGCCGGATGGGGATGAAATGATGATGAACACAACACAACACCCAGTCCCTGAGCGGAGAAAATCTCCGACCCAGCCGGGAATCGAACCCGGGCCCAGAGGACGGCAATCCGTCACGCTGACCACTCAGCTACTGGGGCGGACAGGAGAGGCGGTGCAAGTGATGTTGTGCTTTCAGAAAAGGCACTATCGTCGGTCGTCTGCTGCCGCTGCCCATAACGCGACAGTGCCTTATCGGATACACTCGTCGGACATCCCACAGTGTTGCTTGTAAGTTGCCACTGGCAACTATAAGCAAACGCCGCTGATCTCTGTCGTTAAGTGAAGGCGTCGGGCACTGCGCTGTCCGTGATGAGTGGCAATGACTGAAATTTTGTATTCTCGGCACACTCTTGACGCTGCGGATCTCGGAATACTGAATTCCCCAACCATTTCCGAAACGAAATGTCCCATGCTTCTAGCTCCAACAACTACCATTCCGCGTTCAAAGTCTGTTTATTTCCGTCGTGTGTCCGCATTCACCTCTTAATCTTTTCACATGAATCGCCTGGGTACAAATGACAGCTCGACCGTTGCTCCGTCTTTTCATACCTTGTGTACGTGACACTACCGCCACCTGTATACGTGCACACCGGAATCCCATTACTTTTGTCACCTCAGTGTAAATGTTTATGACATGGAAGAACGGCTGATGACTTACTGCACTGCCTGCTACATCGTGTGTTTCACAGTCTTTGCGTAAAACGTGTAGGGGTGATATATCACGTCATTGGGAACAACTTTTGTTAGAGACAAACTGTCGCTGATGCTTCCCGGCAACGCTAGGCGGCTTCTACCATTCGCTGGTCCTGGGACGACGGGATTTCATCGAACGTGCGGGGCCAAACTAGGTGTGCTGCATCCTCATACTACCTATCCCAATAAATGGATTCAATGGTAACAAGTTTGTTTGCGCGGCCATCATTCGGGGCAAGCACAGCACGCATAAAACCGCCAGCGTTTTTGACAGACGGCATAAACACAGGATACACAGCAGACAGTTCAATCCAAAACTACAACCCAAAACTGGCAGTAGACTTAGACATATACTAGAAAGGAGGTATACAGGGTGAGTCACCTAACGTTACCGATGGACATATTTCGTAAACCACATCAAATACTGACGAACCGATTCCACAGACCGAACGTGAGGAGAGGGGCTAGTGTAATTGTTTAATACAAACCATACAAAAATGCACGGAAGTATGTTTTTTAACACAAACCTACGTTTTTTTAAAAATGGAACCACGTTAGTTTTGTTAGCACATCTGAACATATAAACAAATACGTAATCAGTGCCGTTTGTTGCAGTGTAAAATGTTAATTATATCCAGAGATATTGTAACCTAAAGTTGACGCTTGAAACCTCCGACGTTCAGTTGCGTGTTGTAACAAACACGGGCCACGGTCGGCGAGCAGCATCTGCAGGGACATGTTTACGATCACGACCGTGTTTACGAGTGTGGCTGTAGTGCACTGTTGTGGTTTGGTCTAGCTGTCGCGGTGTCCGCATGTAGCGCTTGCTGCTATTGTTATTCTGCATTCGTCTCTGCACGCAGACCAACTGTAGCACACCGTGTTACCAGACGTCTGTGATAGTGTAGTGTTGTAGGAACTGTGACCATGGTGTATTCGAACTCTGAAAAGGCGGAGATGATACTCATCTATGGCGAGTGTCGACGAAATGCAGCTGAAGCCTGCAGGGTGTATGCAGAACGGTACCCGGACAGAGAGCATCCAACGTGCCGCACATTGCAAAACATCTACCGCCAACTGTATGCAACACGTATGGTCGTAGCACGCAAACGGGTCCGTAACAGGCCCGTCACAGGAGAAGCGTGTGCAGTTGGTGTGTTAGCTGCTGTTGCCATGAACCCACACATGAGTACACGGGACATTGCGAGAGCCGGTGGACTGAGTCAAAGTAGTGTCATGCGCATACTGCATCGTCACCGCTTTCACCCGTTTCATGTGTCGCTACATCAGCAATTACATGGTGATGACTTTAATCATCGAGTGCAATTCTGTCAATGGGCATTAACAGAGAATACGTTGCAGTTCTATCTGTTTACCGATGAAGCGGGTTTCACAAACCACGGGGCAGTGAATCTACGGAACATGCATTACTGGTCCGTGGACAATCCTCGCTGGCTCAGACAGGTAGAGCGACAGCGACCGTGGACTGTAAATGTATGGTGCAGAATCATTGGCGACCACCTCACTGGTCCTCACTTCATTGCAGGGGCCCAAACAGCTGCAACACACATCGCGTTTCTACAGAATGATCTGCCAACGTTGCTCGAAAATGTCCCACTGGAAACGCGTCAACGTATGTGGTATCTGCATGATGGTGCACCTGCACATTCCGCAATTAACACTAGGCGGACCCTTGACAGGTTGTTCGACGGGCGTTTCATATGACGTGGAGGACGCATAAATTGGCCAGCCCGTTCTCCTCATCTTAAACCTCTGGACTTCTTTCTGTGGGGTACTTTAAAGGAGAATGTGTACCGTGATGTGCCTGCAACCCCAGAGGATATGAAACAACGTATTGTGGCAGCCTGCGGCGACATTGCACCAGATGTACTGCGGCGTGTACGACATTCATTACGCCAGAGATTGCAAGTGTGTGCAGCAAATGATGGCCACCACACTGAACATCTATTGGCCTGACATGTCGGGACACACACTATTCCACTCCGTAATTGAAAACGGAAACCACGTGTGTACGTGTACCTCACCCCTCATGGTAATGTACATGTGCGTCAATGAAACAGACCAATAAAAAGGTGATAGCATGTGGACGTAATGTGCTGTTCCAGTCTCTTCTGTACCTAAGGTCCATCACCGTTCCCTTTGGATCCCTACGTAATTCGGTGCTCTCCGATACACACGATCGAACAGCGGAGGAGTGGTACTCAAGCGTCAACTTCAGGTTACAATATCTCCGGAAGTAATTAACATTTTAGAATGCAACAAACGGCACTGATTACGTATTTGTTTTTATGTTCAGATGTGCTAACAAAACTAACGGGGTTCCATTTAAACAAACGTAGGTTTGTGTTAAAAAACATACTTCCGTGCATTTTTTTATAGTTTGTATTAACCAATTACACTAGCCCCTCTCCTCACTCTAGCGGTTCTAGGCGCGCAGTCCGGAACCGCGCGACTGCTACGGTCGCAGGTTCGAATCCTGCCTCGGGCATGGGTGTGTGTGATGTCCTTAGGTTAGTTAGGTTTAAGTAGTTTTAAGTTCTAGGGGACTGATGACCACAGATGTTAAGTCCCATAGTGCTCATAGCCAATCTCTCCTCACGTTCGGTCTGTGGAATCGATTCGTCAGTAGTTGATGTGGTTTACGAAATATATCCAGCGGTAATGTTAGGTGACTCACCCTGTATATCAATTACTGTGTAACACTTGTTGTGGCAGGCACATAAGACATACGAACAGAATGTTTGATGTCAGATACAGAGGACAGATGTGAACCTGGAAGTACGGGACAAACCACTCCGCATTTGCTGAAGACCTAAGAGAACACAACCCCAAAACAATCTCTAGAGAAAAAGTTACGAAAATAATTAGAATCAACAACGAAAACAACTCGCAACATTGCAAGAAAGTTGCCACTTACAAAAAACCAAAGAAGATAAGGAAATCCTGTTGAATGATGGAGTACGCATGACAAACAACTCATTGTTCACATTAATAGATGAAATAATGGAGTACCACTCCAGCAGAGGATTATTACCACAATAACACCACCCAACCCCTTTCCACACACTCGTTCATGAACTCTCCACAAAATATTTAAACAAAACCTCAAATCAGGTGGACACAACTTTGAACCACTCTCTGACAGCTACTACATTCCTATTCAGCTTTCTACAACTCGCCTGAATAGCCACCGACACAACCGCACACAACTACGAAAAAAAGGTTACATATACACTTTCTCCCGCTCTTACACACACACACACACACACACACACACACACACACACACACACACACAGAGAGAGAGAGAGAGAGAGAGAGAGAGAGAGAGAGAGAGAGAACAGAAATGAACAGGCGTTATTTTTCAGTATATACTTCGTTAAGTTGGCAACATGTAAAAAAATGGACCAAACAGGAAGAGACATAGAGTGGGCGTACTGCACTTACGAATTTAAATCACAGTTTTCGCGCAAATGGATAATAGTTAGTGACAAAAGACTAATAGTGCTTCACAACAGTTAGCGCAAACACAATACATCTAAATCCTACGGATATTAGCAACTGGGACGGAATACAGACTGGGGAAGGGGGATCATGTTTAAAGAATTTTAATTAAGCTTCCAAATCTGCAAAAAGATATCTAGTTTCTCGAAAAATCAATTTTCCGATACTCCGATGAACTGGCGAGTCAACCCTGTGTACTGGAGGATAATTCTGAGACCGATTACTCCAATATTTCTACCTATATTACGTGACTGAGCTTTACACGCGTTAATAGATGCGAGGCTTCATTAACTGTGGGTCGCCACTTTTTGATAAAATATTCGAGCCGTTTTTCCGTTCATAGTTTTTGTAGCTTCACAGTATAAAATTGTACAGCGTGTATTTTGTAATACATATTTTTCTAAATGAATAAAAATGTAATGAGCATTTGGCGCCATTAGCCGGGAGGCCCCTTGCGGGTCAGGTCCGGCCGCCTTGGTGCAGGTCTGATTACATTCGACGCAACATTGGGCGACCTGCGCGCCGGATGGGGATGAAATGATGATAAAGACAGCACAACACCCAGTCGGAGAAAATCGCCGACCCAGCCGGGAATCGAACCTGGGCCCGCAGACGGCAATCTGTTACCCTGACCACTGTGCTATCGGGAAGGACATTTTTCTAAATGCAGGGGATAAACAAAAACATGGAAACACAGCGAGAACTGCATGCTTGAACATAAATGCAGATACTAGCCAAGTCTTAGATGCTGCGCTCTTGCATTTGACCAAGTAGATAATATGATCTTTCGTTTAGTACATTACATGCACTGGGTCCTGACAAGACGATTGAAATAATTCACAAAGTAAAACTGATTCCCTATCTCTGGTTACACACTTTAAAATGTTACTAATGTAGATATTTTATGGAAACAACATAGGATTCAATAGCCGATCGGTTGCACATAAACAGTGTAAGTAGGCTGTTGTAGGTTTTTATATTGGTAACGCCACGTAGCGCTCTGTATGAAAATCACTGGCTGTGTTGTGTGCAGTCTGTGGCTGGTTTGCATTGTTGTTGGCTACTGTAGTGTTGGGCAGCTGGATGTGAACAGCGCGTAGCGTTTCGCAGTTGGAGGTGAGCCGTCAGCAGTGGTGGATGTGGAGAGTGAGGTGGCGGAGTTTTGAGAGTGGATGATCTGGACAGAGGCAGTAAATTTGTAAGACTTGATATCATGAACTGATATATATATATATATATATATATATATATATATATATATATATATATATTATGACTTTTGAACACTGTTAAGGTAAATACATTGTTTGTTCTCTATCAAAATCTTTCATTTGCTAACTATGCCTATCAGTAGTTAGTGCTTTCAGTAGTTTGAATCTTTTATTTAGCTGGCAGTAGTGGCGCTCGCCGTATTGCAGTAGCTTAAGTAACGAAGATTTTTGTGAGGTAAGTGATTTGTGAAAGGTATAGGTTAATGTTAGTCAGGGCCGTTCTTTTGTAGGGATTATTGAAAGTCAGGTTCCGTTGCGCTAAAAATATTGTGTGTCAGTTCAAGCACAGTCATGTATAATTTTTCTAAGGGGACGTTTCATAACAGTAGGTCCATTGACCTAGGTCTCGTCACCTACTAGGGATGCCTTCATCAGAATGCAATGTTGCTAAATCCTAAAATTAGCTTTTTAGTAACGTAATTTTAAGATTTAGCAATATTTAATTCTGATGAAGACACCCCTAATAGGTGTCGAAACCTAGGTCAATGTACGTATCGTTTATGTGCAACCGGTTGGCTGTTTAATCATATGCTGAAACTAGTATACGATTGCTGAATGCAACCATGTTCAAAACTGTATTTTATAGAAGTTGCAAACACAAAAAGATCACTGATGAAACGTAGTGAATTAACACTTCTACTGAATGCGTCGTAGTTCTTTAAATTAGTTGGCCAAATACATAATTGCGAACGTCTGTTGAAGAATTGCTATAACTTCTCCAGTGAGCGCTATAGGCACCAAAAGATTGATAGTTAGTTGGAGAAACAGTTTATGATCTTTCTGCTCACAAAGTGCGACGATGGCAACTCGTAATTACGATCGCATCTGGACCATCAACGTCCCCATGCTGACGGTAAGGTTAAGCTGCCGCGTTCTGCTGCCACGTCTTTCCTTTCGCTTGATGTCCACACACTTAGCAGGGCTTGGAGGTGGGCCTTGGACATTGAGCATATGCAAAGACGTAGGCTTGACGCTTGTAGGGAGGCGGGAGCGGCAGTTCCAAACGTGGCGCCTTCCCCACGGGCCATTTGACGTCACTCGGGCCCGGGCGAGGTCCACAAGAAAGACAGGCCCTTACAACGACCTTGTGACGTCACGCTAGTCGGTTTGTCCGCCACACTTCGCGAACGCCCGGCTCCGTGCAGGGCGCAAGGGAAATCAACGTATTGTAACATCACAATAGGGGTCGTTTCACGATCGAAAAAAAGAGTGATGCAACTAATTAATCTCAGCCCGAACAACCGCATGCCTGTAGAAGCAAAATGGGTCTACACATTTCTTTTTCATTCGTATGTGACGTCCTGTGTCCTGAGTTCAATTTTTCACCCTTCCTGAAAGTGTGAGGTCAAGTGTGAATCATTTGAATGCAGTAGCAGACGAACCAGAGAAGTGGTGGGTTTCTTAATCTTCTACGAACCTAAACGGTGTCGGTGGAAGGCAGAGAGCAGGGAAAGAAGGGCTTGGCCAAAGATGAGTGAAGCAAAACGTTTTCCTAGCGGAGGTTGGTCATGGGCCTCCTCCATCACCTCGGGCGGTTCGGAGAGAGCTCCGCGCGACGGTTACAGGTGGAGTTGTACTGAAGACAGGTAAGCGACCAGACGTTTCCTCAGAACGTCTGTGTCGAACAAGGGAGAAAAGGTATTTGAATCTGTCAATAATAATTTGTTAATCTCAACAATTTCTTCTCATAGCTAGTTTCTGAATTACCATTTAGGTTCTGGTTACAATTTTTCGTTCAGTTAATCAGTGTCATAATAGTGTGATTTCCGTAAGGTGCGACCACGCGGTCTATATATTCAAAGCGCAGCCCAAGCCTTAAAAGTTACTGTCTGCCATTTTATTTTATTTGTGTGGGACATTTTAAATTATCAATAAAACTGTACCGAGCGTATATTTGACAAGATGAATCGATATGATTCCAAGCGCCTCACGCAAAGATATGCAGCCACCAAAATCCTGCTCGATGCCAGCACGAGGTGCATTCAATTCGTCCCACTAATTTATGCTGTCGACATTTTGTTTGCCGTGTGAATTAGTGCATATGAATGTCTGTGTTACAAACTTGAGCAGTGACCATGTGCTTCCCAGATTTTCCCACCTGTGGCGTCGCAACTAGTGCGCGATCACCCATTTGTCTATTAAAAGCTTTACTTCAGAATGTATGTGGGCTCCAATGTAAGCCGGTAGAGTAGTATACAGTCAGTAACGGACGAGTTGTGTCCTGCAGACTGACGTCACGACCATCTGTTGCAGCTGCGCGTGTGAAAGCAGTGGAGTAGCGCTGGCAGGCCACTTACGTTATACGAAACTAAAAATATTAGTAACTAATAAAGGAATAACCTGAGGAACGTCATATTTGATGTACATGCTTCCATTGTGAAAACAAACAATATGTCAAAGTCTGAGATCAAAAATAGTTGTATTTTGGAAGCTAGTAAAATAAAAAATAACGTAATTTTCCGACAGTCAAGAATTTAAATAAATACAGTGATGTAATAGTTCACCTTCAGTGACTATGTACGATAATCTGATAACACTTTCAGTGTTCATATATAAATTTGGAAAGTTTTTAGTTTCAGAAAACCTCTGTGACTTTTCTATAATAATAATTTCAAGAATTCTAAATAAATGTGTGTATGGTGTGTTAGGGTGCGGCCGGCCGAAGTGGCCATGCGGTTAAAGGCGCTGCAGTCTGGAACCGCAAAACCGCTACGGTCGCGGGTTCGAATCCTGCCTCGGGCATGGATGTTTGTGATGTCCTTAGGTTCGTTAGGTTTAACTAGTTCTAAGTTCTAGGGGACTAATGACCTCAGCAGTTGAGTCCCATAGTGCTCAGAGCCATTTGAACCATTTTTTTTTGTTAGGGTGCGTGTGAATGAGAATTCGTGCGTGAGAGTATGTGGGACGCTCGGCGTTATTAAAAATCATTCATGTAATTCTCTACAGGAATTGGCAAGTGTTCCAACTCTGTAACGTGGGAACGAATCCACTAGTGGTTCCCCTACTAGTGAATGTCGGATGTCCAAGTATGTATGCTTATGTATAAGACAGCCAGAACATTCGCGACTACATAATAAATTTCCAGACGTAGAGTAAAGCTTATAATTCATTTTGTTTTGTTTATTTAATTAGAGAGTTTTGTGTTACTTAATTTGATGACGTCAATGAGCCTAGAGAAGTGGTTGGTGCTTGCTAGATTCTGGCACGAGTCGCGCCCTAGAAGTGAGTCCTCATTGGTCGTAAGTGCTGACAGCCAATGAGAAGCGAGACGGTTGGCCGCTGAGCGAGGAGATATAGTTTTGAGTGTGGGAGAGTGAGAAGAGAGGCGGTTATGCTGGATGTGACTGTTCGCATTATGTGTAAGATGAAGTCTTGGGATGCCTGCCGCGTTACGGTCCAGTGTTAATGTTATCTGGTAGTGACCAGAAACTGTTTATGAAAACTTTAGAGTGTTGTGATAATTCGTTCCGACGAAAATCGCATAAACTTTAACTAAAGACAACCACTGAATATCGTGTGCAGAAGTTATTGGCCGATCATTGACTGTGTTACAAGTAATTGGTTTCGGAATTTGGGAAGGTAAAAGTTCTGGTTGTTTTAGGTATGGTGATAACTGTGAGCAGAAACTTTAGTAATTTTCGTAAATGTGGGCTGATGATCTTGCTTAACGGCAATAAAGATCTATTGAAGGTTTAAATTTGAACTTCATGTTTAAAGTACGAGTGACATCCCCTTTCCGAATCATTTCTTTAAAGTTCATAGACAATTTTCAGCAAATTTTACTTATAGCGGCCTCCGGCGTGTAGCTATGAGGTTACAGTTTCCTCAACACTGCTCGTCTGCGATCTCGTAAGTAGCTGCAGTTAGGAATTTACGTGCGAAAATCTACCGCTGTAAAGAGGTAGGTGAACAAAAATTATAAAAGAAATTGCATTGCAGCAGCAACGTATAATCCGTCGCAATTGGTGTATCGCACGCACGCACTTAAAAAATCCGTCGCACACCCCACAGGACTCTGCAGATTAATGCCAACGTGGCTTATTATTCTCGTATGAGGAATCCGTAGGATCGTATGTAAATGTACCAGGAATGTTTTGTCCATCTATTAAATACAAAAAGATCGCTGTTAACCTGCGAAGTATTAGTCAAAAATAAATATTTTATCATTTGAAGCTATTTCTGTGATCGTTAATTTATTTTCAATACATCTGAAAATAATGTCACATATGTAGTATTGATGATTACGCTCGTAAAATCCAAAATGTTTGGTTCAAGTTTAACTAACGGTACGTAGCTTTCTCTGACTGCCCCATAGAATACCACTGCGTTGTCCGTTGCGACCTTAATAAATTCAACCAGTGAAGGAATTGTTCCTAAAATTTAGATGGGCCTAAATCTATTTCAAATAACGGGCAAAACTATTCAGAGAAAGTTGTGTCGCCAAAGAAATATAAGAGCGAATGTGAACAAGATATGCTATCATAGCAGGCTGGAACAAAAGAAATAATACTAATCAAAAGAAGCTCCTGCTAGTGAAAGTAAGTAACCCTCCCTAGGCTGCCACTCAATGAACAGTAAGAAAACCAGTGGAGAACTACAATACGATTGACAAAGTACCTAACAAACGTTTTATCTCTGTCGTGTGCTATGAAGACCTTGCATGCATTTAAACGAGCAGTCAATAATTATTAAAAACATCTGAAATAGTGACTTGCTCTCTGTCCGAAACGGGTGCTAGCACTCTTAAGACCTGCAGTGTCACCTGCTGTGACGTATGCGCCATTGCCCGTCTTTCTCACAGGCCTCGGACTCAAGCAGGGACGGAGCTGTTAGCAGCTGCTTAATTTGCCTTCTGCGCATGCGTCACTCCTGCCCTCTCTAGGAGGTTCCAAATGTCGCCATTACATCCATACTAGCAGAAAAACATGCCAGCTCTGACAGTCAGTGATTTTAACTGCTGATGACGATGGTGGAGACGTTATCGAAAGTTCGACTGTTTTATTGGCAGTAAGCTGTCAGGACTCCTGGGTTCCTGAGCTGGAGAGTGGTAAGTGTTACCAGTACTGTGTCCCTGTAAGCTCTGGACATGCTTCAGAAACCACTGTAAGGCGCAGCAGTGGAAACGTTGTATGTCATAGGGACCAGGGGTCTTGACGTGACTACCCAGATTGCAAGAATGGTAAAAACCTCTATTAAAAAATCCTGAATCAAGCTGTGTTTCGCACTTATGAGATGCATGGCTGTTGAGGTGGAACAGGCGTTAGTAGGTACCTATGGCGAATCTGCCAAATCTCAATTGTATAAGGCTTACCTAGGAATGTGGGGCTCTGTCTAGGTGGACTTTTATTTCCCTAACTGCTCGTGGGACCAGGATGGAACCTTTCGCAGCGGCCCCTTACTAGTTAGAGGACCAGCACCACCGACAAGCATGATGGGCTGCCGACCTCCTTGCAGGAGCGCGGAGAGAAACATCGCCAGCTGATATAAACAATAACAGGCTTTCCAAATAAACACGGAAATACTTCGACAGACAACATGTGACAGTGTTCCACCAATCAGAACTCATATGACTCATGTAGCACTCTGCTGACCCAGCTTTATAAGCACGCCCGGACAGTCAGACCAGCAGTGTTTACCTACCGCTAGGAACAGCTCCGGCCAGTACATATGCCAGCCCTAGCATTGTATACTCTCCCTGTAGCATTGTAGTAGCACGTTGCACACGCACCCAAAAAGTTTTGCATCACCTCGTTTCCGAGAGTTCCAGAACCTGTACAGAAAATTGGAACAGAGATCAACGTAAACATCATTTCCGCCCTTTTTATTGCTCATGAAAACCACACAGTGCATGTTGTACCACCATACAGTGAGACTTCAGAGGTGGTGGTCCAGATTTCTATACACTCTGGTATCTCTAATTCCCCCAGTAGCACGTCTTCCTGCATTGATGCCTGCCTGTATTCGTCGTAGCATACTATCCACAAGTTGATCAAGACACTGTTGGTCCAGATTGTCCTACTCCTCAATGGCGATTCGACGTAAATCCCTCACAGTGGCTGGTGTGGCACGTCGTCCATAAACAACCCTTTCCAATCTAATCCAGGCATGATCGATAGGGTTCATGTCTGGAGAAAATTCTGGCACTCTAGTCGAGCGATGTTATTATCCTGAAGGAAGTCATTCACAAGATGTGCACGATAGGGGAGCGAATTGTCGTCCAAGAAGACGACTGCCTCGTCAATATGCTGCTGATATGTTTGCACTATAGGTAAGAGGATGGCATTGACATATCGTACAGCTGTTACGGCGCCTTCCATGACCACCAACAGTGTACGTCGGCCCCACGTAATGCCACCCCAGTACAGCAGGGAACCTCCACCTCGCTGTACTCGCTGGACAGTGTGTCTAAGGCTTTCAGCCTCACTGGATTGCCTCCAAACACGTCTCCGACGATTGTATGGTTGAAGACATATGCTACACTCATCGGTGAAGAGAACTCTATGCCAATCCTGAGCGGTCCATTCGGCACGTTGAGGGCCCATCTGTACGACGCTGCATGGTGTAGTTTTTGGAAAGATGGACGTCGCCATGGACGTCGGGAAGAAAGTTGCGCATCATGCAGCCTATTGTGCACAGTTTAAGTCGTAACACGACGTCCTACGGCTGCACGAAAAGCATTATTCAACATGGTGGTGTTGCTGTCAGGGTTCCTCCGTAGGTAGCGCTCATCCACTGCAGTAGTAGCCCTTGGGTGGCGTGAGCGTAGCATATTTTAGACAATTTCTGTCCCTCTGTACCTCCTCCGTGTCAGAAGAACATCACTTTGGTTCACTCTGAGACGCCTGCACACTTCCCTTGTTGAGAGCTCTTCCTGGCATAAAGTAACAATGCGAACGCCATCGAACCGCGGTACTGACCGTCTAGGCATGGTTGAACTACAGACAACACGAGCCGCGTACCTCCTTCCTGGTGGAGTGACTGGAACTGATCGGCTGACGGAGCCCCTCTGTCTAATAGGCGCTGCACATGCGTGGTTGTTTACATCTTTGTGCGGGTTTAGTGACATCTCTGATCATTCAAAAGGACTGTCTATGAGATACATTATCCACATTCAACGTCTCTCTTCAGGAGTTCTGGGAACTGGGGTGATGCAAAACTTTTTTTTGATGTGTGTATTTTGTAATTGGTAGAGTAGATTTTGGTCATTATTTTCTTCCATTCTTGTTTCCTTATACGGTGTGCCACCACAAGAGTTCTTGCGTTTAAAGTTAGTGTGTGTCAAGAAGGCATTGGTCTTTAATTATAATAAAGTGTGTTCAAACTGACTGTTAGTTCTGTCCTGCCGACCACAGGACACTACAGTTATTGGCGACGAGCACTGGAGCAGATGAGATGTGAAGCGAGTGCTAAATCCTTGTCTGTTACGATTCTCTGAGTACCCTCCATTCCCTACAGCGCTTGTACTCAGCAGGTGAAGTAGCCTAAAATATCCAGGACGCCCTCCTCCAACGGCTGGGAAAGGAGATGTCTTTCTACAGGGTGATAGGTGAGTGAGAGCGCTGATGTAGCAGCCAAGGAGGCGTGTCCCAATGCTCAAGTTAGTTCGATGTGACATCTCCCTACGTCACATCTTCTCGCTGTTGAGATTCATAGTCTTGCGGTGATGGGAGGATGAGCTGCTTGACACGAGAGACAATAAGCTTCGTCTAGTAGAGTTGACAATGTGGCCGTAGTGTACCTCTTTCCAGCCACGTCGACGGGGTAAGGTCGCCCTTATTCGTCTTCGCATAGGCCACATCCTTATGACGCATGGCTTCCTGCTGCTGCGAGAGGACCTTCCAGTCTGTGGTGCGCCACATTTAATTACGAAATCGTGTTTTATTTTCAGACCAGCAGGCAGTGCCAGATTTGCCGACAGATCTGCGCTCTGTTTTAAGTAACGTTCAAACGAATGTGGCTAGAGTTTTAAGTTCTGTAATGTGTCCAACGTGTTTCCGAAAATTTTAGGGAGATGCTGTTAATGTTTTAACAGGCTGACTGGCTCATCCATGTTTTTTATAGATGTTCAGCCAGTTACACTTCCCTGTGCCTCTCTCTTAGCTCTTTTGTCGTTTTATTTCTGTTTTAATCCCATGTACAGCACCTTTCATCCTTTCTCCACAGCCTTAAGGCGTACGATTCAAATGGTTCAAATGGCTCTAAGCACTATTGAACTTAACATCTGAGGACATCAGTCCCTTAGACTTAGAACTACTTAAATCTTATAAACCTAAGGGCATCACACACATGCATGCCCGAGGCAGGATTCGAACCTGCTACCGTAGCAGCAGCGAGGTTCCGGACTGAAGCGCCTAGAACCGCTCGGCCACAGCGGTAAGGCGTATGAGTTAGAGTGATTGTGTGGTCAACGCGAGTAAGGTTGGAGTGAGTACATGAGTGGCATTTTATAGATTTCCTCCTGTATGTATTATAATATTTTCTTAATTTTATTCTCATTCCTTTCTTTTAACGTGTGTAAGTGCACATACACACACACACACACACACACACACACACACACACACACACACACACACACACACACACACACACACACACCAGAGGCGGCCAACGTGTTTGGTGTTTCAAGAAGCACCGTATCGAAAACGTATAGCACATATAGGGGAAGAGGAAAAACATCATCCGCTAAGTCACAACGCTGATGAAAGTTTAAGTTGAGTAAGCCTGACTGACGGTCATTGAAGAGGACTGCTACGAAAAATTAGGGGACGACAGCTGCAAAAGTTACTGCAGATCTGAACATCGCATTCCCGAGCCCTCTCAGCACCAAAACACCACGAAGGGAGCTCTATATGTAGGGAACTGCAGCGCGAGCTGGAATTACAAAATTAGTCATCAGTGATGTAAGCGACTGTCACACAACCATTCTGGCTGATCAGGTCCCTCATCCCATGATACAGTGTTTATTCCCCAACAGTGATGAGTGCGTCCCAAGACTGTAGGGCCCCGGTTCACACAGCTCGCATCGTCCAAGGCTGGTTTTGTGAATACGAGGGTGAACTGTCACATCTCGCCTGGCCACCAGTCACCAGTTCTCAATATTAACGAGTCTTTCTGGGCTACTTTGGAGAGAACTGTGTGCGATCGCTATTCACCTCCATCATCGTTGCCTGAACTTGCCATTATTTTGCAGGAAGAATTCTATGGTGAAGATTCCCTTGAAAACCACACAGCACCTCTATTTATCTATTTCGAGACGTCTGGGAGTTTTTGTGAATACCTGCGGATTTTCTTCATCGTGTAAGCAATGGCAATATGTTTCGTTTCTGGTGTTCTATACTTTTGTTCACCTCCTGTTCGTTACGAATATATAGGAGAATGCCGAACTGCATCGGCAGTTTACACATCTGAAGCAATATTTTCCATGAATACCATTTTTGAGAGGTTGTTTAGTGGTTCTAGATGTTTTTTTGCGATAGTAAACGCATGCAACGCGTCAATGTTTTACCTTTCGTTGTTTTAGTGTATTGTATACACTCGGCCCTGAGAAGTCGATTGAAGTAATTCACAACGAAATACTGATTACCTACATCTCGAATTACATAGTTTATAATGTTGGTAATGTAGATATTTTATGAAAATTGCAAATAGAAAAAGATAGTTCGCTGATAAAACAACTCTTTAGTGAACTAAGACTTCTCCTGAATACGCCCTATTTCTTTAAATTAGTTGGTCAAATAAATAATTGCGATCGCCTGTACGAGAATTGATATACGTTATCCAGTGAGCGCTACGGGCACCAGAAGGTCGATAAAAGGTTGCCAGTTTGTCGGAGAAACAGTTAAAGACCTCGCTGCTCACGAAGTGTGACAATCCGATCATCCGGATTTACGATGGCAACTCGTAATTGCGCTCGCACCTGGACCACCAACGCCTTCATGGTGACACAATGGTATCTGCCACGATCTACCTTCAGGGGCCATCACACAGTATCTCTCTCGCTTGTCCTGTCGCGTTTCTTATTTCTTAATTTTCTACTTTTCCACTGATTTCTTATTGTGCGGTTTTTCTTGACCGATGCAGGGTTCTCTGCCGGTCCAACAATAACTATCTCGTACCCAGGAAATTTTGACACATATTTCAGTGCCTTCTTTTCGTTCAATATTGTGAGGTTCATTATTATTCTCGGGTCTTTATCAAAATATACGTATTTGAATCCGTCATCTTTTATTTTCGTAGAATTGTGCTACCCTCTTCCATCGTTAATCTGTCACCACGCCTGCCCTATTCTTCGGTGACTGCGTAGACAAGAACGAATCAGGCCTTGTCTTAGAGAGGGGACTGATGACCAGAGCTGTTAAGTCCCATAGTGCTCAGAGCCATTTGAACCATTTTGAACCTTGTCTTAGATGCTTAGGCATGGTCGGGGCAGGTAGTGGGAGCTCGTCCAGAATCAGCGGCTGGGAACTCAGTTTCACTTTTTCACACAGTCACGGATACGAATTTGTAATTTGCATAGCTTTGAGTGTTCAGTTGAAACCATTATCTTCAGCTAATGTAAGTAGTAAACGTGCTCGAAGCTTAGCGTGGAATTCAATGCGAGATGCTTTTAATAGCTTCCACAACGAAACTCTGTCTCGGAATCTGACAGCAAATCAAAGGGATTCAGGTCGTATGTGAAGTACACCAGCGGCAAGACCCAATCAATGCCTTCACTGCGCAATACCACTGGTAATACTACCGGTGACAGCAACACTAAAGCGGAGTTCTTAATTTTCCGAAATTCCTTCACCAAAGAAGACGAACTAAGTATTTCAAATTCGAATCGACAGCTACTGCCAACAAGAGTAACTTAAAAGTAGCGAAGTTACTTAAAGCACTTAATAAAGGAAAGTCTTCCGGTACATACAGCACACCAACAAGCTTCCATTTAGAGTATGCTGACATAATAGCCCCATACTTAGCAACCCTGTACAATCGCTCATTCGACGGAAGATCCGTATCAAAAGATTGGAAAGTTGCACAGATCACACTGTTACTCAAAAAACGAAACAGGAGTAATCCGCTGAATTATACACCTCTATCATTAACGTTGATTTGGAGTAGGCCTTTCGAACTTACAATGTGTTCGTATATTGTGAATTACCTCGAAGATAACGGGCTATTGTAACGTGGTCAGCACGGATTCAGAAAAAATCGATTTTGTAAAATGCAATTAGCTCTTTATTCGCACGAATGCTATCGACAGGGGATCTCAGACTGATTCGATATTTCTAGATTTCCAGAAGACTTTTGACACTGTTACCCACAGGAAACTTCTACTCAAATTGGGTACCTGTTGAGTATCGCGTCGGTTGCATAATTGGATTCGTGATTTCTTGCCAGAAAATCAAAATGGTTCAAATGGCCCTGTGCACTATGGGACTTAACATCTGAGGTCATCAGTCCCCTAGAACTTAGAACTACTTAAAACTAATCTAAGGACATCACACAGATCCATGCCCGAGGCAGGATTCGAACCTGCGACCTAAACGGTCGCGCGGTTCAAGACTGAGGCGCCTAGAACCGCTCGGCCACGACGGCCGGAGCCAGAAAGTCACAGTACGTGGTAATCAACGGAAAATCGACTAATATAGGAGTGATATCCGACGTTTGCCAAGGAGTTGGTATAGGTCCTCTGCCGTTAATAATCAAAAATCGACTCAGAAGGTAATAAGAGCAGCCCTCTTACATTGCTTGAATTGATGCTGACATTTACCGTCTGTTAAAGTCATCATAAGATCAAACCCAATTGCAAAATGACTCAGGCACGATATCTATTTGGTGCGAAAAGTGGCACTTGTTCCGAATAGGGGAAAATATGAGATCATTCACATGAGTACAAAAAGACATCCGTTAAATTTCGGCTACATTGATAAATCACACAAATTTAAAGGCTCCAATTCGACTAAATACCTAGCGATTGTATTTACGAACAACTTAAATTTGAACGATCACGTAGATAATGTTGTGGGGAAGGCAAACCAAGAACTTCTTTTTACTGACAGAACGCTTGCAAGATGCAGCTAGTTTACTAAAGAGACTGCGTGCGCTACGCTTGTTCGTCATCTGCCAGAGTATTGCTGTGCTGTATGGGATGCTTACCAGACAGGATTGACGGAGGATATCGAAAAAGTTCAAAGGAAGGCAACTCGTTTTGTATTATCGCGAAATAGGGGAGAGAGCGTCACAGATACTATGGGCGAGTTTGTTGTAATAAACAAAGGCAATTTTCGTAGCGGCGAGATCTTTTCACGGAATTTCGATCACCCTCATTCACCACTGAAAGGGAAAATATATTCCTGTCGCCTACCTACATAGGGAGAAATGATTATCGCAACAAATTAAGAGACCAGAGCGCGTACAGAAAGATTTAGTTGTTCACTTCTTGCATGTACTATTACGAGTGTTGAATGATAGAGGAATAGTGTAAATGGAAATCGAGCGTTTGGCGTCATTGGCCGGAAGGCCCCTTACGGGGCAGTTCCGGCCGCCTTGGTTAAGGTCTTATTACATTCGACGCCACATTGGGCGATCTGCACGACGGATGGGGATGAAATGATGATGAAGACAACACAACACTCAGTCCCTGAGCGGAGAAAATCCCCGACCTAGCCGGGAATCGAACCCGGGCCCGTAGGACGGCAATCCGTCACGCTAACTATTCAGCTATCCGGGCGGACATAGTCTAAATGTGGTTCGATGAACCCTCTGCCAGGCGCTTGAATGTGAATTGCTCAGTAGTGATGTAGATGTAGACGTAGACGTTGATGTAGACGTCTGTATCGTAACAGATATTAGCTGAGCAAGTTAGTTTAAATGTATGGACTTCTGCACGCTCGTCGCTGATTAACTGTCATTTTACGCCCGCAATTCCACAACGCTGCATTTACGGTTCATGGCTATCTAGAAGGTTTTTCTCGATTAGACGTCCGCAGTCCTATTCCCATCTTATTATCCTCTTTATCTCCTCCGCCTTGCACAGGGTGTCCCAATTATTATTGTTTCCATATTTTTGTCCAACCCCTGTAAGCTAGCAGACCAGCGAGTGCTAAAATGTTTTCTTATTTACGACAAGGATACATTTAGAACAGTAGCATTTCTGCCTTGTTTCCGTTGGTGTACTAAGCACTCGCAAAACACTTGTAACCTCCCCACAGAAATATAAAAATGAAAATGAACCAAGTGTAACCTCCCCACAGTAATTAATAATTGAATTTGGACCAAGCATAAACTCCCCACAGCCGGCCGAAGTGGCCGTGCGGTTAAAGGCGCTGCAGTCTGGAACCGCAAGCCCGCTACGGTCGCAGGTTCGAATCCTGCCTCGGGCATGGATGTTTGTGATGTCTTTAGGTTAGTTAGGTTTAACTAGTTCTAAGTTCTAGGGGACTAATGACCTCAGCAGTTGAGTCCCATAGTGCTCAGAGCCATTTGAACCATTTTAAACTCCCCACAAAAATAATAATTAAATGATTTTTTTAATATTGTAACCTCTGAACAAAATTAGTTCCCATTTATAATCTCTGTGCAGAAATGCATTCACATTTAATACACCCACAAAATTCTTTTCTCATTTAATGTTAAGTTCGAAACAGAAAAATTCCAAAAACCCCGAAATAAAAAAAATATTCAGTAACCTGGTAAATTTTATGACGACAGCAGCGCTGCGCCACGGCCCTGTATTCTGAATAAAAAAAGCAAAAAATTCTTACCTCAATAAAAACTGCAAATATATCTGCTCTTACATAAAAATTTTCGACACAGCTCCGTGCAATCCTGGCCTATGCTTTGTGGTTCGTGAAAGGAATAATTATTCATTGGATAAAATCTTTAAATTGAATGCTTTTTTTTAAAAAAAATTACTTTATATCATAAAAATTATTATTGGGGCATTTTTTTTAAAGAAATTAAATGACAATTAATATAAATTACTAGATATGCGCAAGGCTGCTTCTTTACCTTCTACAACAATACTCATCCTCCAGAGTCCTGACCAGAGTCCCGAGCAGAGCAGACAGCCGACACGTGCCGACTACCGGCGACTCACGCAGACTACTCAAGACTACTGTCGACACGCGCAGACAAGCGCAGACTGGCGACAAGCAACAACTAACGACATACTGCTCTCTGGTCAGAGACTCTCCTTAGTCTTGCCTATTGCAGGCAGAGCATATAGCGCATACCTCACCTCTTACACACTTGATCTGAAGACGACTGGCTGTATGTCCGGTATATGCATTTTTCTTGGGTTTCCAATTGTTTACAATGAAATCCAGATAATGGAAGAGTTGCAGTACCCATGGTGCTTGCATAATAAAACTAAATTTTGTATTATGTTTTTAATAACGTCATATTTAGCTGAGTGGGAGGTTAGGTATTTAAATAAGTGCTGAAGACCCGATGTGTAGTACTGAATAAATAAAAAAATATTTTTTGAGTCACCAGCGTTCTGACTGGTTTGACGCGGCCCGCTACGAGTTCCTGTCCTATGCCGACATTTCCATCTCAGAGTAGCACTTGAAATGTACCTTCTTAATTATTTGCAGGATGTATCTCAAACTCTGTCTTCTTCTACAGACTTTTCCTTCTGCAGCTCCCTCTAGTTGCATCAGAGGCATTTTCTGATGTCTTAACAGATGTCCTGTCATCTCCTCCCTTATCAGTGTTTTCCACATATTCCTTTCCTCTCTGATTCTACGGAGAACCTCTTCATTCCTTACCTTATCAGTCCACCTAATTTTCAAGATTTTTCTGTAGCACCACATCTCAAATGCTTCGGTTCTCCTCTGTTCCGGTTCTCTCACGGTCCATATCTCACTGCCATACAATACTGTGCACAAAATGTACATTCTCAAAAATTTATCCCTGAAATTAAAACCTAGGTTTCATATTAGTAGTTTTCCCTTGGCCAGGAATGCCCTTTTTGCCAGTACTAGTCTGCTTTTTATGTCGTCCATGTGCCTCCGGTCCTGAGTTAATTTGGTTGCAGCACAATTCCTTATCATCTGCTTCGTGATCACTGACTATGGTATTAAGTATCTCGCTATTGCCATTTCTGCTACTTCTCGTTAGTTTCGTGTTTCTTCGAGTTACTGTCAATCCATACTCTGTACTCATATTATCCTGTTCGTTCTATTCTAAGTCCTGTAATTCTTCTGCACTTTCACTGAGAATAGCAGCGTCATCAACGAATCTTATCATTGGTATCCTTTCACCACGAATTTTAATCCCACTCTTGATCTTTCTTTTATTTCCGTCATGGCTTTTTCGACGTATAGATCGAACAGCAGGGTCGAAAGACTACATCCCTGCCTTGCCGTTTCTTATTCGAGCACTTAGTTCTTGGTCGTCCACTCTTGCTGTTCCCTCTTGGCTCTTTCCCTATTGCGTACCGAGCGATGTGGCGCAGTGGTTAGCACATTGGACTCGCATTCGGTTCAATCCCGCGTCCGGTCATCCTGATTTAGGTTTTCCTTGATTTCCCTAAATCGCTTTAGGCAAATCTCGGGATGGTTCCTTCGACAGGACATGGCCGACTTCCCCATCCTTCCATAATCCGATGAGACCGATGACCTCGCCGTTTGGCCTCTTCCCCCAAATCAACCCCCTCCTTATAGCGTATCCCTGTTTTTCTCAGGATTTCGAACCTCTTGCACCATTTTACACTGTAGAACGCTTTTTCGAGGCCGACAAATCCTATGAACGCGTCTTAATTTTTCTCCGGTCTTGCTTCCATTACCAACTGCAAAGTCAGAGCTGCCTCTCTGGTGCCTTTACTTTTCCTAAAGTCAAACTGATCGTTATTTAACAGATCCCCAATTTCCTTTTCCATTCTTCTGTGTGAACCGAGCGAGTTCGGAATCTATGAACGGAAATCGCAGGGTTATTCGAAACCTCTAACAGGCAAAATCTTTATTGGAAATTTTAGGCACAGACTATAATCTCAAAAAATATTTTTTTCCATTGGAGAGGGTTGCGTATCTTACATGCTTATAGCTGCTGTAGTGGATCATTTTTGTGGTAGGTCGTCATTAGTTGTCTTCAAATTATTATTATTGCTTATTGGCTTTCTATACCAGTAGGCCCCCCAGGGGCTCAGCATTCATTCGCTGAGTACGGGCTTGGCGACCCTGGGGTCCTGAGCTGGGGACTGGTCAGCGCCGCCAGTCTCCTGTCACCGTAAAACCCGGACATGCTTCAGCGACCACCGCATGGCGCAGCGGTGGAATGTTGTGTGCTGCGGGGAATGGTAATCTTGGCTCAATCTTACGGTGTGCTGCGCGCCTATAAGATGCATGGCTGTTGGGGTGGAACAGTCGCAAGCGGGCAACCTCTGGGGCACCTGCCGCACCCCAGTTGTATAACGCTTACTCAGGCACGCGGGGCTCTGTCTGAGCGGACCCTTAGTTCCCTAGCTGCTCGTGGGACCACAATGGACCCTTCGACCTCTACATTTCCCCCTACCAGTGGATTGGGTGGCCCACTGGTAGGAAAACACACCCCATCGAAAAAGCGACTTTGTGCTGCGAGTCCTCCAGCGCCTGGTGTTGCTAGAGATTTATCAGACTGTCGTAACAGAGCACATGCTGATATCCAGAATGTGTTTTTGATTGTCAAACGGAAGGAAGGTAGCTTTGAGAGAGTTTCTCCCTTTTACATCCACAAGGGTCTTGAGGGAATTGCAGGAACACTGAAATCTGTGAAGCGTCTGCGCAACGGGACTCTGTTAGTTGAAGCTTCTAGTTCCCGTCAAGTCGCTTCTCTTAGGAAAGCAACCTGTCTCGGAGAGTACGCTATCGAGACCGAGCTCCACTCCACTTTGAACTATAGTAAGGGTGTTGTGACATGTAGGGACTTGGTGGATATCCCCAAGGACGAGTTGAAATCTGAGTGGGCTGACGAAGGTATTGTCGACGTGCAGCATATTATGAAACGAGTCGATGGGGACCTAGTCAAATCCGACTCGTTTATTCTTACGTTCAATTGCCCGAGACTCCCAGAGCAGTTAAAGCGGGTTTCTTACGTTTGCCAGTACGGCCATATTTCCCCAACCCAATGCGCTGTTTTAAATGTCAGCGCTTTGGGCATACTACGTTGGGGTGCAATGGGATAGCCACTTGTGGTAAATGTGGTCAGCCTGCCCATGAAGGAGCCGATTGTTCATCGCCTGTGAAGTGCGTGAATTGCTCTGGGAGTCACCCTGTCTGGAGCCGGGTCTGCCCCATTTATCTCGAGGAACGGAAGATACAGGAGATCAAAACATCTAAGCGCATCCCCTATGGTGAGGCCAAGAAGCTCTTTAAGGCCATGCAGCCTCCTGTGTTTACAACATCTTTCGCTTCCACTCTGCAGAAACCGGTACAGTTGTCCACTGTTGCTACACAAACGGAGGTTGCTAGTGTCAGCACTAATATCTGCATTTGCCAGTGCACTTGTGCTGCTACGGTTGTTTTGCAACCTGCAGCTCTCCCCACAACGTCGGACAAGGCCGTGGTTGCTGACATTGGGGTACTTTCTGCCCCTCCCCATATGGCACCTTCCGCCCAGGCGAGTAAAGCTCCAACTGTTGACAAGGTTCTGCATTCTAAGCCCCCCAAGACGAAGACGCCGAAGGTGAAGGTTTTGCCACCTGAGGAGACTAGTCAGGGTCAGTCCGATGACGATGCCATCGTACTGTCTGACATCTCCCTTGGGTCGCCATCGGAGCTGATGGACATTGATGTCGATCGGGGGCGATCTTCTCGCCCCAGGAATAAATCTCCGGCCAGTACGGGCTCTCCTCCAAAGCACAGGAGCAGGCTGAAAATTCAGCCACCCTGATCACTGGCTCCCATATTACAGTGGAACATGAATGGTTTCAGGACGCATGTGGCCGAATTACAACTCCTTGTACGAGAGCGCCCCTTGTGCTTATATCTCCAAGAAACACATTTCCGGGTCACTGATGTTCCTTCTTTACGGGGCTATACCGTGTATCGAAAAGATGATCTGATGGGGGAAAGGGCAAAGGGTGGTGTTGCGGTTTTTGTCCATGACATGCACCACTCACCTGAGCTCCCTCTCGTTACGGACTTGCAAGCAGTTGCAGTTGCAGTTGACCTTCTTGTGGGGCAGAGGCTCACAATCTGTTCGGTTTACTTACCGCCTCAGGATGCAATAGACTGAGGCTCTCACAGACCTTATTATCCAACTCCCCCGTCCATTTCTCCTTCTGGGGGACTTCAATGCTCATAATGTCTTATGGGGCTCTACGACTACTTGCCCCAGGGGTCGCATTCTGGAAAGCCTCATGGCATCCGAAGAACTGTGCATTCTCAACTCTGGTGCTCCCACTCATTTCTGTACTGCTTCTGGGTCGTCGTCAGCTATTGACCTTTCCTTTTGCTCTCCAGAACCCGCGGATTCTGCTCTGTGGGAGGTTGCCGCTGACCTCCATTCTAGTGACCACTTCCCCCTTTGGATTCGCCTCCTGGATGAGACTGTGGCATTACCAGTGCCGCCCAGGTGGCACCTCTGCAGAGCTGACTGGACACTTTTCAGCGATTTAGCTGTTTTGGAACACCGTGCCAGCGTCCATGAATGGGTCGACCATGTTACAGCCGTGATCTCCCATGCTGCTGAATTGTCGATCCCACGGTCCTCAAGTCATCCCAAGAGGCGCCCTGTCCCTTGGTGGACTACTGAGTGCCGCTCAGCCATCCGAGCCCGCCGTGCAGCTCTGCTCCGCTTCAAGTGCCGTCCCTCAGCTGACAATCTTGCGGCCTTTCGGGTGGCAAGGGCCAAGGTGCGGCGAGTGATTAAAGAGAGCAAACGACGGTCATGGCAATCGTTCCTGAACTCCATCTCCCACTCCACTAGTTCTACAAAAGTATGGGAAGCCATTAGGAGGATTTTCGGGAAACGCAGCCAACTACCTGTCGCGGCATTGCTGCATCAGGGTTGTCTACTCACGGCGCCGAGAGACATTGGCCAGACACTGGCCATGTATTTTGCCGAATCTACTGCCACTATTAACTGATCCAGATTTCTGCCGCTACCGCACTGCCATCGAGAGGGATCACTTGGACTTCCGGTCTCCAAATTCTGAACCCTACAACTGCCCCTTCACAATGTGGGAACTGGATTCGGCGCTGTCTGTGGCTCATGATACTGCGCCAGGTGATGATCAAATTCTGTACAGCATGCTGCGGCACTCGTTGCTGCCATCCAAGGAAGTTCTCCTGAATTGTTTTAATATGATATGGTCATCCGGCACGTTCCCTGACTCGTGGAGGGAGGCGATTTTGGTTCCCCTCCTCAAACCGGGAAAAGACCGAATGCATCCCAGTAGTTATCGGAGTATTGCTTTGACGAGCTGTGTCGGGAAGACATTGGAACGCATGGTCAACCGTCGCCTGGTTTGGCTGCTCGAGACCAGGCAGCTCCTTAGCCACTCTCAGTGTGGCTTTCGGAGATGTCGGTCAACTATAGACAACTTGACCCTGCTTGAGGCGGCCATCCAGCAGGCCTTCCTACGTAACCAGCATTGTCTAGGTGTATTCTTTGACATTAATAAGGCGTATGACACTACTTGGCGCCGCCTTATCCTCAATCAACTCCATCAGTGGGGCTTTCGTGGCCATCTCCCCATCTTCATTCGGTCCTTTCTTTCCCACCGCCTCTTTCGATATCGGGTTGTTAATGTGCTATCTGATTTGTACGTGCAGGAGAATGGTGTTCCTCAGGGAAGCGTTTTAAGTGTCACCCTCCTTGCCGTCGCCATTAACAGTATCACGTCCACTATCCGGAGTCCTGCCCAGTGCTCCTTGTTTGTGGACGATTTTGCTGTTTTCTGTTCTTCCTCCAGTCTTGTCACTGCTAGTCGGCAGCTGCAGCTTACGATAAAGCGATTAGAGGCATGGACTGCGAAGACGGGTTTCACCTTTTCTGCAGACAAATGTGTGTGTGTTCATTTTAATCGTTCTCGACGTGCTTTTACCTCCCCTGAATTGCGTCTGAGGGACACCATTCTTCCTTTTAGAGACACTGTAAGGTTCCTGGGCCTCACTTTTGATTCCAAGTTGTCGTGGTTGCCGCACCTTAAAGACTTCAAGGTGCGGGCCCTGAAGGCGCTGAATATTTTGAAGTGTCTGAGCCATCGGTCCTGGGGAGCAGATCGGGCGCGTCTGCTGCAGTTTTATAGGGCTTTCGTCCGGTCGCGTCTTGACTATGGATGCACTGTGTATGGGTCAGCGAGGCCTTCGTATCTGAAGATTCTTGACGCAGTACACCAAGAGGGTATCAGGCTGGCTACTGGTGCCTTCCGTACCAGTCCCATCCCCAGCCTGTGTGCTGAGGCAGGGGAACCGCCGCTCGCCATCCGGCGGAAACTCCTCATGGTGCGACGGGCGTGTCAATTCCTTGCCTGTCCTACCTCCCCTGCATACCCTACTGTTGCCCGACCGCCTATGGAACGTCTCTTTTCCAGTCGTCCAAGGGCAATGAGACCATTTGGCATTCGTGCCAAGCATTTGCTTGAGTCCCTTGGTGTGGAGCTTGTGGCACCCCAACTCCAGGGTTTTACCCGCCTGCCTCCCTGGTTGCTCCAGAGGCCCAGCGTCCTTTTAGACTTGTCAGAGTACCGGATGAGCTGCACTCCTGCGTTTGTTTTTACCTCCTTATTTTACGATATTTTAAACCAGCATGCCGACCACGTACCAGTATTTACGGATGGCTCTAACCAGGGGGACACTGTTGGTTGTGCTGTTGTTTTCCCTGATCGAGTCGTCAAGTTATGGCTTCCTGCAGCGTTTACCATCTTTGATGCCGAATTGTTTGCGATCTTGCGGGCATTGGAGCAGATGAGATGTGTCCCCAGTCTTAAGTTTCTCATCTGTTCTGACTCCCTGAGTGCCCTTAAGACCATGCAACACTTGTACCCAGCGGATACGGTCGTCCAGAACATCCATGATGCCCTATTCCACCTGCAACGGCAGGGGAAGGAGGTTTCTTTCTGCTGGGTACCGGGGCACGTGGGTATTAGGGGAAACGAACTGGCGGATGTGGCTGCGAAATATGCATGTTCCCTCCCTCACGTTGTTGAATGTGCCGTCCCCCTCCATGCTGTTACCTCCCTTTTGCGTTTTCGTGTTATGCGTCAGTGGGAAGAGGAGTGGCTGGCAATCGGTGAAAATAAGCTGCGTCTGGTCAAGGCCAACACGCGGCCATGGCGTACGTCCTACCAGTCATGCAGGCGGGATGAGGTTCTCCTCACTCGCTTCCGCATCGGGCACAGTCCCTTAACGCACGGTTTCTTACTCCGGCGGGAGGACCCCCCAATCTGCAGTGCTTGTGGTGTCCAGATTACTGTCCGCCACATTTTACTTGACTGTCCTTTATTCTCTGACCAGAGGGCGGTGGTGTCCTTGCCACCGGATATGCCCTCTATTTTGCAAGACGACGCAACGACTGTGGTTAAGGTCTTACTGTTTTGTGTCCTGTCCAATTTGTTGCCTCGGATTTTAGGGAGAGGGTTTTAATGTGCTGCTGGGTGACTGGCTCACCCAGGCTTTAGGTAAGAGGTCCGCCAGTCACGATTACCTACTTGTTTCACTTCGATTGCTGTTCATTTTTTCCTTGTGTTTTCTTTCCTTTTTTAGTGCGTTTCTTCTCCTCTTGTTTTGCCTCTGTATGTGAGGGTTTGTAACTGCGTCAGGTCTGTGTCTTTTAGCCGTTCTCCTTGTTCGCTGTCCGTCTTCGTCCCTTCACCGCATGTGTTCCTGTTCTATGCGTTTGGGCGCTGATGACCACGCTGTTTAGCGCCCGAAAACCTCAAACCACACACACACACACACACACACACACACACACACACACACACACTATACCAGTAGGCTACAAATTGTTATTACTGCTTACTGGCTTTCTATACCAGTAGTGTAGTTCAAATGTGTGTGAAATCTTATGGAACTTAGCTGCTAAGGTCATCAGTCCCTAAGCTTACACACTGCTTAACCTAAATTATCCTAAGGAGAAGCACACACACCCATGCCCGAGGGAGGACTCGAACCTCCGCCGGGACCAGCCGCACAGCAGTAGGGTAGTGATTCTTTTAATATGTAATTGGGTGCACGGTATCCATTTCCACTTTTAAGCGCTTTAGGTTTTCAGATGTGTGTTTCTACTTTTAAGCGCTTTAGGTTTTCAGAGTATCTTATGCTACACTTTTTGATTGTCTTCTACTCGTGTGCTAAATGTCAGTCATGGAAGATTAATTGACGTGCGTCTGCACAACTTTAAATAAATACAGCGAGAAGTAGTGTTTATACCTCGCTTTTCAAGATCACCACGAATTATCTCGAGTATGTAACAGAATATTTTTCCGTCATCTAGTATATTCTTAAAACTTGTCTGGTTATTCTGATAACTAAGAACAGAGCGTATAGTAAAATGTTCAAATGTGTGTGAAATCTTATGGGACTTATCAGATAAGGTCGTCAGTCCCTAAGCTTACACACTACTTAACCTAAATTATCCTAAGGACAAACACACACACCCATGCCCGAGGGAGGACTCGAACCTTCGCCGGGACCAGCCGCACAGTCCATGACTGCAGCGCCCCTGACCGCTCGGTTAATCCCACGCGGTAGAGCGTATAATACTGCCACGTTCTTTACGAGACAGGTAAGCTCATTCACATGCATTCGGCGTTTCTTTAATAGCAGAAGCCGCTAAGCAGCACCCATATCCAAACACAGAGGCATCGTGGTAGCCACTTACTTCGTACATACCTAACATCCTTTGGCCCCGCCAAAAACTGACGAAGAAGATCGGACGCACTATGACCACGCTATCAGCCGATGTTGTCGGGCGACCTCTGGCGACGGTTTCTGACGACCGATGTCTGTCCCACTGTGAAAGCAGCCTTAAGCCCACGGGACGCGTGAGCGTGCAAGATTACCCGTGATGCACCATTTCCGACTGCGCCTATCGTGTGGACGCGGCCATTTGCACGAGATCCACGCGAACGATCTCTAGAAAGGGGAGTAGGATAGATCCTATTCTCACGCGTATGTAGAGGCTTCGCGCATGCGCAAACGACCAAGTGGGCAGTATATGTAACAAACGGCGCGAATTTCTTTGTGAACTGTGTACCTCGCTCTTGCTTAGTGAAACGTAGTATAGCAGGTTGTTCGTCTCACAAAAATTAACGTGTGAAATATCTGTAATTTTTGGTAAGTATTATTTGAAGGTTTATCTCGGTTGCACAATGTATCAAAAGCTGCTGCTAACTTAAGCCGTTCCTCCTCAGTTAATGGAGCTGTAAGAAAGTAGGACTGAAGTGAAAGTTCTCACTTTTTTTGATTCAGTAATACAGGAAACAAGTAACTTCAAATACTTACATCTCAAAGAGTTGCGGATTTCACACCATACATCTTTATTATCGGTTTAGACAGACTCGAACGAGGGGAGGGACAGATGCGCAAACGACAAGCTCTTGTAAATTCACCAGTCGCCAGAAATCACAATGTAACTGTTAACCTGGAAAGGAATAAAATATGACAATTTTCAGCTAATACAGTTGAACAAACATTCGTATGAAAAAATATACATACAAAATTAAAGTCTTGCTTTTTGCTTAGAGCCGGCCGTTGTGGCCGAGCGGTTCTAGGCGCTACAGTCTGGAACCGCACGACTGCTACGGTCGCAGGTTCGATTCCTGCCTCGGGCATGGATGTGTGGGATGTCCTTAGGTTATTTAGGTTTAAGTAGTTCTAAGTTCTAGGGGACTGATGACCTCAGAAGTTAAGTCCCATAGTGCTCAGAGCCATTTGAACCATTTTTTTGCTTAGAGAAATTGCTTCCCTGATAACGGTGTCCCTCAGGCGAATATTGGGCTCAATGAAGGATGACAGCTTGTCGAAACAAGCTGCAGCCGTTCTCACAAAATTTTAAACTGTAGTGGATGCTCCAGCCCCTATTCCTTCATCAATAGGAAATAACAATCATTGTCCTGGTCCCTACTCTGAAGTCACAGCCGAACGCAGCAGTTCTAACTCTGCCACATCTTTCTTCCGATCTTTTCTTTATGATGAAAGCCGCAGCTACGGTAATAATACCAAGGTGATATCTTTTTCCATCCTTATGAACATTGTGTTCTGAAAGTATTTAAAGGACTTCTGTAATGAGGGCGTTTACACATGTGAGCGACTTATAGTTTCATATAAAATGCGTGAAAACAATTTAATGCAACATCATAGTGACCGTCTAAAGTACAAATAAATGTAGTCCCCTTAGAAAAAAAGACATAAAGTACCCGAAAGTCGATTCACGTGCTGGAAGTTGCCTACAAACACATAAAGGAGACGACGTAACAGATACGTACCGTATAAACTTTTTTGTGGTTGGACGTCCTACCGCATGGAGCGCTACAGTAGACGACTTTACTGTGAGAGTCGCACGTCTAGTGTAAAACGGACTTTACGCGTCACGCAAGGCCTCCAGCAGACCTTGTCTGAGGCCGTGGAGGCGCACGTCCCTACCGTCGCCATCCACCCGCACCGTCCTACTTTACCCCACAGGCCGTCCTCCTCCTCCGTGAATCCCGACGTCTCTACCGTACCTTCCCTCATGCGCGTGACCGGGACACACTACGACATCCACCGGCAACAACGACACGTCCGAAACTTGCTCGCGGCTAAGAAACGCCGGGACTGGCGACAGACGTGCACCCGTCTTAATGCTACCCTACCTATAAACTCGTCTAAATACTGGTCAGCCTTCCGCCGCCTTACCGGATCTACCGCCTCCCTTACTATCCTTTCCTTCATGATGACCACCCCTTCCCTGATAACCTCAGTATGGCCAATCATTTTGCTTCTTACCTCTCCGATATCTTTACCCACCCTGACGATCCCCCATTCGATTACTCCCTCTTCCCGGATGTCTGCGATCCAACTGACACCTCTGTTCCTCCCCTCGCTCCTGGTTTCCAGTACTTGGAGCACATTACACACACCGAACTCAGTGCCCCCATCACTACTAAGGATATCACCATTACACTCCGCACGAAACGCAACACCGCTCCCGGTCACGACCGTGTTAACTATCGTCAACTCCGTGAAGCTCCCGCCTCCTTCCTCTCCACCCTGGCCAGGCTATATAATGTGGTCTTGTCCACCGGCTGCTACCCCGACCTGTGGAAAACCTCCCGGACCCTGATGTTCCTCAAACCCGTCAAACCGCCATCCGCTGTCTCCTCATACCGTCCCATCAGCTTTACCTCGGTCTTCAGCAAGGTCCTGGAATCCATCCTCACCTGACGCATCCACCAGCATCCCCGCCAGCACAGCCTCCATCCCACTACTCAATGTGGCTTTCGACTGTCCTTCTCTGCTGATGACCTTCTCCTTTACCTCAATCACCTCCTCTCCGAACAACTCAACTCCCGTCGCTCCGCCATCTTCCTCTCCCTCTACCTTGAACGCGCTTACGACCGTGTATGGCATTCCAGTCTCCTCTTCAAGCTCCAAACCTTCGCCTTCTATTAACTACGTCCGTCTGATCGGATCCTTTCTTTCCCAGCGTCCTTCTATTTCACCATCCATAACATGGATTGCTACACTTCCTACCCCTCTGCTGGTGTGCCCCAAGGTTGCATCCTCTCCCCTCTTCTCTACCTTCTCTATATGGCAGACATGCCTCCACCTTCACCCCCCATCCACCTTCTCCAGTACGCCGATGACACCACCTTCGTTGCCCTCACCCTCACCCTGCAACGCTCCCAACATCTTCTCCAATCCCATCTTGACCAGTTCACCACTTGGTGTAACCAGTGGTTGCTCATGGTCAATCCTTCAAAGACCCAGGCGATCATTGTAGGCAAAACCACCTCTTCCTTCCGTCTCCTTGATTTCTATATCACCATCTACGGCCGCCCTATCAACCTCACCCCCACTTGGCGTACCTTGGCGTCACCATTGAACGACACCTCTCCTGGACCCCCATCTCGAGGCAATCCAAGCCAAGGCAGGGCACGCTCCCGACTCTGCCTCCTCAAGCTCCTTTCTGGTCAGACATGGGGTCTGGATCCCTCCACTATCCTCCACACCTATAAATCCCTCATCCACCCTATCCTCTGCTAAGCCCATCCAGCCTGGATGTACACCCCTCCTACCTTCAGCCTCACCTATTGCATCCGCCTCCCCTCCCCCACGTGGTTACTGTATGACCTACTTCCGTTCACACACCTCCTCCTTTTCCTCGAACGACTGTGGATCCTCTACACCTCCCGCAAACTTGATCCCCCTCACCCGCTTGTCTCTCCACTCGTTTCCCACCCCCATCCACTGCCGTGCCTGTACTTCCACATCCCACACACTCTCCATCTCTCCACACTCCATACCGTTGCCCAAGGTGGCTTCCGCCAACTCCCCCTCCATGATGAGGCCTCATCCCCTCCATCTACCCCTCCTATCAACTTTGATCCTCCCCTTCCTCCCACTGTGTTTTCCCCCAGGGCACCCTCTCTCCCTTCTCTCCCTTCTCTCCTTCCTCTCTTCCTCCCTCCCTCCTCTCCCCCTGGGCTTTCCCTACTCCCCCTTCCTTCTTCCATCCCCCTCCCTTCTCCTCTGCCACTGACAACGACACCCTCCCCCTCTTCCTCCTACCCACCCCTTTTCCCTTTGGCAGGTCACCAGTTCTGTACGTGAACAGTGAATATTCGTGCGCCGGAGATCGTCGCCAGTTTTGTGTGTGTCTTCCTGTTAGTGCTTGTGTCTACGTTCGTGCTCCATCGTTGAGATGCCTAATTTCTGTCTTCTCTGTTTGTGAAGAAGTGCTGAACGTTTTTCAATCGGACGTTGCGCCTGTGAACGGCTACATGTATTTTAATTTGTCTGACTACCATGTTTTATCCACCATGTTTGTTTTGTTGTTTTCGTCTCTCATTATGCTATAAGCGTTATCTGTGGTCGAAGAGCGGCATAGATAGGCCGCTGCCGGCCTACTTTCCAGTTAAAAAAAAAAAAAAAAAAACGCAAGGCGAGACACGCAGAGCTTGCAGCAGCTGCAGAGAGGCTTTGCAGACACACTGTATCCGTGGTTGTCAAAATAAATAGTGCGGGAACTAAAGACACACACACATACACCTGGTGGAGGAGTATTTATAGCAGTAAAGAATTCAATAATATCCAGTGAAGTTATTAGCGAATGCGAATGTGAAATAATCTGGGTTAAGTTAAGTATCAAAGGTGGGTCAGATATGATAGTCGGATGCTTCTATAGACCACCTGCATCAGCAACTGTAGTAGTTGAGCGCCTCAGAGAGAACCTGCAGAACGTCGTGAAGAAGTTTCGTGATAATACTATTGTAATAGGGGGAGACTTCAATCTACCAGGTATAGAATGGGATAGTCACACAATCAGAACTGGAGCCAGGGACAGCGACTCTTGTGACATTATCCTGACTGCCTTGTCCGAGAATTACTTCGAGCAGATAGTTAGAGAACCAACTCGTGAAGCTAACGTTTTAGACCTCATAGCAACAAATAGACCGGAACTTTTCGACTCCGTGAATGTAGAAGAGGGTATCAGTGATCATAAGTCAGTGGTTGCATCAATGACTACAAGTGTAATAAGAAATGCCAAGAAAGGAAGGAAAATATATTTGCTTAACAAGAGTGATAGGGCACAAATCGCAGAATATCTGAGTGACCACCATCAAACGTTCATTTCTGAGGAAGAGGATGTGGAACAAAAATGGAAAAAATTCAGAAACATCGTCCAGTACGCCTTAGATAAGTTCGTACCGACTAAGGTCCAAAGCGAGGGGATAGATCCACCGTGGTATAACAATCATGTACGAAAGGTACTACGGAAACAAAGAAAGCTTCATCATAGGTTTAAGAGTAGTCGAATCACAGCTGATAAGGAAAAGCTGAACGAAGCGAAAAAGAGCGTAAAGAGAGCAATGAGAGAAGCATTCAACGAATTCGAACATAAAACATTGGCAAACAATCTAAACAAGAACCCTAAAAAGTTTTGGTCATACGTAAAATCGGTAAGCGGATCTAAATCCCCTATTCAGTCACTCGTTGACCACGATGGAACCGAAACAGAGGACGACCGAAGAAAGGCAGAAATACTGAATTCAGTGTTCCGAAACTGTTTCACTGCGGAAAATCGTAACACGGTCCCTGACTTCAGCCGTCGCACGGACGCCAAAATGGAAAATATTGAAATAAACGATATCGGAATTGAAAAACAACTGCTATCACTTAGTAGCGGAAAAGCATCCGGACCAGACGAGATACCCTTAAGATTCTACAGTGATTATGCTAAAGAACTTGCCCCCTTTCTATCAGCAATTTATCGTAGATCGCTGGAAGAACGTAAAGTACCTAGCGACTGGAAGAAAGCGCAGGTCGTTCCCATTTTCAAGAAGGGTCATAAATCAGATGCGAATAATTATAGGCCTATTTCGCTTACGACAATCTGTTGTAGAATAATGGAACATGTTTTGTGTTCTCGTATTATGACGTTCTTAGATAATACAAATCTCCTTCATCATAACCAACATGGATTCCGCAAACAGAGATCATGTGAAACTCAGCTCGCCCTATTTGCCCAAGAAATTCACAGTGCCGTAGACACTGGCGAGCAGATTGATGCCGTATTCCTGGACTTCAGGAAGGCATTTGATACGGTTCCGCACTTACGTTTAGTGAAAAAAATACGAGCTTACGGAATATCGGACCAGGTTTGTGATTGGATTCAGGATTTCCTAGAAGAAAGAACACAACATGTCATTCTTAACGGTTCAAAATCTGCAGATGTAGAGGTAATTTCGGGAGTACCGCAGGGAAGCGTGATAGGACCTTTATTGTTTACAATATACATAAATGACTTAGTTGACAACATCGGTAGCTCCGTGAGGCTATTTGCAGATGACACGGTTGTCTAAAAGAAAGTAGCAACATCAGAAGACTCGTACGTACTCCAGGAGGACCTGCAGAGGATTAATGCATGGTGCGACAGCTGGCAGCTTTCCCTAAACGTAGATAAATGTAATATAATGCGCATACATAGGGGCAGAAATCCATTCCAGTACGATTATGCCATAGGTGGTAAATCATTGGAAGCGGTAACGACCGTAAAATACTTAGGAGTTACTATCCGGAGCGATCTGAAGTGGAATGATCACATAAAACAAATAGTGGGAAAAGCAGGCGCCAGGTTGAGATTCATAGGAAGAATTCTAAGAAAATGTGACTCATCGACGAAAGAAGTAGCTTACAAAACGCTTGTTCGTCCGATTCTTGAGTATTGCTCATCAGTATGGGACCCTTACCAGGTTGGATTAATAGAAGAGATAGACATGATCCAGCGAAAAGCAGCGCGATTCGTCATGGGGACATTTAGTCAGCGCGAGAGCGTTACGGAGATGCTGAACAAGCTCCAGTGGCGGACACTTCAAGAAAGGCGTTACGCAATACGGAGAGGTTTATTATCGAAATTACGAGAGAGCACATTCCGGGAAGAGATGGGCAACATATTACTACCGCCCACATATATCTCGCGTAATGATCACAACGAAAAGATCCGAGAAATTAGAGCAAATACGGAGACTTACAAGCAGTCGTTCTTTCCACGCACAATTCGTGAATGGAACAGGGAAGGGGGGATCAGATAGTGGTACAATAAGTACCCTCCGCCACACACCGTAAGGTGGCTCGCGGAGTATAGATGTAGATGTAGGTGTAAAGGATGTGCACCGTATAACTGACCCGAAGCCGGTTGCAGCTGGTCTTAACAAATTTCTTCGTCTGCGACTTGCTTCTGGCACTGACAGGTGTCTGTAGCCGCTGCTAGCGGCGCGAGTCGGCCGGAGGACGCGCTGGCTCCGGCGCATGCGCAGACGGCGGCCGGCGGGGTGCCGGCGCCAGCAGCGGCGGCCGGCGCTCAGTCGGGTGCGCGCCGCTCCGCTCCTCTTGGTCGGACCGCGGGCCGCACAGTGCTCGCGACCGTCAACTGTCAGTTGCCTCGCGTCGGGAAACGTCCGGTCGCCATGGGCCGCCTGCTGCGAGGCGCTGCCGGGTCATGGGCGGTAAGTGCCGACTCACCTACCGACACCCCTCTCTCCACGCAGCTTCCTCATTAACATTCAAAAATTAAAGCAAAAAAAAAAAAAAAAAATGGCTTGCTTGGAAGAAAGGGCTAATACTTTAGTATACGGGAAACTGCCATAGGTGTGCATGGTCCGCTTTTAAACCTGCCCGTGTTTGCCTGTTAGCCAGGCAGGCAAGCTGCAGCAGGCCGCTGTAGTCCCATCCCATCTAAGCCGAGCTGTGCCCAACCCAAGCAGGCTGCAGGAGTCTACTTGCTTGTCCGTCTTCCCACGGTGCTACGCTACGTAGCAGTTTATACCGTACAATGTCACTGTAGTGCTATGCGTAGGGTTCTGAAGCCGGCGAAAATATCTGAGTATCACACGACGAGGCTCAGTGAAAGATATATTCGATTTGGGCCACTGTAGGGGCAGAAAATGGTGGACTTTATCTCTTTTTTTCCTTTTCGATGTATTTCGGATTTATATATATATATATATATATATATATATATATATATATATATATATATATATATAAGAAAGTCGTGGTACTTACATAATTTATAATTCAAGAACGGCTGGACCGATTTGGCTGAAAATTGGTGGAGAGGTAGCTTAGAACCAGGAGACGGACACGATACTTTTTATCACGTTCGACCGCTATAAAACGTGGTATAACAAAAACGCATCTGACATGGAATAACAAAACGCAAATGACAGCTAAACGTCTATGGTTAAGCATCAGTATATATAATTAATTAAAAATTTAAAGTAATAGTTTGTATTTTCTTTGAATCATTAACAATGCCGCCACCAAGACGATCGAATATTTCTCAACAAAGCCGTAAATAAAATTTTTCATCAATTTCCGATCTGTCTTGCATTCGCCATGACCATTAACAAATCACAAGGCCAGTCCTTGAAAGTTTGTGGTTTAAATCTGGAATATCCATGTTTTTCACGTGGTCAATTATATGTGGCATGTTCACGGGTCGGAAGACCATCTGCGTTGTTTGTTCTTGCGCCTGACAATAAAACAAAAAATTTCGTGTATCACAAGGTACTTAATTGAAGAGTGGAAGCTATGCAGCAAAAACATAAAGAATAATCATTAAAATAATTATTTTTTATTTGTATTTCCTAATAAAAAATTGAACTTAACATCCAAAATCTAATTATTTATTGGCTTTAAGGAGGAGTTCGCCGGGTCAGCTAGTTTCAATATGAAAGGTTTTCTCCACAACTTCACCCTCTTTCGATTACTACTGGCTGCTCTCGTTCTGAACCATCATCACATCGCCTCTAATATATTTTTTGAGTAGTAATGAGAACCATTTCTGGACTTCGAGACCCTTTGCACCTAAGAACCTGAAGTCGTCTATACTGCAACGCCAGCTAAAGTAAGGTTTTGGAAGTCTACTTTCTGACGCCTTAATGTGTTTCAGCCAAATATGACCCTAATTATACCAATTTTAGTTACTGTTCCAGGATGCGTATTGCCGGTTCGTTGTTTTCATTCTAAGTGGCCAAAATAGTTAATTCTAAATTCTCCAAATGCACTGAAGCAAACGTAAAGTACTTTTTTCATATTACGTTAATCTGAATAGTACATGTCTGAAAGAACAAGCTTTTCCTCCATACTAAGCGTTCTTAGCATTACGTTACATACCGCCACGACATGATTCTTTTAACCAGTGAGTCACATTTTTACCTATTTCAATCAAAGGTTCCCTTAAGTTTAGGAAGCTTGTATACTGCTACATTTCCACAAACTTGTTAGCGAATAACGCTTTGCCCTCTTAAAAAAAAATTATGGAATGAGAAAACTACTGGTCAAATTTACAAATATCTCTTAACATACTCGTGTTCCCGAATGAGTGTTTAGCAACTATTTACACAGTTTGCATCATGAGACAAATACCGATTTATTTGAAGCTGCCTCATAAATACACAACTTGCCCTCTGTTTCGTGCCTGGTATATATCCCACAATTCTTAATTCGTTCTCAATCTTCTTTAAGTTTGGTTCGTTAATTTTTCTGCTCCCACCGTTACGATAAATGAGCTGCAGTGAACCTGCCTACGTAGGCATACACCTCGCTATCCTGAAGTTACGGTGGAGTGACAGCGCAACCTGTTGTCAATTGCAGCAGGCTGAACGAGTCGGGTGAAGCTTGCCAGACTTGTGCAAATCCAAGGTGGCCTGCTTCAACCACTGTGCTTTAGTATGCACGTACTCTTGTGTCTCTATTGTGGTACGATGAGTTGCTACTATGGTTGCGGCGGAGAAAGGGGCAGGCAGGTTTGTAGGCGAATTTATACACCGCTGGAAGTTGTATGCTTCTTCTTCATTTGTTCGTGATCTTTTGTCGATTTATTCGTCGACGGCAAAATGTCCACCATTTGAATATGGAAAAGGTCAACTATCACGAAGCTGCGATGATAATGGCTTGGAACAGAAGTTACCCAGCGAAATCAAACGGTAGTTACGACGCTGAAGGAACACGTTTGGTTGGAGTGTCAGTGCAGTCCCACCCGAAATCTTGTTTGTACTGACACACGTCTGCGGCGTAACCCGAGATCTAGGTTAGGTGAGAAGGTAACAATTCGGTTGTGAGTTGGAGCAGGCAACGAATGTGAATGATAATTAATGTTTGTGGTAACAGATTGATGTTCGGTGTTGTCGGATGTCTATGTTCGCACTACATTTAATGCACTTTCCGTCGTGAAAGCCGTGACTGCAAGCCATTCAGAAAAGCTGTATTAGCTGTAGAGTAAGAGTATCCAACCTTGCAGCTTACCTGAGCCACATTGGAAGAAGAGTATTTGTGGGTTGCACGTAATTTACCTAACACTAATATTAAAAAAGGACGTCGGTGAAATATAGTTATGCATTTCGGTACTTTAGAATTTATTGATTTATGAAGAACTTTATTCTAAAAAGCAAGATGGAATTAATTGACATTTTATGAGATTTCATTAATAATTTTATATATAAGTAATTACTAAACATAGAATTAATGTGATATTTAACTTTGATTTTGGAAACTAATGTATCGATATTACATTCGTTCGAATTCATATAATTCTCAGGGTGTCCTCAAGGTGATCGTCTCAGATTTTGGTTCTATTTTTCTTCTTTGTGTACTTCACTCTTGAAAATGGTTGTTCACAGACGTACGTGCTTATAAGCAAAGATGACATGTAAAGTGCATGACTGTACAGCAAGGGAGATTTGTCACTGGGCTTGTATGGTTTGTAAAAGTCCAACAAAGACACACCATTAAGCTTTTCTTTTAGCTGGATGTCAGTTTGCAACTCTATACATTACATCTGAAAGTCTTCCGGCAACGTAGCTATATTTTTTGTGAAAGGTGCGGCGTAACTACAAAAATTTTGATTGTTACGAAAATCCTGCAATCGATTTTCAAATACTTGCGGCAAATCGGAAAATATGGCTGCGCATTTCATCCCATCTTTAGGATTATGTTTCAGTTTATCATAATTTTACATAAACAGAATTTAATGGATTTTTTCCCAACATGTGTTACATGCTCAGTTTTTGAACCGCATTGCTACATACTTTGGGCTGCAAGCGGCCCGCCTGCCGCGGGTTAGACAGCCCAGTTACAGACAAATCTCCAACGAGCATTTTGGTACTACCGTGTACGTTTACATAACACATAACTACTAAAAATGCAAAGAGACGAGGGGAAGTCGTAATTCTTAAACAACGTTTAAATCCCCATCCGGCCTTCATGAGTTAGCTTTCCGTGCTTTCTTTAAATAGTTTGAAGGAAACGACGGGACGCGTCGTTTAACAAGGCTGCGGTCGATTTAATTTCCCGCCCTTCCCCAAGTTACTCGTCATCTGTGGCGAGTCTCCAATCTTCCTTCCCTGTTTCCCTTGTTATTGGCTACCATAATGCCACGGTGGAGATGCGCTGCAACAGATGTTATTTCTTAACCATAACTGTACTGTAATGAATTTTTCTTGTAATTTGATTGAATCTCTGATGCTGTATAGAAACAATAGTTACCGTGTTACAATACCCGGGAACTGAGTGCTGCTCAGTACTGAATGTTTCTCGAAAGCCTCGTAAAAAAATCATTTCCCATAACGATGCTAGATCTCGAGATTCTAGGTGGCATTTATACCTGCCCTGTATGATCTCGAAATCATGTATATTGGCTTCTTAATTCATGCTGTATGCACCGTTTTGACAGAGAATTTTGTCCAGAAATCGAAGTGGATTCAATTCTGAACTCAGTACGGGCAGCACATCCGTTCTGTACACGAAATGTAGTGACGGGAGAGAACAGAAGGAAATATGTTCCAGGTAAAAAATTGAAATTTTCTCTTAGATTCTGTGTATAAATAAGACTTAGAGCAAAGCATATGTTATAGTGCTGCCCTATGAGAGGCTGGAGTAGACGTAAATGTGAAATATTTGCATAGCTGTAGGTCACCAAAGCCGTTCATCCTCTGCAGAAACGAAGATTTATTTTTCTACTTGTATGGGCTTAGATATATTTTCGATTTTGCAAGTGATACGCGTTAATTCTGGCGGCGTACGTTGCCCAATGAAACCGAAATCATTCAGGCTCAGCATTTTGAAAATACTTTTCCGCTACCTCGCTGTCATCATCATCAGTGTTCTGCCAAAAGGCAGATTTTCACATGGTAGTTCTCCAGGCTGTCCGGTCTTCTGCCATCCCCTTCAAGTCTGCATAATTTCCTCTTCCCTTTGTGTCGCCTATCATCTTGTATCTCCTTCTTCCTCTCAGTCTTCTCCGACAAACCAATCCTTCCATAGCATCTGCTAGCAAGCACTCCATTCTCAATGAAAGTCCCAACCAGTTCTTTTTCCTTTCTCTTACAACCTTCAGCAGACATCTCTCACCAACCCTTTCCAATACTCTTTCATTACTCACTCTTTCCTATCCAACTTATTCTCTCCATTCTCCTCCACATCCACATCTCAAATCCTTCTAGCCTTTTTTCATCCTCTTGTCTCAGCGTCCATGTTTCTGCCCCATATAGTGCCACACTCCAGACAGAAGTAAATATATTCGTAGACGTTGTAGACGATTTTTACTGCTTAATAAAGAGTTCACATATTCAGAATTGTGTTTATGTGCTAATAACTGTGACAACTTTATTGCCGAGAACATGCTATTGGTCGTAACTTGCGTATCATTCTAGGCCAGAAGAATTACACGAAATTCCAACACCACCTTCTTATTTAAAACTGGTGTTTTCTTTGTCTTCTTCTTGTTATCCTTATAACATTATGGAAAATTATATCGTGTATATTTAAGCTCTTTTAGCGTAACAAAATTTCAGGGAAACGGAGAGGATGTTAAAACTTTGCCAATTGTCGACGTGGCTGGTTTTGAAAAATGGCAGGGAGCTTTGAATGTTTTCCTTTAGTTCTGAGATACTTTGAGAGATAATAATGGTATGTACGACATGGAGATATTTGCGATAATGTAACTGACAACTGTTATGTTTCCACCACACAACTGTCAACAGTTCAGATTCTTAGACAACCGCCATTTTTTGTGAACGCATGATGCCCGTTTATTTGATAATACACCGCTTCTATTCTAGGTAATGTATAAAGTAGTAAACAAACAATATTCAGCCTTAATGTACTTTTTTGAAAGAATTAAATTTCTGTTTGGAACATTATTAGTGGAAACGGTGACTAGGGTCACAGGAAAATTAGTAGTGTAATCGGTGGAGAAACAAGAGGTTCAGGAAAATGACGAAATATTTGCACTACAACAGATTTGCTGCCAGTATCTCCAAAACGAACCAATCAGCCGAGTGAATTCCCTACATAGCACCACTGTTACGAAGTTGCAAATGTGTACAAGGAGATGGAAAATTATATTTTGTACTTGATTAATCCAACATCTCGACGAATTAAACTGATCTCTGTTGTTTTGATACTGAACATTTCCCTTTCTTAACCATTCATTAATAACGAAACCCTTTTAATTAAAAAGTAAATCTTTAAAAATCTTCCGTATTGCCGTATTTTGTGTACATTAACAATTCGATGTCAGAGTATTGAAGATAGTATTAAATATTATTGGAAGTCAGTGCACTGGAGGGTGAGGTGGTTTGTAAGACAAGCTTACAGATGAGTCCGATTTTTATGAGGATAACTGAAACACTATACAGTTCGTAAAGATTTTTATATAACGAGCGCTTAGTAATTAACAAGGGACAGAGCTACAGCAGCAACGCCGTTAACCATGCCAATACCGTGCATGATGTCTTAACATTAAATGACGTTCACTCACTTGTCTCCATAGACAGGAGTACATTCTAGAGACTAGAAAATGAACCACTGTTGCCATCATAGAATTAGTTCTTGTTTCAGTTTCAAGGCTTCTGTCTTGTCTTCAGCTTGTAATGCCAAAACAATTACTGCCTTAAAATCCAGCGCAGTCACATGTTGTAAACATATCCGCTACGTTTCTGCATCAACAAGCTCAATCTCGCTTTATGTACCTCTATTCGCAGAACGAATTGCTAGTACAAACTGAAGTTGCGAGAAGGACGACAAAGACGTAGAAGCAACGTCCTTCCATGAAGTAATACAAGCTGTTGGTTGGCGCGACGCTAATATAAAGGAAACATTTGAATATGCTTACTCAAATCCAGTCTTCTTAAGCCTAAGGGGTAACAACACTGTAACTCTCTACGAAAAGCGTTTCCTTGACTTCTTACTTTTCATTTTTTTTTTATTTTTGCGAAAGGAAAGGTGATAGAGGAATAATACCTGGGACAGATACTGAGAATATATTTAACTACAGCCAAAAAAAATTATCTGAAAATATTACAAAACGGTGACACTGCAGCAATTCTACCGAGGCATGTTGAATTTGAGGCGATCTGCGGCACGCACTGTAACTGGTCCGAATTGAATCTGAAAAAAAAGAAAAAAATCTATGTAATGTACATGAGCGTAGCTAGTGAAGCACACGGAGGATTTCAGAAATACGGATTTTTGTGTAATTGGCAAGTGTTTGAATAAAGTCGTTGAAATGTTTGAATAAATTCGTTCAGTTTCCACCAACGAAATGACTGTCATTTGTTAATGAATATTTTTAAAATTAACTACTCGAAAATCACCCAAGTGGTTCACTCTGAAATGTGATTTCAAAGTTATGGTTCAGATTTAAAATAAATAAATAAATAAATAAATTAATTAATTAATTAATTAAAAATTGTTGGAGTTATACTGCGTGCCGTTTTCAAAAATCGTATTCAGAGAGAAACGCGTTTGAAGTTTTGGAACGTTACAGACATGAAAAAAATTCTACTTTCAGAAAATTCTTACCATTAATCTGCTATCCCAAGACTGGCCTGTTGTACTGTTGCCGTTGGGATCGAAATCATATCCACTAGTCTATCAAATAAAACTCGAAATGTTCGTCGTGGCAGTTCCATGAACGAACAAATTTTACAATACCGTTTAACCCTGCTCCAAACAAACGCATTGCTACGACGATTTGACGGTTGATTTCTCATGCGCTCCTTATAAACTTACTATTTGGTATAACAACGTCTGGGTGGTTGGTTGGACGAGCAAGAAGCCTAATTACTGTGAAGCCTAAGACTCGAGGACTTCGTTCTTGCAAAATGATGTCTGTATTACACGTTTTGCACTCAAGCGCCAAAGAAATTGGTATAGCCATGCGTATTCAAATGCTGCGGTCGGCAACGCCTATGCAAGTCAACAAGCGCCTTGCGCAGTTGTTACAATAGTTGCTGCTGCTACAATGGCAGCTTATCAAAATTCGGTAAGTTTGAACGTGGTGTTATACTCAGTGCACGAGCGATGGGACACAGCACCGCCTAGGTAGCGATGAAGTGTGGATTTTCCCGTAAGACCGTGAATATCAGGAAGCCGTGCAACATCAAATCTCCGACATCACTGCCGCCGGAAAAAGATCGTGCAAGAACGGGACTAACGACGACTGAAGAGAATCGTTCAACGTGACAGAAATGCAACCCTTCCGCAAACTACTGCAGATTTCAATGCTGGGCCATCAACAAGTGTCAGCGTCGAACCAGTCAACGAAACATCATGGAACTGGGCTTTCGGGACCGAAGGCCCACTCGTGTACCCTTGATGACTGCAGGACACAAAGCTTTCGGCCTCGCCTGGGCCGACATAGCACACCGACATAGCACTGTTAACTGGAAATATGTTGCATGGTCGGACGCATCTCGTTTCAAATTCTATCTAGCGGATGGACTTGTACGGGTATGGAGACAACCTCATGAATCTATGGACCCTGCATGTCAGCAGGGGATTGTTCAAGCTGGTGGAGGCTATGTAATGGTGTGAGGCGTGTGCAATTGGGGTGATATGGAACCCCCGACACGTCTAGATACGAGTCTGACGGGTGACACGTACGTAAGCATCCTGTCTGATAACCTGCATCCATTCGTGTTCATTGTGCATTCTGACGGCCTTGGGTAATTCCAGCAGGACAATGCGACACCCCACACATCCAGAGTTTCTACAGAGTGGCTCTAGGAACACTCTACTGAGTTCAAATACTTCCGCTGGCCACTAGACTACCCGTACATGAACATTATTGAGCATATCTGTGATGCATTGCAACGAGCTGTTCAGAAGAGATCTTCGTGCCTCGCACTCTTATGGATTTATGGACAGCCCTGCAGGATTTAGTGAGTCAGTTCCTTCCAGCACTACTTCAGACATTAGTCGAGTCCATACCACGTCGTGTTGCGGCACTTCTGCGTGCTCGCGGGGATCCCGCACTATATTAGGCAGGTGTATCAGATTCTTTGGCTCTTCACTGTACATTTACGTGTTAAGAAATAAGAGAGAAAACGGAAAGAAAGTTATGATCCTGTAGCTCAATCTGTAATCCAAATTAAAATCCTAGTCACTCTCTTTCAGTTTCTTAGCAGAGACACCGACTCCTTCCGAACTGCTCTCGGCCTCATATCTATTCTTCGGACGCTTTGACGGCATACTGCTTCAACGTCGCGTGGGATACGACGTTTTCGTAACTTTTCTGCTCAGGTACGCTATAGAAATTCTTTCAGGTATTATATTTTTGCTTTATATTTTAGAAGGTGCAATGCAATTTCTAAGAAAATCAATTTTTTTTTCAAGATTGTATAGTGGTGTTAACATTTAAGACTAACATTCCCTAAGCGTTGCTGTTGATCTCTCGGCAACGTTACTGGTTTGGAAAGTTACGTCAACGTCATAAACAATATAGATTTGAAAATAATAAAGACTTCTAAAATGTGATGTTACAGAAGAATGCTGAAATTTGGAGAGGCAGGTCATATAATCAGTGAAGAGTGATCGAATGGGGGCAAAAATTAAAAGGACAGGTTGATAGCGCGCGTTATCAGACATTAAAGAATAGTTAATTTGACACTGGCGGGAAGCGTGGAGGAAAATAACGAAGAGGAAGAACAAGCCTCGTATAAGATGGTTGAGATCGAGGTAGGTTGCAATATCTATGCAGAGATGAAGCGATCTGCATAGGATAGACAAGGCTGGAATAATATAAACACGTTCAAATGTGTGTTACAGTGGTTGTGCAAAGATGGCGAGGCTTCTGCAGGGTATACGAGTACTAGCGTGTAGAGTTTCATCAAACCAGTCCGAGAACTGAAGATTTCAAAAGGGCACCATATATGGAAAAGATAACACCGCCACTGGTGCAAATGACTGAAGGAATCATGACGATTTTTCACTTTCCGTCGATATTGTGGTCATTAGGGAACCAACCAGTTGATTATAAAGGCAACAACGGCGCAAGTAAACGGCCGTGGCAGTCTTCAAAGAAAAAAGAAAAAATTCCGGCGTTCGCCCCAGATGGATTCTATAATACGCGGAAAAGCAAATCCAGAATGGTGGGACGGGGATTTAAACTACTCTGCAGCTGAGAGTCAGCCCTGTCAGCGTTTCGTACCGCCTGAAAGGTACAAGAGTTTCACTCGACTGGCTAACACTTGCTATGCGCGGCAGAGCATGTGCGTCTCTGGAATGCCATTTCAGCGAGAACCGAATGCTATTCTCGCTTCGCGCTGACCGACATATATGGGCCGCATTTCGATATCCCTGACTTCCAATTCAATTTCGCTGGGGCGATGTGCGAGCCTCTGCGCCGTATATATAGTTTTCTGTCTGAGGCGCGGAAACGCGTCCGGAATGGTGGTCCGACCAATTCCTGAACACGGAGGCTCTTCGCAGAGCTCAGCAATCAATAAACACACCGAAACACTGACCGTCGGTAAGGGGCTATTAGGAGGGAACTGACGGTCGCCGGATGACTATTGTGATACTCACGCGACTTCAAGTCGCTGATCGAACGTGATCTATATTTCAGGATGTTGGGATCACGCGAGACGATTCTGCATTATGGGCGGTTTTTGAAGTTCCCCACATTACCAGACAGCGACGTTATGCAACGCCATGAAATAGCTTTAATACTCTCCTGACAGGGGGTTGGTTTTAACGTTTCATTCACAGTGGTGACGCATTAAACTGAGAACTAGAGCAGGTGCAGAAAGACGACGCAAGGAAACGTCCCCGGCCTTTCATATTACTTACATGAATGCGTGGTGTCCGTCCTTTCAGACATTTCCGAGAGAACAAACACCACCCATTCATATAATTGATTTGCCTCGAAGAGCAATGAATCCACCTCATTCAGAGCGGATGCACGATTACATCCGACTCCTGCAGGGATCTCAAAGCAGCGAGTATGGAGGACATGGACAGGGGCTGCTGATAGGTGGCGCTAGGTGGGAATGTGGGTAAGCTAGAAGGCATGCCGAGGTAGTCCGCGCAATTGTGATAAGCACCGTGTCAAGGTGGCAAAATGGTTAACGTAGTTGCCTTGTAAGCAGGAGATCCCAGGTTCGAATCCTGGTCCGTGATAAATTTTCACTCGTCACCACTGCTGGTGCACAAAGTCCTGATGCAGCTGATAACAATCCTTTTCCTGTTCCTGTTTCCTTTTTTCCCCCCATTTCCTTTCCCCCCCCCCATTTCCTTCCCCTCCCCGTTTCCTTCTCCCCCCCCGTTTCCTTTCCCCACCCCGTTTCCTTTACCCCCCCCCCCCCGTTTCCTTCCTCCCTCCCGTTTCCTTCCCCCCCCCCCCCCCCCCCGTTTCCTTTTTTTCCCTTTCTGACCCTTCTCCTTCAATTTACATTTTATATTACTATGTTAGCGTCCACAGCTTCACTCGAATAGACTCTATGGTCTACACAAACGTTTTTTTCTTCAATCGAATTTTTATGTTCTTCAAAATAGAAGCATGCTCTTATCCTGAATGTACTTCTGACCAGAAACTGATTCTGGTAGCTGGAGTCCAAGGCTTTTGTTAAACATGCCTTCTGCATTCTTGCGGTGATAATTCCTTATAACCTGCGATCTCATTACATATTTCTTTATACCCAACCGGGAAATGAAATACCAAATTTCATAGATATAGCTTCAAAAAATTTTTAGTTTAACGAAGCATTTTTTTGAAAAATTATCCCCTATCTCACTCCCCTTAGGTGTTGAATTTCCACAACCAGTGAAACAAGTAATTTTTATTTCTAACAGAGAATCAAAATACAAATTTTCATAGATTTAGCTTTGAAAATGCTTTCATAACGAAATAATTTCGTAAAACTTTTCGTTCCCTGTTTCAGTCCCCTGTGGTGGTTGTTGTTGTTGTTGTCTTCAGTCCAGACTGATTTGATGCAGCTCTCCATGCTACTCTATCCTGTGCAAGCTTCTTCATGTCCCAGTACCTACTGCAACCTACATCCTTCTGAATCTGCTTAGTGTATTCGTCTCTTGGTCTCCCCGTATGACTTTTACCCAACACGCTGCCCCCCAATACTAAATCGGTCATCCCTTGATGCCTCAGAACATGCCCTACCAACCGATCCCTTCTTCTAGTCAAGTTCTGCCAAAAACTCCTCTTCTCCCCAATTCTATTCATTAGTTACGTGATCTACCCATCTAATCTTCAGCATTCTTCTGTAGCACCACATTTCGAAAGCTTCTATTATCTTCTTGTCCAAACTATATATCGTCCACGTTTCACTTCCATACATGGCTACACTACCTACAAATACATGCAGAAACGACTTCCTGACACTTAAGTCTATACTCGATGTTAACAAATTTCTCTTCTTCAGAAACCCTTTCCTTGTCATTGCCAGTCTACATTTTATATCCTCTCTACTTCGACCATCATTAGTTAATTTTCTCCCCAAGAAACAAAACTCATCTACTACTTCAAGTGTCTCATTTCCTAATCTAATTCCCTCAGCATCACCTAATTCGACTACATTCCATTATCCTTGTTTTGCTTTTGTTGATGTTCATCTTGTATCCTCCTTTCAAGACACTGCTCTTCCAGGTCCTTTGCTGTCCCTGACAGAATTACAACGTCGAGGTTGAATTTCTAAAAACACTGAAACATATACTTTTTAATTTCTATCCAAGAAGTGAAATATGAATTTCCGTAGATGTAGTTGTTTAATAATTTATTTTCAAAATAGCTTTTACCTACTATTTTACCCCCCTTAGCGATTGACTTTCGAAAAATGCTGAAACACGTTTTTTTAAATTTTTGACTGAGAAATCAAATACTAGTTGCAGTAATTCTAGCTCCAAATCGCCTTAATAGCGACATAATTTCAGAAAATCCTTCGCCCTCTGTTTCATCGCCTTGGGAGTGGAGTTTCGAACAATTCTCTCTTAAACGAGCCTACATCACAAGATCCACGTCCTCTCCAAATTGCAAGTGTCTATCCTTACTGATCTGCTGTTGGCGTTGATGGGTTAGTAAGTTTGTCAGTCAGGACATTGCCTTTTATCCATAGAGGTTGTTGTTGTTGTCTTCTCTCTGAAAACAAGTTTGATGGGTTCTCCACGCTATTGCATCGTGTGCAAGTCGCTATATTTCTGCATCGCTACTAAAACACATCCTTTTGAACCTTGTTACTGCAGCCAAGCCTTTGTATCTTTTCACAGTTTTTCGCTCCCACGCTTCATTTCGTTAGCAAAATTGCTCTTGAATGTATCATCATCTGTCCTTTGGACTTATGTCTTGTTTTGGGACGCCCGAAAGCCCCTGCTTTGAGTACGTGGAAGTTGTGAGGGGTTCGGATAGGCACCGTTTCTCTAATAAAAAGCCCTTTTATGTACCTTTAAAATTTTACAACTTTATTAACTTGATTTTAAAATAGTGAGTGAACATTCGTTATCATGAACAACACGATCCTCAGTATAGTTTCTTAATGAAAGTTCTTGAAGTATTTTAGTAGATCAAAGAAGAGCTCTCAGAATCAATTTACAACGCTTAAAACACAAAAAGGAAAAAAAATATACAAATTGCATAATGCAAGGGTAAATAAAAGATTGTGACGCCACATGGCAATACCAAAATTGTCGTAGATATGACCTCTGATCTCTAAGGCAATAAAATATTGATCACAAAATTTTTAATTAAAACAACTGAAATGCAATAAAATCTGATTACTATCGACATACACTCAAACCCCCTAATCTCAACGATGCGCACCGTATCACAAAATATTTTCCTTTCTTTTAAACACTTTACACCATAAAAATCATCAAATGTGATGCATAGTACCGCCAACAAATTATGACAAATAATTAAGCGTACATGTTATAATTAATCAGGTATGTAAACTTTTACTTTCAGAATAAAAAAAAAAAACACAAATCAACTCTTAAGCTCAGTGGTTACATCCGTTAAAAAAAATGAAGTACGTATCTTTTGATTTCGCCGTGGTCATGAGCTGTTGTGCGCCGTGCTGTCCTTCAGAATCACATGCGGCAGGGGATAGGTTTTCCACGATGGATAAAACGTTAACAGGGCGCAAGCAACTTACACAACTTGCATACAGGACTGTACGTCGATATGCATGCGGGACGCAAATCTTAAACAGGGTGAGGGAGTAGACGCAGTACTAACACACACTTTGACTAGAGCGCATCGCACCACAGCAGTGCGGTGGGGCAGACAAGAGGCAAATCAACAACTATTGCATGGGAACCTCATCAAGGCAGTAACAAAATATTTTGGGACTCTTGGGAGAGCCACATAAAACCACAGAATGACGTCCCACCCTAAATTATGAAAATACTATCGGCGATTTCGCCACAAGTAGAACCGTAAAATACCATAAGTGAACTGCGATTAACACAATTCGTAAGCTTCAGACTGAAAAGCTCCGCAGTCAATCTTTCCCTTACTACAGACACTTAACAGTATCTCCAAAGTTCACTCGTGGACACTACCAGAGTGTCAGTTACTCGTTATAACTGCAGGTAAGTTTAATACACTGGCGACCGACCTAGGTTTCTTAATAAGGCAAGCAATGTTTCGGTCCTTCAATTGGATCCACCTTCCATCCAAAACAGTTATTTACCTAAAAGCAGTTTAACAGATTACAGTGCCGAGAACAACGCTCTCTTACCAAGTAGCGCTCTAACTGGAGACTGCAGTAGCGAAGAAAAGCTTACACCACTCACAAGACTGATATACGCGCCACCAACGTGCATCTTTTTAGGAGTCTTATGTTCACCTCATACACCAAACTTGCGGTAATCGTTCGTCGGTATCCAAGGGCAGACCAAGAAAACACTTCTCAGCCGTTGAATGACCACACGATGATCGCCATCGGGGGCAACACCGGCCCTTCACAATAGGATCTTCGAGCCCACGGCATTCTGTCCCAACCGACTGCTTCCGCGGGGCCCACCGACCAAGCGGCATTCCCCTCCAACACTGGCGTCGCTGCTCAGGCACTGTCCAGCGCTCCCCCTCCACAAGCCCCTTCTTCCTACTTGGGTCCGCCTCGCGGCGCGCGGGAGCCTAATTTGCCAAAGATAAGCGGCGACCAGAGACTCCAATCCGGTCTCGATATTAACATCGCGGCGAGTACTAAGAAGGCGGGTGGTTTCAAAAAAACAAAAACAAAATTATATAGCGAGCCGTACCGGTTCAGCCACCATAAAAAAATAATCAGATTCCGTCTTCATGTCAAGTGGCCTCTGTTATCCGCTCATAAACCTAACTCACAACAGTACGATCTCTCCAGTTCGGTCTCCAGTAGATCAGTAAATACAAATTAGGAATTCGAGTCCTGTAACGTAAGGTATATTTTGCTGTATACGAGTACACGTTTTTTTTCTGTAGATGTATCCCAATATGTGTGTTTCGTTCCGTCTTAACCCGCTACCTCTCCCTCTAGTACCATCCAAGTTGTTATCTCATTGCCTAACATGTCCCATTATCGTCTCTTTTCTTCTCGTCAGTGTTTTTGCTTTGCCGATTCTTCGGAAACCACATCATTCCTTGCCTTATCAGGCCCTCTAATTTTTAACATTTTTCTGCAGCACATCATCTGAAGCGCTTCGGTTCTCTTCTTCTTTGTTCGCAGCTCGAGGTCGTGCGGTAGAGTTATCGCTTCCCGCGCCCGGGCTTCCGGGTTCGATTCCCGGCGGTGTCAGAGATTTTCTCTGCCTCGTGATGACTGGGCGTTGTGTGATGTCCTTAGGTTAGTTAGGTTTAAGTAGTTCTAAGTTCTAGGCGACTGATGACCATAGATGTTAAGTCCCATAGTGCTCAGAGCCATTTGAACCATCGCTTCTTCTTCAGCACTCTCACAGTCCATCGTTCACTACCATAGAAAGCTGTGTTCCAAACGCACATTGTCAGTAAATTTCTTCTTCAAATTAAGGCCTATGATCGATACTAGTAGACTTCCTTTTGCCAGGAATATCCTATTTCCTTGTTCTAGCTTGATTTTTCTTTGTGCTCCTTGCTTCGTCCGTCATGCGTTATCTTGCTTCCAAAGCAGTAGAATATCTCAACTTCGCCTGCTTCGTGGTAATCAGTTTTGATGTTACGTTTGTTACTAATCTCATTACTGCTGCTCCCCACTACTTTCGTCTTTCGTCGGTTTACTCTTAACCCATACTATGTACTCAACACTGTTCATTCCATTCGACAGGTCTACATCTACATCTACATGGATACTCTGCAAATCACATTTAAGTGCCTGCCAGAGGGTTCATCGAACCACCTTCACAATTCTCTATTATTCCAATTTCGTATAGTGCGCAGAAAGAATGAACACCTGTATCTTTCCATACGAGCTCTGATTTCCCTTATTTTATCGTGGTGATCGTTCCTCCCTATGTAGGTCGGTGTCAACAAAATACACTCCTGGAAATTGAAATAAGAACACCGTGAATTCATTGTCCCAGGAAGGGGAAACTTTATTGACACATTCCTGGGGTCAGATACATCACATGATCACACTGACAGAACCACAGGCACATAGACACAGGCAACAGAGCATGCACAATGTCGGCACTAGTACAGTGTATATCCACCTTTCGCAGCAATGCAGGCTACTATTCTCCCATGGAGACGATCGTAGAGATGCTGGATGTAGTCCTGTGGAACGGCTTGCCTTGCCATTTCCACCTGGCGCCTCAGTTGGACCAGCGTTCGTGCTGGACGTGCAGACCGCGTGAGACGACGCTTCATCCAGTCCCAAACATGCTCAATGGGGGACAGATCCGGAGATCTTGCTGGCCAGGGTAGTTGACTTACACCTTCTAGAGCACGTTGGGTGGCACGGGATACATGCGGACGTGCATTGTCCTGTTGGAACAGCAAGTTCCCTTGCCGGTCTAGGAATGGTAGAACGATGGGTTCGATGACGGTTTGGATGTACCGTGCACTAATCAGTGTCCCCTCGACGATCACCAGTGGTGTACGGCCAGTGTAGGAGATCGCTCCCCACACCATGATGCCGGGTGTTGGCCCTGTGTGCCTCGGTCGTATGCAGTCCTGATTGTGGCGCTCACCTGCACGGCGCCAAACACTCATACGACCATCATTGGCACCAAGGCAGAAGCGAATCTCATCGCTGAAGACGACACGTCTCCATTCGTCCCTCCATTCACGCCTGTCGCGACACCACTGGAGGCGTGCTGCACGATGTTGGGGCGTGAGCGGAAGACGGCCTAACGGTGTGCGGGACCGTAGCCCAGCTTCATGGAGACGGTTGCGAATGGTCCTCGCCGATACCCCAGGAGCAACAGTGTCCCTAATTTGCTGGGAAGTGGCGGTGCGGTCCCCTACGGCACTGCGTAGGATCCTACGGTCTTGGCGTGCATCCGTGCGTCGCTGCGGTCCGGTCCCAGGTCGACGGGCACGTGCAACTTCCGCCGACCACTGGCGACAACATCGATGTACTGTGGAGACCTCACGCCCCACGTGTTGAGCAATTCGGCGGTACGTCCACCCGGCCTCCCGCATGCCCACTATACGCCCTCGCTCAAAGTCCGTCAACTGCACATACGGTTCACGTCCACGCTGTCGCGGCATGCTACCAGTGTTAAAGACTGCGATGGAGCTCCGTATGCCACGGCAAACTGGCTGACACTGACGGCGGCGGTGCACAAATGCTGCGCAGCTAGCGCCATTCGACGGCCAACACCGCGGTTTTTGGTGTGTCCGCTGTGCCGTGCGTGTGATCATTGCTTGTACAGCCCTCTCGCAGTGTCCGGAGCAAGTATGGTGGGTCTGACACACCGGTGTCAATGTGTTCTTTTTTCCATTTCCAGGAGTGTATATTCACCTTTGGCGGAGAAAGTTGGTGGTTGGAATTTCGTGAGAAGATTCTGTCGCAACGAAAAACGCCTTTCTTTTAATGATGTCCAGCCCAGATCCTGTATCATTTCTGTGACACTCTCTCCCATATTTCGCGATAATACAAAACGTGGTGTCTTCTTTCAAAAATGGTTCAAATGGCTCTGAGCACTATGGGACTCAACTGCTGTGGTCCTAAGTCCCCTAGAACTTAGGACTACTTAAAACTAACTAACCTAAGGACATCACACACATCCATGCCCGAGGCAGGATTCGAACCTGCGACCGAAGCGGTCGTGCGGTTCCAGACTGTAGCGCCTTTAACTGCTCGGCCACTCCGGCCGGCTGTCTTTCTTTGAACTTCATCAATGTACTCCGTCAGTCCTATCTGGTAAGGATCCCATATCGCGCAGCAGTATTCTAAAAGAGGACGGACAAGCGTAGTGTAGGCGGTCTCCTCAGGAGGTCTGTTACATAAATAAAACGCAGTCTTTAGTTAGCCTTCCCCACATAATTTTCTGTGTGTTCCTTCCAATTTAAGTCCTGCACAGGACTTCCCTTTCAGTGAGGATAGCAGCGTCATCAAAAAATCTTAAGACTGATATCCTTTTACACTGAATTTTAATTCCACTCTTGCACCTTTCTTTTATTTCCGTCATTGCATCTGAAAGTTATAGATTAAACAATAGCGCTGAAAGACTGCATCCCCGGCTTACACCATTTTTAATCCTTGGTCTTCTATTCTTACTTTTTCCTCTTGTTTCGTGTACATACTGTATAATTCCCGTCTTTAGGTATAGCTTACTCCCATTTTTCTCATAATTTCGAACTTCTTCCACTTTTTGTCAGAAGTTCCTCTCTGTTCTAGTGCCATACTTTTCGAACGCCATACTGACCCTCATCTAACAGATCTACAGCATTTTACGTTGCGTTTAAAAGAAATAAAAAATAAAAAAGACCCTCGGAAATACGAAGAAACAGAGGACTCTGTTTACGATTGATGTTTGTAAATATACGTCAATAGAGCGCTAGAAGTAAATACATAAAAATTATTAAAAAGCACACGCTTAATGAAACTTCGAACGAATTAATTGCTAGGTTTCAACGCTTAACGTATTATGGTAGATGAAGTAACATAAAGTCTAATAATTTTCTTAACCCGCAAATGAAATGATTTTTTAGTTCAGATAGAAAATTTGTTACTGTACTCAAACTGACCTAAGCCAGAGTAAAATGTATGGTTTTATACTCTAGTCTTTTATGATTTTCAAATATAGGATCGATGTTCCCTTGAATTAGAAGATTAAGTTGGAAATCTGGTTTCATCGGTAATTCCCGGAGATTTTTTAAACATTTTCCTTGCTGCCACACAGACATTTGAATGCACGAGAAGAGAGGGTGATTGATTGTTTTCCGATACCCGCTTCCCGTAGCAGGACCGCTTCAGCGTAGTCGATTAGACAGCAGCGAAACAGTTCACTGGCGCACTTGTCCGACGAGGTGTCTGGTAATCTTCATTTTTATCGTCCTGGTGGTATGCCGCATCAAAATACAGTAGATTGTACTACACTGGCTATTCGGGTTCCAATCTCTGTGTGGCGTACGGCCTTCCTGAGCTCGCGTGTGATTGGTTTTTTTCCCTACGTCTGTCGGCAAAAAAAAAAGAGTGTTCACAAAGAATCACCCGTTTTCAGAAGACTATTTCCCACATAAATGAAAGTAAAAATGTAATTTTCATACGGAAACTAAAACTTCCCTTGGCGCCATTTGTAAAATACTGGCTGATCTGGCGCTTCAGTCGGGAACCGCGCTGCTGCCACGGTCGCAGGTTCGAATCCTGCCTCGGGCATGGATGTGTGTGGAGTCCTTAGGTTAGTTAGGTTTAAGTAGTTCTAAGTCTAGGGGACAGATGACCTCAGATGTTAAGTCCCATAGTGCTTAGAGCCATTTGAACTGGGTGATATGGTTGGCCGTAGCGCTCTCTCCAGTGCAGCTAGAGTCCTCGTATTTTATCCTCAGTGCCGCGGATCGAGATGGACACCTTGTAAATTAGTTCTGTGTATGGATAAGGAACGAAAGAATTTCCTGAAACGTTTAGTGTTCGATGATGAGCCTACGCTCTGCTTAAGCGGAAAGGTGAGCCGCCACAACGTAAGAATATGGGAAAAAGAGCAGTCTACATCTGCATAAATACTCCGCAAGCCATGTACGGCGTATGGCTAGGGCTCCCCTGTAGCACTACTAGTCGTTTCCTTCCCTGTTTCACTCGCATGCAGAGCGAAGGAAGAAACTTGTCATTACTCGTATGCCTTAGTATAAGCTCTAATTTCTCATCTCATTTTCATGGTCCTTACGCGAAACGTATGTCAGCAGCAGTAGCATCGTTCCGCAGTCAGCTTCAAATGCCGGTTCTCTGAATTTTCTCAGTAGTGTTTCTCGAAAAGAGAGTCGCCTTCCCTCCAGGGATTCCAATTTGAGTTCCCGAAACATATCTGTAACACTTACCGGTAGATTAGGACAACACGTAACAAATCCAGCAGCCCGCCTCTGAATTGCTTGGATGTCCTCCTTTGATCCGAAATGGTGCGGATCCCAAGCACTCGAGCAATACTCACGAACAGGTCGCACTAGTGTCCTATATGGGGTATCCTTTATTGATGGACCGTATTTCCCTAAAATTCTCCCAATAAACCGAAGTCGATCATTCGCCTTCTCTACCAGAATCCTCGCATGCTCGTTTCATTACGTATCGCTTGGCAATATTACGCCCAAATATTTACACAAAATGACTGTGTCAAGCAGGACACTACTATGCTGTATTCGAATGTAACGGGTTCATTTTTATTACTCGTCCGCATGAACTTACATTTTTCTATTTTTAAACACCAACTAGAAATTTTTTCTAAGTCATATTCTATCATCTTAAACTTTTTTCATCTTCGATACCTACCCGATCATACGCAGCATTTTCAGCTAACAACAGCAGATTGCTGACCACCATGTCCCCCAGATCATTTAAGTTGTTGTTGTGATCTTCAGTCCAGAGACTGGTTTTATTCAACTCTCCATGTTACTCTATCCTGTGCAAGCTTCTTCATTTCCCAGTACCTACTGTAACCTACATACTTCTCAATCTGTTTAGTGTATTCATGTCCGTTTTTTACCCTCCACGCTGCCCTCCAATACTAAATCGGTGATCCCTTGATGCCTCAGAATATGTCCTACCAAGCGATCCGTTCTTCTAGTCAAGTTGTGCCACAAATTTCTCTTCTCCCCAATTCTATTCAATACCTCCTCACTAGTTATGGGATCTACCCATCTAACCTTCAGCATTCTTCTGTAACACCACATTTCGAAAGCTTCTATTCTCTTCTTGTCCAAACTATTTATCGTCCATGTTTCTCTTCCATACATGAATACACTCCATACAAATACTTGCAGAAACGACTTCCTGACACTTTAATCTATACTCGATGTTAACAAATTTCTCTTCTTTAGAAACGATTTCCTTGCCATTGCTAGTCTACATTTTAGATCCTCCCTACTTCGACCATCATCAGTTATTTTGTTCCCGAATTAGAAAATCTCCTTTACTAGTTTCAGTGTCATTTCCTACTCTAATTCCATCATTATCACCCGACTTAATTCCACTACATTTCGTTATCCTCGTTTTGCTTTTGTTGATGTTCATCTTATATTCTCCTTTTACGACACTGTCCATTCCGTTCAACTGCTCTTCCAAGTCCTTTGCTGTCTCTGACAGAATTACAATGTCATCGGCGAACCTCAAAGTTTTTATTTCTTCTCCATGGATTTCAATACCTACTCCGAATTTTTCTTTTGTTTCCTTTACTGCTTGCTCAATATACAGATTGAATAACATCGGGGAGAGGCTACAACTCTATTTCACTCCCTTCCCAACCACTGCATCCCTTTCATGTCCCTCGGCTCTTACAACTGCCATCTGGTTTCTGTACAAATTGTAAATAGCCTTTCGCTCCCTGTATTTTACCCCTACCACCTTTAGAATTTGAAAGAGTGTATTCCAGTCAACATTTTCAAAAGCTTTCTCTAAGTCTACAAATGCTAGAAACTTAGGTTAGCCTTTTCTTAATCTATTTTCTAAGATAAGTCGTAGGGTCAGCATTGCCTCACGTGTTCCAACATTTCTACGGAATCCAAACTGATCTTCCATGAGGTCGGCTTCCACCAGTTTGTCCATTCGTCTGCAAAAAATTCATGTTAGTATTTTGGAGCTGTGACTTATTAAACTGATAGTTTGGTAGTTTTCACACCTGTCATCACCACCTTTCTTTGGGATTGGAATTATTATATTCTTCTTGAAGTCTGAGAGTATTTCGCCTGTTTCATACATCTTGCTCACGATCTTTTTCATAAAATGGTAGAGTTTTGTCAGGACTGGCTCTCCCAAGGCCGTTAGTAGTTCTAATGAAATGTTGTCTACTCCGGGGGCCTTGTTTCGGCTCAGGTCTTTGAGTGCTCTGTCAAACTTTTCACGCAGTATCATATCTCCCATTTCATCTTCATCTACATCCTCCTCCATTTCCATAATATTGTCCTCAAGTACATCGCCCTTATATAGACCCTTTATATGCGCCTTCCACCTTTCTGCTTTCCCTTCTTTTCTTAGAACTGTGTTTCCATCTGAGATCTTGATATTCATACAAGTGGTTCTCTTTTCTCCAAAGGTCTCTTTAATTTTCCTGTAGGCAGTATCTATCTTACCCCTAGTGAGATAAGCCTCTACATCCTTACATTTGTCCTGTAATCAACCATGCTTAGCCGTTTTGCACTTCCTGTCGATCTCATTTTTGAGACGTTTGTATTCATTATTGCCTGCTTCGCTTACTGCATTTTTATGTTTCCTCCTTTCATCAGTTAAATTCAGTATCTCTTCTGTTACCCAAGGATTTCCACTAGCCCTCGTCTTTTTATCTAATTGATCCTCTGCTGCCTTCACTATTTCTCTCTCAAAGCTACCCATTCTTCTTCTACTGTATTTCTTTCCCCAATTCTTGTCAATCGTTCTCTAATGGTCTTCCTGAAACACTCTACAACCTCTGGTTTTGTCAGTTTATCCAGATCCCATCTCCTTAAATTCCCACCTTTTTGCAGTTTCTTCAGTTTTAATCTACAGTTCGTAACCAATAGATCGTGGTCAGAGTCCACATTTGCCCCTGGAAACGTCTTACAATTAAAAACCTGGTTCCTAAATCTCTGTCTTACCATTTATAATCTGACACCTTCCAGTATCTCCAGGGTTCTTCCATGTATACAACTCTCTTTGATGATTCTTGAACCACCAAAATTAAGTTATGCTCTGTGCAAAATTCTACCAGGCGGCTTCCTCTTTCATTCCTTACCCCCATTCCATATTCACCTACTAAATTTCCTTCTCTTCCTTTTCTTACTATCGAATTATAGTCTCCCTTCACTATATGAATAATTTCTTTTATCTCATCATACAATTCGTCACTCTGTCACACTCTTCATCTGCGGAGCTAGTTGGCATATAAACTTGTACTACTGTGGTCGGCGTGAGCGTCGAGTCTATCATGGCCACAATAATGTGTTCACTATGCTGTTTGCAGTGGCTTACCCGCACTTGTATTTTTTATTCATTATTAAACCTAATCCTGCATTAACTCTATTTGATTTTGTATTTATAACACTGTATTCTCCTGACTAGAATTCTTGTTCCTCCTGCCACCGAACTTCGCTAATACCCACTAAATCTAACTTTAACCTATCCATTTCCCTTTCTAAATTTTCGAACCTACCTTCCCGATTAAGGGATCTGACATTCTACGCTCCGATCCGTAGAACGCCAGTTTTATTTCTCCTGATACCGACGTCCCCCTGAGTAGTCCCCACCCGGAGATCTGAATGGGGGATTATTTATATGCATCGAAAATAGTAGTGGTCCTGCCACACTTTCCTGGGACACACCAGTCGATACGCTTGTTTCTGAACTCTCGTCGTCGAGGACAACCTACTGGGAATAGAAATATTAGAACCACTCTTATACTTTATCTGGGAACCTGTTACGTATGCTCGTACTTCCGTTAAATGTGCAGTGTGGAACAGTGTAAAATGCTGTTCGGAAATCTAGGAATAGGGAATCTGCGAATCTGCCTATGGCTCTTCATCCGCAGTTCTCAGTATATCATGTGATAAAAGGGCAAGCTGTGTTTCACACGAGCAATGCTGATTCGTGCATATAAGCTTTTCGGTCTCTAGGAAATGTATTACATTCGAACAAGGAATATATTCTAGAATTCTGCAGCAAACCGATGTTAATTACATTGGGCTGCAGTTTTGCTGGTCCGTTCTTTTACCCTTCTTATATACAGTAGTCACCTGCACTTTTTTCCAGTCGCTCGGGACTTTGCGCTGGGTGAGGGAGTCGCGGTAAATATAAGCTAAGTAAGGGGCCAATGCCGTAGAGTACTCTTGGTAAAAGCGAATTAGTATTCCATCCAGACCTGGCGACTTACTTGTTTTGACTTTCTTATTTGTTTCTCTACGTCAGGGATGCTTATTACTATGTCGTTCATACGATGGTATGTTTTTGGGATTTTACTGCTTGAACGATTTTTTTAAACGCGGTATTTAAAACTTTGGGTTTCGTTTTGCTATCTTCAACTGCAACACCAGACTGGTCAACAACTGACTGTATGGAAGCCTTAGACCCGCTTATCATTTTCACACAATACCAGAATTTACTCTTGTTCTCGGCGAAATATTTTGCTAAGGTATGATGATAGTAGTCGTATGCTTTGGGTATAAATATTTTGGCAGACAAATGAATCTCTACTAACCTTTACCTATCGTCATTTGCCCATTCCCTTTTGAACCAATCCGAATTTCGTTGCTAAACCACACTGGATTTTCCGTCCTTAACCCAGCTACTATCACCTGCTTGTCCCGAGCACGATTTACTATCTGTTTAAACTTTGCCCATAATTCCTCTATATGTTCACCATAACAGAACTAAATGATAGGAGTTCATTGTCTAAGTGAGATGCTAACAACTGTATATCTCCTCTTTCTAGCAGAAACATTCTCCTAGCCTTCTTGACTGATAACTTCCGTAACCGTAGTCGCTACGATGACATCATGTACAGTAATCCCTGTCTCTGTACGGTCCAACCTGTTTGTAGCTACAAGGTCTAAGATATTTCCAAAGCCTGTGGACTGCCAAACCAGCGGCTCAAGAAAGTTTACGGAAAATGTACAAAAGTACTTCGCAAAACTGCCTGCACCTCCTGCAATAAATTCATAGCCGTCCCGGTCTATACTTAGCAGATTAAAGGTACCTCCAGTTAGTATTAGGTGCATCTACGCGCTAACGACCATAGACATTCTTTGAATAACTCCAGAACTGTCAGGGCAGAATCGGGTGGTTGGTAAAGACATCCAACAATTAACTTGATGTCACCTAGACATGCAATACGCCACCAGATAACTTTACTGTCACATTCAACCACAGTAGAGACAATACTTTTGTTCAGTGCACTCGTACAGCGTCTACTACCACCTGGTGAGTAAGATGTATGAGTCAGGCGAAATACCCTCAGGCTTCAAGAAGAATATAATAGTTCCAATCCAAAAGAAAGCAGGTGTTGACAGATGTGAAAATTAAGAATTATCAGTTTAATAAGTCACAGCTGCAAAATACTAACGCGAATTCTTTACAGACGAATGGAAAAACTGGTAGAAGCCGACCTCGGGGAAGATCAGTTTGGATTCCGTAGAAATGTTGGAACACGTGAGGCAATACTGACCTTACGACTTATCTTAGAAGAAAGATTAAGAAAAGGCAAACCTACGTTTCTAGCATTTGTAGACTTAGATAAAGCTTTTGACAATGTTAACTGGAATACTCTCTTTCAAATTCTGAAGGTGTCAGGGGTAAAATACAGGGAGCGAAAGGCTATTTACAATTTGTACAGAAACCAGGTGGCAGTTACAAGAGTCGAGGGGCATGAAAGGGAAGCAGTGGTTGGGAAAGGAGTGAGACAGGGTTGTAGCCTCTCCCCGATGTTATTCAATCTGTATATTGAGCAAGCAGTAAAGGAAACAAAAGAAAAATTCGGAGTAGGTATTAAAATTCATGCACAAGAAGTAAAAACTTTGAGGTTCGCCGATGACATTGTAATTCTGTCAGAGACAGCAAAGGACTTGGAAGAGCAGTTGAACGAAATGGACACTGTCTTGAAAGGAGGATATAAGATGAACATCAACAAAAGCAAAACGAGGATAATGGAATGTAGTCAAATTAAGTCGGGTGATGCTGAGGGAATTAGATTAGGAAATGAGACACTTAAAGTAGTAAAGGAGTTTTGCTATTTAGGGAGTAAAATAACTGATGATGGTCGAAGTAGAGGGGATATAAAATGTAGACTGGCTATGGCAAGGAAAGTGTTTCTCAAGAAGAGAAATTTGTTAACATCGAGTATAGATTTAAGTGTCATGAAGTCGTTTCTGAAAGTATTTGTATGGAGTGTAGCCATGTATGGAAGTGAAACATGGACGATAAATAGTTTGAACAAGAAGAGAATAGAAGCTTTCGAAATGTGGTGCTACAGAAGAATGCTGAAGATTAGATGTGTAGATCACATAACTAATGAGGAGGCATTGCATAGAATTGGGGAGAAGAGGAGTTTGTGGCACAACTTAAGTAGAAGAAGGGATCAATTGGTAGGACATGTTCTGAGGCATCGAGGGATCACCAATTTAGTATTGTAGGGCAGCGTAAAGGGTAAAAATCGTAGGAGGACACCAAGAGATGAATATCCTAAACAGATTCAGAAGGTTGTAGGTTGCGGTAGGTGCTGGGAGATGAAGAAACTTGCACAGGATAGAGAGCATTGAGAGCTGCATCAAACCAGTCTCAGGACTGAAGACCAACAACAAACGTACGATGACTCGCTAAATATCTGAGAGCTTTCTGCATTGGGTTTTAGCCAGCTCTACAGCACAGTCGAGAACGAGAGACTATCGAAAGCTCCAAGGCTTTTGCGCCATAAGCTCTGTCACATGTAACAACTGATCAAAGTGACGTTATATTATGGGATATCGACAGCTGCTTGTTCACCGTCCGCTTATCGTGGAATGGTTTTAAGACTGTTCTTTAACAAAACTGAAAAACCAGTAACACTTGATCATTTGGTGTCAGAAGCTAAATGCATCACTGGAAACAGGAAATAAATGAGAATTGCATGTCTTCCGCATTCAACTTGTCATTAATAATGAAAGTTTTATAGTAATTGTTTTAGAACGAAAAAGAGGCTTGCTATGAGTGAAATAATTTGCGATAGAACAAATCTATGTATATATCTTTTCACTGGCTACATTTACTTCTGTGCTTGACAAGATACATATTTATGAACTACAAAAACTATTCATAGCATTTGTTTCTACAATTACAAATTTTTCAACGAAATCATTGTATAAGTTGAAAATGATTGGTTTTGCGTCTATTATTAGTGTAATATAGGGCAGAATTTAGTGTCCATGCACAGGATGTATCAGGAGGAATTTTCGTTATTTAGGAACATAACAGAAGCTGTCACTGGAAGCCGAAAAGTCTGTTAAGACTGGGCTTTAAAATGCATACCTGAAGAGCTATGAGCATTACTTCAGTAGAAGAGACGAGTTTATCAACAGTGAAGATGGATAAGTGCTCGTATATGTTACGGTATGCACCTTAGAACCCATGTTTACCGGACTTTTTTTCTTGTTCTGGTCCATAATATCACCACTCAAAGGAAAGAGCTTGCTTGTACTTTATCGAAGATATTGAAAATATCCTCTTCAGTCCTCCTGTCCCATAGTGAGTCCACGTCATACGACCACCTCACAGCTGACTACTTAATTTGTACACCTAAAGATGGGAATATAATTTTCCCGAAATAGATCGCGTTTATTACAGAACAGTTACAACTGAAGCGGATGCTATCACAGTCACCATGCAACTCAATTGCAGGTGTCCTCTAAACAAAATCGTATGTCCTAAGATATGGGTTTTAGAGCCCATGTATATTAGACTATTTTTGCTTCAAATGATCGTTCCTGTCTTATCCCGCACGGGGATAGTATTAGTAATTTGTCATTCTACAATGATTTAGAGCATATCAGCTTAATACAAGGCAAATGTAAGTAGCGGTCATATAAACTAGTGTACGAATATACATATTCAAAGACGTCCGCAAGAAGCGTAGAGGTGGAGGGGGGGGGGGGGGGAGGCAGGCAATCTGCTCCCCCTCTCCCTCCCTTGGTATCTGCAGTACAGAGATATAGTTCATAAATTGAATGAATAGTCACCATTTCTCTAGTACGTAATATGTTTTCGTATCAGCTATGAAATTTAGGTCTTATGACAGGACACATTTTGAAACTGACCAACTCGTTTGTACTTTAGAAAATGGATATTTTCGAGTGTCCCAAAGCCATGGGCAAATTCTTGCGAACGCCCTTATACACACGTGTTTTATGAGGAGAGGGAAGGCCGTTGGCCATGGCCTTGTTGAAGGAACCATCGCAGCATTTGCCTGAAATGGTTTAAGAAAATCACGGATGGTTGTACTAGGCATAATCCTCCATCGTTACGAATTTGAGGCCAGAGTGTCAGCAAATGGCGAACCTCCCTCAGTTTTACTTTACAGACAGTACTCCTATGTGTGTACTTTCTTGGAACAATTTAATTTAATAACATGAAAAATAATGGTACAGTGTTTATTTAGTCTCTCAACATTCTTCACCATACACACATGGAGATTAGGGCCACGAAAATGCCATGGCTTTCCTTCTGCCTGCATTGATAACAGTTAGCTGCCCCTTTTGATGACTGAGATGTTCCACTAAGAAAATTTCGAGACATTAGGATTATGCACTGGCGATCATGGATGCACGATTTCGTAGTTTTGTAGCTAGTAACAGTGGAAGGTTAAAAATTGCAGTTTTCCACAGCGAGAATCACGGAGAAACCAGAAAAACGAGGAATTGTGAAAAGTAAAAAAAAAAAAAAAAAACTAACGCAATACATAGAAAACCACAAGAAGCACAACATGTGGTAACAAGAAAGGAAATAAAGAAACGCACTGACGATCCTAAAACATCGGCGAAACATATCTGGGTAAAGAAGAAAAATTGTTTACTCAGATTGGATCCCATCCAAAAACAAAGAAAGATAACCAACTTTTTAAAGTATTTCCTTTCATTGAGCTAGACTGTTACGAGAATAGGTCAGCAAGTACCTGCAGATGCGTTCTGATATTGTTTTCATGTTAGTAGCATCAGTTTGCAGTGGTGAAGGACAGCGTTTTGTAAGTATTTATTTGTGTTTTGAATATGTACCAGGATCTTTACGCCACAGAAGACGTTTAGCACAATACAGAGGAAATGTTTCACCACCACAAAATATATGTGTGTGTATACCAATGGATTCAACAATTCAAAAGCGGCCAATGTTGAGCAAGTCGTAGACCTCATTTTGAATAACCAAGGAGTCATTGTTGTTGTAGTTGCAAACCAAATACACATGAGTCATGGTCCTGCGAATGGCGTTATCCACAACGCGCTTGTCTTTCGCGAAGCCTGCACGACAGGACGCGCTCAAAGAAAGCAGTATCGTCTTCGTAAAGAGACAGGTTCAAATGGTTCAAATGACTGAGCACTATGCGACTTAACTTCTCAGGTCATCAGTCGCCTAGAACTTAGAACTAATTAAACGTGACACCTAAGTACATCACACACATCCATGCTCGAGGCAGGATTCGAACCTGCGACCGTAGCGGTCGATCGGCTCCAGACTGTAGCGCTTAGAACCGCACAGCCACTCCCGTCGGCAGAGAGACAGGTTCTGCTATCTGTGGCACTGATACGAAGTGTTAGCTGGGTTCTGAACACCCTTGCTGTGCTCCCACCTTTATCTGTCGTTCTGTAGAAATGCCATCATGAGCACGAACGTTAAATATTTGTCACAAGAAGAACAAGAAAGTGCTAGGTATTTACACTCCAATAGAAGAAGTTGGTATAGGACACCGTCATGTCACGCGCTAACCAGTTGGAGACGTCTAAGAACACCGCCACTAGTTACTCAACACCCTTGTCTGATCCACCTGTCGAACAAATTGCCGTTGAATGAAGTGCCCCTTCCGAAAAGAGAACTGCTCGTTTGGAATGAGGCTCTCCTTCCAAATGCGTCGGTACAGTCGCTTGGCGTATATTCCCTCGAAAATATTGTAGAGAGAAGGCAGTACTCACAGGACTATATACGAATTTCTGTACCTGTATGACGTCTTTCACATACTTTTGGATCGCAACCACCTCAACATGTTTTATTAATACAGAGGGATATTTGCAGGTCTCCAGTATCTTGCTGAGAACTATAGCTAAAATGCGCACTGCTTGGCGACAGTTGCTTTAAAGGTCGTTCGTAACGTCTGAGACCTTCGCTCTGCCCAATGTGTGCCGGACACCGCACCTCATCAGCTGTCAAAACTCAGAGTGTTTGCGTGTTACTTCTCGGCGCCCAAAGGGTCGTACCTTCACTGCTTTTGACACCATTCCTCCCGAGTGGCTTCTAATACTGTTTGCCTATGGAGTGTAGTCTCAGCTGTGCGACTGGATTCGTTTTCTCCTGTCACACAGTTCGTAGTAATAACAGTAATTTCGTGTGCTTGAAAGGCCTCGTGCAAGTCTTTCAATTGGACGCCACCTCGACGATTTATGTGTCCATATCTTCCCCCAGTTATCCAACAGAGGAGAGGGCATCTACAATTTAATGTGGAATCCGGACCACGTATCATTTCTGGCAAATCTGCACATCACTTAGTAGTAAGTAAGCGAGAGGTCAACAACTGAAATGTGAGGGTGGTATCTGCAGCTCCTCAAAGAAGTATTACTCGCCCCTCTGCCGTTCGCTGTTGCTAATCTATATAAGCGATTTAGGAGGCAATTCGAACAGCCCTCTTAGATTATTTGCTGATTAAACTGTTGTTTACCGCCTAGTAAAGTGTTCAGAAGATGAAAAATAACTTGCAAAATTATATAGGGAAGATATCTGTACGGTGCGAAAAGTGACCGTTGACACTAAAAGGTAAAAAGTTTAATTTCTGCTGCACGATAAACCATGGAAATTTAAAGGTTGCCGATTCAAGTAAATACCTAATAATTACAATTACGAACAACTTAAATAGGACGCATCAAATGACAACTAGAGGAGCGAAGGCGAACCAAAGACTAAGATTTATTGGTTGAAGATGCAACAAATGTACTACAGAGGCTGCGTACAGTACACCTGCCCATCTTTTTCTGGAGTACTGCGGGAGGATAGACGGAGGACATCGAAAAAGTTCAAAGAAGGGCAGCTCGTTTTTTCACGAAATAAGAGATAGTCTCACGGATATCATACGCAAGTTCCACATCTACATCCATAGCTGTAGTCTGGAAACCATTGTGAAGTGCAAGGCAGAGGGTACTTCCCATTGTAACAGTTATTACTTTATTTTTGGTTCATTAAAGTGTAGAGCGCAGGTAGAATGGTGGTTTGAACACACATATTAATATAAATATAAATTTCGTCTCTCTAGCGGTACCTTAGCCGTAGGGCGGCAGTCATTAAAAAAAAAGGCCTTTTTTCCGGGATATCTTTTCACGAAACTTCATCACCAACATTCTCCTCCGAATCCGAAAATATATTGTTGACTCCCACGTGCACTGAGATAAATAACAATCGTAATAACGTGAGACATCAAAGTTCGCACGGGAAATTTTTTTAGTGTTCGTTTTCCCTTCATGATTTTCATTATTAAAACGGTCGAGAAAAAGTCTGAATTCTATGAGCCCTCTACTGAGCGCTTGAGGTCTTAATTGTAAAATGGTAGTGTAGATGTACATGTACATTGTACGTGACCCTTAATAAACCTTAGATCCATGTTGTATTATACACATCAACAGCAAACATCGGATACTTTATATTCCTTTATTGAGATAGTGATGTTGTCCAAGGGTTATTTACTTATTTACATTCTGCATTTTTTCTTTTTTAAATGACTTAGTTGAGATTTATCCGGGATGTGCTCTTGTTTCTCGAAAGAAACAGGAAGTTGGTAAGACTGATTTGCATGAACGGTTCTGTGGGGGTAGCACATGGAGAGACAGAATTAAAGGGAAAGGGATCTTAAAAAGCGAAACGACAATTCTTACAGTTCTATAAAGGAAAAACAAACGTCTGAGTCAAAATACTCTGCTTTTCCGATGTAAACGTTCACACGGGTAACATATGCCGTCACGAGCATTATCTTGTAAGTACTGCTGATTAATATACCTTTTAGGGACATCTACAACTATTGCGAAAATTTTTCATGGTGAATAAATCAGCTATAGTTGTACTTTACAAATCCTTTATTCGGATAAAATCGTACACCCATCCGAGTTTCAGTATTTAAATCCCATCTTCAGGCACTATGAAAAAAAGAAAAGAAAAACTAAGAGCGATTCTTCATAAAATTAACTTCAAAAGGATGCATACAATTCTAAAAATCAGGTTATACGAGGGTGAGTCAAATGAAAAACTTAAATATTTTTTAAAATGTTACTTATTGTGCGGAAGTGGTACAAAGCTAAACCACTTTTCAACATAATCTCCCCCACGTTCAATGAAAGTCCTCCAGCGATTACAAAGTGCATGAATTCCTTTAAAAAAAATTCTTTTGGTAGTCCGCACAACCACTCATGCACCGCGTGCCGTACCTCTTCATCAGAACGGAACTTCTTTCCTCCCATTGCGTCTTTGAGTGGTCCAAACATACGGAAATCACTTGGGGGCAAGGTCTGGTGAGTATGGCGGATGAGGAAGACACTCAAAATGCAGCTGTGATTGTTACAACTGTTGTACGGGCAGTGTGGGGCCTTGCATTGTCATGTTGCAAAACGACACCTGCTGACAACAATTCACGTCGCTTTGATTTGATTGCAGGCCGCAGATTTTTAGGAGATTTGTGTATGATGCGCTGGTGACAATGGTCCCTCTAGGCATGTAATGCTCCAAAATGACGCCTTTTTCGTCCCAAAAGAGAGTCAGCATAACCTTCCCTGCTGATGGTTCTGTTAGATACTCCTCTGGTTTTGTTGATGAGGAATGGCGCCATTCCTTGCTCGCTTTTTTCGTTTCCGGTTAGTGGAAGTGAACCCAGATTTCGTCCCCAGTAACGATTCAAGTCACCTTCTCGTTCAAAGAGCCGAAGTAGTTCTTCATAAGCATGAACACGTCGTTCTCTCATTTTAGCAGTCAGCTGTCGTGGCAACCATCTTGCAGACACTCTGTGAAACTGGAGTACACCATGCACAATGTGATGTGCTGACCCATGACTAATCTGTAAACATGCTGCAATGTCATTCAGTGTCACTCGGCGGTTTTCCTTCACTATGGCTTCAACTGCTGCAATGTTCTGTAGAGTCACAACTCGTTTTGCCTGCCCTGGACGAGGAGCATCTTCCACTGAAGTCACACCATTTGCGAACTTACTACTCCATTCGTAGACTTGCTGCTGTGACAAACATGCATAACCGTACTGAACCTTCATTCGTCGATGAATTTCAATAGGTTTCACCCCTTCACTACGCAAAAACCAAATAACAAAACGCTTTTATTCCCTGGTGCAAGTCGCAAGTGGGGCGACCATCTTTGTACTGATACTACAACGGCATGTGTGCATCTGCACTATGCTGCCACCTACAGGCCATTCTGCACGCTGCTTGTAGCACGCTTAGCAATTTAGAGGATATCGGAGCGAAATTTCGATTTGTTATTACAAATTTAAGGTTTTCATTTGACTCGTCGTCGTATCTTAGTAACAGTATGCAAAAAAATCCAGCATATTTATCAAGTAGCATACGAGATTCCGCTCGGATGAGACATGAAAAGGTTTGCTGAAACAACCGTATCACAGCGGGTAAATTGGGTATAACCGAAAAAAACATGAATGTAACACCAAGTAAGCACACATTGCGGGCCGAATGTAACCTATGGACCAATAACGAACGACTGGACATGCGCTTAAGAAATGCGTTTAAGAAATTAAAATAAAGGCATATGAAGCCGTAGAATGCCAACTTGTGAATCTCAAATGTAGCTTACCATGTAAGTGTCCAGCTCGGCGCATATCGTGGAAGCCCAGCAAGACCGGTCTACAGATTGGCGCGCAACCGCAATGAACTCCTGTGTACACAAACACGTTAGAAGTGGCCGCCACCGGAACTGATACCGAGGGCTGGAGGAACCACCAAAGAAATCGTATCTGAAAATACGGCCGCACCCTGACGTTTCCTCCTAAACGCCACCCGCTACTGATGGCACGAGAACCACCGTTCTTATGCACGGCATTACCTAAGATAGTCCTTGAACAAACCAAACAATAAAAGCAAAGCATGCAATGTATAATGCAGTTTTCGAGAAGTAAAATTAATGAAACCACCGTATAAAATATAAAAGGGGCCAAAACGACGTACCACAAATTAAACATAATAGTGGATGATGTGGCAATATAGAGAGTACGTCATATCAGAAATTCAAGGCTGTGAATGCAGATAGTGCAACATTACGTGTAGGGTAACTTACATTATCATGGCGCATGAAATAAAATAAGAAACTGATGATTAAGTAAGCCATGTCTGACCATTATCGTGGCAGAGATTCGGTGAAATACAGGTTAGCCTCACTGGAACGACTTATGGCTAAGCAAGCGGCCGCGTTCTCATTCTTGACTAGTTGGGGAAAAAGACTACGTATTCTAATGTATGAGTGTCCGGTTAAAAAACAAAAAACCTTACGCAGCAATAACAGCAATTAAATTTCACGTCATCATAGTGCACCTTGGAGAAAATCTGTATGCTAAAATCTGAAAGTGACATCAGCACGAAAAGAAGAAATCAATAAATAGTTACTCCAAGGGAATGGACTGTTCGTAGTATGTTATTATTATACTAAGCTAACTTTATATTTTATAGTATTTTCGCTGTCTAGGTGTATTTGCTTTGTTCTCTTTGACGGAAATTTAGCTCCTGAGTACTGTAGCTGTTAATGAGGCAAAGCAGCTTAGCGAAGCATTGTGATCTTTCCTGCGGACGAAGCTCAGCGTTCGGAAGGCGTTATGGTTGTGGTAACAAGGAAGTGAACAGGACAGTTAATGTGCTTTTACTGTTCACGAGAATGTGTTAGAGACGGGACATCTTCAAAAGGACCAACCACTATTACGCTTTAATGATGTTCGTTGCTTGTGGCCTAGTACTTAGGATAGATGCTTCTAGATAGCAGGGTTCCGGGTTCGATTCTCGGTTACGTCGAAGATAACCTTCTCTCAGGGACTGCGAGATGGTGTTGGCTAATCATTCCATCTCATATCCATTATAAAGACGTAAAAGTTGTCGAAGAGTCAGCAAATAAGCATCAGGCACCGGAGTTGTAACACAACCGCTCCGTGGACTACGAAAATTTTTCCTTGCTATTTTACTTTTGGACATTTTGTTATGAATTAAAGTTTGTAAGTAAGTGTACTAATGTTTGTATGATGGAATGAAATGTTTCCTCTTTGCAAAGTTAAATAAATGTTAGTTTTAAGCTAGTGTAAGAAGACACGATATATTAGTCAGGGCGATACGATATTGTCAGAGTATAGTTTTTTGTTAAGAAATGGTAGCAACGCAGTGGTGCTGTATACCATTAAATGGGCAGAGTGTAATTACCGCAAGAAACGCAAATCAACATGAAGAGTACGGTGGGACGAATTTCATTTGTTACGGAGCTACAAGAAGAGCAGCCTATGCCACACATTGTTAACGAACAATGCCTTACATTGCGGCGACATCATCACAACCTGAAGTAAGATTCAACTAATCACTTTGTCAACCAGCGTCGTAGTTCATTTTGTGTTTGAGTGTTACCGAGTTATACTGAAGCCCTGACCTTCAGTTTTAAGTAAGACAAAAAAAAAACCAAAGTACGATCCATCCTATCCGTTATTGATGTTCCGAGAGAGTCCTGATAATTGAGAATCTAGTACTGCGTTTTATGAAAGAAATAACAATAACAAAAATTTCAATAATTTGCAAGACAGTTCTTAACAGAGCAAGATCCATTAAAAGATATTTGTATTTTTCTTGGGTAAATAGGTTTCAATTTTGCGCGACTGCAGACAGAAATGTTCGTTAGCGTCTCGAGCAAATAATAGTAGTAAATGATTAGTAGTAATTGTTAATGAATAGTAATAAAAGCTGAAGTGGAATGAAGCCAGCAACTAACTAAAATCGTATCACGAACTTTGTCATTCTTTTGCAATCAAAATTTTGAGCTCACAAATTACGTAACTGCAACTCGCAGGAAAATGATTATTGAATGATGCTATGTGATAAATGACACCATTCGTTAATGAATAAACACAAATAACTTCCTAAGTAAAATTAAAGACAGGAAGCATTGCAGTGAGTCACGTCATGAAATATTTGCATTTACGTAACTGTTCACTACTGATGAGATTTTGTTGTTCTTTATCACTAATTAAGTTCCATGAGCTGCTACTTAAATGAAAGGTATTTATTCACTGTGATACATCCATCTGAAATTACGCAACGGCAGTGTTTACCAATTCTGTGCTGTTTCCGCCACACGGCAAAACGAAGCACTCTTACTTAAGTTTCTCACTACTAACAGAGAGTAATTAGAGAGACAGTAACTTTGCTCACGTAGTGAACTGGCAACTGTTAATTTTCATGGACTCATTAATTAAATTTATAACATTTTCCAAATTTAACTAATCACCGTAAGTCCATAGAGTCCAATTTTTGTATTCATTTGCTTTAACCGGGTTTTCCTTTGCTGCAATTATTGAGCATGGATGATTAGGTTATAGCTGCACCTACATTTTACGTATTTCATTTATTCTTCGGAGTTGATGCCTTTTCCACACAACAGGGAGCTTTAGGTACACGGTTCATTTAAGTGCTAATTAACCGGAAGTGTTACGCCCAATAATGCCACACGATTATTTCATTTATCTGCCACGGTCGTTCACTGCAGCGCGGTAATCCAGGATCCTTTTATCTTCAAGCCTTCTTCTTTCTTGATAAAACTGCTGTCATGCTTATAAATTTCAATGGCTTCCCACAACAAACGGGCGTCGCAGCTTTCTCAACATCGATAATCTCTGTGCCTGTGAATTTTATTTCGTGGTCGATTTCAGTGGGGTGCGAACTCTGCCACGGCCGATTCCTACATCTACCCCGACCTGCAGTATCGTTTGCGTTCGATGATCAATCGCTCGGTCATCCTAGTTCAAATGTTTCCACATGTAAACGGTATACGGTATACCCACGACACTGCGAGTGGATCCTTTTTGTCCTCTGCCGAAATGCGAATCTCTCTGATCATCTTGTTCTGTTCGTAAACACTCTTTATCTCCCGTTTCCGCAATAAACTGAGGTGATAGAAGTCGTGGGATAGCGATATGTCATTATAAAAATGGCTGTAGAATCGCGTACACAAGCTATAAAACGGGAGTGCGCTGGCTGCGCTGTGATTTGTACTCAAATGATTAATGTGAAAAGGTGGTTTAGAGTCTCACGACGGGAATTGACATGCTTTGAACGTGGGATGGTACTTGGGGCTAGACGCATGAGACATTCCATTTCGGAAATTGTTAGTAAATTGAGTATTCTGAGAATACCAGGTTTCAGGTGATACCTGTCACCACGGACAACGCAGTGACCGACGGCGTTCACTTAGCGTTTGCGTCGAGTTGTCAGCGCTAACAGGCAAGCGACCCTGTGTGATATAACCGCAAAAATCAATGTGGAACGTACAACGAACGTATCCATTAGGTCAGTGCGGTGAAATTTGGCGTTAATAGGCTAAGGCAGGAGACGACCGACGCGGATACCTTTGGTAACACCACGAGGCCGCATGCAGCGCCTCTACTGCGCTCGTGACCATATCGGTTGGACTCTAGACGACTGGACAACCGTGGCCTTACCAGGTACGTCCCGATTTCAGTTGGTAAGAGCTGATGGTGGGGTTAGTGTGTGGCGCAGATCCCACTAAAACAAGGGCCCAAGTTGTCAACTAGGCACTGTGTAAACTTGTGGTAGACTGTGTCCTCTGATCATACCTAACCGATCATTGACCATTTACAGCCATTCGTGGACTTCACATCCTCAAACAATTTTGGCATTTTTGTGGATGACAATGCGTCGTGTCGCCAGGCAACAATTGCTCACGTCTGGTTTGAAGAACATTCTGAATAATTCGAGCGAATCATTTGGTCACTCAGATTGCCCGACATGACTCCCAACGAACTTTCATGGTAAATAATTGAGTGAGCAGTTTGCACACAAAATCGTGCACCAGCAACGCTTTAGCAGTTATGGGCGGCTATAGAGGCAGCATGGCTCAGTCTTTCTACAGGGAACTACTTGTTGAGTCCACGCCACGCCGAGTTGCTGCGCTACACCGGGCAAAAGGAGGTCCGACGCGATATTAGGAAGTATCCCATAACTCTTTTCATCTTAGTATATACATTCAGTTATGTCTGTAATTTCGTTATGTGTGATAGAAAGGTCGTTCCCGACATTTCTTCTTTTGATATGTCACTTTTTGCCAGTTGTTATGTTTCGTGGCACTTTACGCGGGGTGACAAAGAGTACCGGGAATGTTTGAAATGCGTAGTGACAGCCTTGGGCAGGTGGCAGCACTGCGCGTTCGTGACAGTTAGCGAGTAAACAGTCCGCCATTTCAGTAATCATGGATCAATGGAATGGACAACACCGTGCGTTAGTCATAAAAATGTTTTATAAAAACAATGATAGTTCGGTAGCGGGGCAGAGAGAGTTTCGACGATTTTGTAATTTAGGACGTCATGATGCCGTTCCGTCGAAACATTGCGATGAAATGTTGGATTAATAACTTTTAAGAGACTGGACCTGACGTGACTGGATCTGCCCTCAAGAAGAAATCAACAGGACGAACAAGAAGTGCGTGTTCTCCAGCGAACATTAATGTTGTATGCGAGTCTGTCTTACGGAGCGCACGGCGTGCAATTCGTAAGCAAGCAGCAGTGTTCGCAGAATTCTTCATGTTGATTTAAAATTTCATCTGAACAAACTACAGAAGATGCAACAATTGAAGGACAACGATTACCGGTTACGATTAGGATTCTGTCAACAAATGATAAAAAAATAAACAATGACGATGAATTTCTAAACAAATTGTGAATGTCAGATGAGGCACGTCAAGAGCAAAGTCCACACGACTGTACCAAAAACCCTGGATAAGTTAAAACAGAGAATTCTGGATGCAATTCAGAGTATCGCAGATGAGATGTTGAGCAATCTCAACAGCAGATCTCACGAATATATTCGTACAGGAGGACGCCATCTAAAGGACGTAATTTTTAAAATGGTTCAAATGACTGAGCACTATGGAACTTAACATCTGAGGTCATCAGTCCCCTAGAACTTAGAACTACTTAAATCTAACTAACCTAAGGACATCACACACATCCATGCCCGAGGCAGGATTCGAACCTGCGACCGTACTGGTCGCGCGGTTCCAGACTGAAACGCCTAGAACCTCTCGGCCACACCGGCCGGCCGTCATTTGAAAAAAAATGATTAATGCCATCAGTGTTTCGTAAATGGCAGAGTTGTAAGGTTTCAGTTACTATGAATGTATTTTCTTTCCTTCATCACTTCTAGTTTTTTTGGATTGTGGAAATGTTCCCGTTTTCTGTGTCACCCTGTATATAACTGGTGGAGTATTCATTGTTCCACAGAACGTACTGGAAGTGTTGGCTCTGGCGTCCGGTGGGAAGTCGACTCCTGGAGTGTGAATCTTTGACGACGTCAGCCACTTGTGCTGGCGAAAGGTAAGATAAATCATTAAACAAACATTACACGCGAAGCTCGCCTATACGACCCTCATTAATCTGGATTTTCCTTTTATCCGGATTCTTTTTCCTTCTTATCTGCTAACGTAAAAATCTGCGACATATAGTTGTTGAGATATATATATAAGTTTTGTTGTCAACACTGGTGGCATAGAGATCGCTCCTCTCACTCTTCCACCTACCATTACTAGAGCCAGTGTCGACCTGTTCCTTAAAGAACAAAGAACCTGTATCGGTATTGTTCTTCTGAACCCGTGTTTTGAGTGTGGCTGAGTGCAATGCCTTCGAAGAGATTGAAAACGTTTGTTTCGGTGGTCACAAAGGGACGCACTAAACAGAATAGACAAAGGAGAACGTCCGAAAAAACATAGCAGAAGAATATGGTATAGGGGATACCAACTGTGTCAGACTGGAAGAAGAACATAAAGTAAATTAAAGACTTCTGCTTCATAATGATGACTAAAGACAGTATAAAGAACCGCATTACAATAAAGAAAGCATGAAATCAAACACGGGATGAAGCATTATTCGTTTGATTCAGTGAGAGAAGGGAACACGGTGTTCCGATTATCCGGTCCAGTTCTTTAGGAAGAGACGCTAAACTTAAACAGCAAAGTACCCAATGGCGATATTGATTTCACAGCCAATCAAGCTTGGTTCGAAAGAGGGAAAACTCATCATGGCATAAAGCCAGGTTTCAGCGACGAATGAAAGATTTTTTGGGGGGAATACAGTGGCTTCAGAAAACTTCAAAATAATTTAAGGAAGTTATGTTCTGCGAAAACTTCGCCCCGCGCCATATTTATTGTGCATATGAATCCATTTTTTATCGGATGCAACCCAGAAAGACGCAACGTCAGCCAGAAACAAACTCTAGCTGAATTGATGTTACTAAAACATCTACATGGTCATGCTGTTCTCAGACGCCACGCGAGTTTGAAATAAAAATACCTACACACTATTTCAATAAATAAACGTAAGCAGACAACAGATAGAGCTTGAGTGCCAAAAAAAGTGTTTCCTGTTGTTATCAAAATAAAAATTTAGTGTACCCTAGTATATATTAGAGTTTTCGCATTCAGTAAATATCATGACGCGAAGGACTCAATGACATTAGCTGCCCTTGGGCACTGATTTAAATTGCTGGGTAAAGCTGAAAATTTGTGTCGAACCAGGTTTCGAAACCGGGCCACTTGCTTGTTAGACAGACGCGCTGACCACACTGCCATGTGGACACAGTGGTCATCGCAACAGCACAGACTGCCCTAGCACATTTCATATCGGATGCAAATTTTCAACTTATCGACACACTACCAATGTAGTGCCTCTTGCCCAATACCCTCATTACTAGCGGCATTTCGTTGATTCCCATAAGAGTTCGATTATAGTCTTTTTGCACTGAAGTGATTATTGGCCGTTCTTGCCACAATTATATATGTTGTTTGTGTTCTTTCCAACATGTGTGAAAAACAGACAACACATATATATTTAGTAAATATTATCAGATTACTCGGATTTTCTGTAACGTAGATTACATCCAGTACCACCTGGTCCATATAACTATAGCGCACTTTTCTTGCTGAAATCTTTATTTACATTAAAGTTGTGTTTCACCTGTACTATTCAGGCATCTTCAGTAATTTTGTTTTTCTTTTTCTGGCGGAACTCTGCGATTCCTCTCGTTTGGTAATAGGTTAGAAGTTGCAACGTCACTTCAAGCATGAAACGTTGACAAATTTTACTGTCACGATCTTTTTATTTTCTATATTGTTACTGAGCAAAGCAAAGCAAGCAGTAGTTTTACTACCGCAGAAAAAGGTGAAAAGTAGACCTTTCACTATCAGGTCAAGTGACGCTGTGTCGTTGAGGTGTCATGATGATATAAAAGGCTATACTCGTAAGAGGGAAAACATTCACAGGACAATATTATGAAATCTCCTGAAGTGTTTCGGGAAACTGCCGAAGAGAATATTAGTGCTTTAACCAGGGGTACCCACCCTCCCTCCCTCATATATGTCGCTCTTTAGTAAAGAAGAAACTTGGCAGGGTCAAAGAAGAACGAAAATAAGGGGAGATCTAATTTGGCTTTGTTGCCAACACGTAATAGCTTCTTCTTCTACTCGTTATCCGTTTTGATGCTCGTTGGTAGCCAAGGATTTTTTGTTGCTAAGATGTCAAGTGTGTTCTCATAACTCTTCACTATTCGACTGGGCTCATAAACTGATTGTTCGAAATAATTTTCAGACTATGCGATTTGAACAATTTCGGATGATGTTTCATGTGTACCTCCGGATTTAAACATGTATTTTTGCTAACATATCGAGGGTAAACTGAAGTCGTCACCAGCTGTAATAATCTGAGTAGGGTACGTGTTTGAAATTAGACTCAAATTTTCTTTGAACCTTTCTGCGATTTTACGAGTTAGGAGGTTGGTAAAGGGATCCAGTTATAATCTTATTCTGGTTACCAACCATGACCAGTACCCATACTAACTTACAGGAACTGTCTACTTCATTTTCGGTAAAAGATAACTACTTTCTAAACCAACAAACACGCCACCGCCATCTGTATATACCCTAGTCTTTCTGAACCCAGTTAGGTCCTTCGCAAAAATTTCGGCTAAAACCAACTTAGAGCGCCTATAATGATTTGAGCATTATTGCTTTCCGTTAGCGTTTGGAGCTGTGGTACTCTCCCAACAAAGCTACGAGAATTTACAACTGTTATAACGATGGTTCCTAGATTTACGTTCTTCTTGTGTTGGACCTGCACACTTTGAGACAAACTCTTTTTGTGTTTCCCGGAGACCTTCCAACCTAAAAAGCCGCCCATTGAACGCCACATAGCCCCTGCTGCCCCTGTAGCCGTCTCCTGTGTGTAATAGACTTCTGGCCTTCTTATCAGAACTCGAAACCCTACCACCCTACGGCGCAAATAGAGGAATCTGCAATATGCAGCCTGCACGGTCGCAGAACGACCTGATCGTCTGATTCAGATCCTCCATTTGGCTTTGTACCAGAGGCCCGCAGTGTGCTGTATTTGGTGACTTCTGCTTTCATCTCGCAAGCAAGACTCGCAGCCTTTATCATAAACATAGATCCGAAGATGGCAGCAGAGAATTGGCGAAAGCTGAAGTGTATGTGAATAAATGATTTTCGCGATCTTGGAATTTGAGAATTTATTCAGTGTTCATAATATTACAGGTCTCCCACATGCTGCGATGTCAGAAATATAAAGGGTGTTCCATTGACCATGACCGGGCCAAATATCTCAAGAAATAAGCATCAAAAGAAAAGACTACAAAGAACGAAATTCGTCTAGCTTTGAGGGGGATACCAGATGGCGCAATGGTTGGCCCGCTAGATGGCACTGCCATAGGTCAAACGGATATCAACTGCGTTTTTCTAAAACAGGAACTCCTATTTTTATTACACATTCGTATAGTACGTAAAGAAATATGAATGTTTTTATTGGACCACTTTTTTCGCTTTGTGATAGACGGCGCTGTAATAGTCACAAACGTATTTAAGTACCTGGTATCACGTAACATTCCGCCAGTGCGATGTCGATATCGTGTTGATGTATGGCTATTGTGATCAAAATGCCCAACGGGCGTGTGCTATGTATGCTGCTCGGTATCCTGGACGACATCATAAAGTGTCTGGACCGTTCTCCCGATAGTTACGTTATTTAAGGGAACAGGAAGTGTTCAGCCACGTGTGAAGCGTCAACCACGACCTGCAACAAATGATGATTCCTAGTAGGTGTTTTAGCTGCTGTCGCGGATAATCCGCACATCAGTACCAGACAAACTGCGTGAGAATCGGGAATCTCAAAAACGTCGGTGCTGAGAATGCTACATCAACATCGATTGCACCTGTACCATACGAGGTGCGTTGAAGTTCTAAGGCCTCCGATTTTTTTTTTTTTTTTTCTAATTAACTACTCACCCGAAATCGATGAAACTGGCGTTACTTCTCGACGTAATCGCCCTGCAGACGTGCACATTTTTCACAACGCTGACGCCATGAGCCGGCCGAAGTGGCCACAGTGCTGCAGTCTGGAACCGCAAGACCGCTACGGTCGCAGGTTCGAATCCTGCCTCGGGCATGGATGTTTGTGATGTCCTTAGGTTAGTTAGGTTTAACTAGTTCTACGTTCTAGGGGACTAATGACCTCAGCAGTTGAGTCCCGTAGTGCTCAGAGCCATTTGAACCATTTTTTTGACGCCATGATTCCATGGCAGCGGCGAAGGCTTCTTTAGGAGTCTGTTTTGACCACTGGAAAATCGCTGAGGCAATAGCAGCACGGCTGGTAATTGTGCGGCCACGGAGAGTGTCTTTCATTGTTGGAAAAAGCCAAGTCACCAGGAGCCAGGTCAGGTGAGTAGGGAGCATGAGGAATCACTTCAAAGTTGTTATCACTAAGAAACTGTTGCTTAACGTTAGCTCGATGTGCGGGTGCGTTGTCTTGGTGAAACAGCACATGTGCAGCCCTTCCCGGACGTTTTTGTTGCAGTGCAGGAAGGAATTTGTTTTTCAAAACATTTTCGTAGGATGCACCTGTTACCGTAGTGCCATTTGGAACGCAATGGGTAAGGATTACGCCCTCGCTGTCCCAGAACATGGACACCATCATTTTTTCAGCACTGGCGGTTACCCGAAATTTTTTTGGTGGCGGTGAATCTGTGTGCTTCCATTGAGCTGACTGGCGCTCTGTTTCTGGATTGAAAAATGGCATCCACGTCTCATCCGTTGTCACAACCGATGAAAAGAAAGTCCCATTCATGCTGTCGTTGTGCGTCAACATTGCTTGGCAACATGCCACACGGGCAGCCATGTGGTCATCCGTCAGCATTCGTGGCACCCACCTGGATGACACTTTTCGCATTTTCAGGCCGTCATGCAGTATTGTGTGCACAGAACCCACAGAAATGCCAACTCTGGAGGCGATCTGTTCAACAGTCATTTGGCGATCTCCCAAAACAATTCTCTCCACTTTCTCGATCATGTCGTCAGACCGGCTTGTGCGAGCCCGAGGTTGTTTCGGTTTGTTGTCACACGATGTTCTGCCTTCATTAAACTGTCGCACCCACGAACGCACTTTCGACACATCCATAACTCCATCACCACATGTCTCCAACTGTCGATGAATTTCAATTGGTTTCACACCACGCAAATTCAGAAAACGAATGATTGCACGCTGTTCAAGTGAGGAAAACGTCGCCATTTTAAGTATTTAAAACAGTACTCATTCTCGCAGCTGGCGGTAAAATTCCATCTGCAGTACGGTGCTGCCATCTCTGGGACGTATTGACAATGAACGCGGCCTCATTTTAATAGAATGCGCATGTTTCTATCTCTTTCCAGTCCGGAGAAAAAAAATCGGTGGCCTTAGAACTTGAATGCACCTCGTAATTCTATGCACCAGGAATTGCATGGCGACGACTTTGAACGTCGTATACAGTTCTGCAACTGAGCACAAGAGAAATTATGGGACGATGACAGATTTTTTGCATGCATTCTATTTAGCGACGAAGCGTCATTCAGCAACAGCGGTAACGTAAACCGGCATAAAATGCGCTATTGGGCAACGGAAAATCCACGATAGCTGCTACAAGTGGAACATCAGCGACCTTGATGGGCTAATGTATGGTGCGGCATTATGGGAGAAAGGATAATTGGCCCCCATTTTATCGATGGCAATCTAAATGGTGCAATGTATGCTGATTTCCTACGTAATGTTCTACCGATGTTACTACAAGATGTTTCACTGCATGACAGAATGGCGATGTTCTTCAACATGATGTATGTCCAGTACATAGCTCGCGTGCGGTTGAAGCGGTATTGAATAGCGTATTTCATGACAGGTGAATTGGTCGTCGAAGCACCATACCATGGCCCGCACGTTCATCGGATCTGACGTCCCCAAACTTCTTTCTGTGGGGAAAGTTGAAGGATATTTGCTATCGTGATCCACCGACAACGCCTGACAACATGCGTCAGCGCATTGTCAATGCATGTGCGAACATTACAGAAAGCGAGCTATTCGCTGTTGAGAGGTATGTCGTTGCACGTATTGCCAAATGCATTGAGGTTGACGGACATCATTCTGAGCATTTATTGCATTAATGTGGTATTTACAGGTAATCACGCTGTAACAGCATGCATTCTCAGAAATGGTAAGTTCACAAAGGTACATTATCACATTGGAACAACTGAAATAAAATGTTCAAACGTACTTACGTTCTGTATTTTAATTTAAAAAACCTGTTACCAACTGTTCGTCTAAAAGTGTGAGCCATATTTTGTGACTATTACAGCGCCATTTATCACAAAGCGAAAAGAGTGGTCCAACTAAAACATTCATATTTCTTTACGTACTACACGAATATGTAATAAGAAATGGGGGTTCCTATTTTAAAAAGCGCAGTTGATATCCGTTTGACCTATGGCAGCACCATCTAGCAGGCCAACCATAGCGCCATCTGGTTTCCCCCTTCAAGCTACACAAGTTTCGTTCTTTGTAGTTTTTTCGTTTGACGCTTATTTCGTGAGATATTTGGTCCGTTCATGATCAGTGGACCACCATGTTTATATTTCAGATAGCCACTCAGTCACAGAGAATCTTTTCCGATCAAAAGTGACACAAGAAATTGATACTGACCACCCACCTTGTGCGCTTCATGGTATCCGGAAGGACCCGTGCCATTTGGTATGTACACAGATAGCACACTCGCTTTCTTTCTTTCCTTGACAGCCATGTCTCTGAGCGACCCCATAAAGCGCCTAACACTGGAGCTGCCAACTATCAATAGTCCGCCCTTCTGTGACCGCCTGGGTCTTGCTGGCTGAGAAGTCTCCTGTGAAACAGGACAAGCGACTGCATCTGGTTGATGGACATTGTCAGCTATGGACAGCATCTAGAACCTGTTTGTCGGACTAACCCAGCAAGCCTTACGTTCCGCCGCTTCGGAAGCCTTTTGCAGCCCCCCCCCCCCCCCCATGCCCCAAAGCGACCTCCCATTCTACCACTGGCGATGGGTCAACAACAGTACGAGTAGTAACTGGCTGACCACGAGTGCAGAACGATCGGTGGACTCGTGGGTCGTGCTGGACGTCCTTTGGATTCCTTTGGGTGGTCCACAACAATGATGCCCATCCACTGGAGCCCCAGGAAGCTAACACAGCCTGGAGCTGACAGAGAAGTCTCACCAACTCAACGCACATCCGCAAACAACAATCACAGTCTCTATCCGTACTAGAGAAAGTGGAAAATTACACTACACAGACCAACAAACGACTATCGACATTCGTTAGGAACACTACAGTAGACACTGAGGAAAACGTGGGCACTGTCAAGTATATTAAATTCACGCGCAGAGATTAAAAAAAAAATTACCGAAGCACACTGGTGAAACTATGTAATCATCTCCTGTTTAGGAACTCGTAAACTGTCACAAAATCCATTACTTCCCTGTTGCTGCTGTTTGTAGCCCGGCGACTGCTACCTGACTGAGAAAATGACAAAGTTTTGCTGCAACTTCTTCGGGCTACTTTCGCGGCTTAAAACTACTTGCGCTGGAGCGTGGTGGCTAGGACGAAAATTTTGAAATTTTACGCTACGAGTTCAAATTCAATCTTTTTTTTTGTTGTCGAGGTAACATGTGACATCAATAGGTTTTATGATATCGTAAAACTAAATAGCGAAAGAAATGTAGATTTCAGATCTTACTAAAAATAATTTTATCGTCACAAATGATACTGATTAGTGCATTCCAGAAAATCGTTACCAACAATTATCGTTTGTCTCCAAGAAGTTACTAATAAATTTGGACCTGGAGTCCATCAAGTAGTACAGCAATTAAAGGAACGATATCAGAATGTGCACGCAAGTCACAATATCTGGAGAGCCACAAAAGAAATCTATCATCATTATCTGGTCATATTTTTGCGACCATAGGTAAAAATGGAGCCGTTTCTAAAAAATATTGATTCTTGGGGGTCGACAAAACGATCCCTCCTTACACGATGGACCGTTTGTCGATGAAATCGGAATAGTGAGATGATCATTAAAAATAAATCCGCCAATGTGTATACCGTTATATAAACCCTGCGACTTATGCTTTTACGGACAAGTGGAGCATTACATTTGCCGATTACAGAAGTGCCCTGGCGTCATCACTCAGCAAAAGGAAATCGCAAGTAGAAGCGAGACAATTAAAATACACATCTCCAATCAGTTATAGGCTCCAGCTTTCGAGAAAACGGTTTTGTATGCCACTCCTTCTGACTGAATGTTTGTGGGACTTCGCCTGTTAACTTATATAATAAAATGAAGCATATGCAGCCGTCTTTTCGATGTTATTTATTTTATAGCAACCAGTTTCGGTGACAGTGCACCGTCTTCAGGCCTTAAGTGACGCTAAGGGGGTGAACTCCTGTCATATACACGATACCATCAGTAGTCAACATCTATGATCTTGCTCCCATAGACTACTGTAACAGAGATGCTGTGTCTGCAACCATCAACTGGTAGCGGTGCTAATAGTAATAATAGTAGCAGTAGACAATTACAGACACACCGCCCTTAGACTAGTCTAGGAAGCCATAGATGTTGACCACTGATGAGATCGTATGTACTACTGGAGTTCATCCCTTCAGAGTTAGTTAACGCCTTAAAATGGTGTACTGTGTGACCGAATCTGGATGCTACGTAGTACATAACATCGAAAGAACGGCTAAGGGCGTTTCATTTGATTATATTCGAAAAAATGCTTCGATAAGAATGATCTACCGCGAAATCATCGCCAGATCATGTGACATTCACACAAGAAAAATGTTGCATTTGTGCCGTCATTCGTTGCTCGTGGTGCTCCGAACTTTTACGCTTTGAATGTTTTTGTGAACAAATTGGTTCTCTCGAAGCATAAAAATACAAAGCAAACATCAGAGAAATCATTTTTTTAAATTTTCAGTTGCTGTTGATTATATAGGATTGGTTATGATACAATTTATTTTTGGTAAGAATTGAAATGCTTATTTCTCTTGTCAATAATTCTTCTGTATTTTACGATGCTGTTAAAAATTTTGTGATACTCTTCCGACACAACGAAAGAAAAACGAAACAATAAACTGTACTCGAGTACGGGGCGCCGAATTTCGAAACTGCGCTCTTAGCCACTTCAGTACCAGCTCACTAGGTTTTACGATGTTCGAGTGGACTGGCGAAGTTGCGTCGAAATTTTAACCGTCATTTCCTCGGAAGCCACTGCATGTCGGCACGTATGGGTCACTTTATTTTCATCCTTCTGTCACTCTGCCAAGTTTCGACTGCATTATAGGGCGACTTATGGCGGGTTCTCCTTGTAAAACAGCCCAACGTATTCTCATCATACAGATTCACACACACACTGCTTCTTCGAGCTATCAAATTTTGCCTCGTCCCCCGCGTTCGAAATGACAGTGACTGCTTCCTCTTCCCTCGGATGAAAAAACCATTGCGTGGCTACAATTTACAGAACGACGACAGGGTGATGTTTGAAGTGGAACGTTGCTTGAAGAACCAAAACGCAAATTTTTACAACCAAGCCGTACGGTGTAGCCGCGCGGTCTAGCGTCCTGTCACGGATCGCGCGGCTCTCCCCCCGCCACAGGTTCGAGTCCTTCCTCGGGCATGGGTGGTTGATTTGTCCTTAGCGTAAGTTAGTTTAAGTTAAATTAAGTAGTGTGTTTTTACAACCAAGACTGCCGCTAAGTCATCCGTCGACGGGAAAAAATGTATCGCTTTGGAAGGTGAACATGTAGAGGAGGACCAACATCATATCAAATTAAGTGGTTGCACACAGATTTTTTTGTGCGAAGTGGCAATTAAAAGTTTCATTCACATGTTACAGTAGCATCTCATAGATACGATAAAACAATTAGCTAAAAGACGGAAACCACCCAATACTTACATCACGTGCGAAGGAAGAGGGGAAGACTGATACCTCAGAAGTTAAGTCCCATACTGCTCAGAGGCAAGGGAGAGGGGAAAATATTTGGCCGATTCAGATTCATGTGCAAGTTGAACAAAAAAACGATTTACTGAACTGCCGTTAGGATGACCTGATAAGAGCAAGACGCAGGTATATACGAAAGGTACACACATTTGTGAGTTTCTCTCCAGAAATAACTTCTTTCCGCCTAATATTCCTCATCATAGCTGTAATCCAGTTACACGAAAGTGGACCCGCTTTCGAGAGGATAAGAATTTCTTCCTTACGGACGCCACGAGAAGTTTAAATAACCTGCACCATTTCCGTGTCGCACCTGATGAAAATTAATGCCCCGGGTTACGAAGAACCATATAATGTACCCTGTGCGCTGTAATATTTTTCCTCAGCGTTACTGCAACGTCTTGACCGACAAATCATTGTCTATTTACACTAATGGAAGAAGCTGCATATCGCGTCAACAAAATTTCGTTAACTGGAATCAAAGGACCGATATTTACCAAAATGAAAGCCTAAAAGTTTTGCTTTGGCAACTACGTACAAATCTTCAATTTTAATTAACTGTTCAACGGTGTTTCACAAAGAATGACAATTTCCAGACTGTAGATTTAGCGTTTAGTGTCATCACGAAGGCACGACAGCACAGAATGAATTCAGAGACATGTTCATAGAATCGTTAAAAGTAAAAATAACTCTTAGGCAAGTACAAACTGCGGAAGTCTACTGCCTTGATAGGAAATATCCTGTGGGGATCGTGCTTCATTTGCGATCGGAATAGAACGAAAGACAGAGAACAGAGGACAGCTAATATTGTTACAATGTACTCTCCTCTGCCCACTGTTAGTTGTGTATGTAGATATATATGAAAGTACACAGCGTTCACATATGTTTACGTCTTTAGTTGTGGTTCATTTCAAACACAAAAAAGTGCAGGAAGAGTTCGTATACTGAAGATCCTTGACTTGTCAAAATGCACAGCGTGAATTATCAATGCAACTACCGTGTAAGATAAAACTGAATGTGTAGGCAGAGCCATGTGGGGTTCATGGTCAAAATAATTTATACTACCATGAACGGATTGCTTATATGTCGGGGGTGACATCACACAACACATCCTATTACTTAAAAATAGATGAAAAGCAGACATCGGACGCAAGTTCAAGAAAATGTTTGGGGATTACTTACAAACTGAGCAGAATTTTATTTTCATGTCACATGGTTTCCGATTAGTTTAATGACGTCCTTCCTCTCTTTCTCTCTTACGTCATCATCTGTGTGTCAAGGATGCAGCCAAGAGTCTGGGTAATTTCTTTGTCTAAACATTTAAATCAAGGAATAAAACAATACGTTTTCTAATTTCTGAGAATGTCATCAAGTGTTCTCAATGGAGCGCGGAAAATGGCGTGGTGTTTTATCTATGAGTATAACTGATTTGTTTTTTAAAAAAGGAATGTAATACGATAAATACAAATTATGTTACTCTTACACATTTTACCTGTCTTTGTATGATGTGTCCAAAATCTTATCCGTACATTCCTCGCTTTTTGGAAAACGGAACACTTTCTCTTTGTGCCCTTGCTGCTCTTCATAGTGTCTCCGGCAAAAGGAAACATAGAATTTGTACTCAGTTCCTCGAACAAAAGCCACACGGTTGTGCTATGAGAATGAGCAGGAAACAACCCGTACAGCAACTTATACTATTAAGGTTGATGTGGAGGAAATAGGAGTAGCAGCAGCAGCACACACTCGTGTGGTGGTTGTGCATGTTTTGCAGCACCTTGACAAGTCCTGAGCCAACACAGCTTCCAGGAGTGCAAACAGAGCTGAATGGTTTTGTTTTGATTGAATCGGTCTCTCTGCCATTCCACTTGCTGTATGTGGGAGTCTGGGAAACACAAATCATGGTCTGCACCTGAATGGTACGGGCAAGGACACATTAGGGAAGTATCTTGCAGAAAGTACAACAAGCACACAAGTCTAAATCCTTGTGATTAATGGAGTCACAGGGGCAGATTTTAACATTTTATAGCTTACAATCATGTTACAGACAGTCTTGAAAGAAACTGGAACAGTGCAGTTCTACAGCATAGGTCACAGTTTCTAGTAAAGTAAAATTCGTTCATCAGAACATTATACGTAGAACTGGAACACAGGGCAGATGACCTTACTTGTGTAGAAGATGTGGAAAATTGTGAAGTTTTGAATGTCCTGTGGTTATCCGTATGCCGTATAAATACGGAGAGGTTATACAGGGTGATTCTGTGCCGATGTTTCAGACTTATACGAATGATGGAGAAGGGTAAATGTATCAAATTGAGAGGTAAGGAAACCTCATCCGAAATTGAGCTGAAAGTTATAAGCGAAAATCGTTCTGATGCGTTAGACAGTGGTGTACAAGTACCGGTACTGTTGTTGCTAAGATTGTAGGGTAGGTAAGTTTCAGAAGTGGTATAATATGGAACAAACAAGAAAAAATGTATGGTTAAAAGGGGCTCGAAAATGCATACCTTAAGAGCTGTGAGCAGTTCTTCAGTAGAAAAGATGTGTTTCACAGTATCGAAGATAAGCCAGTGATTTTACTCTTAAGCATTTTGGAGCCAATGTTTACATTACACATTTCTGGGTCATTTGGGTGTGACAGTGACTCGATGATGGACTGCACGGGCACGTGAAGGCAGACATAATTCTTCTGAAGGTTCCAGTTTTGTATTTCTCTAAATTTTTCGATGGTGCGTAGACAAATGAAATTGTAACAGTTTTGTATTTCCAGTTTCAAATGCTAGTTCAAGATAATGTGGAAATATTTTAGCCGGCCGGGGTGTCCGAGCGGTTCTAGACGCTACAGTCTGGAACCGCGCGACCGCTACGGTCGCAGGTTCGAATCCTGCCTCGGGCATGGGTGTGTGTCATGTCCTTAGGTTAGTTAGTTTTAGTTAGTTCTAAGTTTTAGGCGACTGTTGACCTCAGAGGTTAAGTCACATAGTGCTCAGAGCCATTTGTCCTTAGGGCTGGCGCATGTAAGTGAAAGTTTAAAGAACGTAGAACAAATGAGATATTGATATTGCAGCGAGGAGAGTAGTGGGCTAAGGACTGAGTAGGTCAGACTTGGGGCCGAAGCTTACAATGCGTTAGGTACTCTGGAAACTCAGTAATCAGAGTATTGACATATGGTGTGGCTAATTCGATTTTCTCCGCTGCAGAATGGTAGAGGAGAACGCTGGCTGCAGCCTTCGTTGTCCACTAATGGAAGTCGCCTCTGATGTTCCACAGGTTGCCTAGTTAGCTGCAGCCCTAGTCGCAGCTAAGGTCGCCCGCTTGCATATCCCAGTAATGAACCCACTGCCAGGGCGTATGCAGCTAGGGTCTGCAAGATGACGCTACGTCGAACGAGCGGCGTAGCATACTAAAAGGGAACGGGGGGGGGGGGGGGGGGGGCTGCGTCTCTGCTCCTTACTTGCGTTTCGAAAGCCTTTGGAAGCCCTCAAATGTACCTCAAGTAACCACGGCTGACACGGTAGTGTCATTTGCGTTTGATATGTGCTTAGGCCTTTAATGCGTATTTCTCAACTTTCTTGAAGTAACTCAGTAATCATTTAATTTGTGACTAATGGTAGATACTTTCTTTTTTACTACCAAAGGGGCAAGAATAGATAAGTTAATATTTATATTTAAAAAAATTAAGCATAAACAAATTTATTTTAAAAAATCAGTTTTTTCTTAAGAAACTAGACATTTTAGGAACCGATAACATTTCATTTCTACAAATAACTTAACAATAATTATGACACATTAACTGTAAGCTATTTGTACACTAACCTAAATCGAGACCAGCAAAGTAAATGCTAAAATTTTAATAAACCCTGATACAAACTGTGTGACAAATTAAATATGATTTAACAAATTTAATTTTTCATAAATCACTTACATTACCGGAGTCATGCTCGTTTAGCGTAACGTGTGGAATGCAAACGTCAGAGATAGTGATAAATTACATTCAGATCTAATTCACAGCCGCAGTTAATCCGTAGTCTCTGAACCCAAATTTTAGGCTTCTAGATAAATATCTTTGCTTCAGGGCACAGACAAAAGACTTAAAGCACGAAAACACGACGTTATATGCATGATTCGATGACATATGGGGCACACTATTTTCTTTACAATCATAAAGTAGTGACGGACAACACCCATGATACTCACGCAGATATTTGCAGGTATTTCAGTAATACGATAACAAATACTCGTATTAATTACATTTTTCAATGGATTCTTCAATCACTTCTTGGTAGAGAAAATCCATATTTAACGCCGAATAGCCGGCCTAAGTGGCTGTGCGGTTCTAGGCGCTGCAGTCTGGAACCGCGAGACCGCTACGGTCGCAGGTTCGAATCCTGTCTCGGGCATGGATGTGTGTGATGTACTTAGGTTAGTTATATTTACTTAGTTCTAAGTTCTAGGGGACTAATGACCTCAGAAGTTGAGTCCCATAGTGCTCAGAGCCATATGAACCATATATGAACGCCGAATAATAAACTGTTTTTCTTCTACTAATCAGTTGAACAAAACCAGTTTACTTGTTATTCAACATTAAACACTTCAATTTTTTCGCTCGTTACCATTATCTTCCGTTAAAATTCAGAGTACAGGTTCACTAATATGCCGACCAAGTGGAAGATCTTATTGGACTCCCCTCAGAACTGTTAGAGCGGAATAATTGATCATTGAAATGCGTATTGTGTGTTAAATGTACGTGACTATGTAAAATAAATATATTGTGTGTGTGTGTGTGTGTGTGTGTGTGTGTGTGTGTGTGTGTGTGTGTGTGTGGTGCGCGCGGGGGGGGGGGGGGGGTGATGTGAGAAGGGAGAGGAACAATATCATAGACTTTTTTCTCACAAATTAATCACACGAGAACTGTGAACGTTGCGTCACTTATCGTAATCTTCCTGCAGCCGTACACATTTTTCATTAAGTAAATGCCGTGATTCCATGGCAGCTGAGAATGATTCTTCAAGAGTTCGGTCTGGCCACTGGAAAATCGCGTCCACGTCTCATACATTGTCCCTTTCATGCCATCGTCATATGTCAACATTGCGTGGAACGTTCCATGCGCGTGCGCTTATAGCCGCCATTTAGTATTCGTGGAATACACCTGGAGGACATCTTTCGCTATTTTAAGTATCAGAAAAAGTCTTAAATCCTGCCGCTACCGCTAGAGTTTTTTGTGCCTCGCAGTGCTGCCGACATGCATTTAAAAGGTGTAAACGTATTTTAAAATAAATCGCGTATTTCTACCTGTTTCTAACCCTGAGGAAAAAGTCTCGTAAGTATAAGGCAGAATTTCGACGCACCACAACAGAATTATCTGATGAGAAATACATGTGCAGACTGGCAAATGGTTACAATTTCAGGAAAAATCGGATGATTTATTCAAGAAGAAGAGCTTCAGAAACTTAGCGAATCAATAACGCGTTATTTCACCTCTGACCCTAATGCAAGCAGTTATTCGGCTTGGTACTGATTGATAGAGTCGTTAGATGCCGTGTTGGTAGCCAACCGCTGTCCCGAGCCTCTCCAGACACGTTATCGCTGGTCATCGGGTCTCAGTTCGAAGTGGGACTCATCACGGAAGACAATTCTACTCCAGTCAAAGAGATTCCATGTATGGAGATACTTCGGACAGCGCTGTGACATCAGTCTGACATCCAACCTCAAGCTGAGTAACTGTTTTCATAATGGCTAGGGGTGGATCAACGTGTTACTGACTCGCTCAATTTGTGAAGCTCTTTCTCTTGAATAAACCATCCAACTTTTATGAAATTGTAATCATTTATTTCTCTGTACACGTACTACCGATTTCCATTCCATTTGGAATTTCAACAACATTAAAACCTTTAAAATGCCAACGGTCTTATGTGAAACAGTCCTCTAAATTAGGCTGAAGGCCTAAAAAATCTTACGCCTTAAGGGCAAAACAACCTTAATTTTAAAAAAAAAATCGGCTAGAGGCCATACAAGTACAAAAAACGAGAACAGATTTTAAAAAAAAGGCAGTACACCCAAGGGCGCTCAGATGTTCGAGGGTCGGCCTGTAATTTATACACTAACGCTCACTTTGGTGAGACAGGCAGTCGGGCCAATCACTCACATCCGACGACAACCCAACCGACCGACAGTCAGCGGACCCACCGACAAGATAACTTCTACTTCACCCGACCAGGGCACAACAGTGGGTTCAACGGAACAAGGTAGAAGAAATTGGCGCCCACAACCAATTATACATGGAGCTGTCAAACTACACACCGTGCTGAACAGCAACAACACGATGAGGAAACTACACTGCCTGAAATTTACGTCAACGGTCAGGGCAGGTAACCGGGACGTTAACGGCCACAAGACAGAAGATTCCGCTGGTGCACTTCAGTTCAAATAAACAATTACAGTGAAACTCCACGGGAGGGTGGCTAGAATTTACCAACTTGAAAACCACGTTGTTACTTGCGGGAATATCCCAACAGCTGACAACGAACTCCAAACGACACAATGTGAACAGTCTTGACTTGCTGGTAGATTATATCAAAACTCAACTTTCGTGTCCAGGGTCGGTGAGTCACGGACCTCGTAACAATGGGAACAGCCCCAACACTCCAACACCTGTAGATACGGCCAGCGGCCCCGGCCAAACTACGTCCCGCGGAGAATTCCTCGCTGCTCCACGCCAACCGACCGACTGGTCGCACACCACCCAGCCGGAAACTATACGCGCCAGTTCAAAGATAGTCAAGGTGCGAATATCGATACACACCGCGTCTGCCACACGCGGAAGGAGAGGATAACAGCATAATCGCGATAACCGCGGAAGACTAAACACAGAATCGCAACGAAGGTTTAATACAGCACATAGTAAGAGCCATCCACGAATCACTCACTGAAAGAAATGTTTCTACTCTCTATTTACTCAGCGGGATCAGGTAGTGTGATTATAAATAAGTTTTGAGCTCTAACTCGTTAAATTAGATTCAGAAAAAGTTCACACGCAAAATATAATAGTATTCTTGACAATAACAATCATAATGTCCCAATCGTAAACAACATTAGGAGCAGTTCAGAGGCGACCTCTAGAATAAGTTCCCATTGACTGATCTTCCCCCCTGACTTCTAATGATCAAAGTTAAATGCTCGCCACAAAAGTGGATAATAATCTCACCACTTCCTGCGCGGCTTTGTTAACATTACGGGCGACACACAAACAGCTACTTCCGCGAAATCTAAGCGATCCAGGACAGTGTGCAGCCCTCGCGAGTTCACTTCCTATCTGTACCGAAAACATGCATTTAGTTGCAGCCTGGCTGTGACATCATCCGAGGGAGCGCGTAACCCGTCGTTTGACTGATGCGGACAAAGTGATAGCTCTGTGCGAAGTGAGTCTTTTGTGAAATTTAAACGATGCAGGACGGTGTACAGATCTAGCGAGTTCACTTTCTACTCTTACCGAACACGTGTTTAGTACCACCCTGGTTGTGGCGTCACCCGAGGTAGCGCGTAAGCCGGCGTTTGACTGACGCGCACCGTATGATATCTGGGTGTGAAAAGTGTCACTGCCCTCAGGCCTTGATGATATATGGGCGCAGCGGACGGCCGAACGGAGCACTGCCGTCTTGTTGTATGCCGAGGTAGCAGCATCTAAATGGCCGCTTTCTCGGGCACATAAATTTCAATAAATCCGTCATAAATTAATTTACAATCTTCATAATTTTTGTTCCATAAAATTTCGGGTGTGCAGCCGTATAAATTCGGTTTCAGCTGAATACCGTCCAGCCACCTTCAGAGCGAGCCGAGGTGACGGACGCTCCAGCACTTCCTCCGTCTTTCAAATCCGCGGACCGGACCACTGCGCATGCGGCCACAGATACACAAGGCGCCAGAGACGTTGATCGGCGGTAAAGAGGTGTGACATGAGCATGGAATTAGATCTATGGCTGTGCAGTCGCTCCACACGGTGATATCGATGTACCACTGCGAGCTGCACCGTCGCGACGTCTTTGTGAGTTTAATACGGAAATTGCCTGAGTCCATGATTTTTCCAAGCTGAAGTCGCTATCTCTATTAATTAAATTAATCGCCAGCCGAATTTCAATTGCTTCTTTCGCTATTGAGTCCCAGAACGATAAAGTCGAGGCTAGAATTTCGACGTTATCGTAAAAAGTTGAGTGCCCAGTGTCAACAAAGTGCTCTGCCACCGCAAATTAATTATGCTGCAAGAGCCGGGTGTATCAGCAGTGCTCTGTGCATGTCTCCTGAAGCGCCCGTGTCCTCTGTCAGATGTATGAACGGCCGCACTTACAGTGTATCTTGTAAACCCCAGGCTTACGAAGCACCAAATCATCTTTAACGGAACCGAAGAGTGCTGCTGTCTTTGGTGGAGGACGAAAAATCACTTTCACTTTGTGTTTACTGAGGATCCGTCCTATTTTTGACGACAGGCTTCCCACGAATGGCAGAAAAGGCATGGTTTTTTTAATTAAATTTTTTTTTTCAAGCCACGAGTGGCCTACCGAGACCATCCGACTGCCGTGGCATCCTCCGTGGAGGATGCGGATTGGAGGGGCATGGGGTCAGCACACCGCTCTCCCGGTCGTTATCATGGTATTCTTGAGCGAAGCCTCTACTATTCGGTCTAGTAGCTCCTTAATTGGCATCACGAGGCTGAGTGCACCCCGAAAAATGGCAACGGCGCATGGCGGCCCGGATGGTCACCCATCCAAGTGCCGACTACGCCCGACAGCGCTTAACTTCGGTGATATCACGGGAACCGGTGTACCATGGATTTAAAACTTTCCGTATTTTTTTCTTATACCCATTGTTGGTTTCATTTGTAGTGCCTTACGTATCTGCTGTGGAGAGTATCCGTTGGCTTCAAGTTCACAGGTGTAGAAGCTCGTCCTCCAGACTGCTCTCGTCAGGAATGACGTGTGCTCTGTATACCAGAGCTCTGAATACACTCATCGTCTGCGAAGGATGGTGGCAGCTGCTTGCAAGTAAATATAAATCTGTACGGGTCGGTTTTCGATATACTGTACGTGCCAATACATTTTATATTTTTTATTCACTAACGAATTTATTGAACAGACCGACGGTGTCGCCATGGGTAGTTCTTTGTCACCCTTGCAGGCCAACATTTTTATGGAGGACAAGGCACTGGAATCTGCTAGATTGAAGCCCACAGTGTTTTGGAGGTATGTTCATGTCACGTTTGTAGTGTGGCCTCATGGCGAAGACAGCTTAAATTAATTTTTAAATCATCTGAATTCCATCCACAGACAAATTCGGTTCATGTTGGAAGTCTCAGAAGATAGATAACTTCCATTTTTGGATGTTTTGGTACAGCGCAAAGATGATAGCACTTTGGGACATGGGGTGTATCGAAAACCGACCCATACGGATTTATGTTAACGTGCAAATAGCTGCCACCATACTTCGTAGACGATGAGTGTACTCAGAACTCTGATACACAGAGCACACGTCATTGCTGACGACAGAAATCTAGAGGACGGGATTCTACACCTGAGAAAAGTTTTTAAAGTCAACGGGTACTCTCCACGGCAGATACGTAAGGCACTACAAATGAAACCAACAGTGGGTATAAAAAAATTCAGATGAAGACACGAAAAGTTTTAAATCCAAAGCATTTCTGCCATGCGTGGGAATCCTGTCATAAAAAATAGGACGGATTCTGAGTAAACACAAACTGTGTAAGTAGGCTGTTTGTTTTCTTATTGGCAACGTTACGTAGCGCTCTGTATGAAAATCACTGGCTGTGCTGTGTGCAGTCTGTGGCTAGTTTGCATTGTTGTCTGCCGAAAGTGATTTTTCGCCCACCACCGAAGACAGCAGCACTCCTCGGTTCCATTGAAGATTATCTGATGCTTCGGAAGCCTGGGGTTTACAAGATCCCCTGCGAGTGTGTCCGTTCATACATCGGACAGACGACACGTACAGTCCTGGAGAGATACACAGAGCATCGCAGGTACACCCGGCTGTTACAACCTAAGAAATCTGCGGTGGCAGAGCACTGTATTGAGACTGGTCACTCTATGGTGTACGCTAACGTCGAAATTTTAGCCTCGACTTTGTCTTTCTGGGACTCAGTAGCGAAAGAACCAATTGAAATTCAGTTGGGGACGAATTTAATTAATGGAGATAGCGACTTCAGCTTGCACAAATCATGGAATCCGGAAATTTTCGTAATAAACTCACAGTCCTCGTGACAGTGTAGCTCGCAGTGGAAAATCTACATCACCGTGTGGATCCACCGCGCCGCCATAGTTTTAATTCCATGAATATGTCATACCTCTTTGCCGCCGGTCAACGTCTCTGGCGCCTTGTGTATCTGTGGCCACATGCACAGTGGTTCGGTCCGCGGGTTTAAAAGGATGGAGCAAGTGCTGGAGCGTCAGTCACCTCGGCTCACTCTGAAGATGGCTGGGCGGTATTCAGCCGAAATATTACAACAGGAATTCGAATTTATGCGGCTGCACGCCCGAAATTTTATGGAACAGTCTTTGCGCCGCGAAAATACTAAGATGCGCTTCATAATTTTTGTTTGAAAGGGGTTAAGTTGGCTTTAATTACAGAGAAAGTTTAAACTCGACTGCATTTAAACTTTTGGAATTTTTAGGATGGAACATGTCCTTTGAACTACAGTTTTGGGACCTTGTATTGATTGTTATTTATATCAAAGTCTAGGAACTTGTTATAGCTTTATTACGTAATGGATAGCGTCAGGTGCTGCAATCAGAACTTTCTATCATTAATATAAATGTTACTTAATCTATTACAAATAAGGAGATTTTGTTCCAGTTCTAGTTTTCAGTAAATTAGTCAAAAAATGGCTCTGAGCACTATGGGACTCAACATCTTAGGTCATAAGTCCCCTAGAACTTAGAACTACTTAAACCTAACTAACCTAAGGACATCACACACACCCATGCCCGAGGCAGGATTCGAACCTGCGACCGTAGCAGTCCCGCGGTTCCGGACTGCAGCACCAGAACCGCTAGACCACCGCAGCCGGCAGTAAATTAGTCGACAACTATTAGAAGTAGCTTAATGAGTGACACTTAGTAAAGCCATGTATATCGAATTGACGCTTCATATCAATTTTCATCTTTCTAAATCTAATACTTAGTGCCTTCTATTTTTGGTAAAAACGCCAATTTTGACCAAAACATTTGCTCTGATAAAGTTAAGACATATAACAGTTGATTTTGACATTTGCACATTATGAACAATTTTTGGCTTTCTAGCTTCGTTATTTAGAACCACTTGTTTTTTGTTTAAAACGATGTATTTCGGGAGTTATATCCATTCTATTACTATGAGATTTAACAATTTAAACATTAAAACAATGAAGCATATGTTAACAAAGTTTGGAAAAGCAACTTTAATTTTTAATTACATCCTTCGATTACTGTGCAATGTACGCAACGCACGGGCGCGCTATGATGACGTGGTGCTAGTCCCGGCACACTCGCTCGCTTCTGTATCTCTAAAATGATACAGCACTTGTTTCGCCACAACTTGTGTATGTACGGTCAGATATTCTGAGACACGATTAATAGCAAGTAGTATTCATTAACTTAGATAAGTGAAATCTTAGCTCGTGCATGGCACTAGCCATTTGCAATATCTAAATTAGTTGTACTTGAGTTTACCCTTTGAGGTGTTTCTTGAATACTGTTTAGTGTTAAAATACAAGGTGAACATTAATAAAACCAACAAACTACAGCAACGGGTTTATGACTGGAAATGGAGGAAGAAGGGTCCTTATGAACATGAGTCCGGAAGGAACGGTGTGCGTGCAACGACAATAAATCGTCCCGGAACGCACAACATAGTTGCACCCCATCCACGTGACAACAGATGTTCAAACTGGACTCCATGGGATGCAATGAACGCGTTCATATGTCGCGTCATGGGTTGCCGCAGTCTTTCGCACATTCCGGCCTCTCTCCGAATAGCGTCACAGGCGTTGTGAACAAGCTGTTGAAGGGTCTGCACATTAGGAACTGATTCGACACTCACAGCGCTTTTCAGATGCCCCCGAAGGTCAAGATCCAGGGGATTTAACTCCAGTGATCTAGCAGGCCATGCTATAGGGCCGCCGCTTCCTATCCAATGTCCGGGAAAAACGTTGTTGAGGTATCGGCGAAATGTAATGCGGAAGTGGGGTGATGCTCCGTCATGCAGAAGTCACACTAACTGTCCAACTGCCAAAGGGACACTCTCGAGAAGCCCAGGCACAGTATTCTGCAGGAAGTGCAGGTACATTACTTCGTTGGGGCGTTATGGAATAATAACGGGTCAAAGTATGTAGCCGCCAAGAATCCCTGCCCGCCTGTTGATATTGAACCAAATCTTATGAGACACCTCAACTGTTCCGCATGGACTGCCTGTAGCCAGTAGATGATGCTTAGGCAGATTGATGATGCCAGTTCTGGTAACGGTTGGTTCGTCGGTAAGGAAGACTGATGACTGAAATCCTATAACGGTGATGCTCTGGTGGGATAACTGTGATGATATGGTGGGAAATCCGCCGCTGATGATCCTTGCATTCGTTGCATGTGATACGGACAGTAGCGATTGTTATGCAGGTTACACGTAATCGTACTTCAGCTTGCACCATGTTGGAGGGTCACTCGCCAGGAGCTTGTACTGGGATCCCTGTCAATATACTATAGAACCCGATCCCCCAAATCCAGTGCACGCACAGTCCGCCACCTCCCTGTACGTTCATCTGTCCAAAAATTCACATGAACACACAAATGTCCAAAAAGGGCTTGAAATGTTGAGTGGTGCGATTGATGTCTGCGAGGGGTACATGTTTTGAAATAGCCGTGTTGCCCCTCGACCGTTTCCATCTGCTTGGCCGTACACAAAACACTATCTCAGCTTGTTCCAGACATGAATACCGGACCACTCTACTGCTAACAGTAAACTGCGTCAATCACGCAGCCTGCAACGTACAAGGAACACACAACAGGTGGAGTGATGAACTTTGCTATCAAGCCTTCGAACGAAGCGCTTATGAAACGGTTTGAATTCACGAACATCCAGGAATATATGGCACTGTATGGCAATATCGTTTATTTTGAGACATGCATATGAGGCCTGAAGATCGCATAGTGGTATCCCGAAACTTGTAGTTAAAATAAAATAAAACAAAATAACATCTCAGTTGCACGGCGGTTGGCGAATTTCTTTGATATTGACAATTACAGGAACTTTCGTTCGTCTCACAGTCCATAAAGACAGTCCTAATCGTACATAACAGGAGAATAGCAGTGTTTTTCTCAGTCTGAGCAGTAAAAGAAAATGCACACGGAAGTAGTGGATTTCCATGCAGTCTTGAAGAAGTAGTGTTGTCCTTCCAATGGAAAGACAGTGCTGACTCTCGACATGCAGACAGGTAATGGGCCACAACAGAGCAAACCCACAGCAGAGTCAGTCGAAATTTTGAAGAGTATTGGTAGGTAGGTCATCACACAGCAGACCCACTGTAGTCCTGGTAGAGATTACGGTATTGGTGGGCCACCAGAGGTGCAGACCCACTGCAGTCCTTGTAGAAATAATGGCATGGTGGGTCATCATAGATGCAGACCCACTGTAGTCCTTGTAGAGATAATGGTACTGGTGGGTCATCAAAGATTCAGACCCACTGTAGTCATTGGAGAGATAGCCAGCAGCCATCTGTTGTGACTGTGCAGGTGCACAATCACCGTTGAAGAGTCTTGCGGATAATATAGCAAGTCCATAAACCACCACTTGTGCACTCACAAAGTTTTTGAAATTGTCCTTAGAACCAGAAATGCTGTTATCCAGTCCCTTGCTGAATCATTAACACACGTGCAAACACTATCAGTCCCTACTTCTCACATATTGTCCATATACTATGACCAACAGAAACGTGTGCAGTGAAATGTAACTAACAAGTTAATAATATCATGAACTGGTGACAATTACAATTTTATAACATAAGAATACAATAACAAAGGTACAAAACACATCATTAAAAACATAATAATACAGATAACGTTTGTAGTAATAGGGGCTTTACAAAAGAATAGAAATAAACATATACATCAGTGTTACAGGAATTATGACATAAGTAAATACATAAAAGATCAGAATAACTTTTGAAACATCAACTTTACACATGAGCATTAAAACAAAACAGAATTAATAATGTCTAACATCTTTACAAAGTAAATAACATATTATTAACGCAAATTATATTTGAGGATAACAGTATTCCTCATCATAGTTTATGTAGCTGAGTATGAGAAAACTTCTACAACAAAAGTCTGATGAGGTAAACATATAAAGACAGGAAGAACATATATACACAAGGGTACCCAAACACATAGTGGGATAACACAAAAGGAAAGGACAGGGTTTGTTTCATTGCAGTATTTTGCAAACAAAACTTTCTTTGCTTCTTGGAGATCTCCCTTCATTCATCATTATTCCCAAAAGTCCTATCTAAGCCTGCCTTCTGTATTTCGTTCACATCCTCTGTCAAAAATAGTTTTTCTCTCTGCTTTCTGTATTCTGTTCACATCCTCTGTCAATAATAGTTTTTCTCCACTGTACAGTATCCTTTTTATTTTGCCAGACCATTTTCTGATAGCTTCTCAATGCATTTCTTATAAATTTATAATAGTTAGTTTCTTATATAGTCTCCTCTTAAGCTAACTTAAATCTACTGAGCTCAGATACTAAACTAAGGGACGAGGCAATGCAGCAGCACATAACAAATTAACACAAACAGCAATGCAAAAAAATGGAAAATTGCAAAGCAAGCTACAGTAAATATAAATTACCAAGCAATGCAACATTACAACTAATATGAGCCAATGTACAGTAGCAAGAAAAATAAGTCAGTAGTAAAATTAGCTTAACAGAGTAACACAATTTAAAATTCAGTAGCACTATGCCTGGCAAACAGCAGCAGCAAATATAAAAAATATAAAAAATATAAAACTTATATCTATACATGACAAAGCTCAAGCAGAAAAAATATTACAGTAAAAACAACAATGCAGATAAGGGAAATGTATATTCACATCTTAATATCTATGTAATTAAAGTGGTGCACCACAACAACTGATTGTAAAAAGAAATATTACCATGTACTTGAAAAGAAAATTATGTGTTACTGTTACTAGTTCCTTCTTATTGTTCTTTCCTTTCCAAGTGCTCCTTTTTTAAAGAATGTGGATCATAAAATAATTATTTAATAGATCTGTTGACAGAAAGTGTTCACATTAGCAAATGCATTTTATTTTATAAAAGCAATGCTGCAACACAGCTGGAAACCAGATATCAAGTGAAATAAGCAACTACGAAAAGCAAAGCATAAAAATATCATTCAATAGTCATGTGGCATTTCGTAAGTCAGTAGCTCTCAACTCTCATAGAAAGACACTTGTCATAATCAGGTGTGCAGATGTACGAATATTTCCCATCAATTCATAAGCATTGCAGTAATTAGCACAAAGTACGAGTAATCATATGTTTTCAGGTAATGAGCGTGTAATATTTGCGATGCATTCTACAAAGGAATGTCAATAGCAAGGTTAATGGAAGTAATGAGGGTGTCGCATTTGCAATATTTTCTCTAAAGGAATGCCAATGGCGAGGATAAAGGCCTGCCTTTTTTCTTTTTTTTTTCTACCTGTGCTTCCGGAAAGGCACACCCTAATGGCTTGTTCTCCAGGTGTTTGACACAGCTGCGTGCCCACGACGCATTACGTGCAGGTGGTCACTTAACTTTCTTACGGAAATATTTACGACACCAGTTTCCGCTACAGTGACAGTCTCACATAAAAATATTTCACAGGTCAAGAATTAGCGTTGCAAATCTGTAGAAAGAAAATCCTATGAATATAACGTTGTCCAAAAAATTTTCGCCGGCATTGTGATACATTCACGCATTTACACACATTTCATAACTCTTAAAGTACGATTCTTGGTTTCCAACATCCTTTTTCACAAGTCAAGAGTCCCTACCCACTATTCATTACTCCTTACCTTATTACACATATACGTATCCATCGACACTCGTCAATATTTCGTCATTATAAATATGAAGCATAATCAAATAACTCATATAGCCTCAGCCTATTAATCGTAAACATACCTCAGCAGCATAATACACATCGTCGTCGTAAAAATAACATCATAACACCTCAGTCAAATCTCAAAATCGTCGTAGCTTCCTCCAATAATTAAAAAAATTCTCTGCCCATGTCAAAAGTGTCATCTGCCTCAAACGTACTTTAAAAATCATGAATCCATACCAAATACATCATTCAAAGCTCTCATAGTATCACAATGATTCCGAAAAAAAATATGAAGAGTTCACACAGTACAGACAAAATACAATTTCGTAAGTGTGAAGTTATCCAACGGTGTAATTACGTAAACATGTGTCACTGGCGTAGTAAAAAACATGTTTATCTCTCAGTTAAATGATCAGATAGCTGTGTAATTTGTGTGTTAGAGAAATATGGTACCGATGTGTAAAGTTGAATAAGCAAATACCATATTAGCTAGGGTTCCTTGTGGTTGCCACACACATGGTACACAAAGTAAGCGTGTACCCCCCTGAGGATTAATGTAAATATACCCTCAGGTGTTACAGATTACAGCAATAGAATGAGATGTATCACGGAAAACTTTCTTTGTAATTCAAAAATCTTTAAAAATAAATGTTTTAAGTACAAAATTAATCACTCAAATACGTGTACTGTAGCGCTAAATGTGCGTCTTGTTGCAACATAATCTGTGTGGAAGTGTAGTAGTTATCGTCCTCCGAAAGCTAAGTTCTGCAGAAGTCAATGTACTTACCTCATAATACACAAAAGTGAAATGCTTTGCGTATAAATGTCTTAGTTATTACGCTTATTGCCGTGATGAGGAAAGTACTGTGCTGTAACGTATTGTTGTGCTATGGAAAAGGCAGTCTCATTGTAGCTATACCACAAAAGTTACTACTAAAACCTGTTTTACTATCCAGAATAAAACAGAAAACTGTGCAGATATAAAACAGAAACACTGCAAAAGCAACATTGTAAATTGTCACTCATTAGTAGCGTCGTGATAAAATCGTGTAGCTGTCACATAAACTAACCACTGTGCCATCTGGTATCTCACTGAAAGTACTTTAAATCCAGAATATATTTTCAAGTAGACCAAAATGTTGCATTAAAATCTCATTAGCAGTACTGGTAAATGTTCTAAGTATGTAAGCCTTATAGTCGTTCCATAATCGTGCAACTAACAAGCAAGAATGTACACACACAATAACACTGTGACGTCTGTTCACTATAACAATGCATTCGTCATTTCTGTTTAAGTAAGTTCTCTTGGTTCTTGATTGGATATTTAACTTCAAACATTGTTGTATGTTAACAGATTCTAAGTCTGACAATGCATATTAGTAATGTGAAGTGAAACGTTTTATGGCAAAGACAAAGTTAAAAAGCAGATTATCTTTCAATAATCGGTTTTACATGTGAAATGTGGTACAATCTTTTACTCTTCAAAGTACTCAGAATTTCAGCTTGAACGCAATTATCATGCAGTATACGTCGGTAAAGAATACTGGAATTTTTCACAGGGTTAGCGTCAATGTTATTTTTCTCTGAGCCAGCCGGCGCACGTGGGTGCCTGCGGCGCGAGTCATTGTCTGTCTCTTTGTTGCCGCGCGTTGTTATTGGGATTAGGAGACCTAACTTCTACAAATTCACCGTGACGAGAGGGCCCTGCTCTGTTTGAATCCCGCCAGTTCTGATGCAATTCAGGTCTGTCGTTATGTCGGTAGTTTCCGTAGTTTCTTCCTTGTCGGTCACGTGGTGGAGAATTTCTCCCTGAATCGTAACTCCGCGCTGAACTGTTGCGTCTGAAGTTATTCTGTCTCCCTTGATAATAATTGTTTTGGTTCCCATATTGTCTGTTTCTCTGATTGTCTCTGTGATAGTCATTACTACGGAAATGCGATCTTTCTCTGTAACTATTATTACTCTGCCAGCGGTTGTCGTACGGGTGGTGTCTATTTTGGTCACGATTTGCGTTGTAAGAATAGACCAGTCGTGTCCGGTTATTGTTTCTGTCGTCACGGAATTGTGACGGATGTGACCTGTAATTGTTGTGTTCCTGTTTCCGTATTCCGCGATTGTCAGTGTCAATTTCCAATTCTTGTAACAGTCCCTGAAAAGCTTCAATGTCGTCTTTGCAACGTCCTGCCAAAATAATGCGTCGTAAACGTTCAGGCAATTTGATTAAGCAAATGCGGATAAGTTCTGAGGGGCTGTATGGGTTTGACAGGTACTGATTCTTGTGCAACATGTCTTCAAAATATTTCATAAGACTGGAAAATTCAGATTGTTCGAAACGTTTCATCATTATGATGCTTTGTTTTACTCGGTCTTGTGTGGCCTGAGACCAATATGCTGAGAGGAAGGCATGGTAAAACTCTCCTTCACTGTGGCAATCGTGAATGACCGACCGCATTCTTACAGCTGGTTCATTCTCTAAGTAGCCACACATAAATTCTAATCTGTGCTCTAATGACCAGTTGGGAGGAAAACAATGAGAGAATTGATGGAGCCATGCTTGTGGATGAATGTCGTTGCCAGAATTCTTAAATGTTTTGAATTTACGTGTAGTAATGAACAGCTTATAGTCAAAGTCATCATGTCGGCGAGTCGCATATCGGTCATTGTTACGTCGTTTCGGCGGTTCCATTTCAAAATTCGGTGCACCTTGCCAATTTCTTTCATAACTTCCGAAATGCCCTGTGTCATTATTTTGCGGCTTTTCCGTATTTCTAAGTCCCTCTTCCCGTGTTGGAGCGCGAGTGTCCTCTGAAATACGTAATTCTTGTATTACCTGTGTCAGCTGATCTTGTACTTCCCGGATTTCTCTTTGGTGTTGTGTACTAATTTGATTCTGATTTTGTTTGAATTTCCTAATTTGTTCGTACTCTTCTGTGTCATTAAAGACTACCGGTCTTGCGTCAATCAGATTATCATCTACCTTCGTAGTTAAATTAGTGAACTGATCCAAAAGTTCGGCTACTTTCTCCGATAGTGTACTTATTTCCTCAGTGTGTTTTTCTGAACCAAGTTTCAGAGTATCTACTGTGTCCTTAAAGTTTTCCTGAGTTTTTGCAAGTTGCGTAACCGAATCGGTAGATGCAACTGAGTCAAATTTAGCTTGCAAGGTCTCATGATTTTCATGAACAATAATTTGCAGTTCTTGTATGGCTGCTTCGTGATTCTGTAATGCATTTTCATGCCGCGAAAGAATAGGTTGAAAATGCTTACAAATTTGAGTTTTTACGTCATTACAGACTTTTTGACATTTCGATTCAATGTGATGTAACTCAGTAGTTAAATCTTCACGCGTTTTTTCAAGAGTTTGTTCCAATGAGTCTAACTTTTGAAGCTGTTGCTGTGTTTGTCTCTGATTTTGTTCCAGTGTGTCTAACTGTTGCTGTGTTTCTCTGATTTTGTTCCACTGTGTCTAACTTTTTGAGATTTTGTCCACTGTGTCTAACTGTTGCTGTGTTTGTCTCTGGTGTTGTTCCATTGTGTCTAACTTTTCAAGCTTTTGTCCCATTTGTTGCATTAATTGTAATAACAATGCACTGGTGTCTGAAACATGTTCCTCAGTGCTTTTCGGCAGTGAAGTTGCACCGGCAACATTCACATTTTGACAAGCGGAAAATGTGTCTTCACTCATTTGAGAAAACGGTGAGAACCCAAAACCTGAGTCTGCAGTATTTGCAATATTGTGTTCTGTCATTCCCGATTCCTGAGGCGAGCTGTTTCCGACCAATCGATCGATAACGCTTCCCTGTTCACTACCTGTTTCACTGTCTACACCATTGTTTGCCGCCCGCTCCATTTCCCTATGCGCAATTACCAAATTACTACTTTGAACATCAGTTAATTCATTACTCGGTGGCGCTAACACACTGCTTTCATTTTCACTGTCATTTCTCAGTTTACTTTGGAGCCTAGTATTACGTTTTTCACACGCCATAATTGTCACAATATTTCACACGACAACACAGAAAAGCACAATTTGAAGAGCAAAAATAAGAGAACACATTAACATAACACTGAAAATAATATCTAGTTAATTGCAGCTGCGAAATACTTGGTGCAAATCTACATGAATGCCACAACTGTTTTACTGTACTACAATGAAAGACTGCAACTACAAAGGAGATTTTCTCTACAATTACGAGCTAGCAATAAACAAATCTACACTAATTACACAAACTACAAGAAAAAAAATCAGAAGATTCCAGTGAAGTATCCTCGGCTAAGGGTCGACATATGAAACGTCCCCTTTGAACAATTATACATGACTGTGCTTAAACTGACACACAATATTTTGTTAGCGCAACGCAATCTGACTTTCAATAATCCCTACAAAAGAATGGCCCTGACTAACATTAAACTATACCTTTCACAAATCACTTACCTCACAAAAATCTTCGCTGCTCAAGCTACTGCAATACAGCGAGCGCCACTACTGCCAGCTAAATAAAAGATTCAAACTATGGAAGGCACTAACTACTGATAGGGATAGTTAGCAAATGAAAGATATTAATAGAGAACAAACAATGTATTTACCTTGATATCATCATATATAAATATAGCAGTTCATGACAAATTTCAAAACTCCGCCATCTCTCTCCCCACATCCACCACTGCTGGCGGCTCACCTCCAACTGCGCAACGCTACGCGCTGTTCACATCCAGCTGCCGCTGCCCAACACTACAATGGCGAGTATTACAACAATGCAAAGCAGCCACAGACTGCACACAGCACAGCCAGTGATTTTCATACAGAGGTGGCGTTACCAATAAAAAAACCTAAACAGCCTACTTACAGAAGCTCTGGCGACGGTGGTCGTGGCTCGGTTCAAATTTGTGTATTGTCCGCCTTGCAGTGCGGCGTGTTCTCTCGTCGCTGGTACTGATAACTGCAAATAAGGTGCTTGTACACAGATAGGCTTGTTGAACTCGGATACAGATGACCCCGTGAGTAATTTAGTTCCTTGAATAACATTATCTTCAGGATTTAATATCGGTGTTTTTAGGATAACTGATACCATTTCAGCTGTAGCAGTTGTACCACCTCAGTTAAATGGTTCAAATGGCTCTGAGCATTATGGGACTTAACTTCTGAGATCATCAGTCCCCTAGAACTTAGAACTACTTAAACCTAACTAACCTAAGGACAACACACACATCCATGCCCCAGGCAGGATTCGAACCTGCGACCGTAGCGGTCGCGCGGTTCCAGACTGTAGCGCCTAGAACCGCTCGGCCACTCCGGCCGGCTCCACCTCAGTTAAAATTTAGACCTTAATCAGAACCTGACATTTGATTGCACCTCTGAAGTAATTGGCGTTTATCCTTTATTGCTAAGGCTCCTGAAATGGTGATTATTTCAAAATTCTGACATTGCTTTAAAGTCTTCCCTGTATTTGATATTTGGCATTGCGTGTCTATTAGATAGTCTTGGCTGTTAAAGGTTTCTTGTTATATCCTATGAGGCGCGGGCGGTGTTATGTTCCACGCCTGGCACGGATATAAATTGTTTAGATAAGAATGTAGAGGGAGCACTTATTTCTATCAATAGCGACTCACCTCGCGGCCGGTTAATGTATAATTTGAGATCATTTTAATCAAAGGTGCCCTGTTCCTTGAAACCATGGAGCGATGTACGTCACGTCTGAGCTATATTATATCTTTTGATTCTATCTAAGTAATTTCTATTTTCTTAAAAGTGACATGCGTCACCCTTAGCCACATTGTCTCTCTTACTTCTGTGCAGCGGTTCCTGCTTCTCAAGAGTCACATATCTCACATTTGACTATTTGGTTTCTTCGATTCAGTTTAAGCAAAATCTGGTCTTTTTACAAGGTGACATACGTCACGTTTGATAAATTGTCCTTTTATGCTGTTAAAATAATCGCACATTCTGTTTAATGACTTTAATGCTGTTAGAGTAAATGCCCATTTTGTTTTAGGAACATCCGTGTTCATGTGTCCTTTAGAATATTTAAGTTTAGTAATATTCTATGGATTTAGGTTAGTGGTCTGTGCTAATATAATTGTTTTGGTTAGATATCTTTAAATGATATTATAAAAATCATTCATATCAAATTTTTAAAAACAAATTGTAAGTTGTTTAATTAATTTTTTTAATTGTTTTCTGTTTGTTTGTACCAGCACCTTAAAACTCCCCCCACTACTGCCCTGCTATTTTAAATTTTTTTACCAATATTGTAGAAATCTGCGTCTTAACTGTGCTTATTTAATGCTGTTCGTATATACTCTGCTAAAATATCTCTCTTCGGTATCAGGATACTTTCTGTTAGCAGAGGGGCCATTTACGTTCAAAGTTTGTTCCCCATGACGCCGTTTCAGTATCGTTCAGTTTGAGTTTCTATCGAAACAGGTGACCACATTCACGAAAATAACTGTTCCGATTTCACATTCGGCGGGCGTTGGCTTTTATTTCCGGCAATACTTCTGCATGGCCGTTGTGTTCATTCACCCATGCAACAGTGTCACTGCAAATACTGTAGTTGAACTCCTGGTAAACGATCCTGAATGGTCCTGCAGACAGAGATGGAACTGCGAGCAATTAAGGTACGCTCGCGCCAGACTAAAACAGAAGGCTTTGAGTTCGATCTCAGATGCTTTCCGTTAGCCGTATGGAATTAGCCACTACGCACTCGAGTAGGAATAATGGTGTGAACGTATCTTCAGTCCACGCTTTTAACTCGAAACGAGAGACACACAGACAATTAAAGTGGAAGATAGTCGCTAAAGGATCAGAGTTTGTTATTAAGTGCAGAGCATACTTGTTTCATTCATACGAATACGTTTTAATTCACTGTCGCTTACCGCGTATATTTCACACAAGAAAGCGCTGTTTGAAAATGTAACTTACGGAAAAATCGCACTCGAAATATGTTACGATAACGAAGCAATAAAATGATTGAAAATGTGCTCCCTTGAATTCGACAGTTGTAAACATTTCAGGTTTAGGATGGAAGACTGGGACCGATTGACTGAGCTACAAATGAGAATAATTGATATCTTTATTATATGAGAACCTTTACAATATATCACAAATCATAATCTCATTCCCGAAATGTAACTTGAGCTCAGGTTACTAACAACTTACACAGATACCGGATAAAACAATTTAACATGTCAGGAAAAATGGCACACAAACATCACCACTCAGCTTCTTAAGAATTTAAAAGAAAGTGAAAACAGTTCAGTATGAGACACAAGACAAAACAATACATTAACAACATCTGTTTACATGAATTAAAACTTTTTTTTTTAAATTTTAAACATGGCTGGAGCAGCAACCGTTGAAAATCTTCACGGCAAATAATAACAGCCAAACGGTTGCAGGATAAAGATTTATTGAAATACTTGAACACGGTTTCGGTTACTTAAAGCTGCGAGTATAAGTGTTTGTTTTTTCTTCTATCTCAGTTATAGTGTTACGTTTTTTGCTAATGAAGGTGTCTTTCTGTTTAAGTGTATTTTTGCTTCTGACGAAGGTCTATTTACATACATACCGAAACCGTGGTCAAGGATTTCAATGAATCTTTATCCTGCAACTGTTTGGCTGTTATCATATACCGTGATTAATTAAACAATTACTTCGGCATGTAACCTGATTACTAGTGGGTAGTTCCACTAAGAAAACTATCCACAATAATTTCCGGCGAACTAACACATTTCATTCACGGTGGCCAACCGAGGGCACAATTAACAAAACAACAGCTCACAGTACCTGATCGAAGCACTATCTGTCAAGGCACACGCTTATCACATTTACTGGCGGGTCACCCAAAACCGTGCCGTGTCCGAAGTGTTTGAAACAACAACCACCACGGCACAATCACCAGAGAGCCACCCGTTCCCAAAACACCAAGCGTGTACTCTGGCCAATAGGCTCTGCTGTTGTTGAATGTCGCGCGCATAGTCTGCAATCACAGCCAAAACTCGTCTCTCAACTCACAGCGAAGTCCCCGCCACCGCAGGGAGCCTCGAGATATCACTATTTCCGCCAGAGGGAGCGTACACCGTCTCAGCTCAGTAACTCTGAATGGTGCTAACCTTGTTACCAAAACCAGAACCGAGCCACTCTTGCCACTCTTAGAGTAAAGCAGCGTTCGTGATGCTCGTTAATGAGTATCGTGCGTCTGATAGAGAAATCCGAAATATTCCAGTGCTGTGTCACCTCTCGAAATGATCACTGTAAATTCACAAATTGCTTAGTAGGTTATCGTGCTAGAGTTTGAAACATGGGAACCTGAAATACATGGTACACTACTGCACATTAAAATTGCTACAAAACAAACATGACGTGTTACAGACGCCAAATTTAACCAACAGGAAGAAGATGCTGTGGTATGCAAATGATTAGCTTTTCCGAGCATTGACACAAAATTGGCGCCGGTGGCGATACCTACAACGTACTGACATGAGGAAAGTTTCCAACCGATTTCTCATACACAAACAGCAGTTAACCGGCGTTGCCTGGTGAAACTTTGTTGTGACACCTCGTGTAAGGAGGAGAAATGCGTACCATCACGTTTCCGACTTTGATAAAGGTCGCATTGTAGCCTATCGCGATTGCCATTTGTCGTATCGCGACATTACTGCTCGCGTTGGTCAAGATCCAATGACTGTTAGGTGCGGTAGCGTTCTCGCTTCCCACGCCCGGGTTCCCGGGTTCGATTCCCGGCGGGGTCAGGGATTTTCTCTGCCTCGTGATGACTGGGTGTTGTGTGATGTCCTTAGGTTAGTTAGGTTTAAGTAGTTCTAAGTTCTAGGGGACTGATGACCATAGATGTTAAGTCCCATAGCGCTCAGAGCCATTTGAACCATTTTGAACCAATGACTGTTCGTAGAATATGGACACGGTGGGTTCAGGAGGTTAATACGGAACGCCGTGCTTGGTCCCAACGGTCTCGTATCACTAGCAGTCGAGATGACAGGCATCTTATCCGCATGGCTGTAACAGATCGTGCAGCCACGTATCGATCCCTGAGTCAACAGATGGGGACGTTTGCAAGACAACAACCATCTGCACGAACAGTTCGACGACGTTTGCAGCAGCATGGACTATCAGCTCGGAGACCATGGCTGCAGTTACCCTTGACACTGCATCACAGACAGGAGCGACGGTGTACTCAACGACGAACCTGAGTGCACGAATGGCAAAACGTCAGTTTTTCGGATGAATACAGGTTCTGTGTACAGCATCCTGATGGTCGCATCCGTGTTTGGCGACATCGCGGTGAACGCACATTGGAAGCATGTATTCGTCATCGCCATAATGGCGTATCACCCGGCGTGATGGTATGGCGTGCCATTGGTTACACGTCTCGGTCACCTGTTGTTCGCATTGACGGCACTTTGAACAGTGAACATTACATTTCAGATTTGTTACGACCCGTGGCTCTACCCTTCATTCGATCCCTGCGAAACCCTACATTTCAGCAGGATAATGCACGACCGCATGTTGCAGGTCCTGTACGGACCTTTGTGGATATAGAAAATGTTCGACTGCTGCCCTGGCCAGCACATTCTCCAGATCTCTCACCAACTGAAAACGTCTGGTGAATGGTGGCCGAGCAACTAGCTCGTCACAATACGCCAGTCACTACTCTTGATGAACTGTGGTATCGTGTTGAAGGTGCATGGGCAGCTGTACCTGTACACACCATCCAAGCTCTGTTTGACTCAATGCCCAGGCGTACCAAGGCCGTTATTACGGTCACAGGTGGTTGTTCGTGGGTACTGATTTCCCAGGATCTATACACCCAAGTTGCGTGAAAATGTAATTACATGTCAGTTGTAATATAATATATTAGCCAAATGAATACCCGTTTATCATCTGCATTTCTTCTTGGTGTAGCAATTTTAATTGCCAGTAGTGTATAGGAATAAGTTTCATTCGATTTAACAAGACTGTTTTTACGTGATGATAGAAACTAGGCTTAAATTTTAAAGGTAGGATTACAAAACTATCTTACTTTTTTTGTGTCCTCAGTCTTGTGACTGGTTTGATGCGACCCGCCACGAATTCCTTTCCTGTGCTAACCTCTTCGTATCAGAGTAGCACTTGCAACCTACGTCCTCGCTATCAGCTGGGTGTATTCCAATCTCTGTCTTCCTCTAAAGTTTTTGCCCTCTACATCTCCCTCTAGTACCATGGAAGTCGTTCCCTCATGTCTTAACAGATATCCTGTCATCCTGTCCCTCCTCCTTATCAGTGTTTTCCACATATTCCTTTCCTATTCTGCGCTGAACCTCCTCATTGCTTACCTTATCAGTCCACCTAATTCTCAACATTCGTCTGTAGCACCACATCTCAAATAATTCGATTCTCTTCTATTCCGGTTTTCCCACAGACCATGTTCCACTGCTGTACAATGCTGTGCTCAAAACGTACGTGCTGATAAACTTCATCCTCAAATTAAAGCCTATGTTTGATACGAATAGACTTCTCTTGGGCATGAATGCCCTTTTTGTCAGTGGTAGTCTGCTTTTGATCTCGTTCTTGCTCTGTCCGTCATTGGTTATTTTGCTGATTAGGTAGCAGAATTCCTTAACTTTATCTACTTCGTGACCAGAAATCATCATGATCAGTTTCTCGCTGTTTTCATTTCTGCTTCTTCTCATTTCTTTCGTCTTTCTTTGATTTACTCTCAGTCCATATTCTGTACTCATTACATTGTTCATTCGATTCAGCAGATCATATAATTCTTCTTCACTTTCACTCAAGATAGTAATGTCATCAGCGAATCGTATCAGTGATATCTTTTCACCTTGAATTTTAATTCCACTCCTGAATCTTTCCATCATTGCTTCTTCGATGCACAGACTGAACAGTTGGGGCGAAAGACTACATCCCTGTCTTACACCGTATTTAATCAGAGCACTTCGTTCTTGGTCGTCCACCTTTATTATTCCCGTTTGGCTCTTGTACATATTGTTTATTACCCGCCTCTCCCTATAGCTTACCCCTATTTTTCTCAGAATTTCAAACATCTTGCACAATTTTACAGGTCGACAAATCCTATGAACGTGCCTTGATTTTTCTTAAGTCTTGTTTCCATTATCAGCCTCAACGCCAGAAATGCCTATGTGGCGCCTTTACATTTCTAAAGCCAAAATGATCATCACCTAGCACATTTTCAATTTTCTTTTCTATTCTTCTGTATATTATTCTTGTCAGCAACTTGGATGCATGAGCTCTCAAGCTGATTGTGCGTTAATTGTCGCACTTGTCAGCTCTAGCAGTCTTTGGAATTGTGTGGATGATATTTTTCCCAAAGTCACATGGTATGTCTTCAGACTCAGACAATCTACACCAACGTGAATAGTCGTTTTGCTAACACTTCCCCCAATGATTTTAGAAATACTGATGGAATGTTGTCTATCCATTCTACATTATTTGATATTAAATCCTCCAAATCTTTTTTTAAATTCTGATTCTAACACTGGATCTCCTAACTCTTCTGAATCGACTCCTGTTTCTTCTCCTGTCACAGTTATCATCTGCAGAAAAACCATCAAAAGAATACACAGGTGATGGACAAAATATGGAAACACTGCGAGAAAAACATGCCTGAAAATGAAAGCAGATGCCAGCCATGTTTACAGACTGCGCTGTTGTATTTGAACACGAACGGCACTATGGAATGGCCTCAATCCGTGGCAAGTGTCGGTCGTGGCCAGAACAGTGTTCTGCAGGACATAAGTGAATTCGAAAGTGGGCAGATTGATGGTACTCTTATGTTAGATGCTTCCGTAACTAAGATAGCCGAAGTGTTTGGTGTTTCAAGAGGCAACGCTTCAAGGATTTATACAGGGAAAGCTGAAAAAGAAAAACACCTGCTAAGTCACACAGCCGATGAAAGTGTCATATTGTGACAGGCGGTCACTGAAGAGGATCGCGACGGAAAATAAGAGGACGACAGCTACAAGAATCACTGCAGAACTGAACGTCTCACTCGCATATTCTGTCAGCTCCAAAATAACAAGAAGGTAGCGCCACAAGTAGGCAATTGCAGAACGAGAACTAGAATTCCAAAACCATTCATCAACGATGCAAATGCCTCTAACAAAAACAATTGGTCCTGAAGCCATACCTGAAGTATGGAGCGATGGAGGGATGTCATTTGCTCGGTTTAGTCCTGTTGCACACTGCCTAGAGCTTCTGGTCGACTTTACGTCTCAAAAGTGACACATAGTGAGTATTCAGTGATGATTTCGGCAGCCATACAGTCATATGTGGTATTCCATTGGACCCATGGGTACTTTGCAAGGTCGTTTCTCCCAAGGATTACATGACCATTTTGGCTGATCAGATCCAACCCATGGTATAATGCTTTTTCCCGAAAGGTGAGGTGTGTCACCACAGGAGCCCCTGTTCACACGCCTCGCATCATTCAGGATTGGTTTTTTGAGTCCAAGGATAAATTGTCACATCTTTCCTGCTCACAACAGTCAACGGATCTCAGTATGTCAGTGGTCTTCTGGAGAGAAGGACGCGTGATCGGTATCCATCTCCAACGTCGTTACGTGAATTTTCCACTATTTTGCAGGACGACTGGTATAAAATTCGCTTGAAAGCCATACAGGATCTTTATTTGTCCATTCCAAGAAGACTGGACGCTGTTTTGAATGCCAATGTGTTTTCTACACCGTATTACGCATGGCAATGGGCTGTGTTTATGATGATACCATATATTTGTCGTCCCCCTGTACTACAGGAGAGAAAAATATCGTTTGTTTCAGATACAGCTGAGGTATATGAAGGCTCAGTCACACTTTTCCATGTATTGTTGCTCTCAGATATTTGGATGACTGTTCAAAATGGTTCAAATGGCTCTGAGCACTTAACATCTGAGGTCATCAGTACCCTAGAACTTAGAATTACTTAAACCTAACTAATCTAAGGACATCACACACATCCATGCCCGAGGCAGGATTCGAATCTGCGACCGTAGCGGTCGCGCTGTTCCAGACTGAAGCGCCTAGAAACTAAAGAAGCATCGATGTATCCCAAAGAAGCGTAATATGACATCTAAGGTACTCAGAATGTACGAAAATGTACCAGACAAGATCAGCAGCAGTACAAGACTCTTTCAGCTGACGATTCCGTTGTCTACAAATAAGCATCGTCTTAGGACGTCCGTAAGTAATCGTAGTAAGACTTCAACAATATTTTTGCGTTTGGTGTAAGGAATGGCAGCCGCCTTTAAATGTGGGTGTATGTAATGTAAAGACTATCGGGAAAAATCAGTATTAGGGAAGGCGTATGGAAGAGAGATTGTTGGAAGGATTCCGTTAAACGTAATGCTTCTGAAAGGGAGGTCGCATGCAAGATGATGGTGTGAGCAGTTCTGGAATACGGTATTTGTAGCCCTTACCAGGTAGGCAAGACAAAGACATCGAATGAAACCAATGATACGCTGGTAGGACCGTAATACGTCGATACGGCCCGTAAGAAATTGTAGAGCAAGGACATGCTCAAAAGTACTTTAACCTATTATGTGAATACTCTCAAAGCTTCTTTAATAAAGCAAACTTTATTAACATCCTATATTCTTGTTCTTCAATCCTACATATTTATTTTTCAACACAGTCACCCTGGCGACGAACACGTATCTGCCAACGAGAGACCAGTTTGTTGATACCGTCAGTGCAGAATGTCCGACGTTGTTGATAGATCCACATCCTCACTCGTGATTGCACCGCTTCATCACTATCAAAGTGAAGTCCTCTAAGGTGTTCCTTAAGTTCTGTAAACAGATGGAAATCGGATGGGGTCAAGTCGAGACTGTATGGAGGAAGGTCGATGACGGTGAACCCAAGGCGTAGGACTGTTGCAGATGCCGCAGCACTCGTTTGTGGTCTGGCGTTGACATGTTGAAGGAGATAGATTTCAATGGGAGGCACGTTTTCTGCATTTAGAAACTCGACTACAGCACACAGAATGTAGACCGAGTAATATGCTTGACACGTAATAACTCAACCGACATTGAAAATGAAGAACTAAAATCCTTGGAAGAAAAAAGACATGTTCTCTGGAAACTCCCTTGGGTACACTTGAAGAACCTTGAAAGGTGGCTACACTGAGCCACAGCGCCAGAGATCGCGCCAAAGAGTATTATTCCGCCGCCTCCACTGGCAGTGCTGGTCGAGAACTCGTAGTAGAGTGCTTGTTGAGATGTCGTAGTGAAAAGTTCTTGTCGAGAAGTCGTAGTGGAGAGTGCTTGTTCCATGTTTTATGCAGTTGTTTGATGGGATAGACAGCAGATGTTATTCTAATGGAGATTTTGTAATGATCAGAGTGCTTTTCGTCAATATATATGAAGGTAAAATATTCCCTGTTTTTTTTTTCATTATTTCAATGTCTTAAATAATGCGTCATTACAGGTTCAGTCAACAAAGCATCCGGCTTGTGTTCTTGTATTAGAGTGTAATTCTGGTTTTCTTGCGCAATTACAGTATTTCTAATTTTTTTAAATTTTTTTTAGTACTTCAGTATAAATGGTATTTAAAATTTCTTGTCTTGTTGAAGAAGAACCGTGCCAGATGTGTACGTTGAGTCACACTCCCACACACAGAACAATTACACTTGTGTTTTGGTTTCGTAGGTTTTATAGTTGCTGGGGACTTAATTAATTAATTGTGTTAACGAAAATTTTCTTTCATTCTTTGTTGTTGTTCTATGCAGTCAGATTGCGTACTAAAACTAGCCAGGGCCAACCGTTTACGAGACTGCGTAACCGGACAGACAACTACTAAAAAAAAAAAAATTAAAAGTATTTGCATTTCATATTTATATAATTAAGCCCCCATGCAACCTCTATCCCACGATAATGCTATCACTATGTTGCGACCATCGAAGGATTATGATAATATATCAGAGACCAGTGCACGTACAAAAGCACGTAGACATTTTATCGATCGCTCAATATGCGAACAGGACATAAAATCGATAATGTTACTATCTTGTGTCTTTTTCCATGCAGCCTATATATCATGTACTATGCAGTGACTTGTGGAGTAGATGTGTAGCTGTAGAAGTCCACTACTGTCGAAATATGTAGTGTCATTTTTATGATAAACACTGACATGAAAAAGACTACAACGAAGAGCCTCCTTTAGGTTTAAAATCACGAACCAAGACATGCATTTATCTAGTTCTTATTTTTTTCTTTCGGTCTTTGCGGCTACGTCTTATCCAAACAGCGATCACCCTCATCTGCACCTCTGCGTTCTTCTCAAGCACATGATAGGGGGTTTGATGTTGCAGGCGGGTAACAGTTCATCTAAAGACGGAGAGCTCGCCGCTTTTGTGCGAGGGTATTTGGTCAGCGAAGACAATGGCTCCATTTGGGTCGGGGGGATCTTTGTGTTTTCCTCCGCTTGCAAGTACTTCAGCAAACAGAGTTCGCCAGAAAACGGAGAAGGAATAAAGACGTTTCAGCACGCGAAATCTGTTTCCGTGAATTTGACTCAGCCTTCACTCTATATTTGTGTTTCGTACGTTGAGACTGTTGTAAGTGCTCTGCAAAGAAACTGTGATTTATTGAAAGCATAGTATGTGCTGAAAGGAGGCCTGTTTTAAACGGAAATACCGTAGTATAATTGATGCTGTTGAATATGGTGCTTAAGTAATTCGGTTACTTTCGAACGTTAGCGGTTATGTGTATTGATAGGCCTGTTTCCACATAATTAAAAACATAACGCAGTGTCATCAGCGTTTCATTTAAATCATTTTTTAAAAATTTTTTCAGTGTCCTACCAGCAGACTCTTGGATTTGCAATCACTGTGACTGGCTGTTAAATTTTTAATGGATATTAAAAATTTCCCTCCACAGCTATCTTGAACTATCCTAATGGACACTAAAAATATTTTCCGCCAGTGCCATCTTGCATTTTAAAATTTTCCTACTATCGCTAACCTGCATTTTTATAATTTCCCATCAGTGTATTTGGCAGTTTTTGAACTTTACATTTAGCGCCATCTAACATTTTTAAATTTTCCACCATTGCGACATTGCATAATTTTAAATTTCGTGTGGGCTATCTGATTTTTTACATTTTCTATCGTCCACTATCTTGATTTTTTTCAGGCGACTGCACTGCAGACTAGCGTCGGAGACTTTAACTGTAAATAAGAATCGCCATAAATACTCGCTTTTATAACTAAACTTCCCCTATTTAACACCTTATAACACGGAAACTAAGCACCGTACGAGTACTAAACTTAGTAGCATTAATGGCGCGGACATGAGGAAGAGAAATAATGCAGAAGGAATTCAATTGGAACACTTTCAATGTGCTGCTGCGGTTCATCATACCATTAAATACTGCTAGGAAAGGGGCTGAATATGGCGCGCCCGTCAGTGTCCAAAAGTCTGAAAGGGTAGGATTGCATTCCGAACAGCAGAACAAAGCATGTCCCTCGATATGATGATGATGATGATGATGATTTGGGTTGAGGGGGCGCACGACATAATGGTCATCAGCGACCTGACGAAAAGTCAATATGAAGTCTCATGGGTGAGGATGAAGGCTGTCCGCACGTCCCTAGATATGCTGGCTACCTCTCGTGATATGCTGCGCTTCATATCAGCACATGCGTGAATGTTCCCCTGGTAAACCCTGTCCTTCAGGTAGCCGCGCAACCAGAAATCACAGGGAGTGAGATCAGGTGATCGTGCTGGTCAAGCATTTGGAAACGATCGGCTGATAATTCGATCGTTTCCAAATGTGTTTCGGAGAAGCAGGTGAACTTCCCGAGCGATGTGCTGTGCGGCTCCATCTTGCATGACAACTGTTGAGTTCAGTGCATTTCTCTCCTGCAGGGCGGGTATGTCATGCTGGCGAAGCATATCGCAGTAACGCTGGCCATTCACACTGCGCGTCTTTGGGCCTTGAGCGCCAACCTGTTCAAAAAGGAATGGGCCAATGATGAACGGAGCCGTGAAGCCACACTATAAGTGACACCCTACAGAGGAACTACATGCACAGTGACTGGAGGCGAAGCTTCCCACATTCGTAAGTTCTTTGTGTTCACCTCACCCCTCAGAGAAAAGTGAGCGTCGTCTGTTCATAGGTGGTCCAGGGCAAGCCCTCACCAACTTTAATCCTTGCGAGAAAGTGAAGAGCGAAATAAACACGTCGTTGTGTGTCCTGTGGTGTAATCTGCTGTAAGATATTGATCTTGTACGGACACAATTTCTGAATGGTTTGGAGCACCTTCCGTACAATGGACCACGGGATGTTGAGCTGTCTTGACACACCACGCGCACTGCCTGACGATCGGGAATTGCGCGCAGCGTGGTCTGCCATGTTGGTGTTTTTGTTGTCTTCAGTCTTGAGACTGGTTTGATGCAGCTCTCCATGCTAGCCTATCCTGTACAAACTCCTTCATCTCCCAGCACTTACAGCAACCTACATCCTTCTGAATCTGCCTAGTGTATTCATCTCTTGGTCTCCCTCTACGATTTTTACCCCCCACGCTGCCCTCCGATGCTAAATTTGTGATCCCTTGATGCCTCAGAACATGTCCTACCATCCGGTCCCTTCTTCTAGTCAAGTTGTGCCACAAACTCCTCTTCTCCCCAATTCTAGTCAATACCTTCTCAGTAGTTATGTGATCTACCCATCTGATCTTCAGCATTCTTCTATAGCACCACATTTCGAAAGCTTCTATTCTCTTCTCGTCCAAACTATTTATTGTCCACGTTTCACTTCCATACATGGCTACACTCCATACAAATACTTTCAGAAACGACTTTTTGGCACTTAAATCTATACTCGATGTTAACAAATTTCTCTTCTACATTTTATATCTTCTCTACTTCGACCATCATCAGTTATTTTGCTCCCCAAATAGCAAAGTCCATTACTACTTTAAGTGCGTCATTTCCTAATCTAATTCCCTCAGCAACACCGACTTAATTCGACTACATTCCATTATCCTCGATTTGCTTTTGTTGATGTTCATCTTATACCCTCCTTTCAAGACACTGTCCATTCCGTTCAACTACTCTTCCAAGTCCTTTGCTGTGTCTGACAGAATTACAATGTCATCGGCGAACCTCAAAGTTTTTATTTCTTCTCCATGGATTTTAATTCCTACTCCGAATTTTTCTTTTGTTTCCTTTACTGCTAGCTCAATATACAGATTGAATAACATCGGGGAGAGGCTACAACCCTGTCTCACTCCCTTCCCAACCACTGCTTCCCTTTCATGCCCCTCGACTATTATAACTGCCATCTGGTTTCAGTACAAATTGTAAATAGCCTTTCGCTCCCTGTATTTTACCCCTGCCACCTTTAGAATTGAAAAGAGAGTATTCCAGTCAACATAGTCAAAAGCTTTCTCTAAGTCTACAGATGCTAGAAACGTAGGTTTGTCTTTCCTTAATCTTTCTTCTAAGATAAGTCGTAAGGTCAGTATTGCCTCGCGTGTTCCAATATTTCTACGGAAGCCAAACTGATCTTCCCCGAGGTCGGCTTCTACCAGTTTTTCCATTCGTCTGTAAAGAATTCGCGTTAGTATTTTGCAGCTGTGACTTATTAAACTGATAGTTCGGTAATTTTCACATCTGTCAACACCTGCTTTCTTTGGGATTGTCTGCCATAGCAACAACGATTTCATCGATCGCTTGTAGTGCACCCGGTCGTCGGCCTCTTCCAGGTGCGACGCCCAGTTCTCCGGTTGATCCGAACTACTTCATCGTGCTCCGCACAGCAGACAGAGAAAGAGCACCCTTCCGTAATCCTTTCAGCCGGCGATATTCTCAAAGTGCAGCTGCAGCGTTGCTGTTGCCTTGATAACAGAGCTATGCCAACAATGCCCTGCTCCTTTTGTCCAAGCTCATGTTGACACGTCAACAGGCGCACTGCGACTGGTCAGGTGTGTGAGATTGAATCACCAGTGACTGACTGATCACGGCACCTGGTGGCCATAGTTGGAACTGAACGGTGGTGATGCGATGTATGGAAATCACGCACTCCATAGTCGGGACATTAATACTATCAAGTTTGATACTCGTGCGGTAATTAGTTTCCGTGTTAACGTGTTAGATAGGAAAAGTTTGATTACAACCACCCGGTATACAGGGTCCGGTAGACAATAAGTGTCGCATCGCTGTTGATCCTAGGGCTGCGCTACCGAGCGAGGTGGCGCAGTGGTTCGACACTGGACTCGCATTTGGGAGGATGACGGTTCAATCCCGCGTCCGGCCATCCTGATTTAGGTTTTCCGTGATTTCCCTAAATCGGTCCAGGCAAATGCTGGGATGGTTCCTTTGAAAGGGCACGGCCGACTTCCTTCCTCATCCTTCCCTTATCCGCTGAGACTGATGACCTCGCTGTTTGGTCTCTTCACCCACACAACCCAACCCTAGGGCTGCGCTGCGTTGCGTTGAGTTGAGGAAGGACTGTTATTGGCCTTGTGGTGTTCAGAGCCGCGAGCTTTCGCCGTCGAGGCATATTTAAGAAGTAACGAGTCTCTTATCACAGCTCAGCGACCCTTTCGTCGCCATTCCGCGTTGAAACGACATGAGAGAGACTCGGATCATCGGCCGACTGTGCGGTAGGCGCCGCAGTTCAGGAATACTGCATGTTGTGCAAAGAAGAAAAGTCCAGGGCGACGAAGGACACAGCTGACTGCGGAGCGGGTGGAGGAAGGGCGCCAAGAACTCATCATAGGCCCTCCGTGTTCTGCCGCCAGAGACAACCTGCTATGCACCATCCGTGATAACCTGTACTTCCACCCAGACGAACTGGAGGTCTTACAGGAACTAAACGAACGAGATAGAATCGGCCAAAAAACCTTCAGCTTGCGCCTCCTAGAACTTTTATTTGTCGACAAGCAGATGGGAGACAAATTACTAATCTCACATGATGCCCATCTTCATCTAAATGACTGTGTAAATAAACAGATTTAGAGGTACTGGCCGCCACATAACCAAGGTGATCCTCGCCGTCTGCATGAGAAACACCTGCAGGTGACAGGACATTTTTGTTCACCGGCTGGAGAAAAGTATGAAATGTTTTGACGACCATGATGCAAAAGGAAAGTCCTTTGAGCGCGTCTTTCTTCCATTTTAAATATTCGGTCGAGCAGACAGATACAATTGCGGTACAATCATTATCTTAGGAAGGCTCTACGGTCAATTAGACAATTAAATAGGATTGACGGAGGTTGTATAACTGTAGTCACCAAGTCACTAATGGTGGTGGAACTGGGAGTTTCTTTTGTCGGCGGACAGCCACAGCCGTGACAGTGAAGGTTTATCTGTGCCAAAGCTGAGACAGCGACGGGTCATGAGAGCAGGTAATCACAGAGCGAAGGGAGACTCTTTTGCACTGAGGAATCCAACACAGACGCACGGCATGAGACACGGGGGGTCCACTGGCCGTGGGAAGCGGTGAGCCCAGAGCAGGCTACGGCGTATTGTCCCAGTCCTGATGCAGAACTTTCTACGACTTCTTTCGCCGAGCTGAAACGTACCGAGGGACTGACAGTTTACCTCGAGCGACGAGAAGTGAATCCCGTCGTTTGTGCAAGGGTCCTCGCGTTGTTTCCGGGGAACCATGCTGTAAGAATGCTATCAGTTATACTTGCGAAAACATTTCGACGAAGTGGCTTTAACGGGACAGCACTGCAGGCTGCCCGACGCTCACACCAGGAGATGTGCTGTGTTGTTTTTTTGAGGCCATGTAGGCGCACAAGCTAAGCTGTTTCCCGCGCTTGCAAAATTGCAGTGTGGTGACTGTGACGCCGACCATGATGTCAGTAAAGGTAACACTGCACACATGTTCGATACTCGGAAGTAGGGTTGGAGGAACAGTCTTTTCCCATCTTACGGAGGAAGGATGTACGGTACACGGTGTGATGTGCGACTGGCGCAGGAGAGCGCAAACATTTTTGATTGGTAGTTTTTAACTTTTTGGCACGTACTCCACGTGAACTGTTTCTCGAACTTGCATGAAGCGCGGAGTAGAAGAATTTGGTCGGTTTCCACGGAGTAGGGAAATTGATTTGAATTAGGGCCGTGGAGTTGAGAAAGTGGGTTCGACTGAGAGAAGATGGAGGTCCACCATTTAACCCGCCTCAAGGCGCACTGGCCACCAGATTGGAGATTTTTACATGAACATTATGAGCATTTGGCAGAACCGGAGCTTGGAGCACAGAGTTAATGGCACTCACTGTGTCATGTACTGACAGTAGCAGCAGTCGCTGTCTGATTAAGTCCATTTGGCTGTTTATTCCAGTCAACAGTTCAGAATAACTGTCAATCGCATTAGCTACAGTGAGATCGCATTATCAGTTTTTAAAGTGAGATTCAGTCAATTTGCCACCGCTTTGTGCAACTTCGTCAACTGTTCGTCAGTAAACATGACCATAAATATATTCAGTGTGTTATGTTGAGCTATGTTCCTGTCATTTATGTCTTTTGGAAGTAAATGTCTCGTGATATTGAATTCTATTTGTTTTTCAGGTAGATACCTCGATCACCTTTATTAATTTTATTTATCCATGTGGGGAGTAATATCAGAAGTCTTGAAATAAAATAGATTTTATCATTCGCAGTTTCTAACATTTACTGTCAAAAACAGTCTTGATCACAAATTATTTATTCCGGTGACCGGTTTCGACCACAACTGTGGTCATCTTCAGACCAATGAGCAAGAACCTCCTTCTGGTGGTGAGTAGTGATTTACCACCAGAAGGAGGTTCTTGCTCATTGGTTTGAAGATGACCACAGTTGTGGTCGAAACCGGACACCGGAATAAATAATTTGTGATCAAGACTGTTTTTGATAGTTCATATTGGTAATAACGTTGATCGCTGTTTGCTTCCACAATATATTCAAAAGTAATTCTCAGTTTCATCTATACAAATCCAAATATCTTCACATTCGTATTTAATTTCCATCGTGTGTGAATTGAGTAATAGTGTAGCTGAAGGGTGGCTCTGTTTCTCAGAGATATTAAGATGCAAAAGTCGTCCAGAGGTACCCTCATACCTGTGCACCAAACAGGATTTTTATGATGTCTATGGTGCTAGTTTGATAACAAAATAAATGGCTCATATAACATGTAATGGCATTATACACTGAAGTGCCAGAGAAACTGGTATAGGCATGCGGATTCAAATAAAGAGATATGTAAGCAGGCTGAATACGGCGCTGCGATCTCCAACGCCTAAATAAGACAAGTGTCTGGCGCAGTTAATAGATCGGTTACTGCTGCTACAATGACAGGTTATCAAGATTTAACTGAGTTTGAACGTCGTGTTATAGTCAGCGCACGAGCGATGGGACACAGCATTTCCGAGGTAGCGATGAAGTCGGGATTTTCCCGTATGACCATTTCACCTCTGTACTTTGAATATCAGGACTCCGGTAAAACGTCAAATCTCTGACATCGCTGCGGCTAGAAAAAGATCCCGTAACAGGACCCACGAAGACTGAAGACAATCTTTCAGCATGCCAAAAGCGCAACTCTTCCGCAGATTACTGCAGATTTCAATGCTGGGCCATCAACAAGTATCAGCGTGCGAAACATTCAACAAAACATCATCGATAGGGGCTTTCGGAGCCAAAGGCCCACTCGTGTATCCTTGGTGATTGCACGACACAAACCTTTACGCCTCGCTTGGGCCCGTCAACACCGACATTGGACTGTGTGACCGGAAACATGTCGCCTGGTTGGACGCGTCTCGTTTCAACTTCTGTCTAGCGGATGGACGTTTACGGGTATGGAGAGAACATCATGAAGCCTTGGACTCAGCATGTGAGGAGGGGACTGTTCAAGTTGGTGGAGGCTCTGTAACGGTATAGGGCGTGAGCACTCAGAGTGATATGGGACGTCTGATACGTCTAGATACGACTCTGACAGCTGAATCGTACGTAAGCATCCAGTCTGATCGCTTGCATCCATTCATGTCCATTGTGCATTTCGACGGACTTTGGCAATTCCAGCAGTACAGTGCGATGCCCCACATGTCCAGAATGGCTCCAGTAACACTCTTCCGAGTTTAAACACTTCAGCTGGCCACCGGACTCCCCAGACATGAAGATTATTGAGCGTATCTGGGATACCCTGAAAGGTGCTGTTCATAAGAAATCTCCACCCCATCGTGCTCTAACGGATTTATGGAAAGCCCTGCAGGATTCAAGGTGTCAGATCCTTGTCACACTACTGCAGACATTAGTCGAGTGCATGCCACGTCGTGTTGCGGCACTTCTGCGTGGTCGCCGGGGCTCTAGACGATACTAGGTGTACTTAGTTTCTTTGGCTGTTCAGTGTATTTTTCTTCGTTTTCAGTGCGTGTTTTGAAACATTTGTCACTTTCTTTCCAAGTTCTGCCCTTTTTGGTATTCTACTGTTCATTTCTAGACCCATGTTTACTCACTATCGTTGCTCTGTTATCGCATGTTTTCACTCGTGCCGGGTTTCGCTGTCATTTGCGATGCACCCTGTGCATGTATACATGGAGATAATGGTAAATTAACTTGTCAACTCCAACAGCATGCTGTCCCGCCTGTCTGCTAACCTGCTCCCTATCATCGCTTGTAAAGTTTGTAACAAAAAAACAAAAAAAAAACAAAAAAAAGCGACAGCACTGTCGCCTCTTCGCGCGTGGACGTAGCTATATTGCGTCCCACACAGTGGAGCTAACTGCTAGCAAATGCCCGGATTACACTCTGCCAGCTAATACTGTATCCCGAAAGCTGGTGTAATTATGTCGGCAGTGTTTACGTCCACTTGCGCTGGCACCGGCAGCAGAGCGCAGCGCTGTTAGCGGCTCCAGAAAGAAGCAGCGTCCAGATGACAGCCGCGCCGTGTCGTCACACGGTCAGTGGGGAGTGGCTGGCTGCGTCCGCACAGGCCGGTTAATTAAGCCTTCCGACGGATGCCGCCACATACGTTCCGAACCTTGACGCGGCCGATCGTTCCTGCAATTCGGTGTGTGTGTGTGTGTGTGTGTGTGTGTGTTTTCATCACTGCGTTGTCACCAGGTTAGACGCACTGGTAGCGGCAGCTAGATGCGAAGCTTCCCAATCCCGCACTGCATTTTCTAAACCTCTAGCAACCCCTCATACAAGTGCTGTCCCAGTACTCGACCTGATGCATAGATAGCTATTGTTGTTTCAACAAATACGACGGCGTTGTCGCGCACAGAAGTTCATGTTAAAAAACATCGAGTTAACGAGATCATTCGTTTTGCAAAATATCCAGATGGCGGCGATGGACTATTTTATTGATGCTATTCGATTAACAAACGTTGACAATTATTCTAGACTAGCTGAGTACCCGGGTTTGTTTTTATGCCAATTTTCTATTAGTTCTCTCTCTCTCTCTCTCTCTCTCTCTCTCTCTCTCTCTCTCTCTCTCAATCTCTCTCCACCTGCTCCTTCCCCCTCTGTCCATCTGCTCCTTGACGTGAATATTCTATTTGAAATGCGGGATGCGAAAGTCTATCTACAACTTGTACAGAAACCAGACGGCAGTTATATGAATCCAGGGGCATGAAATGAAAGCAATAGTTAAGAAGGGAGTGAGACAAGATTGCAAGATTGTAGCCTATCCCTGATGTTATTCAATCTCTACATAGAGCAAGCAGTAATGGGAACCAAAGAAAAATTTGGAGTAGCAATTCAGGTTCAGGGAGAAGAAATAAAAACTTTGAAGTTTGCAATGAGACTGTAATTCTGTCAGAGACAGCAAAGGACTTGGAAGGGTTGAACGGAATGGACAGTCTCGAAAGGAGGATATAAGACGAACATCGACAAAAGGAAAACAAGGATAATGGAATGTAGTAACACGAAATTAGGTAATACCGACGAAATTAGAGTAGGAAACGTGATGTTATAAGTAGCAGATAAAGTTTGCTATGTGGGTAGCAGGGTGACTGATGATGGCCAAAGTGGAGAGTATATAATACGTAGACTGGAAATCGCAAAGAAAGCGATTCTAAAGACGAGCAATTTGTTGACGTCGAATATAGGTTTAAGTGCCAGAAAGTCTGTTCTGAAAGTATTTGTATGGAGTGCAGCCATGTAAGGAAGTAAAAGATGGAAAACGAACTATTTAGACAAGAGAATAGCAGCCTTTGAAATGTGGTGCTACAGAAAAATGCTGAAGATTAGTTAGGTCGATCAAGCTACTAATGAGCAGATACTGAGTAGAATTGGGGGAGGGGTGGGGGAGTCATTTGTAGCACAAGCTGACTAGAAGAAGAGCTTGGTTGATAGAATACATTCTTGGACATCAAAGGATCACCAATTCAGCATTGGAGGGAAGTGCGGGGGGGGGGGGGGGGGGGGGGGGGTAAAAATCGTAGAGGGGGGACGGGGGACAAATAGATGAATACAGTAAGCAGATTCAGGATGAAGGATAGGTCTTCCTTTTTGAAACTACTAATTCTGACGCCTTGATGTTTAGATTTGTTGGTTATTGAATGCAAATGCTTGACATGAACTTTAAATTTTAGCCAATTTACTGTTCATTATAGGACCTTTATGAGATACTTCATCGCTATATATCATTCTACCAACACGTTGCCTTTTCTTTTGCTCGTATAAGGGCATCTTAGTATCTTAGTATCTTTGGTTTTACACAATTTGTATGCTTTTATTACTTTACAAACTTTTTATGTTTTGCATACATGCACGTTAATCAATTAGTTAAATTTAGTTTCACATTAACTTACGCGCCTTTGCGCGCCAAATGATTAAGTTTTGCTTTACCAGTGCTGTGCGTTTCTAGACTGTCATAGTCATATTTGTGTGAGCCCTAAACGGACTTGTTGCACGGTCCACTGCTGATGCCGCGGTGGTATTTTTTGAAACATTATCTTACGCTGTGCTGCCATGGCGATGTTCACTGGTATGCTTAAGGTGTGCGGTTTTTTGAAACTTTCCTGAAATATTTCCGTCTACTTCATTCACGGGGCGTCTTATTGGCTTAATTTCTTTCTTTTAATTAGACGCACCTCTTATTCTGTATGGCTCTATGACAGATGGGTTTTACATTTAGTTACTTTTGTGTAAGTTATAATTTACATTTTAGTTTATTTATTCGCGTAGTCGTACAAGACAGACCATGCCCTCTGTCTGTTTGTTGTTATGGGCTGTTTCCTTGTTTTGCAGCCACTGATGACGCCCCAAAAGGGCGAAACGCGTTACTGAAATTAAATATCTTTGCAACTCCACGATTTTTCTTTGAAATCATTTTGCACTAATTATTACTCTTTAGTATTATTTCCGTTGTATTTAAAGAATAATTGTGTTAAAAATCAAAAGCTGTAGCTGTAGGATTTGTGTCGTTTATGAAACAGTTTATATACTACCTCATCGTTTGGCATATCAAAATTACAAATTAAAAAGAAATAGTTACATCTAGACCCGGAATCTAACCTCAGAACCCTACCTACTCCACATGTCATTACAGTGTTGCCAAATATCATTTGTTCGACGTCTATTATCTATCGAAAATACACGTGGGATGCATGGTAGTCGTGTTGATACTGTTCGTGTGGAAGAACCGCGCTTTAGCATCCGACTGCACCAATTTTTGTTCACACTATGTAACTATTGTCGCCCTATACTAACGAGAGCATCGTTCCATAAGCTTTAGCGATCTGAATAACACTGCTATACCAATGGCACTTGAAAATGGCATGTCGCCGCAATAACTGAACGTGTTACATAAATGAATGTAATCGTAATATGGCCAAGGTGGGAAACTGAATTGCGTTTTAATAGATTTTTACCCAGTATGAAAAAGCTCGTAAGTGTTAGGGGTAATGACAAAGTTACTGTTCGTAGGTTGCACTAAACTCTTACCTACATTTCGGTGGCCGGTCGGTGCGGCCGAGCTGTTCTAGGCGCTTCAGTCTGGAACCGCGTGACTGCTACGGTCGCAGGTTCGAATCCTGCCTCGGGCATGGATGTGTGTGATGTCCTTAGGTTAGTTAGGTTTAAGTAGTTCAAAGTTCTAGGGGACTGATGACCTCAGATGTTAAGTCCCATAGTGCTCAGAGCCATTTGAACCATTTACATTTCGGCGCTTATACACCCGCATCGGTGTTGCGCTGCGTTACAGATATTCTGCAGCCACGCACTCTGGCGGAAATTTGTTGATAGCCCTTTCAGTGATACATCCGCTCAAATAATACTTGTTCGCAAAAGGTGCTATATTTCGTACAAACGTCCACCGTATCTTATTCGGTACAACCTAGAGGAAGACCGTCAGCAATTTCTCACACTTCGAACAACCGACAGGTGTCAGAAGCAACGTAGTAGTATATTCTCATACAACACGCCTCTACTGATGCGGCATAATGCAGTCTAAATCTATATCTACAGGCGTCGGAGAAAAGTATGGAAACACCAGCAGCACAACACATAACACAGTGCTAATACGATGACGGTAAACCGTTGGCATTAAAGACAGCTTCCAGTCATCTCCGAACAGACAAATATAAAGATCCTGTATGGTTTTCAAGAGAACCTTATACCACTCTTATTGCAAATAGTGGTGAGCCATGCATGGCTCGCCGTCCCACCATCTGGTATTTTACACACTGTTTTAACGTATTTCCATCTCACCACGTTGATTTGAATTACTGGCGTTACTGGGTTGCTATTTTGCCTGACCGTCATCGGCGTTGCTGTTGTGGGGGTCTTCCTGTGGGCAACAACGAGTGAAGTGTTCGAGATAGCCGCCGTCAGATGGAATTGATTAAATTAATTTATCCATAGTTAAGTGCACCAGCGGAATTTTCTGCCTTGGTGCCGTTAGTGTTCTGGTTACCTACCCTGGCCGCTAACGTAGTTTTTAGGCAGTGTCGTTTCCTCGCGTGTTTTTGCTGTGCAACATGGTGTGTAGTTTTGGCAGCTCAGTTCACATAAGCGTTTGTTTGGGGACAGTGAAACTTGTAATTTTTCTTGGGGGGCCTTGAATTCTCGTGTACTCCGTCGTGGCCAGCAAGCGGTTGGTCGGTCGGTCCGCGACTGTCCCTTGGTTTGGTTCGCACGAATTAAGTGTAGTTGGACTCACGACCTGTCTCACCTACTTAGGTGAGACTGAGGGCAGACCAATCCACTGGAGACTCCAGTACCGTTCTCTTAATTATCCTTTTGGCAGCGTTAATGTTATTGTCATTTAACTGTATTTTATATTTTTAATTTAGCAAGGTTAGTTGTGGGCCTTCAGACCTGGAAACATGTTCTCAGAGTTTCCTTAAAGTCGAAACTTTATCGCCTTCTGCTCTTGAAAGGTTATTGTAATTTCCTCTGAAAGGTTGTATAAGTTATTGTGAGTCTTCCGCCGTTGGTGTTGCAAATTGAAATTTTTAAACTTAATGTATTGTTTTACCGATTGTTGCAATATATAATTCCTTAATTTGCAGGATTTAACCTTGCGCCCTTCAGCCATCTTATTGCGTTTGTTTTTCTCTTTCTGTGCACCTCGTGAGCCATCAGCCCTGCTAGCATCTTAAAACAATGTGGCTTTCTGCATTCAGTAATCATCATAGTATATTTTGAATTTTGAAGATTTAATCCGGCGGCCTTCAGCCGCTCCACATGATGATCTCATATATGTGTACGATTTATCATATTCGTAAATTTAACTGAGTGTCATGTCTTTTCAAAATTGAACTTATTCTAAAGCACCTGTTTGGAGGCCTTCAGCTGCGAAGAACATTTAATTCCTTCAAAACTGTATTAGTGAACTAAATGATAATAAATTAAAATTGTGAAATGAATCCGACCGCAACTCCCTTGGCCCTTTCCACAATCCTAATTACCTATTAGCGCTGCGTGATTTAGTGGGCGTTTCAAGTGGCAAGTTCAGGTAAAGATGAAGGAGGTGGGTAGTGTCACGAACCCTTCTCTCCGAGGTAGGCAACACACGCTCACCAATATTGAGATATGGGGTCTGTGGTGGCCAGGCAAAATGGGGCAATTCAACCTCGTGCTCGAAATACCAGTCATTCGATGCCAGGTTTGTGAACAGAGGCCGTGGGTGTTTTAGGAACATTGTATCATGGGATGTACCTCATCTGCCAAAATGGTCACATAATCCTTGGTAGCTATTCTACCTTCCAGAGCAGCCATGGGGCTCGTGAAATACTGCGAAATGACTTTCTTCCATTGCTCCATAGTTCGGGTTTTACAGCTTCGGCCGTGCAATACCGAGCTTATGGAGCTCTCTTAGTGTAGTTTTAGTAGCGACGGAGTCGCAAGTGCCACATTCAGGTCTGCAATGACCTTTTCAGCTGTCTTAGTCTTATTTTTCGTCACAGTCCTCTACAATGACGGTCGGCCTCTATCACTTCACACAAGCTTTCGTCCAAGTTGTGAGTTAGCGGATGATGTGTCTCACAATTCCTTGTATCCGTTATGGATGAAATTAAAAAAAAGTAGTCATTCATGTTGCTGGTCTTTGCGTACGTTCAATATCCCTCAGACTTACGTGGTATGGGTCATACACTCTTGAGTTATATTTTAGGATGGATCATACTAGATTTTGCAAACTGTATCCCTTTCAACATGACTGCATATTTCCAGGATTCTACCAATGAATCGATGTCTGGCACCACCTCTTCTGACGGCTAAGCACATGTGATCGTTCCGTTTCATGTATCTACAATTTTTTACACGCAGATACTTTCATGAGTAGACTTATTCAAGATGTGACTGATATATTATAGTCACAGGATACTACAGTTTTGCGTTTTGTGAAGCGCCCAGTTTTACAGCACTGAGCACTTACAAGAAGTTGCCAATCTTAGATGGCCGGTGTGGCCGAGCGGTTCTAGGCGCTACAGTCTGGAACCGCGCGACCGCTACGGTCGCAGGGTCGAATCCTGCCTCGGGAATGGATGTGTGTGATGCCTTTAGGTTAGTTAGGTTTAAGTAGTTCTAAGTTCTAGGGGACTGATGACTCCAGAAGTTAAGTTCCAGAGTGCTCAGAGCCAGAGCCAATCTTAGAGAAGGTGCCTCTTGAAACACCAAACACTTCCGCTCCGTTGGTAACTGAAGCTCCCATCATACAATTTGCCCACGTTCTAATTCACTTAGCTTCGACGTGACGCTCTTACACGTTCACAGGACACTGTTCTGACCAAGACTGACAGTTGCAACGTATTGAGGGCGTTGTACAGCTGCATTTCGTGGTCAGTTACAGCAGGACATGTTCAAGTATGCATTGATCGCGGTGTTTCCCTATTTTGGTCCATCCCCTGTATATCTGCTTACAAACTCCTCGAAACAGCGTGTAGTGCGTGGCAGTGGATACTTAGCTTCGTAGACCTACCACATATTAGGATATCTTCCCGTTATACTCCCTAATGGTTCTTTGCAAGAATGCTTACATGCGTATGTGCTTGCTGAAATTAGTCTAATTGTGTCTGCGCGGTCCATAAGATTGTGCTCCATTTCCAACGATGCTGTCGTCACGGTACTTCAAAGTCAAATCTCCTTTTCTTCTTAACTTTGACATCCAGTATTAATTAAGGTCGTAGTGAGTGCAGGAGGAGATGGCTGAATTACATAGGACGATAAAATTTGACAGGAAGGCAGACAAGAGTTTAGCCGTAAGAGAAGAACGCATCATTGTGCCGTCTTCTAGCAAGCAAGAGAGCGCCGTAGAGATAGTCATAGTCGATCTCCAGTGACAGACGCCAAAAGAAAGACGCTGCGCATCACTCATAATTACTGTTAACATAATGTGAACACACATTCCAACAATAAACACCATTTTATTTCTTCCCATATACAGTACTCGTTGTCTCACCTAAAAGTCAACATGTATTTTCTGTGGTGTTTAGACAGGTATCTGAAGCGCTCGGCAGAAAAAAATGGTTCAGATGGCTCTGAGCACTATGGGACTTAACTTATGAGGTCATCAGTCCCCTAGAACTTAGAACTACTTAAACCTAACTAACCTAAGGACATCACACACATCCATGCCCGAGGCAGGACTCGAACCTGCGACCGTAGCTGTCGTGTGGTCCCAGACTGTAGCGCCTAGAGCCGCTCGCCACCCCAGCCACGTTCGGCAGACCCGGACGGTCACCCATCCAAGTGACGGACCAGCCCGACTGCGCTTAACTTCGGTGACCTGACTGGAACCGGTTCTGCCACTGCGTCAAGACAGTTAGCTCATATTATTTTGTGGCTTTAAGAAAACCAGCCTACGCCATTGTTCTCTAGCAATATTCATATCCGTCAACATTGTTTGAGGCTTCTATCTACAACATATCCAGTTACAGTCTGCAAGCCACCGTGAAGTGCATCGTAGAGGAAACTTTTCACTGTACCAGGTGTTAAGATTGCTTAACGTTAGTGGATGGTTCCTTTCAAACGGCACGGCCGACTTCCTTCCCCGTCCTTCCCTAATCCGATGAGACCGATGACCTCGCTGTCTGGTCTGCTTCCCCAAACAACCCAACCCAACCCTTAACGTTAAATTTAATTACGGAGCACTGTATGAATGGCCGCTTAAACGCCTCTGTGCGATGAAATAAGTCTGATTGGCCTTCTCCATAGTTACTGAAGCGAAGCGTAGGAGTCTCTAGTATATTCCCTCATTCTTCACTTAATATTGGTTCTTGGAACTTTGTAAGTAGGCTTTGACAAGATACTTCGCGAGTGTCTTAGAGCGTCAGCCGTGTTCCAGAAAAACGTAAATGACAATATGTCTGCTCAACCACCTATTTGCAGTGTAGAAAACACTATAATTTACGTATTTTAAGGTTAAGCATCTAATTCAGAAGATGGTATTTTGCCTTCGAAAGGTATAAACTCCAGTGGTTTTTATTTTTTTATGATTTTCCCAATAACATATAATGTGTGATAGGCAGCAAAGTAAGTTTTACATGTAACTTAAAATAATTACATCTCATCAACTTCTTTTCGGTGGATGATGAATGTCTATTTAAAACTGATGGTAAAAACCTATTTTCATGTGTATTTGCATGAGTAGGACTAAAAAATGTGTGCATTATTGTTAATACTAATAATGTACACATATCCTGTAAAATGACTCGTTACACTTCTTTTCAGCCAAAGAAACGTTCAAACGATTTTTAAAGCTTGCAACAGATCAAATAACTAATCAAAACAGTGCTTAACTCATCGAAAATGTAATAAGGAATCTCACCTGTGAATTTTGTAAAACAATTTGAATGTCAGGGGCGCACACGGGACTGAAGGAAGAGGCAGTGACTTGACCCTACGATCGGCAGCTTGTTCAAGTTCGCTTTCTATCGACTGAAAGTTGGCACACCGGGAAACAGAAGTTCGTGACTCGCAGGGAGAGAAAAGTTTGTTGCATGTTTGCCTGAAGGACGTGGCGGAACAGTGAGGGCAGGACTATTTTTCTTTCTTTCTCGTGTTTACGCATGAAGTTTGTGGCGATTCCATTCTGCACGTCACGTAATTTCATGTACTGTACGTACTTCGCCGTCCCACTCGCCACTTCTCCACAACACCATCGTCTGAAGTTTGCAAGTGGTCTGTCAACGCAATCCCCCACAACCCTGATTTATTTTGCCTTACCAACGCCCGCAAAAGCTGTTGTGCCCCATTGTTTAATAGTTAGCTTTGAACGCGGCACACAGTATTGGTTCTGACTTTGGTGAACATCTCACAGATCGAGTGAAATACAAAACTGTTTAGTTTAGTATCTTGCGTAAGGATATTTTCTTCAATTCTAGACTGCTTGCCAGTGATTTTGAAGAAATACGTTCTCGTTGTACACCAAAGCTCTTCCGACTGATTCATGTTTGCAGAGTGTAAAGTTGAATTTGTGGGTCGACGTTGATGAAAAAGCTTTATTCGTAAACTAATTTCAGCAATATTTTACCGTAATTGTGTTTTTCTTCTTCTACAACAGACGATATATAAGTTATTACACGGCATAATTACGTGAGTTGCAAAGTATTATAAGTTTTATGCTTATGTTCAGCAGAGTTCCTTTTCACTTTTCTGTTTATTACGTGTCACCACATCAATTACACTGCTTGTAGCCGTGTATAGGTCCCCATTGAGAAATTTTCAACTGTTTTTGAAAAACTTGGATTCTTTGTTGTGCTACCTGTCAAAGGAAAGTAAATTATTGTTTGTGGGGATTTCAATGTAGATTTTCTGAAAGAGTCTGATATAAAGCTTGATCTTGAAGTATTACTTGGTTCTTTTAATTTGACATCAGATATTGATTTTCCTACTCATGTGGTACAGGAAAGCAGCACACAGATAGATAACGTTTTCATAGACCAAGATAAATTTAATCAAATGAAAACTTTTCCTGTTAAGAATGGTCTGTCTCATCATGATGCACAGCTAGTTACAGTAAATGATATAGCTCCATACAGTAATGCAAAACAGTCATCCAAAACAGTGCGTTCTATTAATGATTTAACAATTCAAAATTTTAGGGAAAACTTGCAACAGTTAGACTGGGATGAGGAGTACAAGGAACATGATGCTAATTTAAAATTTAACCTATTTCATGGTACCATTGTGAGTATATTTGAAAACAGTTTCCCTAAGAAAACCGTGAAATATAATTGTAAGAACCCATGTAAGAAGCAACGGCTTACTAAAGGGATAAAAATATCTTCGAAACAGAAAAGGGAAATGTATCTTATAGCTAGGAGGAGTAATAATCCCAAAACACTGAAACATTATAAAAACTACTGCACTGTGTTAAGAAAAGTTATTTAATAGTCCAGAAGTATGTGCATTATGTCAGAGATTAGCATATCTGATAATAAAATTAAAACAACTTGGAATACTGTGAAAAGGGAAACAGGGAAACCGAGAGCACAGGAAGACTGTATCTCTGTCAAACACAATGAGAAGTTTGTTAACAAGAAGTCAGAAGCAGAAAACATTTTTAATACTGGGTAATCATTTTTAAATGTTATAGAGAAAATAGGACTAGCTATTCATTAGAAAATGCAAGACAGTATATGGAAGAGGCAGTACCTATACAATTTCATAAAGTTGAAATTCATTGCACCTCTCCTACTGAAATTAGGAAAATAATAAATTCACTCAAAAGTAAAAGCTCACATGGAATTGATGGGATTTCCAACACAGTACTAAAAGATTATTCCCAACAAATAATTAGGATTCTCAAGCACATATGTAGTAGCTCACTGAAACAGTGCATTTTTCCAGATAGACTGAAATATGCTATTGTTAAACCATTGCATAAGAAAGTGGATAGATCTGATGCTAAAAACTACTGGCCAATGTCACTTCTGACAGCTTTAGCCAAAATTCATGAAAAAGTAATGTATTCAAGAGTAGCATCACATGTTTGTAAAAATAAAGTACTAACAAAATGTCAGTTTGGTTTTCAGGAAGGCTTTTCATCATAAAATGCTATATATGCTTTCAGTGATCAAATATTAAATACATTAAATAACTGAACATCACCCATTGGGATATTTTGTGATTTCTCAAAGGCTTTGATTGTGTGAATCATGAAATTCTTCTAGATAAGCTTAAGTATTGTCGTATGAGTGGGATAGTGCACAAATGGTGTAATTCATATTTAATTGGAAGAATGCAGAAGGTTGAAATTAACAGTACAGATAGTCTGCAAAAACCAGAAAAGTCGTCTAACTGGGAGGCTATCAAGAATGGTTTACCACAGTGTTCAGTCTTGGGTACGTCATTATTCTTAATATATATTAATGACTTGCCACTCTATATTCATGAAGATGCAAAACTAGCTCTTTTTGCTGATGATATAAATAATCACACCCAAGAAGCAAGAATCAGCTGAGGAAATTGCAAATAATCTCTTTCAGAAAATTATTAAGTGGTTCTCTGCAAATGGACTCTCACTAAATTTTGAGAAAACACAGTTTATACAATTCTGTACAGTTTATGGCATAACACCATTAATGAATATGGAATATGAACGTAAGTCTGTTGCTAAGGCACAATACTCAAAATTTCTGGGTGCTTGCATTGATGAGAAATTGCATTGGAAGAAACACATCGATGATCTGCTACTTATGCCATTAGGGTTATTGCAAATTTAGGTGATAAACATATCAGTAAATTAGCCTTTACTATGCCTATTTTCATTCAATGCTTTCATATGGCATCATATTTTGGGGCAATTCGTCATTAAGAGAGAAAGTATTCATTGTAGAAAAGCGTGTGATCAGAATAATAGCGGGAGCCCAGCCAAGATCACCTTGGAGACATTTATTTAAGGAACTTGGGATATTCACAGTACCTTCGCAATACATATATTCACTTATGAAATTTGTCATTAATAATCCATCCCAATTCAAAACCAACAGCGAAGTGCATAGCTGCAACGCTAGAAGAAAGGATGATATTAACTGTTCTGGATTAAATCTCACTTTGGCACAGAAAGGAGTGAACTATTCTGCCACAAAAATCTTTGGCCATTTGCCAAATAGTATTAAAAATCTGATAGATAGCCAACCAACTTTTTAAAAGCAAATTAAAAGAATTTCTGAATGACAACTCCTTTTACTCAATGGATGAATTCTTAGATATGAATTAGTAACTGTAAAAATAATTAATTAATTATTTTATATAAAGAAAATTTCTGTTATAGTGTCACGTTCCACATCATTACGAGGTGTCGTATTCGTAATGTATGGAACAAGCATTAATGTGTGGGTGTGTATGAAAGAGGATCAGTTGATTCGGTATCTGATGAGGAGATACCATCTGTCGCACCAAGAACCAGACGCCTCTCGCCGATCTGCACACCAGGTGGTGCTCGTCTGTGCCCCTGACATCACGGTCGACACACAACGGGGTGTGTGCGAGGTGAATCCTGTGAAGGCGTGACCGGAATACTTGCTTCTCATTGACAGTAAGGTACCATGAAGACTGGACGTCAGTGTCAAGGTGAGGAACGCACACCGATCGCCAAACGGCACGCCAGTCGACGTGGAGAAGCTTCCCTTCAACCACGTTGGGTGACCTGTGCTGCTGCCTTCTTGAATGTCAATTTCGCCAGCAATATCGCAGTACGGACGTAGCTCAGTTCAAGGAAAAAGTGACGCAAATAAAAGAAGGGTGGCGGGAATTCCGAAAGTTGGGTAGGTGCTGCGGGAGTACGTGGTGCAAGGGCCTCTAGCAATAGGTTGGTAAGGCACGTAGGACTACGGCGCCACAACGTCGTGGGAGAGCCAACGGAAAGGGCTACCGCTCTGTCAGGCACATGATACAGACCTAAACTGCCCCTGCACCGCGAGAGGGTGAGGCTTTCGTATCTTATACTTAATAGCAAGCCGTGGCAAACAAACTAACCCATTGCCGCTAGCATGGAAGTGTCTTGCCACATGGGGGATACGTGACGCCAAATATGCAGGGTGATTCGAAAAGAATACCACAACTTTAGGAATTTAAAACTCTGCAACGACAAAAGGCAGAGCTAAGCACTATCTGTCGGCGAATTAAGGGAGCTATAAAGTTTCATTTAGTTGTACATTTGTTCGCTTGAGGCGCTGTTGACTACGCGTCAGCGTCAGTTGATGCTAAGATGGCGACCGCTCAACAGAAAGCTTTTTGTGTTATTGAGTACGGCAGAAGTGAATCGACGACAGTTGTTCAGCGTGCATTTCGAACGAAGTATGGTGTTAAACCTCCTGATAGGTGGTGTATTAAACGTTGGTATAAACAGTTCACAGAGAATGGGTGTTTGTGCAAAGGGAAAAGTTCTGGACGGCCGAGAACGAGTGATGAAAATGTAGCACGCATCCAGCAAGCATTTGTTCGCAGCCCAGGAAAATCGACTCGCAGAGCTAGCAGAGAGCTGCAAATTCCACAATCAACTGTATGGAGAGTCCTACGAAAAAGGTTAGTTATGAAACCTTATCGTCTGAAATTGGTTCAAGCACTGTCTGCAGCTGATAAGATTAAAAGAATCGATTTCTGTGATTTTATCCTTGCTCAAATGGAAACAGATGAATCTTTCGTTTCAAACATTGTATTTAGTGATGAAGCAACTTTCCGCACTAATGGGAAAGTCAACCGTCACAATGTCTGTATATGGGGCACTGAGAATCCGCGGGAAACAACTCAGTATGAACGTGACTCGCCTAAGGTGAACGTTTTCTGTGCCATTTCAGCCAATAAAGTTTTTGGTCCCTTTTTCTTCGAAGGTGCTACTGTAACTGGACTACAGTATCTGGAGATGTTAGAGAATTGGGTGTTCCCTCAGCTCGAACAAGAAGCACAACAATTCAGCAGGATGGAGCGCCACCACATCGGCACTTATCTGTCCATAACTACCTGAACGTCAACTACCCGAGGCGATGGATCGGCCGCCAGGCAGCCCGTGACAGAGCACTTCATCACTGGCCTCCAAGAAGCCCTGATCTTACCCCCTGCGATTTTTTCTTATGGGGGTATGTTAAGGATATGGTGTTTCGGCCACCTCTCCCAGCCACCATTGATGATTTGAAACGAGAAATATCAGCAGCTATACAAACTGTTACGCCTGATATGCTACAGAGAGTGTGGAACGAGTATTGGGTTGATATTGCTCGAGTGTCTGGAGGGGGCCATATTGAACATCTCTGAACTTGTTTTTGAGTGAAAAAAAACCTTTTTAAATACTCTTTGTAATGATGTACAACAGAAGGTTATATTATGTTTCTTTCATTAAATACACATTTTTGAAGTTGTGGTATTCTTTTTGAATCACCCTGTACATTTACGTATTGTGTGAGTTACAGAAGATCGAGTGCTCGTAAACGGCGATCTAAGAGCCCAGTTCGTAGTTGGCAAAGCAGACGTCTGCAGTTGAGGGCACTTGTCCGCCGGAGATCATTTGCGAAATCGAGTCCTCAGCATCGGAGAGTATCAGCTACACTCAAAGGAGCCGCACCGTCCGCAGGAAGTCCCGCACCTATAGCTGCTGCGCTCGATTTGCAGACGTTAAGGCGGCTAGCAGAAGCTTCGACACAAGTGGTAACCCATGCCAGTGACTCCTTGACCTCAGCACCGCTACGAAGAACGATGACGAGATCGTCTGCATATGCAATGCAGATGAATACATGGTCACTGAGAGACATCCCAGAGAGGCGTTGACGGAGGACACGTAGCAACGGTTCCATGGCGGATGCCTATAACAGTGTAGAAAGCACCCGGCCTTGACGCACAGATCGACGGATTGTAGAGTACGCGGGACGTAGCTCCACGTAGGAGATGCAGTACGATGATGACGGTAGTATCAGGGTAGCCCATAGCCCATATTGCGGAGCACCCCTTCCAGGTAGTCGTGTTCGTCGCGATAGAACGCCTGGCTGAAGTCAAGAGCTGTCAAAAGTACAGGCATATGACGTGCGTGAGCAAGAGCGATTATGTCCCGATAGCGACAGAGGGCAGTGTGGATGTTATTGGTACCTCCCACACAAGTTTTATCGGGGGAAACCACGTATCGAGGTGTCCGTTTAAGCCGCACAGCCACTAGCCGGGTAAAGGTCTTTGTATCGCTGTTGAGTAACGTCAAGTGGTGGTAATCGCATATCCGTGATGTACCCGGAGGTTTGCGACTGGGAATGAGAAAACCATAGAGGAAAGCGTCTGGAATCGGCACGAAAGGTGACATAAGCTCCTGAACAATTTCCGCCCACGCTGGTGCCAGAAGGGACGAAATGTCCGATAAAACTCCAATGGGAGGGCGTCCGGACCTGGCGACCTGTTCGTAGAACCTGCCTGGACGACGTTATGGACTTTGTCCTCCGTGACGTTAGCAATCAGATTCATCGTCGCATCCACGGGAACCGAGCCAAAGGAGTGTCTGGAGACCACTGTAATGTTGACAGGATGGTGATGTTGTTAAAGAATACTGCGTAACATAATGCGCGTGGAGGGAAGGCCCGATATCCCGTTGGGTATCAAAGCGCTGCCCATCATCAGTCGTAAAAACATAAATCAGATTCCTCCGACAGTGGCGTCGTTCCGCTATGACATGATACATAGATGGACGCTCTTTCACTAACCCATCGTGTGTGCGTGCCCTGACCATAGCTCCTTGAAGGTGGCGGCGAGAAAGGGACGTGAGCTGTGCCTTGGCACGAATCGCCATCGCTGACGCTCTGGCGAATACGGCATTATAGTACATTCCCGGAGAAGGGTGAAATAGAATTCCTGACTCTGTCGCCGCCACACCGTAACCTCCATTCTGTAACCAATCAAGGCCTTGCGCAGAGCAGGCTCTTCATAGAGCATCCACCATGACACGGCAGACTGATAGGCATCACGGCGTCGACGAGAAGCTACCAACGTGGTCTCGATGAGTTCACGGCAGTCAGGTGAAGTAAGGTGGATCGTGTTCAGGTTCCATGGTCCACGGCTGCACCACACCCTTTGGCGGCAGTGATTGATGGCGCAGATACATGCGTCACGGTCAGAGAACGCAGTGGGCCAGACTTCACCAGCTTGCACCCCACTGACAGCATTGCGGGTGATGTAAACACGATCGAGTAGGCTGGAAGAATGGCTAGTGAACTGTGTAAACCCTGGACGATCGCCATAAACATGCTCCGAAGAATCCACTAGGCTGAGATGCTAGCGCCGCGCACAGAGTGTGCGTGGTAGTTGGTGTTTGGGTGCCTGGATGCAGTTGAAACCGCTTCCCATTTTCAATGCATCCTGCCGACCCAGGACGAGAGGCGTGAGTGTCTCTGAGAAGGTGGAACGTTCACTGTGGTGACCCGAACCAGATGGCGCATGGACATTGGTGATCCTGACACCACTAAACATGAGAGCAATGCCTCTGGCATCAGGGAGATAGGTAACTGCATCAGCGAGGATACTGTCACGTAAGAGGATCGCCACTCCACTACCAGTAGGGGAAGCATGAGAAACATGTGCTGCAAAACCGTGGGGAGAACAAAGCTGCAACATCCACCTCCTGATGGGGAACTACGTCAACGTCCGCGGCATACAGCACGTCATGGAGTAAGGCCAGTTTGTGGCGTACGCGAATAGTGTTGACATTGACAGTGGCTATCCGATAAGTCTGGAAAATCGCCAGGAGGACAGGCGTTTCAAACACAGGGGAAGCAGAGGGATCTCCCTGTTAGGCCCCCACGGAAGGGCACATCACTGTGACGGGGAGGGAGCCGATACCGTCAAGGGGGTCCACCGTCCTGTACACCTCCAGACTGTCCATCCTCAGAATCGACGACGTCCGCCGAGGACACAGACGTGTCACCGGGCCTGTTCTGTGGAACATTATCAGACGTGCGCCCACAGGTAGCGCCAGACACAGAAAGAGAAGTAACCGCACCAGACGCAGGCGGGGGAAGATCGGTGTCCGGACTTGAGATGGAGGCGTCGTCAGATGTCAAGGCGTCAGAGGACAGTGCACCATCATTTGCAAGGTTGTCATTCTGTGCAGACATCCGATGGACGCAGTCACCAGAAGGGGTACGCCGTTGTCTCTTCCGTTTCCTCGGCGACTGTTGCTTCCTAACATGCTGTTCCGTGTCGGATGGCGGGCGACTGTCGTTCGACATGTGGCCAATGACAGAAAGGCAGAGGCAGGTACAGCTCCATTATCAACAACCATGGGGTCGGGGCAGACAGCTTGCGCCTGCTGAGAGTCGTCGTTCATTTGTGCTGCCTCCGGCAGGGGTGTAGGAGAGACAGGCGAAACGTCCATCTTGTCGTCGAGAGGAACCGACACGGGTACAGACTGATTCAGAGGGGGCGTAGCAGGCAACACCGCCGCAGACGCGTAAGACAGAGGTAACACTGTGGGCATCGCAGGAATGACGTCTCCGATCGGTGTCTGAACCAGTCTACGTCAGAGGCATTAGAACGGACATGGCCTTCCTAACCACAACCTGAACAGGTGCCCGGCTGGGCATCGTACATGACGACAGCCCTGCAGCCAGCAATAAGCAAGTAGGAAGGCACGTGTTTCCGTAGTTCGATTTTTATCTGACGGACACCATTGTGGACACAGTACGTTTCGAACAGCTTCAACGTTTCAGCGTGACTGACGACTTGCCGTGAGGTTTAAAATCGGCCATTGCGTCCGACGGTACTTCAAGTGGAAGTTCGAAAACCCGCAACGTTCGGGGGCCAAAACCAGCGTGATCAACCACTGCAGTCCTATATGTCAGAGTATCGAAACTTGAGACCGTTAGCGTGGCAACGTCGGCGCACAGCTCGTCATTCGCGAGCTTTATGTACACAGTAGTACTAAGGATTGAAAAATGTATTCCGAGAACGTCTTGTGGTGGGAGGCGCATTTCATCCCGTATAAAACGTTTAACTTCATACGCCTTCGGTTTGATGCAAAAGTTGATTTAATTGTGGCGTGACGGCAAGGAAACGCCATGATGGTCAATGCAGTCGGAATCTGAAACAAGTCGCTAGGCGGAACTAAACAAACGCGAGCCCGCTCGCAAGCAGAACCACAGGCGAGACGCAAACAGGGCGTGTGCGCCTCACCACAGCCAAAGGCCGACTGGCAGCTAAGCAGGCGGACGTCTTTTTTGGAGCTGCTCGACCGTTTGACCCCACTCTTTTAAGCTCCTTACAGACATACATTGTGCTAGCTAGACTACTGTGGTAGTGATTCTTTCGCAGACTTCATACGATTTTTTAGAACCAACATCCGCACTGCTTGATCGTCGCTGTCTGTCAGTACACGATGTTTACCTGATCCAGTTTTGGTTGTTCCTTCGCGTTTCTACTTGACAATCACATCACAAACATTGTAAGGTGGCTATAATTTCGCACCTTACAAGCTCTCATCCACATTCTTTGCTGTGATCTACAAACACAATTAGGTATCATGTAATAGCTTGTACATTGTGTACAGGGTGTTACAAAAAGGTACGGCCAAACTTTCAGGAAACATTACTCACACACAAAGAAAGAAAATGTGTTATGTGGACATGTGTTCGGAAACGCTTACTTTCCTTGTTAGAGCTCATTTTATTACTTCTCTTCAAATCACATTAATCATGGAATGGAAACATACAGCAACAGAACGTACCAGCGTGACTTCAAACACTTTGTTACAGGAAACGTTCAAAATGTCCTCCGTTAGCGAGGATACATGCATCCACCCTCCGTCGCATGGAATCCCAGATGCGCTGATGCAGCCCTGGAGGATGGCGTATTGTATCACAGCCGTCCACAATACGAGCACGAAGAGCCTCTACATTTGGTACCGGGGTTGCGTAGACAAGAGCTTTCAAATGCGCCCATAAATGAAAGTCAAGAGGGTTGAGGTCAGGAGAGCGTGGAGGCCATGGAATTGGTCCGCCTGTACCAATCCGTCGGTCACGGAATCTGTTGTTGAGAAGCGTACGAACACTTCGACTGAAATGTGCAGGAGCTCCATCGTGTATGAACCACATGTTGTGTCGTACTTGTAAAGGCACATGTTCAAGCAGCACAGGTACAGTATCCCGTATGAAATCATGATAACGTGCTCCATTGAGCGTAGGTGGGAGAACATAGAGCCTAATCAAGACATCACCAACAATGCCTGCCCAGACGTTCACAGAAAATCTGTGTTGATGACGTGATTGCACAATTGCGTGCGGATTCTTGTCAGCCCACACATGTTGATTGTGAAAATTTACAACTTGATCACGTTGGAATGAAGCCTCAACCGTAAAGAGAACATTTGCACTGAAATGAGGAATGACACATTGTTGGATGAACCATTCGCAGAAGTGTACCCGTGGAGGCCAATCAGCTGCTGATACTGCCTGCACACGCTGCACGTGCTTCGGAAATAAGTGGTTCTTCCGTAACACTCTCCATACAGTGACGTGGTCAACGTTACCTTGTACAGCAGCAACTTCTCTGACGCTGACATTAGGGTTATCGTCAACTGCACGAAGTATTGGCTCGTCCATTGCAGGTGTCCTCGTCGTTCTAGGTCTTCCCCAATCGCGAGTCACAGGCTGGAATGATCCGTGCTCCCTAAGACGCCGATCAATTGCTTCGAACGGCTTCCTGTCGGGACACCTTCGTTCTGGAAATCTGTCTCGATACAAACGTGCCGCGCCACGGCTATTACCCCGTGCTAATCCATGCATCAAATCGGCATCTGCCAACTCCACATTTGTAAACATTGCACTGACTGCAAAACCACGTTCGTGATGAACACTAATCTGTTGATGCTACCTACTGATGTGCTTGATGCTAGTACTGTAGAGCAATGAGTCGCATGTTAACATAACCACCGACGCCGACCGCGGTGGTCTAGCGGTTCTAGGCGCGCAGTCCGGAACCGCGCGACTGCTACGGTCGCAGGTTCGAATCCTGCCTCGGGCATGGATGTGTGTGATGTCCTTAGGTTAGTTAGGTTTAAGTAGGTCTAAGTTCTAGGGGACTGATGACCACAATAGTTACGTCCCATAGTGCTCAGAGCCATTTGAACCATTTGAACAAGCACCGAAGTCAATGAGTCGCATGTCAACACAAGCACCGAAGTCAACATTACCTTCCTTCAATTGGGCCAACTGGCGATGAATCGAGGAAGTACAGTACATACTGACGAAACTAAAATGAGGCCTAACATGGAAATTAAGCGTTTCCGGACACATGTCCACATAACATCTTTTCTTTATTTGTGTGTGAGGAATGTTTCCTGAAAGTTTGGCCGTACCTTTTTGTAACATCCTATATATGAATATGCAAAGGAGACTGACATTGTCACGTACGTCTTGTAAATTATTGTTAACGCTTATTGCATGAAACCTGACGGAGTGTCTTTATTGTAAAAAACGGCGTAATGAATGGTTGCCTACACTAGTAGAGGTTGGAACGCCAGTGGAAATGAAACGGCTGGTGGAACTGAAGCCCTGGGTGGAAGGTCCACACAGGTGTGTTGGTCCTGCTTAAACATAGGAAATAGCAAGACGGACGTTGTAGCACCTAAGCGCTGGAGCATAAGAGTCGCAACCGGCCGGTTTGTAGCCAAACCGGAAGGATTATACTTCGGAAACGCTGAAAATCTTGGACGCAGGTGAGAGGAACGAAGAAGTGGTACCTCGGAAACCATTCTGGCTGGGTTATTTTCAATGATTTTTACTCAGAAGCATACCATTGTATGTGTGTAGGTTTTTCATCGCAAACTTTCCGCGCTGGTAAACAAAAGACTGAAATATGGTTGGTCGGCGTTCGGAAGAATCTGTAGAGAGGGAGAATATTCCGTGGTTTCGGGAATATGATTCGTTTTCGGAATTACGATGGTGGGGAGCGAAACCCTGCTGGGAAGCCAGCTCTGGAGAGACGAGGTCTTCCGTTGTGAGCGCCCGTGTGTGACGGTCGCCTGGTAGCATGTTTGTTGGTGCAGACGGACTTGCTGTCTTTGCTCTCAGGAGAGTTTATAGTTAGAACATTCAGGTACTGTACTGTTGCGAACCTATACGATTCTGGACTTCACCTCCGGGTTGGAAGCCGTCGTTGAGTACGCGTTTCTTGTCTGTAGAACACAGAGAGGAGAAGACAGTATTAGAGTATAGTAGTCAAAGGACCGCCTTCTGCCGTCCTAGTGTTTGAAAGAGTTTTATTTTGTGGCTGGAGTTCTTCCATCGACGCAGACGCGTACAAGAACCAGCACGCCGACGCACCAGACGCAGTACGTACGGTGATATCGGAAATTGCTTCGTCTTATTAGGGCTATAAAGCTACACAGCTGAGATCACGTTAGTTTATTTCCACTGAGGTTCCACACCACCGTAGATCATCTTTCAAAGTAGTGTCTTCTAGTGTTTGGTACTTAGATGATGTCAGTCATTTCACGTTATTGATGTTAGATAACGCAGTCATAATTAGGAGCAGAGCTGGGCAACTGATTAGTAATTTTACTTACGAAATGTAAACTTTTTAATATGAGGTTTTTTAATCTACAATAAATATATAAGCAGGAACAACGTTTATCATTTAGTAGGATTAGTTGCCTTCATCATTCATTTATCTTTAGATTGTAATTTATATGTTGAAGTCCATTAAGAGGTCCTAATATCTGTTTCAGGGCGTAGTCAGACAGGGCCAAATCTTCATTTTAGCGTTTATTATTTTCCGTTGCGCACACACAATTTACTCTCGCCTGGAGTAGCAGCATTTGAATACAGACTGACTGTTGGAGTGGCTAACACCCATTAGTATTTTTATTCTTATCTTTTATGCTCGGCTGATGTCTGTGTCCGTAGTCGAAGTCGCTAAAGCACGCCTTTGCTGTGGCGCCCGACTTGGAAGATGCCAGTTCGAACCCTGGTAGTGGAAGAACTTTATATTGACACTATTTGGCTGGAAAGCGGTGGAGAGATAGTGGGAAAGTCTCCGCGGTGTTAACCGAGGAGGAAGGAAGATTAGAGTTCAACATCCTTGCCGACATTGGTGTGATTAAAGGTTGGGGAAGGAAAAGCGGCCTTGTCCTTTCAAAGGAAACAGCCCGCAATTTGCCTTAAGCAATTTGGGAAAATCGCGGGAAACATAAATCAGGATGACAGACGCGGATATAAACCGTCGTCCTTTAGAATGCGAGTCCAGTGTGCTGATACTTCGCAATCTCGTTAGATGTTTAAGGGAGCGGGGCTTGACAGTAATCCGTCTATTGTACGAGGTCGTAAACTCTGCTGTTACTCGATAGGAGTAGGCCATGTGTCGAGACTAGGTTCCAAACTGTACCTTCTATTAACACACAACACAAACATGATACCCTACTGTATTAGTTGGCAACAATATTATTATTGCACCTGGAAGTGAAGACGCTTCGGTTCCGCTTATCGCATGGTAGCACGTAATCTGGATTAACATCGAACATGAAAGCTCTGATGGTGCGATCAATTTTCCTTGGTCACTACTGTACTCCTGCACTGCAAAGGCACCACCTGATTACAATAACGGCCAAGTATAATAAATTTTTATTTAAAACTTTTCTACACCCTAACCGCCCCCGCGTTTCTTCCCTTTCACAACACTTATTTTCATATTTGTACTATATTACAGTTCCTGATATGCTATTAATTCCTCCTCCACATATAATTAGTTGTAGGAACCTATCAACCTTCATAGACAGAATACGATTGCTTAGTATGCCACAACAGTGCCACAATCATTCCATTACAGTTACAATTAGTAGGTTACACCCACAAAGTTACAATTAGTATGTTATTTTCAGTAGTCTGCTGAAAGATGGTATAATCACGTAGCAACTAATTATTATGATTCCGGTACCTTATCAGTTATAAGAATTTACCTATTATAATCCAGTTTATTCCTATTTATCACATCTCCCCCATATCTCACTCTCTCCCCTCTTCCGCCCCTCCCACCCCACCATCCTGCTACACCATTACCTTCCCTTCCCACCCGGTTCATCTCTTCATTACACCTCTACCTCACTCGACTCCCCCCCCCCCCCCCAAACCCCCCACCACCACTTACGTTTCGCCGGCCGCGGTGGTCTCGCGGTTCTAGGCGCGCAGTCCGGAACCGCGCGACTGCTACGGTCGCAGGTTCGAATCCTGCCTCGGGCATGGATGTGTGTGATGTCCTTAGGTTCGTTAGGTTTAAGTAGTTCTAAGTTCTAGGGGACTGATGACCACAGCTGTTAAGTCCCACAGTGCTCAGAGCCATTGAACTTACGTTTCACACATACAGTTTTGCGCATATAGTTTAGCTTCTCTCTTTATTTCCCCAATTCACCCCCCTCCCCAGCGTCTTTCTTATTATAGATCATTCTTGGTCTGACTGCAGACCTGTACAATCAGTAACTTTTCGCACTGAAATTTTATTATCACAATTTCTACTTATTTGTGGTATATTTTTTGTACAGCTTCCTGAAGAAGGGCACACGTGTCTGAAAGCGGTAAAGGACACAAAATTTCTTTTGTGCAGCTGGATGCTGATCATACCACCACGATAAACAGAGACACATACTCAGCAGATACACTTAAAACACTACCTTTACCACGGGGAGCAAGATAAGCATTTCCGACTAAGTGGTTGAATGTACCCCTGCTTGCCTCCTATCCGATAATACCGTACTATTCATTCCTTATTTAAACGTGTAAGACAGCATGTTAATTTGGTGTACTCACGTTTGCTAGGTGAGGTTGAATTCATTTAAATATGACTGATAAAAGCGGTTTGACTGGCAGCCGTTTTAAGTGTTGACAGACATTCAACTGTGAAACCATTTTATTTATGACCAGCAAAAATTTGAAAATTGAGGTGGAGTCCTGGTAAAATCCGTTAATTGGATGCTGATCGGTGGAGGGGGAGGATAAGAGTGACATTGATGTATGGAGAAGTGTGTGTGTGTGTGTGTGTGTGTGTGTGTGTGCGTGTGTGTGTGTGTCCTCTGTCAATTACATTATCTCTCATGTGTCAGTGCTTTTTTGTGGTGAAGAGGTTTTTGGTACAGAGTGTTGTGTGGTCACTTATTCCAGATTGCACGTAAGTACGAAAAAACCACAACAACATATTTAAAATAATGCATTTTCGATGCGTAATAATTCAGATTTTATTTATTTTAGAATTAAAAATCCCTAGTGATTGCGAATTAACACTGAAATTGGTGTGAGGATAACAAAGTTTCCATATTATAGTGGTCCCACAAATCCGTTACTGACATGTATTGTATAGAATGTGTCAGGACGACACAGATAATCTCTGTGAGACTATATAGCGAAAAAATTCTTTTTTATCTCGCAAGTATGAAGCAAGCGAAAGGGAACGTACACATATAAAAATGAGATTGACAGAAACTGCAAAATGTCCAAACAGTAACGGCTCGAGGAAAAATACAAGGTTGTAGAAGATACTATGACTAGGGGAAAGATAGATTAGGCCTATAAGGAAATTGACGAAAGTTTTGGGCAAAAGAGTAAGCCCTGTATGAATACAAAGAGTTCATCTGGCATGCCAGTAGTAAGTAAAGAAGGAAAAGCTGAATGTTGAAACAACATATAGAGGATTTACGTAGGACTTGGGGACAATATGTTAGAAACAGAAGAGGAAGTAGTTGAAGATGAGATGGGATAAGATACCCGTAGAAGAATCTGACAGAGCATAGGAAGACTTACGTACAAGCAGACAAAAGTATTTCATCTGGTGTGCAAAACATATGAAACAGGCGAAATATCCTCTAACTTCAGCAAGAATTTAATAATTCCAATTGCAAAGAACAGATTTGCTGACACCTATGAGTACTACTTAACCACATTTAACTAAGTTATGGTAGCAAAATACCATTGCGAATTACTTTTAGAAAACTGCTATAAGCCAATCCACATGGGAAGACCAGTTTGGGTTCTAGAGAAATACAGGAACACGCATGAGGCACTACTGAATAGTTCGAAGAAAATAAACATACGTTTGTACCATTTTCTGATTTAGAGGAGGTTTTTGACAAAGATGGCGGGACCACGCTCTTTACAATTCTGAAGGTAGCACTGATAAAATAAAGAGAGCGAAATCTTATTTAGAACTTTTACAGAAACTGGAATGCAATAATAATAGTCGAAGGACATGAAAGGGGAACTGTAGATAAGAATGGAGCGAGACAGTTTTGTAGCCCCTCTCAGATGTTTCTAAATCTGTACGCTGAGGAAGCTTTGAAGGAATCTAAGAAATTTGAAGGGGGAATTTATGTTCAGGAAGGAGAAATAAAACAATTGAGGTTTGTCTATGACGCTGTAGTTCTGTCAGAAACAGCAGAGGTCTTGGTGGAACAGGCGAACCGGAGTGGATACTGCCGTGAATAGAAATTACAACGCGAGCAGCAAAGAAAATACAAGAAGCGTAATGGAATGTCGATTTAAAATGGGCACTGGCGTGACAATCTGATTAGGAAATGAGACATTAGAAAAAGCAGATGAATTTTGGTAGTTGGGCAGCAAGAAATTGATGATGGCCAAAGTAGAAAGGGTCTAAAATGCAGACTGACAATAGAAATAAAAGGATTCGTGAAAAAGACGAATTTGTCAACATCTAATATGAATTTATGTGTGAGGATAAATTTTCTGAAGGTATTTGCCTTGAGTGTAATCTTGTACGCAAGTGAAACATGGACGATAAACAGTTCAGACAAGAAGAGATTTGGAAGCTTCCGAAATGTGAACATTGGATGGAGAGATCGAATAAGAAATGAGGACGTACAGTCGAATTGGCGGGTGGAGGTGTGGTGGGGGGAACAAATTTGTGGCACAACTTTACTAAGAGAAGAGGCTTGTTGACAGAACGCATTCTGAGGGGTCAAGAAATTACCAGTTCGGTAATGGAAGGAAGTGTGTGGGGGTGCAAAAATTGTAGATGGAGATCGAAGCTGAAATAAATTAAGCAGGAGTTAGTTGGATGTATTACTTAGTTGATGTTTATTTCATTATTCAATTAACGAGACCCTCTGTTCCATCGGACCAGGGTTTCACACATACAGCACCTTCTTTACATGTTAGTTACCTAAGAAATAGCAATTTTAATACGACAAATAATATTAAAATGATTTGAGTGTCTACACAGATAGTAAATAAAACTGACTATGAACTAATAAAGTTAGTACTGGCAGTACTTCTACTGCTGCTTCTGCTGGTGCTGTCACTGAGGATCATGTATGCTGCGGTAGTTAGCAGGGACGAAGAGTCTTACACAGGACAGACTAGCGTGTAGAGCTGCATGAGACCAGTCTTCGGACTGAAGACTACAACAGCAACAAAATGTATGATTTAGACACATGAATGAGGCGCAGTGGTCCTTGTATTCCTCATCTTGCGCCGGGTTCCCCTTAACAGGTCAGAGGTCCACTACACACAGGAAACGGCTACATGGGTAGCGACGGCTCTGTGCAGGGGACTGGGCGATTTTTTAGTTAGTGGGTCTCGGGAAACTACAGAAAGGTAGTCAGTCTGAAAGGGTGCAGAGCAAACATGCAACAAAGATAGATGTAGCAACAATCAGTCTTCTAAATTATCGTAACTGTGTTGGCAAAGAACCGGATGGAGGAATGTGTCTTGCTGTCAGAAGTAGTTCATCTTGTACTGTAATTGAAGTAGATAGTTCCTGTGAGCTAGTATGGGTAGAAGTTATACTTGCAACCTGAATAAATTAATAACTACTTCCTTTTAGCGACCGGCGACTCACCTGATGCAGTTGCTGAACGGCTGAAAGAAAACCAGAGTCTCATTTCAAATAGGTACACTACTCATACAATTACACTTGGTGGTGACTTCAGTTTACTCACAATACGTAGGTGCATATACACGCTTAATGTTAGTGGTGGGCATAAAAGTCGTCCGAAAGTGTACCGGATGCCGCTTCAGAAAATTATTTTGAACAATTAGTTCAGGAGCCCACTCGAAGTGTAAATGGTTGCGAAAGCATACTTCACCTCTTAGCAACTAATAATCCTGAGCAAATAGGAAGCATCAAGACCGATACAGGGCTTACTGACCACAAAGTTATTGCAGCGAGACTATCATAACATGCAAACGCAAGAAAAATAAAGGCAAGGTACATCTATTACAAAAGCAGATAAAAGTTCGCTGGACGCCTTCTTAAACGACAATCTCTGTTCCTTCCAGTCTATGTAAGCGTAAGCGAAATGCGGTTTGGTAGTCTTGACGACAATTGAGAGGTACATATACCAAATAAATGAATAAGACGCGGTACTGATCACTGTTACTCAAAACAGGGCAGAACACTGCTGCAAAAACAACGAAAAAATAATACAAAATTTAAAAAAAGTGAAGTCGCAAGATTGGTTAAGTTTTACAGAAGCTCCAAATTTAGCTCGAGCTTCAATGCGAGAAGTTTTTAATGGTTTCCACAGCGAAACTGTTTCGAACGCTGGCAGAGAGATTCTGTTCGCATGTAAAGTACACCAGTGGCAAGACGGAACCGATACTTTTACTACTCAAGGACAATGATGATGATACCGATCAGAGTACAACAAAAGCAGACTTACTAAACACGGTTCTCCGAAATTTCTTCACCAAGGAATATAAAGAAAATATTCCAGAATTCGAATCAAGAACTACTTCCAACAAGAGTAACTGAGAAGTACATATCCTAGATGTAGGCATGCAGATAGTGATGCAGCTTAAATCACTTAATAAAGGAAAGGTCTCCGGTCAAGATTCCTTTCAGAGTACGCTGATAAAAGTGCTCCATATTTCATAATCATGTACAACCCCTCAGTCGTCAAAAGATTGGTAAATAAAGACTGAAAAATAGGACAAGTCACACCGGTAGCCAAGAAAGGGAATAGGTGTAATCCGTTGAATTACGGACCCGTATCACTAACGTCGATTTGCAGTAGGATGATGGGACATACACTGTGCTCGAACATTGTGAATTACCCCGAAGAAAATGATTCATTGAAAAATAGCCAACACGGATTCAGAGAATACCGTTCTTATGAAGCACAGTTAGCTCTTCATTCTCACGAAGAAATGACGGCTTTCGACATGGGATGTCAAATTGATTCCATATTTTTAGACTCAGAAGGTTTTCGATACCAGTACTCCCAAGGGACTTCAAATTGCATAGCTCTGGAGTATCGTTTCAGCTGTGTAATTTGATCCGTGATTTCTTGTCAGAAAGATCGCAGTTCGTAATAACTGATGGGAAGTTGTCGAGTAAAATAGAAGTAATATCTGGCGTTCCTAAGGAAGTGTTACAGACGCTCTATTGTTCCTAATCAACGCAAACAACATAGAAGACAATCTAAGTTGCCATCTTAGACTATTTGGAGATGATGCAATTATTTACCAACATGTAAAGTCATCAGATGATCAAAGCCAATTGCAAAATGATTTACACAAGACATCCGTATGGTGTGAAAAGTGGCAGTTGACGCTAAATAATGAAATGTGTTAAGTGATCGACATAAGTGTGGCGAAACAACCGCTGTATAATTTGAAAGATACAGAGGCACGACACTTACCCTAGTTCACTGCTACTAGCGCCAGGTCGTCGTAAAGCGCCTCCGCTTAGCAAACAAAGTATTGCGACATAACCTATGGAATGGTCAATACATGCTTGAATATATTAATGTTAAAACTGTTAAATCTCAGAATGATGAGATGCGTGTATTTCACTAACTGCATTGTTTTAAGAAAAAAAGTGGTGCTAAATAAAAAAGCTAGGAATCCGAAAGTTGTTCAGAATGAGCAAATGTATGTCACAATCAACTGCTACAAGTCTCAACTTAATCGGAGCCATATGTTGGCCAAAATCTGCGTTTTTACGAAAAATTCAAGGCGCTAAATACTACATGAAGCTTTAGTTTGATATACAAGCATTAACTATGTGACCCCATTAAGCTACCTCTGATAGTTTTCAAGCGATTCACTAAAAATTAAATTTGGAACAAAAACATCCTTATTTCTAACAGATTAATTATCATTTATATTAATGATAGGAAGTTCCGATTACAGCACTTGATTAAAAAATGGTGCAAATGGCTCTGAGCACTATGGGACTCAACTGCTGAGGTCATTAGTCCCCTAGAACTTAGAACTAGTTAAACCTAACTAACCTAAGGACATCACAAACATCCATGCCCGAGGCAGGATTCGAACCTGCGACCGTAGCGGTCTTGCGGTTCCAGACTGCAGCGCCTTTAACCGCACGGCCACTTCGGCCGGCACTTGATTAAACTTTAATGTAAATAACAGTCGTACAAGGTCTCTTAAAGGTGTAGTTCAGAGGTCATGTTCTACTGTCGGTTCTGTTCTAAAAATTCTAGTCCGAAGCTGGTGGTCTCAGGTTCTCGCTTTCAGAGCACGGGGTCCCGGCTTCGATTCCCGTCGGGCTCGGGCCTCGAGATGACTGGTTATTTGTGTTGTCCTCATCGTTGCATCATCATTCATGAAAGTGGTGAGATTGGACTGAGTAAGGGTTGGGAATTTGTACTGGCGCTGATAACCGCGCAGTTAAGCGCCCCACAATCCAGATCATCATCATCATCATCATCATCATCATAAAACTTCTACCCGGCAAAGTTTAAATGTAGCAGAGCTAAAACTTTTTCAGTAATTAAATCCAACTTACCTCCACTCATAAAAATTACGAAGATTGCAAATTGATTCACGGCAGAGTTATTAAATATTGAGTGTCCGAGAAAGTGGCCGTTTAGATGTTGCCGACTATGCTTAGAGAGGTGGACGACAGATGTTCCGTTCGGTCGTCCGCTGCGCCCGTGTATAAATACGGCCAGTGAGACAATGAACAAAAATACTTTGCTCCGAGCTATCACTCTGTCGGCGTCAGTCAAACGCCATGTCTCGGATGACGTCGCAGCCAGGCTGCTACAAAACGCATGTTTTCGGTAAAAGTAGGAAGTGAACTCGCTTGGACTGTACACCGTTCTGGATCGTTTAAATTTCAATGAAGACACACTTCGCTCAGAGCTGTCACATGTCCGCGTCAGTCAAACGCCGACATGAGCTGTGTCTCGTATGACGTCACAGCCAGGCTGCTATCAAATGCATGTTTTCGGTACAAACAGAAAGTGAAGTCATGAGGACAGTCCACCGTACTGGATCGCTTAGATTTCACGGAAGTAACTGTTTGTGTGCCGCCCGTATTGTTGACAGAATCGCGTGGCAAGTCGTGAGATTATTTTCCAATTTTGTGGCGGGCAATTAACTTTGATGATTAGAAGTTAGCGTGAAAGACCATTTTAATTGGAACTTACCATAGCGGTCGCCTCTGAAGTGTTCATAGTGCTGTTCATGATAGGTACGTTATTATTATTATTATCGTCATCAGGAATGTTACTATGTTTGTGCGTATGAACTTTTACTGAATATGTTAATCAGTTAGACTTTTACATATAATCATAATTCGTGATCCCGCTGAGTAAATAGCTAGCAGGAACATTTTCATTCAGTGAGCACAAGAAGAATGCAGACTTGCTGACTGGAAATTATGCTCAGTATGTTCTCCATCGCTTTATGGCTGAACGCAAAGCTAGTTTTCAGACTCTTGTAGTTGCCCACAAATAACACAACATTTAACCCGCCGCTCCACATGAGTACTAAAAAAAAATCCGATCAATTTCGGTTACATGATAAATAACAGAAATCTAAAGGCTGTGGATTCAACTAAATACTCAGAGATTACAATTACGAAAACCTTAAACCGGAACAGTCACATACTCGTAGATAATGTCGTGGGGAAGGCAAACCAAAGAATCCGATTTATCGGTGGAACGCTTAGAAAATGCAACAGGTCTACTAAAGACCGGTTTCTTATGTTGGTACATCTGGTTTGACTTTACTGGGGTTAATCGTTTTTGTAATTGTTTCTGTTGCAAAGTCAACTCGTTTTTGTATGGTGATGACGTTAATAAAGATTAACCACTTGCTTTACGTCCCAGATTAGAACTTCTCAAATGGCTCTGAGCACTGTGGGACTTTTAACATCTGAGGTCATCAGTCCGCTAGGTTTAAGTAGTTCTAACCTAACTAACCTAAGGACATCACACATCCATGCCCGAGGCAGGATTCGAAACCTGAGGCCGTAGCAGTCGCGTGGTTCCGGACTGAAGCGCCTAGAACCTCTCGGCTACCGCGGCCGGCCTAGGACTTCTCACTTTCAATTTTGTAACGGGGGAAATTTCATTAGGAGATGTCAATTTAAGCGTAGGGCTATCTTCATTTAAAGTTTGAGACCGAAGAGCGACGTTTGGAGAACATCTCACCTGCGTAATTGCACTAGAGCGAGTAGTAGATGGTTGGTCAAGGTAATTTGCACCTTGATTATGACGTTCATGAAGCTCTAACTCTTGGTGTGCATTTGTTATTTATGCCGAAATGTTCTCTCTGTGTGACTTTTCAGCTGTTATATAGTGACTAGCAGAACAAGTGCTTCTATTATACAGATAAATTCCTGTCGCACTAAATCCATTAATAGCGATTCAGCGGTTTGCACATTTACATAAGCTTTTTCTATCAATTTCACAATGTCGAATGGACCTAATGCACCATGTTCAAAGCGAAGAAACAGATCAGCTTCTTCACTGTAATAAGACTTCAAAGGACCAATGAATGTTTTGTGCAGTGGCTGTAACTTGTGTGTCGTGTCTGGTGGCAGGGAGGCAATTGATACACATTTGTTTCTGGCTAGTTCAATTATGTCTATGTTCCTGGTATGACTGTAATTACCATCGAATACAAGATCGAAAAATTAAGCTGAATCCTGTGTTGCATTGTTGACTGCATTTACACAAATTTACAGCTTGACGTCTTTTTAGGATGAAAAAAGTCTTGTTTTACCTGTCATTACTTTTCTGTTGTTCTTTCATACACTGAAACTTTCCATGACCACGGAGATACGTTCCTCAGTTAGGTCCTACGGAAATAGACGTGTAAGATGAGATAAAAAAATATATACAGAAATTTCCTTAGATGGTTTTCCTTTGCTTAGAAGTGGTGGAACCAATCCAACCTTATGGGCGGAAAGCTGCAAGGGACACATAAGGTGCACTTTCGTCAACAGTTTGTTTTCGTTTTCGCGTGGGAAAGTGAACACTAATGGCACAGAATTTTCAGCAGCGCTCATACAAAACACACATGTAACTAACACACCTCATTGTGCACATTTCAAGCTTGCTATCCGCTGTTTACTTTTAATTCACCGACTTTTGAAATTTTTGAATGAACTATGCATAACTCCGTTTCATCAACATTGTATTCTCTCTCCATATTATTAAAAATGCTTCAACGTTCTCTGGACAAAAACCCAAAGTTCTTGCAACTGAGGTACAACAAGCCTTTGGTAGACTAAGCCTTATTTTGCGTCCATTTAGAAAGTGATAGAATCATCCACTACCGGTTTTTTGTCTGTGAAATGATGTTTTATCCCGTTCCGTAGTGCTAGTTCACAGGTCATTATTTTGATGTCATTAGTAGGCAAGCCATAAAATTCAGACCCCATTTGTAAAACGTAATCGACCAATACATCCTCTAGGTGGTCTCCTGAAATCAAAACGTGTTTTTAGTCCTCCAGAGCGATTGAGAACCTTAGTATAAGGTTAATAATATTTTATTTGCAGATTAAAAACTTAATAAATAAAATAAAAATTCACCTGATATTGTTTTCCTCACACGTCTTGTGTTTACAACATCCACGGTAAGTGTATCTTCAGTCAGCTACAAAAGACAACTCAAATATAAGCTACGAAATGCGAGTATATTAATCCAAAATAGAATGGTGTAACTACATCTACCTATCTGTTCATTTCTTGAAACTGTAAAATAGCAGCTATCCGCTTTGAATGTGACCTTTGCGTACAGTTTCATAAATATGTTACGGAACCTACCCTAGAACTCGTGCGAACAAGTATAGACCGTGGTACATCGAACATTTTTGCTGCTTTGAGGTAGCTGCACATCTTACTTGTAATCTTTATCATACCTTCTTTACTATATGTTTTCCTTGAGCCTCCGTTTCCTTTAGAAAGCTAAGTTCTCGGTATCTTAAATGCGAAAACATTGGATATATTTAGTCCACTTTTTGCAGAAAAATTAATATCCTAGACGTCACTTAATTTCTTTGCGTAATTTTTGTACAAAGAGACAGCGCAGTTAATTTATTAACTAGTACTAATGTGTAATTGACTTAGACAGTTAATGGACTTAGTACTCCGCCTTCAGGCCACAAGTGGCCCATCGGGACTATCCGACCGCCGTATCATCCTCAGATGAGGATGCGGATAGGAGGGGCGTGTGGTCAGCACACCGCTCTCCCGGCCGTTATGATGGTTTTCTTTGACCGGAGCCGCTACTATTCGGTCGAGTAGCTCCTCAATTGGCATCGCAAGGCTGAGTGCACCTCGAAAAAATGGGAACAGTGCATGGCAGCGCGGATGGTCACCCATCCAAGTGCCGGCCACGCCCGACAGCACTTAACTTCGGTGATCTGACGGGAACCGGTCTACGCACTGCGGCAAGGCTCTTGCCTTAGTTAACTTAGACCGTTAATAAAAACCGAACAGAAACGATATATGTACACACCTTACAGGGTACACACACTGGACAGTGTTTCATACCACCACCTATCTAGGTGTCTTATTACTAGAAATCTTACATTTTAGATTAGGATTAAATACTAAACGAACGCACATTAAAATTACATAAACGAGATACGAGAAAATGATTTGAATTTTATGGTATAAGTACCTTGTTATGAATTCTGATATGCCGGATGATGGTCGTATGAAATCTGTTGCCAACATGTAGGGTATAAGAACTGTGGAGTACTTAACACCCAGCTGACAACGGTTAAGAACTGACAAAGACTCACGCGCCTACATAGATCTTCGGGGAAACTTGGACGTTTGTTTTAGAGTATTCCGATAGATGATGACTGCGTACTTTTTGAGGAAACGTGGCATCTCATATTAAATATATACCTCATATTCCTATCGTCTCCTCTACCAAAACGACGCACTTTTGACAGATCTTCTGTACGCCGGTGACTAGCACTGTTTTTTTCGTCGCACCCAAGCTATGCTACAAGTATCACACCATACGTCACTTCACTTTCAGAACTATGACATCAGATCTGCTATTGAAAAATAGCTTTAACGGCTATATGTGGTTTTGCGCAACAACCGTTCGACCCCTATCTATCTGCAGTTATCGTTCAGTCACATGTCGTGCCGTTCATTTGGCAAAACAGCAGCAGCGCGCTTATTAATCAGCGGAAACGACATGTTTTAGACGCATTATTCGTATCGAAAGTAACACTGAAGGAAAGTACTTTTTAACGCCTATGCGTCGTGACAGTATCCAATGCATACTGTACAAAATTCCGGATTTACTTTTACAGCCCTAACAAATAGTTAAGATTCTAGTTCATTGTCTATATTTAGCGGTTTATTGACATTATATTTTTTGAACATAAATATCACGGCCCTGGTTAGGTGTGTTAATAACGCAGTGCCTTCAGATATTTACCATGGTACGTTCTCTCTTAGCGTTCTCCGTAAAGTGTTTTCTGGAGTTTGTTTTTTGTCAGTCTGGATCAAAACAGAAGGAATGTATAAAAATAAACAGCAATAAATAAATGAGCAAATGAAACAATAAAATATTAGCAGGCCATATGAATGCGTTCTGAGATCTCAGTGACTTTAGAAAGTCGAAGTCTAAGTGATAAAAATATGCAGTCAGTTTCACGATCTTTCCAACAATGTAGACTGATACCTCTTCGGAGTTCGACGTTGACATTGGGAACGTTTTACAATTAATTTTGAACTGTGATACAGTTTTCTGAGTCGTTTGTTACTGATTTGATGCGGCTCCCCACGAATTCTCCTCCTGTGGCAACTTCAGTTTCAGAGTAGCACTTTTTTACTCTACTACCTAGGCCATGGAAGTTATTCCCCGAAGTCTTAATACATGTCCTATCAACCTGCCACTTCTTCTTGTAGCTGTTTTCCATATGTTCCTCTCTTCGCCGATTCTGCGGAGGACATCTCCTCCTTACCCTATGAAACTGCGCCTAATTTTTAATATCTCCCTATACCACCCTATCTCAAACGCTTCGATTCTGTTCTTTCCTGTTTGTCCTACAATCCATGAATCATTCCCATACAGTCGTGTGCTCCTCACATACATTCTCAAAAATGTGTCCTTTCTTGTGACCAGGAATTCCTTTTTTTTGCCTCTGCTATTCTACTTTTTATGTTCCCCTTTCTTTGTCTGTCATGCGTTGCTTTACTGCCAAGGTAGCAGAATTCTTTAACTCCTTCTACTTCGTGGTTGGCAATTTTCAAGCTGGGGTAATCGCTAATCACATTTCTGCTACTCTTCAGTACTTCTTCGGTTCACTTTCTTGATTCTTTTGACTGTTCATTCCACTCAACGTTCAACATATCCTATAACTGCGCTTCCACTGAGGTTATCAATGTCATCAGCGAGTCTCGTCATTGAATACGTACGTATTTTATTCCCATTCGTGAACTATTTTTTTATTTCGGTCATAGTTTCTTCTTTGAACCGACTGAACAGTAGCGACGAAAGACTGCATCTATGTGTCACACACTATTTTATCCTACCACTTCTTTCTTGGTCTTCCAGTCTAACTTTTATATTTTTTTTCTTTTACATATTGTATATTACCCGTTTTTCCCGATATTTTGCTCCTATCGTTCTAGAATGTCGAACATACTGACAGCATTTTACGCTGTTGAACGCTTTTTCTAGGTCGACAAATTCTACGAACGTGTCTTGATTTTCCTCGCTTCCATTGTCAAGCGCAACATCAGAACTGCATCCTGCCTGGTGCCTTTAACTTTCATAAATTGAGCTGATCTTCCTCAAACTGATCGTTAGTTATCTCCTACATTCTTCAATATATTATTCTAGGCAGCGGGTTGGATGCGCGAGATGTTGATTGTGCTGCAGTTCTCTCAATTACTGTCCGTGCTTCCTTCGTGATTGTGTGGATGTTTTTTTACTTCCTTCTTTCGTCCATCAGTTGAAATATTGTTTTTTTTCGAGGCTTCTTCGCAAGATATTCATACTGTAGGTTAAGTCGAAAGAAGGCCCCGGTAGTAGTCAATATTCTGTTAGAGCTACTCATAGCCTTGGGAGAGCCAGCCACGACAAAACTAGTGAGCAAGATGTATGAGACAGGCGAAAATACTTTCAGACTTCAAGAAGAATATAATAATTCCAATTCCAAAGAAAGAAGTTGCTGACAGTTGTAAACATTACCGCCCTGTCAGTTCAGTAAGTCACGGTTGTAAAATACTAACAGGAATCATTTACAGAAGAATGGAAAACTAGTAGAAGCTGACCTAGGGAAAGATGAGTTTTGATTCAGGAGAAATGTAGGAACACGCGAGGCGATACTGTCCCCACGCATTCTCATGGAAGATTGGTTAGGGACAGACAAACCTACGTTTATAGCATTTACAGATTTAGAGAAAGCTTTTGACAATGTTGACTGGAATGCTGTCTTCAAATTCTAAAGGTTGCAGGGGTAAAGTACAGGGTGCGTAAGGCTGTTTACAATTTGTACGGAAACCATACTGCAGTTATAAGAGCCGAGGGGCACGAAAGGGTAACCAGTAGTTGAGAAGGACGTGAGAGAGGATTGTAGCCTATTCCCGATGTTATTCAATCTGTATGTTAAGCAAGCAGTAAAGGAAAGAAAAGAAAATTTTTGAGTAGGAATTAAAGTCCAGGGAGGAGAAACAAAATCTTTGAGGTTTGCTGCTGACATTGTAATTCTGTCAGAGATGGCAAAGGACTTGAAAGAGCAGTTGAACGGAATGGACAGTGTCTTGAAGAGAGGATATCAGATGAATATCAACAACAGCAAAACGAGGATAATAGAATGTAACCGAATTAAATCAGGAATTAGAATAGGAAAAAAATGGTTCAAATGGCTCTGAGCACCATAGGACTCAACTGCTGTGGTCATAAGTCCCCTAGAACTTAGAACTACTTAAACCTAACTAACCTAAGGACATCACACACATCTATGCCCGAGGCAGGATTCGAACCTGCGACCGTAGCGGTCGTGCAGTTCCAGACTGTAGCGCCTTTAACCGCTCGGCCACTCCGGCCGGCTAGAATAGGAAAGGAGACACTTAAAGTAGTACATATGTTTTGCTGTTTGGGAATCAAAATAGTTGATGATGGTCGAAGTACGGAGCATATAAAATGTAGACTGCCAAAGGCAAAAAAGCGTTTCTGGAGAAGGGAAATTAGTTATCATCGAGTATCAGTGTCAGTAAACCCCTACTGAAAGGATTTGTATGGAGTGTAGCCTTGCATGGAAGTGAAACGAGGATAATAGACAGTTCAGACAAGAAGAGAATAGAAGACCTTGAAATGTGGTGCTGCAGAAGAATGCTCAAGGTAGATCCCGTAAATAATGGGGAGGAACTGAATAGAATTGGGGAGAAGAGAAATTTGTCGCACAACCTGATTAGAAGAAGGGATCGGTTGGCAGGACACATTCTGCGGTATCAAGGGATCACCAGTTTAGCATTTGAGGGAAGTTTTCAGGGTGAAGATCGTAGAGGGAGACCAAGAGATGAATACACTAAGCAGATTAAGGTGTATCTAGGTTGCAGTAGTTGCTCGGAGGTGAAAAGGCTTGTACAGGAGAGAGTAGCGAGGAGACCTGCATCAAGTCAGTCTTTGGACTGAATACTACGACAACAGGTTAATTCTTTGGTCCATTCTTTATTTATGCTGAAACAAAGGTCAGATACGAATCCGCCACTGCAGTCTTTTCAATAGTGACTACAATATCCACAGAATTCTTATTTTTTTGTATATGTATATAATGAGGAAGATTAGTGTTCTGGGATCAGCCGGTTTCGGTTCATGTAATCTGAAGCGTTCATCGTTCATCCGAAATTCATGGGGCCGACTGATGGAATCCGTACAGAACGATCTCGGTCAGTGTGTATTTCGGGAGTTGAAATGGAATTGTCGACGTACAGTGCGAATATTGACCAGTGCAGGAGGAGTTCTACAAGCATGAAAATCAGAAATACAGATTCGAGTACTGGCACTGCTACAAGCTTCCAAGTTTCTATGAATGTTTCCGCGTCTGTAGCTGGGCTATCACCGTGTCTAACTGCCATGCTGAAGGCACGAGTTCACTTACCGGCATTGCTAGCAACTTTACTTGGTGGGGCAACTGGATTGCATTGCAGTAAGCAGAGGTAAGTAGACAAGCTACTTGAATGAGACGTTCTCAGAGGTCTGGAAGGCAGATATCGGTTGGGGGGGAGGGGGGCGGATGGCGAGGGAGGAGAGGGCTGCTGATCCCAGACTCAATCTCATTCGAATGACGTCGTTATCAGAGGACGACACGGTGGTCGATCGGCACTTTTTCTTTCCATTTTTTCTCTTTTTATCTGCTGTACAAGTGTTTAATATTGGCACAACGTTCTTACCGGATTTTAACAGAGGTAGTTCAACCTGAGCAGTAGAGTACTGAACACGTCCAGAATTACCGCACTTGCGAATAACCTTTGCTCCACAAATAGAGCGCTGGCGTGAAGATTTACGATGCAGTGCGGAAAATCGTTAGTGGCAGCTCTCGCATGTGCGATGTGTCACTAAAAAGCCTTGCGCATCGGGCTTGTCGATACCGTTGTTTCTTGTCGATACCGTTATTTGTACTCCTCCGTCGAGACACACACACACACACACACACACACACACACACACACACACACACACACACACACAGAGAGAGAGAGAGAGAGAGAGAGAGAGAGAGAGGGGGGGGGGGGGGGGCAGTTCGTCACGTTGACTGTTAAGCAAATTAACCAATAATTTACGTGCTGCAAAGGAAATATTTTTGTATCTTCGCCCCCACTGAGATGTTAAGCATTCGTTTTGAATCGCAGCAAAGAAAAGACATGACACACTCTAGGTCACTGATTCAGAATAGGAAGCGATGCAGTGTACACATTCACATTAAATTCATGGCAAGTATCGTCATAGATACATGTATTGAACAGAATTTGATATTCATAGTTGTAATATTTACTATTATTCCTTCATTTGATCATATTTATACTTGAGCTTTGGCTTCTCAGATATTATATAGAATTCGCATTGTGTGACACTGTTGTAAAGGGGACGTTTACTATCTTTGGTCCGAAATAAGCATGTTCTTTGAGAATTGTTTTCTCGAGATGGGTTATAGATATAAATGTCAAATGTGATCAAAATGTTTAATGGTATTTACAAACTGGAATTTTTTCGACCGGAATGTCGAAGGCGGAAGTGCCGTCGGAACGAAACAAAATTTCGATGTAGACCTCCACGCGCGCTATGTCATATATCAGCCGGCTCGTCTGAAATCAAAATTGAGCTGAATTTAGCGAAGTATATAAGATTCTTTAAGAGTTGTACCTCGCTTAAGTTATTTGGAGCAAAGGAAACAAAATGGCGGCCATTTGAAAAAAATACGGTTTTTCATCAATTTTTCGACTGCGTCGTCCAAATAAAAATATTTATGGATCGGAATAAAAGTTGTACAGCTCCTAGACAATTTAGTTAGCTTCGTCGGAAACAAAGAATCATGCCAATTGGTTCAGTAGATTTGAAATTACCATACCGCGCTAGAAAACTGTCATTGTGTTGGAAGTTTTGACTACATATAAATGCAATATTATGCAACTTACGTTCAATCTGCTGTTCTGGGTCCATAGACCAGCCCTTCCTCTTACTCATAGAGGGCGTTTCACTCGATCTGGGCCATCCTGCGCTGCTCCAGATCCGCTCGTACCGCCGGTGACAAACGGTTTTCGGCCGCTTGAATCCGGCGGTCGTCCGTATGCTTGGCGAACTGCGTCGAATAGTGTCCCAGGGTGACGTTCATCGTCGTCATGGTCTTCTGAATTGCTGAATACCCTTCGTTGAAGCTGCTCGCTGCCAGGAAAGTCGCAATCTCCACAGTCTTCGCACCAGAATGCAAATGCTTGGGGGATAACTTCCAAACACCTGGGTTCAAATTTTCATTTGAATTTTGTGTTTCCTCCCAAGCAGCGGTACAACAACTCATCCTCCGAGAGGGTCTCCTAGATCGGATGAATCACTTTTTGAACTTCTTCTTGGAGAGCGGTTGGTCGTGTTGATATTCGTCCAGATGTCCGGTAACTTCTGCAATGAGCCACTTGTACCGACTAGTTTTCCCAGCCGCACAATTTTGGTGTTGTGGGTGGTCATCTGTCGAACACTTTCTGAAATAAGTTGCCCAAATTGCTGTCTTCATCTGTTCCACCGAATTGGAATGCCGTCGGATTGCCGAGCGGTAGTACGTCGTAAGCTCCTCGATCACTTTATCAGTTTTAGTCATGTGCAAGCACATAGAATAGTTTTTCGCGGCTACAAAACCGAAATTCCCGGGAAAAAAACTGGTGCTTGAAAAAGGGCGATATCAGGCAGGTGCATTTTTTTGTTCAACCGCGAATAACAAACATTTCCGTTCCGTATTCGGAAAAACCGTTTCATGGGTGGATTCTAAACACTTTTATGGATCCAAAAATGCAATTAAAAAAATCGATTTTTTGAACCAAAAGATAGTAAACCTCCCCTTAATATACGCATCAGTCAGCTTTGATAAGAAATACGACAACGGATTGGAAGAAGTTGAAGCATAATTAATCCTTCAAACCTCCGTAAGCTGGACGTGATTCTTAACTAAACACTTCACGAATACCGACGAGTTACTTTATTATTAAATGTTAATAATGGACATCTCGTTAGGCCGAACGATAAATCTTTCCATCTTCATAAACATTGTTCGTATTCCTGATACTGACCTTGTGAACAGAGATGGTGGCTGAAAAAGGGTATATACAACAAATTTTATCAAAGAGTTAAATGTGCTGGGAAACAGCACTTAACATACTTGAATACTTGAACGAGCTTATGTAAGACGTTGAATTCACGTAATAAATAATTCAGGTTACACGATCTTCTATCCGAAGATTTTGGCCTTGTTTGAAGGGTTTCAGCAAAATACGCCACCATGTGAAGTTAAAGGGTGGAAATAATCCCAGAAAGCCATCACTCATGCTACCGTTTCTGGTCCACAATTGTAATGAAAATGATTTATTTAACTGTTTTAGCAGCTCTGTGATATGAACGGCTCTGCTGTATGTATTACGAAATTGAAATTCCAAGCATTTAACGATGTCACCCACAAACATATTAACATCGTAGTAGTTGCTGGTTGGGAACTTCGTATGGATTCTGAAATACACACGCTAAATCTTTCCAAAGCTTAATGTTCGTTATTTACTTCATTAAAGCCCATTTTTGTATGTGCTGCGTTGTTTCACGAGGCACTAGCTGAGTTACGAGGTCATAATTGAGTAAGAAATGAGTGTACACTCCTGAAAAAAAATTAGTATTCCTATTTAGAGGTATCCGATTCACTCAAGATTTATTGTTGCAACAGTTCATACTGGGTACCTGAAATACTTAGATTTACAGGGCAATATCAGTACGTGGTGTAGCCTCCGTGGATGTCAATGCAGTCTCTGACTCGATTGTACGGGTGGCGAATACTATCCTGGGATTTGTTATGCCACAGCTGCTCGACCTCCTCACGTAGTTCTATAAGAGTTTTTGCGTGAAGAGCCGCATCCTCAATTTTCTTTTCCATTCATCTCGTATGCATGAACTGTTACTTCTACTGCGTGACTATTCTCGCACTTGTCGACGCCTACAATCCTCAGAATTACGTGGATGACATTATTCCAATGTCTGATGGTAGATACCCATTAATTCTACATACCAACGTGAATAGTCCTGTGATTGCCATTTCCCCCAACGATGTTTGAAATTCAGATGGAGTGTTATCAGTCGCTTCTGTCTTATTTGATTTTAAGTCTTCCAAAGCACTTATAAATTCTGATTCTAATACTGGGTACCCTGTGTCTTCTATATCTTCTATTTCTTCCTCTTCTGTAACGTCATCAGACAAGTCTTCCACCTCAAAGAGGTGTTCACTGTACTCTTTCCACCTGTCCTCTCTCTCCTCCTCACAAACAGTGGAATTCACATTGCACTCTTAATGTTACTACCCTTGCTTTTACTGAGTCAGTCCTTTCATTTCTTTTTGATTTATTCCGTGCATTTCCTGTTCCGTTTCTCATTCCTTTCTGTATTCCTGAATTTCCCTGAACATTTTTGTACTGTCGTCGATCAAATGAAGTATTTCTTCTGTTCCCTGTTTTATTTGCAGTGAGCCTCTTTGTACGTACGTTTTTCTTTCCATTTTCCATGATTGCTCAGTTCAGAGATGCCCATTAGTCTTCCGCTGAACTTCCTACTGAGCTATTTCTTATCGCACTATCTATAGCCTGACAGAACTTAAAGTGTAACTAGTTGATTGTGATTGAGTCTATATCTGTTCCTCTATATGCCTTGCAACCCAGTATCGGATTTCGGAATCTCTGCCTATTCATGATGTAATCTAACTGATATCCTCCCGTATCTCCTGGCCTTTTTCAAGAAGACCACCTCCTCTTATGATTCTTGAGCAGTGTATTCGCTGTTACTAGGTGAAATTTGTTGCAGAACTCAATTAATCTTTCTCATTCCTAGTACCAAGCCCATATTCTGTCGTAACACTTTCTTCTGTTTCTTCCCTTACAATCGCATTCCAATCCCCCATGGTTATTGGATTTTTCACCTCCTTTTATGCACTGAATTTCCCGTTCAGTGTCCGCATACATTTCTCTCTCTCTTCATCTTCTGCTTGGGACGTTGGCATGTGTAACTGAACTATTGTGAAATGATATTGAAATAAACACTCTACGCTGTCGACAGGGGTTGATAGGCATCAACGGGGACAGTTGAAAATGTGTGCCCCGACCGGGACTCGAAACCGGGGTCTCCTGCTTACATGAAAGACGCTCTATCCACCTAAGCCACCGAGGGCACAGAGAATAGTGCGTCTGCAGGGATTTATCCCTTGCACGCTCCCTATGAGACCCACATTCCCAAATTAATGTCCACACACTACATTCGTAGTGCCCCTGCCCATTACTATTGTTGTCAGTGTTGGTCTGCCGTCTGTTCTGATAAGAGCAACCCTGAACTGCTGACAGTAACACACTTTCTGCACTACGTTCCTATTCATAACATATCCTACTTCCGTCATATCATTTTCTGTACTCATCTGACCAGAAATACTTGTCTCCTTTCCATTCCACTTCACTGACACCTACCATATCTATTTTGAGACTTAGCAATTCCATTTTCAATTTTTTAGCTTCCCTACTTTCAAGGTTCTTGCATTACAGTCCCAGACTCCTAGAAAGTTATCCTTCCATTGATACCTCAGTCTTTTTCTCATGGTCACCGCCCCCTTGGCAGTCCCCTCCTGGGGTCGCGTTGCCAATGGAGGGACCATGTGAAACGTCCCCTTAGAAAATTATACAAGACTGTGCTTAAACTGACACACAATATTTTTGGCGCAACGCAATCTGACTTTCAGTAATCCCTACAAAAGAATGGCCCTGACTAACATTAACCTATACGTCTCACTAATCATTTACCTCACAAAAATCTTCGTTACTCGAACTACTGCAATACAGCGAGCGCCACTACTGCCAGCTAAATAAAAGATTCAAACTACTGAAGGCACTAACTACTGATAGGCATAGTTAGCAAATGAAAGATTTTTATAGAGAAGAAACAATGTATTTACCTTAATAGTGTTCAAAAAAGATAATATATATACAGCAGTTCATGACATCCATTCTTACAAATGTACTGTTTCTGATGGACACACGTCCAGATCATCCGCTCTCAAAAATGCGCCATCTCACTTCCCACATCCACCACTGCTGGCGGCTCACCTCCAACTCCGCAACGCTACGCGCTGTTAACAGCCAACCGCCCAACACTACAATAGCTAACAACAATGCAAACCAGCCACAGACTGCACACAGCACAGCCAGTGATTTTCATAGAGAGCGCTACGTGGCGTTACCAATATAAAAACCTAAACAGCCTACTTACACATGACGCTTTTTCTGTTACAGACCATATGTCCCTTGGATACACATTGTGTGCCTTTAACGCTACGGTTCCCATTACCTTCCGCATACCAATGCTGTAGATCATTGCTGGGTATTTCACCTTAAGGGGCAGTTTCCCATCGCAAGGGCAAGAGATTGCCCAGAACTTGTCTTCAGTCTCAGCTTTCTTAGACAAGTGGCTGAATAAGGGTGACTTGTTATAGCAGAAGTCTTCGGCTGCCATTGCCGTTTTAAGCGTGGCGCGGTTCGAATCCTGGAGCCAGCCGTTTTGATTACTACGCTACCCCCGGACAGTAAAGCCTGTGGTGGGACCATTGTGTCTTGGACGAATGCACTCAGCGAGACTGCTCTGTAAGGTCTACGTCGTGCGCGCAAACGACGATCACTTGCATGCAGGCAGAATCTGCTTTCACCGCTGAAGACCACAGCGCGCCACTCCATCTTCCAATCGACCCTCTGGTGGCACCAGTCGAGACGCGAACACCGATGTCACGTGAGAAGACGGGCTAGAGCTATGCGTGCCCGTAGCCCCACAGCTAGTAACCGGTTCGCAGCAGTTCGTGTCGACATGTCTGGGCTCAGAAGCAATCTTATCTGTGCTGTGGTAGTTGTACGACCTGCCACTGTTTCCATTACAGTACAACGGTCCTGGCGGGCGTCTATGCTGTGAAGTTGTCCAGAACTTCGTCTACGGGTGTTAGAATTTGATCCTTTTCAAACTCGCTCAGTGCGTCTTCGAGGCATGGTTGCCCGCTTGCTTCTCAACTTTGCACCACACTGAGGCTACTGCCTGTGGATTGTTCCTTTCAGACAGTTCACGCTTTCTGTGAGCTCACTGATTTCGTCGATGGGAGATGCTTTAATTATACTACTGGCCATTAGAATTGCTACACCAAGAAGAAATGCAGATGATAAACGGGTATTCATGGGACAAATACATTATACTAGAACTGAAATGTGATTACATTTTCACGCAATTTGGGTGCACAGATCCTGAGAAATCAGCACCCAGAACAACCACCTCTGGCCATAATAACGGCCTTGATACGCCTGGGCACTGAGTCAGACAGAGCTTGGATGGCGTGTACAGGTACAGCTGCCCATTCAGCTTCAACACGATACCACCGTTCATCAACAGTAGTGACTGGCATATTGTGACGAGCCAGTTGCTCGGCCGCCAATGACCAGACGTTTTCAACTGGTGAGAGATCTGGAGAATCTGCTGACCAGGGCAGCAGTCGAACATTTTTTGTATCAGGAAAGGCCCGTACAGGACCTGCAACATGCGGTCGTGCATTATCCTGCTGAAACGTAGGGTTTCGCAGGGATGGAATGAAGGGTAGAGCCACGGGTCGTAACACATCTGAAATGTAACGTCCGCTATTCAAAGTGCCGTCAGTGCGAACAAGAGGTGACCGAGACGTGTAACCAATGGCACTCCATACCATCACGCCGGCTGATACGTCAGTATGGCGATGACGAATACACGCTTCCAATGTGCGTTCACAGCGATTTCGCCAAACACGTTTGCGACCATCATGATGCTGTAAACAGAACCTGGATTCATCCGAAAAACTGATGTTTTGCCATTCGTGCACCCAGGTTCGTCGTTGATTACACCATCACAGGCGTTCCTGTCTGTGTTGCAGCGTCAAGGGTAACCGCTGCCATGGTCTCCGAGCTGATAGTCCATACTGCTGCAAACGTCGTCGAACTGTTCGTGCAGATGGTTGTTGTTCTGCAAACGTCCCCATCTGTTGACTCAGGGATCGAGACGTGGCTGCACGATCCGTTACAGCCATGCGGATAAAATGCCTGTCATCTCGATTGCTAGTGATACGAGGCCTTTGGGATCCAGCACGGCGTTCCGTATTGCCCTCCTGAACCCACCGATTCCATATTCTGCTAACAGTCATTGGATAACGACCACCGCGAGCAGCTATCTCGCGATACGATAAACCGCAATCACGATAGGCTACAATCCGACCTTTATCAAAGTCGGAAACGTGATGGTACGTATTTCTCCTCCTTACACGAGGCATCACAACAACGTTCCACCAGGCAACGTCGGTCAACTGCTGTTTTTGTATGAGAAATCGGTTGGAAACTTTTCTCATGTCAGCAGGTTGTAGGTGTCGCCATCGGCGCCAACCTTGTATGAATGCTGTGAAAAGCTAATCATTTGCATATCGCAGCATCTTCTTCCTGTCTGTTAAATTTCGAGTCTGTAGCACGTCGTCTTCGTGGTGTAGCAATTTTAGTAGCCAGTAGTGTATTTTGTACATCACGTTGTTTGGTTTATGAAATTTCTTATTCGAAACCGTATGACAGTATGAACAGAAGGCGTGCTGAAAAGAGCCTGCAAGGTCACTTCCTATAAGCATATGTATAATTAGCAGACTATACAATGGAGGCAATTGCAGAGAAACGATACTTGCTCCAGGGGAACGAAACCAGGAACCTCGTTTTCAGTACAGAACGTCATTCTGAAAGATGCACTCGGTAGAAACTATCAACTGCACTCAACGTTAAATAGCTTTATTGGGAGTGATTTCTTCCAGGAGTATTGACAATCAAAACTGCAATGAATTACCAGCCCAGCCCATCCGTGAATTGCTAAAACATTAACAGGTATTGTCTGCAAGCTTTGTACACGAGTTCTCTTTATAGCGAAGGAACATCAGTGAGAGAATTTATTCCTTACTTTCTACAATGATGGCAGAAAGTCGACGAACATCGACTTAATTATAGCTGTTATTAAGAAGTAATTTGTCGGTGTAATATGTAGCAGAGTTTTCTATACTGATGCGAGAAGTATTACGGAATGTCCAAACAACTGAAAAACTTTCCCTTAATGCTGCTCGCCAGAAAAAAAACAACACTATTCCTATCGCCAAGTATACACCAGCTAGAAGATTAGTTAAGAAAATTACCCCCATCCTTCCATATCCGACATTTTGATGGGCCATCAATCTTCTCCCTCTCTATTGGAAACGGAGTTAATTAACATCTCGCGCCGTGCACGATGGCCAATTATCGGATGTACACCACCTAACTGAACATGACTTAAGCCTGCATCTAATTCCAGAGCTGTAGCTGAATTGCAATTTACATTATTACGTGTTTTCTCTTCTGACACTGTGCAAGTGAACTTGGTATAAAGAACAGCTTCACTGATTAGTACCGTAACTCATCATGTTATATCTCCTTCATTCCTACGCTCGTGCGAAATATTTGTGTTTCTCATTATCTCGTCCACCATTTAATTTACACGATTCGGTAGCTCACCTGTTCAACAGGAAGTGTTCAAGTAGCATAGATCAAGGAACTTTTTTTAAAGATTTTCACTTTAAGGAATTACAGTTAGTTACAGGTACCATGGGAAACATTACGCAATATGACGTAGAACGAATCAGTCTGCAGAATATTAACGTCACTGATAAACAATTATGGCTGCATGCTGACAATTTGCAGAGGAACTCTGTAGACAATAGTGGAGATGCGCATAAGGAAATCTGTAGCTTACTTTTAAATTTAGATTTGCTATCAGTCAGGCATTTACAATAATTTTGTAAGTGAACAAACATTTTATTAGCAGCATTAGTTAGCTCTTTCTGTGCTACAGTTAATTTTAATGAAGAATAATGATATCATTTCCTTCTAGCACTGTAATTATGGATATCATTATTCGTTCTGAAAGCAGTACAGTTAAGTTTGTTGTGTGACCACAATTTCGTAAAATTTTTTAAATGACTTCACAGTGGCCGTTTATTAGAATATCCACTATCGCAGTTTCGAACTTTTGGTCGTTTTCAGATGGTTACGTCCTTTCGGTTTTTACTACTGTTGACTGCTGCCGTTTTTTCAGCACGTGTAGCAACTTGAAAATGATCGGAAAGTCTAATGACTTATTTAAAAAAAAATTTACGAATGAAAATGTGATCCCATAGGTAAATCGATGGACAAGAAAGTGGGATACAAAAATACTAAGAAATGAAAAGGTACACCTGAAGTTCTCTAAGGCTATAGAAGTTCCGAAAATGAATAGCTCGGAATACAGTTAAGGAGACTCTACAGCAATCACAGAAATTTGAAAGAAAAACATGGCTACAAAGAAAGGCAACTGCGAGGAAACCATAGATAACAAGAAATACGTCAGTTGATTGACGATAGAAGGAAGAACAAATATGTTCTGGGAAAACATGACTACAGCAATACACAATCGAAGACCGAATTCAAATTTTAAAATACTGGTATAAACGTATGTTAAAGTTTTCATACAGGAAGTCACGTACTGTTCAATCTATACTTCGAAGAAGCAATGACGGAAATAAAACAAAGGTTCAAGATGAGGATTAAAATTCGCTGATCACATTGCTATCCCGACTGAAAGTGAAGAATGATTATAGGATCTGTTACATGGAATGAACAGTCTAATGATAGTAGATATGGACTCAGAGTAAATCGAAGCAAGTCAAAAGTAATGAGAAGCATCAGAAATGACGACATTGAGGAACTTCTCAGAATTGCGGATGACAAAATAGACGACTCCCCTTCTCTGGAGGGCGCACCACTTTTGGGTGAATTCGTTCTTGGCTACCACAGGGCCCTAGAATTTGCGACACCTCTTTCCTTTCCGTACTGTATGACTATCCACCTGCTATTCTTGTTCCCCTCCCTTGGGGAACGTGTCTTGCATATTTTTGGGAATGCATTCTGAATTTTCGGTAGGCCGGCATAGGAACAGTCCGTGTTCAGTTTTATCCCTCTTGCTTCGTTCTCCATCTCAATCGATCAATCTCCTCCCCATTCCATATTATGACTATTCCCCAGTGGACCTTTCATGGCTTTAGATCCAACAAGGGCGAAGAATCCCAACGTTCGGTTGTTTCCTGCCTGCAGGAAAATTGCGTTCTCGCAACTGCTTTTTGACCTCCTGCATTTTCTTCTAGTCGGCTTTTACCTCCCCCCGAAGGACGGCGTTCAATCTCATGGGGAAGTCATGCTACTCATTCAGGATGACATACATAGCCGAACCATCTAACTGATCACCCAGTTGCAAGCAGTAGCAGTCCACATGTTCCTTCCTCATTTCACCTGTTCTCTTTGTAATGTCTACACTCCTTCATCCTCCGCTGTCATCATGGCAGACTTGCTCCAACTTATTGACCAGCTCCCTCTACCATTTTTGCCGCTCTCAACCTCATCTGTGTTAACACTGGAGCACCCATGTTCCTTTCAAGCTCCACACAGACCTATTCCCATTTGGACCACTCATTCTGCAATGCCCGGCTTTCCCGTCGTCTGGAATGGTCCGTTCTCTCTGAAATGTACTAGAGCGACCGCTTCCCTTGCGCGATCCCTTTGCTGACTCCTGTCCCAACTGTGTATAAACCCAGACAGCAACTTTCTAAGGCTGACTGGAGGCTTTACTCCTCCCTGTCGACCTCCGGCGAACGACGTTTCCCCAGAGGTGATGACAGGGTACAGTACATTATTACGTTGTCATTACCGCCGTAGGATGTTCCGTACATCGCACTAATTCTTTAGCGCGCCATGTCCCGGTCCCCTGGTGGACTGAGGCATGCTGCGACGCGATTCGAGCACAGAAACGTGCTGTCTACGTTTTTAACCGTCATCCTACGAGAGCGGGCTGTACTCTTCATAAACAGTTGCGTGCACAGTGTCGTCACGTTCTTCGGCGTAGCAAAAAAGGTAGCTTTATGTCCTTTACTAGTTCTTTTAACAGTTTCGCTCTCTTTCTCGGTCGTGTGGGGCAACTTCCATCGGGTCTCTGGGACCAAGGTTCTTTCCACAATTTCCGGCCTGTCGGTTGCAGGCTATATTGTGGAACCTTTTGCTATCTCCAATACGTTTGGCCGCTATTTTGCAGAGATTTCAAGCTCCACCCTCTATCACCCCGCCTTCCTCCCTCCCTCTGAAACGAGTGGAAGAGGCTCGAGTGATACTCTTCTCCTCTCAGAATCGTGAATGGTGCAACACAGACTTTAGCATGAGGGAAATTGACCATGGATCTTCCGGCCCAGGACCGGATGATGATCAGATTCAGATGTTGCAGCACCTTTCTCTTGTGGGCAAGCACTTCATCTTTCGTACATACAATCGCATTTGGGCAGTTGGCGCGTTTCCCAGACGCTGGCATGAAGCTACTGTCATACACATACCTAAGCCCGGTAAGGAAAAACGCCATCCTTCTAGCTACCGCCCCATTTCATTCGCCAGCTATGCTGCAAGGTGATCGAATGTATGATTCGTGGCCGGCTGGTTCGCTGGCTTGAGTGTCGCAATCTACTAACATCTGCACAATGTGGATTTCTGTATTTGGCCATCTGGTCACTTTGTGCCTCAAGGCTCCGTAATGAGTGTCGTTTTCTTTGCTACAGCCATTAGCGCTATTATGGGGCCGGCCGATGTGGGCGAGGGTTCTAGGCGCTTCAGTTTGGAACCGCGTGACCGCTACGGTCGCAGGTTCGAATACTGCCTCGGGCATGGATGTGTGTAATGTCTTTAGGTTAGTTAGGTTTAAGTAGTTCTAAGTTCTAAGGGACTGATGACCTCAGATGTTAAGTCCCATAGCGCTCAGAGCCATTTGAACCTATTACGGACTGTCTCCACGGACTTGTCTCCTCGAGTGGCGTCCTCAGTGATGTCTCGATCGTCTTTACTTGTGGAATATCGACAATGGCTGAGACAGGCAGCCAACATTTCTATTCACTTAACCGGATTGCAATTCAAACTCGTGACAATAATTGGCAACCAATGCTATATAATCGCAATAAAGTCATGAGATGTTCAATTGACTGTTTTATGAAAACATGTTAAGTGTTTCGGGATTACACCCTCTTCAGACATCACAAACTTCAACTCCTTCCTAGCCAACTAGGCGTACACCCTTGAAAACTCAAAGAAAGTGTCCTATGTTATTGGACATGTTGACTGCCAGCGACGTTCATCTCGTGTAGAAGTCTATATATATATATATATATATATATACAGGGTGTTACAAAAAGGTACGGCCAAACTTTCAGGAAACATTCCTCACACACAAAGAAAGAAAATATGTTATGTGGACATGTGTCCGGAAACGCTTACTTTCCATGTTAGAGCTCATTTTATTACTTCTGTTCAAATCACATTAATCATGGAATGGAAACACACAGTAACAGAAAATACTAGCGTGACTTCAAACACTTTGTTACAGGAAATGTTCAAAATGTCCTCCGTTAGCGAGGATACATGCATCCACCCTCCGTCGCATGGAATCCCTGATGCGCTGATGCAGCCCTGGAGAATGGCGTATTGTATCACAGCCGTCCACAATACGAGCACGAAGAGTCTCTACATTTGGTACCGGGGTTGCGTAGACAAGAGCTTTCAAATGCGCCCATAAATGAAAGTCAAGAGGGTTGAGGTCAGGAGAGCGTGGAGGCCATGGAATTGGTCGGCCTCTACCAATCCATCGGTCACCGAATCTGTTGTTGAGAAGCGTACGAACACTTCGACTGAAATGTGCAGGAGCTCCATCGTGCATGAACCACATGTTGTGTCGTACTTGTAAAGGCACATGTTCTAGCAGCACAGGTAGAGTATCCCGTACGAAATCATGGCGGTGAATCGAGGAAGTACAGTACATACTGACGAAACTAAAATGAGGTCTAACATGGAAATTAAGCGTTTCCGGACACATGTCCACATAACATCTTTTCTTTATTTGTGTGTGAGGAATGTTTCCTGAAAGTTTGGCCGTACGTTTTTGTAACACCCTGTATATATATATATGGGAGGACGCTCCAGAAGAACTGACACTTGTCACTAAAAGTCTGCTCGTGAGAGGCTAGGATTGGCTCTTTAAGAAGGGGTAAACGTTAAGAGGGAAGATGGGAGGAACTAAGGTGACACTTCGTCCGCTGCTACTGAGAGAATCGCTTCGAATTCTGCTCGCAGAGTTCGGTGTAAGCAGTTGTAATTTAACTTTCTATCACCAACTGAAGCATGATGTTAAGTTTGCGTTAGGTAGTTTTTCGGGTTTCACAGGCATCGTCCAACTCAGTGGCCACCGACAGCGTCACTGGGGGACAAAACAACGGCGCTGTTAAAAAACGGTAAGATCTGCGATCGGACTCGGACCAGTGTGCTAATAATGTACCAACCTACCTGTCGATTCCGTCTTGAATCTCAGCCTAGCTTATTTTTTTTCCTTTCTTTTTTTTCGTCAGTCTTCTGTCTTCTGAGTGGTTTGATGCAGCCCGCCACGAATTTATCTCCTGTGCCAACCTCTTCATCTCAGACTACCACTTCCAACCTACATCCTCAGTTATTTGCTGGATGTATTCCAGTCTCTATCTTCCTCTACGGTTTTTGCCCTCTACAGCTCCCTCTAGTACCATGGAAGTCATTCCCTCATGTCTTAGCAGATGTCCTATCATCCTGTCCCTTCTCGTTATCAGTGTTTTCCACATGTTCCTTTCCTCTCCGATTCTGCGCAGAAACTCCTCATTCTTTACCTTATCAGTCCACCTAATTTTCAAATTTCGTCTGTAGCACCACATCTCCAATGCTTCGATTCACTTCTGTTCCGGTTTTCCCACAGTCTATGTTTCACTACCGTACAATACTCCAGACGTACATTCTCAGAAATTTCTTCCTCAAATTAAGGCTTATTTGATATTAGTAGACTGCTCTTGGCCAGGAATGCCCTTTTTGCCACTTATAGTCTGCTTTCGATGTCCTCCTTTCTCCGTCCGTCATTGGTCATTTTACCGCCTAGGTAGCAGAATTCCTTAACTTCATCTACTTCGTGACCATCAATCCTGATAAGTTTCACGCTGTTCTAATTTATACTACTTCCTATTACCTTCGTCTTTCTTCGATTTACTCTCAATCTTGTCTGTACTCATTAGACTGAGAATTCCTTTCAGCAGATCATGTAATTCTTCTTCACTTTCGCTCAAGATAGCAATGTCATCAGCGAATCGTACCATTGATATCCTTTCACCTTGAATTTAGATCCACTCCTGAACCTTTCTTTTATTTCCATCTTTGCTTCTTCGATGTACAGATTGAACAGTAGGGGTGAAAGGCTACATCCTTATCTTACATCCTATTTAATACGAGCACTTCGTTCTTGGTCGTCCACTCTTATTATTCCCTTTTGGCTGTTGTACACATTGTAAATCACACGTCTCTACCTATAACTTACCCGTACTCTTTTCCGAGTTTCGAACGCCTTGCACCAATTTACTTTGCCGAACGCTTTTTTGCTTCCATTATTAACCGCAACGTCAGAATTGCCTCTCTCGTGCCTTTACCTTTCCTAAAGCCAAATTGATTGTCATCTAGAGCATCCTTAATTTTCTTTTCCATTCTTTTGTATGTTATTCTTGTAAGCAATTTGGATGCACGAGCTGTTAAGCTGATTGTGCGATAATTCTCGCACTTGTCAGCTCTTGCCGTCTTCGGAATTGTGCGGAAGATGCTTTTCCGAAAGTAAGACGGTATGTCGCCAGACTCACACATTCTACACACCAGCATGAATAGTCGTTTTGTTGCCACTTCCCCCCATGATTTTAGAAATTCTGATGGAATGTTATCTATCTCTTCTGCCTTATTTGATCTTAAGTCTTCCAAAGCTCTTTTAAATTCTGATTCTAATACTGGCTCTCCTTTCTCTTCTAAATCGACTCCTGTTTTTTCTTCTATCACATCAGACAAATCTTCACCCTCATAGAGGCTCTCAATATATTCTTTCCACCTATCCGCTCTCTCCTCTACATTCAACAGTGGAATTCCCGTTGCACTCTTAATGTTACCACCCTTGCTTTTAATGTCACCGAAGGTTGTTTTGACTTTCCTGTATTCTGAGTCTGTCCTTCCGACAATGATTTATTTTTAGGTTCCTTCATATTTTTCATGCAGCCACTTCGTATTAGTTTCCCTGAACTTCCTATTTATTTCATTTCTCAGCGACTCGTATTTCTGCATTCCTGAATTTCCCTGGACATTTTTGTATTTTCTTCTTTCATCGTTCAACTGAAGTATTTCTTCGGTTACCCTCGGTTTCTTCGCAGCTACCTTCTTTGTACCTATGTTTTTATTTTCAACTTTTGTGAAGGCCCTTGTTAGAGATGTCCATTCCTTTTCAACTGTACTGCCTACTGAGATATTCCTTATTGCTGCATATATAGTCTTACAGAAATTCAAGGGTATCTCGTCATTCCTTAGTACTTCCGTATCCCACTTCTTTGCATTTTGATTCTTCCTGACTAATGTCTTAAACTTCAGCCTATTCTTTCAGTACAATGTAGTAGTTTTCTGAGAAGTTGTTAGTCAGTAGGATGTCGTTACATGTGTTCTTTTTATACATCAGTAATAGAATTAGTAACATCATCTGGTCAGGAAATTAAATAGCAGTGTCAGTATTGCACCACCCCTTTGAAGTCTGTAGGGCCATAATTTGGCGGTAGTAAAAAATTCTCGTGTAAAACATGATAGTTTAGTCTTCATTGGGCATCTATATACCGATACATCTAAATCATCTAAAGACGTAGTCGTTGGCGTAGTACAAACGTTCGATAGGTGTACAGCATTGCATAGTAAGTAAACAAAAACTGAGAGAAAACCGGAACAGAATAAATCGAAGCATTTCAGTTGTGTTACTAGAGAAGAGTGTTGAAAATGAGGTGGACTGTAATGAATGAGGTGGTTCCCCACAGACTCGACGAGGAAAGTAATATACGGAGACCATTGACAAGAAGGGGTAAGATGACAGGACATATGTCAAGACATCAGGAAATAAGTTCCATGGTACTAGACGGAGCTGTAGAGGGTGGAAACTGTAGAGGAAGACACAGATTGGAATACATCCAGCAAATAATTCAGGACGTAAATTGTTAAGTGCTACTCACAGATGGAAAGGTTGGCACTAGAAAGGGCCGCATCAAACCAATCACAAGACTAATGAAGCAAAGAAAAAAGATGTTGATAAGGTGATCTAGGATGAGAATCACAAATTATCCTTATAGCACGTTTGTGCAATGAGGAGTTTCCTCCTAAAAGATGCATTATTCTTTATACAGTACCATATGACATTACTGTTAAAGAAGGGTTTCAATAACATAATCGACAAAAGTGACTGAACTAAGTTGTTTAAGAAGCCATAAAATGTAATCTTTAATTTTCTGCCGAAATGTACATTCAAAAATTTAGATTTTGCTTCGTTTTCAAACTTCTGCTTCTGCTCACTGGTCACTGGTCTATATCCTTTGATGTACACAACTGAATGTGTTTTGTTGTTTTAAAATTGAGAGAGAGAGAGAGAGAGAGAGAGAGAGAGAGAGAGAGAGAGAGAGAGAGAGAGAGAGAGAGAGAGAGAAATTATAAATAGATTATTACCAATTTCCTCCTGAAAGTTGACTTACTTGCCTGTATGTGCGGTAATAACATTCATCACACTAACTTTCGCAAGCTAAGATGCCTATTTGTACAGTAATAGTTCATTAGTCTCGTTCGTGTTTACTATTGAACCGGGATTTGGACGGTGTATAAAAGACGTGAATAACGTTAGACGTTGAGTGATCAACCCGAAGGAAACGGGGATGACGTGTACGCTTGTGAGACAGCGTTATCAGCACCAATGTTTGGAAGCGGCCCCATTGTGGCTCTCCATTTCGTCAGCTGAATGAATTGTATGATATCCAGATTTGTGGGGCATTCAGATGTGAAAATGGGCCGATGTTGGATTGCATGGGAACTTGACGGTAGGCATACTCTCTGTGAAGGTTCCGGTCCAAATGGTTCAAATGGCTCTGAGCACTATGCGACTCAACTGCTGAGGTCATCAGTCGCCTAGAACTTAGAACTAATTAAACCTAACTAACCTAAGGACAGCACACAACACCCAGCCATCACGAGGCAGAGAAAATCCCTGACCCCGCCGGGAATCGAACCCGGGAACCCGGGCGTGTTCCGGTCCACTACGTGTACCCGGCAGAAGGGAGGAATGCCGTACTGTGTGTAGTACGTTGTGTAATCGAATCACGTCTGTGCCTACCATCCTAGAACAAGTAATGGACTCCCCGCAACATTCCGTGTCATCCTTCATTATAGGTCAGAGACTAGAAGCAGGCGACTTGCGGAATTAATACCCCATGCGTAGGCTACCATTAACAGCAAAAGGACAACGGCAGCGTTCGGAGTAGTGTCGTGAACGGGTAGCAAGTACTGCTGATGAATGGCGTGGCGGTTTTGCACTACCCAGTGCGACCAACGACGGCGAGAATGGAGGCGACCTGTGAGGATTTCTTATTCTTACAATATTATGAAAAAGCCCAGAGGTGTTACTCCTGGTTCACTTCAGGTCACTGCTGATAGTGATTGAGGGGAATTCCCACAGAACTATGGTACGTCACGGACGTCGTGAATGTGTTGCCTCTCGTAAGACAGTATTGCGATGCCATTTTTGAAAAGATCATAGCTTGTTTGCACAAGACATTGTCTGTGAAGTGTGCCACTGGTGCTGATGTACTTCCACGGCTAGCAATATCCGCAGATCTGTGTCCGACAGAACATGCGTGAGACCAGCTCGGAAGTAAACTCCGGCTCATTGCCAAAAAATGGTTCAGCTGGCTCTGAGCACTATGGGACTTAACATCTGAGGTCATCAGTCCCCTAGAACTTACAACTACTTAAACCTAACTAACCTAAGGACATCACACACATCCATGCCCGAGGCAAGATTCAAACCGGCGACCGTAACGGTCGCGCGGTTACAGACTGAAGCGCATAGAACCGCTCGGCCACATCGGCCGGCGTCTCATTACCACTGTTCAGGTTTGCACTTTCTGTAACAAGTGGTCACCCATTCCGGCCATACGCATTTTTGCGTTGTCCGTGATTGGAACCGCCGTTTTTGCTATTTTCATATCAATATACACTACTGGCTATTAAAATTGCTACACCACAACGATGACGTGCTACAGACGCGAAATTTAGCCGACAGGAAGAAGATGCTGTGATTAGCTTTTCAGGGCATTTACACAAGGTTGGCGCTGGTGGCGACACCTACAACGTGCTGACATGAGGAAAGTTTCCAACCGATTTCTCATACACAAACAGCAGTTGACCAGCGTTGCCTGGTGAAACGTTGTTGTGATGGCTCGTGTAAGGAGGAGAAATGCGTACCATCACGTTTCCGACTTTGATAAAGGCCGTATTGTAGCCTATCGCGATTGCGGTTTATCGTATCGCGACATTGCTGCTCTCGTTGGTCGAGATCCAATGACTTAGCAGAATATGAATCTGTGGGTTCAGGAGGGTAATAAGGAACGCCGTGCTGGATCCCAAAGGCCTCGTATCACGAGCAGTCGAGATGACAGGCATCTTATCCGCATGGCTGTAGCGGATCGTGCAGCCACGTCTCGATCCCTGAGTCAACAGATGCGGACGTTTGCAAGACAAACACTATCTGCACGAACAGTTCGACGACGTTTGCAGTAGCATGGACTATCAGTTCGGAGACCATGGCTGCGGTTACCCTTGTCGCAGCATCACAGACAGGAGCACCTGCGATGGTGTACTCAACGACGAACCTGGGTGCACGAATGGCAAAACGTCATTCTTTCGGATGAATCCAGGTTCTGTTTACAGCATCATGTTGGTCTCATCCGTGTTTGGCGACATCGCGGTGAACGCACATTGGAAGCGTGTATTTGTCGTCGCCATACTGGCGTATCACCCGGCTTGATGGTATGGGGTGCTATTGGTTAGACGTCTCGGTGAGCTCTTGTTCGCATTGACGGCACTTTGAACAGTGGACGTTACATTTCAGATGTGTTACGATCCGTGGCTCTACCCTTCAGTCCATCCCTGCGAAACCCTACATTTCAGCAGGATAATGCACGACCGCATGTTGCAGGTCTTGTACGGGCCTTTCTGGATACAGAAAATGTTCGACTGCTGCCCTGGTCAGCACACTCTCCAGATCTCACACCAACTGAAAACATCTGGTCAATGGTGGCCGAGCAACTGGCTCGTCACAATACGCCAGTCACTACTCTTGATAAACTGTGGTATCGTGTTGAAGCTGAATGGGCAGCTGTACCTGTACACGCCATCCAAGCTCTGTTTGACTCAATGCCCAGGCGTATCAAGGCCGTTATGACGGCCAGAGTTGGTCGTTCTGGGTACTGATTTCTCAGGATCTATGGACCTAAATTGCGTGATAATGTAATCACATGTCAGTTCTAGTATAATATCTGTCAATGAATACCCGTTTATCATCTTTATTTCTTCTTGGTGTAGAAATTTTAATGTCCAGTAATGTAGATTGTTTCAGACAGTTGTTACTGATTTCATACATCCTCTGCATAGTGTTTCATAATTCTCAACCCACTTTTCGCGTAGTCAAAAACTCGTAATTTCCGTAACAACTCGAGTCATCTATATGCGTTGTACACACTGGTAGACAATGTGCTTTTTCTGACAGCAAATGAGGCAAATTGGTCGTTGTACGAGTCTACGATATGCGGGACGAACAAAGACTACATCTGTTGCAGATGATCACACGTCTAATAAGATACTTTCAATTTGAGGGTAGTAACTTAGAAGCATTAGCGTTGATAAAAGTTTCAGCAAGGTACTTTAATTTAATTTTAAAATACGAACGTGGCGAAGTACAGTCAGTACAAAATGGCTCTGAGCACTATGGGACTTAACATCTGAGGTCATCAGTCCCCTAGAACTTAGAACTACTTAAACCAAACTAACCTAAGGACATCATACACATCCATGCCCGAGGCAGGATTCGAAGCTGCGACCGTAGCGGTCGCACGGTTCCAGACTGAAGCGCCTAGAACCGCACGGCCACACCGGCCGGCACAGTCAGTACAAACCGGACTTTAATAACACTTTCAACCGAGGTTGTATGCATGCTGGGACTGCTTATAATATTTGTATCATCTGGAAAAAGAAATAATTCTGCTTATGTGTGTATAAATGGAAAAGTTTTGTATGACGAAAAAGTTAAAGTCAAATTGCTAGGATTTCATGGAGCACTGCATGACACTCACCGAACGACCGCAACAACCGTTTTACACGTTGCAGTAAGGTACACTCTCACAGTAAAACAATGTAGTGAGTATTTGAACTTTGAAATTTATTTATATGTCTCTATATTACTGACGGTATTTTACTGCGATAATGGTCATGTTTCCCAGTTTAGACGTTGGCGTTTTCGCTGTATAATGTACCCACAGTCAGGACTCTTTGCTGCCTGTTGTCGTTGTACACTAGATACTCTAGTCGTAACATAATCCTGCCACGGACTGCTGCTGTACTTCGTCATTAATTGCGAATTCGTGGTATTCCGTCAAAAGGTCTAACCCTAAGAAAGAGCTTCTATGATACAGCTGTATCCTCCACCTCACCCCCCCCCCCCCCTTTTTCACCGTACTATTGAGTTTTTAAAGAAACAAGCTTCCATACATAAAACTACCGTATACGTTTGCTTACTTGACAAATGAGATAATACAGCGAAACATGACGTCAAGCAAGTAAAACCATTACGGATGAAGACGTAAAACCCTAATTATGTTAGTTTTGATAGTTTCGAATTATTCATAATCCAATGATACAATCAGAACTAAAATTAGCAATGCAGTTTCAACATATTGTTGACGTAGGACTAGTAACCCTTTTATTTCGTGAAGAGTTTATTGCAAACCTGTCACAGCTGTAGTACATAGTCGACCGCTGGGGCCGAGCGGTTCTAGGCGCTTCAGTCCGAAAACGCGCTGTTGCTACGGTCGCAGGTTCGAAACTTGCCTCGGGCATGGATGTGTGTGATGTCCTTAGGTTGGTTAGGTTCAAGTAGTTCTAAGTCTAGGGGACTGATGACCTCAGATGTTAAATCCCATAGTGCTTAGAGCCATTTTTGTAGTACATATATTTTGGCAAGTAGTTTCGAAAAAACTGGTTCATTCTCAAGCCTGATCTACTGAGGCTGCACTGAAAGTCCCTGATCTTTATGACAATTACTGGTGTAACAGATTTTTAACAAGCTCTCCATGAAACTGGTTAACCAAAAATGATGATCCCTTTATATGGTCCTGTAAGATCTTTTTGGCAAATACTCCATGCGTCAAACCGTTTTCTGTGCTGTGAACGGCCACTGCAGCACTTCAGCTTTCGACGGGACTCCAAATTTTGCGAGGTTTGAATGTGCTCCGGTGCAGAACTTTTTCCGCTAGCTTGCGAAACTGAGAATAGAATATGAGTTGCTACTTGCTATTTCTCGTGTGTTACTGTGTAAATTGTCATATTGAATTATGAATTACATTAAGCTGTTAAATATTTCGTTCCGTGATCACAAAATGGACTTAGTTTTCACGAGTCTTGAATAACTGTTTAGCTCTGATATTCTGCTACCATTCTCGTGACGTTCTCAACGGAGCTTTACTGCGTTTAATAAAGATATTATTGTATCCGTAGTAAGTGGTTTATCGTAGTACCAATTTCATTTTAATGGAGCTCGTATACTTTCTCAAATAAGCGTTATTCAACAGAATTTCCTGTTATCTATATTAATTACTGACGTTAGAGTAAACCCGTTTTTTATTAATTCTTCTTGTGTCCATTGTTTAATATTTCTGCTTCTTTTGTTAATTCTCAAATATAGCCACTGCATAGACCACCTGACAGCAGGATCATAACGACAGGTCATTATCTGCAGTGAACTAGCTGCTGGGCATGAAAGCAGACGGGTGTGGGTGGATCCAACGCCCTTATCGAGCAATTCGTTTTAAACAGAGCTGCGTATAGACAAATTAGCCGACGTACGACCATCATCAGGTAAAACAGCAATTGGTTTTTTCCGTATGGGATGTTGGTTCAGAAACTACTACACAGCGGAATATCCGAAAACCACTACAAAATTGGTGATTTTCTGACAAAACCTATCGCAATGCCGGATACATGTTGGATACATTCACCATTACCAGTCATTAGTTTCTCTAACTGAGACTACATAAAACAATTTCGGTCTGCAATCAAATCTAGACGCCGTAAATTGCCGTTGTTGGTGTTCTGTTGCGATATCAAAATGCACAGTGTTCGGTTGCGATAACACAATGCACGGCACTAGAAAAGAGGTTACGTGAAGTTTTAAGCAATATCCCTGTTGCAGATTTAACACAAACCCTTTTTTCTAACATTAGAACCCATAAGATACTGATGCATCGAATATGTTTTTCTTTCACAAAATACCTCTAGAAGTTGGAAAAACTGATGTAGAGTCGATCGGTGAAACTACACATCTGCATGACAGCACAGAATGGTAGCTACTGCATCTTGCTCTGTGTTCAAGTAATATATTTGACAGTAGTTGATTGCTAAAACTCATGGTAATGAACCTAACAGTATTATTAATTTCTTCATTCGAAATATCTGTTTGTGATGACTAGATGATCTTTTATGTTAAAAAGTGACGAAATTGCTTCAGCAGTACTAAGGTCTTGGTTTTATTGGCAACTAGTTTCGATGTTGTTACATCATCATCTCCAGGCACATACTTGTTGACAGCAACCGTATGTGTCTAACACGAGTAGTCAGTGGTGAGATGGTGTGTTCCACGTGGAAGGCAGGTAGTAACTACCTGCCTTCCGCCATATATCACAAAGCGAAAAAAGTGTTCCAACTAAAACATTCGTATTTCTTTACGTACTACACGAATATGTAATAAAAAATGGGGGTTCCTATTTAAAAAAAAACGCAGTTGATATCCGTTTGACCTTGGGCAGCGCCATCTAGCGGGCCAACTATAGCGCCATCTGGTTTCCCCCTTCAAGCTAGACAAGTTTTGTTCTTTGCCTTTAATAGGTTCCACAACGAAACATTGTCTCGAAATTTGGTAGAAAATCCGAAGAAATTCCGGTCGTATGTAAAGTACACAAGCGGCAAAACGCAGTCAATAGCTTCGCTGCGCAGTGCCGATGGTGCTGTTACCGACGAGTGTGCCGCTAAAGCGGAGTTATCGATTGCAGTTTTCCGAAATTCGTTCACCAGGGAAGACGAATGGAATATTCCAGAATTTGAAACACGAGCAGCTGCTAGCATGAGTTTCTTAGAAGTAGATACCTTAGGGGTTGCGAAGCTTGATACGGGCAAGTCTTCAGGTCCAGACTGTATACCGATTAGGTTCCTTTCAGATTACGCTGATACAATAGCTCTCTACTTAGCAATCATATACAACCGCTCGCTCACCGATAGATCTGTACCTACAGATTGTAAAATTGCGCAGGTGGCACCCGTTTTTAAGAAGGGTAGTAGCAGTAATCCATCGAACTACAGACCTATATCATTGACGTCTGTTTGCAGTAGGGTTTTGGAGCATATACTGTATTCAAACATTATGAATCACCTCGAAGGAACGATCTATTGATACGTAATCGGTATGGTTTCAGAAAACATCGTTCTTGTGCAACGCAGCTAGCTCTTTATTCGCACGAAGTAATGGCCGCTATCGACAGGGGATCTCAACTTGATTCCGTATTTCTAGATTTCCGGAAAGCTTTTGACACCGTTCCTCACAAGCGACTTCTAATCAAGCTGCGGGCCTATGGGCTATCGTCTCAGTTGTGCGACTGGATTCGTGATTTCCTGTCAGTAAAGTCGCAGTACGTAGTAATAGACGGCAAATCATCGAGTAAAACTGATGTGATATCAGGTGTTCCCCAGGGAAGCGTCCTGGGACCTCTGCTGTTCCTGATCTATATAAATGACCTGGGTGGCAATCTGAGCAGTTCTCTTAGGCTGTTCGCAGATGATGCTGTAATTTACCGTCTAGTAAAGTCATCCCAAAAGGTATCAGATAGATTATATAATGGTAAGACAGAGATTTAGGAACCAGGTTTTAAATTGTAAGACATTTCCAGGGGCAGATGTGGACTCTGACCACAATCTATTGGTTATGACCTGTAGATTAAAACTGAAGAAACTGCAAAAAGGTGGGAACTTAAGGAGATGGGACCTGGATAAATTGAAAGAACTAGAGGTTGTACAGAGTTTCAGGGAGAGCATTAGGGAACAATTGACAGGAATGGGGGAAAGAAATACAGTAGAAGAAGAATGGGTAGCTTTGAGGGATGAAGTAATGAAGGCAGCAGAGGATCAAGTAGGTAAAAAGACGAGGACTAGTAGAAATCCTTGGGTAACAGAAGAAATAATGAATTTAAGTGATGAAAGGAGAAAATATAAAAATGAAGTAAATGAAGCAGGCAAAAAGGAATACAAACGTCTCAAAAATGAGATCGACAGGGAGTGCAAAATGGCTAAGCAGGGATGGCTAGAGGACAAATGTAAAGATGCAGAGGCTTATCTCACTAGGGGTAAGATAGATACCGCCTACAGGAAAATTGAAGAGACCTTTGGAGGTAAGAGAACCACTTGTATGAACATCAAGAGCTCAGATGGTAACCCAGTTCTAAGCAAAGAAGGGAAAGCAGAAAGGTGGAAGGAGTATATAGAGGGTCTATACAACGGCGATGTACTTGAGGACAATATTATGGAAATGGAAGAGCACGTAGATGAAGATGAAATGGGAGATATGATACTGCGTGTAGAGTTTGATAGAGCACTGAAAGACCTAAGTCGAAACAAGGCCCCGGGAGTAGACAACATTCCATCAGAACTACTGACAGCCTCGGGTGAGCCAGTCCTGACAAAACTCTATCATCTGGTGAGCAAGATGTATGAAACAGGCGAAATACCCTCAGACTTCAAGAAGAATATAATAATTCCAATCCCAAAGAAAGAAGATGTTGAAAGATGTGAAAATTACCGAACAATCAGTTTAATAAGCCACAGCTGCAAAATACTAACACGAATTCTTTACAGACGAATGGAAAAACTGGTAGAAGCCGACCTCGGGGAAGATCAGTTTGGATTCCGTAGAAATATTGGAACACGCGAGCCAATACTGTCCTTACGACTTATCTTAGAAGAAAGATTAAGGAAAGGCAAACCTACGTTTCTAGCATTTGTAGACTTAGAGAAAGCTTTTGACAATGTTGACTGGAATACTCTATTTCAAATTCTAAGGGTGGCAGGGGTAAAATACAGGGAGCGAAAGGCTATTTACAATTTGTACAGAAACCAGATGGCAGTTATAAGAGTCGAGGGACATGAAAGGGAAGCAGTGGTTGGGAAGGGAGTAAGACAGGGTTGTAGTCTCTCCCCGATGTTATTCAATCTGTATATTGAGCAAGCACTAAAGGAAACAAAAAAAAAATTCGGAGTAGGTATTAAAATCCGTGGAGAAGAAATAAAAACTTTGAGGTTCACCGATGACATTGTAATTCTATCAGAGACAGCAAAGGACTTGGAAGAGCAGTTGAATGGAATGGATAGCGTCTTGAAAGGAGGATATAAGATGAACATCAACCAAAGTAAAACGAGGATAATGGAATGCAGTCGAATTAAGTCGGGTGATGCTGAGGGAATTAGATTAGGAAATGAGACACTTAAAGTAGTAAAGGAGTTTTGCTATTTGGGGAGCAAAATAACTGATGATGGTCGAAGTAGAGAGGATATAAAATGTAGACTGGCAATGGCAAGGAAAGCGTTTCTGAAGAAGAGAAATTTGTTAACATCGAGTATAGATTTAAGTGTCAGGAAGTCATTTCTGAAAATATTTGTAAGGAGTGTAGCCATGTATGGAAGTGAAACATGGACGATAAATAGTTTGGACAAGAAGAGAATAGAAGCTTTCGAAATGTGGTGCTACAGAAGAATGCTGAAGATTAGATGGGTAGATCACATAACTAATGAGGAAGTATTGAATAGGATTGGGGAGAAGAGAAGTTTGTGGCACAGCTTGACTAGAGGAAGGGATCGGTTGGTAGGACATGTTCTGAGGCATCAAGGGATCACACATTTAGTATTGGAGGGTAGCGTGGAGGGTAAAAATCGTAGAGGGAGACCAAGAGATCAATACACTAAGCAGATTCAGAAGGATGTTGGTTGCAGTAGGTACTGGGAGATGAAGAAGCTTGCACGGGATAGAGTGGCATGGAGAGCTGCATCAAACCAGTCTCAGGACTGAAGACCACAACAACAACAACGTCATCCGAAGACCAGTATGAGTTGCAAGTTAGGAAAGATTGCTGTATGGTGTGGCAGGTGGCAGTTGACGCTAAATAACGAAAAGTGTGAGGTGATCCACGTGAGGTCCAAAAGAAATCCGTTGGAATTCGATTACTCGTTAAACAGTACAATTCTCAAGACTGTCAATTCAACTAAGTATCTAGGTGTTAAAATTACGAACAACTTCAGTTGGAAAGACCACATTGATAATATTGTGGGGAAGGCGAGCCAAAGGTTGCGTTTCATTGGCAGGACCCTTAGAAGATGCAACAAGTCCACTAAAGAGACAGCTTACAGTACACTCGTTCGTCTTCTGTTAGAATATTGCTGCGCGGTGTGGGATCCTTACGAGGTGGAATTGCCGGAGGACATCGAAAGTGTGCAAAAAAGGGCAGCTCGTTTTGTATTATCACGTAATAGGGACAGAGTGTGGCAGATATGATACGCGAGTTGGGATGGAAGTCATTAAAGCAAAGACGTTTTTCGTCGCCGCGAGCTCTATTTACGAAGTCACCAACTTTCTCTTCCGAATGCGAAAATATTTTGTTGAGCCCAACCTACATAGGTAGGAATGATCATCAAAATAAAATAAGAGAAATCGGAGCTCGAACATAAATGTTTAGGTGTTCGTTTTTTACGCGCGCTGTTCGGGAGTGGAATGGTAGGGAGATAGTATGATTGTGGTTCGATGAACCCCCTGCCAAGCACTTAAATGTGAATTGCAGAGTAATCATGTAGATTTAGATGTAGTTTTTTCGTTTGACGCTTATTTCGTGAGATATTTGGCCCGGTCACGATCAATGGACCACCCTGTATAGTGACATACTGAGTTGTAGAGTCACGAGGAGGGATGTATCAGCAGCGTAAGTACTGTGCTGAGTAACGGACTGGCAGGTAGCTCCTGGTTTGCCTTCACTTTCGCAGGATGCTGCCCGCCCCTCCTCCCTGTACCCGCTCAGCCGCGGTTCGCCAGACGTGACTGCCACCCACATCTCTCCGGCCGCCCACGCCGCCGCCACCCCCGCTCCCCAGAGTCGTCGGGACCGACAGCCGCCGCGAATGCGCGCCGCCCTCGTAGGACTTTACGAGCGTTATCGCCGCGCCGCAGTAACCGCGTTTCTGGCGCCCGTAACACGGAACGAGGTTAGTCCCAGGGGCGGGGGCGCAGGCGCGGACGCGAGCAACAAGTGCGATCGCCACTGTGCGTCCACCGCTGGACTGTGCGGCGCGATCGGGCTTCACGCGTCGCCGCCGCTAACTGCCGCCTTCTGGCCGCCCACAACGTCAGCACTCTCCCCACACCGCCTCCCCAGTGAGCACAGTACACTGTCCTCGTAAAAAGGGGAAGCCCCGGTGTGGGCAGTGGCAGCGTAGCGGTCTCGGAGCTAATGTTCCGTGGGCGTTGCTATGGGCCAAGTGGTTTTCACAGGCTTTAATGTGGCAGGCAGACTGGAAAGTCTACGTTGTACAGGATACTGCACTGACACACGCCGAGCAACAGTTACAGCCACAGAAAAATAGTTCCGTGATCGAGGGGTTGTCAAAAAATTTGTATTATAACCTCGAAAAAATCAAACTGCTGCCACGAAAGTTGGTAATGGCTTCACTCCTGCGCTAGATATTCACTTTTCAAAGCGACACATTTTTCCCAACCATGGATGGCTTGTGAGATGGCAGAGAGAGAATGAATGTGGGAGCAGTGAGGTTCTGACGATACAAAATACGAACACTTCAGGAACTATTTCCCCCTCCCCCCTTTTTTTACTTTCAGTTTATGGCGCATTTGCACTCTCAAATCTCATTAACATAATTCGAGGGTTGCCCAGAAAGTAATGACCCGCATTTTCTTTCTCAGCCGAAAACAGTGCTACGAACGTGAAACGTTACGTATGTACGTCCTTTCGGAGTATGCGAATGCATTAGCTCCATACTTGACAATCATATACAGCCGTACGCTCCACAAAAGATCCGTACCCAAGACTGGGAAAGTTGCACAGGTCACACCAATTTCAAGAAAGGTAGTAGGAGTAATCCACTAAATTACAGGTCCATATTGTTAACGTCGATATGCAGCAGGATTTTAGAACATATATTGTGTTCGAACATTATGAATTACCTCGAAGGAAACGGTCTATTGACACACAGTCAACATGGGTTTAGAAGACATCGTTCCTGTGAAACACAAGCAGCTCTTTATTCACATGAAGTGCTGAGTGCCGCTGACACGGGATTTGAGATCGATTCCGTATTCCTGGATTTCCGGAAGGCTTTTGACACTGTGTCACGCAAGCGGCTCGTAGAGAAATTGCGTGTTTATGGAATATCGTCTCAGTTATGTGATTGGATTTGCGATTTCCTATCGGAGAGGTCACAGTTCGTAGTAACTGACGGAAAGTCATCGAGTAAACAGAAGTGATATCTGGCGTTCCCCAAGGTAGTGTCATGGGCCCTTTGCTGCTCCTTATCTATATAAACGATTTGGGAGACAATCTGAGCAGCCGTCTTCGGTTGTTTCCGGATGACGCTGTCGTTTACCGACTAATAAAGTCATCAGAAGATCAAAACAAAGTGCAAAACAATTTAGAAAAAAAATATCTGAATGGTGCGAAAAGTGGCAGTTGACTCTAAGTAAGGAAAAGTGTGAGGTCATCCACATGAGTGCTAAAAGGAACTCGTTAAGCTTCGCTTACACGATAAATCAGTCTAATATAAAAGCCGGAAATTCAACAAAATACCTAGATATTACAATTACGAACAACTTAAATTGGAAAGAACACATAGAAAATGTTGTGCGGAAAGCTAACCAAAGGCTGCGTTTTATTGGCAGGACACTTAGAAGATGTAACAGATCTACTAAGTAGACTGCCTACACTACGCTCTTGTCCGTCCTCTTTTAGAATACTGCTGCGCGGTGGGGATCCTTACCATATAAGACTGACTAAGTACATCGGAAAAGTTCAAAGAAAGGCAGCACGTTTTGTATTATCGCGAAATATGGGAGAGAGTGTCACAAAAATGATACAGGATTTGGGCGGGAAATCATTAAAAGAAAGGCGTTATTCGTTGCGAAGAGCTTCTGTAAAGTTTGGAAGGTAGGAGACGAGGTACTGGCAGAAGTAAAGCTGTGAGTACCGGGCGTGAGTCGTGCTTCGGTAGCTCAGTTGGTAGAGAACTTGCCCGCGAAAGGCAAAGGTCCCGAGTTCGAGTCTCGGTCGGGCACACAGTTTTAATCTGCCAGGAAATTTCATATCAGCGCACACTCCGCTGCAGAGTGAAAATCTCATTCTGGGATTATATAGCTTATTTTTTATTTTATAAGCACAAAAAGTATAGGCATAGGATGAAAGACGAGACTGCAAACATTTAAAAAGTGACTGTAGTTAGTGCCTAAACGGGAACGTCGTATATGTAAATCGATACTTTCATTCTTTTGCAATTGATCAATTACATGTACCGGGGTGATATTCATCAAAGAAACAGGGGGAGCAATAATTTTGACCGCACCTTGCACACGTTATAAACGCCGCCTTTTTGCAGTGACATGGTTCTTTTAATGTCTGCATAGAAAAACAATCTTGATTGACATTCTGAACACAGCTTGTGTCATCGCACAGTCCAGCAGCGAACCACGCGTAACGCATCATGTCGCTGAACACGTGCGAGGATAGCTGGTGATGTATAATGGAATGTACTTTGATGCAAGCTTCTCGGGAAATGATTTTTTCTTCTTTCTTGACGAGGTAAGTGCAGTTTTGACATTTTTCATTACGTTTTTTACCTGTCGATAAAAATACACATCACAGGGTTTCACTACGTTTGGGGGAATTACTTTGATACTGCACGTTGGTAATCCGCCTTCATCTTGGAACAGTTTTTCGTATATTTACCAAGGAGCACAAAAATATTTCCCGAACAAATCTGTTCTCATACCGCTGAGCCAAACACCGCTTCCTTGTCACAGGGACAATTGATACGATGCACATGCTGATACACCCATATCAAAAGTCCTTTCAATTCCTAAACTCTCGGCCATCTGAAGTTCCCACTTCGGGCACTTTCACATCTCCCCACGCCATACATGTACCACGAAGTTGGACGAGTTCGGTGATGACGATTAGGCGTCTTCTCCTTGTAAATTTGCAGCTATTGGGGAGACCATCTACAGCTGTCATGACAGCCCTGACCTAGCCCCTCGGACTTCCACTTGTTTGGGCCATTGAAGGACGCCATTTGTGGAAGACATTTTGATGACGATGAGGAGAGATTCACACAGTGAAGCACTGGCTCCGCCAGCAGGGCACGGATTGGCACCACCAGCTCATACACGCCCTTGTTTCGCACTGGAGGAAGGCCATAGAACGGGATGAAGATTACGTCGAAAAATAGGGTGAGTAGATAAAACGCCATTCTTTCGTATGTGTTATTCTTATCATGTTCAATGAAGAATTGTTGAAGAAAAAATGCGATGCATTACTTCTTGGGTAACCTTCGTGCGTAATCATGGAGGCACACACAAGACGATTAACATTGTTTTACCTAGTTGGGATCCGAGCATTGAAATAACCACCATTTGAATGTCACTTTGCACAATTAGGGAAAGTGCAAGAACGTTTTGCTTAGACATCTTTTTGCCGCGCGGGGTAGCCGCGCGGTCTAGGTCTCCGTTCCACGGTTCGCGCGGCTCTCCCTATCGGAGGCCCAAGTCCTACCTCGGGCATGGGTGTGTGTGTGTTGTCCCTAGCGTAAGTTAGTTTAAGTTAGATCAAGTAGTGTGTAAGCCTAGAGACCGATGACCTCAGCAGTTTGGCCCCATAGGAAGCTACCACAAATTTCCGATTTAGACACCTTTTAAATTCAGTACGAAAATGAATGCTAAAAAATTCACAAGCCATAAAACAATAAATCCTCAAAAGCAAAAACCAAAGTATTTGACTAACAATACTAGGGCGAGTTCAGTCCAGACGTCACATGATCGTTGGGTTCAATTCAGACTCTAAAATACACACGGGATACACGTTAAAATCATATAAGAAGAGTAAATTGCTGATGGCACACTAAGGTGGTCATGTCATTTTGGTTCTTGTATGTTACCGATGTGCACGTCAGAGAGAGATAGAGAGAGAGAGAGAGAGAGAGAGAGAGAGAGAGAGAGAGAGAGAAAGTTACGTTACAGTTAAACAATCTTTGGTCATCTCGTGGCTCAGTGTTTGCCTCTCCGCAGTCTGACACGTTCTTAGTTGCAGTGTGGTAAGTTATAAATGTATTTAGTATTGCTGTGTGAACTTGTGATTGTATCTGTTAGATAAAGAAAGATTTATTGTGAAGGACACCACGGATGAATAAGATATATACATTAGAAAGCGAAGAGAATATGTATTTTTGAATAATGTCGTTGTTTTTGAAGAGAAGTAGTTTGAGGTTATACTGCAGCACTGCGCACCTAGTTTATCAGAATAAACTAGGCCTTCCGTGAGTCATACATTAACATATTGATTAAGCTGTCTGATTTTTACAGAAATTCTCTTCTAACATAGTACCCTCCGTAAATCATTCTTCAGTTTGTTAACCATAATATTGTTCAGACGTATGTTACGTGTGAAGATCACGCTTAATTTTACTCTGTCTTTTTGAATATATACTTCATTCTAAAATTCTTTACTCGAAATCTCATTTCATACGAACAGCTACTCTCCACATGCCACTGTTTATCATTATGCATTGACACATGCAGCTGTTTGAATATGTATTTAGAAATAGCAATCTAGTTTAGCCCTTGCCTGTTCGCTGTTGCTGTTGTGGTTTCAAGAAATCTGCACCGATGTTGTCAAGACGCGAGGTATGTTGAAATGTTAATTAGGATCAGATAATTGTTTTACTTCAGTTGCGCATTTAATACAAAGAAAAGTTGCATTCTGATAGTTACAGTTGAGTTCAAATGAGGTTCTGTTTCTTTAAAGGTAAGCACACGAGTTTAAGTTGGGAAACAGTTTGTGGGGACATAGTTTTGGTAAAACGTAGACGTTCATAGATTGGCAGGTACGTTGGGCTTAATTTCATATAGAAACAAATACAGTGGGGAGGTTACAACTGGTCTTAGACCTTGGTATAACAAAGCCAGCAGAACTGTGCCCGGTTAACCCACGAGTACTTTCAAGTTAATAGACGATTAGAGATACAAATTTTTATTACAGTTTGAACATCTAAGCATTCAGAATAAACAATCCATTTTAAAGAATCAGTATTTAGGCGTAATCAGACAATCATGGAATTAGAACTGGGCAAAACATGAGCCTCTTTATAACTGGGTTCAGATTAGCAGGGAAACGAATCTACATTAAGACCAGAGGCGAAAGCTACACAAACACAACACAAATTTGACAGACAGGGGCTTAGCCAAAGAACAGGGTGTTCTTGAATTGCATCCAACTCTTCAAGACAAGGTGCTAACCACTTGTCTATGCCGAGCCTTGGTGTAACAAGGAATACTGGCAGAAAAACGTCCAATAACCAAGTCAGCATAAGCAGGAACTGTGCCGACTCGGAAGACGCGGCCCGTAATCACAGAGGCAGAGGGAACCCAGTAATACTTCAAATGGGCGTAGACACGCTCTTTACAGAAAACGTTCGCCAACCACAATACGGCGATCGGACTTTAGCGCCCGGAAAAGCCAGCAAGACCTCTTCGAGAGCCGAGCATGTGATTAAATTCTCCCAAGACCCACAAGGCTGTCCCCTCGCGGAACGTGACAGAAGCAGTGGCTAAAAACGACTACCAGATAAATTCGAGTTGGACGATGAAGCAAAGCTTGTGTTTTGCTCGCCGTACGGGTTGTTGCATTATCCTACAGTAGAGCAATACCTTCGGTTAATTAGCCACGCTCCTTGATCTGTACGGCGTTGCTCAGGTGATGTCAGTGTTTCAGAGTACGAATCGGCATTAATAGTTATTCCCTGTGCCATAAGCTGCTTGTACACAGCTCGTTCACAGTCAAAGAAAAAGGTGGCGACGACCTTCCATGCTCATGGCGGAACTTGGCATTTCTTCCGCGGAGGAGACGGGGGTTTGTCTCCATTCCGTAGGAGCTCTCTTTGCTGAAGTGTGAAATTGGGAACCATTGTCTCAACGCTCATAATGATGTACTCAGAAACTGATATTAATCTTTACCATTGTATTTACTAATTTTTTACTGTCTTACACATTTCTGCCTTAGGCGATTCTCAAAGGCTCTACAAGACAAATACATGGAATGGTATGAGTGAAAATGTATTTCACAATCACATAAAACTTACTTCGTACAAACGGAAGAAGGAAGCAATTAGTAAAAACATTTATAAAATACATGAAATGGACTTCGTGTAAATCGAAGAAAGGTAGAACCCACCAAAAATTTATAACTCATTTTTAAGTAAAACGAATCTGAATTTGTTAAACATGGCTACAAAGTATCTGGTCTACATTACTTTATGACATCTGAATGCAAACTGACCTACTGTAAACATCGAAGATTCAAGTAAAGAACCCGCCAGATGGCAGTACTTCATGGCATTCAAGAAATTCTTTTGTTTTCAAATGCAGAAGTTCTGAAACAATTAACTGATGCAATGTAGTTTCAGACGAAGAACAGCATTACATTATGTATATTACCCAGGTTATTATATAACAAATATCCATATAGTGTACGGAGATTGGCAAAATTATCACCTCGAGATGGCGTCGGTGTATCGAAATGTAAGTAAAACAAGTGAACATCTGGCTGTTCCATAAGATAATATGTAATAAGATAGGCATAATTAAGTATCCATTGATGCTTAAACAGTTAAAATCGGTATATTGGTACCCCAACCATTAGAGAAAACAAAATTTACAAAGATACACGCAAATGTATGTAACAATTTTGCAGAGATAAGCATCAGTGCGTAAAACACAATACAAAATGTAATACATCTAACCGTACGAATACACTAGGTGACTGTGAATTTAATATAAAGCTCAAAGGCCCTGAGCTATAGTAAGTTGAAAGCGTACCAAGCGGTGTTGTGTAACGGTATTCCACATATGATAGAATAAATAAAACTCATGTAACAGTACGTAAAATATTATGCATTACATAAAACATAGCCATAATGTACTTTGATACACACGCTTATCATCAGTCAGAACGTGTGACCACCTATCTAACAGCCGGTATGTCTAAGTTTATCACGGATAGCAGCGGCGACACGTCGTGCCATGAAAGAAATGAGACCTTGGTAGGTCGCTGGAGGGAATTAGCACCACATCTGCACACACAAGTCACCTAGTTCTTGCAAATTCCGTGGAGGAGGTCATGAGATTTGACGCCACGTTCAACCACGTTGAGATACGTTCGATCGGTTTCAGATCAGGCAAGTGAGTGGCCAAAGCATCAGTGGGAACCCGCCTCTGTGTTCCTCCAGCGCACCCCGGCGTTATGACACGGTGCATTATATAGTTGAAAAATGCCACTGCCGCCGGGAAACATGATCGTCATGAAGGGGTGATGTGGTCTGCAACCAGACGATACTCTTTGGCCGCCATGGTGTCTTGCACGAGCTCCACTGGAACCATGGATGCCCAGGTGAATGTTCCAAGAGCATAATGGAGCCACCGCCACCTTGTCTCTGTCCCACAGTACAGGTGTCAAGGAGCTGTTCACCTGGAATATGATGGATTCTCGGCCTCCCATCAACATGATGAGAAAGGTATCGCGCTCCGTCAGACCATGCAACGCTCTGCCACTGCGCCAGCTCCAGTGCCGATGGCCGCGTGCCCATTTCAGTCTTAGTTGCCGATGGCGTCGTGTTAACATCGGCAAATGCGTGGTCGTCGGCTGCGAAGGCCCATCGTTAGGATTTTGCGGTGCGCTGTGTGTTTACACACACTTCTGCTCTGCCCAGCATTAAAGTGTGATGTTAGTTCCGCCACAGTTCGCCGCTTGTACTGTTTTACCAACCTACCCAGCCTACGACGTCTGACATCTGTAGTGAGTGGTGGTCGCCCAACTTCACGGCGTCTGGGCGTGGTATCACCTTGGCTCCGCAACGTCTTGAGGACACCGACCACAGCACTCCTCGAATACCCGCCAGGTTGTGCAGATTCAGAAATACACCTGCCGAGCCTCCAGGCCATCACAATCTGCCCTCCGTCAAAGATAGATCGCGCCTTCCCCATTCTACGCACGGACAGCACGCTCACTGATACTACACGCAACCGTGCGTGTTTGCGACTAGCAGTCATTGCTCGCGAGGCGACGCTGCTATCACGCGGACGGGTTTATATCTATAGTAGGTCGGTGGCCATAATGTTCTGGCTGATCAATGTGAGGAAGGCGGCACAAAGGAAGGTGTTATTTTTTCCTAAAATGTTGTCCATATCACATAAATAATCCATAAATAGCTTAGACAAGATGAGAATAGAAGCTTTCGAAATGTGGTGCTACAGAAGAATGCTGAAGATTAGGTGGGTTGATCACATAACTAATGAGGAGGTATTGAATAGAATTGGGGAGAGGAGGAGCTTGTGGCACAACTTGACTAGAAGAAGGGATCGGTTGGTAGGGCATGTTCTGAGACATCGAGGAATCACCAATTTAGCATTGGAGGGCAGCGTGGGCGGTGAAAATCGTAGAGGGAGACCAAGAGATGAATACACTAAGCAGATTCAGAAGGATGTAGGTTGCAGTAGGTACTGGGCGATGAAGAAGCTTGCACAGGACAGAGTAGCATGGAGAGCTGCATCAAACCAGTCTCAGGACTGAAGACCACAACAACAACAACAACATCACATAAATAAGTAGTCATTGCGTTACGGAAAAACTAAACTTGAAAACACAGTTGTCGTACAGGATACAATCTATCAGATACAATAACATAAGGCAACGAGAAAGATTTTAACAAGACAGCCACGACAAATATTGTAGTCAAACCACTGTAATGGTCCATAGGTGCTTTCAACAACATTTCAGCAGTATGGCGAATAACTGATGTATAACTATAAATTGCTCGCTGTCACCTAACGGACGAAGTGCAGAGGAATTGTTAGAACACCTGAAGAATCTCCTTACGAAAGGAAATCGTAAGAGGACAAAATGGCGTTATAAAGTAAACTACAGAATATCAAAGTCAGGTAAACTTAAACCGTATTGAGTCACCATCTATCGAATTCCCAACAATATCTTGTAGCAAGGGCTATAGGTAATCGGCGAACAAACTGCAGAACCAGTCTTTAGATAAATCTGTTCGTTCATTTAATATTTTTGAAGAATGTTCTTTCCCGTTGATATAAATTTCTAATCGACCAATTTCCCTATGCGTGCAGTATGTAGAACACTTACATTTTCATGAACATCAGCAATAGTAGCGTTATTCTGTAGTAAACATTTTTTAATGCTACGTTCATTACTGTTCTGCATATGTTCCCTAAATCTCTTCTTGAAAGACCTTCCCATATGCCAACATAAAACTTACACAGTTATTACAGTTTGTTCTGCAGACGCCTGAACTTTCATATTTATCGCGTTTGGCTTCTGTTGAAGAAAACTTTTCCAACGGTTATTCTTGGTTTGTAGCCATATCTCGGCATTCAGTGTTTTAAAATGATTCACTAGCCCCTCGATGAAACCACCATCGCATGGCATGTCTTACACACTCACTTTCTGTCTCCAGTCTTCCCGGATATTATACTTTTATATAACACATAAAAAAATAATCTCCTTCCTGTTTCAAGCATTAGATTTTGCAGCACTCTCCAATATATTCAATTTGATGTCAATATTTTTTTTGATTTAAAATGGGATTCTAGTAATCTGTTAGTCATAGGGCGAAAGTAGGATCATTTATGTGCTTTCGGATGACAAGAATCTGCAGGCATGACAACATCGGAGTACGTTGTTTCTTGAAAATGCTAAATAGTAGACTGTCAACTGCTCTATACACAGCTAAATCAAGGAACCTGTTTAACTTCCTGTTCCACAGTGAAACGAATGTTTGGATGCATAGTGTTTTTCTCCTATATCATTAATTACACCGCCATTGCCTTTGACAGATTAGTGTCATCAATGTATCCGATAATTTATAATCACTTTATCCCAGACTTCAGTACATTAATTAATATACAATCTACTGAGGTTCACTGCACTTCTTCGGACAAAACTCAAGTCCATCTGCGTTCTTTTTATGTTCAACAGATAAGGATAAGACGAGAATGACGTTAGTGCATCCACTGTTTCAACTTTAAGATCCCAAGTACAGCTACACAAAGAATCACACCTATTCGTCTAATCGCGAACAACTGTTGCACAGTAAACAAAGGCCTTAATAAGACTTAAATCTGTGTAAAAGCCCTTTCAATAAAAAAAAATCATTGTCATTATGTATATGAGGTATGTGTTTGTGCCAATGCCTCCCAGGAGTCTAAAGAGACAAAGTGAAAGTGTGTATGAGATAGAGTGGTGGTTTTATCGAGGGTCTAGTGAGCCGTTAAAAAAAAAAACTGAACGTAGAGATAGCTACAAACCAATGGTATCCATGAGAAAAGGGAAAGTTACCATACGAAAACTAAAGCGTGTAGAGAATAACATGTAAGAATTGTGAATGCTTTTATGTGGGGCAGACGGGTTGGCCTTTCAGGAAGAGATTTAGGAAAGATAAGAGCAGCAATAATCAATGTAACATCAATCAGCATTTATTACAGAATAATTATACTATTGGTGATATCCATGAAAGTTTAGGTATTTTACATACTGCAATCAGAGGGCAATTTCTCGATACTTTAAAATAGTTAGAAAATTGTGTTAACAGGAAGAAAATGCTTCAAAAAATATCAAGAACAAACTGATGTCTCTAAATACCGTTTCTTCGGTATGTCTTCAGGAAACAGGTGGAGTCGTGTGGATGAAGATTCAACATGATATTTTCTTATCCAACTTTAAATTCTGGTAAATTGTCGTTTTCTTTGGTTAAGTCGATCTAATAAAATGTACTCCTTTTGATGCTTTTACTCTCTTTTTCTCATTTTCTGTGAGTTCAGTTCAGTAATTGCACACTTCGATCGTATCACTACGTTCTCGTAAGGCTTGCTCTCTTTAATTCGTTCTCTGAATACCTATAGCCGTTGCTGCAAGAAATTACTGGAGTCCAACAGACGGCGACTCAGTTCGGTATATTCTTACTTAACTTCTATTCACGGTAATTTTGCGACTGTCTGGGTTATTCATACCAAATTAGATGTATCCTTTATGCAGCTTTTCATCTTCTTTATTCATTAAACGTACTCAGTACATTTATTGCAGAGTTTTAGTGTATAACGCCATTCATAAGATTAGCTTTCGCGAGAGAGATACGTAGTGTTTTAACCACTGCTGCGTACTCCGTCTGTCAGGTCACAGCGAGGAATTTATGCTTACCAACGCTGTAACGTTATTGGAAGCACGTGTAGAAAATTACGAAGATTTAACTACTATATTTTTCATGGGTCACTTGTTATAAGCCAGCGAGATTTTCTTTGTTATTGTATCTGATAGTTAATACGCTGAAACACTACTATATTATCAGGGTTATTTTGCCGTAAGACAACGACTAGATCACTGATTACGTTATATGGACAACATATTACTGACACCTTACAGACTAAAATGTCACAGCACATTATCGCTATGATTTACCTAATGTATTCTGCTTTTAAAGAGTGTTACATCAGTTTTAATGTATTGCTGTTTCCATAGTAACTAGAACGTTGTTACACAAGATCGCTAGAATTTTAATGGCACTCTCACAGTGTATTATAGCTCATAACCTTTGAGTAGTAGGTTGCACATCGTTAATGATTGCAAGATTTGCCAAATGCTAATTCTTACTGTTTAATTTGAGCTGTATATTAAATAACCTCTAATCGAGTTTATTCTTATCCTTAGACATATTACATTTGGTAATATTTTTTTTGTATACTGATGTTTATCACTGCAAAACTTTTACATACCTATTACACTCCCTGTCATTTTGCGTGTATCTTTGTCAATTTTTGTCCTCTAATGGTTGGGATACCAATATACCGATTTTGTTGTTGTTGTTGTCGTCTTCAGTCCTGAGACTGGTTTGATGCAGCTCTCCATGCTACCCTATCATCTGCAAGCTTCTTCATCTGCCAGTACTTGCTGAACCCTACATCCTTCTGAATCTGCTTAGTGTATTTATTTCTTGGTCTCCCTCTATGATTTTTACCCTCCACGCTGCCCTCCAATGCTAAATTTCTGATCCCTTGATGCCTCAGAACATTTCCTACCAACCGATCCCTTCTTCTTGTCAAGTTGTGCCACAAACTCCTCTTCTCCCCAATTCTATTCAATACCTCCTTATTAGTTATGTGATCTACCCACCTAATCTTCAGCATTCTTCTGTAGCACCACATTTCGAAAGCTTCTATTCTCTTCTTGTCCAAACTATTTATCGCCCACGTTTCACTTCCACACATGGCTACACTCCATACAAATACTTTCAGAAACGGCTTCCTGACACTTAAATCTATACTCGATGTTAACAAATTTCTCTTCTTCAGAAACGCTTTCCTTGCCATTGCCAGTCTACATTTGATATCTTCTCTACGTCGACCATCATCAGTTATTTTGCTCCCCCTATAGCAAAACTCCTTTACTACTTTAAGTGTCTCATTTCCTAATGTAATTCCCTCAGCATCACCCGACTTAATTCGACTACATTCCATTATCCTCGTTTTGCTTTTGTTGATGTTCATCCTATATCCTCCCTTCAAGACACTGTCCATTTCGTTCAACTGCTCTTCCAAGACCTTTGCCGTCTGTGACAGAATTACAATGTCATCGGCGAACCTCAAAGTTTTTATTGCTTCTCCACGGATTTTAATACCTACTCAGAATTTTTCTTTTGTTTCCTTTACTGCTTGCTCAATATACAGATTGAATAACATCGGGGAGAGGCTACAACCCTGTCTCACTCCCATCCCGACCACTGCTTCCCTTTCATGCCCCACGACTCTTATAACTGCCATCTGGTTTATGTACCAATTGAAAATAGCCTTTCGATCCCTGTACTTTACCCCTGCCACCCTTAGAATTTGAAAGAGAGTATTCCAGTCAACATTGTAAAAAGCTTTCTCTAAGTCTACAAATGCTAGAAACGTAGGTTTGCCTTTCCTTAATCTTTATTCTAAGATAAGTCGTAAGGTCAGTATTGCCTCGCGTGTTCCAATATTTCTACGGAACCCAAACTGATCTTCCCCGAGGTCGGCTTCTACCAGTTTTTCCACTCGTCTGTAAAGAATTCGTGTTAGTATTTTGCACCCGTGACTTATTAAACTGATAGTTCGGTAATTTTCGCATCTGTCAACACCTGCTTTCTTCAGGATTGGAAATATTATATTCTTCTTGAAGTCTGAGGGTACTTCGACTGTCTCGTACATCTTGCTCACTAGATGGTAGAGTTTTGTCAGGACTGGCTCTCCCAAGGCCGTCAGTAGTTCTAATGGAATGTTGTCTACTCCCGGGGCCTTGTTTCGAGTCAGGTCTTTCAGTGCTCTGTCAAACGATTCACGCAGTATCGTATCTCCCATTTCATCTTCATCTACATGCTCTTCCATTTCCATAATATTGTCCTCAAGTACATCTATATACTCCTTCCACCTTTCTGCTTTCCCTTCTTTGCTTAGAACTGGGTTTCCATCTGAGCTCTTGATATTCATGCAAGTGGTTCTCTTTTCTCCAAAGGTCTCTTTAATTTTCCTGTAGGCAGTAGCTATCTTACCCCTAGTGAGATAAGCCTCTACATCCTTCCATTTGTCCTGCTTAGCCATTTTGCACTTCCTGTCGACCTCATTTTTGAGACGTTTGTATTCCTTCTTGCCTGCTTCATTAACTGCATTTTTGTATTTTCTCCTTTCATCAATTAAATTCAATATTTCTTCTGTTACCCAAGGATTTCTACTAGCCCTCGTCTTTTTACCTACTGGATCCTCTGCTGCCTTCACTACTTCATCCCTCAGAGCTACCCATTCTTCTTCTACTGTATTTCTTTCCCCCATTCCTGTCAGCTGTTCCCTTATGCTCTCCCTGAAACTCTGTACAACCTCTGGTTCTTTCAGTTTAGCCAGGTCCCATCTTCTTAAATTCCCACCTTTTCGCAGTTTCCTAAATCTCTGTCTTACCATTGTATAATATATCTGATACCTTCTAGTATCTCCAGGATTCTTCCATGTATACAACCTTTTATGATCCTTGAACCAAGTGTTAGCTATGATTAAATTATGCTCTGTGCAAAATTCTGCTAGGCGGCTTCCTCTTTTATTTCTTACCCCCAGTCCATATTCACCTACTACGTTTCCTTCTCTTGCTTTTCCTTCTATCTAGTTCCAGTCACCTATGACTATTAAATTTTCTTCATTATCTGAATAATTTCTTTTATCTCATCATACATTTCTTCAATTTCTTCGTCATCTGCAGAGCTAGTTGGCACATAAACTTGTACTACTGTAGTAGGCGTGGGCTTCGTGTCTATCTTGGCCACAGTAAGGCATTCACTATGCTGTTTGTAGTAGCTTACCCGCACTCCTATTTTTTTATTCATTATTAAACCTACTCCTGCATTACCCCTGTTTGATTTTGTATTTATAACCCTGTATTCACCTGACCAAAAGCCTTGTTCCTCCTGCCACCGAACTTCACTAATTACCACTGTATCTAACTTGAACCTATACATTTCCCTTTTTAAATTTTCTAACCTACCTGCCGGATTAAGGGATCTGACATTCCACGCTCCGATCCGTAGAATGCCAGTTTTCTTTCTCCCGATAACGACGTCCTCCTGAGTAGTCCGCGCCCGGAGATCCGAATGGGGGACTATTTTACCTCCGGAATATTTTACCCAAGAGGACGTCATCATCATCATTTAACCATATAGTAAAGCTGCATGTCCTCGGGAAAAATTACGGCTGTAGTTTCCCCTTGCTTTCAGCCGTTCGCAGTACCAGCACAGCAGTGCCGTTTTGGTTAGTGTTACAAGGCCAGATCAGTCAATCATCCAGACTGCTGCCCCTGCAACTACTGAAAAGGCTGCTGCCCCTCTTCAGGAACCACACGTTTGTCTGGCCTCTCAACAGATACCCCTCCGTTGTGGTTGCACCTACGGTATGGCCATCTGCATCGCTGAGGCACTCAAGCCTCCCCACCAACGGCAAGGTCCATGGTTCATGGGGGGAGGATACCGATTTTAAGTTTTATTTGTGCATTAATGGTTACTAAATTATACATTTCTTGTAATATTATTTTATGAAAGTGCCAGATGTTCACTTATTTTAATTACATTTTGATACACTGACGCATATTGAGGTGACAATTATCAAATGGTTCAAATGGCTCTGAGCACTAAGGGACTTAACATCTATGGTCATCAGTCCCCTAGAACTTAGAACTACTTAAACCTAACTAAACTAAGGACAGCACACAACACCCAGCCATCACGAGGCAGAGAAAATCCCTGACCCCGCCGGGAATCGAACCCGGGAACCCGGGCGTGGGAAGCGAGAACGCTACCGCACGACCACGAGATGCGGGCGAGGTGACAATTATCGCCAGTTGCAATACACAATAAGGATCTTTGTTAGACATCAAACAGAGTTATGCAATAGATACAACAGAATGTTATTTGACATTTAAAACTACATTCTATGAATCAATTATATCAGTACTTATCTGTTTCAAAACATAACATTTTCATTAACGCCATGTAGTACTACCATCTGGCGGGTTCTTCACCTAATACTTCGACGTGCACGGAAAGTTAGTTTGCACTCATTGTCATCAAGTAATGTAGATCGGATACTTTGTACCACGTTAAACAAATTCCGTTGCTTTGTAGTTAAGAATGTGTTATAAATTTTTGATGAGTTTCACCTCTCTTAGTTTTTCTACGAAGTGCATTTCATGTATAAAATTTTATAAACGTGTTTACTGAGTGCTTGCTTCTTCTTTTTTCTTCTTCTGTTTGCACGAGGTACTTTTTATGTAACTACGCCGATGCATTTAGAATGATGTATTTATGTTGTAGAGCCGTCGAGAACGACGTACGGTCAAAACGCATAAGGCGGTATAAAATTAACAAATGAAGTGGTAAATACTATTATCAAATTCTTAGTGCCTTAAAAATGGCCGTACCATCTCAAAAAGCATTTTCACATTTTTCTGCTCAAAAGAATTTGGCTCAGGAAATCATTGCCTCGCACGTTGTAGCTCTTTAGGAAGCCTTGGGAAGCCATAAACTTTGCACGTTTCTGTACAAATAATAGTGATCATGGAACCCAGCGTATGCGATATCTCCGATATTGCAAACTACAGCAGACGATAGTATTAACACTGTGAAGTACCTTGGACTTTGAACACTTCCTCAAGAAACGCACGAGCATGGCGCTCATGCTCTACACTTAAGAACGCGATGAGTTCAACACACATGGTCTTCGTTGACCGTCACAAAAGTAACAAATTTTGTCACTAGTTCCTAAAGAAAAATAACTCCACAACTGAACGCAAATACTTCGAATACAAATCTTGGTCGAGGAAACACACAGTGAAAGCTACTACAGTAGGAATTTTGTTCTCCACTAGTGTTATTACCAAATATTTGAGACCTCGCTCTCCTTGATTGGAGCACAATTGAACAGAGGAACACAGGAATTACGATCTGTACGAGTTCACAGTTTCTACAGTCTTGCTAAATGAGTCTGACAATAACAACAGGCCCGCGAACACGTTACAGAGGTCCCTTGGCGGCGAAGCAGCGTACAGGGGAGGGGGCGCTGGATCCGGAGCAGCCTTCTTCTCCTATGTGGCTGCGTCGTAACTGCCGTGTTCGCCACGGTCTAACATAGCTTCATGGCGGAAGTACACTTCCTCCTGATTGGCTGTATGTGACATTCGTGGATGCAGCAAAAAGATCGTGGCACGAGTGACCACTCTGATCCAGACGCCCTTTATACACGCATGCTCATAAAATAAGGATAATGCTGTGAAACAACGCTTTGGTGAGCGGTTCGAGGGTTTAAATCACCTCGGAGTATGACCATGCGGTGCATTTGACCTGCGGTCATTGCACAGTGGCGCTGGCAGCAGTCCACATACACAGAGGTGTGTTAGTGCATGTCAGAGTACGGTGCAGCGAGTAAGTGTGCAGACGTTTTCAGACGTGCTAATGGTGACTGTGTGTTGAAAATGGCTCAAGGAACACATATTGAACGTTATGAGGGGCAGATTACAAGGGCGACTGGAGGCTGGTCAAACACAGCAGGTCGTAGCACGGGCCCTCCATGTGCCTCAAAGTGTGACCTCAAGATTATAGCAACGATTCTAGCAGACAAGAAACGTGTCCAGGCGCTACAGCACGGACGTCCACAGTGTACAACACCACAAGAAGACCGATATCTCACCATCAGTGCCTGCAGACGGCCACGGTGTACTGCAGGTAGCCTTGCTCGGGACCTTACCGAAGCCACTGGAATTGTTGTCTCCAGACACACAGTCTGCAGACGACGGAACAGACATGGTTTATTCGCCCGGAGACCTGCAAGTTGCATTAAACTAACAGGAGAGACTGTGCAGCCTGGTGTCAAGAACACAGTACGTGGTCACTGGAACAGTGGTCCCAGGTTATGTTCACGGATGAGTCCAGGTATAGTCTGAACAGTGATTCTCGCCGGGTTTGCATCTGGCGTGAACCAGATACCAACCCTTTAATGTCCTTGAAAGGGACCTGTATGGAGGTCGTGGTTTGATGGTGTGGGGTGTGATTACGATTGGTGCACATACACCCCTGCATGTCTTTGACAGAGGAACTGTAACATGACAGGTGTATCGGTACGTCATTTTGCACCAGTATGCCCGCCTTCTCAGGGGTGCAGTGGGTCCCACTTTCCTCCTGATGGATCAAAACACACGGCCCCACCGAGTTGCCATCGTGGAGGAGTACTTTGAAACAGAAGATATCAGGCAAATGGAGTGCCCTGCCTGTTCTCCGGACCTCAGCCCCATCGAGCACGTCTGGGATGCTCTCGCTTCACGTCTTCAAACCCCTACGACACTTCAGGAGCTCCGACAGGCACAGGTGCAAGAATGGGAGGCTATACCCCAGCAGCTGCTCGACCACCTGATCCCGAGTATGCCAACCCGTTGTTCGGCCTGTGCACGTGTGCATGGTGACCATATCCCATATTGATGTCGGGTTACATGCGCAGGAAACAGTGTCGTTTTTTAGCACATGTGTTACGGGACGGTTTTCTCAACTTGTCACCAATACCGTGGACTTACAGATCTGTGTCGTGTGTTCCCTATGTGCCAATGCTATTAGCGCCAGTTTTGTGTAGAGCCACGTTGTGTGGCACCACATTCTGCAATTATCCTTAATATATGAGCATAAGCGCAGTTTGGCGTGGTGCAGGCAAAGGTCCTCTTCAGATCAGGCTGCATGTGGCGGCGCCGGAAGGTCGCGTAGTTGCAGGGGCTGAGGCGGCAAACAACCCGACGGTGTTGTGTTACTGTGTGACGTCGGCGCCTGATGCCTTTTGCGACACGCCACACTGTGTATTGGGACGTGTACCTGCTGAGCAGTGTGTGCGATTGCGATTGCTATGAGTCAGCTTCTCAACTGCCGGGAACTTCTTGTCTGTGACGATGCTCTTACTTCCTAATCATCATCATCATCCGCGTCTGTTTGGCCTTGGTCAAACCGTTGGCGTAGTTGCACTTCAGTAGTATGCCACATAGCATTTGGTCCATATACCACCATAATTTCAGGGTAATCTGAGTAATTTAGATGTTTTGCCGACAAGAGTATTACTGTCGAGTGTACTTCAAATCTGCAGTACGTTCCCCGTTCTTGCACCATTTCACTCTGACGCTTTGATGCCTACGCCACCCGTGCTGCAGCAGAACTGTCTCTGTGGACGACCCGAAACATGTATTTTTATCTGACACTGCGCCACTCCTGTTGCGCAATGGTCATTGATTGGTGAGGCAAATTTGACGGCCAAAAGACCGAGCATGTGTGGTTGCGCTGACTGTAGAATGAGCTGCACCGTTGCCGTGGAGCAAAAGTACCCCACTGGACGGCTACTCGCGCCTTTTCGCCTTCTGAGGCAACCGTAAACTTGTCAGGAGATTCAAAGAGAATGCTGCTGCGATCGTTTGCTGCTGACGAACATAGTCTGCAACAGACCATGGCAGTTAAAAGGCCACTGCCCTATTTACATGACGATTGTCGGATAGTCTTGGCCGTAATTGTGAACGAAGCTTCGAATTTGATAATTGTTCTCAACCTCTGTAATATTATATTCTTTGTAAGAGACCAAATATGATGGTCAGAGAGGTTATTTTATTTTAAAGAGAGGAGCAGTGTGATGTTGGACAATCTGGCTGTGTACTTGGTCTGAAAAGGGTCGAAACTGGTCTGCCGTGCAGTGGACGCAGCATTATTTAAAAAGAACTCTGCGCTAATGTGTTTTGAGGAAAGAAAACGAGATTATATTAGTGGAAGAATGTCGAAAACCAACTTCTAACGTAATCCAATTTTCTTATATGTTTGTAACTGTGTAGCTTCTTGTTGTTAGAAAAATGTGTATAGTTAAACTGCGCTGTAGAAATGATATAATACAGCACATGGACTTGTATGATAGCTGACACAAGTGCCAAGGACGGCATTTGTACACAAGAGAGTTATTAAGAAATATTTTTGCTTGTCGAGGTGTGAGAACTCAATGAAATGGTGTACTATTGTCATGGCTTAATAAAGCATTGTTATACTTGCCAGAGACAGCAAAGGACTTGGAAGAGCAGTTGAACGGAATGGACAGTGTCTTGAAAGGAGGGTATACGATGAACATCAACAAAAGCAAAACGAGGATAATGGAATGTGGTCAAATTAAATCAGGTGATGCTGAGGGTATTAGATTAGGAAATGAGGCACTGAAAGTAGTAAAGGAGTTTTGCAATTTGGGGAGCAACATAACTGATGATGGTCGAAGTAGAGAGGATATAAAATGTAGACTGGCAATGGCAAGGAAAGCGTTTCTGAAGAAGAGAAATTTTGTAACATCGGGTATTGATTTAAGTGTCACGAAGTCATTTCTGAAAGTATTTGTGTAGAGTGTTGCCATGTATGGAAGTGTAACATGGACGCATGGACGATAAATAGTTTAGACAAGAAGAGAATAGAAGCTTTAGAAATGTGGTGCTACAGAAGAATGCTGAAGATTAGATGGGTAGATCAATAACTAATGAGGAGGAGGTATTGAATAGAATTGGGGAGAAGAGGAGTATGTGGCACAATTTGACTAGAAGAAGGGATCGGTTGGTAGGACATGTTCTGAGGCATCTAGGGATCACCAGTTTGGTACTGGAGGGCAGCGTGGAGGGTAAAAATCGTAGAGGGAGACCAAGAGATTAATACACTAAGCAGATTCAGAAGGATGTAGGTTGCAGTAGGTACTGGGAGATGAAGACGCTTGCACAGGATAGAGTAGCATGGAGAGCTGCAACAAACCAGTCTCAGGACTGAAGACCACAACATCATACTTAGTCTTTGTTCTCATTTATCAGTCAGAAATTTTAGTTCCCAATTTTCATTCTTTTACTTTCATGAGTGCTAGCACACTCGCATTGCACATCACAAGTTGTGCATTACTTTTCAGCAAGCGCTCGCATATTTGCTCCAAATAACACATTCATAACGGGAGAACAATCAAAAGTTCCCTGCTAATCGCTGTCCTACTACTGAGCAGTTTTCTCATCTGTAAATAATTTTTACAAGCGTACTGAAACTATCGCGGTCTTCTGGAGATACATTGGCGAAACGAATTTCACTTGAGATGTTTTCAGGGGAAACTGTTTTCCGGACAAGTGTGGAGGAAAAACCTATAGCAGAACCACGGCTGTATTTGTCAAGTAATTAGGTCGGCTGTACGCTAGATGAGTCAGTCATACACAGAAATACAGAAGTTGCACCCTGGGCAGTGTTTGTTTGGAACTCTGAGAGGAGACAGGGGCACTAATCTGCATCGGACGTCTGATCCAAACGTTTTCATATACTTCGCCTTACACTTTGTGCGGCAGTATTGGAGAGGAGGCAGTCAGTTAAATATGAAACACTGCAAACGCCACCGTGTTCACCAAATGCAGAAGCACGCCTAAGAAGAGGTCTACTCGCCAGTATCCGCCGCTTTCATCTCAAAGCTGACTGTTAAAAGATGTTGCTGTGATTTTCAGTCCAAAGACTGGTTTGATGCAGCTATTGATGCTACTCTTTCCTGTGCAAGCCTCTTCATATCCGAGTACCTACTGCAACATTATGGCCCCGAAATGATGGAGTGGATAATGAAGTTAGTATTTAATAACTACAGTACAGCTACAGCTTCTGAAGTATTGCAAAATTAGTGTCTTAAGATTTAGGTGTACTGAAACTGGTATCAATAACAAATTGTACCTGCGCCTTAAGGGGGGACACTCCTCAACGGGCTGCATTTTTAGCATTATCTTCACCTCGTAGTGCAACTGATGTATAAATGAGAGATAGCAAAATTCTTACACACAATTAGGGTTATTAGTCAAAGTATTCTTACAAAAATCATTGAGATATTTATTATATTTTGGTACTGACAACAATAGTTATAATAGTATAAAAAACGGAACACTATTTCACAGCGGTACCATTTTCTTTGGAACCACTGACTGCACAGCTTGGAAAAAGAGAGTACAGACAACATTCACATAAATGTTTTATGCCTCCAATATCCTTTCCTGTTGCTGATCTGTGAAAAAGACAAGTGTTTTATTTTACTACAACAACAATATTTAAAAATTCAGCTCAAATATCACCGACATCACCATCATGTTATAAATTTTGCAGGAAATAGTAGGCAAGGGCGGTGTAGAAGGTCATTCTAAATATCTGTACCAATTTTTGTGAGTTTAACTTCAGTCATTTAGGAGAAAAGTGTACCTGAATGATGAAAATTCCAGTTTTCGGTAAATCACAAAAGAAGATTTACAGATTTATTAACTTATGCTCGTTTAGAGCATTCCAGCTGCATACTCCAGTTATCTTCCTATTTCCTCATCCTCCATACTCTTTCTCTCCATTCTCTTCATTTTTTTTATCCTTGACTCCTTGGTAGCAGCTTCTGAAGCTGTCTCTCCTTCGGTTACCCTCCGCTTATCAATATCAGTTAGAGCTGAAGCCATATTCCTTCCCGTTTGGATGTTCAATTTCTTCATAACATTGATCCTTGAGATTGCGCCGTCATTGAATGTTATTATTGCATCCATTACACTAGTCTTCAGCACTGTCAGCTCAAGAAATACGGTTTTGGGTATTCTCTCCCATACACAGCTGCTGAATCTTTCATTTGCATTCTGAGAGAGACCATGCATACATTTCCTAAGTAGATTTTTATTTGCCAGGTCCCTATATATAGATCTAATTGCCTGCATTACAGCAAGTGGTAAGGAATGCTTTTGGGTATATTGTATGCCTGTAGCATTGCTCAACCAGTACTTGCACCACGAATCTTCCCCTTTTGGACACAAACGATGCTGTGGGGTTTCATCTGTTGACACTCTGTGAAACCATGTTGCCCAAAGAGCTCGTCTCATGTTTTCCAAATCTTTTACGTTTCTCCTTATCGCTAGTCCAAAACATTTACTCAAAGAATCAGTTTCACTTTTTGTAAGAAGACCTGGACCACCTATGTGTTTTCCATCTGACAGTTTTTTTCCACTGAAGTCTTTACATAATTTTCTCAGTCGAGCTCCCATTCTTTTTTGTACATGCCAGTACATTCAAGAATTTCTATCAGTGTGTCCCCATATGGTCTGTCATTAACAGCAGTAGTGTGTCCTTTATAGTCTCCATCCCCTAGGTAGCCTACATTCCTCACACCGCAACTGACCTCTGATCTTCTAAAAATGTTTAGAACTCCTTTCGTTTCCATATTTCCACTTGGGTCATTAAAGTTCTTTATACAAACATGGGTGCCAATAAATTTACTTGAACAACCCTGGCAGTGCTTTGGTAGACATTCATAATCTAGTGTCTTACCAGTTTCAATAAACGTGGCAGTTACAACCCCATTCAGAGAAGTATGACCTCTCTTCTGCCAGGATCCATCAGATGTTGCTACAATGTCTGTATTCTCAGACAAAGCTACTGCTTCTTCTGCTGCTCTTTTCATTGAATGTTCACTTACACCACATGAAACGTTATGCATTAATTTATTGTATCTGTCAGACCTCAGTGGAAGTGGAGGCATATCCATCACTGCACAAAATGTCTGGGCAGCTCTCCTTTGCCTTCCAGTACATCGCATTTCTTAAGCAAGCTGAACATTTACACTGCAATGTCGACTACCAGTTACTGGCGATGTCATAGTATCACTGTGCATCTTACACGAGTTACAGGCAATCACTAACCGACTTGAAAGACCCTTCCTTGCTAAAATGTTCTCAGAAGCGTCAATACTATCTTCACAATTGCAGTACTTACATTTCACAGCACTCTTAAAAAGTCTTGTCAGCATATTCAGGTTCACAATGACTTTCCCGTTCTTATAGCTGCTCACAGTACTACTAGGCTTGTTCTTGTTACATTCAGAAAGCGACGAGCGGTCTGACGCGCTGCAGTCATGAACTGTGCGGCTGGTCCCGGCGGAGGTTCGTGTCCTTCCTCGTGCATGTGTGTGTGTGTGTGTGTGTGTGTGTGTGTGTGTGTGTCCTTAGTATAATTTAGGTTAACTAATGTGTAAGCTTAGGGACTGATGACCTTGGCAGTTAAGTCCCATAAGATTTCTCACACATTTGAACATTTTCAGAAAGCGAAAGTTTACGTCTAGAAGCACTGCCTGGAGACACAGTTTCCGCGGGTGACTTTTGAAGCAACTGATGAGTATCATTCGGTAGTGTTTGGAATTGGTTGACGCTAAATTTCTTTACTCTCGGCATTTGTAGCACAGGTAACACACACACAGAAACAATGAAATTCCGAAATCATATACTCTCAGATCTTTGTTTATATTTGAAACATAGCCTTCTAGTCATGCCTGTACTTTGGTTCCGGGAGTCAAATGGCTCTGAGCACTATGGGACGCAACTTCTGAGGTCATCAGTCCCCTAGAACTTGGAACTACTTAAACCTAACTAACCTAGGGACATCACAGACATCCATGTCCGAGACAAGATTCGAACCTGCGACTGCAGCGGTCTCGCGATTCCAGACTGTAGCTCCTAGAGCCGCTCGCCGACTCCGGCCGGCTGTTCCGGGAGTCAGTGCTTTCTAGAATACACCTGTGTTAACGGTCCGTAACTAACGACGGAAAAAACGGAAGAACAAAATAGTGCATCTGAGCAGTTCAAACTGACAGATGGGCGTGCCCCCTGTGCAATGTTACGTTCAACCTCAATTTTAGAACGAACGGAAAATGATAATGCCCATAAAATACACTTTTTTGAAATCAGCATGAAATGCTCTTTTAGGAGGTGCATTCAAGTTATAAGGCCTCAGATTTTTTTCTAATTAACTACTCACCCGAAATCGATGAAACTGGCGTTACGTCTCGACGTAATCGCCCTGCAGACGTACACATTTTTCACAACGCTGACGCCATGATTCCATGGCAGCGGCGAAGGCTTCTTTAGGAGTCTGTTTTGACCACTGGAAAATCGCTGAGGCAATAGCAGCACGGCTGGTGAATGTGCGGCCACGGAGAGTGTCTTTCATTGTTGGAAAAAGCCAAAAGTCACTAGGAGCCAGGTCAGGTGAGTAGAGAGCATGAGGAATCACTTCAAAGTTATCACGAAGAAACTGTTGCGTAACGTTAGCTCGATGTGCGGGTGCGTTGTCTTGGTGAAACAGCACACGCGCAGCCCTTCCCGGACGTTTTTGTTGCAGTGCAGGAAGGAATTTGTTCTTCAAAACATTTTCGTAGGATGCACCTGTTACCGTAGTGCCCTTTGGAACGCAATGGGTAAGGATTACGCCCTCGCTGTCCCAGAATATGGACACCATCATTTTTTCAGCACTGGCAGTTACCCGACATTTTTTTGGTGGCGGTGAATCTGTGTGCTTCCATTGAGCTGACTGGCGCTTTGTTTCTGGATTGAAAAATGGCATCCACGTCTCATCCATTGTCACAAACGACGAAAAGAAAGTCCCAGTCATGCTGTCGTTGTGCGTCAACATTTCTTGGCAACATGCCACACGGGCAGCCATGTGGTCGTCCGTCAGCATTCGTGGCACCCACCTGGATGACACTTTTCGCATTTTCAGGTCGTCATGCAGGATTGTGTGCACAGAACCCACAGAAATGCCAATTCTGGAGGCGATCTGTTCAACAGTCATTCGGCGATTCCCCAAAACAATTCTCTCCACTTTCTCGATCATGTCGTCAAACCGGCTTGTGCGAGCCCGAGGTTGTTTCGGTTTGTTGTCACACGATGTTCTGCCTTCATTAAACTGTCGCACCCACGAACGCACTTTCGACACATCCATAACTGCATCACCACATGTCTCCTTCAACTGCCAATGAATTTCAATTGGTTTCACACCACGAAAATTCAGAAAACGAATGATTGCACGCTGTTCAAGTAAGGAAATCGTCGCCATTTTAAGTATTTAAAACAGTTCTCATTCTCGCCGCTGGCGGTAAAATTCCATCTGCCCTATGGTGCTGCGATCTCTGGGACGTATTGACAATGAACGCGGCCTCATTTTAAAACGATGTGCATGTTTCTTTCTCTTTCCAGTCTGGAGGAAAAAAATCGGAGGCCTTAGAACTTGAATGCACCTCGTATACAGACCAAGAAAACTTTTTTCAAATTTTCGGTCATTTTCACGAGCATGTCCCCTTTGTCAGTGTTTCATTGTAAACGTAAGAAAGTACAGTACACTTCCTTCCAATAATCTTCAGGTGTACTGCCGGATACCGTCGACATTCTGCTACGATATTTCGACTCCGAGACCTCCGGCCATCTTTTGGTCCCTTGGTCTCGTGTTCAATGTTCATGTGCTGTAGTCCTTTCAACACGAACAACCCTGTGATGTGGACGGAGTGATGGAATATCGAGAGGTCTTCGGCTGTACAACCCCCCGTCATGGAGTCAGTTGCACACAGTTTGGCTATTTACGGTAACTCATGTCGCTTCTCGAAGCTCATGGCGCAGAGTAGTCACTGTCTTTGTAGGGTGTCTCTACACAGATATCGTTACATACTGGTCCTGAGTTTCTATAGTTTTGCGTGGATGGCTTTCGCAATGTCCATCCGCTATTGAATGCGTTTCCTGGAACTTTTCCCACAGACTGGAGACAACACTTTGATTAACGTGAATAATGTACTTGGTTTGTCCCATTACTATGATGCTTCTCATACGGTCTCCCATGGAGTGACTGTTTCGAGGCATTGTGCTGCAATACGAGGCACATGGACAACTGTGCATTCACAAGTACTCAGCTCTGTTGTATGGCGTTTGTTTACAAGCCGTGACTACACGGCCCCTGATGAGACAGTGGCAATATCGAACGAGCTTGCATTATGTAAATAACCACACACATAAACACAAATGGAATATCCATAGTGACTATTGGTGGGTAATTTGGAAATATGCTTAAATTTTTTGATGAGTGTAGATGTCTGGCCATTTGTTCGTGTTGCCATCAACCTATAAGAGGAATCCCTTTTTTTTCCCAACCTCATTCAGATCCTTTGCTGAGCTATTAATTTCAATAATTTGTAACTTAGGAGCCGATCGGTGTGGCCGAGCGGTTCTAGGCTCTTCAATCTGGAACCGCGCGACCGCTACGGTCGCAGGTTCGAATACTGCCTCGGGCATGGATGTGTGTGATGTCCTTAGTTAGGTTTAAGTAGTTCTAAGTTCTAGAATACTGATGACCTCAGATGTTAAGTCCCATAGTGCTCAGAGCCATTTGAACCAATTTGTAACTTAGGATTCGCTATTTCGTGTTCTAGTCTTTTCCCACTCGTGCTTCTGTTTGTTAAAAACATCTCATCTTAGCCTCAATTGGAGTGCAGCTTTCTCTGGCCAGAAATAAGTCCTCCGCTCCCCCCGCCCCCCCCCCCCCCGCCCCCCCCAGAACCTCCGACGCACGGACGTAAGTCGCATGGCCGATAGCCTGAGATCGCAGCTTTGTAGCAAGCTGTTGCCATCTCATTGCCTTACTAGATCAGTAAGCTTGTCATAGACTGACAAGGGATGCTGAAAGCCTTTTTTATTAGATAGACTCCGTCGATGTGATTGAAGTGCTGGTAGAAGACAATCTGCCGCCTCTACTTTGGGCAGTTAAGTGAGTTAGTTAATAATAATAATAATAATAATAATAATAATAATAATGGAACAGAATTAGCGCAAAGAGCTGATCTCTATATGCAGCCCTATACAGGGTATTCATTATAGAGCATAAAAAAGGTAGGCACTGGTCGCAACGTCATATATCTTTTTTTGTTGCGTTGCAGATCGAGATTTCAGCTGACAGTACAGTTATCATCACTGCTGTACATTCAAATAATACTAGAATCAGTCATGGAAACTGTACATTGATCAAAATCCATGTCACAGTTGTACACAATTATAATTCCATACTTAGATACCGTTATAAATAGTCATGTAGACTGAACGTGATTGTAACGACACACATTTTCATATAGCTAAGACGTGTGCAAGCATTAGTCCAAATGAGGCCGCTGCTCACACATCCATAGAGCTAACCTCGGTTTACGTAAGGCCAGATAGCTAATGTCTTCTTTATTGACCATATGTAAAAGAATGGGTTAGCATAAAAAATTTGATGTACGTTAAAATACAGATAGTTCAAATAGCAATTACGATAAAACATAGTTTCATCTAGAGGCAAATAAATTCAAAAAATTATACCACTAGGAGTTATATTACACTGAATCATTTATCATGAAGTACATCGGAATATTAAACTTCGTTCCCATGACACATTGGACGACGATTAAGCCGTTGGTCTAAAATTATAATTTACAATTCTTAATTGCATAGCATAGATGTAAATTTTTATCGCCCTTTACATTTATGGGGACACTGTGTGATGCAATTTTGAAAGTAGTGTCTTGTGTGTTAGTTGCAGAGCGAATGAGATATTCAGTAAAATGTCTATAAGATGTTTACAAACTACTTTCAAGCAACATAAATTACATGTTTTGACATTAAAAACTATATTGAAAAATATAAAATTCGTAAATATGGGAAGACGGCTTAGATTTTTGGTTATACCGTTTGCACTCGTTTGGTGAACAGATTAAGTATTTAGCTGTAAAAACGAGTACATACGTCATTTTCGGCCTTGAAAATTCAAAATAGCATTTAGTTAGCTACTTTACTTGGGTGGCCTGTAGAAGACGCAGAAGGCACAACTGACACAGGCTAACTCACTTCTGTAGCCAAGGTCACAACACCCTCTCAACGCGAAAGTACAGGGCTATTACAAATGATTGAAGCGATTTCGTAATTTCACTGTAGCTCCATTCATTGACATATGGTCACGACACACTACAGATACGTAGAAAAACTCATAAAGTTTTGTTCGGCTGAAGCCGCACTTCAGGTTTCTGCCGCCAGAGCGCTCCAGAGCGCAGTGAGACAAAATGGCGACAGGAGCCGAGAAAGCGTATGTCGTGCTTGAAATGCACTCACATCAGTCAGTCATAACAGTGCAACGACACTTCAGGACGAAGTTCAACAAAGATCCACCAACTGCTAACTCCATTCGGCGATGGTATGCGCAGTTTAAAGCTTCTGGATGCCTCTGTAAGGGGAAATCAACGGGTCGGCCTGCAGTGAGCGAAGAAACGGTTGAACGCGTGCGGGCAAGTTTCATGCATAGTGATGTAAAAGATTCAGTGTTTAAACCTCATCTACCAAGAAACGTGCCAGAACTGCGAGCTCGCATCAACAATGCTTTCGAACTCATTGATAGGGACATGCTGCGCCGAGTGTGGGAGGAACTTGATTATCGGCTTGATGTCTGCCGAATCACATATCGAACATTTGTGAATGCCTAAAAAAACTTTTTGAGTTTTTGTATGTGTGTGCAAAGCATTGTGAAAATATCTCAAATAATAAAGTTATTGTAGAGCTGTGAAATCGCTTCAATCATTTGTAATAACCATGTAGTAGATTCCAATTTTTATTAGCTGTGTTTGGTCATCATAGGAAGCAAAGGCAATGGCGTAAAGCATACTGTTGCTGTTAGGAGGGTGTTGTAAATTTATGAATTAGTTATGTATGTAACTATTAGTACCTGTCACATAAACTCATCACAAGACCGTAGGATCTGACTTAATGTTTTGAGAAACTGTGCTTAACTAGAGCCGAAACAGTTCCTTCATCAGGAATAAGAAGAAGATAGCTAAGACATGACTGTTCGGGACACGTGAATCGGCTTGTCAGCGGATATTGCCGCACCCAACAAACTGCTTCATCTGCCCCCTCTGTATTCACTTCATTATAACTTCCATAGTTTACGTTCAGATTTCCTGTTATTACTATACGCTGTTATATGATTAACTATGCCTGAATACTTGGTCCCCAAGTCAGTTTATTGGGTGGGTGATACGAGGAAATTGTTGCCTACTTTGGTCTCGACCTCGACCAAATTTTGCGCATCGATCGCGCGATGGCATTTCCCCAGCACACAGCGCCAGACACCCCACTGAACTTTACGACCTGTGTGTGCGTTGTAATTGCACACTTTGAATCGATCGGCCGGTCACAAATGTGTCTCGTTGACGTAAGCAGCATTTAGAACGTGCCGATGGAGAACATCCTCTAAATGTGGTATCTATCTGAAGTTTCCATGGGGACTTCGGTTAAAACTATTAAAAATTTCTGTATGATTCACGTGAGTGAAGAGACCGAAGGCACATAGGAAGAGTGTTTGGCGTATGTTTATTTTTGTTAATTTATTGATGAAATCAGGTTGTATGGCCCTTTCCCTAACTGCCTACACCAGGCTGTATGAACAAATCTTTCTATTTACATACGAAGACACAAGTAAATACGGGGTTCTCCATAGTAGTGGAACCAGAACAGAAACAAGTGCATAAAAAGAAATTTAAATTCACGTAGTACGAGATTGGAGAGGCGGAAAACCTGTAAGACTATGTTCCGAACATCGTGACCATTTTGGAGGCCGTCCGGGATGCAACTTGTAATTTTCAAATGGAATGGGGGTGATGTTGAAAGTCAAGCATCATCCTGAAACATTCCGCTAAATGAAACTTCCTGGCAGATTAGAACTGTGTGCACTTGCCCGCGAAAGGCAAAGGTCTCGAGTTCGAGTCTCGTTCTGGCACACAGTTTGTCTGCCAGGAAGTTTCATTTCAGCGGACACTCAGCTGCAGAGTGGATATTTCATTCTGCTAAACGTTCAATTAAAGTTTTGAAACATGTTTCGCCTTTCTTTAAAGTCAGTACTGCCATTAGACTGTTTTTCATTTGCAGTGTTACATATACACGTTCATTATTTCGGCTTCAAAGTGCCATTATCAAGTGTTCTTTAGAAGTGAATATGGAATATTTATGTCTTTCTTTTCCTTTTGGTTTTTATAGCAGTTATAGCTACTTTATTAGAGCGTAATCCCACATCGCTATGCATGATTCTGTTACTCTTCAGCATCCCCCTACGTCTTCCCTGGGTTACATGCCTATACCACCATCAGGGATGATTGCTAACCACAAAATATAAAAAAAAGGTATACTCAGGGATAAAACAAAGCAGAAAATTTTACCAGAAATATCGACCCTTAGACAATGTGGCTAATAGTATATTTTAAATATGACAGTATGCCATCTTAGACACTGTATAATAGTTCTAATAAACACTTGATAATGGCAATTTGAAGCCGAAATCATGATCGTGTAGATGTAACACTCCAAATAAAAAACAGTCTAATGGCAGTACTGACTTTAAAGAAATATATTACAACTGTGGCCCCGCATTATGAAAAAATTATTAAGTTTCGCCTTGAGTTTCTGCCAATTATCAGGCGTGGTTCGGTGAGGCTCTGAAATTTTAGACAGGGCAATGGGAATTTCACTGAAAAATTTCTAAAGGAAACGTGTTAACAAATCTTAATCAGGAATACTGTTGAATTTTGTTGACGAAACTCGTGCGAGAGAAATATATTTGGAATTTGTATTGTCTGAAAAATGGCTCTGAGCACTATGGGACTTAACAGCTATGGTCATCAGTCCCCTACAACTTAGAACTACTTAAACCTAACTAACCTAAGGACATCACACAACACCCAGTCATCACGAGGCTATTGTCTGAAACTAAACACTCTAGACAAGAGATTTTTAATTCCGATAAATAGTGACAACATTTATGTAGAGAAACTAATCTGATAGCGTAGCTGCCCCGAACTGCGTACAGCACAGACTGCGTCACGTTGACTTAGTTGACAACTGTAAACATAGTACTTCTGTACTACGAAAGACAGCGGAACAGTTATTGAAATACAACCGTGAAATTGGAGCAGGTATCATGAGGAAACGCAGCACTAGTGCAAAATATATAAAGCCTTGCTGTTGTATGGTCAAAGGAAGGAAACCTTTCAAGCAATGAAAATACGAACACAGCTTGTGGTAGAAAAGTATTTCAAAGTTCATAAATATTAATTACAGGATAAACACAATTTGTCTCAAGTCTCATAAAGAATAATACAATGAAGGATTGTTCCTATCCTACTTTCAGTAGAGAGAGAGAGAGAGAGAGAGAGAGAGAGAGAGAGAGAGAGAGAGAGAGAGAGAGAGAGAGGGGGGGGGGGGGGGAGAATGCCACCGGGCACTCACGAATGTGTTAATGGTATCTAGATATTTTCTACTTCGGCACATGTTTTCTAATTGAACACAAAGGAATGTTGATTACAACATGACAAATATGCGATGCGAAAATTTATTGTGCACAAACATATTTGTGGTAATGCGATCTGCGAGAAACTAAAGTGATACACTTGTGAAATGCACAGATTAAATCAAGAGTATGCAACGTTCTCATACAAATACATGAGACACCATGCTGAAACCGCCCATACAATATGAAATCAATCATCATAATGGATTCTTGTTGTGACCATGTTGTGTCAACGTGAAATTATCGCGGCGAGCACTGTAAATGGCTCCCACAGCCCAAAACCCATATCAACCCAAGCGACTTAAATGTAATTGTGGTAGTCAGGCAGACATAGCAGCACACAATACGAGCACTTTGGAAAAGAACCACTGGCGAGTGGCACACTTGCACGCTTAAGAAACAGGTCGGCCCGGGAAGACACGAAGTGTTCCAGTGTAACAAATGAAATAATAATAATTATTATTATTATTATTATTATTATTAAGCATTACAATCCATGAAGGCTTTTTGCTGCAGAATGGACAATGTTGAACCACTTTGCTCTGTCTTTACAAGTAATTTGCCACTGTCTGTCATGTCCTAGTTTTCTGAGATCGTCTTGAATATTGTCCAAGTATCTCATGCGTGGGCGTCCAAGAGGTCGTCTTCCGGTGGGAATCTCTTCAGTCACTTTCTTGATGGTCCTGTTTGGTGGTGCTCTGATGACATGCCCTATCCATTTCAGTCTTTTGGCTTTAATTTTGGCCACTATATCGGAGTCTTTATATAATTTGTAAATTTCATTGTTATTTAGCAATCTCCATTCATCACTGATCCTATCTCTTATGGGTCCAAATATTTTTCTCAAAATTTTTCGTTCAAATACTCTTAATCTGTTTTCCTCTTTTTTTGTGAGAGTCCAGGTTTCAGATCCATAGGTGAGTACTGGTATAATCAATGATTTGTATACTTGTAGTTTGGTGTTCCTAGAAATTAACTTGCTTTTGAAAACTGTCAAGAGACTATAGTAGCATTTGTTAGCCTTCTGAATTCGTGATTCTATTTCAATTTTTATGGAGTTGTCAGAGGTTACTATTGTACCAAGGTAATTAAATTCATTTGTCTTTGTGAAAGCTGTGTTATTAATTTGCAGTACATTATTATTTGATGGATAGCGGGATAAGATAAAGTACATTGTTTTGTCTGTATTCAGCTGGAGGCCTGTGCCATTTGTGGCTTTAATTAATTTAATTAATGAAATAATTACACGAGAAAAACGATGATACATTTCGTTTGAACATTGACTTATTCTTCGTCGATCTATGACTGTTGTTCGTGCCTTATGGGTCACCTGAAAGCTGATGATGTTAAGATAAGCCGAGTGCATTGAGATCATCGTGATACCAGGAGAGGGGAGCACCGGTGTTATCACAGAGGACTGCGACCAAGGCCACCCGGACAGACTACCCGCTGCCCGCAGTTCGTGCAGTTCCGTGAAATTGGATCTGTTGCAGACAGGCTGAAAGCTGGGTGATGGACAATGGGTTTGGATGAAGCGACACCAACCAATGATCCGGCATCGTTCAGTAAGGCTCCAGAACTCATTAATCGACGCATCTCTTATGAAACAGCGATAAGTGGTACATCAATGATGAGAATATTTGTGTTTGACACTCTTACAAAGCGAAAATATTACAGCCGATCACTGAGGACGAACGAGGTCGTCGGTTTCATTTTGCCGAATGGATGGCACGCAAGCTGGACGAAAACCATCGTCTCCCCTATGGCGCATTGTTTACGGATGAAACTACACTATTAGCCATTAAAATTGCTACACCAAGAAGAAATGCAGATGATAAACGGCTATTCATTGGAAAAATATATTATACTAGAACTGACATGTGATTACATTTTCACGCAATTTGGGTGGATAGATTCTGAGAAATCAGTACCCAGAACAACCACCCCTGGCCGTAATAACGGCCTTGATACGCCTGGGCATTGAGTCAAACAGAGCTTGGATGGCGTGTGCAGGTACAGCTGCCCATGCAGCTTCAACACGATACCACAGTTCATCAAGAGTAGTGACTGGCGTATTATGACGAGCCAGTTGCTCGGCCACCATTGACCAGACGTTTTCAGTTGGTGAGAGATCTGGAGAATGTGCTGGGCAGGGAAGCAGTCGACCATTTTCTGTATCCAGAAAGGCCCGTACAGGACCTGCAACGTGCGGTCGTGCATTATCCCGATGAAACGTACGGTTTCGCAGGGATCGAATGAAGGGTAGAGCCACGGGTCGTAACACATCTGAAATGTAACGTCCACTGTTCAAAGTGCCGTCAATGTGAACGAGAGGTGACCGAGACGTGTAGCCAATTGCACCCCATACCATCACGCCGGGTGTTACGCCAGTACGGCGATGACGAATACACGCTTCCAATGTGCGTTCACCGCGATGTCGCCAACACGGATGCGACCATCATGATCCTGTATACAGAACCAGGTTCATATGGAAAAATGACGTTTTGCCATTCGTGCACCCAGGTTCGTCGTTGAGTACACCATCGCAGGCGCTCCTGTCTGTGATGGAGCGTCAAGGGTAACCGCAGCCGAGGTCTCCGGGCTGATAGTCCATGCTGCTGCAAACGTCGTCGAACTGTTCGTGCAGTTGGTTGTTGTTTGCAAACGTCCGTATCTGTTGACTCAGGGATCGAGACGTGGCTGCAAGATCCGTTACAGCCTTGCGGATAAGATGCCTGTCATCTCGACTGCTAGTGATACGAGGCCGTTGGGATCCAGAACGGCGTTCCGTATTACCCTCCTGAACCCACCGATTCCATATTCTGCTAACAGTCATTGGATCTCGACCAACGCGAGCAGCAATGTCGCGATACGATAAACCGCAATCGCGATAGGCTACAATCCGACCTTTATCAAAGTCGGAAACGTGATGGTACGCATTTCTCCTCCTTACACGAGGCATTACAACAACGTTTCACCAGGCAACGCCGGTCAACTGGTGTTTGTGTATGAGAAATCGGTTGGAAACTTTCCTCATGTCAGCACTTTGTAGGTGTCGCCTCCGGCACCACCCTTGTGTAAATTCTCTGAAAAGCTAATCATTTGCGTATCATAGCATCTTCTTCCTGTCGGTTAAATTTCGCGTCTTTAGCACGTCATCTTTCAGGTGTAGCAATTGTAATGGCCAGTAGTGTAATCATTGTGAACGGAGAGGTAAAGAAACAGAATCACAGATACTGGTCAGATGTCAGCCCTCGTTGGATGGATCCATCGAAGGTAACTCGTGCTTCAGGTGTGATGGCTTGGCGTGGAATGTGAACATCTCGTATATTTGGATCCTTTGTCATTCAGGATACACCGACAGCAGACCGTTGTCTAAAATTGTTAGAAGAAAATTTGCTTCCGTCTCTGGTGACTGACGACGAGACATTCCCATCTTCGATGAAGACTTTGTTCCACCAAGCTGTGTTTTCACTTATTTTATTTCCGTTACAAGTTAAATTTACAGGTTTGTTTTCTTGGAGCATGTAACGTTTTAATAACGTAATAATGCTGTTGTTCTCATAAGCACTATCGTGTCATGCACCCTCCATTTTAGGTGAGGACCACTAACGACCGTGCTGTGCCCAAATAGCTGCGCCGCTGGTTTTTTTGCCGAAACGAGGACGATGTATTCACATCTGCTACTACAGCTGCACTTGAGAATGGCCAGTGTCCGGAATTATAAGTGCAAATAAAGTAATTCAAAACAAAGCCCAATGGACTAACATCATCTTCAAATTTATTGAGGCTGTGGGGGCCCATCCAGAAGAAATGTACACTCCTGGAAATTAAAATAAGAACACCGTGAATTCATTGTCCCAGGAAGGGGAAACTTTATTGACACATTCCTGGGGTCAGATATATCACATGATCACACTGACAGAACCACAGGCACATAGACACAGGCAACAGAGCATGCACAATGTCGGCACTAGTACAGTGTATATCCACCTTTCGCAGCAATGCAGGCTGCTATTCTCCCATGGAGACGATCGTAGAGACGCTGGATGTAGTCCTGTGGAACGGCTTGCCATGCCATTTCCACCTGGCGCCTCAGTTGGACCAGCGTTCGTGCTGGACGTGCAGACCGCCTGAGACGACGCTTCATCCAGTCCCAAACATGCTCAATGGGGGACAGATCCGGAGATCTTGCTGGCCAGGGTAGTTGACTTACACCTTCAAGAGCACGTTGGGTGGCACGGGATACATGCGGACGTGCATTGTCCTGTTGGAACAGCAAGTTCCCTTGCCGGTCTAGGAATGGTAGAACGATGGGTTCGATGACGGTTTGGATGTACCGTGCACTATTCAGCGTCCCCTTGACGATCACCCGTGGTGTACGGCCAGTGTAGGAGATCGCTCCCCACACCATGATGCCGGGTGTTGGCCCTGTGTGCCTCGGTCGTATGCAGTCCTGATTGTGGCGCTCACCTGCACGGCGCCAAACACGCATACGACCATCATTGGCACCAAGGCAGAAGCGACTCTCATCGCTGAAGACGACACGTCTCCATTCGTCCCTCCATTCACGCCTGTCGCGTCACCACTGGAGGCGGGCTGCACGATGTTGGGGCTTGAGCGGAAGACGGCCTAACGGTGTGCGGGACCGTAGCCCAGCTTCGTGGAGACGGTTGCGAATGGTCCTCGCCGATACCCCAGGAGCAACAGTGTCCCTAATTTGCTGGGAAGTGGCGGTGCGGTCCCCTACGGCACTGCGTAGGATCCTACGGTCTTGGCGTGCATCCGTGCGTCGCTGCGGTCCGGTCCCAGGTCGACGGGCACGTGCACCTTCCGCCGACCACTGGTGACAACATCGATGTACTGTGGAGACCTCACGCCCCACGTGTTGAGCAATTCGGCGGTACGTCCACCCGGCCTCCCGCATGCCCACTATACGCCCTCGCTCAAAGTCCATCAACTGCACATACGGTTCACGTCCACGCTGTCGCGGCATGCTACCAGTGTTAAAGACTGCGATGGAGCTCCGTATGCCACGGCAAACTGGCTGACACTGACGGCGGCGGTGCACAAATGCTGCGCAGCTAGCGCCATTCGACGGCCAACACCGCGGTTCCTGGTGTGTCCGCTGTGCCGTGCGTGTGATCATTGCTTGTACAGCCCTCACGCAGTGTCCGGAGCAAGTATGGTGGGTCTGACACACCAGTGTCAATGTGTTCTTTTTTCCATTTCCAGGAGTGTATTTGCAACGTCCTTTCAGCACCATGGTGCCCCACCTCATCACAGGCTAGTTGTGCGAGAGTACCGGGTTCATAGTTCATCCAGAGATGGATCGATCATGTAAGTTCAGTGGAGAGGCTGAAGGCCGCCACGTTTCCGAAAGTCGGTTACATTTCCATCTGTGGGGACATGAGAACGCAGTTTTGTATACGAGGATGATCAGAAACCTCAGCAGGGAGCGGATTGTTGAGCCAGTATTTGCATTCCGGTACATGGTTTAAGTACCCGAGGAATGGGTGAAGCGGATAACATGTAAGTAGGCTGTTTAGGTTTTTATATTGGTAACGCCACGTACCGCTCTCTGTGTGCAGTCTGTGGCTGGTTGGCATTGTTGAAAAATTCGCTATTGTAGTGTTGAGCAGTTGGCTGTTAACAGCGCGTAGCGTTGCGCAGTTGGAGTGAGCCGCCAGTAGTGGTGGATGTGGGGAGAGAGATGGCAGAGTTTTGAGAGCGAATGCTGGCCATCTCTACAAGGACTACAGTGCGTCTACACCTTTGATGGCCCACCAATACCATTATTTCTACAAGGACTGCAGTGAGTCTGCACCTCTGTTGGCCCACCAGTACAATAATCTCTACCAGGGCTACAGTGGGTCTGCTCTGTGATGACCTACCTACCAACATTCTGCACAACTTCGACTGACTCTGCTGTGGGTTTGCTCTGTTGTGGCCCATTACCTGTCTGCATGTCAAGAGTCAGCACCGTCTTTCCGTTGGAAGGACATCACTATTTTTGCAAGACTGCATGGAAATCCACTACTTCCGTGTGCATTATCTTTTACTGCTCAGGCTTTAAGAAAAAAAAAACACTCCAATTTTACTGTGATGAATGATCAGGACTGTCTTTATGGACTGTGAGAAAATTTTAGCTTTTGACCAACATTGTATCAATAAGAGTGAGCATTTGATTTCTTTGTTACTGTAATTATGAAATTTTTTTTCAAATCTGTATTGGCCAATGCCCAAAACAATTTGTAAAACTTTTTGTGGGGAGCATGGGGGCTATGTAAGTAGGCTGTTTAGGTTCTTCTATTGGTAACGCCATGTAGCGCTCTCTGTGTGCAGTCTGTGGCTGATTGGCATTGTTGAAAAATTCGCTATTGTAGTGTTGGGCAGTTGGCTGTTAACAGCGCGTAGCGTTGCGCCGTTGGAGGTGAGCCGCCAGCAGTGGTGGATGTGGGGAGAGAGATGGCGGAGTTTTGAGAGCGGATGATCTGGACGTGTGTCCATCAGAGACAGTAAATTTGTAAGACTGGATGTCATGAACTGATATATATATTATGACTTTTGAACACTATTAAGGTAAATACTTTGTTTGTTCTTTATCAAAATCTTTCATTTGCTAACTATGCCTATCAGTAGTTAGTGACTTCAATTGTTAGAATCTTTTATTTAGCTGTCAGTATTGGCGCTCGCTGTATTGCAGTAGTTCGAGTAATGAAGATTTTTGTGAGGTAAGTGATTCATGTAAGGTATAGGTTATTGTTAGTCAGGGCCATTCTTTTGTAGGGATTATTAAAAGTCAGATTGCGATGCGCTAAAAATATTGTGTGTCAGTTTAGTGATGATCAGAATAAGTAAAGAGAGAAATGTCTGAGTACGTTCAGTTTTGCTCAGCTGTTTGAAAATCAAATAACGTAAGGGGTTTACCAGCACAGTAATTCATTAATTTTTCTAATTGGACGTTTCAAACATGTTTACAACATATTGGACAACACGTCGAATACATTCTGTAACCTTTATGTAATACGAGCTGAATTTGCCTTGTTTTGTACAAAATGCGACATAGCTCGAGAATGAATTAAGCTGTGCTGAAATGAAACAAACTACTGTAGTTCTCGCGTAATTCTCTATGCATCTGTTTGACATGTCACGTGACCCCATTTCTATTTGAAAATCAAGTGTTGGCTCCAAGATGGTGACATCCAAAATGGCCGTCTTGTTGTTAACAGAGCCTCACAGGTCTTCCCCATCTTCCATGGTTTTAAATTTTTATTGGTCCACCGGTTTTATATTCAGGAGTTTGGTTCCTCAGAGGTGGGCTACCCGTGTTCAGAAATTAGATATTTTTCAGCTTTATGCAGTATAATATTGCCGATGCCCGAAAGAACCAGGAAGTACAGGTTTAATTAAAATACGAATTTAATTCCCAGTCTGGTATGAATTAAGTTCGTTCATGATGTAAAGATTGCTGTCATACAAGAGGATGAATTACCCCACGGCTGTTGAATTGTGGATAAAGTAACTATAAAATGACAAATCGAATATAAAAGTGTAATTGTTGCTGTCAGATGCCTGAGAAACCAAATTCATTTTCAGTGTCGGGCATTTGCATACGATTTGGAATCCTCCAACAACAGTTCAGTCAATTCTGTCTATATAAAAACTACAAGAAATGGTGGCAGAAAGCGGACTCAGAAAAAAGAGCAAGAAAGAAAAATTCTCAGGAGACTTTAGGGACTAAAACATGGAAACGAAATTTCGCTGAAGAAGAAATCAAAGGAAATCTCTAAAGTTACAAAAAAAGGTCGTAATCAGATAGAGCGATTACAGCTTTTTGGTCATAAAAATTCTGAAGTTTGAACTAGCGAAGAATTGGAATAATTAAGTACAAGCAGCTTATTGCGTACCTGTCGGATCTTCCTTTATTAACAGGAAATAGAATGGCTTATCATTTACACACAACGATCTGAGAAATATCGGGAGAAGAGGGCGATTTCTTCAGTATGATGAAAATACAGTGAAAACGGTGACACATTGAAAACGTAACTGAGATAACGTCAAAGTGTCCGAAGCTTCCGCAGTCATGGACTGTGCGGCTGGTCCCGGTGGAGGTTCGAGTCCTCCCTCGGGCGTGGGTGTGTGTGTGTTTGTCCTTAGGATAATTTAGGTTAAATAGTGTGTAAGCTTAGGGACTGTTGACCTTAGCAGTTAAGTCCCATAAGATATCACACGCATTTGAACATTTTTTTGATGCTTCCGCTGTATGTCTTACTGCCCTTAACCGTAGCAGTTTCCTGCTGGGTGTATATGGTTGGCAATGTTATTTATGGTTTCTCGCAAATGACGGATTTCTTAGAGCAAAGCGATGATGAGTGCATTAGACATGCTAAGACACCGGAATTCCTATTCCATGTACAGTTGCTTGGAATAATTAGAGATACTATGTCTTACACACCAGTGGCTACTATTGCCTCTGTCTAGAAAATCATCATTCAGGTCACCACAGATATTATGCATATTAACGACATTCAGTCTGACATGAGGATCATCCGCAGATGTAATGCAGTAAAAGTTGTAAATTAGGAAACCAGAGGCTAAATGTAGTTGATTAGTTTCAATACTTGGCCTGAAAAAACTGACGATGGCCAAAATAGACTATAAAACATAATAGGAATAGCAAGCAAAAGCGTTTCGGAAAAGTAGAAATTTAAACGTTGGGAAGCTTTCCTGTAATTATTTATCTTTAAGTAATTTTGTATTGAAGTGAAATGTGGACGAAAAGCTATAAAGGAGAGTGCTCGACCCAGGGGATAGAGCACCTAGGAACACGTGACGTGCCGGCCGCAGTGGCCGAGCGGTTGTAGGCGCTTCAGTCTGGAACCGCTCGTCCGCTACGGTCGCAGGTTCGAATCCTGCCTCGGGTATGGATGTGTGTGATGTCCTTAGGTTAGTTAGGTTTAAGTAGTTCTAAGTTCTAGGGTACTGATGAACTCAGCTGTTAAGTCCCATAGTGCTCAGAGCTATTTGAACACGTGACGTTTTTTGGTCGTACTTCCTAAGTCTAGTGACTGATTATAAAATCACTACAGACCGCCATAAGCATTTTCCGCCATTTCCTACAGTTTGTGTAGTTGTTAGGCATGAGGTTGCATTTTGTGCAGCATGTGTAAACCAGCGAAAAAATGCTCTTATCGGTGCACAAAAAAGGCGAATGTTTTCCTTTCTAAAAAACTCTGACCGAAAAGTGGAATGTCAACAGCCTCTTTCTACCTTCCTCTGCACCTTTACAAATTTTCCCAAAAACTTTGGCCAGCAAACATATTCACGCTCTTTTTAACATGCAACTCGTCTCTCTCCCACAAGCCCCCCTAACTATAACTCGATAACACCCATTAGTCCGTCGATATAAATTGCCCACACTCGTCCACTCCCACTTGACCATTCTCACCGACTCATTCAGCCCATCTTAGGGTTATTATCTCTTTGTTCCTCTCTGTCACTGTCTCCCATATCACAGCCAGTCTCCTTCGGTCTGTCCTGCTACTAATGTTTCCTCTCACTGTCCCTGTCTTCTTGCACTCTCTCACTCTCACTCTCGCTATTTCAATCACTCTTTCCCACAGCAGCTGTCTCTTCTCACGGTCAGTGTCACACTCTTTTTCATTGTCATCGTCATATACTCTGTCTCTCACTATCACTGGCTCTCGCCCACTTACATTTCCTCGTTCTCTTTCTTTCTCTCCCATTGGTGCTGTCTGCTTCAGTCTTTTCCTCGCACTGTTCTATCGCTGTCAGCTATGTCCCAACTTCACTACGTCCCTCTCTTTCTCTCACACTGTCATTGTCTCCTTCGCTTTTCTGTGCCACAGCTACTGTCTTCTATCATCTGGTATTTATTACTTCACCCTCTCTTTCCTACTGCCAGTGTCTCTCTCTCACAGCATAAAGAAGTTCGATTATGTTGGCATGACAAAATCTTTGGGGATAATTTTTAAAGCTGTTGACGGAGGCAGAACGAGGCAGATGGTAACCCACTTTCCATTCAGTATTTTAAACAGGAGCATATTCGCCTTTTATGTGCTACGATACGAGCATTTTTGCACTAGTTCCCTTCTCTTCTCTGCCACAGCAGTACATGTCATTCACATTGGAAGAACTATATGGCTTTCTAAAAATTTTATGGTTAACTTCAGTGAAACTAAAATAACGCAAAACTAATTTTACACCTCAGACTGGGTTTTAAGTGCTCAAAAAATTCGTATGTGCTTCATGTGGGTTCCCAGAACACTTCTGATGCCAGTGGAGACACATAGTAGCATATTTTTCTGACTTACGTCAGTTTATAAACGACGTTTTCGCCACACACCAGATTTTATGTGTACAAGTAAGATATGTTTTAACGTCTGCATCTCGGAAACGGACAAAGATATCAATAAAACATTCAAGGTTGTTCGAGAATGGGATCTTACGAAAACATCGTAAAAATTTCAGACATTTGGTGTGTATATCCGACTTAGAATCCGCACCTCGCTTTTGGTATGAAAAAATGGTAAAAAACGCTCTTTTCGGGTTTCTAAGAAACCGCCGATGAACTAATAACGACTGCTCTAAACGGGAAAAATAACGCTTTTTGTATTATTTCCTTAGAATATGACGTTACAGTTTGAGCAATTTTCTGCGGTTATTATTTAGATTTGGCTTCAGACCGGATTTTACGTGTAGGAAGAGGGTAATTTTAAACCTTTGTATCTCGGAAACGGATAAAGACATAAAGAAAAGTTTCAGTTATTCGAGGTAGGGATCTTAGGAATATATCGTAATAATTTCAGCCATTTGTTGTAAATAGCCATCTTGGAATCGACGCCTCTGGTTTGGTACGGAAAATGGGTGAAAAGCTTTTTTTTGCTTCCGTGGGTATTCACAGCCTCTAGCTATCTAATTACGTTGTCCGTTGTAGGCTGTATTGTGCTTTATTAAAATCGTACTATTAGCTAATTTCGGGCGTGGGCAATTATAGGCACGTTTAAGTCTTTATCCAAATACTTCGCCCTAGTACGGCATTGGATAATGTCATTAAATACTAGCGTATTTGGATAAAGATATTAAAGGTGGTTGATAATGAGTCGCGGCTGAATTTAGGTAATAGCACGATTTTTATAAAGCACAATACAGCCTACAACGGACAACGTATCCTTTCGTTGGGGTTTTCTAAGGAACAGCCCGGGAAATAATGGCGTCTCTATAAGCTACTTAAGGCCCACCGTAGATCACATCAAATGCAAAAGGAACCAAACGATTTGCTCCATTTGCCAAGGCAGAAGAAAATGTGTCATATTTCACATGTGACCATGTACTGTAGGATAGTGATTCTAAGAGAATCTTTGTTGGGTGCGTAACCCAAGGACCCTGCATTCTCAGTTGGCCCCGGAAGAATCCCATTTTTATGCGTGGCATTTTCGAACATATTAGTCATATGTGTACCGATATCTACTGTTATATACATTTAAGTTCTGTGTGTTATATTAAAGATAAAGCTCTTATTTGGAGTATATTATTAATTTCTCAGTTACAGATTTTTATGCCAAGTAAAATTCTACACATTTTTAAAAATAGTTATGTAATGTGCGGACGCTTAAGCCATACTTCTTCGGTGGTACACCATATTGTACCGTGACGCTGAAGATGATGGTGTACCATGGAACACGTGATATTTGCGAATTAACTGAGTTTCGTTAATGCCGCCGGCCGCTGTGGCCGAGCGGTTCTAGGATCTTCAGTCCTGAACCGCGCTGCTGCTACGGTCGCAGGTTCGAAATCTGCTTCAGGCATGTATGTGTGTGTGGTGTCCTTACGTTAGTTAAGTTTAAGTAGTTCTAAGTCTAGGGGACTGATGACCTCAGATGTTAAGTCCCATAGTGCTTAGAGCCATTTGAACTATTCGTTAATGTCTTAACAATTCTACCTGTATTAGATATAGGAATTTGTGTTAGTTTCCAGTAACTTCGATTTCTAACTGCATTTGACTTGTAACTGCTTTTGGAATAATACGTCCGCTTAATTTGATTTCACATTCTAAGCAAGAGCGCGTGTTAGGGTAATAATGTAAAGGACGATTGAATACAGTATTAACAGGATTTTCTCGATTGCACACTTTTAAATTTGTTCCTTGGTACATGATCATGTTGTACCTTGAAACACGTTTCCACATATGGAAAAACATTAATTTCCGATGTAATTTTTGTGATTTCAGAGAAACACTTTAGCACATAAAAAATGAATGGCACCGTTTAAAAATGAAATGATAAAATATATTAATATATTTCGATGACGGCTAGAAGCTAACGCCGGAAAGTGTTCCAAATTAGAGTACTCTCCCATGCAGATAAGAAGAGAGTGGATGCTTGTGAAATGTGCTACTACAGAAGATTGCTGAAGACTGGATGGGTATATGAGATTACTAATGAAATGGTACTGAATCGAACTGGGAAGAAAAGAAACTTCTGGATCGATTGAAAGGACACACCCTGTGAAGAGAATTGGCAATGGGGAGAAGTATTAAGCAGTGTAGGCAGGCCTAAATATTGGAGTAGGACACATAGGCCTAACCGCTGTAAGCAGGATCTGTTCGATGCAGGTTTTGGTAGTTATTCAGACATGGAGATAACTGCACAGGATAGAGTAGCGTGGAGACTTGTATCAAACCAGTCTTCCGACTGAAGATGACAACAACAACAGCAACTACTACTACTACTTAAACAATACCCATCGCCATTGATCTCGTCGTACGCAAGTGAATTTTGTCATTGTCTGCGAAAACCGCAACTCGGTATGTTTGGCTGTCTCGGCTGCTACAGTCTGTATTTTCGCTGTTCTCTATTAATTTTCTTACATTGCACCATCATTGAAAGATAAGACTTGTTTTCCTTTTTTAATCCACCAGAGATTGTGTCTCATTTAGTGTGAGGGAACTCAGACTAATGGTACTCGTATAAACTCTACTTTCAAGGATCCATATCTCAATCGCTAGAAACTCACTACTGAAACGACGATTTCCGTCCGTTAAGAGCCCTTTCTCTCAGGAGGTATCAAGTCGAAATTCAGGTCAAACACTAAGGTCTACGGTCCTTTGCAGCTGAAAAACATTTAAGTTTTAAAAAGTAAACCTACCCAAGGGTTACGCTTAGATTCTGATCGGCTTTGAATGTGTTGTAGTGTAAAACAAAATAGACTGCTACGGTCGCAGGTTCGAATCCTGCCTCGGGCATGGATGTGTGTGATGTCCTTAGGTTAGTTAGGTTCAAGTAGTTCTAAGTTCTAGGGGACTGATAACCACAGCAGTTGAGTCCCATAGTGCTCAGAGCCATTTGAACCATTTGTAAAACAAAATAAAAGACAAATTTTTCTTACACGTGCCCATACGGCCGTTAAAGGAGGTGAAACGCAAACCCTAGAACAAAACTGAGTTTAATAACCCAGAATGAATAACACTGAAACGGTAACACAACTGGAAAAAAGAAAGCTTGAATTAAGTTCCGTGGTTTTTAAAGTACGCTACAGTGGTACCTCCAGATTCATCGAAAAAGTCATTCTTTTTTTCGAAATCCCCTCTCCCCCATTATTTCCTTTCTCATTTCAATGTTTGACTATTAGTAAAGGTATAGCATCGTGAATATCAAATTCAGTGGTGTATGATGCAGTGGTATTGCAAAGACAAACCTGTCAGAAATGAGCTAGATAATATCTGTATATCATTGTATGCAGGCCTGGTGTGTGTCCACTTCAGTTGTCATGTTGGGTTCTATAAGAAGGCTTTTCTATATATATATATATTAATTTTATGAAACATAGAATTTTTTGTGCTGTATTTGTGTTTTCTTTGTACTATTGGTGTCAAGATGTAACCTTTTAATATTCAGTTACGTTATATTTGAAACTGTTTCTGCATTATTACTGTAGCATTCTTGTAAATGTGTACAGTAATGAGAAAGAGGCAGAACTGTTCGCGTTAAAAAAATGCTGACTGACCTTTCATATAGAAAATTTCTAGCTTATTTCCGACAAATTCGTCTTTGTAATACAACTTTATCCTACACGACTGAATTTGGTATTACCGATGCTATATATTTTACTATCAGTCAGACGTCGAAACGAAAAGCAGAATAGTAGATCAGAGAGACTTCGGAAGAAAGGTGACTTTTTCGACAAATCTGGATACACCATTGTAACGTACAGTGGAAACTATAGAACTTTCTGCTTTTTCATGTGTGTTACTGTTTGAACCGTATTCTTTACGGCCTATTACACTCAATTTTTTTCAGGTTGTTCCACCCTCTTTACGGCAATATGGCTACGTTTAAAAATGTGTCTTATTTGACTCTACACTACTACATAGTCAAAGCCGATCAAAATCGAAGTGTATCTGCTGAGTCGGTTTACTGGTAAGCCAATGCAATCAAAGGATACGGTCACTTACGTCAAATGCAAATTCACTCATCAAAATTTATAGACGGACTATTTACATACATGTTGGGCCTAGTGGTTCAGAGGTAAAGCTCAAGTCTGCAGACCGAGAGGTCACGGTATCGAATCTCGGTCGGCCGACGGGTTTTTCAGTCCTCGTCTTAACGTAGTCTTCAAGGATGTGAGGAACCGCCAGAAACGACCCGTGATTCAGATGACACGTTGAGCTGTATGTCTCCTTTCATCAGTCCGAAAACTGGAGGCCATGAAAGTCGCCGGAGTAGTGTTCAGTAGAAACACGTCCGACGGATCAAGCCACATGAAATTATTATTATTATCATCATCATCATTATTATCATCTATATATTTAATTAAGTTTATACGGAACCTAGAGAGCCCATCTCCTACTCGGACGTGTCTTTTCTTTCAGAATTCATATTTCGTGGACAGATAAACTACTGGCCATTAAAATTGCTACACCACGAAGATGACGTGCTACAGACGCGAAATTTAACCGACAGGAAGAAGATGCTGCGATATGCAAATGATTAGCTTTTCAGAGCATTCACACGAGGCTGACGCCGGTGCCGACACCTACAAAGTGCTGACATGCGGGAAGTTTCCAAACCGATTTCTCATACACGAACAGCAGTTGACCAGCGTTGACTGGTGAAACGTCGTTGTGATGCCTCGTCTAAAGAGGAGAAATGCGTACCATCACGTTTCCGACTTTGATAAAGGTCGGATTGTAGCCTATCGCGATTGCGGTTTATCGTATCGCGACATTGCTGCTCGCGTTGGTCGAGATCCTATGACTGCTAGCAGAATATGGAATCGTTGGGTTCAGGAGGGTAATACGGAACGCCGTACTGGATCCCAACGGCCTCGTATCACTAGCAGTCGAGATGACAGGCATCTTATCTGCATGGCTATAACTGATCGTGCAGCCACGTCTCGATCCCGAGTCAACAGATGGGGACGGTTGCAAGACAACAACCATCTGCACGAACAGTTCGACGACGTTTACAGCAGCATGGACTAACAGCTCTGGGACCATGCCTGCGGTTACCCTTGACGCTGCATCACAGACAGGAGCGCCTGCGATTGCGTACTCGACGACGAACCTGGGTGCACGGATGGCAAAACAACATTTTCGGATGAATCCAGGTTCTGTTTACAGCATCATGATGGTCGCATCCGTGTTTGGCGACATCGCGGTGAACGCACATTAGAAGCGTGTGTTCGTCATCGCCGTACTGGCGTATCACCCGGCGTGATGGTATGGGGTGCAATTGGCTACACGTCTCGGTCACCTCTCGTTCACATTGACGGCACTTTGAACAGTGGACGTTACATTTCAGATGTGTTACGACCCGTGGCTCTACCCTTCATTCTATCCCTGCGAAACCCTACATTTCAGCGGGATAATGCGCGACCGCATGTTGCAGGTCCTTTACGGGCCTTTCTGGAAACAGAAAATGTTCGACTGCTGCCCTGGCCAGCACATTCTCCAGGTCTCTCACCAATTGAAAACGTCTGGTCAATGGTGGCCGAGCAACTGGCTCGTCATAATACGCCAGTCACTACTCTTGATGAACTGTGGTATCGTGTGGTGCATGGGCAACTGTACCTATACACGCCATCCAAGCTCTGTTTGACTCACTGACCAGGCGTATCAAGGCCGTTACTACGGCCAGAGGCGGTTGTCTGGGTACTGATTTCTCAGGATGTATGCACCCAAATTGCGTGAAAATGTAATTACATGTCAGTTCTAGTATAATATATTTGTCCAATGAATACCCGTTTATCATCTGCATTTCTTTTTGGTGTAGCACTTTTAATGGCCAGTAGTGTAATTTATGAAAAACATTACGCTAACATCTAACGTGTGAAATTGACGTACAGAGAAGTGCTCCTGTCCGAGGTTTTTTTTTATACCATTGGAGCGGAAGACTGGTGTGCTAATTCAGAGCGCTTGCTCGACTTCTTTATTGCGGTCACCAGAGACCGCCCTATTTTTCGCGCTGCGGCCATTCTGCGGCGGTCCCCCTAATGGAGAAAATAAAACGACAGCGGCCGGCGCTGCCCGGCCCGGCCCGGCCCGGCCTGGACTCTGCGGCCGCCGGTTTTTATTTGCGAGCATCGCGGGACTCGCCGAGGGACGTGCTTTACGAGTGTGCGACTCGGCCCGCCTGCCGACTTCCAGTGGCTGTTCCAGCGGCTCCAGACCCCCGGCGAGTGCTCGCGAGGTGCTCCAGACAACAGTGGTTAGGGCTCCTCCAGCGGCCACGGCGCTGTTTGCCGTACTGCTGGAGAACTCTCTTCTGGGGCCAATAGCACTAGTGCATCGCTGTGCGCTGCATCTGCTGCGTACTTTTTTTTGCGGACACAAACAAAATGCAGAAGTATGGAAAAAGGAAAGTGAGGATCTCTTAGATGACCGGTTTGGCTTTACAAAGGGTAAAGGAACCTGAAAGGCAGTTCAGATATTGCGCTTGGTAACGGAAGCACGGCACAGGATTTGATGACGCAGAAAAAGAGATGTAAAATGGTGAAACATGTCAGGAATTCTCAGAAAAGTAGGTAGTAGCTATAGGGAAAGAAGGGTAATGTACAATATTAGATAAAAACGAAAGGCTGCAGCAATAAGAGAGAAATTCTCGAATTAAAAGGGGAGAAGGATGCAGTCTCTTCTTGCGTCCTTTTCAAGCTGTTCAGCAAAGAAGCAATGACGAAAATTATGATTTGTTCAAGAATTTAAAATGTTCGAAACAACTTACGGGAATGCTGCCAGGTAACGCCTTCAACAACCGCCGATATTTGGGCAAGAGCACACCCAGTCTTTGATAGCACTGTGGTACGAAATTTAAAACTTCAGTATACAGGCCACACGCCGAAACAAAAACACATACACACATACACACACACATACACACACACACACACACACACACACACACACACACACACACACACACACACACACAGAGAGAGAGAGTAAACAATGGCGTCACCACACAGCCAAAGCCTGCTGGAGTGGCCGAGCGGTTCTAGGCGCTACAAAAATGGCTCTGAGCACTATGCGACTTAACTTCGGAGGTCATTAGTCGCCTAGAACTTAGAACTAATCAAACCTAACTAACCTAAGGACATCACACACATCCATGCCCGAGGCAGGATTCCAACCTGCGACCGTAGCGGTCACGCGGTTCCAGACTGTAGCGCCTAGAACCGCACCTCCGAAGTTAAGTCCCAGAGTGCTCAGAGCCATTTGAACCATTTTTCTCAGGGCGCCCCGCGACAGTTTCGGCTTCCGGCTAGGCGACTGCCTCAGCCGCGCCAGCTGCAAGGGCTTCAGCAAAGGATCGGATATGGGATAATTTCAGTACTGAGAATTTTGGCGACGGATGTTCGCATGGGAGGACAGACAATGCTCCAGGAAATGGAGTTTCAGACAATCTAAAGATGGCTAAGTTGAAGCTCTCTGAGGAAGGAAAGAACCAAGTAAGGAAGGAAGGAAGAAAGGAAGATTGGGTTTAACGTCCCGTCGACATCGAGGTCATTAGACACAGAGCACAAGCTCGAATTGTGTCAAGGATTCGGAGGGAAATCGGTCGTGCCCTTTCAAAAGAATCTTCTTGGCATTTGCCTGGAGTGATTTAGGGAATCACGGAAAACCTAAATCAGAATAGCTGGACGCGGGTTCGAACTGTCGTCGTCCAGAATGCGAGTCCAGTGCTAACCAGGGTGCCACCTCGCTCGGTACAGCTCTTTCATATTTGTCAATAGCTCACATCAAACATTAATGGAAATCTGAATAACCGGCGATTTCAGATCAATGAGGCGCATGTAGTGACACAACCATATTTCAATATCATTAAAACTACAGAAGTTCGTATTTCACAGTGAATAAACATTTACACACTGGACTTCCGAATTTACAATTTTTAATCACTCCATGTAATTTCAACAAAAAATATCTCAGATGTTAACATTGCACTATAGCTATCGTACCCGAAAGCTACGTACCTGCATCTATTTTATTTACTGATTTACAACGTCCTTTATATCTTTTTCATTATGCAAATGTTTGTCAGAACATCGTATTTTCCACATTTACAAAGCAAATGAATACTGCATGAATAGTTCTCATTTTCTCATATTTGTGTGCTCATATAGTGAACAGTTTACTATTTTGCCAGCAGTTTGATTTAAATTTTGACTCCAAGTTGTATTTAAAGAGTGTGCTAATTTAAAAGTGGTCAATCGCAGGTGTTAGCGGACACCACAATTGAAGAGAGAATCAAAAGAAGCTTTTGTTAAAAAGGCACAAATAGTTGTTTAAATAATATTTAGCAATAACCTGAAGTCTTTTAACGTGAGCGCACGTTAGCAAGAAAACTGGTTATTTATTTATGAACCAGCTATTACTTATATTTAATATAAATTTTGTGAGTGTAACTGAATGTTTGACATTTCTTTGTTTAAAAATTGTTTTAACATATTAGTTTTGTCCATAAAGCAGTCAAAGTTGAGTCAAATGAAATCTGTAGAGCTGAAATCGATGTATTTTTGGTGGGGATGGCTTTCAGTCAATGAGAGTTAAACAGTGGCAGAGCGCTACAGGCTTCAAGTGGAGAGTGGAACTTTTCGGGTAAATAACTCAAGGGAAAGATTCTTGACACCTGAGTCAAGTGCTGGGAGTAGGCAGACATGTCTATGCTAATGTGGGTGATTCAGTCGTATAGGTGATTGATTCTGGCGGTGAGCGGCCGCTTCAATTCTCTAACTTTTCAAGGGATTTTATATTTCAAGAGGTTTACACGTGCTTCAGAATAGGACACTAATTTTTTCCGCTTGTATTAAGGAACTGAAGATAGAGTATGAGCTACTATTTTTGGTGCTGCGTGTGTTTCTTTGTGAATCATCATGCTGAACTCCGAAATGTTTCGAGCTGGCTAATATTTCGTATGTTGTGATTACGAAATGATATTAATTTTCACGTATCTTTGATAACTATTTAGAGTGGGCAATTTGCTACCATTCTTGTAACGCTCTCAACGTAGCTGTATTGCATTTAGTAAGGGTATTTTCTGTCTGTCTTTTACCTGGACCATTTCCTGTTCATTTGAGATGTCCTTTTTCAAATAAACATTATTCAGTATAATTTTGTGTCGTCTTTCATTACAGCCTTTCTAATGAAAGACGACTTCGATGTGGACTAATTCAGCTGACAAACATTCAACGCTGAATTTAAATGTTCGAGCAGCTCATTAACACGCTCCTACCACTTCAAGTTGTCATAAATATGTACGCTCAAATCACTGTAGTATTCTAGCCTGTTTATTGTTTCCTGCTCATGTGCTACATAATTTGTTGTCATGACTCCTACAAAACTGAATGCAGCCCGATTTCTCAAAATTTAAAGAGTGTACAATTTGGGAGAATTAATAATTCTTTGAAAACATCATTATGCATTTCTGTTACCACTTTCTCTCTAATGGGATACCTGATATAACCAACAAAATTTCATGGGTTGTTCAGAGATATTTTCGGAGTCTTTTGGTATAAAAAGATACTAGCATCGTCTGCAAAAAGCGCCAGTCCTGCTTCATGAACGTGACAGGTAGCGGCTAGTAGTTTCAACGAATCAGTACGTGTATCTAGTACATGCGATGAATTAATTCACTATTACGACATACGATGACGACTGCTTGACCTATCGAAACTGGTCATTATTTCATAAAAGCGCTATCAAGGCACATAAATTTATTGTGTTGTTGAAGGTGATATATATACCGAACAGTGAAATGAATACCGAACTCTGGGCACAAAGGAACCATGGAATTACCACTGGGAGACATGGAGCGCTGTCGACCGCTGACAGTTGTGGCCGAACGGTTCTAGACGCTTCAGTCTGGAACCGCGCGACCGCTACGATCGCAGGTTCGAATCCTGCCTTGGGCATGGATGTGTGTGATGTCCTTAGCTTAGTCAGGTTTAAGTAGTTCTACGTTCTAGGGGACTGATGACCTCAGACGTTAAGTCCCATAGTGCTCAGAGCCATTTTGCAGTATTACCCAACCAAAACGCTGAAGCGTAGCCTTCATCCGTTTGGCAGTGTGGGGGCGGGTGTTATCGTGTAACAGAATGATTCCGTCAGACAGCATTCCCGTGCGTTTTGATTTCATGGTGGGGCATAGTTTTTGCAAAGTGTCTTCACTGCGATGTACATAGATTGTGGTTCCACACTCAAGGAACTCGATGAGCAGAGGGTCCTTGCAGTCGAAGGAGGTGGTCATCATGACCCTTATGTGGTGCAACCGTTTCGAGCCTAAGGGCAAATAACAAAGCCAACACTGGAACCATCCAACATTTCTCGTGCCAAAGAAATCCAAAGCTGTTCACACAAGTTCCAGAAGGCCATAATGATCTTCTCATTCGACTACAGGGGTCCTTTGATCGTCGAGTTCGTCGAGCAAAGATCCACAATCGCTGTGCAGCGCTGTGAAGACACTTTGCAGTCCAGGAATGCTGTCGATGGGGTTCATCCTGTTGCACTACAATATCCAACCCCACACTGCCAACAGGACGAAGCTTACTCTTTTGAGATTCGGATGGGAAACACTTCAACATCCTCTGTACAGCACGGATCTTCCACTGAGTGATTTTCAGATCTTTGGTGTCCTGAACAAGAATATGCGTCGACGTCAATTCATCGGACGAGGAAGTGCTAGAGGGGTCAGCAGCCGACCACGTCCTACAAAAAACAAATTTACAGTCTCGTTTCACAGTGGGATAAATGTCTTAACACATGTGGTGATTACTTTTGAATGGAACCATTTCGTGGTCACGTCGTGGCGGTTGTTCGGTTTTCATTTGACCCCTCCACATATACCTGTATAAGGAACAAGTATGAACCCTAAACTTGAACCCTGTGGGACGACATATATGGTTTCTCTTCAGTCACTAAATTTTCCTGGGCCCTTTCAACATTGTTTGAATTATTAGCACAACCTTTTTGCAATCTGTCAGTTAAGTATGACTCACACTACTTGTTTGTAAAGCCACAAAGTCCTTAAGACTTCATTTGTTGAGAGGGTAACATGATCTTCGCAATGAAACGCTTTGGAAAGATCGCAAAAAACTGACTTTCACTATTTACTGAGTAAATGTATAAATACTTTCGGTACAAATAGTAGTACTATAAATTGATTTGAATTCGATAAGAGATGTCCCAATATGATTACAAAAAGTCACTGAAAGTCGAGAAAAGAATTAGATCAGTAGCAGATGGTAGCTGTCACGACTTGTGCGGAACGCAGCGACAGAAGAATTCCTCGTGGACCGCGCCCCTGTACTGGCGCCACGCCACTGTCGCCTGGCGCTATCTGGCAACTGTCGCCAGGCGACGGAGGTAGAGACGGAGGCGGCGCGTAGCCATCTTCTTCCAGCGTCGGCGTCAGATAAAGGCTGCCGCGACGCGCAGGACAAAAGCGTCGCCCGCAGATGGAGCACGCCTACGTCAGCAGCGCCGCAGGGTGACAACTTAACTGTGGCGACATCTTCCCTGCGGCAGGGCGCCGCCACCTATCTTTGCCGACAGCCGACGACCTAAACATTTACTGCACCGTTCTGAGCGTGCCGGAACTTCAAAATCTATGACACAAAATTTTTTTCTCTATTCTGCGTATCTTCTCAAAAGAGACTCTTTAATTTTACTTCTGCATCTCCACGAATCCTTTACTTTTTAACACTACTGACCACTAAAATTGCTACACCAAGAAAAAATTCAGACGATAAACGGGTATTTATTGGACATATATATTATACAACAACTGACATGTGATTACATTTTCACGCAATTTGGGCGCATACATCCTGAGAAATCAGTACCCAGAACAACCACTTCTGGCCGTAATAACGGCCTTGATACGCCTGGGCATAGAGTCAAACAGAGCTTGGATGGCGTGTACAGGTACAGCTGCCCATGCAGCTTCAACACGAGACCACAGCTCGCCAAGAGTAGTGACTGGCGTATTGTGACGTGCCAGTTGCTCGGCCACCATTGACCAGACGTTTTCAATTCGTGAGAGATCTGGAGAATGTGCTGACCAGGGCAGCAGTCGAACATTTTATGTATCCAGAAAGGCCCGTACAGGACCTGCAACATGCGGTCGTGCATTATCATGCTGAAATGTATGGTTTTGCAGGGATCGAATGAAGGGTAGAGCCACGGGTCGTAACACATCTGAAGTGTAACGTCCACTGTTCAAAGTGCCGTCAGTGCTACCAACGGGTGACAGAGGCGTGTTACAAATGGCACCATCACGCCGGGTGATACGCCAGTATGGCGATGACGAATACACACTTCCAATGTGCGTTCACGGCGATGTCGCCAAACACGGATGCGACCATCATGATGCTGTAAACAGAACCTGGATTCATCCGAGAAAATGACGTTTTGCCATTCGTGCACCCAGGTTCGTCGTTGAGTACGCCATCGCAGGCGCTCCTGTCTGTGATGCTGCGACAAGGATAACCGCAGCCACGGTCTCCGAGCTGATAGTCCATGCTGCTGCGAACGTCGTCGGACTGTTCGTGCAAATTGTTGTTGTCTTGCAAACGTCCCCATCTGTTGACTCAGGGATCGAGACGTGACTTCAGGATCCGTTACAGCCATGCGGATAAGATGCCTGTCATCTCGACTGCTAGTGATACGCGGCCGTTGGGATCCAGCACGGCGTTCCGTATTACCCTCCTGAACCCACCGATTCCATATTGTGCTAACAGTCATTGGATCTCGACCAACGCAAGCAGCAATGTCGCGATACGATAAACTGCAATCGCGATAGGCTACAATCGGACCTTTATCAAAGTCGGAAACGTGATGGTACGCATTTCTCCTCCTTAAACGAGGCATCACAACAACGTTTCACCAGGCAACGCTGGTCAACTGCTGTTTGTGTACGAGAAATCGATTGGAAACTTTCCTCATGTGAGCACGTTGTAGGAGTCGCCACCGGCGCCAACCTTGTGTGAATGCTCTGAAAAGCTAATCATTTGCATATCACAGCATCTTCTTCCTAGGTTAAATTTCGCGTCTGTAGCACGTCATCTTCGTGGTGTTACGATTTTAATGGCCAGTAGTGTAACTTCACGCTCGCTAGCAGCCGTATGTAACCATTACTCGTACTGCATTTGTAGCTTCTGTGTTTGAAGCACATACGAGCATTAAACTGAGGTGACAAAGGCCATGGGATCCCTCCTAATATCGTGTCGGACTCCTTTGTCTCGCGTAGTGCGATACCTCGACGTGGCGTGGACTCAACAAGTCGCTGGAAGTCCCCTGCAAGAATGCTGAGCCATGCTGCCTCTGTAGCCATCGATAATTGCGAAAATACTGACGATGCAGGGTTCTGTGCACGAACTGACCTATCGGTTATTTTCATAAATGTTCGATGGGTGGTCAAATCATTCGCTCGAAATTTGCAGAGTGTTCTTCAGAACAATTGCAAACAGTTGTGGCCTGGTGACATGGCGCAGTGTCATACATAAAAATTCTATCGTTTTTTCGGAACATGAAGTCCATTAATGTTTGCAAATGGTCTCTAAGTAGCCGAACGCAAGAATTTCCAGTCAGTTATCGGTTCACTTGAACCAGATAACCACTCCATGTTAACACAACCCACACCATTATGGAGCCACCATCAGCTTGCACAGTGCTTTGTTGACAACTTGGGTTCACGTTTCGTGGGGTCTGCTCCACACTCGACTCCAACCATCAACTCTTACCAACAAAATCGGGACTCACCTGACCAGTCCACGGCTCTCCAGTAACGAGTCCAGAAGAGGTGCTGCAGGCGATGTCGCGCTATTGGCAAAGGCAGCCGGCCGCTGTGGCAGTGCGCTTCTAGGCGCTGCAGTCCGGAACAGCGCTGCTGCTACGACCGCAGTTTCGAATCCTGCCTCGGGCATGGATGTGTGTGACGTCCTTAGGTTAGTTAGGATTAAGTAGTTCTAAGTTCTAGGGGCTGATGACCTCAGAAGTTGAGTCGCATAGTGCTCAGAGCCATTTGAACCATTTTTGTTAGTATTGACAATCCTACGCAACCGCCGCTGATCTCCGTCGTTACCTCCAGGCCGTCGCCACTGGGCTGTCCGTGGTGAGAAGTAGCGCCTGAAATTTAGTATTACCGGCACGCTCTTAGCACTGTGGGTTTCCGAAGTAGAATGTCCCATGCGTCTAGCTCCAGCTACCATTCCTCGTTCAAAGTCTGTCAATTCCTGTGGGGCAGCCATGATCACGTCGGAAACCTCTTCACATAAACAGCCTGATTACAAATGGCACGTCGATCAATGCATTGCCCTTTTACTAATCCGTGCGTACGCGCAGCACCGCTGTCTGTGTGCATATCGCTGTTTCATGATTTTTATGACCTCAGTGTATTACGTAATTTTGACTACAACGCATCTGACCTACCACATGTGATAATTATAATTATAGAACATGCGGATATTATAATTTCTAACACACATCCACAGAACTAAATAATGTCAGGATGTGTTTCAAACCAGTTATCGTTCTTTTTTATCTGTTTTCTGTATTTTCCTTAGTTGCTCTAAATTCGTGGAGGTATGTGTGGTGTCACCGCCAGACACCACGCTTGCTAGGTGGTAGCCTTTAAATCGGCCGCGGTCCGTCAGTATACGTCGGACCCGCGTGTCGCCACTATCAGTGATTGCAGACCGAGCGCCGCCACACGGCAGATCTAGAGAGACTTCCTAGCACTCGCCCCAGTTGTACAACCGACTTTGCTAGCGATGGGTCACTGACAAAATACGCTCTCTTTTGCCGAGACGATAGTTTAGCGTAGCCTTCAGCTACGTCATTTGCTACGACCTAGCAAGGCGCCATTATCAGTTACTATTGATATTGATTCATGTACCGTCAAGACCGACGTTCTTCATTAACGGATTAGAGTTAAGTATTCCACCAGCTACGTCCGTTTACCTAAATTCTAATTTCCTTATCCTGTTCCAGACCTCACGCCAGCCTGCGTGAGCTAAAACGCGTGCCTTTCGGCCTCCTCTAGTAACACGGCGTTGGCTTTCCTGCCAACCAAAACAGTATGTACCGTCTATGGATAGATTTGGCTTAGCTCTGCGACAACAGATAAATAGGGTGTTGCAAATCAGTTGCATCTCTTTGGAATCAGCTGAAAGAATTCAGGCTGCTTTTGCCGTTACTAAAATAGAACAGGCGAACTGCAGTCCAATTGATAATAGTGCAATTCCTGACAGCTACCTACATCTGTATACGTAATATTATACATCAACATACATACACAGCAAGTCATCGTATGGTGCATAGCAGGGAGTATCTTTTATTATGTTACTTATCTCCTTTTATGTACCAAATAGAGCGAGGGAAAAACATCTTTCTACATGCCTCCGTACGAGCCACTAGCTCTCTAATCTCATCCTTTTGACACTGTACCACACAAGCGGCTCGTAGTGAAATTGCTGGTCGTAGGCTGTGTTCCAAAAATAACAGCATAGAGACAGAAGTGATGACACTTTCCGCAGACCTGACCATCATTTCGCAGGACAATACCCAAGCACGTGTTGTGCAAGCTGTTACTGACTTGTTTGACTGATGGGGCTGCTAAGTGCTATATCACCTACTGCGCTCCCCTGACTTAAGCTCTCGTAAGCTCAACTCGATTTCTAAACTGAAGGAAACACTTCACGGCATTCGCTTCAGAACTGCTACAAATTCGTCGAGCAATGGACCGCACCGCTCGAACTGTCAACACAACTAGCACTGCTAAGAGTATCCTACGACTTCCACATCGCTGGCAACGGATTATACACAATGCTGGTGACTACTTTGAAGGTCAGTAAAACTTTGAAACACGTATCTATTTTGCACGAGCTGTAAATAAATAGTTGTCACTACTACAACTCCAACCTTCGTATATCCTCAATCAGCTCCTAGACGGTTCACCGCTTCCTGTTTCTAGGGTAATCTAGTAAGATACTGATCGAATACGCAACAGTAGGTATGCAACACACTTAAGGTACAAAAAAATGGAAATGGACGTATGGTGTCAGTGGCCGGGAGTTCCCAGGCGGGAAGTTCGGCCGCTAAGTGCAGGTGTTAGAGTGCGATGCCACATTGGGTGACTTGCGCGTCGAGAATGGGGTTGAAATGGTGCTGAGGACAGCACAACACCCAGTCCTCGAGGGGAGAAAATCTCCCTCCCCAGCCAGGAATCGAACCCAGGCCCCCGTGCGTGGCATTCCATCGTGCTGACCGTTTAGCTGTTGGGGCGGACACTTGTACAGATAACGCCTTACGACCTTTACTGGCCAAAAATAATAGGAAAAACTTCCGTAGTCTAGGCTTAGTTACGATAGTCTACAGTCTACAGTAAGTTTGCAACTGTAATGTGAGCCCATGTACATCTAGCGATGAGTATGGAGTCTCGGCACACTAACACGGACCACATCATGTTCCGTAGACAATGGCATTACCATTCGTTCAGCGGTTTTAATTTTACAGCTACCGGCTCGATTCTTGTTGAATGGTCTTAATACTCATATTTAAATATATTTCGCTGAATTATTTATTCATTTGTTACGGTTAAAGATTAGTTGTGTGCTAAATCTATGATTCTGAATGAGGCACTTTACGACCGAACCCTATAATATCACAACCAGCCAGACCAACAAAATTAGGTCGTGCATTCCCAAAGCCGACAGTGGCCAATAAAATCGCATCTGCCCTGGAATGTTGCATACTGTGTCAGTTGGCACAGGACTCCCAGGTGCTTCCAATGATGCAGAGCGCAGTTCCGTTGCATTCTCCTCGGTACCCATAATACCGATTTAGGTAGCGGTAATCAGATTGTTTTGTTGACCGCGGGCGACCATTGCGAGACCGTCCTTCACGGATTTGTCTTTGATAATAGCGTCGAAATGACGTCGCTATCGTGTGCACGAATTCAGTGAGAAACTCCCTGTGCTGAGAACCCCACTAGAATGGTTCACAAGACACACACAGTCTGAATGTGAAGAGACTCCGAGGAATGTTGACAGTCTGATCAGTGTACGCCAGCCACACTGTCCCGTTCACAATTGAACTGTGATGAGAAGACAGATCTACTTGTAATTCCATTACTCATTTGTGTGGAAAATCAGTTTTTACACCTTTCGCTACAAGCACCTGCAGACTGACGTGAATACTCGGGCGACCATTGAAGTATGGTACCTATCACAAGTTTTTTGTTGGTGATTGCTTGTCAGGGTTTATGTTCTTTCACCCAGGTTAAATACTTTCTTAAAGATCTGTCTGCTAGATGGCCTGTTCCAACACGGCCACTGCCCCTAGGGCAGAAACAGTCGGGCGCCCTCAGCTCTCTCGCCTAATATAGGCTACCCGCCAGACCGCCCTGTAGCAGGCACTCTGCGCATGCTCTGACCAAATTAAACGATGTTCAAAACTGTTCTTTTCAGAGATCGAATCAGATCTGTTTACTCACTGGAATGAGCTAGTTCTTTTTCATGACTCACCACTCATTCTCAAAATAAGTAAAAGGATGGCACATTTCCTTTTTAATTTATATCGCTAAACCTGCATTTTATCTGATCTGGTCCTATTTTAAATAAGGAGTAATAAGTTTATGTTAACGTCCCTAGTAATTCTGAGATATAAAAGTTTTAAATGTCTTTTTCTTCAAAAATAATAAACACTGCGACAAAATCCTAAATATTTTTTATCAAGTGGAAAAAATTTTAAGAATGAAGGCTGGTTTTTGTTATTTTCTGATACTTTTATTGGAAAAAATACAATATAAGAATTATAACTGTAATTAAAGTGTATCTGCAGTTGCCATTTGCAGTCGCTATTACCATATATGAACCCAAAAAGGAGAAATTAATCAACATTGTCATTTATAAATAAAATCTGACGCATTTTACTCGATGTAAGTCCGTTCCTCATCTCAGTGCATATTTTTTCAGCTTTGGAATACACTCATTCACAGGGCACTGATGCCGCTGTGATACATAACACTTTCAGAACCAGTTAATACAGTGATGACCACAGCAATGGTTTTATTTCCCACCAGTTTAAGGGATCGCTGTTTCTAGGCCAATATCCTTCCACTAAATATTTGTCCAAGTCGACAACTGTTGTACTTCCTGGTTTGTGACTTTCTTGAACCTGACCAATAGTTTCATCAAATTCCTCTGAGGTTGAAGGAATCTCGTGCATTCCGGTGGTAACTGGTTGAGAAACGAACTGTGTTTTTTTTCTGTTGAACAATTAACGCCTTCATTTCTGCAATAGCCTTCTTATAATAATCTTGAAATATTTCGTCTGCTGAAAATCCTTTCCTTTTGAATCTGGGGTATAGTAACGTTGCCTAACCAGTCAGTTCGTTCCTGGAGATGACTCCAAATAATTTTGATAACCATTTAAGGAAATTATATATCAGTGACTATTTCTTGAGGACATTCTTTATTTTGTTCTTTAAAAGATTTCAGTTGCTACTCCATTAATCTTGGCAAGATTTTCATTTTTGAATCTAAGACTGCTTTCTCTAACGACACTTCTTTGGTTATCTCATCGACAAGTTTGAAAAACTGTAAAGCCTATTGAATTATCTCCCCCTCTGTATCATTCAAGTTTAAGGTGATCGCTTTTCCACCTAAAAAAGTGAAGCAAGAAATTATGGGATCTTTATTTAAAGTAAATCATTGCAAAGTTTCGTAATTATATCTGGTTGGGACATCTTCTTTCAGATTCACTGGGTCATTTTAAATTTTCTTGCATTTCAGCAAGTTAATTTAAGGGGAAGGGCCTCTCCTTAAGAAAACATAATTCTTTTGACCTCTCAACGGTTTCCGCAACGACTTCTGAACTGCATGTTGCACAGTGAGGTTTAAAGGATGTGCAAAGTATGCGATATGTGGAAGTTTGAGAAGCATTGCAGTTAATTTCATATTTGACGCATTGTTTATCATCATGAAGGTGATTTTAAAATCGATGTTGTTTTTGACAATAACAGACTTTACCCAGTTTGAAATGTTTCCTGCAGTGCGTCTGTCGTCGAATTGTGATCACTGTAAAAGTTCAATTTTATCAACTAACTCACGATACAAACAAGGCATTAGAGAGTTGACAACGTTTTTCGGCTTAGTAAATTAAAAATTGGGCAAAACGTGTAATACATACATTTTCTGTATCTTCAACTGTAGAGAAAGGGTAGCATTTTCTGCAAATCATTTTTAAAAGCTGTACATCTAATGCCATACTTCTATTTAATGTGAGCAACTTTATAATATTGAAATCTTTACTTATTGGTTGCTGCAAGTGAAAAGCACGATAATGTCGCATGCGACGTAACACAGGAAGACGCATGATGTCTGTGACGTACCGTTTTTCCATCAGAGTTACCTTCGAGCCATCACCTCGCGTCATACACAATGGTTCCCCACATCATGACACCATGAGTAATATCTCTACGCCTCTCCAAAACACTGGAAGAATGGGGTCTCTCTCCATGTCGCCGCCATACTCTCCGCCGATGTTCGTCCACGGGACTGCATCGCTGTACACAACGCAACTCCATTCATCAGCAATCCATGCTTTCTGGTCACGGCGCCACACCAAACCCACCCGTTTGTATTGTGGTGTTGACAGCAGACCACACATAGCACGGTAATTCCCTAGTAGTTTGGTGTTAGTCTCCGAACAACGGCGCAAGGTGGCACAGAATGTTTCCGGGAGTCCGTTACTTGTTGTTAGATGGCGGGTGCAGATGTGAAAGGGTTACGATGTGGTTGGTGCACAATACGGAGATCCTTCCTCCAGGTGGTCACATATGATCGATTAGGAAACTGACGATGAATACGCCTGCCCTCATGTTCCCATGAAGTCCAACATCAGGCCACTGCCAAATTAGAATGCCCAGCAAATCGTGATATTGCTCGATTCGACCAGTCGCCCAAATGAAGTCTTGATAACGCTGTCTCACAAGAATATTTGTCATCTCTGAGTCCCTCACAGGGGTCAGTCAAGATCTAATAATGTTCGCATCCTTTATGTACAATAAAAGACCTTAAAGTAATACTAAACACAAACAACATTGCGCCATGGCTGTGTTTCTGGCGTCTTTCGAATTCCTGGTGCCACTAGCTCGATCTGTCGTGTGATGTCTCTCTGGTTTGAGGCCACTAAGACCTTTGCTCGAGGCTGTTGATGTGGGCGGGGTGTTCAAAAATGGCTCTGAGCACTATGGGACTTAACATCTGTGGTCATCAGTCCCCTAGAACTTAGAACTACTTAAACCTAACTAGCCTAAGGACATCACACACATCCATGCCCGAGGCAGGATTCGAACCTGCGACCGTAGCAGTCGCGCGGACGGGGCGTGTTATGGCGTAGGGAGTTGGGGAGTGGTAGCAGAGCATGGTTTTGATCCACAGACCTCTGCGTTATGGGCCCACCATGTTTCTAATTTCCTGAGTTCCATTCTCACAGGTGGCACCAGAAGGCTTATACGCCAGTAGCATTAGACTGCACCAAATAGGAAGGCCAAGAAGAGGTTAAAACGAGAGGACCGGGCTTCCAAGGCCCTTTTCGCTGGGTACAGACCTGCAAAAGAAATATTAACAGAGCAAGGTTAATGACGTGAAAGCGACAATTACTAGCCGAAAGGTATATACGCATCACTAGAAGATATCGCCTCTACAACAACGGCGAAACGCCCGAAAGAAAACTAGGCTGCCAAACGCAATTACATAGCCTCATCAATTGCAAATTTTGAGACCCAGGCACCGCCTGAGCCAGTATAATTAACGTCTGCAATGCTCGAAGCTATCTCTCTCGAAGCTGGCACCTGGCCGTATTGCAAGAGGAAGTTACTCATCTGGTGTTGGAAGATGTTTGGCAAGGGGGCTCGGCTATAACCCAACTATCTACGTTCTGCGTGACGACGGGGGTGGGGGGTCCGGCCACAACATAGAAGAACCACGTTGTCGCTCCACCTCATGAAACACTATCGACTCACAACTTTAAGATATCCTGTTAACAATCAATAAAGGCCAGTATCAACTCAGGAAAAGCAAACAACAGCCACAATTCAAGTCGGCCCACAAATATGTCCTACAACCGCTCGCCGGATTCCGTCCCCAAGACGCTTGCGCAAGGGCGGACCTATCACACCGTCCTCCTCGCTCCATTACGACTCCCAAACTCACCTCCCTACGCCACAACACACCCCGTGCCTATCAACAGCCTCGAGCAAAGATCTTAGTGGCCTCAAACCAGAGGGGACATCACACGACAGATCGAGCTACTGGCGCCGGGAATTCGAAACATTAATATACTTCGGCTGACATTCTGTCTCTCACAGAAAGTTGCAACACTCATCATTTGCATAACCGCCAATGGCATGTTTGTGTACAAGTTACTTTGACGTCTGACCGTCTCTTCTGGATACTTTACTTTTTATCAGGAAGGTGTACAGCGATCACGCACATTTCTCTCCAAATTAGCCCGCAAAGGCTCAATAATATTGAGATCTGGTGACTGTGGTAGCCACGGGAGACGCGAGAATTTATCCTCATCCAGTCTTGGAAGATGCGCCGCCTCTGAACATAGGCCCTGTCGTCGTGGAAGACAGCATCACCATTGGTGAGCAAACATTGGTGGCTCTGATGAGGTGGAATGGACCTGATCAGGCCAAATGGTCACGCAATCGTTGGCAATAATTGGATCTTGCCCATGAAACACTACGTTATTCCTGACAAAACCGTCACCGAAGCCAGCCATATTTCACTCTTGGGAGATAAACTCGGCCAAAAGCTGGACACAGCATGCAACAAGACTCGTCCGATCAAATTAATTCTTCCATTGCTCCATAGTCCAAGTTTTATGACTTCGGCAACACGTTTCGCTGTTACGGACATTTGCATCATTGATGAATGGTTTTGTAATTCAGCTCACCCTGCAAATCTCTGCTTCTGGAGTTCTCTTCATGTTGTTTTGGTGCTGAGAATGTTCGCGAGTGCGACATTTCATTCTGCAGTGACTTTTGCACCTGTTGGTCTCTTATGTTTCATCACAATCCTCTCCAATGATCGTCTGTCACGATCACTCAACACACACTTCCGTCCGCATTGTTGCTTAGTGGGTGATGTTTTTATACTTTCCCTGTTCAAAATGGCTCTGAGCACTATGCGACTTAACTTCTGAGGTCATCAGTCGCCTAGAACTTAGAACTAATTAAATCTAACTAACCTAAGGACATCACACACATCCATGCCCGAGGCAGGATTCGAACCTGCGACCGTAGCGGTCGCTCGGCCCCAGACTGTAGCGCCTAGAACCGCACGGCCACTCCGGCCGGCTTACTTTCCCTGTAAGCAGTCTAAATATTCGATACGGTGCCTCTTGAAACACCAAACACTTGGGCTCCCTTGGTTAAGGAAGCAACTACCAGTTTGCTCACGATCGAATACACTTACCTCCTATATGACGTAGTCACATCTACACATAACACTGTCCTGACAACGGCTGATAATTTGAAGAATTAAGGACGTTGCTCAGGTGCTGTTTCTGGTCAAATACGAGGGGTGGAACTGCATTAGTGGCAACTAGTTATTCACGACCGATACAAAAGAGTTACATGTTTGCTGCACCTGTTACTGTCCTCCAAAGTCGTCACCAGCGTTGTGTAGAACCCGTTGCCAGCTACGCAGAAGGCCTAGTATACCGTTAGCAGAGTCTATTCTGTTGATGGTGCGAATCGAGCGGCCTACTGCCTATCGAATCTCTGGAACAGTTCTGAAGCGAATGTCATGAAGTGGTTCCTTCATCTTCGGAATCAAATCAAAGTCACGGTGAGTATGGTGGATGGTACAGTACTTCCCAGTCACACCAGTCACAGCTTGCGCTGTATGCGCCCGCGCATTGTCGTGCAAAATGATGGGTGCGTGCGCAGGTGTCGCCGCTTCTTTCGCAAAGCTGGTTGCAGGTGATGCTCCAAAAAGAACAGTAATACTGTGCACTGACGGTCTGCCATGGAGGAACGTAATGCGTTAGAATAACGCCACGACAGTCGTACACGAGAATCACCATAACTTTCACCATAGAGGGGCTCTGACGCACTTTCGACTCTGGTGGAGACCCGTAACGACGCCATTCGTTGGACTGGCGTTTCAGTTTTGGCTTCATGGCATTCGATTCGGAACTGTTCCAAAAAATTGACAGGCAATAGACCGCTCCTTTCGCATCATCAACATAACAGCCTCTGCTAACGGTATACTACGCATTCCACATCGCTGGCAACAGGTTCTACACAACGCTGGTGAAGGACAGTAACAGGTGCAAACATGTAACTCCTGTGTATCGGTTGTGAATAAACAGTTGCCACAATTTAAATTCCAACCCTCGTACAACAGCGCAGCCTGCATCTTTCCTTAGCATCTGCATTTATGTTCAAACCTGCATTTCTCGCGACCTTTCCGTATTAGACTAATTTTTCAAAGGAGCCACCATAAATTTCTACACACTGGGCGCAACATTGATTCAATTCTCTTTAACGGCGATGTAAATGTCCAAGAGTTGTATGATTCAAAAAACTGGAATGTCTGCTTGTTGGTTATGGATGGTCCCATTATGGTTTCTTTTCATGGCAGATTTGATTCGAAAGTACAAGGAGGTCATGGATGGGATAATGTGGTTTTGGAAGAGTTGAAATATTCTTCATAGTCAGAAAATTATCCCACAGTGCCGCTGTGGGAAATTGTGATGCAGTATTTTCTGATATGTGCTATTTCATCAGCAAATATGGATTGCCCCCTTTGGCAAACTATCGTGAATCTTGACACCATGAGAAGTTAACATTTTAGCAAAACGTGTAGTATAAAATACACAATATATAAATCAATAAAACTAATACAGTTACAGGAAACCACAGTTAGTTGAAATGAGAACAGTCCTGCCATTTCTAGAGTTAGTTACGTAGTAGCAGAACCTTAAAAGAAGTTGGTGATTGCAATAAGTAACTCAGTTTGCAGTAATTCGAGATGGAACCATTACATCTTTAAGTGAGAAACACACCAGAAGAAACGTGTAGATATTCTAGCCTTGAAGGATGGTGCGATTCTAGGAAAAGTGTAATAGTGGTCAATACCGAACATTGGCTACTCAGCGAATTATATAGTATTCTAAACTTGTGCAGTATATTGATATTCTGAGTCCACTAATCAGGGGCGCCCTGTGCTGTACGTGTTATCACGCAGGGTGAGCACATAAAACTATCACCGAGATCGCGTTTCTAGCATCACTTACAACGAAAATTAACGGATATTCAACCAACTGACGTGGACTTTTTGATACATAGACCATTTATCCACACAGGCAGACTTAGGCCTTTTCTGAAGAAATGAAGGACTGTGATTCCACACTTACGAATATCATTCCATTCAGAAAGCGTCTACAAATTTAGTAGGTGCAGACTGGTTTGAAAACTTTAACTCATCCACAGCAGAGATTTCGTAAGAGTGAAGTTGCACGGCTGTTCTGATATTATGACATGGCAATTTTTTAATAGACAGGTGCACAGAAGACAACCGTTACTATTTTATTGGACTTGTCGTAGGCTTTTCTTGTTCGGACTCGTTTCGGATACTTTTGAACTAGCGAACTGCCCCGATTACCAGGGTTGAGTGTAGCGCTAGTAAATTACTTACACAAACCTTCCTCGGGAATCAGTCTATTACTGAAATACGTATCAAAATCGCTGTAGTTGTTCGTGAAATTAGCCTTGGCATATATATAGAGAGGCTGTAATTTCTAATATTTATAGATTCTGTCAAGCTTCGATACTCCGTGGCGTTACGCAGATGTTTACTGCTTTTCCCGCCATACACAGCAACCTCTGTAACTGACCAGCGTGTAGAACCCTTCACTATGTGGAACAGACAACATATTACACACTCGTCATTGCTATAATTACAAATTATGTACACAAACCTTCCTTATGAATCAATTTGTTTATCAGTGAAAATATTATCAAAATTCTAACAATAGTTCCTGGGATTAGCTTTTACATAGATAAGTAAAACACGACGAGGGATTTTAGTTTAGTAATATGTACAGACGGGGTCTCAGTCGCTTCGAGTAGTGTCTCCAGAAGTGTGGGAAATACTTTTCAGGCCTGTTTCACTTTATCCTGTACGACACTGAATTAGCATACGTATTGACAAATAATTTCCAAGTAAGGTTAAAGCATCGGCTCCCTGTAGTGTTCCCCTGGAAAAACAGAGGCTGACGTGGCTCACCAAACCAAATTTGTGGTGTGCGGCGTGCATCCGCTGTTATTAGGGGACACAGGACCCATTTGTCTCGGCCGCACAGCCTGGTAAATTAATTAGGCGGCGTTTGCACGAGAAAGGGGGTTCGAATTGCGGCTTAAAGTATGAGCGGCAATAACTCACTCTTCGGCCACGCCTGCCGCTGCGCGCTTTGTGAAAGTGAAAGGGGGGGGGGGGGAGAGAGAGAGAGAGAGAGAGAGAGAGATTGGCGGGGGGGGGGGGGAGGCTAATAAACGACACGACTTTGCCTCGAATTATCGAATTATGCCTGTGCATACAGTCAGGAGGGGCATTAAATTCATCTGGTCCTTCAAAGACGCGTTGTGCCCACACCATATTGCTTTGAAATTTAATTTAGTGCATAGGAGGAAGTTTTTGCATACACGTATTCGGACGCTTTTAGAAATTTCTTAGTAGAGGAACAACGTAATTCTTTGCAGTCCATATCATATTTTACCTAAAGATGACGATACATTACTAAACGCGCGTAGAAACCTTTGTCTTCCGAATATTCGAAGTGCTACAGATCGTAATGAGCCGATACACTAAGACTGCCCACCGTGAGACTAGATATTTCCTGGTGCCATTGCAGTCATGTGACGAAGTAAGCAAAGTATGTAAGAGGAGCAGACACGAACGGGGAATCAAAAATGGTTCAAATGGCTGTGAGCACCATGGGACTTAGCTTCCGAGGTCATCAGTCCCCTAGAACGTAGAACTATTTAAACCTAACTAACCTAAGGACATCACAAACATCCATGCCGGAGGCAGGATTCGAACCTGCGCGGTTCCAGGCTGTAGCGCTTAGAACCACTCGGCGACACCACTTGCACTTACTTGCACTTTGGCACCATTAAACTTCTCAGCAAACAACCGACCACACCATTTCCACTGGTTTGTTGTCAAGTAATTTTCCACAACAGACACCAGCTCCAGTGTGAGTACTCTGCTCCACTCGCACTGACACAGCCCATACTACGCTCTGAACCAATGTGTGTAACGCGCAGGGTATGTTCATGTCATGAGGTGTGGTTCTATGCATACATTCACGTCCAATCGTATCCACTCGTCCAGGGCACTTTCATTTGTCCCACCCTGTACGAGCAGAGTGCTGACACCCTGTCTCGTTGCCGTAAAGTTTCATTTTAGGATCGCTCTGTACAGGACTCCAGTCAGCTCCTCCAGGTTAGAGTGCAGACTGCGGAGTACCGATGTGTTAAGTGCCAAACCAGAGACAAAGTCTTTTCTGTCAGTAAAGAACTGACTGCTCCCTTCTTTCTGCCAAGGAAAACTCGACACCAGTACTCTCTGAAGTTACATCTGTCCACCATTACTGTAATTCCTTCTTTAACAAAATATCCCGCCAAAAAGAGGCGAAACATCAAAAGACCAATGATCCCAATTTCCTCTCCTCTTTTATAAAAAGCCTTCCACTACATATTAAGTTCTCCTGACGACATACCTATTCCACAAATTGGTGCTCTATTAACCAGCAGTGACTCTAACATTACAGGTACTGAGGAACGCTAAAAAGCTGTGCTCGAGCTACCTGCCGACTCTGTAGCATCTTCTGAACGTATCGTATGTCAGAACTGTTTCGCCATATTTTTTGGAAAGTCCGGAGCTGTTTATCTGGCCATAAGAATTTTTCTTAATGATCTGGGGCCTACCTCCAAGAGTTCAGTCACCTGGAACAAATGCTTTCATCTCGGCCGTCCAAAATTGATGCGTGAAATAAACCACACAACAGTTTTAGGTTGAAGCTAGGCCGAGACGACCTTTCCCAAGAAAATGCGAGAGCAGCTGTACCTGCCGGCCCCCTGCTACAGTTCTCAAAAGGGCTGTGTTTCCTCGGCTCGACGGGTGTCTCATATCAGCAGCGCTGCTCACGTCCGAAACTCACCCAGAAAAGTAATTGATACAGTTAGTACAATGTTAGATTAGATAATGGTAAAAGTAGGAAGTACGAGCAGTGCAGTCAATCATTGTAACCTCATTAATACACCTAAACTAATTCATCTCACCTCCATTGTCATTATTAATCAGAAATAAACGAAGAAAGATGTGACGAATAGCTTGAACTTTCCAGTGGGTCATCTGGTGGATGAACCTCCATCGTTACACAAGATCGATGGACATGTAAGGATACACAGTCATTCACGTGAACAGATGCCCTAAACGTGCAGCGCGCTGCGGAAGCAGGCTGGTGGGGGCAGTATTGCGTCTCGTCTGGTCTTCCATAGGACTTCTTGTAGTAACTAAATGTGGTGTCACCGCCAGACACCACACTTGCTAGGTGGTAACTTAAATCAGCCGCGGTCCATTTAGTACATGTCGGACCCGCGTGTCGCCACTGTGTGATCGCAGACCGAGCGCCACCACAAGGCAGGTCTCGAGATACGATATAGCACTCGCCCCAGTTGTACGACGACTTTGCTAGCGACTACACTGACGAAGCCTTTCTCTCATTTGCCGAGAGACAGTTAGAATAGCCTTCAGCTAAGTCCATGGCTACGACCTAGCAAGGCGCCATTAGCCTTACATAGTTTGATGGTTATCGTATGATAAGTCTCATCAAGAACGATGTATACAACAAGGATTAAAAAGTTAAGTATTCGAGGAGCTGTATACTTTTCTTATTAGCATTCACTACTTATCCTGTTCCAGAATTCACGCCCGTCTGCGTCAGCGTGCATTTCGGCCTCCTCTATCTACAAGGTGTTGGCACATTTGCCAACACATCACTAAAGGTGGCCTGAAAGCTGGGGAATGGGTGGAAACAATACTATGAAGCCCCTGCATTTCTTCATGATTGGCGTCTACCCGTAAAGGCGATGGCTCCGTCCATGTCACGGAATCAGAATGGCCCTCCGGTGGTTAGAGTAACGTGAGAGTGAACTCACACTGATCCCGGCCAGCAAATTCACTTGATCTGATCCTCGTGCAACCCACCTGGGACGCTATGTGGTGCCACATCGGCTACCAAGAGCTACCGGTCCGTAGCCTAAGGGAATTCCGTGACCTGTACTGAAACATCTGGTGCCATATACCAACTAAAACTTACCGAGGACTTGTCGAAAACGTGTCACGTAAAGCCGATGACGCATTGCGAACTAAAGGTGGACCAAACCCTACGATTCAGATGGTCGTAACGTTTTGGCCATAGTGTACAGTATTTGACAGTACATTTTCTATAAGAGGGTGTCCAGTTGCTCTATCAGCTTCAAGGATTCGTATTTCTGAAGATACAGCCAACTGCTTGGCGTTGTGCGCTTTCTCTGTACTGAGTCTGAAGTTCTAGATGTGACAACTTTTTTGCGCAGTATTGGATGTTTTCCATATCCGTCCTAGATAGCACCTTCTTTAGATTGTTCAGTTACGGGGAGCTAGGCTTGACATGTCACCTCTTCATACTGCTCTCCCATCGGTTAGGGGTTAAATGTTATTAAGACTATCCCCAGTCAGCCTAGAAGCGCCGATAACTATGAATGCTTCACTAATATCGTTAGTTTTTGATCATTTATACGTCATTCCTCAACACCGCCACCCACACATGAGAGTGCTAGGGGTGTCATACACTATTATTACAGAACTCCTGAAAAAGATAGACATTGATTCTGAATATTGTATCACAGACACAGTCATTTTGATTCTTCAGAGATGTCATTAAACCCGCACAAAGATGTAAACAACCATGCATGAGCAGCGCCTATTGTAAATGTCGTGTGACTATCGCCTCCCATCGGGTAGACCGTTCGCCGGATGCAAGTCTTCCGGTAGCCACTTAAGCGACTTGCGCGTCGGAGGGGATGTAATGATGGTAATGATTAGGACAACGTAAGACCCATTCACTGAGCGGAGAAAACCTTCGACGCAGTCGGGAATTGAACCTGGGCGCTTAGGATTGACATTATGTCGCGCTGACCACTCAGCTACCCGGGGCGGACAGCAGAGCCTATTAGACGGAGGGGGTCCGACATCCGATCACTTCCAGTCATTCCACCAGGAAGGAGGTACACGACTCGTGTTGCCTGTAGTTCAACCGTGCCTAGACGGTCAATACCGCGGTTCGATTGTGTCCGCATTGTTACTTTGTGCCAGGAAGGGCTCTCGAAAAGGTGAGTGACGGGCGTCTTGGAATGAACCAAAGCGATGTTGCTCGGATACGGATGAGTTACAGAGAGACAGGAACCGTCGATGACATGCCTCGCTCAGGCCGCCTAAGGGCTACTACTGCAGTGGATGACCGCTACCTATGGATTATGGCTCGGAGGAACCCTGACAGCAACGCCACCATGTTGAATAATGCTTTTCGTGCAGCCACAGGATGTCGTGTTACGGCTCAAACTGTGGGCAATACGCTAGGCTGCATGCGCGCAACTTCACTTCCGACGTCCATGGCGAGGTAGATCTTTGCAACCACGACACCATGCAGCGCGGCACAGTTGGGCCCTACAACATGTCGAATGGACCGGTCAGGATTGACATCATGTTCTCTTCACCGATGAGTGCCGCATATGCCTTCAACCAGACAATCGTCGGCAACGTGTTTGGATGCATCCCGGACAGGCTGAACACGTTAGATTCTGTCCAGCGAGCGCAGCAAGGTTGGAAGTTCCCTGCTGTTTTGGGGTGGCAGCATATGGGGCCGACGAACGCCGCTGGTGGTCATGGAATGCGCCGTAACGGCTGTAATATGCGTGAATGCCATCCTCCGACCGATAGTGCAACCATATCGGTAGCATATTGGTGAGGCATTCGTATTTATGGACGAGAATTCGCGCCCCCATCGTGCACATCTTGTGAATGACTTCCTTCAGGATAACGACTCGTTCAAGCAGAGAGGCCAGCGTGTTCTCCAGACATAAACCCTATCGATCATGCCTGGGATAGACTGAAAACGGGTGTCTATCGATGACGTGACCCACCAGCCACTCTGAGGGATCTACGCAGAATAACCTTTGAGTAATGGGACAATGTGGACCAACAGTGCCTTGATGAACTTGTGGATAGTATGGCACGACGAATACGGGCATGCATCAACGCAAGAGCACGTGCTACTGGGTATTAGAGATACCGGAGTGTACAGTAGTCTTGACCACCACCTCTGAAGGTCTCGCTGTATGATGGTACAACATGCAATGTGTGGTTTTCATGAGCAATAAAAAGGGCGGAAATGATGTTTGTGTTAATCTCTATTCCAATTTTCTGTATAGGTTCCGGAACTCTCGGAACCGGGGTGAGGCAAAACTTTTTTTGTGTGTGTATTTCTGGGTAGTATTTCTTATGCGGGTATGTACTAACTTCAGAGATTTATGTAGGAAATAACAAAAATTGAATTACTTTTAAAATTCCGTTTTTATGATTGCGAATTTTTGACCAGTCGCATGGAATGGGGGATAACCGGTGCACACCTCATTGTTCGCTTTGTTATCCGGTAAGTTGTTAAAGCAATAGAGGACGGTAAGGAAAGGTGCTAAATATCTACACGTAACACAGCCAGAGGCATACAAAACAACTCGATCACAATATGCAGGAAACACAGCATTTTTTACTTCGTCGAAGCGCACTGACAGAAGACCGAGAATGAGGAACTACAGAACAGGCAGGGAATTCAATATAACTTTAGATTTGTGGGCACAGATAACTAAATAGGAAACTACTGAAAGTTACAAATTCCTCTAAACTTAAGCGTTTATTGTACAAGGAAGAACACGAAAGTCAGAGTAAGTTCACGGAACAAAAGTTGGACAGTAAATAGAGCACATACCACACGCACAACGTTTTGTGATAATGATATGAAGCCATTCAATGTATGTCGGAATACGTCCCCATCTGGCCTTTTTCCACCGTTCCTAACCATGAGAACTGAGTGAGACAGAAGGAAATGTAGCAATATGTTCGCTTTAGATGCACTTAAGAAAAAAATGGTTCAAATGGCTCTGAGCACTATGGGACTCAACATCTTAGGTCATAAGTCCCCTAGAACTTAGAACTACTTAAACCTAACTAACCTAAGGACATCACACACACCCATGCCCGAGGCAGGATTCGAACCTGCGACCGTAGCAGTCCCGCGGTTCCGGATTGCAGCGCCAGAACCGCTAGACCACCGCGGCCGGCTGCGCATAAAGAGTTCTGCTCCTTTGGAATAGTGAGATATTAGGCCGCAGGGAACATAGTTGTCTGCAGATGGGAAGGATTAGCGTTTCACCTGCCGTCAACAATGATATCGAAGAAGACGGAGGGCAGATTAAGAGGAGGAAGCGTGGAGAAGGTCATGGATCATTTCCTTTTGAGAGAGACCCGGTATAAGCTTTAAGCGATTTAGGGGAACTACGGAAAAGGTTAATTTGTCGAATCCTGCAACAACGGCTTTAACACTGTGCCACTCCCCTTGGTCCACTAATCTCTGAGTGGAGCTGTTGTTGTGTTCTTCAGTCAAGACTAATTGGGTTCGACCCTCCTCACCAATCTCTTCATCTCTGCAGAACTATCACAGCCTACATAAAACTTAACTATAGTCGAGTCTCGCTGCTCCCCTGCGGTTTTAAACACCCCCTTCCATTAAGAAACTGACTATTTCTTGGTGTGACAGGACGTGTCCTTTGAACCGTTCTCTTCTTTCAGTAAAGTTTCTTCCCCTCCCCCCTCTTCCCGCTCTCCCATTCGGTTAAGTACATCTTCATTAGATATCAGTCTAACAATCTAATCTTCATCTGTAGCACCACATTTCAAATGCTTCGCTCGCGTTTCACTTTCAATTAAGACTATACTAGAAGCAACACTGTAAGAGAAGACTTCATTAGATGTCAGCAGTTAACGAATTTCTCTGTTTCATGGTAACTTTTGTTGCTATTGCAAGTCTAAATTTTAAATCTCTTCCGTTGTCATCTGTTACTTCCCTACACAAATAACAAAACTCACCAACTTCCTTTTGTGTCTCATCTACTAATTTAATTTAATCAGCATCATCTGATTTAAATATACTACATTCCATACCTCGTTTTACTGATATTCATCTAATAAATTCTTTTCAACGCACTTTTTATACCTTCTTCTCATTATCCATGTTCTTTATCGTCTCTGACAGAATTACTATGCCAGTAGTTGTTCTTCCTTTCCAAAATTTCTCCTTGTTTTGCTATACTGACTGCCCATTGTGAATACTGAATAACAACTCATGAACTACCCCTTCTCTTTCATGTTCTTACACCAGCTCTGATGTCAGTAGTAACGGTCTCTTCGTCTGTGTTGCCCCTGTACATAGGCGACTGATGAAGTGATAACATAGCGAACGTAAAAGTTTAAATAAAACCGAAAATGTCAATTACTAGCTACCTGAATAATTGTTTCGAAATGACGTAAATAGTTTGATGAAAACTAATGCCTACTCTCCAAAGCACCGTTCTTCTCACAAAAGAACGCCCTGGATTGCTGTTCAGAATATCATTGGTAGGAATGTTGAAATCGTACACAGCAGTAATAACAGATTTCTCTCATTTCATAACGAGAACCACCGTGAAACGATTTCAGTTCGAGCACCTGCACAATATTCCGTCCCTTCAATTACCTCTCAATAACATCGTGGCCGCGTTGTAATTTAACAACTAATTTTCGCGCTACAGGAGTCCGTCCGAACAAAAGCTAATAACAGGACGGCGATTTCGCAACCAAAGCTATCAGCAGTTTTCTGCAACAGAGTCTGTTAACATCAAATGCTGAATGTCAGGCGTAGTTCACAAATATAGCAAAATTATTCGGTTTTCAGAAAGTGAATTTTTGAGAGATGTTTTTAGTGCCTCTTATGAGTAATCTTATTATTTACTAATCTGACTCAGAGGTAGATAACCTCACAATTTAAGACTTAAAACGAACATGAGCCCATTTATGCCACAAAATTTCGGTGCTAGAACTGGCGTAACACCCAGTCTACTTTTGACGTTAATTCAGCCCATATTTTACTCTCTAAACGCGCAAAACGTACCAGTCATTGAGTAAGGAAATCCAGATTTGTAGAAGCAGTCCATATGCACAAAAAAGATGAAACATATTGACCCTAGAATTACATTGTCCTTTATTTACAGAGTAATATGTCTGTGAGGACAGTTTGTGTTATCTTTGTTTGAGTAATGTATCACACCCTGTGTTTCCAGCGACAACTGACAGTTGTGTGTCCAATGATAGTATTCTATTGGACACTATTACGGCTCCGAAATTGTCCTAATATTTTCATGTCTGCATTCTTCTTCAGTAATCTGCTTCAAGTAATCTGCACACACACATTTTGCCCACACTAGGTCCTACAACGCCACAGCAACTTTTTAAGCGCTTTAACAGTTATTGCGTAATGGGCATATTTTCAGCTCACAGCTTTACACCCATCTAATGTTTAACTCAAATTTATAATAATTATTCAGCTAACTGTTCATTTTAATTTCTTTATTTATTTCATGTTTTAATGCAATGTGTAGTATGAATTTGTTCTATTATTTTGTAAAAGTAATTGTATATAACTTCTTTGAGTGTTGAGGCTTTTCTCCAGTAGGGAAAGTTTACCCTGTGATACATTGTAGATGCAGAACTAACAAGTAATAGAAACTAGTGCCGGCCGGTGTGGCCGAGCGGTTATAGGCGCTTCAGTCTGGAACCGCGCGTCCGCTACGGTCGCAGGTTCGAATACTGCCTCGGGCATGGATGTGTGTGATGTCCTTAGGTTTGTTAGGTTTAAGTAGTTCTAAGCTCTAGGGGACTGATGACCTCAGATGTTAAGTCCCATAGTGCTTAGAGCCATTTGAAGATGAAAGAGATAAAATGTATATACAAACATTCTTTCCTCACTCAGTACGCGAATCGAAGGACGAATGATAGAATTTATTCTCCGCTGTGTACTACAAAGTTGCTTGTAGAATATATATATCAATGTAAACCTCCTAAGTAGATGCAGAAGTCGTATGAGAGCGTAGCAACACCTGTTCAGAAAAAGGCAGGTGTTGATAGGGGTATTACGGAACCACTAGAGTAATAAGTTATGATTACAAAATCCCAACACGATTTATTTACAGAAAAATGGAAACTGGTAGAGGCACACCTTGTGGAAGATACTCATGTTCAGAAAAAAATTGCAGGACACCTTCAACGACTAGAGACAGGACATTCATTTTCACAGGATGTGTACATTAGTATGTTCTGCAGAAATGATTAGCATTTGAACCATGTCGGACCACGGATTCAAGGCTCTCGTTATCGCTGTAAACCGATAATAGTTGATCAGTGTGACTTGAGCAGACGTGCAGGCTGCCTCGCAGACATATGCGCGAACCGTGCTGTCAAATCAGTGGGTTTGAAAGAGGACGCATTATTGGTTTGCGAGATCGTGATGCACCTATCCGAGAAACTGATGGTTTGGTGGTACGGAGTGTTTCGGCAGTGCAATGGATGTGTGCAGAATGTTTCACGGAAGGTCGTAGAACACGACGAGATGGGTCAGGTCTCACCATACAGACCGCTCCCCGAGGAGATCGAGACCTCATCGGAATGGCATAGCAGGACAGATCTACGTCCTCCACGACTCTGGCGCGACAGTGGAACGCATCGTACATTATCACCAGAGACAGTCTGTAGCTGTTCATTACGGCAAGGGTTACGTGCGTGTCGTCCTTCCCCGCCTACCTTTGACGAACGTGCAGAAGCATTCTAGGCGTCAATGGTGTATGGGACGCCGTCCCTGTGCACAGGATAGTATTTCCGGACGAATCCAGGTTCTGTTTGTTTGAAAATGGTAACCGCAGTTTGGTTCGCCGCAGACACGGGGAGCGGCATCACAGTGACTGCATTACCACAAGACATACAGCGCCAACTCAAGGTGGTATGGTGTAGGGTGCTATTGGGTACAACCAAAAATGAAATTTCGTGCGTGTCCAGGGCATTATGACCAGCGTGACCCACGTGAATGACATCCTGCGACCAGTAGCCAAACCCTTTCTGCACAACATCCCGGATGCCTTTTTCAGCGAGACAATGCACGACCACGTGTTGCTGCTACGCGCCTTCATGTCTTCACAGGATGTCAGCCTTTTTCCCTGGCCCGCCAGATCGCCGGTATCGTCGTCAGTCGAAAAAGTGTGGGATATGGTGAAACGAGGGGTGCAGCTCTGTGACCGAATACTAACCACCATAGTTGAACGTTGGAGCCAGGTAAATGTAGCATCTATAACGCAGAACTCCATTGGTGACTTATACACATCCATGCTATCACGCATGGAACAAGTTATCAGGGCCCATGACGGACTCTGTGCTTGCTAGGCAACAGGACATACACTGACCGAGGTCAGTGAAATGCTAATCATTTCTGTGGCACATACTAGTGTATAATTCTTGTGAATATGAAAGTCCTATCACTAGTCGCTCAAGAAGTTCTGTTTTTTTCTGAACACATGCATAAGTTTGGGTTTCAGGGAAACTCAGGAATATGCGAGGCAATACTGACCCTAATATTTATCCTAGAAGAAAGGTTAAAAAAGGTAAAACTACGTAGACTATTTGGAAGTCTGCAGTAATGGGGATAAAATGCAGGAAGTGAAAGCATAATTGCAACTTCTGCAAAAACTGGACTACAGCTGTAATAGTCGAAGGACATGAAAGGAACGCAGTAGTCGAGAAGAGAGCGAGACAAACCTTTAGCCTACCCCTAATGTTACTCAGTCAGCAGGTTGAGCAACCTGTAAAGGAAACCAAGGAAATTTTTGGAAAAAGGAATTATAGTACAGCGAAGGACTTGGAAGAACAGTTGAACGGAACTGACTGTATCTTGAAAGGAGAATATAAGATGAACATCAGCAAATGCAAAACAAGGATAACTGAATGTGGTGGAATTAAATCAGGTGATGCTTATGGAACTAGATTAGGAAACGAAGCACTTAAAGCAGTTGATGATTTTTGGTATTTATGCAGTAAAATAACAATTGATGGCCGGATCAGAGAGGATATAAAATGGAGACTGGCAATAGCAAGAAAAGTATATGTGGAAAAGGGAAATGTCTTAACATCAAAATAGATTTAAATGTCACCAATCTTTCCTCAATTTCATTGCCTGGTGTGTAGTGTTGTAGGATAGTGACAAGTAGATGATAAGCAGTTCAGATAAGAAGATAATATAATATTGACTTGCAAATAATAGATTTCAGCTATCAGTCGTCGTTTTGAAATTTTATTGAATTCAATGAACTGTGGACGAAGCCCGACCAACAGGCATTACATGCATTGATCTAAAATGATAGTGGATTGAGAATGGCTAGTTTCTAGCTGAAATCAAGATCTGCCAATAAAATTTGAAAACGACGACTGATAGCTGAAATATATTATTTACAAGTCAATATAACAGTCACTGCGTGCAACAGCCTTCTAAATGGAAGGTAACCTGATAATATAATATTTTTAAATGTTGTACTGCCGGTAAATGTTGAAGATTTTCTGGGCCTACCAAGTAACTAATGAAGATGTGCAGAGTCGAAATGTTAAAAAAAGAAATTTGTGGCACAATCTTATCGGTTGATGGGATACATCATGAGGCATCAATTGTCAGTTTGGTAATTGTGCATGGGGTGGAGAGGGGAATTATTGGGGGGAAATTAAGGTTTGAATACAGTAAGCAGATTCACATGGCTATAGGTTGCCGTATTTGGAGATGAAAATGCTTGCACATTAGTCTAGCGTGGAGAGCTGTATGAAACTAGACTGGCCGGCCGGTGTGGCCGTGCGGTTCTAGGCACTTCAGTCTGGAACCGCGTGACCGCTACGGTCGCACGTTCGAATCCTGCCTCGGGCATGGATGTGTGTGATGTCCTTAGGTTAGTTAGGTTTAATTAGTTCTAAGTTCTAGGCGACTAATGACCTCAGAAGTTAAGTCGCATAGTGCTCAGAGCCATTTGAACCATTTTGAAACTAGACTGAAGACCACCACCACCAACAACAACAACAACAACAACAGCAACAACAACAGAATTCACAGAGTCACTTTACAAGCAAATGTTGCTGTAGTCAGTCAGTAGTTTTCAAACAGAATTATCATCTGCATTGACTGTGTTAATTTTTTAAATGACCGGTTTCAGTTCAACATGAACCATCTTCAGATCTGAATATATTAGTTAGAAGAATAACCTGTCCAACCATCAGCAAATATACACGTCACCTCACATAATAAAAACCGATTCTTTTCTATATTATATGACATGGCATGTAAAATCGCTTCTAGTTGGACAGGTTACCCTCGTAACCGATACATTCAGATTGTAAGCGTACTGTCATATCGCTGGCTTGGTTGCGAAGTATCTTTGCGGGCAGCCGCGTCTGTCGAGTCGAGCGCGGGACACGGAACTGTTATGTTGTGTTGTGGGTAGCTCTGCATGTGAGAGGCACTGTGAGTATGGAAGTTGAAGTGTTGCTACAACTACTGTTACAGTGAAGTGGTAAAATAAAATAAGTAAATGATTCAGAGGAAAGTGCGTCAAGAAGTAATTTAAAAACGAGCAGTGCTGCTGATGACGTATTTGTGTATCCTCCCGTTGCGTGCCGTACCGTACTGCATCAATCATCCGCGCCGTGTTCGGTCTCCCAGAATGAACTGATGTGAATCAGTAGAAATTAGTTACCATAAAAGAGTGCAGTCAAGTGCCAGTGTCTTGTAGCGAGGGTGAGGACGTGCGTTCGATCATCGCGTTTCCGCATTGTCAACAATCAGCCGCGCAGCGATGGTTACGCGCACGCTCGTACAAGTGAGAACTGAGAACTGAAAAATTAACTTTACGAACAGTGTTATATCATTACTAGTGTCAAGTAGGACTGGTACCAAATCTCTGTATGCGTGACGAGCGTAAGAACTTTCGTGCGATTATTCGACTTCCGCATCATCAACAATCACCAGCATCGTGTTGGTTACGCGTACGCTCGTCTGAGTGATGTTGTGGACTGGTAATCATCCATTAATTGGGATAAACACTTATGAATTAGAATGTAAACAGTACAACCTGCGCCGGCCAGAGTGGACGAGGGGTTCTAGGCGCTTCAGTCTGGAATCGCGTGATTGCTACGGTCGCAGGTTCGAATCCTGCCTCGGGCATGGATGTGTGTGATGTCCTTAGGTTAGTTAGGTTTAAGTAGTTCTAAGCTCTAGGGGACTGATGACCTCAGATGTTAAGTCCCATAGCACTCAGAGCCATTCGAACCATTTTAGTACAACCTGCGATTTCCTTTAACCGTCTCAGAATATTGTTGTTCATACCAGACGTTGAACAGTGTTGTCTTTTAACATTGAGTGGCTCCCCTAAACCCGCTTGCATAATTCGATAGATAATTTCAGGCAAGCCAGCAGCAGTGTGGAGCAGAACAGTACGACCGCCGCGGGATTATCAGGTATGTGGTGTGGACAGGGTGCACGGTCAAGAAAACCAGAAGTGAGCCGGCCGGTGTGGCCGTGCGGTTCTAGGCGCGTCAGTCTGGAGTCGCGTGACCGCTACGGTCGCAGGTTCGAATCCTGCCTCGGGCATGGATGTGAGTGATGTCCTTAGGTTAGTTAGGTTTAAGTAGTTATAAGTTCTAGGGGACTGATGACCACAGCAGTTGAGTCCCATAGTGCTCAGAGCCATTTGAACCACTAGAAGTGAAAACAGTTTAAAGGTACTCCCACCCATTTGTACTCCCGGGCGTGTTACAGGATCTGAGGATGGTTCATGTTGCACGGAAAGCGGTCATTCGAAAAATTAATGCGCATCAAGGCGGTTAATAAATCTGCCTGAAAACCAATGACTGCATATTTGTTCTCCAAGGACATTCTGTCAATTTCCTAGCTTTCTGACCTTGAATCGACGCTTGCTCCCATCTATAAGCAGAGTTGAGCTACTGGTACCGATGTGATTCATGCGCTGTCAGTGCTATCACTGCAGCCACGCTGTAATGGTTGGACGCCCTTGTCTTCCGGTGCGCTTGGCCGGGCACCGCCACTACCCTCTGGCTCTGATGCTCCATTAATCTGGGCTGTCCAGCCCAGGCGTCCACCTGTTGCCTGCAGCTACCCGCTCTTCCCCACACCTTGCCGCCCCCGAGCGCCTGCAGTCGCGGCAGCACCGCAGCGCAACTTTTCTTTTGTGCCGCTTCTCGTCCGTCCTCTTTAATAAGTTCCGCTACTTTGCTCGACGTCGCCCTATTTTTGCGTGACGCGGGATTGTCTCTGGCTTCGCTGCTTCCGCCAGCTTACCTGTCGCTGAGGATGGGCTCCACCAGGAGCGCATGCGCGCGCTTGTGTGTGTGTGTGTGTGTGTGTGTGTGTGTGTGTGTCCCTTTTAAGGCCGTCAGCCTGTTTTAATTTTCCGGTCGGGTGGCAGCTCGCCCTGGGCTGCCGATAGCGGCTCTCGGCGAAGCGCAGCCGGTAATTGGTCACGATCGACACCGAAGCGCGACGCTGTCACGGGCGGCCTATATAGCGCCGGAAATCCGCCAGCCGCTCCAGCCAACTGCTCGTCCTACTTCTTCCGCCTGCATAGAGTAGGAGACTGTCGGATCTATCATTTCCTCACTTCGCTGTGACACGCTAACAATATGGACAACTAATAGAAACCTCTCGCGTTTCCAGCCGGACAGCTGCGTTTAGGCGGTGCGAAGTTTCGAAGGGTGTGAAGCTCATAATTTTCTGGAAACTTCGCGAGAAGATATGTACGACACTTGTCGAAACGTCGCGCTACATTAACGCCTCCACCCGGCTGGAAAGCGGACAGATTTTCGTATACGCCCAGAAACTCTACATTCACATAACATGGAAAACTTTAGATAAATGCGAAATTTCATTAAAGAAGATTAGTGATAAATGGAGTACTTCAGATGGTATAGTCGATTTGTTGTTTACGCAAAATATTTCGACGACCGACTCATTCGTCTTTCTCACGTGCTGCCAGCTTTGCTCTGATGTGTACTTACAGCCTAGACTCTGAACCAGACTGTTAACTATTGTTAGTCTCGTGCCGCTGTTTAGTCTTTGTTCGACTCCCGACGTTCACTACATCCTTTCACGGTCTTTCGTTTTTCAGAGCCCCACTGATATTCCTTCGAAAGCACACTCTCTCGGCGATTTCTTGCTCTAATAGACGTATTGGCCAGCGAGTACTTGACAAATAGAGTGCTGGATCCCAAGCCTTTTGTTAATTGAAATCTAAGTTCCTGTTTATTAGATTTTCAGATATGGTTGCTTCCATAAACTCTTCAAGAAAATTGCCCCAGAAGCTTGGAATTTCTACACTTAATAATCTCATCATATTTCATTATTTTTATTGGACAGGGTGCTCGTAGAAAATTGATTTGCTTGCTTATTTTTGGCGAGTGTGCTGCTGATGTTTCTTGCAATTCTCTTTGGCTCTTCTAATAGTCTGCCTACATGCAACATTCCCTTGGAACGTGCTACACATCTGCTTTCGGACACCTATATCGTTTGTAACATTACAAACAAGACTTTTTTGTTGTTGATGAGAGCGAAATGCACTGGATGCTTTGTTTCGGTAGCAGTCCACTGATCTTTTCGGATACTGGACCATCATTAGGCTTATAAGCATTTGTTGCTTTCTATTACGCGGTACATCATAATTTTATTCATAGAAATTCTATGTTTTGACTACCCATTGTTTGAGAATACCGGTGGTAGCTTTAATTAACCGTCGACACCCTCTGTGTCTGTGTTTGCACTGTATGGACTACGTTCTTTTTTACCGAATAGCGTTGTGGCAGACGGTGGTGGCTCGAGTGATGCAGTTAGACCAAAGTGCGTAGGTTTCCTATCCAGCTGTCCCTACTTATGGCATTTATGCAACACGCAACACCTTCGACAACCGAGTGCGAAATTTTCATTTTATATCTCGCTTGCTTTGCGCAAACTAGTAATCCTAAAGAAAAAATGAACAGGGGCTTTTTCCAGGAAATTTAATGTTCTTAAATTTTGTGCTGGGATATGTTTTCGTTGGAGGCCACGGTTTTCAGGTTTTTCCAGAACAACAGGTTTGGAGGCCCCTTTCGTACGTTTTTCTTGAATAATTCGAAAACTATGGCTTCTAGCGAAAAACATATCTGAGTACAAAATTCAACCATACTAATTTCCTGGTCCTGTTCAGTTTTCTGTAGGACTAATAGTTTGTGTGTAGTGACAGAGAGAATACGAAAACCTTGCATTTGGTATTTGAAGGCATTGCGGGTTGCATAAAACCCATAAGTAGGGGCAGCTGATCAACCTGTATACACTGAGAGACAGAGGTGCGTCCGGTTTGCACATAACTAGTACGTCTAGGAAAGGTATCCTGGCCCTCTTTTTCAAGTTCCAGCGTGAATTTTGTGTTAGGAAACCAACAATAGTTCACAGTCTAGATGGTGTCCAGGCAGCATACACACATAACATCATAACTCATAGCATGTGAAAAAAGCAACTGGATGAGTCTTCAGACTATTGTGAATAACATGGAAAGACAATTCAGCTGAACATATGTAGGCACGCAGGTTACCAATCATGCAGAGAAAAAGAGGTCAGAGATAGGCATTGTAAGTAGGCTGTTTAGGTTTTTTTATTGGTAACGCCACCTCTGTATGAAAATCACTGGCTGTGCTGTGGGCAGTCTGTGTCTGCTTTGCATTGTTGTAATACTCGCCATTGTAGTGTTAGGCAGCTGGATGTGAACAGCGCGTAGCGTTGCGCAGTTGGAGGTGAGCCGCCAGCAGTGGTGGATGTGGGGAGAGAGATGGCGGAGTTTTGAAATTTGTCATGAACTGCTATATTTATATATGATGATATCAAGGTAAATACATTGTTTGTTCTCTATTAATATGTTTCATTTGCTAACTATCCCTATCAGTAGTTAGTGCCTTCCATAGTTTGAATCTTTCATTTATCTGGCAGTAGTGGCGCTCGCTGTATTGCAGTAGCTTGAGCAGCGAAGATTTTTGTGAGGTAAGTGATTTGTGAAAGGTATAGTTTAATGTTAGTCAGGGCCATTCTTTTGTAGGGAATTTTGAAAGTCAGATTGCGTTGCGCTAACAAAATATTGTGTGTCAGTTTAAGGACAGTCATATATAAATTGTTCAAAGGGGACGTTTCATATGTCGACCCTTAGCCGAGGATAGCTCACTGGAATCTTCTGATTTTTTTTTCTTGTAGTTTGTGTAATTAGTGTAGCTTTTGTTTATTGCTAGCGCGCAATTGTAGAGAAAATCTCCTTTGTAGTTGCAGTCTTTCATTGTTGTACAGTAAAACAGGTGTGGCATGCATGTAGATTTGCACCAAGTATTTCGCAGCTGCGCTGGCAATTAAGTAGACATTATTTCCATTGCTATGTTATTTTATTTTGCTCTTCAAATTGCGCTTTTCTGTGTTATCGTGTGAAATATTGTGACAATAATGGCGTGTGAAAAACGTAATACTACGAGAAAAATAACATTATATCTGGTACTGCTAATGAGATTTTAATGCAACATTTTGGTTTATTTGAAAATACATTCTGAATTTAATGTGCTTTCTGAGAGATACCAGTTGACACAGAGGTTAGTTTTGTGACAGCTACACGATTTTTATCACGACGCTACTAATGAGTGACAATTTACAATGTTGCTTTTGCAGTGTATCTGTTTTATATCTGCACAGTTTTCTGAATTCTTCTAGGAAGAAAAACATGTTTTAGTAGTAATTTTTGTGGTATAGCAACAATGAGACAGCCTTTTTCGTGGCACAACATTACGTTACTGTACAGTACTTTCTTCATCACGCCAATAAGCATAATAACTACGATATCTATACGCAAAGCATTTCACTTTTGTTTATCATGAGGTAAGTACATTGACTTCTGCAGAACTTAGCTTTCGGAGGACGATAACTACGACACTTCCACAGAGATTATGTTACAAGACGCACAGTTTAGCGCTACAGTACACGTATTTGAGTGATCAATTTATACTTAAAACATTTATTTTTAAAGATTTTTGAATTACAAAGAAAGTTTTCCGTGATACATTTCATTCCATTGCTGTAATCTGTAACACCTGAGGGTATAATTACATTAATCCTCAGGGGGGTACACGCCTACTTTGTGTACCATGTGTTTGGCAAGCACAAGGAACCCTAGCTAATATGGTATTTGCTTATACAACTTTACACATCGGTACCATATTTCTCTAACACACAAATTACACAGCTATCTGATCATTTAACTGAGAGAGACAAACATTTATTTTACTATATCAGTGACAGATGTTTACGTAATTACACAGTTGGATAACTTCACACTTATGAAACTGTATTTTGTCTATACTTTGTAAACTGTTCATATTTTTTCGGAATCATTGTGATACTATGAGAGCTTTGAATGATGTATTTGGTATGAGATCATGATTTTTAAAGTACGTTTGAGGCAGATGACACTTTTGACATGAGCAGAGAATTTTTTTTAGGTTTTGAAATTATTGGAGGAAGCTACGACGATTTTGAGAGTTGACTAAGATGTTATGATATTATTACGACGACGATGTGTATTATACTGTTGAGGTATGTTTATGATTAATAAGATGATGATACCGTATATGAGGAGTTTGATTATGCTACGTATTTCTTACGATGAAATACTGAAGAAGTGTCGACGAATAAGGTAAGGAATAATGAGTAGTGATTAGGGACTCTGATTTGTGAAAAAGGTTGTTGGAAACCAAGAATCGTACTTTAAGAGTTATGAAATGTGTGTATATGAGTGAATGTATCACAATGCTGGCGAAAAGTTTTTGGACACTGTTATATTTATAGGGTGTTGTTTCTACAGATTTGCAACGCTAATTCTTGACCTGTGAAATATTTTTATGTGAGACTGTCACTGTAGCGGAAACTGCTGTCGTAAATATTTCTGTAAGAAAGTTAAGTGACCACCTGCACGTAATGCGTCTGATGCACCCAGCTGTGTCAGACGCCTGGAGAAAAAGCCATTAGTGCGTGCCTTTCAGAGCACAGGAAGAAAAAAAAAAGGGAGGCCATTATCCTGGCCATTGTCATTCCTTTAGAGAAAGCATCGCAAATCCGACACGCTGATTACTTGGAAACATATTGTACTTTATGATATTTACTGAAATGCCTAATGAAATGACGAGAAATATTTTTACAACTGCACACCTGATTATGACAAGCGTCTTTCTATGAGAGTTGAGAGCTACTGACTTATGAAATGTCACATGACTATTGAATTGTATTTTTATGCTTTGCTTTTCGTAGTTGCTTATTTCACTTGATATCTGGTTTCCAGCTGTGTTGCAGCATTGCTTTTATAAAATGAAATGTATTTGCTAATGTGAACACTTTCTGTCAACAGATCTATTAAATAATTATTTTATGATCCACATTCTTTAAAAAAGGAGCACTTGGAAAGGAAAGAACAATAAGAAGGAGCTAGTAACAGTAACACATAATTTTCTTTTCAAGTACATGGTAATATTTTTTTACAATAAGTTGTTGTGGTGCACCACTTTAATTACGTAGACATTAAGATGTGAATATACATTTCCCTTTATCTGCATTGTTGTCTTTAGTGTAATGTTTTTTTCTGCTTGAGCTATGTCATGTTTAGATATAAGTTATTTCTGATGCTATTTGTCAGGCATAGTGCTACTAAATTTCACTTTGTATTACTCTGTTAAGCTAGTTTTACTATTGATTTATTTTTATTGTTGCTGCACATTGGCTCATATTAGTTGTAATTTTGCATTTTATCTGCTAATTTAGATTTGCTGCTGCTTGCTTTGCAAATTGGCATTTTTTTTCATTGCTGTTTGTGATAATTTGTTATGTGATGCTGCATTGCCTCGTCCCTTAGTTTAGCATCTGAGCTCAGTAGATTTAAGTTAGCTTAAGAGGAGTAGACTATATAAGAGAATGAGTAGCAATGAATTGGAAGAAATGCATTGAGACGTTTTACAAAAAAAATAGAGAAAGCATGCTTAGATAGAATTTTTTTGGTGGAAGCAAAGGATGAAATAAGAGGAAAGATATATGAAGTTTTGGGTTGGACTGCAGTACCAAATGTTACACTGAAATCGAACCCTGTCCTTTCCTATTGGTGTTATCCCACTATGTGTTTGTGTACCCTTGTGTATTTGTTTTCTTCCTGTCTCTGTGTAATTTCATAGAATTTTTTTCTTCTTTTAATATTAAGCTACATTCACTATGATGAGGAATACTGTTATCCTCGAATATAATTGGCTTTAATAATATGTTATTTACTTTGTAAAGATGTTAGACATTATTAATTCTGTTCTGTTTAATGCTCATGTGTGAAGGTGATGTTTCAAAAGTTCTTGTGATCTTTATGTATTTACTTATGTCATAATTCCTGTAACACTGATGTATATGTCTATTTCTATTCTTTTGTAAAGCCTGTACTACAAATGTTATCTGTATTATTATGTTCTTTAATGATGTATTCTGTACCTTTGTTATTGTATTCTCATGTTATAAAATTGTAATTGACACCAGTTCTTCAAATTAAGTTACATTTCACTGCACACGTTTCTGTTGGTCATAGTATATGGACAATATGTGAGAAGTTGGGACTGTTAGTGTTTGCACGTGTGTTAATAATTCAGCAAGGGACTGGATAACAGCATTGCTGGTTCTAAGGACAATTCCAAAAACTTTGTGAATGCACAAGTGGTGGTTATGGACTTGCTATATTATTCGCAAGACTCTTCGATGGTGATTGTGCACCTGCACAGTCGCAACAGATCGCAACAGATGGCTGCTGACCATCTCTACAAGGACTACAGTGGGTCTGCATCTTTGATGACCCACCAATACCATCATCTCTACAAGGACTACAGTGGGTCTGCATCTTTGATGACCCACCATGCCATTATTTCTACAAGGACTGCAGTGGGTCTGCACCTCTGGTGACCCACCAATACCACAATCTCTATCAGGACTCCAGTGGGTCTGCTCTGTGATGACCTACCTACCAATACTCTTCAAAATTTCGACTGACTCTGCTGTGGGTTTGCTCTGTTGTGGCCCATTACCTGACTGCATGTCGAGTCAGCACTGTCTTTCCGTTGGAAGGACAACACTACTTCTTCAAGACTGCATGGAAATCCACTACTTCTATGTGCATTTTCTTTTACTGCTCAGACTTTGAGAAAAACTCTGCATTTTTACTGTGATGAACAATGTGGACTGTCTTTATGGACTGTGAGAAATTTTTAGCTTTTGACCAACATTGTATCAATAAGTGTGTGCATTTGATATCTTTGTTATTGCAATTATGAAAAATTTTTTCAAATCTGTATTGGCCACTGCCCAACCCAATTTGTAAAATTTTTTTGTGGGGAGCATGGGGGCTATGTAAGTAGGCTGTTTAGGTTTTTTTATTGGTAACGCCACCTCTGTATGAAAATCACTGGCTGTGCTGTGGGCAGTCTGTGTCTGCTTTGCATTGTTGTAATACTCGCCATTGTAGTGTTAGGCAGCTGGATGTGAACAGCGCGTAGCGTTGCGCAGTTGGAGGTGAGCCGCCAGCAGTGGTGGATGTGGGGAGAGAGATGGCGGAGTTTTGAAATTTGTCATGAACTGCTATATTTATATATGATGATATCAAGGTAAATACATTGTTTGTTCTCTATTAATATGTTTCATTTGCTAACTATCCCTATCAGTAGTTAGTGCCTTCCATAGTTTGAATCTTTCATTTATCTGGCAGTAGTGGCGCTCGCTGTATTGCAGTAGCTTGAGCAGCGAAGATTTTTGTGAGGTAAGTGATTTGTGAAAGGTATAGTTTAATGTTAGTCAGGGCCATTCTTTTGTAGGGAATTTTGAAAGTCAGATTGCGTTGCGCTAACAAAATATTGTGTGTCAGTTTAAGGACAGTTATATATAAATTGTTCAAAGGGGACGTTTCATAGCATATATGGTTATTTATAAGCGTGCATTTGATTATAAATTAAGATACAATGAAATTTTACCGAAAATAATTTAAAATAATTTTCTCACTTTTTTAAAATCCATTCATCTGACATATAATTAGTAGACGAATAAGGAGAACGTTATGTCAATATACACTGCCACCATTTCATCTGAGTATACCGCGCGGTAAAAGGCACACAAAGTAACTAGGAAAATAGCTCAAAAACCTCTGACCGTAATTTCTTCAGAAACGATAGAGTAGCTACGGTTAAGCCGAGACACGTGTTCGCTTGTTCTGACCCCTCTGCTACTGAACGAAGTTTCTGGGAAACCGGTCTATGGCATATGCCCTGTTCTCCTCGTGAGTACTAGTGTCTGTCGCTACTGCAGTAATGTAAGTTGAAAACTGGGAGAAGTGTTCTATCTTCTGATAAGTGTCACATTTACGTAAGTATACAGTTTTCCTGAAGTCTTCGTGTGAAACCCTGGAGGTAATTACTTCCTTTCACTTAACACACAGTCACATTCTATGACAATAATAATCGGTTTCGGCCTACAGTGGCCAACCTGAGATGCTACACAACGAAAAAAGTGAAAAGCTTACTCTAATAATTTTAAAACTGTGACAATATTTTGCCAATTTTACTTGAGTTGAGTAAAAATTTCAATATACTTCGTTCGTACCTATTGGTCATGTGCGACATGTGGTGGACAAAACGTTCATATTGAGTAATGTCAGAACAAATTTAATAGAAGGAATTGGAGATTTATAAAGGTATAAGCAAGGGCAGTTACGAAGGAAGAAGAAAGATACTTAGAAAATTTTGAAATATGACTGTGGAAAAGAATATTTAAGGTGAATCGACTGACGGGCTTTAGAGTAAAGAAGTAACGAAGAAAATTGGGGAAGAAAGAAGGCTATTGGAAGAAACTAGGAAGAGAAAAATACCTTGGTTGTAAATATACTGCATAAGATTTGTCTGCAACAACGAATTCTGGAGACAAAAGTGAACTGAATGAGAGGAATAAGTAGGAAGAGATTCGGAATCATGGGAGATGTTTTTTTGAGATGTTATAAGAGGACTAATTTACAAGCAGACGCAGGAAGATGCTCAGAAAAGAACACAGTGGGGAGCCTTCAGTTGAAACCTGTCGCGAAACAGATACCGGGTACACTAAAAAAGTGTGTATAACACATCATTTATAGGGAAATCTTTCAGTGTAAAAGACAGAAAAAAAACAAAATGAATAACTGGTCGGACTTTAATTGCAACTTTGATACATTCCATGGTTTTTACATTACGAAATGTTACTGAAACTGACTTTTCTAGATTAATAAGATTCGCTAGAGCAGACTCTCATTCATGTAGAAATCCAACATCTACTGCATACCACTTCTTACTAACATTAACTCCGCTGTGTACTCGTCCTTTATCTACGGGAAAATGCCTACATGCGTTCATTAGCACCATTATGCTCTTCTCTTTCCTCTATGGAAAGATGTCCATTTGCCTCTGTATCTAGCCTAATGTCCATCTGCAAGAGTCAACATGAAGGTAGCAGAATTATCCTGCAGTCTTCCCCGAATACCGATTCAGCTTGTCCAACAAACTGAATATGGTTCCTGTCTTTCATCGATTCACATTTAAAATCTATCAGCTTCTCCGTTACATTTCCGTATGAGCTGCACTGGCGTGGCGCAGTCTTAGCATCGCGGGCAACGTCTGCCATCGTGCCTACTTGGTAACCCTCTACTGCTGAAGCAGTGGACTAGAAATGGTCGAAGAGCTTCTTGTATGCAGTTTCCTTTAGAGACAAAGCACAGTTTGCCGTAATCCTCCCAATAAATTCATGCTCGTCACTACTGGTATTGGGTGATGGTCACGAAATTCTCACAAAGCACCCTACGCTTTGCAGGATCAGCGGCCCGCATTTTGTCTGCTGCCTGCTGTATGTTGAGAATCCACCGGTTTTGTGAAATCCTCTTTACTATTGACGTTTGTGCTTGCCGCTCTTTGCTGGTTCCGTGCACTAATTTCTGCGGGCCCCGCATAAAACTTTCAAGTACTTTGTAGACTGTATCTTTGCTTCAAACTTGCCCTCCCTCCATACTCGCTCCCTTGATGACAAAGAAATCTTCCGATGAAAATTTGTGTGTACTACCTTCGGATAGAATTTACAGGAGAATCAAAACATCTAGCTGGTCGTCTGCATGTCCATTTTAAGTTGCACAGTGACGCCTATGCACATGTATTCAAGCACACACCTGCCGCAGCACGCGTATCTTCGCACTTCACTTTCATTTTCTGAAAAGCAGATGGATCCTTGCATTATTTTTACAGTGTGCACTTAAAGCGAAACATGAATTTACGTGTGAATGAGAATTTGCTTTTTTACTTCTCTCTTCTTCCTTTGCGAAGAAGCCTTTTTTGTGCCAAGTTCGTACGGTATTTCTGTGGCTTGTTTTCTCAAGCGTTCCAGTGTGCTGTTAATTTTTTATCCTTGCTCAGGGTTAATGATGTTAGTGAATAAAACTGATAACTAGGTATAGACAGACTGCCGTTACTACTGCTTCACAATACGTACAGCCTCGTACTGCCGCATGCTGTCAGGCTCTGAACTGTACTACCTTCTGCCACGAGAAAAAAATTTACTCCAATTACACTTCTTCTTCTTCTACTGCTGCTGCTGCTGCTGCTGCTGCTACTACTACTACTACTACTACTACTACTACTACTACTTCTACGTATGAGCCTCTGTAGACTACTTTTATTTCAACTGTTTTTCCTTTTATTTTATATTTCGCTCATCATTACTCGCTGTTTCACTCTTCTTTCCTCTATACAAATATCTCCAGTCTTCATTTTGGGTTCATAATGCAAACCTTTGGAACGCCATAGTTTATTATGAGTGGAAGTCATTTCTAAACATTTTTTGAGTAATTTCCAATTCGTCCGTGTCGCTTTCGACTTCTTGCTACCATGCGTTATCCATTCCTAATTAACGAAAATGAACAGTCTTTCTGTCTGTCTGTTGGGAATCATCCTTCAGATGATCACGTAGAAAGCTATTCTTCTTTATGTGCATAAAGTTCCCTATTATGACGTCTTCTTATTTTATTTCATCTTTAATTGGTCCCAAAATTTTCATTAGGTTTGTTCTTTTTGTAATTTCCAGTGCATCCATCATTGCAGTTTTGTTCAGAGTTAAACATTATGCTGCATAAAGTGCTTACTGGTAGATTACCCCTAGACTCATGTGTAAGTTCAGCATTGATGGGCATTGATTTATTACGACAAAAGTCCTTGGTGCTGTAGTATGCAGTTGTCATCTTATTAAGTTTTGGTTAAATGGTTTCTTCCTCCGAAATGTATTGTTCAATTACATCTCCTACATATTTGTTAGTTCTCTCAGTTTTTCCATATTTAGTTTTCATTATATTTGGGCTGTCTTGATGCTTGTCATATATTTTGTTTTCTCAAAGGATATTTGTAAGCCTGCTTTTTCCAATTTGTTTTTAAGAAATTCTATTTGTATAGCGGCTATTTCCATTGAGTCTGAAAAAAGAGCTAGATCATCCGCAATCGTTAAACAGTCGATTTGTTGGTTTTCTCTTTTGTAACCTACTCCAACTTCCTCATTGATTTGGCTTTCTCCTAATGTCCTCTTATGTCTTCAAAAAATGGTTCAAATGGCTCTGAGCACTAAGGGACTCAACTGCTGAGGTCATTAGTCCCCTAGAACTTAGAACTAGTTAAACCTAACTAACCTAAGGACATCACAAACATCCATGCCCGAGGCAGGATTCGAACCTGCGACCGTAGCGGTCTTGCGGTTCCAGACTGCAGCGCCTTTAACCGCACGGCCACTTCGGCCGGCTCTTATGTCTTCCTCTAGAACACAATTAAAGAGCAGCTGAGAGACCATATCCCTGCCACACTCCAGTTTTGATCTCAAAACCTCTAGAAGTTTCACCTCTAAATTTCACTTTAGAACCATAGTTTCCCAAATTTTTGCTTTTTGATTTCACTTAATTGCTAATGTCACTTAATTACTGGTACCGAGCATGGGGCAATATAATTAGTAAACTGCATGTCAATTTATAAGACAGATCAAGAAATTGTCTGTACACTTATTTCGGCAGCCAGCGTGAGGCGATTTCATTATTCATCTACATATCGTTTCATGTCACAGAGGAGAGTGTTTCTCTATTCCCTGCATTTGAATGGTCTTTTTCAGCGTTTGTTGAATTGGAGGTGTGGTTTTACTATCACGCCCAGCTCGTTGAGTATCTGAAACAATGACTTTCTATCAACTGAGTCACAGGCTTTCCTGAAGTCAACAAAATGTACTACAAATTTGTACATCTTCTTCTTAGATACATTATTATTGATGTTAAGTTGAGAATTTGCGCTGAATATGATGTACTCTGTCTAAAATGACACTGATTGTCACCAATTCGATAGTCGAGTTGTCGTTTTGCCTCAGCTAATAATGATTTTCTTAAGATTTTGTAGGTATCCGGTAGAAGAGAAATGCCTCTGTAGTTTTTCACATCGGCTTTATCACCTGCTTTGGGTAGTGGGTGGATCAAGGTCGTCTTCCAGTATTCAGGACTCTTCTGTTAACCAAGTGTTTTTGACGATTCCGATTAAACGATTTGTATACAGGGTGTACATAAAGTATGGGAACATGTTCAATTATTTATTGCACAAGAACTAAACATTGTACAGATGTCATACGTATTGCATTTTGAAGAGAAACTCTGAAAGCGTTTTTACAAACATTCGAGATGTGAACCATGAGTGACAAGGCAGACGTCAATACGGTAGTCGAATTCTTGCCGTACCCGTCCCAGCACGGCATCTTCGACTGTAGCAGTCGCTTCGCGTATTCTCTCCCGGAGCTCTGCTACATCACGCGGTAGAGGCGGTACATACACCAGATTTTTAATGTCGCCCTGCAGGAAAAAGTCACACGGAGCGAGATCTGGTGATCGGGGAGGCCATTTCATGAAACAGCTCGCTCCACACCTGAACTCGTCATGCTTGCGACTAGCGCTGACTGTCGGCAAATTAACAAACTACGCTGTGGCGGTATAGACGAAAAAAATATAAACTTCAGGATTTCTCTTCAAAATGACGTATGTGTGATATCTATACCATGTTTGGTTCTTGTGCAATAAATAATGGAAAGTGTTCCCGGACTTTATGTACACCATCTATTACTATCGATTATGTCAGTCAACACTAAAGTACAAGTCAAATTGTAATGTTTTCCTTAATTAAATTCAAATACCAAAGTTTATAGTTTTAAGTTACAAATTATTAAAAAAAATAAATTCTTGGCACTAAGATGACAAACATTTCTTTTGTAACATTAGAATTGTTCAACAAACTTGTACTAGTTGCAAATTAGGATGTATTGTTTATATGCGAAAACCATACTATACTTGCGCACGTCAGTCGCTGACCACGTATCCGTGACCACCTCCATCCTGAAACTATTTCGAATAGCAACGGCGCAGTCCGCAGCTCGTGGTCGTGCGGTAGCGTTCTCGCTTCCCACGCCCGGGTTCCCGGGTTCGATTCCCGGCGGGGTCAGGGATTTTCTCTGCCTCGTGATGACTGGGTGTTGTGTGCTGTCCTTAGGTTAGTTAGGTTTAAGTAGTTCTAAGTTCTAGGGGACTAATGACCATAGATGTTGAGTCCCATAGTACTCAGAGCCATTTTTGAGCAACGGCGCAGCTGCTTTCACCTCGCAGTGATTTTTTGATAGCTTTGATCGTCTCTTCCAACTAGACATGGATTTTAAATCGCTCGGAGTGTATGTAAGCCTGTCACAACATTTACCTCACTTATGGAACCATCGTTGTTGACGTACGAAGTTGCGTGTTGCTCGGGGTGCTGCCCCCAAAGTTATTGTTCTGCTGAGCAGGTGACCAGCAGGCGCGGCGTGAAAATGGACGGTATTGGCGCTATTCGCTTTAAACCTCCGATCAATGGCCATCAAAGTTTCGTGATCTGCCTGACAGCGATGCCTGCGAAGCTCTAATTATAGATGCGCCGGTGTGCCAACGCGGAGTGCCCCACTGCAGAATTTCTTCTCCAGGGCAGCTGCATTCCAGTCGTGAAATTCTCCACGTTCTCCGTGGCAACCGAATCCTTGAAGCGCTCCTTCACACTCAAACCCTCTAAGTGCACACGTCGATAATGGCCTGAAGGACAAGTAATGAAATAACTCTGATGAAATACTGATGAAGCTTAACAAGACATTAACAAAACGATTACAGTTCGTTGCCTATCTGTGAGACGTAGTAAGGGTCACTCAGGTTCCCCTTTTGCCTTCCATAATTTTGGAAGTAGTAGCGTGTATATGAGTTGCTATAACGATTATAGTGTTTCCGCACTTTGATAACTCTAAGACAGCAGCATAGAGGCTGACAACTTAATTACGTTAGATTGTGAACATGTGGTACAGTAAATAGACAACTTTTATTTTGCAAAACACAGGTAAAATTTATTCTAAAATGACTGATAAAATGGTCGAGCGGTTCTAGGCGCTACAGTGCCACCTTACTTCCTCTCCACTTCAGCGAAATATTTTCAAGGGCCTAATTGATACCGATCTTACGGGAAGGTTCCTAGGAAACAACATGAGGACCCCTGTAGAAACGCCGGCCGGGGTGGCCGAGCGGTTCTAGGCGCTTCAGTCTGGAACCGCGCCACCGCTACGGTCGCAGGTTCGAATCCTACCTCAGGCATGGGTGTGTGTGATGTCCTTAGGTTAGTTAGGTTTAAGTAGTTCTAAGTTCTAGGGGTTCAAAATGGCTCTGAGCACTATGGGATTCAACTGCTGAGGTCATTAGTCCCCTAGATAAGTTCTAGGGGACTGATGACCTCAGAAGTTAAGTCCCATAGTGGTCAGAGCCATTTGAGTCATTTGAACCGATAAAATCTGAATACATTGAGTATCGGACTACTTCCTGAGTTTCTCAGTGTCTTCTGTTCCATATAAACTACCAGTCATTTCTTCATGACAGCTAGACAAGATCTCGCTTATCTAACATCCTGACAGTTTCTTCCCCTTTCATAGAATCGTCTAGCGGCTGGTATTGGACCCTCTTCACTATATTCGGTCCAGTGTCTCTTTCTTCAGCTGCTGGTAATGTTGACTATTTATCATGTTTTGAAGAAAATAGATATCAGCAGCCATACTTTTTATCTAATTATTTTATTTAGCTACCATTTTCGGTTCTTAATTGGCACCATCTTTCATCTCCAGGCACGTACACACGAAACTAGGCAGATCATCTATTCGTTTATGTTAATGTAGGGACCACTGTACGCAACTGGTTTCTGTAGACTTGTCGATAGACGTCGATCCGACACGCAGCTAACGAGTGGTCCCAACGCTAATACAAACGTCTTTGCGACCTACCTAGTTTCGTGTATATGCGCCTGAAGATGGTGCCAATGAAGCACCGAAACTGTTAGCTAAATAAAATTATTAAATAAAATTACGGCTGTTGGTGTCTATTTTTTTTCAAGTCTCCGACCAGCCGCAGGTGGATTGAATTAAAGAATTTTTTTTTTTTGTTATCCGGCGTTTCATGCCTTCTCCTGCCTGTCCTTATCTTCCCTGCAATCTTTAGTTCAGTGACTACAATCCTGGATCATTAGCACTCTGTCAGATTTATTATCCTTCTTCTGGCTTCACCCCTTAGAAGAAGAAAAAAATTCTTGTATTCCATACGTTTGAACCGGCCATCTTCCACATATTCTATTTCTATGTTGCTTCGTCTCGCAAGCATTCATAGCTATTACGTCTGAATTAGCAGGACGTTGGATCTGGGAGTGATAAGGAGCTTCCACAGAGCCTAAATTTAACATAAACAAAAACGAATGATATTTATTTGCCACAGAGACCAAATTAAAAAAAAAAGATACACAGTTAACCTCGAGGGAACACCACAATACTCGTACACCCCCAAGTTAGCAAAACTTTAAATTACAGTCCTTCGAATACGTCAGAGATTACCCTGTTTTAATTTACTACCAAGCAAAACCTTTGAACTCGATAAATATTACAGAATCGATCACAGAGGCACTCGATAGATTTAATTTATGGATTTAATAATTATTTCGACTACTCGGAAATCAATATTACAATAACCACAACAAGATTTACATTTTAAACATTCAAAAAGCTTTCAAGATAGCGGAATATGTGACTTGTACATAGCCTGTAGAATAATAAAGGGAGCATTGGCAAATCAACGAACACAAGAAATTATTCCCAAGAGCAACACAGGACAAACGCAGAGCAAATAAAGGAACTGTAGCACGTGCATTAGGTAACCTTCAAGAAACTGCTTGAGCACAACCAACGCACGAATTTGTTGCTGGATTCAGTACAGATTCCAAAACACAGACATAAAATAGACCTTAGATTTATACAACAAATAAATTGCAAATAGCACACTGATCTCCACCCATGACGGAAAAAATGAGTGCAGACAACTGAGCCCGTTTGACCTGCAAGTATTTAAGGTAACGGAGTAAAATTTACATAACGAAATAAATTACAGCCCTGAGCGAGGACCCAACGGAAGTAACGCGCAAGTGCTTAAAGTTAAATGAAATTGAGCAATATTAAAGAAAAAAACCTAGAAAATGCACGCACAGTAGTGGAGATAAAAGCAAATCTTTCTTGATCAGTTGCTAACAAAAGAGAGCTAGGTAAAATGCAAGCCTTCTCAATTGAATCCAAGTTTAACTCGGGCACGTTCTTATAACCAGAATGCTGACCCATGTTAAAGGGAACGACAAAATAACGGCATGTAGTATAACCCCGACTAGCTTACGGAAAGGACACCAGACGAAACTCAGTAGGGAAAGGGGTTCTTACAAATCGTGTCGGACACTGCAACACACCCAAGACGTGTTGCTCACCGTTCATTCCTGCATCGGGCCTGGGAGACATGAGAACGGCGCATGTGATCACTTCCACCAACCAAAGCAGCAAGAAACATGCCTAGTCGAACTCCGACGTACGCGATGCTACCGCAAAGGCAGAGGGAAGTGGCGACTCTGCAGTTGACATAGATGTGCTCCACAAAGTAAATATTCACCACCGAAGCGTGACGAGCAGATCTGCACAGCTAGCAAGTTCAGACCTTGATCCAGATAGACTCCACTGACAGTCGATTCCCAGCAGCACATTATGACCTGTGCATGAGCTTAAATCCCTGTAGCCAGGTAACGAAACCCAAAGGAATTCCACGAGCGACTCAATATCTGAGGCAAGCTGATCGTCTTCTGCATATTCACAGCCGCTTCGGCTACACGAGTCTATCTGCATGAGGTCTTTGAGGTCAGTGTGACTACGGCCAATGTCTAGCGATGGCGCAGTCATCGCACATGTCTGGCTGATCTGGAAGGAAAACAGGGCGCTCTGCTTCAGTCAGTTCCGTTTGGGTTGCTCTGTAGTGAAGGTGAGTTTTGTTCGTGTATGTTACGGTGTTCTAATGAGGCTGCATTAACATATACTGAGAGAGAGAGAGAGAGAGAGAGAGAGAGAGACAGAGAGAGACAGACAGAGAGGGAAACACGGAGTCACGGGAGACGCAACTGGCTTGTATTGGCGATGTGATTACAACAACATATGCAGCTCCTCTCTATGCAACTTGGAACGTTTTTACTTAACACCTCTTTGTTTAACCTTTAAATCTAAAGGGAAAGAAAGGGCTGACCCAATAAGGTGAATATTTCAATTCCAATGTGTTTATTACCTACCAAAAACACTCTCACATAAAAATTAATAGACGCCACTCGGGCAAGATAATTTACGAAACACTCATTACGTAAAATCATAAGCAAGTTAATAAATCATTACTCAACGATCTCCCATAAACATTGAGAAACACCACTAAGGCTAAATTTGACAATAACTTTAAAAAAATAATTCTACTCAAGACACCTTATTTAAGACCCTTTCAATTCCAGTACTTTAACATTACACGGAAAATAACAATGGACATACAGCCTCAATTTTAACACGAATACTTAGAATATATTTATTAAAACGTAACTTGGGCAATCTTGAAAATTACTAGAGAACCTGGCAGAGCAAACCACGCAATTATTCAAATGCACATTGGCTTGTAAGATGGGCTTCTAGGGCATAGAAAGTTACAACTTTGTACAATCATAAATGTGTAACAACGGAAATAAGGGCCAAGGTTGTAAGGCCGAAGTTTAACCACGAAAGGTGGAGCCGGCTGAAGGAAGTAATACTTAACTTCGAACCACGACGTGGCTCAGTTTGCAACCCCACATCGAGTAGGCCACCGAAATGTGAACCCAGCCAATGCTACCGAAGAGGAACACACGAGCTCAGGCGAAGTCCACCGTCCGTAAGCCAAACTTGTTATCTAAAGGGAAGCTCTGCGCTTCGGTTGACCGCTGCCTCAGGTCACTGAAACACAGACCACATCCGACAACAGGAGGCCAAAAAAGCTTTTCTTAACTTTAACATTCAAGATTGACCAGTGAATTAGCACTACAAAATCAAGGCTAAATAACAATTAATTTCACTCGCAAGTCCTTTCTTTAAGTGAAACAGTACCCGATAAACAAAGGCTAAGAATGGGAAATGAACTGGTTCACGAGAACCGACACTCACTAGAGCTTAATGACACATTTATTGGTTCAAATGGCTCTGAGCATTATGGGATTTAACATCTGAGGTCATCAGTCCCGTAGAACTTAGAACTACTTAAACCTAACTAACCTAAGAACATCACACACATCCATTCCCGAGGCAGGAATCGAACCTTGGTCCGTAGCAGTCGCGCTGTTCCGGACTGAGCGCCTAGAACCTCTCAGCCACCGCGGTCGGCATGGGCGTGTAGTACTCGTGCCTTTGGTGTGCACATATGCGTTGGTGTTGATAGGGTTATTATGTATCACTGTTCACAACCAATGGCACCTACGATTTCCAATAAGTTCTTGTCAACAACAAAATCGAAATATCATAAGCAGGGCATAACCATTTCATACTACTTTTTCCAGTCACTTCGTGTATCATACACGTGAAAAATTTCTTGCTCTGTTAATCCTGCCCACTTTTGAACTATATTCATAGACTACCGAAATTATAATTAAATAGAATAGTGAAAAATATTGGATTGAACTTGATTCGATATTTTTGACAATAGTTGTTAAGTAAAAGTACCGAAAAATCAGTAAAAGGCATTACGTTGATGTGTGTGATAGGTGAGTGAAGAATCAATGCTGCAATTACATTCCTGCCTTTGCGGACGGAATACATGGCGGAGAAGTAATAGGATTTCTTCGCAAAAACGTGCGGCAAATGCAATGTAATTACACGATTAAAAATTAGCAGTCCGTGATGGACGCATCCGAATTCATTTACGTTGCCTATTGAGAGACTCGGGTGGATCAAGAGAACGGGTATTGAATTTTTGATGAAAGGTGTGCCGGTGGCGGTTTTTTTTTCAACTGTTTTTTGTCACCCAATTAGCTTGACGTGGTACTGAATGAGAAACGGACGTGCAAACGCGCCGATGGTTTATCGTCTTGTTTTTATTTTATCAGCGCTCGCCCTTCACCTTTAAATCGTAATGTTATGACCTTTTTCTGCACAGATCTTCCTACAATATGTAACTCATGACATGCATCTCGTGATCTGTACTCACGAAATACTGTACAGGGAGGCTAACTTTCTTCCATTCCTTCATCGCCCTCTTTGTCAGTGAAATAGTCAGTAAAACCATGTTAATCTGTGTAGCACTTGTCAAAAAACTTTGTTGCACCATCGGCAAATATGTTTTGATAAACAGTGCATGCATAAACATTTAGTTTTATTCTCAATCTTAAGCCTTTGATGTATAATGTTGCCGTATGGCTCACTACCATGTTATATTATGCTACTAATCGTACCCGCAGCAACGGCGTGTCAAGTACTATATGCACTCTATATGCAGAAAGAATAAAGGTGGATAGTGGATTAACGTTCTGTCAATAAAATGGTCGTTATAGACAGACTACAAGGTCGGACTGAACTTGGACTGAGGAGGAAGCAATCGTTTCCTTTTCAAACGATCGATGACTCTATTTACCTTGACCGATTTAGTAGAACAACGAAAATCTAAATTTGGATAACATACTCGATCTAATCAAAAATATCCGGACACCGCTTTGTAATCCGGAACTGACGACTACATGCCACGAGAGACTGAACTGCCAGTATAAAAGGAAGGAGGGAGTATTGTGTTGTCGATAGAGAACTGGAGACAACTGAGTGAGTCGGTCATAAGAGCACAGTGACTTCAAACGCGGACTGGTCACTGGATAAAATTAGAGCTATATGGTCAGTTGTGAAGGAAGTGTCTGGTCAGCAGCACAAGGTCGATGATATAAAGTCAGTTCGTAGTAAAAATATTTCTTTTGCTGATGGATCGGATATATATGTAGTATTCAACGCCACTTTCTGAGCATTTCTGGTGAATTAAATAACAAATTAGTTTCTACAGGGAATCGTATAACTCTCTTGGTAGATGCCTTTCTGAGATTGATGTCCGAAATACTCCTCTGTGATACAGACAAGGGGGAGATTGAGGCAATAATTAAATCACTGAAGACCAAGGACTCTCTTGGATATAATGGAGTTCCTGACAGAACATTAAAGTACTGTGCAGCACATGTTAACTCTGTATTTAGCTATATTTGTAATTTTTCCTTTAGGAATGGTCAGTTTCCTGAACGATTATAGTGCTCAGTTGTAAAGCCGTTTTATAAAAAGGGAGAAAGGGATAATGTAGACAATTTTAGACCTATATCTATGCCATCAGTGTTTACTAAAGTTATTGGTTAAAATGGTTCAAATGGCTCTGAGCACTATGGGACTTAGCGACCGTAGCGGTCGCGCGGTTCCAGACTGTATCGCCTAGAACCGCTCGGCCACCCCGGCCGGCTAAAGTTATTGAAAAGGCTGTGTATTTAAGGACAATTAATGATTTTATATCAGACGATTTGCTATCAAATTTACAGTTCGGATTTGGAAGTCGTTTAACAACTGAAAGTGCTATATTCTCTTTTCTCTTTGAGGTACTGGATGGGTTAAAGAAAGGGTTTCGAACGCTAGGCATATTTTTTGATTTAACTAAGGCGTTTGTTTGCGTTTATCACAAAATATGGCTCCAGAAGTTGGACCATTACGGTATACGGGTAGTAGCTCACAATTGGTTCGCCCTTTACTTTACCAACAGACAGCAAAAGGTCATTATTCACAGTGTTCAGAATGGCTGCGATGTGGGGTCTGAGTGGGATGCGGTCAAGTGGGGGATGTCCCAGGGATCAGTGTTGGGCCACTCCTGTTCCTTATTTATATAAATGATATGCTCTCTAGTATTATGGGCAACTCTAAAATATTTCTGTTTACTGATGACACTAGCTCGGTAGTAAAGAATGGCTCGGTTTCAAATAGTGCAGTTCATGACAGAAGTTCATGGCTTGTAGAAAATAAACTAACTCTAAATCACAGTAAGACTCAGGTTTTACAGTTTCTAACACACAATTCAAAAAAACCTGACGTTTTAGTTTCACAGAATGGGCATATGATTAGTGAAACCGAACAGTTCATATTTCTAGGTGTTCAGATAAATAGTAAACTGTCGTGGAAAACCCACGTTCAGGATCTATGTTCGAAGATTTAATGCTGCCATTTTTACTATTCGAACAGTATCTGAAGTGAGTGATCGTTCGACACGAAAATTAGTCTACTTTGCTAATTTTCGTTCGCTTAAGTCGTATGGTATTATATTTTGGGGTAACTCTTCCCATACTAAAAGGATATTGGCGTCTCAGTATATATATATTCCTTACTGTCATCTCTTGTTAACAATATTAGCTTTTTACCAAGAATAAGCAGCTTTCACTCAGTTAATACTCGGAAAAAATCAAACTTGCATTTGGATCGGACTTCCTTAACTCTTTGCAGAGAGGTGTGCAGTATACTGCTGCATCCATTTTCAATAAGCTACCACTAGAATTCATAAATCTTAGCAGTATTCCACGCGCTTTCAAATCTAAAGTGAAGACATCTTCAACTTTTGTAGTCCTGTCTTCCTCAGTTGCGTGTAAAGCTAAAGTGAAGATTTTCCTCAGGGGTCACTCCTACTATTCTGTCGAGGAATTCCTCGAAGAGTTGAGCTGATTCTTGTTGTATTGTTGATTCCGTTTACTTAAACTTATCACTTGACTTTTTAAGTTCATAAACAGTACAACATCCAGATGCGTGGGATATTTGGATGATACAGTGGCCCACTGTTGGACTGGAGAGGAAATTTAGGGCAGGCATATACGTCGTCGAAGTTCCGATCAGCCAAGTCTGACCACAACGCTGCAGAGTCGCCGTAACGCCTTGCCATCTCCGCCCGCCATGCGAGAACAAGTAATGGACACCCTGCGACATTCTGTGTTATCCCGCGCTATTGGTCGGAGGCTGTCACCAGCCGCACTACGTAATTACCCTCCCACGTGCAGGCTTCCGTTGACATCTTAAGACAAACGAACAGCTTTGGAGATGTCCCAAGGCCGGGAAGCATTGACTGCTGATGAATAGCACCGGATAGTGTTCTGCGATGAGTCGCGGTTTTGCACTACCCCACATCATCGTCGGCGGGTATGACAGCGACCTTGGGAGAGCTACCATTCTTCCAGTATTTTGGAGCGGTACAGCGGTGTTACTTCCGGAGTCACGCTGTGGAGAACCACGCCTGGCGTCACGTCTCCTAGTGACAGAAAGAATAGTATACACGAAACATCCTCTGAGTACTTATGCGTTACCCATACTGCTCATGCGAAAGGATCATGGTACCATTTTTCAACAGGGCATTGCTCGCTCACAAGTGGCATGTGTCGCTATTAACTGTCTGCATAATGTTAATGTACTCGCGTGGCCAGCAAGATCGCCAGATAGGTCTCTGATAGATCATGGGTGAGACGTCAGGTAAGGCCCAGTGTTAGTATACAGAATATGAAGGGCCAATTGCAACAGTCGTGGGACAGCTTGCCTCGTGAGAGGTTTGAGCTGAGTGCTGATGATTCATTCAGTCAATCAGTCAGAACACTGGCTTTTATGCACACATCAAAAAAAACGTTTTGCATCACCTAGGTTCCGATAGTTCCGGAACCTTTACAGAAAACTGGGTTAGCGATCAACATAAACATCATTTTCGTCCGTTTTATTGCTAATGAAAGCTACACATTGAATGTTGTACTACCATAAAGCGACACCTGCAGAGGTCGTCGTCCAGATTGCTGTACACACCGGTACCTCTGATACCCAGTAGCACGTCTCTTGCTTTCATACACGTCTGTATTCGTCGTGCCATACTATCCACAAGCTCATCAAGGCACTGTTGGTCCACATTGTCCCACTCCTCAACGGCGATTCGGCGTAGATCCCTCAGAGTGGCAGATGGATCACGTCGTCGATAGACAGCCGTTTTCAATCTATCTCAGGCATGTTCGATAGGCTTCATGACTGGAGAAAATGCTGGCCTCTCTGGTTGAGCGATGTCCTTATCCTGAAGGAAGTCATTTACAAGATATGAACGATGTGGACGCGAATTGTCGCCCATAAAAACGATTGCCTAGCCAATATGCTGCCGATATGGTTGCACTATCGGTCTTATGACGGCATTCACGTATCGTACAGCCGTTACGGCGCCTTCCATGACCACCAGCAGCGTACGTCTACTATGGGACTTAACTTCTGAGGTCATCAGTCCCCTAGAACTTAGAACTACTTAAACCTAACTAACCTAAGGACATCACACACATCCATGCCCGAGGCAGGATTCGACCGTAGCGGTCTTGCGGTTCCAGACTGTAGTGCCTATAACCGCTCAGCCGATAAAAGTATCAAGATACCTTCATGGTCACCATGTTCCCACATTACTCATTTGGGACCATCTTGAGCGCAATATTTAGTGTTAATTTAGCCACCGAAGCTTCAACAGCGGTGAAAATCACTAGAAAAAGCATGGACCCAGATGGAAACGTAGAAATATGTTAGAATTTGCTTCACTGGTTCACAGGCATCGCGTCGGATATTCGCGTCGGATAATGTTGTAGAAACTGCACAATATATCACCTGAACATGATGAGCAGCTGTCTCGTTGAAATATAGTGCAGTTTCCACATTATTATGAGACGCCACGCCTGTGAACCGATGAAGCAGTTATAACGTCGGAAGAGTCTCGTCTGGGTCGCGGATTTTCTCCGGTTAGGGACTGGGTGTTGTGTTGTCTTCATCATCATTTCATCCCCATCCGGCGTGCAGGTTGCCCAATGTGGCGTCGAATGTAATGAGACCTACACCCAGGCGGCCGGACCAGCCCCGTAAGGGGCCTCCCAGTCAATGACGCCAAACGCTCATTTCATTTCCAACGTCGGAAGAGTCTCAAACAGCACATGTTACAATGTCATTGGTCACCTCTGACGTATCTAAGTGCTTTGATTTTTGCTGTAAACAGTAGTTACTCTACATCCAAACAGTTAATCGTAAATATTGTCTCTAGTCGGTAAGAACAGCGCTCGCAGCGTTTTTGTTTTCCGTGTTGTTATACGGGTTGCTATGAGTTTATTTATCGACTTTCATTCTTTACGTATTGTCATTTTCTCATCTGGAGATACTGAGTGGAGCTGCGGACGCTAGAAAATGAAGTGCCAAGTGGAAAAGTCTGTACATTTGTGACATATTGTCCGGTTTGAGTTCAGTAGTGGGATGACAGCGACAGAGGCAGCCAGAAACACTTTCGCGGTGTGTGTGGATACTGCAACTGGACAGAGCACGGTAAGAAAATAGTTTTCTCGTTTATAAGGAGGATCGTTTTGACATTACACCTACATCTACATCTACGTGATTACTCTGCTATTCACAATAAAGTGCCTGGCAGAGGGTTCAATGAACCACCTTCAAGCTGTCTCTCTACCGTTCCACTCTCGAACGGCACGCGGGAAAAACTTAAATTTTTCTCTGCGAGCCCTGATTTCTCTCATTTTAGCGTGATGATCATTTCTCACTGTATAGGTGGGTGCCAACAGAATGTTTTCGCAATCAGATGAGGAAACTGGTGATTGAAATTTCTTGAGAAGATCCCGTCGCAACGAAAAACGCCTTTGTTTCAATGATGCCATTTCAATTCACGTATCATGTCTGTGACACTATCTCCCCTATTTCGCGATAATACAAAACGAGCTGCCCTTCTTTGTACTTTTTCGATGTCATCCGTCAGTCCCACCTGATGCGGATTCCAGTAGCGCTTATCGCAACCACAACTTCCGGTCGCCACGCGCTCGCACAGCTCCAGCGCGCCTTATCAGCCCGACCGGAAGCCAATTATTCTGCAACACGGGCCTAGTAAAACTAGGGCCCGTGTTGCCCGGCAGCCTCGTCCAGCGGCTAAGTCCCGTTCAAGGTCACCCGGCTAGCGTGCAACCAAGAGCGGCACGACCACCAAAACAAAAAGTGAATAGATTCTTTGAATAAAAAAAATGAGAGAGATAAGGAAAAGAGATAAGGAAAGGACAGAACACACTTTATTGTCTATAATAAATCATACAATCACCGTTGATCTTTATTTTACAATTGCCATTGCCGACTTTCGCCCATAAAAAGAGGTACTCATCAGCATTTAACTTCTTCTTCCTTCTCGTAGTCAAAACAAATGGCATGCTTGGAACAAGAGTGCCATAAGGCTGTTTAGCCAACAGTCCTGTAGTCTCAGCAATTCTCCATGTCTTCCAAGCCAAAATGTTAGCATCTGGAAGTGCTCCAGAATAGAGCGGACAAGCGTGGTGTAAGCAGTCTCTTTAGTAGACCTGTTGCACCTTCTAAGTGTTCTGCCAATGAATCGCAGTCTTTGATTTGCTCTACCCACAATATTATCTACGTGATCGTTCCAATTTAGGTTGTTTGTAATTGTAATCCCTAAGTATTTAGCTGAATTTACTTCCTTCAGATTTGTGTGACTTATCGCGTAATCGAAATTAAGCTGATTTCTTTCAGTACTCATGTGAATAACTTCACAATTTTCCTTATTCAGGTTCAATTGCCAATTTTCGCACCATACAGATATCTTATCTAAATAATTTTGCAAGTCGTTTTGACCATCTGATGACTTTACAAGACTGTAAATGACAGCATCATCTGCAAACAATCTAAGACGGCTACTCAGACTGTCTCCTATGCCGTTAATATAGATCAGGAACAATAGAGGGCCTGTAACACTTCCTTGGGGAACGCCGGATGTTACTTCTGTTTTACTCGATGACTTCACGTCTATTGCTACGAACTGTGACCTTTCTGACAGGAAATCACGAATCCAGTCGCACAAATGAAGCGATATTCCGTAGGCACGCAGTTTGGTTAAAAGACGCCTGTGAGGAGCGGTGTCGAAAGCCTTCTGGAAACCTAAAAATATGGAATCAATTTGACATCCCCTGTTGATAGCACTTATTACTTCATGAGTATAAAGAGCTAGTTGTATTTCAAAAGAACGATATTTTCTGAAACCGTGCTGACTATGTGTCAATAAATCGTTTTCTTCGGGATACTTCATAATGTTCGAATACAGTATATGCCCAAAAACCCTACTGCACATCGACGTCAGTGATATAGGCCTATAATTAAGCGAATTACATTAGAGACTATCTACGTTCAGGGAGACTAACGGGGCTTGATGAAGGTCGTTCAAACACTTTAATCCACAATGCACCATGTCAGTGTACTCGAGAACTGGCAGGTGTGATCAACTGTGATCATTCCACCATCATGCGACAGTTGCATGCCTTGGGGAAGGATCAAAAGTCGACGTTATAGGCACCACATGCTCTAAGCCAGAATCACAAAAATCAGCGTGTGGCCATATGTGCAAATCTGGTTGCTTGTCACCAGTTGGCTCGTAACAACCATTCCTATCCTGTATCGGCACTGGTGACGAGAAATAGTGTTTTTATGCCAGCAGAAGAAAAAGAAAGGAATGGTTGAACCCAAGCAAAGCAGCAACTCCCAGTATAAAGACCTGCGCGCATCCACAAAAGCTAATGTTATGCTTCTGGAGGAACAGCGTCGGTGTGATGTACTGCGAATTGCTTCCATTACGTGTAACCATCACTACCGACATTTATCATCAACAACTCAGACGTCTTGAAGACGACATCCAAGAAAAACGACCAGGAAGACTGCGTGAAGAGATGCTGCCCCGCGATAAGGCACGCCTGTATTTTGCTGGACTGACATGGAACACTGTACAAGAGTTAGGTTGGAAAGTCATTCCGCATCCACGTTATTCAACTGATCTTGCGCCCTCAGGTTTTCATCTTTTTCTGCTCTCTATTGAACAACGTTCAAGAAACTTCCTTTCTGGATGAAAATGCGCTCGGAACGTGGGTCGACGTGTTCTCGCCTCAAAAACAAATGTTTTCTACAGTCGCGGAATCGAAAACCTACCCTGACGTTGGCAGAATGTTGTAAATTGTGAAGGTAAATGCATTACAGATGATTAAAGTCTCTGTTTCGCGTGCCTGTAGTGTTTATTAAACTTTAGGAAATAAGCTACGAACTTATGCACCAACACAATAGTTGAGTAGGAAGAGCAAATCCATAACTACACGGGGTTTTATTTTTGCTCCTACTCTCTCTCTCTCTCTCTCTCTCTCTCTCTCTCTCTCTGCTCCCTATGCACACGCAAACTCGTACCAGTGGCTAGGATAACTATTGCGCAAGCGTCCAAAAACATAACACTTGGCAAGCGGATGGGTCTACCGAAATAGCCCATTCAGTTTTTCGTATTACTGTTTTACATACGGCCAGAGGCGGATCACTGAGCCAGACTGACGTGCGAGCTAAAGTTTGCCTACAGCCTGTCTATCAATGCAACAGCGTAACTTTCGAGTAGGACGTCCCCAAATTTCGTACAACGTGCGCGTTTTGAATGTATAAACAGCAATACAGTGAACAGCGCATGGTGGAGCACGTTTTCGTGTCCATATTAGCCACTTCCCGTCCTAATTTCTGTATAGTTCCGTACAACTCCCATTGTAACCTCCCCACAAGAATATTAATTAAATGATGAACCAAGCGTAAACTCCCCACAAAAATATTAATTTAATGAATTTTTTTAAATATTGTAAGCTCGGAACAAAATTAATTTTAATGTAATCTCTGTGCAGAAATTGGCTCCCATTTATAATCTCCGTGCAGAAATGCATTCACATTTAATGTAACCACAAAATTCAATTCCTAAACCAGGAAATAATACAAAAATATTCAGTAACCTGGTAAATTTTATGACGACAGCAGCGCTGCGCCTCGGCCCTGTATTCTGAATAAAAAAGGAAAAATTCTTACCTCAATAAAAATTGCGAATATATATCTGCTCTTATGTAGAAATTTTTTTTGACACAGCTTCGTGCAATGCTGGCGTGTATATATATATATATATATATATATATATATATATATATATATTCTTGGAAGGAATGATCATGCATTGGAAATATTCTTTAAATTGAAATGAATGCTTTTCTTTAAAAAAATTACTTTATATTATGAAAATTATTATTGCGGAATTTGTAAATATACATTACTAGACATGCGCAAGGCTGCTTCTTTGCCTTCTACAATAATACTCATCGTCCAGAGTCGCGACCAGAGCAGACTGCCGACACGCGGAGGCACGCGCCGACCACTGCATACTACTGCATACTACTGAAGAGTAACACGGATTGACTTCTAATGTATACTCGCACAGACTGACTACTGTCGAATCGCGACAAGCAACAACTAACGACATACTGCTCTCTGGTCAGAGACTCTGCTACGCCTCGCCCATCGCCGGCAATGCATACGTCTTACGTAACCCTCCACTGGGGAGGCAAAAATTTGGCAGCGATGGTGAGTCAATTGGACTTGCCATGAGCAACAAATTTTTCTTAATTAACTAAGTTGACAATCACAGAATATATACATATAAGTGCAGAACATGAAATAAAATATAGTGCACATGCACTGAGTACAGAACATATCAAGCAATGACAAAATGTATACACAATGAGTACACAACATATTGACAAATGGCAAAAGTGCACACGCACTGCAGTACAGAACATATCAGCAAATCACAAAATGTATACGCAATGAATACAAATCATATTAACAAATGACATAAAGTGCACACGCACTGTAGTTCAAAACATATCAGGAAATCACAACGTATAGAGAATGAGTACAAATCATATTAACAAATGACATGAAGTGCACACGCACTGTAGAAGTCTTTAGCCTATTTAGGACAACTGATCTTGTTAACAAATGAAATAAAGTGCACACGCACTGTATATGTTTTTATCATTTTACAAGAACTAGGAAAGGAATGGGAAGGATTGCATCATGGTTGTAGCACATTAGGCTGCACGCAGCTGCACTGAAAGTCCATATCTTTCTACAGAAGCACAACACCAAGTGAGACAATCTGAAGTTCTTTTCCCAGAAGTATTAATCAGTGTAGCTAAGACACTGAAATGTCGTATTAATATTCCATGTTATCATTGTGGTAGTACATTAGGTACACCAAGCAGTGGGACCATAATAACATCTCCATCGCTCAAGGTGGTGGACAGCATGTCGTGTCAACACCACGTTCTTGTAAGGTACACCAACGTAGAATTAGTGCAAAAACCAAATATAGTGCTCCATGAGCATGAGGATAGACAGGACAAACGGATCTTGCAGTAATTTCTGGTAATTAGGTCAGAAGGCGAAGGACATTAAATCTTATGCCAGTCATCATTGATAATTACACTAGTCAATTAACTGATTTTTAAGTAATTCGAGGCACTCATCGCCCAGTTACTGAACATTTCTGTACCATGTATGAAGTATTACAGAATAATGTTCATAAGTTATCTGTTTACAGAGAACATTGGCACTCATTGGCCAGTTACAAATCATCAGAAGTCATCATTCAAAACAGGAGCTAATTCATATATAGCATGAAAGTGACATAATATAAATTTAAAGTATAAGAAACAGTGGCATTCGTTGGTCAGCAAGTATTAATTATTACAAAACATTTTTCATCCTTCAAGTGACATCTTGACATATTCAAAAATAATTATTGGCACTCATTGGCCAGTTACTAAACATGTAGCAAGTATTGAATATAACAAAACATTTCTCGTCATTCAAGTGACATATGACATATTTAAAGATAATTATTGGCACTTATTGGCCAGTTACAAAGTATTCATATAGTTTTACAAAACATTATTCAGTATTATTCAGAACTCATCATTCAAAACAAGAGTTAATTATTGGAATAGCATTAATGCATAAGTCATCATTCAGTATTACTCAGAACTCATCATTCAAGTGACATAGGACATATTTAACATGTAACACACTGTAACTATTACTCAAGGTCTGTGATTAGAAAAACATCATTCAGTATTACTCAGAACTCATCATTCAAGTTACATAGTACATATTTAACATGTAACACACTGTAACTGTTACTCAAGGTCTGTGATTAGAAAAACATCATTCAGTATTACTCAGAACTCTCTTAAACTGGTAGCATTATTTAGGACTAGTAATACATTTTTTTTGTTAGCAATGCATTGCGTTGGGATCGATAATTAATTACTGGGGGATAACAATATTTGCTTTTGAGTTATTGCTGCAAATGACGATGTGTACCGTCATGAGTCATGAGTCAGCTGTAGCAAAGTTATGAAACAAGTGGAGTATATGTGATCACATTCATGAATGACACACACAAATGGGTAAGAAAAAATGCAAGTACTAGAACAGGTTTAATGACCAACTGCTTATAGCACATTAATTTCATGAATAGCTTCTCCTGGAAAATATACAAAATGGATTATTAAGCTGAAAGAAGAAACGCATATTATGCTGAAAAGTAGTGAACTGCGAATTAACAGGTAATGAAATGTGTATTAAATATATATGTACTCTAGCTGTCCTTTCCAAAACCTTCAGTAATCATACCATGCGACATAAGACATACTGTCAAAACGAACTGCAACAAATACTTAAATAACTACATAGCATTTCTTAACTAACAGTAAGTATATTAACTTCATCATTATTTTCATCTGCAAAGAAAAACTTCATTATCCATATCATCATAACTCCATTATTATCATCATCTGTAAAGAAAGACTTCATTATCCATATTAGCATATTCTGCATCATTATTCATCATCATTCATTATCATCTGCAAAAAAAGTCACTTCATTATTCATTATACAACTATTCATAGTATAGAGTTTCTTATTTCTAGCATATTTCATCACTAAAACTAAGATGTGTAGTTCTGTCTGACAGCCTGCATCAATCGCCTCGTATTCTGAAAGAAAAAATTAGTTAAGACTGCTATCATACGATGTGTATAGTATATTCTTGTTAATGCTTGTTAATTCTGATCCATTTACTCCTCGTGACGATTGCATCTTCTTTCGTTCATTGCGAAGGTGAAATTCCCATTTCTGTTTAATTTATTTCTTTTACACGTTATTTCTTTCTGAAAATGATGAACAAAGATTAATGTCTTGCATTTAAATCATATACCCATTAAATAATAGGTGGTTTCTAGTGATATAATTGAGCATACAGCATAGCATGACAGAAAACGTAATATGTCAAAAACATAGACAATGTTCAGATGCAAAAATGTACACAAAATACCACAATGTAGCAGCAAAAAAAAAAAAATGTAAAATAGTCACGATGTTGAGATATCATAAGGGAAAATGTCAAAGTCAACTGGTGTTTGTTACATCTTAAATAGTTCATAGTGCACACAAACAAAACAGGAAAACAATCATACATTTATGAAGAATGGAAAATGTGCACAGTCTGATGTGTAACGACAAGAAAAGCGACCTGCTAACCTTACCTTGTCGGGCACTTGCCAAGAAAAAATCATCAGTAAGTGTTCATGTGAATATAATTGCATAAGTGGTCATAAAAAAAATTAGGAAATGGCATTACAGTGTGATAAATCATAAAGTATGTTCATTCAATAAAGGGTTTGATGTTGGAGATTTGGTGATTCCCTTTGGTTTTTCTGGTTCTCAAAGTTTCGACGTGTACTACATTGGGGTGAGGAATGCTACGAATTCGATATGGACCTGCGTATAGAAGCTCAAATTTACTGCATCTACTCTTTCCTCTGTTGGATAAATAGTGTGTACGTACTAATATCTTCTGTCCAATGTGAAAGTCACGGCGTATACAAACCTGTTTTTGCTGTCTTCTCCGGCGCTCTGCGGCACGTTTGATGCTGTTCAGCGCAATGTCAATTATTTCATGGTGTCGTAGTCGACGAGATGTAGGAAAGGTTACTAATTCATTGATTTTGTTAGGTGGTTCAACATTTTTCAGCATAACAGAAGGAGACAGCATAGTAGATTCATTTGGTATGGAATTAATTACATCCTGGAATGAGAGTATGTGTGTGTCCCAATCAATATGTTTTTTATGGCAGTATATTCTGCGCAGTTTACCAATTTCTTTCATTAATCGTTCACAAGGGTTCGAAGAAGCATGGTACCTGGATGTATAGATTGGAGAAATGTTTCTAGCTCGTAACATACGTGTCCATATAGCAGATCGAAACTGTGGTCCATTGTCGGAAATTACTTTCAATACATGCCCTACATGAAATAGAAAATGTTTTACAAATGCTTTCGAAACAGTTTTAGCAGTAGCTTTGCGTAACAGAGTGAAGGTAACAAATTCCGAAGTGAGTTCAACAGCGACAAAAATGTAGAAAAAACCTCTATTAGTTCTCGGAATCGGACCAAAAATGTCTACAGCGGCCATGTGTCTCAATTTAACAGGTACAATGGGATGTAATGGAGGAATATGTGAAGTCGTATCTGACTTAGCTTTCTGGCAGATTTTACATGACGCTAAAACTCGTCGAATACGTTTTTCCATGTTGGTAAAATAACAGTTCTGTCTCAGTATAAGAAAACATTATCTGGCTCCGTAAAGTGCGTAGCTTAATTGAGTATACCAGATTAATTTGTTAACAAGTTCGTCAGGAATGCATAATAACCAATCGTTGCTGTCAGGGTGAGAGCGGCGAAACAGAATGTTATTGCGTACAGTGTAATGGCTTCTAATGGTAACATTGTTCCTATCTTGCCAAAGGTGTTTAATTTCTTTCCATACGTTGTCTTTGCTCTGCTCTTGTGCTATGTTTCGTAATGACGATGAAATGAAATTTTCAAATGCAACTTGTTGAATATACATGACGCTGAAATTTGCTTTGCAGAAGTTGATTGCGATGTCTTGCTGATTGTTGCTGAGAGAACGGGATAGTGCGTCTGCTACAATATTTTGCGTGCCGGGAATGTGAACAATTGTAAAATTAAATTCCTGTAAATAAAGTTTCCATCTACTTAATCTGTCGTGAGTAAATTTAGCCGAAAGTAAAAACTGTATGGCTCTATGATCTGTGTAAACGGTCGTATGTCTTCCATAAAGAAAATGTCGAAATCTCATAAATGTCCATACAACACATAATGTTTCAAGTTCTGTAACAAAATAATTGCGTTCAGCAGGTGACAGAATGCGACTCGCAAAGGCTATGTTTTTAATTACTGTAGTGCCATCTTCTTCAATTTCCTGAAAAATGTGTACTCCTACAGCGGTGTTAGAACCATCGGTGGCAATGGAAAAATTTCTAGTAAGATCTGGGTGCGATAAAAGTGGTGCATTCAACAAGGCTTCTTTCAGGTTCACAAATTCAGAATGTTCTTGCTTATCCCAGGACCAAATAGTATTTTTACCTGTCAATTGACATAATCTAGGGGTGTCTAAAGCAGAGTAATGAATAAATTTACGAAAAAAGTTAATTGAACCCAAAAAGCTGCGTAGTTGTTTCTTCGTCGTAGGAACAGTAATGTCACGTTAAGCTTGAAGTTTTTCCGGATCAGGCGTAATGCCCTCTGCTGAAATTACATGTCCAAGGAATTTATAGAAGTTTTACCAAAGTGCGATTTACTGAGATTAACTGTGTGTCCTTGTGCACAAAAAGCTTGCAACAGTTGTTCAAGAATCAGATTATGTTCAGACCAGTTAGCTTCTGCAAGAAGAATGTCGTCTACGTACGTCGTGATTCTGTCTTTAAGTTCTGTCCCAAGTATTGTATTCAAACCGAGAATAAATGCTGCTGAAGAAATAGTTAAGCCGGACGGTAATTTGCAAAATTGAAAAGTCACGAAAACGGAGAAAAGCCGTGTACTTTCTGCAGTTTGGATGGAGTTGAATTTGCCAAAATCCCGATTTCAAATCTAATGTGGAATAAATAGCAGTACCATGAAATTTCTGTAGAAGTTCTTCTAGTGTCTGTGGGCGATCTGTTTCATTAATAATAATGTCATTGATGTGACGCGAATCAAGTACGAGGCGAAGTGAACCATCCTTTTTCTTAATAATATGGAGCGGGTTTATGTACGGACTAACTGCCGGTTCAATAATTCCTTGGCCAAGCATAGCTTGCAACTCTTTCTTAACATGTTCTCTGTGAATATACGAAATGGGATAATGTTTCGCTTTAAATGTGTCGTGCTGTTTAACTTGAAATTCGTACATAAAACCGAACATAGTACCAGGAACATTGTCTAAAACTGGAGCTTGCTGTAAAAGAATTTTGCGTAGTTCCGTGCTTTCGTCGTCTGTATTTGCACTGCTCTGTTTAACTTTATCAGAAATCATCTGTATAACGTCATAGTCAGCTTCGTCTGGAGTATTATAGTTGTGTACGTACGTATCTGTGAACAATGTGGAATGACAGTCGATGTTACGTAATGCGGAAATGACCTCTGTACGATTAATTGTTTGTTCTTCTGCAGATAAAGAGTGCTGAAATTCTACAGCCAGTTGTACATTTTCATCCTTTAACATTAAATAGGAATTTTGAAAGTCAATAACTGCGTCGTGTTGTACCAGAAAATTTGTACCTAAAATAACGTCTGTCGTCAATAAGGGAACAATCCAAAAATTTGAGTGAAAAGTATGACCTGCAATACAAAATGACAAATGTGTCTATAATTTTACATTTACTCCTTTACCAGATACTGCTCCTTTTGCTTTAGTTTTGCCTAAAGGTAACGTAGGATAGGTATTCTCTTTGTTACATTCGTTGAAAGTTTCCTCATTTATGACTGACATAGGAGATCCAGAATCGATTACTGCTGAAAATTTCGATGATCCAATTTTTACTTCAATGACAGGGTGTGAAATGGGTTTTTGAACAACTGGTCTTTCCTGCAAAAGAGTGTCTCGGATGTCGTCAAAAGTAATAACATCTTCGTGAACAAGACTCTCTGTGTCAAAAGCATTGCTTGCGTCACTGGAAGATGCAACCTGTACTGTATCTAGTCAAATTCTATCTGACGCGCTATTATTTTCAGGAGGATGCTGTGGCATTTCTACTATTTGTACGGTTCTGTTATTCCTTCCTGACGTATTACGTTCGGGATGATATCTACTGTCTGGTTCATTCATGAGAATATGTTGTTGCGGATGATTTTGCTGCTGATAAGACCGACTGTTATTAAACGTACGCTGAAAATTGTGCTCATTACTTTTACGTCTGTCATGATAGTCATTTCTATACGGTGTATTGCGATAGGAATTAAAATAGTGTGTTTTCTGTACGTACTGATTCCCCTGTTGCTGTGCGTTACTATTTGTTGGAGCTGATGCTATACGTGCACGCGGCGAAACATTAAAGCTTGATTGACCTTATACATTACATTGTTGGTTAGGTATGCTAACCAGTTGGTTTTGTTGCTATTGCGGAGAAAAACCTCTATTGTTACCAAAATGTGGTTCCCGTTGCTGATAATTTTGACGATACTGATAATTAAAATTTTGTCTGTTATTAAAGTTCTGGGCCGACCGAAGTGGCCATGCGGTTAACGGCGCTGCAGTCTGGAACCGCAAGACCGCTACGGTCGCAGGTTCGAATCCTGCCTCGGGCATAGATGTTTGTGATGTCCTTAGGTTAGTTAGGTTTAACTAGTTCTAAGTTCTAGGGGACTGATGACCTAAGATGTTAAGTCCCATAGTGCTCAGAGCCATTTGAACCATTAAAGTTCTGGTGGTTGTCGTTCCTGAAGCGTCTTTTACCCTTACTACTGAAATTGCATGGCTGATCGGAATTGCTGTATGTTTGTTGACCTTGGTTATTATATGAAAAATTTTTGTTTATAAAAGAATAATCCGATTGCTGCACTTCCAAAATCTGTAACAGATCTCTGAATGCCGAAATATTTTCTTTCTGTTGACCCGTTAAAAGTGACACTCTTAATGATCGTGGTAATTTAGAAATACATAATTGAATAAGTGCAGATTCACTGTGTGGTTCACTTAAGCACTGGTTTTGTTGGACCATGTGTTCAAAAAATTGCGTGACAGTGGAAAAATTTGAGTTCTCATAATTCAGTAAACTAATTAATTCATCCTTAATTCCGCGCTGTGTCGTCTTCGACCAATACGCTGACAGGAAAGCATTCTGAAATTCCTCTACCGAGTAGCACTGTCTCGCGATCAGTCTCATACGAGTTGCCGGTTCGCCTTCCAAAAAACTGCAAATAAATTCAACTTTATGTGTTACGGGCCAAGTCAGTGGAAAAGCAAAGCTAAATTGTTGTATCCAATCCAATGGGTGAATCTGTGTTCTATCATTTTTAAATACTTTAAATTTTCTCACTGATAGAAAATTTTTGTAATCAAAATTATCGTCTCTGTACGTCTGAATAGGTTCAGGATTGTATGAGAATCTATTTGTCTGTGACTGTTCGGAATCTGGGTCACGTACTCTCTGTAGATTACCTAAATTATACAGGCTGTGTGAGTGCGAGAAATGTTCAGAATGTGCCGTATGTTGTGACGTGTTATTGACTGAAACATTTTTTAACTCTGTCACTTCTTGCTGTAGAGTTGACAATTTTCTACGTAATGTATTATTGGACGAATCTATCTCACTGGTCGTCTGCTGTAAATTTTGGAATTCAGGTGTTTGATTAAACGAAATCGATGAAGTATCGTCTGATTTGGTGTCATTATTACTTTCAATAACGGCAATACGACTGGCCAATTAATCATATTTTTCAGTCAGTATTTTTACCTGATCATCGTTTTTAGTGTCACAAGCATTAATCTGTTTTTGTATTTTACGTGTGGTTTCGTTCAATTTTTTAACGTCTGCTTTGATGACATCGGGATCCTGAATTAGTTCTAATTGTTCAAGTCTGTCGGTCACTGTCTGAAAGTATCTTCTGCGACGGTACGGCATGGCTGTGTGCTTCGTGCGGCTGCCTCGAGTCGACTGAGCATGCTGCTGCCTCAGAACAGGATGTACTTCCTGTCCCCCACCAGGCAGGCACAGCGCCAGCGCGCCTTAGCAGTCCCGATTGCGCAACCCACAGTTTGATTTTCCAGCAACACGGGCCTAGTAATACTAGGGGCCGTGTTGGGCGGCTGCCTCGCTCAGCGACTAAGTCCCACTCAGGGTCACCCGCCTTACACAGCAGCATAAGGCTAAGTCACACAGCCGGGTGACCTTGAGTGGGACTTAGTCGCTGAGCGAGGCAGCCGCGCAACACGTAATTTGTTAAAGTACCATCAATCTTGGCCCAAACATTAATTCTTTCATTAGCATTAACACGTCTCCTGTTTCTTGTATATAATGAAAATGGTTTATCTGTATGTACCACACCTGTTCCATAGTTCCTGTCACCTTGTACACCAATTGAAAAGGTGCGATAAGAAATGATGTCTCTGTCATAGTACGATTCCAATCCTTGCAGTGCTTTATCACTACCTCGTACTATAGCAAATGTTAACCATGAATTACCAGGAACAAGTTCAGTAGTAGTACATGAAAAATTAATCTTGCATCCAACAAATGTGATAGGACCAGTCAGTAGCTCTTCTTGAGAAACATTATTAGGAACAAAACTGAAAGTATCCACTGTCTTGTACACTGGTAGTCTGCTCCTCCTGTAGTATCTTCTACTATGTGTGTATCTGTTTTTGATTTAAGATCGGAAATTTCATTACGCAATTCGGTGTTCAACTGTTTAATAGTATTAATTTCGTCTGATACTGTAGCAATATTGTTGTCTACGTATGTTTTTGCTTTCGTAAACAATATACGTTTATCTTCCTGTCTCTGTGCGGTAATTGTTTCCATAACTTGTCGTTTTACTTTATTTTGTTCCTGTATGAATTTACGGTAACGCGTTTCACTGTTTTGTAGGTGGTGATTAAAACGTTCGTCAATTTGACTGTTCTGTTGGTCGAATTTCGCGTCTACGTTTGCATCCAGTGCGCGCGAAAGTTCTGCTGACATTAATTTAAACTCGTCGCGTAACTGTGTTGCGTTTTCAGAGCATTGTTTACCGACTGCACTAATTTCGTCTCTAAGTGATTCTGTTGTGGCTGCTTGTCTATTACTTAATTCTTGAGCAACAGATAATTTCTTCACTACTTTTCCTAGCACAAGCCTTAATTTATTCACGTAATTGTTCTTTAGTATCATGACATTGCGCGGCAACAGCTGCAATCTGTTCACTAAGTTGTTTGTTCTGTTCATTTAGGTGGTCGTGTTTTTCACTAAACTGTTTGAAGTTTTCATTAAGGTTGTCTTGTTTTTCATTAAGTTGTTTGAAATTTTCATTAAGGTTGTTTTGTTTTTCATTAAGTTGTTTGTTCTGTTCACTAAGTTGTTTGTGGTTGTTGTCTTGTCTTTCATTCTGTTGTTTGAAATTTTCATTAAATTCTTGTCTGAGATTCTCTTTAAGTTGTATCATTAATGCTATGACTCGATCCATGTCAAAATTAGCTACTGTATTCTTTGTGCTGTTTAATGGCGTACCTGCAATTGTCACGTTTTGTGTATCCATTTGGATATTCTGTGATTCTTGAAAAGGTTTGCCAGTCGAATGTGCACTGTTGGTCACTAAATCGGAATCAAATAAATCTGTCGTACTTTGAGTACATTGTTCATTTTCGTTAGAAATAATTGTCTGTTCACTACGTAAATTTTGCAAACCGGGTGTGTCAAACTGGGCAGCGTTCATTGTAACAGAACGTGCCACGTCATCCATTGTCGTTAAATTAACAGACGACACAATTGAATTTATTTGCTCATCATTAGGATCAAAATCATTACTAGTGGTCGGTAGGCACTGATTGTCTGTAAATGGAGGATTATCATTAAGACACTGAGTGTCGCAAGTATTATCGGTCAAACTATTCGAGTCGGCTATTTCAGTCATTACATATCGCGATGTACTGTTAACAGTTTTTCGCGGCATTTTTCACAAAAATCACAATTAAGCACAAACGAAACAAGGACAATGCAAAAATGCAACAAACAATTACAAGAAAGAGCAACAAATTGCCGATGATCTGTGAAAGAAAGAGTGACAAATTAGTAAATGCGTTGCGCCAGATTCAAACTACATTTAAGTAAATAAGAGCAGATATATGACTACTTCTCAGAAGATTCACAAGGAAATTCGATCCTGGCCGGATGTCGCCAAGTGTAAGCTCCCCACAAGAATATTAATTAAATGATAAACCAAGCGTAAACTCCCCACAAAAATATTAATTAAATCAAATTTTTTAAATATTGTAAGCTCGGAACAAAATTAATTTTAACGTAATCTCTGTGCAGAAATTGGCTCCTATTTATACTCTCCGTGCAGAAATGCATTCACATTTAATGTAACCACAAAATTCAATTCCTAAACCAGGAAATAATACAAAAAAATTCAGTAACCTGGTAAATTTTATGACGACAGCAGCGCTGCGCCTCGGCCCTGTATTCTGAATAAAAAAAGGAAAAGTTCTTACCTCAATAAAAACTGCGAATATATATCTGCTCTTATGTAGAAATTTTTTTTGACACAGCTTCGTGCAATGCTGGCGTATATATATATATATATATATATATATATATATATATATATATTGATTCTTGGAAGGAATGATCATGGATTGGAAATATTCTTTAAATTGAAATGAATGCTTTTCTTTAAAAAAAAAATTACTTTATATTATGAAAGTTATTATTGCGGAATTTTTAAAAGAAGTTAATGACAGTTAATATACATTACTTGACATGCGCAAGGCTGCTTCTTTGCCTTCTACAATAATACTCATCGTCCAGAGTCGAGACCAGAGCAGACTGCCGACAAGCGGAGGCACGCGCCGACTACTGCAGACTACTGCATACTACGGATTGACTACTAATGTATACTCGCACAGACTGACTACTGTCGACTCGCGACAAGCAACAACTAACGACATAATGGTCTCTGGTCAGAGACTCTGCCATGCCTCGCCCATCGCCGGCAATGCATACGTCTTACACCATTCATTTACTTTGCTAGTGCAGTAGCTGTGCGAGATATGCTCCGTTAGAGCGGCACTTGTTTCACCAAATCTCTGCAACACCAAATTAAAATGTGTGGCCTATTCTTACTCACAGACCTAGAGCTTGTAAATTACTTGGTTGGTGGGGTCCTTGCTTCTGAACTAACTGAAACAGGAAGATTTCAGGGTGCAAATGCTCTGTGTATGAGCACTGCTGCTGCTGCTCCTCCTACTACTACTACTTATCATAATAATAATAATAATAATATTAAGTGTAAACCATTACATAGTTACTGTTGTGATGTCAGTTAGTTCTTTTGCTGTTGCGAAGTGAATAACGAAGCAATTTCTGGTCTTTTGCGAGATGTACCTACAGCACGCAGAAAGCATTTTCATGAGATATTTAAGCGTATGTCCGTTCGCTGATAAGTCAAAACATTACGATCACCTTCCTAATAGCCGGTATGGCCATTTTTGGCATGGATAACAACTGCGACGCGTCGTGGCTGGAAGAAAAAAGACCTTCGTTGGTCGCTGGAGGGAACTGTCACCACATCTGCCCACACAAGTTTCCGGGGAGGGGGCGATGAGCTCTGAAGCCACGCTCAATCACATCCCAGATGCGTTCGATAGGGTTCAGACCTGGCGAATAGGGGGGGCGGGGGGCAGCATGTCAGCTGGAACTAGCCGCGGTAGTCCTCGAACCACTCCATCACACTCCTAACCTTGCGACACGGCGCATTAGCTTGTCGAAAAATACCACTATCGTCGGGAAACGCCATCGTCATGAAGGGGTGTACGTGGTGTACAAGTAGCGTACGATACTCTTGGGCCGTCAAGGTGCCTTGCACGAGCTCCACTGGACCCACGGATGTACCACAGAGCATAATGGAGCCACCGCCAACTTGTCTCCGTCCCGCAGTATAGGTGTCAAGGAGCTGTCCCCCTGGAAGATGAATAATTCACCCCTCCCATCAGCATGATGAAGAAGATATCGGGATTCATCAGACCAAGCAACTATCTGTCACTGTGACAACGTCCAGTTCCGATGATCACGTGCCCATTTCTCTCGTAGTTGTCGATGTCATGATGTTAACATTGGCACATGCATGAGTTGTCAGCTGCGGATACCCATCGTTAGGAGTGTGTGTTCAGACACACTTTTACTCTGCCCATCATTAAAGTCTGATATTAATTCCGCCACAGTTCGCCGCCTGTCCTGTTTTACCAGTCTGCTCAGCCTACGACTTCCAACATCTGTAATGAGGGGTGGCTACCCAACCCCATGACGTCTGGACGCTGTTTCACCTTGGTTTCGGCACGTGTTGAAGACACTCACCATACCACTTCTCGAACACCATACGAGCCCTGCAGTTCCCGAAATGCTCCTGCCGAGCCTCCGGGCTAACACAATCTTCCGTCGGTCAGACTCAGATCGCACCTACCTCATTCTACACTCTGACAGCACGCTCGCTGAAATATGGTTTCCCAAGACAGAGCGGAACAGGTTGTGGAAAGGGGCAAAAATCAGTTGCTGCTAGTTGCACAAACATACAAACTTTATTTGCTAAAACACTTAATCACACATGCCCTTAAAAGAATTCAGAAACAATGCGGCTAAAGGCCAGAACACAAGTTATTAAAATAGCGTCAAAGGAATACACACGGCTGAAGGCCTTAGTTACAAAATAGAACAACTGAGGGCTTAAGGTCTGGTTAACGAGAACTCCAGTAAGAAAATTTTAAAAGGTTTTAGATAAAGACCTTTCAAATTTTAATTTAAGTAGGCTGAAGGCACTTCGGATGCTAAAAAAAAATCATGATTTAAACTTTGGGGAGTAATAACTAAAATAATACTAACAATTAAAAAAATTTAAAATTGACGTTTTCGGACAATTTCATGGCCGTCCTTCATTATCATTAATACACTTCATCCGGCGGTGTTCCAATGACAATAATCCATCTATGTAGTCTCCTGTGCAGATGGACATTTGGACTCGGTAGCCTCGCAACAGACTACTGCTCACAGCAGCACCTAAAACTGCAATTCTTGAGTTGGGGAAAAAAGCAGGAAATAAGCAGCATCTGGTTGGAGGGGTGCAATGCAGTTAGACGAATAGCGTTTTCGCCTGTTTTCAAATCGCGCAAGGAGCCAACTGCACGCCAGATTTCCGACGTCTACCCATTCACAAAACCGCTCACCAGCAACTGGCAACCGACCGCTGCTGACTGCGACGGGAACACAGGGCATAACCCACCCTTTCTTGTGACCATAAATGCTGTCCATTTATTTTCTCAAGTACACTACCGCTTGCTAGCTTCGTATGCACATATCAGTATTATGACGAACTGTGAGAAAAGTAACCTTGCAACCTGAAAAAAGCGTTTCACAGTGTAAAATTGTATAAGATTTTGGAAATTTTCGGAAGAGAATATGTAGACTAAGAGAAAGGCGGGTAGTATGCAATATGTAGAAGAATCAAGAGGGTAGAGGAATAAATAAGAATGGAAGACTAAGGCGAAAGTGCTCGGAATTGGAATGCTTATAAGACGGGGATGTAATCTTTCATCTCTACTGCTCAGTCAATGAAGGAATGACAAACACATAAAAAGTTTATGAAAGGGATTGAAGTTTAGATTTAAATGATATCAATGACGAATTTCGCTGATTAATTTGGTACCGTTAGTGAACATGGGCAAATGGGCGCAAATGTTCTGCGATGCTTTGAAGCTGTTTATCTTGTAGTGAGCTGCTTCAGAAGTATCAAATGGTTCAAATGGCTCTGAGCACTATGGGACTTAACTTCTGTGGTCATCAGTCCCCTAGAACTTAGAACTACTTAAACCTAACTAACCTAAGGACATCACACACATCCATGCTCGAAGCAGGATTCGAACCTGCGACCGTAGCGGTCACGCGGTTCCAGACTGAAGCGCCTTTAACCGCACGGCCACACCGGCCGGCTCAGAAGTATCAGTTTATCCCTAACTTGAACCGGCACCTTCAACACTCTCGGTAAGTAAGTGGTACCTTTTGTTTCAGATCTTCACGACGAATACGCTGTCGACACTCCAGTTTTCTAAGACGACATCAGCCGTGTTTGGATGGCCGCATGTTTACTGAGCCGTGGCGCGCGCTTTATCGACAATTCCTTGCGGCGAGCAGGTAATCTTTGCTCTCGCTCGATAGGTGGCGTCTTCGGTGGTTGTCACTAGGAGGTAGGCGGGAGCTACGAGGATCTAACAGAGGCGCGCATGCGCGTATTGAGCTCTCTGGCGACTGTGCTCTTAGAGCGGCAACAAGTAGTAATGCTTTGGTTTTCACATCAAGCGGCGTGAGTTGTGTTCCCGGCAAGAACGCTCGGTTGTGTTACCGGGTTTAGTCTCATACAGGGGAGTGCAGTGCAGTTCATAGCAGGCAGTAAGGAAAAAGGCTCAGTCTCCCGTCAAGAAGCGTGAATTCTTCGGGATGGTTCGCTAGTCAGGAGCTTCTTTTTTAGCCATATGTCTTTTTGATTTGACGCAACCCGCCAGGAATTCATCTTCTGTGCCAACTTTTTCATCGAAGAATGGCACTAGCAACTTACGTCCTCAATTATTTACTAGATGTATACCAGCCAACGGTCTTCTTCTACAGTTTGTACTCTCTACGGCTCCCTCTAGAGCCATGGAAGTTCTTACCTGATGTCGTAACAGATGTTCTATCATCCTGTCCTTTCTTATTGTCAGCGTTTTGCATACATTCCTTTCCTCGACGGTTCTGCAGAGAACCACCTCTTTCGTTGCCTTATCAGTCCACCTTATTTTCAACATTCTTTTGTAGAAACACTTCCTAAATGCTTCGAGCCACGGACATAGCGGACGGATTTACCTAGTCAGTGGTGTGCCTTTGTAGGCGCAGTTGCGAGAAGGATCGTATATTCAGACTTGCACTCGGTTACGCTGTGGTCTCTACTATAGTATTAGATCAGCTGTATCAAAGCTGGTTGTAGCTCCGTCATAAGCTGCATTGAGAAGTATTTATTTTTTGTTTCTTGATGGTGACTAGTTTTGGACGTGTCCATTTTCAAACCATCCGTGCTGTTAGTGTCACAGATTCAGGCGATATCCCAGGTACGGAAACACCTGGGCGGGAATCAAAGCGGTATATGGCCGACTTAACAACAGCAAGTTTCACCACATAGGACGGACACTAGAGAAATGCTGTGCAGAGACACAAGTGGTTGTCAAGTAACGAAGCTACAGCCATTTATTTCAATTACAAGACAAGTTGCTAACCTAGGTTCCACCTCCAGCATGCTGCAATTTCGTATGTTTCTAACGACTTTTCGAGTACATGTCCCGTCGAACTGCTGGGCTACGCTGGGCGTAAGTTTCTTAAGGTTTAGTACAAAGTATGTCAGCAGTATCGGTCTTATCTTTCTTTTGTGTGTGAATTCCTAAGGGACCAAACTGCTGAGGTCATCGGTCACTAGACTTACACGCTACTTAAACTAACTTGAACTACAAACGATCCTTTTGGAAGAACATCCGAAACTGAGCATTATACCAGAGGTTGAAAACGCCACTTGAGTTGTAAAGCGTCTAGCACACTTCCACAGTGGCAGTCGGGGACGACAGCACAGTTGCGACATCTGAGGATGAGCTTATGATTGCCCGAAACCGGTCGTGATAGTAAAAGAAATTTTCAATTGAAACTGTATTTTCAACCTCTGGTAACCGAGGAAAGACTCGAACACCCGGCGGGAGGGGCCGCGCAACCCGTGACATGGCGCCTCAAACCTCGCGGCAGACCTTATCTAACCGCAATTTCCTGCCAGTCGCGCAACGGGAAGTAATTTTTCTCCATCACGGGCCTAGTAATACTAGGGCCCGTGCGACGCCCAGCCCCGCCAGAAACTACGTTCGACTACCTTAACAGCTTCTTTAAGCGGATGTGTCACATAACCAAGCACGTCTTTAACCGTGATGACCAGTTACGGCTCACTGAGACACATACATTCACAGAGACACAGAGATACAGTGGAATCGCTGAGAGCATCCCAGAGAGCTGAAACACCAAGAAGAATCCCTTCTCAGCTTTGGACAACATCAATGTGTAGTCTTTTTACCAAAGGTCAACACTTTATTTAAGAGAATACAGAGTTAAGTCACCAACAGGTGACACATCTTTACAACAACCATGTCCTTTACACCAAAAATAGCCGGCCGCTGTGGCCGAGCGGTTCTAGGCACTTCAGTCCGGAACCACGCTGCTGCTGCGGTCGCAGGTTCGAATCCCGCCTCGGGCATGGATGTGTGTGATGTCGTTAGGTTAGTTAGATTTCAGTAGTTTTAGTCTAGGGGACTGATGACCTCAGATGCAAGTCCCATAGTGTTTAGAGCCATTTGAATTTTTGAACCAAAAATATATAACCTCATCGTCATCTACCTTCCTGCGACCACGAGTACGTATAAACAGTGCTTGCCCAGGAACTAAATAAGAACTGCCACCGCCCATAACTTCACTAAAGGGAAAAGTACGATAACAGATTACATCTCTACGCGCAAAACTCTCAGTGCCACCGTAGACACTTACGCCTCCACATCTAGCAAACACGACACGTAACCAACCATTACCGTTACCAGGTGGAGTAGCACCAGCCTGACGTACTGCAAAATTAATATGCGACGACTCTTTTGGGAAGCAAGAATGACGTTTAACATATTTTACAGTCGCTCGGTACGTGTCGTTGTTCCTGTGGCCTACGATAAACTGCTGCTAGAGGGGTAGCTAATTCTTTCAATGAATCTGCTCAGGAAACAGATGCGTGCTTCGTACGACCGGTATGAACGCCAGAGCTGAAGTCTGCCTCTGGTAAGTGTGGGCTGGACGCGGCCGGTGGCAGCGGAAGTCGCGACTCTGTGGTTCCGCGGCGCTGAAATCCGAGTCCGTCCTAGGGCCGCGGCCAGAAAGCCGCTGCCGCTGCCAGGGCAGGTATTTATAGCCGCGCGGGCGTCCGCGACACTTTTCACTGCCACGGGAAGTCGATCAGGCGCGCGGCTCGCCCGCCTTACTGCCAATTTGCTGCGGCGTCCTGAACTATGATTCTACTGAACTCAGCGCCTTTTTCATAAACCTGACATCGATTTGTAGTTGGATTTTGGAACATACACTATGTGATCAAAAGCATCCAGACACCCCCAAAAACATATGTTTTTCATATTAGGTGCAATGTGCTGCCACCTACTGCCGGTACTCCGTATAAACGACCTCAGTAGTGATTAGACATCGTGAGAGAGCAGAATGGGGTGCTCCGCGGAACTCACGGACTTCGGACGTGGTCAGGTGATTGTGTGTCACTTCTGTCATACGTCTGTACGCGATATTTCCACACTCCTAAACATCCCCTGTTTCCGATGTCATAGTGAAGTGGAAACATGAAGGGACACGTACAGCACAAAAGCGTACAGGCCGACCTCGTCTCGTGACTGACAGAGCCCGCCGAAAGTTGAAGACGGTCGTAATGTGTAACAGGCAAATATCTATCCGGACCATCACACAGGAATTCCACACTGCATCAAGATCCACTGCATATACGACGACAGTTACGCGGGGGATGACAAAACTTGGTTTTCGTGGTCGAGCGGCTGCTCATAAGCCACACATCACGCCGGTACATGCCAAACGACGCCTCGCTTGGTGTAAGGAACTTAAACATTGGGCGATTCAACAGTGGAAAAACGTTGTGTGGAGTGACGAATCACGGTACACAATGTGGCGATCCGCTGCCAGAGTGCGGGTATGGCGAATGCCCGGTGAACGTCATCTGCCAGCGTGTGTTGTGCCAACAGTAAAATTCGGAGGCGGTGGTGTTATGGTGTGGTCGTGTTTTTCATGGAGGGGACTTGCACCCCTTGTTGTTTTGCGTGGCACTATCACAGCACAGGCCTACATTGACGTTTCAACTACGTTCTTGCGTCCCGTTGTTGACTAGCAATTCGGGGAAGACGATTGCGTCTTTCAACATGATCTAACACATGTTCGTAATACACGTCCTGTGACGGAGTGGTTACACGGCAATAACATCCCTGTAATGGACTGGCCTGCACAGTTCCTAGCCTAAGTCCTATGGAACATCTTTGAGATGTTTTGGAATGCCGACTTCGTGCCAGGCCTCACCAACCGTCATCGATGCCCCTCCTCAGTGCAATACTCCGTGAAGAATGAACAATGGACTGTGATCCCCCAAGAAACCTTCCCGTACCTGATTGAACGTATGCCTGCGAAAGTAGAAGCTGTCATCAAGCCTAAGGGTGGGCCAACACCATATTGCATTCCAGCATTACTAATGGAGGGCGCCAGAAACTTGTAAGTCATTTTCAGCTAGGTGTCCGGATACTTTTGATCTCATACAGCATACTGTTTTCCAACAGTGTGAAACACCTCGTTGGAAACGATATATTGACACCTAAAACACAACTAGCTCTTTATTCACATGAAATAACGAATGCTATCGACAGGCGACCAAATTCTGTTTCTGGTTTCCGTTAGCGCTTTTGACACCGTTCCTGACAAGCATCTTGTAATGAAATTGCCTGGCCTTGCAGCAAGTTTTAGTCGCGATTTCCTGTCAGAAGCGTCAACAGTTCGTAGTAACTGACGAGACACCAACTATTGAAACTGGAGTGTTGGCTGGGAAATGCTACACGGCCTCTGCTGCTCTTCATCTATACACGGTCGAAAAGAACTCCATTGTCAAATTTTCACAGGTGGTAGTAAGGACCAAAACAAGGAAAAAGCATGGTAAACATGGGCTCTAAATTGCATATGAGCAGTTCTTCAGCTTCGCTACTGCGGGAAACATCTTTTCTAATGGAAGATCTTTGTTTCCTGTCTTTTCAGACGTAGTAGTATAGACCAAAACAAGAAAAACGTATCCAGAAAACATGGGTTCTAGAGCTATGAGCCACGGCTGATTTTCGTTACTGTGAAACACATCTCTTCTACTGAACAGGTGCTCATAGTTCTAGAAGTTCTAGATTTCAAGCTCATATGTACCACTTATTTTTTCCTTGTTTTGGTCCGTATTACCACCTCTGTAATTTTCTTGGTGGCGTTTTGGTTCACCACCGTCACTGAAGCGCCAAAGAAACTGGTTCAGGCATGCATAAGCATACTGTCTGATCATCTGCATCCATTCATGACCATTGTGCTTTCCTATGGGCTTGGGCAATTCCACCAGAATAATGCGACACCCACCCGTCCAGAATTGCTACAGAGTAGCTCCAGGAAAACTCTTCTGAGTTTAAACACTTCCGCTGGCTACCAAACTCTCCAACCATGAACATTATTGAGCATATCTAGGATGCCTTGCAACGAGTTGTTAAGAAGATATCTTCACTCGTTCATACTCTTACGGGTTTATGGACAGCCCTGCAGGATTAATAGTGTCAATTCCCTCCAGCACTACTTCAGACATTAGTGTTGTGGTACTTCCGCGAGCTCTCGGGGGCCCTATAGTGTAGCAGGCAGCTGTGCCAATTTCTTCGGCTCTTCAGTGAATATCCGATATATAAGACAATCTGAGCAGCTCTAGATTCTGTCGCGTACCGTCTAGTAATCCTTTCATGGTTACAATTTATTTTGAGCGTATTTGAAAAATAGAGGTTCTAAAACTGTCTTCCTTCGTGATACGCAATACACTTTCACTATCAAAAAATTTTTGTACATACCGATTTTGGAAATCGATGTAGTGTGACACACAGGTCCCACGAGTCTAACTAGATCCATATTTTCATGTGATTCTACGATTTTCAGAGTTAAATTTTTGATTTTAGAATGATTTTATCAGGAAGGCTATTATGGGAAAAAGCGTAACAAATCAGTACCAAAACACATTTATTGCCTTGAGAAAAAAGAAAAAAACAAATATTGCACACAATTTTCAACATAACATTTGATGGTGGCTATTACGTAACACACACCAACGTTTTCCACATTTTACAAAGGTTATTGGCTCATATACGTCCCACTACACACAAATTATATGCAAACCAGCAGAATTAACGATGTGTGTAGTAATGTTCCAAGGCAGTGCATGCGACGCATAAGAAAATGGTTCAAATGGCTCTGAGCACTATGGGACTCAACTGCTGAGGTCATTAGTCCCCTAGAACTTAGAACTAGTTAAACCTAACTAACCTAAGGACATCACAAACATCCATGCCCGAGGCAGGATTCGAACCTGCGACCGTAGCGGTCTTGCGGTTCCAGACTGCAGCGCCTTTAACCGCACGGCCACTTCGGCCGGCGCGACGCATAAGAAAACACTATTATTTACTTCAGACATTTTTGGAAAGGAAAAGATGATGACTTCACTCTTTTCTTGAAAATGGCGCACAGTGCTGCCTATAAACACACACAGCCAAATGTGATCACAGCCTTCTACATATCGACCTCACGGTCAGTAGGATCTTTCTCAAGTTCCGAAAGCATCTCGCTACACGCTAGCACTCAGATATAAAATATTGGTGTCCCAACGCTCAAAACTGCGCATTACATCAGTGGGACATCTGCATCCCATCAGCCACGAAAGAGTTAAAGTAATTGGAAGATACAAACGAATTGCAAAATGATTTAGACAAGATGGTGCGAAAAGTGTCAATTCACTCTAATCAGTGATGATAAGTAACACAGATTTCTAGGTTTTAGATTGAACTACTTACCTAGGGGTTACAATACGTACAACTTAAACTAGAACCATCGCACAGAAATGTCGTTTGGCAGCGCGTAAAAAAGACGTGCGTAGACATCTGGTAACACGTACCTCCGGACTGTCCAGAGCTTTTCGAATCCATTAAATGCACAATCGCTGCTGCATTGCGTTCTAAAAGTGGACCAGCACTGTATTAAGGTAGTCATCGTAATGTTTTTGGTCATCATTATACACTACTGGCCATTAAAATGGCTACACAACGAAGATGACGTGTTACAGACGCGAAATTTAACCGACAGAAAGCAGATGCTGTGATATGCAAATGATTAGATTTTCAGAGCATTCACACAAGGTTGGCATCGGTGGCGACACCTACAACGTGCAGACATGAGGAAAGATTCCAACCGATTTCTCATTCACAAACAGCAGTTGACCGGCGTTACCTGGTGAAACGTTGTTGTGATGCCTCGTGTAAGGAGGAGAAATGCGTACCATCACGTTTCCGACTTTGATAAAGGTCGGATTGTAGCCTATCACGATTGCGGTTTATCGTATCGCGACATTGCTGCTCGCGTTGGTCGAGATCCAATGACTGTTAGCAGAATATGAAATCGGTGGGTTCAGGACGGTAATACGGAACGCCGTGCTGGATCCCAACGGCCTCGTATCACTAGCAGTCGAGATGACAGGCATCTTATCCGCATGGCTGTAACGGTTAGTGCAGCCACGTGTCGATCCCTGAGTCAACTGATGGGGACGTCTGCAAGACAACAACCATCTGCACGAACAGTTCGACGACGTTTGCAGCAACATGGACTATCAGCTCGGAGACCATGGCTGCGGTTACCCTTGACGCTGCATCACAGACAGAGCGCGTGTGATGGTGTACTCAACTACGAACCTGGGTGCACGAATGGCAAAACGTCATGTTTTTGGATGAATCCAGGTTCTGTTTACAGCATCATGATGGTCGCATCCGTGTTTGGCGATATCGCGGTGATCGCACATTGGAAGCGTGTATTCGTCATCGCCATAATGGCGTATCACCCGGCGTGATGTTATGGGGTGCCATTGGTTACACGTCTCGGTCACCTCTTGTTCGCATTGACGGCACTTTGAACAGTGGACATTACATTTCAGATGTGTTACGACCTGTGGCTCTACCCTTCATTCGATTCCTGCGAAACCCTACATTTCAGCAGGATAATGCATGACCACATGTTGCAGGTCCTGTACGGGCCTTTCAGGATACAGAAAATGTTCGACTGCTGCCCTGGCCAGTACATTCTCCAGATACCTCACCAATTGAAAACGTCTCGTCAAAGGTGGCCGAGCCGGGCGGAGTGGCCGAGCGGTTCTAGGCGCTACAGTCTGGAACCGCGCGACCGCTACGGTCGCAGGTTCGAATCCTGCCTGGGGCATGGATGTGTGTGATGTCCTTAAGTTAGTTAGGTTTAAGTAGTTCTAAGCTCTAGGGAACTGATGACCTCCGAAGTTGAGTCCCATAGTGCTCAGAGCCATTTGAATCACTTGAATGGTAGCCGAGCAATTGGCTCATCAGAATACGCCAGTCACTACTCTTGATGAACCGTCGTATCGTGTTGAAGCTGCATAGGCAGCTGTACGTGTACGCGCCATCCAAGCTCTCTTTGACTCAATGCCCAGGCGTATCAAGGCCGTTATTACGGCCAGAGGTGGTCGTTCTGGGTACTGATTTCTCAGGATCTCTGCACCTAAATTGCGTGATAATGTCAGTTCTAGTATAATATTTGCCAATGAATACCCGTTTATCATCTGCATTTCTTCTTGGTGTAGCAATTTAATGGCCAGTAGTGTATTAGTAGGCCTACCTGTTGTTCTAAACACATTTTCACGAATGCAATTCCGTCAACATTGTAATTGTGATTAATTTGAGGAATTAACATAAATATAGTGTCTCACTTCTTCAGAGACAGTACCAGTCAAATTCTGTATTTCTCGGTACATAATACCAGCAGCTTCTGTATCAGTAATTTGCCAATATGCAACTAATGAAATGCTTTTTTTTCCCCCTCAGGGCACACCTTTCGTTTCATTTAGTTAAAATCTCCCCAACTCCAGCTTTTTCTCGTTCATTCCTTGGTTACAATGTTGTTGTGATGGCAGAATGGTTATTTCTCTAGAATTTTGTTCATGGGAGGTCACAAAAACAATGAAAAACAAGAAGACTGCCTATGAAGTCAACAGTTTTCGGTCGGCCAAGTCGAGACCCTTGGTGTACATTTTTAGAGTACTTTTAGATAAACTGCTGTTTCTCAATGAGAAATTCTCTCAAAAGTTACTGACCCACAACTGTTGTAACTGCTCCTTGATATCCTGGATACTGGTACTATTATTAAGTTGATGTCTGGGCTGATTCCACACATCAGATCGGAGAATCTTGCTGGCTACTGGACTATCTCAACGGCATGCAGACGGTTCGCAGAGGCACATACCATGTGTGTTCCGTTGAAAAATGGCTCCACGGTACTTTCACGTAAGATGTGACAGTGAGGTCGTAGGATTTTGGTGATTTATGATTGTGCCCTCAGCGTTACCTCAATCGCTGTCAGCCGTGACCAGACGTCATACTCAATGGCTCCCCACGCTATGACACTGGGAGTAACACCTGTGTGCCTTTCTAAAATATTCAAACAATGGGACCTCTCCCTAGGTCTCCGCCATATTCGCCGACGGCGGTGATCCGGGATGCTGTAGAACCCCAATTCATTGACTGAACGCAATGACACGACATTATCAGCGGTTCATGCTTTCTGGTCAGCCGTTTGAGTTGCGCTACTGCTGGTCTCTGACCACTGGTGCACGATGACGACACAGGCTGTTGCAGGAGTTCATTACTTGTTCTTTAATGGCAGGTTCAGAAAGTGAACGGATTGTGATATGAATTACGGACAGTGCGACGATGCTGAATGCCCAAAAATCCGGATACGGCAGGATTCGACAATCGGACCAAATGGAGACCCGCAATGAAGCCCCCTTTCAGTCAGGTATTGAAAATGCTGTGTCACAGGGGTACGCAGTATCTCCGTGTCCTTCAGTGATCACGCCTTTTCCATATCGTACCAGGCTTCGTAACAAAACTGTACATGAACAATACTAACGCACTCTGTCCCACCAGTCAGAGAGAATTGCAGGTGTCAGCTGCTACGTATTAACAGACCAGTAATAAAAGAAAATTGACATTAAATGTGTGACTAAAATGAACAAATTAAATTCGCACATTTAATGTTTATTTTCTTGTTTTATAAATCTATCGGTTTGTTTTTGTATGTATATTCTCATTTCTATATCTGACGATGACTGCGAAACCAAAACCGATTATAACTTTTAATAAAGTATCATGTGAACAAGACAACGACTCCTCGGCAAGTGTAAACGGCCTTGTTCCGTGATGTTGCATTAAAAAACACTCCTTTCTTTTACCCGGTTCAAAGTTTTGAAATTTTCACTAGGGCTACACAGAGTAGTTCTGGATACGGAGTGGTTTTTCATCTTGAGTAATTTCACTCATCTTGAATATATGTGTAACGTGCGCCCCCCCCCCCCCCCCCACACACACACATACATACATACATCAAGTTGTGCTTTTACATCTCATATAACGTAAATAAGATTATGTTGGGAAGCTGCAAAGTCTCTTAAAAAGAGGCTAAATATGAAAACAAATAGCTGGCATAATTTTTTCCTCTTTGTGAGCTTTACAATTAGACTGACACCGATACTTTGTCGTGACGCTAGTAACAATGACCCGTATGACTGACGAAAATTGAAAATTTCTTTCTTAATAGCTAAGGCAGAAGGTAAAATTCAAACACTCTATACATCACAAATTCGTTGTCACCCACTTATATCGAGGTCTTAAAACTTTCACACCCGGTCGTGCTACCACCCGGCCGGTCTGCTCAGCTTTTATCTAGAAATTTTTAGTTTAACACGATTAGCTGTTTCGAAGGTCCGTTCTGTTAACAAGGATTTCGTTACAGGTTGTCAACACTGGGACCTCCCGCTGTTTTCATTACAGCGGAGGTCAGTTTACTTTGCTCCGGGTGCTCTTCATTAGAATATAGAGTGGTTGCTTCCTTCTGTGTCTAGTGACGTGACCGCCGCTGTAATTTATCTCACGTATAATTGCATATCAGAAAATTTGAGCTAGGAACAAGACTAACCGCCTTCTCAGTTTCATGGATTCACGGTGAAAAGTGTTACTTTCAATGTAGTATAATTCAACACCGGAAAAGTATTAGGTACCGTATTGGACGCATTAGTTTGTAATAAAGAACTGCAGCACAACAGCTTTGCCATAAAACTAATATTTCGTACTGATTAATGTTATGAGCTTCATTTGTACAAAAAAAAAAAAAAAACAATGCAAACTGCCATTACATGCTTGTCCCACTTCATATCGTTCTGCAATGTTACGCCCAAATATTTAATCGACGTGTGTGTCAAGCGCTACACTACTAATGCAGTATTCAAACATTACGGGATTTTTTTCCTATTCATCTGCATTAATTTACATTTATCTATATTTAGAGTTAGCTGCCATTCTTTACACCAATCACAAATCCTGTCCAAGTCCTATCCGACTAGAACAACAACTGGAAATAATGCGAAAGAACAGCTCTACAAATTGTGCGTGTGTATGCTATGAGGATGGGACAGTACCAACGAACTCCTATTAAAATATTTTCTATTCCTAAGAAAGGAAATGCCGATAACTGTTCAAACTACAGTCCCTTGGAACCACTAAGCAATGATTCAAAAGTTGTTCACAGTATTGTTAAGGATTGACTAAGAGCTAAAGTTTACCAGTATTTACAAGAAGACCATTTTGGATTTAGGCAAGAAAAAGGAACCGGGGAACCTATGATGGTACTTCAAGTGATCTTATAAAGAACAATTGAGATGACCAGGACAATGTATGGCGCTTTCTTGACCTCGATAAGACTTATGAACACGTCAGGCAGTACTGACCCTACGACTTATCTTAGAAGCTAGATTAAGGAAAGGCAAACCTACGTTTCTAGAATTTGTAGACTTAGAGAAAGCTTTTGACAATGTTGACTGGAATACTCTCTTCCAATTTCTGAAGGTGACAGGCATAAAATACAGTGTTCAAAAGGCTATTTACAATCTGTATAAAAACCAGATGGCAGTTACAATAGTCGAGGCACATGAAACGGAAGCAGTGGTTGGGAAGGGAGTGAGACAGGGTTGTAGCCTCTCCCCGATGTTATTCAATCAGCATATTGAGCAAGCAGTGAAGGAAACAAAAGAAAAATTCTGAGTAGGTATTAAAACCCATGGAGAAGAAATAAAAACTTTGAGGTTCGCCGATGACATTGTAATTCTGTCAGAGACAGCAAAGGACTTGGAATAGCAGTTGAACGGAATGGATAGTGTCTTGAAAAGAGGAAATAAGATGAACATCAACAAAAGTAAAACGAGGATAATGGAATTTAGTCGAATAAAATAGGGTGATGCTGAGGGAATTAGATTAGGAAATGAGACACTCAAAGTAGTAAAGGAGTATTGCTATTTGCAGAGCAAAATAACTGATGATGGTCGAAGTAGAGAGGATATAAAATGTAGACTGGCAATGGCAAGGAAAGCGTTTCTGAAGAAGAGAAATTTGTTAACATCGAGTATAGATTTAAGTGTCAGGAAGTAGTTTCTGAAAGTATTTGTATGGAGTGTAGCCATGTATAGAAGTGAAACATGGACGATAACTAGTTTAGACAAGAAGAGAATAGAAGCTTTCGAAATGTGGTCCTACAGAAGAATGCTGAAGATTAACTGGGTATATCATATAACTAATGAGGAGGTATTGAATAGGATTGGGGAGAAGAGAAGTTTGTGGCATAACTTGACTAGAAGGAGGGATCGGTTGGTAGGACATGTTCTGAGGCGTCAAGGGATCACAAATTTAGCATTGGAGGGCAGCGTGGAGAGCAAAAATCGTAGAGGGAGACCAAGAGATGAATACACTAAACAGATACAGAAGGATGTAGGTTCCAGTAGGTACTGGGAGATGAAGAACTTTGCACAGGTTAGAGTAGCATGGAGAGCTGCATCAAACCAGTCTCAGGACTGAAGACCACAACAACAACAAGAAGACTTATGATAGAGTGAACTGGAAAAAAGGTGCTGTTTGGAAAACTGAATAAAACTGGAATAGCTGGCAGGGACAAGAGACTGATCCTCAGTCTATACAAAAACCATGGTACGGAAATATATTTCAGTGGCAATAAGGAAGAGGCTAGGATAAGAACAGGTACCCGACAATGCTATCGTCTTTCTCCTTAATTATTTAATTTTTTTTGCAGAAAGTGCAATGCAATGGAAAGCTGCACCGAAAGAATCAAAATTAATGGTAAATAAAGTATTCGATTCGCTGATGATCCAGTAAGGCTAGCAGATTCTGAAAGGGACATGAACTCGACGTCAAAAATTTTACTGGTGTCTTGGATAACCACAAACTTACGTAAACAAAAAAAAGACTAAAACAACGTCGATAAATGAATGTAACAGGCAAGTAATGACAAACATTTGACGAGATCTAAATGCTTATCCAAGTAAAAGACTTTTGCTACTTGCCAAGTACAAAATTGATAATAATAGAAATATACTGGTGTGTCTTTTGTTGGCACATTCGACTTAGATGGAAATTCTCGGCTCGCGGTCTTGGTGCCACCTGTAGGCCGTTGCGGAAGCGGTGTCGCGAGCGCAGTATTTTGTTAGCCGGGGAGCTGCACGGTTCCGCAAGTACTTGTAATGTTGTCCTGGGTTAGATGGGGCGGCTATAGCAAGTGTTTTATGTTTGTGCTTGGCCCCGCACAGGGCACCGGGATTTCGTAGAGGTCAAATGGCTCTGAGCACTATGGGACTCAACTGCTGAGGTCATTAGTCCCCTAGAACTTGGAACTAGTTAAACCTAACTAACCTAAGGACATCACAAACATCCATGATCGAGGCAGAATTCGAACCTGCGACCGTAGCGGTCTTGCGGTTCCAGACTGCAGCGCCTTTAACCGCACGGCCACTTCTTTTCGTAGAGGAGCAACGATGTTATCAGAGTCGGCATTACCGGGCACTATTGAGTGAAGTGGAATTAACTTCTAATCCGTCGTGGATTACATCGGCACAGCTAAACTTCCAGGAGGACAGCTGTTCACTTATGGAGCCACGGCATTAGAAGGAACACAAAATTTATCGGTACGTTTCCGCTGATACTTAAAGCACTTAACTTAGCTAAATTTTGCTCAAGTGCTGTCTTCCCCAGTTCGTGACTTCAGTGAGTGCATTTGAATTTCCTTGGCGAATTCTGCCATTCAGCTCAGTGGTTAGCACATTGGACTCGCATTCGTGAGGACGACGGTTAAAACCCGTCTCCGGATATCCTGATTTAGGTTTTCCGTGATTTCCCTAAATCGTTTCAGGCAAATTCCGGGATGGTTCCTTTCAAAGAGCACGGCCGACTTCCTTCCCCATCCTTTCCTAACCTGAACTTGTGCTCCATCTCTAATGACCTCGTTGTCGACAGGACGTTAAACGCTAATATCCCGCTACCGCTCGGTTAAACAAGTAATTTATACATATTTCGAAAGGGGTGCCCTGTTTTGACGCTGGTGGTCACTCATATAATTAGACATTGGGGCTTCTATTTACGAACATCTCGACACCGTGTGTAATTATCATTCACGTAAAAGTCATCAAGTCTAAGAAGCCATTAACCTACGTAAGTTCATTCATTCATGATTGTATGTTAAGAACTGTTTTATAACTGTTTTGAATACTGAGCTTTCTTTAACTGTGTTTCCGAGATACTTTAGAAGATAAGCGGAATTCCGTTCCTCACTATCTTCTTGGGGCACAATTTGAAATTATTTAGTCCTCTAGGTTAGTAAAGTTTTAAACTGCCCAGTGTGAGTTTCTGCATACCTGTTGTCCATAATGACAGTTCTGAAGAACTTAGTGGTTTCTGTTGTAATTTGAAGAGTAATTTCGACTGCTATTGGTGGTTTCTTATAGTTAACGTCGAGGTATGCTCAGTAGGAATGTAATAGGCATAGGTCCAAACTGATACGATTGTGACTGTAATCTTTGTTTGATGAAGGCTAATACTTGAAATTTTTAAGATGAGTAGAGTTGTTGTCATGCCTGATCTATTACAATCGCCTTATGGAATTTATGCATTGAACCTTGTGGCCTTTTCAGCATCATTTGTTGTAGAAATTCTGTACTGCTTCCCATGGACGCTGAACCACGTTTCTTAAACTTATTTGAATAACTAAATGTATTTTCTTTAATTGTCAAATTATGGGAGATACTTAAAAAAAAATTTCCACTTTTAAAAATCAGCTTATCGGTTAATTCTTAAAATGATTTATTAATGAGTTCTATTTCTCAACTGTAAAATTTTTGGGGTGACTTTTGGCCAGATAAACTTCATTTTGAAAAATTATTTTATGGACTGTATTTTATCAATTAGTAAATGTTTCAAAATTTTCATTCTATAAGTTAGTCATGTAGACCTCGCTGCACGTAGCCCAGAGGTGCAATGGACATTGAAAGAACTGGAATGAGTAAACAAGCACTTAGAAACACCGGTAAGTTATTAATCGGCGCGGTCTAACTTTCCGAGCGGGAAGGCGTGCCGGTCCCAGGCACGAATCCGCCCGGCGGATTAGTGTCGAGGTCCGGTGTGCCGGCCAGCCTGTGGATGGTTTCTAAGGCGGTTTTCTATCTGCGCCGGCGAATGCGAGCTGGTCCCCCTTATTCCGTCTCAGCTATACTATGTCGCGATTGCTGCGCAAACACCGTCTCCACGTAAGCGTACACCATAATTACACTGCCACGCAAATATGTGTGGTTACACTCGTCTGGTATAAGACGTTCCCGGGTAGGAAGGGGGGGGGGGGGCGTAGGACGGGGTGTGTCCACTGGGGGCCAAACCGCACAATATCGCTGAGTCCGGTGTGGGGCGGCCGTGGGGTGGTTGGACCGCTGTGCCTGATGTGGGGTTGTGAACCACTGAGGGCTACGGCTGGACGAAGCCTCTCCGTCGTTTCTAGGTCCCCGCTTCAATACACACAAAAAATACAATACACAAGTTATTAATAGACAACCAATTTAATTCAAAAAACAAAAAGGTATATTCATCAAGATATTTATCTGGAACATTTTAAACCATGGTTATGAAGAGTGGACTGTGAGTACACAAGAGAAGAAAAGGTTAGAAAGAAGAGCGATGAGGCTATGGGAAGAGTCACAAACATCATGGACTGAAAGAAACTTTAAAGAAAAAATTTAAAAAAATTAAAGAACTAAGGACATTAATTAAGATGGTATGGGCAGCTCATTCGGTAATTTAGGAAGAAAAATCCTGGCAGCATGGTACAGTTGGCGAGAGAGGGGGAAAGGAGTGGGGGGGGGGGGGCAGATGGCCACATCAACAAGGCACTGCCTTTAGTATCTGATGATGAGCTCCTATTCATCTTTTCACCGTTGCGTACGATCTCAAACACCACGATGCCTTGTAATGTGCTGTGGCGCGCAGGCCAGGCAGCGCATAAGTTTAAGGTATATCAGGAGTATTAAGAGAAAATAGAAGAACCAAATACAATAGGGAACTTGTATTTCTTCCGATTCTGCCTATGGCCTTTGTTGCGTGTCAAGACAATTTTGCAAAACCGCTCTCCTCCTTAAGACAAAAATGGACGTGAGGTCGATATGTCCAAACTCGGTGAAGCAGACTGAGGTGATGTCGCAGTCCTTCTGCAAAATCGGCCTTACCAGCAAACTTAACAATGACAAATTTTACTGTCGTTCCTAAAGAAGGAGCCTTTCTGCCACAGCAGTATGGGAGGAGATGATCTGAAGCCAAACACGGAACGGCGCCAGTAGTTTTCGTGTTCGAAATAGGGGCGCTTCTAGATGAGCATTGTTAAAGAAGCGACCGTCTCCGAAAAAGGTGGCCCTCCGACGCTGGAGTCCGCGCATCGATGACGTTACTGTCGCTGCAGCAATCTGCGTTGCAGGTAAACAATCCGTGCGTTGCAAAACTATTGCACAATTTTTGTTCTCTCATGCATAAACTACAGGTACAGACGGTCGCAGCAGAAAGGACGTCATATCGGTAAGTACTGAAAGTGTGAGATTTTTCTATTAGCCATAGCAAACTTTTAATGAATTGCAGCTTAATGATTAAAACCTACGTTTTAATGAAAGACTTACTTCAGCAGTGCAACTGTTTATTTTTATAATTTTGTTCTTCGTACTGACGAACTAAGATCACGTTACAATTCAATTGCTCTTTTTTCTCTGCTGTTTCTTATTTTTCCAATACTCCATCTTCTCTCCATTTTGTCTTCTCCTGTCTTCTTTCCATGTTGGCACCTATCTCTAATATCTTGGAAATCTTGTAAATTCAGTATTTGGAGAACTCGGGTACGCCCACACATTGCCGGCCGGAGTGGCCGTGCGGTTCTAGGTACTACAGTCTGGAACCGCGCGACCGCTACGGTCGCAGACTCGAATCCTGCCTCGGGCATGGATGTGTGTGATGTCCTTAGGTTAGTAAGGTTTAAGTAGTTCTACGTTCTAGGAGACTGATGACCTCAGAAGTTAAGTCACATAGTGCTAAGAGCCATTTGAACCAACCCACACATTAGCCGACAACAGAAATAGACCAGATGTTCTATGAAAAACAACCTACGGGGTCTCGGTACAGGCAAAGTAAAAGCGTCAGCTTATCCCATTGTCCCAGCCGAAGAACTGAACAGGCACTTCACATTATGTCCAACTGCAGATGAACCACAAACGAAACAGAGATCCTCTAGCTATTTCATTCGACACGCAAGTCGCCGAAGTGGGGTCAACTCAAAAGACTTGCACCAGGCGAACGGTCTACCCGACGGGAGGCCCTAGCCACACGACATTTCATTTTTAGCTATTTCATGGGGTAAACGACTGTAGCCTCGAAAGATTCCATCAGAACAATACTGTCATAACAGCCATCCTGCGTATCAGACCAGCGTCTGCTGGACACGATGGTGTTTGAATCCCAGTGATGTTTATTATTTGCCCACTGCTGCCTTCTGTAACTTCTACCACTTCCTCACCAAAAGTGCTTTCCCAGAGGTCTGGAAACAAGGACTAGTTAAGCCACAGCATCCTCTGATTACCGACCTATTTGCATTCTTCCTGTACTATCCAAAGACGTAGGATATACAATCCACGACCAACTAACAAACTACCTGACTACAAACAACATGATAAGCGAATGCCAATCATGTTGACGTAAATAAAAATTCTGCCCAAATAAAGGTAAAAGATGACCTCAAGCTTGCCATGGATACACAAGAGCCGACTGTCGGCGACTATCATGTGTTTCTTAGATACTGTCGACTGTGACAAACTTAGGAGCCTAAATTTCTCTCCAAGTGCAGTGTAATGGTTTCGTTTGTACCTGTCGTCTCAATAGCAGTAAGTGATACCTGGCACCATAGTCATATTGGAGACAGGCAGTATCAGACCCGATCTCATTTTCTGTAACGTTGAGACGTGTTGAGTGTGCTGTTCACTGATGTTTTGTACTTTTTTGTAACAGATGTCTGAAGATAGGTGTAATCCCGAAACGTCTAACATGTTCTAATGAGAGTCAGTTGAACATTTCATGATTCTATTGTGATTGTACAGCATTTTATTAACATAAAATGGTTCAAATGGCTCTGAGCAGTATGGGACTTAACATCTGAGGTCATCAGTCCCCTAGAACTTAGAACTACTTACACCTAACTAACCTAAGGACATCACACACATCCATGCCCGAGGCAGGATTCGAACATGCGATCGTAATCGGTCCCGCGGTTCCAGACTGAAGCGCCTAGAACCGCTTGGCCACATCGGCAGGCATTATCAACATAAAAATGATCGCAGGCCTCAGACGGGATTTTATGTCCTGTCTGTCATATGTCAATTACGTGTTGTCATTTTTGTCCTGCTGCAAATACCACTGTACGCTGATGACCTCCAGTAGTATCTAAGCAAAATCAATAAACCTAAAGACAACTATTGATAATCTCAATACCGACCTGCGTGCACTACCAAAATGGGGGCACGACATAGCGTTAGAGGTCAGCCCATCCAAAATCCAAGCGGTACTGGTCGGTTTTTTCTAGGTTCATTAGCCAAAAATAGCGGGAATTCCTACCATCTTTAATCATAAACCGGACATAGATCAACTTCACTCCCTCTCAGTAAAGAACATGTATGCAAGTAATAACAGATGAAAACCTAAACTGGTCTGAGCACATAATTGCAGTGTGCAAGAAGGCATTATCATCTCTCCATGCCCTACAAAAATACGAAAAGCTCTTCCCTCTTCACCTGAAAAATGGACGTGCACCAACAACGGAATTTCCAGTTACTGATTACGGCGACGTTATCCTGCGAGGTCTTCCTCAGGAAAGCTCGCGTCTCCTGGAACTGGTTATGAATGCTCGTGTTAGTTATATCTGTGGCGTTCGGTACTTCGATCATATCTCACCGTCCAATACACAACTGTCCTGGCTGCGTACAGACAAGCGGTGTCCATATCTGCTGTGTTACCAATGCACATTGTCAGGGTTTGGGGTCAGTGGAATTCACACAATAAGGAGTCTAGCTTGGAGCTGCTCTTAAAGAATAATAGTTTGTTGTGTCACTGTGGTGGCAAATGCTGCTCAAACTGCTGCTGCAGATGCAGTACGATGCGCTAGAGCCATACGGCGAACATGATGGTCTTCCGTCTCGGTAGTGGCACGTGACCGTTCGGTGCCCGATCTTCTTGCGACTATACATTCTCGTGACCACCGCTGCCAGCAGCCGTGTACAGTGGCTGCATTCCTGACAAATCTTTCTGCAATATCGCAGAAGGAACATCCAGTTCTTAGTAGCTCTGTTACAAAGCCTCTTTCGAACTCAGTGAGGTGCTGATAATTGCGTCTTTGTGTCGCCTTCAAGGCATTCTTGACTAACAATAATTCACCACGTCGAATCTCAAAGGTAACTAACGCTCATGACAGCGCGTATTTAAAGCAAACCCGATATGCTTCCTCGTAGTAGCGCTACTATGAGCACTCTTACGCGATTGGCATTGAACTGGAATAGACATCATCTTTCAGATATAGAAGCACGCCTACCAACTTCAGTTTATGTTGCACAACTCCTCTTTGGTGTTACGATTTTTTTTCATCAGTGTATTAACAGACTAAGAGCAGGTCACATAAACACTAACAAAACGAGATATTTGTTAAAATTAATCCCGTCTCCAGGCTTTCATTCCTGTCTCATAGACGACAACATTGCACACATATTACAAGAATGTGATAAATACAATCATCCAAGAACGTTTATACAGCACAACATATTAAAAGTCAAGGATTTTTTCCTCTTAGAGTAGCTCTTAGTTTCATGAACAGGTCCGTTGCCAAATGAACGTGCCATTTCACCCTTATTCGTAAAGGTAACTTCAAAATTTCACGATATTTACTTAAATTTCTTTATGTATGTGTATAATTGGATTTCATGTTAAAATTTCTTGGATTTTGTTGTGACAGTGGAGTCATACTATGTGCTTTGGTGCCTACCTATCTCTTCCAAATATGTTTTATATTTTGTAATGAAGTTAGCCTGATGTTTTGTTTGTAGCATTATGTGAAATAATTGTATCATGTGAGACGGGCACTGCCTGAAAACAAACAGAAATAAATAAATAAGAACCAGAGGACAAATCAGCTACGCCATTGTTCAGACTACTTTTGGGAATGCAGCCTGGTGACGTGTACGGTTGTTGAATACGTCATCCGGTTGCATTCCCGTAAGTCGTCTGAAGATTTCGCACGCCAGGAGAAGCTCAAGACTCACTTTATCATCATCCTTGGTAAGTAGCATTCGTTGACGAGATATGTTAATATTTTAGCAATTATTAAGACTACCGTGAACTATTACAGCACGGTAGTTTCATAGTGAAAAGCAGTACAACAACGACAACCATTAGCGTGAAAATGGAACTAAATTTAACTGTTAATATGAGCATAGTTTCATCTAAACATTGTTAAGAAGTGTGTTACTTGCCAAGTCAACAAACGGAGTAAATGGTGTAAACTATTATTATTACAAAGCAACCTTTCCCGTAAGCTGAAGCACTGATTAATGTTCGTAAAGAAAATAGAGGCTTTTCGTTTTAGGCAGCACGGTCAGGTTTCGTACGAAGCGGTCTCGCCCTGTTAATCAGTCCTCACTCATGTCCGATCGACACAACTAACACTGTTTCAATTAAGATCCACCAAATTTTAGCGTGAGGCAGGTCCTGTTCCAGGAGATGCTTCGGGACCATCACCATTTCCCTGTGTTCCTGTTCAGTTTGCGAATGATGAATGGAAGAACCATCATCAGAAAGATTCCGTATGAGGTCTCAGCTCTTACTATTGTATTGCATAGCATTGTATGTCAACCGGAGGCCAAGAAATGACGGAGAGGCTCCGTCCCAGCCGCAGCCGCAGTGGTCCACAACCCCACGACGAATACCGCAGTCCACTTCACCCCTCCGCCGCCCCACATCGAACCACTCATTCAAGGTTATTGTGCGGTTCTGCCCCCGGTGGTCCCCCCCCCCCCCCCCCCCCCTCAGGGAACCAGACGAGTGTAGCACCTATGTTTGCGTGGTAGAGTAATGGTGGTGTACGCGTACGTGGAGAACTTGCTAACGCAGCAATCGCCGACATAGTGTAGCTGAGGCGGAATAACGGGTACCAGCCCGCATTTGTCGAGGCAGATGGGAAACCGCCTAAAAACCATCCACACACTGGCCGGCTCACCGGACCTCGACACAAGTCCCCCGGGCGGATTCGTTCCGGGGACCAGGCGCTCCTTCCCAGTCCAGAAAGTTAGACCGCACGGCTAACCGGTCGGGCTTCTCTTACTATACTTCTCGAGCTATTTGTGTAGTAATATGTTACTTGACTCTTCCGATAAGGCATTCCCTCTCGACCGTTTCCATCTGCTTGGCCGTACACAAACACCCTCTCGGCTTGTTTCCGACGTGAACATCGGACCATTCTGGTGCTTAAAGTACGCCGAGTCAAATACACGGCCTGCTACACACAAGAAATACACGGCACTTGGTCAGAGGGCCTGTCATTCACCAGAGCCATCAACAGCAGCAACGACTCATTTCTGGACACATATTCACAGGACTTTTTCCTCCGTTTCCAGTTAGGAATACGTCCCTTTGGCAAGAGAATGAAACTGTCGAAAAAAATTTTAGTGCTATTTTACAAAGAATACATTTTATTTGTAAACTAGGAAAAGAAGCAATCAACCTCTGTCACTGACGTGGTATCTGAAATGCTCATAGTGACACGCACCGCTATGCTGTGGATATTATCTGTTAATCCTGCAATGTAACTGTCCCAGACAAACAAAAAGTTATTCGTTCCAGCAATTAATTGGCAATTGCAAATGGAACAATGGAGCAACACTGCGTCTTTCCGTTTATGTTATATTGGTTTATGTTGAATGTCAACCATTAACTCATCTCCATAGCGTGGATCGTTTGTTGGTTTTCGCGCATATTCTACCAATTTTCTGACGTTTCGACTTTCTTCCGCAAAAAGCTTCTCAGCGGCTCCCTAAACTTCCAGATCTTTTTCACACATCGTAAACAGTGACGGCTCTTTGAAGCCCCCTTATGGCGTGCCTGATATTACGTTGACAACGCAACGTACAAAGTTTATTTAACTAGTAACAGAGAGGTGAAATTGCCCCTAAGGTGATATTTTGTTCACTAAAGGACAGTATGAAACTGTATCAAACGCCTTCTAGACTTTGTCACCATTTGCTACTGCCTTCTCAGTGTCAATTTCGAGTTGATTTTTCACTTCAGGTGTTGAATCAGCTGTCGCCAAAGTAATAGAATGGCATACAATTTTTATGACATTATATACAATCACCAGAAGTGCTTCCGAAAGGATCGAAATCAGTATGCTGAAGTTCTGCGTCTACTTGTTACAGACAAAAAGTGCAGAAGTGGATTCGCACTGTTTAGAATATGTCCAGCATTTGTAAGCAGACGCGCTGTTGTGTGCCGCGTTTGTACAATGTGTTACGCATCTGTGCGCGAAATGTATATGGACAGAGCCTGTTCCACAAGGAGCTTTATGTTTTCAAATAGCTTAGCGATGACAGACCTTTATAATGTGCTGGTTTGTATCCACTTGATGTATTTTGCATGATGATCAGCGTAAAATTAACATGTTTTACAGCAAAAAGTTTAAGACCTGAAAACGACAGCAAAATCTGTTGAAACTGGTTGTCTTTAATAAAGAGAGATTTTGTGCCATATTGACTTCTGAACAGTTTTTAACAATTAAAACAGAGCGCCCTTACGTACTGTCATAATGAGAAAATGCAGTTAAAAAGTGATAACTTTTTAAAATCCTTTCAACAATTATTTTATCCTTTAACATAAGAACGAGATACCGTCTTATTACGATTTTGTCTATGTAGTGAACTTCATACCTGTTAGTCTGCTATTTGCACTGAATCACCATCTTCTTGAACACTGCATGTACTCCAGAGTACTGGTTCATGAGGTCGAAAGTATGTGTAACAATATGTAATTAGAGACACATTACATATTTAGCTTACAGCATTACAGAAGATAGTTGTGCCGATCGATAATGCGATTTACTGCTGCGAGTTAGACGAGTAATGCAGCTACTAAAATAATTTTTCATAGTCGGAATAGCTTACGGACTGTGGGAGTCTGGCGTTATTTACGAATAGATCGCCGTTTATCATTTACCTTCATCCCAACGCACTCTATAATGACAACAGACTTTATTTTTGTGATTTTTTTTCTTGACACTTGCATAACGGAAAACGCAACGAAATTTTAAGTTTTGATGTGGTTCCTGTCACAAGTCAGTTCGCTCCACTACTCTTACATCGTTTTTAATTTCTGTCTCTACTTATTTCATTCACTATTATCAAATTAAGTATATTTAATTGACTGTCATATCTCTGCCAATGCTTTGGGCTGGTCAAGCAACTCCAGTGAAGGTGCTATTTCCATGCAGAATTCTTGTCTATATACTAAATTGGAATATATTTCCTTGAGATAGAGACAACATACATTCACAAAGCAACACGTATTTAGAAGGCACTGCTCGTGCGGAGCCCTGAACGCCCTGACGTCCTGCGAACTTTGGTAAAAGTGCATCAGGAAGATTCCATTTTCCTAGGTTTCCCGAAAGTATTACACACAGAGCCACGCTGCAGAATGTGAACGAAGATTCGAGCAAACGGATCAGGGTGTCGGATATGTCAGTGCTTCAAGTACGTTGTCCTGAGCGGTGACTGTTAATCGGAGACAGATGTGTGTGAAATGATAACAATGCTTGGAACAAGGAACGGTAAGGTACTGAGTAATGCTTGTAATATCAGAGAGGGAGACTGCAGCACATAAGAAATGAATGCCATCATTTAAAAATGGAGTAAGAAAGCATGTTAAACTTCCGTTATAGTTTAAATGCGAACATTTTAGGTTTGGTTTTACCCTGACTGTTATTGACATTAAAGGAAATAACAACTTTAGTGTTCAAAAATGGTTCAATTGGCTCTGAGCACTATGGGACTTAACTGCTGTGGTCATCAGTCCCCTAGAACTCAGAACTAGTTAAACCTAACTAACCTAAGGACATCACAAACATCCATGCCCGAAGCAGGATTCGAACCTGCGACCGTAGCGGTCTTGCGGTTCCAGACTGCAGCGCCTTTAACCGCACGGCCACTTCGGCCGGTCAACTTTAGTGTTCCAAGTCATTGTTTATTTATCTCCACGACGCTTTTCGAGGGTTTAAACCTCCATGATCAGGTGGATGTGTGTGTGTTTGTTTGTTGTTGTTGTTGTTGTTGCATTACGATTTTTTGGAGGAGCTTGTGGCACTGTCTAGTGGAGAAACATGTAACAGATATAATCTCAAGAACCCCATGCTTTGTAAAGTTTGCTCTCATACAGTCACTCCTTCCACCCTCTCTCTCCCTCTCAATTTCCCTTTCTCTTCCTCTCCCTCTGCCTCCAGCCTTTCATATCTATCTGTGAATTCTAAGCAAAAATGTAATTTGTGTATAATTCTACCATTGCAGCCAACATAATTATTACCCTTAAAGTTTTTAACATGTCACCTGACTGTATTAACGAGTACGAAGTTTAAACTATATTAACTTGTCAAAATCGGATTTATGTGCCACCTGAAATATTTATTCCAACGCATGTATTCGACCCCTCAAAACAATCATCTCCAAAATCCCTTAAACATTTATTCTGTAATAAACTTGTTACGATGTATATTCTTTGTACTTTGTGATAATGTTTCTCTTCTGCTACATGATCCTAGCACCTAACAGTTTATAGATGCCATATTTGTTTACAAAATATGACAGTATACATGTGACGTATTACGACAGTGAAAGGAACCTGTGACCACTTATTTTATTTCTACCGTTAGATATACTTTTAGTTTTTCGTCAAAAGAAACCCAAAACCATGTTCTGAAATAGTGTTTTATTTCTCCACTAGACAGTGCCACAAGTTCCTACAAGAAATCGTAAAATACACACACACACACACACACACACACACACACACACACACACACACACACACTAACAAATGTAAATCCACCTGATGATGGCGGATTAAACCTTCGAAACGCGTCGTGGAGATAGATAAACAGCTTCTGTTATGGGTCTGGTTAGAAGCGGATGTCTAAAAGGTGTTCTAATCTACAATACTCACCCTACAATAAAAAATATCTCTAAAGACATAAAATAAATGCTATATAAACACTTGTAAAACCAGAAATCCTCTATAGGTCAGAAACACTACTTTTACCTGGAGGCAAAAGCCATGAAAAGATCTGAAAGAGATAGAAAGTAGAATCTGGCAAGAAATGATTAGGTCCAATCAAGAATACAAATGGAACCTGGGTTTTGAGAACGAATAAGCAAATACACTCATTATGTTCTAAAATACAGTATGAGATCGGGAAAAGACGTGTTCCACTCAATGGACATGTATAGAGAATGAGCGAAGATGGATTAACAAAGATCGACACATTCTCCAAAACAGAAAAACGCACTTAGAAATGAGTGTAGAAGAAACTTAACGAAGGACTTGAAGAAATGCAAGTTGAACAGGAGATCTTACTCAGTAGAGGAGATTTCGGAGTAGAAGTCATTCAAAGGTTTTCAGAAAAATAAAACTAACAGGAAATTGCTGTAATCAAATGGTTAGACGAAAGGAAAAAGGGCTCATTCTGTGAAAACGAAAGAGTTTTCGAAAAAAAAAATTAAGGAAAGAGAAATAATAATTATTTTATGTGATCCTTAGCTGACCTGCCTACCCCCATGAACCATGGACCTTGCCGTTGGTGGGGAGGCTTGCGTGCCTCAGCGATACAGATGGCCGTACCGTAGGTACAACCACAACGGAGGGGTATCTGTTGCGAGGCCAGGCAGACGTGTGGTTCCTGAAGAGGGGCACCAGCCTTTTCAGTAGTTGCAGGGGCAACAGTCTGGATGATTGACTGATCTGGCCTTGCAACACTAACCAAAATGGCCTTGCTGTGCTGGTACTGCGAACGGCTGAAAGCAAGGGGAAACTACGGCCGTAATTTTTCCCGAGGGCATGCAGCTTTACTGTACGGTTAAATGATGATTGTGTCCTCTTGGGTAAAATATTCCGGATGTAAAATAGTCCCCCATTCGGATCTCCGAGCGGGGACTACTCAAGAGGGCGTCGTTATCAGGAGAAAGAAAACTGACGTTCTACGGATGGGAGCGTGGAATGTCAGATCCCTTAATAGGGCAGGTAGATTAGAAAATTTAAAAAGGGAAATAGACAGTTTAAAGTTAGGTATAGTGGGAATTAGCGACGTTCGATGGCAGGAGGAACAAGACTTTTGGTCAGGTGAATACAGGGTTATAAATACAAAATCAAGTAGAGGTAATGCTGGAGTAGGTTTAATAATGAATAAAAAATAGGAGTGCGGGTAAGCTACTACCAACAGCATAGTGAAAGCATTATTGTGGCCGAGATAGACACGAAGCCCATGCCTACTACAGTAGTACAAGTTTATATGCCAACTAGCTCTGCAGATGATGAAGAAATTGATGAAATGTATGATGAGATAAAGTAAATTATTCAGGCAGTGAAGGGAGACGAAAATTTAATAGTCATGGGTGACTGGAATTCGAGAGTAGGAAATTCGAGAGAAGGAAACGTAGTGGGTGAATGTGGATTGGGGGAGAGAAATGAAAGAGGAAGCCGTCTGGTAGAATTTTGCACAGAGCATAACCTAATCATAGCTAACACTTGGTTCAAGAATCATAAAAGAAAGTTGTGTACATGAAAGTATCCTGGAGATACTAGAAGGTATCAGATAGATTATATAATTGTAAGACAGAGATTTAGGAACCAGGTTTTAAATTGTAAGACATTCCCAGGGTCAGATGTGGACTCTGACCACAATCTATTGGTTGTGAACTGTAGATTAAAACTGAAGAAACTGCAAAAAGGTGGAAATTTAAGGAGATGGGACCTGGATACACTGACTAAACCAGAGGTTGTACAGAGTTTCAGGGAGAGCATAAGGGAACAATTGACAGGAATGAGGGAAAGAAATACAGTAGAAGAAGAATGGATAGCTCTGAGGGATGAAGTAGTGAAGGCAGCAGAGGATCAAGTAGGTAAAAAGACGAGGGCTAGTAGATATCCTTGGATAACAGAATAAATATTGAATTTAATTGATGAAAGGAGAAAATATAAAAACCCAGTAAATGAAGCAGGCAAAAGGGAATACAAACGTCTCAAAAATGAGATAGACAGGAAGTGCAAAATGGCTAAGCAGCGATGGCTACAGGACAAATGTGAAGATGTAGAGGCTTATCTCACTAGGGGTAAGATAGATACTGCCTACAGGAAAATTAAAGAGACCTGTGGAGTAAAGAGAGCCACTTGTATGAATATCAAGAGCTCAGATGGAAACGCAGTTCTAAGCAAAGAAGGGAAAGCAGAAAGGTGGAAGGAGTATGTAGAGGGTCTATACATGGGCGATGTACTTGAAAACAATATTATGGAAATGGAAGATGATGTAGATGAAGATGAAATGGGAGATAGGTTACTGCATGAAGAGTTTGAGAGAGCACTGAAACACCTGAGTCGAAACAAGGCCCCGGGAGTAGACAACATTCCATTGGAACTACTGACGGCCTTGGGAGAGCCAGTCCTGACAAAACTCTACCATCTGATGAGCAAGATGTATGAGACAGGCGAAATACCCTCAGACTTCAAAAAGAATATAGTAATTCTAATCCCAAAGAGAGCAGGTGTTGACAGATGTGAAAATTACCGAACTATCAGTTTAATAAGTCACAGCTGCAAAATACTAAGGCGAATTCTTTACAGACGAATGGAAACACTAGTAGAAGCCGACCTCGGCGAAGATGAGTTTGGATTCTGCAGAAATGTTGGAACACGTGAGACAATACTGACCTTACGACTTATCTTAGAAAACAGATTAAGGAAAGGAAAACCTACATTTCTAGCATTTGTAGACTTAGAGAAAGCTTTTGACAATGTTGACTGGAATACTCTCTCTCAGATTCTAAAGGTGGCAGGGGTAAAATACAGGGAGCGAAAGGCTATTTTCAATTTGTACAGAAACCGGATGGCAGTTATAAGAGTCGAGGGGCATGAAAGGGAAGCAGCGGTTGGGAAGGGAGTGAGACATGGTTGTAGCCTGTCCCCGATGTTATTCAATCTGTATATTGAGCAAGCAGTAAAGGAAACAAAAGAAAAATTCGGAGTAGGTATTAAAACCCATGGAGAAGAAATAAAAACTTTGAGGTTCGCCGATGACATTGTAATTCTGTCAGAGACGGCAAAGGACTTGGAAGAGCAGTTGAAGGGAATGGACAGTGTCCTGAAAGGAGCATGTAAGATGAACATCAACAAAAGTAAAACGAGGATAATGGAATGTAGACGAATTAAGTCGGGTGATGCTGAGGGAATTGGATTAGGAAATGAGACTTTTAAAGTAGTAAAAGAGTTTCGCTATTTGAGGAGCAAAATAACTGATGATGGTCGAAGTAGAGAGGATATAAAATGTAGACTGGCAATGGCAAGGAAAGCGTTTCTGAAGAAGAGAAATTTGTTAACATCGAGTATAGATTTAAGTGTCAGGAAGTCGTTTCTGAAAGTATTTGTATGGAGTGTAGCCATGTATGGACGTGAAACATGGACAGTAAATAGTTTGGAGAAGAAGAGAATAGAAGCGTTCGAAATGTGGTGCTACAGAAGCATGCTGAAGATTAGATGGGTAGATCACATAACTATAGAGGAGGTATTGAATAGAATTGGGGAGAAGAGGAGTTTGTGGCACAACTTGACAAGAAGAAGGGATCGGTTGGTAGGACATGTTCTGAGGCATCAAGGGATCACAAATTTATCATTGGAGGGCAGCGTGGAGGGTAAAAATCGTAGAGGGAGACCAAGAGATGAATACACTAAGCAGATTCAGAAGGATGTAGGTTGCAGTTAGTACTGGGAGATGGAGATGAAGAAACTTGCACAGGATAGAGTAGCATGGAGAGCTGCATCAAACCAGTCTCAGGACTGAAGACAACAAAAACAATAGCTGACCTGAAAGTAAATTAAAAAAAAAGTAAATGGAAATTGGCTAAATGCGAGATGGACACGCGCACTGAGAGTCCCTTGCAGTATGTATTTTTGCCTGTTATCGACATTGATGGTCACAAGGTGTCGGTTCCAGGGATTCCAGTAATTTTCGAGTGTGTTTTAATTTCAAGTTTGAAGTCGGATAACAAATGGAAAAATTAATATTTTTTCGTGTTATACAAATACAAATTAACATTATTCGGATTTTTCCTTTCGTTGTACTACGAAAACTTACTTTTTGCCTATTTTCATGATTCTCGGTCAACGGGAAGTACCCTATAGGTTTGATGAGTGAATTTGCGATTGTGAAAATATGTGACGTAAATGGTCGTAACTTTAGATTCCATTGACGTAGAATCTTCAATTTCGTACACCGCCAAGGAACCGTAGATCTTATCAAGTGACGTAAATTAAAATTTGATGCGTCTACCCGTTCTTGAGAAAAAGCGGTTTCAACAGTCGGACCGACCGACCGACCGAGCGTCAGGCAGGCAGTCAGACCCACAGATAGAGAGATTGACAACAAAGTGATCCTAATGGACTTCCATTTTTACAGACTGAAGTATGGAAACAAACATATGGAGGTTGTTGGACAACATGGTTGTGGAGATGAAGCAGCGATTAGTATGATTAATCAGTTATTCAAAAATACTAATAAAAGCGATTAAGACTGTTTTTGAATGATTAACAAATGGAGGTAACCAGTGTGATCAAAAACGAACTTTATGAGATAGCTCATTAGCTGTCTTTTGAAGCTAGAACTGGTCTTGTGAGAGAAATTACTCTAACATTGGGTTCGCGCTACAAAAATAGATTTAGTAAAGTCAAAAAAATGGTTCAAATGGCTCTGAGCACTATGGGACTCAACTGCTGAGGTCATTAGTCCCCTAGAACATAGGACTAGTTAAACCTAACTAACCTAAGGACATCACAAACATCCATGCCCGAGGCAGGATTCGAACCTGCGACCGTATTAGTAAAGTCACCTGTAGGACAGAGTGTAAAAGAAAAAAAATTGTAACTGTACAGTCTAGCCCAGTCAATGTTCACATAAATTATTTAATGGCTACAGCAGTTTCAAGCGACTAGTCGTTACTAATAGTCCATATACACTCCTTATCGACGACTGAGTAAAAGAACGCAAGAAGCCAACATTTCCGAGAAGAGCCTACTATAAGTAGCCTGTCACTAATCTAGTTAGTCCCTAGGTGCTTACCACGAGTAAAAAAAATACGATAGTGACTGCGAACGTATTTCACATATACACGTTACGTAAAAGTGTAATAGTGCTGCACCAACTGGAAACATAAAATTACCATTTATGATGCTAATGCGTTTTATCAGTGTGATATTGTCTTTGTTTTGTGAAAAACGGAAAACGATAGTGTTTTTAAATTCAGGATTCTACAAAGTTTCCTCGATAGCGTTGCAGTTTTATTTACCAACTGACGTAATACATTAAAGAGTTCTTGGCACAGTAATATTAGTAACACAACTAAATCGAGTATTAAACTCTCTTTGACTATGGACACAACGCTGTGTACAGGGATTACTATAGCCATATATACATCGTCTGACAAAAAAGTGAAGCAGCGAGAAGTGGAGGAGCAAGCGAAATGAAGCTTCACGTATTGAGAAGGTATGTGATTTCATATCAATGATCACAATATCAAGTTAAATCACGAATAACTTGGTAGCATGAGCCCACTTACCACTGTCATGCTGCACCCTCTCTGGTCTGTATACAAGCACTGATTCGGTTGGAAAGGGTGTTTCAAAGCCGTTGTATCCTCTCTTGAGGCAAGATAGCCTATAGCTTTTGTGAACGGTACTTTATATCCTGGATACTGGCATTGGGACTGAGTTGACGTCCGAGATGGTACCACGCATGTTCTGTCGGTGACAGATCTAGGATCTTGCTGGTTACGGTATCTTGCTGGCCATAGGAATATGCCAAAGTCAAGCAGACAGATTACAGAGAGACATGCACGTCTGGCCAAGCATTGTCCTGTTGAAAAATGGCGCCTTGATAATGAGGACTACGGATGTCCACGATTTTCGTTGTACGACCCCTCCCCAGGAGGCCGCCATAGTAGCCGAATATGGTCTGCTGTGGTAGCGCAGAATTGCGAAGCATCGTCACACAGTACAACGCCGTTCATCAGCAGTCCATGCTTCCTGGTCACGCCAGCACTCCACATGATGTTGATTGTGTTGTGGTTTTAACGGCAACCTACATATGGGACGGTATTTCCCTAGCCCAGCTGCTGTTAGTCTCCGTCCAATGATGTGGGATGACACAGAATACTGTAAGGAGTTCATTACTTTACCTCATACAGTAGGTTTAACCGCGGTCTAGAGATAGCGTCGTTGATTCAAAACGTCCTCCTTCCCGGGTTCGAATCCCGCCGCTGCTTAAATTTTGATTAATAATTCAGCATCGGCCGTCGAAGACTTCCGGCATAAGACGTCCAGAGGTTCAGGGCATTCTCCTTCCTTGGGGAGGGAAACCGCCCATAAAGGCAGAAGAATCAGCAATGACCAACGGAATGAGGATGCAGAGGGCAATGTAAACCACTGCATTAAAGGCACGTAACGTGAATCCACAGGACATGTGGTCTGTAATTGAAGAAGTGTCATGATGATCTCTCCATTGGCAAAAGATTCAGGAATAGTCCCCTATTCGGATCTTCGGGAGGGGACTTCCAAGGGGGAGGTTACCATCAGAAAAAGATTGGATAATCAACGAAAGGATAACTTTCTACGAGTCGGGGCGTGGAATGCCAGAACCTTGAACGAGGTAGGGAAACTAATAAATCTGAGAAGGGAAATGCAAAGGCTCTGTCTCGCTATAGTAGGGGTCTGTGAAGTGAAGTGGAAAGTGGACAAGGATTTCTGGTCAGATGAGTATAGGGTAATTAATATCAACAGCAGCAGAAAATGGTATAACAGGAGTATGATTCGTTATGAATAGAAAGGTAAGGCAGAGAGTGTGTTACTGTGAACAGTTCAGTGACAGGGCTGTTCTTCTCAGAATCGACAGCAAACCGACACCGACAATGATAGTTCAGATATACATGCCGATGTTGAAAACAGAAGATGAAGGGATAGAGGAAGTGTATGTGGATATACTCTGTTCAAGAATCACAAGAGGAGGAGGTGTACTTGGAAAAGGCCGGGTGATACGGCAAAATTTCAATTAGATTACAATCGCGATCAGGTGGAGATTCCGAAATCAGATATTGGATTGCAAGGCGTACCCAGGAGAAAATACAGACTTGGATCACAACGTAGTAGTGATGAAGAGTAGGCTGAAGTTTGAGAAA